>NW_028259133.1:16697500-19197500 GCF_977971745.1 Zootermopsis nevadensis
TTTAACGACGTTGTTAGTAACTCTGGGATACTGGGAACGACCCGTTCTTCAAGTGCCTGAGCACTGCGGGTCCCAACTTTTCGTTGGTTTGATCTATGGACATTCGGTAAGACTCCTTGGACGAGGGACCGGCCAGTCGCAAGGCCTCTACCTGTACATAGGACAACGCGGACAAACATCCATGGCTTGAGTGGGATTCGAACCCACGGTCCCAGCGACCAAGCGGCACAAGGCACACGCCTCAGACCGCGCGGCCACTTCGGACCCCGTCAATAACTCACACTACGAATTATAGGATGTTTAATTAATAGGCTAATGAAATTTCGTACTTTGTGGTACTATCACGGCATTTTGATTGATGGACGTAAGAAAACATGAGACATCTCAGCCAGGATAGCTGGTCTCGGGACGAGATTTGGACCCGGGACCTCCCGATTACGAAGCAGGGGTGTTAACTACTCAGACGCGACGTTCGGCGTCACAAAAGTAAAGAAGTATTAGGCATACGTACTGTATAAGGTATTACCATGTCGAAAGGTGTTTCGGAAAAGTTGTAATCGTTAATGAGATCTGTACCGGTCATGCACAAAATCTTATTATGAATGGACCACATGATGGCTACTCCTTACCGGTTGTTCACGACTGTTTATTCAAATATTCGTAGCTACCTTCCATATGTGGAGGTCACCTCTTCTGTTAGCAAGTTGACGACGTACGATGCCGTGTAGACAAAAGATTCATTTAACATACGTATTATACGTATGACTGGTTCAGTTTTCTTAAGTTTTGGTGAATATTACTGAAGGGTTGTTTTCAAACTTCTTAGGACACACAGCGTATAAGGAATCACTCATGATTTATTTTCGAATCGTGGTCGGATTCTTTGTAATATATGCGTTTTTAGAAGAAACTGTCTTTAATCAGATGTGGAATTCACCGGAATTTACGAGACAATGTACAGAACTGTTGACAAAGAAGATGGAATAAAACTGCAATTCTTTCAACGAAATGGAATTCCCCTGCTGCTGGTAGTTTAATTAAATTAGCGTTGTTCTTTTTGTAGTTTTTTTCCCTCTCCAATGAAAAGTTGTCCTGAAAGCTATCTGCTTCTAACCAGCGATGTCTGTCTCATTAACAATACACCATCGCCACGAATAATGGTGGTTCAGGAAGATTCTTTTTGAATTTTTACAAGAATGAAACTCTTGCGAGATGCCGAAACGTTCGATCTTTAGTTTACTACATGAAATTTAAGCGTCTCACAACAGAGTCAGAGGACCGTCAGAGTGGTTAAAGTCTGTTGTACGGAGGCCGACCTGCTTCTGATTTCGTCATTGTACCTTAGGACGTTGATGTTATTTGGTCGTGTTTTAAATTGTGCACCACTCGACTTCTCTTTGACTCTGTACATTTTGTGACAGAATTCTTTCCTTTTCGCGAAGATTTCTGCTCCTATTTTTTGGTGTTATTTCGCTCGACTGCCTTCTATGCTCCAATTTGTATCTGAAAAGCGAATCTTCGGCAATAGTTATTGCTCGCTGACGCGAAATGTTATGCGACTTTAAACAAATTTACCAGTGCGCTGTTTCAGAGGGACTTACAATTTTGTGCGGAGTTCAGCATTTCATCTTAACTGTCAACAAGATCTTCTCTCATTTCTCCCTTAACAGAGCAGAAAGAGAGGAGATGAGAGATAAAATCTCAGAACGAACAAAGCACTTTTCTGGAAGCACGTAGTAAGAACCCCTTCAGCTAATTTGTGACAAGCTCTCTGACGTCATTATTATCATAATTTCTTCCTGGTAGGAGAGGAGAAAACATTGCATTTAATTCCCTTTTAATACATACAGAACAATACTGTAAAGTGAATATTGTTAATGACAAAATAACATAATAATAGCAGTAATAATAAAAATGTAAACATTAAGATGGTTTGAGTTCTTTGTGCAGCAGCACGCTGGCCTTGTATTCCTGGGGGTCTCGGGTTCGATTCCCGGCGGTGCCCGAATTTATAACTTGTGTTGGGCAAGGCCGTGGTCTAGGCAACACGGAGTTTTCCTCCGGGGGCTTCCCCGGTTTCTCCGTGGCATCCCAACAATTACTCCATTCACACACAGAAGAAGGCAATGGCAAACCACTTCTGGATCATCTGCCAAGAACGTATATGAACAGGTCCCAGTCCGAGAAAAGGATGGAAGGATCCTGTTCATATGGACCTGTCGTCAGACAGAACACTAAATAATAATAAGATGAGGTGGTCTAGCGGTTAGAACGCTGGCCTTGTAATCCTGGGGTCTCGGGTTCGATTCCCGGCGGTGCCCGAATTTATAACTTGTGTTGGGCAAGGCCGTGGTCTAGGCAACACGGAGTTTTCCTCCGGGGCTTCCCCGGTTTCTCCATGGCATCCCAACAATTACTCCATTCACACACAGAAGAAGGCAATGGCAAATCACTCATCTGCCAAGAACGTATATGAACAGGTACCAGTCCGAGAAAAGGATGGAAGGATCCTGTTCATATGGACCTGTCGTCAGACAGAACACTAAATAAATAAATAAAATATAATAGACAAGTGTTGGTTCGTAATCATTTTTTAAATCACCATTTGCTCTTTGTGAGTTCCTTATATGAATTTAAATATTTCTTTGACGGCAACATGCAAAAGCCGTGCATCTATGTACCTTCATGCTGGTTTCTGTTTAACAGAATCGTTTTCCGTTCTTACGTATAATTTACTTTCTTATGAGATACTGGTACACGTTCGTATCACCGAGATTCTCAGACATGAAATAAACGTAGACTTGAAGAAACGATTCTTATAACCGATGTAACTCGTGCGAAGCATCAAAAGAGTCAGGATACTTCCGATGCATTGTTTTTTGCACTACATTTTGTGTTTGTTTCTTGATGAAGTAGAAATGACGTGAAAGGAAGCAGTGATACGTAATTTTAACGTATTACTGCAAAAATACTCTACAGAGACTAAGTAAATTCAGAAATAACCTAGGCCTCAGAGCTAAGATTCTAACCCAAGACCTCCACGGTACAAATCAAGAGTTAACCACATGATAGGTACGGCGTTATATTTTAAGTACAGACGCTAAGGACGTCGAAAGTGGATAGATATCGACTTTGTACTCGTAGTTATTCTGTAGTGTGCAGCATTTGTTGGGGGTAGAGTTTGCTCGCAGTACTCAGTCCGTTGGAACAATCGCAGGAAATAATGTAGTCCAGGTTTATGTGACATCCTCTGGTGTAAGGCATGCCCATTTGATGAGACGTACCCTCTAAAAATAACAGTGCCACCTTCGCCAGACCGCCCACTCCCGTTGCTGACATCGTATTATATCTAGGTGCTCAAGCGCGTCCTCATTGGACCAGCTTCTCTATTGTACCGACTTCTGGTCTACAGATCTTGAGTCATTAATGTTACATTTACTTTATACAAGTTTACAGTCTACTAGTATCATGCAGTTTAACCTCATGGATTATCATTTTGGGGTTATAATCTACTTAAGTACGATACTTAATATTTTATTTTATTAATGACAATATCAGTAGCATTAAATGACGGGATGATTTACTAATAATGAGTTGGTCTAACTTTTGGCATTATCCCTGCGTTTGCTGGAAGGACTGAGGAAAACAAAGAACCTCAGTTAGGATAACTGGTCTGTGAACAGAGATTTGAACCTGGGACCTCGGCCATGTTAAATTTTCCAGCTGAAATGTTCAAATTTTTATGAGCTATCAAACCGTTTCTACTGCATCTTGGTGGTACGCCAGATAGCGTGAACGTGTTTTAAAGCCAAATTAAATACTGAGCGTAATACTGAGGACAACTTATCGGGGTGTTTTGAATTAAATGTTATCCGTGTAATGTAAGTAGTCCTGTTTTTAACATTTGAATGGGGTAAAAAGTGGTTTGAGTTATTAAATATGAATCTCCGAGTTGGTCAGATTGCTTTAGGAGATTGTGGAATATTAAATGAATGTTTTGTAGGCTGGTATTCGTTTCGTGTTCTGTTGGAAAGATTATTTAGAATTTATACAATTATTATGCGAATACATCACAACAGCATATTTAATTTCACTTTATTTTGTTCATACAGATGAATATTTGGTAAAATTGTAAGTTAATAAGAAACAGAGCTTGTATTTAACTGATCGGCAGTGACGGTATTAAATTTAAAATTTGTAACAGTGACGTCCTGTAATAAGCTCTTTTCGCTATCCGCGTTTTAGCTTATGATCGATTTTTATTTTAGATCATGAGAGACATCAATTTCCTATCTGCGGCCAAATTCTAAATCTGTTACCTGCGTCGAATATCTCCAAGATTATTAGGGAGTGCGATGCAAGTTATAGATGATAAGCTTAGCATCAAAGAATGATATCGCGGACTTAACATAAAAATTACGATTCTTATACTCTTCCTGTTTTACGCGTTTCGATATAAGCGGCGATTCCTAGCAACGCAGGCCCCGTGTATAACGAGAATCACCTCTGAAGTGTGTCCGTAAAGGTGTGATACGAATCTCAAACTTAACTTCTCCGACCCCAACTTCCTTTCTAAGCTCCGTGTGACTTCTTCCTCTTCCCAAAGATGAAAATTTAGCTAAAGGGAAGGAGATTTGAGACGATAGAAGAGATTCAGGCAGAATCGCAGATGGTGTTTGACAGGCTGACAAAGAAAGATTTCCAGGGATGCTTCCAGGCTTGGCAGCGGCGCTGGGATCGTTGTGTTCACTCCCAGGGGAACTACTTCGAGGGTGATGGATGAATTTAATACCTGAGATAAGTGTACGGGTTTTTATAGGTGCAGTCTTGAAACTTTCCGATCGCACCTCGTATATACCCGGAAGACCTGATATCGTGACTGAGGTTTTATTCAGTCCCCCCGGAAAATGTCTGGTTAGTAACTTAAATTAGGCCACGTTTCCTTCCGTGCATCTCTTTCCCAATCTATTATTCATTAATCTCCTCTTATTCTATGCTACATAGTCTGAGTTACTGATAATTGTCGTTAAATAAACAACATTACGAGCAAATAAAATAGGTGTGTAATATTTACTTGGATTAAAAGTGACTAACTGGTTCCCTGTAAACATAAAAGTGTTATTGTAATGCAAATTTAAATTATTAACAACATTTTTGTTGGTGAATGTGTTCAGTAAATCTTTACTTTATTTTTAGGGCTATGGTTTAATGTTTAAATTCCGAAAAGACGTTTATATCTCTTCTCACTCAGAGTTTTACCTTTCAAATATGGAGCAAACTCTGTTAGTAAAAATTCTCTGGCGGATTTCCGGGATGAATTCTGGAAAATATCTTGCAATAGTCTGCTTCCGTTTCATGCTTTAACTTAAAATCCTTAGAAATGATTTATGTCTCTTGCAATACACAGGAAGTGATATTTCATTATTCTTGGCGGTTTAAGCGGAAGACGAGAAATATTTCGTGATAAACGAGGCACCGAGTGTCTTTTCCTGTGGGCAAATTCTGGAAATATTTAGTAAAAAGCAAATACACATCAGAAACACAGTTGCTGTTAACACACGGGAAATTTTAAAATTAAGGGCATTTTGTTTTTTCAATCTGGTGTTTAAACTGTGTCGTTCGTCTGGGCGACATTAATACACAGGGAAACTGTGACTTCCATTCGGCCCATTGTGAAAGACCAGACTTAACGATTTATTCTGAAAGACAAAGAAATCGTTAAGTAAACTAACGATCAAGTTTTCATAGTCTTTGAACAATATAAACGTAATGACAACAAAATATTACAATGTCTCCTTCCCTTCTTTTTCCAGAATATAATACTTTCCTGTGGCCGAAATAAACAATTAAACTTCGTAACATAGACCTTCACGTTACGTAAAATGTGCGTTTAGTGTCTTGCACCGGTTATAGTGTCTTTATTTAACAAACTAAGTAAGTAGATAACATTTTTGACGTAAATACGTCTATATGGAAGGGTCATTCCGCAAAAAAGTGTTACGAAAGAGTGACAGAAAAATGTGTAAGATCCGTACCAACAAATCGACAACAATGGTTACCTATGGAACGTCGTGTTTACTCGGCATTGTTGTTACCTAGGAAAACGTGTAAGATCCATATCAATAATGTGTAAATATGGACCGACAACAATGGTCAGCTTGCGTGCATTGTTATGTTACCTAGGAAACATCATCTGTTTACTCGGCATTGCTGTGTTACATTTCTGCCGTCAACAATCCGCTTTCGTAACAAGATGGATGACATTGAAGATAACATTTCATTACTTTACTTTACATTAAATTACATTACAGAGACGTAAATATAATTTAAATACAGAGACGTATTTACGTCAAATTCTCCGGAACCGTGGTTCCACTGTAACTTTTATGTGAGAATTTTATAAAATTACAAGAACTATCGAAATGAAACACTGTTTAAGTAATTTATTATAACCTGGCTAGTTTCGACATTTTGTCGTCATCGCCAGAGGTTACTGTATCAATAGTAACCTATTGTAGATCACACAGCGATGTAAAGTACATCTGACAGTTTACATTGCAAAAAAGAAATATTATTGAAAGATCATATATTTTATTTATTCCGAATGATTGAAAAGGTAATCGTGATTATTATCTCGTCTGCTGCTTTAAGTAAAAGTGCCTCACACACTACTGACTTAAAAGCCTACCGTCAAGTTTTCCAGTTAAAATTGTGTCAGATACAAGCTGTTGCAGGATAAAATTTGAAATAACAATGTTTCTCTTTAGTAACACGTGCCCATTTCAATTATATTTGTATTTAAGCACATACTATGGTAATTCGTCATTTATGAATTAGTATTAGATAGTGTCAGGAGGGGTTTTTTGGGCATTGAGTTCAACGGAAAAAAGTTGTACCACCCTGTTCTAGTCTTTTGCGAATGTCATAAAACTTCACTTTAACTGATTGTCGCAAAATCCTTGTAATCATAACACAATTTCTATAAAGATTAGACACTGAACTAGGCACAACTCTGTGTAACATTTCGAATCAACTTCTGAGAACATTTGATCTTGTAATGTATTTGTATATAGGCCAAATGATTAGTTTACTGGCATCGACATCAATATAACAAGATCTGTGCTTGAACAGAAAAGGGAAGATTGTAGAAGCCACTGTGTTACCCCACATTCTCATCCTATGTAAAGGTTCTTCACCGCAACACATAATTTGTAGAGCTAATAAGGGGAAGATTACGATGCCATTTCGTTGTGAATGTGCACTCGACCGGAAGCCGAGATGAGTGGGCTGCCCCTTGAAAACGTCTAGTCTGCACGTCAGTGTAGGCGTATCAAGGGAAGATTCTAGTTTTTCTAGTTCTTGAACTGGTGGTCAGAGATGTTATGATTGCGTTTGCGTGTTCCTCACGCATATTTCCTAAGAACAAAGTAGTCCGCGTTACTCGGGATCATTGTTGGTACAAATTGTTGCAACAATGGAAACCGAGACAGCTATAACACTGTTACAGCAGTTGTTGGAACACTTTGTAGCAACACTGGGAATAATGGCCACTATTGGAGCACGTTGTTGCTACGTCGGAACAGTTTTTTAAACTGGAGGGGAAAAAATATCATTTGTTACATTTTCAGTTACACTGAACCGATAAAATTTTAAGTAGAAGATAGTGAATATGCCAGTGCCTGAAAGTCTGGTGACAGGAAGGAATAGATCTGTTGGCTTAAATTTTAGTGTGTCAGAACTTGGACAAAATAATGTCGCCATTTATTTTGTAATTCTTTCATTTTAATATTAAGAGAATATTGTTTTATTGTCTTGAGGAATTTAATTTTGATACTTCCTTTAGAATATAGGTGTGTAGTTGTAGCACAGAGAATGCCTCTTCTAAACGAAAGAGAAACGGTGAATTACTTTCTTAAACTCTCTCTCTGACCCATGACTGCAAAATTCCAGAGCTGGCAGACTGCCTGTAAACACTTGAGTTGTCTCATTGTTCCATATTTACGTTTCTTAACTTTGATCTCAGGTTATTGACGTCACATACATTATTATCCGAATGCCAATGAGACGGTAAAATTCTAAACAACTTTCAAATATTAGACCCGGCGTCACGTTTTAACTTACTGCAAGATTCTTTAAAAAACTGTGGGTTTAGTCCTTCTTACAAACACATAAAAGAGAGGGGTATTTTTGGTTCTCACGGCGGCGAATATGAAGATGACATTCTTTTAGGACGCTGGCCCGTGTAGTCCGGTAGAAGTTTACTGACGTTTCAGAGGTAGTCACTGCCTCCATCATCAGGGTGATCATTGCCCAGATGATGGAATTCAGTCCACACCCTTCCACCATAATAATGCCCTCTCGTCTGATCCTAAGTGTCCCATACTCTTTATTCCGTTCTTATTTTCAAATTAAAATTTTATATGAATTCTCTTCACTCTCATGTGTGCTACATGCCATGCCAACCTCGCTATTATTGATGGAATTATTATAATATTATTATTAGTACATTTTGGTGACGAAGCATGTGCATTCACTTAGCTAGTTTGGTGTCTACTTCTAAGAGACCAACTTCCTTACAAGCGTCTAATATAATAGAGTCTGTACTTTGCTTCGTGGTATTTATGTTTTAGTTCAAGGAATTAATATCATGAGTACAGATCAGAAGCTGGCGTGTCCAATTTAAAATTCTTTCTGATTTTCATGGGCGTTCTTAACAACGTATTCTAAAAATAATTCGGAAATTTGCGTATCGTTACGCCTGCTGGTGAATGTTTATACTCTCCCGCATAGTACATGAGGCAGAGAAGTTGCCGCCCAATCACGACGCAACAGTTTAATTTTTCTCTGCGCGTAATTAACATCAGGACACCTTTCTCCAGCGCTAGTACAGATAACTGTTGACATTAGATGGTTGGATAGTCGGTTGTTTAAGGGGATTATAAATTGCGTAAGTTATTTAACGGCGAATTATAAAGGATTATAGTATTAAGTGAACTGGAAAGGAGTGGAGAGAACGTGTTCGTGGTTAGTTTAAAGGTAATCTGTCCCTGAACGACTGAGGACGATAAAAATGAAACCAAGGATACACTTTGTCCCCAAAATGATTAGAAACGGCTTGTTCTTGAACACAACTGTAAGGCACTGCTGATTGATCGCAATTGGTTCGGCTGCATTCGGTTTTAGTCGACGCTGTTGGAACAAGTAATTCCGTTGTGCAGAATCTTTCTCGAAAATCTGATATTTACACGGCTGATAAAGAGATAAGCTGTTATTATGAGAATCGAAATTTTCATTACTGTCATCTGAGACTCCCGCTGTTTGACGTTCTAATGAACCTGTTTATTTTACTTCACACATTCACACTCTATTTCTCTATACTGTGCTTTTCAAAATAGTTTCTTCCTTTGAGTTTTCACATCAAAATATAGGCTGCATTACAGAATTGCGTGAAAGCACGATTATGATGTGATTTGCCCAGTATCCAACAACAGCCAACTGATAAAATATCCTCAGATAAAACTACTATTGTAAATCTGCCTTCAGTTTGATGCTTTGATCTCTCGAGAGAATCAGAGCTAGAATGTCCTCGGCCGCTTTCCGCTGGCGTAGAAAACGATCGAGGGTCATCAGCCTGACATTAGTCTCACGTTTGGATTTACTTGAGCGTGCTGTGGATTTAAGGATATCCGATTACGTGTGCAGTCTAACTTCTGGGTGGCAGGTACAGACAGAACCACAAAGCGTGTAAACACAATACCATTTCAGCAAATCCCTTTGTTTTCTCCTCATATTTTGGTTTATATTCTGTATACAGGTTCGATGCATATTTTCGTCTACGTTTTGCTTAATATTTTGAAGGGCTGTTGTTAAATTTATTCTGTATTAAACTAAATTATTCTTCTGGCCACAAAGTTAGTAAATGTTTCGATTTCAACTGTTTTCTGTTCGGACTGGTAGGTGGTTTACGTTTCATCTAAAATTATTGTCATTTTGTAAAAAGGCGTAGGGTTTCAGATTTCTTAAATTCATCTTACGATTACTTAAGTGCTTAAAATAATTTGTTAAGAATTTAGAAAACATGAGAGTTATGATTTATAAATTTAGACAATTTATTCTTGACTTTTGTCATTAATACATTTCAGAACAATAAACATTGAGGCAGCGCGTAAAATAATTTAGCTCTCGGAATAAATGAGACGCATTCTGTGGCTGTAGGTATGTAATGAAGCCCTGCTTTCACGGGAGTTATGAGCGCTATATACTGATATCCTTAATCAAATGCATGAACAATCAAATCATTGATAATCTTGTGTTTAATAATTTTAAACGATTACCAAATTTTAAAATCTTATACCCAATGGTGCAAAAATGACATTTTTTAAGAACAGTAATACAAAACAACTGCTAAACGGATATGAATTAAACTTACGTAAGTTATGTAGAACATAACTAAGTCTGTATACAAAAATATTTATTTAGTTTGGATTATCATTCAAATCCAGTGAGTCGTTAATTTTTACCATTGCTTTAAAAACGACATATCTGTATCACCCGATATAAATGTCCAGTGTGGAACTTCATAATTGTGAACTCATTACCAAATATGATGATTAAATTTCGGAGGATGAGATGTGTCGGACATGCAGCACGCATAGACGATATGAGAAACGTATACATAATTTGATACGAAAAACTGAAAGGAACAGACAACTTGGAAGATATATGGGGGATGTCAAAATGGAGCTTAAAGAAACAGGGTTGGACATTATGGATTGGATTCAGTTGACTAGGATAGGGTCGTTGGCGGCCTCTAGTAAACACTCTAACAAATGCATTGGTCACATGAAAGGCAGGGAATTTTTTAGTGGCTGAGTGATTGTTAAATTTTGGAGAATAACTTTACTCCATGGAGTACAATGATATTAATCTTTTAGGCGATTATCTGGATCACGACTTCTTTAAGTTATATCAAGTATGCATAACCTATGGTATATCCGATGTTAAGTAAGCACTACTGTTTTATTGTAACAACAGTGTGCAGTAGAACAACGAGGAGTCAGTTTTTGAAACAGGACTTTCTGACGACGGTTGTCTTGTGATATGTTGCCCTGATAATGGAGGCAGTAGGCACCTTTAAAACGTCGGACACTGTTTACTAGACTGCATGGGAGAAATTATAAAAGACAAGCCATCATTATAGTCGTCGCCGTGAATATATGAAAAATCAGGCCTTTGAACTTATTTTGAAGACCTTGTTTTGATAGATTTGTTCTTGCGTGAAGAAACGACATAGAACTTTCCGTTAAAATTTATTGCAGATTCATTATCATTACGTTCAGGCTAGAGCTGGCGAAGTGCCTGTAGCGTAAGCAGTTCAGCTCGCGGCCTGACTTTTATTCTTCTAGAAAATTCTTTCATGTGACTAAACACTTTCAAACATTCTGTCGTTATTTGCTTATGAGCTCTTGGCAAGCTGTACGCCTTACAAAATTGACACGAACTATTCTGTTAAGAACACACACATCGTATTACAACGTTAACAAAGAAAGGTTAAAATTGTTTACAAATATTTTCCGATTGCACTGCGCTGTGCGAAGAAATTGACATAGTAGGAGGTTAATAGTTTGTCGAGTAATGTGATAAAACGGAGTTGTTATTAAAGGCGGAGAAATTCTTGACTAGTTGAACGACTGTCAGTTTCTCAAGGACTATGTTCCATTGAGTTATTATTATTATTATTATTATTGGTGGTGGTAAAGAAAATCTAAGACCTTCGCCCATTTGAGTAAATTACTGATTTCTTTCACTGTTACCACAGGACATGTTACTTTGCTTTTGAGTCCAAGAAAATAAGGGAAAAATAACTTTATGAGGATTACGCCGTCGGTAGTAAACTTATATAAGATAATACGTAAACACAATGCTTCAAAAGCTCTGCCACTCTGTCACTCTGTTACTCTGTTCCATAGCAAAGGCGTAGGTAAATAATCTTGGGTTACATTTGAGAGCTGACAAACACCTGGATGAAACATAAGTGGCATATTCCTAACTATCGATCTCTCGAAACGTAAGCACGAGAATATGAGTTCAAGCAAAGCATGTTCTCATTCATGGTAAGACAACAGATCTCTGTCCTTCAGCGAAAGAGAAACGCTGCAATGATCTGGGTTTTCTGCATCCTCTCCGTTCGTAATCTCTCGCTCTCTTCCACATGGTCGTAGATATAACCGCTACTTTTTTTTCCCTACAGTCAATTTATCCTCATTCCATTTCGTATCTTGATCTTCTTTTGTTCCCTAACTCGCCATCTTTCAAATTAATGTAAACTCTATTCGGTCCTTACCAGAGGCTACATTGGCTGGCTGCATCTCCGTCCACCTGGAGCGTTGCTAAGCAACCGCCAATTTAGAGCACCAGCAATGCTAGCAAAAAGAACCATACCCCGTTAAGAAAACGTTACTGAATGAACCAAAGCAAGCTCTCGAATCTTAAAGTCTTAGACCGGAAATGGGAGTCCGGAACATGACTTTTATAGGAAAATAGTAACTTCTGCTTCTCAATTAGGCGTAAGTTTAGTTTCTTTCGCCTTCCACTTCGTCGTTACTTTCTTCATATTTTATTTTTGTTGTTACCATATTAGCATGACACGTCACTGGTAGTCCACTTGAATTCAAAGAACCAGCAGCGCTCGCCCACTCAGGACACGTTCAATCTGTTTTCAAAACCGTTTAGTCATCGTCATCGACGTCTGCGGAATTATAAATTAGACAGACGGAGTTAATAAATAAAGTTGTTAGCCATATTTCCTGAGAGAGACAACAACTTACAAGCTATCTTTAATAGTGTTACAAGCTGTAACGCCGTGTGGATTTGTAGGAAGATCCCAAAAGTTGCATTACATCCCAGAAGACCAACATCCACAAATTTATTTGTCCTCCTTTAGCACAGTGTTGCATTAGCTTGGGGAGACAAGTTTCTGCTGCCAACGCAGTCTGTAGGAGCATCGACATCTTTAACAAAGATCGTGTTTTTCTTACTGATGTCATTCAGATTTTTAAACAATAATCATTGTTTTTTATTGTTTATTTAGTATAACATTTTATTTTGTATGTTGTTTGTCCAAAATTGAAGTGATTTTAATTTAATTATTATTTTACTTATGCATAATATTTAGCTCATTTACTTATTAATTATTTTGCAATAAATTAATATTGTACATTTATATATTCAGTTCATTGTTTGTTTGCTTTTGTATTGTAATGGTTGTATTGTTGTTACTGCTTGGCTGTTATTGGCCTTTTTGGTCGTTGTCAAGAACTTTAATAAATGAATTGAAAATTGCGTACAACCACGACATTCTTTAAATATAATCTTTGTCATAAATGAAAATAACATTCTGGCAGAGGATAAAATATGAACTTAGATTTTCAGTCTTTGTCAAACGTACATGTTTAAACGTGACTTCGCAGATGAAATATTTGTGATACTTCACATAACTCACTGCTACAATTCTACATTTCTTCGACGTGTTAGTGATCACCTACAGCACAGAAAGTTGATATGTAGCGGAAACGTAATTCTGGATAATTTATTTTATTTTAAACTTTAATGTTTAAGTTTATGGCAAACATGCAACTGAAAACCTGTTATTAATGAACGCCTTGGGGAGCTTTAGCAGAGTGTATTCTGACGCAGTATTGAGAACTGCTAAAAATCTATATACAACCTATAGCACTTCCATAATTTGTTGTCGGAAGGCACGTGCTTTCTCAGACGTCCGATGAATGGTATTGTGTACACCAGAGAGTGATTTATTGCTTATGTTCACTGTAATCTGAAGTGCCGTGGCAATTATCTCTGGGCTATGTCACAATAACTACGAGAAAACTCAAGTAGAACAAGTGAAAACGAAGCAAATTAACCAAGACGGCTGATTCACTGGCCATAATTGCTGAAACAAGAATCAAAGTGCTGTCAGCCAACCTAGCCAGTATACTGAGCTATCCTGCGTTCCTCTTATCATAAATGAAACTATTTACACATTTAATTCGGAGGCTGGGTTCGTAAGTAGAGGACTTGAAGCCGACTATTCCATTAAAGAAAGGCTTATGTAAAATTTGAGGTTTTCACAGCGGTGAGTATGAAGATTTTTGTCTTCTGGGTTGTTGCGCTGTGTAGTCTGATAGATGTTTACCAACGTTTCAGAGGCCCGTGCTGCCTCCGTCATCAGGGCGATGAATCGCCCTGATGACGGAGGCAGTATGACCTCTGAAACATTGGTAAACATCGACCAGACTACACAGAGCAACAACCCAGAAGACAGAAATCTTCAAAGTAAGGCTTAGTTTAGCGTCATTTCCCTTCTCCCTCTTGATCGAATTTTAAACCTATTCACACTGAGGTACGATTCAAGTGAAAGTTTGTGTGATAAATACAGCCTTATCAGTTCAGCCATTCGTGTCTAAAGCAGTTGGTTCTTATCTTATGTCTGCTGTTACTATTTTACACTCTGAATGTCTGTGTGCTATCACTTATTGTGAGTTAGCCACTCGGTTGGTTCCTTAGTATCCGAACAACGTATTCACCGCGGAGCGCCATCTGTTATATCGCATTGTTACTGCAGAGACGTACTGTACCATGACAACCGGATATTAACAGAATGTAACGCCCAATGCGTGCCACATAATACTACTGCATAAACAGGTCTGAGATAATTTAAAACTGGATTCTAGACAGTGAAATTATTTACGTAAAACATTCTTATTGAATCTGATCGTCCACTTACATGTGAGCTTGCAGAAGTAACCCCGACGATGATGATAATAATAATAATAATAGCTTAATAACTATGATAATTGCTTAAAAATTATCATGTGTCCCGCTCTCCAAGCTGAAAGATTTCCTATCAGTCTGAAGCCTTTCAAAATACCTTGTTCGTATTTGATATACGGTGTGTGAAGATATACTGCATACTGGATTCATCGGGTTTAGATTAGGAACTAATGCAGGGGTCCCGTTAAGACGATAATGAACTTCTGTGTTGTATAAAAGTGAAGAATTTTTTGACCATATGTATAAAAACTGCTCCTCCGAAAGGATTTTACTCCATGGAATTATTATCAGTTCTCAGTATAAAATAGTAAAATACTATAGAGAATATTACCTGTTTCCGCGTACCTTTAATGAAAAATGTAAGCCTGTAATGTTTAGTGTGGTAATATTTGTCGCCGGTTCGTTTAATTGCTTGATATCTATTCACGTAAAAACTTTTATTGCCGCCGTTAACAACGATACAATCTTACAAATGATGGAGGCAGCAACGAACTGTGAAACGTTGGTAAACTTCTACCAGATTACATGACGCTACAAATCAGAAGACAGCCATCTTATTTGTATTTGTTTCCATTAGCATTGTAATATGCCGTTCAAGGCCTGAATTTTATTCCATTGTATAAACGTGTCAAAGATTTGGGATTAACCACACCCCACACTCATTGTCATATGTTATCTGTATCCTACATGGAAATGCGTGGTACCACGTATCTTCCTTGGGCTACTAGCTGGCGCGATAGAACTTTAAAACTATAATTAATCCTATAATCATTTCTACAGAGACGTTTTAAAAAGGTCCGTGTGGGCTATTGACGGATGCCACTTGAATCGAAGATTTAAACCAGGCACGTCGTGTATTATTTTACAAAGCTCCAATTTAAACTTTGCATTCTGTGCTGGGAGCCATGAAATGCATGTGTTCAGTGAGCAGACTGGGACGAACATGACAAGGTTAGACAAGTGTTTTGGCATATGCCTATGTTATTAAGTATAGAAGTCGGCACACGTGCTTTTGATAATATTAGTAAAAGTAATGTACACGTGTCTGATTTGATGATTTGATTTCTGCTGTTAATTTGCTAATATTGATCACTAATAAAATGAATGTAGGCCTGTCATGGACAAGTCATATCTGTCAGTCTGTTTGTCCGAATGTGTTGTTTTAAAATACTTGATGTATTTAGAAAAAAAATCTAATTTCCATCGTACACGAATCTAAAGTAGAAATTTTCCCAGTTATAAAACATGATCCTTCATACAAAATACATACCCGATTATTTTGTTTGTGGATCATCATCTATACTGAATGACATGAATGTTCTAAATTAAATATACATAGTCCTCTTTTGCACAAAGTCGTTTATATTTTAACAGGTTCGCAAATAAAATGATTGCATTGTAAAACGCACTTGAGGTTGAAATGTACCAGAAGTTTCTTCGATGTAGTGTACATTTAACGAATACAAAGGAAAGTAATTTACGAGTATGTCTCACTGCTGTTTATTGACTCTGCAGCAAGAAATTTGTATCCACAATAAAAGAACATTAATTTCAATTAGCTATGCACAATCGAAAAGAATGAACTGAGAAAATATAGTCCATTTAATTGTAATGCAACACACACCTCCTTATGTGCCAGGGATACAGTCCACAGATGATCGGAATGATGTCGAGGGCAATGATAATAGATTAATTTATTAAATTAATTATTTATTGGTCTTTCCTCTCTTCATAACTGTTATGATTGGTTATCCATACTTTTCTGATGTCACCGTATTTCCTCGATTTTAAGACGCACTTTTTTCACACTTTAAAATTTCTAAAATCGCGGCGAGCCTAAGAATCGATGTCGAAAAATTATATTGTATGACTAAAGTGCGAGGAGAATCTTAATGTCAATGAAACTGTTTATGGAACGGTAAACACAAAGACAGCAATAAAGAAGACTCCAGAAGTATTAATAGAAAGAAGTAATATATTTGAATATTGACGATTCCTATTGCAACATACGTATTTCTTTCCTGAAAGCCTATTGCTAAGTGAAGGACGCGTTTTACAACCAGTGGCATCTTAAAATCGAGGAAATGTGGTATTTGTCTTCTATGAGAAACGGAAGGACTCAAATACGCGAGTCGCTGCCGGGGGGCGTGTATTAGAGGCGGTTCCGACTTGCTATTTGTGGGTTAGATGCTGAGAATTCTTGCGAATCTTGCCAGATACACGAAGGACAACTTTTCAAAGAAAACGTCATGATATAATGTTAGAAGTTTCACCGCAAATGTGAATGTAAAACTTGTAAACTTTTCTGACTATCCTATCACTCGATTATCAAACCTTTGGAATGAAGGCTAGTTAAACTGACTAAACCAAAGTTCACGTTTTAGAAAGGATGATTCAAATTCTAGAACACTACTTTGCAGTCTTGAAATATACCCATGATGTTTATGTATGCTTTTGTTACCTTGAAAACTGTTTTCCAAGGGAAATTATAGTAAATCTTATTATCTGCGCTATGCTTGTCTGTCTGTATAAATGTATATGTAGGAGTTACTCTGTGAAAAAATCTTAACCAGTGACAGAGACGTTAAGGCGAGGGAGAATAAAAAAGCAAATATAATTCCAGTTTGCGTCAAGCGTTATGTTGGTAAGACTGATATCTGAAGTAGGGAATATAAACAATATGAGTAGTCTCGCATTTGAACTTTGTTTGGTTTTTAATATGAGTCGGATAACGGTGTTGGACGAAAAATCAATGTTTAATTTTTGGAATCCAGACGAAACACGTATTAGAAAATATGGGGGAATTTGTAACGTAGACGAATTTTTTCAATTTGTCACGAGTTGTATCCGAAGAAAAGGCACTTTATTTAATTATAATAAAATTAATTAATCACATTCTAACAAGCTAATTTAACGGAACAGAGTCCTTGAGAAGCCAGTATTACGCTCAGATAATCAAGAAATTTCCTATCTCTTGTGTAACCCGTAGGTTTATCACCGTATTCACTCATCCATCTGTCCACATCTTGAGCCACATGAATTCAATCCACACTCCAACCCTAATTTCGCTGCGATAAATTTTAATATTATCTTCCATCTATGCCTAGGTCTTTGGAATGGATTCTTTTAGAGTTTTGAACCAAAATTTTTGTACGCTTTCATCTTCGCCCCATGCGCACTACATGTTCTGTCCATCATTTTTACCTTGCTTCCAGTAACTCAACTAATGCATTTAAGCGTCTTATAGGAAGTTACAAAATTCTTACTCTACGAAGAACGTAGCCTACGCTGAATATAAGGCTGGGATGAAGTGTTTAACATTTGGAAGACGCTGTTTATAATTTTTGACCTTCGTTTATTTAATATACTAAGAGGTTTTGTAACAATGTCAGGCTCGTGTATACAAGACACTGTGGTTTCCGCTTTGCAGCAGTTTCATTCGCTTCTTCATTAAATAAAACTCTTGGGTTTATACATGTGGATCGGACGACAAAAAGAACCTATGCAAATGAAAACACAGTCTTCACTCACAAGGAAAAAAGTCATGAAGGTGGAGGCAGAATGTTCCTCCTGAACGTCGATATCCACCTAGAAGTTTACACGGCGTTGCAATCCGCAAGACTAATATGACATATTTATCACTGCGAGAACCTCAAATCATACATATACGAATGATCAATCATCTATTGTTCAGTAAATGCACTTTGTATTAATGGACAGAACAAAGTAACATTGTAAAACATCAAATGAAACAACCCTTCAGGAGAATCTGATAATAAGCAGGAGCTGTAGGATGAGATGCTGTCAGCTGACAGTAAAAATCACGTGAATAATTTAATCATAGCTCCAAGTGCGACAGCAATATAGCAGCCAGGAAATAACCGATGTCAAAACGAAGAAAAAAAAGAACAACTAATATTTGGAAGGAAATGAATGCATCGTCCGAAGTTGTACCTCTCTGTCTATTCTAATAATTAATATACGTTCAAATGACAGGAACTGACATTTATCCTGGACTGTGTGTATGGGAATCATTGGAACGAAAACAAATCATGAAAATGTTGCTGTTCTGACAGTGGTTTGTTTCTCTGAAATGTCCTCATCTACCGACGAGTCTACATAGCACCAAAACCTGGAAGATCGTCATCCTGACCGCTGTGAAAACCTAAAAGCTTACCTGAATAATTTATTGAAATTGTTCTGTTATGCTACGGGCTGAGCGACCAGGTTTCGTTTTCCGACAGCCGCAGGTACGTTTTTCGTCGCCGCTTTCGGAACTGGTCCGAGGTCTGCGCATCCTCCAGCAATGGATATCGGGTGCTCTTTCTCAGAGATTAAAGCGGCCGGAACCTGACACTATACCCCTACTGCCCATAAGTCTTCATGGCGTTGTGAACAACTTTACATTTACTAAGATAAAATAGACAGTCGTTGATATTTTGTCGTAAAACAATATGAAATCTGTAATCAACCGCTTATGGATTGACAGCATATCTGAACTCCAGCTGTGTTGTCACTTATCCGACTGCAATGTTCTGCATGAAGTGGAATTAGCATTGTCTTTATGGACGAGGAAAATAAAAGCCGATGTGGTACTTGAGCGCTGGGAGCCACTAGGCCAGCGTTAGTAGCAACGTGCAGTGAGCAGTGGTGTCTCCTTCCCGTGTATGAACGAAATCGAACCTGGGTCTTCCCACAGTCGGCACCTGCCCGCTGCTCTGGCCGGGCTGTGTGACGTCATATCGTGATCGATCGATCGAGCTGTGCAGTCTCCAAGCAGCTCCCTCGCCCCAGAACTCACCTACAGGATCAGAACTTCTTCTGAGCTAATAGGATGAGAACTCACAAGTTTAGAACTTCTCTTGTGCTTTTAGGATAAGGACTCACTTGCAGGTTCATAAATTCTAGTGTGCTTTTGGGATGAATACTCACGTACAGTGTCAGAAATTGTATTGTTTATGAGACGAAAAGTTACAGGTTCAGAAATTATATTTTGCGATTTTCACAAGATCACATTACCAGAATCAGAACGTCTGTTCTATTTATGGTAGGAAAAATATATACAAAGCCAGAACTTCTGCTGTACATGTGGAACGAAAACTCACCTCTCGTGTCATAACTTCCGTGCTTAAGAAGATGGCTGTTTTCTGGATTGTGGTGCCGTGTGGTCTGGTAGACGTTTACCAACATTTCAAAGGTCCTTTCTGCCTCCATCTCTAAAGCGATTTGATGATGGAGGCAACAAGGACCTCTGAAATGTTGGCAAACGTCTACTAGACTACACGCCGCTACAACCCAGAATACAGCCATCCTCGTGCATTTAGTTGTGTTTATGATTCGCAGACTGTACCTAACCCAATTACATTTTCTTACAAGAGTTCGGTAAAGACGAGCAAAAATTGTGCCGTCCGTGTTAATTGTAATGTCGTAGAATGCCATGCCGTTGTCCGTTTCTTCCTTTTGAGTCACTAGTTTAAAAGGGGGAGAAGAATTTGGCGCACTTCTTGTAGACTCTGAAATAAAACTTAAGAGGAGTTTGTGCACATTTTTTACCGAAATAGGCTTACATATTGCTTATAAATAAAACATTCATAAATTTAGAAAATTTTTAGAACGCGACTTGTTGAAAGGTTGAAAATATGTGAAGATATTTACATTGGGTCTGTGGGAAGTAGTTGAGATGGTGGAAGCCAACTTGACGAATCTTAGAATCATGTTCAATGGCTGGATTTGGTAGGCCCATTAGCAGCGGTTAAGTGTCAATCTTGTTATTAAAGTATAAAGTAATTATTTAAAATTTTATAATAATAACTAAGGCACTAAGGAAATGTACGAAACACATTTTCTCTGATATGATAATCTGTACACAGCATAGCCTAAATCTGTTTCATAGGACCGATTTATGACAAAGGTAAAGTTGTCCCTGTACTGAACTAAGCACCATGCCGTATGGGCGTGTGAAGTCATGGCTCCTCGGTATTAAATGGAGGTGAGTGGTCAGTTTCACGCCCCGGTCGCTTTACCCCAGAGGAAGACTCCCGGTGCCCATTTTCTAGAAGGCTGTTGTCCCGAGCGTTGTCGTAGCTGCCATGGCGAAATGAAAAATCCTACCTTGTCAGGAATCGAACCCCGTATCGTAATAACTATACTGACTGGTCTGTATAGGCGTAAAAGTGGGAAATAATATTTCAGTGTTCATTATCTACTCGCAGTTAAATTAATGTTTCTAGCCCGATGGGTTTTACCAGTTTCACATATTTGACATTCGCACTGTTAATGTGCCTGCGCCATTTTGAACCCAGGTCTCCATGCGATATGGAGTGTCCTTTGAGAGGAAGCCGTATTCAAGTAACTGGAAAACGTGTTCTGTCCCAAGGGAAATTTGTGATTTATTGACTTCAGTTTAAAGAAAAAAGTGCGAGAATTTTCACAAGCTCGGGAAGGATTTTAGTGCTACAACATGTTCAGGAGATTACTACTCGTTTTATGGGATTAAGGCTTCCATTTATACTTTGAGCTTTAAGACTGAGATCTAACGAGTTTGAAGCAGGTGTACCAAATGCAACACCACGATATCCAGTAACTTCTTACCCAAGCATCTTCCAGTGTTGTCATTTGCCACCAGTATTAAATTCAGTTACTATTAAGCATGTTATGTGTTTAAGGTACACACGCTGAGCTAACTCTTTCGTCAAGTTTCTTGTGTCTAAGTGTCGAACTTATATAAGTTCTCTTTAGGGATGATTTATATGGCGTGAAGCTATGATGAATTATAATGGAGTTGGGTCTAACTCTCACTGTATTTTTATGCCTGTTTCCAGATGCCATTAATCATAACACAGAGAACGTATCATGTTTACTTCTCTTGCAGATGTAATGAAAGTCCGGAATTTAGTGGTGTTTACAGCATTGTTCCGTGATTTTGTTAATAGAGAAAAATAAGTACTTTGTTTAAATTATGTTTCAAGTCTTTCGGTTATTATCGAGAGTCAGGCATGGACAAACACCGGTTATTGCATGTACTGCTGCTTCTTATTGGCTCTGGAGAAACTATTCGTATTTATATACATAACATTATCATCATCATCATCATCATCATCATCATCATCATATGTTTCACACTGCCATTCAACCGCATATTGAACATAGATTATAATATTAAAATAAAAATATTAGTAATTAAAAATTGCAGTCATATATTAAGTTACTGCATATATTTTAAGTAAAATAATTGAAATATTTAGGAACAATGATGTATTTTGTCATATTATTTTTTAACGTTGACGTTTTTGGGCTTTTTGCTTCTAATGATTCGGTATTCTTGTGTTTTTTATTCGCACTTAGTTTATTAAAGATTGACTTCATTCTGATTGTAGCTCAGCATTTAATGTAAACTCATGTGGCCTGTGCACGACTGTTAATTTTATATTATATTACGTCATTAGTTTGTTCCTGTAATAAATTATGATTAAATATGTAAATAAAGTTACGCTCCGATAGCAGTCAGTGGTTCTGCAGGAATGTAACTATTTATGGGAAGAATTTGTGCTAAAAGAAGGGATGAGAAAATTTGTGGAAACAAAGATAGATAACAGAGAGCAGTAAATAGAATCTGAAATGGACAAAATCTTCATTTGCAATTTAATGAAAAGCAGAGAAGACGAAATTAATTTTCGGAAGAATTGGAATGTTGAAGAGAATGGAACAATTAGCAATAAGACGTTCGAGTTTCCTTAATTACAAAATGTCGCCAGCCGGAATGAGATCTTATTTCATAAAAAACGGAACTTTGTATAGACGTTTGTATCTCTTAGTCATTAACTAATGCAAAAGAAATTAATTCAGAGGTGTCTAAACAAAGCATTCAAATTGGGTTCTGGTGATCTTTTTTACTTTATGCTCCAAACTTTTGCTACCGTGCTTGTGGAGACAAAGGATTGTGGAGTTCGTGAATTTCCTCAAGGTATCAGAGCTAACAGCCGCCCCGGAGTTTTGAAACTCGACCTTTAAGTTCGATAAGTGATGCCATAAATATTAGATTTTCTAACACCATTGTACGGAATCCTTCTATGTCCCAAACTTCATATCTGCAGAATCTCGAGTTTCAGCTGTTGTAAGTACGAATTGACAGAGTTTTACTTCATATTCTCTTCTAATATGCTTTCGTTTATATTCCTAGACTTTTAAACATTTGAACCTCTTTGCCGTAAGCTACGGTACAGTTTTTGTCCCTAAGAGAGAGAGAGAGAGAGCGAGAGAGAGAGAATGGAGGGAGAGTACGAAGAGACATTACATTCAACTGCTTTGGGGGGGGGGGGGGACGTTTTCGGCTCTGAAAATTCCCAGGTACTGCCCGCTGGTCTTTCAAAGCTCGTCTAAATAACATAGCATATTTAGAAGATTTCTGTCTTCTGGGTTGTTACGCTGTGTAGTCTGGTCGATGTTAACCAACGTTTCTGGGGTCATACTGCCGACCGATACCGATTCATCGCCCTGATGACGGAGACAGTATGACCTCAGAAACGTTGGTAAACATCTACCAGACTACACAGTGCAACAACCCAGAAGACAGAAATCTTCATACTCATCGCCCTGATGACGGAGGCAGTATGACCTCCGAAACGTTGGTAAACATCGACCAGACTACACAGCGCAACAACCCAGAAGATAGAAATCTTCATACTCATCGCCCTGATGACGGAGGCAGTATGACCTCCGAAACGTTGGTAAACATCGACCAGACTACACAGCGCAACAACCCAGAAGACAGAAATCTTCATACTCACCGCTGTGAAAACCTCAAATCTTACACAGCATATTTAACTTCAGTGCTGTTCAGCTGGCCATCTGTGAGAATAACGAATTTGTGGACACTGGCAAACGTACTGCCACTGATAGAGACTCAAATTGACAATAGTAGAGACTATTTGAGGAGGCTAGGGCTCGATTTTGGGCTGTTACGCCATAGTAGTATTAGTAGTAGTAGTAGTAGAGAGTATTTACATAAACATAAACCAGAGTATAAATTGTAACGAACCATGTTTGACAGTTTTACTGCGAACTAGCGCTACAGAGATAGATTTCAAGGTCATTAAAAGAATGTTTTTTTTCCTATCTCAAAATAACATGAAAATCGAGCAAGAAGCCAAATGAAAATATCATTGGCCAGCAACGTTTTGACGCACAGAGATATGCATTGGGTGTGTTCAATTATCTGGTTGAATGATTTCACTGGAACTGCTGCTGCATTCAGGTCCAGTGACTGCACAATGATATATTTTGTTGTATATCCTTCTGCGTCAGATGAGGAGTAACTGGGTCAAAACCTTCATATTTGTCTGATTTAGCCGCTATTTGTGGACGACTCCAATCCCACCTTTGAAGAACCGTTCCCTGTACTACAGGTTGTTCTCAAAGGCCCGTAACTGCTCAAGGATATAATAAAGTGTTAACATAACGAGATGTTCTGCCTCTTGTTACGTCCCTCCAGTGGCCATTTTTTCCTGAATTATGCTGATAATTGAAATAAATTGTCCAGTCTTCAGGAAATTAAAACAGTATCATTAATGGGCCTACACATACATATTATATATATATATATATATATATATATATTATTGCATTCCATGGATCCATTAGTTGGTCTGATGACAGGATGTGACTAAGTCTCAACACAACACATATTTTACATATTACAAGTAAAATTCATACTATTATAAAATTTCACTTATTATAAACAAAGAGTTTACACTGAGAGTTATATTCAAGGGTACATGACAGGCAAAACAAATTTGAATGAAAACCTGTAATAGTGTGTTCCGGAACAAGGTACAGATGAGAATGTCTGGACTTAAGGAAGGAAACGTATGAGGTAAATTGAGAAAATTACAAAATGAGGTGTAGTATTATTTATAGCAACGGGACCGGTGTAAAACTGCGTTTTTATTTAAATATAACAAGAATTTGGGAAGCGGTAGATTTTGTATGTATAGGTTTATATTTTTATCTTTAAAGAAACTAAAAAGTTCCTCGTGTGTTGCCAATAATTAACATTTTAACATTCAGTGGTTTTACGGTTAGTCATGCAGACCATAAGGCCGAGAATTCATTAACAGTGTTATTATGGAAACGGTTGTGCTAAATTTATGCCTAACACTCACGAAAGTCATAAAATTATCCTATTAGGTATGGAGATTAACCAAATATTTTAAACGGGATTAAATGCGAGCGGATAAGATGGGGGAAAGATAAAAACTGATAGAAAAAACCAGTTTGGAGACCTAAGCTTAGGCTACACGACTGGAAGCTTACAAGACAATGAAGTCTGTTATTAATGTCGGGCGCACCATTGAAGCTTACAAGAAGGGATTTTGAATGGAGTAGGTACGTAACTCTTTCGTCAATATTATGCATCAGTTTGACCTGCGGATAGTAGCCTCATTTGAAAGTAATTTAACAACGCCCTAATTAATGGAGCGTTTAATATTTTTTATATTAACGAGATGCCACTCATTGGCATTTTGTGATTTGGCTGGGAGACTGATAATCACAATGGGAGTAAAGTGATAGTAAATTTTTGTTCTGGAAATATCAGATAAAGGTCAGCGTAGGACGTTTTACGAAAGAAATATATAAGTGTTCAAAATTTGGCACCGAGCCTGTTTGTTCGTTTACAGTGCTCAACGTAACACGGGAAGCGTTCAGAAGACCGTGGTAATAATAAATACCAAATAGCTGGTGAGCTGCATAGCTGCAAGTTTCTTATTCTACCGGTGTGACCGATGGGTTTTCTATTGTCCGTGAACAGCTGATGTTTGTTTTGACCACCTGAAGAGAACGCAGATATTTAGGGGCAACTGTTACGGGATTCGATTTTAAGCACTTTTCTCTTTAGAATAACAGCGACTGTCTGCCATATCCTTATGTTTCGGCGTAGTGAAATTAATAACAGCTGGCCTTAGGTGTGTGCCAAGATTGTGATGTGAAATGGAACAACATTGTCTGAGTAGGAGGACGAACCGATCACGTATAAAGAAAACATTAGGTACTTTCGACAATGTGTCTTAACATGAGATAGCTCTTAATGTGTGCAATATTCTTTTTCCTACTCGGTCCACACCGAAGTACAGGCCAATTGCATTTAATCCTTTCCATATTGAGATTTTTCAGAATAAAATTATGTAAATTATATTTTGTGTCTCCATAATTCGCAGTTTCTATAGTTGGAAAGACAAAGACATTCAGACATACGACAGGGCAAGTTTAATTTCATTGAAACTGTTAAACGTTAGCCATAACTGGAAACCTGTGTTTCTGAATGAGATGTGTCGTTTTCAAGCCCACTTCACACTGGCGTGAGCGAGAAAAACTTTGTAGCTCCGCCTACGTCTGTCCGTAACGTTTTCCCTAGGAGGTGGAGACTTGCGCAACAACAAGAAACCTATTACTGTTGTTCCTGTAGTCATTCCTATTGCCATTTTTGACCGTCATAATTGATATTCCTATTGTTATGCATGCATTATCAAGAGAACAGTTGAACTTCAGTAGTACCTTCCACAGACCTAAAGTTTAAAATGACTCTTCAGTGACCTACATATTCTTGTAATTTATCTTCAAGGTAGTGTGAGTACGGAGCGTCCAGAACACGAAGATATGTATTATTTTTGTCGCAGTGGAAAAATATTTGTTCTCTCAGCGATGAGGAAGTGTGGGTGTGCGGAGCGGCCGGTTTCCTGGGTTGAAGGAACGACAAATCGGATAGGATGATCACCTCAGTCACGCATTTCACTTCATACAGATAAAAGTTTTTCTACATTCGTGATGTAGGCGGACAATGACATGTCTGAAATCCATATGGATTGGATTCCACTGAGTGGGTAGTATTAAGGTATGAAGATTTCTGTCTTCTGGGTTGTTGCGCTGTGTAGTCTGGTTGATGTTAACCAACGTTTCAGAGGTCATACTGCCTCCGTCATCAGGGCGATGAGTATGAAGATTTCTGTCTTCTGGGTTGTTGCGCTGTGTAGTCTGGTCGATGTTAACCAACGTTTCAGAGGTCATACTGCCTCCGTCATCAGGGCGATGAGTATGAAGATCCTGTCTTATGGGTTGTTGCGCTGTGTAGTCTGGTCGATGTTTACCAACGTTTCAGAGGTCATACTGCCTCCGTCATCAGGGCGGTGAGTATGAAGATTTCTGTCTTCTGGGTTATTGCGCTGTGTAGTCTGGTCGATGTTTACCAACGTTTCAGAGGTCATACTGCCTCCGTCATCAGGGCGATGAGTATGAAGATTTCTGTCTTCTGGGTTGTTGCGCTGTGTAGTCTGGTCGATGTTTACCAACGTTTCAGAGGTCATACTGCCTCCGTCATCAGGGCGATGAGTATGAAGATTTCTGTCTTCTGGGTTGTTGCGCTGTGTAGTCTGGTCGATGTTTACCAACGTTTCGGAGGTCATACTGCCTCCGTCATCAGGGCGATGAGTATGAAGATTTCTGTCTTCTGGGTTGTTGCGCTGTGTAGTCTGGTCGATGTTTACCAACGTTTCGGAGGTCATACTGCCTCCGTCATCAGGGCGATGAGTATGAAGATTTCTGTCTTCTGGGTTGTTGCGCTGTGTAGTCTGGTCGATGTTTACCAACGTTTCAGAGGTCATACTGCCTCCGTCATCAGGGCGGTGAGTTTGAAGATTTGTCTTCTGGGTTGTTGCGCTGTGTAGTCTGGTGACCTCTGAAACGTTGGTAAAGAACCCAGAAGACAGAAGTCTTCATACTCACCGCTGTGAAAACTTCAAATCATAAATATTAAGGTAATTTGTCAAGTACGACTAATGTCTCTGGCAGGATAATATTAGAACGGACCTTAGAGAAGTGGTGCATGATGAGGTAAACTGGATTCATCGGGTTCAGATGAGGTGAGTTATGAACTCTCTAAGAAAAATCCTCCACAATGAAATTGTTAGTTACGAATTTTCTATAGCTGAACGCCTTGTTCTCTTACGATACGTGTGGTTAAGGAGATGAGAGGGTTAGTGGGAAAATTGGTCGTGAATTTTGTGAAATTATACCCGAAGAGATTGTTTTTAACGTCACACTTATTCCGGTTTTCGTTACACTGAATTATGCCCCGAAATATTAAGGGTAGTCGGATTCGTAGCCACATAGTTTAGTTTAGATTAGGTTGGTTGGCTGGTTATCTGTTATTAGGTTGCTTGTATAAACAGAGGCAGCTGCTAATCTCGCCGTACCACTTCGGCTTCTTCTCCGACACCGCTGTATGCCGTGCAGCGTAATTCAGGCGCTGTCTTAATTTTATGGTTCAGTGTGTTTGCATAGTGATCAGCACTGATCCCAGCAATACGAAATTGCAACAAAAATGCAACGAAGAAAAGAATAACCCAAGAAGGACTAAGGACGAAGAACATAAGGGAGTTCAGATATAAAAAGGGAAGATAACTATTTTTTAGTGATCTGTCATTTGTTTAACGAAATGGAGGTGGAAAAACAGTCCTGTGTGAGATTCGGCGTAACATTTAGAAATTCTATTTGAGGTTCAAGCAAAATAAATAGGACTGACGTGCTGGAATTCCACATGAAAGAATGACACGGATATCAAAATGTTAAGCAATTTAACCACTCAAGAGGACTTGACACTTGATACTTTATGTGACATATTTAAAAGGCTCCAATGTGTACAAAATCATCCATCAGTTCTCGCTTAGGTCAAAATGGCATATTAAAAGGTGAACCAAAGTGACGTTCTTACTAAAATTTAGAGTATCTGGCTTGAATTGCCTGTTGTAACACGCAATACAGGACAGAATTTCGCTTCGACAATTTATACACAGCAACGATAAGCAACAAATTACAGATTAAGTGTCAATTGTACAGTAAGTGTTTAATTATATGAACACCACGACTGTGTCCGCGAAGGGACTGCAAGTTTAAACATGACAAACATATCTCACATTGTACCTTGAACTTCGATTTTTTCCTTTTTTTCGGAGTGTTAACAGCAATGTAAGAAAATGTAAGTTACTCTACTTTGCGTTCCGAAAACATTATCCTACACCCTAAGAATATAAACAGCATGATAACGTTTAACACAGTGTTTTCTGTTGAGTAATAGCAGAGATTGGTATCTGTCGTGAGCAGGCGCACAGAGAGCTGGGTGTCTTCCAATGGTTAACGATTCTTACCGGCATAAATTTTGTTCCCAATGTAAACTGGGTTTGTGTCTTAACATCCGACTATGAACGCCCGGAAGGCAATATTACCTTATCGTGAAGTGCAGAAGAAGAAATGAGAGACATTTCAGCAGCTGTGTGTTCGATGTTCTGGTCTTGACTGACTGGAAGTGCTCTAAGGGCTTTGACTCTCTGTTTTCTTTATGTATCAACAGGCTGCTTTAATTTTAAAGTGATCTTCATCAAAGAAACACTCAAACACTTGCAAGACAGAATCACATGTCTGTTTACTTCAGCCTTTTACGAACCCTCACTTAAGAGGTCCGTTAAAAGAAGCAAGGCAGGGTTGGAATATTTTTGTTGTTGCAGATAGTGAGGACTGAGGAACTACGGATTAGCATCTCCTGATCACATGAAACCATTTTTTCATTCAGGAGAAAGTAGGGTTTAGGGACATATACGGTGAATAAAAGGTAACAATGATATACATTTGCTATGAAGTCTTTTAATTTTGGAGTTGCAACCATAAGTTTTGGGGTCTGACTCTGCCTCCTTTACCAATGCAGATATTAACCCATAGCTCCATATTTACACGGCTGATTGCTTGAAAAGGCTTAACAGAATTCAGTCTTCTAGGAGACCATAAGAAATAAGTATGCGACGTTCATTTGCAAGAAAACCCGAGAACTTTCTTTGTTATCTACGAATGTATATGGGAAACTTCTGTGAGGTGTATTATTTCAGAATTCCGAATCGGATACGTTTAAAAGGTGTACTTCACGCAAGCTCTAGAAAGGGAATTAATTCAACATTGCTACAAATGCCATATTATTTTTAACAACGTTTAAAAATCGAGGACCTCTTCTACAAACCGGTTAGAGCAATATGACGTTTGACAGTGTCATTGGAAAAAAAAATTAAAGTGTGTTTCAGTCACAAGTTCAAGATAGGTCTATATGAGATGCATAGAAGAGACATGTTGTTTTGTTACAGTGAAGAAGTATAGACAGGGATGTGTGCCAGTTTTGAGCAGGTAGTACAGCAATTTACAGAAAGCACTTAGCGGATACTTTTTCTTCACAACACAAACTACTGCAATCTTCGGTTCAATTTACTAGTCTTTCTGGCTGCCTGCCATACAGGCGCAACGACAATGTTGTTCAGCTCTCCAGCGCATTAACCGCCTGTCTGCCGCTACTGTGTCGAGCCGATAACTTTTATTACTGGTCACCAATAAAAGTGTTCATCTAAATACGAACCGCAGTTTCGGAAATATACCACGAGGATGGAAAGATACAACCTTCGTTTTCTGTAATTTTCACAAACAACGCAAATAACACGAGTTTTAAATTGACTTTATGAACGAAGCTAAGTAAGAATTTGAAACTTAAAAAGCTGACGGACGTAAATACGACACATACCGAAGTATGTATTTGTTTAACTCACTTGTCCATTCAGTCAGTTGTTTGCATCTACGCGTTTGGTGTGCGTGTTATGAAAAAGAAATAGTCTACCGACTGGTTGCAGAATTCCCTTACACAGGAAGTGTTGTTCTATGACAATGGTCATTGACCTAAGAAGTTTAAATTAAGACCGTACCGATTTCAAGTCGCGTATTAGCCACGATATCGTGATGTGGCTCCAATAATTCGGTATTGTGATTTGTTTTTTCCGGGAAGGTTTGTGTTTTAAATGGGCTAAGTAGTTGAACTGGTTTGACATCAGACATATGCTGTGATACCAGTTTTCACTTCGAAGTTTACTCGAAATTGAAACTTTGAACATGTTAATGACTCCAACACGGTCAGAATTCGGCTATTTTAATAGTCATCAGGACTCGAACCAAAGGCTAGTTATCACTGTTACAACATTAATAGACACATATAAATATACATCTATACATACGCATGCATAAATACACATATAGGTCTACACATACTTTTAAACTTCGGACGTGCGTTATACCTAACACAGGGTTAAATCTTAATACTGTCACGCATATTAACAGAACTAGAGCAATTATCATTTTGGAAAGAATGCGTCTGATTTAACAGTTCGTATGCCATAACAAAATTTCCTGTATCGTTGCCACCTGCATTTGAACTTCGGCGTAATCTTCCCACTCATTACCTTTATTTTGCAACGACTGAATTTTCCACAAAGTAAAGGTCATTAAAAGTTTTATACGTGTGGAGTTTTGAGGCGGTAATGTCTGGATTTTATCGCGGCTGGAGAATTGTTTCGGTAGAGACTTAACAGAGACGGAGGAGTTATTATAGGACAGAATGGGGAGAGTTTCGTTATTAGGACTTCTTTGTATAACTCGTATGTACTTTAAAGCATTATAATTACACAGAGTACAGAACTGGTTACGAGTTTCCGGTAATTTTATTAAGAGGAAATGATAAAATGAAGTGAAATGAATATCGGTTTCCGGTTGACATTCACAAAAGCAGGATATAAGCTGTGGCAGCTTGGGTTATGTAATCTCTCATATTCTTCATCAGCACTTAAGGAAATGAAATATTGATCAAGAAATCCAGGTAACCGCATGAACTTTATTTCTAGGAAATTTAATAGAATTTCTTGGGAGTTAACCCGGTTTTTGTGGCTTAAGAATTCTAGTAGCTTCACTGTTGAGACAGGATAATAAGAGCGCGCTTAAAACAAGTTAACTTAATTCAAATATTCGCTTGGCGTGTCCAACATAGAAAGGGTTAAATTGAACTCTTCCACCGTCTTTATCAACATCTTTACTGTAATTTGTATACAATCGTTTATATTATTTCAACTTGTTAATTTGTACACCAATATTATTAGGATAATCAAATCAGCAAGGATTAAATGAGGGGACAAGTAGAAACGTAGGAAAACGAGAATTACGTAGGCCAAGATGGGGGGATAATATTAAACTGAATCTTAGGTAAGTAGTTGTAGGGGTGTGCATTTATTTATCTGGCTCAAGATAGGTATCAGTAGCAGGCTGTTGTGAACTCAGTATTGGAACCTAGGTGTGCATGAAACGCGGGGAATTTCTTAACAGCTTAGCCAACCATCAGCTTCTCAAGAATTATTCTGTTCTGTGGCGTTAGTTTAACATCCAGGTTTTTACAGTGACTCATTCTTGAGAATCGATGATAACAAGAAAATGTTCTTACGACGCCTGTAGCTGAGCTAAATGAAACTACGATATTGAGCTCAGAATAGCAAGCCAATGAAGTTATTCTGAGGTGTACTTGAATGGAGATCATTTTATAGAACGAGAAAAGTCCCACTTGTAAGGGTAATGACTAGGATTTGGCACTCAACTCATCCATGGCCACAAGAGTTGGTCCAGCTGCTACTATGAATAAAACTAGCAAACTGTTTGATCTCATTCAGAAGATTCTTGGCAACACGGGGTTAGGTATATTTACACGCTTGAGGAGAATCGCGAGTTATTGTATTAGAATAAAGTTGTTGCATGTGAGATTTGAGGTTTTCGCGGATGTGACGATGTTGAAGATGTTTTGGGTTCTGGCGCCGTGGGGTGTGGTAAGTAGAGGCCAATGTTTCGGAGAAGCACACTGTCTCGCTAATCATGGCTGAAATCTGTTATAATTTTAAAATACAGATTACATATGAACGACAAATATAGAAGTAAATGCTAATTAATTTTGCAAAAGTGATTATCATGTCCCTATCTGTGTGTTACACTCCAGATTGTTATTCTAGTACCGCGTCTTATTATGAATTCTCTAGTTATTTAATACGTTGTTGTATAATAATGAAGTCTGGCGTTTATCGTCTACACACCCAGTCCATCTTCACCTTATAATTACTTGCACGTTGGAAACTACGATGTGCTTAACATGTGGCTAGGTTGGAGGAACAAGAATATATACAAAAGTTTGGTTGTGAAACCACCTGGAATAGGTTATTTGTAAGATCAAGAAGAAGATGCGATAATAACATTTAGACAAAAGACAGGGAAGTCGATTGTAAGGATGGGAGGTATGTGGAAGTATTTCAAAGTTTGCCTCATAGCGACGCTGAACATTCACTTTATATTATTAGAGTTAATTCTCAGCTGAGATAATATGCAGTCGATTAGGATATGTATCGATAATATAAATAAGTTGTTGCATATGCGAATTAAGTAAAGTGGATTAATTGAAGAAAATCGCCAGAAACATCAATTAGTGTAGTCGGTCCCCACGGGGAATTAAACTCTGTACCTCCAGAACGTGATGAAAATGCTTTACCTTCTCCAGGTGTAGCCATTTCAGCAGCTGAATAACATAAAAGTTTTTTTTGTAGGTGTTGTTACAATCACGCAAGTGGAGGATACAAGACAAGGGCATGTAGTCACAGATGTGACAAAGGTTTATAAATTAGAGCCAGAGAACACATAATTCCAGTGTGCAAAGATATGCGTATACTTTGCTTGCGTAATTTTACGGATAGTAGACAAGAATTAACCGCCACGGTGGTCTAGCGGTTAGAACGCTGGCCTTGTAATCCTGGGGTCTCGGGTTCGATTCCCGTCGGTGCCCGAATTTATAACTTGTGTTGGGCAAGGCCGTGGTCTAGGCAACACGGAGTTTTCCTCCGGGGGCTTCCCCGGTTTCTCCGTGGCTTCCCAACAATTACTCCATTCACACACAGAAGAAGGCAATGGCAAACCACTTCTGGATCATCTGCCAAGAACGTATATGAACAGGTCCCAGTCCGAGAAAAGGATGGAAGGATCCTGTTCATATGGACCTGTCGTCAGACAGAACACTAAATAAAAAAAAAATAAGACAAGAATTAAAAAATCTAATTTTTAATTTGGTCCACAAGCTATAAGTTCCCACCCCCTCAGCGGAGTTAGTGTCACAGCTTAACAACCAAACCTTGCACACTCATTATCGGTGTTCAATATTCTACGCAATTACACTGCAGTGTGAGGTTGTCGTAAAGTGTTGGCTATGGGACAGTTGTACCGATGTGGGCGACATTTCAACCTGCGGTGGCAGTATTGAAACTTGAGTTTTAGTCAAAATGTCAGTCCAGTCCTCCAAAGGGAACAAATCCGCCACTTCTAGTTCCAAGTAGCATAACTTCCGGTTGAGTGTAACTGCTCAGTGTTAATATCGGTCAGTCTCATTTCAGAAAATAAAAAATTTCATTAGTTCGTCTCGGTTATTGTTACTTTTATTTTGAAGCAGCGAAAAGTAATAAAAACAATTATTTTTGCAGTGTTGAATGAATTGTTCTTTCTACTACCCTAGTTTTTCTCTTTGAGAAATCTACACAAAGTGTAGAAGAAAAAAACTGAATATCTCAAGATATTTCCGTCTTGCGGCTTCGTGAACACAGCGCCAACTTGAAATAGACTTTGTTACTATTCCGTGTATCCAATATTCAAGAAATGGATGCCAGGCCTGTGGGAAATCTCTCAACTGGCCTGGAATCACACGTCGGAGTGGGGTTGAATCATGAAGGTCAAGGAAGACATAAATCCCTGCACACGTAGCCCCAGATGCTCGGACCACTTCCATATTGCACTCTTAAGAATTACTCGGACCTCCCACTTGCGACTCATTGGACTTCACACTGTGTTTGTGTGTCAGATTTAATCACGAAAAACTGAAACTTTTTGTTTAGAAAATAGTCAGTTACAGAATGATTTTATGTTTAAAATCGCGAACCGGGATACTTCAGCTAGATGACTTGACTTCGATTTCCGGCAGGGGTTAGGAATTATCTTCTCTGTATCACATCTAGACCATCTCTGTTGTAAACCTAATATTTTCTTCAAAGATTACCGGTACCTCTTACCACAGAAGTAACTACTTACTTTCAATTAGTGCCGAGATCAAGAATACGTTGAGCGTTACCTCCACGCCCCTAGGCGTCTTAATGACGTCGCAGCGTAAGAAGTGAAAATCGCTTTCTTGAAGTAACAGTTTACACAGACGCAAACTTGTATAACCATTCACACTGACATGAGTCCAGTATTCATTATTAAATGCTTTATTTGTATCAATGCTAATATTTTTGTCAGTCCAAAGCACTAAATAGCTACTTATTTAATAAACTGTTGGCGTTTTCCTTTTAACCACCCTATCCCTAATTGGTCCTCGTAGTATCTGTTGTGAAAGGAAGTCTGTGTAATTGCAGTAACATGTTGCCGGGTTTAACATTTACACAAAGTTGCATATGATTTTTATTTATGTACTTTTTACAGTAATTCAGAAGTTTTGATATCAATACGATTTTGTGCTTCAAGTTTATTTGCGTGGATATGAAAATGAGAGACAAACACGAATATGGAGATGCTGAATGTTTTCATACTGCGTAGTACATAGTTGCTGATCCCAGAGGGTATTGATCGCTGCGCTCCTCTGCCCCTGCTAACCCCCTCTAGAGCCCGACACAGACAGCAGCCTTCATCTTGTTCCGGAGGAAGTGGAAGGAGCCCTCCCGAAATTATACCCCCAATCTACGTTCACAGAAACAGTAACACATTTTCCACGGTCTAATGCATAAAGCGATCGATTTCTTGTTTACATGCCGTGTTACTATGCGGTGACACGATGATAAACGTTACAAACTATGTGATATCACATCCATTCGTTTTCAGACCAAAATTCAACGATAAGTAAGAATCGTTCATTGTTTTACGTCTTATGATTTCTAAATCTTCGTCACTTTTCGACAAATTTGATGATCCTTGTCACGAAGTTAAAGCAGGTCACGCCTGGCCACGCTCTGTCACGCTTGGGTACGCGTGGTTACTAAGTCACACTTCAGCACGCTTACGTTATGTTAAGTAAGGGTCGGTTAATATTATCTACTTTGCTTTACTTTAGATTAAGTACCGTCATGTTGGGTCAGGTGAGAAAACTTCGCGTAGGAAAGGTTAGGACACGTTGGATTGGGTTAGGTTAGGTTAGGTTAAATTTGTTTAGTGGATTTAGTTAGGTTAGGTAAACTTTTTGAAAATATTTGTGACATTTTGACAATTATGACCAAAATTCGTAACGAAGTTACAGTGCGTCACGCTTTGCACGTTTGGTCACGATTACTCACGCTTTGTAAATACACTTTACGTTTCGCCACTTCTCGTCACATCTCGTCACGCCTTTACAGTAAGTCACGCCTAGTCATGCATTTTCACGCTTGGTCACGCTTGATCAGGCTTTGTAAAACTTCGTCACTTTTCGACACATTTGATGATACCTCTTCACGAGATCAAAGGATGTCACGCCTGGACACGCTTGGGTACGCGTGGTTACTAAGTCACGCTTCGGCACGCTTACGTTATGTTACGTAAGTCTCCGTTAATTTTGGCTAATTTTCAACACGTGAGAATGAGTTTCGACAAGTTTAATTTTGTAAGAAATGTTAAATTAGGTTAGGATGGGTTTGGTTAGGTTGGGTTAGGTTAAGTTTGTTTAATGGATTTTGTTAGGTTATGTAAACTTTTGAAAGTATTTGTGACGTTTTGACACTATGGCCACAATTCGTGAGTCTCTTACAGTACGTAACGCCTAGTCACGCTTTGTCACGCATGGTCACTTTTTGTAAATATGCTTCACGTTTTGACACTTCTGGTCACATCTCGGCACGCCTTTACAGTAAGTCACGCTTTGTCACGCGTGATCACGCTTGGTCACGTTTAGACTCACTTTTCAAATTTTCGTCGTATTTTATCACTTATGTTGACCTCTCGTCACGCCTTTATAGCAGGTCACGCCTAGTCACGCCTGGTCACGTTTGATCTATCTTTGTAAATCTTTGTCGCTTTTCGACACATTTGATGATACCTCTTCACGAGGTCAATGGATGTCACGCCTGGACACTCTTTGTCACGCTTAGGCACGCGTGGTTACTAAGTCACGCTTCGGCACTCTTACGTTATGTTACGTAAGTCACCGTTAATTTTGGCTAATTTTCAACACGTGACAAGTTTCGAGAAGTTTAATTTGGTGAGCAATATTAAGTTAGGTTGGGTTAGGTTAGGTTAGGTTAGGTTAGGTTAGGTTGGGTTGGGTTAGGTTAAGTTTGTTTAATGGATTTTGTTAGGTTATGTCAACTTTCGAAAGTATTTGTGACGTTTGGCACTTATGGTCACAATTCGTGAGTCTCTTACAGTACGTCACGCCTAGTCACGCATTGTCACGCATGGTCACTTTTTGTAAATATGCTTCACGTTTTGACGCTTCTGGTCACATCTCGGCACGCCATTACAGTAAGTCACGCCTAGTCACGCTTTGTCACGCGTGATCACGCTTGGTCACGTTTAGACTCACTTTTCAAATTTTCGTCGTATTTTATCTCTTATGTTGACCTCTCGTCACGCCTTTATAGAAGGTCACGCCTAGTCACGCTTTGTCACGCTTGGTCACGTTTGATCAGGCTTTGTAAATCTTCGTCATTTTTCGACACATTTGATGATACCTCTTCACGAGGTCAATGGATGTCACGCCTGGACACGCTTTGTCACGCTTGGGCACGCGTGGTTACTAAGTCACGCTTCGGCACTCTTACGTTATGTTACGTAAGTCTCCGTTAATTTTGGCTAATTTTCAACACGTGAGAACGAGTTTCGACAAGTTTAATTCGGTGAGAAATGTTAAGTTGGGTTAGGTTAGGTTAGGTTAGTTTAATGGATTTTGTTAGGTTATGTCAACTTTCTAAAGTATTTATGACGTTTTGACACTTATGGCCACAATTCGTGAGTCTCTTACATTACATCACGCCTAGTCACGCATGGTCACGCTTGGTCAGTTTTTGTAAATATGCTTCAGGTTTCGACACTTCTTATCAAATCTTGGGTCGCCTTTGCAGTAAGTCACGCCTAGTCACGCTTTGTCACGCGTGATCACGATTGGTCACGTTTTGACCCACTTTACAAATTTTCGTCGTATTTTATCACTTATGGTGACCTCTCGTCACTCTATAGCAGGTCACGTCTAGTCACGCCTAGTCACGCTTTGTCACGCTTGGTCACGTTTGATCAGGCTTTGTAAATCTTCGTCATTTTTCGACACATTTGATGATACCTCTTCACGAGGTCAAAGGATGTCACGCCTGGACACGTTTTGTCACGCTTGGGCACGCGTGGTTACTAAGTCACGCTTCTGCACGCTTACGTTATGTTACGCAAGTCTCCGTTAATTTTGGCTAATTTTCTACACGTTAGAACAAGGTAGGTTGGGTTAGATTTGGTTGGGTCATCTTTCACTTCTCTCGTCGTTGCTATATGACTTACCAATTTCATTCTCCTTGATTTAATAATCACAATAATATTTGATAAACAATAAAGATTATAATCTTCTCATTATGCCACATTAATCTCCGTCCTATTAGCTTTTTACTCCCCTAAAGAATACTAACTACTTGCTCTTTTAATGTGAAGTGTATTTTCTTTGCGGTACGGACCAAATTCTTGAATATTATTTAGATGAGCTTCGACTTGAAAGGGAACATTTAAGTATTTGGTAATTCATAAATTTGGCGAAGGAAATAGATTGATTTATATTTAAAGTTCAATGTTCTTATTTATTTTATTTAATTCAACGTTAATATTAATCTTGTAAGTACCGCGTTACATTTTATCCAACATCGTTCTGTACCGCTGATGGGTGATTTTGAATTTCAGATATGATGCAAAGGAGTCTTAGACCATTGTTGTCAGAAGCTGTGTAGAGCCGTACCATTCTCCGCAAGGCGTGCTATCTCGACCAATGCGTTCTAGAATGTAACCTTTCACCTACACTGTATTTATATCTCACTGCGGATGGATGCGGAATTTTGATTTAGAGATTTAGGCAAATAAAAATAACACACATACGAAGATAACTGTCTTCTGAAATGTAGCGTCGTGTAGTCCAATAGAAGTTTACTGACATTTCAGAGGTGCTTGCTGCCTCCATAATCAGGGCTGTCGAATATCACGTGGGGTAGTGACAGATGAATATGCCCCAATGTGGGTTGATGGTTAACAGGGAGAAACCTAGAATTTGGAGAAGAAGGCTAATTATAGTGCTAGAACTGATATACTGGCGTTGCAAAATGGAAAATATGTGTTAGTGTGTTTACTAATTATTTTTTAATAATAGTAGTATCAGAAAAGAAATTTCTCTCCTTATGTGTCTTTCGGTCGTCTCTGAAATATACACCAAACTCTGCAGGAAAAAGCAGTAGAAATGGCTCAGAACTTCATTATTTACACTGTCTGTTTGATTTCCCTTAGGAAGAATTTAAACAGAGCTCGTGAGATTGGATTGAACTCGAAGGAAGTGGATGAAAAGCTTAACTTCTTTACGTCTCTACGTTTACGGTAAAAATCTTCAGTGAACAGGAGCGTATCTGTTTCCTGTAATAATTACAATTTAGTTTTCTGTATGGACGTTTTATATCGCAGAGAATAAAATAATTATTAAGATGTCTGTCTCTGGGTTGTAGCGCCGTGTAGTCTAATAGAATTTTACCGACGTTTCAGAGGTCCATTCTGGGTCCATTATCAGGGCTACAACCCAGAAGACAGCCTTCTTCTTACTCACCGCCACGAGAACCTTAGAATCCGCAAAATAATTATTGCACTCAGTAAGCAGGGTTGAAAGAGTGAGTACTTTTCATGCGGGTTAAATATTATTAAAATATTTTATTTTAATACAAATTAATGCATTTATTACGAATGTTGGTAGTATTATATATCCATATGTAACTTGAATTGCTTCTAAAGATGACTTTCCGGATATCATCCGAGTCTGAACACAGAGACTGGTGATCCTGTGAAATTTCTTAATTCCTTTATAACACTTCTGGAAGAATGACTTAGTGTAGACATTGAACATTGCTATCGCCCATGAAACATTCGAAATAATTCCGCAGTTCAGCGTTGTATAGCGTCTAAGAATTAATAACGTTAAATATTTAAGTAATCGATCTATAGCTATCATGGCAGCGAAATTTTTGGAAAATTACTGTTACAGACTAGAAGATTTTGTTAGTTCTAATTCTGTTGTCGCTGAAATATAATTAATAAACGTATTTTCGAAAAATGTAAAGTACGAGTCCAATACAGACTGAGGTGTTGTGTTTTGTTTTTGTTCATTAAATGAAATTTACAGCGTTGCCAACTCTATTTACAATCAAGACTTTGCCTTCTACTATGCAACAGGGAAAACAGGCGAAGCAGCTGTTGTTTTAGGTCTGCACATTAATGATTTTTCAGCAAATATCACAGAACAAGAAAGAGAGAAAACATTTTAATAATTAGACGACTGAAGATGTAGATTTACATATATCCAAATGAGTAACTTAGTATTGATATTTATTTCATCTGTTGCAGGAGTGCCCAGAGGGGGTGGTACACGAAGACTCATTTAAGGACATTTACGCCAAATTCTTTCCACACGGAAGTGAGTACATAGTTACACGGCATGGATTATATTAAATCCGGGAATGTGAAATAGTGGTATGCTATAGTCTTTTGTTTGGAAGGTATACCTGATTCGAATCTCGAATCTATTACCGGCCATCTTCGCTATTAAGGTTTCCATTGTTTTCTGTAGCTTTTCTAGGCATTACTAGTTAATATTTCAAGCACCTGCCGCCTTCTTCCAAGCCCACATGTACTCCGTAATACTATTATATTGTAGATTTGAGAAGAATTTAATTAATTCAGATACTGCATACGTTTCATTTGACTCATATACTCGTAACCTAGTTTTGCACTGCTATAAGTTAATGTTTAAAAATTTTTACTTTCAAAGAATATTTTATACGTTAATTTATAATAATATTTATGTCCTATCTTCATATCAGATTTAAAAGATTTAGTAACTGACGTTAGTATTACTTCCACCTCACAGGTTCGCGCGTCTTCAATGCTGTTTTTGTTGATTTTAGAAAGTTAAAAGTACGAAGTTACACTAGCTCAAACTTTGAAAGAGGGTCATTAGACACATTTAAAGATAGAATTTTGATCACATAAGTGTAGTTTCTTTTCTTAAAAAAGGAAAGTAGGCCAAAACTGCACTTGATTTATATTTACGGAGATCATATTTCGGGATTAAATTCAAATAAAATAACTCTTCACCCACGATTAATAGTAAAAGGTATCTTACTTACTGTATCTGTACTGTACGTTTCTTAACGGCACATAACTCATATTTTTTAAAGTTCCATACAGTGAGAAATTCAAATGGAATAAGAGCTGTTACTACTATATTGTTTAAAAAAAGCTACAAAGAAAGAAACTTTAAAATTTGAATTTCAGGTGAAGTTTTATTTCAATTTTTTTTGTTCGGCTTTAAAATTACCAATAAAACTCAATACTATAACAGTCACTTCAATTTTAAAGTTGACTACGCGTAAACTAAGGGATTACTTCGATTGCTAAATACAGAGAGGATTTTACTTAGGATTCAGAACTGTCTTACATTATTTCTTCTTGTCTCGTTTGTTTTCCTCTTGTTCATTTCACCCAGTCTCCCTCGCTTTTTATTTCAAAGCTCTCAGCAAAGATTTACAGAAACACGGTCCGTTTCGAAATGCGATTACTTCATTCTATTGTCTGCTATTTTATGTGGAAGTGCCTCGGCGTCTACTATGAAGGAAATTTCTTTTGAAGTTTGTGAAAATACGCCCCTGGTCGTCTCTGCTCACAACAGAAATCACATCCGATCATAATACACATTCTATGTAGAATGAGAGGGTTCGTGTCTTCGATGTGTTCTTGTGAAGAGTTCGTTGCCCTAGAAGTAGCAACGAAAATTTTCCTGATCTGTGCCGTAGCAAAGGCAGTTAGTCCTTGGTTTCTTACAGCGGATAAACGAGTTCCTTCGCAAGGGCGAAGTGTATGTGGTGTGAAAAGTAGCACTGGGTATCATCTGGATTACGGACGACGGGCCCGTTAAAAGCGACGCTTTATAGAGACGTAGTATTACCATATCGTAACAATAAAAAAGCTGTATAAAGTGAAGCTGATTGTACGCTGGACGTACTGTTAAAATGTAATCAGTTTCTTTAATATTACACGAAAATAAGGTACCTTAATCCTTCGATTATAAAATTATGTTACTTATTAGCGTTTTTTATTCCTGGCGAAGCTAAATGTGACTACCTAATAACAGAAATTACACTTTACCATGGTAATGTAATATATAATCCTACTAACTAGAAAATTTTTCTTTGAGTAGGATTGTCAGAAAGGGTAAAGTATACTTAGGAATAGAGCTAACATCAGATATCAGATTTCGAATAGTACTTAAGAGAAGAATTTCAAAAACAAATTTTGAAAAATAAATTGCAGATAATTTCTCATATCCGTTGCTTGTGACAAGGGACGCCATATTTACTTTCAACCTGTTAGAGTTTTGTTGTGTTGGTTTCTTATGCATGTAGTCGTTTTATAATAATTTATGACACATTAAAGTCTGTAGGAATTTATAATAAGATCAGCAAATCGGTCATGAGCAATTACATATTGAATGAATGAATTAATGTTTCGTAAAATTTACCATTAAGTCTTGTAATAAAACGAAACTGAAAAGATTTATTAGTCACACAATGCATTCTAACTAATTAACTCAATAAAACAATGTTTATTGAGAGACTAAAAGTAGCTGATAGCTAACACATTATAAGCGTTCACGGTACTGACAGTTCAATGCCGTACTTACAAGAGACCTCCCACGACGGTGTCATGACCCAGATGTATCCAGTCCATATCCTTAATCTAAATAACTTAAATATTTATTTTAATATTATCCTCCCATATATGACTGGGTCTTCCAGATGGCCTCATCCATTCATTTTGCCTAGAATTTTGTTAATAAGTGACTCATTTTTGTGTTTTCCGTGCCTTGCTATAGGTCTATGATTAGAAACTTTAATTTGATTTGATCAAGCTAACGTTTGACGAAATTTACAAATTGTGAAGCTCTTCATTGTGCAGTTTCCTCCAGGCTTTTATTTCTTAGAAGTTAGTGAAACTATTATAAAGTAAAGTTTGTCCCACTATACGCCATGTAGGCGCTTGGGGTGAGCGGAGGTATAGCTCCTCTCTTCCTTGACCTCGGCACTAGATGGGGGTGAGTGGTCGGCATCACGCCCCGGCCGGCTTTACCCCCGGCGAAGGACACCGGTACCTATTGGACAGGGATTGGGTGGGCCCCAGAGCTGGTCTCGAGGCAGAGGGTAGAGGAAAAATCCTCTGCCCCCGTCGGGGATCGAACCCCGGTACTATAAACTAGTCTAATGGCATGCAAAGTCAATTGTGGGTGAGATAAGTCACTGTTACAGACATCATGAATAGTGAACGAGAACAGAAGATAAATAAAGAAATAGAATGGGAGAGGAGAAGATTGAAGTCAGGATATAAGTTATACCTGACAGTGCTGGAAAAGTAGCAATTAGGTCTTAAGCAAAATAAACGGGGTTGGAAGTTGTCAGTATTACAAAATGCGACACAAGAAGTGGGTTTTGGGAAGATCAGAATAGTTTTATTCTCGTCTGCGCATTTCTTTCCACCTTATAATGACATAAATTATGCCGAAGAACACTTTGACGGAACAGTCGTGCGTGTTTCATGTCAGCGGCAGACCTTGAGTTGCCAGTTACAAACTGCCAGTGGCTATAGAGAGCCGAGGCATGGGACAGGTTTGTTGATATTGCAGTCCGCAGGCTCCTTAACAGCAGGCTATCATAAAAAAATAGTGTTTTAAACATGTGGCCCACGAACCGCTGTCGACCCGTAGCTTGTAGGATTTGAAGTTGTCACGGCGGTGTCTGAAGTTGGCTGTCTTCTGGGTTTTTGCGCCTTGTAGTCCTGTAGAAGTTTACCGACGTTTCTATCATCAACTTCTACCAGGCTACACGGCGCAACAACTCAGAAGACAGCCATCTTCGATTCGTATCTTAATTTACCCAGGGCCGCAAATATTAATTGTCGCATTGTATTTTACAAGTGACTAACTTGCTAACTCCATAGTGCTGAATCCATCTTGGAAACCTGGTAGGCCTAAATCGTTTACCTGGTCTACAAATTTTCCGTCTCTTGTGGAGCCTTAAAATCCATTACCGTGTTTACAAAAAGCGATCATTGGTTTTTATCTAGAGCAGTGAATCCAGTCAAAATTTTCACATCCAAACTCAAACTTCTGTAAACTTTCTTCCTGTGGGCTCTTTCCTTCAGGGTTTATGACAAAAATGTTGAATTTCTCGTTAACTCACAAAAGTGCTGCACTGCCGAAATGGAAAATTACAATTTCTTGTTTCCTTTCAGCGACTAAAAAAGTCAGTGTCAAACATTACTTCACATTCTTTTGCTTTTCCTTTAATGACAGTGAGGAAAATAACACAATATTTTGCAACTGACGACTTCATCTCTCGGAAATTGGACCTTTAAGCCACGGAAGGGGAGGGGGGGGGGCGACGGATATATTCGCCGTGGCTTTTAACTGGGAATGTTTAGTGCGGTCATTGTGAAACCTCTTCGATTCTAATGATTCTTGTTGACTTTAGGTTTTATATAACATAAAAACCTTTATCCGTGCTGATGGCGGCTGAATTTTCGAAGTTTCTCAGCATGTATTATCACGTGCTCTCATGGACCAATCATCTTCAGTCACTTGTTGTACGTTCATTCTGGTAGTAATGTTATTCGTGTTATATGTAAATATTGTGTTTGCGTAAAGCAAATTGTCTGTATTCAGCGCTGAAGTATTAAAATACGGGAGGTGAGTGTTGCAATGAGCTGGTTTATAAAGTATTCGGTAATTTAAAGAATGAAGCAGACGAAATTTATCTCAGAATTTCTTGTGCCGAGCTTATTAACACATTCGCTGATACGCCTGGGGAAGTTTTGACGCAGACTTTGCGTTTAGGAATGGAATATGGATGTTCGTGATAACATTAAAATAAAAATGCGGATAACGAAAGCGCTTATAACGGGGGTCACTTGCACTTAGATTATAAGATTTTTTGGCAGCTACTTGATTTATGTTTCTGATAATTGTTTCTGTACGAAGACTTAAATGAACGCATAATCGGGAAATGTCAGTGGACATGCTGTATTTATGCAAGTACCAAAGATAATTCTCGTATTTGAGGCATCAGAATTTAGTTTTAGTTTTCTTTAAATATTCTGTCACATTTTTTACATTTGAATTTATTTGTCCCTCGGACCTGCGTCATTGCTTGGGGATACAGAAATGCTTCAGTTTAATGCCGCATTTGTCTTATTGCGCGCGAAACATGGATAAAACACTCAATCACGAATTTTATCGCGTAAGAGTCCGTACTTATATCCCAAGCCTTTGTTTTTGTGTTTTCTCGAAATCCAATTTGTTTCTGTCGTTAAAGTTGGGGTTGTAAATCTTGCATGACGCACGTAAAAGATGCTAATCTACCGAGAAGCGCTTTTTCACGTTTGTGTGTCTCTTGTCGGACAATTTCGGTTTCTGTTCTAACACTTTTCGCGATTTAGGTAGTTTTTTTACTTATCGCTAAATTTGCATCTTTCGTTTACTTCTTTGTTTCATTATGCATGTTTCCCTTTCTCGTCGATCTACTTAATTTTCTGACCCGTTCCTTATATCCTCTATCCTCTTCTACCTTTTTTTCATTTTTCCCGTCTTTCTTACTATATTTAACGCTTTTATTATCGCCAGATAATTTATTTCGTCGAGTGTTTGATGTGCTGTTTACAATTCGCAGAGCGTAAGTGCTTTGTTTTGTGTGTGTGTGTGAAATTTGTCTGTCACTTCGAGGAGTGAATAAATATTGATGTTACTCGCAAAATAGGCACGGAAGGAGCTGAAAGGATGGAGTATTTGTACGAACAGCGAACAGATAATATAAAGTATGATGTGTCCTTATCTTAACCCCTTGAAATCCAGTGGTAACTATACCATGTGTTTCCTTAACAATTTATAATTCTGCAGAATATACGAATTCATATTTGAACACACTTTTTATCTTTTCATTGATGGGATTAAGAAAGTAGCATATACAAATTAAAATCATTTTGCTGTGTTGTATAGAAATTCGTGTACACAGCAGGCCATGGATGAGTTAACATATGAACATTAAAATCAAGTAATGCTTTATGACAAAGTAGTTAGTCATTTCTTATCTGTGCTTAATTAACCCTAAATTGTGGATGTGCGTGTACATATTCGGCCATGGAACAGCCAACCAACCAACCTAGCCTAACCTAAAAATTATCACATGCCCGTTATAAGCTATAGATAGATACTCAACCCTCTTGTTACTATGCCCGGATACTTTTCTTAAGGCTGTATTAACATTTAAATTAGTCGCAGGAAGAAGAATAATTATTCACAGATGTAGGCTTGATAGACTTATCCTGGTCACGAAATAATGTTGGACACCCGTTGTTCAGAACGCAAGACAGACCTAACTTCTGTGCTCGTTATAAGTGTTCGTCTAATGAGGTTTCTTTTGTTCTGTCCATAACAATATCGAGCTTGATAATGTGACTCTCTCCATCTCCCAAATGAGTCTTCTATCTCTCTCTCTCTCTGGATATGCGCCTGCTGATAACGAAGTTTCGAAGTGGATTGGGGCTATGGCAGTTCTGTAGGAGCCCGGCGTTCTTGACGGTCTGGTCATTTGGTTGTGGCACGAAGCAGAGGGAACAAGCGAGAAAAGCCATCCACAAGATGTGCACTGAAAATGGCTGTCATCTGGGATGTTTATCCGTGAAGTCTAGTAGAAATTGACAGACGTTTCAGTCGTGCTTCTTGCCTCCAGTTTCTAGGCGATTGCAGTCGTAAATTCGCGGGACACAGGTTGAGAAACACTGAAATAGGTTATCACTAGACCAGGAGGCCCTGAAAGGTTCTGGTTCCGCCCCAGTATGGCAGGAAGCCATGTTTAACATGTATTTAAATTAGCTGTAAAAGTTAGCACGTGTTGATATAGCCCTGTGTTGGGTACAAGCTATTTGCATTTTTGTTTGGATATGAACGTTGCAATTAATGTTCAGTTTGTGTGACTTTCCAATTAATTTAGGACAGGTTATGAATACACATAACTTTGATATTGTGTATAATTATTCATGAACGTTAATATTGGTTTAGAAATGTCGTCAAAATAAAGAAATACCTTTGGTAAGCCGTCTTGAAATACGATGAAAAAGTTTCCGGCTTACAACACACTGCACATATTTTTTACAATTGTTTTGCGTAAAACAAAGGTTGTTTGAAAGAACATTTTACGTGGAATACAGACGAGGTTAAGTGCAATTGTAAAATGAAATAGTTTTTGTGTGTTTGTAAATTAATTTTATTACTTCTTTCCTTTCTCTGCACGAGTTATATTTCCTTCAGTCTTTCATCTTGAATGTCCAGAGTAACATTCGAAGAAAATGTGATAATGTAACTTGTGTATCACAGTTTTGTCGAGTGCAACACGAAACGTTGGTTTTGAGTGTAGGATTTCTGGTGGTATTCGGAAGTTTTCTTGATATGGACGAAATTTTAAGCTCTCGCCGTTGAGTGTATGATGATGACTGTCTTTTGTGATTTAGGGTCAGTTAATCTCGTAGAAATTGACCGACGTTTCATGCATGCTTTCTGCCTTTGTCATCAAAGCGACAGTCGCGTTGTTTGGGTTCTATAAAATGCGATTAATTGCTTGGCTACTGTATGTTGGCTTCTCAGAAAGAGTGTGTTGAATTAAGTTAATTATTTAGTAAAAATATGCTATGACATCTTACATACTGGTAGGTTTATGTATAAAATATTTGCAAAACTTTTGATTAGTGTATTCTTCCGTGTCTAATTCATTTGTATTTTGACGCATTTTAGGGTTTTGTTTTAATTTATTTATGTAGTTCCAGAGAGGAAATTTAGAAACAGTAACCTGCAAGATGGATCCATCATTTATGTACTTTAATTAACGACGGCGATATGGTGATGTATGACTTCCGGTAGAGGAGAGGTAATAATAATGGAATGAGGGTGTTGGACATTGCTTATCACCTCTTGATGATTCACATACAGGCCCGAAAGTCAGTACAGTAGACTCTTTCTAAGCTTATTTAAACCTGTTACAGTCCAGGGTGGAATGATGAATGAGAAATTGCAACTTTTTATGATAGTTTGTATTTAAGTGAACTGTTTCTCAAAATTAAGATTTAGCTGCAAGTAAATTTATAGATATACAAGATAAAAACAAACAGCCATTCTAGTTGTCACTGTAATTAACAAAGAGTATCACATGTTTTGATGCTGAAATAGTGAGGCCAGTTGTGTGTAACTCCTGGCAATGCTAGTAAGTTAAATTATTTGATTACAGATAACATTGCACGGAATTTTCACGATTTCCATGCCAATAAATGTCATGAAAATAATTAAAAGAATATGATTTTACTCAAATTAAAACAATAGAGCAATTAAAATAGGTTAGGAAATCCTACCTAACCTAACCTAACCTAACCTAACCTAGGGATTTCTCTGTTTTTGTTCAGCTTCTTTCAAAAATTAAATACTCCGAAGGGGTTTCAAATAATTTTTGTTAACGCTATTTATACATATTTTATGTCATTTAATAATTTCCGTCCTTAGAGATTTCTTGTTTTTGCTTTCATGTTTCAGATTCCAGTTTATACGCTCACTATGTTTTTAAGGCCTTCGATGTTAACAGTAATGGCGCCATCAGCTTCAGAGTAAGTTCAAAACTGCAAGTCTCTAAAACATTTACAGATGCTTTTAGTATTAGAATGTTTCTACTTTTGTGTTACAAAATAATGGTTGCAAAAAAAACCGACGAGTATTTGTGATTTGAAGGTAAAATGCCATTTCAACAGAAGAAGTCGCCACTTTTAAACGGAGCTAACAATGGCTTGAAATAAACTAAACATTTTACTGCACGTACAAGCAGCAGCGATTCTGAGTTATGTTAATTTATTCAGCAACTCATTAATACACAGATCATGTAATTCCATATACGCAATATCTTTTAATATCCGGCCTTGTTTTATGTTCTTACTGAGCCAATTATCCCGTTAAAGATTAACGTAATTAGACCTAACATAATAGTCTGAATAACTGAAAAGTCAGTTTGTTTCATTGATCTATGCTTTAGCATCTAGTGTAATCTGGCATCTTACAGGAACAAAGGAAACTATAACTTAGAAATTAAAGTTATTATAAATTGTGGAATAATATCTTACGTAGTCCGGGCGATATTTTTAATGATTTTCTTTGTAAGTAGAAAGTATAATGGAAAAATAAAAATGGATGTGCAAGGAATATGAGAGAAGGAAGGAGATAAGATACGAAAAGATAAAAGAAAGGAAGAAATGGGCAAGAGATGGCGAAAAGAAGGGAATCATTGCTCGTCGAAAATAAACCAGTCTTTCCCACTCATTAGTAATGCAACACTTTTCGTAAGAGGTAATATACTAAAGGGTAACATTATATACAACGTAACTGAAGAGGTGAGACCCTGAAGTTCAGTTTAGTTGAAAATAAGTAATTGAAATTTCAAAATTGTTTTAGAGTCTCATGAAATGTTACTAGATGAACTTAACTTTATAATCATCTTTATGTCAGTACTTGTGCAGTTGTTCAAAAATGAACGAATTGATCCCAACAAAGGAAATGGCGATCACTAGGTGGCATTTCCGTCGAAATGCATTTGCCCTTTTATTGCCATGACCTTCGCTATGACGGACTGGCCCAATAATTGATTGCATAATTGACGGCTCTCATTCTGCGTGCCTTCGTTATGCACGTTTTCGCATATTCGTTATTATGAAGCACATCAGTATCCTATCCGCGGCAACGTCAGAAGCTGCCACGCAGTTTCGTTGACCTGTCCCACCATATCGACTCCGGGTTGTACAAATTAAAGCCTGTCTTGGTGCTTCACTCAGAAAATCCACGGGAATTGTATACTTTCCACGATTATACTTTTTTTTATTCGCATAAACATGATCCTCGTTCTAACGAGAGTCTCCAGTGTTTGAGATACTTTCTATTGTCTGTTGTAGGATTTACTGGTGACTCTGTCCACTCTTCTCCGTGGCTCGATCTATGAGAAACTGCGCTGGACGTTTAAACTGTATGACATAAACGGCGATGGTTGCATAACACGCGCAGAGCTCGCGGAGATCGTGGTGGCCATCCACGAACTGATGGGTAGACGAGCGCATCAGGTGAGGGCCACGGGAAGGTACGGGCAACAGGTATGTCAGGATGACAGGCACACGAATGTGCGAGGACGACATGCTTTGTATTCGTTGTGATGTGCACTAAACGCCAGTGAACGGCCCGGAATGACCAGCTCAGAAGCCACGGCCACTGAATGTCATGGGCTTTGGATCGTGGATTTGAAGACAGGGGCATCGGTATTAAGGGCCTGTAAAATTTGTTTCAGATAATAGTTTGAAGAAGACGATTGGTTTGGTAAAAATATGGTTTAGGAAATTAATGATATTTTTGAATGAAATATTATTAAAGACATTAAAACCATAGTTTGATGAAAAGTGGTGTATTAAATTAAGATTAGACATTGGTGAAAAATAATGATTAATACATCAATATTTTTGCGCTGGGGGAAATGGTTTGTGTCTGATGAAATGCACAGTCAAAGATGTCGAACGTAGGGGTTTAAAAGTGTCGCTTTTGTTTACGGATTGTGTGAGGGAAAATGAATAAATACACTTGTACACTGGTAAAGCTTGTCATTGGCATCTTACACTGAAAAGTTCGTTTTGTAAATGACAAACTGAAATTTATTGATTAAAGGAACAAATAAACATTGTGTCCATTTAGGTTCAGATTTAAGGACGGAGCAGCTGTTCGGATTGTCTTCTGGGATAAAGATGGCTGTTTTTTGGTTGCATCACTGGGTAATCTGGCAGAGGTTTACCAACATTTCAGAGGTCCTTGCTTCCTCTATCATCAGTTTAATAAAGTTTCATGGTTTAGAAAAATTTGTGTACTAAATTAAGACTGAAAAGTGATGAAAAAGAATAATTAATAAATTAAAAGTTTCGCCGGGGAAAAATAATTTGTATTTATACGTTTGATGAGAGAACCTGATGATGGAGGCAGCAGGGACCTCTCAAACGACGCTAAAACCAGAAGACAGCCATCTTTGTATTCACCGCTGTGAAACCTAAAATCTTACTGTCTTCTGAGATGTTGCAATTTGGTAGAAGAAAAGCACTTAAATGTCCTGTTTCCTTTCACCATCAGTTGGGGGCACTCATTCTTACTACGTCATAGTGCGTTAGGTGCATCAATAACATCTACCTTGAAGCACAGAGCTACATGTTCCAGGTAATGATAACATAATAACGTATTGCACCATAAACACAGATTCCACTAGTACAATGGGCTACTAAACTCACCGATAACAGGGGTACGTAAGAAACATCAGTACTAACTACAAGGGTACACAAGACATGCTCAGAAGACTACTCAACCTGCTGCTACAAGGGTACACAGCTGACATGGTTAGTAGAGAAATTTGTGTTTTATTTCATGCATAGGCAACACTGTTCGGTCGATCTCAGTAACTAATGCCGTGAAGATGTGAAAAAATTGACTGTGTTTGTTCCTGAGATCGCCGGTTCGAATTTATCACACGGCATGGATGTTATATGTGATGTTCTTTGTCGTGATAAATGTTATGTTACTACCAACATTTTAGTTATATGAAGTCATTACAGAGTAGTTAAATATGGATACTCCTAAAAGCCGCCTAATGACAGCAGCACTGGCAAAGTAGGACGTATGCCTTCTGTCGTCGTTGCCCAGAACTTTCGACTGGTGGACAGTTATAAACAGTGATCTGCTGCAAGAAGGCAGACATAATTTGTGATTGAAGGCGTAGGATGAACTCCAGTCTGCGCAATTCTACATTTTTGTGGTGTTTCTCTTGTAGGTTGAAGATGACCGGAAGGCAAGGGAACAAGTGGATCGGGTGTTCAAAAAATTAGACCTCAATCAAGATGGCGTTATTACCATCGAAGAATTCATCGAGTCGTGCCTCAAGGTAGAAATCTCCTTAATCTAATTTATTTCTGCAGTCGATCAACCATCATGGAAGTCGACTCTGACTTCCCCTTATTTACTACGCACTGAAATTATTTTGTGTGAAATATTGGTCATCTGTGGAGTGATTTGCGAGGAAGCCAGTTTCTGTTACAGTCTGTAGTTTCGGATATTCACAAGATCTCAATTCCAAAGAGCTCTAGCATTAAATGGCAGACGTAGGAACTGCATTAGGAATTTTTCCCCCGGAAAATATGTAAAAGAATTTCGTACCACTGATATAAGTTACAAGTAAAGCGGTGTTAGCTTTTTGCTTTGCTACGCTGCAACTTATGAACTGTCTTTACTCGCCTGGGCTCCGCTGTTCATATTGCATCTTTGCATGATTTTACCTTGACCTTGAATCTGATTTTATATCACGGAAAAATATTTCATGAGTGTTAGAACAATTTACGGACAATATCTAGTTTGAATCTCGGATGGGGTTGGGTTTTTGGACCTCATCCATCGTCTAATGTTATAAAATAAAGAACGTTTCGAGGATTGGATCTGCCCTAGTCTTCAGGCCCCATCAGAATGAGCTCTCAATCACCGCCCCCTTCGTTAGATCTGAAGACGAGGGCAGATACAGTCCTCGAAACGTTCTTTATTTTATAACATTAGACGATGGATAACGTCCAAAAGTCCACGTATCTAAATTACAATTAGACCCTACTGGAAAACGCAGTGCTTCTTAATTATTTTTTATTCAGCTGTTTTTATCTATTATCTCTCTTTCAGATGAAGCTTAAGAACATGTTTTGTGAAAAAATTGTTTTATAGGTGACAGTATAGAGCATATTTGCCTTATTCTCTTTCCTTTTCCTCTCTAACTCAACAGTCTCCTACTGCCCCTCCTCCTTCCTACCCTTCGTCTCCTTTTCCTCCTCTTGCTCGTGTTTCTAATTCCGCTTCTCCTTTTAATTCTTCAGTTTCTGTTTCTACTGGGGAATGAGATATTCACAGTTCGCCCCCTCCTTCTACAAAATTTCTCATCAGGACACTCTTTTATTCTTTAGTCCTCCTCTCCTTTTACTATGTTGTTTTTATCTTCTTCTCCTTGTTTAATGTTATCGCCCGCTCCATCGTGTCTTCAGTACATTCCGTTTTGAGACAGATTAACTTTGTACGTTTCTTATAGTCAATATGCTCATAGGGAGATAAAAAAAATAAGACGACATTGATTATGTTTTAGACGAGAGTTGCGTCGAACATAACTATTAAGGAACACGCGTATTTTATCTGAAACAGCCAAGTTCCTTCCTTAGAAAAGTAGCTAGACGATTTAGTGACATGCGTCTTTATTTACACTGTAAAGCAAGGCTTAAAGTTTCGTTATGTAAATGCAATGGTTAAACAGCATATAAAAACACGTTTTTATGCTAGATAATGTCATAAAGCTAAATTCTCACACTCGACATTTGTAGTACGCAGCTATCAGAAAGGTTTTTGAGAGTGGACTTGACGTGTTACTGCGCAGTAAAAACTCAGAGGTCTCCAAAAATTAATTAGACTGTACATTCAGTCCAACCAGCTGCGCTGTTACTGTAACACACACACACACATTTGTCTGAAACCATGGAAACCTTTGTCAAGTCACAGGGATGCTGGGATGGACTGAGGTTCATTATGAGCCGACACGTGATGGACCTTGATATCAGTAGTTGTCACATTAACCACCAAAAGCGCTGCTGGTGTCCAGCTGCCGGAATTATCATTATTTTGCCGTATACATGTCATGGTACATGTCGCTGGTTCCGAGCCATTTGTCTGGATGTTTTATGATATATATGTTATAAAACCAGAAACGTTGGTTCTCGCATTTTTCATACGTTTTATTATGAGCTTCACACAAGTTTAATGTGACAGTGGTTAGATCGTAAACATTATTTCATATCTGAGGAATTTAAAATCGTCATCAGAATTTTTTTGGAAGCAAAAAATATGAATCATATATTCACCCTGAAGATGGTAACTGTAGTGCTTGTCGAAACGCTGGATAATTTTTAGCATGGAGTTTGTATTATAGTATGCGATACAAGAATATGGCTCCAGGGAAAGATCTGTGTTTTATTTTATTTTTCTACAGATAAAACAGTTTGTGGAATATGGCACAAAGACAAACAATTAACGTACAACAGCTATAATAAAGATAGGATAAGAAATAAATTAGGAAATAGAAGGAAAAAGTAAAGAAAGTAACGCATATTTCCAGTTCTCGTCCCACTGCTAAAAATTAAAAACTTTTCCTTCAGCATTTAAGCAATCAAAACTTTTCGGAAATCGGTTATAAAACGAGGACAACATGGAAATGAGTGAAATGAAAAAATAAATAAAACGAATATGAATAAAAGATGGAAGAGAGCAATTTTGACAAGAAGGAAAGACTAATAACAGTAAAGATTTGAGAATAGACTGACGGAAATAAAAATGAAAACACAGGGGCTTTACACAGGAACATTGTACGTAGTAACAAACCACAGCCGGCTGTAAATTTGAGGTTATGGCTGGCTGATGAGGAAAGGAACTGGGATACATGACGGCAGCTGTTTTGGAAATGGCAAATGACGTGTTACGAGTAGCGCCGCATGGTCTGTGTGCAGGTAATTACACTGTCATTAAACGTACTTAGTAGGGTGTGTGCGAAATACTTTCATCATATTGCAGGAGCGCATTTAATTGTTGACGTCTTTGAGGTTATGTCTGTTCACTATACCGACAACGAAAGTATTATTTTGTGTGACTGTGAAGCCTGTTATCTGTCAGTGATCTTTAAATTTGTCTGTGTTGGGTGGCACGCAGCCAACGTACGTGGTACTCTGTGGGGAAGGTTTACGCTCCTGAAGAATGCGTAGCCAATCATAAACAAGAGTTATAGAAAGAACTTAATGACGTCTCATTTCTTTTAAGTGTCACTGGATGGACAAGAAGACTAGTTGGAGTTGTGAAGTAGAACTTGTAACTTGCAAAATTCATTATGTATGTGTCCATAATTTCTGCCATTACAGGTCGATGTTAGGTTTTATCGATTAATCAAGTAGATTCTAAGTTTCATAGAGTAACATAGTTTGTAATGTGCAACATTAACGTATTTTAAGACAGAATATAAGACACTTCATGCAATCCACTATTTACAGGTGTTAACGTAAAATTTGTTATTCACACGATCGCCATGTTATTATATGTTGCCCAAAAAGTAGTCAACGAAAAATGCAGATATATTTTCCCTAAAAATGCCAGGGATTTACATGACAATAATAAATGCAATAAGTAATCAAAGGGGTGCAGTTTAACCCTGACTCATAGATGGATACCCTGCAACACGAAGAAGGGAGGTAAATGGTTAGCTTTTCGCCCCGACCGCTTTATCCTAGACAAAAAATAAACCCGTTACTGAGTAAGCCGCAATCCTGGTCTGGTCGTTGTTGTCTAGTCGCTGTAGACCAGTGGTATTCAACCTGGGGTACGCGTGCCCCCGGGGGTACGCGAAGACATCTTAGGGGGTACGTGAAATTTAAAAAAAGTATTATTTTATAAGAATTGAATAATCAGGGCCAGATTTAATACATTATTTTGGATGTAATTTATTTAATGTATTTTAGATGTAGATTATATATTATGTATAACTTGAATTATACACCAACAATTTTAGGGGTACAAAGTTGAAGAGAAATTATATCTGGGGGTACGCGAACAAAAAAGGTTGAATACCACTGCTGTAGATGCTACTGACTGAATTACCCCACTCTATGGTCATCATGGTGATAGCCCAATATCTGAAATACTGGTTAAATTGGTAAAGGGCGGAGTCAAACATTTCCACTACAGTTTCAGGTGGATGGTTAGAAAATATTACGAGCCTTGTTGTTGGCGAGGAAGCGAATGAATTACTGCGTGTGATTGAAGCAGATGTATCGTGCCGTATCGATTGAGCTTTTCTGTAGACTCTGTAGTAGTGCGCCCTCTCTAAACAGTGGATAGTTCAGCAAACAACTCTCGTGTGAAGGCGCTAGATTCACAGCTGCAACCAGCGCTGATTTCTTCTGTTCCGATCCTTACCCTTTCCACATTTGCCCCTCACTATCGCTATTTAAGGTGGTTCAAATTTTATCCACAGATTTTATCACAGCGTGGCAATAAATCATCTTAGTCTACCTGTTTCAAATTTCACTGTTTTCTCGAGGCAGGCCTGATTCCTTTCCATATGTAATTGTCAAATTCCTGCACCATAGAATTCTGTAGACGGCTTGCAGACAATGTAAACATCGAGAAACAACGAAAATTGCTCTTTATCTGATTGGTTGTGCTGTGTTTTGTTTTGTGGAGTGTCACTGAACCACTTAAGTAAGAGAGAAGACTTCTTTTTCCTCTTTATTCGAAGTTTCAGCCCGGCTTACAACGGCTGTAACGTAGAAAATGTAACCTTAGTCAATACTTGCAGTGGTAGCAGATATGACAGCGTCGATACGCGTAGTCCGTTTGTCAGCGACTACAACCTGGGCAAAGAACACACTTCCCGAGTAGTGTTTGTCACACATTAGGCCAATATTTTTCCATGTGTGACTGAAATATGATGTTCTCTTCAGTCTGAATAAATCATTACACTAATAACTGAGCGATCCTTAATTTTAAAACTAATTAGCAAAGTTTTGCGCATTCAGATTTAGAACCATCTGTCTTAAAATTAATCTCGCAGAGACCTATTAATGAGCTTTATGTATTCGTCAGTACGTTTCCTGTTTCAGTATTAGATATTGGTATTATAGACAATGATTGTCTTTTCTTCGCGAATTGAAACTACCAAAATGCTTTAGTTTCAACAGAACATACCCTTTAAATTTCGGTCCTTTGTCGTGAGAAAGCACTTCAGAAACCCTTACACTTAAACTGAGTGCTCCTTTGACAATTTGGGTCATTAAAATACATTACCCTCCAACCCTTTCCTGCAAAGTTCGTTCCCCAAACGCCTTTGCTGGGCCGCTTTATGCCGCGGTGGTCGGGGCTATTATGCAAATTGATTTTAGTTGCATATTTCACAATTATTGTCCACAGAGCAGTGGTCCATTCAGTGCTAAGGTTAGGGCAGGACGCACCTGTTCAGATGAGATCTAGGGTTCTCACAGCGACGAGTATGAAGTTGGCTGTCTCCTTGGATGTTATCCCGAGTAGTCTGGTACATATTGCCCGATGTTTCAGAGCTACATACTGCCTTCATCATCAGGGTGATCACCTCGTTAGGTTTGCTACTTCAGTTTCAAAAAATTTACAATTTCGAGTAATTTTCTAAAATTTTGTGACGGCGGTTGATTCAATTCATTAGGTGTTAAGATGACAGCGGACACTGAGAATAAGAATAGTGGTCAAAATCTGTCAGTATAATGACAGTCAGTCATCTGAAGACGGGAATAAAACCCAAACCCGAAACATTGTGTAACTTACGCATAGTGACGATAAACGTGTGGAGATGGGACGATCTTTTAAAAATTCCTTTCTCCTTCTCGTCCTTGGTCTTCTGCTCCTACCAAGTATTATTCTTTTCCTCTTCATATTTATATTCTCTCTCCATTTGATTATTTTGGTACTTTAGTCAAACGCCTTTTTGTGACGAAATATAAATGTCGTTACCACAAGTTTCAGTAAAACTCCTCTGTATTAAATTTTACGAAAATCCGTTCGGCCTTTCTTCAGTTTCTGCATGCGAACGGACATGGTGAAGCTATTGAGTGCATTTTTGCGATTTTTAATTACGAAAGCGGCTAAAAATTCTCAGTTACAGGATCCGAAATGGTTCCTGCTTCCTTTTTCAGGATGAAGTGATCACCAAGTCCTTGCAGGTGCTTGATTCTGGCACCGGGCTATGATCCAAGGCCTCCCCCCAGCATCAACTGAGGTTGTTCCGCTCGTTCAACGGAACGTCGCTTCTACGTCATCAGCTCAACGAAGACGCGCTAGTGGCCTTCGAGGAGGCGCTGCGATCCGAATGGGCTTCCCTCTGCGTGCTGGGGGCAGGATAAAGCTACCCGGCAGACACCTCGCTTCCGTAATCCCGCACTCATTTTAAAATTCTATTCTTTTCTGGGGCGTGAACGTTATGGTGTGTGATTCCTACGGAACATACAAATAATTTTACTGGGAACGTTCATTCTTATAGAATTCGTGAGAGGTAACAAATATTTTAATTGCAGTGGCAAACATGTTAAACAGTTTGAACAGTGAAATATAGTGCTTGATTTGTATGCAGTAGTAATGTTGGGCTGAAATGGTTAACATCAGTTATGTAAGAAACAATCAGGTATTAATTACCTTGAATGTGTTATTTCGACCACCTACGGAGGCATGGCAGAACAGGATTTTCTATCGAATTGTATTACCTCCGTGTTGCAGACCGATATGGTAAAAATTATGTAAATATCATTAGATGTTAAAAAAAGTCTATAATGGCTCAATATAGAAAAGTGTGTGGGCTTGTCCATATGAACACCAACTCTTCTGTTACCGTCTCCTGCTGTAGTTTATTTTATGCATGTATATTAAAAAAATATATTGAAAATCGACATTTTAAATATCCTTTCTGAAGATAATATGGAGTGACAGGTAACAAATTGACATTAGTATGTTTACGGGAGTTTTCTGACTGGAGGTTTGTGTCGGAATTCTGGAAAGTTTTAATATGGATTTCGTTGACGGATATTATACAGAGAATGTATTGTGAACTGTGAGAATTTGGCAATACTTTTTTGAGCAAATACTGTTAGATAATGAAATTGCAATAAAACCGCTACATGGTTTATATATCAATTATAAAAACACAGAGAATTATTCTCCTAGAAGAAAAATGGAAGAGTGACATTTAAATAAAATGTCTGTAATGTCTGAAATTTACATCAGTTGTCACGCATACTTCTTCCATAAACACAGGTTGAGGTTATGTTTCGGGATGTTTAATGCTGGAAAATAAAAATGAATTAGCACTGCCAGTAACGTGAACAGATACAAAGGCTAGTGATTGGAATTATTTCAGATGCAGAATTTGTAAAATACATGCAGCTTCCCGATTAAATTTCTGATCGAAATATGAGTGAAAGAAGAAGGAAATATACGCGTTTGTTTACGGACGTTCAAAATGTTTCTAGAGATTCAACAATGACTTTCCCTTAACAGTTGCATTATAGCAGCCTCCGACAAACTCTGCATTTTTTTCTCTTGTAAGTGTGTTGTTTGTAAAGTGACTTTAGTAATAACTCAGTTTATTACCCGTGTTAATATACGTATGTTTAAACAATTAGAATGTGTAAATTTGTTAACTGTCGGTCTGCGAAAAAATATATTTGTGTCTTTGATGTTCTTCAGGAAGGACAGGAAGTAGATATTGAAGTTAATTGTCAGAATTGCAAAACAAAGCGTTAATGTGTACTTTTCCTGAATGAACATTATACGGCCGAATTAAAATTTACATTGTTTGTAAAAGAACAAAAGGAAACTGCAAATATACACCAAATTTAAATATTATTTTTATATTTTAACAAATAAACACAACCCAATAAATGAAACGAGTTACGTTACATCCGATTTCTTTGGTATGAACAGAAATGAAGGCGACTGTCTCTTCTGTGGTCACTAACGCTTAGTATTCGGAACTTACGTGCTGTTAAGCACGGGGAAAAGTTGCAGTATTTTAATTAATACGCGTTAATTAAAGTTTAATAAACAGTGTGACAGGCGGAAATATTTATGACACACAGAGCCAATTGACGAAAATCGGAAAATAACCAATAAATATTAGTTTCTAAGTATTAGCGTGCAATGTTAAATACATGTCTTATGCAAGAGCATAACGACGTTTTCCGTTGCATGCGAAAGTGTCCTAAGTGATATTTACTGTCCTCTACTTTACGCTCAGTTTCTGAAGTCGTAAGTTCAACCGAAATGTGTGAACGTTCTGTGGGGGTCTCATGAGTACAAGAGAAGTTCATTTTCCTTGTGATGCATGTTATTGGGCATATCTCATGTTTAACGTCGTATTATTGTGATTTGTTCATGTTTTTACTTAAGCTATTACCAGACTGTCTTATGAAAAAAGGGTTTATATCCCTTTCTAAACCTAGGGCTGGATTCATCATTTCTTATCGATTCGCGAGTCGAAATGTTATAAACGAGGAATAATTATAGGAACGTTATGGCACTTCACAAGAAATTGATAAATTAGGACTAGTGTTTAAATATGTTCACGTAATGAAGATGTCTGACTCCCGGATTGTTTCTGAGCCGTGTAGTCTGGTAGAATTCAAGACTACGTGGCACAACAAACCCAGAAGACAGCCATCTTCATACTCGCCTCCGTGAGAACCTGAAATCTTACTTAGGTACACATATTATTCAGTAATTTTCTTTAAAAAAAATGAGAATGTTTCTTATATATTTAATGTTGTGTTTACTTAAGTAATTTTTCAGGATTGTATTTAGTTTCTGTTCGTGCTATTCACATCCTTCAATCCAAGTGCTTATCGGCAAGAGGCGTCTTAGTGTTTGGAATGAATAGTTGTGGAATGGACTTTTCTCTCTTTGGACAGGGGTTGATTATAGCCTTTTGTAAACACTAAATAAACCTTTGGGTCTTGTAAACTACGGGGAATTTGTTGACTAGGTGAACGTCTGTCAAATTCTCACGAAAGAATGTGCTCCGGTAGAGTTACATAATTTAACTTGTTCTTATGTTACTTTCGCACAGACATGAACATTACAAGGGTCTGTGTTTGTATTTTCAACCAATTGTTTGATTTGTTTTTCTCTGCTGAATTCGTTGTACATTATTATTGATTACAGTACATCTAAACAGCGGCAACGCGTGTTCTGACTTTGAAGTCCGCATGGATGAATTATTTTAACACGTAAGAAATGCACTCAAATAAGATAATGCTTTTACGAGGTGTATAGATAAGAAGCTAGAAACATTTCCATTCCAATAACCTTAATTAGGTGACGGAAAAAACATTGTAATAGCCTATAATAGATCTGATATGACTTCAGTTGAACTATTGTAGTCTATTTGCCTAGGAAGCTTGGGGAAATTAAAAAGGTTATGTATAGGGCATATCTTAAAATGTGCATCCAAATATTAATACTGTCAAGAATAATGTGTTTTAGAGTGATGTCCACATTCCAAAATTCGTTTACTTCTTTCTTCGAAATAGAAAGGACAGCTTGAAGCGACTTTTACCACAAAACACGTAACTGTTATAATAGCAGGCAAGTCTATTTGTTGTGTGTATATAAGAGTCTGGAACATATGTTGTTATTTGTTAATTTGATCTCACCTTTGTCCATCGACGTCGATAGTTGTGGAATTTTAATATTATATGGAAATGCTGTTCCAATGTGTAAAGTGTTGATAAAATTTATAGATATATTACAAGTCTTCCCAATTAGTGCAAGATAATGCTCATAATTATAGATAATAAGATTGCTTAAATTATGTATATTTTAATGGTATGTAACATTTTTGGTTTTGGCGCACAGTAATATGGATATATTTAACTTTTAAATGTAGTTCAAAAATTTGTTATTTAATACGCTTTAATAATTTTATTTTCAAGATCACACATAATAATTTCACACATTTTTAAAATCATACGTCACCGAGAACTTACGAAAGAGTTCGCGTTTCTTTCCTAAAGCATTCATATTTTAAGAGTTCAGTCTGTGAAAAACTTTTTAATTGTCTTTCATATCCCAAACGTAAAATTCTTATCTAGTGCATAAGAGTCTTGTGAAGGCAGAAGGGAGAAATGGAATTTCAGAAAGTGTTTTATGAAGTGATTAGATCTTAATAATTGTATTTTTTCTGCTACGAGAGTAAATTTGTATTTAGTTACGTTTTGCGTTGTTCAGGATATTATCATTCAAGCATGGGACCTTATAAACAAAGAAATTTAACGTTTGTAAGACACCGATCAAATCTTTCGGATTTAGATGCAATAAATAAATACAAAATTAAATTCATGCCCTTTTCATACGATGATTCAAGTGCCACTGCTGTACAATCATATCTTTCACACCTGTAAAACAACTCAAGTTCTCAAAACCTTTTACTTTCATTCGAGGAAAAATCGGGCACTTGTCATGTAGGTACTGAGGTTCGTTGGTCCAAGTTCATTGATCCCAGACAACTTTTACGTCACTTGCGCCGATTTTAAAGGTGAAAGTTGAAATTCTGGTGATCGCTCCAAAAATGTTAAGTTATTTGCGCGTCTCCTAACTACTTTTCCTAAATTTCTGTCTTCTACTGACTAAACAAAAGTTTTCGTTTTCGTGCTAAATTCCCTATTACGAAAAGTATCAGCGTTGGAAGTGGTTTTGGAATAAATGCTTTAGTGAACGTTTAGCGATTTATGTATCGTTTATAACGCAATAATTCTGTTCGGTAATTTTTTAGTTATCAGAAGTGGGATGTGTAGTGAACATATTATTTTTGTTCAAAGGATCTTAAAACTAATTCTGTATTTCTTTGTGTTCTAAATCCCAAGTCCCACAGCTGAATCAGATTCTTCGCTTCTATTGAACACACCTCCAAAACACTTAATTTGTTCCAATATGACTGAAACACTCTCATCCAGCCAGTTTTAAAAATAATTTGTTTATACGAGTATAAGTATTTAATGAAGAAGGAAGTGAAACCATTATTTATAGTTTTCGTGTTTTTAAACAGCACATTTAAGTGCGAATAAAAATCATATCAAATATCAGGAAAATAAATACGTAATAGTGTTACTACTATTATATGCTACAACTGCCTCAGTATTACTGTCATTATGTTCCGGTCACAACAGATTACATGCAACTTTGGAACACAGATTTAAAGATTAATTTTCAAAACTTATTATTAAAGGAATATAAATTGAAAATGCGTTTGCTGATATTTACACACAGAAGGCCCCATTTAAAACGCAGCCCAAAACAATTACACACGAATCAGTTTTGCTCGCAAAACGACAGTACCAAGTAAAATTTTTGAATTTTTGCAGCTTGAAACAAACACTTCTTGTGTCCCGAAATTTCGTTGCAAGTCTGTGTATTGTGTTATCCAAACCTCCTTGTCAGGATACACATTGATAAATGTTTCACGAACAGAGGCATTTTATTTTGATGCGAAGTAATAATGTTCGAGAATGAACACACTTTCTCCTCTCAAATGCACAATAAGATGTTCGCACCTGCACAACTCTCTCGCAAGTTGCGTGAGTAGCGGCCTAGCAACAAGGATGACCTTGACATAAGTGTAACGGGCGAGGTTAGGGGGAGTTTATTACACGGAGTGGACCTGTTTATGATTTTGAGGTTGCTTTTTAATTAGTACATCCTCTTCTAATTGAGTGCTTCTTGTTGATTTAATTTTCTGACGTAAAATGTGGGAATTGTTAAGTTTTTCCTTACTAGAGGTCAAGCACGGGAGTGAGAAAGTTATTTATGCACAGAAAGAGTTTGTAATTTTTTGTATACGGATACTGAACAGAATTGTCTTTGCGTCCAAGAGGATATTGAGTAACACAATATTTATTCGTGTTTAGAGAAATGTTTGTCTTGTAATAAGTTGAATGTATTCCGATGCGACAATTGAATAACATTTGAAGAGTACGTGACCTTGTACGAAACGAAGTAAATATACAATTTATGTTTTGTATCCATGGTGTAACAAAACGGGGTTATAAAATGAAGGAACAAGTTGGTAATATCTGACGACTTTTTAATAAGCGATGCTAAAATGCTACACTGAATAAGAATAAAATTTCTTGTTTTAAAACAAGCGATTTCAATTATGAAAGAAAATTAGAGAATACGTATACTTAGAAATATCATCCAGTTTAAATATATACGTGGTATATTAAATTTAGCAGGTACATGAAAATATATTCATTTTATTACTCAACGTATCTTATAATTAACAAAGATTTTAAGTAGCCGGCTGAGTGAATTCTAAATTAATATACGAATTAAATTAGGCTTTGAGGCAGTTTTACACGTCTGCTTAGATTTGGAGACACTCTCTGTAGATAAGGCAATTGTATGGGATAATAGCGCAACTAACGCTAAGTAGATAGTGGAATACTGGAAAGCTAACTTAAAATTTAGCATGTCGCTGAACAATTCATTGAAACTTTGTGTTTGTTCTTGAGCGCGCATCTTTTGTGGCAATAGTTTGTATATATTTATTAGTGCGTATACATAGCATAAATATACAAAAACATAAAAGATATATCCAGTATATACTTGGTAATGTATAAATTTGATTATTTTATGGTGCATGTGTTACTGAACTTTGCGTAAGTTGTCGTGGTTATTGTTCATGACATAAGAACCGGTCAGTTGAATTTAGGGATGCACAAGAAGGAATATTTTGTGTCATGAAAGCATAGAATAGTCTGCCATGCGAAAATAAGCATTTTTGTCAATTATTTTAAAATAAATTAAGGTATGTACATATAAGTAATTCATCAGTGCTTAGGAAATTTTAATAAGGAACTAAAATCCGTTCTAATAATAGGAATTATACAAATAGAAATTATATGTAATGTTTTAGATCGTGAATCATATGAAAACTGAAGTCATGAGGAATTGTGCAAAATGGTTACAGTCAAGATATGTCCTGTTAGACTTGAAGAGGTTGCATATTTGTTTTAATAATCTCTAAACCAATGTTATATTCTAATTTATTATGAATATAGTGGATTATGAAATTCGGAGGATTATATTTATAATTACGGCAAATATTAGGATGTTATTGCCTCATTGTGAAACTGCAAATGTATTTATAAAAATAAAATACATTGAGTTAATTTTTGAAGTATATCCACTGGCATAAATTTAAACAAATAAAATAAGTTTTAAAGTTAGACGTACAGAAAATTACTTGTACTTGCCTGGCATGGCCCGTAAATCTGTATTTCGATACAAAATACACCGATTTATTTTGTGAATGTATGAAACAAATATTACTAAACAGATTTTTTATAACACAATTTTGAAAAGTTTTAGCTTGTTTTAAGGTCAATAAGTCAGAAATTTATTTACACTGGTGATACTATAATAAAATAACATGAGTATATATTGAGGAAAACAGCAGATATTTCTGATTTATAGGATTAGGGCTTTCTAAAGTACGACCTTCGGATAATATGGGGCATATAATTTAATCCGGCTCGAGAGTCTGCAATATGTCATTAACATTCCTATTCAACATTTAAGTCTTGCTGAACATAACAATCAAGGCGTTCAGGAATTACAAATGCAAAAACTGAAATACCTATCAATGCATCTGATATGTACTGTGGTGAAATTACATTTTTATACCACAATTTTTTTGAGTGGTTACGATTCTTAACCGACGTAAATTGAGTTACGACGGACATGACGGAAACTTTTCAGGAAATCGCATTTTCCCCGATTGATTATTCCACTGCTTTCTATAAACAGCTTAGATTTGTTTTATGGTAGTTACATTTTCAAACAAATTGTGATCTCTATAGTCTGTCCTGCAAACATAGACTTTATTGACAAAGATGTTCACTCGATTTGGAAATCCCTTAATTAGAATATCTTTATCCACATAATGTAATGCTTGTGTTGTTTGAGCAAGGATATTATAATTTAAATTAGCTGTATCGACAAATCGTTTCTTTGCACATGGTGATATGATTTATGAAATATTTATAGGAATGCATGCTGTAAATCTCATTGTAATATTCTTATTTTGTATAATTTAAAGAGCGTCCTTCAAGTTTCATTGACTTCACAATCATAAAATGGCCTAATGTTTTTTTATGTATGGAAAATATAAAGAACGCTGATAATGAATGTGTATGTGTAGGAATGTGTGAGTTACGTGTGTTTGAAGAGAACCCTTTCAATTATTATCTTTGATGTTAAAAAATCACGTTCTTTGGATAATGTGCTTCATATAAATTACTTATGTGATTTTTTATTTTGATTGAAAATAACAATTCCCTCCTCTTATTACTAACATATAGCCTTCTAAGTACAAATTAACCGTGCAATTCAAAAGGAATGAGAAATAACGACTGTCCTGTGATTTGTATTGTAATTGTTTGGTTCTTTAAAATAACTTAAGAATAACTGGGTTAAAATCGAGATTCGGTTGAATTCAGAATGAAAAGAAATACAAAAAGAGCACAAATATATCGCCAATAAATGCAACAAAAAGATTTTAATTACGAAAATTGTACATTAATTCGAAGTACATTAAAAGAATGGCGTTACGTTTCTAATAATCTTGTAATTTCTCATACCTTGTAGCTATTATTGGCAGTCACATATTTAACGAAACATCCTTTATTATACTTTTTCAAGAACTTCAACGGATTACCGTGTGTCCCATACTAATGTTGAAATATGTCTCACAACAGTGTAGTAGTATAATTAATCTGTTTGTTAACCTTCTGAGTATTCATAATCTGTTTATATTTTCAGCTGTTGCAAGTCCGAATTTTAATATAGTTTAGCAGACAAAAATGCATACTTAAATATCAACATTGCTATGGATCATTGATTATCTGTTAAACACCGAAACGCTTCTGTAAAATATAACGATTATACCTGATGAAGCGTAAACTTGTGACTGTTATTTGTCTAAGTTACATGTACATTAATATACAGTTTTATTATTACAATTTATGGATATTTTTTAAACAAAGCATGAACCTATTATGTGTAAACATAAAGTAAAGAGACGAAGGAGTGTTTCAGAATTTACTCTAACTAAGGAAATGGAGAAGTACAAACGTGTAAATAGAATATTCTTTTTTGAGGCGGAAATAAAGTTATGAAGTACATACAAATAGGGACATGTGAAGCATATTACTTTGTCTTTCAATAATAAAATAGTACAATTATTTATTCGGACTCATAACTTATTATAAATTAATTAATGTGTGAAATTCTGTCACACTCTGTATTAGTCTCATTGTATTATTGCACCTATTAATGCGTTTAAGGATTTGATTTTAGAGACATTATTATTTGTTCTCGTCAAATTTTTCCTGTCATGAAGGGAAATGCCTGGTTAAAATATTTTTGAAAACGCATTTAATCAAACCTCATATGTGCCCAATAATTTTTGAGTATGAGAGAATTATAAGACAAAGAGAACCTGGAATGTGACTGAAATTATATAAAAAAATATATTTGGAGTTAAGTAATTTAATTCATGATATAAATTTAACAAAATAAGATCTGCGACTAATACAAGAATATATTTTCTTTCTCTTATCTTATTTTGCTCACAATTGCATACTTTTATTAATAAAATATAGAATTTTTTGTTCGTAATTATTTTTGTTCCACGAAAGTCTTTGTAAATCAAATATATTTTGCATTATGGCAATAAAACCCAAAGATCAATTGTAAAAAAAGGGCTTATTTGTTGTATTCTTGTTTTGCTTCCTTAAGACTGTATCCTTACAATTTCAGGAACAAGAAAACAACTTTAATGTTTTCCCAGAATTCAAAATGACGTCAAGTAAGTTCAGCGTAGGTATTACCCTACCATTGAAAATTACTTGTTATATCAACATTTCCTTCGATATTATTCTTGTGCGAGTAGATCTTTGTTATTTTCCAGAAATGAAATCTACGTATTCACAACTGGAAATAAATTTGAATAAATAAATATTGAACACCGCTGTGAAAAGGATGTGAAAATACTGAGGCATAGAACTGAATAACTGCTTGCTAGATTGCAGACTGTAGCGCTGTCAGTGGCCAATAACCGCACGTGGTTTGATATATTTTGTTGACGCTAGACATTAAGTTCGTTCGTAGGAAGTCGGCGAGGTAGGCTTGTGCTGTTTAGGTTAGAAAGATACTCTGTGGTTTATATTGCGTGTATCTGAGTTCCAGGTGTCAAATTGAAATGCACAAGATTAAATAAAAATACTGAAGTAGAGACAGGAAATAATACCGTGCATTGAAGTGGCTTCAAGAATGTTAAAAGTGGCAGAATGTGTTAACCTAAAGGCAACAGAATACACGTAAGTACAGTTTCGCGTACAATTTTGTATGTGTTTGGAACTTTGGTAACCCTTGCATTCAGGGACAAAGTAATTTAGTTAGAACATTTATGTTAAAACTAATAACTAAAATGAAGCCAGAATTAGGAAACAATTGCTGGCCTGCTTGGTAATTACAGTGAAAACATTTTCTGTCAAGTTTTCATGGGCTATGTAGCTGACTTTAAATCAGTATTTTATGTAATACTGAAACATATCATGCTGCAGTTAGAAGCAAGACAGTAGCTGTTACTTTTATAGAAATATTTTATATGATATTTTTGCTTATCGCCGCTGAGCATGCTGTTCGATGAAGTTTATACCTCTGAATATCGGAGACTGGTAACGAATGTAACTAAGTTGTCCATGTATCTTCCCCTCTCCATAGGCCTGCTTGAAGAAAATGTTAACTTGTATCTTCTTGCAAGCTGGGTTGTCTTACGTTCATCCCTTCTTGCACTCACATGCGATACAGTTTTCGTGAGAAGATCAGCACAGCACAACAAAACGAAGCCTATAATGCCCCCTTAAATCAGTTGTTGACAACCTCTTTGACTACACGACCGACTCTTCCGAAACATGGGATTCGACGACGCACTGACAGAAATAACATCCAACTGAGCTCAAGGTCGTTGCCAAGTTGGATTGTCTTTTACTAGGCGACGTAACATCTGAAATAGCCACGTGTTCCGACAATCTCTTTCTCCTTCGTATCCGAGCATCTTATTTTTTTTGGCCGCGCAATAGCTTAAGCGGTTAGTCACCGGCTTTTCACCACGGAGGTTCGGTTTCACATCCAGGTCAGCGTATGTGGGATTTGTGACGGACTGAGTAGGGATGGGATAGGTTCTTCTTCGAATTATTTGAATGCGGACGTAGGCCTAATCTTGACTGCCGCCCTCAAGCATCTAAATTGTGCCACATTTTTTAAAAGTACTTATAATCCACCTTCATTTTATGATTTTACTCAGTACAATTAGTTTTTGGCGTGTCAAATTCTATGAGAATGTTTTACATCACTTCTTTAATATATGAACCACACACTTTCTTGAAGTATGTGCTGTCCCACTGTAATCCATTGTTTATTCAATATCTGAATGAGGATTTGTCAAGAACTTCGCAATTTGCTTTCTTGCTTTGCTCTTGTGTATTTGTAAACATGTGATCAGACGTATTAATTGTGTCGTTTCATAATTACACATCTGGTAATACTCAACAAAAAGGGCTTAAGTCAATATAAACGTCGATTAGTTTCTCAGAACAACTACAGATGGCTCTCCAAGACAGTAATTTGGCAACCATTACAAAATACCAACAGTTCGGTCGATATTACATCTCTCTTAGTATCGCGCTAATCTCCCAGGAGAGGGTTGTGAGTGCTTCTATATTCGTCAAAGATTTGTAATTGCAAAATATATTTTCTGTGACTTTTGCTAATTACATTCTATTCATCATCACTCAGTTTTAAACCCACTGACGTCATTGCTGAGCTAAAGCGCCAGGAACCTCGCGTCTTGTGCAGATGAAGTTGTCACAACTGGCCGCTTTTGTTCACATTTATCAATCTTATTAATTTTAAAATGCTTCAGCTATGTGATTAGTCTTTTCCATACAGTATGTAAACCACAAATTAGTATTGCTACGAAACGCTTCTAACTGATTTCACGTTTACCAATGCCTTAAATAAACTGCAGCTTAAGGCCTCACATTTGAGGGGTCTCGTGAATCCACCTGTTCTGTGAACACGCGAAAGTAATTAGGATACAGTCAACAGCGTATCCAAAGTTGGATGTAGGCGAATTTTAAAATAATGGAGACTGGATATTAGGAAAGAGACTTTGAGATAAGCAGAGAGATTTCTGAAGTGTGCTTAGACCAGGGATTCGCAACCTTTTAAAGAATTACATTACCGACTCGCAGGCTACCGAATTACAAATCATAATTAAAAGTTTATGACAAACCTAGTAGCTTACTCAGGTAATAAACTCCATGGATCAGGGTCCTTCTTGCTTATCTGGTCAAGAAATTTCCTGTCTTTTATAAACCCCGAAGATTTAAGAAAGTGGTTCCAAGAGCCCGCCATAAAAAAGATGAATGCAGTTAACATCGCCAAACTCTGTTTCCCTGTGATCCATTTTCATATTATCCTCCCATCTACGCCTAGGCGTTTTGTGTGGTCTCTTCCCCCCCCCCCCCAGATTTCTTAAAGAGATTTGTTAATTTATTATTTTTACTAATTATTCATAAAAATATGTTTGTGTATTTTATGAAGGTTATAATTATTTCTTTGTTATGCGCAGTTGTAATTTTATTACAAAAGCGTGCATTGGTCGCTTGCTTTTAAAGTAGAAAGGCTGTTTGTAGAGGACCATGGATTTTTGTACGCAGATACATTATAAACATTCCTACAAAGTATGTAATCCTGGGGTCTCGGGTTCGATTCCCGGCGGTGCCCGAATTTATAACTTGTGTTGGGCAAGGCCGTGGTCTAGGCAACATGGAGTTTTCCTCCGTGGCATCCCAACAATTACTCCATTCACACACAGAAGAAGGCAATGGAAAACCACTTCTGGATCATCTGCCAAGAACGTATATGAACAGGTCCCAGTCCGAGAAAAGGATGGAAGGATCCTGTTCATATGGACCTGTCGTCAGACAGAACACTAAATAAAATAAATAATGTATGAAATAGTGTTTAGAAGTAAACAATTACAAACACGAAAGAATTCTGATTCGAGTAGGATTCAATCTTACGACCATCTGCATATAAATCCAGCACGCCAACACACTACCTAAACATTTTACTGTGTGAGCAATGTAAGACATCGAGGGCATGATGCCAGGAGGTTGTAACAACCGACATATTTGCCTAACAACATAAAATAGTGGGATGTATGTAATGCCAAAAGGACATAATCCTGACGCTGTTGTACACAGAAATACAGGCAATTACATTTGGGCGTACGAACAATAATAATGCACATTATTCAAACCAGACAATCGTAAGAATTTGGTTTTCTGTAAATCAACCATTTTGTTGATACGCCCTTCTGGCACAATGCCCTTGATATGAAATAATAAAAGTCTACATTAGGAAGGTAGACTTTATAAGCATAATACAAGCTCTTTATGGTCACGTGTTTACATTTCAAGTCATTCTGTTGGTCTACGAAGTTGATTTTACTGTCAGTAATTATAAAGACTGAGTGATTTTAAATTCTAGCTGAATGTGTAAAGATCTGTTGACACGGAATGCCTATTTTGTAGTTGGCCAATTAATTGTGTTGTTGTGATAAAGATTTTTAATCAAATTCTAAACCCAGTGTCACAATTTGACGTCTTGCTGTTCGAATGATGTTGGTTATTTTCACGGCTGTGAAGTTTTGACAGGTAGAAGTCCAGGTGGTTTAATGATTGAACAAGATGAGACTTATAAATTTATAGAACTTAATAGTCTATTTGATAATTTACCTTGAAATTTCTGAATTAATTTTATGATAAGTGTTGACAAAATCAATTAGTATGTCAAGAGAGTGGTTGATAAAAACGACAGCCATGTTGTTGTCCATTAGCCAGCAAATAACGGTCTATCTTTCATCATAACTTTTTTTAAATTTTCAACTAGAATTTTCAGTAGGAAACGTTTTATCCAGACTTCTATAGCAGTTTAAATTATTGGTATCTGCCTAATTCTTGTTCATCTATCATGACATTCCTCTGTTATGTATTCCTGTCTATTACCCAACGAAACTATAATGTCACTTCATTCCGCTGGTTGGTCGTCGTCTTTTTCTGGTTCCGTGTTTTGGCACACTCCGAGTCCTCCGGAGTTGGCGCTGCTGTCGTCCTCCTCACTGGTGCTGGAAACGGCGTCAATGCAGACGAGGCCTTGCCCACAAGGACAGTTTCCTGTGTACGTACTCACATGATCATCTTGATTGTTATTGGCGTCATGTTCTCCGACAGGTTGGCAGAACTGACCCAATGTTTGTAGTTTCGTGCACATCAAATCTTCTCCAACTGAAAACCGGAAACATTTTCCCGATGTTTATTTGTGGTTCAGTTAACTGCGGTATGAATAATTTAGATTATCTTAGCACAGAATTATTGACAAATAATGAATTTAAAAAGACGTGGAAATAAGTGGTCGTAGCCTAGTTTAAGGCAGAAAGATAAACAGAAAGAAAGAGGGAACGAAAAATATTAAATAAATCTGATATATTATTTTATAACCGATATTTGTTCCTCCGCTCATAAGACCGCCGTTAGTTAAATATTTACTGATTTACGATCAATCCAGCCGAAAAGGTTAATACAGCAGATGGAACGTCCTAGGTTAGACGCTGGAAAATTTTTTGTCGACAGGTCTCAAGAGAGGTCTAAGACTTTCTCCAAGATAACTCGGTTTTATTTTTTATTACTGTCCTTTAGGAAATGGACAGCGGCTTTTTAAAATTTGAGGGGATACTAAGTTTTGGGTTACAGATTTTCACGGCCGGATAGTTTCAAAATATTAAGAAAGCAGCAGGCGACAAGGGACAACTCACAGGGTTTGTCACTCGTGGTTTGAACGTGGTCACTCACCTGTCAAACAGCAATGGTCCTCCGGACACTCAGAATTGTCTTCGCAGCGCATTCTAGCGCCCTCCAACACTGACACGCTGAATCCCAACACCAGAACAATTGCACACGTTGCTTTCAGCTGCTCCATATTCACTCCTGCGTTTTGTCACGTCCTGATGACAGGGATATGGTATTATCTTGACACTGATGCTAATAAATTTTATTATTACACAGTATTTCTTATCTCTTACGAAATTGATTTTTCTCTTGTCATCTGTTGTACAATTGAGTTATTTCACTGTCTATATTATATCTAAGTTGTCGTGAATACGTATAAACAAAATACTGCAAGGAATATGTCAGAATAATTTAAGCCTTACACTGTTTGAATCGAAACACATTTTGCAATATTCTGTAAAATTAGCTTCCAACCAATCATATTTCCTGGTAGTACAATTTATAAATATACGATGTTTGAGATAATTACGTTTTTGAATAAATTAATTTGATTAGTTTCAGTTATGAGAGAATATTCTTCCATTGAAAGCAATGTTTCTGTAACCTTTGAAGATTTAGCTCGTCTAAATAACATTTAATTATTCAGTCTGTTTCTCAAACAAAACCACTACACTTCATCGTTACAAAGATAAGGTGGCTAATGCTGTTTAAGTAAATAATCGCGGTTTACTGAAACCCATCTATTCAAAAAACAGCTTTAGTAATTGTTAAAGGTACATTTCGTTACCGTTCGGCTTTAAAGGGTTAAATCACATGAAAACGTTTGCTTCTTAAAACATGTAGCGGTTTACCTTGTCTGTGAATTCCAATGCTCAGAACGAAGTAACTCAAAGTGTTGCTTGACGTCTTGAAATAGGGTAGACTGTGGCAGGGCGATGAAGGCAGAAATCGTAATGTGACGCTTCGTCCCAAGTTCAGTTGATTTATAACAGTGCAGAACGAAAGAAGGGGAAAAGCCTATTAATCCACGTTCCAACATCGGTTATGCTTGAATTCACAAGAAGTCCTGCGACATGTCGGTAAGAGTTCAAAATGCGATCATCGGACTATCTTCTGATGTAAGTGAAAACTCTTATGACCAGGGTGAGTCAGATTGTTCCTGTCTGCTTTCAGCTGCCTTGATTAAACCCTTCCATGCTATGAACGAAATATCTCGGAATTACTTTAATATTCAACAGAATTTGTGGAAAAACATTTTTCATGTCATCTGTTGCTATGCAAGCGAGTCGTTTCACAGTTCAAAATTATATTTAAGTTACCATGGATACATACACGCAAAAGACGACGTGGAGCTATTTACCTTGTTTCATAACGAAACCGAATTTGCTAAATTGGGTGTTCTCTGTGTCTGTGTCTCTCAATTATTTTGAACCAGCTGACTAATTTATATGAAACTTGGTAGAAATATCATGCCGTTAGGGATTATCATACCTTGGTTTTTTTTATACCACGAGCAATGACGTGGTAATTATGTGAACTTTTCGAGTGGAATTGATATTCGATGCAATTAATATAGGGTACTGAAATTTGGTGTGATAATAAGTATAACATTCAGCACTGTGCAGTTTTTGATGAGAATTTTCTCAAATTTAAAATAACAACATGGCCACTATTAAAAAATCATATCTAACTGTTCGTGCGATGACGATATTGACATTATAAACACAGGGACTACGGTTTATATTTTGGTATATGAACATTGATTTAAAACAAAATTTTGTGTTTCTTTTTCGTTTCTTCTATCTTTTCTTCATCTCTGTCGTTATTTCTTCCTTCTTTCATACGTCAGCGTTCAGTATGTAGTAGGATTGAAGTCTATGGTTCTCACTGCAGAACGTCTTTTCTAGGAGAAGACTGTTTATTTATACTTTTCTCATTGTCGTGTCATTCCTTCGATGATTACGAGCATTGAACTGGTGTTGTCAACTGTTATCTGGTTGCGACGTATAATAAAGCTGTGCGTAAGCCTAGTATACATTAGTGCGTCTTGTAGGCTATTTAATCACTTCAAAAGGGGCCAGTGTCTAAACGAGTCGTCCAAAATACGATTATTCTAGTAATATCCTCGTCTTCTTGAGTTTATGTTACATGTTGACGGATACCCCTTTGTTTAAAGCTGCGGTTGGGAAAAGAAAATGGATTTACGAATGAACACTGTAAGATTCTGATCGCTACCATCATCACTTTTAATCAGAAGAATAGTAGAAATCTATAAATTAATATAAGCCTACAACTCCAGTTTTATTAATTGTGTTAAAATTTTGTTGATGGTAAGTTTTTAACTGCAAAGCACTGCACTTATTTTAAGAACGATTAATTTATAAAGATTGCTTGACACGTGTCTCTGTATACTTCGAAATTATTCTTGTTTCTATCATTCAAGTAACAAGAGTAAAGATTTTCTTTTTGTGTTTTGATGTTTTAAGTTGGTAGAGTGGTCTTCTGGGTTGTGTCGTGATGATGAGGATGGAAATTGTTTTCGAATCCTCTCATTTCAGTTTGCGCGCGCCTAATAGCATGCGACGACTGACTGGCGTTTCCATGAAACGGCCTGTGACCCAGTGGCGTCTCTCGCATTACGCAAGTATATGGCCACGTGATTCAAAGGCGACCCTCATGGGAGCAAACGCGTATGTCTCTTCAAAGAGAATGACGTATGAAAGGACACTGATTCAAAACTTACGTAGTTCCTTGGACATGTAACTATTCTTTTACCAAACGAAATTGTAAATCTTTCGCCAGCGGCCGTCGCCTGATAAAGCACTGCAGATCAGGGTCAATTGGCTGTTGCAAGTGTCACAGAAGTTCACTGCCTGGACTGTGTTTCTTTTATTCAAATGCTCTCTGCGTGAGCAGATATGGATATTACTTGGAAACAATTCATGTTTGTTCTTGATTTTCGTAGAACAGATTGTAGATCAAAATATGACGCTCCTAATTTACACTCACAGTTCAGAAAAAAATCCTTATTCCAGTCTGTCTGAAACGGAAAAAAAGCATAACTTACTTTGTCTGCTGTTTTGTATGGATGTGAAACTTGGACTCTCTCATTAATGGAAGAACACAGATTATAGTTTTGTGAACTGGGTGGTGGTGGGCGGGGCATGTAGCGCGTATGGGTAAACTGATAAATAACATTTTGATTTTACTGGAAGGGACCGAAAGAAAGATCTCGGAATAGATGGGTTTATAATATTAAAAAGGATCTTAGGGAAATATGTCTGCATGGTGTGGGCTGGATCATCTGCCTCAGGATATGGCGTCGTGGCTAGCTCTTGTGAAAACGGTAATGCAATTTTTGGGTTCCATAAAGGTAGGGAATTTCTGGATTAGCTGAACGTACTATTAGATTTTGCAGGATTCTACTTGATGGACTGGGAGTTAATTAGTTCATTATAGTACGAAATAGTGTCATGTCTGTATGTAAATGAACTCCTTTAGTGCATTGGAAGATGACGTGCATATTTTATGTTTACAAGTGAACTATCTCGAGAGTGCGTGACGGGTTTTAGAAACATTTATTAATGTTGCCACTGTTTCATTGTTTACACATTATCACCTGTGAAGAAAGTACTTAATCGCTTACAATTTAATGGTGAAATAAAACTCACACATGTAAGCAGAAATTTCAATATATCTACAGAAAAATTATCTTGAAATTCGCTGAGCTGGCACTGGATATTCAAAAGCTACTTAATTTTCTCGTATTCAGGTGTTCTGGATTCAAGTTTAACTGAACAATCGTATCAAGATCTTCGAATAATTCTTTGTTTTTAGTTTATTTTTCAGATTTAAATTTGAAAAATGAAATACGAAAACCAAGTTTTTATTGTACATCACAATGTAAACAGAGCACACAATAAGTTTTAAATTTTCTACATAAAATAAAATGTATTCCAGGAATTTTAAAGCAAACGTCATCTTTTTAGGTGGCCTGAGGACTACTTATAGACAGAAAATGTACAAATACACTCCACGCAATTTTTATGTTTCCTGGAAACGAAGTCCCCAAACAGGGGGCCTCAACACTGATGAATTCTATTCCCGTTCAGTGGCAAACTGAAAATTAATTTACATTAAATTTACATATGCTTTAGAAGTTCATCTTATGTGTGTTACTCACACACAGAAATTATTTTTCGGGAGATGTTTGTGGAAAAGAAGTGCGCCTTATATTCTGTCAAATAGATGAATGTAATAAACTTGTCAGCAGCCCGATTCGTCTGGGTATGATCCTCGAACTGTCAGGGCTTTTGACTTTCACTTTGACTTTGACTTTCACTTGTCTTGTCTGTCCGTGTTATAGGTTCATTGTGACGAAAATTCCCAGGATACTTAGGGCTCTACATAGCCTACAGTGTAGGTCACTGGAAATAAATAATGAGTAGTGATACAAAATGAATTTTCCCATATTGCGATATTGACTACTCTTCTTTTTCTCTGTTATTAATAATCTTCCAATTAAATCATCCTACATAATGCGCAGAATGATCGTAACCTTTGTGACATGACGTATGATCCTAATAATAGCATGATTACAATTGAATTTACGCGTGCAGTTATGTCATCTTAAAGAACGAAAATATTCAATTTGGACAATTTTCAGAGATCTTATTAATAACTAATTCTACAGAACAGAGGAGATTTTTTTCATTTGATGTCGCATTGTATTTTGTTCGTAATAGAATATCATTAATAGAGTTGATATTTATTCTCTTTTTTAATTATTTTTCTATATTATCATATTATTCGACATTTTCGATTATCTGACCGTCTTTCAGTCCCATTTAGGGAGTAAAATCTAGGCTCTGCTTAATGCATTACCCCAGTATCTGCCAGTCAGCACTGAGGCAAACAAAAGGACCTGCTGAATAATTATATTGTGTGTCTATAATTGAGTCCGGGATCTCCGAAATACCGTGTAGGAATGCTAACCATTCGAATGTCAGGCTTATTTAATTAAAACTCTTTTTTGTTTTAGACATAATACGTAGTTTGATTTTACATTCATTTATCACTAAGATTTTATAGAATTGGTTATGTAATGTCTGAGTTGTGGGTCATTTAGTCAGACCGCGTCTCAAATCGCAGTCGTCTGTTTCAAGATAAAAGGAAAGTCAAAGACTGCGTTGCCTATGATTGGAAGGCGCAGGTCACAGCTGATGCTATACGCCGAATGTATTAGCATAGGCGTCGTTTTGCATTGCTTACTTCGCAAATACTGTTCTTTTTTTTTGGGGGGGGGGGCAGTGTTTCTCGACATTTATGGTGATGTGGACCCCCTTCCCAAAATTATGTCATAAATTCTGATTAAAGTGAATATGGACTAACTAAAATGTAGATCGGAGGGGAATTTTTTTTTGTCCTGTTTCTGGTTCCGTGTGAAAGTAAATGATGTGGTGAGAAAAGGCTTTAAAGAAATAAATGTAGAATCAATTCAAATCGAGAGTCCCTTTAGCACAACTTGTAGACCACTGGCTAAGAGTCGCTGGTCTTGGTGTGTTTCGGATGCCTCCAGAAATTACGAAGCCAGTGGAATGTTGAATTCAATGCGCGGACCAACATAAAAATCAACGTAGAAACCACAATAATCTTTCGCGAAATGCTGTCCTCAGTAATATTAACATGGTGGCCGTGCGTACTTCCGAAGTAGGAGAAGTTAGTATCTTGACTATGTCTCGAAAGTTTCTTTCTTGTCGCAAAACATAGAAAAAGCTCTTAGTGATCGAGCAAAATATGTAGTTCCATTTACCTCCCGACTTGATGGTAACACTTTCATTAAATTTTGGCATTTGAACTTTCTTTTGAGGTAGTACATATGTATGTATTTACGGATATAAATTAATTTTTATTTTAACTTATAGGTCAGAGGTGCCAAATATAATTCACATTGAATTTTGGTGTCGAAAATCAGACACGGAATTACATAAGTGAAACGTTTAATTAAAAATTCCTGCCATATTTACTATCAGGAAGGATATAAGGACTTGTGCAATTATATTCTGTATCCTCAGTTGAGAACACGTAAAGTAGGCTGTAGGGTAGAAAACTTACTGAAAGGGAAACATGATAGGTTTGTCGAGGAAGGTTTTATTCTGGTATGTTGCACCGTGTGGTATTGTGAGGTAGAATTCTACCGACGTTTTAGAGGTCGTTGCTGCCTTCATCGTCAGGGAGATGATGATGGAATAATCAAGGCCTTTAAAAATCGGTGAACTTCTGTTAGAATATACAGCGCAAAGAGGCTATAATTTGGTGTTGAATTATGCACAGTAAGCTATAGTTCCTTATACAGGTCTTTATCGCAGTTCTTTATTAAACTTGCACATTTTATGACAGGTATTAGCCAGATTTAAACAATACATATTTCTCAGTTGCTTGTGTACGGAAAGGAAAAGTTTTACTTCCATTTTAGACCTAGCTCGCGAGTCAGTTTAAAAGCTTTCGCGCCATCTGTGAATGAGCAGGCGAATGCCGTCTTGACGTTGAAAGCGTTATCAAGAGACGGCCGGATTATGTACTCTGTTTGCAGACGCCACCGCTGTTAGGGTCGCAAAAGAGACCCTCTCCACACGGACAGACATCAAGGTACACGTTGGTTACAGTGTACTTCAGCTTCCCATCAGATCCATATACAGTGGAATTGGAAGCTTCCTGATGTGGCCGACAAATGCCGTTTTCCTGTGGCGCTGTTTGACATGATGGTTCGGAACCGCTGTATCTTCCTGCCATCAAAAGATTTATTGCATTAATTATAATTATCATGTGTACTCGCACATGGACTTTTCACAAACACGAACATTACAAAATTAGCATATTATTGATTATTTAGACTTTAAAAGAGAGGAAGTGCGGGTGGAGCGTTCGTGTTAACAGCGTTAGCCCGGCTAACAATTTGGAACGTGGCGTTAATGGGAAGATAATATTAAAATGAACCTCAGAGGATAAAGTTAGACGAAGTGGACTGGATTCTTCTGGTTAGGTTAGGGACCAGTGGCGGTCCGTTGTAAGCAGGATAATGAACCTTCCGCGTCCATAAAAGGCGGCGAATTTCTTGACTAGCTGAGCGTAGTGTTTATTTCTCAACGGAGTCTTACCCATGGAATTATTTAACTAGTTACTTAGTTAGTTAGTTAGTTTGTCATTTTTCATCAGCAGGGTTCAACTGCTCCGTGACCTACGACCATTGTACCTAACCTCTACTGCTGCTGGTATCTAACCCGTTCTTTCAGTACAACCATTCTTTAGTGCGATAAACTTTACTGTCTTTGTCCGCTGAAAATCCTAGTACTGCGTTTTCGCTGAGTCTCGTTCTGATCAAAGAAATCAGGAAGAAGTAACGTAAACTTGAGGTCCTTAATGGCGCTAAAGATGTAAGATTTGAGGTTTTCACAGCGGTGAGTATGAAGATTTCTGTCTTCTGGGTTGTTGCGCTGTGCAGTCTGGTCGATGTTTACCAACGTTTCAGAGGTCGTACTGCCTCCGTCATCAGGGCGATAAGTCAGTTTTTCCGAGAGACGGTTTTGTGAGACATTGTGTTCGGTCAGAGGACATTACGGGGTTCACTCACCCAGCAAACAGCATCTGTTCGGCCCACATTCAGAGCTGTTCCTACACGCTGCAGGTGGGGCCTCAGCAGACGCCCTAGAAGGCAACACGACGGCGCACAGCGCTGCCAGAAGAAGAACCATCATCTGTCGCATCTGGAAGTCAGTCAATTAATATACAACTGAGAAAATCTTTGCCTTGTGACAGCACAAATAAAGTCATATAGAACACATAAGTTGCTCGCCTTCACACTCTGTTTATCGAAGATCCGTTTTGATATTAACCTCCCATCTATGCCTAAAGTTCCCACATAAACTTGTTTCTAAACTTTAGCATTTTTCTCATTTCCCCGAAGTGTGCTATATATCCCGACCACTTCATTCAAATTTACTTAATCACTCTAAAAATATTATGCGACTAGTGCAAATTATGAAGTTATTCGTTACGCAATTTTTATCGTTCTCCCCTTACCCCTCTTACGTCCTTAAACAAGTGGCATATATACGAGATAAAATTATAGTTTAGTTAGAATAAATAACAACAAAGCACAACCGGTATATAATTTTGAAGCTGTAACACACGTGTTTAATTTATACAAAGCTAGTTTTATTATTACCCAATATGAAACGCATTCAAAGGCCAAACAAGTTTAAGAGAAGTTTAATGAATAAACAGAATAATTTAATTGTCAGTACTAATACTGTTAAAACGTTCATCAGGAGGCAACATAACCTGATAAGACTTCGTATGCTCAAATAACAAATCACTCTAGAGTGATTTGGAAAGATTATTAAATATGCTGTAAAGTTGCTTATTCAAGGACGAAATAATATTCAGAGGCTGAGTTGCCGAATACGTCTGAGGAAACCACGGGGTAAACGTCAAACGAGGATCTGTAGCTCCGTAACACAAGTTGCACTTTCTTGGTTTGTCCTTTTAGTCCTCCCAGTGAAGACAGACTTTCTCTGCTCGTCCAGTACCTACCTTGGGCTGACGACGCACGATCCAGACTGCACTGTTCATCTCACTGACACTCCACGTCTTTTTAAAACACTTCCACATGGGGGACAGCCAAGGTCTTCGTCTTATTATGTCATCGGCGAATATTGTTCAGTGTTGAGGTCTGTTGACGGTGTTCTCTACGAGATGAAGAAGGACACAACTTACATTTCTGAAGAGATTTGACCTGCTTCTCTCATTCGGTTTTTTTACTTTCTAATGCCTACCGAGTGAATTGTAATGTTAATAAAGACGTTTGTATGTGCGTCTGTGTATCCTCGAAATATGTTTTGAACTCAATGGCAAACTTTTTATAAATCTGAATATAGAAGCTTAATCGAATATCATGAAATTAAAATCGATCGACTTAAAACCCAGTAGCATGAACAGTAACATTATATTAACCATGTAAATGTTTTATCCATTAAATATGCAGTTTAAAAAGTTGAAGATGGCTGTCTTCTGTGTTACCAGAGAACATTGCGCTACAACCCAGAAGACAGCCGTCTTCATATTCGCCGCCGTGAGAACCTCAAATCTCACAATTTATAAAGTTATTCCCACAATTTCATGTCTATCTCAGATGGGCGAAAACTCAGGACAACTTTAGAAACGTCTAAATACGAATGGCGGATTATGTCTTATAGAACAGGAATACTCAACCTTTCTCGTTAAAGGCCCACACTGCCAAACTTTCGTGAGTGATGTTCTAATTAAAAAGGCCTTTTATTTGGTTATTTTACGACGATGTATGAAGAGCGAAAATTATGTAGCGTCGATAGAAGATGAAACAGAAAATAACCAATTACCTTTTGGGAAAAGAGGAATTACTTCTGTAGAGGAAGCTGGAATACCCTTTATCGTAATTGTTATGAGTATAATAAGTATTATCCAGAACATGGAAGAAAAATAATTAATTAGGATTATAAGATTTGAAAGACAGAGAAAATGTCTATATTGGTTTTCTAGTTAGTGAGATGGCGTATGGACTTGTGGGTAGATACCAATAAAATAATTATAATATAATTATAAAACTGTGATAGATTATGTATAATCAGTAGAGGGCACAAGAAGTAGAGAAAATAAAAGAAAACTAAATACATTTTTAACTTTGGTTTATAAGAATTTGCATAGCCTTAAGCACATTCACATAGTTGACATAGTTTGTGCAGTACATTCATATAACTTAGTGTGTCTAGCCCACGTGTTCCTTTGGTGTTTGATGACGTCTGTGCTGGGTTCATAAATATTTTGTCGTTATTTCCGCCTCTCTTGATCATACTCACGAGTGACATATCCCGTTGTTAACAAATGAAAATCTTGTTTTTATGTGATTACTAATTACATTAGTAAATACGTAGAATATTCTGAACTGTCACTGTTAGTATACGAAAGTCAGTCAACAGACACTTGAAGACAAACGTATTCATTAACACACTGACTCATGGACAATACAACTTCAGAACCGTGCAGTTTATTTAAGAGTTTCAGGAATTGTTAAAGCCAGAAGATTTATCACTGCCATTCGATCATTTCCAGTTCATATTCTCACATAAGACTTCCTTAAGATTCCCCTTTATATGACTGTTCGTCAGCCATTGGGAAGTTGAAAAGTTTTAAATTTCCAGGTATTGATCAAATTCAAGCAGAATTAATTAAAGTGGGTGGCAAGGGTTGCATATGAAGATCCATAAGCTTATACTGTTAATTTGGAATAAGGAAGAGATGCCACAACTATGGAAGGAATCCATAATTATTCCTATTCATAAGAAGGGGGACAAGACTGAGTGTGGTAATTACCGAGGAATTTCTCTGCTATCAACCTCATACAAAATTCTATCAAACATTCTTTTGACAAGATTAACCCCATATGCGAATGCAATTATTGGGGATCATCAGTGTGGGTTCAGACGAAACAGATCAATAATTGATCAGATTTTTTGCATTCATCAGATACCAGAAAAAAAACTGGGAGTTCAGTGGGACCGTATATCAATTATTTATAGATTTCAAAAAAGCCTATGACTCTGTGAAGAGAGAAGTTCTATATAATATTTTTATTGAATTTGATATACCAAATAAGCTAGTGAGTCTAATAAAAATGTACTTAAATGAAACCTGTAGTAATATTCGTATAGGTAAATATTTATCTGTTTCATTTTACATCAAGAACGGTCTAAAACAAGGGGATGCTTTGTCTCCCTTGCTCTTTAACTTTGCGCTAGAATACGCCATCAGGAAAGTCCAAGATAAGCAGAAGGGTTTGCAATTGAATAGGACACAGTTATTGGCATATGCTGATGATGTTAATTTATTAAGTGACGACATACATACAATAAAGAGGAACACAGAACTTTTACTAGAGGCTAGAAGTAAATTCAGAAGAAAACTAAGTACATGTTAGTATCTCTTCAGCAGACAGGAGGGCAGGATTATCGTAGGGTGGCTAATAAATCCTTTGAAAGTGTTACAAAATTCAAATATTTGGGAACAACAATAACAAATCAAAATGATATTCATGAGGAAGTTAGGAGGATACTAAATTCCGGAAATGCTTGCTACTTCTCAGTTTAAAACATTTTGTCTTCCCGTCTGATTTCTAAGAACCTGAAAATTAAAGTATACAAAACAATAATTCTGCCTGTTGTTTTGTATGGGTGCGAAACATGGTCTCTCACTCAGAGGGCGGAACATAGATTGCAGGTGTTTGAGAACAGGGTGTTGAGGAGGATATTTGGGCCTAGGAGAGAAGACGATGGGGTCTGGAGAAAACTGCATAATGACTTGCTTTCAGATAGCTTAAACTTGCATCGTTCCTCCGAGTGAGAGATAGTTTCCTTCATTCGATCAGTAAATTTAACGACGTTTTCTGTCATCATCTGTTCATATGAATCAACAGTATTAGCCTGGTAATATATATCAGACGAGCAATCACAATATGTTAGATATCACCTAATTCAGATCTTTAAGCAAAGTTACGTAGAAAGTAAATTTAGTAATACCGAATCTACCAACTGACCTCTTTGTATTATTGATTGTTCATATACTGAATGTTTATCACAGCAGTAAGAAAAGCCAAAGCTAATTTAACCTAACCTAACCCAACCCAACCCAGACATTATTAGCAACCGTTTCTAATTTTAGCGATCCAGGGTTTTCGCTTTTGACAGTTGATAGGCGTTCACCTGGACCCCGTTCTAATTCCTCTTTCCGCATAATCCTTCCCGGCACTCGAGTCCTGGTGCACACGGGCATATGATATCATAAACATTGGTGGCTTTGTACCAGAATGAGCCGTCGGGCTTTGTTCCGTTGGTGTTGAAGGGTTTGTTATTCGAGCGGCAGTGGTCTCCCTCTTGGCGCAGGTTGTTGCACGTCGGAGTGGGGAACTGCATACCGCCTGCACAGAGGACATGAAATAGGCGGGTCATTCATTGACTGCCGAGTATAAAACCACACGAACAGCTAGCCAAGACTTTCTCCCTGCCTTTATGGCACCGAAAGCTTTATTATTGTGTTATCCATTCAAGCCCGAAACATTTCGTAACATGTGCTGTTTTTTTTTTCGGTGAGGAGCTTTTAGCCCCCCCCCCCCCCCCCCCCCCCCCCGGGCCAAATCTAAAGCTGGGAGACCATCCCTGGTTGGCTGTTCGCGCGACTGCCCGTCTCCGATAACGGGCCGCGCTGTAGACAATTGTTATGCTTATAATTAATAAACGAGGTTCAATCATTCAGCTTCGTACGTTCTAGTCTTCACGGAAAGCTGTATCGTTTGTATGCACGTTCTAGCAGAACATTAGAGTAATTCCAAAATCTGCGTCTGGTTCACTCTACGACATTTAAGGAGCATACAATTAGCAGTCAGCCTTTTGTGTTTAGGAACTGAATAATTCAAGAAAAAGAGAGTCGGACAGTGAACTCCTCGGGGAACTACTGTCTGCTAAGTGGGAAACTAACTAGCCAAATTCCTCTTGTCATCAATTTTGAGTGACAGACACTGTGACGAATTAATTCTTGGGAATTAAACCTAAAGAATGAATACTTTTGACAGCATACGTCCTCCAGTCGACCCATTCTTCAACAGATTCAACTAAGTTCAGTCAATAAAGCTTAAGGGCCTGTTTTAATGGCTTCTCCACTAATGTTCTGCATGCGGTTTTAATGCAACAAAACAAGAAGAAAGTAGCTGCCAGACACGAAGTCTCTTGTTACATAAGTTCTCCAATTAAGTAATTCGAAGATGACTGTCTTCTGGGATGTTGCAGCGTGTAGTCTGTAGTTTTCAGAGGTTCTTACTATCTCAAGGGTGATCGCCTTGATGGTCCAAAACGTCAGTAAATTTCTACCTCACTGCATGGTGTGACATCCCAGAACACAGCCGCCTCGAAGACCTGATGTTTCCCAATAATTTCTCTGAATTTTCTTCGCTTAGAACTAGCCTTGAGGCAGAATTCCTAGACTGTAAATTTTTGTTAATACATTCTTAAAAATGCCCAGGAACTCTTTCCTGATAAGGGCGTAGTCGTACCCAGTGTGCAGCATGCAGATGGCCCACAGTCTGAACTGTCGTAGCACATGGTTGCAGTAGTTCTCGTGGCGCACAGGGTCACCATTACGATACAAGCCACTGCGAACTTCATCTGAAAGAGTAATAAAGATAAATGTTATATATCGGAGCTTGAGGAATCACGCAGAGGGACAGACTTAAATAAGTTCTGCATTGTTGGGATTTTGCCATCGCCTTGAATTTCTATAACAGCAAAAGACTGTGCATAACATAAATAATTGAAACGTGTTCTAACACGCCCTTGTTAGAAACGTTAAAAATATTAAAAAAAATAAAATGTGTGCGATTTAGAGCATAGTATTTAGTCGAACGTAATTTTTCAGAAGCTGAGGAATTAAATGAAAATATACGAGGGTCGCTCATTAAGTAATGCCCCACATTTTTTTCCTCAGAACATATTTATTCAAGATGGCTCAAATTTAGTGACAATATAAATCAATGTTTCCTTTACACATACTATTTTTCCACATAGTCCCCATCAACTTGTACGGTTTTACGCCAGCGTGGAACAAGTGCATGCATGCCTTGCCGGTACCAGCTCTTGTCCTGTGCACGTAGCCATGTCCTCACTGCTTGAATCACGCTCTCGTCATCTTCAAATCTTGTTCCGCGGATAGCATCTTTAAGTGGCCCAAAGAGATGGAAGTCGGAGGGTGCCAGATCTGGACTGTAGGGTGGATGGGGTAGCACCGTCCAACCCAATTTGGTGATTTCTTCCCGGGTTCTCAGACTTGTGTGAGGGCGTGCATTGTCGTGCAGGAGCAAAATTTCTGCTGGATGCTTGTGAGGCCGAACTCGTCGAAAACGCTTCTTGAGGGTTTTCAGGGTCCTGATGTACGCGTCTGAATTGATGGTCGCACCTCTTGGCATCACATCCACAAGAATGACCCCATCACTGTCCCAAAAGACAGTCATCATGACTTTTCCGGCGGAGGGAGTTGTCTTGAATTTCTTCTTTCTCGGTTATTGAGGATGATGCCACTCCATTGACTGCCTTTTTGTCTCTGGCTCAAAGTGGTGTATCCAGGTTTCGTCACCTGTAATGATCCGGGACAGAAAGACCTCTCCCTCAGCATCAAAACGCTTCCAACAATTCAGAAGAAATCGTTTTCCTTTGAATCCTGTGGTCTGCTGTGAGACTTCGTGGAACCCATCTTGCGCACACCTTCGAATATGCAAGAGCCCGGATAATTGCAATCACACTTCCATTGCTGACTGAAAGCTGTTGGGCCAATTGTCGAGTTGTGATGCGCCGATCCTCACGAATAATGGCATCCGCGCGGTTCAACATGTCTGGAGTGGTGGCTGTGGCAGGACGCCCAGAGCGCGGCAGATCACGGAGCTCGGTTTCTTCACTTCCTGAAGCTTTAACTCTCTTAGCCCAGCGACCAACGGTGCTCCTATCGACTGCACAGCTTCCATACACAGCACACAAACGTTTATGAATGTTCACCACCGTTTCTTTTTCAGCAACAAGGAATTCAATTACAGCTCGTTGCTTGTAACGAGAGTCGTTCACAGACGCCATTTTAACAGTTCACTACAGCTCCGCTATCGGTTGGAATCATTTGAAACTCCGTACACGAACGCGGGAAACATCAAATCTCAAGCATGTAAAAGTACACTTTTCTATATTCATTATTGGCTGAGAAAAAAAATGTGGGGCATTACTTAATGAGCGACCCTCGTACATATTTGTGTTCCTCCTGCAGCACAATTATTATTATTATTATTATTATTATAACCGAATGTGATGTTTCTTTCTTTGAGGAATGAAACAGAAGTTTGTGGGTTTTAGGGCTCAGTATTTAACTGAATGTAATAAACGCATTTAAAATCTTGAACTTTCTAATCTATTTTCACAGTTAGGGTTCCAAGCTGGATCTGTGTTTAAGTAACGTATGGAGGGCTGGTGGTTAAGCTTGGAAACAGATTTAGGTGAGCTTCAAGCTCAGACCGCTGTGTCTCATCTAACTTTCCTCAATGTCTATGACAACTGTTTGCAGTAATAAGCTTAAATGACTCGTGGAAAGACTGGTGAAGTTTATATTCTAATCTTTCCTGATAGTATCTCATCTGGTAAATAAATTTAACAACAGCAGGTCGATATTGGTAACGTTCGACTCCTGACTTAAATTGGTAAGGTTAATTGTTCTAATCCAGTCACTGTTACCGACTGTTTTACTCAGTACCAAGCGAATAATTCGATAGTACCTTCGTATAGGCCACGGGTACCTCTTTTCGAGTCTGCAACAACTCACAGTTCCTGTAATTCGATGTTGTATCATCTGCATGTGATAACATGTCTTCACATAACCCAAACTCGATCACTGCTGAAGGACGGACACTCACCTTGTGTAGAGATCTGCTGTAGAACAGTTGCGTTGTTTCAATGTTAGGGATACTCCAGCTACTGCTGTTTATAAGCGCATCAAGTTGAGTTGTGTGTCAAGGACGCATTTCATTGTGAACTTCATGAGGGTTGACCTCTAAGTCACTGTGGGGTATTGGTTGTATGGCCTCTCTCGTTCAGTTTAAGTTCGTGCAATAGTGACTTTTCGCGCTACTTGAAAATTCAGGGCGTCGTTCAATTTTTACCGTCCAGAGATCGAACTCTGAGACCTGTAAAATGCATCTTGTACGAAAATTCTGTGGGTAATGCCTACAAATTGGCAATAATTTCTACTTCATGTCCTGAGTTTAGTCATTCTTTCCATATTACAATGTAACAAGTATCATGTTTGAAAATAAGCTACATTTTCTCCGAGATTAGCCATGTGCCGAGTTACATATGAAGCCTTCAACTTTAGGCCGATTATGATAATGTGATGGTTGATCAGGGCTGTCAGAACATCATTATGCGGTGATAAATGAGGTTGGAACAATGATGGAACGACAAATTGCAGTGGAAATGCAAGAAGCCTTGGCTTCAATGTCATTGGTCGGCCATGAATCTTATTTAAAATCACCACGGGTTTTTATCCGGGCCTCTGCTTTAGGAAGTCGGGATTCAGACGCCTGAGCACGGCCCGAACGTAAACACATCGGCGATGTGCCTAGGGATATCTCGTGCCAGGTCTGGAGAAGGCCGAATTCCCGTGTGGCGGGGTGCTTTGTTATTCGCCAGGGGCAAAGTTGCTTCACATTTTCGCTTCAGTGTACTGGAATGGGGAAGAGGCAAATTTGATTCCGTCTTATTTACAGAAAAATAATTGGATAGCATCGTTGAAATGAAGAGGTGTTTATAAATTACATGTCGTGAGGACTGAGTAAAACCACAAAAACATCGGTAAGTATTGGCAGTCTCGTTGTCTGGGTTCGAATTGGGGATCTATCAATTACAGTACAGGAATGCCAACCACAACACCAAACATTTGTAAGGGGATTGAACTGGCACTTGATGCAGTTCAAAGACGGACTTTTGTGGTGACGGATATAAATTTTCATGTTCTTTAATATCAGGGTGGTCTCCTGCTTCGTAATGAAAGGTCTTGGATTCAAATTTCGGCTCGAAGATCGGCTGTCCTGAGGACTTCCGTGATTTTCTTTAGTCCCAGGCAGATGCCGCCTTGGTACCTTAAGTTAGGCCGCAACCGTATATCATTTTGAAATAATTTTATCAGCTATTGATAGCGTTGTTAAATAGGCCACTGATAAATTATATGTGCCGTAGCTACTCTGTGGTTTACTTAGCTCTTTAATTGGTTAGCTGTTAGTTCTTGAACGCACAACACGTGAACTTGTATGTGTTTGCTGTAGAGCGTAACCCAAGAAGGCATTGAAGGCTCTCTGTTGTGTTTCCTGGAACTCATAAAGTAACTTTTCGTTGTGCCAGAGACGACGTCGAAAGGGAATCTGCCACACATCCACACACACGGTGTTCATACATGCATATGTCTAAAAAGAAAGTCATGTAAGCCTCATCATCGCCCTGATGACGGAGGCAGTATGACCTCTGAAACGTTGGTAAACATCGACCAGACTACACAGCGCAACAACCCAGAAGACAGAAATCTTTATCGCCCTGATGACGGAGGCAGTATGACCTCTGAAACGTTGGTAAACATCGACCAGACTACACAGCGCAACAACCCAGAAGACAGAAATCTTCATACTCATCGCCCTGATGACGGAGGCAGTATGACCACTGAAACGTTGGTTAACATCGACCAGACTACACAGCGCAACAACCCAGAAGACAGAAATCTTCTTACTCATCGCCCTGATGATGGAGGCAGTATGACCTCTGAAACGTTGGTTAACATCGACCAGACTACACAGCGCAACAACCCAGAAGACGGAAATCTTCATACTCTGATGACGGAGGCAGTATGACCTCTGAAACGTTGGTAAACATCGACCAGACTACACAGCGCAACAACCGGGAAGACAGAAACCTTCATACTCATCGCCCTGATGATGGAGGCAGTATGACCTCTGAAACGTTGGTAAACATCGACCAGACTACACAGCGCAACAACCGGGAAGACAGAAACCTTCATACTCATCGCCCTGATGATGGAGGCAGTATGACCTCTGAAACGTTGGTAAACATCGACCAGACTACACAGCGCAACAACCCAGAAGACGGAAATCTTCATACTCACCGCTGTGAAAACCTCAAATCCTTCATGTAAGCCTACTGATTTTCTGAAACAAAGGCTAGAACAGGAGATCTTAAAAAAACTCAGTCTACAGCGAACAAATAATTGCCGGTGAATCATTGTCTTTGTTTTATATTCAGTTTTATTAACTTTTCTAATTTGTTTTAATCTACCCTGTTCGTTTCAGAAACCATTTAGGCTTGCAGATCAGCTGAAACTATGTATTCTACATGATTTTGTGCTCATGTTACTCATTGCCGTTCAGAGTCGTGAGGGTTTCATTTGGTTTCCAGGAAGAAATACTGCATTTCCCTAAATATCATTGAAAGGATGTGGTGTGTTTAGTTGTAGGTAAGAACCGAGTTTTTGAACGTTATACGCGAGTTTTGTTCTTTGCAGGGTTAAATACAATAAATTACACTACATAAACATAACTGAACTCTGTATTTAATGTACTGAAATATTACATATAAATATAATTTCGTATACGCAGTGTGTAGGCCAGTGCGCCTGCTCTGTTAATGGATTATGCACTATGCTTTCTCTTCATAACATTCACATCTCTATTCATGTTACCAGTGTCACTTGTTTTCTGTTTGGGAGGCGTAAGTCCCCAGTGAATGTGAATAAACAAATGCTAAATTTAGCGAGATATCGCACGCACGACGTTGAGGTACAGATCGAGGTTCATGGCGATAACACGTACGGGTTAAAACATCAATTGCTGAAGATTGACTCAACCTCGGTAAGACGCACCACGGAAATACTCCAGCGATCATTTCTTATAACGCACTGTTGAAAGCTGAACCACTAACACAGAACTTTTAATGCGCACTGTGTGACTTTGTGCGTATCTGATGAACACCTTTAAATTTTTGTGAAGTATTTTCGTTTACCGAACGAAACGCATCGAACAACAGCATGTTTCTTTTGAAATGTCGTGGCTAATACATCCCGTACAGGGCCATGCAATTGATTAACCTATTAAAGTAACCACTGTCTAACTGTGCTCCACAATTGTTGCTCCCAGAACGATGTATGGCTGCAAAATCATAGCAGGTAGTTTCTGCGTCTCCATTGCAGTCATGTCCATACCTCGACATGTAGTTCTGCACAACTCTTGCCGCGCACTGCTGGTCATTGGCGCAGCGCGCGTAAGCTCCGTCAGCCTCGGGACTGTCCTGGTTCAACACCGGCCTCAAGCCGTCGTTCCAGTACCCCCAAGTTATCCCGTAAGGTCCACACGTTTCAGTGCCACACCCTACACCGAAATCGCAACTTGTGGAAGCTTCGCAGATGCACTGCAGACATTCCTCACTGACTGGGTCCAGTTGGGATTCAACACGGCACAGAAGGCTGTAGATCAGTGCTGCGACTAAAATGTGTCTTGCCATTGTGGCCTGGTTTGAGTTTATCTGAAATTCACACTCGGAGTGATGGAAGAAAATTTTGAATGTGACTGGGTACACAAGTTTTATATAAACAACCTGCCCCTCCCCTCACCTTCATTTTTTAATGTTGAGGTAATCATAAGTCTGGAAGTGAGTGGCAAACCCACACTACGTCACATTTCGAGGAAATAACACAACGTCCGAGAGCGACAAGGACATATATCTCTCTGTCACCAATGCAATAAAGCATTTAGATTTTATTTAAACTTGGGTTTTATCATGAGTGGATAACACTTTAAGGAAATAGCATGTATCAACAAGTAGTTCGCATTACAAGACGTTCTACCAGCTCCCAGATTAGATTTCTTTAACAATACGCCAGTTCCAGTAATTTATATTAATAATTCATTAATCAGATTCAGTTCGTAATAGCAATTTAAGAGCTAATATTCTTGGAAATAGCAACAAAAAAGTGAATAAATGGTATTGTTGCTGACGTAAAGGAATTCGTCTTATTTTAAAGATATATCCTATACAGGATTTAATTAATTTATCCACATGTTTAGTGGTACGTATAAGAAACGCGTTTTGAACTACCGGTTACAAGATTTGCGTCAGAAGCAAACGAAAATCGAAGGCCATAAAGAATATGTCGGAAATTATGCTAATATACTTCGAAGTATGTTATTGCTTTTTATATATAATTATGCCATTGGTTTTATTAATAATAAAACGAAGGTTGAAGGTTATTAGGGCATCGTAGCAGTACTAGGCGGAAAATAAATCGAACTTATACATCGTTATATACCGTTCTCCTTCTAAAGCAACGAACATCGATAAAAAGAAAAACAAATCCTACAATTCACGACTTGGGTGTGTGCTGAAACACGTTTTCAATGGCATATACGTAATTTATTATTTTGTATTTTATAGGTGTAATTGTACAAAATATGTTCAATCAGAAGGTTAAGTTTGTATCAGAATTACTAGACTGTTTAAATATACGAGATTCATCACTGTTATCAACTTAAACTGACACATCTTAGGTATTTTATAGAATAAGTGAATTTAATGAGACAATGAGTAAGCGAAAGGAAATGATTGTCAGTTTTAACCAAAACATTTCTGATTTACCACCAGAAAACATTTGGTGGGATGTGTTACAGGGAGAGACACGTTTCTCTGTTATTTTCCACACGTTGAAGGATTAGCTAAATAAACTGGAACTTTTTATCTGCTTGTCAGTAATGTAACCTGCACAATCGTACTGCTTGTGAGCCATCACACACCTGTAGCTCGTTCTGCAGGCATGTACTAACATTATATTGCAAGATACAAGCAGGGCAGCGTTTTATTTTAATTTTTGACTCCTGATCCAACTTTCTTTTCTGATGCCGTGAAAATGGCTCTGTTGTTGGCTTGGCTCTATCTCACCTCCCCATCCCTTGACTCTAATTGACCAGTTCTCGTGGCCTGAATAAATTCTTGTGTGTATGCGGTGTATGTTATATGAAAGATGTTCTGTGCACAATTTATATATAAAAAATTATAAATACTATTGAAAATATAGGATTTGAGACTTTCGCGGCGAATACAATCAATAAAATCTTCTATGGCAATCAACCACGTCAACTGGTTACCGTAGTAAACCGACGTTTCGGGAACCAACTCTGTCCCCATCATCAGGGTTCTGATGTGGCTGGATACCGATGTTTCAGGGGTCCTTGCTCGCCCTGATGATGGAGGCAGCAAGGACCACTAAAACGTCGGTAAACTTCTACCAGACTACACGGGGCAACAACCCAGAAGACGGCCATCTTCATACTCACCGCCGTGAAAACCTCAAATCCTACAAATTCAGGTTTATCTCAAAATTAGCTTGAAGGGGCTGGTGAAAAACTCCAGTCAGGATAGTCGTTTCCCGGGATGTTTGAATCCAGGAATCCCGAATACGAGGAAGAGTGCTAACCACTAGAACGTGACGTTCAATGGACAGGCTGCGATATGTCCGACATTTTGATTTCAGTTGGTAATGGACGTCAGGACGGAAACGTTCTACTGACGTTAATGTTATAGGAGGACCTGTAAATGAGTGGATCTGGTGGTAAATCATATTTTGTTATGGAATGATAAGAAATCGTTCGTTATTTCCAGGCCTCTGACGTAAAGTATCTTAAATACGAATGTTGCAGAAGATTTCTTCAGCAGAGGGCTCTGAGGACAAATAATGTTCCCTGTAACGTCATAGCAGTGATGATTGTGCAACATTTGCCATCCACTTGCAGTATGGAGTGGGTTAAGTTTCTTTCTTGTTTACGTTATGCAGTTTGTGTTGAAGTATTCTATTCTAAATATTATTTGTTTGGCAAACTTCCATTGATAACGCTGACGATGAGTGAGTATGTGAAGACTCCCTGCTTTGTATTCGTAAAGGTTTGGAAAAAAAGTGGCTTCAGAATTCATACGCTGTTTGCCAGTTACTTAAATAAATAGGAAAAACAGATTACATATGTAAACATAGTTTATTCTGTTACTGACGTCTGATACATGAGCTTCGTCTTAAAAGTACTACTTGGTTTATTTATTGTGGCGATTAGCATTGAGATCCAATGTACAAAACATCGAGACGTCATATACGGGTTGGAATCATAGACTCTGTGTTTTGGTTCCAAGTTTTAACATAAACCGAAGTGTTGCAATGAGATTAGAATAGGTTGATTGGAAAAAAATACATAATGTACAACTTTGTAATGTGAAATATTCAATTTTAGCTACATTATAAGGAGAATGGAATGAAGGCGGATGTGATTAACTGAATATATATCACGTACGGGTGAGACAAGAAGTTCATTAAAAGTTGTCGTCAGGAACCCAGGAAGGGAGACCTAGGAGTAGATGGGAGGATAGGATAATATTATAATTGAGAGGTGATACGAAGGCGAACTCTTGTAAACAGAATGACCTTATTTGTGTAGGTAATAAGAGAGGAATTTCTAGACTAGATGAGCGACAGTTAGCTTCATAGTAATAACTTAACTGCACGAAATGAAATAACGTAGTAAGATGCTTGAACGTTACGTATAGGGCATGTTTCTCTTTCTGGCAAAATTTAAAATTTTTATGAATTTCAACAATTCAAATCATCATGGCAAAATTCATGCAGTCTGTGTTGTTGTTGTGACAGGAAGTGTGTGCCGGTAGAGAATTGTTGCTGTTGTTTTTTACTAGTCGATTATCTGCCAAATTTCGGAGGAACCATTTCTTGGATCTGTAGTGAAACTAACAAACCTAAAGACCTTTCTAGAGCGTCGGTTAGTGCAGAAGGTACACCTCTATAGTACATAAGTGGTACAGTTATGTATCTAGTCTACGGTTATTCACGTCGAAGCAAATCTTCCAACTTACGATGATAAGATTACAAACGGTTGCTTGAAACCGTTGTGGGGTAGGGACTAATCCCTTATGCTGAAGGCTGCCTCGATGGCCTACAGCCGACACGCTGTAGACTGATAATAATTGCAAATATTCGCACCTGAGGCCAGATTAACCCTTCCTTCTGGACACAGGTTCCTAGGTTATAAACAAGGAACATTATTGAAACCCCGCGCTAGTTTATTAAAATGCTACTAAATTAGGTCCACTGTCGCAAAACAGGTTCGCGTACGAACATACTAAATTTTCTTAACAAAATCACTCATTACTGAGACAGCTGATTTTTCTTCAACAACCTTTCCATATCCGGTTTAATTTCTGTTAAGATTTTTATAAATCCCGAGTTTTCTCCAGTGAGACTCGTTCTAGTTCTTTGACGTTTATAATCGAACTCGGGATTTGTTCACAGTGACAATTATTGAAACGTAATGACAATATTAACGAGACCTATTTCTCTTAAAATAGTCTGATATATTTAAAAAAATGTATGCGGGCCGCGGATTAAAACCCCTGCCCTAGATAGCGAATGAAGCCTATATATTTTGTTTTAATATGTTTCGGTTAATGAACTAGCCATACGAGCTAACGATATTCAAGGTGTTTTGTCAAGGCTTTGGCTTATCTGCATAGAAATAATCGCAGAGCAAGGTCAGTTGGGTGCAGATGGTTACAGGACGGAATTTCGTGTGAGGATTTGAGGAAGCTGGCATGTGGAAGAGTCACGGTCACACACCAAATCTGTTGCACAGTCGCACATGATAAAATGAACGTTGGTGAGCGTCGCACTGTAGCCGTTCGGGTAATCCACCGTGGTGTTGAATGGGACGGTTCCGTATGGACGACAGGAGTCGCCGACTTCACCCAAATTTGTGCACTGAGGGCTGCTGTACCGGCCCCCACCTGCGGGTGGAAATTGCACCAACTGTCAGAACATGAGTCAGAATCAGTCGGTTGACAGAATAACACAGGGGCGAAACTTGCTGATGGTCTTCTGGGTAAAAAAGAAGAAAAATTCTGCAGAGTTGTTGGAGGAACCTCACTACATCAAAGGCAGTGCCTTTCCAAAAATCTTATGTAGCAATTTTTTTACCGAATTTGATAACAATTGTCTGGCGTGTTTCCTTTGGCTTCAGAAAATACCAAACTGGAACAGTTGAATTACGTGGTTATGACTTCTGGGTTCGAAACTGGGCCCGGAGACTAGCTGTCCTGATTCGCGGTTGTCGTGGATTTCCTCAGTCCTTCCAGGCAAATGTCGGGACAGTGTCAAAATCTTAAAGACGCAGTTCCCGCGGTTTGTAAGGGATTGATGTTCCTGTACGTACCTAGAACACAGCACTGTTCTTTGCTGCACTCACTGGAATCCACACATCCGATGAAGGAGGGACGTCTTTCAATATGGCGCAGATCGACTGAAGCAACGGCCAGCAAAAGTACTGCTACCAACTTAAGGTTACACATTTTACCTGCACAGTAAACAATATCTGTTAGGCCTCAGCGTAATTTGCACCATATGACAAAAAATTCGAAGTTAAAAACCTCGGGAGTGTTTTGAAAGTTGGGCTGGCTTAATCACGTGTCTCGCAGCTGTGAGTAAGGGGAAACTGGATAATAAAGACCATATCGAGAGCATCATGCCAGAAGAGCGTATCAAAAATTACTTATTACAGACAATTAAATTCGTACGTTCATTTGGTTTGACAAAATGTGCATTATTAGCGTTCCTTTGCGCAAATGCAATTGTCTGTATCGCTTTGTGTGACAGCATCAACATCACGCGCTTTTGGCATGACATAAGTCCCACTATTTTTATGCTGTTAGACCAAATGCGTCCTATTATGCAAATATGTTAATACGCCCTTCTGACATTATGACCTCAATATGATAAGCTGTGTATCACTATCGCTGGTGAGAGTCTCTCCCGATGGTGTGTTACAATGCACTATTATTATGGACATATTTATTGTGTAAGATTTGAGGTTGTCACAGCGGTGAGTATGAAGATTTCTGTCTTCTGGGTTGTTACGCTGTAGATGTTTGCCAATGTTTCAGAGGTCATACTGCCTCCATCATCAGGGCGATGAGTATGAAGATTTCTGTCTTCTGGGTTGTTACGCTGTAGATGTTTGCCAATGTTTCAGAGGTCATACTGCCTCCATCATCAGGGCGATGAGTATGAAGATTTCTGTCTTCTGGGTTGTTGCGCTGTGTAGTCTGGTCGATGTTTACCAACGTTTCAGAGGTCATACTGCCTCCGTCATCAGGGCGATGAGTATGAAGATTTCTGTCTTCTGGGTTGTTGCGCTGTGTAGTCTGGTCGATGTTAACCAACGTATCAGAGGTCATACTGCCTCCATCATCAGGGAGATGAGTATGAAGATTTCTGTCTTCTGGGTTGTTGCGCTGTGTAGTCTGGTCGATGTTTACCAACGTTTCGGAGGTCATACTGCCTCCGTCATCAGGGCGATAAGTTTTCACAGCGGTGAGTATGTCGATTTCTGTCTTCTGGGTTGTTGCGCCGTGATGACGGGCCCTGATGACGGAGGCAGTATGACCTCAGATACGTTGGTTAACATCGACCAGACTACACAGCGCAACAACCCAGAAGACAGAAATCGACATATTTATTGTGTTCGCGTTTTACAAACACAGCGTCTCGGAAACTAGACCTCTTTTCCTATGAGGCACAAAAATGTGATAACAAGTTTCCTACTCAGTTGGGTCCCTTTGAACGAGCACTGGGCAAGGAAGGATGTTTTGTGAACGTCAAATGACATGAACGCGAGATGAATATTGAAATGCGGATAACAAATCCCTATATTAAAGTATGTAGTTTATGTCTATCATACCAGGTTTAATACAAATCGATCCTGTAGTTACATACTGTTACCTCGGGACTGACAATGGATATGACGAAATTAATAGATTCTTGTCGGAATATTATTTTTTTTTTGAAACGCGCTTAAAACGTGACGTGAATCAGGATCCATGAAGATGATGGCCCAGAGAAAAGGAATATCTAACTTGGAGGGAATTCCCGAGTCGTGATGGCATGTGAGTTACTCGATACTTAGCTGCATGCTCAAGGTCTTTGTGAGTTTATCCGACATTTATTAACATTAACAGCTGAGAAGCAGAGCGAGATTTGTGGGCACTGACGTAGTTCAGTGCTAATAACTGCAGCTGACAGAAGATTCCGAACGATTCCCACCGACTGCATAAAACTCGATTATTACAGGACGCGGCCTATCATGTGTCAGAATGTAACATGGGAGTAGGTTCTAACAGAGCGTTTATTCAAGAACATTGTGGAATACCGAAGCAGTTGCTGTCAATGGATTAAAAAGTAGATTATTTAACGACGCTTTATAAACTGTTTTAAATGTTACTGGAAGGTGATTATGAACAGCGGAGAACGGGAAATTCTTATTGTAAGAAACCGGTAACGAGAATCTGTTCTATAGCTGAGATTCGAACCAGGGGCCTCATTAATGAAAATCACAAGTCTTATTGCTCACGAAATCTGTATCAGTATGTGAAATCGAAAAATATGGGCTTAACGGCAAAGAAAAATGCAGAACTCGCACGAGCCCTCTCAATCAGAGGTCTAAAACGATCAAGATTTGAAAAGTGCACTCTTTGGAGTACGCTTCGCTTCCAAAGCTGTTCTTTACTCATCTTCACGGGCGATGACGTCAGCAGGGGAACTAAGAGAGAAATGCAACAGTGGTATCCAAGGTCATTGTTGTAACAGACAGAAATTTGCCCACAAAATCCAGGTATCAAAATCTGCTCCAGAAGGTTGATATGAATGCTGGTTCGCACCCGATCAGAGCGAACACGTGTTGCGTGTAACGTAACAAAATGCCCGCCCACAGAAAAAGTTACTAGACGGGAATCGCCTTGTTTTTATTAATCAGGTTGGACCCAGTCCTAGCACATTTCAAGGACTGCTACGAGAAGAGTGACTCATTTTTAAGTTGGTGTGTGGACTCACTGTCAGTGTTATGCAATTTATCAACAGGATGCATGGAAAGCGTTCCTAGTATTTCTCATTTCCATTAAGTAAAATAATTTTTCGGGTGTCAGCTGACTTGAAAAGTCGTTTTCAGCAAATGATACGAAATGGAGAATTCTCAAAATTCATATTCTCGTGGAAGTACGTGAAATTTCTTATTGTATCAGGAGAGATTATAGACGCGAGATGAAATCGAACGGACCTTCATGGTCGGTTAGTTACCATGTGCAGAACAATCGGACACCGGTCCCTGTCCTGAGCCAGACGAATCCAATCCACTGCATGCCTCTCTGCATCTCATCCTTATTGATTCCCAATGTTCATTTTTCTTCAGCACAATGTTCTGTGAACCTCGATTTGTGATCTCTTACAAAATGTTGGGAGACAAATTTCACAACACTAATTTGCCAAACGACCAGGTCAAACAAGCCCTTTACTTGTTTTGTTCGGACATAAAAGATCCATGTTAATCAACGTGAACAAATTTTATTTACATTTTAATTCATGCTAATTTATTATCGAAATTATCCCTACTGGATTCATTTATGGAAGAAGCATACTTTGTCGTTGCAAAACAGCCAAAGAATGTTTCTTTAAAGTGTTTAAATTGACTAATAACGACTTTATCGAATCGAATTGACATTCACTTTGTGTTTATATCGTGAAGAAAATTTCGAAAATTTTGATAAAAAGCTCCTAATTTCTACAGAAGAAGGTGATGAACTTTGACACATCTTAACCGAACGTCCCCTCCTCACACCCTGAAGATTGCATGAAGCACAACCTAGTCCACTATTACACGCACCTACCTCTTGAGTTGACAGCCATCAGTGAGCGTAGCTTCTCATCCGAGCTCGGCTTATAAACAGATCTCAATCATTTGCGCTTCTTCCTTAAGCGTGGAATGAGGGTTCAGGGTCAACGCGTGACGTCACCACTCTTTGAATGATGGTACCACGATGCCGGACTTGCCATGATGTCATAAATGCGACGTTCTGGTCAGGAAGAAAGGGTGCTGTAGAAACGAAATTTGACGGGCTTATTTTTCAAAAGAGAGAGATCAAGGAAGACAGAATGAAAAGAAAGCTGAGTTCACATTTGTACTCTCCGTTTTATGAGATCAGTAACAACATGGCGATCATGGGAACATGTGAATTGGGAGTGGAAACTTCCTTTTCAATGAAAGGTACAGCTTGTGTTGAATCAATAGTTTCACTGCCGTAAAAACCTCAATGGGCTACACAGTTTTTGTAACGTGGGTGTAAAATAACCTCTGTTTACACAGAATGGTACAAGACCCGCAATTACAAAACATAGAGGCGATGAATGCTAAAGCTGCTGGTATGTACGGCTGCCAGGAGGCTTTAAATTTTTAATAACAGGAGCGATCAACGGAACATCGAACGTGACTCTTAAAAATTTTCTGTTTTGCTAAGTTCTACTAAAACAGGCAAAAATTCACGTTTATAAAACTTCGTTTGACTTACGTAATCACAGTTTGCTTATGTAGGACACTGCGTGTCTGTATCACCAGGAATTGGAACAAGATCACAGTTCCCTCTGTTGTGCAATGATAATATATATTTAAACGCGAATTAATGAGTGGCTGTGGGTACACTCAAGAGTTAGCCGTTTTGATGCAAAAGTGCTTCATGGTTCCTTCAGGTCACTCGAATCAACCAAAGTGGAATGTAAGTTGCGATGGTCACTTCTTTACTACTAGCTGTTTCAGCAGTTTGTGTTCACACATCGCCACAACTGCTTGTTTATTGTTTTAACTTTTCTTTCTGATGCAATACAGAGTTTTAATCGTGCCGATAATAAAGCCTTGATATGCAGACTGACCCGCGCTGCTAAGGGGTTGGAGAAGTTGTCGTTCTGTCAAGGCGTTTAGGACCAGAGTTATGCAGTTGCTGGTTTTCGCTATGGAAGTTTCAAGTCAGAGTTAGATTTTAAAACAATTTAATATTTTTTCCAAACATAAAATTTTTCTCTCCAGATTTTAGACAGGAAATACTGGGAACAACGCCTAGATATAATCATAGTCTTGGAATGCAAAAGCTTAGTGACTCACTCTGATGATGGAGGAAATACGTTCGTCAGTAATTTCAGTTAACATCTACCACACAAGACGACGCTCTGCATCCCATAAACCATATTCGTTTTGTGACATATTTTTATACAAGCAGTTACCTGAACAACACGTACGTAATGCACGGAAGTTGTCAGACATAAGCTCCAAGTTATTGTACTTTTATTATGACGCCTTCTACACTCGTAGGCAGATGACATTTCAGAGAAACATACTGTCTCCATCTTCAGAGTTCAGTTGACGGAATGTTTCTCCGAAACTTCATCTATTTTTGTGCCTACAAGGCGTTATGATCCAGAACATCATCATCTTCACCACCGTGTGAACCTCAAATCTTACGTGGCCCTAAACTTCACACTGGCGCCGTGTCAGTTCTTTTAAGCATCAGGATATTTTTCATACGAAACCGGTCGTTATTGTAAAACGTTAAATGCCCAATCGTCTGCACAGCGGCGTTTGAGTACGTAGTATGATCTGCCATTAAGAGATAGTAATGCAGTGTGGACCCGCCGTGTTCCCATTGTTTTGCTTTAATTAAACGGATCTTAAAATAATACTAACACGTCAGTATTTGTTGTGGTTTACACGTTTTGTGTCTGGATATGAGCAGGAGTCCCTATTTTTACTGAAGAACTGGGATTTACATTTTGATCCCGATAAAATATGATAGTTAATGTGATGTGATGGCTGCCAGAGGGAACCACCTGTATAACGTGGTATCCCAAACATGGTGGAATCTCATGTTCCTCATATACAAGAAGTTTTGATAATGCCAAATATCAGTGAAGGAGAATGCAAGCAACAATTTTGCACTGATGTTCAAAATTGAATAGTAAAAATAACACGTATAGGCAATGCCCCCGCTCCCCCCAGTAAAAAAATTCTGCCATGCAGACGCATAGGGAAGTTGACGTTCCACGTATTATTAACCTCATTGTGGTATTTATTTTGAAAAATAATTTATCGAAAACTCTGAGTTCATTTGAACCCACAGGCCCTTCACAGGAGCCCGTAAATCATTTGTGAATTTTACAATAAAGAGCTTTCTACCTACCACCATCTCCCCAAAATGAAGGACCACCCTTTGTCGGCTGTCTACGGACACCCTCCATATCTGTCTTCTGCAACCTGAGAATGGGTCATGAGATACCGACAAAGGGCCCAGTAAGCAACAACAGTGTGAACTGCCAGTTAGCCAAGGGTCACAGATTTCATGCGCAAAATATCTGCGAGCCTGAAAATACATCGCACTAAGACAGGAAGGAAAGGTCAAGGGGGGGGGAGCCATGTCACACTATGAAGGCGTATAGTGGGCGGAGAGGTGACGCTCCATACATTATTAATCCCGCCGCTGGCTGGAAGGTGTTCAGTCCATGATTCTCCGCTTTGCTCCCGGTGTTTTAGCCACAGGAAGTTGGTTGTTGGTCGGTTGAGGTCCAGAAACCGCTCTGGCCACTGCGGTAGCCCCTGCCAGGAACTACGTAGTTAGACCGCAATCAGCTGCTGACGGCTCATGAATGTGAAGTTATCATAAGATGTTTCAAGAAATCGCATTCTACTAGAATTCCCCTCCTTGATATGATGTGTATGTAAGCAAGATACAGAGCCTTATCTGACCCTGAATAAGGAACCATTTCAGTTTTGCCGACGGCATGGCGTGTTATGGAGTGAGATTTCTTTTGCTTGTGCTCTGCGTAGCAGTCTCTCCAGGTACGTGAAGTTGCTCAGCGCGCTGTCGCGCAGTTCCATTTGCCAAAACATGTTCAGAATTTTACAAGACGTTGTGAGGAACGTACAATAACCCTTCTTACTTCCGAGTGCTGAAGCTAGTAAGAAACATTTCTGGTCTTCGGAGGTTTGCTCCTTGTATTGTTTCATGCGCATTAGAAAGCAATTGGCAAAATTTTTTATAAATACTGTGTTTTGGAAAGTAAACGTGATGATAATTGTCTGAAATGCATATTCATTTATATTTCCAGAATTCATTTTCCTGAGTTTGTCATGAAATTAATTTATGTTTGTTGTTTTTGTTCCTGGATTAATTTGTTGTTATTTTCAAATTATTCATTATTCTGTATGTATTTATGTAGGCCTGCACATATATTATAATTAAATTATGTATTCATCCCTATTATTTTAAAGTATTCTTCTAATATTCTATTTTTAATAACTTTTAATTATTTACATTATAAATGTACGTTATTGTTCAATAGATTAAAGGCCGTAAGATTTGAGGTTTTCACAGCGGTGCCCTTTGGTAGTTTAGATTGGGCATATGGGATGCAACTCTTCTTCAAGAACTTTTCTATTTATTTATTTAATGATGTTGTTTGAATGCATAAGTTCGTCTTTGTACCCAACATTCCGAAATCGTAACAGGGGCTAGTGATTTCATAATCAAAAATTGTATGATGTGAAACATCTGAGAAAATCAAAATACTTTCTTCCTGAACAAAGAAAATTGCACGGAAACGTGGAAGCTCGACATTGCGCATATACTAACGGACATGATCCCCACAAGGCAGGGCACACCGTTTGAGTCATGCTGTCTTGCAAAGTAATCAATTATTTTAGCCTGTGGATTGGAGCTCTTTCTCGCATCCTCCACGTGATTTCTAAACGGTTTCTCTCTTCAGATAAGATTATCGCTTTATTTCCTTTATTTACCTTTTCGACACCAACTGCATATTACTAATATTATGCTAAGGAAAAGGAAAATTTATGTGTAAAATTTGGCATCGTGATGTTGAAATCTCATGACAGGAAATTCCAAACTATCATAACTTATTCCTGACATATTTTTAATACAAACATCTGAAAGGCAAACTTTGGAAGCACAGTTCGAAATACGGATATTTAAATCAGGAATATGATTCTGGAAACTGACCGATTAATTAATTCATAGTTAATTAAACAACATCTCTTCATCACGAGCTGATAAATTAACCCTTACTGCATACCCCAATTCCGAATCGACTACCTAAACAATAAATTATTCCATATATTAAGGATCAGCCCCGTCATAGACGACAACGATAGTAAGATAAACTTAGCTGTCTTTATCCAGACTTTGACTCGAACCTGTGATCACAGTGTTCGAGTGTTCCAAGACTGCACGTGCTTTAATTTGTGCTGACATTAAGCAGACAACATAGGTACTAAATGGGTTGTGTCAGCTGGATTTAGCTGGCTCACGGTCTTGTCCAATAGTAGGCTTTCGTTTTGGTGTTAAATATTAGTTACGTGAAATTGTAAGAACATTGGCTGTGTATCGGCAAGTAGGCTGATAATATGAAAAAAAAGCTTCACTTTCGTTGGATTATGTGTATATTTTCCTGTCGTTGAGCGGATATATAGTCACTTTCTTTCCCGGAAGGAAGTAGGATAGCAAACCACACGGAAATCCCATGGGCTTGTGTGATGATGCAATCCGGAAACCAAACTTCTCGACATGGCCATCAGCATCGTGTGTTCTAGTACGCAAGCGATCGCTGGCCTTATATAGACGCCAAAATGTAGAAGTATTTCAGCGTAAAACGTAAAAAAGTTCTATAGTATGTAACAACTCGCTCTTGTCCGAATTTAATACGCGTCTCCAGTTCGGAAGACGGAATGGATGAAAAATACTCATAAGCTGTACAGAATTTATTTAATTGTTTCGAAATGCAGGAAACAGCAGCAGTTCATCCTCCTTGTTTAGCATCTAACAGAAGTAGACATTCCCCAGCGCAATGCACAGTCAATTTAGTCCTCGGAAATGTTGATAGTTGCAGGCGAGTCAAAAGATTCATTGCCATTCATGGAACCCAAAGATTCTCTCCTTTCAGTATTCACAGTACCTAATCACTAACTGTTATCCTGAGCCAGATGAACCCTCATATCTTACTACTTCCAGGTCCATTTTAATATTATCCTCCTGTATGTGCTTAAGCCTCCAAAGAGGTCCCTTGTGATGTGGTGGTGGCTAGGAAGATGCTGAAATGTTATCATTACCACCACAATTACGAGAATGAACTAATGTACCTATGAATATGCCTGCATTGAAATCGGCTGTCAAATCCACGATCACATTGTTCTCACTTATTTGTGTTAATATCTTCACATGCAGGCTGGCAACATGACACACAAGTAGCCAGATCAGGAGCCACAATTGAATTAAACTGTGAGGAAGAATTCCCTGTGCACTGGTGCTATCCAAGAGTGTACAATGACAGCTGCATGGTTCGTAGAAACTTTGCTTGTGACGCTCGTTAAATGAGCACGTGATTCCCTTTGGTTGTACTTCATATTATTCTTCCTATAGAGCTTAAATAAATATGTATTTTAACTCTTTCCAAATTCAGTACTAATAGAGATATTGTGAAAATGTGTAGCCTATAAAATATTTTATGTAAGATTTGAGGTTTTCACAGCGGTGAGTTTGTAGATTTCTGTCTACTGGTTTGTGGCGCTGTGTAGTCTGGTCGATGTTAACCAACGTTTAAGAGGTCATACTGCCTCCGTCATCAGGGCGATGAATATTCAAAATTTCAGTCTAAAAATTCGATTTTTTTTAGTTATATTCGCTTTTCATGCCATTTATAACCATTTTTAATTTTTTAAGATTTTGGAAAATTTTGAAATTTTCGTCGATTTGAAAATTTTCAAAATTTCCAAAAATTTTAAAGAAATAAAAATGGTTATAAATGGCATGAAAAGCGAATATAACTAAAAAAAATCGAATTTTTAGACTGAAATTTTGAATATTCATCGCCCTGATGACGGAGGCACTATGACCTCTGAAACGTTGGTAAACATCGACCAGACTACACAGCGCAACAACACAGAAGACAGAAATCTTCTTAAGATATTTTAGTTTATTTACTTATTTTTCACTGTCATATATTTCAGGAAAATGGTGATAATACATGTTTGTGCTGTGTGTCATTATATTACATTAGTTTACACTCTACATTGACAAAGCTAAAGAATATTTCTAATAGACTGAGGTTTCTGCTTAATCCAAATTCCATTTTAGATGGGTTTTACAAATATGTTTTAGATATTCGTCAAGATACGAAGGCGCAATTTATATATACCATAAAGCTAGTATTTTCTTTCAGATTAAAGATGCCACAGGTGATGTTGAACTGTCTTATACGACAGAAAACAATTACAAGGGAAGATTGATTATCAAAGATGCAGTGTACACAGACACAGGATATTACTACTGTGTCAGGAATGACACCACAGAATGTAGCCTTCAAATGGAAGGTGCACAGCGCAAATATATTTATGTGAAAGGTCAGTCCATATGTTATATGTATCAGAAGGCATTTATGTTTGTCAGCTTCATGATTTCAATTATGCATGAAGAAATCTGTCCCTTAATGACGATTATCATTCCCTTTTCCATAAAAATAATTAGTAATTGTTTATTGGTTGAGTGCCACCTTTTCTCCATCTGTTGACTGCTACTCCTTCCAATTTAAAACCATGGTGATTAAGTTGTTACTGATTTTAATTACCCTGTTCAGACTTCAGACATTTCAAGATCCAAATCTCATAAATACTTTGAATTCCTTAGTAATACGAAAGATTCACTGATGTACAGGGCCCTCTGGTTCTTATGGTAAAGGGCTGGTTAAGTACCACCCAACTTCCAAACTAGAGGACTACCTCTTTCAGCTATCTGTAAGTGCTAATTCAATATGAAGATGACAGCCTTCTGGGATATTGCACTGTGTAGTCTCATAGAAGTTAATTATTTCTGGCATGCATATTTACTCCATTATTAACCTTGAAATGTCAGTCAACTTCTATGAGACTACATGGTGCAATATCCCAGGAGGTTGCAATTCCATTCTAACTGCCACAGTAACCTTAAATTGCACTTATTCAATGTATTTGCATTTACCCTTCATATGTAGAGACCATCATCTCTATTCACATTTTGCAGGCATGCTATGTTGTAGTGATAAGACTGTCTTAACTGAATGACAACCTTCATTGCAACAAAACATTTCTGTAACACTTGAACACCTATCAATACCTTGTACCAAGAAGTAATAAATAGTTACCTTCAGTAGTTTCTGCAAGAATGCTTAGCATGACGTAAGTTAGTAATTGGTTTTATTTATTTATTTTCAGATAATGAAAACCTTCTAGCTGGTGATTCCTTTTGTCACGTATATGCAGAAGTTAAGAGAAATGCAGTTTTACCGTGTCGACCAACTAGTCCTGACATCAAAATAACATTAAATAAAGATGAGAAAAATGTGAGTATGAAGTGACATATAATTTTAGAACAAAGCATTGTACACTGCTGGACCAATTTTTAGCTATCAAATATAACTTACCAAATTCTTTTTTAACGTTTCTGGTGAAGGTGTGTAATAAATTCTAATATCTGGGATATTATCCATGTGTGCTTGTAAATTTTTGCATGGAGCAGCATTTGGATGTGCTCTGGACCTCCTTACTATTTTCATATGCCTAAATAACAACACTAAAAAGGTATTATCTGATATTCCAAAAATGTTTTTCAAAATGAAATTTATTCTGTTTTCATACTTCATGTGTGCAGCATTGCTATGAAGACTTCATTTTTACAGAGTTTGTTGAAGATAATGCTACTACTCCTGTACTTTTACGATGGAAAGAAGTCCCAGGGATTGACACCTTTCACATTTTCCTTGATCAGTTACGGTTACCCCTCAAGTATACTCCCATATCCCCCCTCCAGTCATCATCTAGCCACTTTATTAACATGAATGTTGTTAGTAATAACCACTACTAGTAATAAACACTGGGCTGTGTGATATAAGCTTGAGGCCTCAGCACAGAACAACTTCTGCTACTGCTACTCCTGCTGGTGCTGTTAATTCCACATCCTCTACTCCTGCTGTGCCCTCCCCCAAACAACTTACCTTGAGCATAATAAGTTGCATGATCTGTGTTTGTTACTGGGGCCTTTTAATGATTGTTACCTAACTCAGTCTCATATACTAAACTTTGTTACATATAATTTTAAATATGCCTCCAGAGCTGTTTGTCTGCACATTTCAGGAGACTAGGGTATTCAAACTGAGATTTTGATTGTATTTCCTCTGAATTAGCTGAGCCTGGGTAAACAGAAAGATAGCAACCTGAATATTGCTTATGATCCCACTATTGGTTTCACCTTGGAAAACATTGGCATCTTTGACAGTGGGGAATACAAATGTGTAAATGAAGACATGCCCTTCCCTGCCATCATGAATCTTTTTGTCAGTGAACGTAAGTAACTTATATCATTAGGGACTGAAAATAATAAGTGTAATTTCAGCACTTACATTGCCCATACAACTTTAACCTACAAATGTATCATAAAACTTTGTGTCCAAGTAATATGTTTATCTTGCTTATTGTCTATTGTGACACATGGAACAAAAGCATTTTATGAATAATAGCATTGATGTTTTTATGAATTATTAAGAAACAAACAGGAAGGGATAAAATCTGAAACTAGGATACGGGCAAGGTCTGAAGGTAGAAACACTACAAAAAAAATGTGTAAAATAAAGGATATAATGACATGGGCACAGGATGAGAGTGTATACATTTGAGAGCATCAACATTTAAATTAGTGCATGAACAAAATTAAGGGTAGGGAATGTACAGATGCAAAAGGGGCTGCGATCAGAGGATAAAGAAAAATGTAGGATTTGTTATATGGCCCACTGTTTTTGATGATACAATGGAAGATGGTAGTGATTGGTTGGTGATGGTGATGACAATTGACAATAATATTTTTACAGCAAATTCTTGGTTATTTGGGCTAATGAATGGGAGAAGATGCACAAAAATATTTTGTGTGATGCATTCACAGAACTGTGCAAATTACTTTTACTTTGTTTCTGTACACAACTGACATTTACTTTGAGATACAGTTATAAAAAAATCTTGAAAGAAAACTGAATAGTACATTCATTCCTGTTAGACTTATTTATGCACAATTTGTAATGCATATATTATTGCAGGCAAACCTACTTATGCAATGAAACCAAGAATCTCTGGTCCTGAACATATCATTGTGCGAAAAGGGAGAGATCTAGTCTTGGAGTGCCAGGGATTATCAGAACGTGGTGTAAACATGAAGATCATGTGGTTCAAGTCACAGAAATTTGTATGTCTATTATTTATTTATTAATTTTTAATTTTACAGTTTGCATCTTACCTTCCATTTTTATTATAATTTATTTGGTATGGCTGTTGAGAATATAAACTGTTACAAGTTATAAATATCAAAAGGCTAATATAAACATTAAACAGTTCATGCAAAAATATTGCACAACAAGAGCAGTTTATTCTGCAGGAAGTTCTGTTAGTGACATGAGGGTGGGAGGAGGCTGATTGTGATTTGTTCTTCTACACCCACATTGCATCCACTTGCTCTTTTATGAAGATAGAAATCAATATTTTCATATAATAATATTAAATAATTGAAGTATGGGTAATGTTTATCAAATTATATTTTTAGTGTTAAAATATTTGTTCTAATATTCTTAGTTTAAGAATTTTCAGAGGTATAAAATGACGCAGCTGATGTAACGTTTGTTATTGCAGCAAGCCAGTACCCCACAGACTTCCTGCAAGAACGGTGACTATGACTGTATGGTTACATTTCTCAGAGTCATGAATGTGACTGATGATGATGGAGGCACCTACACATGTGTGATAAATGACAAATACAACAATACAAGAAATAATTCCAGAACAGTTAAAGTTATTGGTGAGTTATATTTTGGTGCCTGGAATCCTGACTGAACAATGCCTTGTATGTTCTGGCAAGCACAAATTTTAAATGGTCGTAGTGTCAAGACTGCAAATTCAGTCATGGATAGCTGCTTGGTCTTCCTCATTGGCCTGAAGTCAGGCTTTCTAGGTGATTCTGTGTTTCTTAATATCCACTATAATGTTGGATTGTGGTGGTCTGGGTTATGATTTCATGTATGCATGAATACAATATTTCTTTAGTAGTTCAGTTTAGTGTGGAAGTTCTCGAAACATTTGATGCAGAAGTTAAAATTACATTTCTCACACAAATAAAGAGTGTCCTTTTTCTTATTGCCATACTTGAAACAATATCTCTACAGTTAGTAGTGCAGTAAATTTAGCCTGTGTGGCATACCAGACATTATCAGCATAAGCAGAAATGTGGAAAGAAGTGATTAGGCTTCTATCATCTCAACTGAGTGCATCAGTGTCATTCACTTTTAACTGTTTTCTTCATTTCAGCTTCGCTTCAAATGTGCTAAATTTTAGAATATTTACTCTTTGGCAGGAGAAAATGAAGTTGGCATCACTTTAAAGTCTGATTCCAATGAGACTATCTTCATGCAAGTGGGGCAAACCAAGGAAGTGAAAATGGTAGTAAATGTCTTTGCTCCAGAAAATGTGACACTGAAATGGTATGGCCCAAATGGTAATCAGCTGCATCCAGACATGGTCAAATATGGTATAGAATCCAAAAGTGATCAGACCATCCTGAAAGTGTTTCATCCGAACCTCTACGATGCAGGGATGTACAGACTTGATGCATATAACAGTATTGGCATGGTATCACTAAAAAGACTGCTCATTGTCCAAGGTGAGAACCTAAACACTAATTGTCTTAAGCTCTAACCATTTGTGAGGTTAGTGAATGTGTGTAATATGACAGTAGACATGGAGAAATAAAACTACTTTTAAAATATATGCAATTTAAGTTTTGATATAATGAATTCTTCTTGAGCTACTAACTATATAAGATGGTTTAATGGACAAAACACTATCGTTTCATCCTCATCCTCAGGGTACTGAAGTACTTTAGTACCCTGAGGACAAAGATGGTTCTCGAAATATTGGTGTTTCCTCCATTAAACCACCTTACATGGCTGGTAGCCATAAAAGCTTCAGATCATACATTTAAGTTTTGATATTTATGATTATTGTATAAAAATTCTTCATTTTACTATTGTTGAAATATTAAAATGATTAATAGATAATAATATAATACAGTAAAACCTCTCTAACTTGGACACTTGCGGTTCCACGATAATGTGTCCAACTTACAGAGGTGTCCAAGATAGAGGGAAAGGGGAAAATCATCCTTTCAAATTGTGGTGTAATGACAATGTGGTAATTGCAGAGTATTATGGAGCCCTTCCCAAAAAGGAAATTATTGATAAGAAAAATGAAAAGGGTAAATTAAATTTTTACAAATTTTGTTTTCACTAAATTAAACTTGCATGGATAAGCTCTAAGGGAAGGGCACCAATACTTTACGTTTACCGACACTGTAATCTATTTACTTACTTAATCTAACTACTGTAGGCTTGCTTGAATGAAGAATTAATGGCAATAATAATAATCTTTTGAAACCCACTCTCATGGTTGCACATTACACCCCAGCCTCAATGAAATATTAAATGTTCATAATGTATTTTTTTAAGCTCAACATAAGATGTCACTTATTTGTTGTAAAGAAACCCGTCACAAGACACTGCTTTTTTGCTTTTATCTTGGAATTTGCCATCCTCTTTCTAATTTTCACCGCAATCCAAATAATGTTTCAACCACTCCTGGTTGATTATGAGCGAACGCATACCATTCCAATTTCTGTTAACACTGTTTAACTCTGTTGCAAGTACAGTACTGACAAAGTTAAAACTCCAGTGAGGGGTTTAACAAAACATAACTATTCACTTTCACTGCATTCCAATGATGTGTTCAATGTCTCACACCCTCAACCATAACCTAATCCTCAGGTAGAAGGCATTCATCAGTCAGAAATTCAAAATAACAAAATACTAACTGTAAATGTTTCCCATAAAAGCATTGAAGCTAAGTGCATGAACCTGTCCAACTTACAACAAAAGGGGTGACCAAGTTCCAGGATAAAGGGGTGTCCAAGATATAGGGTGTTGTGGACATGTAAAATTATAGGATATTTGCCGGTTCCATTTAAAAGTGTCCAATATAGAGGGGTGTCCAACTAGAAGGGTTTTACTGTACCAATAACTATAACAACAACAATGATAAGTAGTAGTAGTAGTAGTAGTAGTAGTAGTAGTAGTGCATTTTGCAGAGCCCCTGTGATGGCAGATGAGTTTTTGTTTTTGATGAGTAGAATTGGTATAATTTTTCAAGCTGGGATTGATGTATGGAAGATGGTGTGAATGTGATTCTCATTTTAACTATGCCTAACTAGAGACCTAAGCTTTACACAGAAGAATCTGTACTATGATTTTCCAAGGGGTCAAATTTATGACTCACTGAATGAGTGATATTGCCTCTTCTTCTGTTCCTTAAACAAAATCTATCTTTTTGCCTCCCCCATTCTGTACATGAATGCATCAAACATTAAAAAATTAATATCAATGTATAGATGTGGCAGAATATTTTATGATATGACTAAACTATTTAAATGCCACAAAATCTGTGAATTGAAACAAGATATATTTAGTATTTTGATTTTCATTCCAGACAAACCGAACATCTCTCTGAGTCGTGGTCTAGTTCTGTTCCCAGAGTACTCTGTAGTCAATTTCAGCTGTGTAGTGTGGAGTCCAAAGCCGGTAGAAGTCAAATGGTTCTTCAAAACCTGTGACCTGAGAAAACCAGGTGACTGTGACAATGATGACAACTTCAGGCAGGAAGGTGTAAGTAACTCACTGAACAGTACAAAATAAACTACTGCTGCTACTACTACTATTACTGCCACTGCCATGACCAGGATAATGACAATGACGACAACGACCACAACCACGATTATGACTGCTGTTACTGTTTTTTAAAATTTTTGATTTCCTTTCAAATAAAGAAGCTTCTCACTAGGTCATGGACCTTTGCAAGTAGTAGTAGATCACTTTGTTGTGTGATGTTGACACAACTAACTATATTAAGTGATTCTTACCATGTAGTATTGTGCATAAGAAATGAACATTGATGTTTCAGCTTAGTAAACATGTGAAAGACTCTAAGGAGGCATACGATGTGTTCAGAATCTCACTCATTGTTACACAAGGAATCCTCCGGTGTGCTGCCAAAAACTCATTTGGAAATGGAAATGATTCCCTCAAACTCTACATCACAGGTAAGTGACACAAGTTTGTTTCAGAGTTTAAAGAAGAATGTGCTAAATATAAAATTCCAGGACAAATTGGTAGTAGTTTTAATATAAACTTGCTTTTGTGTTAAGATATGCTGCATTGGAGAGGGAAGAAGTGTGAAGAAAACGTGTACTTTGTAATTTTAATTTTATTATTTTTTGTGTTGTTCATTTTCATTCTGATCTGAAAGTTCTATGTTCTAAACATCACAACCCAGAAGAACACCATCAGCACATGTGGCAGGAGTTCACTGACAAAGCATTATTAAATACTTTGACTCATTTGCAGTACTTCCATGGAATCTGTGTCTCTTCTGTTAAACTTACAGATCTTCCACATGTGAGGGAGACCCCACATGTGTGGGGTGAGCCAGATGATGTGGTTATGGAAGGGGAGGATTCCTTCAGTGTGGTGGAGGGAGACAATTTCACCCTGAAGTGTGCGTCTAGTGTGTACAACAACACACATCACCCAGTGTGGTACACAGACAGGAGTACTGTCCACAACTCTACAGGTAAGGCATCAGCTAAACTTTGAACAATAGCGCAATCCAGTTTTATTTCATTTTATTTAAGATATTTTTTGGTGAATTTCAATGGTCAGGACTATTACACACCTTAGGCTGGGGCCACACGACCGTACAAAGTACGTCCGTTGTAACGCACATCGTGACGTCCGTCATAGAATTATGAAAGGGCAAGACCACAGAACGCAACGGCTTCTTCTGGCTCCACTGGGGCAACTGATGCATCATACTGCGCTCATGTGCAACGGACGTACTTTGTATAGTCGTGTGGCCAGAGTCTTAGTTGGACAACAGTATCTTCCTGGGCTCCCATTCCCATCTTCCTTTTTAAACACATCCCATACCTTATGTATAGTCTATATAGCTGTATGTGTGAGTAAGTGTACCTAAGATCTGTATACTTTGTTGTAACCTAAGAAGTTCTTGGAACTTTATTCCTTCTGACATAATGTGCACAACTTTAATTTTTATTTGTGTTGGAATTCAGAAACAAATTAAGCATGAAATTAAAAACTGGAGGAACCATGACACAAAACATGCCTTACTCATATAGTAGCAACATAAGACACTTTGTGTCATATTGATGATTTTGATCATACCCAAGGTCTAGAAAGATTATGGCCCGTTATAAGGTACTGCCCCAGCATTTGCCAGAAGTGACTTGAGAATTTCCATTAAAAACCATAGACAGGGTAGAATATCTGTATGTTGAAATTTTAACCTTCTTGAATCTTCTGAATATGAAGCAGACATTTTGGTAAAAGTGAGTAGTTATATTGAAACAGGAGGAAGGCAAATTTATTGACAGCTAGAACATATGCAGTTAAGAGTTTTGCAGACATTTATGCTGATTAATAAAATGCCTAAAGATAGTGTTTGTAATCATATTGTAAATACTCCTTAGAATTATCACTAGAAGACACTGATACACTTTAATTTGATTTTCAATGTTCACAGGACTGAAAGTAATAACCAGTAAAACAGAATTCCTGTATGTGAGCAACTTGGAGTTCATCAACATCACAAAGGAGCAGCACACTGCTGTATACAGTTGCTACGAGAACAACGAGACAACAACACCTCTGGGCAAACAGATTCTTGTTGCAGGTAGTTAGAAACAAAGCTTTTATGAGCTTTGGATGCACAACATGAATTAAAAAATGACACAAACACAACCTTCCTAAAATATATTATTATAATGTAATAATTATTTCATGTCCTATAAGAAGGGTTGAAGTCAATACAAATTCTGTATGGCTGAAGACTTACTTACAGAGCACCAAAGAATTGTAAGAATGTCATATGTTTGCAATCTTTGTGAAAATTGCAGTCATTGCTTTTCAGATTCTGAAAATGCAAAGATTATTGAAACTAATCTGGAAAATATGGAAGTAAAACTGGGAGACAGCCTGAACATAACCTGTAGGTCAGCTGGAATGCCAGAACCAATTACGCTCTGGTACAAGGTGGGTACTCAAAAGATTAATGAAATACAGGTAGCCCTTGATTTATAAGTTTTATTCAAAATCAGCGATGTAAGAATTATGATTTAGTATAAGAATTAGTACGAGAAACATTGTAAAACGTTATAAATAATAGTAAAATATATTTTTTGACTTGCTGGTTTTAAAATTGGCATTATTCTGAATCAGCGCAAATCAAGGGCTACCCATATAATCTTTATTATACAAAAACAGAGGATTAAATCTTAGTGTTATGGGGACGGTGGCTAGACTGTTGCTTCATGGCCAGCAGTTTAGCAGCATGCTAGTGAGATGTACAGTCAGCTGGACTGCATGTAAACTGCATAACCTGGCAATGAAGGTTGAACTTTCACTGCAGTATATTCATTCTAATGGAATAATTTGTTCAGTCACCAATACCATGTACATACTGGAAGTGTCTTGAAGATTTTCGACCTTTACCATGTTGGAATAGGTGACTTAAACCCTCATACTACAGAGCTGTCAAACAAACTTTAATTCTGATGTATGACCAACTGAATCTGGCACAAGCAATGGTGAACAGATGATAAAGTTTAATTTTAAGTTGATCTTGAGAACAGCACTTAATCTTTATCTTTTATGTTTCTTTCTGTAAGTTGTTACAGTATTCCAGTGACTTATTTTACACATTAAGTCACGAGTCAGTCATTATTGAAAGTTTGTTTTATTTGTGAGGCAGGATGGAAAGCTTGTAATTAATGACAAAACAGTGGAACTGACGGAGAGGAATCAATCATTGAAGATTATACTAATGAAACCAGAAAATGAAGGGAAATATACCTGTGTGGTGAAGAACAGGTTGCAGGAAGACTCAGCTGAGGGTTATGTTACCGTCACAGGTAAAAGATGTTAAACTGTGTTGTATGATTAGTAACTCAGGGCATGCAAATTTTTGTCAGAAAATCTTTGCAGAAGAGAATATGTCAAAGGTCTATTTATACATGGGAGAAAAATATGAAAATTGATCTTAAAAATAATACTTATTTTACTGAGGACTGTATTAAGCTGGTTTGAGATAGATTGCTTAAAATATTAGGAATTTTTTGACTGAGTGACGTTGTATTTTGAGAAAAGCTCTACTCTGTGTTATGAGTGACATAATTTGGTAATAAAATAACAAAGAAAATGTGTCTAAAATATACATCCTTTTATATCAGTAACAAGACCTAACCATCATAATTGTATGCAACATACTGGATTTTAAATATGCTTAAAATATTCCAAAGAGAGCAGTAATAAGAAATATATGCATTTAACACATTCACTGCTCTGCTACTCAACAGGGATTTAAATACCTAGTTCAAGCCACTTTCACTTGGGAATGTGTTTAACTTGAGTAGAAAAATCTAAATATCTTAGAAATTATTTAAAGTAATTGCATGTAACGTTACCTTTAGTACTGCTTTAGGGTGTGTAATTCATCTGTGAAAGTTTAACTGTATTCAAGTAACATCTCTAGGAGAATAGACAATTATATGTACGTCAGCACTAAAATGTCATTGGATGTTTTTGGCACTATTGTTGGCAGCATATGACAGACAAGGAAAAGGTATATTATACAAAGTCTTTATCTTTGCCATATGGGAATACGGGAGTTAACTGACAATCAGAATGGAGTTAAAGGTTTAGCTGTATTTAATTATGATTCACAGCCAACTGGAGTCCATAAATCATGATGCATGGCCTATAAAAGTTAAATACTGTAGAGAGACTGTCACAAATTATAAATTAATAATTATGTACCTCAGAGGTAAGAAACTTTAAATAATAATGATGTAAGTAGAGAGTAGTAGAGAGATTAAGTTGTCCCATATTATTATTTTAATAGAAATTGAGACTGACATTTATTTGAACCTTAAATTGTTGATTCCATTGACACATTTTATTATTTACTTCTCTGTAGTATAAGTGTCAATATGGAGATATTATCATTATTTGAAAAATGTCCTAAATTGGAGTTGTTTTGTTGCAAAAGTTATTTGAATCTATTAAGGATTGTGGCTATGAAGCTTTTATGATGGTCTGATTTCATAATAGTTCATGATGGTTTCAGTTCTAGTATGACATTATGATATGTTATGCTTGTTACAGGCAAGGCAGGTTTCAGTGTTACCATGGTAGTCATTACAGTGGTATGTGCCTTTGTTGTTGTAGTGCTAATCATAGTGCTTATAGTGAAGACGCTAAAAGCAAAGGTGAGTAGCAATATTTGGTAACTTTATTTTGGAATCCATGATGGAATCAGATGTGCTAAATGATCAATTGTCGCTACTAGTCATTATTTTATTGGTTCATTAACTATATCCTTCCTCAGTACTTTTAAGGAGGGTATTAAAATTGTTTAGAATTTCTTTGCAGGAACACTTATTACATACCTTATTTGATTATAAATCAACTGTTTGAAATTCTTGAGATGTCTGTGAGCATATTTTGTGAAACTGAAATTAAAGATGTCTACCATTACTATTTTGAAATTTGTAGAGTACCTGTTCCTATAAGAACTAAGGAATGCTTCTAATTTTTCATACATTCCTTATGTAAACATGCTCTTTTTTTACAGACTGCACAAGTTTGCTATAATAATGGTAAATTTTCAGACTTTTGGGAAGATTGTTGAACTAAATTAGTGAAGTATGAATTGAAAGTCATTGAATGGCAGGTTATTTAACATTTATCAAGCATTTGTTGAGGTTTGTGAGCAGTCTAATTTTCTTTGCCTTGTACTAGTGTATCACTAAGCCATTAACCCTAGAGTTAGAGTCCAGCTAACAAACCTGTATTACAGGGATTTAAAGCTCCTATTCCAGCATAATAAAGGTTAACCCTTTGCAGCTGAAATACTTTTTTTTTGTGGCTGTGCATCATCCAGTATAATCAAAATTTGAATATTTCTGATGATACTGTGACATGTGTAAAAGTGTGTGGCAGTATTGTTTAAGTAGCATACTTCCTTTACATTTCTCTTAGTTGAGTCTTACTATTTGTATGAATAAAGATAAAAAAACAAAGTGCTTGTTATGTCTTTGTTAATTAATTTGTTAATCACCTGAACATGTGAGTGTTGTTGATCTGCAGAAACTTCAGAAGGAACTGAACCTGGCTGGTCTAGCAAATTTTGAGAAGGGAGCATTGGAATGTATTAACCCAGAACTACCTGTGGATGAACAAGCTGACTTGCTACCATATGACCGGACCTGGGAGTTCCCTAGGGAAAAACTTATTCTAGGTATAGCACTGTAAAATGATGAATATACGTAAAATATCAGGAAGGTCAAATTTGATCAAGATCTTCTGAGCATAAGCTCAACTAGGTCTATGATTCCAGGAAATATTCATTAAAACAGAGGTTTGTTCTGGATAACCAAGCAGCTGACATGTGTTGAAATGAATGAGATGGTGAAACATTTTATAATGTAACCAGGAAGAAAAAAAAAAAAATATATATATATATATATACACACACACAGAGTGATTCAAAAGGTTAGGGCCAAACTGAAGAAGCGTATAGAGGGACTCAGAGAGAACAACTTTCGAATAGGAATCCATGTCCTCCAAAGTTATCCTGAGTCAGTCGAGGTCATTGAAGGTAGGGAAGTCTGATAACATACCGCTGAAATAATTTGGTTTATAAGATTGCTAATGTAATCATTGTACATTAATAAAAAACAAAATTAAGCTAGTAGGAGAATGGGGCTTATATCACCACATACTAATATCTTAAATGAAATGGGCATAGCTTTAAGACTTGGAGTAGGGTTCATAACAACTGATTTGGCTTGTAGTCACCTCTTTACACTTGTTTTCTTGGTGTGCTGAACAAGAATTAGTGTACTCTGAATTAGTATGAGTACAATTCTGGATTGACTGACGTTATTTTGAGTTACTCATGCCTCTTTTATCATATTTATAATATTTTTTTGCCATAATGGTGTATTATTTCCAAAATGGCATGTTTGCTGCAGGTAAACAACTGGGAGCAGGTGCTTTTGGTGTGGTAATGAAGGCAGAAGCTTATGGAATACTGGACTATGAGGAGAAGACGACTGTTGCCGTCAAAATGGTAAAGAGTGGTGCAGACCGTGCATTTATTAAGGCACTAGCTTCAGAACTTAAAATCATGACACATCTTGGTAAACATCTCAATGTTGTGAACTTGCTTGGAGCATCAACAAAGAACCTGGCTAAGAGTGAGTTTTGTTTCTTTCTGTAACATGCAAATATTTATTAAAAGTATTGCCAAAAGTAAACATTATCGATATTTTTTTTCTATCAATTAAAAAAATGTGTTATTTGGATTTGGCATGGGTTATACTGTATGTAACAACAGAAATTGTTCTGAATTACTCTGTCAGAATATGCAACATTGTATTTTATTATGTGGAAGACAAAATTAATTTATGGACATTTAATATCACCAATATTTATAGTCGCTTGTAGGTGTGTGGAATACTTTCAGTATTTGAAGAATATAATGTCATAGTCACCATCATCTGTGCAATTACTGTCTTATCTTTTCATAAAATTGTTTCAAATAGAATATACCAAGTTTACTAATTTATTTTTAAAATACTACAAATTTTGTGTAGTTTGATAAATTACAAGATTACTGTTATAATATTTAGTAAAATGTTTGAGTTCAGCCTGTACCTTTAATTTTATTTAACCTCAGATTTTGAATGTGAAACATGTGATTATATGTATAATTTTGAAAGTCATTCATTCCTTGGCACTAATAATTCATACTATACTTCCAGGAATATATTACCTCTTGTCTCAGGTATTATTCATGTTGAAAACAATATGGCTGTCCCAGAAATATAGATTTTCTTTCTGATTTCATGACAGCGACTCATGAACTTCGCAGTTAAATGTATGGAATTAACATGATGAAAATTAGAAATATGTCAGTGCTTACAATCATGACAGTTCTCTTATATTTAGCCATGTAACATGATTGTAAACATTTTCATATAATGTTAGAAATTGCCAAATGCAGCCCACATTAACTTAAGAATGCTTTTATATTTCAACTGTCTGATATTATACATGGGGATATAAGGTGTTTGGTCAGGTGGCAAAAGTAGTTACTGTTGTAACATTCCTATGGACACTTCACATATATACTTATACAAATTCATTTTGCAGTGGAACTGATGGTTATTGTGGAATTTTGTCGGTATGGCAATATCCATAATTATCTTTTGAGACATCGGGATGACTTTATAGATCAGATGGACCACACAACAGGCAGGCTTAATCTTGCCTTAGGCATGGAAAAACTCTGCAGGTCGCAATCTTCCAAGAGCAAGATAAGGTAATAATTAGGATTTGAGGGTTTAAGGTAATAATGTTTACAAATATTTAGGTTCCCTCTTGTCCTTTTAAATCACATTTATAGATTAGCGATGAATGATGTTTTGGTTTCTGGAGTTCTTGTATTTCAGTTGTGAGTGACAAGTAAATATATTTAAATCACAACAGATATTTTAAAAATTACAGCCTACAACATACAGTTCTCTTGTGTCACCTATTCTATATTCTCTTACAACTTTATACAATGTGTTACTTTGAACAGTTGCAGCTACCATTGCATTACATCATTTCTATGATTAAAATAAATTCAAGAGAAATACCAAGGATTAAGTAGATTTGTATATCATGTTTTCCCATAAGAGAGCTAAAATTCTGCTATCTGTATGGAAAGAAATGTTAAAAATATCTAAGGAAATATTTGCAGTTTGTTGGCTGTAGTCATATATCATAGTTGCACAACTGGTAAAAATGTTTGGCAGAACTTTAAACTGAACATGTTTGTGTGTTCCATTCATCATGTTGAGTTCTTGTTCAGAAGTATATATTGACTTTGTTATTATTACTACACCTTTCATACCACGAAAGATATAGCATTGCTTATCAATGTAAGAAGTGTGTTGAATAAATTTAATTTTTCACATATATAAACATTCTAATCCTTAGACATAATTGATGATTATGTACATACATTTTATTAGATTAAAACTATGATAGTTCATACTGCTCCTTAGTAGATATCCTGTTAATCATTCACGTTTCTTTATTGTCAGCCTGAAGCAACGGCTGCTATCTTACACGAGTACTGTGACAGGAGATAGCTACTCTGGAGGCATAAACTCAGAACTGCATGCTCCGTCAACCCCAAGGACCACAGAGATGCCAGGACTCACCAGTGATATGGCAGTTGTGTCTTCCCCAACTGGTAAGGGCCCCTCTTCCTTCTTTGTTGTGTAACAGGATAATTGACAATCTTTAGTATTTTGAACCTTACAAAACATGGGTTCCTTATTTTGCTATAAGGATGTTGTGAACGCTGTGAATGTGTTTGGTAAGCAGCTGCAGAGAGGTGACGAAAGGTGGTTCTATAGTGTGGGTGTCGGACAGTATGCTAACAGCCCTTCACTTTATGAAGTGCTGCTGTGTTTTGTAGTGTTCAGTTTAACAGACTAGTAAATGTAATAGACATGGTATATTTTTCACCCAAAGAAAACAAAATATTAGCTAAAATGCATTATGCACATCTCATAACAGTTGTGTAAATAGCATATATAATTACATTTGTAAAGATACCAGAAGAGGTTCACACAGCTACAGTTTGTGAGTGATGTGTGTGTGTGATCTTATGATTGTTTACCATGGAGGAAACCTCAACGGAAGATAGGCATATACTGTATTTGTGTTACAGGGGAGCCGGATGAGTGCTTATTAAGCAACAGCAGTTCAGAGCAGCCGGACTGGCGTGTTAAGTATCGCGGTGACTACAAAGGATCCACCATGCCAGTGTGTTCACATGACCTGTTCTGTTGGGCCTTTCAAGTGGCCAGGGGTATGGAGTATCTTGTCTCTCGTAAGGTGAGGCAAATTTTATTAAAATAGTAATGTTGTTATGAGAGCTAAATTATTTGTGTTGCCTTATTGCATTATTTATAAACACAATAATGCTGCTGGGAAAGTCAGCATTTGAGCACAGAATAAGAAAATCACTTTTATTTCTCCAAATCACCAATTCTTGCTTGAAAACAGATCCTTAGAACTTAATTTTCACACTTTCAGGATTATGACTTATGCAAGAACTGAATTCGAAAACATACAGGTGGAGGGAGAAACTGATCTTTCTTCTCACAGTGGATAAAAGTGTGTTTTTCTGGAGGAGGAGTATACTTCATATGGTACACTCAGTCCTTGAGCTGTATATATAACTGGAGAAAACAGTTTAAAATCTTGGCATTGTTACTGTGTGCACCTCATTTACAATGTCTCAGATATTTATCTCATTATCATGTACATAAGTACAAAGTACTGCAATGCCAATTGCTCTGGTTATGAAGGCTTCCAGAAGGTATAGTAATCTGCTGTTTTAACTATTCCCATTAATCTTGCAGGTACTGCATGGAGACCTGGCTGCACGAAATATTCTTCTGGCTGATGACAATGTTGTGAAAATATGTGATTTTGGGCTGGCCAAGAGTATGTACAAATCTGACAACTATCAGAAGAAGACTTCTGTAAGTGACATATAAGTCTAATAATATCTGGGTGATTTTATGAATTTCTCTTTGAGCACATTTAAAAATTCTATATTAAATATTGTTTGCATTTACAGACATGGTAATGTTGGTGTGAAAACTTTCTTATGTTTGGATAAATCTAAGTAGCTTTCATAATAATGGTTAAATCCTTCTATCCTGATCACTGGAGGAAAGAGAAATAAACAAAGGAAGATTAGATAACATACCACAATGTGGCCTTAGATTATAACATGACAAGAAATAAACATTGTCCTGATCAGAACAGTTGTGTTCAGAGTATGAAAGGGCTGTTAAGCTTGTAACCATTCTAAGTTCTACTTCAGTGGAAGGCAGACTCTTCTTAGAGAGAACCAAATTGTTGGGTATATGCAAAATAAGTTTGCTGACTTGGAGTTATTAGGAATGAATTTGGCTTAAACACAATGTTCATTCCTTTTCAGGGTCCACTGCCTGTCAAGTGGATGGCACTGGAATCAATCAGAGACCGTATATTTTCCACACAGTCTGATGTTTGGTCTTTTGGTATTGTTCTGTGGGAGCTGTTCTCCCTTGCTCAGACCCCATATCCAGGTACCCTTTTGAATGATAAAATCCAATCTGAATTTGAAGTATAACAAATGTTAACTTCAAGCCACATTTTTACCTTATTCAGAATCATTAAAAATAACCATACTCCTTAAGAGAAGGTAATGCTCATTACATTTTTCTGTGAATTTGTAACTCTGAACCTACTAAACTATTAAAAAATATTTAATATTGTTATTCAAGCTTGTATCTGTGCTGTAGTTGCATTAGTTTCAGGTTATGAGTCATTCAATAATTTATTCTCAAGAAATTCTTTTAAGGTTCTCACTGCAGCAGGTGTGTCAATGGCCATCTTCTGGGTTGTAGTGCCATGCAATCTGGTAAATGTTTACCAGCATTTCAAGGATACCTGCTGCCTCAATCATCAGCACAGACAAAGCAGCATGCTACAACCCAGAAGACAGTCATCTTCATGTGTAGTTTACTGAAGCTGAGCATAATAGCTTAGTAGTCCTGTTATCAGGAGGTGCCTGGTTTAAGTCTTGGTTGTTACCAGCTATTAGAAATGGGGATTGTTAGGGTTTATTTAGCCACTATGAGTATATGTCAGGATAATATCAGCCAAAAGAGCCTGTGGACCATTTTCATCCTTTCCCTTTGATAGCATTTTATGTATTGTCATCCTTTCATTGGTTTTGGCAGTTCTGATTACAGCATGCTTTCTAGTTAAATGGTTTCTTGTGTTTCCATTTTAAATTACCTTAAACAATTAAAGTATAAGTAAAATACATTCTAAAAGAATTATATAATAATAGACTGCTAATGGGAACAAAAATTACCAATATGGAACTGGATTATATTTTTTGTATTAGTATAATTTTTTTAGAATTCAGTAACATGAATATGAAATGGAAGAAGACATACATCTCCTGTGGCACTATGTTGAATGATAAAGAATGTGTAACAGCTGTCAGTCTTCTACTAGAAATGTGCATCATCAAAATAAATGTTTGTTTTTATTATAAACAGGAATGGAGGCAGATGAAAGGCTATTCTTGAAACTTGTTGATGGTTACAGGATGGAACAGCCCCCATTTGCTACTAATGCCATGTAAGTACATCTAATCATATGTTGTCACACATGCCCTTTGTATCATGGAGTCATAGGTAAATCCAGTACAAACTATTGATCGTGCACATTTGGTATAGTTTATCCTCTGAAGTGGAATGAACCTTATTGGAAGGATGACTTGAAAAATTATATGAAGCTATATTTGTGAAACATAGAAATTACCCACCACCATAGAGCAAAGCTGTTGAAAAATTTGTTACAAACTGTTAACCTCTCAACAAGGAAAATTAATGTGTTTATGCATCATTGCAGGTACACGTTAGCTTTCCACTTGACTGATAATTGTTTTACAAATAATTCAATCTGCTCATTTATCTGTGCATATGCATTTACATTACTTTTTCTTTCCTTTATTTATCAACCCTATGACTGATACAAGAGAAAATAGTTTTAAATGTATTGTCAACATATTAATATAAAATTTAAAAACAAAATTCAAACTGCAAGTCTATTAATATATTTTATGGTTGCGCATTTCTGCTTGCAAATACACCAGATCCACTTACTCATGTGAGCAGGTGACTACTTTTCAAGCTCTGTTGGAAAAAATTGTGGAGTTTATTGGCTATCATGACACTAGGACAATGCGAACTGATCAGAAATTTATCTTTGTCATTGCTGTAAAACATGAAAGATTTATAAGATACCACAATGTGACAGTCATTTTAGGAAACTGAAGTAGATCTACGATGTCATTTTACTGAAAGTCAGCAAGGCTGCAACATAAGTTCAGTATTTTGCACTTAGGTATTGACTATTAAGGATATACATATGCATGGATGGTCTTGTGCTGGGGTTGTATTTAGTAGCAATGGCTATTACCACAAGTATTAATTACACAATTTACAACTATGTGTGTGATGTAGTTACAGGATGATGCTCCAGTGTTGGGATGCCTCTCCTGTTAAACGTCCCTCATTCCCAGAATTAGCAGAGCAGCTGGGAGCTATGCTAGATGATAGTATTAGAAGGGTGAGTTCCATTGGAGGCAGTTGTTCCCCAGGAGTTACTCAGAAAGTGTGCCCTCAGTTCCATTACTTTGTATTCATGTTAGTACCAGTACAGGATGGTTTGTTTACATACAGTAATACATAATAAATATAATAAATTCAAAATGATAACCTTCTTGGATATTGTACTGTGTAGTCTTGTATACCATTCATGTAGCTACTCATTACTTTACAGCACTATGAGGAACTGAACAGCCAATATGTGGACATGAATGAGCGAAACTTGCATGATGACTATCTCAGTATGATGAGTGCACCCAATTACAGCAACATTGTAGCTCCACAGGAGACTCAACACGAGTATGTCAACAGGTGGGTGTGGGGCTATCAAACTGAAAGCAATGATCATAAAGTACCAGTATTTCCCTTCAACTGTTTAGTTATAAGCAACTTATTTGAATATGAGATTTATTTTATGCTGGTGAAAATGTGGTTTGTGGTGTCGTGGTAGTATTGTAGGTTTTACAAACATTTTAAAGTAACAATAGTAATAATCCAATCAAACACTGGTAAAAATCTAACTTATCTGAACTTAATTTTCTGTAGTATTACTCATTCACTGTCACAAGAATTTAACATTTTGGTCTAACATGTACCCTTTTAAGCATGGTATTCATATTTGTTATTATTAGGCCTTACACTTTTATAACTCAAATACTCTGAAATTAATATTTTAAGTCAAATAAGATTTGCTTCAACTTACAATTGAAGATACAACAATAAAGATTGCCATATAAAATAACAAACTTTGTTAAGTCAAAGATACGAAGAGAGAAATTTTATCCAAGAATTATACAACTAATTTAAATTAAAAATGTTTGTAACTACATGGTAATGCTAACAAGAAAGATACTGTAATTGGGAGCCAGTTTGTAACTTATGTTAGACAGCTCCAGTATTTTGAAATTAATCTGTGCACATTCTTACAGTTCAACACTTATGCCATTATTATTACAGTGTGAAAAGGGAGGGGGGACATACGTTTAGTAGTAAAATCATGTTTGAAGTAGTTCAACTTCTAAGCTGTTGTTACACAAACATTACCTGTTTTCAGCCCAGATTCATGTCCTGATGACAGCCCAAGACAGAAAGTCAAGAGTCTGAAAAGTGTGGTGAGTCCACTTTTGACAGATAGTGTGTTTGACTTCTCAGGTGAGGCAAACAACACTGGGTATCTAACTATGACAGGCAAAGAAGACATTTTCAGCCCTGGCCATGTAGATGAGAACCCATTCAAGTACTCTCCATACATGCAGAAAGAACTACCAACAGAGATGAAACATCTTAAAGTAATTAATATCCCAAGTTCTGATAATTATGTGAATGTGGGACATAAACCCAGTACTGAAACACAATTTGAAAATCCAACCTATCTGATGGCCAAATAATCTAAAATCTAGTGGGAACTGGTAAGATTTGGCATTCTCATGGACAAGCTGTCTTCTGGGATGTAGCACCCTGATTATGAAGGCAGTAAGCACCTCTGAAACGCTGGTAAACTTATACCAGACTACATGAAGCAACATCCCAGAAGACAGCCATCTTCAAGACATTTGTAATCTCACAACAAGGAGCAATTATGTCATCATTACAGAAGTGAAATTTGTGATACAAATGAAATGTGATTCACATTTAATGTAAAATAGAGCTGGATTTCTTATAAATTACAGGGAGATGATGTACTAACACTAAAACACAAATTTTATGAAGCCAGTATATTGTTGTTTATGGCAGGATTGGTGGATGAGCCCTAGTGGCATGTGACTTACACCAGTTTCATGAAGATCTGTCAATTAGTGTAAAACTTAATAGACATACGGGGATGGGACAGATATGAGAGTAGAAGCCTTGCAAAATAAAGAAATGGTGCTAAAAATCTTTTACATGCATTTTTATGTCTTTTATTTTGTGTTCAGAAATACTGGACGACCATTATAAAGTAATGTATTTTTCACTTTGTTTCAAGGTCACAATAAAAGAACATTTGTTTGTCTACATTTTAAACAATATTACAAAGCTGATATGTACACTATTCGGAGACGGTAATCTTGTGCAACTTGTCAGCATACTCAGTGAACTGCTCTATGGCTTCACAATGTTTCTGCAGATTATCGTTGATGCTGTCATACCCATAATAGGCACCAGCAATAGCTCCTGCCATGTTGGCTATTGTATCTGTGTCGCCTCCCAGGGAGATAGCGTACTGGATAGTACGTCTAAATGGATTGTCTGTCTGAGAACAAGAATGTGCGTATGTTAATGACATAAAAGCAGTTTTCTTTTCCTCCTCTGTGGTCATCATTTCGAGGATTAGGAAGTCACTTCTACCAAAATATGGTCCTCTGGGATGTCATGCAACGTAATCTGGTAGATACCAACCAATGTTTCAGAGGAGTGTACTGCCTACATTGTCAGGGTGATATGTAATAGAAATGTTGGACTAGATATAGGAGCAGGTTGGACAAGGCACAGCTCTTGCCGCACCAATGAGAAAGGGGGAGGACTGGTAGGCCCGCCCTCTCTCCAGTCCCACTCTCTCCCTCTGGTCATATTTTTTGTTGTCAGCTTGCTCATCATCTTGATGATGGAAGTAGCATTTTCCTCTAAACATCCCAGAAGACAACCATCTTCATACTCATCATTGTCCGAACCATAAATCTCAATCGTACACACCTCAAGATATTTCTATTGGATCTGCATCTAATGTACTGTATATCAGATCAATATCAACAAGAAAACTGAGCACCTCTGAATCAGTTTAATTTGTTGCAGCTCCCATTTTATAGACTCATGAATTATACATACAAAATGCAAATCACACAACTATTACTAAGCATCATGGTACGAGACTAAAAGAGATTACCAACTTCAAAACTGATGCTATAAGTAATTCATAAGTCAGAATGTTCAAAAATGTGTTGAAATATAGAATTTATTTACAAGGACATTTAATAAGTATCTACTCAAGTAGAAGTGACATTATAATTCTAACAATGATATTCATGTCATGATTAATGAAAATCTGTCTGTTGGTTCAAAAGTTATTACGGGGAAGTTGTGGACATATGACAATTATGATATCATAAATCTATTTTTTCTTATAAACTAAGCAGGCTAAAAATATAATAATTTTCAGATAGTGATTTACACACCTCTATTTCTGGTATAGGTGTAAATGCCCTTAGAAAACAGAAGATTGCAGTGGGAACAGAGTATAGTGCAGCTACACTGTTTCCCAAAATGTTCTCAACCTCTTTATGATGTGCACCTTCTTCTTTGTCCAAAAGAACCTGCATTTTCTTTAGCTGTGTCTGATATGGATATGGATCATCTATGTTCAAACTGCAAAGAAATAACACCATGTTTAATGCTTTATTATCTTAGCGTTAAATACATGAGAAGTAACTACAGTTAACATTAATAGTAGGTTTGCTCAGTGGTAATGCAAAATACTGCTTACTCATCACAGTCCACTTCAATTTGGGACATCTTTTCTATTAGTCTGGATGAAAAATTCTGTACATCCAGTGTTTGTTTTGGATCTAAATGAAGACTCTGATGTACTGCAATAGCCTATTGGCAGAAAGATATACCAAAAATTAGACATACTTATCACAGCAAATGCAAAAATAATAACAGAAAACCTTGTATATAATAAGGACACACATAAATCGCTGCAGCTAGGTATACCGATAATTCTAACACTTCCAGGTAATGTTTCTGACTCATATCTGACTGGGCACAAGCTATTCAGTCTTCCTATTTTCACTACCTTGAAGCAAGCACTAATTCCTTCCTCTACAACAGCTTTCCTAGTTTACTGTACTCTCATCCTATTTGATACCAAATAACCTTTGATATTTATTTACTTACTTGTGGTTTATTTAATGACAATCAGTAGCTCAAACTATACAGCATCACATGCTATGATTAATAAACTGAAAAGGACACATAAGGAAGTGGTTATGGCCAACTTTATGGTACTATCCTGAAACTTTTCTGGAGGTGATGAAAAAATCATGAGAAGCTTCATTCATTAGTTTGAGCCGAGTTCTCGATACAGAAGACTGTGTCCATCTAACACAGGTTTATGAATGCTTCCTTTCACAAACACATGAGGTTTGTGGTTTACCTGGAGAATTGCACCATCATAACCAGTTTTGTGTGTGTGAGTAAGTTCAGCAGATTGTCTGGCTAAATGTAAAAGTTCCTCATAATTGGAGTGACAAAACAGGGCTAGAGGAGCCACTCTCATAGCAGCACCATTTCCATATGAGCCTAACCCATCAAATTGCTCTTTTGCTGGACCAAAGGGATCCACAAACTTCTGTGCTCGCAATTTGTGGAAAATGTCTACAACCTGTTGTCCATATCCACGTCTTGGCTCATTGAAATATTCCTTCACAAATCTAAAACAACAAAACATTCTTAACATGGCTACTCATGCAAGTATCAACTATTAAATATAACACAATTTATAACTGTTTCTGCAACCATTATTGTGATGGTTAATGTTAGCCTAGTATTCATCACTGGAAATTTAGGATTAAACCTAGGGCCAGAGGTCACAGACCTTTAAATTCACATAAAACACATTACAATTTTTGAAGTGTGAAAGTGACAAAATATTGGAGAATATTCTAATGCTTGTATTATAGTAGGTGTGAAATGCAGTGGATGACTGGCAACATGGTTCAGAACATTTCTGCATGCTGAATTGGTCAAAACTGCATATAACAAGAGTGGTGAAACAATATAGATAATTTAATGAATGTCCTGAAACTTCATTTTCTTGCCTGTCTAGTCAGAATCCTGCGGTATGATTTCCAGGTAATATTTATTTTCACATTACAATAACACTACCAACATTCATGTTTTGAGTTCAATAAATCTGAGGAAAAAGTACTGAATACCTGACACTTCCTCACCGTTTAGCAACGTCAAGGGCATCAAATTTCTGTTGTGCTATCAAAGATTCTGCAAGGCATTTTGTCATAGCTGCATCATCTGTATACTGTTTGACAGGTGCTACGAATATAATAAGAACTGGTAGACTATGGAATCCAAGTGACATATACTATACACTTCCCACATCAGGCAACACATTCAAATAAAAGTTTTAAATTTGTCATGAAAACATTACAAATATAACATCAATACGACTCTAAATATTTGTACATACATTTAAAGTAAGGTCCTTCCAGCTTATCAAAGTATTTCTGAAGTACTGTTTTAGAAATAACATAATCCGCTTCGTATGGAGCACCAAGACAGTCTCCTAACAAACAACCAACTAAACAGCCTCTGAACTTGCTTGCGAGTGAAATACTATCTAACAAGGCCATAATTTGATTACAATCAGTAAAAACAACAAGAAAATACGGAAAACCGCTCTAACATCATTGCTTTAATGCTAATTTTACACTGAAAGAACAGCAGACCAATTAGAGAGAGTATTTTCCATACAATATCTTGCACAGTCACGACACCGCAAACTGGTAGACCTGTTTTTACGCGTAAATACTCCGATTGCGATTCATACAAACAAACTTGCAGTTGGTAATTATCATTGCCACTGATTATTCATCAGAAACAAATATGAGCTGAGTCCAAACCAAGCATAAATTGATGAAGCCAACTGATACGAATAATATTCCCTTCTCCTATAAGATGGTTGCAAAGTCTCTACGCTTCAAACTGACGGTCCCTGTCAATGATTTGTATTGTTGGGCATCTATGTCGATTTTATCTGTGATATATGTTGCAGTGTGTAGCATATCGTCACAATCCAAGACAGAAGTGAACTAGAATATACAACAGGTATTCGTTTTGTAGCAGCAATAAGCTGCATAGCAGTGTTGTTTTTTTCTATGGTGTTGCGTGACTGAAGAAAATTACGACGATATTGAAGTTGGCGTCCCCATAAATAGGACTGCTGTAAGGAAGGGTTCGTACAAAAATATCTATTCATACTACAATGTTACTAGCTGGTAGGTCAATAGTCAGCGATTGCCGTTTCATGTAACAAAGGAAACAGATGGTTTAATGTTTAAGAGTGATTTTATTCACAATAATATGATGAAACATGATGTGGTATTTGAGAACGTGTCGTATCGTAAGGAACGAATTCAATAGGTACAGTTACTGAGAACTTAATATCTTATGAATATTTATAGTATGATATTTTGTAATGCAATATTTACGTAGTGTTAAATTGAGGTTAGGGTTGCCACACTTTTAATAGTTTTATTGTCAGGAATATTGAACCCTGAAAAGATTTGATATACACGAAGGTATCGACATATGGTTGTTTCTATTTAGTATAAGAATGCAGATTGTATGTGTACTGTGAAAATAGTTTAGCCATTTGTATGAAACAGAATGGTGAGGTTCATCAGTGAAAATGTTATATTCTGAAGTATCCTGTGTGAACCTTTGAGTTCCATACATTCAGATAATTTCTTGTTAAGCAAATACCAGCTTCTCAAGGATGGCTGTGTACTGTGGAGTTGTTTCTTTCTGAGATGAAAGTGTGTGCAGGAAAGTAGGCATATTATGTTCTGCCTATAGGGCAGAGTGGTAAAGCTGGGTAGAATATAATTCTTTTCCAAAATTCCAAAAAATTGTTGACCCCTATGAAAGGCTTGTAAAAGACTGGATGATGGCCATATATTTGAGTATACTGGTGAGCATGAGAAATTGTTGTTTCTTCCTTTTCTAAACAGAGTTTGTGCGAGGCTCTACACTACCAGGATGAAGGGTGTCAAACGTTGTGTGAATGATATCATCAAGTCAGCTGAAGATAAGCGATTATATCGTTGTCTAGAACTGCAAAATGACATGAAAGTTTTACTTATTAGTGATAGTAGTACAGACAAGTCATCAGCATCTCTGGATGTAAATGTTGGTAAGTGATATGCCATGTGATTGTTCATTCACAATGTTAATAATTGTGTTAGGTATATTTAATAGGCTGATATATTCAGGTGATTAAAATTTAAATTGTCATTATATTGCAACCAGTCTCCTGAAGATGGGAGTAAAAGTATCTCCTGAGACATTATGTATGTTAAATATACTTCAGACAATGGACAGTGTGCAAACATGTTAGTGTAATCAATAATTGTCATCTTAATTATAACTCTGTTAACCTAAAGCAATTGAGGATCATGAAATATCAAGACACTGGCAGCATAAGCCTTATAACAACAGAGTGAAATATCAAGGTGCTTGATATCTTGTTACCAAGGTATGTTCAGCACACAGCAGGCAAATGTATGCATTGTTGAAGAGTTCCACATTTGACATTAGATTGAAACAATTTTTTTAAAGACAAGAACTTGGTTTGAAGTGGTGTGACTTAGCAAACATATTGTATTAGTAAGGTTTTGATCTTAGAATTATACTTCATAATCCTTACGTTCTTATCCAGTTCGCAGATTTTTCCCTTTACTGCCTGGCATGATTTTGTCACTTCTAACATGCAGTTTTACATTTTTATTAAAATTCCCATGCTTGGGTCCTGTTATAGTGTGGTATATATATATATTCTGGTTTTACTCTGTGTTGAGTCGTGGACTTTGAAATTTATGTAGACTCTAGTATCCTTAGCAGCTACCCCTAACCAACCCCCCTTCCTTCATGCCTGCCTCACTCCCTCCCACATGCACATACACATGCGCGCGCACACACAAACAGTCACAAATTTATAATTGTAACAGAAAATCACTTTCTTATGTTAGTGTTGCAATGAATCAGCTACTGAAGCAACATCTGTCATCTCATCTCTGGCTTTACAACGCAGTTTGGGTCTTGGCCGCTTCTTTTGGAGGTTGCTTGATCTGTTTATACATTTGATAGGACACCTGGGATGAGTGATCTGCCTGTTGCAAGGCCTGTACCTGTACACAGAAAGACTGGACAAACATCCATGCCTTGAGTGGGATTTGAACCCATGGTCCCAGTGTCCAAGAACACAAGGCCCATGCCTGAGACTGCACTGCAACTGTGACTAGCACTGAAGTAACATACAAAGGATAATTAGCACTGAAATTTAACTCAGAATAGTGATTTTTTAATGTAAACATTGTAGTATATGCCCACAAAAATAGGCAAGATGATATTTTCAGTTTAAACAGAAGTACTGGATTTATAACAAAATTTTGAAGGAAATATATGAGATATATACAGGATATGAGGGATTTATGTGTGTGTATGCATATTTGGGAATCACTAATTTATCAATAAATTGAAATCCACCTTATGTATTGTATACTTTACTAACTTTTAAATACTTTGTGTAGGTCACATGAGCGACCCTTCCCGCTTGCCTGGTCTGGCACACTTCTGTGAGCACATGCTCTTCCTAGGAACAGAGAAGTATCCCTCAGAGAATGAGTATAGCAAGTTTCTGTCTGAACATGGCGGTGGTTCCAATGCCTGTACATATTCGGACCACACGAACTACTACTTTGATGTCGTGCCGGAACATTTTGGAGGAGCATTAGATAGGTGAGTGAATAGAATTTCCAGTCTCCTCTGTCTGTAAATACCGTAGTACCGCAACAGTTCTTAGAAACTTAACAATATGACTTCTGTGGTTATATAGTTTGGATTAATCTATGTGCATATGTGCTGCCAGAATCATAAATTTCCAAACAAGGACACTGTTTCAAATTATTTTCTTGTGAGGCTTTGTAGAAATTCCTTCCACTTTCTTCTAGTCTGTCGTATAGAGGAAAGATTGTAGTATGTTGTAATGTGATGGCATACAGTGATAGAAATCAGTATTTTGAAATTAGGGAGTTTCCTTGTTTATAAACAGGTATACTTTGTGAAAATGGTTTGATACAAGAGTGGAAAGAATAGCTGATTCAGATTCTAATATTGAAATAAACTCTGATAATAGGAGTCAGAGTGATTCAGTTTATATTGTAGATGCTGACTGTGAAACATGTATGCAGAAAGTATCTCATAATTAAGGACTTATTAGGAAGGAATTTATTTAGTCAATACTGATAATGAATGTTTAAAATGTGTGTAAGAAGTTTAGTGTAAATTGGAATAATAATTTGTAAGTAACAACTTTTTATAAAAACATATTTCTGAATAAACAATTTATAGCACAACTTTGGCAACAATATAGAAGGGAAAATTAGATATGAGAGGCAGTCTTAGTTTACTTTAAGAGTGATAATTGGCAGCATTGAAAAAGGTGTCATATATAATACTGGTATTGTTGTGAGTTCAGGGTGGCTGTCAGATGTATCCTCAGATCAAGAATGGCAACTCTCATCTACATATTCCACATTGTTTATTACTATTATGCCATTTTCTACTCAGTACTTCACCTCTGCTATTTATATGGAATTGTTAAATAACCATAGAAACAACTAAAATCAACCACTTCGAGAGATATATTAGTATGCAGTTTATGTTTTATGATGAGCTTTATGTGTTATACTGATCTATTAATTTCTTTCTGACTTAGGTTTGCACAGTTCTTCTTATGCCCCCTTTTCACGGAAAGTGCAACAGAGCGAGAAGTGAATGCTGTCAACTCAGAACATGAGAAGAATATTCCCAATGATTCGTGGAGACTTGATCAGCTGGAAAAGTCTACTGCAAAGAAAGACCATGCTTTTAATAAATTTGGGACAGGTACAGAAAATTTGCCATGTTTATTCAAAAATCTTTTATATGCATTTATATGTCTTTTATTTTGTGTTCAGAAATACTGGACGACCATTATAAAGTAATGTATTTTTCACTTTGCTTCAAGGTCACAAAAAAAGAACATTTGTTTGTCTACATTTTAAACAATATTACAAAGCTGATATGTGCACTATTCGGAGACAGTGATCTTGTGCAACTTGTCAGCATACTCAGTGAACTGCTCTATGGCTTCACAATGGTCCTGCAGATTATCGCTGATGCTGCCATACCCATAATAGGCACCAGCAATAGCTCCTGCCATGTTGGCTATTGTATCTGTGTCACCTCCCAGGGAGATAGCATACTGGATAGTACGTCTAAATGGATTGTCTGTCTGAGAACAAGAATGTGCATATGTTAATGACATAAAAGCAGTTTTCTTTTTCTTCTCTGTGGTCATCATTTCGAGGATTAGGAAGTCACTTCTACCAAAATATGGTCCTCTGGGATGTCATGCAACGTAATCTGGTAGATACCAACCAATGTTTCAGAGGAGTGTACTGCCTACATTGTCAGGGTGATATGTAATAGAAATGTTGGACTAGATATAGGAGCAGGTTGGACAAGGCACAGCTCTTGCCGCACCAATGAGAAAGGGGGAGGACTGGTAGGCCCGCCCTCTCTCCAGTCCCACTCTCTCCCTCTGGTCATATTTTTTGTTGTCAGCTTGCTCATCATCTTGATGATGGAAGCAGCATTTTCCTCTAAACATCCCAGAAGACAACCATCTTCATACTCATCATTGTCCAAACCATAAATCTCAATCGTACACACCTCAAGATATTTCTATTGGATCTGCATCTAATGTACTGCATATCAGATCATTATCAACAAGAAAACTGAGCACCTCTGAATCAGTTTAATTTGTTGCAGCTCCCATTTTATAGACTCATGAATTATACATACAAAATGCAAATCACACAACTATTACTAAGCATCATGGTACGAGACTAAAAGAGATTACCAACTTCAAAACTGATGCTATAAGTAATTCATAAGTCAGAATGTTCAAAAATGTGTTGAAATATAGAATTTATTACAAGGATATTCAATAAGTATCTACTCAAGTAGAAGTGACACTATAATTCTAACAATGATATTAATGTCATGTTTAATGAAAATCTGTCAGTTGGTTCAAAAGTTATTAGGGGGAAGTTGTGGACATATGACAATTATGATATCATAAATCTATTTTTTCTTATAAACTAAGCAGGCTAAAAATATAATAATTTTCAGATAGTGATTTACACACCTCTATTTCTGGTATAGGTGTACATGCCCTTAGAAAACAGAAGATTGCAGTGGGAACAGAGTATAGTGCAGCTACACTGTTTCCCAAAATGTTCCCAACCTCTTTATGATGTGCACCTTCTTCTTTGTCCAAAAGAACCTGCATTTTCTTTAGCTGTGTCTGATATGGATATGGATCATCTATGTTTAAACTTGACCAACCCCCTTTCAGGGGAGCTTGATCAAGTGTTTAAAAAGCAACCAACCCCTTCGGGGGGGTTGGTTGCGTTTTAAAATCTTGAGTAAGACACTAAACTCGGCATTGTTGTGGAACACAACAATGCCGAGTTTGTTTATAGTTGATTTTGTTGATGATGTTATTTTTTGACGACGACGAAATCACAAATTTTTATAGTAGACTTTTTCCCGAATGACCCTTCTGTATAGACATATTTACGTCAAAAGAACAAGAACATACACAGAACCGCTTGCCTTAAAATGATATTTTATGAGACATATGTAAGTGTTTTCTAGTTCAGGTATTTTTAATTGTTGGTTAAGTAGTTCCTGATTAGGTTTTTATTAACTGAATGAACTTTACAGTAACGTTCTTATATCTTCAAATGCCCCACTCTTTCTTCTTACTAATCCAAGACTAGCTGAACCTATCACCAGTTTCCTGTACCTTTCCCTTACTAGTCTGAACTTTAATGTAGCCAATTTATAATCTGATGTCTTGATATTTGTTCACAGGAAATAAACAAACTCTGGATATTATACCAAAAGAAAATGGAATCAATGTACGTGAAGAACTATTAAAGTTTCATGATACATGGTACTCATCCAACATCATGGCATTGGCCATTTTAGGGAAAGGTACATTATTTCTTTTCATTAATGAGAACTATGTGATGTAATGATATTTAGTAATTTATTTAATTATTCACAGTAGAACCCAGTAAATGAACAGGATGCAAGATGGTAACAGGGTGAAGAACTGTGGTAGTGCTAAGCATACAAAATGCTCAGGCATGTACATGATGGGTGAGAAGTACCTGTTATGTTTGTATTTTGAGTGGAATGAACACTATATCACGCTGAGACTATTTACATATTCAGTAGGTAATTTCAGGAGAGTACCTGTAAGATCTAAGTCTTAAAAAGAGGCCTCGTAAGCTCTGCCATTGGCGGCAGAAAAATAATATGGCTCAGTTACTGAAGCTCTAGAAGTGTTGCACCACATTGTTGTGCATTCATTGTGTAGAAGTTTGTGGTACTTCTATGTACTTTTATTATTTCTTTATGTAAATTATAACCTTGACATGAACTCCATATGATATACTAAGTTTTTAAATTAATTTGTAGTACTTATTTGTGACCCACTGACTGAAATATATGCAGACCATCACAGTGGTTCAGAATGTATGTGCACTTTATTATTATAGGGAAATTTTTGCAAATTATCCTTCAGCTTACAGTGGTTTTAAAACTTTGCATACCGCGTAGTGTATTAGAATATAGAATGAACAAACAACTATTAACACTATAAAAGACACTATTGCCATACGCGTTTCAACCTCAAGAGGTCTGTTCATTCTATATTACAGTGGTTTATTTGTGTTCATTACCTACAAAGGTTTTCATGTCAGACAGTGTTGTCTGTAACATTGTCCCGTGCTCCTGGATTGTCTTGGGTTGTGTAATAGTGGTTTCAAGATTTTATTTTTATTTTGCACCATGTTGTGTTTCTGTAGGGTTATTTATTACTGTTTTAAATTATTTTAGTCTCCTTGATCATGAAAGATTGAACTGAACTTTAAGCCTTGTTGGCTTTATATTTGCCCACTCACCCATCTTAGTAAATTTTCCATTTTTGTGGCTGTACCAGTTACTGTTATTATGTCCTAGAAACTAGTAGTAGAAATTCTCTTTGTGGCATTAATGGTTATGATGACAAACAAGAACATGTATTGATACTTAACAGAAAGCTTGGATGAGTTAGAGAGGATGTCTGTGGAACTCTTCTTGGATGTGAAGAACAAGAATGTCACAGTCCCAAGATGGACTGAGCATCCATTTGGTCCTGAGCAGCTTCAGATGAAAGGTTATATTGTTCCAGTGAAGGACATCAGAAATCTTAACATCACATTCCCAATACCGGATCTCCATGAATATTATAAAGCAGGGGTAAGTCAATATGGGTGTTGTTTGATGATTTAATTTTTAGAGAAGTAAAATTTGATTTATTATTTTGTTCCTGTTTGTTAATCATGCTTCATCTGGTACAGAGATTATGTAATGTCAGATGAAATGTAAAGATCATTTTGAATGATGAATTGGAAAGAAGAAAGCAGTTCTGATGCACATCAAACTTTGGTTCATCCTTCATCCATATGGACTGGCAAAGATTATAAAATGTGTGTTTTAAAATCAAGTATTCATTATGATTGTTATAATAACCACTAAACCACTAAATATGGTAGTTAGTGTTAGATTACATAATGAAAATTGTATTTTCCTACATGTATCTTATAATAACTTGAGCCATTTAACCCCTAATTGTCATCGGACATGCATATTGACCAATTGATTAATGAACTGTGTCAGATTTTAATTTCTAAACTTTTATAGTGACTGAATGCAATGAAGTCATCTCAGGTTGTCTGTCATCTGAGAATCCAATATTTCTCCAATATGCCTCCAGCGCCAACTCTGCTGATGGAGGCAGAGACAGTTTCCAGAATATTAGATTACAGTCCCATTCACAAAATGGCTGATCATGTGAAAAGATTTCATTTTACTTAATGAATGTTGATGATAATTAATAGGCAGTAGCATAGCTACTTTATCCTACTTTGACTTATTATTTTTTGTAGTGTTCTTGAGGTTTAGTTACATTATTTGAAATTAAAGCAAGTGTTTCTGAATGTGATTACCTTGATCCATGTGCTGTGAGCTCATTCTTGATGTTGCAGCCAGGTCATTACCTGAGCCACCTGTTTGGTCACGAGGGTCCAGGGAGCTTGCTGTCTGTGCTGAGAACGAAGGGTTGGTGCAACAGTCTTGTGGGTGGTGCTCGAACAGGTTCACGAGGATTTGGCTTCTTTGGTATCAATGTTGACCTCACAGAAGAAGGGATTGAACATGTCGATGATATTGTCAAACTTGTATTTCAGGTGATTAGATGTGTTTCTACTTATGGATATGGAGTTAAGACATGGTATGACCTGTTAGGGTAACATCATGCAAACCTGGATAATATAGACAAAAGAAGGAACTTTTACCACAGAAGTACAGAATTAATATGCCTTTCATTACAGAGCAAGGAAAATATGCAAAAATTATAAAGATGTAATAAAATAGTATTTTACATCCTGGAAATTTAACAAGCCAATTGAAGGTGCATAGAATATTGAGGCAATTTAAAATGTGTACATGGAAGAGTAATTGAGACTTTTTGAATGAATGTGGTAAAACAAACTAATCTTCGAATTGTGATTAAGGTCCATTGTTTTATTTGTTGTCAGTATGTGAACATGCTAAAACAAGATGGACCAAAGGAATGGATTTTTCAAGAATATAAGGACATTATATCCATGCATTTTCGGTTCAAGGACAAGGAATCGCCAAGAAGTTATGTATCAAACATAGTGCATAACCTTCATGTAAGTAAAAATTTCCATATGTACTGCTGTCATAATTAGTTTTATAGAAAAATCACCTTGTAAGACTATGCGACCTTTGTCATAGTACATAAAAATAAGGTTAACGTATATTTAAAGAAATATTTGTTTCAGTAAAATAAACCATATTTGCTCTGTTATATCTGGTATCCAGTATTTTTACAGAAGGCAGAGAGAAAAGGAAATCCATTTATGCAGCATTGTATAGCCTATAAATTTGAATGAATATCATGGTTGCGCAGATAGCAATCCTGCTTTGTACTTTGTAGGTCTCAAGTTCAAATCTTGGCATGGAGAGTAACTATCCTGACCAAGGTTTTTGGTGGTTTGTCTTGGTTCCTCCAGGCAAATACCAGAATATTACTTGAAATTAGTGCATCCATATGATATCCAATTCATTATTCATTAATTAACTTGTTATTTGATGCTATATACAGTGAAACCTCTATCCATCGTTCCCGGAACTATCGTTTTCCCGGATGCATCGTCCGTTTTGTTCGGTCCCGAATACATCCCATATAAAATAATGTTACATTTTCCCGCTTCTATCGTTCCTCGAACTATCGTTTTATCGCATCGATCGTTCAAAAATCTTAGTCCCGGCCCACAATTTTCCCGCAATGATCGTTTCTGAGAATTTAAAATGCTGGGTTTAGAGATAAATTAATACCGAAAGACGCATAATGTTTTTGGAATACACAGTAGCGGTAACCTGTTATGTCGCCCAACCAGCACATTCTTTTGGAATGATGGTCAGCGGTGCAGGGGTGATAGTTGGAGAGAATGGCGGCGCGCATTGTCAGAAATTTTACGATTTTAATTAGGGTGCACTCATATTTCGTTCCAGCGATGCCAGATGGCATGTGCAGTGTGAATTTCTTCACAAATGCTTTTATTACAAGTACAAAGGAAAGGCTGGCGGCACTTTTCATTCTTCTGGTTCATCTCGTTTCCAGCGGTTCAGGGTCTTCTACAGCTACGTTTCGTTGAGTTCCGCAGTAATAGTATTTCCATTCTTCCTGTTATTGTCCGCAAAGGGGGTGGGAGTGGTGAGAAAGAGGAAGACGACGAATGCGAGCCCGAAGCTTTGCCGAGTTTTGCCGAAGCACTCGCTGCATTGGCGAAAGTGAAGTCGTTCTTTTATGCGCTTAATATTAGTGAACGTGGAAAGTGCTCTGTTTGGTCTAAAACGTAAAGTTTCAACAAACCAGTTGTCCATTAAAGACTTTTTTTGGTAAAAAGAAGTAACTTTGAAAGAGAAACATTGTTTTTTTTAAATTTTTAATGCTTTCCCGCATCTATCGTTTTCCCGCATTCATCGTTTTTATTTCCCACCCCCGCCGAAAACGATGCATCGAGGTTTCACTGTAGTCTATGCTACTGTCAGCAGAAAAACAATATTTTGCCTTCTGGACCAATAACCACAGTGTTATGAGAGAGAATAGTGTTGGGTAAAATGTGCTTGACTGCAAGTTTTGCAGATTGTGTTTAATGTATAAATTTGGCTTTTGGGGATAAGCCTTGTTAATTTTAGAAAGTTTGGAATCTAGTGTATTTTGGAGCTAGGAATTTTCTGGTTTTAATGGTCCTAGACAGTTGTTTTTCAGTTTATTTATTGTTTCACAGGATTATGACTAATTACTGTGATTGTGGGGTTTACGAGGATGGCGCTGAGTTTGTTGGAGTAGTTTAAGGGGTCTAGGATGACCATGGTGTTCTCCTTGTCTGCCAGTACTGTGCAGATTTTCTTGTTATCCTGGAGTTCTTTCAGGGCTATTTGTTCTTGTTGGTTGAGGGTGGGTAAGGGAGGATGACATGGCTTAATTGCAGAAGCTGAAATTATACAGTGTTAAACATTGTTCTGAGTTGAATAAATTTCTATCTTTTGTGTAGGATTATCCATTAGAAGAAGTATTGTCAGGCTGTTTTCTCATCAGCGACTGGAAACCCGATCTCATAGAGATGGTGCTGGGGTATCTTACTCCTGAAAACATTAGGTAATATGACAGTGAAAACAATAATTATACAAGAATGACCAAGTTATATTCAGCATTTTTTATATTTGTGGAGGCTGAACATAACCTTAATTTGTTCTGGTTGTAGTTCCTGGCAGACACAACCACATTGATGTATTGAGTTTGTTTAATGAGCCACACTCAGCTATTCTGCTCAAAGCATTCATTTTTATTGTTTAAATTAACCAATCTTTATTTGTTATTAAAGGTTAAGTGAATTCTTGATTGTGGACAGAGGATATTTAAATGAGAACTCATTGTTTGCTTTGTGTCTGTATCTCATAAGAAACTGACACATAACAATTTAACTTGTTGTTTAGGGTTGCAGTTGTTGGCCAGATGTTTGAACCTGTGTCGAATGAAGTAGAGAAGTGGTATGGAACAAAGTACAAACTGGAGAAGATACCAGAATCAGTGCTAGATGTGAGTTTTCTGACAGTTATCAGCTGTTAACTACAAGCTGAGTAACTTTTTATGTTGTATGTTCCTCATGCATTTGGAAAACAGAAAACTATATGTGTTGGGCTTTCCTACAGGGATTGAATGTCATATTTCTTGTAAGGAGAATATTTTGTATGTATTTGGTTTTCTCTGTTTTCAAAACCAAGTGACATATTCTTGTAAAATGTTGTAAGAAACCCTTGTTAAGATTTATTAATGTATTTCATATTTGATAATTATGACATTTTTTATTTGAAGCTCTTTATCAGTATTGTATTTACTTCAGTAAGTTTTCACAAAATGTTTTAAACAAAAGTCTTACAGTAGTTTGTGTATATCAGTGAAATTTTGGACAGCTTTTCACATAATGATCCATTTGTTTAGAAGTTTGAAAACATTATAATGAGGGACTAAACTTGTGTTATGAAAATACAGGGTCGTGCCATAGTTCAAGTGGTTAGTCTTCATTTTCTCAGTGCAACAGTCTGTGTTTATACACAGAGATGAGAAAATGTTTGCAAAACTTCAGTTATCAGCCTGAAGGAAGGGGACTCACTCAGAGCATAATGTTAAAATGAATCTTACAGAGGTAGGGTTGGAGACTGTGGACTGGATTCCTCTGGCTTAGATTAAGGGCTGGTGGTGAGCACTTGTGAACTTTTTGATTCCATGAAATATGAAAGGCTGGATAATTTCTTACTACCTGATTATGCTATGAGTTTCTCAATAAGGGCTGTGCTCCATGGAGTTAGCTTTAAAGTTATAGGTAAAGGACTTATTTTGCATATAACATTGATAGTAATGGAAGGATCAATTATTCCATGATTATCAGAATACCAAACTATTGTTTAGCTGAGTGTTATCGCAACGAACTTTCCATTGTTATTTCTGTACATTCATGTGGTTTCGACTGTTTTCATATTCTTGTGTGCAGGAGTGGAGGAGTCCTAACTTGTGTTGTGATCTGAAACTACCACCAAAGAATGAGTTTATACCAACAGACTTTGATTTGATGCCACGTGAAGAGACTGTAAGTATAATAAATATATTTACAATATTATTTTATTTGCATTGTATAAATATTACATCAAGGAGTAAGTTGGTCTAAAATTGAAGTTAAAAGGTATATTTTATTACACTGAAATAACAGTTTTACTGTTAGCTATTTGTCATTATGTATTGTCTGTTGTATGAACTATAATACTATATTTACTTGTGAAAGTTTTATTTGAAAACAGAGGTACAATCTATTAATATATGCAGATCAGTCTGTTCTCATTCACAGAATGTTGAAAAAAGTAACATTTGTCCATTTTCATGACACACATCTCAGTATGGCCCTTTAGTTCCTATAATCTCATTCCTTAACAAACTTGCAGCAATTGAGAGGCCACATGTGAACTATTTTAACATGAAAGGTTCTTCAAAATAGAAATTGTAGGAAACATAAAACCTGCTAACAGAACAAATCATGTTACATTGATTTGTCACAACTATGTTTTTCACAAAATGTGTTATTTCAGGAATTTTAACCCGTCAACGTGGTGGTTTAAATACCCCGCATATACCGCTGTCGTGCTGTTCCTGCGGTAGTATTTTTTAAATGCCCGTTTAAATTTTGCTGTAAAATACTCTTTTTTCATAACTTTTGAACTATATGAGATATAATTATGAATTTTTCACCGAAATCCTCTTAAAAGATGGTTTTATAATCTTACCTTATAAGATGAGATGTGTGAGCAGTGGAAGCAAGTCGATTAGAAGTTTAGTTTCAGAAAAAAACGGAGTGTACAACAGCCGGTTCTTTGAATAGTAAGATCTACGTGTAGGCTTTTGCACAATGCCCATCAACATAAATAGAGCCAAAACCACGCAAATTTCGTCTACTGTGACATCTTGCCAGTTCCTCATCCTAGAGCGAAATGTGAGAGGATGGGCACTTTTTGATATTTCTTGTTGAGCATATCTGTTGGTTTGATCAGCAATGTGCTGCACAAGTGCTATATCGAAAATATTTTCGAATGAACTCACGACATCTAGTTCAGCAGTGTCGAACTGGGGACCACATACATTACAAAATGCTTCTCGTGAAGCAGGAAATGAGTCTATATTTTCCCACAAAAACTTGTTGGAAACCACACCTGCCTGTACGATGTCGTCCTGTCGACCGCCACTAGCATTATCACAATCAATATCGCTAAACACGACAGTTCCCGGTGTCACAAACTGTGTATAATCAATGTCAAATACACTATCATCGTCCAAACTATATTCACTTATACTCTCATCTTCTAAAACTTCATTTAAAACTTGTATTTGGTCTAGCTCCGTCAGAGTACGACTTGTCGAAGGGAAAGCCATTGTAAACTAACAGGTCAGGCGTTTATTTTTAGACCCTCCGGTGCAGGTCATTGGAATGTGACCCTGTTGCCACATGTATACATATAGAGCTCTATTTTCACAACAGGCGAGAACAAACCTCATCGCGCTGGCGTTATTTATTCCATACTTATGGGCGTTTTAAATTAGGCTTTGAGGCTCGCGTGTTTATACGTAAATCCACAAGAACTTTAATTTAAATGCCCGCGTGTGTACACGTAAAACCATGTCTGAGGGTTAAGTAAAAAGAAAAATGTGTATTTATAAAATGAACTTTGAATATACAATGAAAATAACGTGTTCCACTAGAAACAAGCCTAATCATATAGTTACACCTCATTAACAGTGCATTGTTGTAACTTGAAGTATAAATCAACGTACATCATGTTCCACATGAAAAGCATTAGTTTAAACAGCTCGAGAAAGAAACCACATTTATAAAATCCCTACACAGCTCAAAGAAAGCCAGAAAGCTAAACATCAGGGATATGTATGCAATAAGAATACTTATGTTTCTCATTCATGAATGACATATGTTACTGAGTTAATGTAGATGTCCTGTTACATGTTTGTTAAAATCACCTGTGAAAGTAAAATACCTGTTTCCACATGTTTGATAACATTTGAAATGGACCAAGTGTCTTTCAACCACAGGAAGTCATCTGCTTTTGGGGCTTGTGTGTGTGTCTTACTTGGGCGTGCTTGTTTTCGTGAGAGGGATTTAGTGTCTTCAGCCTTTTGTGTCTGTTTCACTGATGACAGATTTTCTCATCCTGCTGCTTTTATCCACCTGCCTTCAACCCATTTAACAACTTTTAACTCAAAGATATTGTGAAAGGTATCAGACTGTTTACACATACTTTACTGGCCTTACTATGAGTGATCAAAGTGTGTCTAACTGGGACTGGTACAGAAAGTAAAGGTGACTTTTTTCCAAAAATTGTTTAATGCTACAAGCATATAAGTCATTAGCTATGCTAATTGAAAAACACACTTGATCTGAATGGAACAGTGATACTTAAAGTGATAAAAAACCTCTTGTGGAAAATTAAGTAACACATTTTCTTCTACAAAAAGAGAAATCTTTATGATTTGTTTGCTTATATGTGTGTAAAATATGATAATTGATAACTCATATGTGAATTCCTGTCATATAGTAGGTTGAATGTTAAGTTTTTGATGTTGCTTTCATAGCTTGTCTGAAACAAACTTTATTCTGAAAGCACTTTTGTTTACTAAGTTCCTACACAATTTCAGGCACCATTGTACCCAGTTATTATTCAGGACACACCACTGTTCAGGGTATGGTTCAAACAGGATGACGAGTTTCTACTGCCAAAAGCTAACCTGAGCTTTGAATTTGTAAGGTTAGTGATACTGTTTTTGCAGATTTCAATTTCTGATTTAAGGCTTCTTTGGGAGACAGTGAATTTGGATACTAAGTTGGGAAATGAAGAAAAAAGAGATGATAACCTGAAATTACCAAATATGGGATTGGTGAATGAGTAAATACATTAAATCAAGGAACACTAAATGAGGATTCCACTGTGTTGTACATAGTGAACTCATTACAGCATATAGTAATTGTTTCCTACCTGAAATATTTCTTGGATATAATGTTTTATTTATTGTGTTGTAAATTTGTGATTTCTATGTCTTTTCTGTTTCTGTGTTTCCTGTAGCCCATCATCATATTTTGTTGTCACCTCCATTCTTTTCATAATTATTATTGTGTTTATTCTCCCAGAGGTTGTTAGCAGTAAACTGTTCAAATGTCTCTGTCTGTATGTACATTTACTCGAAACAACTAGGTGGGTTTTCGTTTAATTTTACGTTGGGCAGTTTTATTGAAATTTGTTAACGCATTCCATTGTTAGTCAAAATTGGACAACTATAACAAGCACTTTACATGAAGTCCTGGATGTATTCCTGTGTACCAAAGTGACTGGGTAGAGAATCTCCAGGCTTGCTTGGTAACTGTGCCTATTTTGGTTACCATAGTTATTGTATGTAAGTTAAAGTTCAAAGGTAAAATTCTGGTGAATGGACCAGAACTGTTACACTATGCTTATATTTCCTAACTTGTGCAAGAATTCTTATTGGAAGTGTTGATATGCAGGTTTTGAAATATGCTGTAGATCTCATATATCTTTTCTCAGAAATAACTGAATCGTTTTTGTGCATTTTCTTTACGTATGAATATAAGGTGATCTGTTTTTGAATGAGAATAAAATTAAAATACTTACCTTCTTGTTGGGTAAATATTCTAGTATAATTTTATAAGTATTTTTGTGAACATTTTTTAAATTTCTGAGTTGGTTCTGTATGCTTTGTTGTGTTCAACAGTCCACTGGCATATTTGGATCCCATTAGCTGTAACATGACGTATATGTTCGTGCAGCTGTTCAAAGATGCTCTCAATGAGTATGCGTATGCAGCTGAACTTGCAGGAATGAAGTGGGAGCTCACTAACACCAAATATGGCATGATTGTGAGTACTTTTGCTATTAGAAATGTAGTGAGATTCAGTGACATGACTGGGGATTTGTTTCAGAATGTTTAACCAACTTATTCATGCATTCACTTTGAATTTTCCCTCATCTGTCTCTTTATTGTGTGTGACCTAATGATTATGTTCCTGGCTACAGGACATTACAACTTCAGCAGCCACTTAATTTGTCTTTTTACTTTGGGAGCACAGATTGAATATGTGTGTAACATTCCTATCATAGGTCATTCATATGAATAAGAAAATTGTTTGAATTTTAGACTACTTATAGTCTTCATATTTATCATTGTTAACCCTTTTACTGCACATTATTTTCTCACCACATTCCTGAAGTAATGCAATTTTAATGAAAAAATATGAAAGATTTTCAATATATATATATATATATATATATATATATATATATATATAATAATATATTATATATATAAAGCGCTGTTTGAGGTTTTCATGGCTGTAAAAATGTCAATGTTTTTCTGGGTTATGGTGTTGTGTGGACTCTCAAGTAGATATTAGCATTTTGGAGAAATGTACTGTCTTCATCTTCTGGGCTGTTGATACAGCATCACTACCCAGAAGAACATTGACACACTGTCTTAAATCTTCATAAAATAAAAAAATATTTGCCTTTACCATGTTTTAAAAATAAATTTGAAGAAACAGAAATGAATTATGTTTGTGTTTTTCAGCTTGGTATTGGTGGATACAATAGCAAACAGCATGTTCTCCTTGATAAAATAATGGAGAAATTAACTAACTTTAAGATAGATTCAAAACGGTTTGAGATACTGAAAGAAAATGTAAGTACTGAAGTTGTTGTTTTATATTTTACTTCATAGTCTTACAAGAACAAATAGGATATCATTAATTTTATTTCTTCTGCTTCTCGTACCATCAATAATTCTTTCATATCTGCTATCATTTAAATTGTTTACACTTTTTATAAAAGATAAGATTATCACATGAAAATCTCTTTAAATAAGGTTTACTTATTTACTGTGAACATAACATAAAGATGTCTTGTGAATTCGTGGTTTATGCTTGAAGTGTGCCTATCAGTTAAATGACAGTGTCTGCATTTTCAAGAAAACTTTATTGTGTTTGTTGATGAATTAATACATACACTGATATTCTATGTTTCTGCGCAGTATGTTCGAGGACTAAAGAATTTTGAAGCAGAGCAACCTTACCAGCATGCGGTCTATTACCTGGCAGTTCTGCTGGCAGAACAAGCCTGGACCAAAGAAGAACTTCTTAATTCCACTGGTGGTAATGCATTTTGTATTATTCTGTTTGTAGTTTTATAACAGTGCTGTCACTAGCTCAGACTATGTAGCATTGACCACTTCCTTCCATATCTTCTCTGATTCATTAATCTTCCTAACATTTGATGCTGTATAAACTGAGCTACTGAGAGGATTTTTGAATTTGTATTCCTTTGTAAATATTCCCTGCGTGTTTTATATAAACTGATGAAAGGTGTGTGAAACTGTGATCTTTCAGTTTTGCTAAAAAGGGTCTGCTGACTACTAAGTAGCTCTGTCTGTCTTCTCGCATTTTCTCCTCAGTTTCTTCCCATTTTCTTATATCTTTCTGTATGACATCTTTTCTAACCTGCTGTTCCCATCTTGATCTTAATTTTTGGTTGTTTTCTTTTTATCCCCCATGTTCTTCAATCATTCTTAAAACATGCCCATACCATCTTATTATTTTATATGTTAATTTGCCTTTCAAGGCATTTATTTTTAAATTCTCTCATATTGTTTTTATTTGTAGATGGAGTTGTAATATTTCTGTGTAATTAAATAGCCAGATAATGCTGGCTTGGGTCTAGTGGAATAAGTTCAACCTGGTCCACGGCCTGCGGAGACAAGTGTTGAGATGTTCATCGTGGGGATAGTGTTGAGTATTTAAATTTTGTATGCAGTGTTGTAATTCTGGGATCTGATTTTGTTATAGAATTGACACTGGAGAAGGTTGAAGCATTTATTCCACAAATCCTCTCAAAGATGCACATAGAATGTCTTATTCATGGAAATGCTGATAGACAGGTTTGTGTAACTTGTAAAACAGAACATGCATGAAGTGAGAGGTGTGACATTCTCTATGGTTATGGAAAATAGTATTTAAGTTTACTGTCTGTGGTTGGGTTTGTTACTTCAAGGGTTTTGCAGTTTTATTGATATGTTGTGAAATGTGAAGTCAGAAAGCATTGGATACTTATTTCTCTGATAGGTCTTTTCTTTATAAACCTAAGAGTGACTGTAAGGCCTTCTACATTGTAACTTTGCCAAAGTTTTGAAGTAGAAGGGATGAGTTAACTATCTTTTGTTATTTTAAAAATGTGAGGACATTAATTCTGGACATTAAAAACAGTCCATGTTCACTGATAAGTTGACATAAGGAAAATGTGTAGAAATAAAATTCTTATCTTCACATTACATAACTTTGTGTTGTCCGAAACTTGTCCAGACATGCAATGGTCTCATCATTTTGTAATGTGAAAATAAAATTGTGGTCGATGTAGTAACTATAAATATTAAGAAGAATTTGAAGATCTGTGTTGATCTTGTTGAGTTGTTTATGCTCTGTTGCAGAAAGCCCTGAGCCTGGTGCATCTTGTAGAGGAAAGGCTACAGTGTTCTGTGTCCTTATGCCCATTACTGCCTCGCCAGCTTCTGCGCAACAGAGAACTCCAGCTGGTGGATGGTATGATTAATGTCTCTACCCCCTGAATACTCAGGTTTATTTCTGTCATGAAACAGTTTAAATGACTGTTCTTTTGAGACATCAGGGTCATTTATTGCCCATTCTTCCTGTAAGATTTCTGGTTTTCATAGCAGTGGATATGAAGGTGACTGTCTTCTGAGACCTGATGATGGAGGAGGCAGTAAGTACCTCTGAAGCATTGGTCAATTTCTACAAGACCACACAGTGCAACAATCCAGAAGACAGTCATCTTCAGTTCTCTTGTGTTAACCATTTGACTTCCACGTATTTCTTAGCTCACTGACTCCAGTATGTTGAAAGAAACATAGAAAGTGCTTCTGAATGTCTGTCAAATGATGGCTGAGTGTGTTCATATAGGTCTCATCAGAAAAATTAAATACTTTATTTAATATCTGATATTACATATTTATCATATCTTTTGATGATAGTGGCTGTTGGTAGGTTCTACTGTTACAGTATGAATTATGCTGAAGTTCTAGTTTAATATTCAAAATTCTAGCTTTTTCAGATTTTGAAAACACTACCTAACAGAACTGTATGATGTGTACCTCTTGAGAATTGAAGATGCTACAATAATGGATATTGGGCATCAGCTCCTCCTATGGACAGTTGTAGTACTGCGTCAGTGAGTTGATTGTTAAGGAACCAGTTTGTCAGACTGAATAGTAATTGCTTATCCATAAACCAGTTTCCAGCACAGAAACATTACAGACACAATTAGAACCTTCCCAGAGGCAAGATTATAAATTATTAGAAAAGTGACGGGACTCATTTTCAATATCGTGTTCAAAAACCTCATTAACCGAGACCCAGGCTCATCATGAGATGTGTTCATCAACTGAAGACTTGCAACTTCTTTATTTGCAGTTTTACCTCACAAGAGGTTGCAGACTTTATACATGCTGTAAAATAAAACAAATAATATGCCTTATAATTAGTACAATAAATTTGTGAATTATTATATTTCCTATGTCAATATCCAAAATCATGATTTGAAAATTAATTTTACAGATATAAAACATCCAAGCACAACATTTAAAGGAAGAGACTTAAAAATCAAACAAATCAATATAAGCAAAGCAAGATGTGCAACAGTTTTTAAAACAGTTTTTAAAATTGATAGACCTGATGATGGTGTAATACACATCGAAACATGTCGTCAATATAAAATGTAACAAGATCTAGTATCTAATGAAAAAATGTTGTAATTTTAAGTAATTTTAACAACATTTTTAAGTTTGTGTATAGACGGTAAATAAATTATTGTATTAATAAACACAAACATGACGCAATTAAGATATAAAAAAAAACTTATAATTAGGTTGGTGAATTAAATACATATTTTGCTAAAATTAACTTGCACAAATATGAAGTAAATTTATGTATGTTTTCACTGTTTCCATTATGACTGTGGGTTATGTAATAATTGTGTCTTTCCTGCAGGTTGTCATTATGTATTTGAAGTCGGTAACAGACTACATCGCAGTTCATGTACTGAGATATATTACCAGTGCCATCTGCAGTCGACACACACTAACATGCTGCTTGAATTGTTAGTGCAGATTATCGGTGAACCTTGCTTTAACATTCTTCGCACTAAGGTACTGTGAACTGACGTGGGAGAGTGACTTTATGTTAAATATTGTTTGGTTTGTGTTCTGCATTTATTTTACTTGTATAGTGTGTTTTATTAGAGCACAAGTATCGTAGCCATTTTTATTTTATTTTTAGTGTTCATGGTTAAACTTTTTGTGATTATGTTGGTCAACCAATGAATGAATGCTAATGGGAACTGAGGACGTTGTTGACTGTTTTTGTCTGCTTCTTGGGTCTACCAGGGGGAAATCACACAGGGAAGTTGTCTCATTTGTTGTCTGATGCATAAAGAAGTCAGATGATGGAATGATGATATTTACATGACTGCATATGTGCAGTGTAATTTATACTCTAATATTATATGTTCTTATCATCACTGGTGATATAAGTTACTATTGAAGAGGCTCGTTATGGAAATGCTGGACATATTCTACATTTCTTCATCCACAGTAGCATGACTTTCTTGTTATCACAGCTGTGTTGGGGAGGTAGGCAACCAACACAGCCTCAAAACTTTCCTTTTTTCCTGTCAGTAACCAGATCATGGGCCAACTATACACACATAATAACCATTAAAATATAGGTGTTTCAAACATTCCTTGATCAGCTTGACATACTTTGACCAGTCCAGTCATCTTCAAGGCTGTTATGGAATAAGTTGCCATTATTTTAAAATTCTAACTTATATTAGGTCATATCTAGTGTTAAACTTACAAAATGTAACACATTTTAAAATTACTTAGGAATCAACGATGCATATAAAATTACAATTCATATATCGTCAATTTCATGTTAAAGTAAATCTTCTGTTTTGCAGAGAAAAAAGTGCTACATATATTAAGATACTAGGATGAATATGAAATTCTTATGTATTTTTCATCAATTTTGATTCAGTGTGACCATCTTGTGAAACATGTTTTTCATTAAACAATTAAATGTAATGTAGTAATTCCAAAACTTGTTCTATATGTAGATTTCATATTAAAGATTCCATTCATGTCTTCCCATTTTTTTTTCTAGAAATGGGATAGAGTAAAATATGTCAGATTTTCTATACAGTTAGTAACTTGATAGCCAATTCTGAAATTCTGATGAAGTTTTCTCATTAATAAATGTTGTAAAATAGAATTTTGTTTGTACTTATCAGGAGCAACTTGGGTACATCGTGTTTAGTGGGATCCGGAGATCCAATGGAGTTCAGGGTCTTCGTGTCATTGTGCAATCAGAAAGACATCCAAGTTACGTGGACCAGAGAGTTGAAGCCTTTCTGGCAAAAATGGAAGTAAGTGCATTAGTGCTGAATCAGATTTCAGTTCAACATTCAACTGTCTAAAATTATGTCGCACATCATGTGAGCTAGCAGAATGACTATGAATGTTGAGTAAGCAAAAATATGAAAGCGGCTGATGTTGAAGTACCATCCTTCATCATTCAGAACACAGACCAGTAATAGAATAACTACATAAGCTTTTGCTACTCACATATCATATTCATTTGGTAAAGTTTCATTACATACATAGGTAGTTCAAATGTGATTGCGAGTTTTCGTTGTTTCTCGATTTTTCAGTTGGTTACGAACCTGCTTAAAAGAATCGTATGCTGCAGGGCTGGGGAAAGATTGTACATTAAGGGGGAGAGTACCTCTAGAACACTACCAAATATGAATATGCTGTGACCAAAATTCTTGGTCAAATTTTAACCTGCATCATATATGTGATTTATATATTTTTAACTCTCCAAACCCACATATGTGTGCAAAACTACGCACAGCATGTTTATTATGTTAAACATCCACCAGTTTAAGAAAAAATTACAACTCATGAAATGTAATAAAATAAATCAAGCATGCTGTAAATACTTTTCATAGAATTTTGTATTTGACTGTAGTTAAGCTGTAGGGATGCAAATTTCCATTCTAGAATATCTATAATTCATAATTTCCTTTTACTGTGTGGAAGAAACATACGAGAAATTGCCCATAAAGAATGCAAATGCTTTGTGTGTCATAGGTGCGCAAACTTTGAACTTGTAGGCCAAGCCCCTTCACCATGTAGTATTAAGAGTGTTTTACTGTTGGCAGGAATACATTGTGGACATGACTTCTGAAGAATTTGAGAGGCACAAAGAAGCACTTGCAGCACAACGTCTTGAGAAACCCAAGAAATTGTCTGTTCTTTCTGCCCGATTCTGGTCGGAAATAACGTTACAGCAGTATCATTTTGATAGGGCCAATATTGAAGTGGCCCATCTTCGTACTTTGCAGAAGAAAGACATACTGAACTTCTTCAAGGTAACGTGTCATCATTATTAGGCTGATTAAATAGTGGAGGTTATGGCAGGCCGCATGTGGAGAAAAGACACACAAATTTTGGGAGATAAACATCTTGTAAAGTGTCTGTTAGAAACTGTGAAAGAGATGGGAATTCTTTTGTTAAATGTCTTTGATGATGGCATTGTATTGAACTAATTAGTTTGTTTTGGGCTTTATTCATTGCTATTTGGGATTTTAATTATTTTCAAAAGCACTGTTGAAGGGTAGTTCTTTCTTTATCTTTAGGTGTAAAGGGACAACCCTTCTTTCATTGGATCTGAGAGTAGCTCAGCCTGCTAGATCAAATGGAGTATGTATCCTTTGAAGATGGCTGTGTTCTGAGATGTTGCACCATGTATTCTGGTAAAAATTGATTGATGTTTCTGAGATGCTTAGTCTGTCTATCATCAGGGCTATTACCCTAAGGGAGTTTAAGGTGTTCCTTGCATTGACCTGGCAGAGGGGACTGAGTGACATGGAGAAACAGTGAGAATTTAATTATGTGATAGGGTGAACAAAAGAGCTGGGTTTTACATTTTCTCTTATTTATATTATGCTTTCTTCTGAACTGCAGAGTCCCATGGCATTGGATAGCACCCAACTCCTCTGACTAATCACATCATACCTTCCACTGCCAGATCCCTTACCTTTCCACAGACATTCATCCTGAAGTTGGCATTTATAACGTCTGACTAAGAATATCAAACATCTTATGTTGCAGGAACTGATTGACCACGAGGCTCCATGTCGACATAAGTTGGCTGTCCATGTAGTGCCCACGGCTGACGGAGTTGCAGGACGTGGGGCAAATGTTCTGCATGCTGCTTCAGATGGCGAGGTCGTTGATGGATTTGCGCCTCCTCCACCAGGCAAAGAGGTCAGTAGTGTGCATTTACACACCACTCAGCTGTTTGTAACTTTAATGTATCCAGCATTTTGTTTCTGTACATTGTAAAAAATTAACCGTGAAGAATGTTAATATGACTTGTGATCATATCAAAGCAATCACAGGTTGAAAATTGTGTGTTCTTTGTACAGAATGCTTGATGTGAGTACGTGTAAAGTAATTTGTCCGCCCATTCACATTTTATCTCCAAAATTACTGAACATGTTTAATGAAATTTGTGTTCGGTTTGCATGCTAGAAGTTCTCTGGTGAGTTTAATTTGGTTCATATCAGACATACACAACTTGCCCACAAAATGTCTCTCATGCCCTTTGAACAAAGAATACATAAACATACTGATATCGTACATGAACTTCGGTAGCAGATGAACAGGAAAAGCAAATTTAGGAGAGAAAGAGCATGTCAAAAATCTTCCTTTCATAAGAAATTTACTCATGAAATTTCATTGTATTTGTTTCAGCCTACAAAAATTGAAGATATTACAGACTTCAAGAGTAGTCAAGGAATGTTTCCACTTGTTCAGCCTTACATCAGTCTTAACACAAACAACACAAAGTCAAAACTGTAATTATGTCGTGTCCTTGAAGGGGAGGACAAGATTATCGGTTGGTTCTAAACTTTGTGATTGGAATAATTAGTCTTATGCTGACCATATTTTGTCATTGTTCTTCGGTATGTGAACATTAGTGGTTAGTCCATACTATCTTTCTATTTTGCTCTGCGATGTCCTGCCGACTTCACAGAGACTACTTAATTGTCGAGCTTTGTATTTATGTCTAAACACTTTACTGCATTGCTGTAATTATTGTTGGACACTTCTTAATTTAAAGAGAATGAGCAGAATTTCAGAAAGATGTTCAGTTACTGTTCACTGGCCAAGAAACAGTGCGCTGCGTCTTTGCCATGATGCACTTTCAAAGGCAGAGAGTAAACTGAGAGTGTTGCCTGGAACTCAGTGGCTTGTTGTATGTACTAATATAGTAATACAATAATTGCTTTGTAAGATTTGAGGTTTTCACAGCGATGAGTATGAAGATTTCTGTCAGAAATCTTAATTGCTTTAAGTGAATCCTGATATTTCAAGCAAACTGATGTAAAGATACACTAAAGCAGGTCACGTTATTCAGTAGCATCAGGGGCTCAGAATTTTGGCCCAGATCAGATCCTTTGTACTTCATGATTTCCTACAGTCAGTATTAATGTACTACTAGTACTGCTACAAACCTCTGAGTTGGAAGCATCACTATCACCACCATTAGCATAATTGATTAATATATGTAGTAATACATATTCTTTAATATCATGAGTCATTTTGTCTGATGGAGGAAGTTCATTGCATATGTAAAATACCTAATGTTTATCTTCTGGCTGTGGAATTTATGCTGGTAAGTGTTGTCTGTTTACTTTTGTATTTGTTTAAATAATTGTCGAGTTATCAGATTTATGTTGGTGGAGGATAATATTAAAATGGATCTTAAAAAATAGAGAGTGAGAATGTGGACTGATTTTCATGTGGCTCAGGACAGGCTGAACATGTTAATGAACCTTCAATTTCTTAACTAGCTTAGTAACAGTTAGTTTGTTAAGGCCATGGGATAACTGAACCCTCAACACTGCACAGCTCTAAATCTACGGTACAGCATTGTTCTGTGAGTTCTGAGCGTCTTCACTTGCCTGAACTCCGCTGTTTGTGTTGCAGCATAGTACAATTTTAATGTGACCTGGAATCATGGAATCTAGTGACAGCTGCTGTAGTTAGCCATGAAAATGCCTGTACATACGTAGGTGGACGCTGAACTTTCTGTCTCAGGGTGTTTATATGTGTGCGAAGCGTGTAAGCTCGTATCCTTGTTTCGTAGTGAGCCTGGGCAGATTGAAAATGGAACGCAATATGAAGTCGTCAATATCTGGCTCAGTAAGAAGAATTTTTGTGCGCAAGTATGGCATAATGAAATGCAAGGTAAAGCATTTTATATCTGCGTACAGTACGTTATGTGTACTGTCAATTCTGTTTGTTCATCAGCAACAGGAGATAATTTAGTCTGCAAAATGTGAACAAAAAGTGGAAGACACATTACCACACTTGTTTTACCTAAAACTGTAAATTTCAAGTTTCTGTACCAAAATATGTTCATAGATGGGTTGACAAGCTACTGACAGAATGTATTGAGTGCTGTTTGTACTATTAAGGATAAAACAACTGACTGAAGTAGCAGGCACAATTTTAGGTAAGTGTCAAATCTCTTTAAAGATGTTCCTAATGCACTCCCCTTTTGCATTGACAGGATTAATTTATGCTATTAACGTAGCTGGAAATTGCTTTCAGGAGGCTGCAAATACAAAATTCTGAATTTACAATGCAATAAAATTTTTAAGACATGGACCTCATCTTAAATTCCATCTTGCAGCTTAAACTAAAATACCTGTAATTAAAACTGGACTTATCTGTTTCATAATGAACGTTATTAATCCACTATGTAATAATAAGTATGATTAATGGCATAGTGACACAAAAAAGTTGATGTATGATGCAAAAAGGTGACATGGTTCTGTTTTTATCATCATTTTATACTTGTACACTCATTTTTAACATGTTAAAATCTCAGATGACTAAATTCCTGTGACTAGACAATCAGTCCATTTCTGACTAACCCTCATATTAAAATATCATGTCTCCAGAGAAAACTTAAAATTAATGTTTATTTTAAAATAGGTAGTCATGGTGTAAGGGAGAATATAAGTAATGCCAAGTAAATAACTAAATGTTTTTCTGTTATACATTTTATTTAACTGTTTATACTTAATGGACCTGCATACTGTTTTTTTTTAGTTATTCGTAAAAGGTCATTGGCTGGAACCTTCAGTTTATTGTCAGCATGCCAGAACTGTGTATTTTTAGGCCAGTTTTTCTTGTTTCATCTTATATTAACTCTGAATTCCATTCCATTAACCTCCCACCAACACCTAGCTTCCCCTCCCAAAGTATTGCAACAAAGTTGTTATTTATTCACATCTCAGCCACATGCTGAAGATGTTTTTCACAAATGTGTTTGTTCTGCTTCTGTTACGCACTATTGATTCTGTATTTTGTTGGGGGATTGCATCAGATGGTGATGTAATACTTAAACCCCAGTTGCAATCTGATTTAAATGGCACAGCACTAAAACCTCAAGATGGCATTTCTAGTCCAGACCTGAGAGAAAATAGTTTCAGGTTTAATTCAACCAGTTTTACTGCAGCTAGAATTTCATCTCCAAGAGGGAGTGGACAGAATGTTTCAGAGGATACAAAAGGAGAGACAACTGAAGGGGTAGTAGAAGACAATGGCCAAGAAGTGTTGGAGACGCAGCATGCCATGTGCAGAGTCACTACAGAGGAACTTGTATCCACAGCACAAGCAACTGTTACAAGGGTCCTGAAAGGCCTATGTAATACCAGTAAGTTGCATTTCAGTGTTCTCTTGAGAATCTGTAGTTCCTTTAGTTACTAAAGTTAAATGTGAGGACAGTGTGTTGTGACCTGCATCTGACACCTTCAGAAATCTTCCCATTTTCATTTCGTCTTTGAACTCGGAACTGAACACTGTTTGATATATTTTCTGTGTACATGTCAGTGGTGTGAGACTTTCAGGCTGTACCTAGTCTCACCATATTGTTTGAAATAAAGTTTCCAAAACTGGTATCAGTTTACATATTATTTTGTTTGTTATTGCTTTTTTTGTTGTCGTGATTTTCAGAGGAAATGGAGGATCGGTTCCACAACCTGGAATTGCAGCTGGCAGACCAGTTAAATGTCATCAAAACAATGTTAGTGAACATAGAAGACAAGATCATGGAGCAAGATCAGTCAACACGGCAGTCTCAGAAACGCATCATGGGTACCATCTTCAGGCAGTGTCCGTCAGTCCAAGTGCCGTACAGAAATGGGTAAGTACATCATTTTGATCTCCATGTGTGAAAAGGAAAAGAACTTACTACCTTTGTTGCAGGTTTGAGAAACAAGCGCACATAACAATATGGATTACTGAACTTTTGAACTTTGTCCATTGTCTGGTATTATTTTTTTTTTTTTTTTTTTTTTTTGAAAACTGTTTTTGTCCTTTGGTGTAGAAAAGAGGGTCACCTATTCTTTTGGGTCCAATTGAAAGAGCTAACCTCTCTTTGAAACAGACCCCACTGAGTAGTTGCCCCACTTCTCTAAATTAGAATATCAGATGATGGACAATGTCTTATAGTCGGCGCAGTAGTTTTCAAGGGAAAGGCTAGGAGGAGTCATTTGTTCTTATCGTATAATGCTGACTGGACCGAGGAGCCCAAACAAAAGAAATACACTGACCGTGCCACCTCAGGTACACAGAGTAGGCCCGTCCGCCAGCTCCCCCACCGGCCAAAAAGTACTTTGCCGACTATAAAACACATACAAGTATATGTTATATTGAAGTCTGTTATGTTTGTATTTCAATCAGACTTGCTTTATTAACAGTCTGTCACCGAGTAAATGCTATTATATTGACCTATTTTCATCTTCTGCTTGTTTTGATATTCAGTTGCTTCATTTTCACGCACTTATACATAAAATATAACCAATTGCATATGATCTAATGTGATGGTTTTTCTGTAATATTTGTGTGTTAAAAGTAATATAATGAAGTAAGATTGATCCTAGCGGTGTGAAAAGAACTCTTACGCTGCATCATAAAAAGGAAAAACCTAAGTAAGATTGTATGCACTTGGTTTTTTTATGTGGAACCACCAGAAAATGGTAATATTACATGCTGAAAAATATGGTGAGAGTATTTAGGCCATTACAAAGGTATTGAATGACAAATAATGTAGTCTATTAATTTTGTGAGCCTAATTTGATAATATTATGATACTGGCTACTGGGAACGACCTGTTCTTCAAGTGCCTAGGCACTGCAGGTCCTAACTTTTCGTTGGCTTTGATCTACAGACATTTGGTAGGACTCCTTGGACGAGGGATCGGCCCGTCGCAAGGCCTCTACCTGTACACAGGACAGCACAACACAGAGAAACGCAGACACATCCATGGCTTGAGTGGGATTCGAACCCTCGATCCCAGTGACCAAGTGGCACAAGGCCCACACCTCAGACCGTGCAGCCACTGCGGACCCCAATATTATAATTGGCAGAATAAATCCTGTAATAAAGGCAAAATTGGCCATGGTACTTGACTAAGACTGGACAATGCCATTTATGTGTATGTGGGAGTGAAGGCAGAGCTCCATGCATTCTTAATTTCAGCACTGTTTTTTGGAGTGATTTTTCACGTGTTACTTAAATATTGGGCGTCTGTGCAGGAGGACAAGTTTGACAACATTTGAAGAAGAGGAGACTGCAAGGACAACCTGGGAGGATGAGGAATCTTCAAGAGAGGTTTCAGAGAGTCCTCGTGATGCGGAGGTGAATCGTTACAATAGCACTATCCGTACAGAACCACTTCCTGGACAGCCTCATAGCAGGTGAGATTCTTCTGTGCTTTGTTATACAGGGCAGATATTTAATGACTTCTGTGTTTGTCTTTTTTTCAAGCACATGATATGAAAATACAGCGTTACCAAAATGTTTGGTGTGCATTAACTAAGAGCAAGTTGCTAGTTTGATTTTGTACAGCCTTTGTAAAAACATTGTAATGGAATAGAGCAACATTCAGAAACGAAGATATGGAATTTGACATAGGATGAAGAGGAAAATAAAGAAAGGAACAAAGAAACAACACTTGCTGTTGTACAAAATAAAGACTGAAGCTGCAGTAGCATTCTTAATATATTTTGGTTAGTCTCACCTCAGTACTTACATAGCACAGAGCCGGGATAGCTCAGTCAGTATACGGGCTGGGCGATCGGGGTTCGATCCCCGACGGGCAGAGGATTTTGCGTCCAGACCAGCTCTGGGGCCCACCCAGCCTCCTGTCCGAGAAAAACCTGCATAATGAGCTTTATAATTTGTGTACAGTGCAAGAAGCCATGTCTTCACCTATTACTGGCGTATCCGAGGTGTGGGATACAAGCTGACGGGATGGAATCACCGTCGCTCCCTCCGCAGTCCCTCCTTTTACATCTCTCCAGGTGGTTATCACATGTACATTCGCATCTACCCACGCCAGAATGAAGAAAACGTGTACGTTCACGTCGGCGTCACAGCAGGCGATTTTGACGACAACCTGTCTTGGCCGTTCAAGTTGAAGCATCGAGTCAATATTCTTGACCAGGTGTTATCTGAAGATGGACAGGAGGATATCAGTTCTCGTGTGTGGGACCCAGCAGCGCTATGTAGTGCTTTCAACTGGCAGAAGCCAACATCGGGCGACAACTATGAGTGTGTGGGCCTGGGCTTCGCTCACAGCGTAATTCGCTCCAGGCACTACATTCGTAATGATGCCATCGTTATCAGACTCAGTGTCTACTTAGATTGAGTCGCTGTATTGCCAGATATATCCACTTGTAACAAGGAAATAATCTGAAAATTAAATTTTGTAGAGGAATTAAATATTATTCGTCTGGTGATGTGTAGGTCAGTGATTTTTATCTTCCTTTACAAGTTCTTTGGTTGACTAGGTAAGACTGAGATTTGAGGTTTTTGCTGTCGTGAAGATGCTGATAGTGGCTTCTGCGTTGTGATGCTATGTGGTAGTGTAGGTGGTTCCCAGAAGATGTTCTTCAAAACCTGGTAACCACCTGCAGCGCTACACGGCATTAAATTTCAGAAGAACACAGTCGGCAATAAGACGTTATTTAGCTTTGAGTCAGATGGACAAAACTTGCAAATTTTGTAACGAGGTTATACGAGAATCCGTGCACTCTTTTGTTATAAATTGACATATGAGAAGTGAATATTTTTACTTATTGTATATGATTTTCAGTCTGTGTATCCAGTTTAATGTTTTTTTCTTTACAAGGTTTGTATCGGATTCGACTGTAGAATAGATCGTGCTGTCTGAAATTTCAAAGTATGTTTTGAAAACGAGGTGCTAGTTTCCCTTCCCCATCACAGATTTATATAGTGAGTCCAATGGTCGGTGATCCTGTTGGGAAACTGTTTCTGAAACCTCCGTTCCTTTGGAAGCTTCAGTACTTCCTGTGATTGTCATCCGGTCTTCAGAAGCTGTTTATTCTGTGCCTTTTGAGTTGAAATTTAATTTAAGAAAACGAGTAAATTTACATTAATAGAGTCGAAGAGTATGGAGAGTGAGAATGTCTGTAATGTTGCATGTTCAGTATATTCAACGAAGGTTTGTTCATCCTGGAATTTTGAAAACCACTCAAAGTTTGCATTCTCTTCCCAGATGCATTTATTAATATTTATGGGTTTCAGGGGCTTTCTAGAAGTTTTTTAGAATGTGATGCAAACTTTGTTTGGTCTTTAAATTTACCTTGTCAGAAATTATAACAGTCAAATTCAATGCTTTTACTTGAAGGCAATATGAGAAGCTGCAGTTATGTCATACTGCTCATATAATTATAAATAATTGTCATCTAGCAGCAATACTCTAGATCCCATCACCACCATGATGGGAGTTCAAATGATTTATACTTCTGCCCATTGTTTTTATTATACTTTAACCTTCTCATCCTCCTTGATTTTGTTTCACAATTCAGACATTTCTTATTACCAAGTTGGCAATTTCGTAATCTAATATAGGGAACTGTTCGAGTATGATTGGACTATGCCATTTTATTGCGGTGATATATGTTTACGATCTTTTACGCTCATTTGAATCTGCCGCTTCTGCACTGTCATTTGTTTCGAGACAGGCAGCGCCGCTGCGGCATAATACAAAGGTTCGGTAATTTGCAGGCAGCGTAGTGCGCATGAAATTACGCCTTAGTGGTCATGGCCGATTGTACGTTATCAGTAATCATAATTATTGCTTACGCAAATGTCATTCATACTCCTATGACCATGGTAAGTTACAACATACAGATTATTATTGTTAGCCACTAGTCAAAGAGTGACATCATACCGAAGTGTTTTGGGGGTTATTTAAGAAGGTTAGTGTTGCAGATATTTCTTGAAGCCTTGTGTTTGTGATGAAAGGCAGATCGACTGTCTAGTTTGAAGTCGGAACGCAGATGTGCTTGAAAGTCAGTGTTAGACCGTTGTTTATTATAAGATTTATTGTGCTGGAACCCTTAAAAGTCGATGTAGAACAGTTGTGAAATACAGTAATCTGCCGTCAAACATGCCTCAATGTTTACATTTTAAAAACTTCAAGCGATCTAAATTAACTACTGATATAGCCCTAAGACGAACAGCCAAATACGATTACAGTCTCACGCACAATATTACGAATTCCCGATAATTTGTGTAAATACGTCAAAACAACGGGGACCAGACATAAACAATAGATAAATGTAACCTCTGGGATCGGTTGTTACGAAATTCAATCAGCTTTTGTCAACAACATTTGTGTCTGCAATAAAAACGCACCACGACCACATATACCATACACAGAGATTCAAAATAGCAAATAATGCATGTGTGAAACTCCTGTGTTCACGTCTTCACTCCAGTTCATAGAAATTACCTTGCAGGTTACAGGTTAGCGTAGTGATAATGCTTTACATTTGCCTTCAATAGGTAACGGGTCGAATCTCGGTCAGAGTACCAGTCATCCTTGGGCTTTTGGTGGTTTCCCTGTGTTCGTCGAGACGATTACCAATATAATACCTGCAAACAGGCTACAATCACCTTCCAAATTCTTATCTCTGATTTTGCCAGATCAGTGGTGCTATATAACGTGTATTTGAAACAACATAATTAAATAACCGAAGGATAACATCAGGTTGTGCCTAGTGGGCCTACCCAAGTGTTGCTGTGAGTCATGGCTATTTCCCACACACGCTTCATATACATAAACCTTGCTTATGGAGTGATGCCGCAGGGCGGTCGGGAGGTAGGCACACTCCTTTGTCGTAGATGCCTACCCCAGGTTTCAGATGTGTCGGGAAGGGCGTGGAGCTGAAGCTAGTGAGCGCGGCGAAAAATTCTTCAGGGCCAAATGCATGAATTTTACATAAAGCCGAAGGTCATTTTTGCAGAGCGCTGAAGTATCATACGTGCTAGGTGAACAAAAGGTTGGTATAAATATCATCGCATGCTTAGGCACGTATTTCGAAGATTATCTGTGTCTGCCCTTCCACCAACAAAGCTGTTAAACAACGAAACAGATTTCAACTAAATTTGGTGCTGTAGAACTTCACTAAGTTGTGTACGGCCATTTTGATTTTGATTTAATTCATTCCTAAAGGCACTTTAAGGGTCTAAACTTTAGACTCTAAAGGAACGGTAACGGAAATATTCTGAGATTTCGATAAAATTCATTTTTAGGCATTAGGGCGTACTTTAGCCTGTAATTGTATTGTTTCAAAGCTGTCGCAGTACAGACATCACACTCCACCGAGTTGGACATTATTTCGCCTTTAATTTCATTCAACATTCACCATGTCGAAACATATTTGCAAATAAAAGTCTAGATTTTAGTTACATCCATATTTTATGTGAAGATGGCTGTCTTATGGGTTCTTGAGCTCTGTAGTGTCGTAGAAATTGGTCGACGTTTCATATATGATTACAACCATCATCGTCAGGTGCGAATAATCCTGAAGTACTTCTGAAACGTCGGTCAGATTCTGCGAGAGACAACAGCATAACATCCCAAAAGACAGCCATCTTCGGAAGAGCAGACGATTAAAATGGAGCTTAGAGAAATATGGAGTGCATTTGTAGACTGGATTACTGTGGCCCAGACCTGTTTCTGTGTGCACGAATTGAAATTAAGGAATCATTCTACAGGACGTGTGTTCGACGCCCACAGTCTGGTCTTCAGACAGTGATGCAAGCATTGAAGGAAACCAACTTTGACACACAAGTTAGACTGTCTAGTTGCTGAGGTTGGGGGCCTGCAGTAGACATGGGGTTATCAACCCTAGGTTCGAGGACCGCATGTGGCCCCCGTTTTACCTTTATGCTCCCTTAAGACGTGTTATTGAAATTTGATGTTGATAGGAAAGTAAGATATTGTAGATGCGTCATATTGTGATTTATTTAAATAGTATTAAAAATATATTAAAATTAGCCGTCAATCACAATATAATATGATTAATTTCAACTATTTATTTTGTTTTCTATATTCAATTTCATTAATAGTTTGAAACCTTTACTTCACAGTCCATATACAAAACATTGACATCACTACGAAATACGAAATACAAACATATTAGTGACCTATGATACTACAACGAATGAAGAAACAATATAAAGGACAAGAACATCATAAGAAAAATGAAAACAAAAAAACATTAAAAATCAGTAAAATATCAGTAATTCAGTGAAAAGTTTATATACATAACACCAGATGATGGCTATATATAGCCGAAACATGTCGTAAATGTTCCACATGTAAATCGAGTACTCGATAGGGAACGTAAAATGATATTTTAATCTTTTAATTATAGGAAAGTAAATAAAACAGTATGTTATAAAGAACCAAGTTGTAAATTTTAAGACGAATGCAAATTTTTCAATAGTTTAAGTTTTCGTCGAACGATTATACTTTGTATTGTACTGAAATATTCGTGTCTAATTATAATAGGGCATAAGCAGAGATTTGAAAGTTGAAGCCGGATTTACACTAATTTGTAGTGTACTCGTTTTGCGGGGAAATGAAATGCGAACTCGAATTGATGTAAACAAATCTTAAAATTATTGAACTTTGTTGTCATGTTGAAAACGAAGTTAAGCAGAGCGGTATAGTGTCTAAATAAGAAATTAGTATGTTTTGGTGTATCTTTCTGAACGAATAATAGTTTTAACAATTCTGTCGATAGTTTCGTTTCGATTATCATAATTTCTGATTAGCATTGAATTGTTTTCTTCTCAAATTTTCATAATACCGAATTAGAACAAACTTTATTATTTCTTTTCTTCCCACAAGTTTCATTAGATATACCAAGGTTTATCTGTATTTTATTATATAGTATATAATTATTCTTTAAAGTCGATCTTAAAGAAATAGAAAGTGAAGGTTTGGACTGAGTTCAACTGGCTCAGGATAGAGGCCAACTGTAGGATGTTGTGAATAGTGTAATGAGCCTTCGGGTCCCATAAACATGTTGAGAATCGTTTATTAGCTGATCGGCTATCAGCTTTGCAAGTTATATGTTCGTGTTTCATTTTTTCGCTGTCCCTTATGAGAGTACGCGTAGAATATTTTGGAAGTCGATGTCTCTCCATTCGTTCCACGCGGTCCTGCCTGTTCCTCTGAGAAATTATGTGTGTTTATTTTAATCGTGGGAAATGTATATGCATTGTGAATTCGATCAAATATTCTGCATCTCACTGCTGGTAGGATAAATCTCTGCTGCTTACATTCGTTTTCACTGGTTTATAGCAGAGTCCAGCGTTCTGACCCTTAAAGCAACGCGGGTTACTGAACCATCGTATGTGTTTGTGAAAAGATTGCTGCAACTTTCTAGAAGTCAGTTGTAAAAATAATAGCTTGGTGTATGACCCTTCAAAGTTGAAGAGAATGAACTTGTTTGCACTTTGTTTCAGCATTTTCTTTGCGTGAAAACCAGCTGTCATGGCTGAGGTTTATCGTCATTTTATTTAGTTTCTACTGAGGTTTTCCTTAGTTCCTCCAGTAAAATGTCGGGACTGCCCCCCAAATTAGACCACGATCTCCTCCTTACATATTATTTTAAATTAATAATTCATTGATCATATTATTCGATGTCATGTAGCCTGATCTTCTGACACGCCGTTTAACAAATCTTAAGTTAACAAGCGGTACTCAAAAGTAGAATTGAAGTGTCTGACTCACCCCGTTATTGTCGCTTCAGTAGAAGTTCTACTTGTCTGATTATGATTGAACGCCTTAAAGGTGCGCAACCCAATACACAGGACAAGAAAGGGAAGAAGATTACAGAGGAAGACCATCTCCTGCCATCACAGCTAAAAACATTCTGTTGGAACACACTCGTAATTATCTTCGAATTCTTTTCGCACCATGGATTATTGCATCAGCTTCTGATCGTCTCAAAGTCTTCTGTAAAACTTCGGTTCCCACATGTTTCATGATGTCACATTCACGGAATACCAGCGAAGAAGAATAACTCCATGAATCAGAGTCATCCTTCAGAAGCTAACAGTAGTTTAGCTAGTCAAATTCTTCGTCTTTTATGGTGACAACATTCACGGTAGATGGATGCATCTACGGATGGGTGAAATGAATGATTGGGTAAATTGATGAATGAGTGGATGGATTAATGAACGGGCAGATGAACGTCAGGTTTTGATTTTGGTCTTGTGGATTGTGATTCCGTGGATGAATAGATGAATGACTGAAGATTATTAAAGTGAAACGTTTCTTGGATAGTCGGTTCTTCCTTCGTGGGTGTTTTAAACGTGTTAAGTCCATTTACGTCTGTCGTTGACTGTACATGAGCACATCGTGACTGATTGTTTCCGCAAATAAATAACCCAGACCTTCCCCCAAGGTGATCAGATGTGAACGATCTGACAGTTACCCGCACGGTTTCCAATGAACCGTGCCGCGTTCTAAAATTGAGTAATGGTTGCCAAGTGTTTACATTAGAGGCTGGCCAAACAACTACGAAGTGACTGATTTCAGCGCTGCCTTCTCAGCGAATATTCACAACAAGAAGTTTTCATTTTCAGTGTTAATTTACAGCGAATTATCTACCTTGTGTCACAGAAGGCTGTGAAGTAGTTCTCCACCAAAGAAGTTGCGTCACCATTCGTTTCTTAAAGCCTTTAGTCGGGATTTAAGAAAAACAAAAATAAAGGAACATGGTTCCTTTTCTCTGATACAGACTGCAGTAGCTGACGCAAATGAATTATTACTTGTCAAGTGAGAGAGAGAGAGGAATGTGCCGTTTGGGAGGAGAGTTACCACGAAAACATTGCGCCACTGCCTCTAAATACTCATGACGCGAATGTCAGGGCACGTGACAAATGTTAAAGAGGTGGATGAAACTGCAGTTTCAGACATTTTCATTATAATAGGGCCCATTACAATGATTTTTAGTAACCGCGGCGGACTAACATTTGGTGGGCTTGGATTCAATACCTCTCTACGTCAGCTAAGGCAGAATGCTTATGTCATCAAAGTTTCGCATCGTCTTCATGCACGTAATTGTAAAGATATAAACATTTTTCACACGAACTTTAAATAAATGTTTATTATCTATCTTTATATACATTTCACATCTGTACCCCCAACATTTCGCAAGTTATTGTAATAAAAACCGAAATATAGACATAGGTTTTAATGGCGAGGTTTTTATTACTCGAAATAATTATCACTTATTTAAATGAGTACCCTGCACTAAAATGTCGGCAAGGTGAAATCAACGAGAGAGTTGCATATTTAATGCGATTCTGGGCGGGGATGCGATGTCGCGACCCTGGCAACAGTGGACCTTGTCACACTTTGACCCAGTAATTTAACTGCCATCACCAGCTGTCAGTCTGTCTGTCTGAATGTCTGCCAATAGCTGTGCCCTGGTATTGTATCATCACGCCATGAGAAGTTTAATCATGTTAGCAGAATAGGATAAATGGAGCAGCCATTGATAATGGAGATCTGAGGGACAGGAGAAAGCTGTGCTGAAGTGTGCCTCTCGTGGGTTAGGTTAGTCTTCAGGAAAATGCTGGAACAATGCGTTAGATAACTTCCTGGAACAAATAAACAATTGAGATTCGCGGTTCTTACGTTACTGAACATGTCGATGTTTGTCTTATGGATTTTAAAGCCACGTGGACTTGTACGTAGATACCAAAGTTTTGGAGGAAGATGGTTCCTCCAATTTCTAGGTTTTCTAAACTCGTATTTATGGATTAAATGAAAGTAAGATCACAAGTTGTTCCCAGAACTTCTTTTTATATGTTACGACAGTAGTGACGAACTAGAAATTGTGAATACCAAGCGGCGATTATGTATTCCCAGCTGTTGATTTTGTATAATCACAGGTTATTGTTCATAATAACCGGAATATTTACTTCTACCGTGATAAATGTAGCTATACTACCTAGAATTTACGCTGAAAAAACACAGGAAGACTTAATATAACTAGGTCTGTTTGTCACTGACTCTAGAATGAACAATAGATTATGAATGATGAAGGCAATAAGCATCCCTGAAACGTCGATAAATTTCTACCAACTACAAAATGCAATGTCTCAGAAAACTCATCTTCATGCTCGCCTTCGTGAGAACCTGAAATTCACCGCAAATAACATTTGCCGTTCTGGTGGGAACTCCTCAATATGGCATTGTGAAGTGGGGTTGTTTTCTCAGGAAGGGGCAGACGATAAGACCTTTTGATGATCGGAAAGAAAGCAGAATGGACACGCTCTAGTTATTGCCAACTACGCGGCAAATTAATTGACCTCAGACAAATCGCTCACGAGCAATGCCAAGTCAAGGCTGAAATTACAAGTGGCCTACAACATGACGTCACGTGACTTTTGTGACGAATTTTATGTTTGTCGTGTTCTTTGTAGAAGTGCTAACTGAGGGCGTCGTGCCCGTCTGTCCTTTATTTCATGTCCGAATGGATTTATACAATACTATTTCGCGTTCTAAATGTTAAGATGTCGCTATGGCTCAATTTGACCCAGTCCACTAGCCCCCGACGTTGAGAATGCTGATAGATGAGTAGGAACATTAGTGGAATGATGATTGACAAGTGAAGACCGAAGTATTTTAACAAAACCTACCACTTTTTTCATCACGCATCCCATGTGGATTGCACTGGAATTGAAGACATGTCTCTGTGGTGTGTATTTTCCTGAAGCTATGGCACAATAGGCGATCAGACATCTTAAGCTCATTATTCGAGCTTTATTCTCGTTTGGATTTCCTGTGTCTTTAGCATTAGTTCACATAAATAACACGTCGCAAACGCTGCTGGATGTATTGTGATGACATAGTAAAAAAGTAAAGTTTGTCCCACTATACGCCAAATAGGCGCTTGGGGTGAGTGGAGGTATAGCTCCTCTCTTCTTTGACCTCGGCACTAGATGGGGGTGAGTGGTCAGCATCACGCCCCGGCCGGCTTTACCCCCGGGAAAGGACCCCAGTACCCATTGTAGAGGAGGCTGGGTGGGCCCCAGAGCCGGTCTGGACGCAGAGGCTAGAGGAAAAATCCTCTGCCCCCGTCGGGGATCGAACCCCGGTCGTCCAGCCCGTAGCTAGTCACTATACTGACTGAGCTATCCCGGTTCATGATGACATCGATAACAAGAAATATTAATACATAAGTATATAAAACGAACTTGATTCTTCTTTCAGACGTTACAGTTGCGATTTATAATGTTTGTGTAATTAAATGTGTGACGTGTATGAGGTGGGGAAATTTTACCTCATCTCATAGGGAATTTCCTCTCCTATCAGAGCGCTCGAGTGAGTTCAAGTACTGCAAGAGTAAAGTGATCCAAACAGTTTATTATTGATTGCTCGCAAACTTCGCGCGTGAGCTTAACCATTTGTTTTTATTTAAAGGATCTTCTGTTGCCTGCCTTTGAAAGGACACGCTTTCATTGACGGGAAATGGCGTCGCACGTTTCCTCAAACATGAAACGGTGGCGGGCTTTTGTGAACACGATAATGGACCTTCGGGTTCAATTAAACTCAGGGAATTTCTTAAATAGGCGATCGTGCTGTTTTTTCTCGAGGACTCTTCTCTATTGTGTAGAAACGTTTCGTGTTCCGAAGTTTAACCGTCTTTATCACAACCTCTGGGGCTAGGCGTGGTGTCATAGGAACGGTTGCAGTGCCTGAGTAGGATCAACGGAAGAGCATGGGTAGTCCCGAAGGTTGGCGTCGATGTGCTGTTGCGTTGAGGTGCAGGTACTTCGAGGATGGATATCTTTTAGATCGACAACACGAACGGAGACTGAAGGAATTTGAAATAGTTTATTAAATGATTACGTTTCTAAAGACTTGACGACTCACTTTTACACACATCTATTCTGTAGTGTATAATTTACAATTTTACAACATGAATTGTACACTTATTTTAATTTATCCCAAGAACCAAACGATTTACGTTACACTTCTCTTATCTAATGACGTATCAATCTTTATCATTCTCTATCTCCATGTCAAGTTTTACTGAAGGCAGACGAAATTCTGAAATTTGTTACGCTAAATTTTTAATTAAAAAATTTCCAAACTGGATGACTCATGTCTTGACTGCTTGAATGGGCGTTCGAGATATCGAGACTTTTGAAACGAATTTTCTGGATTCCGTGTTATTGATACAGTGCGTCATTTTGTGTTGGGCAAGGCCGTGGTCTAGGAAACACGGAGTTTTCCTCCGGGGGCTTCCCCGGTTTCTCCGTGGCATCCCAACAATTACTCCATTCACACACAGAAGAATGCAATGGCAAACCACTTCTGGATCATCTGCCAAGAACGTATATGAACAGGTCCCAGTCCGAGAAAAGGATGGAAGGATCCTGTTCATATGGACCTGTCGTCAGACAGAACACTAAATAATAATAATAATAATAATAATAGGCTGTATATTCTATGTTTATTGAAGAAGCAGGAAACTTTGTTCGACTTTTATGAATGTAACAATAGAACCTACTCCGAGACATGTTCAAATAGAATAAAAAAGCTGGTAGGGGCTATTTTTTAGACGAATATTTTCTACACTGTAATTAAAAGTGAGGTGGGTTCTAGTCGTATAGTATGTTCGGTTCCTAAGATGGAGGTTAAGCCCACAGGAAGATCTTTACGTACACAACATCACAACGAAAATAAATCTGTAGACATATGCCCATTCTCACAGCAGGATTCGAAACCGTGTTCTCAGTGTTCCAGCTGCTAAGACCGAGATGGACGTCAGATAAACAAAAAAGTGTCTTAAATTACAAAATTAAAACGAGTGGCGACGTAAGGCGTGATTTTTCTAACGCATTCTGTTCTTCCCACCAAACTGATTCATTCAAGGTTTTCAACCCAGTCAACTTGTCTAGCTGTTCATTCTTATGTTACTATGACAACGGCCGTGATAAAAAGAAATCATTTGGTTAGGAGTGGGGGAGTGTGCAATTTTATTAATAACAGTCCTGCTAACAGACAAGTGACGTTCTAGCTATCTATATAAAAACAGGAATGGAGATGTCATTCACATAACCTGTCCGTTAGTACAGTACAGTACACAGCAAGTATCATCAGTTCTCGTTTGTCAGTGTTGAGAAACAGACGCGCTCTGCAGTTCGGCATGAGACCAGGTAACGAACGTACTACATAAGACTTAGGCCTCAGTCTGTTATTTCGTTTCGAGATTAATTAAATTTGTTGAACGTGTGATGAGAAACTCAGCGAAGTTCTGTTATAAAATTGGTGTGGTTGGTGATGTAATGTTATAAACGAGTGACAGCGAAAATGTTATTCAGAACAGTTAAGATGTTACAGAATTTTACGATCGGATTTTGTATTTATATTAAAGTAAAACATTAACCTGCTCTTTTATCTGGGGTTATTATAGAAACAAATGTCTAATTTGAGCATGAAGTCAGGCAATTAGCCTACCACAGCAGATTCAAACTGTTCTACTTCTCCAGTATTCTGACAAGAAATTAACTTGTGCAAATGTGTGACGATAAATCTTGAGAATTTTTTTAATAAAATTAATCTGATATTATTTAAAAGTGTACAAGAATTAACGCGGAAAGAGGACAGGAGAAAATTTAGTTTATGGCTGCAGAATTTTATCGTTGTAATAAATAAATTTTTCACATCTGACTGACCTGGGTTCGATAAGTACCTGCATATTCCAGTTACCCAACTACATTTTTCACAAAATTACAGTTTCATCCTTAGTTATTTAACATTCTGTGCATTGTAGGAGGTTGAAAAACTTTATGATTCGGTAATGCTTTATATTGCAGGCCTGTTATATGCTTTAGAAGTCATGTGTTTGTGTACTTAAGGTTACGATGGTATCAGAAAACTGCACAGGGCATTTGTTGAGTTTCGTTGTTGTTTAGAACTAGGGAAATTATTTTAGACCCATCAATATAATCGGCATTATATTGTTTTATACAGCTAATTTAACAATTTTAAATTGAATCTCGTCGAAATAATATTTAAGAATTTAGTCCATACCTCACAGAAAAGACGATCATAATCCACAAATACAAAATGCAGAGTTATCGATTATTAAAGCACAGTTGCCACTGGTTTTTAAAGGGTTAGCAGTCGGTAATTCTGCATTTTTCCCAATGTAATTATGGGTTTATGGTTCTCTGATTAACAGCTATTATTATCTTAAACAGTATTAACCTTTTCTTCTTTGTAATGGTGAAATGGTGTGTTTTCTTTGCGGTACGGACTGAATTCTTAAATATTACTTAGATGAACTTTAGGCTTTAAAGGGATACTGGATCGTCTTACAAGCAGAAGTGTCTCGTGTTGCCTCCAGGACCTTGGCGGATATGGCTTTGCTGTGTCTTGGGGAGTGCGTTGATGGTCACACCACTGAGTGTGGGCAAGGAACGCTGTGACCAGGACCGCCTGGCTTTGTACACACTTCGTGTGGAAACACACTGGAGTCGCGAACTCTTTCCCAAACAATTTCCCGAGTGGAGACCGCCTGCTCAGTGGTCCAGGCTTGTCGGTAAGTACAAACAAACTTGTGGAACGTTCGAATCCAAAGCCCATTTCCTTCCCAACTAATTCCTGGTAAAATTCATGGAGCTCTGTGACTTACATTCGAAAGACAGGCGGTTTGGGGACACTGATGAAGGTTTGTAGTTTTCTAAGTCAGTGTATACGAATGCAACAACAGCTTTAAACAAACGAATTCCGCTTCTTTAATAGTCTCTTCTATTCTCTTTTGCTCACTATTTATCATCGTCACGTCTGATTCTTTTTCTTAATTTTAGCGTTGTTAAATGCGTTTCCCGGTGAAAAGGGCCTATGTAAATGCATTTTAGGTATCTGACTCATTAAAAGACGGGGATTTCATGACTAGATGAGCGACATTAGTTTTTCATGAAGGCATTTACTCAGTCAAGTTAATTTACGACTCATAGTTTTGTTCAGGAAAACTCTGTTTGTGCTGTTTTGAGTCCTGGTGTCTATTTTACGTTTTTAAAGCAAACGAGGGATTATTGATCTATTGTATTGTGTTATCCGGAGGAATGAACACATTTCGTTTTAATATGGGCTGTGTCCCTGTTTAAATAGCACTGGGCTTAAGTAACCGGCACAATAAAAGACAAGGCAGTATTTTGTTAGGAACTTGAACTTGAAAATGTGAAGCAAACTTGTTGTTGAAACATCTGAAATCTTGTTGTGGTTTGCGGTTGGGAAATTCTGAATTTCCGAACTTCGCGTCTAAGTTGTTAGCATTCCTATTCCGTGTTCGGGGGGGGGGGGGGGGGGGGGGCGTCTCTGGTTCAAATGCCAGCTCGGAAACCGGATATCCTGCATGAGGTTTATCGTGGTTTTGCTCAGTCCCTCCAGGCAAATGCTTAAATTAGGCCAAGTCCGTTCGTTACACTTCCGTTTTAGTTCATTATTCATCATCGTATCATCGGCGCTTGAAGTCTGACTCGTTCTACTCTTGTGTTCCTTTAGTCGTACGTCATTTTGTCGTTTGCTGGGGTCTGTTTACTCAAGATGCCTTACGTAACTGCACATTCTGTTTTAGTAATTGTTATTGTTGACTGTGTCATGTATGCAGACTGCTTCACAATCACCTAATTCTTTTTCCGTTAATCTTATTTTCGTTGGTTTTTTGATAAGCCTGTTTTATTATAGTTGCTGCTGTTCTCCTGTTAAGCTGCACTAACGTTACAGTATTACCAAGACCGTTGACCTCTCCTGTTATCTGCCGTTCACTCGCAGTGGCTCTGTGCGTTAAGAAAAGGCCTCAAGAACACTCGAAACGATTATGTGTATGAGTACATATTTGAATAGAAAACGGAAAATGAATTAAATATGGAAAATTCTTAAAATTGGGTTTTATAAATCGTGCTCATTGCAATAAATTCACGTAGTTGCCCCTGCCAAAGAAAATTAGGCACAGTCAGTCATTTGATATCAAAGTTCGTCTAAATATTATTTAAGAATTTAGTCCGCACCGCAAAGAAAACACATTTCACCATTATAAAGATTATTAGTTAATGTCGTTTAAGTAATTGATGACTGTTTTAGAGTGGGAATCATACGAATTCCACAAATAAAAATTTCAAAGTTACAGAGTGTTTAATGAAATGGGACGTGCAGTTATCATTGTCTGCGAAGCGTTAATTTGTAAACAGAAGAAGAACTGTGCGCGTTTGTAGCTATGGATTCGTTTTCACGTGTTCCCATGTAACCGAACAGCATTCTTGGGCCGTGATTCATCCGCAAGAACTAAGTTGTGTCACTCAGAGGCACCGGCGCTGGTGTGGGCTGCACTATTTTGGTGGCGCGTAGGAACACAGCTTGTAGCGCGGAGGTTCACAAACAGATGGATTCATAATCATTATTTTGTCTATTCGTGGTTCATTTAACGACGCTGACAGTAGCTCAGAGTGTACAGCGGCGAATGATACGACGGTTAATGAATTGTGAGGGATATGGATACAATCCCATAATTTGTCGGAAGGGACTGAGGAAAATCATGAAAGACTTGAGTCAGGATAGCCGGACTCCGTCCCGAGATTTGAGCCCAGATCTCTCGAATACGAAGATAGACCAGTATCACGTTTGCACAATTATATGATGAAGTGGATAGAATATGGATTGCATAAACATCTCAACCTACGAGAATTGTTTGTAACAATTCTGGATCCGTTTAATATGTAGGCGAACATAAACTTAAAATTTTATTTCGGGCGTCAGTTAAAATGTCAACTTTTATTTGTCGACATTATTTAAACATGAAAAAGAGATTGCTTCAGTTTTTGTTGTCTAATGGTTTTGGCACGCAAGTTCAATTGATATTTTACATTCATCCACCCACATCCCACACAGACATGTACAAATTTTCTTACAGTCAACATAAAACTTTTGATATCTGTTTTTTCTGACGTAGAATAAAGTACAGCAGGTTTCTATAGTGGTGAAATCAAGTAATAGTGCATTCGAGTCTTTTCATTGTAATCCCGTTCACCAGACACAACCGATTCGACCTTAGATATTTATTTTTTTTACACGGATTTGGCATGGCTTCAAGACTAATAGTAAAAGTGTGATATTAAAAACAAAACAGGAAAGTAAAATGATTTAGTCATGTTGTCACTCAAATGCCACTTGTTTTCATCGTTCAACTCTAGATCCATGCACGCGCAGACTTGGTCCTGTGAAGGAAGCCAGCCAACTCTCTCTTCCTACTGCCTGCTAAAGGAATTAGCGTAGGCAGCTTGCTTCGGTTAATATAGTGTTTCTTATTATTGAACAGCACTATTTTGTGACGCATTTAAATTACGGGAATTATGTTCCCTTTCACGTTTGGTACATATAATGTGCCCAAGAAATTGTGTTCCTCTTTCGTAACGTTGACCTTACCGCCAGAATGGACGACATAATCGTAATAACAAGAGAGCTAATAGATTATTCTAAAACGTATCGCAGTTTAGATATTTGGCAACTACAGTAAGTGTTAAAAGAAGTGAGTGGCACGTAAATCACTTAACCGAGACAGTTTTTTCGCGTCACTTTTACTTTTATTTTGGTATTTTGTGTGAAGCAGTTGGTTACACTGTTGTGACACGTGAAAATTGTTTGTATTCGTTTCATTATTTTTTTATTATCCATGTAAAGTGATTAAATATAAATTTTCGTTAACAGCATGGGTAGGGTCGTAGTAAAGCGAGTTACGAATTACACTGTTTAGTCTTCCGGTTTGTGACGTCATGTCTTCTTTTAAGTGGCTGCCGACGTTTTGGAGGAACGTATCGCCTCCTTCTTTTGGGTCGATGGGAACGTAATATGAATTGACGTTCGTATGACAGAACGGAAATTCGTAAATTTTTCGTCTGTCTGTGGCCTCAATCGGGCACTTGCACTGAACTTCAGTTAGTATGTTCGATTGTTTCCATGGAAACGTCTGCCTTGTGTTTTGTATCATAACCCAGTTGCGTTGGGCGACGTTCGAATTTATAACTTGTGTTGGGCAAGGCCGTGGTCTAGGCAACACGGAGTTTTCCTCCGGGGGCTTCCCCGGTTTCTCCGTGGCATCCATTCACACACAGAAGAAGGCAATGGCAAACCACTTCTGGATCATCTGCCAAGAACGTATATGAACAGGTCCCAGTCCGAGAAAAGGATGGAAGGATCCTGCTCATATGGACCTGTCATTAGACAGAACACTAAAATAAATAAATACTTTGTAATAGATAGGAAAGAAGTCTTTTCACACCCGCGTGGTTCGCTGCTGGTTCGCGTTGTAATCAATTATTCTGGTTTATACGGCTACTAATATACCCAGCTGCTACTGAATGACATCTACAAATTTTTCTTTATTTCCTATTAGCGACAAAATAATTTTAGTTGGATGTTAGTCGCGACTGATTTATTATTCCTTTTGCGGGTTGTATGAGACCAGTTGACTGGTGACGGAAAAGAAGAATTGCAAATATGGAATAAGTGCTGCATCTTTAGAAATGCGTGCCGGATCTGCGTTACAAATCCATTCCGCATTATGAAGATCAGTTTGTCAATGTTTAGAAAATTATCTCCGCTTATTCTGAGAATCATACGAAACTCATAAATATGATGTGGTGAATGTTAATTTAAATGCCATGGAAGTTGCCATTGTGTTTCAAAGTTTTGCCATGCTCCTGTGTATTATATTAAGTTGTTCAGTGTGAATGGTTTTGACGAAGTAAAAAAGACATGAATTTTTATTTGCGAATAAATATATTTTAACGTGCTAGTGATTAGGAGAACTTTACAGGGAACGTACGGTAGTCGGGGCGAATTAGTGCGTTCGACGTCCGTTAAAGTGAAAGACAGGGGAATCGGAAGGGCGAAAGGGGTATCAGGGGTACTATCCAAACGATAAACATTGTTTCCAAGCGGCATTACTTTGTAACTCGCTGTCTCAATTCCTGTGTCGGTAATGTCGTTGGGTTGCGTAGTATTGACGTAGGAGAAACGCACTGTTTGGTCCCGTCCCACCGTCTCTTGATGCAGTAACACTTACCTCTTGCTCGAACCAGAGTTCAACAATGTTTACATCACACACAGTTTGTGCAATTACGTCATTTTACTTAACAAATATTCTTAATTGCACCCATTACGTCACGTATGGAGATTAGAGTTGCAGCTTCTTTATTCGAAATTGTTGAGAACTTCCCTCATGACCTTGAGTCGTGAAAAGGTTTGCGCTGTAATCACGAAGTCGGTCTGTGTCTTACAAAGTCGTTTTTGGATTTCTGACATAGTTCTTTGTTGCTGTACGAACGAGAGCATAAAGCTGTATTCGTCTTTGGAGTACTGGTATTTTATAAACATCTTTTGTGTTATCACCGATAAGTCTACTGGTGAAAGTGTCACTCACAGTGCTGATGATAAAATCAGTAAATCAGTAACATCGTTAAATAACCCAAGAGTTAATTATTGAATACTACGTTTGAGCGTTTGATAAGAAGGGATTTTTATAGTAAAGGCTGTCATGTATTTAACAAAGATACTGAATTTTTACTGCTATTTTGAATGTTTATAAATGTTTAATTCGCCGATCGCTCGGTTCTAAATGAATGTATAAAGAAGTGTTTAGTTATTCTCCTGCAGAAAGAATTATGTTGACAGTGAAATGCTGAATTCATCATCGCAGCGAACTGCTTTGTGAGTCCGTATTGTAAATATTCCAAGTTTAAATCAACGCTGTGAAAGTTAAACAAACATCTAAAGGCTCCCGACATCTGCTGAACAAAGCATGTACGGTGCTAGACATTAGAATCAAATTGGAAACTCATAGGCTAATACAGTATAAATTTATTTCTCATGTGGGTTGCGTTGTTATTCCTCAGTAAGTTTAGATTTGGTCGCTTCGTTCACATGCGGTTTAGAACAGGGTAAAATAATTCAGGACCTACAGAATTACACAGACACAATTCCTCAGCCTGTCAACTCTCGAAGCATTTGTCTACATACAGACAGCTTCCATTAGTTTATAGTCCGGTGGGTATTAATCGACAAAATAAGAAGTACAACCCCCCGCTGGAACACGATTCATGCTGACAGGTTCTATTTTTAGTGTGTGATCACTGCCGAAAACACCTGAAGCAATGCTTTTCTAATGACATCCTTCTTTGCACTCGTAAACAGGCCCCACTCCTGTATCTTCATATTGCGATTGAGTGGATCTGTAGCTAAAGAAATCAATGGGACAAGATGCCCTTCGCGGCATTTGAAGTATTAAATCGTGACATTCGGGTGTTTGCTGTATCCGTTATCAGGTAGACGATGGAGGCAGCAAGCACCTGTGAAATATCGGCACATTTCTGCCAGACTACGTGGCGCAAAATCGCAGAAGACTATCATTTTTATATTACTCGCTGTTAGAATCTTAAATCTTAATTTTTTCCGTTTCCAAAGTACTTGTTCACTCGAAAACACAATTCGCCATTTTGTAGTAACACACATTTGTTATCGCCACAATAACAGACAAATTGAACGTCACTGCCGAGTGGTTAGTACTCCTATTTCGTATTCGGGAGGTACCGGGTTCAAATTTCGGTACGGGCTGACTCATGACAGAAGTTTTTTTCATTTTCTCCAAATTTTGAACTTTACATTAGGCCACGACCACTTCTTTACATATCGTTTCGTAAGTGGTAAAGACGTTAGCATTACAACTTGAAGGTCGTCCTTGAAATTGACGGATCCACAGAGTTACAACCACGTGTTTTGCCATGCAAACTTTCTATACAGTAACAGAAATAATAACAATAATTCAGTTCACTTATTAAAATTCTTGACAGTAACAAATAAGACAAATTATAGTCAAGTATAGAAAAAATACGGTATTCTGAAAAGCAAACAATACAGTACAATAAAATCTACCAGGGGCGAATTGTTCATGGTAACCGTGTTAGCCCGGTTAACATTAATAAAACTAAACATAAGTATTGTGTTTTGTTTTAATAGTTTATTGGTACTCCATACATCGAAACACGGCAGAACTAATAAGATAAAATGCATCGTTTCGGTGTATGGACTTTCCAGACACTGCTCTGTAATGATCTTCAGATGCAATTTTACTCCTGACTGGGAACTTACCCACGAATGCCATTACTTCGATTTCTTGTCGAAGCTGGTCTTTCTTCGTCTTGTGGACGTGTAGGAGATACCAGCGTTTCGAAGGAACATACTGCCTCCATCATCAGAGCACACGGCACTACTAACCCGAAGACCAACACGTACATCTTCACCGCCATGAGAACCTTATATTTCGTGTTTGTTTTCCACGTTTCATGTGTATTAGCATATGCTGCTTGCAGGTCGATCCCATGACAAGTCCTTCGCTCTGTTTCGCGTTGGAGTTACGGCTAGCGACGGTCTGAAGACGTTCTGTGAAACAGGGCAGTCTGACGGCTTGGAGGCGCAGAGTCAGGGTGAAGGAGGTGTGTTTGATGAATTCAACGGTCCAGCTATTTCTACAGGGCAGGGGAACTCTCGAACCGAATTCTTCGTGGACGGAAACCACACCAAGGTGAGTGAGTACAGCAGCGTTACTGGTAGGTCCATGATTCTGCATCCCTTTCTCAAGGAGTAGACAATCACTGAGTGGTAGCAATGTTGACGTAGGAGCATTATATTGGACATTGCTGCTCACCTCTGAAACGTCGGTTAACTTTTATCAGACTACGCTGCATAACAACACAGAAGACAACCATCTTCATTCTCGCCACCGTTGAGACCAGAAATGTCAATTTCCTGCATGTCCAAGACTTAATATTACAGGGAAAGAAGTAGATAAGAAGAAATCATTCTTACATGGGCTGGATGGAGAGAATAAGAACAGAGGATTCTTAAAGAAACCGCAAGTAGAGAATATTTTTTGGGGTCTTGAACGTATGTTCCATAACCTGAACGTTTATTTCTTTCTCAGGTCTCTGTTGCCGTTCGGATCGTACCTTCTCCTGACTGGTTCGTGGGACTTGACAGCTTGGAGTTGTGTAAAAATGGATTTTGGATTGATGCTCTATCGGTTCAGGTAATAAATTGGAGCTTACGACGCCTATTTTCCTTTGAAACTCTTAAGCCTGTACGGTGACTATGGACTGGACAAAATATCATTCCCAATATTTACTTAGTTGACAGACATCTTGAGTTTGGTGACGTGTTGAGAAGTAGGTTCTTGTTTCAGGCGGGTCCGATGGATGCCGGTACAGACAGTGGGTTCACATTTACAGCACCTAACTGGCCAAGTGAACCACGGCAGAAGATCAGCCACATTACAGCGCAAGAGCCCAGCCATCCCGCCAACTCATTCCATTACCCCGACAAGAAACGACTACCGCCCATCGCAACCTTCCATTTCCACAAGGTGAGAGGAGCCTCAGGTTTAGTTTGTCTTCGTCAGAGAATCAAATTAACTTGGAATCTTTCACATTTCATATCAGATCCTTAACGGAAGTGTCGGGGGGGGGGGGGGGGGGAACTGAACCCGTTAGCATCAAGTCTCTTATGCGTATTTACTTTCAGAATTTCATTTTGTATGTGACGAGTCAAATTCATGGAGAGTTAACGCACCCTGTGTCTAACCTAAGCAGCCACAAGATGAATTTATGCGTTCAACACTGATTTTACTTATGACAATTCTCCAATTTTCCAAATCTCCTAGCATTAAGGCAAGTTTGTCACAAAAATAATTAATGTTTTTTGCTCAAAATAACTCATGATTAGATATTAGTTATACGTATTTATTCTTGTCGTATTTACTATACTTCTTCTTCTTCTTCTTCTTCTTCTTCTTCTTCTATGGCTCTCCGGTCTGTATTCGGTCCATGGCCTCCTCAATTCTCCTCTTCCATTCGGTCCTCTGACAGATCCGTCTGTCCGAGGTTGAGGTTTCGAAACATCTTCCTTTTTACGGTGCAAGGTTGTTAGCCTTGCGACCAACCCCCAACCTGGAGGACCAGGGTACCTGTCTTAGTCTGACCTCTCCCCCTAGGGAGGCCTTACCAGTAGCTCTTGGGGTCTCTGAGGTACTCGAGCCCCACCACCACAAGGTGCAGTTCAGTAATCCTGTACGTAGCATTGCTGAAGCACTTGCGTGTGACTCTCGTTGCAGGACAAAGTGTACCGGCTGAGTGAAGAGACCCGTCACTCGCCCAATGACATCCAAGTTTACACAGTGGACGACTTGGAGGCGGTACTGCGTCAGGATGATATCAGCAATGATGTCCTGCCATCTATCGTGCACGAGCAGACCCAGCGTCCGAAATTGAACAAGCATCGACGGATGAGGAAGGGGGCGCGTACGTAAATCACCGTTTTTGAAACTATAGTCTGCGGACCAGTGCCGTTCGTTGGCTTAATTTGTGCAGGTCTGCAAATTCTACTTGGTGAGGTCTTCCTGAATAAAACTGAGCACCTATTTACTTTGAGTATGAAAATATTTTGCAATGAATTTAATCAGTAGATTTTGGATGATGGACAGATACATTAAAATGAATTATTATCCATTGTTCAGGACCGTTCTGTAAAAGTTGATGGTTGATTAGATGATATTCTGTTTTTATGGAACTCAGAGGTCGCAGAATTTCACCATTTTACCATATCCTGAGCCAGTAGAGTTCAGTTTAAACACTCATTCTAAATTTATCACACGCCAATCTTAATATTCTCCCATGTTTTTCAATGTCTCATTGTTTAATGTATAACATTCATTTACAAAATTTATTTTGAAGATTTCTGTCTTCTGGGTTGCGCTGTGTAGTCTGGTCGATGAACATTCATCGCCCTGATGACGGAGGCAGTATGACCTCTGAAACGTTGGTTAACATCGACCAGACTACACGGCGCAACAACCCAGAAGACAGAAATCTTCAGACTCATCGCCCTGATGACGGAGGCAGTATGACCTCTGAAACGTTGGTTAACATCGACCAGACTACACAGCGCAACGTCCCGGAAGACAGAAATCTTCATACTCACCGCTGTGAAAACCTCAAATCTTACAAAACTTATTTTACCTGTTTTAATTCTGGTGTTAATACGCTACTGGCACTAACATTTCTTGAAAATCTGATGACATAATCCTGTAAGGTCTTTAATGTTTTATTAGGAAAATATCTAATAACCAATGAAGTTAGTAACATGAAAAGTAAATGCCATTAGTTTTTGTTCACAGGTCGGGCAGTGGCATGCCAGGTGGGCGAGTGGGAAACCTGGTCACCGTGCAGCGTGTCTTGTGGCATCGGAGAGTCCGTAAGAAGTCGACAGGTTCTGAAACGCTCCCGCCGGGGGGGTCAACCTTGCCCTCCTCTGACTGAGACCAAGTGGTGCGGTGAACACACGGCCTGTCCTCAAAGGTTTTTCAACTGGTGACCCTTCTTCCACACTGCATACTAACGACAAAACGAGCAATTGAAAACACTTCTAACCAAAAAGTCAGATTGGAGTCTACTGGCTTTCTTGTTTGAATGCAGACACTGCACTGATGTTTGATGTTCAGATGGTGCTGTGGTGAAGCTTGTAAGGTGTGATGGAAGATGGGAGGGGTCAAGAAACTGCCACTGCTTTTTGTAGCAGTGCTTGACTCTAAATTACCAGACACACACATAAAATGCCTATCCTGAACAGTTCATAAATGTGAGTTGTGAAAAAGGAAATCCTTCTTCTTTTTCTGGCTTAACAATGTTTGTACATTTTCCGGTACCCTTTTACGGGTCCCAAATTTTTCATTAGCTTTGATCTATAGACATTTGGTAGGACTCCTTGGACGAGGGATCGGCCCGTCGCAAGGCCTCTACCTGTACACAGGACAGCACGACACAGAAAAAATCCATGGCTTGAGTGGGATTAGAACCCACAGTCCCCACGACCAAGCGGCACAAGGATAAAGGAAATACTGGTCTTCAAAAAAATCTAGGGTCACTGCTTTGAAACTTCCTGATATGTGAGATATTTCATTACGGAAGGAAATCCACTCATTTTCATATCTACGTAGTTAATGAAAGATGTGAGGTTGTCATGGCAACAAGTATGTCTGGGTTGTAGTGCTGTGTAGTTGTATAGTTGATGATTTACTTTTATGTTTTGACCAGCTATTTCTCTTCTTATTTATGACAAATCATGTTTTTCTACATGTAACATGATCTCATATGAATAATATAAATGTAATGGTTTACGCAGACGCTGAAGGACTGGTTCGAAAGGTTTAAAAATCAAGATATTGGTCTTAGTCCTTCATCTAAATGTTCTTACAAATGTTTTGGCATGGCAGAAGAAGAGATGATATGAAGATTTCTGTCTTCTGGTTTGTTGCACTGTGTAGTCTGGTCGATGACGGAGGCAGTATGACCTCTGAAACGTTGGTAAACATCGACCAGACTACACAGCGCAACAACCCAGAAGACAGAAATCTTCATACTCACCACTGTGAAAACCTCAAATCATACAAGAGACGACACGGTTAACATAAAAATTATTTGTCAAGAAGTAAGGTTAACATGATGAGTAAACTGTAAAGGAAAACAGCAATCATTAAACAGGTCAGCCTTCTAGTTCTTTTTGCTGTAGTTCTCATAAAGTCAATCAGAGTAACCTGAAATTCCATACTGTTTAAGAACTGCCAATATTTTACTAACCCTTTACGGCTCAAATTATTGATATAGAAAACTTGTAATGGGTTCCGTTTATTTTATTTCAATTTAAAATGTGGACTGGAACTTGATTGCCCTAGTGATTAAAACTATTGTAAAGAATCACATCCAAGGGCAAATTTATTTGAACAATTAAGAAACGACATTGTTTTTAAATGTGGACTGAGTCAAATTGAAACTCTGAAAAGGTTAAGGTAGACTGGCACAGTGAGGTTTTATTTAAATATTGGGCTACCAGCCATGTTAGTGGTTGAATGGAGAAAACACCAACTGAATTTCAGTACCCTGAGGATGAGGATGGTTCTTGAAATGTTGGTGTTTTCTCCATTCAACACCCTGACATGGCTTGGTAGCAAGAGAAGAATTCATTATACTTAGTCACCATGAGAGCTTCAGATCATACAAATATCCATTGCTTCTGCTTTTGTTTCTCGTCGTGTTTCAGCATAAAATGTTTTAAAATATGATTTATAATTTTATGCATTGTTTTGGCATCTTTTCTTTTTCCTTTCATAATGTGATTATTTGAGAAAATTATTGCCTTGATCTGTACATAAATTTTCCTTCTGAATTTACCTCACTTCCCAAATAAGCAAATTTCTCTACCTCTTTAACCAATGTCTCATTAACTCTTATTCTGACTCTCTTTGAAACTGTCAAATTCAAAAGTGATATGCATATATTAATGTTATGATGCATTGCCTTCTTTTGTCTCGTCTAACATTAACACAGTTTTGAAAGTATTATTACTGTCTCAGCTGCACTGAAGTCCCTTGTGGTAAGTAGACTGGTGAAAAGCAGGTGTAGGCATGATCAGGTTAAGTAAGCATAAAAATTCATAAACAATTTATATTCAAAAAATATTAATTTTGTTGTCATATTGGTGAACTTCCTAAGATATGATGTAAAATATATGTACCTTATGACAGGTTTTATAGAAGTTATATTTTCGTGTAAATCAAAAATATACTAGAAGGTTGGTTATCATTCACTTCACAGATAGTTTGATTTTTAATAAACTTAACCTCTTCTTGCCCTGGTAATGTATTGAATGGTTGGATGACCATGAAAGACGAATTTGAAAGTAAATGGATGGAATAGGTAATTTAAGGCAGTATACTGTACCAGTATTTGTCTGGAAGGTGGCCTAACATAACCATGAAAACCACAAGTTTGGTCCCATTTTAAAGATTTGAACCGGATAAACACAGAAAGGTCAATAAATATTGTGCAATTACATAACACGGAGTTAACATCTAAACCTGATATTCTTAACAATATAAATGTAATGTTAACGAGTTTCTAAGCAAATCGAACGACGACTATACTGTACCTCACAATTGCAGTCGTGTAGTTGATGTCATTAGATACTAATTTACCTCCTGGGGGTGTTCCTATGCTAAATGAAAGAGCCTGAATTTAATTCCTAGTCAAATGGTTGCTATAACAGACATTAAAATAAAAAGAACAGTTGTTTTGCACTTTGTTATGACTGTGAAAGATTAGATAGGCGTGACATTTAGCGAGGTGGCGTATTAGCTGGGTAAATTTCTCCTCGCTGCCAATCTCAAGTTTGTTCCGCAAGTCGATTTTGACGAGTCATGAAGCAAACCTGGCTGTATCAATCAAACCTTGCCCGGTTCTGAAACGGAGAAAGAAAACAAGATGGAGACATAGGAAATAATACGTATTTTTGTTAGTTGGACAATTCACATCGGAAGGGTGGGGCGGATGAAAGTGAATATTTTTCGTGTCTTGCAGTAACGTCAGTGGCGAAATTTCATCTAGTGACATATTTAGAGTGTAAAGAAAATGAGTGCTTGACGTAAAGGCTACTACACAAATATTTAGCCTGTTGTGTCAGTTGAGTTAAACGTGTCATAAAAAAATAATTGCCATTTTTCCCTTCAGTAATACGAAACTATATGACGTAAGTGGGAAAGATAGAATGTGCCTAGTGAGGACGTATTTAGAACTGAAAACTGTTGAAAGGCATTGTGTAGGACGTTGATAAACAGACAAACCTAAATATCGGTAAGTGAATGGATCCTGTCCTCCAGTGGTCGCAGTTTCCAGGCAAGTTCGTCTCGCTTCGTTCTGCAGCCGGCATATATTCATCACGCAACAATGAAGCAAAGAATGGTAACGTTGAAACATTATTTAATCATATAATTACACAATATCGGCACTTGTTAGAGAATGTTAACAAAATAACTCCAGTAAAATTATGCAATATGCAGTAGTGCAATAACGCACTAAACAGTGGTTGAGTTGTGTAGGCCTAATAAGTAACGGTATTGTGGTGTAATAGGCCTAATTTTCCGGTAATTCTTTTAAAGAAGGCCTCAGGTTCTGAAAGGGAAGTAGCGAAATACTAAACTACGGCTTTGGAAGAACAGTATACGTAACAATTATAATCATTAATAGCAATTTCTGTCTTTGTTGTATGCTCACAATCTTATGACCATTTACAAATACGACCTTCACTCGCTCGTTTGGCATTATGCACTATTTACAAGCAGATATATCCAGCTGCGAAGTTAAATATTTTTATCCAGCAAGTTCAAGTTAGACGACAGATTTGTTTAAGCTACTTTTACACTGATAAAGAACGAAATCTTCGACTACCTTTTGGGTGGGGATATTCTGAATGTACACAGTCGTGCACAAGCGGATTTTTTGTGGACACTACATTTATTTTTGTTGTTATTCAGTATGTTTATGAAAAACATAGCCCATGTTAACTTTAATAGTTATTTACGAAATATATCCATTTTTTTGTATTTATTAAGATTAAAGTGATGCATTTTAGAACTCAGGAGCCTACCTTGGATTTTAATGATTGATTTATTTTCGGCCAGCAGAGAAAACATAAATGTTGACTTTAATAACGTGAAATTATTTCCTTAGATATGTAAACACATTGAGTTTTATTATAAAATAATTCAACTTGAACAAAATTTTGAAGTTAAATAATATTTTGTAGCAATAATTGGTGGTATGCATTATAAATGCACAGATAATTACACATAATACGTACTAATGATAATGGATGTCACAACCCCTTTTAGATCCGAGTGATAGATATAAGTAATTTCTTAAGAACGAACTATTTTCTGAGCAACGGGGGTGGCAACGTTTTTCAAACACACAATAAATTGTTTTTGTTCGTCTGTTTTGTCGTATACTTCAAGTGTTTACACTTCTTCGTCTGCTCCTGGTAGAATTGAGAATTACAAATTACGATGTAATGCATCCGACCGAGTTCAGAGTCTGGAAGTGTCAAACCCAAAAGGAAAATAGATGTTAACATAAAGTTGATTTCCAAGTGTTTCATGAGTTATGGAGTTCGTAGTTCCTGACGGCAACGTCGCTCGATTTCTTTTGTCTGATGACTCGACCCAGTTACATTAAACTGGCGACATAATACTACGTTTCGGTCCCCGAACGTTGTTATACGATTTTAGGGAGAGGCTCTTTGGGACTAAGACTCAGGATGGAAAATAAGAAAGCAGCTTACAGAATGCAGTCGTGGCATATCCGACATTTTAGTACAGCGGATCGAGTAATTTCGAATAATTAAATGTCTTTGTTTCTCTGTTTTCTCTTTTGTTACCGAGTCCAAAATTTGATCATCACCAGAACAAGAGCCCTTTGCCGGATGATGTCCGTAGCCTCCACAGTCCAATTAATCAAACACGAGGAAAATACAGAATGCGTGTATCGCCGAAGGCGGTGGTAATTTCCAACATTTTCCTTTTGTAGTTTCTGATTTCATTGTAATTTAGTTTTTTGACAAATGGAACATGTGTCAAGAATGATTGCGTTAATTTTCAATCACCCTGTGGAATGCCTCACTATTGTGCAGCAAAGTATTCTCTTGCGATTGGTCGTTTCAGAATAGAATTAGTTTCCGACGTTTCGGAGATTATATCTGTTTCCATTATCAAGGATCCCTCAGAATACTTTATTTTGGCCTCAAATCGTGTATGTAACGTCAGACGTCTTTCAGATGCTGTTGCGTCGCTTTAAATGTTTGGCCAACTTCATCACGAGAATGAAGGAGGCGAAATATTTCCTGTGTTGTGGTGTATTCTGCCATGATTCTAGATTCGGTCTTTGACCATGCCTGTCAAGGTTGAAGACAGAAATTTACATTTGTAATGGGAGCGCCAGGGGGCATGGTCTCCGTTTTATTCGCCATGGCAGAATAGTAATGTAGATGAAGAGTAAAGTTAACAACATTTTTGTCCTGATTAAATTTATGAAACCTCGACAAGCGGGAAAGGGGGAATTCCAGTTCCTGTATTTCGAGAATAAAATGTTCAGAGGGTAGCAGAGGTTGTCTGAATTCCACAGTCTCCATTTTAAAATATCTGGGACGAGAAGAAGAGAATTCTCTATTAACAGAATTAATTAGGAAAAGCTGTTGTAATGACTGGACTAAAATTGTGTATTCTGTGTTTGTAAAACACGACGTAGCCTTCGTTAAGGAAATGTTTTAAAATTCCACCCGGAATGAAACCCTGGATATGCTGTTGGTTTGTTTAAGGAGGTACGGGCCCTGACACGTCCGAATTCTTTGTTTCATTGTTTTTTAGATTTAATTAGTTTGTTTATTTATTTACTTAGTGCCTGTCTTAACTGTGCAAGATGTAATATTTTCGCTAAAAATTACTCATACACTGGAAAGAGTTTTGTGAAGTTCGATGTAGTCCAACTATTAAATAATTTATTTTAATTTTCTCTTTTTATTAAATAATTTTGTTGTAGATCGTAAGTTGTGCGATGAAAGTCTGACTTTTATTTATTTGGTTAAAAGTTCGATTTTCTTGAATTCTTTAAAGCACAGTATTAACTATGTATAACATCTGCTTTAAGAGTCAGTAACTCTCTATTTTGTAACTGAATTTTCCGATGTTAGGTAGACATATTTTTCTGCGCAGAAATTTCAAGTAATAAGTGACTGATTTATCGATTGATCTACGGTTTTCGTATAATTCTCAACGTATACAGATATTTTTTTCCTTAACCAGCCGATCTTTGTAATGATGAAATGTGGTGCTTTTCCTTTCTTTTTGAAGTACGGACTGAATTCTAAATATCAAGAGAGTTAAGTTGAAATATCACTCTCTCTTCCGTTTTGTCTTTGTAACAGCATCCGGAGGCTTGTAAAGCTACCTTCGCTGCAGAAATCGCATTCTACAGAGTCGGGACTTAATTTAAATATTCGCCACACTGATTATGTTTTAGACAAGCATTGTCGATGTTGTTATTCTGGATTTTAACGCAGTGTAGACTTGTAGGTAGATACCAAAGTTTCGGAGGAACATACTGCCTACATCTTTAGGAATGAAGATGCAGCCGGTATGTTACAGGTCAGGAGACCAAGCTCAAATTTTCTTACTGAAATCTGTATTATGGGTGATGTACGAATGTTTGTAATTATTGATCATTTTTAAAGAATGGAAGAATGTTAATTTGAGCTCTGCGTAATATAAACTATTTTTCTAGTGTGGGACATCAAACAGTAGAAGGAAACAGTCGCTTATGTGATAAACGGAGAGGAATAGTCTTGTTGAATTAGCGGAATTTACAAACACTAGCATGATTATTTTGAAACAGGTATCATAATAAATTAATTTAATTCGGCAGTAGATGTACACATTATAAAGCAATTTTTATGCCTTTATATATTTTACTTTATAATTGGCAAACAAATAAATAGCTTAAAAAAACACTAGTAGGTCCATACGACAATGAAAGCAATAAACTAAAAAGATATAGGCCTGTACAGTTCTGAACCGTACAGAATGCCCAAAATAAATGTATACTCACATACAGTGAATGAAACAAATACAGTTTAATAGACTAAATCATTTCATACGTCATCAGCATTGGCACGAATTGAATTAGCGAATCTAGTGTAGGTGTTATAAATGACCACCGTTAGATTCGTGCCACAGTTGGCAGCAGTGAGTAACTGATCGACAAACGGGCACCAAAGATGCTGCTGAGTATACACATTTTTGGGACACTCTGTAGTTGACTCACAACTTGTGCGATCTTCCATAACTTACATGTTTCGCGCTTTAAACGCAATGTTTAAAGGCGCCGAAGTTATGCAAGATAAATTAGTCACGAATACATTAAGGCAATACTGTTTGGGATATTTAACAGAGCACAGATATTGTTGAATTTTTGTCGCATCGAGTTTCCCACTAACGTGAATACTACTCCATAATTTAACTTCAGAAGTAAAGAGTTTTGATATAACAAAAATACCACAGAATGATTCTTCCAGATATAAATTAACCAATAAATAGCTTTTATACAGTATGCTCTTGAAATGTAACTCACTTCAGCTTTAGCGAAAAATAATTGTAGCATAATTTTTGTTTCCTTGACGTCATGTTCGTTGAAACGTTTGCTCTGTAGATGTCACTAATCATGTTTTGCGTCATTTTTGTTGTTTCACTGTTCAGAGCTTCCAACGCATTTCAGAGTCAAATTTAGTCTGAGTATTTTCAACCAAAGAGTCCTTAATTAAATTAAATTTATGCCACAGAATGTTCATTTAAAATTTGAAACTATTGCTCTTGAGATATTTGCACTGAAGTGACGTGACGGACTGGCCAAGACAAAGTGATGTTTGTTCTGATGGCTAACTCATCAATGGCGTAGTCGTGTGGAAATACCTTCTGTCAGGGACCTGCGAAACAATGGAAATTGCAAATAACTGCAACAATATTATTTGGAACTAATTAGTATTTAGCCTAAGAATTAATTCTGAAGTACTAATGGTTTAGAAAAATTTTACGGCCCATTTAGATAAAAAATAAGCCCATAAACTTACAATAGAGAAAAACTCGGGCAAACATCAACCATCATACTGTGAGAGAAACAGAAGATCGTTATATATAGGCATTGCTTTAGATCATAGGCCAAGCTGCATTTTTGTAATATTTGTGTGGGCCTAAGCACAATAAAATAATTTATTGTTATGAGGAAGATTTAAATCGTACAAATTTTTCCTTCACCGAATATTTATAACCATCGCTCAAAAATTAATTAAACTGTTCACAGGCAGGATAATCCAGAGGTTTATCGCACCATATCGTCCTAGTTTGTTTCCCTAAAATTAACTTTAAATGACTTTCCCATCTTTCATCGTTCTAAGGTCGGAATATCGAAATCAATGAATATTTCTCAGAATGTATGTGTATTTGTATGCATTTTATGGAGATACTAAATTCATTCTGGCCAGCGAATGGTTAGTTAGTAGCGATTAAGATAGGTTTAGGACCTTAATTAATGTGGTATTAGAAATTATTCAATGAATAAACGTATTGGTAGTAATTAACACAAATACTATTAGGTGTACATATTAAGTTTAATATAAACTACTACACCCAGCCTCCTCTACAATGGGTACCGGGGTCCTTTCCCGGGGGTAAAGCCGGCCGGTGCGTGATGCTGACCACTCACCCCCATCTAGTGCCGGGGTCAAGGAAGAGAGGAGCTATACCTCCACTCACCCCAAACGCCTACATGCCGTATAGTGGGACAAACTTTACTTTACTAAACTACTCAAATTACTCTCGAAACATAAAACGTGATTTATACTTATCTAAATTTAAATCTCTCCTGAAAATGAATTGGTTTAAATAGAAATTAATTGCTTCGGCAGAAGTAGTTTAATTCTGTTACACACAGTTTTATTCAATTTGGGTTCAGCTGTTCGGGCCCACTTACGTGAATGTTCGTTACATGCTTCAAGGATTTGAACCAAGAACATTGTATCGACAATGACATTCATCCCCAGTGATTCTTCAGAGTGCAGATGAAGTAATGTTTTCTGTACCTTGCGATGGACAATCGATATTTGCACTCACCTGTTGTGCTGCTGATGGCGGAGGGCTCTGCATACGCTGGCTGTATTGCGAACCGTTGAGTGAAATATTCTCAGCCGCCGCGTTCTTGTCTCTGAAAGTCAGCACACGGCTGTATTTAACCATTTTACCCCCTGAACCATCTCCAATCCAATAAACTGTCTGGACGGCGCCTCGGCCGGCAAGATAGCGTGTAGCACTACCAACAATCATGCTGACCTGTTTCTTTGTAATTGTACAGAGGCTGTGTAGCTAGCTCTGTTCGTCTGATGCAGATTAATGGAGAACAAGAGATATTTATATGCAAACAAAATCACTTGATTATCGATGGCTCGTACTGACGCACTTTGATGAAGGGCAGAGAAATGAAACAGCTGTTGTGTACGAGGAAATTTGAACGCAATATTGTACTCTGCCCTATTTAGTTGGTCGGTTTATTTCCTGACACTCTCTCTCTCTTTCTCTGAGTATCGCGACTTCTTCGCTGACCCTTGAAGTCTGACTCAGACGTAAGTCATTTATCGTGTTATTCCATTAAATCAGTTGCCTCATTACAGATGTTTCTTATGTCTCATTGCAGCAAGGGATCAGTGTTTTCTTCCTATGATTATCTATGAAGATGACAGGACGATACAGGCAGTATGTTCCTCCGAAACATAAAGTAGTCGGGGGAAATCTATGGGCTCGACGTTCGCTATAAAACGTAAGGGAATGAGAGGGGTGGGAATGGGAAAGGAAACATTCACTGTTCATGTTATAACAATTATTGGCCAGCGGCATTGGTTTTGCAGCTAGCTGTCTCAGTTTCTAATGTCAGTAATGTCTTTGGTTGACGTTGTCTGTGCGTCTTTTTTCCTTCTACCCACAGCTATAGCCACGGTGGTCTAGCGGTTAGAACGCTGGCCTTGTAATCCTGGGGTCTCGGGTTCGATTCCCGGCGGTGCCCGAATTTATAACTTGTGTTGGGCAAGGCCGTGGTCTAGGCAACACGGAGTTTTCCTCCGTGGCATCCCAACAATTATTCCATTCACACACAGAAGAAGGCAATGGCAAACCACTTCTGGATCATCTGCCAAGAACGCATATGAACAGGTCCCAGTCCGAGAAAAGGATGGAAGGATCCTGTTCATATGGACCTGTCGTCAGACAGAACACTAAATAAATAAATAATAAACCCACAGCTAGTGAAGTAGGCGAAACGTGTAGTTTGGTCCCAGATACTATGCACATACTCATAAGTGTGGACTGTGTTGCAACCCAGAAGGCCAACACTGATCGGATCTTTCAGGTTTAATCATGGAATTGAATGAACAAAGAGGTTTGTAGTGATTTAATGTAATTGTTCAACGGAAACTCTAAACGCATGTAAATGGCGAACTGACAGACACTCTACGCCCCCCCCCCTCCCAAAATCGATTTTTGTATCCTTTTACTGCCACAATTAAAAGACTATTGTTTAACAACATTAATCAATTACGGAGGGGGAAGGCTCCCCACAGCTGCGTGGTTGTATATCTCGCAACCTGAACTTGGTCGGGTCCAGAAGACACTGACACGATCGTCCTTTTCAGTGGATTCAAAATGCTACTGACGCACATGAATCTGGCAGACTTTGTTCGTGACCTTCGGAGCGAATGTCAAGGATTTGGGTACAATTTATGACGTCTGTTCTGTTTGGCATGCTTCAGTCTGTATGGCGAGACTACCAAGTACTATAAAAGAATGACTGGAATAGAACTCGGACACATTTTCGGGAGTTTTGACCCAGATATGATCTCCTCCTGGGCTCAAGAAATAAGCACGCCAAGTTTGGTGCAAACCGGTATATCTGTTCTTGAGCTATAAGCGAACAAATACACAAACCCAGAATTTGAGCTTCGTACGAAGAATTGTGTAGGAGAGCTTCAGTGGGTTAATTCAAACCAAACATTCGTACGTGCTGTTTAAGTCTTATTGATATGAAACAGCACAGCTCCGTGTTGTGTCTGGGGAATATTTCTATATGTCTGGGCACGTTAGAATGATGCGTGCCGTGTGGGTGTTTTGAGCCGAAATGCAACGTGACCATTTTAAGTTGTTTCAGCATGGAAAGCGGGTGTATAAATAAAATGTACGGGACTGAAATTACTAGAAATTGAATTTCTCGTATTTTGCATGCCTTTCAGACCTTTGTATTTCGTTTGTTCTGTAATACGTTTTAAATTAACCCCTTTCACAGACTACAAAGTGCACGTTCGTTATATTATACCGTGTGCTGGTTTCCAAAACAATCCACGAACACCTAACAAAAGAGAAAGTTTAATTCAATACTAATATGGGGAATCATGGTAATTATTCAGTGTCACTGAGGGAATTGTTAATGATTTTAATTTCAGTTATTATTTTTATAAAATTTGTAAATGAGTGACAGATACTTTTATTGAATGCCGTGCGTGTTAAAATTGAATTTCATTGATCTCTCACACAAAGGGTGTGTCGATGTATTCTCGTACAAAGGAAATTAGTATTAGAGTTCTACTAAGTAATTGTGTCTCCATTATTGAAACCGCGTGTTGTTTCAAAAAGAAATAATGTGTGACAGTTGTGAGTTTGGGGATTTAATACACAATTCGCCAATAATATTAGCTACTATAACTGAGTTCTGGATTTTGTTCGTCGTCTGGTGTTCTTAAAAAAACACAACGTTTCGGAAATTAGATATTTCTCTGTCCTCAGGTACATGCCAGTGGCGAATACTCCAGTCTGGCTTGTGGTAAATCTCCAGATCATTAAAATTGGAAGAATAAAAAATAAACTAGCCTAGTATGGCCCGTGAAATTTGATGAGAATGAGCTCCTTTGTGAATATAGTCATACAGTTTATTGCATTACCATATATAAAGTTCGTATTGAAGGTATTACGTTTATAGCATTTCTTTATAAAGTAAAAATAGGCCGAAATATGAAAACATCTCGACGGCGACTGTGGCCAAGCAAGATCTCGTCAAACGCACACCCACACAACCGACCGCCTGACTTCAGACGAACGCCGCCAGATCCCAACATAGGCGCCACCACAGCATTGCTTATATTTATTGCTACCAGAGACATCGCTGTCAGAAATGTAATTAAATATTCTTTCCGCATATAGTCAGGTGTGACGGACATTGGATATTATATTGGGTATAGGTGCTTTACTGTACAACACAACAGTGACATATTATTATTAATAATAATATTAATATTCCATTTATTCACCACTTTATAGAGTATTTACTTCCGTGTACCCGAGACAAACCTTGTCTCTAAGATACATTGTGAAGTAGCTTTTTCCGAAATATATTTTGTTTTTAATACGTGTTACGTGTATTATATAGTTTTATTGTGAGGGATGACTACATATTTTACGATAGCGTCTTTCAAATGATGTATGAAGTTCCTAAAATGGCAGTTTTCTGCAGTTCCCTGATGTTGTGTTGGCCCGGAATGTTGGCCAAATATTTTCTAAGTGACTTGGAGACGGTTCCAGCTGCTCCTATAATTATTGGAATTATTTTAGCTTTCACTTTCCACATTCGCTGTATTTCAATGATAAGATCCTTATATTTCAAGATATTCTCCGCTTGATTATTTGGGGAATTTAATAATGTTCTGTTTCCGCATGACCTGACTTCAAGACCAGGATTTGAACTAGTGTATTTAAATAGCTGAAGAAGAAACGTACTCCATTGATTCTTGTATGCCGTCGCGGGGTTATGTTTGTTCGTATAGGGAACTTTAACGTAGTCTTTGACTAATCAATGTAAATAATTTAATTTCTTGCGCCATAGGCTAGTGACCTGGCAGGCCAGTCTGTCTGTACGCATGCGACTTAAAAAATGCTGTTTGAGAAGGAAACAAAATTTTACTGCTCGCAAGTACCAGTCACTTCGGTATTGGTCAGCTTTACATAAAGAATTAAAGAAGCCTGGAATATGTTGTTGTGCACACATTCGACATTGTATGACAGCACACATCTTTCGTACTATTTAACGCCGTGGCGCCGAATGACGACCTCTTGTAAATAAGTCCATATTTACGTGTTGACATAACAATTGCTTACGCAAATCGCTTTATGCATTTACCTTAAATTATTATTGTAACAATACCAGGCAAACTAGACGCAGGGAAACATGGAAATATAAGAATTTCATAATTATATGCAATTCCGTGTGAGTAATAAATGTATTGGATTCATCTGGCTGACTTCCTCAGCGTTTAATTAGGCTAGCTTCTGAAGAAGGACTCTGCGCCGTGAAGTTAGTTAGAATCTTCGTGTAAATTTTCTGTTTTACGATGAGAGGTACCGGTGAGCTATTTTAGGAAACTAATGTCTGGATTCACTCCCACATAGAAACAGACATAGAAACGGCTCTTTGTTCCAAAATATCTACTTTAAATTTAAACTATTCTCTGCACTGAATGGATTTGTTTGTATTCGTACCTGAAAAGCTTGAGCGTTCAGCTCACCCCTCCATGTCCACTTTCATTCCAGTGGGTGAAATGTTTAAAAAATTACAAGAGAGAGAGGAACTCATGTTGCGTTCTGACATTTCCTCCAAAGCCTCAGTGACATTGTTTATAATAAGTGAATTACTCTGTTGCTTCATCCGTCACATGAAAAATGGAACGAGTTTGTTTCGCATTGTATGAACTGCTACGGCCTGAGCTTATTTCTTTCTGCCTTGGTAGCCCACGAGATAATTCGATACTGAATGAATGCTAAACGAGTTCTATTGAACAAACAACAGCTTCCTTCTCAGAGTAACCGATAACATATCAAACAGTTTGTCTGATCTGTCAGCAGAGAATATTTTGTTTGCTACTTGATGTAGTTTATTACGTCAGCAGTTTGCTCGTAGCAACAAGACGGAAAACTTTACTCGAGTGGAGTAAACTTAAAATGCGTTATTGTATTTTCTGCATGCCTCATTCGCCTTTTCCATCTTCGTTATTTTCACGGTTTCCGACTAAAAATTCTGCATGCATTTTGACATCTACCATGCGTGCTACATGCCTCATCCACGATTCTCTACTTGATTTGAATAATGTATTAGTATTTGAAAAAAGACGAAAGTATTTTTACATGCGGTAGCTATGTAGACATTGCTTATATGCATACAGTGTATATTTTTTTGTAGATAAACACACGTTCCTATCAAAAAATATTTTTTTCTGTTAACATATTTCATTTCTAATTCTGGATACATGAACTTTGAAAGTTCAAAGTTCACTGACGTCTAAAGGAGAAATTATATTTCTGTAACTCGCCCCCCCCCCCCCTCACTCAAACACCTCTGAAGATTAATTATGTTTCGCAATTAATTGCGTACGTCATATTAATTTTGTCTCGCGGTTGTGTGATCCGATGTCATCAGAGTAATACAGAGCTACAGAATACTCACTAATCTGAGTTTTCGCATGGCGAGATGTTCTGTAGCTAATGCGGACTGAAGGTCGGGGTTCATTATGCCACATCCATAGCGCAGAAAGTGAGCTGCTATGAAGCTGCTGCTTAATTAGAATTTCATATCGTTTCTAATAATCGAGGACCATCTTTATTGTGGAGAATTTATTTTTGTATTTTCATTGTTTCTAGTAACCACTGTTTTATAGCTTACGAACTTTATAGATTGTCTTGAAGCGTTCTGAATATATTTCTGCAAAATTTGTTTGTAATAGGATATGGTTTATGATTAATTACGCCTGTGTGTGTCATACGCATGCCGTATGTTCTTAGTAATGACAGAATATTCTGTTTTACAAGTGCTGCTACCATTAGAAAGCTTTTAGAATCATTCATAAAGGAGATAAAAGGACGAAAAGGATAAAGAAACTAGAAATGGATAAGGGATGAAGACAGAAATAAATAACCCCCCGTTTAATTCAAACGGGACTTTTCCACAAGTATATTATAACGCTCTTATAGGTCAAACTATGAACACTTATATGTTGAATTGGTGATGTGGGTTGTAATGTCAAATTATATGTTACGAAGCGTCATTTAGGTATGTGAATGATTTTCCGGGCATCGTGGGAACTTGGTAATACTTCGAATGAGTGGTCGCAGATCTCCATGGGCTACTACCATTCGCTCACAGTTTCAGTTAAAGTACTCAAATTGTGTATAAGTAATGTGCCTTTGAGGTTATTGACTTAAATATGTATTTTTTCTCTGAAGCTAAATCGTGCAGTCTAGTGCCAATGCTAAGTTTCTCAGCTCGGTGAAGCCAGATATCCTTTGTGCAACGACACCTTCATACAACATGACACGTGTTTTCCTTGCATATCCTGAAGACAGTGTTTTTCAGTCGGCTGTGTTGTTCTAAGTTTAAGCTTCATCACATACTTTTAAACTGGAGTAAAGACACGATAAGGTATGTTCGTACGCCTATATTTTAGTCAGTATTTATTCTGTTTAATCGAAAATTTGGTAAGGGGTCTGCGGTACCAGAGGGGTTTTAATTTACTGTATGTTGCATTTGCCGTAGACGGAAATGCGTTTCCTGCGCATCACCGTGTTCTAATTTACCATCTTCTGCTTATTGCGGTCTGAAATACAGAGCCATATTTCACTTCCTAACGTTACAAATATTTGGACTTCTTCCAAATTTACTTTCGTATCTCGCCCCTAAATCATGTGAGGTTTACCAGATACATTCGGTCCAAGAGGGATCTCACAGACAGCGTCCTTTCTTCTGAAAGTATAGCTTTGAACACTGAACTTGCCTCATGCATACGTACATTCTACGATCCTGATTATACCTAATTATACTGCCTGTTTGTTTACGTCCTTGTCTTCGGTTTCGGATGAAAGACGCTGAAGATATCCACAAGGAAACTGGTACGAAATTTAATATTGATACATCTTGCGTCTGTAAATGAGCCAAGATATCTCATCAGTCTCTGAATTGGGAAACCTGGGTTCGATTTCCCTCAGAGACAGGGATTATTTTTTTCCTGGCTAATCGACCGGGCCGGCTCTGAAACCCACACAATATCTAGTCCAGTGTGTGCCGGGCAGAAAGCTACCCGGGATGTGACACTGACCATTTCCTTTTCATGGGTGGAGCAATACCTTTACTCCTCCATACATCGACCAAGTTTCGTTTCGAAGTCCTATGGACCTCGAACAGCATATTGACCGCGGATTGACGACAGTTGAGGTAAACTCGATGCTAGCTACAGAATGATAAAAAGAACAGATTTGTTTCTGCCTAAGAAAGGGGAAGTAACAGGGAGGTAGAGAAAATTTCATAACGACCAACTTCATAATTTTCACTCTTCACCAAATATTATTATGTTGGTTAAATCACAGAAGATGCGATAGGAGGGGACTGTGACTTGAGTGGAGATGACGAATGTTATGCAAATTTTAACCAAACATTCTGAAGGTGAAAACTTGTGAGGCGAAGGCTTTCGTAGGAAATAAAAATTGAAAGTTAAATTACGACGTGTCAGTTTGGACTGGATTCAGCCGGTCGTTTGGCCTATAACGTCCCGGAACAGCTTTCTGTAAAAACGATAATCGACCTACAGCTTCAATAAAGGTGTAGAATTTTGCAATAAGGATCTGTTTGTTAGCTGACTGAACATAAATATCGACTATTAAGATGACTTTCTTCTGGGTTGTAACGACATCGAATCTGGTAGAAGTTTTCCGACGTTTCAGAGGTGCTTGCTGCCTTCATCATCATTAGAACCTATTGACGTAGAACGTATTGACTACTCGCCATGCTATAAATATAGGCCTGTGTTTGTTATTCTTGTAATAGGCCGGTTGTTGAGTGAAGTTCATGTAGCTAGACGAGTTTAGATCCAAAGAGACGTGCTTTAGTATGCCATGGTGACCTTGAGTGCAGGTCAGATTGTCTTTGGAAAAGCAAGAGGCAAGTTGTCGTTTCGTATTTGTTCTGCAGCTGATGGAAACGTAGCTAGCTTATTATTCCATAACCAGGGACTTTGCTTACGTCACGTATTTGGTCACCAGAGTTACGAAACATTTTATCAATATTTGAGTTTATTCGTTGCGTTTTCTGTTCAGTAATTACAAATAGTGTATTGCAAGATGTAAAGGTTATGAAATTCTGAGGTAACTTGGGTAAATAATCTGCTGAAAAGTGTGAAGTTGAATGTTTAAATTAAAATATGTGATGTTTGCTATATGTTGCGTATTTATTTCTAAACATGCAGTTTGTTTCAAATTTAAATTTTATTTATGCCTAAGGGTAATGCGATACAAATACCTCATGGGGAAGTCTTTTTTTTATAAATTAATAGACTATCAGCTGATCAAGACACTCTGCGCACTTTTATAGAACCTGAAGGTTTATTACTTTTTTCACAGAACCCCGCCAGTGGCCCCTGTCCTGAGCTAAATGAATACAACCCACACAGTCGCACACTATTTTAAGGTCAATTTTAATATTATACACCGCGCGCACAGTTTCATCAGCGCCCTGATGATGGAGGGAGTAAGCACCTCTGAAACGTCGAAATACTCGCCGCCGTGAGAAACTGAAATCTCAGCAAATGATATTGGCTGGTAGAGAACACAGACGGAATTTATATATCCCGTAATTGCGAGGAAACGAGAGTCTACGTGCACTTGTCTTGAAACTGAAGTAGCACGCCGTGCAAAGCGAAAGTGATGCGTCAGGAGCCCTAATTAATTACTCTGAGATACTTGAAGCCGTGTTGTTCAGATCTCACCCACAGATGGAACTCGTTCAATAATATTGTGCGACATCCACCAGTGATAGAATGTATTGTGTTTGTCACGGGAAAAACGATTTGACATCAGAGCGACCGTGCCAACACAGTCTGATTTCTGTTTACTAAGTCGCCAAGTAAATATTATCCCTAATTTACTCCACGGAGCAGCATCCACATTGAAAAGCTAATGGTCGCTCAGCTAGACAAGACATTATTAAGCCCTTTTTATGGTACCCAAAGGTGCATTATCAGGTTCACAAATGCTCCCAGAGGTTAATTAAACCTTCCAAGTCGGTGGGATTTTTACACGTGGAATTCCACGAGCTACTGTTTGTTTTCAGAATTTCAAAGAAGCCCAGCTATCATGGAGTGAAACACGGCTTTCTACTCAGTCCAATTCCTTTTATGACACGTTCCGAACACATGACACACCACTAGAAACAAATGTAACGTATTTATTTAATTTTTTATCATGCTCGTACAATCAAGCGTGACGGACATTGGCTATTATATTAGGAATATATAAGCGAAAAAAATAATTGTGTGTTTGGTAATTCGATTCTTATGCGCGTTTTAGTATCAAGATTAGGAATCCAGCAGGTACCTTGGAAAGAAGTGGTTCTCCGTGTTTTTGTAACCGAACAGTCAGAGTTTTGGCACGGGAATTGATATTTCAGGCTTCGACATTTTGAAGTCGCCGTTCACATGAGTGCATACATTGCTAGATACAAACTTTTCTTTTTCTAAATACATTTTTAACGTGTCACTGAATTTTCAAACCCGTTCTGTATTATCTCTGTAAATGTAAGTCAAGCATTAAAATGCGAATGAAAGCGGATTTATTTATGAAGTGACAAATTATTTCCGGCCCCATGAACTGAAATCTCTGTACATTGACGTTGTTCCACAATTGGCTAGTTACGTAAACATTGACTTATTGTGTGTCGCAATTTTGATTGGACGACAACCATAACTACGGAGACACGTCGCACAATTACTGATTGCAAGGTGCAATATTTCAGAAGACAGGCATCTTCAGTTTTGCTCGTTCTCCAGTGATTGTGGCCTGCGTAAATCAAAATGTTTCCGTATTATAATTATACCAACGTTGTCATCAGTGATATTTTCACTTGCAAAACAAAAAAAAAGATGGGACACTTCTCACGTCTCAAGCCGGATTCACACTGACTGCTATCGGTTTTTGAGCGAACTTCAACGGCCATTACGTTACGCCACCGCGGCAATTGTCGACGTTAGCCAGAACGCGTGCCGTTTCGTCCACGTGTGAATCTCGGATTCCCGTGTTGCGTTACGGCAGAGTAGGCGTGTGTGGACCGGGCTTGAAAGCAATGCTGGTTGCCAATGTCACTGAGGTCTTCGTTATTTTCCATTACGACCTAGTTAATTTCCACAAGACTACTTCTTCAACGTTCGTTCAAGTGCACAGACCATAAATAACGATTTTAATGTTATACAAGTCACCTTAGATATTGATGCCAACCTTTTTCATGTTGGCACGAAGAAACGGAAGATGACGTTAAAACTAAACTCTTTTGCCATAGTCATGGATGTTGCATCAGAAATTTTACAGTCACGTATTTATCTTCCTCTGAATACACGTCCTTTAGTCACTAAAATAATTTATTTTTTATTCATTGACGATTTGTTGTTTTATTACCGATCAAGTTTCCCACGACATGTAAACCCATTGAATGGCCCGGAGCCCATAGTTCACACCAGCTGACAGCGATAATATTGACGTACCAATGTCGTTGTGGTGTGTAAACGCTTTGTTCCTGCGACGACGCGTGTGCTAGGGGTGTCACACATCTGAAAATACCATTCGAATTTTTATATATATATACCAGTTTAAAACGTCTGTCGACATCCTTCGATTCCCCGTTGGGGCGTTTAGCAATTGTCTATTTTTTACGAGTGCCGAGGAGCTAGCCGAACACCTGAACCCTCAACCTGAGGACCAGGGTATCTCCCTTAGTCTGTCACTTCGCCTGGGAGGCCCTACCATAACTACGCTACCGACAGGTTCACTAGTCACTAGTGCACACAAGCTCTTCCACCCGTCCAAGGAAGGCTTCTTCAAGGTGAAGATACCATTTGGAAGAGCCATTTGAATTTACGGTACCACAAATATTTATATTTAAAGTTAGTGAACAGATCACACATCTGTCATCAGTTTCCTCATCAAAATTTCAAGATTTTAGTACATTCAGTTTTCTTATAAAAGTTTTCACGTATGAAAACCTGAAGGGAAGAAACCATTTGGAAGGCCTAAAGTAGGTGGGAGGATAATATTAAAATGGAACTAGAAAATTCATTGCCGTTTTCAAGAGTCGGCCACTTTTCCCTGGTGTATTCAGGATTTATGACTGCAGTTTTGTGTGAATTTTTTATTTGTCCTATGCGTGATTTATGCTCCTTCCGTCTTACAAACCTTGATAGTCAAAATCACGTGTGGGAAAGAGCTCAGAAAATAAAGAAACTTTTCCTCCAGATTCATGTTATTTCCTATCCTTGAAGTTCACATATTATCTCAGGTACTTGTTCTCAAACGAACTTAATCATATGTTTTAATCTTATGTTGAGAAATTTTCACACCTGCAATAAATAATTGGTATTAATATTCTATACATTTGATAAAGCGTTGTTAAATAAGTGTAAACGTCAGGTACGGACACGTGTTTGGACAGTCCTTGCATTATGTTGCAAGGCACAGACTTTGTCCTGGTTTGGTTTCAGAATGCTGCAAGCTGTAGTGTGATATTTTATATGGACTTTATACGGAAACTTGTTCGTTTGGAAGATCGAAAGTTAGTTAAGTGGAGGGGGTGGTCGTATTAGTATAAATATGGATGATTTGTCTACTACTCTTCCACACATTCCTCTTATCTTCATGTCGCTTCATATTCATCTTCATTACTATTAGCCATTTATTTCTCATACAAAAATTCATGTAGGCTTTATCTTGTCATTTATAGGTCGTGTATTTTTGAAGGAATCGTAGAAATTAACTTCTTTCAAATTGCAAGAAGCGAATTATTTGTGTTTTAACTAGAACATAATTACTAACCAAGCAACGATGTTGATTGGTTCAACTTCACGTTATATCGCGGGCCGCAGCGCAGTGCAAACTATTTACTGGCGGACGACAAGCGACGAGCAAGGAGCGAAGATGTTCAAGCATGGCCGTGTCTTTATCTTGGCCAAGAACGCTGGCGACAAGCAACTACCTGCCCGTTATGGCAAGGATTACCTTTGCTCCGGAACTCAGAAGACAGGGCACCAGAACGATCAGGTACGTAATTGCTCGTGGGCAGATCGTGTAAATGCACAGTATTAAATTTTTTATCCTTGCGTCCAAGACGGGTATAAATCCACGACAATGTCTGGAAAATTGTAACGACAGCAGGAAAGAACATAAAATCGTTGAAATAGACATTACTTATGGACCTAAGTAACAAGTTTTAGTAACAAACAAAGTAACTAACTAACAAATTCCACGGTGAAGAGTTTTTCTTCGGAATATTATCATCCCGTAACTGGGCAAGTTGCTCACTTGCTGTTTCCATAATAGGACGCTGATGATGGAGATATATTGTATTTATTACGCATAGTCATTTTATGTAAAAATGTAATTAAATATATTTATGATTAATAATAGTAATATAGTGATATATTTGTAAGATTTGAGGTTTTCACAGCAGTGAGTATGAAGCTTTCTGTCTTCTGGGTTGTTGCCTCCGTCATCAGGGCGATGAATATGTCATCGCCCTGATGACGGATGCAGTATGACCTCTGAAACTTTGGTAAACATCGACCAGACTACACAGCGCAACAACCCAGAAGACAGAAAGCTTCAGTGATATATTTAATCGTGTTTGTGTATGGTAAAACTAGTAGTTGCTCATGTTAGCGGCAATCTGATTATCTGCTCTTTCTTCAGGTCGGTGTGTAATGCTGCACGAAGGACATTGTTCTTGCTGTTGCAATGATCGGCTCCTGCTCTGGTAAGGCGTGGGCGAGGAGAAACCTAATGAGTACATCGTATTATACAAGAAATGTGCATTGAAACAACTGTGTCATATCAAGAAGTGTCGACATTTGTGAATATAAACAATGTGGAGATTAGCCTATACACAGCTCTGCTGTAAAAATAAAACTATTTTATACATAGAAACTGCATTCCGTGGCTACCAACTTCGGAAAGCTATATAAGTTTTACATCCATAAATTCGCAATGATAATTACGAGGCAGGTTTTTAAACTCTAATTAGCGCTATCAAATTCATTTAAATTTTTGTGAACCTTACTGAATGCATATTTAAGTATTTTAAATTACTCAGCCGGCATAAAATTTTATTACATATGATGTTTGTTGCTTCTGAGTTCAATAAATTGAATGTATAAAATCCAGAACCGTCTTTGTATTTATGAGAATGTATTTTGTCCACATGTGTCAGAAGTTGGTATTTGTACTAGTCATTCTGCCCTATAAGCAGTCTGAAGAGTGACTTTTGTGTCAAGGAGCTGAGTAGGATCTGAGGTTGACACGGTGGTGAGTACGAAGGTGGTTGTCTTCTGGGGTCTGATCCTAAAGGAAGCAAGGGCATCTGAAACGTAGGTAAACTTCTATCAGACTACACGGCGCTGTAACCCAGAAGACAGCTACTTTTGAATATATGACTGTCTTAACACTGACTTATATATATATATATATATATATATATATATATATATATGGGACCTGCTGGAGAGAATACACATTTTATTAACTCACCGACGCAAGTTTATTTCGAATTTTTTCATTGGAATTGTTATGTATTTTTCAAAAGTTCTGTGCATAGCTACATTGTATTTTGTAGAAGGTCAGAGGTGAAGGAACACAATAAATTTTATTTACTGTTGGAGAAAAATTCGTCGTTCCTTTTCTTATACAGAATAATCCCTGATGCTTCAAATATTGTACTTTATTTATATTGAGTAGTAGAAACGAAGCGAGTCACTCGTCTTTTATGTTACGCATCGGGTAAACATTTGTAGTGTTTCTACGCTCGTGTTCTTTATTACCGTTGTCAAACTGCTCGCTAACACGACTGTCTCGTTTATAAATGCTCGTATACAGACTACTTGAAGGAGCTGTCGCTTTTAGCTACATCCAGTCATCTGCATAAAATCTTACTCTTTCACGGCGGATCAGTGATAATGAGGACACAGTTTCTGTGTGATGATATGGTGTAGATTTAAATTATTGCCTAAGCTTCGGAGATTCTGTCTCAGACTTCAAGGTGAAGTGATTACCCGGTGATCTCCGCCGATTTCTGGAACATGTAAGCTACCACTAAAATCTATAGGGGAAATCGGTAGTCACTTAGCCATGAAGATGGAGACTTTATGGATCTCCGAAACTTCTGCAATACCTACATGTGCTCTCATGCAGAAACAGGGTCGGCAATGCCTTTTCAGCAGCTTGATGTGCGGTTGTAAGTTACAATAAAATATCTAAACAAACTTCTTTTTTATCTACCAAGGTCTTCACGATTTATTTAGAAAATTTGAAAGTTATATATCAATTATTTGAGTAATGTATGGGTATTACAGAACAGATACGAACGTTAAATTCGACCTCTAGTGTTAATATAAACAGCCAATGCCAGAATTATGGAAATTCGTGAAGTGTTGTCGGAGAAGAAGCTTGGGGCAAACTTAACGTCTTCTTTATACGTTCTGTTTATGCTAGTCGTTTAAACGAAACATGGAACGAATATTTAAGTACTTTGCGATAATAGGTACTTGAGCGTAAGATTATTGTAATGTTCGTAAGTCTAAGGGTTACATATGAAATGAAAGAGGGTTTAAGTACCCAATAGACATAATATTTTCTATGGGGAAAATTTTTGCCTGTAGGTTGGGGTGAAATTTATATTATTTGTCGTCAACAAATATGTGAATCGATGTTATTTTTATGCAGTAAATAGAAAAGTTCTATACTCTTTGGGTTACTTTTGAATACCATGAAGGCTGCCCAGTATAAAACAACTAAAGCGACTTTCTAACACTCTGTTAAAAATTCAAGGATAATGTTAAACCATCCTTATAATATATCCTATCACTTCGGAAAAATCGCCATGCGCTGCAAATTAAATTTCGTATTCTAATTTATTTAAAACCATTACTGCTTCAAGGCCTAAATTGTGACCTTTTATTAACGGAATGTAGTTGTTGATGTAAGTTAATTAATAGATGCTTGGTGTTTAAATGAGCGTATGACCTACTTAGACTAAATTAATCTTTAAATACGCGTTTCATATGAATCAAGTTCGGAAAGTGTACTCCTTACATATAATATCTACATGTAACGTGGAATCTGTTATTAAGAGATTTTGACACACGTGTTTTGTGCGTCGTAACAAGCTACAATATGTGAACATCAATTTATAACTAGCTACAATATCAGGCCTTTAATTTATTACAGGTTTCGTTAATGGAAATTCACTCGGCCGAACGATCACACAATCAAAATGCCCATTCAAATGACAGGATGCTGTTTAGCAGAGAAGTAATATGTCAATTATGAATGTCAACTTCGTTACTGAAGTAACTGAAACAATGTGTTCGAACTGTTATTTTATTTAATGTACCGCAGAAGCAGCAATGAAGTATTAAATTCAGTTATTGAAAACTCACTGTGTCAATTTGTTGTTTGAAAGTATCCATGAGTTGCTGTTACAAGTTTCTGTGTCAAAATCACAATAAAGCACTAATGAAATTATTGAAATTCCCCTAAGTTGCATGTAATTAAATATACATAAATTATTGTAACATATTTGAACCCATCACAAAGTACAAATAAAATATGTTAGTACTCTCAATAGATTTTATATAATCATATATTCATAAAGAGAGAAATGCTGGAGAAGTCCTGGAGAAAACCTGTAGAAGTCCTGGAAGTTTATTTGGAAGTCCTTGAGCGGTGGTGGGTTTGATCCTATGAGGGTTGGTTATTTTTTTTTATTCGTTGAAGTTTGATTGTGATAAGTTACATTGGATTAGATTGCGTTTTGGGTTAGGTTAAGTTGGGTTAGGTTAGGTTTAGTTAAGTCAGCTAAGTTAAGGATAGGTTATATACGGTTGTAGTTTTACGATGGGTTGGGATGTTCTAGAGATTTCCTATCGTGTTCATCGGGTGGTCGTGGGAATGTGCTGGAGAATTGCTGGAGATTCCTGGAGAATTCCAGGAAATTTTCCTGGAAAAGTCCAAGCGTAGTGTCGGAGAAGTCCTGGAGACATGCGATTTTTTTTATCATGGAATATTGCTGGAGAATTCATAGTGACGACAATATCAGTCCATGGGTTTTCCAAATAAAGGCGTTTAAATTTCTCAAGGTCATTCGATGTTCATATTTTCAAAAGCATATATCTTGCGATCAGTAGGAATCTGAGTGACAATACTCATGTCAGTTTATAGTTCTCAGACAGGTCAATATCATGTCATGTTCACTACAAAATCAGTCCGAAGTTTTACCGAATTTAGGCCTTTGAAATTTTCAAGTTCATTCTGCAGTCATTTTTTCAAACGCATATTCCTGCCTATCTGCGTGAACGTGAATTACCATTTTTACGTCAGTATTAGAGCTTTGATAGGTCGTCACCTGAAGATTACGACAAGGCCAGTTGAAGTTTTTGAGGAATGTAAATTTTCCAAGCTCACTTCAAGAACATGTGTTCTCACCCTTATTTCTACATAACAGTATTAATCTGTGTGGCCATACCCATGTTATTTTGAAGCCGCTTATAGTTTAACTTCATGCCTAAGTCAGGTCAATAACATTCCTAAAGATGGGCCTCCTTGATTTCGGTTTAGTTTGGTTAGATCAGGATGCGTTGGGTTAGGTTAGTTTAAGTTAGGTTAATTGGAAAAGGTATGTAAGGAAGCGGTCGTGGCTTAACTTAAGGCATTATTCTAGAATTCTTTTAGAGGGGCTTAGGGTAGCCGGTCGCCGGACCAAGATTTGAAACCATAATCACCTAAATAGGAAGGAGGAGTGTTAGCCAATTTGCTACGATGTTCTGTTGTCTTTCTGTGGAAAAGAAGTCTTAGCGAGTAGTGCAGATTTACATTAAGAAACAAAACTATAAAGAAATCGATAAAAAGTAGTATGTAAAGGAATAATTAATTTATCAGTTTGTGCTACTATCTGTAATGTGTTACCGACTATAAAATTTCATCTGTTTTAAAAATAGAAGCAGCTTAAATAGGTCACTACATCGTCCTCGTCCTTAAAACTTTCTACGCTGTGCACGTCGTATCTTGCCTACAATTAGAAGTATATTTGATGCTTGAGAAAATGAGTGGAGGAAAATTGTAAACTGTTTAAAAATATTTGTGGCTTTTCGACAGTAGATATTATGAGATATCAATGAAATATTGTAACAGAAAAGGTTTCTTTAATTAAACGCTGGGATGCAAGAGCTCAAACAATAAATTTGCACTACCAGTTTCTATTTCTTTTATACCAGAGATTCTAACCTTTCAAGATCGGAGGCGACGTTAACCCCTTCTTGTTGGCTTACATACCGCTAGGTTATAAATAATGTGTTTAAACTTCATGCTAATGTATAAACATGTTATTTACTTGTTACTACAAACAGGTTTACACATGTATGATTTGAGGTTTTCAAAGCGGTGAGTATGATGATTTCTGTCTTCTGGGTTGTTCCGCAGTGTAGTATGGGAGATGTTTACCAACGTTTCAGAGGTCATACTGCCTCCGTCATCAGGGCGATGAGTATGAAGATTTCTGTCTTCTGGGTTGTTGCGTTGTGTAGTCTGGTCGATGTTTACCAACGTTTCAGAGGTCATACTGCCTCCGTCATCAGAGTATGAAGATTTCTGTCTTCTGGGTTGTTGCGCTGTGTAGTCTGGTCGATGTTTACCCAGAAGACAGAAACCTTCAGGTTTACACATAATTACATGCATTTTTAAATAAAGTCAGTCGTTAGTGGGATAATTGACGATCCTTTTAATTTTCTAATCGTTCAGTACTAGGCAACAAAGTATTACCACAAACCTACATGTGGTTCACAAAGACACAGAGGCGGGCCGCCTGCAGCCCTTAAGCCGCGGGTTCAAAACCCCTTCTTCATTAGTCACACCTTTCGGATACCGAACGGAAGGAACATCGTTTCGGAGCAGTGATTCAGATGTTCACGTGCTGCTATCAATTGCAGCTGCCATGTCAGTTCCTGACCCTCACTATAATAGAGACTAATTACGTCAGACAACCGCGTTGAGTCCGACTAGACAAGACAAGATCGGACCAGACCGTACTGGACGAGACGTAGATGTAAATGGAACTGCTCTCGTCGACCGCATCTGCAGCGTACAATTGAAGCGAAATGAGGCAATTTGCTTGTATTATCCACCGTGAACAAAAGCTTTAAAACTAATAAGCCACTTCTATGTCTTATGTTCGGCTGGGGTATGAATATCCAGAAGGGATATTATGCGTAACGTTCCTCATATTGATCAGTTCAGAATCTTTTTCTTTCACGTGTGGTAATTAAAATCTTGAGAGATTAAACAATATGAAACGAGAAAATCATCGTGTGGAACACGCCTCAAAGTAGATTGAGGGCCTCTCATTGGAGGTTCTTGGGGATATCAGGGGGAGAAATTAACAGAAGATGAAGGGCATTTCATAACGAGGAACTTCGTAATTTACACTTTTAACAAAAATCATATGAAGGTAATTAATCAAGGAGAATTTTGCGGGTAGGACATAGGCCTATATTACGTATAAGTGAGATGAGATACGCATACAGAATCTTGTGTACTTGTTAATATGTAACATTTGTGACCAGTAAAAGAATTTGAGGCTTTTTCTACCCAGAACTTCCCGTTTCACTTGTTAATTTAATTTATGCAATTATCAGCAGAAGAGCGACACACGAATATGATGATTAAGCCCGCCTTTATTAAAACTCGTGATATTAAGAACGACTCTGGTTTGTCTTCATGATTCGAAGTCATTGCGAGTGGCAGAATCATATTCAAGTCAGTAGCCCCTGCCCCTGGCATCTAGTTGACGAGCTTCGCACGAGAAACGCAGACTGAGATAACTGCGTGCCCCTATTGCATATCTGATTTATATAAATTAAATTAAAGGAGGAAGTTGTATGAGATATTGACATGCATTTGCACTCGTGATTAACCCTGTATTCAACAAACTCTGTCTCGTACCATCTTATTGCTTATGTTTCAAGGGCTGTTCATAGTTTTCATAGCCAATATCATAACTCCAAAACAGTAGTATTTAAGCTTCTTCATATTTTGACCCCCTTCTGGTATTTTAAAATCACTATCTCCACTCTTTCCACCTATTAAAGAGGGTTAATAAAAATTAATAGTTTTTTATTATTCGTTTATTTGTTAAAATAAACAATTTTACGCACTATACGTTGTCAATACCTTTTAGTTACAAACACCACAGAAGGAGAAACCGTTGCACCAAAGCATATAATTGCAAGAAATATGAAACATTTATAATAACAATAATTAAGAAGTAGATACCTAAATTTCCAGAAATGTAGTATTTGAGTGGTTTACACCCCCGATTCATATTCACTAGTACGTTTTGCCTCTGAACGGTAACAGATTCCAGTCTCCTAAACGTCGTTTCTAATTACAGTTAAGAGGTTGATAATGTTAAGAAGCTTGTCATTTAAGTAACACACTGAATTCCCAAACATTAAAATTTAATGACGAAAGAAACAATGTATTATTTCGCACAGTTGATTTCAGCAAAGATCGTAAGTTCGGGAATTACGCAGAGTAGACATCGAGTAGATTATCTGCTTCTCTGCCTTGCAACCTAATGGTGTAAGGTAGTACCACTCAGTGATCCTCTGTCTTAAGATTTCCGGCAAAACGGTGACACCAGAAACTAAGGAATTTAAGTGTAACATCATGTAGTAGAATACATTCTCTGAGACCTCTGACGCAAGTAGGACAGACATACATAATTTATTCTATCTAAGAAACCTTTTGTCTCCTAATGCGAGCAAGTTTCTTGCCACGATTCTCTCTTTTGTGATAATTTGAAACAACTCACTTAAGATAACGATGTGGCTAACCGCAGAACAGAGCTTGCAGCTAGCAGATAGCGAACAACATTAGTTTCAGGAACGCGGTACAGAACAGCGTTACACATCTGACAACATCTAGATGAACGCAATCAGCTTTTATAAACCAGATACCGATATTTCTCCGGACATTTGAGCCGACTTTAAGAACTTTCAGGAGGTGCTTAGGTTTGCGTTACAAAATCTCCCTATATGAAAAGATTCAAAACGCAGCTGGCAACAAAAATACAAGGGACTAACGGAGTGGAACTACAATGTGTTCATTTGCCTCCGGTCCTCTTGAATTACAACAAATATCGCCCAAATTTCAGTAGACGAACACGAATAAAATATTATAGTTCACAAAAGTAGAGTCATAAGTTTTGTTGAAAAGTCAGTACAGTCCTCTGCTACTAAGCTAAGAAGATGTAAAGGGTTAATCTTGGTCCCCGGAATCTGTATACTGGCTTGGCGCCTTCACGGTATTTCGTTGTGATGAGATATCAAGATATGGTTAACGTTTTAATACTTTTTTACGTCAATTTAAAAGTGGAACTGAATTACACACAGAGACCTTAAAAACCTGTTTACTTCCAAAAAGATCATAAATCGATAAAAGGATACCTTCATTTGTACTCGGTCACTTCCGTTGAGTTCTCTGGTAAATGTAATATGAATTTTTTAAGCATTACGATTCCTTACGTTATTTGAGTTAAATATAACATAATGCATACGAGTTCTGAAGAGGAATGTATTTTCTTGATACATATTGGAAATTGTAAGCCTGAAGGTTGCCATAGCAACGAATCAATTCCGTTTTCTTTGTTAAAAATAAAAAAGTAGTACAGTGTACTCAGATACACAAACCTTGCAGTCTGTGTTTGGAATACGGAAGAATTGTCAGAGTAATAAAAAAGAAATTGTTGTTCCCGTTTCCAAAACTTCTGATAGAACTGACTATTTCCGATGGATTTCCCTTGTCAACTTCATAAATAACGCTATACATTCTTCTTCTGTTAATGGTTGACACTGTCAGTGAATAAAATTGTTGGTGATCATCTGAGTATATTTGTAAGACTTGAGGTTCTCACAGCGGTGAGTATGAAGATTTCCGTCTTCTGGGTTGATGATATTCATTGCCCTGATGACGGAGGCAGTATGACCTCCGAAACGTTGGTTAACATCGACCAGACTACACAGCGCAACAACCCAGAAGACAGAAATCTTCATACTCTGATGACGGAGGCAGTATGACCTCTGAAACGTTGGTTAACATCTATCAGACTACACAGAGCAACAACCCAGAAGACAGAAATCTTCATACTCATCGCCCTGATGACGGAGGCAGTATGACCTCTGAAACGTTGGCAAACATCGACCATACTACACAGCGCAACAACCCAGAAGACGGAAATCTTCATCTGAGTATATTCATTATAATGTACCAGATATTAATGACATGGCTTCTTAAAAACAGATACATTATACTAAATGGGATGACAATGTAGCATCATATTACAGCATGGCCGCAGATGACTGAAATTAAACATGTCGGCCCGCACATGTATCCTGCGAATGTAAGTTTAAAGTAAAGATCTTTAAACTATTTCTGTGCCACAACTTTCAGTAGTTCATTCTGTCATTGAGAATTTGAGATTTAGGTTCTCACGAAGGTGAATGTGTCGATGTTGGTCTTCTGGGTTATAGCACCATGTGGACGTGTGTGTATTTTGGCCTACCAACATTTCAGGGAAACATACTGCCTTGATCCTCAGGGCTGATATCAGGGTTCCTATGTTCAAGGAAGAATATTATATTATAATATAATAATCTTGTAACCAGATATTTGTTGTGAGTGGCGTTGTTTTGCAGATCCACGAAGTTCGTCTTCATTCTTCAGTAAGTTAGAAGGGTAATACAATTTGCAGTCATAGTCTGTAACACGGTTAAGTTGCTAACCAAGTTTAACGGCAGAAAGACACTTTACCGCGCTTGCACAGGGGCGCCACGTTTTACGTCTAATGAGCACAAGGTCGTAAGATTTCACAGTGCTCGTGCTGGCCTCCTAGGCAGTAACCTCAGACCTCATACAAACACATGCTATCACATAATGGCGAAATTCTGGTCTCGTGTTGGTTACCTGTTACCCTAAGCAGAAATCTTGTTTTCTTGTGGAAGAAAACCAGGAAGGAGGGAGTCAGAGATATTGAATGTGACAGGTCTTCTTACTCGAAATAGATGCGTTACCCTATATATACATTCACTAGGCACTATGGTTGCTGTCAAACAGATTGAGAATATTAGAGTAAGGTAATTTACTGAGGAGAATGTTTGCACCCAAGAGGGATGAAGTAACAAATGGATGGGAAGATTACATAGCGAGGAGCGTTATAATTTATACTCATCGTCAAATATTATTTGGGTAATCAGATCAAGGAAAATGCAGTGGATTGGGCCGTCTTCCGGGTTGTAGCGTCGTGTAGTCTGGTAGAAGTTTACCATAATTTCAGAGGTCCACTCATCATCCTGATGATGGAGGCAGCAAGGACCTACGAAACGTTGGTAAACCATAAAACATATTCGTAATCACCGCCGTGACAGCCTCAAATTCTACATGTGGTACATCAATTTATTTCACATTTATATTTGATTTTTATGGCTTTTATTTTTTCAAACGTGGATGATTTATAGTTGAATATTCGCTATGGGTGGCTGGTCGCTTAGTTGACGGGCAGAGACTCGTGGATGAACTGCATAGATCCGCCCTCTGCAAAGTCAGACGCAGCATGGCCGTCACCCTTGAGCACCCACTTTGTGGTCAGCAACCCTTCCACACCCACGGGGCCTCGAGCATGAATACGAGAGGTACTGATGCCGACTTCAGCACCTGTAAGCACGAAACTGGAAGTGATGCTCCACTTATTTAGACCTTGGCATTAAATGGACTTGAGGCGCTCCTGAGGCGATCGCCCTGAAATTTCTTTACATAAAACATTTGTGCTCTTGGATTTGTGATATTTATATTTCATGCAGTGCAAGAAGTATGAGATGGGCGAGGCATGTAGAAGTTATGAGAAAAATGCATACATTTTAGTCGTGAAACTTGAAGGTAACAGATTAGGAGGTGTAGGCGTAGATGAAAGGGTAATTTTAAAACTGATGTTAAAGAAATAGCATGTGATGAACTAAATTCATCTGATGTGAAGCTTTCACGGCGGCTTTCATTAAAGTCTTCTCGGGCTATCAGTGATTAATCGCCGACGTTTCGAGGACCATCTCTGTCCTTATTTTCAAGGCTGTTGACTCACCAAGTCCAAATCTGTAGCCGTCAGCAAATCTTGAGCTAGCATTAAGGAATACGCATGCGCTGTCCACTTGAGTCTGAAAATACGTTGCTTTCTGCTCTGTGAACAAAAGGAACTTATTACTTCCCAACAGTACTGATTTCTTACTTTAATACCTCATGGCTTTGAAATTCGACTGATAACCTATTCAGATAATTGATACAGGTCTAAAATCAAAGCAGAAGTTTGAGTTTTGCTCTTAGAAGTAAGTTAAATATAGACTAAGTAAATTCTTTATACCATCTTTCGTGTTTATTTTATGATCAGTAATGAAATTTTTAAGCTTATATGTTTTATATAGGTATTAAAAAGGTTTACGATAGCATGTGCGTATGAGCCGGGATAGCTCAGTCAGTATAGTGACTAGCTACGGGCTGGACGGCCGGGGTTCGATCCCCGACAGGGGCAGAGGATTTTTCCTCTAGCCTCTGCGTCCAGACCGGCTCTGGGGCCCACCCAGCCTCCTCTACAATGGGTACCGGGGTCCTTTCCCGGGGGTAAAGCCGGCCGGGGCGTATTGCCGACCACTCACCCCCATCTAGTGCCGAGGTCAAGGAAGAGAGGAGCTATACCTCCACTCACCCCAAACGCCTACATGGCGTATAGTGGGATAAACTTTACTTTACTTTTACGATAGCATGTGCGTATGAGGAGCTAGATAAACTTTTAATAGAGCAGGTTTATACATTTTTAAAATAATTTATCTGACCTCACAAATATTCACGCACTGTCCGATATAATCGATTCTAAGTATATTGTAAGAAAAAGTTTGTTTAATATTCCTTCAAGGAGTTGCACACACAAGTTCGGGGAATTATTCCTTAATAAAGTCATTTATAGAATATAAGCTGGAATATCCGTTTTTAAAATAATGAGCTCTGAAATGATGAAATTCTTTATTTTTACGTTGCACATTTGATCCGCCCGTCAAGTATTAACCCGAAAAGGTGTTTTGGAAGCGTAATTATTATGTCTTATAAGTATTTGTATGAACCTAGTGATGTTGGGAAAACGCTACGATAATATCTGTTAGACCGCCATTGAAAATTGTGTCCAAACTCCTGCTTACGCCGTGCTGTAGCATTAATGATGTATGTTCGATTAGACCACACTCAATATGGATACATACGCAGCAAGGCAGGAATCATGTGTGAACGAAACCCCACAGGTCATTTCTGTTCATGTTTAATCTTCGTATTACGGGAGGTGGACGGTGGTGAAACCGGCTGCAACAACTGAATATCGCAACTTTTGTTGATGGCTGTCTTCTGGATTGTAGCGCCGTGTACTCTGGTGGAAATTTACCTACGTTGAACTTTTGCCCTTTCGTGAATATAGGAAATGAAAGACGAGAGTTACCATTTTGTGTCACGATGACGTCAGTGTGACCGCTGCCGTAAGTGTGGATGTGGTCCACGGCCTCCTCGAGCCCACCCACTACCTCTATAGTGCACCCAAGGCCGCTGTACTCCGTTTTGAGTGACTTCGCACGAGGCGGTCCAAACGTTAGTTGCTCTGCCAGTCTGGGGCCCGAGTAGATTGTCACCTGGCAACAAAAACCACGTTATGCACTTCGCACGGCAACGAGCATGAAGATACTGTCTTCAGGGATGTTGCGTTGTGTGGTGTAGTAGAAATTGACTGACGTTTCAGAGGTTCTTACTGCCTCCTTCATCAGGGTTTATTATTAGGACATGGTTCGGGATACGGACAAGTGACAGCTCGTGTGAAAGCGGTAATGAACGTTTGGATCCCATAAAGGACGCGGAAGTTCTTTACTAGGTAAGCGACTATTAACTTCTCAGCGGGGTCTCTGGTGCAAGCCGTTCGTTCAGCTGAAACATAATCAAGCTGGAGAAATTTAATAGGTAAACTTTCTCTTTAGGTGTCTGTAGTAGGACTAAGGTACAGATTGACGGGAGCACTGTTTTTGAGATTGAAAATGGTGACCTGAGGCCCGGCCTTGGTATTTTTAATGTCGGCTTACAGAAACCCAACAGATTCAAACAATGCAACTGAATTTTTGTTGTTGTTTAAACTTTGATTTAAATAGAATCGAAATGTTTAATTGTTCCAAATTATCGCTATCACCACAAGATGGCGGCTGCGTGGAGCAATACAAAATTGCGGACAGTCCGAACAAGGAATCTAATTAACACTGGCATTAATGGTTTCTTTTCTACTTTCGATCTAACTGGGCTTGGCGCTTTAAGTTTTAAGGGTGTGATTTAAGACTCGGGCGATGTGCTCACCCCTTCGTTCTTGAGCATAGTGCACACGTCAGTGAAGAACGACGACCCGCTCTTCACCAGGTCCTCGTGCAGGAGCAGTGTCTCCATGGCATTGCAGGCTGCCGGGTAGTCACACTTTGAGTCGCGAACTGCGAAAACGAAATGAAGCTTTATGCGCATGAATTGAAATTATTACACCAAAAAGAAAAGGCATACGAATATGTTTTTATAATTATTACTTAAATCTAATTGCTTTTCATGACTGTCCGTGCAAATATATTTTCAGGAACATCAACACTTTTACTTGAATTATTCAAAATGTACAGAGCGTCCTGACTTTTTTTTTATATTAGTTCGTTTCTCCTGAATGTTGCGTATCTACCTACAAGTCAACACGACTTTGGAATTCAAAATACGGACACCGACATTCTGACCGTTAACTGCCCGGTCCGTGGAAAGCTGAGGTGGCACAAGACTAAGGCCTCTTATACGTTTCCCTGGCACTCACTTATTTTCAAAGCTTTGGCGAGGTCTGCTTCGTTGTCCACATACACGTGGCATATGCCCTCAGCGTGACCCATGACGGGAATGTGGTGACTCTGGTCTTGAATGGAACGCACTAGCTCCGAGGAACCGCGCGGGATGATCAGGTCGATGTGACCCTCCAGTGACAGCAAGTCGCTGATCTCCTCGCGTGTCGAGACCTGAAGAAAGAAGGCGAAAATTGTGAGTTAACACTGCAAGAAATTGTAGGAGAAGCGAGAGGACACTGTGACGATGAATTGTAGCGCCGTACGGCCTGTTGGAATTTTATCAGCGTTTTGGAGGTAACTCATCGCCTTGATGTTGGAGGCAGCAAAGACCTCTGAATCGTCGGTAAACTTGTACGAGACTAAACGGTGCTATAACCCAGGAAACAGTTGTCTTTGCCTCCATAGTGGCTTGTTTCTTTCATGCTTTTTAACTAAAAATGTGTATACATTTCTGTGCTCATGCGTGCTACATGTTTAGACCGTCTGATACTCATTGCTTTAAAAAATCTAAATATTATGCTACTTTAAGAGTACAGTTATAATTGACACACACGAGGAATGGTACTAATATTTACATTATTGATATTGAAAACAAGAAAAAGTTATGAAAAGGAAAATAGATATTAGATCCGTGAACAGGATTTAAGCAGCACAAGCGTCTTTGGTGAAACTGTTGTTGAAATCTGGGGTTCTGTTGTCGGGACTGGGAGAAGGGGTTTTATCTGTCGTTAAGATGAGTCGTGTCTATGAAATAGGAGTGGAACATGTGGTGGGAAAAGGAATGAGGTAGTTGCAACCAGATACATTAAAACGGATTTAATATTATCACGATAAAATATGAAAATGTGTGTAAGTAACCGCGTTATTTGCCCCTAGGTAGAGGTCAAAGTTTAAATCATGGATTCCGAGAGCACAACTCTGTAGTCACTTACAAGAGAGATGGCGTTCCCGGCGCCCACCGCTTCTAGCGCCTGCCTTACCAGCTCCATTAGCGCTTTGTTGCTATGGGCCGCCTCACTACCTCCTTTCAGCAGCAACCCGTTGGCGGAGCTAATAGCAAGTGCGGCGACCTGAGGCACACAGAGGCACTGCGGTCAGGTTCACACCTGAAGCAGTTACGGTCGGACCGAATGAAATACGTCCAAACTGAAGAGAAGCGAAGAGGTGATTGGTTCTTGAACGTACCTTGCCGGGGATTGAGAAAACCACGGAGGTTCTGCCACAATAGCCTATGGGTCATGGTTCAAACCTGGAAAATTCCGAATATGGAACGGGAGTACTGACCAAGGAAAGAGAGTAGTGTACAATAAAGAGACAGCAGAAAGGAAGAGAGAAACAGAAGAGGTAAGAGCGAACAAGATGAAAGAAGAGAGAGAAAAGGACTGGAGGCAATAACCGAGGCTATTATTTTTACATGAGGCATCCATTTCTCAGACAGTGAAGTTAAAGTTACAAGATGTGAGGTCTTGTGGCAGATGGTGAATTGCATATCAGAGACGGTAGGGACGTTGATACTGAAAATTGTGTGAGTCAAAGACAGAGCGGCTTACACAGAATTCTTCGATCTTATAACCAACCAGTGTGTTTAAGTCGAAAGTACTGTCATGTTTACGTAAATAATGTTTAAAATCTCGGTTCTCACCTTATAGAAACACAGAACGTCTCTACAAAGCTCACCTAGTTAATGCTGTTTAAGTATATTATCGCTGTTTCTCGGGAGAATTGTACCGAACCTATAAATACACCCCGCGGATAAAATACAGACACTGAATGTTGAAGAAGGTGGTATTAATAGTCACAACTGTGCTTGAAATGGAAGCCTGCGAAATTTATAAATATATTCTAACTTTGGTCATGATTTTAACAAGACTTGCAGCATTTATCTGAGAGTTATCTTTCTTACTTTGGCAGGCGGATGAATGACTGAAGTGCTGATGCATTCGGTCAGACAGACCGTGACTATAATGCAACCAGCAACACTATTTTATGCATGATATTCATACTGTGACTTATACCTGAGGCAGACAGTCAGGCCGTGACTCGAAAATGACCAGTAACACTCCTATAGGCACTGTGACCTGCGTGAGGTCCAAACCTGGCGCCAGCCTGGTACGACGCAGAACTCTGTTCACGTTGATGTGGCTGCTTTCGGCGATCTGACGAAGACCTATGAAGTAACCACCCTGAAACTTAGTATAGCTTTTCTCATATTTCTAGAAGATTTGTGTTCGTGTGTCTTCTTCAAATCAAATTGCTTTCTTAGGTAATACCCAACATTAAAATAGTTTTCCATCTACGTAGCACTTCAGCGTGAGTTACCAATAACATTACGTTGGTACATGTTTTGGCAAGAGGGTTTCATCTACGTTGCTAAATGCGTACTTATTCTTTATATATAAGGATACACTCTATATTATAATTGCAGCAGTAAATCGGTAAATACACATTCATAAATAAGAATAATATGAACCACTAATATCACAGATGGATAAATATGGTACATTTATAACAAGATTATAAAGCTATAATTTTATGCACAAAACAGCTGGGAACGTTGCAAACTAAATAAACAAGTACGACGCACTGTAGATGACAGACTCGTGTCGAAACATGTGGGTACATAATATTCTTACTGAAGTATTGTGTGAATTAAAAACAATGTTAACATGGAGATGGCTTTCTTCTGGGTTGTTGCGGCGTGTAACTCATCGCCCTGATGATGGAGGCAGCAAGGACCTCTGAAACGTCGATAAACTTCTACACGACGGAACAACCTAGAAGACAGCCATCTTCAGAATTACCGCCGTGGAAACCTAAAATCCTACAAAGCTAACATGAATAATACATTTTGTGATTCTATATGTAATATTTGAATATCGGCTTATCGTGGACTCTGATCCATGAGTTGCACACTTTTCCATAGCCATTAAGCAGACGGTCATGCATTACGGCTAGGTCATTGCTGTGTGCAATGATTTACGTGTGCACTTTCAGTTGCCTTACGCGCAGAGTCTCAGAAATCTATGGTGCATTAACTTAGAGACATGATTTATATATAGTCACCTATAGCCAGATTTTTCAGTTTGGCAGGTGTTAAGGACAACCTGGATAGAAGTGGTTTGTTGAGACCGCTCTTTGTGGCCTCTGCCAAATCCTTGTCGTTTGCTTCAAGGATTTCCTTTTCCTTGCTGAGTAACAAATCAGCCAGAGTGTAGATGCAAGTGGCTCGCTCTTCTGGGGCTAATCCCTGTAGAATCCGACTACCATTCCTGGCTGTACAAATAAACACACATGATAAACAGAATTGTTATCGTATGTTTATGGCGATCTAATGGGTTATGGCTCCGTATGGACGTGTAGGTAGGGACCAGGGTTTCGGAGTAGCATATTACATCTATTTTCAGGTACACACGAAAACACATAGTTATGCAGAGGTTGTGTGTAAATAAGTTACAAAGCTCGTCATTATGCAGTTTTTCCTAGGTCTAATCTCCGGGAGAGGTAAAGGATTTTTCTTCTAAACTTTGTGTTCAAATCGATTCTGCGGTCTATTTAGTCTCCCATTCAGAGGGATCGGCGATGCCGGGGCGAGACGCTGACCACTCAAGAGTTTCTAGAGCCACGTTCATGGAAGGGCCGGAATTGCACAAACTGGGGACAGCTTTAGGAAGCATTTACGATCACCATTAGCCCGCGTCTAAGACGTCGGCAAATATTCTGTTCAAGACCTACATCATTTGTTTCTTTAAAAAAAGTTTTTAATTGTTTTATTATTCGACTAAGCTAAGAAATCTCTTCTTGTGTAAAACAATATATTTTATAAAATGATTTAATACCGTGTTTTAATTTATAATTTAAAACAAAATTAATTTATTTAAATTTAAGTAAATTAATAATTTAGGATTTTCCTACATGCACAGTATTATTTTAGAAACGATTTGATAGACTTTGACAGTAATTTTCGATGTTGTGAGGGTTGTATTAAATGTTATTGTAATCCATTAGTGCACAACAGTTTCGCTTTGTCTTGTACTCGGTTCACTTGCGACATGTTTCGGTTTATTCAATCAAAAACATAAAGTGAAACTGTTGTGTATAGACGGATTTCAATAATATTTCCCTAGCTTTATTTACTTGGTACAAAGAAAAAGGGGTCTTTTGCACTCGGTCGGATTGTTGATAAGATTCAAACGAACCGATTCTCGAAAATGATGCGTAGTGTCCACATCTGTTACAGAGTCTGTATCAGAAAGGAGGCGGGTGACTGTGAAGTGTATGGGTATATTGGGTTATTAATCATTCAATGAGATAAAAGCGTCTAGTTTATGCTGGGGAAGAATGGAAGGGACACAAAAATGTAATTAAGAATAATGTGAGTCCATGATAAATATCATGCAAGTACGTAGCACAGTATCAGGTCCCTGCAAACGATAATGAAAATTAATGGACAGTCTTCATTTGTGTAGTTAGAGGTGTCTTCACGGTGTTTCCATGCTATTCTGTATTCACAGTACGTGTCAGGTGGCTTTTTTCGCGTCCAGTCGACGACAGCCTCGACCTTTAACGTTTAAATCGATACAAACAGAGGCATTTGAGCAATATTAATCGGAAATTTAATATGCTTTAGAGTCATCTGGAACTGATGGTGGGATTTTGTGGACTCGGTAATGAACATTGTGATTCCATAAAGGGTAAACGTTTTTTGACTAGCTATGCGACTATTTCCTTTTTAAGGACTCTGCTCTGTGCGGTTAGTTACAGTGAGTGAAATAAATCTGTACTGGTATGTCTTGTACTTTAGCGTGTTTAATAATTGCTAGGTGTTCTGGAAATGTGTAAGAAATATAGTACCGCTTGAAAGATAATTGAGAATCGAAAGGGTTAAATATTGTGAATTGCATTTTTTTAAATTTTATCGTGTAGGAATTTTTCTTGGGAAGTCCGACTATTTCGAGAATTTCATACTGCCTTTAATTCCAAATTCTGTATAGGCTGTAGTCCAGGCTCAGGCCATATCACACGTAAAAGAATTTGCAAAATCCCATGTTCACGTAACTTACCGTTCTCGGCGAGAATGTCTGTGGCAGCGTTTCCTCCGTTGCTGCCGCTGTAGGTGAAGAAGGTCCCTATTCTTCTGCCACGCAGAATGGTCTTTATTGCGTTGTCCTGCATTCCATTGCAGACTACAACACACACTCCTCGCTCCAGAGCCCACGCTGCAGACTTCACCTTTAACGCAGTAATGCGATAAATAAAATGAAAAGAATAAAGCCCTTTTGTTCGTGTGGTGTGGATTCCACGGTACACGAACAATATTACCTTCATTAACCCTTTGAAGCTGAAGTTCGTCTAAATAATATTTAATAATCCAGTCTGTATCGCAGAGGAAACAACTTACTGCAGCTGGTTAACGATGTTTAAGAAAATACCTGTTTACTGTGAGAATCGTAAAGAACATAGAAACAAATTACACGGTTCCTGATTGTTAAAGCAGGTGGTATATATGTTTACCACTGGACTTCACGGGGTTAATTAAAATAAATTATCTACTATCTTAATAACACGAGAATACTGCTACAGAATTGCAGAAAGAAACGTAGATTGAGGGTGAAATATTTGGATCCAAGAGGAATTTAGTGATGAGAGGCTGGAGAAAACTGCTTAATGAGTAGCTCCATACTTTATACTCATTATCAAATATTATTAGGATGATGAAATCACAGAAGATGAGATGGACACTCATTGGGCAGATGAAAATTGTGTAGAAATGTTTGGTTCAAAATCTGAGAGGAAGAGGCCACTCGTAAGACCTAAGTGTTGATGGAAGAATAATATTGATATACTGGGTCAGCGTGTATGTGTGTGTGTGTGTGTGTGTGTGAACTGTTTTGAACCGATCGATATCATAATCCATCACAAGCGGACATGACCTGCGCTACTCGCTGTGGATCTGGTGACTGCTAATCCGTATCTGTTGTACTGTTACATCGTGCTCTGATCTCGCACATTTCCATGACGCATACTAATTTACATACTCGTGTGTGAGAATAATTAGAATCCGACCACTTTAGCTGACACTGAAAGAAAGATCCCGACTGAGAAGTCCGTGTTGATGACATTGAACACACAGTTTTACTTCCGTGAATCCAAAAGTTTGCGTCTGTTGGAGTGAGACACGAATCTGAACTCCATGCTGTTAATATGCGGTGTGCAGAAAGAGTGACCCAACGTCAGTTTCGTGTTTTTCGAAGATCTGTAACTAAACAAAGTTTGAGACTGTATATTGACGATCTAACCTCACAAATTCAAATGACAGCCATATTAATAATAGGTCTATTCTACCTAGTGGCATGAGGTTTAATGAAAATCCGTCGGATGATTAAAAAATTGTTATGCGGGGGTAGACATTTTAATACTATAAGTCTCTCTATCCTTACAAAATAAGGAAATTAAAATGGCTGTTGTATTAGATTACTTCTTGCACGTTCAGTTCAGCTGTTCGGTTTACCTTGGAATCCATCCCTCCTGTACCGACGCGAGATTTTTTGCCGAATTTGACAAGATCGTTCATGTCCGGAGTGTAGGTCCATAGAAGCCGAGCTCCTTCCTGTGAAGGGGGCTTCGTATAGATCCCGTCCACATCAGACATAAGGACCAGCAGGTCCGCCTGTACTTCTGCAGCCAGCATGGCCGCCAAGCTGTCGTTGTCCTTGAGGCTGATAGCTCCCATGCGGTTCTGGAAATAACAGCACAAATTGCGTCGCTCATTTTGGTTATGAAGCCACGTAGACTCATAGGCAATTACCAGCGATCGTAAAATACATGCTGTCACCAGTTCTGAAGATGGAGACGGTATGTTTATCCGAAACGCTGATATCAACCTGGAGTCTGCACTGTGCTATTCCCGAGAAAAACGCTATTGTCATCTTCACGGCCGTGAGAACCTCAGATCAAACAACAATACAAGTGAACTGCTAGTCTATGAAAGAGACACGCTACGTCCTTGTGATAAGGTTCCATGCACAGCGAAGTCTCTAATTACCTCAGAGTAGGCCTATCCATTATATGCTTCTAGCGGTCCCTAAACGCACAATTATGTCTGAAAAAGGAGAAAGACCGAACGAGGAGAACGCAAACAATGACAAAATAAAACAAAATAAAACTGGCACTTTCTTTGTGCCTGATGTTCTCGGGATGACTTGGGTCTTGGCCTATTGACTAAAGTGATTGACTTCTGGCCGAACGACAGGAATTCGATTCCTTGAGCAGGCAGATATTTTTTTGCCCACACATCCACGTCGGCTCTGGGCCCACCGAACCTCTTGTTCCATTGGCAGATAGATACATGGGTTTTATCAACAAAAAGCCACTTAAGTGTTTAATTTACAACTCACATCTACCTAGTGCCGAGGTCTCTACCGACGTGGATGGGCAATGCAACATCACTTCCCCTTCGTCCCCGAACCTCGGCTGGATGGCCTGCAACGTGTGTGTTTGATATCTTGCGACAATTATAACTACACCCGCAGTAGGTAGAACTTATTCCTGTGTAAGATTTGAGGTTTTTACGGCGGTGAGTCTGAAGATTGCTGTCTTCAGTTTATTCCTACAGTGCGCACAGTAGAGTTTTAAAAGTTGAAGACCAGGAGGTCTAGTGCTAACCTTCATTGAACCTTTGGCGATTTCCTCATCTATCTGCGGTGGAGGCGTTACTGCATCGTTTGTGTTGATGATAGGCACGATATTGAGGCTTATGAGTTCCGACAACGTGCTGAACAGATTTCGCCGCGTCTCTTCGTTGTAGAAGTCCGGCTTCGTGACCAGCACCTGCACAAAACATTCGGGAAGCAGAATATCTGAAGTACTTTTAGCAAACCTTTTAGGGCCTCGGGAGAGAATAAAGGTATAATGGACAGTAGAAGAACAGGAGATAGAGAAGAATAATGGGGGGGGGGGGGGGGGAGTAAGAGACACTGATTTTCTTGAAGGATGCAGAGAATCGTTTGGTAGGTCGAAGGCTCAAAGAATTTTTCCTCTTCTCCTGATAATGAAAGAACGTGTTTGAAGCGCGAAGTTGATCTAAATTTTATTTAACTATTTATTTTCAACTTCAAAGGAAATGCAACACGGCTTCATTACGAGGTTCCGTACACATACTTAGATATGGCCTGTTAACACATTTGCAGCCACACTTTTAATATTAATATATTATTTTAACTCTCAGCACAAGTCTTATATATATTTTAATATTTTAACATTTTATGTAATTGTTAAGTTGCATGAGAAATACACTTACCGATATAAGTTTTATATGTCACGTAAAAAAATTATGATATTGATGTTTTGTGATATAACAAGCTGTGTTTAACCGCAAAAATACAACCTAGGAAATTGTGATCCGTACCGGAATGCAAGTAATATCCTCATACGTCTTTTGTAAAGTACAATCGGAGGTATTAAACCCGCAGTGTTCGATAGCTCCCATTTTGGCCACCAGGTTGCAGCACTACATTGTCTACCTCACGACTTTCCTCATGCATCGTTTTGTTATCACCGCTCGTAGGATATTCAAAATACGATTTTGAGGTCGTGCAGAATAGCACAAAATGCACGTCAAATTTCATCCAAATCCGTCAAGTGGTTTTCGTGTTGAATCGATTGGACGGACGGATAGATGGACGGACATGATTCTACCATAACGTGTTCTCGCTGTGCACTTCGTACAAAGAACACATAAAATAATACACTTGTGTTTCTAAGACGGAACAGGAAATGGAGAAGTCTCCAGTGACAAGGAGTTCATACGAAGTGAAAACTTTTTTATTCTTTAAAAACTTATCAAATTTACATACCGTCACACACACATAACCACTTGATGGTCTTAGCCTATGTTTCTTCAGAAATGAATGGTGAATGAAATCACACCACTCGCCAGTGATCCACGAATAACATAATTTAACCTTTGACCTCAAGGCTATTCAACAGATGTCAGGTCAGAAAACAGCTGTTTGTCACACGGCCTGTAGGGTAGCGATGTAGAGCAAGTGGCTTAGATCGGAGACAGTCGATAACCATAACGCTAGGGTATAGTACAATTGTGTCAGTATGCAACAATGTAGGTGGGTTACCTGAGCGATCTTGATCCCGTATTGAGAGAACATGGCTTCGTACAGAGACATGAGGCCAGATTGGCCGACCGCAGCTGCTGCTCGAGCATCAAGCAGTTTCCCAGTGTTCTGAAAAATGAAAACATTCTACTGTACCCTGTCTTCTGGTATTTTGGCGCTGTGTTCTTGTAGAACGTGATCGAATTTTCAGAGCATCACGACGTCGGTCGGTCAATTTCTACGAGACTACACGGCGCAACATCCCAGAACTGTCTTCTTTAAAATACACATACAAGTGTAAAAAACGCAATTTTCACAATCTTTTCACAAAACACTGAAAACCAATTTGTATCATAATAGTATGCATTTTCCTCTTATTTATATAAGAATTTTCCATCTGCTAAAGTGTTTGAAGTGGAAACGGAATAAAAGAAAGAGTTTAACGGAAAACACTCTCAGTAATATTTATTCCTGTTCGTATAAACAATTCTGTATCGTGCTTAGTAGAATTTGTAAGTAAAGAAAAGGAATTTCCTGTCAGAATTAGAAAATAATTAAATAAATTTTTGCGAATGGTGGAAAATATCCTGCACTTGGGCTCATTTGTGCTGTATGTGGAATCTTTTGTCGGAGTCTCGACTCGCAGTGTTGATTTGTGAGGATCGTGAGGTATGGCGTCTCAATGCTCCTTTTGGTTTGATTTAGAATTGTAGTCGACGTTGCGACGGTGGGCGTCGTGACGCTTGTGAGATTAATCTGCACCAAAGATGCCATCATGTGTCGGGGTCGCAACGCGTATCGTTTGGCCTATCGCCGTGGGTTATTCTCCCGAAGGTTGAATATTATAGAAAGAATTATCACTAAACACAGACTCTTCACCGATACTCCGATCCAGGACGGACTTTGGGTTTGTGATCTTAGATCCTGTAATCTCCTCTCTGGAACGAACAAATTTTGCCTTGGCGCTATTCTTATCTTGTCCTTAGTTTTGGAGCTAAATAAAATTTCTTCTACAGGACTCAAACCCAGTTCAGTTCTCGGTGAGGTGGCGGTTGTTCATGTAATCTCCTTTTCGGGACACGCTGCTTTGGTCAATTTGACATTCTTTTGTTGTGCTTATTTTCAGAGGCACAGAAATCATCTTCACTGGGAATCGAACGTAGGGTAATTTCTCTGGTTTCTCTTCTTTGTTTCTATAATCTCATCTTTAAATTAACTGACTTTGATCTAGGCGCCATTCTTATATTGTTCTTAGTTTCCGAACTATGGGAAGCGGGAATCGAACTCAGGACAATTTTCCTGAGTTTTGTCCATCATGTGATCTATTACTGGTCTCAAAAAATAATGATCGGTGCAATCTGATTTGTCCCTTCTGGAGCTATAAGCGAACGAACACGCAAACCCACAATTTCAAATTCGTATGTACGGTTGTTAGGAAAGAATTGGATTAAAGGATTAATTTAATATAATATATCGCGTTTCTTATCGATTGATTGTCTTAATATTACCTCTGTGCTTTATTTCTCACCTCTCTGGTGTGGTCTTTTGGCGACAGTGTCTCCCTCATACTAAGAGACATGAGCAATTCTTGAGCCATCTTCTGTTTACCGAAAGCCACGGCACCGCTAGTTACCATGATACACTCCCTGCCCTCCAGATGACATTCAGCGACCTGCCAACAAAATAGGGACCTATTCTTATGCTGATTTTAAACAGGTTATTTTCATATAAAAAATAAAACCAACGTCCAGATGTATTGTTAATCAAGAGGCATTATAGTGGTCCTGTTATGAGAGTTTATGAGCGCAGATGCGGAAGAAATTCAAAAGACATGGGATTTCGGAGTCTCACGACGGCGACTATGAAGATAACTATTGGAAGGTGGAGGCAGTAAGCAAGTCTGAAACGTCGGTCAATTTCTACGAGACTGCACGGTGCAAAATCCCAGATGTTATTTATTTTCAGAGTCAAAATAGTTCATCATGAGGACGACGATGAAAGTCCTGATGATACAGGCAGCAAGCACCTCTGAAGCATTGGTAAACATTTACCAGACAGCGGTAGAAAATCAGATATTTTATATGCCTTTCAGATACAAAATTTATTAAAATCTGAGACATTTTGAGCCCCGTATCATTCATAATTCGAGAAATAAGTCGAGCCGCGTAAAACATCGAAGATCGCCATGGCTGTTGTACCTGTTCAACAATCGATGCGAGTCTTCCGAGGGCCAGACCGTGTTCATCCTCTCGCGTGATGACTGCGCTCCCCAGCTTGATGACCAGTCTGCGAGCGTACTGCAGCTGACTGCGGTCAGTGAACATTGGCTTGCGATGCTCAATACCGGTCTGGAGTCCTCGATGCGACTCCCGACGCACGCACTGCAGTACAAAATGTTATCAGACATGACAGGAGCTGAAAAAACAACTGTGAAATTATCAGATTAACTCTTTGTATACTACGAACGAGATATATCTGTCCCGAATTTATTTGGAATTTGAGAAGATCACTGGCAGATGCCGTTAACAGTCCCAACATCTCTCAAGAGCTGAACTTTATGCCTTTTCAGAAACATGTAACTGCAGGATTCTTAGAACATTTTACAAAAATAAAAATAAATGGGGAATATGTGCAATGAAACTTACTTATTTTTGTAAATCTTTATTATACTTTTTTCGTGGGATAATGATGTTCATGTACGTAAGCGTCTCTGTCCTATTTAGTAGCTGTTCCGACAGAAAAAAACCCAGCATGCCTTAGGATTCGGAGTCAGAAATGTGAAGGTTGGGTAAATAAGTGTACGGGTGTAGAAATGAAGGTGTTGCATTATACTTGAGTTGATATCTCTCAGAACAGACAATTCAAGGATGTATATTTTTGCCAATCTGAGCTGGCACTGTTTAAGAATTAGCATTTAGTTTGCTTTCATCGTACTACAAAATTCCTGTAGTGGCCGACGTGCTCAAGGAAACTAACCATAACGTCCTGCTGAAGAATTTTAATTGTACAGAAGAAATTTCATCAAGTAACTCCTGTCTTTTCCCAAGCACAGCAAATGAATGTCTGGAATTTAAGTCCGGAAACTCTCTCCCTACAACTTCTTAGGCTTTATCACCCAGAAATTCCTATGTACCAGCAGCAAAGCCAGCTGAGTGCAAAGACCTCATAAATGAAGTAGAACAATGTAAAGAGTTCCTTGAGGACGAGCGAAATCTAGGCGAAACACAGCTTCTCAGTTGATAAGAGGAGAGAGCCGAGGAAGGACGGTCAGTATAGTGATTACGCTGCCGGCTGGATTACCGGAATTCGATTCCTGACAGGATCTTTCTCTTCGTCACCTGGTCTATACCGGACATGGGACCATACCTAGCCTCATATCCAGATGCATGGTGTGTTTACCTCGATGTTAAGACGGCTGGGGCGTCAAGCTAATCATTCATCCCCATCTGTTGTCGAAGTTACGAATTTATCCGCCTTACGTGGTACTTAATTAAGCACCAGGAAAATTTTTATCTTAGCTTAAGGTATACTTTGAAATATGTATTAGATTTCCTATTGCTAGACGAGGTCTTAAAGTAATTTATGGTGTATTCACAGAATTCCCTGTGTAAAAAGAACTCGATAACTTTGTTGAAGAATTTTATCAATTAAATGAAAAGACGTATGGACATCTTTGAAGGACACTTTGAAAACATTGACCTTTCGTCGTTTCCGTATTAGGTCAGTATGACCACTGGAACAAGCCCCTCCCCCGTTTCTTCTATGACCCGACTTGTTGCTGGTCTCATCCATAATATAGAAAATTGCAGTAATTTAATATGTCTTTAAGCACTGCTTCGTAAAACAGTCATTGTTTGAAATTTGAGTTTTCACAAAGATGTCGATGTTAGTCATCTGGGTTGTAAAACCGCGCGGACTTCAGACAGATGCCAATATTTCTGCTTCTTTGGTGTTTGGCGTTTTGAATTTTCCTTGACATTACCTCAAAGTTAATTAATTTTGTCTCTTAAAAATGGTGAAATTAGGGATCGGATCGTAACCCCCCCCCCCTCCCAAAGCATGCCTACTCTTCGTTACAAAGATGTTTGTTTATTGTGTAAAGAAATTAATGATTAATTTATTTTGAGAAGAAAATGAAATGCGTGAAAGAATCTCTTCTCTGGGGCAAAATGAGTTTGCTGAAAGTGGTTGTGATGTGCAGTTGCTAATCACTGCTGTCCAACGAATTAATGTCATATTAGGTGCCTACCTGTAAAATATGAAAAAGTGCAACTCTTTGTAAATAGATTGAAAAGGCTTTGCGGATTAATGTCCTTGAATAACAGGAAGTGTATGCTTAGGCTTTTCTTGCACGGAAAGCAGCTATTTTCTTTCTGTAATACCAAGAGGTGTTATTTGTCAAGAGTTTTTATTTGTATTGTGAACATGACAAGAGTTGAAATGGCTACCTTATGAAGAGGGAAGAGAATGCGGGATGAGCGATCTCTGACGTCGTTGAACAGAGGGATAACGGAAACAGTTGACCGTCGTGGCAGCCTCGCCGGATGTGTGTCGAATGCTCCATGCAACAGCATACGTCCTTGTCCGAACACATTCGCCGTTCTTTGCCGGAACATGTTTACACCAGAAATATAAATCTGAAAAACTGAACGTCATTTTTAAGTGAACCCTTGAAAGGATTTTGTTAGCAGTGTTGTTCAATAGAACCAAAAGCTGACATTAATAAAAATCTTCTCGGGCAGTCAGCCAGTGTGGCATCCGGTCACATCAGGACCCTGATGATGGGAACAAAGATGGATATTTTCGTGTAACCATTTGTCTCGGCTGTTTGCCCTAGAAGATTTTAACGAATTTAGTCGCCGCGAAAGTTTCAAATCAAAAGCGGACGTTTCTCATTTTTTCTAAAATGTATTTCTTATTCTATATACCATGAATTTCAAAACACTGAAATTCCATTACGGATGAAATTGTTTTTAAAGTCATCACAACCAGTTGATATTTGTAGACCGTTTGCTTACTCCCAGCTATTCATTAATTTTATACTCTTGTAGAGAATTTACAAAAAATGGAGCTGCAGATACTCGTATCTTCGGATCGGCAGCTAAAATGGATCCGCGCACAGTAGTAAAATTTTTACGTGATATGTAACCACTGTGAACACACGCATGAGACGGTAACATGCGTATACAAGTAGAATTGTGTTTTGTGATGTGGATATGTAAAAATGATGGAAGAGAGTTAATCCTTAAGTGAAGTTTAAACTACTGGCCACAAGGTAATGGAGTGTGGAAAGAGGAAGGATACGGGTTGTAACTGAGCCTAGAATTGAATTACGAAAAGCAAATTTAAATAGGGAATGTGTCATTGAGGGGTATTCTTACAATCATTCCCCTCATGAAGATTTTACAGTTATTATTTATTGTGTTGCTAAATTAAATTACAGATTGCACTCCGATACAGATCGAACTATGTGTTATAAAATGTGCGCTGAACTGGAGAGAGACACTCGTATATAACTTGGCAAGCTGTAGGCCATCTTGCGAGGTTAAATAACTGTCTCTTTCAAAGGTCGGGTGTCATGCAGACTACGTCAAGATAGAGCGCGAGTGGAGTTATGTTTTCGTATTGACTCACATGTTTTGAAAGAAAACTAATTACTCTATTTTAAAAGCATCTGCTTCGCTTTGAAGAACGTTACGGTCTGAAGTATAACATACAGCTCTTATCTAGACACGTCACATATATTGCACATTTATTCTTTTTCCTTATTTTATTTGTTTTTATTTCCGTCTCTCTACATTTTATCCTTCCGTTATGTGCAGTAACTTTGCTGTTAGATAGTGGAAGTTACTTTATCCTGATATGTATAAATCTCAACAAATTTTTCTGTGAAAAGTTTTGGTAGAACTAACTCCGACAAGACTGAAATGAATTCTAATGTCTTAAAATAGCAACGTGTTGAAAAATGTTTCCAGTTACGAGTAATGTAACAATAAAATATATAGCACATATACATCTACTATAGAAAATGTCATATATATTTTCGAAAAATTGCGAATTTCCTTGTAAAAGGCTTAGTGGTGAGTATAATGATCATAAATCTATGCAATGATCTTCATGGGCATGCACTCCAATAGAGCAGGTTTTTCATGACTTTGCATACGTAATAGGTTGCCTGTGATTTTATTGCTGAAAGAAATTTAGCCTGCAGAGTAACGGTAAAAACACTGCACTATATAGTCAGAATTAATATTTTAATATTTTCCGTCAAATCAGAATTGTTAATAAGATAATAAAATATAAAATATTTAAAATATCATTTCACGTTCCGCATCGAATGATCGATTTACAAATTGGAACGTTCCAAATATTTTATATTTTATTATCTTATTAAAAATTGTGATTTGACGGAAAATATTAAAATATTAACCTAATTCACAATATGACGCAAATATACTACCTTATAAGTCAGAATTTTTTTTTTTTGCAAATATTAGCCATATCGAAAAGAAAATAATCCTCGTAACAGTTCCAGATATTAATAAGTCAAGCATTTTATGTCATGAAAAAATATTTTGTTTAATGATCCGTTCTTGAGTAAAGTATTAAAATTAGGCCAGGACGTCTTGTGAAATGTGAGCTACTGGTGCCGTGAAAACCTGGAGTCTAACGATATGAGTTATGTTAGATTCATGTGAACTGATACCACATTCGGGCTACAAATTCCTCCAGAAGAACTCCAGTATAAAAATATTAGATATGCTCGAAATTTCGCAAATGAAACATGGGAATAGGCAAATAAGTATGGATCAGACACTACAAATACGTGATTTGTTAATTTTTTGTAGGCATGCAGTGATATTTATTGACGTTATTCGAATTATATCTTCACTCAAGGAATATCACACTGGATATTACTAGGTTTACCTGTTACGTTTTGTCCAATCCCAGCTCTATCACAATAACTTTCGACACCAACATACACTAGGATGAGCTCACAAAACAAGTGAAGTTGTAGCAAGAAGTGGAATTGTGAGCACAGAGTTTGAACTTTAGCCTAAACTTTGATATATGACGCCCGATCAACATGGTGACCAACGAATAAATAAACGATAGTTTGTTCCTATGAAATACTGAACTGATGTGTCCGATAAGGCATTTTCCTTTGTTCACTTGCTTACGTATTCAAAAACGCGCCAACTGAGTAACTCAGTGGACCAGGGTTGCACGATTTATATTTTATTTATGCCTAGTATTTATTTATTTGTTTATTTATTTATTAACGTCCTATGGCCCTTCGAAGTTGGTGAGAATGACAATTTTGTTTGAACGGGAATGCAAATTGTCGCAACATTATGTTTGCAAATCGCGTTGAAAGTATTAAAAATTTATATAAAATGTTAATTCTCCCACAGTTGCTACTTGCATTTTACAGACCGGAATTTTCATGTAGGCATCATCAAAATCCCTAAGCCGCCATCTCTGATCGTAATCATTATACTCGCAGCAAAACTTACCGTCCATACCACACAGGAACACCAATTCCCACTGTGCGGTGGTCTTTAATTAATTAAATATCTGAAGTTAATTGGGGACCCGTAACAAGTGGTTGAGTTCTTGTCAACATTGTTGTTGTGCATAGTGGACTGCTTACACAGTTGCCAGGCAACACAAGCACTGACTGAATTCACAAACCGCCTCCGGTCGTGTACAGAGACGACATTGTCAGTCCGTCCGTTCAAGGAAAGCCTAACGTTGTCACTGTGACTATAAAGCCAGGTCAACTATTTTTCATGAGGTGTTTTTCCGAAATGACAAAGCTGTTTTTCTATTAGGTTTTGGCGCCGTGTTCACTCGTAGGTAAATATAAATGTTTCGGAGAAATGTAATGTCTTCATCCTCCGCCCTGCAGATGGAGACAGAATGCTTGTTCAAAATGCTGGCATCTGCCAAAGCCCAGTACATGATCATCCCCACCGCCTTGAAAATCACAAATCTCACAAGAAGAACACATTCGACATCTTCACGGTCACGAGAACTTAAAATCTCACATTCTTTCCCGTGTTTCGTTAACTACTTGCTTAAAAAAAATGTAAATGTTAATGAAGTCTGTACTTTCTACCGTGTGGGCCTGTCTATTTTTATGAGTATTTTTTTAAACAAAGATCGGTACATTTCTAGTCGGAAGCCATACATAGTAGCTGGCCTACGGACCAAGTTGAATTATCTTAATTTTTGAGTAGATTTACAATGCCAAATTTAGTCGAAATTCGGCCATTAGTTTTGCGGATTGAACATGCGAACGGACAGGCGGATAAGTGCGCACGCATCTCCTTATTGGTATTGCAATTTACGTTTTTTTTCGCAAAGAAATATTAAATATATGTAGGGCTATATTATCCCCATATTTTATCTAAGAAGCGAAATTTGTTATTAAATAATGTTTTTACATTGTAGAGATAACCGCAATATGTCACATTTTTCCCTGTAGTGGTCGTGGATGATTTATAGTTGGTGTTGCGGTTTTCTTGGAGTAAAAATATATGACAATGTTAGTCTGATATTAGATATTAGTAACATGGAAGGAAATATTACGTTATTTGAAAGTCTTAATATCAGATGTCGTTGAAATTCTGTCTGCGATAAATTTATGCTATTTTTGTGCAATATTTTCTTCTATACAACGCATAAAATAATAACTTTCTGTTTTAATCAAGTCGCAAGAAAATTTTCCATATTTTATCAATAACTGTTTTGAAGTTCTCATATTTTCTTTACTGGGATTGTAGGTTCAACTTTCTATTGTGAAATGTTACAATATATGTTACGTGCGGATAATCATTCATTATATTCATACTATATGTCCAGCATTACACAGAGATTTAAATTAATACTTTATTAAAACTGTTATTTAAAGCGGTTACGAATTACATGCTGGCAACTGCGTGGGATACACTGAGATTCGATACCATGTGAAACTGTACAGAGGAACTTTATGGAACATTGAATGATCACAGAATTATGTTACTAATTTTTAAAAACAATGATTCGCGTGTTTGCTGTAAAGCAGTATCATTTGTGGAATCACATGAACAAGGATTTCAAACCATTTGGACTATAGGCAATAACGACCTATACTCCTCAGTGACACTCTTGGTCTGTAACAGAGTTATGTAACATTGCACGGAAACCATGACCAAAAAAGTTTGGAAAGGTGTACTGTTTGGGGTAAATTACAGGGGTGTTGATTTGAGGTTTTCACAGCGGTGAGTCTGAAGATTTCTGTCTTCTGGGTTGTTGCGCCGTGTAGTATGGTAGATGTTAACCAACGTTTCAGAGGTCATACTGCCTCCGTCATCAGGGCGATGAGTCTGAAGATTTCTGTCTTCTGGGTTGTTGCGCTGTGCAGTCTGGTAGATGTTTACCAACGTTTCGGAGGTCATACTGCCTCCGTCATCAGGGCGATAAATGAATTTTTTGGTGGGATTGGACATATTCAAGAAACGTTTCGATCAGCGATTGTACAAGGTTATCGAAAAGTCGAACAACCCATATTAAAACATTGATTGATGGTTGTTATTCAATACAATTTGATTGTATTGAGAAACACATAATGTCGCTGTGACTATACGAAGCCCACACAGGCCAATTAATGTTTTGACTTGCTCTCGTCAGTCCTTCGGCTGTATTTCAACAGTCAAAGTACAAGGATGTCTTTTTCACAAGTGCTACGTCTGTGCATTGTCGAACGCCACCTGCCATCTCGTTCGTACTAAAGTTGTCAGAACGAGTTTAATGATCATTTCCCAATTCTCCTATGCTAAATAAACGGACATTTTCTTATCTGGTGAACCGTTTACGTGTAAGGAATTCGTGACGTCACTTTTCGATCATCCTGTGTTTTTCTGTTAGTTCAGTTTCTTCTTTTGTATCAAAAACAGGGCGATGAAAGGAGGAAGACGAGGAGAAAGGCGGAGAGAAAAAAGAACAGAGAAATAGCGAAAAAGGAAGAATATATGAAAGAAAAATGGAAGGGTTTGGTATTCATTACACTGGGACATTCAGCATGAACCGTTCAATTGAAAACGACCATTTGAAGTGCGCCGTCACTGGATCCCAAACATTTACATTCATCAACCGTTTATGCTCGACGCTCTGCGGATTTTATTACCGTACTAAACGAAGTCATATAAACTCACAGAAGTGGCAAACGACTGTTCAATTGATACGGTCTCATGTTTATATCCATCACCAATAAAATCTGCATCTGATATGGGTCAACAGAGTTGGCGATAATGCTCACTTGCAATGCCCATGTGTGTTCACTCACATGATCATTTGGGATATGAAAGCAATTTTTGTTACGAGATTCAATTGTTCATATGGGTTATGTTTGCACTTGTACTATAAAATTCCATTGTTTCCGTGCATATCACATTTGTGCACACGACTGGTCTGTGCTTGGATCCTTACACATCCAACCAACTAACTAACTAACTAACTAACTAACTAACTAAATATGTAAGTATAAAGATAGCTGTCTTTTGGAATGTTGCTGGAAGTTTTCCGACGTTTCAGAGGTGCTTACTAACTTCAGGGAAATCGCCCTGATGATGGTGGCAGCAAAGAATATGAAATGTCGGTAAACTTCTACCAGATTGCACGATGCAACGTTCCAGGAAACGCCATCATCTAAACCAGTCGTATTCGCCTTTGAGAGTCATGTTTAAATGGGAGGATGTTATTAAAATTGAAAAGTAAATATACGGAGTGTCCCGGAAGAAAGCATCTCTATGCCTTAACTACATGCTCTTGGGATCATTTTGAGTCGAAAAGTTCAAATAAACATGGGCCCGATCTTCAACAGTTAGTCAAGAAAATCAGAATGGGCATTTTATTTCATTTGTAACTTTTGCATTGTTTCCATTTACTTTTAGGTTACATGGTTCTTGTTGTTGTTATTGTATTTTTAGGTTTAGACTACACTCTAAATCGCATTTTGAATTACATACGTTATTTACGTGACTCGAAATGGCCACCCTGATTGTCGATACACACTTGATCCCTTCGTGTATTGAAGTAACAGCCCTCTTCAGAGAGTCAAGACCATTTTTGATGTTAGTACCGGAGTCTATTATTCGATTCAGCAGCTCAGCCCTCCTGTTTGACTTGGTGTTATACTCCGGGGAATTTGTGTGACCCCAGAGAAAGTAGTCCAAAGGCGAAAGATCTGGTGATCTCGCAGGCCAAACAACTGGACCATCTCGGTCAATCCAATGGTCTGAAAACTGTTCATTTATAAATGCAGTCACCTGCCTACCAAAATTAGGTGTGCCATCTTGCCTGGCTAGCAGAGGGATATTTTCCAAAATCAATGGCAGCTCTTCCTGTAGGAAACGCGAATAGCGCTGAGATGTGGAGCGGCCTTCGAGCAAACACGTCCTGTGCAGAGTGAGTGCGGAACACTTTCTTGACAAAGCGTTGCAGATCGGACACACATTTATTTGAACTTTTCTATTCAACATGATCCCAAGACCACGCGGGTGAGCCATGGACAACCTGTTGCGGGACGCTGTATAAGTTGTGAGAATGTCTTGGATATATGTAGCTCCTGTTCCGGTCTGTTGTGAACGCGATGAATAACCATATAAAGTTTTTTTTTCTCTGGATAACCGGATTCTGGTTCAGGATCTGAACCTGGGACTTTCCGAATAGGAAGCTGGTGTGCCAACCACTCTACTACGACAGTCCTTTTAGGTGTAGTAAATTTTTTAGTAGGAAAGGAATAGGATTTCATGTGGTGGTTTTTCCGTTTCCCTTGACGCAAAACCACAGCGGAAGCCAGAATTTTCCGTTCGTAGTTGGAAACAAACCTTTTGAAGCTCTGTTCACATGTTGGTAAATTCGTATTAGGTGATGTGCTGCCAAGGGTGACCAAGGACATTGACATTATCAAAGTTGAAGTCTCGTTCCACAACTTATGTACCTGTTGAACATTGTATGAACCAGCCATTGCCTAAAGACGACATATTTTAATCAGCATGTAAGTCGACAATACCACGTAGAATTGGAGTCCATGTTGTTCAGAACGCTTATATGTGAAGTCCGCTAGGCTGATGACATGGATCCATATCCTGGTTTTAATTTTCCACAGCCGACGACCGTATCAAAGGTCGGTGGTGTCAGTTGACATCTGATAACCGTGCTGGTGGTATGACTTTCAGGACATTTGAACAGGGTTATTCATAATGCTGATTTTTATACATTGGAGCTATAGAATAGCATATTACTCTACAGAGATGAACTATTGTCAGTGTTAAGTGTTCGATTACTTTTTCTGGAAGCAACGTCTCATTGAAATGTCAAATGTTTGTATAAGTGACGCAGTTACATTCCTACCTGAAGTTACTTTTCGTTCCACTATGAATTAGAAGGGCAATTATGTTACGTCTGTATGACTGAAGTTTTGTTCCGACGTGTATTGTACGCAAATTTCGTAACAAAAGTTCATAGGAGGCGGTAATTCGTCTGCGAAAGCTCAGATATTGCTTGGAGTTTCAACAAGGCTGTACCAGGTGAGTTTCAAGCATGCAGTTAGTTATAGTAATGTTACTTCTCCATTTCTCTTTTCAGAGATTTCAGAGTATTTGAATCTGCAATATGATCATAACTGATTTGAGACTTTCGCGGCGAGTACAATCAATAAAATCTTCTCGGGCAATCAGCCATGTTATTTTATTGATGATCATCACTGTTTATTGTATTATTGTTGTAAACTCATACCAAGTAGATGATCTTGTGTTAGGATAATTAGAATTACTTTCGCTTAGGATTAGAGAACATTGTAACGGCCTTATCAGGATAAATCGGCGTCGATCGTGTCTGATTACGTAAGTGGGAGTTGTCCTAACTGTCTTAAATTGATTAACATTTGTTAGGTCAGTTTACAGTTTTACTATTTTGTGCATGTTAATATGTTGTTGTTAATCCTTCGCTACCTGATGTTATGAATTTTCGTCTAATTTGGAACCTGTAAATGCTTTATTTACTGGAATGAATTTGTAGATTACCGTGCACATTTTATGACAGGCATAAAAAATAGTGTAATAGGCTACATATAATAATATGCGGTTATTATTATTATTATTGTGCATGTACAATTTTAATTTTATTCTGAATGTGTTAGAGGAAACTATTAACTCCATCATATTAGACCGTATTTACCTTTGTAAACAGTAGTGATATTTTTGTATTATGCAATGTGTTTGGTACTCCGCGTAAATTGGAATTTTCAGAGTATGGCAAATAGATGTTCGCATTTATTTCCATTCGTATAATCGAATCCGCGTTGGACAAATCCTCGTTCGAGGAAGAGGGTTGTATTTTAGTTATGTTAACTATTGGTGACTTCTCGGAAGTAGAAATTTTGCATTACACGGAAGTACAATAGTAGATTAAGGTTTGTTTAAACGAAACCAGCGTGGAAATATGTTAAATTACACCCCGTCTGAAATTTGAGTGATTAAAGGTTCCTGTTCTGTCAGTGTCCATATGCAGCAGTGCGTGGTGTGAATTATGTGCTCGAAAGCTGACTGAAACAGATTTTGCCTTCAGGTGTGAAACTGTCAGGCCACCTCCTCCAGAACTAGAGTAACTGACGTTATCGAAATGGAATGTTCAGTGTTAAAGCTGATGTACTGATATTTCTCAATTCACTGTGCTAATGCATCCTACTGATACGTTGTGAGGGAATTCACGAAGCTTTGCGTCCTACACTGCATTCCTAAGTGTACTGTAGAAAATACGATTAATTTCATATACTTATTTTAAGATTTTGATCCGCCACAGCTTCTGACGTGTTCTTTTACTACTGATTCCCCACTGATACCTGTTTCTTTACGTAACAGGCTTCTCTTTGTCCTTTATTTCCGCTTCCGTAACTTTTGAAGACTCGAATTATCTAATGGATCCTACAAAATAATCACCCGTTTCTCTGTCTTACTTCAGGAAGAAGACAGACAGTCTGTGTTTTTGAAGTTTATGTTCTGAATCACAAGGAATGGACGATATACGAACATGTCTAATTGTAAATGTTAATACATCTTTGTAATAACAGCAATTGTTTTATAATTGTATTTTTTACATGAACAACACACATATTTTTACTCTTGTTACTAACTAATATAATTGTCACTTTTTGTCAGTATTATGTATCTGGAGTACGCGATGTTGGTAGCAAATTTCCATCACAGAATACATGTTTACCTTCATAATGCGTCAACGTTCTTTAACATATTACAGCCCAGTGGTAACTAAATGTACCACCCGCTTTAACAGTCAGTAACTATGATTGTATTTGTGGTTTCGTATGTTTCTCAGAATAAACAGAGGTATTTTCCGAACAGCATTAATCAACTGATTTTTGTAATGGTGGCGTGTTGGTTTATTAGCTGTAGGAATTAGTCTTGTTAATATTACTCGGGGGGGGGGGGGGGATCGCAAGTGGGCCTTGTACAGCTTGGTCGCTGGGACCGTGGGTTCGAATCCCACTCAAGCCATGGATGTTTGTCGGCGTTTTTCTGTGTTGTGCTGTCTTGTGTACAGGTAGAGGCCTTGCGACGGGACGATCCCTCGTCCAAGGAGTCTTACCGAATGTCTGTAGATCGAGCCAACGATAAAGTTGGGACCCACAGTGCTCAGGCACTTGAAGAACGGGTCGTTCCCAGTAATATTACTCAGGCTAACTTTGGAATTCAGAGTGTTAATTATCGGACATAGCAAGCTAGATTGTCGTCAACACACCCGATATGTATGCCAAGCGCATCCAACTTGTCCTTGTACTGATTGTAACGCTCGTGCGTCTTTATTCGTCTGCCAGATGTAACACGCTGAACACTCCCTGTTACAAGGGACACATCATGAGGAATAGAAATTACCTGTAATTTACATGTGCAATTCATTTCAAGTTGGCGTACCTGATTAAACCCACCAATAGACAACTTTTTCACAGAGCACAGTTTGGAAATCATCATGATACAGTGTGTTCCGTCTAATCCTATCATGTTACACGGCGTAACAACCCAAAAGACACCCATATTCATAGTGTTGCCCTCAGAACCTGAAATCTCACGTAAGAAGTCGAGTTAGGTGATGATTGCACTGAAATAATAAATCGAAGTCGATGTTTTTCCTTTGTGTCTTCACGGCGTTTAAACTCATAAAGACCAATGTCGATAACCGCTGTAAGAACCATAAATCTTAATGTAAGTTTTACTGGGTCGCATGTGGGCCTGATGTGTGTAATACAATTTAAAATTGCACACAATCAAGCTAAATTTCTACGACATTGTATGAGTAGTAAAAATTATGCGTGATGGTATATATATTTAATAATAATGCATAATACTTCATAGTTACGCTGTCATCGTCCATTAATCTGGAACAATTAACAAAGTTGACTCTCTTGCTTTCATCACCAAGTTTAATTACACTTTGTGAGTTTTGAAGTCTTGAAGATGGATGAAATATTTTCCTCCGAAACGTTTGTATCTAGCAAGAAGTTTACATGGCGTTACAATCCATAAGACCAGTATGTACGTTTTTCTTCAATCCTGTCTTGAGCATTTCAGAGGTCACCATAAACTAATTCTACTATATGGTTCAACACAATGGCGCTTTGTTATGCTAATCCACACTTGTGGGCCAGTTAATGGTCTCTGTGTAGATTAGTTTATAGATAGGAGATGTCTCCCCACGTCAGTCAATCTTAAGCGGAACATGAGCAGTGAAGCACTTTGCCACTCTGGTAATAGTGAAATGTAACCCGTGCAGACAGATGGGCCTTTTGGTATTAGTTGTACATTAAGGACCAGAAAACGGTTGACAGGAATAGATGCGAGACTGTGTTCTGATATAAGTGCAGTGGATCACTCTGTCCATTCCCCAACCACAATCAAAAACAGACTGTATGAAATACGTGGGAATGTTGCAGTGTGTTTAGAGAATAATTCTTTAGATATATTCGGCATGTTATTTTAGGTCGACAAAACGTTTCATAATGAATTTCATAATTTGTACGGTTCACCAAATGTCGTCAGAATGATCAAATGAAAAAGAATAAATGGCTGAGGCATTTAGTGTGCATGGGTGACAAGAGATTTATGTAGGAAATCCTAGAAAGAAGAAAACATTGGAAGACCTAGGAATAAATGGAAGAATTATGTTAGAATGTGTATTGAGTAAGTAGGGTGTAAATGTGTGGATTGGAGTCATCTGGCTCAGGATAGGAAACGGTGACTGGATGTAGTGAACATGGTAATGCATTTTCTGTTTCCATAAGAGGCGAGACAGTTCTTAAATAGTTGAGCGACTGTCAGATTTTCATGAAGGGCTGTGATTCTTATACTTAGTTACATTTTTCAGGTTATAAAGCAGGGTTAACTCAGCGGTAATACATGTATCTTTTATTACGAAGGTACGTGTTCTGAAATCTTAACTGAGATTTCTCTCTTCTTCTTCTGTGTAAATGCAATAATTTTAAGTGGGCCACAGCCACTTTAATAGTCAGTTCGTCTTAATTCAACGCTTCGCCTTACGCTATATAACCTTTGCACTTAGAATTATATTTTAGTTGCAAACGTGGAGTAAAAAAAAGTATTACTAGCTACTCAGTGGAAAAGGGCCTGCCTTTCGCGTACCACAGTAAGTGCATTATCGAATTCACAAAAACCTTCCACTGGACCCTATTCAAAACCAGATGAATGCAATCAATTTCCTAACTTTTAGCTCTGTAGGGTCATTTTCATCCCACTTTCCCCGATTTCATAACCTCAATAATTTTAGTTGAACGGTACAAATTTTTAAGTACTTTATTAACCAATTTCCTTCAGTCTGTTAGATTTAAACATGGCTCTGATAAAACCTGCTTAAAAATAGCCTCGAAGGAAAAGCTACGAACGTGAAACCTCTCGAGACCTCGCAAGAAATGTATCGTGCAACATAATCCAATTATATAGCCGCTAACAGAACATTAGGGAATCGCTACTTACAAAAAGGGATTACTCAGTTCATTAAAATATGCATAATACAACGATAACATAAAATGTTCGGGCTTGTTTGAAATACAGTGCTCATGAAACCGAAGAGTTGAGATTGACGTGACATCAGATTTGGAGTGTAATGTAGTACTGACGAAAGGAATCGAGTCCCTGGTGGCGTGTAGCGAACGTGTTATTAATAATGCAGCTCTAAACATAACCTGAACCTCTTAGCTATGTCTTTATGCACATTTAATGACAGTGGCTGACTAGGATGATATCCCATGCTGTCTGTCGTATCATAACCGTCAATTTAAAGCAAATGGGCTACTTTGGCTTGTCGCATTTCAGTTATTACGTGATCAGATATCCCTTGCGACGCAGTCTGGGGATAGTTCAGTACTTCACAGTATTGTTATTTCATGGTGGCAACGAGATTTTTGTTGCGCAGGAAACTCGGATTAGTCCACTCTCAGAACCTGGGGGTGTGTAGGTCAGTTTGCTGATGAGCTTTGTACGACAGCATAGAGTGGGGTTGCTAGCAGGTATTGACGCATGGGGAAGATGACATGTGTATACAGAACTTGGGTCGGGAAGAGGGAAGGGAAGATATTACTTGGAAAACTTTGGCGTAGATGGGGATATTATTTAAATGAGAGGGCTGTGGGCTACATTAATCTGGCGTAGGATAAGGACCGGTGGCAGGCTCTTGTGAGCATTTTTGATTTCCGTAAGAGAAGTAAATATTTTAACCAGTTGAGCAAATATTTGCTTGTTAAGGAGGACTGCGCATTCAGAAGGATAATTCATTGCTTTCTTATAACGACATGGAAGAAGAAACTCACCTTAATAAAAAATAGCCCGGGGTCGGTTTCATGCTAGGCGTAAGCATGTGATGGTTTCTTAGTATTGAGAATATTAGTTTCAGATACGCACCGCTAGAAGCATTCGAATATATATATATATATATATAATATGTGGATTGAAATCAAAATGTCTTAGAGTACGACGAACGGTAATTGAAATGTTTTCTAGGGAACAAAAAAGAGAGTAAGGGGGAAGGGAGATTTTCAGATACTATCGTTTTACCCATCTGAAAATAATGTGAAAATACTATGCACACAACCGATATCCTTTTCAGTTATCTAAATATAAAATTATGTTTCTTACCCTAAAGGACGAACATGGATAAAGAGTGTCTGAAAACGGTGTTGAGGATAATATTAGTGTCCTAGTGAATTAAGATCCTAAAAATAATTACATAAAGAGGACCTTAATAGGATTTATTTTTCTCCAAGAATTATTAACATGACCAAACCAGGGAAGATGATATGGGTGGGAAGAGTAGCACGCACGGGGGATGAAAAGTACGCATGTATGAAGGGAGAAGATTACCAAGAAGGTTGAAGCATACACGCGAGAATAATTTCGAAACGGATATTAAAGAATTAATATACGAGTTTGTGGACTGGATTCAGTTTGCTCAGGAGAGGGTCCAATGACGGGGTTGCAAATACGGAAATGGTTTTCCGGAAATGAGTTTGAATGCAAGACGGCAGTAAATGTCTTGACCAGCTGCGTTAGTATTAAATGCTTAAAAATATTAAACCATACTGTTTTAGACCTGTGTATGAATACTGGAGTTTTAGAAATTACTGCAGAGCTTGACGTGAAGCCGAAAAGCCGCTCTCTGAGCGCTAGCACTTACACGTTCGACAACTTTTCAGAGAACCATGCTACCTTTACTTCTACCAGACAACCCTGAAGACTGGCATCTTCGTACTCACCACCGTGGGAAACTATTTATTTATGACATACTTAACGACGCTGCAATTGAGAATGTATATGTCATTTATAAGATGATTAATAATAGACGATTGAAGAGGACTGTATGTGTGTTAAACGTATTTAAAGTTGCGGCGTATCACAATAAGGAAGTTTAATGTGCATATAAGAACGAAGGTATAAAAAATTAGTGTCAAATATCTGGTAATACGGCGTTCATTTCTTTTCTGCTTTCAAGTAAAATTTTTACCATTTAGGTGTACATCATGAGCTACATAATTAACGGTCCTTCAACTATAACACAGGTTTAGTCTATAGAACTCACGTTTCAACTAGTATAATGCACATTGTCACATACCGTCGGGATGGCTGTCATTATCCTGATTCAAAACAGAGAACATATGAAACTCCTACCTTAGACGACTGTCGTACAAGACAGGTCTGATTGCTTCGTCTGTTATTTATGAAGCCACTCCTTCTTGATCGTGTCCGCTGCCTTCTCGCCGATCATAATAATAGCTGCATTCGTGTTGCCACTCACTATACTTGGCATTATGGACGCATCGGCCACTCTGATTCCTTTCACTCCATACACCTTTAATTCTGGGTCCACGACAGCGTCTGGGTCTGAACTTGGACCCATCTTACAAGTTCCAACAGGGTGATAGAGTGTTGTCCCTATCTGTCTTAAAGCACACTCCCAGTACTCTGAAGAGTCAAATTCAAGATTCTCACATGCTTCAAGAAATAACTTCTTTTGTTTTCCTTCTTTGGCCTTCATGACTTTGGTGTTCATTAAATGTTGTGCGAATTTGATGCCCTCTAACATTCTAGCCAAATCTGTTCCTTCAGGATCCGATAAATATCCAGCTAATATTTTTGGATGCTCCAGAGGATTTCCTGACTTAAGAAGAATTCTTCCTTTACTCTTTGGGCGAATGAGTGTAGGGATGATAAGAACCGTATCAGACAGACTGACGACTTCCTGCAGAGACTTAGTTGTCTCGTCATAAAAGCCGATGACATGTGAAAGCAGATTTACGGCGTTTGTATCATTAGCAAGTACCCCTATGAAATGGAATTGTAAATCTGGTCTCTCGTCGTCTGCTAATTTAGTTTTAATAAATCCCGTTACTGTTGTGCCAAGGTGTGTCGAGAGCGGGCCATCTCGACGGGTCAGATATTTGTAATAAATATCTAATAAGAGCGATGGTGACAGCTGGAGATTATCTGATTTTTTTAAGTTGAACAGAGCTCCTGGAAATATCAGATGATCTTGTAAATTCTCTCCAACCATTAGATTGTTTACGAGAGGTTGTATACCAATTTCTTTCAAATGTTCCTGTGGTCCAATACCGGATAACATTAATATCTGTGGAGAGTTTATTGAACCTGCTGATAAAATTACCTCATTCCTAAACTTTACAGAGAAGATTTTTCCGTCTTTCCCCCTTAGTTCAACACTATGAGCTGTTTTCGTCTGATCATTTATCAATATTCTGGTTACGTGGGCATATTTAGCAACGTGGAGGTTTTCTCTGAATTTTGCTGGACTCAAAAAGGCTTTAGCTGTGCTACACCTTGTCCCATTTCTCAAAGTGCCAAAAACATTGGCGAATCCAAGCTGATGTTTACCATTCAGGTCGTCAAGATTCTCATAACCCAATTCCTTTGCTGCCTGTAGAATGATTTCCCCGAATTCGGTTCTCTCGTATTCTTCCAAAGTTAACGGCCCTCCTCTGGCGTGGTATGTGTCCCCGTTTGAATCTTTTCGGAGCAGCTTCTCGGACGTCATATCTTGGGATTTCTTAAAATACGGAAGGACGTCTTCATAGCTCCACCCGTTGTTTCCAGCTTTAGACCACGCGTCGTAGTCCCCCTTCATCCCTCTGACATAAATCATGTAGTTCAGTACACTGCTTCCGCCAAGAACTTTGCCCCTTGGCCAGTAGCAACGTTTATCTCTAAATCCCTGGCACATACCTTCCTCGGGTTCGGTTTGGTACTGCCAGTCGATATCTGTTTTCTGTAAATATAAAGACAGGGAGGGAATGTCTGACGTCGGGGTTGGGTCTCCCCCCGCCTCCAGAAGCAGCACCTTCCAGTGTGGTACCTCACTGAGGCGACTGGCAACCACAGCACCCGCTGAACCGGCCCCTACCACGATGAAGTCGTACTCGTCGAGTAGGTGGGACGTCGCGTCATCTGGGTAATCGTCCGGGTTTCCCAGTTGGCGCTGGGACTCCATGAGTGTCGTGATGAGACTGGTGAAGAGAACGGTTCCGACACCAGAAACTCCTGAAGTTCCTGTGCAACTTGAAGCTGATGTCCAGTGGCTTCCTGCAGTACAAGCTTCCTCCATGATGTGGCGTCAGTCTGGAATTGCGTAGTTTGAACCCAGCCACGCTATGTATCGCTCAATGCTTTCACCTGTGTAACAGACAATATGAAATATTACGAATGGGATCTGTGTTTGCGAATCAGGATTTTACGTTGGTAATGATAATTTCAAACAGCTTCACCGTTTGAGACATGCAAATAGCTTCTAGTCATAAGACAATATTGTGATATATTTTGACAGTAGTTTTTCATATTGCAGTCAGACACACTGGTTACCTGTTGTGCCATTTCAATAACGGTTTTGAATGTCAAAAACGATGGATGATAGAGTAATATTAATATTGACTATTTCAAAAACAGAAAAAAATGTTTGCAGTATCTGGAAGAAACTAATCACTCAGACATTTAGATGTCATAAAGTTTTTTTAGGTAGATGTAAGGCAGCGACTACTATTCTCTAATTTCCAATTTTATATTATTCCAGCACATATTTTGTAATAACAGGGGTTGATATGACAAGGGTATTTACGTATATACAGATGATCACTGAATACCACATGTATTACGAAATTGCTGTGTGCAGAAAAATAGTACAAGGTACTGAGGTTTGAAATAAAGGTACTAAATATATCACGCAACTCTGTAGCTTAAAAATTGATGACCATACAAACTGCTTCGGCAGTAAGACCGAACGTCGCTTATTTCGAAACCGTTGTATAACAGAATATTTGTACTGACAGGAATGGAAAAGTGACCTTCATGTTTTGAGGAAAAGGTTTTTTCTTTGCTAGCGCAATTTCAAACCGCTCTGCCTTTTAGAAGCAAACAATACAATCTCAAAAAGGTGTTCCGTACCAGAACACATACAAATCCTCACGCGTTCCTTGTAACTTGTACTTAGATGTATTAAACCCGCATTGAGCGATAGTTCCGACTTTGGCAACCAGATCGTAGCACCTTAATGTCTACCTCACGATTTTCCTCATCTGCCATTTTGTTATCCCGCACGTAGGATATTTCAAATATGATTTTGAGGTCGTGCAGAATTTCCCAACCTTCATATAAAATTTCATCCACATACTGCAAGTGGTTTTCGTGTTGAATCGATTTGACGGACGGAAGGACTCATGATTCAAGTAGCCTGTATTTACTTAGGAAGCCAATTATCATTAGAGTCCACAGATAAATATTATCGTAGAATTCATAATTGCCGGAGGGTAACCAAAATAATTTGACGAAATGCCTTGTGGATCAAACACGAATCTTTTATTAACCGCCTGTTTGATATAAAAAATGTATTAGACTCGAAGCATTTGGGCAGATAGTTTCTTATCCGTAAGATAGCAATAGACGATATCGAAATTGTTATTTATATAACATGTTTCACAAAAAGCGATAATATTGCTATTGAATTTGTTGCAGTCTCGGCAGCCACCTAAAAATAGCTTCGATAAACGTGTGTAGAAACAAAAATGTAAACACTGACAAAAATGTTTTTCATTTGAGGTTCTCAAGTAGGTGAAGATGTCGATTTTTATTGGTCTTGGTCAGGGGTGGGAAACCTTTTCATGTTGGAAGTCCGCATTAATTTAGCTGTAATCAAATAAGGCCGCATTCTTGAAACTTCAATTAGATATACTTAAAAATGTACATTATTTTGTAAAAATCTAACTACTATGTGCTTAATAATTTCAAAAAATGAAAACTATTTGTTAATTTCAAAGTTAACTAATCTTTTAATGACTTTATTGGGTCTGCTTTTTGTTGGAAAGCATTTGAATGTTTGGTTACAGTATGGAGGTCTGCAGTTTAAATTGATCCTCTAGATGGGTATCCGTAATTTGTGACCTTAAGGGCGTCTTGAAAAATGTATTAATAAAAATAAAAGGATTTGTTCTGTAAAATTTGGATTCAGTCAAAAGGCCGCACTTAAGGACCTAGAAGGCCACATGTGGCCTCAAGGCCGCAGGTTCCCCATCCCTGGTCTGGGTTATGACACTGTATGGACTTTAATTTAGATACCAACGTTTCGAAGGAAATGCTGTCTTACTTTTTAGCACTGAAGATAGAGACAGTTAAGTTAGTGCTTTTCCTAAACGTTGATATCTGCTTGGACGTCAATACGACGTTGCAACCCAGAGGACAACATCGAAATCTTGAACACCGTGAGCCCCCAAATCCCGTCTGTATGAATGTTATCCCTAAGCGGAATTCGGTAAAATTTGGTACTAGAGTGTTTACATTAAGAGTGTTCTCGAATTTAAATTTAGTTTGTATCGGTCAAAAATAACCTTGCTTAATTCACATGGTCTCAATCTGAACTTGATATATTCATAAAATAAGTGCATCATACAGTTACTATAAAAATCTACAATTGTTGAACGATTTTTAAATAGGTTGTGTTAAATAATTAATACGCCACAAACAAAATAATGTATAGTTCTGTGCAATAATATCTATAGTGGGATTATATTTGCAGAATAGATTTGTAATTATAGTAAATTAACATGATGGTTAAGTGATCTACGCAAAATGGCAAAGAACGTGTTTAAAAAAGATTTTCAGGCGTGTATACGAGGACTCTTTTTCACTTTTATGAAACCATGCCAATATCTGAGTAGTTCATTTTAACATCAAGTAAATGCAATTAAATTTAAATTATTGTGGCAACGGATATTACAGGTATCGCAGTAACACGTGAATTCTTAACCAGGCATCGGATATCCGGACGAAGAAAGACAATTTGGAAATATAGGTGGCAGCTAGGCACCTACAAGTTTACCCGGTCCCATAACAAGGAAGATTGCAATACAAATTATCGCCGCTTGAAAACCTCGGATCTCATAAACTTAACCTCCTCTCCAATTATACGTAAGTGCAAAAAATACCGGAACGATGACAGTTGCTACTTCTAATGACACTCAGTCATTATCACAGAATTTTTGGAAAGGCTACAACACTATAATTCACTTCGTACATGATATAGAACTTTGTGTAGAATTTTTTTTAAATAATGAACCCCAATAACAATCAGCATGAATAGTTAAATGTTACGTACCTTAGTAACGTCTCACACGCACAGACTTCGCTTCGCGAAGTGATTCACTGGGCCGTCCCGTATTGTAACTGCGGAGTTACGACAGCTCGCCAGTCATCCAGCACATCATCGGCTTCTTACGTAATGCTCACATTCTTATCTGGCGCTTTCCTGTGTACATGTGCCACGGGAAATGTCAATCATTGCAGTCACTAAGGAGGCGGTGTCTTCTGTTATAGTGGTTGTTTCTTGTAGGTTTCGATCGAATACATTTTACGTTTTGTTATCGTAGGCTTTCGGACGAAAATTTAAATCTGTAATCTGTTCCTGAAAATATTCTAGCCTACTGACCGGCTTTTCAGACAAACGTGACGGGGCAAAAGTCGAACGAGTTTATTTGTGAGGGGGCGTAGTGCTTGTGTTAACCGTGTTTGCCCGGATAACAGTTTGAAGAACGAAGAATAAAATATCTTCTGTCTTACGTTTGTGGTTCAGTGGTACCTCTCACACTGGAATGCAGCAGAAGCGATCAGAAAAAGAAAATACGTCGTTAGACAGCTCTATCAAGGCGTTGTTAGAGATCCATCTGAGGCTTACGCTCGCGCAGAGCGTCAGAGTGGCTGAAGCTACATGGGCGATCAGCTGTAACAGCGATCCATCAGTCATGTGTGTGATGCGACACAAATGAAAAAGAATCCACACTGACACGCGAATAAATCTCTGATTAGTGTGACTAACCGTGAATCGGCGTTACTTTATGTGAAGCTTCTGGATTAATTTTTTATCTACACAATTTTATCTCGTTTCTGATAAGATATCAAAACCGCTGCGTCACTTAACTGCGAATACGAAGGTCTCTGATACTGGCATAAACTACGGCGAGAATGTTTCTCACTTTAATTCTAAGCGTGAATTCAGTTTTTTCTTAATGTATGAAAGTTCAGTAAAACGACGAGCTACGGAGATGGATAACCAAGGTTCTGCTTATGGAACGGAAGGAAATTTTTCTCTAGGCACAGCCCAGATGTTTATATAAACTTTTAGCTTGAATTCTTTCTTCGTGGTTTCGACGACCGGAGGGTGAAATGGAATCAGGGCTATTGTTCGTGTTAAATCGAGGCCACACACACCAGCAGCCTTTTTATTCTCTCGTAAGATACAAGGTCACCATTTGTCTTTAAGGAAAATTAATCTGCGGTCAAGAGCTCGGGAGTGAATAATGTATGGTAAAAAGAAACATAGACTTTCCAGTTGGGATGGGAATCGAACAGACTCTTGCCATTCACACAAGCATTTACAGAAACAGTCAGAGACTTTGAAAAAATTAGAATTATTATTGTCGTTGAGGTCTGTGGTTTTCACGGCGGTGAGGATGAATGCAGCATGTTCCTAAGAACGTCGGCATATAGTACGGTCTTGAAATTCTCATCTTCACAGAGACCATTCTACATGAAAATAATTGTCTTCTGGGTTGTTGTACCGTGTATTCTGGTAGACGTTTACCATGATCAGGCCGATCGCAGGCAGCAAGGACCTATGAAACGTCGGCCTATTTCTATCAGACTACACGGCGCAACAATCCAGAAGACAGCCATCTTAGTAGAAGTTCATTGATCGTTATGCAACATCCTCATTTTACTTTATGTTTCATAGATTTAATTATCGTCTTCAGCTCTTGTACTGAATCACCACATATCTGCTTTCTTCCCACAGACGAACTCTCAGTTTATAAATTCGGAATATTCCTTGTGACCATTCAATTACACATTTTATGGCAACTGTATGACAAAGCAGAGCGTGGGTCTGAAATTGTAGGTCTGATGCAGACAGTTGTAGGAAGTTCTAGGAAACATAAGTATAAATATTAACATGCAAATTTGATATCTTTCTTGTCACTAGCTGCTGTTTTGGTGTAGTTTTTATCTCTTTTATTTTGCTGTTGTTGACATGCAGAATTATTTTCAAGAACCAGATTCCCTGTGCCAATTATATGAGTTCAAGGTGATGTGACTGTCGGGCATTCAAGATATGCAAGTAAGTATCAGCTGGCGTGTTCGTGTTGGATACACAGGGCTTACGTAAAATTGTGTACATACACGGCTACAGAACGTGTGATGACGTATTATTTAATTTGGACTTCAAGTTTGTTTACAGGTACATTAGTCGCATAAATGACCATGTTAAAATAAACTTATATCGTATAAGAGAATCACAAGAAACCATATGCTAACATCATTAATAATGTAGGTATCTTGAAAGTCATCTTTATTTTTCAGTCGCTATCTTATTATTCTTTTACTGCGCTGGTATTCTCGAAATTCTATGCAATGTTTATATTTAGACTACACTTCAGATTAACCCTAAAACAATTACTGTTTTAATAAACGCTTAAGCTGTCTTCTTCTAACGAGAATTTACGCGTCCTCATAATGTTAATCCCTCACTGTAATGTCAAGAAATTATTTACATTATCAGGCAATAGTAGATTATTATTTTTAAGTACGTTTATTTTGAATCAGTTACACAAAATATTCCACTGAAATTTCCTGAGTTCTTGCAGGCCACGTGTTTATTCATTGATATACAAACAGTAAGTAAAGCATTTGAGAAGTGTGGAGAAGTCCATATATTTTTTAAAATTTGTCCAGCGAGACACATCTGCTTCAGTAAAAAAGAGTTTCAGAAATATTTGTATTTATAAAATAAGACATTCTCTCAGGTAACATCTCGTTGCTTCTCTCTAAAATCACGCGCCCCGTACCACACACTTTGAGGCTTTGAAAGAAGTTTTAGAAGCCCTTTCCATGTTGATGTATACACCTTTGTATGTAAATTTATTTCCATAGTAATCTGTTGTTTCATTTGTTGAGACCCAGAGATGGTTGATATTGTATTGTAGAAATGGCAAGGTTTACCCCTTTAACCCATCTCAAACGCCAAGTAAATCCAGTACAAGAAATAATGAAGATAATTAATTTAAGGGCGATATCTTGAAGGCAGCAAGGAATTTATTACGTTTTCACGAGGTTTGTAATTGCAATAAAGTGCTCCATGCCACCAGAATTACTAGTATTATGCCTGTTCCTAAGTTCTGTTGTTGTAAGACAACGTTTCTGTGGAAATGGACCTCTGACGGACACTTTGTCCGTCTCTCCGATTATTTATGAGTAAATATGAAGCAGCTGTGGAATGATATTGACAGGAAAACATTGAGGTACTGGGAGAGGTATCTATTCCAGTGCCAATTCGTCCACTACAAATCCAACAAGACTGCCTGGAGCGCAAAAACCTGTCTCCGAGGCAAGAAGCCAGCGATTATTCGATTGACCTACGACTTCAATGCCTACTTCTGGCTGCATATAAAAAACCTTCACCTCATCAAAGTCATTTGCTTCCATTTCCTCAATTACATTAAGGGCTTCACTTCTTGAACTTATCATGCATTCATATTTAGGAATGTACTAAGGATCTTAAGCAATATTCGTGCTAATGGGGCTGACCTGTATGATAGAAGTTTTACTGATAGTGGTTAAGGAAGGCCGAGAATTATAACCATACAAACATCCATTCCATTTTATAATTTCTATCTTTGATCTTTCAGTGGGTGTTTAACTTTAGATCACAATTTCAAAATGGCATGCAATACGAGGTGCGATCGGAAAGTTTCAAGACTGTATCAATAGAGGGCGAACCGGATGTAGTACGAGCTTCTGCCGCTAGGGGGTGCGACCTACATTTATAGTGAATCAGTGTGCCAGCCGGCATCATCGAATTAGCATTTGTTTCTTAGTTACGGGCGTTTTGGAAGTGCATTACACCGACCCTCCTGCGATTTCGAAATAGCGGATTTTCATGAACAAAGAGTGTGCATCAAACAGTGATTCCTTAAAATAATTACAATTAACTTCTTGGATGAAAATGGCTGTCTTCTGGGTTCTTGCACCGCGCAGTCTGGTAGAAGGTTACCGACGTTTAAGAGGTCATTGCTGCCTCCATTATCATGCGATGATAGTCCTGATGATGGAGACAGCAAGGACATCTGAAACGTCGGTAAACTTACCAGACTACGCGGTGCAACAATCCAGAAGACAACTATCTTCAGACTCACCACCGTGAAAACCTCAAATCATACATAATTTCCTGGATTTTAGATGGGAAATGTCTCTAAAATCTCTCTAGAACTACATACAGTGACATCAGCCGCTGTTGCTCCAGAATAATGATTTCAGAAAATTGGATCGGAATACTTGTGGGAGATGAAAGGTGTGGGTTTCACCTTTGTTAAAATGAGCTTGGCTGGATGACTTGTTACATTGGAGCTAATCAAACTTTGTTTATTCTGTTAGGATACAACGTCGCTGTTCATATCTAGGAACACTAACTCTATTATTTTCATATATTTTATAAAGCGCGTTGTAATATAATGTGCAGCTTATTTGCTCTGCTTCGAACTTTTAAAATGTGCTTCCTACTTGTTGATAATAATAATGTCGGCCGTCCACTATTCTGCTTCCCGTCTGTGATTAAACTCACGAACTAGCGTGCTTGCGTGTTTACGTAAGCCCGTAGCATATATCAGCAAATGCTGTTTTTTTAAAATTGGAGATCCAGCCCCACAGGGCAACAGCTTAGGGCCATCTTTGTTAATTTAAGGCAAAATATGCACAGTAAATAGATTCTCTTCAGTATTTTAATGAAAAGTACAATCTATGAGCTTATTGCACGTAAAACGCACGTTGAAGATGGTCTTATGAATCAAACCAGACCCTATCCATGTTCACAACGAGGCGTAAACCTAAAATATAACAAAAACTTCGTACACGGATGTACATTCGGTATGCAGCAAGTTATAGCTATTCTAATTTTATATTTTCCTTCGTCAACAGAGCTTGTTTGTTTTAATCCTGATACATTTTGATCGAAGGAATAACTAATCCTTTATTTGCAAAGCAAATAGAAGAAAAGTCATGAGTCGTAATGAAACTATTGTCCTAAATTTTCCCCGGACTTTAGGTCGATGGCGATAAAATTCTTGTCAACAAGGCCGTCTTTTGGGACGGAGGCTCTAAGCTCATCTAAACGTTCGATCAGTACGTATCAGTCACATAGGAAGATAGAATACAGGCATATTCATATAATTATCGCAGTGAGAACATAAGTTGCCACATAATTTCTTCCTCTTTCATGAAACCAGGGTCATTAAATATAAAATAGTATTCTTATGTGGGTCTGATTGCTTCGTCTGTTATTTATGAAGCCACTCCTTCTTGATCATGCCCGCTGCCTTCTCACCGATCATAATAATAGCTGCATTCGTGTTGCCACTCACTATACTTGGCATTATGGACGCATCGGCCACTCTGATTCCTTTCACTCCATACACCTTTAATTCTGGGTCCACGACAGCGCCTGGGTCTGAACTTGGACCCATCTTACAAGTTCCAACAGGGTGATAGAGTGTTGTCCCTATCTGTCTTAAAGCACACTCCCAGTACTCTGAAGAGTCAAATTCAAGATTCTCACATGCTTCAAGAAATAACTTCTTTTGTTTTGATTCTTTGGCCTTCATGACTTTGGTATTCATTAAATGTTGTGCGAATTTGATGCCCTCTAACATTCTAGCCAAATCTGTTCCTTCAGGATCCGATAAATATCCAGCGAATATTTTTGGATGCTCCAGAGGATTTCCTGACCTAAGAAGAATTCTTCCTTTACTCTTTGGGCGAATCAGTGTAGGGATGATAAGAAACACATCATAAAGGTTTAGAGTTTCTTGTAGAGATTTAGTTGTTTCGTTACAATAACCTATGACACTTGAAATCAAATTTACAGCGTTTGTATCATTGGCCGGAATTACTATAAAGTTGAATTGTAAATCTGGTCTCTCATCTGCCGCAAATCTGGTTTTAATGAACCCAGTTACTGTTGCCCCGAAGTGTGTAGACAGAGGACCACTGCGCCGGGAGAGATATTTGTAATAAGTATCTAAAGTCTGCAGGGGCGAGAGTCTATAGTTCTCACTAGCTTTTGTGGCGAACATAGCCCCGGTAAATATGAGGTGATCCTGCAGATTTTCGCCTACGTTTAGATTCTTTACGATAGGTTGTATACCAATTTCTTTCAAATGTTCCTGTGGTCCAATACCGGATAACATTAATATCTGTGGAGAGTTTATTGAACCTGCTGATAAAATTACCTCATTCATAAACTTTACAGAGAAGATTTTTCCGTCTTTCCCCCTTAGTTCAACACTATGAGCTGTTTTCGTCTGATCATTTATCAATATTCTGGTTACGTGGGCATATTTAGCAACGTGGAGGTTTTCTCTGAATTTTGCTGGACTCAAAAAGGCTTTAGCTGTGTTACACCTTGTCCCATTTCTCAAAGTGCCAAAAACATTGGCGAATCCAAGCTGATGTTTACCATTCAGGTCGTCAAGATTCTCATAACCCAATTCCTTTGCTGCCTGTAGAATGATTTCCCCGAATTCGGTTCTCTCGTATTCTTCCAAAGTTAACGGCCCTCCTCTGGCGTGGTATGTGTCCCCGTTTGAATCTTTTCGGAGCAGCGTCTCGGACGTCATATCTTGGGATTTCTTAAAATACGGAAGGACGTCTTCATAGCTCCACCCGTTGTTTCCAGCTTTAGACCACGCGTCGTAGTCCCCCTTCATCCCTCTGACATAAATCATGTAGTTCAGTACACTGCTTCCGCCAAGAACTTTGCCCCTTGGCCAGTAGCAACGTTTATCTCTAAATCCCTGGCACATACCTTCCTCGGGTTCGGTTTGGTACTGCCAGTCGATATCTGTTTTCTGTAAATATAAAGACAGGGAGGGAATGTCTGACGTCGGGGTTGGGTCTCCCCCCGCCTCCAGAAGCAGCACCTTCCAGTGTGGTACCTCACTGAGGCGACTGGCAACCACAGCACCCGCTGAACCGGCCCCTACCACGATGAAGTCGTACTCGTCGAGTAGGTGGGACGTCGCGTCATCTGGGTAATCGTCCGGGTTTCCCAGTTGGCGCTGGGACTCCATGAGTGTCGTGATGAGACTGGTGAAGAGGACGGTTCCGACACCAGAAACTCCTGAAGTTCCTGTGCAACTTGAAGCTGATGTCCAGTGGCTTCCTGCAGTACAAGCTTCCTCCATGATGTGGCGTCAGTCTGGAATTGCATAATTTGTTGTAAATATGCATTCTGGGTTAAAGACTAAAAATAAACTGCTCTAATGCAAGTTTAAAGACATGCCCTTGATGACGGAAAATTGTAGTTAGCCACCATGCAAACCTGAGGAAATTATGAATTGGTAAATCAGATGCATAATGATGTTCGAAGATAGATATAGGTTATTCGTGATAGGATTGTAACATACGATTTAGGAATGGGCGTGTTTGAGACAAGTTTTCATCACGGCAACTGAGTTCGGAACACGACGTAATCTCTTGCTTGTGGCTTTCGGTTTGCAGAAAGTTATAAAAGTAAAAGTAAAGTTTGTCCCACTATACGCCATGTAGGCGTTTGGGGTGAGAGGAGGTATAGCTCCTCTCTTCCTTGACCTCGGCACTAGATGGGGGTGAGTGGTCAGCATCACGCCCCGGCCGGCTTTACCCCCGGGAAAGGACCCCGGTACCCATTGTAGAGGAGGCTGTTTGGGCCCCAGAGCCGGTCTGGACGCAGAGGCTAGAGAAAAAGATCCTCTGCCCCCGTCGGGGATCGAACCCCGGTCGTCCAGCCCGTAGCTAGTCACTATACTGACTGAGCTATCCCGGCTCATTTGCAGAAAGGTAACCTCATAATATCATAACAGGCAATGAAATGCTGCCGGACCCCGTTACAGCGCCTCTCTTTTTCCGCAACAGATCTCGGCGTTAAGCGGGATTGGCGGTGAATTGAAATCTCTGAATGTATTTCTATTTATCCGTGTCATGTGCTGTGCGATGTACTGTAATTACGAAGTTGAAGGTAAAAGAATAGCAAAATTGAGGCTCATTTATGTGTAATTTGCAGTACTATATTAGTGTAATAAGCTTAATACACACCATTTCTTGTGCACACAACTTGTTACACCCATCTACTTTCACTTGTTCCTTAATAATTCCGCTGTTTGTCGTGTATAAATTAATGATGCATCCATAAGGTTTTCAGGCATTGCACCCTTCAACAATTTCACACCTCAGCGTACTAATTTTTCCCATTCCTTTTTTGTTTACTAAGAACGTCTCCAGCTCAGCGACGTCTGATAGATGAGCTTACCCTTAGATGGGAGATGTAGTTGACACTATTTTTCTACCTCACGCTAAGATATTTTTCTTTCCAGCAACACTTTGCCACTATCCCTTGATTCATATCACACAAATGAAAATGATTGTGTTCATGCGCACCTGTGTCTGTGTGTTGTTCTTAACTTCCTTACTGGCGATTGTATCCAAATTGAGCTGTGCCCATGTACTCTACGTCATGTACTGGAAGAAAATTCACATATGAGCCTTCGCTACGGAAGAGTCCACTAGTCTTGTAAGACAACAAAGAATGGGCTCATCTATAACTGTTATACCGCAATTCATGGAATTTTCCAGTACCGGATTCATTTACTGTAAGTGAAAGAGAAATGTCTCAAATTATACCAATGATCAAAATCAATAAACCAAGTCGATTCCCGAGACAATAAAGATTGATTTTACCTGAACATATTTCATTTCGCAATACACAAATGACGTACGGTTTCACGAAAATATATGTGTAGCTGTTAGAAAGTCACATATGTGGCGCTGTATCGGATAGGATTTTAACGCTTAATTGTACACTTGTATTACCACATATTCTTGCGGTTGGCGTCTGATTTCCATATAGGTTCACACGGCGTCATAATTCAAAAACTTAATTTTAAAAGGTGTTTTAGCACTGGCAGAGAGCAATGGAACATGCACGTACTTGAAGAATCCTGCTTTGAAGGGCGTTCACATGCTTAGTGTCGATAATTCTTTGTTCAGCCTCGTATTTACCTGCACTCTCCAGAGTTACCTTTCTCAGACCCACGAGCTCTGTAAGCAGGTACTCTCTGGGCTCGATACCAATACACTGACTACGGAGCCTCTGTCACAGTCTTTCAGATATGAGCGTCGTGCTTAATTGCAAAGAACTTATTACATTGTGCAACTCATTCGCATACGAAGTTGCTTGGTTGGGTGTGGATAAAATGTTAGTTGGTCTGCTGTGTCATCATATGAACCGGTCGATTATACAAATTGCCTTGTGAATGTGACAGAATATATACATTTCATTACAGAAATGTTTCCCAAGCTGTGTTACACAAAACAACAAATTCTGCTCGATGGTGTTTGGGGTTCTGTGAGAAATGTTCAAATATGATGGTGTCTCTAAATGTTGCAGTGACATTTGATAAACAAAATGCTTGTTGGAATAGTGTAGGGCAGATTAAATAATTGGAATGTACAATACTCTGAGAGCAGGATTCAACCTCTTCCCTCCCCCCAAGCTGAGTGAAATTGTAATTATATTCGAAGAATTCAACTTTTCTTTCCAGTATTTAAACCATTCCAACAGTTAATACGCAGTGTCCACGTGTCTTAGTTTTTCGTGTGTTGGTATAATTGCATTTTACAGAAAATTCTGGAGATCGCGACTTGGGAATTTGACATACGTATCCAATAATAAGTTCAGAAGGAAGTGTAAGTTGCACATCATCAGCAAATATTGAACATATTATTAGATTAATGAATTCCAAATCAGCCGCCCGTAGATAAGACGAGTTTTAAGCGTAGCGCGTCAGACTTCGACGTAGGCAAAATCGAAGATTGTTGTCGTTCTGAGTGATGACGGTGCATGTACTTACAGCAGAGTACCAACGTTTCTTCTGGGTTGTTGCGCCATCTTCAGGGCGATGACGAGATCATCTTCCTGACTATGGAGGTAGCAAGGACCTCTGAAACGTCGATAAACCTTTACCAGACTACACGTCGCAACAAACCAGAAGACGGCTATCTTCAGACTCACCGCCGTGAAAACCTCAAAACCTACAACATATCGTCGATTTTCGACATCTTCATTGTCGTGGGGGCCTCAAATCTCGGGAAGGCTGTTTTTTAAAATTGTATTATAGCGACGAAATGTATCTGTGGCTGAAAGAAGGAAATTTAAAGCGGGGAAAATCTTTCAGATGGTACAGTAACAAGCACTGATAAGAACAAGAAAATGATCACGATTCTTCTAAGTACGGAGGCAGTCAAAGGCAACATTTCTACATAGGAAGAGGGGGAAAAGTGCTTCTTACTTTCGTTGATAAGTACCGGCATATTTTATGGGTCATAAATTTGCATTACCTGTTGAGTGCAAAGTGGCTACTGAGATTTGCATATCTTGCAGATATTTTTACAAAATTAAATTAACTGGTTTGTCACTCGTTTGAAGTTGTAACAGTTTTCAAATGAAGAAATATATTTTTCCGTCTCTGTCACGGAAGTTACCATTTTGGACCTCATTCGTAGAAGAAGGAATCTTTTCCTCTACTCCTTATAGTGGATTTCCCGTTAAGATCTTTTGTTACCCGTGGTTATAATTGCAGTGCAATTTTATAGCCAATTGAATAAAAATTTCCTTGGATAATATCCATCGTCTAGTAAATATAAAACGTAAAACGACGTTTCGGAGATGGGACTCTATCTCCGTCTTCAGGTTCCTACACAGTTGGGCCCGCTAGATAGAGCTATTCCCTATCTCCGGATTAGCTCTATCTAGTGGGCCCAACTGTGTAGGAACCTGAAGCCGGATATAGAGTCCCATCTCCGAAACGTCGTTTTAAGTTTTATATTTACTAGACGATGGATAATATCCAAGGAAATTTTTATTCAATTGACTCTTCACCATCGTCAAGAAGTTTTAGATTTGATATACAATTTTATAGCGCCTACATTATTTGAACTTTAATCTCTTAAAATATTTTCGTTCTACGAAATTCTTCAATACTTAGTGAGGCTTGAGGTTCTAACGGCAGCGAATTTGAAGATAGCTTTCCTCGGGATCTTAAGATACAGGTTGACGTAGTACAACTGATACATGACTTTCCCACTAACGACATTAGGAACCTGCAGTCGAAGTCATCTTTGAAGATGGAGACAGCGTGTTTTTCCAGAACGTATACATCTGTATACTGGAATTTAAAGGTGTACATATCGAAATTTATATAAAATCTGGTATAGGCTACGATTATCAAAGATAATATAGAATCGTTACGATGTAGGAAGTCGCTTGGCATGACATTTAGTTTAACTTACACTTGCCTTAGCATTTCTGTTGTTGTGTGTTGGAGTTAATGGAGGACGTGTGGGCGGGGAGTGTGGCCTTCAGTGGGAATGCTGCAGTGGGTGTTACACGAAACGGTGCGTTATATAAGTGTATGTGTCTCATAAAATATGTATTTTATTAAAACCTTCGTAGCTAATAGTCGCTGAGCTAGATAATACCTTCCCTGCCTTTGTAAGAATATAATATTTATCAGCCACTTTTATGCCATTTCACGTGCATGACAACAGGATTAAATAACCTTGTTTTGTGTTTACTTTTTTATAAATAATGCACACACACACACACACACACAGACTCGACGATCTTTTGTAAAATTACGATGCCATTACACATTTGAATAAAATACCAATTAAGTTACTGTGTCATTTGAGCTGAGTCGTTCCGAATATATAAATTGTCTGAATCAACTAATTACTGATTCATTTATAATTTTTTTATGTTATATAATATATGTTACCGTTCCTGTCGTATTTTCGTTTTTAAACTGAAATTCATGGCCAAGTTCTTGGAAGACAGCTTTCTCGACAGGTTTATAATATTAATTCGTCCTGAAGTCCGGTCGAAAACTGTATCTCGGTAACATTATGCCAGGAATTGAATGCGTAAAACCATAGATTTTATGTAGTTGTGTCACTTACAGCGTGAATGTTTGATTATGACTTTTCCGCTAAATGGCGCAGCGGCCTTGAAGTCTGTCTCGCTGATAAGTAATGTCAAGAACCTATATCAATTATGTTTAATTCTTTCATAACGTCGCAGTATAGTGGTTGGTATTACTGTTTTATATTCTGTGACTCCTCGTTTCGATTCTGGATCAGATGGCCTGCTATTCTGACTGCATTCATCGTGGTTTTCCTCAACACCACCATAGTAATAATGTTGTGGAAATGTGGATTGTGTTGTACTCGGCTTATGATGTGTAGTGTTGTAGGTGGTTAAAATGCTTTTCCCTGAAAATAGAGGAGTTATTCTCCTCTGAAAAGTTTGTAATCGCAGCTTTACAACACTGTTTTGTTATTTGAAAGAGAGGCCGTGTGGATGTTATACTTGTACAACCACACACTGAAGACAATGCCTGAAGGCTGAGGAGAGGGACTTTTTGGGGCCGAAATACGTGCTCTGAAGGTTTCGTACGGTAGTGAAAATGTCGATGGACTTCAGAGTTGTGACGCCGTGTGCACTAGTAGGTAGGTATAAACGATTCGGAGGAACATACCTTATTTTTTCCGGATTGTTTTTATCATCCTAGAAGACCACACGACATCACAATTCAGAAGACCGACATCGGTATAGAAGCTCTTTCTTTAACGCTGAAGAAAACTGTCCAGAAGGAGCGAGGGTCAAGTGGCGAGCTATTGTGAGCGCTGTAATGAACGTCCGAATTTCATGACAGGCAGGTTTTTTTTTTGGCTTGTTGAGAGATTGTCAGCTTTTCAGAAAGGGACTCTACCTTGTGGTGTAAACTATCCGCTGGGTGTATCTTACAAGTAATTCTATCATGAGACGCTAAGTAGTCTGTGTTACTGACAGCGTCGTTAAAAATCACAAATAAATGAAAAAACTTTTTATTTTCATATATGCATACATGGATAGAAACATACATGAACACGACACAAATGTATTGCACAATGGATGTCGGGGTAGTTCAACAAAGAAGCAGATTTCGTAGTTCCTGAACGTTAGCCCATTAATTACAGTCGATTTATATGCTAATCATATGCAGCGATATAAGCTTATATGTGCAGTAAAAAGTAACAAGAACCACAATTCTTTCCTTCTCGGACTTACACGCGTGTCAAGGAGAGCGGAATCTTCCCAATCGAATGGAACAGGAAACATTTTGGATCAAAGACTATAGGCACAGGAGTGTCTTTGCAGGGCGCTACATCGTAACTGGAGAGTACGTGTATCAATCCGATCTTGACCTGTATCAGCCCGAACCGCATTCCTGTGAACAGAACCACAAGCTCAGCTGAGGAACAGAGTTGAATCTAATAGGCATGAAGAAAGCCAGGAATTTGCTATATTACAGAGAAGACCTTTCCTTTTTGATTTATCGTGGTCATTTAGTGTTGGTGGGTTAGTGAAGCATAGGGCTGTCTCTACGATGGGTTAGACGCGTGGGTAAAACGGAGGGGAAGGCAAATGCAATAATTGTTTGATTAGCAAACCTGTTTGTAACGTCTCCTCGAAAGACTGAATTAAAGGTGTTGAGATAACATTCAAACGTTTCTTAAAGATGTATTTCGTAACAGACTGAAGTCGATGAAATCGGTTTAAGTCAGTGACCAGTGACGGGCTCTGGTTGAGTGAAGGTAAAACTAGTAGGATCTGAGGTTTTGACGGCGGTGAGTTTGAAGATGGCTGTCTTCTGGGTTGTTGTGACGTGTAGTCTGGTAGAAATTTACTGACGTTTCAGGAGCCCATGCTACCTCCATCATCAGGACGATCACCCTCGCGCTGATGATGGAGGTAGCATAGCCCTCTGAAACGTAGGTGGACATCCACCAGACAACACGGCACAAGAACCCAGAAGACAGCCATCTTCAAGGTAACACTTGTGCACCTCTGCCAGAATATTAGGGTAAACTACTAGGTAAATAATTTGCAGTAAGTTATAAAGATATTAGTTTTCGTACAGTTTAATGTTATCACCAGGAAATTCCCTTGAAATTTAATAGAGTTCTGTTAAACGATACATAAACTTCTCATTGTTCACACAAGGAATAAACTTTATGCATAAGGTATACATCCATTATCGCATTTAGCTTGGCTTGGCCGGACGAACTTCTGGTAGTACAGAGAGAGAGATTTTGCGGGTTGTCCGTTTACTTAGGAAAGGCGAATTTATATTGGCTTAGTGGTTGCAGCACACCGTCCTAATTATCCATGCATTCCGACATCACGCACGGCAATGAAATAATTAGGGACGTATTTATCCCATCAGTAGTATGATAACTCCTGCTGTATTTTCACTAAACGGAACCTACAAACTGTTATTCTTTGACCGTGTTTAAAATGTGTAAGAATTTGTTTATTAACCTTACAATATACAAAGTTTTATATATAATGAAAATAAATATTGTCCATTGAGGATAACGTATTTATCATTTTTACATAAACATATTTTATTACAAAACTCTGAAGCCGGAAATCATTTTCGGGTCTAAAAATCTACAAAGCCATGCAGAGGTTTTGTACTCAAAATGTATACCCATTATTTATGGAAGTGGTAATATTGTAACACTTAGCATTTATCATAGGCATATTATAATATTCACGTACTTTCAACTTCTTATTATTAGTGATAATGTTGAATCCATGTGTGTTCGCACTTACCGATGCAAATACGAGGACCTTCCCCAAACGGGAAGTATGTGTAGCTGGGTCGATTCTGCTTATTATCCTCTGTGAATCGTTCGGAATCGAATTTCTCTGGTTCTGGGAAGTACTTCGGGTCATTCTGAATACCCAGTACCGGTATGTAAATTGCGATTCCGTTTGGTAGTATTACTGTTCCCTTTTCCGAAGGGGAAGGAAGTTTGTAGTCACTGAGGCACGTCCGATCCAAGAATGTAACTACCGGGTACTTCCTCAGTGTCTCTGAAAGAAGAGAGTGAAAGCCAGGGTATTGAAGAAAGGACGAACAGAGACAGGTAATTCAACACAAAACAAGAGATGAAATGTGTAGCTGGTGTTCATAATTGAAAACATAATAAAATATATAGTATTGATAAATCAAAACGTAAGAATTTATTTAGTGCTCAAAAAAATTGGTTATCAAACATTTAACAATGGATAAAGTGTTAAAAAGCCACTGATAATTAAAGAAAGCCTTCCGAAGGAAATCCGGTATATTTGGTAAAATCTTTCATTTGTGACTGTGAAACACCGCAAAAGTCCATTTAATATTTTTAACAACATAAACACAGTTTCCCATTGAAATATTATTTTGTTTATATAGTTTACAAGGCTGACACTCGAATGTAAATATACCTACCTGTATCCTACCTATCGTAATGGTTTATGGATTCACGCTTTCCTGTTGTTTTGTCTGTGCAGAACAAATTCGACACGATACATTTTGGAACATTTAATGAACAGGCTTCTTACGTAGCTGCAGACAATATGTCATTGCTGCACCGGAGGACAAGATCTCTTCCGTATTTGCGAGCGGTGCTACAATTTTTCATGCTCTTTCGAGCTTCTAGTTAAAAATAATTTCAGCTGAATTAATTTGTTGCCTTATGATAGTTAGAGACTAAACAGTTGATATAGTCGTCCAGTAAGCCCGGATAAATTAAGTCTCCAGAAACAATCATAGGAAGAAAACCTGAATTGTCAATGTTGTTTTCCCGGTTTTTCATCAGGGCTCACGAAAACCTGCGTCACATCTCAGAACATATTCAGTGTCGTTTCAACATCAGATCTCACGAAAAATATTACCCCTGTGTGATATAAGGTTTATCAGGAGCTGGATGTCTGGAATGTGGTCTTCTGGCTTGTGATGTGCAGTCTTATTCCATCCTGGAGATAGAACATTACCGACAAGGTTACAGTCCACAAAACATAACTGATTTCAGTTCTCTCACCCGATACCACCATGTCGAGATAAGACATCTCATTGACGCTGTCGTATGTTAGCTCTCCCAGGTATTTTTCTGTCACCTGCATGATCTCCGCTCTCAGTCTGCGCTGTATGTCGGGATGGAAAGCAAGCTCGTACAAAGCGTAGCTCAGTGTAGTGCCAGCTGTTTCAAAACCCCCCACAATAATGACGAAAGCTTGGGCCACAAATTCGTCTCCGTCTATTTCTGAAAAAATAAAATAGAAATTGAGTGTCAGATCTTTGTGCTCACTTGTGCTGAATTGTCGTTTTCATGTTTTCATGTTTCAAAGCTGGTGCTTATTTTTGTTCTTATATGTTAGGTGTCTCGATTAAGCTAACATAGCTAAATATTTCCATAAAGCAGATCTCTTAGGTCCAATATCTTCTTTCGAAACCAGAAGTGTCATTGCCATGTTATAAAGATCCCTGTGCATCGTCTGATCCTGTATAGGTTCAAGCGAATTCACACCATTCTCTCCGAATTCCTTAAAATCCATTTTAATGTTATCGTCCCATATAACCCAAAGTATGGCAACTTGTCTTTCTTCGTCAGTGCTATGACGACATTCCTCAGCAACACAGGAAAATCGTCCGAAAATTACGAAACAGAAACAATGTTGAAGGAGTGGGTAAACATTTTCTGTTAACTAAATGTCATTACATAAGAAAGAGTTGGAAGGTAACGTTTATAGCATATTACATGGAGACGCCTTTCACTCAAATCGACGACTGAGACGTACTTGAGATGTAGTTTATAGTTGGATATCATTCATTTACTTAGCATTAGCCATCACGTAAAACGTCTGTAATTCTGATTTAAGGTTTTCACAGCGGTGAATATGACGATTTCTGTCGTCTGAGTTGTTGCGCCGTTGCAGAATGACCTCTGAAACGTTGGTAAACATCCACAATATTACAAGGCGCAACAACCCAGAAGACAGAAATATCGTCTGTAATTCTGTTAACTTACCGAAAGTCGAGCCCTCATTTCGACCGTCTCGAGATGTCTTTCCTTCTTTGACACTTCGTTTTCCCCTACTTCTCAACTCCATCATGGAATCCAGAAAGTCATTTCGTATGACTTTATGTTTCTCCCTACGACAAATGTAAGAGCCAGTAACACCAACTGAAACGCCCTTATGTGAACAATAGAGCATTATAGTCGATAATCCTTTCTATTACTGGGTTCTGGATTTCTGTTCTACCTCTAGTGAATCGAACACAAGACATTGTTTCGGAAAATTCAAAGGGTACAATCAGCGTTTCCTTGTTTCTTATTAATGTATTCTTGAATTAAATTTTTATTGTAAGGAAATTAAAAATCTTCTTTGCTGGAAAATACCACACAGAAATACCTTGCGGGGGGTGGGGTGGGGGTAGGAGTAGAAGTTAAGTGCATTCTTAAATTCATACTAGATAACAAATAGGTGGGCATATTTTTCTCTAGCCACTTTATTTCCGCGGATGTACTTCCATTTTTTCTTTGTCACAAGAGGCTGTGTGGACCCCAGATTCATTCTGGACAGGGAGTATAAAATTATATTTCCTCCTGCAGAAATTCTTTTATGTGTGTTCCTATGTACTTTTCGTCAATTAATTTTCTACATTCAGATGCACAAACAAAGCAGAGAAGGTGAAATTTTAGTTTATGTTTGAACCATGTTTATGTAATTTAATGATAAATATTTGTTATTTTGCACTTTCTTAAAAGCAAGGAGCATGTGTTCTTCACCTGTACTCCACAGTTTCCCACACAGTCCTGATATAATCGGTTGTGTCGTCATCCAGTACCTTAAGATTCAATCTCTTATTAAGATTGGGCGCAAGGAACCCCAACAGTGCTGCCAATCCCTTCATAAATGTGAAATCAACCGCTTTGCGCATGTATCGTCTGAACTCGGCGTCGGGATTCTTGATTGAGTTGCTGTCGATGCCGATGGCGCAAGACGCTATGACGTCGGTCGTGAACCTGGTCATCGTCTCTTTCACATCCACTGGGGTTCCTGTGAACGTTCCAAGATAAAGAAGTTGCTACAAATGAATGTAGTGTTTATGACAAGTTAATTGAAGACTGTTGTCAATTTCTCTTCGCCACCTGACAAAACGGACTCGTCTCAGTCGAGACTGAGTCAGTAATTTTGCATGTAATAAAACGTATAATTAATGTGACATTTTACACACCAGTTTCAGTCGTCGATCGAAATTAATTGTTTTAACCTTCGCTAAAGGAACGTGGGAACTAAAAATTTGTATTTCCAACAAGAGTATATAGGACGCCACTTTGAACTGTGTAATTTGTGATCACTTACCGTCAGCCGTGACCTTGTCTAGGTACATCGCCAGGTCTCTACCACAGATTTCCACAAGGTAGAACATCATCCTAATCTTTGCCGCTGTAAATACCGGGGTCAAGTTCAGTCTGACATGGCGCCAGCTTTGTCCTCTTAAAGAAGGCAACATGTTTCCATACAATGGATCCAGTTTTTTGTCGAAAGCGAGAACATGGTCAATGAAGTTCTGCGCATCCTTTACCAGAATATTCTTCACCAAGTCCAGGTCACGAATCAGCAAGCTCGGCTGGTCGAACCCGAAGATGCCCACAAACGGCTTGTCACTGTGTTCGTTGTAGATTCTCTGTAGACTCTGCCCTATATTCTTATTCAGAAGCACCATTTCCTTCAGATTGCCTAGAAACGGCAGGGGTTTTGCGTAAGGGATGCCGAGTTTATTCCAGAAATCGAAGTTTCGAGTGAAATACAAGTACAAGAGAATAAGGAAAATCAATACAGGCGTTATGAGGATCAATGTTACCGACTCGAATATCAGCGCCATTATTGAACAGAAAGACAGAAATTTATTATGACAATTATTTTTCAAATTGAAGATTTAAGATTAAATTTTCAGTCATAAAATGATAAAAAAAATATGTCCTAGGTTATCAAATTCGGTTAGTGATCTGAACGTCCTCCTCTTTTCCGTATGAATATATGTTTTATTATTATTTTAATACTTTATACACGAGTATATTTGAAAACAATTCTGCGAAAACACTTTCAAATGTAACACAACTGAATAGAATACCACCAAATCTATTTTCATCTGTCTACCGTGGAAGCAGTAAGACGACTGGAAAGTTTATATAATGATTCTGTGTGGGAATGAAACGACATGGTTGCAAATTATTTCGCAGCAAGCAACTCGACCTTCAAAACATGTACGGATATAAAGGGTCCAGGTCGCAAATAAAATTTTAAACGGGTTTCTTGTCTATGGTCCTACCAGATGGCTGAAGTGTCTCCGCGTGTAGGCTGTTCATCGCAGTCCGCAGGGTATTATAGCAATAATTAAATTTGCGCTTTCTTATGGAAAAATTACCATTTTACAAGTACCAACATTTCTTCCCGTCTTGTTTCATCTTACCATCAAAATAGTTAATGCTGTTAGGTACTCCCTTACCTAACATTTCATCGAAAATAGTGAAGTGACTGGTGAAGTGCCAATGGCCAGCAGATGAATCCTGATGAAAGGATCAGTTAAACGCTCAGAGTTTTTAAAATCGCACACTCGTACCCTCAAACTGGGCAGAAACGCAGATCATCTGCGGTTGATTTTTTGTGATAATTAAAACTGTATCGTGGTGTAACAGCTCAAGAGCCTAAGCTGACTAGCTGGCTGCTGGCCTCACGTTCACATGCCTAAGCAGAGGTGGACGAACATCCAACCAGATATAGGATGACGTGTGGTCAGCACAACGAACCCCTAGCCATTGCTATTTTTCCTGACCGGATTACGCTACTCATTGTAGCTCCCCAATTTCCTCACGATGCTGGGTTCTCACCGGTACCATAATCCTTATTGTTTATTGTGAGTTGTGATGTTTCTTCAATTCTAACTCAATATAAGGTAGTAATTACGGTATGTGTTAATGGTAACTTTCAGAATTATTTCTACTATAGTTGGAGAAATAAATTATTGATAGGAATTGGAAATGGTTGTATGTGAACGGAAGAAAGAAAGCAGTACAAATTTTGAAGCTCTTCATTATGCAGTTTTCTCCATGCCCCGCCATCTCTTCTAGGCCCAAATGGGGTTCTATTAATGGACGGGAAATGTCTTAGGTAACTGACAGCTAGTAGCTTTTGAAGAAGAAATATACCATATTTTTCGTTATCCAATTGAATTCTTTTGTATTTTAGTTTACCAATGATAAAATACTAGCACCGTGAAGACACTGATAAAACAATAAGTTCAGATGTTATTGTTGTTTACAACATTCCTTCATAAAAATTAGTTTGAGTCCACAATGTGTTTCAGAATTAAGAGATCCTCTGGAATTTGTGGTTGGAATTTCTCTTCTGCATTCGGGAAGAACCAGGTTCAAATCCTGGCATGAAGACCTTCTATCCTGACTCAAGTTATACTTTTTTATTTTATATACGCACCGGGACAATTTCCTAAATTACGTTGCTACACCTCTTGTTCCATATCCTTTCCAATCCATTATCCAGCTCGGTCATTGCACTCGTTATAGTCTGTTACATACATATTCATTAAATACGAGCAAGGAATAAATGCAGAAATGTTATTTTTATTTCCATCTTCTTAAGCATGAATAAAAACACACGTAAATAGCAATTTACACACACTTCGCACATGTCAATGTACATCACAGAAATAGAGAAGCAGACTTCGAAGCTTCTGGTAGTTAGTTCATTAACTGAAATTTTGTCTATGTTAATTGCACAGGGCGACAGAAAAGCAAACTTTTAATATAGAATTAAAGGAACCACATTTTGTCGTCCACTTATTTTCGTCTTCATGTAAAAAAACGAGTGATTCATGACCGAAGACGAGACTTAAATGCGTGTCAAAGAGAGCGGAATCTTCCCAATCGGATGGAACAGGAAAGATTTTGGGTCAATGACTATAGGCACAGGAGTGTCTTTGCAGGGCGCCACATCGTAATTGGAGAGTACGTGTATCAATCCCATCTTGACCTGTATCAGCCCGAACCGCATTCCTGTGAACAGAACCACAAGCTCAGCTGAGGAACAGAGTTGAATCATTAGATTAGAAAGCCAGGAATTTGCTATATTACATAGAAGACCTGGTCACCTAGTGTTGGTGGGTTAGTGAAGCATAGGGCTGTCTCTACGATGGATTATTCGCGTGGGTAAAACGGAGGGGAAGGCAAATACAATAATTATTTTGATTAGAAAACCTGTTTGTAAACGTCTCCTCGAAAGACTGAATTAAAGGTGTTAAGATAACATTCAAACGTATCTTAAAGATGTATTTCGTAACAGACTGAAGTCGACGAAATCGGTTTAAGTCAGTGATCAGTGACGGGCTCTGGTTGAGTGAAGGTAAAACTAGTAGGATCTGAGGTTTTGACGGCGGTGAGTTTGAAGATGGCTGTCTTCTGGGTTGTTGTGACGTGTAGTCTGGTAGAAATTTACTGACGTTTCAGAAGCCCATGCTACCTCCATCATCAGGACGATCGCCCTCGCGCTGATGATGGAGGTAGCATGGACCTCTGAAACGTAGGTGGACATCTACCAGACAACACGGCACAAGGACCTAGAAGATAGCCATCTTCAAGGTAACACTTGTGCACCTCTGCCAGAATATTAGGGTAAACTACTAGGTAAATAATTTACAGTAAGTTATAAAGAGATTAATTTTCGTACAGTTTAATGTTGTCACCAGCAAATCTCCTTGAAATTTAATAGAGTTCTGTTAAACGATACACAAACTTCTCATTGTTCACACAGGGAAGAAACTTTATGCATAAGGTATATATCCATTATTGCATTTAGCTTGGCTTGGCTGGACGAACTTCTGGTAGTACAGAGAGAGAGATTCTGCGGGTTGTCCGTTTACTTAGGAAAGACGAATTTATATTGGCTTAGTGGTTGCAGCACACCGTCCTAATTATCCATGCATTCCGGCATCGCGCTCGGCAATGAAATAATTAGGGACGTGTTGATCCTATCAGTAGTATGATAACTCCTGCTGTATTTTCACTAAACGGAACCTACAAACTATTATTCTTTGAACGTGCTTAAAATGTGTAAGAATTCGTTTATTAACTTCACAATATACAAAGTTTTATATATAATGAAAATAAATATTGTCCATTAAGGATAACTTATTTAGCATTTTTACATAAACATATTTTATTACAACACCCTGAAGCCGGAAATCATTTTCAGGTCTAAAAATCTACAAAGTCGTGCAGAGATTTTGTACTCAAAATGTATACCCATTATTTATGGAAGTGGTAATATTGTAACACTTAGCATTTATCATAGGCATATTATAATATTCACGTACTTTCAACTTCCTATTATGAGTGATAATGTCGAATCCATGTGTGTTCGCACTTACCGATGCACATACGAGGACCTTCACCAAACGGTAAGTGTGTGTAGCTGGGTCGATTCTGCTTATTATCCTCTGTGAATCGTTCGGGATCGAATTTCTCTGGTTCTGGGAAGTACTTCGGGTCATTCTGAATACCCAGTACCGGTATGTAAATTGCGATTCCGTTTGGTAGTATTACTGTTCCCTTTCCCGAAGGGGAAGGAAGTTTGTAGTCACTGAGGCACGTCCGATCCAAGAATGGAGCTACCGGGTACTTCCTCAGTGTCTCTGAAAGAAGAGAGTGGAAGCCAGGGTATTGAAGAAAGGACGAACAGAGACAGGTAATTCAACACAAAACAAGAGATGAAATGTGTAGCTGGTGTTCATAATTCAAAACATAATAAAATATATAGTGTTGATAAATCAAAACGTAAGAATTTATAAAGTTCTCAACAAAAATTGGTTATCAAACATTTAACAATGGATAAAGTGTTAAAAAGCCACTGATAATTAAAGAAAGCCTTCCCAAGGAAATCCGGTATATTTGGTAAAATCTTTCATTTGTGACTCTGAAAGACCGCAAAAGTCCATTTAATATTTTTAACAACATAAACACAGTTTCCCATTGAAATATTATTTTGTTTATATAGTTTACAAGGCTGACACTCGAATGTAAATATACCTACCTGTATCCTACTTATCGTCATGGTTTATGGATTCACGCTATCCTGTTGTTTTTTGTGTGCAGAACAAATTCGACACGATACATTTTGGAACATTTAATGAACAGGCTTCTTACGTAGCTGCAGACAATATGTCATTGCTACACCGGAGAACAAGATCTATTCCGTATTTGCGATCCGTGCTACAATTTTTCATGCTCTTTCGAGCTTCTAGTTAAATATAATTTCAGCTGAATTAATTTGTTGCCTTATGAAAGTTAGAGACTAAACAGTTGATATAGTCGTCCAGTAAGCAAGAGTAACCCGGATAAATTAAGTCTCCAGAAACAATCATAGGAAGAAAACCTGAATTGTCAATGTTGTTTTCCCGGTTTTTCATCAGGGCTCACGAAAACCTTCGTCGCAACTCAGAACAACTCTAACATATTCACTGTCGTGGCAACATCAGATCTCACGAAAAATATTACCCCTGTGTGATATGAGGTTTATCAGGAGCTTTATGTCTGGAATGTGGTCTTCTGGCTTGTGATGTGTAGTCTTATTCCATCCTGGAGATAGAACATTACCGACAAGGTTACAGTCCACAAAACATAACTGATTTCAGTTCTCTCACCCGATACCACCATGTCGAGATAAGACATCTCAATGACGCTGTCGTATGTTAGCTCTCCCAGGTATTTTTCTGTCACCTGCATGATCTCCGCTCTCAGTCTGCTCTGTATGTCCGGATGAAAAGCAAGCTCGTACAAAGCGTAGCTCAGTGTACCGCCGGATGTTTCAAAACCCCCCGCAATAATGACGAAGGCTTGGGCCACAAATTCGTCTCCGTCTATTTCTGAAAAAATAAAATATAAATTGAGAGTCAGATCTTTGTGCTCACTTGTGCTGAATTGTGCTTTTCATGTTTTCATGTTTCAAAGCTGGTGCTTATTTTTGTTCTTATATGTTAGGTGTCTCGATTAAGCTAACATAGCTAAATATTTCCATAAAGCAGATTTCTTAGGTCCAATATCGTCTTTCGAATCCAGAAGTGTCATTGCCATGTTATAAAGATCCCTGTGCATCGTCCGATCCTGTGCAGGTTCAAGCGAATTCACACCATTCTCTCCGAATTCCTTAAAACCCTTTTTAATGTTATCGTCCCATATAACCCAAAGTATGGCAACTTGTTTTTCTCCGACAGTGCTATGACGACATTCCTCAGCAACACAGGAAACTTGTCCGAAAATTACGAAACAGAAACAATGTTGAAGGAGTGGGTAAACATCTTCTGTTAACTAAATGTCATTACATAAGAAAGAGTTGGAAGGTAACGTTTATAGCATATTACATGGAGACGCCTTTCACTCAAATCGACGACTGAGACGTACTTGAGATGTAGTTTATAGTTGGATATCATTCATTTACTTAGCATTAGCCATCACGTAAAACGTCTGTAATACTGATTTAAGGTTTTCACAGCGGTGAATACGACGATTTCTGTCGTCTGAGTTGTTGCGCCGTTGCAGAATGACCTCAGAAACGTTGGTAAACATCCACAATATTACAAGGCGCAACAACCCAGAAGACAGAAAATTCGTCTGTAAGTCTGTTAACTTACCGAAAGTCGAGGCCTCATTTCGACCGTCTCGAGATGTCTTTCCTTCTTTGACACTTCGTTTTCCCCTATTTCTCAACTCCATCATGGAATCCAGAAAGTCATTTCGTATGACTTTATGTTTCTCCCTACGACAAATGTAAGAGCCAGTAACACCAACTGAAACGCCCTTATGGGAAGAATAGAGCATTATAGTCGATAATCCTTTCTATTACTGGGTTCTGGACTTCTGTTCAAGCTCTAGTGAATCGAACACAAGACATTGTTTCGGAAAATTCAAAGGGTACAATCAGCGTTTCCTTGTTTCTTATTAATGTACTCTTGAATTAAATTTTTATCGTAAGCAAATTAAAAATCTTCTTTGCTGGAAAATACCACACAGAAATACCTTGCGGTGGGTGGGGTGGGGGTGGGAGTAGAAGTTAAGTGCATTCTTAAATTCATACTAGATAACAAATAGGTGGGCATATTTTTCTCTAGCCACTTTATTTCCGCGGATGTACTTCCATTTTTCCTTTGTCACAAGAGGCTGTGTGGACCCCAGATTCATTCTGGACGGGGAGTATAAAATTATATTTCCTCCTGCAGAAATTCTTTTATGTGTGTTCCTATGTACTTTTCGTCAATTAATTTTCTACATTCAGATGCACAAACAAAGCAGAGAAGGTGCAAGTTTAGTTTATGTTTGAACCATGTTTATGTAATTTAATGATAAATATTTGTTATTTTGTACTTTCTTAAAAGCAAAGAGCATGTGTTCTTCACCTGTACTCCACAGTTTCCCACACAGTCCTCCTGATATAATCGGTTGTGTCGTCATCCAGTACCTTAAGATTCAATCTCTTATTAAGATTGGGCGCAAGGAACCCCAACAGTGCTGCCAATCCCTTCATAAATGTGAAATCAACCGCTTTGCGCATGTATCGTCTGAACTCGGCGTCGGGATTCTTGATTGAGTTGCTGTCGATGCCGATGGCGCAAGACGCTATGACGTCGGTCGTGAACCTGGTCATCGTCTCTTTCACATCCACTGGGGTTCCTGTGAACGTTCCAAGATAAAGAAGTTGCTACAAATGAATGTAGTGTTTATGACAAGTTAATTGAAGACTGTTGTCAATTTCTCTTCGCCACCTGACAAAACGGACTCGTCTCAGGCGAGACTGAGTCAGTAATTTTGCATGTAATAAATCGTATAATTAACGTGACATTTTACACACTACTTTCAGTCGTCGATCGAAATTAATTGTTTTAACCTTCGCTAAAGGAACGTGGGAACTAAAAATTTGTATTTCCAACAAGAGTATATAGGACGCCACTTTGAATTGTGTAATTTGTGATCACTTACCGTCAGCCGTGACCTTGTCTAGGTACATTGCCAGGTCTCTACCACAGATTTCCACAAGGTAGAACATCATCCTAATCTTTGCCGGTGTAAATACCGGGGTCAAGTTCAGTCTGACATGGCGCCAGCGTTGTCCTCTTAAAGAAGGCAACATGTTTCCATACAATGGATCCAGTTTTTTGTCGAAAGCGAGAACATGGTCAATGAAGTTCTGCGCATCCTTTACCAGAATATTCTTCACCAAGTCCAGGTCACGAATCAGCAAGCTCGGCTGGTCGAACGTGAAGATGCCAACAAACGGCTTGTCACTGTGTTCGTTGTAGATTCTCTGTAGACTCTGCCCTATATTCTCCTTCAGAAGCACCATTTCCTTCAGATTGCCTACAAACGGCAGGGGTTTTGCGTAAGGGATGCCGAGTTTATTCCAGAAATCGAAGTTTCGAGTGAAATACAAGTACAAGAGAATAAGGAAAATCAATACAGGCGTTATGAGGATCAATGTTACCGACTCGAATATCAGCACCATTATTGAACAGAAAGACAGAAATTTATTATGACAATTATTTTTACAAATTGAAGATTTAAGATTAAATTTTCAGTCATAAAATGATAAAAAAAATATGTCCTAGGTTATCAAATTCGGTTAGTGAGCTGAACGTCCTCCTCTTTTCCGTATGAATATATGTTTTATTATTATTTTAATACTTTATACACGAGTATATTTGAAAACAATTCTGCGAAAACACTTTCAAATGTAACACAACTGAATAGAATACCACCAAATCTATTTTCATCTGTCTACCGTGGAAGCAGTAAGACGACTGGAAAGTTTATATAATGATTCTGTGTGAGAATAAAGCGACATGGTTGCCAATTATTTCGCAGCAAGCAACTCGACCTTCAAAACATGTACGGATATAAAGGAACCGTGTCGCAAATAAAATTTTAAACGGGTTTCTTGTCTATGGTCCTAGCAGATGGCTGAAGTGTCTCCGCGTGTAGGCTGTTCATCGCAGTCCGCAGGGTATTATAGCAATAATTAATTTGTGCATTCTTATGGAAAAATTACCATTTTACAAGTACCAACATTTCTTCCCGTCTTGTTTCATCTTACCATCAAAATAGTTAATGCTGTTAGGTACTCCCTTACCTAACATTTCATCGAAAATAATGAAGTGACTGGTGAAGTGCCAATGGCCAGCAGATGAATCCTGATGAAAGGATCAGTTAAACGCTCAGAATTTTTAAAATCGCACACTCGTACTTTCAAACTGGGCAGAAACGCAGATCATCTGCGGTTGATTTTTTGTGATAATTAAAACTGTATCGTGATGTAACAGCTCAAGAGCCTAAGCTGACTAGCTGGCTGCTGGCCTCACGTTCACATGCCTAAGCAGAGGTGGACGAACATCCAACCAGATATAGGATGACGTGTGGTCAGCACAACGAACCCCTAGCCATTGCTATTTTTCCTGACCGGATTACGCTACTCATTGTAGCTCCCCAATTTCCTCACGATGCTGGGTTCTCACCGGTACCATAATCCTTATTGTTTATTGTGAGTTGTGATGTTTCTTCAATTCTAACTCAATATAAGGTAGTAATTACGGTATGTGTTAATGGTAACTTTCAGAATTATTTCTACTATAGTTGGAGAAATAAATTATTGATAGGAATTGGAAATGGTTGTATGTGAACGGAAGAAAGAAAGCAGTACAAATTTTGAAGCTCTTCATTATGCAGTTTTCTCCATGCCCCGCCATCTCTTCTAGGCCCAAATGGGGTTCTATTAATGGACGGGAAATGTCTTAGGTAACTGACAGCTAGTAGCTTTTGAAGAAGAAATATACCATATTTTTCGTTATCCAATTGAATTCTTTTGTATTTTAGTTTACCAATGATAAAATACTAGCACCGTGAAGACACTGATAAAACAATAAGTTCAGATGTTATTGTTGTTTACAACATTCCTTCATAAAAATTAGTTTGAGTCCACAATGTGTTTCAGAATTAAGAGATCCTCTGGAATTTGTGGTTGGAATTTCTCTTCTGCATTCGGGAAGAACCAGGTTCAAATCCTGGCATGAAGACCTTCTATCCTGACTCAAGTTATACTTTTTTATTTTATATACGCACCGGGACAATTTCCTAAATTACGTTGCTACACCTCTTGTTCCATATCCTTTCCAATCCATTATCCAGCTCGGTCATTGCACTCGTTATAGTCTGTTACATACATATTCATTAAATACGAGCAAGGAATAAATGCAGAAATGTTATTTTTATTTCCATCTTCTTAAGCATGAATAAAAACACACGTAAATAGCAATTTACACACACTTCGCACATGTCAATGTACATCACAGAAATAGAGAAGCAGACTTCGAAGCTTCTGGTAGTTAGTTCATTAACTGAAATTTTGTCTATGTTAATTGCACAGGGCGACAGAAAAGCAAACTTTTAATATAGAATTAAAGGAACCACATTTTGTCGTCCACTTATTTTCGTCTTCATGTAAAAAAACGAGTGATTCATGACCGAAGACGAGACTTAAATGCGTGTCAAAGAGAGCGGAATCTTCCCAATCGGATGGAACAGGAAAGATTTTGGGTCAATGACTATAGGCACAGGAGTGTCTTTGCAGGGCGCCACATCGTAATTGGAGAGTACGTGTATCAATCCCATCTTGACCTGTATCAGCCCGAACCGCATTCCTGTGAACAGAACCACAAGCTCAGCTGAGGAACAGAGTTGAATCATTAGATTAGAAAGCCAGGAATTTGCTATATTACATAGAAGACCTGGTCACCTAGTGTTGGTGGGTTAGTGAAGCATAGGGCTGTCTCTACGATGGATTATTCGCGTGGGTAAAACGGAGGGGAAGGCAAATACAATAATTATTTTGATTAGAAAACCTGTTTGTAAACGTCTCCTCGAAAGACTGAATTAAAGGTGTTAAGATAACATTCAAACGTATCTTAAAGATGTATTTCGTAACAGACTGAAGTCGACGAAATCGGTTTAAGTCAGTGATCAGTGACGGGCTCTGGTTGAGTGAAGGTAAAACTAGTAGGATCTGAGGTTTTGACGGCGGTGAGTTTGAAGATGGCTGTCTTCTGGGTTGTTGTGACGTGTAGTCTGGTAGAAATTTACTGACGTTTCAGAAGCCCATGCTACCTCCATCATCAGGACGATCGCCCTCGCGCTGATGATGGAGGTAGCATGGACCTCTGAAACGTAGGTGGACATCTACCAGACAACACGGCACAAGGACCTAGAAGATAGCCATCTTCAAGGTAACACTTGTGCACCTCTGCCAGAATATTAGGGTAAACTACTAGGTAAATAATTTACAGTAAGTTATAAAGAGATTAATTTTCGTACAGTTTAATGTTGTCACCAGCAAATCTCCTTGAAATTTAATAGAGTTCTGTTAAACGATACACAAACTTCTCATTGTTCACACAGGGAAGAAACTTTATGCATAAGATATATATCCATTATTGCATTTAGCTTGGCTTGGCTGGACGAACTTCTGGTAGTACAGAGAGAGAGATTCTGCGGGTTGTCCGTTTACTTAGGAAAGACGAATTTATATTGGCTTAGTGGTTGCAGCACACCGTCCTAATTATCCATGCATTCCGGCATCACGCTCGGCAATGAAATAATTAGGGACGTGTTGATCCTATCAGTAGTATGATAACTCCTGCTGTATTTTCACTAAACGGAACCTACAAACTATTATTCTTTGAACGTGCTTAAAATGTGTAAGAATTCGTTTATTAACTTCACAATATACAAAGTTTTATATATAATGAAAATAAATATTGTCCATTAAGGATAACTTATTTAGCATTTTTACATAAACATATTTTATTACAACACCCTGAAGCCGGAAATCATTTTCAGGTCTAAAAATCTACAAAGTCGTGCAGAGATTTTGTACTCAAAATGTATACCCATTATTTATGGAAGTGGTAATATTGTAACACTTAGCATTTATCATAGGCATATTATAATATTCACGTACTTTCAACTTCCTATTATGAGTGATAATGTCGAATCCATGTGTGTTCGCACTTACCGATGCACATACGAGGACCTTCACCAAACGGTAAGTGTGTGTAGCTGGGTCGATTCTGCTTATTATCCTCTGTGAATCGTTCGGGATCGAATTTCTCTGGTTCTGGGAAGTACTTCGGGTCATTCTGAATACCCAGTACCGGTATGTAAATTGCGATTCCGTTTGGTAGTATTACTGTTCCCTTTCCCGAAGGGGAAGGAAGTTTGTAGTCACTGAGGCACGTCCGATCCAAGAATGTAACTACCGGGTACTTCCTCAGTGTCTCTGAAAGAAGAGAGTGGAAGCCAGGGTATTGAAGAAAGGACGAACAGAGACAGGTAATTCAACACAAAACAAGAGATGAAAGGTGTAGCTGGTGCTCATAATTCAAAACATAATAAAATATATAGTGTTGATAAATCAAAACGTAAGAATTTATTTAGTGCTCAACAAAAATTGGTTATCAAACATTTAACAAGGGATAAAGTGTTAAAAAGCCACTGATAATTAAAGAAAGCCTTCCGAAGGAAATCCTGTATATTTGGTAAAATCTTTCATTTGTGACTGAAACACTGCAAAAGTCCATTTAATATTTTTAACAACTTAAACACAGTTTCCCATTGAAATATTTTTTTTATAGTTTACAAGGCTGACACTCGAATGTAAAAATACCTACCTGTATCCTACCTATAGTAATGGTTTATGGATTCACGCTTTCCTGTTGTTTTTTCTGTGCAGAACAAATTAGACACGATACATTTTGGAAAATTTAATGAACAGGCTTCTTACGTAGCTGCAGACAATATGTCATTGCTGCACCGGAGGACAAGATCTCTTCCGTATTTGCGAGCGGCGCTACAATTCTTCATGCTCTTTCGAGCTTCTAGTTAAAAATAATTTCAGCTGAATTAGTTTGTTGCCTTATGATAGTTAGAGACTAAACAGTTGATATAGTCGTCCAGTAAGCAAGAGTAACCCGGATAAATTAAGTCTCCAGAAACAATCATAGGAAGAAAACCTGAATTGTCAATGTTGTTTTCCCGGTTTTTCATCAGGGCTCACGAAAACCTGCGTCGTAACTCAGAACAACTCTAACATATTCACTGTTTTGGCAACATCAGATCTCACGAAAAATATTACCCCTGTGTGATATGAGGTTTATCAGGAGCTTTATGTCTGGAATGTGGTCTTCTGGCTTGTGATGTGTAGTCTTATTCCTTCCTGGAGATAGAACATTACCGACAAGGTTACAGTCCACAAAACATAACTGATTTCAGTTCTCTCACCCGATACCACCATGTCGAGATAAGACATCTCAATGACGCTGTCGTATGTTAGCTCTCCCAGGTATTTTTCTGTCACCTGCATGATCTCCGCTCTCAGTCTGCTCTGTATGTCCGGATGAAAAGCAAGCTCGTACAAAGCGTAGCTCAGTGTACCGCCGGATGTTTCAAAACCCCCCGCAATAATGACGAAGGCTTGGGCCACAAATTCGTCTCCGTCTATTTCTGAAAAAATAAAATATAAATTGAGAGTCAGATCTTTGTGCTCACTTGTGCTGAATTGTGCTTTTCATGTTTTCATGTTTCAAAGCTGGTGCTTATTTTTGTTCTTATATGTTACGTGTCTCGATTAAGCTAACATAGCTAAATATTTCCATAGAGCAGATTTCTTAGGTCCAATATCGTCTTTCGAAACCAGAAGTGTCATTGCCATGTTATAAAGATCCCTGTGCATCGTCCGATCCTGTGCAGGTTCAAGCGAATTCACACCATTCTCTCCGAATTCCTTAAAACCCTTTTTAATGTTATCGTCCCATATAACCCAAAGTATGGCAACTTGTTTTTCTCCGACAGTGCTATGACGACATTCCTCAGCAACACAGGAAAATTGTCCGAAAATTACGAAACAGAAACAATGTTGAAGGAGTGGATAAACATTTTCTGTTAACAAAATGTCATTACATAAGAAAGAGTTGGAAGGTAAAGCTTATAGCATATGACATGGAGATGCCTTTCACTCAAATCGACGACTGAGACGTACTTGAGATGCAGTTTATAGTTGGATATCATTCATTTACTTAGCATTAGCCATCACATAAAACGTCTGTAATTCTCATTTAAAGTTTTCACAGCGGTGAATATGACGATTTCTGTCGTCTGAGTTGTTGCGCCGTTGCAGAATGACCTCTGAAACGTTGGTAAACATCCACAATATTACAAGGCGCAACAACCCAGAAGACAGAAATTTCGTCTGTAATTCTGTTAACTTACCGAAAGTCGAGCCCTCATTTCGACCGTCTCGAGATGTCTTTCCTTCTTTGACACTTCGTTTTCCCCTACTTCTCAACTCCATCATGGAATCCAGAAAGTCATTTCGTATGACTTTATGTTTCTCTCTACGACAAATGTAAGAGCCAGTAACACCAACTGAAACGCCCTTATGTGAACAATAGAGCATTATAGTCGATAATCCTTTCTATTACTGGGTTCTGGATTTCTGTTCAACCTCTAGTGAATCGAACACAAGACATTGTTTCGGAAAATTCAAAGCGTACAATCAGCGTTTCCTTGTTTCTTATTAATGTACTATTGAATTAAATTTTTATTGTAAGCAAATTAAAAATCTTCTTTGCTGGAAAATACCACACAGAAATACCTTGCGGGGGGTGGGGTGGGGTGGGGGTGGAGTAGAAGATAGGTGCATTCTTAAATTCATACTAGATAACAAATAGGTGGGCATATTTTTCTCTGGCCACTTTATTCCCGCGGATGTACTTCCATTTTTTCTTTGTCACAAAATTATATTTCCTCCTGCAGCAATTCTTTTATATGTGTTCCTATGTACTTTTCGTCAATTAATTTTCTACATTCAGATGCACAAACAAAGCAGAGAAGGTGCAATTTTAGTTTATGTTTGAACCATGTTTATGTAATTTAATGATAAATATTTGTTATTTTGCACTTTCTTAAAAGCAAAGAGCATGTGTTCTTCACCTGTACTCCACTGTTTCCCACACAGTCCTCCTGATATAATCGGTTGTGTCGTCATCCAGTACCTTAAGATTCAATCTCTTATTAAGATTGGGCGCAAGAAAACCCAACAGTGCTGCCAATCCCTCCATAAAAGTTAAGTCAACCGCTTTGCGCATGTATCGTCTGAACTCGGCGTCGGGATTCTTGATTGAGTTGCTGTTGATGCCGAAGGCGCAAGACGCTATCACGTCGGTCGTGAACCTGGTCATCGTCTCTTTCACATCCACTGGGGTCCCTGTGAACGTTGCAAGATAGAGAAGTTGCTACAAACGAATGTAGTGTTTATGACACGTTAATTTTGAAGACTGTTGTCAATTTCTCTTCGCCACCTGACAAAACGGACTCGTCTCAGGCGAGACTGAGTCAGTAATTTTGCATGTAATAAATCGTATAATTAACGTGACATTTTACACACCACTTTCAGTCGTCGATCGAAATTAATTGTTTTAACCTTCGCTAAAGGAACGTGGGAACTAAAAATTTGTATTTCCAACAAGAGTTAATAGGACGCCACTTTGAACTGTGTAATTTGTGATCACTTACCGTCAGCCGTGACCTTGTCCAGGTACATCGCCAGGTCTCTACCACAGATTTCCACAAGGTAGAACATCATCCTCATCTTTGCTGGTGTAAATACCGGGGTCAAGTTCAGTCTGACATGGCGCCAGCGTTGTCCTTTTAAAGAAGGCAACATGTTTCCATACAATGGATCCAGTTTTTTGTCGAAAGAGGTAACACGGTCAATGAAGTTCTGCGCATCCTTTACCAGAATATTCTTCACCAAGTCCAGGTCACGAATCAGCAAGCTCGGCTGGTCGAACCCGAAGATGCCCACAAACGGCTTGTCACTGTGTTCGTTGTAGATTCTCTGTAGACTCTGCCCTATATGCTCCTTCAGAAGCACCACTTCCTTCAGATTGCCTACAAACGGCAGGGGTTTTGCGTAAGGGATGCCGAGTTTATTCCAGAAATCGAAGTTTCGAGTGAAATACAAGTACAAGAGAATAAGGAAAATCAATACAGGCGTTATGAGGATCAATGTAACCGACTCGAATATCAGCGCCATTATTGAACAGAAAGACAGAAATTTATTTTTACAAATTGAAGATTTAAGATTAAATTTCCAATCATAAAATGATAAAACAATATGTCCTAGGTTATCAAATTCGGTTATTGATCTGAACGTCCTCCTCTTTTCCGTATGAATATATATTTTATTATTATTTTAATACTTTATACACGAGTTTATTTGAAAACAATTCTGCGAAAACACTTTCAAATGTAACACAACTGAATAGAATACCACCAAATCTATTTTCATCTGTCTACCGTGGAAGCAGTAAGACGACTGGAAAGTTTATATAATGATTCTGTGTGGGAATGAAACGACATGGTTGCCAATTATTTCGCAGCAAGCAACTCGACCTTCAAAACATGTACGGATGTAAAGGGTCCATGTCGCAAATAAAATTTTAAATGGGTTTCTTGTCTATGGTCCTAGCAGATGGCTGAAGTGTCTCCGCGTGTACGCTGTTCATCGCAGTCCGCAGTGTATTATAGCAATAATTAATTTGTGCATTCTTATGGAAAAATTACCATTTTACAAGTACCAACATTTCTTCCCGTCTTGTTTCATCTTACCATCAAAATAGTTAATGCTGTTAGGTACTCCCTTACCAAACATTTCATCGAAAATATTGAGGTGACTGGTGAAGTGCTAATGGCCAGCAGATGAATCCTGATGAAAGGATCAGTTAAACGCGCGGATTTTTTAAAATCGCGCACTCGTACCCTCAAACTGGGCAGAAACGCAGATCATCTGCGGTTGATTTTTTGTGATAATTAAAACTGTATCATGGTGTAACAGCTCAAGAGCCTAAGCCGACTAGCTGGCTGCTGGCCTCACGTTCACATGCCTAAGCAGAGGTGGACGAACATCCAACCAGATATAGGATGACGTGTGGTCAGCACGACGAACCCCCAGCCATTGCTAGTTTTCCTGACCGGATTACGCTACTCATTGTAGCTCCCCAATTTCCTCACGATGCTGGGTTCTCACCGGTACCATAATCCTTATTGTTTATTGTGAGTTGTGATGTTTCTTCAATTCTAACTCAATATAAGGTAGTAATTACAGTATGTGTTAATGGTAACTTTCAGAAGTATTTCTACTATAGGTGGAGCAATAAATTATTGATAGGAATTGGAAATGGTTGTATGTGAACGGAAGAAAGAAAGCAGTACAAATTTTGAAGCTCTTCATTATGCAGTTTTCTCCATGCCCCGCCATCTCTTCTAGGCCTGATGGGGTTCTATTAAGGGACGGGAAATTTCTTAGCTATCTGAGAAGATATAAGCTTTTGAAGAAGATATATACCATATATTTCGTTATCCAATTGAATTCTTTTGTATATGAGTGTACTAATGATAAAATACTAGCACCGTGAAGACACTGAAAAAACAATAACTTCAGATCTTATTGTTGTTTACAACATTCCTTCATAAACATTAGTTTGAGTACACAATGTGTTTCAGAATTAAGAGATCCTCTTTTATTTGTGGTTGGAATTTCTCTTTTGCATTCGGGAAGAACCAGGTTCAAATCGCGGCATGATGACCTTGAATCCTGGCTGAAGTTTACTTTTAATTTTACATACGCACTGGGACAATTTCCAATATTAGGTTAATACTTCTCTTATTCCATATCCTTTCCAATTCATTATCCAGCTCGGTCATTGCACTCGTTATAGTCTGTTACATACATATTCATTAAATACGAGCAAGGAATAAATGCAGAAATGTTATTTTTGTTTCCATGTTCTTAAGCATGAATAAAAACACACGTAAATAGCAATTTTCACATACTTCGCACATGTCAATGTACATCACAGAAATAGAGAAGCAGACATTGAAGCTTCTGGTAGTTAGTTCATTAACTGTAATTTCGTCTATATTAATTGCACAGGGCGACAGAAAAGCAAACTTTTAATATAGAATTAAAGAGAACCACATTTTGTCGTCCACTTATTTTCGTCTTAATTGTAAAAAACGAGTGATTCATGACCAAAGACGAAACTTAAATGCGTTTGAAGGACAGCGGCATCTTCCCTTGGGTCAGCAGCAAAAAGGATTTGGGGTCATAGACGACAGGCACAGGAGTTTCTTTGCAAGGCGCCACCTCGTAACTGGAGAGCACGTGTATCAGTCCCGCCTTGACCTGCATCAGCCCGAACCGCATTCCTGTGAACAGAACCGCAGGCTCATATTATAAAGTTAATTTCACTTTTCCATCACACTTCGCCTTATGTCACTTCTGAATGTATGGTTTAGAAGCTTGAAAATACCAAGAACATGAAACACGTTAAACGTCGTGGTCGAGTGGTTAGAATATTTTAATTGTACACTGGAAGCGTGGTGTTAAAATCTAACTTTGAAAGTGAACTAAATATGAAAGAAATGAAAAGAGATGCTGAGGAACAGAGTTGTATCTAAGAATGACGATGAACATAATAAATTTAGTATATATTATATTTCGCGGAATTTCTTGAATAATTTGTGTCTCCTGATATTATTAGGATATAAATGCAGAAGACTACAGTGGGTTGGGCGTGTGTGTGAACTGAAGGTGACAATGAATTAGTACAATATTTTGTTTATGTGATTTTACAGTAAATGTCTGCTTGGCGGACTGCAAAGAAAATGGCGCGATAAAATTGGATGTTGTGCTGAGGTTTTCTTATTCTGAGATGTGTGTTCAATGGCGAGCTTTCGTGTTAATGGTGTTCAACGATTGCATTTTGGGTACGAAATTACGCCTAATCTGCTACAGAAAACAAATTGCAGAACTTTAAAGAATTAGCATTGAAGGAGTTAAAGGTCTCACAGACACCGGATATTTATCTTGAAATTAAATGAGTTTTTGGAAATAGTATATATTGATTTATGAAACTTGAATTCCACAGTGCTATTTATATTATGTGTATCACAATTGTCAATTAAAGTAACTTATTTCCCACTTTTCGAATAAGAATACCTTATAACGTCCTTAAACTTGAGGTAATTTCCTAAGTCTGAGAATCAGCAAGGCAGTGCAGAAATTCTCTGACCTAAATGTAGACCAATAATACACGTAAATGTTTATATTATAACTATTATTATTTATTACAGATCAGTTACTAACCTAACGTATTTTAATTCCGATTTGAAAATCTCTACCTTGCTTGATTATATATTTGTACTAACCTATGCACCTACGAGGACCTTCCCCAAAAGGGAAGTAAGTGTAGTTTGGCTGATTATGCTTATTTTCTTCTGTGAAACGTTCCGGATCGAATTTCTCCGGTGTTGGGTAGTATTTTGGGTCATTCTGAATTGCCACCACCGAGATGTAAATTCCGGTCCCTGCTGGGAGTATTATTGTTCCCTTTCCTGAAGGGGATGGAAGCTCATAGTCATTGACGCATTTCCGATCCAGAAATGAAATCACCGGATACCTCCTCAGCGTCTCTGTAAAACGGAATGGAAATCAGTGAGGAGAAGTAAAGCGGAATGGACACTGGAAATTGACGACACAACAATGGATAGTGTGCCCAAGAGTTACTGGTAATTTAACGAATAAGAGGTGGAATTCCCAAGTCCTGATAATAACTGAGAACATAATAGGGGCAGAGTGCTCGACAACTGCTAGTATTTGAAATCATAACAAGGGCTACCGTGCAAAGACCTGCTTGTAATTCAGGACGGAAGGTATACTGTGAGAATTACCTGTTATTAATTTCAAACTTAAGGAGGAATAGAGTGCTGAACAGATGTAAAACCACACTGCGTTACAATACAGAAGACCAACAGTGAATTCAGAAATGCTAAGAGAATCTCACATGTGAAGAGACATGTTACATGTGTAAGTTTAGTGCTTTTAGTATTTTAAAACTTGTGGTTTGTGGTCTCATGTATTGTAATGCTTAATCATACCAACGATTTGTAAGAACACGTCGCTTCCATCTTCTGTCTTGAAGATTGAGCTTCACAAATCATAACATCACAATCCATAAAACATAAACGATTTCAATCCGCTTACCTCTGACCACCATGTCGAGATAAGACATCTCACGGATGCGGTCGTATGTGAGCTCTCTGTGGTGTTTGTCCAGAACCTGCGTTATCTCCGCCCTCAGTCTCTGCTGAATCTCAGAATGCAAAGCGAGTTCGTACAAAGCGTAGCTCAGTGTAGTGCCCGATGTTTCAAAACCCGCTGCTAGAAATGCGAAAGCCTGTGCCACAAATTCGTCTCCGTCTATTTCTGAAATAGGAAAATATATCGCTGTCGTATTGTCTTCGTTTTCTACTTTCGATATACACTGCTTTGTCTTGTTTTGTTGCTACGAAGGTGGTGCATATTTTCGCACTTGACATTTACGTGTGTCAATTACATGAATGTTTATTTGCGTAGAGTTTTCTGGTCTATTGTCTTTGATGTGGTGAAAACCTTACCAGTTCCGAATGAAATCAGAAATGTTATTACCATGTTGTCATTATCCCAGCACTTAACATCTCCGCGGATGTAACTTCCATTTGTCAACACCACGTTTCTGTTGATATTGAAAGCAGAAGTATTTTTTTCGTAATTATACCGCTTCATTTTCTGTACACCACCTATCCCTTTACTGTTTTGTAAGTTATTGTGAAAGCTTTCTGATTTTACGAAAATTTATTAAATAAGTCTGCCATGTAGCATCGTTATTGAGAACCTGATCTGTAATGTAAATTATATACAATATCCTCACTTATAGAGACAGTAATAATACATCATAGTAATATTCAAATGATTTGACTCTTTAAAACGCTAGTGCCCAGAAACCAGCTCATAAGCTATAGGTTCTTGTAAAATTGGTGCTAGAATTACGTCATGATATTGTAACCAAATAGAAACATGAAACTCACGGTGAGCTTCACTCGCATTCCAGTGGGATTCAGAGAAAGTACCGACCTGATAGAAATTATCAAGAGTACTCTTTCCTAATCTGTTTGAATCTTCGCCCCCTAGACTCAGCCTTTTTGCACTCAGGCAATGCGAGGACGCCTCATCGCTGCGAGTTACGAAACTTGGAAAGAAAAGCGGAAGATTTAGGTGAAACGAAAGCACGAATTTAGTATTGTCGCTTGTGTGGCAAGGCTATTTTAAAAGTTCACCTGCATTCGCGTTTTGTGTGAGCCTACGTAAATTTTTGCGATTAAATTAAAATGTTCCTCGTACTGTTTAGAAGTTAAATTTGATGCATTATTTTGGTATTACCCATATCATATAAAAGAATGCTCTCAACTTACCAAAATGTGAATCGTTCTCTTGACTCTTTGCTGGTATTTTGTCTTCTTGGACGCTCCTTTTCCATTTATTTCTCATTTCGATCATAGAATCCAGAAAATCATTTCGTATAACCTCATTCTTCTCCCTATGACAGAAAATGTTAAAAGATCGTTGAGAAGGAATAAGGAATTGCAAATATTTATTTGGTATTAAATTTATTGAAGAAACTGTCCACAGTTAAGTATCTGAAACACACAACAGCGTTTCAGAGAATATGATATCCAATTACGGCAATCTTTAGCGGCCTAGACTAATTTATTTTGACAATGGAGGGTGAAATTTGTCTCTGATCTTTTGATCAATAACTCCAGCTACAACTGCATGTAACTCCCACTTCAGCTTAAATGTGTGATACTGAGGAACGATGATAAATTGAATATTTTCACTCTATAGAACATAAACTCAAATACACGCTCATATGAAACAGTACAATTGTGTTTAAACACTTTCTGTTTTAAAAATATAAGAGCATGTTAATATTAACCCCTGGTCATTATCGTGATCCTGTTCAATTATCCATAGCGAATGAGGCTATAATATTAATTTTATAAAATGCAAGGGGGTCCCGATTTTCAGACTAGTCGGCGAGTAAATGACGAGTTCCTCTTTCCTGAAATTTATAAATAATTCTAAAATATTTTGATGCTTGTATTCTACACTTGGGTAAATGTAAAAAAAATTATACTTTTTCATTGTAAATTTTCGTTTGATGATGAATTTTATTTTATTAACGAATTTATTTCCTTAACATGTTTACTATTTTGAATATACTAATAGATATAGTAGAGAAATAATATACATATTTTCCAGACCTGTAATCCACTGTCTGCCAAACGGCCTTCCTGATGTAGTTGGTTGTGTCGTCATCCACAAATTTCAGCTTCAAGATCCTCTTAAGATTAGGCGCGAAGAACATTGTCAGACCAGCCAATCCTCTTCTAATTGAGAAGTCGAAAATATTGCGCATGTATCGTCTGAACTCTGCGTCGGGATTCTTGAGCGAGTTGCTGTTAATGCCGAAGGCGCAAGACGCTATCACGTCGGTCGTGAACCTAGCCGTCGTCTCTCTCACATCTACTGGGGTCCCTGTGAATATTATGAAATAAGTAAGCTGATTCATACAACATTGTCTTCTGTTCGTTTCAGTCCACAGAAATAATAAAAATCGAAGTTGTCGTTGTCGTTGTCATGGTATATGTAGATCTGGCTCGTACGTACAGACTGCAAATGTAAATTTCTGAGGAAAACCCGGACTGTAACGATGTCGACCTTCTGGGATGTGACGCCGTGTGAACTTGCAAGTATTTACGTAGCTACTACGCACAAGTACACATGGAGTCTTAGTCCAGGAGAAGAACATCGCAATTCTCAACGCCGTGAAAACTGAAATTTCGGTATCGCTTAGACATTTGACGAGTAACAAGTGTTGCGCAAATTGAACAATTTTAAACAAAGTTTAAAACAAAGGGAACTTATAGTTATAACTTTCCTGGTGCATTAAATATAGTCAAATATAATCATCTGATTCAATTTCATGTACTCTGTATATTCTGATTAGGGATGTATATGATGCCGCTTAGGATCACTTACCGTCAGCTGTGACCATGTCCAGATATTTCACCAGGTCCTTGCCACAGAGTTCCACAAGGTAGAACATCAACTTCATCTTTGCCGATGTAAATACCGGAGTCAGGTTCACTCTGACACGGCGCCAGCGTTGTCCTTTTGTCACAAATATGGCCTTTCCAAGCAGAGGGTCTAGGTTTTCGTCAACTGCGATGACACGGTCAATGAAGTTCTGCGCATCCTTTACCAGAATATTCTTCACCAAGTCCAGGTCGCGAATCAACAAATTCGGCTGATCGAACGCGAAGATGCCCACAAACGGCTTGTCGCTATGTTCGCTGTAGATTCTTTGAAGAGTCTTCCCTATATTTTCCTTCAGGAACATCACTTCCTTTAGATTGCCTACAAACGGCAGGGGTTTTACGTAAGAGACACCGAGTTCCTTCCAGAAGTTGAAGTTTCGAGTGAAATAAAAGTATAAATAAATAAACAAGCCACACAAAATTGTGAAGAGAGCGAGTGTTATGTAATTAAATATAAGAGCCATTATTGGAAATTAACACTGAATTTATTAAAGACGATATTATGACCACTTATGCACATTTAAACTTTAAAAACAATTTTCCAAAGCAATATGAAACGAAAAAAACAGTGTATTCAAGGCTGTTATAACTTTGAAGTGACTTTACGCCTCCCATCAATGTGTTAGAAAAAAATCTTGTTTTCGTGTTTATTGTAATCAATGTACGACCTGTTTTGAAAACAATTGTGCCAAGAGTTGAGAAGGTGATGCCGTTTAACAGAATGCAGTAAAATCTGTTTCAGTGTGTCCTCTTTAAAGGCAGTAAGAAAACTGATCTTTCTGGCTTGGATCGGATTTGCAAGAAGCGAATTACGTTGCTTCCACTATCACGCAACAAGAAACTCGACCTTCAGACATGTACGGCTGTAAAAGGACCTTGAGACTGTTATATTTGCATCTAGGCTTTGTGCCCTTCAGAGAGCGGCTCCTGATCTCTATCGACATCATTTATGAACTTGTATTCCATTAATCACTGACGGCCCGTGGCGTATTTACATCAATAAACTATTATTAAAATGCTCTTTTTTATGAGATACACAATTTTTTACAAGTGCGAAATGTTTTTCGCTGTTCGTTCCCTCTTAAAAACGAAAATGTTAATGCTCACTATTCGGTATTTCTCCGTGTAATATTCTATCGACACGTTGCAAAATGGCTGGTAGATAAGAGGTGGATAAAGGTGAACTTTTGTGGGAGATGAAGCGATGGCGTAAAGGGGATGCAGGATGACGATATGAAAGTAGTTAGTTGTCGCTGAAATGTAAAGGTCCCATTCGACTACTTTCTAAAATCTGAACATTGGATCTTTCAGCAGTGATCTTTGAGCTGGTTGCAATCTTCCATCCCCACATTACACTAAGGTAATTGATTGGAAACAGGGAGTAATTCTTCACATTTTCGCTTTGTTATCTTCACTGTGAAACCGCGACATTGAGTCTTTATTTCTTTTAATGTGCTCGTAGGAACACGATTTCCTGTTTTTGCACTCCGTGATTTAGCGTTCTTCTGATTCAGATTTTCAAGGCGACTAACGCAGTTGTGCTTCGGCAAAGACAAAGCAAAAAACAAGAACAACAACAACATGTGTTTCCTTCAATGTCATCTAGGTTTCTAATGTCAGGGGCACCTGAAAGGCATACGATTACATGATGAGGATGCCAGTAAATGCTGTGCAGAGATTCCAGAGACACGCATGAGGCCCAACCTCAGTTTGCCAAGTTCCTCTCAGGACTGACAATCAGCAGTGGATGGAGTATGCACATGAAAGATCATGTTTTGTGGGGTTTACGATTCCATAATTTTACATGCTCATATTTGCTGCACTGTCCAGCAATTCCCTTCTCTAACCGACGGGTATTTGTAAGCAGAGACTCGCTGGTATCGATAGCGATAAACTAATCGGGAAGCCTCTGTCAGAAAGATGCTTCTTCATATAAGATGATCACAATCCAGAACATCAACTTCGGCATTCATGAATTTATTTAACGTTGACGAGTTGGAAAAGAGCGGTCAAGTCGAGTTTCTGGACCTTGTGAACGCTGTAATGAACCTTAGAATTCCATTAACTAATTAATTAGCTAGCTTAGGGAACACTTCTTTCATGCTTCCCGAACAGTACCCGGTGCACACCTCTTGTCACATCCGTGCACGCCACATGCCCCGCCCATCTCATTCTTCTCAACTTAATCACAATGATAATGTTGGGAGAGCAGTACAAATTTTGAAGCTCATCATTATGCAGTTTTCTCCATGCCCCGCCGTTTCTCATCTACGCTCAGATGGGGTTCTATTAAGGGACGGAAATGTCTCAGCTATCTGAGACACTAAAAGCTTTTGAAGAAGATATATACCATATACTTCGTTATCCAATTGAATTCTTTTGTATATGAGTGTACTAATGATAAAATACTAGAACCGTGAACACACTGAAAAAACAATAAGTTCAGATGTTATTGTTGTTTGTTTAATTTGTGTTTGGAATTTCTCTTCTGCATTCGGGAAGAACCAGGTTCAAATCGCGGCATGAAGACCTTCAATCCTGACTCAAGTTATACTTTTTATTTTATATACGCACTGGGACAATTTCCTAAATTACGTTGCTACACCTCTTGTTCCATATCCTTTCCAATCCATTATCCAGCTCGGTCATTGCACTCGTTATAGTCTGTTACATACATATTCATTAAATACGAGCAAGGAATAAATGCAGAAATGTTATTTCTATTTCCATGTTCTTAAGCATGAATAAAAACACAAGTAAATATCAATTTACACACACTTCGCACATGTCAATGTACATCACAGAAATAGAGAAGCAGTCTTCGAAGCTTCTGGTAGTTAGTTCATTAACTGAAATTTTGTCTATGTTAATTGCACAGGGCGACAGAAAAGCAAACTTTTAATATAGAATTAAAGGAACCACATTTTGTCGTCCACTTATTTTCGTCTTAATTGTAAAAAAACGAGTGATTCATGACAAAAGACGAAACTTAAATGCGTGTCAAGGAGAGCGGAATCTTCCCAATCGGAAGGAACAGGAAACATTTTGGGTCATAGACTATAGGCACAGGTGTTTCTTCGCAGGGCGCCACATCATAACTGGAGAGTACGTTTATCAATCCCATCTTCACCTGTATCAGCCCGAACCGCATTCCTGTGAACAGAACCACAAGCTCAGCTGAGGAACAGAGTTGAATCTAATAGGCATGAAGAAAGCCAGGAATTTGCTATATTACAGAGAAGACCTTTCCTTTTTGATTTATCGTGGTCATTTAGTGTTGGTGGGTTAGTGAAGCATAGGGCTGTCTCTACGATGGGTTAGACGCGTGGGTAAAACGGAGGGGAAGGCAAATGCAATAATTGTTTGATTAGCAAACCTGTTTGTAACGTCTCCTCGAAAGACTGAATTAAAGGTGTTGAGATAACATTCAAACGTTTCTTAAAGATGTATTTCGTAACATACTGAAGTCGACGAAATCGGTTTAAGTCAGTGATCAGTGAAGGGCTCTGGTTGAGTGAAGGTAAAACTAGTAGGATCTGAGGTTTTGACGGCGGTGAGTTTGAAGATGGCTGTCTTCTGGGTTGTTGTGACGTGTAGTCTGGTAGAAATTTACTGACGTTTCAGAAGCCCATGCTACCTCCATCATCAGGACGATCGCCCTCGCGCTGATGATGGAGGTAGCATGGACCTCTGAAACGTAGGTGGACATCTACCAGACAACACGGCACAAGGACCCAGAAGACAGCCATCTTCAAGGTAACACTTGTGCACCTCTGCCAGAATATTAGGGTAAACTACTAGGTAAATAATTTGCAGTAAGTTATAAAGAGATTAATTTTCGTACAGTTTAATGTTGTCACCAGAAAATCCCCTTGAAATTTAATAGAGTTCTGTTAAACGATACATAAACTTCTCATTGTTCACACAAGGAAGAAACTGTATGCATAAGGTATACATCCATTATCGCATTTAGCTTGGCTTGGCCGGACGAACTTCTGGTAGTACAGAGAGAGAGATTTTGCGGGTTGTCCGTTTACTTAGGAAAGGCGAATTTATATTGGCTTAGTGGTTGCAGCACACCGTCCTAATTATCCATGCATTCCGGCATCACGCACGGCAATGAAATAATTAGGGACGTATTTATCCCATCAGTAGTATGATAACTCCTGCTGTATTTTCAGTAAACGGAACCTACAAACTGTTATTCTTTGACCGTGTTTAAAATGTATAAGAATTCGTTTATTAACCTTACAATATACAAAGTTTTATATATAATGAAAATAAATATTGTCCATTGAGGATATCTTATTTATCATTTTTACATAAACATATTTTATTACAAAACTCTGAAGCCGGAAATAATTTTCAGGTCTAAATATCTACAAAGCCGTGCAGAGATTTTGTACTCAAAATGTATACCCATTATTTATGGAAGTGGTAATATTGTAACACTTAGCATTTATCATAGGCATATTATAATATTCACGTACTTTCAACTTCCTATTATTAGTGATAATGTTGAATCCATGTGTGTTCGCACTTACCGATGCACGTACGAGGACCTTCCCCAAACGGGAAGTGTGTGTAGCTGGGTCGATTCTGCTTATTATCCTCTGTGAATCGTTCGGGATCGAATTTCTCTGGTTCTGGGAAGTACTTCGGGTCATTCTGAATACCCAGTACCGGTATGAAAATTGCGATTCCGTTTGGTAGTATTACTGTTCCCTTTCCCGAAGGGGAAGGAAGTTTGTAGTCACTGAGGCACGTCCGATCCAAGAATGGAGCTACCGGGTACTTCCTCAGTGTCTCTGAAAGAAGAGAGTGGAAGCCAGGGTATTGAAGAAAGGACGAACAGAGACAGGTAATTCAACACAAAACAAGAGATGAAATGTGTAGCTGGTGTTCATAATTCAAAACATAATAAAATATATAGTGTTGATAAATCAAAACGTAAGAATTTATAAAGTTCTCAACAAAAATTGGTTATCAAACATTTAACAATGGATAAAGTGTTAAAAAGCCACTGATAATTAAAGAAAGCCTTCCCAAGGAAATCCGGTATATTTGGTAAAATCTTTCATTTGTGACTCTGAAAGACCGCAAAAGTCCATTTAATATTTTTAACAACATAAACACAGTTTCCCATTGAAATATTATTTTGTTTATATAGTTTACAAGGCTGACACTCGAATGTAAATATACCTACCTGTATCCTACTTATCGTCATGGTTTATGGATTCACGCTTTCCTGTTGTTTTTTGTGTGCAGAACAAATTCGACACGATACATTTTGGAACATTTAATGAACAGGCTTCTTACGTACCTGCAGACAATATGTCATTGCTACACCGGAGAACAAGATCTATTCCGTATTTGCGATCCGTGCTACAATTTTTCATGCTCTTTCGAGCTTCTAGTTAAAAATAATTTCAGCTGAATTAATTTGTTGCCTTATGATAGTTAGAGACTAAACAGTTGATATAGTCGTCCAGTAAGCAAGAGTAACCCGGATAAATTAAGTCTCCAGAAACAATCATAGGAAAAAAACATGAATTGTCAATGTTGTTTTCCCGGTTTTTCATCAGGGCTCGTGAAAACCTGCGTCGCAACTCAGAACAGCTCTAACATATTCACTGTCGTGGCAACATCAGATCTCACGAAAAATATTACCCCTGTGTGATATGAGGTTTATCAGGAGCTGGATGTCTGGAATGTGGTCTTCTGGCTTGTGATGTGTAGTCTTATTCCATCCTGCAGATAGAACATTACCGACAAGGTTACAGTCCACAAAACATAACTGATTTCAGTTCTCTCACCCGATATCACCATGTCGAGATAAGACATCTCAATGACGCTGTCGTATGTTAGCTCTCCCAGGTATTTTTCTGTCACATGCATGATCTCCGCTCTCAGTCTGCTCTGTATGTCCGGATGAAAAGCAAGCTCGTACAAAGCGTAGCTCAGTGTAGTGCCAGCTGTTTCAAAACCCCCCATAATAAAGATGAAAGCTTGGGCCACAAATTCGTCTCCGTCTATTTCTGAAAAAATAAAAGAAAAATTGATTGTCAGATCTTTGTGCTCACTTGTGCTGAATTGTGCTTTTCATGTTTTCATGTTTCAAAGCTGGTGCTTATTTTCGTTCTTATATGTTAGGTGTCTCGATTAAGCTAACATAGCTAAATATTTCCATAGAGCAGATTTCTTAGGTCCAATATCTTCTTTCAAAACCCGAAGTGTCATTGCCATGTTATAAAGATCCCTGTGCATTGTCTGATCCTGTGCAGGTTCAAGCGAATTTACACCCTTCTCTCCGAATTCCTTAAAATCCATTTTAAAGTTATCGTACCATATAACCCAAAGTATGGCAACTTGTTTTTCTCCGACAGTGCTATGACGACATTCCTCAGCAACACAGGAAAATCGTCCGAAAATTACGAAACAGAAACAATGTTGAAGGAGTGGGTAAACATTTCCTGTTAACAAAATGTCATTACATAAGAAAGAGTTGGAAGGTAACGTTTATAGCATATTACATGGAGACGCATTTCACTCAAATCGACGACTGGGACGTACTTCAGATGCAGTTTATAGTTGGATATCATTCATTTCCTTAGCATTAGCCATCACGTAAAACGTCTGTAATTCTGATTTAAGGTTTTCACAGCAGTGAGTATGACGATTTCTGTCGTCTGAGTTGTTGCGCCGTTGCAGAATGACCTCTGAAACGTTGGTAAACATCCACAATATTACAAGGCGCAACAACACAGAAGACAGAAAATTCGTCTGTAAGTCTGTTATCTTACCGAAATTCGAGCCCTCATTTCGACCGTCTCGAGATGTCTTTCCTTCTTTGACACTTCGTTCTCCCCTACTTCTCAACTCCATCATGGAATCCAGAAAGTCATTTCGTATGACTTTATGTTTCTCCCTAAGACAAATGTAAGAGCCAGTAACACCAACTGAAACGCCCTTATGGGAAGAATAGAGCATTATAGTCGATAATCCTTTCTATTACTGGGTTCTGGACTTCTGTTCAAGCTCTAGTGAATCGAACACAAGACATTGTTTCGGAAAATTCAAAGGGTACAATCAGCGTTTCCTTGTTTCTTATTAATGTATTCTTGAATTAAATTTTTATTGTAAGCAAATTCAAAATCTTCTTTGCTGGAAATTACCACACAGAAATACGTTGCGGGGGGTGGGGGTGGGTGGGAGTAGAAGTTAAGTGCATTCTTAAATTCATACTAGATAACAAATAGGTGGGCATATTTTTCTCTAGCCACCTTATTTCCGCGGATGTACTTTCATTTTTTCTTTGTCACAAGAGGCTGTGTGGACCCCAGATTCATTCTGGACGGGGAGTATAAAATTATAATTCTTCCCGCAGAAATTCTTTTATGTGTGTTCCTATGTACTTTTCGTCAATTAATTTTCTACATTCAGATGCACAAACAAAGCAGAGAAGGTGCAATTTTAGTTTATGTTTGAACCATGTTTATGTAATTTAATGATAAATATTTGTTATTTTTCACTTTCTTAAAAGCAAAGAGCATGTGTTCTTCACCTGTACTCCACAGTTTCCCACACAGTCCTCCTGATATAATCGGTTGTGTCGTCATCCAGTACCTTAAGATTCAATCTCTTATTAAGATTGGGCGCAAGGAACCCCAACAGTGCTGCCAATCCCTTCATAAAAGTGAAGTCAACCGCTTTGCGCATGTATCGTCTGAACTCGGCGTCGGGATTCTTGATTGAGTTGCTGTTGATGCCGAAGGCGCAAGACGCTATCACGTCGGTCGTGAACCTGGTCATCGTCTCTTTCACATCCACTGGGGTCCCTGTGAACGTTCCAAGATAAAGAAGTTGCTGCAAACGAATGTAGTGTTTATGACAAGTTAATTGAAGACTGTTGTCAATTTCTCTTCGCCACCTGACAAAACGGACTCGTCTCAGTCGAGACTGAGTCAGTAATTTTGCATGTAATAAAACGTATAATTAATGTGACATTTTACACACCAGTTTCAGTCGTCGATCGAAATTAATTGTTTTGACCTTCGCTAAAGGAACTTGGGAACTAAAAATTTGGATTTCCAACAAGAGTATATAGGACGCCACTTTGAAATGTGTAATTTGTGATCACTTACCGTCAGCCGTGACCTTGTCCAGGTACATCACCAGGTCTCTCCCAAAGATTTCCACCAGGTAGAACATCATCCTCATCTTTGCAGGTGTAAATACCGGGGTCAAGTTCAGTCTGACATGGCGCCAGCGTTGTCCTTTTAAAGAAGGCAAACTGTTTCCATACAATGGATCCAGTTTTTTGTCGAAAGTGAGAACATGGTCAATGAAGTTCTGCGCATCCTTTACCAGAATATTTTTCACCATGTCCAGGTCACGAATCAGCAAGCTCGGCTGGTGGAACGTGAAGATGCCCACAAACGGCTTGTCACTGTGTTCGTTGTAGATTCTCTGTAGACTCTGCCCTATATTCTCCTTCAGAAGGACCATTTCCTTCAGATTGCCTACAAACGGCAGGGGTTTTACGTAAGGGATGCCGAGTTTATTCCAGAAATTGAAGTTTCGAGTGAAATACAAGTACAAGAGAATAAGGAAAATCAATACAGGCGTTATGAGGATCAATGTTACCGACTCGAATATCAGCGCCATTATTGAACAGAAAGACGGAAATTTATTATGACAATTATTTTTACAAATTGAAGATTTAAGATTAAATTTTCAGTCATAAAATGATAAAAAAAATATGTCCTAGGTTATCAAATTCGGTTAGTGATCTGAACGTCCTCCTCTTTTCCGTATGAATATATTTTTTATTATTATTTTAATACTTTATACACGAGTTTATTTGAAAACAATTCTGCGAAAACACTTTCAAATGTAACACAACTGAATATAATACCACCAAATCTATTTTCATCTGTCTACCGTGGAAGCAGTAAGACGACTGGAAAGTTTATATAATGATTCTGTGTGGGAATGAAACGACATGGTTGCCAATTATTTCGCAGCAAGCAACTCGACCTTCAAAACATGTACGGATATAAAGGGTCCATGTCGCAAATAAAATTTTAAATGGGTTTCTTGTCTATGGTCCTAGCAGATGGCTGAAGTGTCTCCGCGTGTAGGCTGTTCATCGCAGTCCGCAGTGTATTATAGCAATAATTAATTTGTGCATTCTTATGGAAAAATTACCATTTTACAAGTACCAACATTTCTTCCCGTCTTGTTTCATCTTACCATCAAAATAGTTAATGCTGTTAGGTACTCCCTTACCTAACATTTCATCGAAAATAGTGAAGTGACTGGTGAAGTGCCAATGACCAGCAGATGAATCCTGATGAAAGGATCAGTTAAACGCTCAGAATTTTTTAAAATCGCACACTGGTACCCTCAAACTGGGCAGAAACGCAGATCATCTGCGGTTGATTTTTTGTGATAATTAAAACCGTAACAGCTCAAGAGCCTAAGCCGACTAGCTGGCTGCTGGCCTCACGTTCACATGCCTAAGCAGAGGTGGACGAACATCCAACCAGATATAGGATGACGTGTGGTCAGCACGACGAACCCCCAGCCATTGCTAGTTTTTCTGACCGGATTACGCTACTCGTTGTAGCTCCCCAATTTCCTCACGATGCTGGGATCTCACCGGTACCATAATCCTTATTGTTTATTGTGAGTTGTGATGTTTCTTCAATTCTAACTCAATATAAGGTAGTAATTACAGTATGTGTTAATGGTAACTTTCAAAAGTATTTCTACTATAGGTGGAGAAATAAATTATTGATAGGAATTGGAAATGGTTGTATGTGAACGGAAGAAAGAAAGCAGTACAAATTTTGAAGCTCTTCATTATGCAGTTTTCTCCATGCCCCGCCATCTCTTCTGGGCCCAAATGGGGTTCTATTAATGGACGGGAAATGTCTTAGGTAACTGACAGCTAGTAGCTTTTGAAGAAGATATATACTATATATTTCGTTATCCAATTGAATTCTTTTGTATTTTAGTTTACCAATGATAAAATACTAGCACCGTGAAGACACTGAAAAAACAATAAGTTCAGATGTTATTGTTGTTTACAACATTCCTTCATAAAAATTAGTTTGAGTCCACAATGTGTTTCAGAATTAAGAGATCCTCTGGAATTTGTGGTTGGAATTTCTCTTCTGCATTCGGGAAGAACCAGGTTCAAATCCTGGCATGAAGACCTTCTATCCTGACTCAAGTTATACTTTTTATTTTATATACGCACCGGGACAATTTCCTAAATTACGTTGCTACACCTCTTGTTCCATATCCTTTCCAATCCATTATCCAGCTCGGTCATTGCACCCGTTATAGTCTGTTACATACATATTCATTAAATACGAGCAAGGAATAAATGCAGAAATGTTATTTTTATTTCCATCTTCTTAAGCATGAATAAAAACACACGTAAATAGCAATTTACACACACTTCGCACATGTCAATGTACATCACAGAAATAGAGAAGCAGACTTCGAAGCTTCTGGTAGTTAGTTCATTAACTGAAATTTTGTCTATGTTAATTGCACAGGGCGACAGAAAAGCAAACTTTTAATATAGAATTAAAGGAACCACATTTTGTCGTCCACTTATTTTCGTCTTAATTGTAAAAAAACGAGTGATTCATGACCGAAGACGAAACTTAAATGCGTGTCAAAGAGAGCGGAATCTTCCCAATCGGATGGAACAGGAAAGATTTTGGGTCAATGACTATAGGCACAGGAGTGTCTTTGCAGGGCGCCACATCGTAATTGGAGAGTACGTGTATCAATCCCATCTTGACCTGTATCAGCCCGAACCGCATTCCTGTGAACAGAACCACAAGCTCAGCTGAGGAACAGAGTTGAATCATTAGATTAGAAAGCCAGGAATTTGCTATATTACATAGAAGACCTGGTCACCTAGTGTTGGTGGGTTAGTGAAGCATAGGGCTGTCTCTACGATGGAATATTCGCGTGGGTAAAACGGAGGGGAAGGCAAATACAATAATTATTTTGATTAGAAAACCTGTTTGTAAACGTCTCCTCGAAAGACTGAATTAAAGGTGTTAAGATAACATTCAAACGTATCTTAAAGATGTATTTCGTAACAGACTGAAGTCGACGAAATCGGTTTAAGTCAGTGACCAGTGACGGGCTCTGGTTGAGTGAAGGTAAAACTAGTAGGATCTGAGGTTTTGACGGCGGTGAGTTTGAAGATGGCTGTCTTCTGGGTTGTTGTGACGTGTAGTCTGGTAGAAATTTACTGACGTTTCAGAAGCCCATGCTACCTCCATCATCAGGACGATCGCCCTCGCGCTGATGATGGAGGTAGCATGGGCCTCTGAAACGTAGGTGGACATCTACCAGACAACACGGCACAAGGACCTAGAAGATAGCCATCTTCAAGGTAACACTTGTGCACCTCTGCCAGAATATTAGGGTAAACTACTAGGTAAATAATTTACAGTAAGTTATAAAGAGATTAATTTTCGTACAGTTTAATGTTGTCACCAGCAAATCTCCTTGAAATTTAATAGAGTTCTGTTAAACGATACACAAACTTCTCATTGTTCACACAGGGAAGAAACTTTATGCATAAGGTATATATCCATTATTGCATTTAGCTTGGCTTGGCTGGACGAACTTCTGGTAGTACAGAGAGAGAGATTCTGCGGGTTGTCCGTTTACTTAGGAAAGACGAATTTATATTGGCTTAGTGGTTGCAGCACACCGTCCTAATTATCCATGCATTCCGGCATCACGCCCGGCAATGAAATAATTAGGGACGTGTTGATCCTATCAGTAGTATGATAACTCCTGCTGTATTTTCACTAAACGGAACCTACAAACTATTATTCTTTGAACGTGTTTAAAATGTTTAAGAATTCGTTTATTAACTTCACAATATACAAAGTTTTATATATAATGAAAATAAATATTGTCCATTAAGGATAACTTATTTAGCATTTTTACATAAACATATTTTATTACAACACCCTGAAGTCGGAAATCATTTTCAGGTCTAAAAATCTACAAAGTCGTGCAGAGATTTTGTACTCAAAATGTATACCCATTATTTATGGAAGTGGTAATATTGTAACACTTAGCATTTATCATAGGCATATTATAATATTCACGTACTTTCAACTTCCTATTATTAGTGATAATGTCGAATCCATGTGTGTTCGCACTTACCGATGCACATACGAGGACCTTCACCAAACGGTAAGTGTGTGTAGCTGGGTCGATTCTGCTTATTATCCTCTGTGAATCGTTCGGGATCGAATTTCTCTGGTTCTGGGAAGTACTTCGGGTCATTCTGAATACCCAGTACCGGTATGTAAATTGCGATTCCGTTTGGTAGTATTACTGTTCCCTTTCCCGAAGGGGAAGGAAGTTTGTAGTCACTGAGGCACGTCCGATCCAAGAATGTAACTACCGGGTACTTCCTCAGTGTCTCTGAAAGAACAGAGTGGAAGCCAGGGTATTGAAGAAAGGACGAACAGAGACAGGTAATTCAACACAAAACAAGAGATGAAATGTGTAGCTGGTGCTCATAATTCAAAACATAATAAAATATATAGTGTTGATAAATCAAAACGTAAGAATTTATTTAGTGCTCAACAAAAATTGGTTATCAAACATTTAACAAGGGATAAAGTGTTAAAAAGCCACTGATAATTAAAGAAAGCCTTCCGAAGGAAATCCTGTATATTTGGTAAAATCTTTCATTTGTGACTGTGAAACACTGCAAAAGTCCATTTAATATTTTTAACAACATAAACACAGTTTCCCATTGAAATATTTTTTTTTATAGTTTACAAGGCTGACACTCGAATGTAAAAGATACCTACCTGTATCCTACCTATCGTAATGGTTTATGGATTCACGCTTTCCTGTTGTTTTTTCTGTGCAGAACAAATTCGACACGATACATTTTGGAACATTTAATGAACAGGCTTCTTACGTAGCTGCAGACAATATGTCATTGCTGCACCGGAGGACAAGATCTCTTCCGTATTTGCGAGCGGTGCTACAATTCTTCATGCTCTTTCGAGCTTCTAGTTAAAAATAATTTCAGCTGAATTAATTTGTTGCCTTATGATAGTTAGAGACTAAACAGTTGATATAGTCGTCCAGTAAGCAAGAGTAACCCGGATAAATTAAGTCTCCAGAAACAATCATAGGAAGAAAACATGAATTGTCAATGTTGTTTTCCCGGTTTTTCATCAGGGCTCACGAAAACCTGCGTCGCATCTCAGAACAACTCTGACATATTCACTGTCGTGGCAACATCAGATCTCACGAAAAATATTACCCCTGTGTGATATGAGGTTTATCAGGAGCTGGATGTCTGGAATGTGGTCTTCTGGTTTGTGATGTGTAGTCTTATTCCATTCTGGAGATAGAACATTACCGACAAGGTTACAGTCCACAAAACATAACTGATTTCAGTTCTCTCACCCGATACCACCATGTCGAGATAAGACATCTCAATGACGCTGTCGTATGTTAGCTCTCCCAGGTATTTTTCTGTCACCTGCATGATCTCCGCTCTCAGTCTGCTCTGTATGTCGGGATGAAAAGCAAGCTCGTACAAAGCGTAGCTCAGTGTACCGCCGGCTGTTTCAAAACCCCCCGCAATAATGACGAAAGCTTGGGCCACTAATTCGTCTCCGTCTATTTCTGAAAAAATAAAATATAAATTGAGAGTCAGATCTTTGTGCTCACTTGTGCTGAATTGTGCTTTTCATGTTTTCATGTTTCAAAGCTGGTGCTTATTTTTGTTCTTATATGTTAGGTGTCTCGATTAAGCTAACATAGCTAAATATTTCCATAGAGCAGATTTCTTAGGTCCAATATCTTCTTTCGAAACCCGAAGTGTCATTGCCATGTTATAAAGATCCCTGTGCATCGTCTGATCCTGTGCAGGTTCAAGCGAATTCACACCCTTCTCTCCGAATTCCTTAAAATCCATTTTAAAGTTATCGTCCCATATAACGCAAAGTATGGCAACTTGTTTTTCTCCGACAGTGCTATGACGACATTCCTCAGCAACACAGGAAAATTGTCCGAAAATTACGAAACAGAAACAATGTTGAAGGAGTGGGTAAACATTTCCTGTTAACAAAATGTCATTACATAAGAAAGAGTTGTAAGGTAACGTTTATAGCATATTACATGGAGACGCATTTCACTCAAATCGACGACTGGGACGTACTTCAGATGCAGTTTATAGTTGGATATTATTCATTTCCTTAGCATTAGCCATCACGTAAAACGTCTGTAATTCTGATTTAAGGTTTTCACAGCAGTGAGTATGACGATTTCTGTCGTCTGAGTTGTTGCGCCGTTGCAGAATGACCTCTGAAACGTTGGTAAACATCCACAATATTACAAGGCGCAACAACCCAGAAGACAGAAAATTCGTCTGTAAGTCTGTTATCTTACCGAAATTCGAGCCCTCATTTCGACCGTCTCGAGATGTCTTTCCTTCTTTGACACTTCGTTTTCCCCTACTTCTCAACTCCATCATGGAATCCAGAAAGTCATTTCGTATGACTTTATGTTTCTCCCTACGACAAATGTAAGAGCCAGTAACACCAACTGAAACGCCCTTATGTGAACAATAGAGCATTATAGTCGATAATCCTTTCTATTACTGGGTTCTGGATTTCTGTTCTACCTCTAGTGAATCGAACACAAGACATTGTTTCGGAAAATTCAAAGGGTACAATCAGCGTTTCCTTGTTTCTTATTAATGTATTCTTGAATTAAATTTTTATTGTAAGGAAATTCAAAATCTTCTTTGCTGGAAAATACCACACAGAAATACCTTGCGGGCGGGGCGGGGCGGGGCGGGGGGGGTTGAGTAGAAGTTAAGTGCATTCTTAAATTCATACTAGATAACAAATAGGTGGGCATATTTTTCTCTGGCCACTTTATTCCCGAGGATGTACTTCCATTTTTTCTTTGTCACAAAATTATATTTCCTCCTGCGGAAATTCTTTTATATGTGTTCCTATGTACTTTTCGTCAATTAATTTTCTACATTCAGTTGCACAAACGAAGCAATTTTAGTTTATGTTTGAACCATGTTTATGTAATTTAATGATAAATATTTGTTATTTTGCACTTTCTTAAAAGCAAAGAGCAAGTGTTCTTCACCTGTACTCCACTGTTTCCCACACAGTCCTCCTGATATAATCGGTTGTGTCGTCATCCAGTATCTTAAGATTCAATCTCTTATTGAGATTGGGCGCAAGAAAACCCAACAGTGCTGCCAATCCCTTCATAAAAGTGAATTCAACCGCTTTGCGCATGTATCGTCTGAACTCGGCGTCGGGATTCTTGATTGAGTTGCTGTTGATGCCGAAGGCGCAAGACGCTATCACGTCGGTCGTGAACCTGGTCATCGTCTCTTTCACATCCACTGGGGTCCCTGTGAACGTTGCAAGATAGAGAAGTTGCTACAAACGAATGTAGTGTTTATGACACGTTAATTTTGAAGACTGTTGTCAATTTCTCTTCGCCACCTGACAAAACGGACTCGTCACAGGCGAGACTTAGTCAGTAATTTTGCATGTAATAAAACGTATAATTAATGTGACATTTTACACACCAGTTTCAGTCGTCGATCGAAATTAATTGTTTTAACCTTCGCTAAAGGAACTTGGGAACTAAAAATTTGTATTTCTAACAGGAGTATATAGGACGCCACTTTGAACTGTGTAATTTGTGATCACTTACCGTCAGCCGTGACCTTGTCCAGGTACATCACCAGGTCTCTACCACAGATTTCCACAAGGTAGAACATCATCCTCATCTTTGCTGGTGTAAATACCGGGGTCAAGTTCAGTCTGACATGGCGCCAGCGTTGTCCTTTTAAAGAAGGCAACATGTTTCCATACAATGGATCCAGTTTTTTGTCGAAAGAGGTAACACGGTCAATGAAGTTCTGCGCATCCTTTACCAGAATATTCTTCACCAAGTCCAGGTCACGAATCAGCAAGCTCGGCTGGTCGAATCCGAAGATGCCCACAAACGGCTTGTCACTGTGTTCGTTGTAGATTCTCTGTAGACTCTGCCCTATATGCTCCTTCAGAAGCACCACTTCCTTCAGATTGCCTACAAACGGCAGGGGTTTTGCGTAAGGGATGCCGAGTTTATTCCAGAAATCGAAGTTTCGAGTGAAATACAAGTACAAGAGAATAAGGAAAATCAATACAGGCGTTATGACGATCAATGTTACCGACTCGAATATCAGCGCCATTATTCAACAGAAAGACAGAAATTTATTATGAAAATTATTTTTACAAATTGAAGATTGAAGATTAAATTTCCAGTCATCAAATGATAAAACAATATGTCCTAGGTTATGAAATTCGGTTATTGATCTGAACGTCCTCCTCTTTTCCGTATGAATATATATTTTATTATTATTTTAATACTTTATACACGAGTTTATTTGAAAACAATTCTGCGAAAACACTTTCAAATGTAACACAACTGAATAGAATACCACCAAATCTATTTTCATCTGTCTACCGTGGAAGCAGTAAAACGACTGGAAAGTTTATATAATGATTCTGTGTGGGAATGAAACGACATGGTTGCCAATTATTTCGCAGCAAGCAACTCGACCTTCAAAACATGTACGGATATAAAGGGTCCATGTCGCAAATAAAATTTTAAATGGGTTTCTTGTCTATGGTCCTAGCAGATGGCTGAAGTGTCTCCGCGTGTAGGCTGTTCATCGCAGTCCGCAGTGTATTATAGCAATAATTAATTTGTGCATTCTTATGGAAAAATTACCATTTTACAAGTACCAACATTTCTTCCCGTCTTGTTTCATCTTACCATCAAAATAGTTAATGCTGTTAGGTACTCCCTTACCTAACATTTCATCGAAAATAGTGAAGTGACTGGTGAAGTGCCAATGACCAGCAGATGAATCCTGATGAAAGGATCAGTTAAACGCTCAGAATTTTTAAAATCGCACACTCGTACCCTCAAACTGGGCAGAAACGCAGATCATCTGCGGTTGATTTTTTGTGATAATTAAAACCGTAACAGCTCAAGAGCCTAAGCCGACTAGCTGGCTGCTGGCCTCACGTTCACATGCCTAAGCAGAGGTGGACGAACATCCAACCAGATATAGGATGACGTGTGGTCAGCACGACGAACCCCCAGCCATTGCTAGTTTTCCTGACCGGATTACGCTACTCATTGTAGCTCCCCAATTTCCTCACGATGCTGGGTTCTCACCGGTACCATAATCCTTATTGTTTATTGTGAGTTGTGATGTTTCTTCAATTCTAACTCAATATAAGGTAGTAATTACAGTATGTGTTAATGGTAACTTTCAGAAGTATTTCTACTATAGGTGGAGCAATAAATTATTGATAGGAATTGGAAATGGTTGTATGTGAACGGAAGAAAGAAAGCAGTACAAATTTTGAAGCTCTTCATTATGCAGTTTTCTCCATGCCCCGCCATCTCTTCTAGGCCTGATGGGGTTCTATTAAGGGACGGGAAATTTCTTAGCTATCTGAGAAGATATAAGCTTTTGAAGAAGATATATACCATATATTTCGTTATCCAATTGAATTCTTTTGTATATGAGTGTACTAATGATAAAATACTAGCACCGTGAAGACACTGAAAAAACAATAACTTCAGATCTTATTGTTGTTTACAACATTCCTTCATAAACATTAGTTTGAGTACACAATGTGTTTCAGAATTAAGAGATCCTCTTTTATTTGTGGTTGGAATTTCTCTTTTGCATTCGGGAAGAACCAGGTTCAAATCGCGGCATGATGACCTTGAATCCTGGCTGAAGTTTACTTTTAATTTTACATACGCACTGGGACAATTTCCAATATTAGGTTAATACTTCTCTTATTCCATATCCTTTCCAATTCATTATCCAGCTCGGTCATTGCACTCGTTATAGTCTGTTACATACATATTCATTAAATACGAGCAAGGAATAAATGCAGAAATGTTATTTTTGTTTCCATCTTCTTAAGCATGAATAAAAACACACGTAAATAGCAATTTTCACACACTTCGCACATGTCAATGTACATCACAGAAATAGAGAAGCAGACTTCGAAGCTTCTGGTAGTTAGTTCATTAACTGTAATTTCGTCTATATTAATTGCACAGGGCGACAGAAAAGCAAACTTTTAATATAGAATTAAAGAGAACCACATTTTGTCGTCCACTTATTTTCGTCTTAATTGTAAAAAACGAGCGATTCATGACCAAAGACGAAACTTAAATGCGTTTGAAGGACAGCGGCATCTTCCCTTGGGTCAGCAGCAAAAAGGATTTGGGGTCATAGACGACAGGCACAGGAGTTTCTTTGCAAGGCGCCACCTCGTAACTGGAGAGCACGTGTATCAGTCCCGCCTTGACCTGCATCAGCCCGAACCGCATTCCTGTGAACAGAACCGCAGGCTCATATTATAAAGTTAATTTCACTTTTCCATCACACTTCGCCTTATGTCACTTCTGAATGTATGGTTTAGAAGCTTGAAAATACCAAGAACATGAAACACGTTAAACGTCGTGGTCGAGTGGTTAGAATATTTTAATTGTACACTGGAAGCGTGGTGTTAAAATCTAACTTTGAAAGTGAACTAAATATGAAAGAAATGAAAAGAGATGCTGAGGAACAGAGTTGTATCTAAGAATGACGATGAACATAATAAATTTAGTATATATTATATTTCGCGGAATTTCTTGAATAATTTGTGTCTCCTGATATTATTAGGATATAAATGCAGAAGACTACAGTGGGTTGGGCGTGTGTGTGAACTGAAGGTGACAATGAATTAGTACAATATTTTGTTTATGTGATTTTACAGTAAATGTCTGCTTGGCGGACTGCAAAGAAAATGGCGCGATAAAATTGGATGTTGTGCTGAGGTTTTCTTATTCTGAGATGTGTGTTCAATGGCGAGCTTTCGTGTTACTGGTGTTCAACGATTGCATTTTGGGTACGAAATTACGCCTAATCTGCTACAGAAAACAAATTGCAGAACTTTAAAGAATTAGCATTGAATGAGTTAAAGGTCTCACAGACACCGGATATTTATCTTGAAATTAAATGAGTTTTTGGAAATAGTATATATTGATTTATGAAACTTGAATTCCACAGTGCTATTTATATTATGTGTATCACAATTGTCAATTAAAGTAACTTATTTCCCACTTTTCGAATAAGAATACCTTATAACGTCCTTAAACTTGAGGTAATTTCCTAAGTCTGAGAATCAGCAAGGCAGTGCAGAAATTCTCTGACCTAAATGTAGACCAATAATACACGTAAATGTTTATATTATAACTATTATTATTTATTACAGATCAGTTACTAACCTAACGAATTTTAATTCCGATTTGAAAATCTCTACCTTGCTTGATTATATATTTGTACTAACCTATGCACCTACGAGGACCTTCCCCAAAAGGGAAGTAAGTGTAGTTTGGCTGATTATGCTGATTTTCTTCTGTGAAACGTTCCGGATCGAATTTCTCCGGTGTTGGGTAGTATTTTGGGTCATTCTGAATTGCCACCACCGAGATGTAAATTCCGGTCCCTGCTGGGAGTATTATTGTTCCCTTTCCTGAAGGGGATGGAAGCTCATAGTCATTGACGCATTTCCGATCCAGAAATGAAATCACCGGATACCTCCTCAGCGTCTCTGTAAAACGGAATGGAAATCAGTGAGGAGAAGTAAAGCGGAATGGACACTGGAAATTGACGACACAACAATGGATAGTGTGCCCAAGAGTTACTGGTAATTTAACGAATAAGAGGTTGAATTCCCAAGTCCTGATAATAACTGAGAACATAATAGGGGCAGAGTGCTCGACAACTGCTAGTATTTGAAATCATAACAAGGGCTACCGTGCAAAGACCTGCTTGTAATTCAGGACGGAACGTATACTGTGAGAATTACCTGTTATTAATTTCAAACTTAAGGAGGAATAGAGTGCTGAACAGATGTAAAACCACACTGCGTTACAATACAGAAGACCAACAGTGAATTCAGAAATGCTAAGAGAATCTCACATGTGAAGAGACATGTTACATGTGTAAGTTTAGTGCTTTTAGTATTTTAAAACTTGTGGTTTGTGGTCTCATGTATTGTAATGCTTAATCATACCAACGATTTGTAAGAACACGTCGCTTACATCTTCTGTCTTGAAGATTGAGCTTCACAAATCATAACATCACAATCCATAAAACATAAACGATTTCAATCCGCTTACCTCTGACCACCATGTCGAGATAAGACATCTCACGGATGCGGTCGTATGTGAGCTCTCCGTGGTGTTTGTCCAGAACCTGCGTTATCTCCGCCCTCAGTCTCTGCTGAATCTCAGAATGCAAAGCGAGTTCGTACAAAGCGTAGCTCAGTGTAGTGCCCGATGTTTCAAAACCCGCTGCTAGAAATGCGAAAGCCTGTGCCACAAATTCGTCTCCGTCTATTTCTGAAATAGGAAAATATATCGCTGTCGTATTGTCTTCGTTTTCTACTTTCGATATACACTGCTTTGTCTTGTTTTGTTGCTACGAAGGTGGTGCATATTTTCGCACTTGACATTTACGTGTGTCAATTACATGAATGTTTATTTGCGTAGAGTTTTCTGGTCCATTGTCTTTGATGTGGTGAAAACCTTACCAGTTCCGAATGAAATCAGAAATGTTATTACCATGTTGTCATTATCCCAGCACTTAACATCTCCGCGGATGTAACTTCCATTTGTCAACACCACGTTTCTGTTGATATTGAAAGCAGAAGTATTTTTTTCGTAATTATACCGCTTCATTTTCTGTACACCACCTATCCCTTTACTGTTTTGTAAGTTATTGTGAAAGCTTTCTGATTTTACGAAAATTTATTAAATAAGTCTGCCATGTAGCATCGTTATTGAGAACCTGATCTGTAATGTAAATTATATACAATATCCTCACTTATAGAGACAGTAATAATACATCATAGTAATATTCAAATGATTTGACTCTTTAAAACGCTAGTGCCCAGAAACCAGCTCATAAGCTATAGGTTCTTGTAAAATTGGTGCTAGAATTACGTCATGATATTGTAACCAAATAGAAACATGAAACTCACGGTGAGCTTCACTCGCATTCCAGTGGGATTCAGAGAAAGTACCGACCTGATAGAAATTATCAAGAGTACTCTTTCCTAATCTGTTTGAATCTTCGCCCCCTAGACTCAGCCTTTTTGCACTCAGGCAATGCGAGGACGCCTCATCGCTGCGAGTTACGAAACTTGGAAAGAAAAGCGGAAGATTTAGGTGAAACGAAAGCACGAATTTAGTATTGTCGCTTGTGTGGCAAGGCTATTTTAAAAGTTCACCTGCATTCGCGTTTTGTGTGAGCCTACGTAAATTTTTGCGATTAAATTAAAATGTTCCTCGTACTGTTTAGAAGTTAAATTTGATGCATTATTTTGGTATTACCCATATCATATAAAAGAATGCTCTCAACTTACCAAAATGTGAATCGTTCTCTTGACTCTTTGCTGGTATTTTGTCTTCTTGGACGCTCCTTTTCCATTTATTTCTCATTTCGATCATAGAATCCAGAAAATCATTTCGTATAACCTCATTCTTCTCCCTATGACAGAAAATGTTAAAAGATCGTTGAGAAGGAATATGGAATTGCAAATATTTATTTGGTATTAAATTTATTGAAGAAACTGTCCACAGTTAAGTATCTGAAACACACAACAGCGTTTCAGAGAATATGATATCCAATTACGGCAATCTTTAGCGGCCTAGACTAATTTATTTTGACAATGGAGGGTGAAATTTGTCTCTGATCTTTTGATCAATAACTCCAGCTACAACTGCATGTAACTCCCACTTCAGCTTAAATGTGTGATACTGAGGAACGATGATAAATTGAATATTTTCACTCTATAGAACATAAACTCAAATACACGCTCATATGAAACAGTACAATTGTGTTTAAACACTTTCTGTTTTAAAAATATAAGAGCATGTTAATATTAACCCCTGGTCATTATCGTGATCCTGTTCAATTATCCATAGCGAATGAGGCTATAATATTAATTTTATAAAATGCAAGGGGGTCCCGATTTTCAGACTAGTCGGCGAGTAAATGACGAGTTCCTCTTTCCTGAAATTTATAAATAATTCTAAAATATTTTGATGCTTGTATTCTACACTTGGGTAAATGTAAAAAAAATTATACTTTTTCATTGTAAATTTTCGTTTGATGATGAATTTTATTTTATTAACGAATTTATTTCCTTAACATGTTTACTATTTTGAATATACTAATAGATATAGTAGAGAAATAATATACATATTTTCCAGACCTGTAATCCACTGTCTGCCAAACGGCCTTCCTGATGTAGTTGGTTGTGTCGTCATCCACAAATTTCAGCTTCAAGATCCTCTTAAGATTAGGCGCGAAGAACATTGTCAGACCAGCCAATCCTCTTCTAATTGAGAAGTCGAAAATATTGCGCATGTATCGTCTGAACTCTGCGTCGGGATTCTTGAGCGAGTTGCTGTTAATGCCGAAGGCGCAAGACGCTATCACGTCGGTCGTGAACCTAGCCGTCGTCTCTCTCACATCTACTGGGGTCCCTGTGAATATTATGAAATAAGTAAGCTGATTCATACAACATTGTCTTCTGTTCGTTTCAGTCCACAGAAATAATAAAAATCGAAGTTGTCGTTGTCGTTGTCATGGTATATGTAGATCTGGCTCGTACGTACAGACTGCAAATGTAAATTTCTGAGGAAAACCCGGACTGTAACGATGTCGACCTTCTGGGATGTGACGCCGTGTGAACTTGCAAGTATTTACGTAGCTACTACGCACAAGTACACATGGAGTCTTAGTCCAGGAGAAGAACATCGCAATTCTCAACGCCGTGAAAACTGAAATTTCGGTATCGCTTAGACATTTGACGAGTAACAAGTGTTGCGCAAATTGAACAATTTTAAACAAAGTTTAAAACAAAGGGAACTTATAGTTATAACTTTCCTGGTGCATTAAATATAGTCAAATATAATCATCTGATTCAATTTCATGTACTCTGTATATTCTGATTAGGGATGTATATGATGCCGCTTAGGATCACTTACCGTCAGCTGTGACCATGTCCAGATATTTCACCAGGTCCTTGCCACAGAGTTCCACAAGGTAGAACATCAACTTCATCTTTGCCGATGTAAATACCGGAGTCAGGTTCACTCTGACACGGCGCCAGCGTTGTCCTTTTGTCACAAATATGGCCTTTCCAAGCAGAGGGTCTAGGTTTTCGTCAACTGCGATGACACGGTCAATGAAGTTCTGCGCATCCTTTACCAGAATATTCTTCACCAAGTCCAGGTCGCGAATCAACAAATTCGGCTGATCGAACGCGAAGATGCCCACAAACGGCTTGTCGCTATGTTCGCTGTAGATTCTTTGAAGAGTCTTCCCTATATTTTCCTTCAGGAACATCACTTCCTTTAGATTGCCTACAAACGGCAGGGGTTTTACGTAAGAGACACCGAGTTCCTTCCAGAAGTTGAAGTTTCGAGTGAAATAAAAGTATAAATAAATAAACAAGCCACACAAAATTGTGAAGAGAGCGAGTGTTATGTAATTAAATATAAGAGCCATTATTGGAAATTAACACTGAATTTATTAAAGACGATATTATGACCACTTATGCACATTTAAACTTTAAAAACAATTTTCCAAAGCAATATGAAACGAAAAAAACAGTGTATTCAAGGCTGTTATAACTTTGAAGTGACTTTACGCCTCCCATCAATGTGTTAGAAAAAAATCTTGTTTTCGTGTTTATTGTAATCAATGTACGACCTGTTTTGAAAACAATTGTGCCAAGAGTTGAGAAGGTGATGCCGTTTAACAGAATGCAGTAAAATCTGTTTCAGTGTGTCCTCTTTAAAGGCAGTAAGAAAACTGATCTTTCTGGCTTGGATCGGATTTGCAAGAAGCGAATTACGTTGCTTCCACTATCACGCAACAAGAAACTCGACCTTCAGACATGTACGGCTGTAAAAGGACCTTGAGACTGTTATATTTGCATCTAGGCTTTGTGCCCTTCAGAGAGCGGCTCCTGATCTCTATCGACATCATTTATGAACTTGTATTCCATTAATCACTGACGGCCCGTGGCGTATTTACATCAATAAACTATTATTAAAATGCTCTTTTTTATGAGATACACAATTTTTTACAAGTGCGAAATGTTTTTCGCTGTTCGTTCCCTCTTAAAAACGAAAATGTTAATGCTCACTATTCGGTATTTCTCCGTGTAATATTCTATCGACACGTTGCAAAATGGCTGGTAGATAAGAGGTGGATAAAGGTGAACTTTTGTGGGAGATGAAGCGATGGCGTAAAGGGGATGCAGGATGACGATATGAAAGTAGTTAGTTGTCGCTGAAATGTAAAGGTCCCATTCGACTACTTTCTAAAATCTGAACATTGGATCTTTCAGCAGTGATCTTTGAGCTGGTTGCAATCTTCCATCCCCACATTACACTAAGGTAATTGATTGGAAACAGGGAGTAATTCTTCACATTTTCGCTTTGTTATCTTCACTGTGAAACCGCGACATTGAGTCTTTATTTCTTTTAATGTGCTCGTAGGAACACGATTTCCTGTTTTTGCACTCCGTGATTTAGCGTTCTTCTGATTCAGATTTTCAAGGCGACTAACGCAGTTGTGCTTCGGCAAAGACAAAGCAAAAAACAAGAACAACAACAACATGTGTTTCCTTCAATGTCATCTAGGTTTCTAATGTCAGGGGCACCTGAAAGGCATACGATTACATGATGAGGATGCCAGTAAATGCTGTGCAGAGATTCCAGAGACACGCATGAGGCCCAACCTCAGTTTGCCAAGTTCCTCTCAGGACTGACAATCAGCAGTGGATGGAGTATGCACATGAAAGATCATGTTTTGTGGGGTTTACGATTCCATAATTTTACATGCTCATATTTGCTGCACTGTCCAGCAATTCCCTTCTCTAACCGACGGGTATTTGTAAGCAGAGACTCGCTGGTATCGATAGCGATAAACTAATCGGGAAGCCTCTGTCAGAAAGATGCTTCTTCATATAAGATGATCACAATCCAGAACATCAACTTCGGCATTCATGAATTTATTTAACGTTGACGAGTTGGAAAAGAGCGGTCAAGTCGAGTTTCTGGACCTTGTGAACGCTGTAATGAACCTTAGAATTCCATTAACTAATTAATTAGCTAGCTTAGGGAACACTTCTTTCATGCTTCCCGAACAGTACCCGGTGCACACCTCTTGTCACATCCGTGCACGCCACATGCCCCGCCCATCTCATTCTTCTCAACTTAATCACAATGATAATGTTGGGAGAGCAGTACAAATTTTGAAGCTCATCATTATGCAGTTTTCTCCATGCCCCGCCGTTTCTCATCTACGCTCAGATGGGGTTCTATTAAGGGACGGAAATGTCTCAGCTATCTGAGACACTAAAAGCTTTTGAAGAAGATATATACCATATACTTCGTTATCCAATTGAATTCTTTTGTATATGAGTGTACTAATGATAAAATACTAGAACCGTGAACACACTGAAAAAACAATAAGTTCAGATGTTATTGTTGTTTGTTTAATTTGTGTTTGGAATTTCTCTTTTGCATTCGGGAAGAACCAGGTTCAAATCGCGGCATGAAGACCTTCTTTTCTGACTCAAGTTATACTTTTTGTTTTATATACGCACTGGGACAATTTCCTAAATTACGTTGCTACACCTCTTGTTCCATATCCTTTCCAATCCATTATCCAGCTCGGTCATTGCACTCGTTATAGTCTGTTACATACATATTCATTAAATACGAGCAAGGAATAAATGCAGAAATGTTATTTCTATTTCCATGTTCTTAAGCATGAATAAAAACACAAGTAAATATCAATTTACACACACTTCGCACATGTCAATGTACATCACAGAAATAGAGAAGCAGTCTTCGAAGCTTCTGGTAGTTAGTTCATTAACTGAAATTTTGTCTATGTTAATTGCACAGGGCGACAGAAAAGCAAACTTTTAATATAGAATTAAAGGAACCACATTTTGTCGTCCACTTATTTTCGTCTTAATTGTAAAAAAACGAGTGATTCATGACAAAAGACGAAACTTAAATGCGTGTCAAGGAGAGCGGAATCTTCCCAATCGGAAGGAACAGGAAACATTTTGGGTCATAGACTATAGGCACAGGTGTTTCTTCGCAGGGCGCCACATCATAACTGGAGAGTACGTTTATCAATCCCATCTTCACCTGTATCAGCCCGAACCGCATTCCTGTGAACAGAACCACAAGCTCAGCTGAGGAACAGAGTTGAATCTAATAGGCATGAAGAAAGCCAGGAATTTGCTATATTACAGAGAAGACCTTTCCTTTTTGATTTATCGTGGTCATTTAGTGTTGGTGGGTTAGTGAAGCATAGGGCTGTCTCTACGATGGGTTAGACGCGTGGGTAAAACGGAGGGGAAGGCAAATGCAATAATTGTTTGATTAGCAAACCTGTTTGTAACGTCTCCTCGAAAGACTGAATTAAAGGTGTTGAGATAACATTCAAACGTTTCTTAAAGATGTATTTCGTAACATACTGAAGTCGACGAAATCGGTTTAAGTCAGTGATCAGTGAAGGGCTCTGGTTGAGTGAAGGTAAAACTAGTAGGATCTGAGGTTTTGACGGCGGTGAGTTTGAAGATGGCTGTCTTCTGGGTTGTTGTGACGTGTAGTCTGGTAGAAATTTACTGACGTTTCAGAAGCCCATGCTACCTCCATCATCAGGACGATCGCCCTCGCGCTGATGATGGAGGTAGCATGGACCTCTGAAACGTAGGTGGACATCTACCAGACAACACGGCACAAGGACCCAGAAGACAGCCATCTTCAAGGTAACACTTGTGCACCTCTGCCAGAATATTAGGGTAAACTACTAGGTAAATAATTTGCAGTAAGTTATAAAGAGATTAATTTTCGTACAGTTTAATGTTGTCACCAGAAAATCCCCTTGAAATTTAATAGAGTTCTGTTAAACGATACATAAACTTCTCATTGTTCACACAAGGAAGAAACTGTATGCATAAGGTATACATCCATTATCGCATTTAGCTTGGCTTGGCCGGACGAACTTCTGGTAGTACAGAGAGAGAGATTTTGCGGGTTGTCCGTTTACTTAGGAAAGGCGAATTTATATTGGCTTAGTGGTTGCAGCACACCGTCCTAATTATCCATGCATTCCGGCATCACGCACGGCAATGAAATAATTAGGGACGTATTTATCCCATCAGTAGTATGATAACTCCTGCTGTATTTTCAGTAAACGGAACCTACAAACTGTTATTCTTTGACCGTGTTTAAAATGTATAAGAATTCGTTTATTAACCTTACAATATACAAAGTTTTATATATAATGAAAATAAATATTGTCCATTGAGGATATCTTATTTATCATTTTTACATAAACATATTTTATTACAAAACTCTGAAGCCGGAAATAATTTTCAGGTCTAAATATCTACAAAGCCGTGCAGAGATTTTGTACTCAAAATGTATACCCATTATTTATGGAAGTGGTAATATTGTAACACTTAGCATTTATCATAGGCATATTATAATATTCACGTACTTTCAACTTCCTATTATTAGTGATAATGTTGAATCCATGTGTGTTCGCACTTACCGATGCACGTACGAGGACCTTCCCCAAACGGGAAGTGTGTGTAGCTGGGTCGATTCTGCTTATTATCCTCTGTGAATCGTTCGGGATCGAATTTCTCTGGTTCTGGGAAGTACTTCGGGTCATTCTGAATACCCAGTACCGGTATGAAAATTGCGATTCCGTTTGGTAGTATTACTGTTCCCTTTCCCGAAGGGGAAGGAAGTTTGTAGTCACTGAGGCACGTCCGATCCAAGAATGGAGCTACCGGGTACTTCCTCAGTGTCTCTGAAAGAAGAGAGTGGAAGCCAGGGTATTGAAGAAAGGACGAACAGAGACAGGTAATTCAACACAAAACAAGAGATGAAATGTGTAGCTGGTGTTCATAATTCAAAACATAATAAAATATATAGTGTTGATAAATCAAAACGTAAGAATTTATAAAGTTCTCAACAAAAATTGGTTATCAAACATTTAACAATGGATAAAGTGTTAAAAAGCCACTGATAATTAAAGAAAGCCTTCCCAAGGAAATCCGGTATATTTGGTAAAATCTTTCATTTGTGACTCTGAAAGACCGCAAAAGTCCATTTAATATTTTTAACAACATAAACACAGTTTCCCATTGAAATATTATTTTGTTTATATAGTTTACAAGGCTGACACTCGAATGTAAATATACCTACCTGTATCCTACTTATCGTCATGGTTTATGGATTCACGCTTTCCTGTTGTTTTTTGTGTGCAGAACAAATTCGACACGATACATTTTGGAACATTTAATGAACAGGCTTCTTACGTACCTGCAGACAATATGTCATTGCTACACCGGAGAACAAGATCTATTCCGTATTTGCGATCCGTGCTACAATTTTTCATGCTCTTTCGAGCTTCTAGTTAAAAATAATTTCAGCTGAATTAATTTGTTGCCTTATGATAGTTAGAGACTAAACAGTTGATATAGTCGTCCAGTAAGCAAGAGTAACCCGGATAAATTAAGTCTCCAGAAACAATCATAGGAAAAAAACATGAATTGTCAATGTTGTTTTCCCGGTTTTTCATCAGGGCTCGTGAAAACCTGCGTCGCAACTCAGAACAGCTCTAACATATTCACTGTCGTGGCAACATCAGATCTCACGAAAAATATTACCCCTGTGTGATATGAGGTTTATCAGGAGCTGGATGTCTGGAATGTGGTCTTCTGGCTTGTGATGTGTAGTCTTATTCCATCCTGCAGATAGAACATTACCGACAAGGTTACAGTCCACAAAACATAACTGATTTCAGTTCTCTCACCCGATATCACCATGTCGAGATAAGACATCTCAATGACGCTGTCGTATGTTAGCTCTCCCAGGTATTTTTCTGTCACATGCATGATCTCCGCTCTCAGTCTGCTCTGTATGTCCGGATGAAAAGCAAGCTCGTACAAAGCGTAGCTCAGTGTAGTGCCAGCTGTTTCAAAACCCCCCATAATAAAGATGAAAGCTTGGGCCACAAATTCGTCTCCGTCTATTTCTGAAAAAATAAAAGAAAAATTGATTGTCAGATCTTTGTGCTCACTTGTGCTGAATTGTGCTTTTCATGTTTTCATGTTTCAAAGCTGGTGCTTATTTTCGTTCTTATATGTTAGGTGTCTCGATTAAGCTAACATAGCTAAATATTTCCATAGAGCAGATTTCTTAGGTCCAATATCTTCTTTCAAAACCCGAAGTGTCATTGCCATGTTATAAAGATCCCTGTGCATTGTCTGATCCTGTGCAGGTTCAAGCGAATTTACACCCTTCTCTCCGAATTCCTTAAAATCCATTTTAAAGTTATCGTACCATATAACCCAAAGTATGGCAACTTGTTTTTCTCCGACAGTGCTATGACGACATTCCTCAGCAACACAGGAAAATCGTCCGAAAATTACGAAACAGAAACAATGTTGAAGGAGTGGGTAAACATTTCCTGTTAACAAAATGTCATTACATAAGAAAGAGTTGGAAGGTAACGTTTATAGCATATTACATGGAGACGCATTTCACTCAAATCGACGACTGGGACGTACTTCAGATGCAGTTTATAGTTGGATATCATTCATTTCCTTAGCATTAGCCATCACGTAAAACGTCTGTAATTCTGATTTAAGGTTTTCACAGCAGTGAGTATGACGATTTCTGTCGTCTGAGTTGTTGCGCCGTTGCAGAATGACCTCTGAAACGTTGGTAAACATCCACAATATTACAAGGCGCAACAACACAGAAGACAGAAAATTCGTCTGTAAGTCTGTTATCTTACCGAAATTCGAGCCCTCATTTCGACCGTCTCGAGATGTCTTTCCTTCTTTGACACTTCGTTCTCCCCTACTTCTCAACTCCATCATGGAATCCAGAAAGTCATTTCGTATGACTTTATGTTTCTCCCTAAGACAAATGTAAGAGCCAGTAACACCAACTGAAACGCCCTTATGGGAAGAATAGAGCATTATAGTCGATAATCCTTTCTATTACTGGGTTCTGGACTTCTGTTCAAGCTCTAGTGAATCGAACACAAGACATTGTTTCGGAAAATTCAAAGGGTACAATCAGCGTTTCCTTGTTTCTTATTAATGTATTCTTGAATTAAATTTTTATTGTAAGCAAATTCAAAATCTTCTTTGCTGGAAATTACCACACAGAAATACGTTGCGGGGGGTGGGGGTGGGTGGGAGTAGAAGTTAAGTGCATTCTTAAATTCATACTAGATAACAAATAGGTGGGCATATTTTTCTCTAGCCACCTTATTTCCGCGGATGTACTTTCATTTTTTCTTTGTCACAAGAGGCTGTGTGGACCCCAGATTCATTCTGGACGGGGAGTATAAAATTATAATTCTTCCCGCAGAAATTCTTTTATGTGTGTTCCTATGTACTTTTCGTCAATTAATTTTCTACATTCAGATGCACAAACAAAGCAGAGAAGGTGCAATTTTAGTTTATGTTTGAACCATGTTTATGTAATTTAATGATAAATATTTGTTATTTTTCACTTTCTTAAAAGCAAAGAGCATGTGTTCTTCACCTGTACTCCACAGTTTCCCACACAGTCCTCCTGATATAATCGGTTGTGTCGTCATCCAGTACCTTAAGATTCAATCTCTTATTAAGATTGGGCGCAAGGAACCCCAACAGTGCTGCCAATCCCTTCATAAAAGTGAAGTCAACCGCTTTGCGCATGTATCGTCTGAACTCGGCGTCGGGATTCTTGATTGAGTTGCTGTTGATGCCGAAGGCGCAAGACGCTATCACGTCGGTCGTGAACCTGGTCATCGTCTCTTTCACATCCACTGGGGTCCCTGTGAACGTTCCAAGATAAAGAAGTTGCTGCAAACGAATGTAGTGTTTATGACAAGTTAATTGAAGACTGTTGTCAATTTCTCTTCGCCACCTGACAAAACGGACTCGTCTCAGTCGAGACTGAGTCAGTAATTTTGCATGTAATAAAACGTATAATTAATGTGACATTTTACACACCAGTTTCAGTCGTCGATCGAAATTAATTGTTTTGACCTTCGCTAAAGGAACTTGGGAACTAAAAATTTGGATTTCCAACAAGAGTATATAGGACGCCACTTTGAAATGTGTAATTTGTGATCACTTACCGTCAGCCGTGACCTTGTCCAGGTACATCACCAGGTCTCTCCCAAAGATTTCCACCAGGTAGAACATCATCCTCATCTTTGCAGGTGTAAATACCGGGGTCAAGTTCAGTCTGACATGGCGCCAGCGTTGTCCTTTTAAAGAAGGCAAACTGTTTCCATACAATGGATCCAGTTTTTTGTCGAAAGTGAGAACATGGTCAATGAAGTTCTGCGCATCCTTTACCAGAATATTTTTCACCATGTCCAGGTCACGAATCAGCAAGCTCGGCTGGTGGAACGTGAAGATGCCCACAAACGGCTTGTCACTGTGTTCGTTGTAGATTCTCTGTAGACTCTGCCCTATATTCTCCTTCAGAAGGACCATTTCCTTCAGATTGCCTACAAACGGCAGGGGTTTTACGTAAGGGATGCCGAGTTTATTCCAGAAATTGAAGTTTCGAGTGAAATACAAGTACAAGAGAATAAGGAAAATCAATACAGGCGTTATGAGGATCAATGTTACCGACTCGAATATCAGCGCCATTATTGAACAGAAAGACGGAAATTTATTATGACAATTATTTTTACAAATTGAAGATTTAAGATTAAATTTTCAGTCATAAAATGATAAAAAAAATATGTCCTAGGTTATCAAATTCGGTTAGTGATCTGAACGTCCTCCTCTTTTCCGTATGAATATATTTTTTATTATTATTTTAATACTTTATACACGAGTTTATTTGAAAACAATTCTGCGAAAACACTTTCAAATGTAACACAACTGAATATAATACCACCAAATCTATTTTCATCTGTCTACCGTGGAAGCAGTAAGACGACTGGAAAGTTTATATAATGATTCTGTGTGGGAATGAAACGACATGGTTGCCAATTATTTCGCAGCAAGCAACTCGACCTTCAAAACATGTACGGATATAAAGGGTCCATGTCGCAAATAAAATTTTAAATGGGTTTCTTGTCTATGGTCCTAGCAGATGGCTGAAGTGTCTCCGCGTGTAGGCTGTTCATCGCAGTCCGCAGTGTATTATAGCAATAATTAATTTGTGCATTCTTATGGAAAAATTACCATTTTACAAGTACCAACATTTCTTCCCGTCTTGTTTCATCTTACCATCAAAATAGTTAATGCTGTTAGGTACTCCCTTACCTAACATTTCATCGAAAATAGTGAAGTGACTGGTGAAGTGCCAATGACCAGCAGATGAATCCTGATGAAAGGATCAGTTAAACGCTCAGAATTTTTTAAAATCGCACACTGGTACCCTCAAACTGGGCAGAAACGCAGATCATCTGCGGTTGATTTTTTGTGATAATTAAAACCGTAACAGCTCAAGAGCCTAAGCCGACTAGCTGGCTGCTGGCCTCACGTTCACATGCCTAAGCAGAGGTGGACGAACATCCAACCAGATATAGGATGACGTGTGGTCAGCACGACGAACCCCCAGCCATTGCTAGTTTTTCTGACCGGATTACGCTACTCGTTGTAGCTCCCCAATTTCCTCACGATGCTGGGATCTCACCGGTACCATAATCCTTATTGTTTATTGTGAGTTGTGATGTTTCTTCAATTCTAACTCAATATAAGGTAGTAATTACAGTATGTGTTAATGGTAACTTTCAAAAGTATTTCTACTATAGGTGGAGAAATAAATTATTGATAGGAATTGGAAATGGTTGTATGTGAACGGAAGAAAGAAAGCAGTACAAATTTTGAAGCTCTTCATTATGCAGTTTTCTCCATGCCCCGCCATCTCTTCTGGGCCCAAATGGGGTTCTATTAATGGACGGGAAATGTCTTAGGTAACTGACAGCTAGTAGCTTTTGAAGAAGATATATACTATATATTTCGTTATCCAATTGAATTCTTTTGTATTTTAGTTTACCAATGATAAAATACTAGCACCGTGAAGACACTGAAAAAACAATAAGTTCAGATGTTATTGTTGTTTACAACATTCCTTCATAAAAATTAGTTTGAGTCCACAATGTGTTTCAGAATTAAGAGATCCTCTGGAATTTGTGGTTGGAATTTCTCTTCTGCATTCGGGAAGAACCAGGTTCAAATCCTGGCATGAAGACCTTCTATCCTGACTCAAGTTATACTTTTTATTTTATATACGCACCGGGACAATTTCCTAAATTACGTTGCTACACCTCTTGTTCCATATCCTTTCCAATCCATTATCCAGCTCGGTCATTGCACCCGTTATAGTCTGTTACATACATATTCATTAAATACGAGCAAGGAATAAATGCAGAAATGTTATTTTTATTTCCATCTTCTTAAGCATGAATAAAAACACACGTAAATAGCAATTTACACACACTTCGCACATGTCAATGTACATCACAGAAATAGAGAAGCAGACTTCGAAGCTTCTGGTAGTTAGTTCATTAACTGAAATTTTGTCTATGTTAATTGCACAGGGCGACAGAAAAGCAAACTTTTAATATAGAATTAAAGGAACCACATTTTGTCGTCCACTTATTTTCGTCTTAATTGTAAAAAAACGAGTGATTCATGACCGAAGACGAAACTTAAATGCGTGTCAAAGAGAGCGGAATCTTCCCAATCGGATGGAACAGGAAAGATTTTGGGTCAATGACTATAGGCACAGGAGTGTCTTTGCAGGGCGCCACATCGTAATTGGAGAGTACGTGTATCAATCCCATCTTGACCTGTATCAGCCCGAACCGCATTCCTGTGAACAGAACCACAAGCTCAGCTGAGGAACAGAGTTGAATCATTAGATTAGAAAGCCAGGAATTTGCTATATTACATAGAAGACCTGGTCACCTAGTGTTGGTGGGTTAGTGAAGCATAGGGCTGTCTCTACGATGGAATATTCGCGTGGGTAAAACGGAGGGGAAGGCAAATACAATAATTATTTTGATTAGAAAACCTGTTTGTAAACGTCTCCTCGAAAGACTGAATTAAAGGTGTTAAGATAACATTCAAACGTATCTTAAAGATGTATTTCGTAACAGACTGAAGTCGACGAAATCGGTTTAAGTCAGTGACCAGTGACGGGCTCTGGTTGAGTGAAGGTAAAACTAGTAGGATCTGAGGTTTTGACGGCGGTGAGTTTGAAGATGGCTGTCTTCTGGGTTGTTGTGACGTGTAGTCTGGTAGAAATTTACTGACGTTTCAGAAGCCCATGCTACCTCCATCATCAGGACGATCGCCCTCGCGCTGATGATGGAGGTAGCATGGGCCTCTGAAACGTAGGTGGACATCTACCAGACAACACGGCACAAGGACCTAGAAGATAGCCATCTTCAAGGTAACACTTGTGCACCTCTGCCAGAATATTAGGGTAAACTACTAGGTAAATAATTTACAGTAAGTTATAAAGAGATTAATTTTCGTACAGTTTAATGTTGTCACCAGCAAATCTCCTTGAAATTTAATAGAGTTCTGTTAAACGATACACAAACTTCTCATTGTTCACACAGGGAAGAAACTTTATGCATAAGGTATATATCCATTATTGCATTTAGCTTGGCTTGGCTGGACGAACTTCTGGTAGTACAGAGAGAGAGATTCTGCGGGTTGTCCGTTTACTTAGGAAAGACGAATTTATATTGGCTTAGTGGTTGCAGCACACCGTCCTAATTATCCATGCATTCCGGCATCACGCCCGGCAATGAAATAATTAGGGACGTGTTGATCCTATCAGTAGTATGATAACTCCTGCTGTATTTTCACTAAACGGAACCTACAAACTATTATTCTTTGAACGTGTTTAAAATGTTTAAGAATTCGTTTATTAACTTCACAATATACAAAGTTTTATATATAATGAAAATAAATATTGTCCATTAAGGATAACTTATTTAGCATTTTTACATAAACATATTTTATTACAACACCCTGAAGTCGGAAATCATTTTCAGGTCTAAAAATCTACAAAGTCGTGCAGAGATTTTGTACTCAAAATGTATACCCATTATTTATGGAAGTGGTAATATTGTAACACTTAGCATTTATCATAGGCATATTATAATATTCACGTACTTTCAACTTCCTATTATTAGTGATAATGTCGAATCCATGTGTGTTCGCACTTACCGATGCACATACGAGGACCTTCACCAAACGGTAAGTGTGTGTAGCTGGGTCGATTCTGCTTATTATCCTCTGTGAATCGTTCGGGATCGAATTTCTCTGGTTCTGGGAAGTACTTCGGGTCATTCTGAATACCCAGTACCGGTATGTAAATTGCGATTCCGTTTGGTAGTATTACTGTTCCCTTTCCCGAAGGGGAAGGAAGTTTGTAGTCACTGAGGCACGTCCGATCCAAGAATGTAACTACCGGGTACTTCCTCAGTGTCTCTGAAAGAACAGAGTGGAAGCCAGGGTATTGAAGAAAGGACGAACAGAGACAGGTAATTCAACACAAAACAAGAGATGAAATGTGTAGCTGGTGCTCATAATTCAAAACATAATAAAATATATAGTGTTGATAAATCAAAACGTAAGAATTTATTTAGTGCTCAACAAAAATTGGTTATCAAACATTTAACAAGGGATAAAGTGTTAAAAAGCCACTGATAATTAAAGAAAGCCTTCCGAAGGAAATCCTGTATATTTGGTAAAATCTTTCATTTGTGACTGTGAAACACTGCAAAAGTCCATTTAATATTTTTAACAACATAAACACAGTTTCCCATTGAAATATTTTTTTTTATAGTTTACAAGGCTGACACTCGAATGTAAAAGATACCTACCTGTATCCTACCTATCGTAATGGTTTATGGATTCACGCTTTCCTGTTGTTTTTTCTGTGCAGAACAAATTCGACACGATACATTTTGGAACATTTAATGAACAGGCTTCTTACGTAGCTGCAGACAATATGTCATTGCTGCACCGGAGGACAAGATCTCTTCCGTATTTGCGAGCGGTGCTACAATTCTTCATGCTCTTTCGAGCTTCTAGTTAAAAATAATTTCAGCTGAATTAATTTGTTGCCTTATGATAGTTAGAGACTAAACAGTTGATATAGTCGTCCAGTAAGCAAGAGTAACCCGGATAAATTAAGTCTCCAGAAACAATCATAGGAAGAAAACATGAATTGTCAATGTTGTTTTCCCGGTTTTTCATCAGGGCTCACGAAAACCTGCGTCGCATCTCAGAACAACTCTGACATATTCACTGTCGTGGCAACATCAGATCTCACGAAAAATATTACCCCTGTGTGATATGAGGTTTATCAGGAGCTGGATGTCTGGAATGTGGTCTTCTGGTTTGTGATGTGTAGTCTTATTCCATTCTGGAGATAGAACATTACCGACAAGGTTACAGTCCACAAAACATAACTGATTTCAGTTCTCTCACCCGATACCACCATGTCGAGATAAGACATCTCAATGACGCTGTCGTATGTTAGCTCTCCCAGGTATTTTTCTGTCACCTGCATGATCTCCGCTCTCAGTCTGCTCTGTATGTCGGGATGAAAAGCAAGCTCGTACAAAGCGTAGCTCAGTGTACCGCCGGCTGTTTCAAAACCCCCCGCAATAATGACGAAAGCTTGGGCCACTAATTCGTCTCCGTCTATTTCTGAAAAAATAAAATATAAATTGAGAGTCAGATCTTTGTGCTCACTTGTGCTGAATTGTGCTTTTCATGTTTTCATGTTTCAAAGCTGGTGCTTATTTTTGTTCTTATATGTTAGGTGTCTCGATTAAGCTAACATAGCTAAATATTTCCATAGAGCAGATTTCTTAGGTCCAATATCTTCTTTCGAAACCCGAAGTGTCATTGCCATGTTATAAAGATCCCTGTGCATCGTCTGATCCTGTGCAGGTTCAAGCGAATTCACACCCTTCTCTCCGAATTCCTTAAAATCCATTTTAAAGTTATCGTCCCATATAACGCAAAGTATGGCAACTTGTTTTTCTCCGACAGTGCTATGACGACATTCCTCAGCAACACAGGAAAATTGTCCGAAAATTACGAAACAGAAACAATGTTGAAGGAGTGGGTAAACATTTCCTGTTAACAAAATGTCATTACATAAGAAAGAGTTGTAAGGTAACGTTTATAGCATATTACATGGAGACGCATTTCACTCAAATCGACGACTGGGACGTACTTCAGATGCAGTTTATAGTTGGATATTATTCATTTCCTTAGCATTAGCCATCACGTAAAACGTCTGTAATTCTGATTTAAGGTTTTCACAGCAGTGAGTATGACGATTTCTGTCGTCTGAGTTGTTGCGCCGTTGCAGAATGACCTCTGAAACGTTGGTAAACATCCACAATATTACAAGGCGCAACAACCCAGAAGACAGAAAATTCGTCTGTAAGTCTGTTATCTTACCGAAATTCGAGCCCTCATTTCGACCGTCTCGAGATGTCTTTCCTTCTTTGACACTTCGTTTTCCCCTACTTCTCAACTCCATCATGGAATCCAGAAAGTCATTTCGTATGACTTTATGTTTCTCCCTACGACAAATGTAAGAGCCAGTAACACCAACTGAAACGCCCTTATGTGAACAATAGAGCATTATAGTCGATAATCCTTTCTATTACTGGGTTCTGGATTTCTGTTCTACCTCTAGTGAATCGAACACAAGACATTGTTTCGGAAAATTCAAAGGGTACAATCAGCGTTTCCTTGTTTCTTATTAATGTATTCTTGAATTAAATTTTTATTGTAAGGAAATTCAAAATCTTCTTTGCTGGAAAATACCACACAGAAATACCTTGCGGGCGGGGCGGGGCGGGGCGGGGGGGGTTGAGTAGAAGTTAAGTGCATTCTTAAATTCATACTAGATAACAAATAGGTGGGCATATTTTTCTCTGGCCACTTTATTCCCGAGGATGTACTTCCATTTTTTCTTTGTCACAAAATTATATTTCCTCCTGCGGAAATTCTTTTATATGTGTTCCTATGTACTTTTCGTCAATTAATTTTCTACATTCAGTTGCACAAACGAAGCAATTTTAGTTTATGTTTGAACCATGTTTATGTAATTTAATGATAAATATTTGTTATTTTGCACTTTCTTAAAAGCAAAGAGCAAGTGTTCTTCACCTGTACTCCACTGTTTCCCACACAGTCCTCCTGATATAATCGGTTGTGTCGTCATCCAGTATCTTAAGATTCAATCTCTTATTGAGATTGGGCGCAAGAAAACCCAACAGTGCTGCCAATCCCTTCATAAAAGTGAATTCAACCGCTTTGCGCATGTATCGTCTGAACTCGGCGTCGGGATTCTTGATTGAGTTGCTGTTGATGCCGAAGGCGCAAGACGCTATCACGTCGGTCGTGAACCTGGTCATCGTCTCTTTCACATCCACTGGGGTCCCTGTGAACGTTGCAAGATAGAGAAGTTGCTACAAACGAATGTAGTGTTTATGACACGTTAATTTTGAAGACTGTTGTCAATTTCTCTTCGCCACCTGACAAAACGGACTCGTCACAGGCGAGACTTAGTCAGTAATTTTGCATGTAATAAAACGTATAATTAATGTGACATTTTACACACCAGTTTCAGTCGTCGATCGAAATTAATTGTTTTAACCTTCGCTAAAGGAACTTGGGAACTAAAAATTTGTATTTCTAACAGGAGTATATAGGACGCCACTTTGAACTGTGTAATTTGTGATCACTTACCGTCAGCCGTGACCTTGTCCAGGTACATCACCAGGTCTCTACCACAGATTTCCACAAGGTAGAACATCATCCTCATCTTTGCTGGTGTAAATACCGGGGTCAAGTTCAGTCTGACATGGCGCCAGCGTTGTCCTTTTAAAGAAGGCAACATGTTTCCATACAATGGATCCAGTTTTTTGTCGAAAGAGGTAACACGGTCAATGAAGTTCTGCGCATCCTTTACCAGAATATTCTTCACCAAGTCCAGGTCACGAATCAGCAAGCTCGGCTGGTCGAATCCGAAGATGCCCACAAACGGCTTGTCACTGTGTTCGTTGTAGATTCTCTGTAGACTCTGCCCTATATGCTCCTTCAGAAGCACCACTTCCTTCAGATTGCCTACAAACGGCAGGGGTTTTGCGTAAGGGATGCCGAGTTTATTCCAGAAATCGAAGTTTCGAGTGAAATACAAGTACAAGAGAATAAGGAAAATCAATACAGGCGTTATGACGATCAATGTTACCGACTCGAATATCAGCGCCATTATTCAACAGAAAGACAGAAATTTATTATGAAAATTATTTTTACAAATTGAAGATTGAAGATTAAATTTCCAGTCATCAAATGATAAAACAATATGTCCTAGGTTATGAAATTCGGTTATTGATCTGAACGTCCTCCTCTTTTCCGTATGAATATATATTTTATTATTATTTTAATACTTTATACACGAGTTTATTTGAAAACAATTCTGCGAAAACACTTTCAAATGTAACACAACTGAATAGAATACCACCAAATCTATTTTCATCTGTCTACCGTGGAAGCAGTAAAACGACTGGAAAGTTTATATAATGATTCTGTGTGGGAATGAAACGACATGGTTGCCAATTATTTCGCAGCAAGCAACTCGACCTTCAAAACATGTACGGATATAAAGGGTCCATGTCGCAAATAAAATTTTAAATGGGTTTCTTGTCTATGGTCCTAGCAGATGGCTGAAGTGTCTCCGCGTGTAGGCTGTTCATCGCAGTCCGCAGTGTATTATAGCAATAATTAATTTGTGCATTCTTATGGAAAAATTACCATTTTACAAGTACCAACATTTCTTCCCGTCTTGTTTCATCTTACCATCAAAATAGTTAATGCTGTTAGGTACTCCCTTACCTAACATTTCATCGAAAATAGTGAAGTGACTGGTGAAGTGCCAATGACCAGCAGATGAATCCTGATGAAAGGATCAGTTAAACGCTCAGAATTTTTAAAATCGCACACTCGTACCCTCAAACTGGGCAGAAACGCAGATCATCTGCGGTTGATTTTTTGTGATAATTAAAACCGTAACAGCTCAAGAGCCTAAGCCGACTAGCTGGCTGCTGGCCTCACGTTCACATGCCTAAGCAGAGGTGGACGAACATCCAACCAGATATAGGATGACGTGTGGTCAGCACGACGAACCCCCAGCCATTGCTAGTTTTCCTGACCGGATTACGCTACTCATTGTAGCTCCCCAATTTCCTCACGATGCTGGGTTCTCACCGGTACCATAATCCTTATTGTTTATTGTGAGTTGTGATGTTTCTTCAATTCTAACTCAATATAAGGTAGTAATTACAGTATGTGTTAATGGTAACTTTCAGAAGTATTTCTACTATAGGTGGAGCAATAAATTATTGATAGGAATTGGAAATGGTTGTATGTGAACGGAAGAAAGAAAGCAGTACAAATTTTGAAGCTCTTCATTATGCAGTTTTCTCCATGCCCCGCCATCTCTTCTAGGCCTGATGGGGTTCTATTAAGGGACGGGAAATTTCTTAGCTATCTGAGAAGATATAAGCTTTTGAAGAAGATATATACCATATATTTCGTTATCCAATTGAATTCTTTTGTATATGAGTGTACTAATGATAAAATACTAGCACCGTGAAGACACTGAAAAAACAATAACTTCAGATCTTATTGTTGTTTACAACATTCCTTCATAAACATTAGTTTGAGTACACAATGTGTTTCAGAATTAAGAGATCCTCTTTTATTTGTGGTTGGAATTTCTCTTTTGCATTCGGGAAGAACCAGGTTCAAATCGCGGCATGATGACCTTGAATCCTGGCTGAAGTTTACTTTTAATTTTACATACGCACTGGGACAATTTCCAATATTAGGTTAATACTTCTCTTATTCCATATCCTTTCCAATTCATTATCCAGCTCGGTCATTGCACTCGTTATAGTCTGTTACATACATATTCATTAAATACGAGCAAGGAATAAATGCAGAAATGTTATTTTTGTTTCCATCTTCTTAAGCATGAATAAAAACACACGTAAATAGCAATTTTCACACACTTCGCACATGTCAATGTACATCACAGAAATAGAGAAGCAGACTTCGAAGCTTCTGGTAGTTAGTTCATTAACTGTAATTTCGTCTATATTAATTGCACAGGGCGACAGAAAAGCAAACTTTTAATATAGAATTAAAGAGAACCACATTTTGTCGTCCACTTATTTTCGTCTTAATTGTAAAAAACGAGCGATTCATGACCAAAGACGAAACTTAAATGCGTTTGAAGGACAGCGGCATCTTCCCTTGGGTCAGCAGCAAAAAGGATTTGGGGTCATAGACGACAGGCACAGGAGTTTCTTTGCAAGGCGCCACCTCGTAACTGGAGAGCACGTGTATCAGTCCCGCCTTGACCTGCATCAGCCCGAACCGCATTCCTGTGAACAGAACCGCAGGCTCATATTATAAAGTTAATTTCACTTTTCCATCACACTTCGCCTTATGTCACTTCTGAATGTATGGTTTAGAAGCTTGAAAATACCAAGAACATGAAACACGTTAAACGTCGTGGTCGAGTGGTTAGAATATTTTAATTGTACACTGGAAGCGTGGTGTTAAAATCTAACTTTGAAAGTGAACTAAATATGAAAGAAATGAAAAGAGATGCTGAGGAACAGAGTTGTATCTAAGAATGACGATGAACATAATAAATTTAGTATATATTATATTTCGCGGAATTTCTTGAATAATTTGTGTCTCCTGATATTATTAGGATATAAATGCAGAAGACTACAGTGGGTTGGGCGTGTGTGTGAACTGAAGGTGACAATGAATTAGTACAATATTTTGTTTATGTGATTTTACAGTAAATGTCTGCTTGGCGGACTGCAAAGAAAATGGCGCGATAAAATTGGATGTTGTGCTGAGGTTTTCTTATTCTGAGATGTGTGTTCAATGGCGAGCTTTCGTGTTACTGGTGTTCAACGATTGCATTTTGGGTACGAAATTACGCCTAATCTGCTACAGAAAACAAATTGCAGAACTTTAAAGAATTAGCATTGAATGAGTTAAAGGTCTCACAGACACCGGATATTTATCTTGAAATTAAATGAGTTTTTGGAAATAGTATATATTGATTTATGAAACTTGAATTCCACAGTGCTATTTATATTATGTGTATCACAATTGTCAATTAAAGTAACTTATTTCCCACTTTTCGAATAAGAATACCTTATAACGTCCTTAAACTTGAGGTAATTTCCTAAGTCTGAGAATCAGCAAGGCAGTGCAGAAATTCTCTGACCTAAATGTAGACCAATAATACACGTAAATGTTTATATTATAACTATTATTATTTATTACAGATCAGTTACTAACCTAACGAATTTTAATTCCGATTTGAAAATCTCTACCTTGCTTGATTATATATTTGTACTAACCTATGCACCTACGAGGACCTTCCCCAAAAGGGAAGTAAGTGTAGTTTGGCTGATTATGCTGATTTTCTTCTGTGAAACGTTCCGGATCGAATTTCTCCGGTGTTGGGTAGTATTTTGGGTCATTCTGAATTGCCACCACCGAGATGTAAATTCCGGTCCCTGCTGGGAGTATTATTGTTCCCTTTCCTGAAGGGGATGGAAGCTCATAGTCATTGACGCATTTCCGATCCAGAAATGAAATCACCGGATACCTCCTCAGCGTCTCTGTAAAACGGAATGGAAATCAGTGAGGAGAAGTAAAGCGGAATGGACACTGGAAATTGACGACACAACAATGGATAGTGTGCCCAAGAGTTACTGGTAATTTAACGAATAAGAGGTTGAATTCCCAAGTCCTGATAATAACTGAGAACATAATAGGGGCAGAGTGCTCGACAACTGCTAGTATTTGAAATCATAACAAGGGCTACCGTGCAAAGACCTGCTTGTAATTCAGGACGGAACGTATACTGTGAGAATTACCTGTTATTAATTTCAAACTTAAGGAGGAATAGAGTGCTGAACAGATGTAAAACCACACTGCGTTACAATACAGAAGACCAACAGTGAATTCAGAAATGCTAAGAGAATCTCACATGTGAAGAGACATGTTACATGTGTAAGTTTAGTGCTTTTAGTATTTTAAAACTTGTGGTTTGTGGTCTCATGTATTGTAATGCTTAATCATACCAACGATTTGTAAGAACACGTCGCTTACATCTTCTGTCTTGAAGATTGAGCTTCACAAATCATAACATCACAATCCATAAAACATAAACGATTTCAATCCGCTTACCTCTGACCACCATGTCGAGATAAGACATCTCACGGATGCGGTCGTATGTGAGCTCTCCGTGGTGTTTGTCCAGAACCTGCGTTATCTCCGCCCTCAGTCTCTGCTGAATCTCAGAATGCAAAGCGAGTTCGTACAAAGCGTAGCTCAGTGTAGTGCCCGATGTTTCAAAACCCGCTGCTAGAAATGCGAAAGCCTGTGCCACAAATTCGTCTCCGTCTATTTCTGAAATAGGAAAATATATCGCTGTCGTATTGTCTTCGTTTTCTACTTTCGATATACACTGCTTTGTCTTGTTTTGTTGCTACGAAGGTGGTGCATATTTTCGCACTTGACATTTACGTGTGTCAATTACATGAATGTTTATTTGCGTAGAGTTTTCTGGTCCATTGTCTTTGATGTGGTGAAAACCTTACCAGTTCCGAATGAAATCAGAAATGTTATTACCATGTTGTCATTATCCCAGCACTTAACATCTCCGCGGATGTAACTTCCATTTGTCAACACCACGTTTCTGTTGATATTGAAAGCAGAAGTATTTTTTTCGTAATTATACCGCTTCATTTTCTGTACACCACCTATCCCTTTACTGTTTTGTAAGTTATTGTGAAAGCTTTCTGATTTTACGAAAATTTATTAAATAAGTCTGCCATGTAGCATCGTTATTGAGAACCTGATCTGTAATGTAAATTATATACAATATCCTCACTTATAGAGACAGTAATAATACATCATAGTAATATTCAAATGATTTGACTCTTTAAAACGCTAGTGCCCAGAAACCAGCTCATAAGCTATAGGTTCTTGTAAAATTGGTGCTAGAATTACGTCATGATATTGTAACCAAATAGAAACATGAAACTCACGGTGAGCTTCACTCGCATTCCAGTGGGATTCAGAGAAAGTACCGACCTGATAGAAATTATCAAGAGTACTCTTTCCTAATCTGTTTGAATCTTCGCCCCCTAGACTCAGCCTTTTTGCACTCAGGCAATGCGAGGACGCCTCATCGCTGCGAGTTACGAAACTTGGAAAGAAAAGCGGAAGATTTAGGTGAAACGAAAGCACGAATTTAGTATTGTCGCTTGTGTGGCAAGGCTATTTTAAAAGTTCACCTGCATTCGCGTTTTGTGTGAGCCTACGTAAATTTTTGCGATTAAATTAAAATGTTCCTCGTACTGTTTAGAAGTTAAATTTGATGCATTATTTTGGTATTACCCATATCATATAAAAGAATGCTCTCAACTTACCAAAATGTGAATCGTTCTCTTGACTCTTTGCTGGTATTTTGTCTTCTTGGACGCTCCTTTTCCATTTATTTCTCATTTCGATCATAGAATCCAGAAAATCATTTCGTATAACCTCATTCTTCTCCCTATGACAGAAAATGTTAAAAGATCGTTGAGAAGGAATATGGAATTGCAAATATTTATTTGGTATTAAATTTATTGAAGAAACTGTCCACAGTTAAGTATCTGAAACACACAACAGCGTTTCAGAGAATATGATATCCAATTACGGCAATCTTTAGCGGCCTAGACTAATTTATTTTGACAATGGAGGGTGAAATTTGTCTCTGATCTTTTGATCAATAACTCCAGCTACAACTGCATGTAACTCCCACTTCAGCTTAAATGTGTGATACTGAGGAACGATGATAAATTGAATATTTTCACTCTATAGAACATAAACTCAAATACACGCTCATATGAAACAGTACAATTGTGTTTAAACACTTTCTGTTTTAAAAATATAAGAGCATGTTAATATTAACCCCTGGTCATTATCGTGATCCTGTTCAATTATCCATAGCGAATGAGGCTATAATATTAATTTTATAAAATGCAAGGGGGTCCCGATTTTCAGACTAGTCGGCGAGTAAATGACGAGTTCCTCTTTCCTGAAATTTATAAATAATTCTAAAATATTTTGATGCTTGTATTCTACACTTGGGTAAATGTAAAAAAAATTATACTTTTTCATTGTAAATTTTCGTTTGATGATGAATTTTATTTTATTAACGAATTTATTTCCTTAACATGTTTACTATTTTGAATATACTAATAGATATAGTAGAGAAATAATATACATATTTTCCAGACCTGTAATCCACTGTCTGCCAAACGGCCTTCCTGATGTAGTTGGTTGTGTCGTCATCCACAAATTTCAGCTTCAAGATCCTCTTAAGATTAGGCGCGAAGAACATTGTCAGACCAGCCAATCCTCTTCTAATTGAGAAGTCGAAAATATTGCGCATGTATCGTCTGAACTCTGCGTCGGGATTCTTGAGCGAGTTGCTGTTAATGCCGAAGGCGCAAGACGCTATCACGTCGGTCGTGAACCTAGCCGTCGTCTCTCTCACATCTACTGGGGTCCCTGTGAATATTATGAAATAAGTAAGCTGATTCATACAACATTGTCTTCTGTTCGTTTCAGTCCACAGAAATAATAAAAATCGAAGTTGTCGTTGTCGTTGTCATGGTATATGTAGATCTGGCTCGTACGTACAGACTGCAAATGTAAATTTCTGAGGAAAACCCGGACTGTAACGATGTCGACCTTCTGGGATGTGACGCCGTGTGAACTTGCAAGTATTTACGTAGCTACTACGCACAAGTACACATGGAGTCTTAGTCCAGGAGAAGAACATCGCAATTCTCAACGCCGTGAAAACTGAAATTTCGGTATCGCTTAGACATTTGACGAGTAACAAGTGTTGCGCAAATTGAACAATTTTAAACAAAGTTTAAAACAAAGGGAACTTATAGTTATAACTTTCCTGGTGCATTAAATATAGTCAAATATAATCATCTGATTCAATTTCATGTACTCTGTATATTCTGATTAGGGATGTATATGATGCCGCTTAGGATCACTTACCGTCAGCTGTGACCATGTCCAGATATTTCACCAGGTCCTTGCCACAGAGTTCCACAAGGTAGAACATCAACTTCATCTTTGCCGATGTAAATACCGGAGTCAGGTTCACTCTGACACGGCGCCAGCGTTGTCCTTTTGTCACAAATATGGCCTTTCCAAGCAGAGGGTCTAGGTTTTCGTCAACTGCGATGACACGGTCAATGAAGTTCTGCGCATCCTTTACCAGAATATTCTTCACCAAGTCCAGGTCGCGAATCAACAAATTCGGCTGATCGAACGCGAAGATGCCCACAAACGGCTTGTCGCTATGTTCGCTGTAGATTCTTTGAAGAGTCTTCCCTATATTTTCCTTCAGGAACATCACTTCCTTTAGATTGCCTACAAACGGCAGGGGTTTTACGTAAGAGACACCGAGTTCCTTCCAGAAGTTGAAGTTTCGAGTGAAATAAAAGTATAAATAAATAAACAAGCCACACAAAATTGTGAAGAGAGCGAGTGTTATGTAATTAAATATAAGAGCCATTATTGGAAATTAACACTGAATTTATTAAAGACGATATTATGACCACTTATGCACATTTAAACTTTAAAAACAATTTTCCAAAGCAATATGAAACGAAAAAAACAGTGTATTCAAGGCTGTTATAACTTTGAAGTGACTTTACGCCTCCCATCAATGTGTTAGAAAAAAATCTTGTTTTCGTGTTTATTGTAATCAATGTACGACCTGTTTTGAAAACAATTGTGCCAAGAGTTGAGAAGGTGATGCCGTTTAACAGAATGCAGTAAAATCTGTTTCAGTGTGTCCTCTTTAAAGGCAGTAAGAAAACTGATCTTTCTGGCTTGGATCGGATTTGCAAGAAGCGAATTACGTTGCTTCCACTATCACGCAACAAGAAACTCGACCTTCAGACATGTACGGCTGTAAAAGGACCTTGAGACTGTTATATTTGCATCTAGGCTTTGTGCCCTTCAGAGAGCGGCTCCTGATCTCTATCGACATCATTTATGAACTTGTATTCCATTAATCACTGACGGCCCGTGGCGTATTTACATCAATAAACTATTATTAAAATGCTCTTTTTTATGAGATACACAATTTTTTACAAGTGCGAAATGTTTTTCGCTGTTCGTTCCCTCTTAAAAACGAAAATGTTAATGCTCACTATTCGGTATTTCTCCGTGTAATATTCTATCGACACGTTGCAAAATGGCTGGTAGATAAGAGGTGGATAAAGGTGAACTTTTGTGGGAGATGAAGCGATGGCGTAAAGGGGATGCAGGATGACGATATGAAAGTAGTTAGTTGTCGCTGAAATGTAAAGGTCCCATTCGACTACTTTCTAAAATCTGAACATTGGATCTTTCAGCAGTGATCTTTGAGCTGGTTGCAATCTTCCATCCCCACATTACACTAAGGTAATTGATTGGAAACAGGGAGTAATTCTTCACATTTTCGCTTTGTTATCTTCACTGTGAAACCGCGACATTGAGTCTTTATTTCTTTTAATGTGCTCGTAGGAACACGATTTCCTGTTTTTGCACTCCGTGATTTAGCGTTCTTCTGATTCAGATTTTCAAGGCGACTAACGCAGTTGTGCTTCGGCAAAGACAAAGCAAAAAACAAGAACAACAACAACATGTGTTTCCTTCAATGTCATCTAGGTTTCTAATGTCAGGGGCACCTGAAAGGCATACGATTACATGATGAGGATGCCAGTAAATGCTGTGCAGAGATTCCAGAGACACGCATGAGGCCCAACCTCAGTTTGCCAAGTTCCTCTCAGGACTGACAATCAGCAGTGGATGGAGTATGCACATGAAAGATCATGTTTTGTGGGGTTTACGATTCCATAATTTTACATGCTCATATTTGCTGCACTGTCCAGCAATTCCCTTCTCTAACCGACGGGTATTTGTAAGCAGAGACTCGCTGGTATCGATAGCGATAAACTAATCGGGAAGCCTCTGTCAGAAAGATGCTTCTTCATATAAGATGATCACAATCCAGAACATCAACTTCGGCATTCATGAATTTATTTAACGTTGACGAGTTGGAAAAGAGCGGTCAAGTCGAGTTTCTGGACCTTGTGAACGCTGTAATGAACCTTAGAATTCCATTAACTAATTAATTAGCTAGCTTAGGGAACACTTCTTTCATGCTTCCCGAACAGTACCCGGTGCACACCTCTTGTCACATCCGTGCACGCCACATGCCCCGCCCATCTCATTCTTCTCAACTTAATCACAATGATAATGTTGGGAGAGCAGTACAAATTTTGAAGCTCATCATTATGCAGTTTTCTCCATGCCCCGCCGTTTCTCATCTACGCTCAGATGGGGTTCTATTAAGGGACGGAAATGTCTCAGCTATCTGAGACACTAAAAGCTTTTGAAGAAGATATATACCATATACTTCGTTATCCAATTGAATTCTTTTGTATATGAGTGTACTAATGATAAAATACTAGAACCGTGAACACACTGAAAAAACAATAAGTTCAGATGTTATTGTTGTTTGTTTAATTTGTGTTTGGAATTTCTCTTCTGCATTCGGGAAGAACCAGGTTCAAATCGCGGCATGAAGACCTTCAATCCTGACTCAAGTTATACTTTTTATTTTATATACGCACTGGGACAATTTCCTAAATTACGTTGCTACACCTCTTGTTCCATATCCTTTCCAATCCATTATCCAGCTCGGTCATTGCACTCGTTATAGTCTGTTACATACATATTCATTAAATACGAGCAAGGAATAAATGCAGAAATGTTATTTCTATTTCCATGTTCTTAAGCATGAATAAAAACACAAGTAAATATCAATTTACACACACTTCGCACATGTCAATGTACATCACAGAAATAGAGAAGCAGTCTTCGAAGCTTCTGGTAGTTAGTTCATTAACTGAAATTTTGTCTATGTTAATTGCACAGGGCGACAGAAAAGCAAACTTTTAATATAGAATTAAAGGAACCACATTTTGTCGTCCACTTATTTTCGTCTTAATTGTAAAAAAACGAGTGATTCATGACAAAAGACGAAACTTAAATGCGTGTCAAGGAGAGCGGAATCTTCCCAATCGGAAGGAACAGGAAACATTTTGGGTCATAGACTATAGGCACAGGTGTTTCTTCGCAGGGCGCCACATCATAACTGGAGAGTACGTTTATCAATCCCATCTTCACCTGTATCAGCCCGAACCGCATTCCTGTGAACAGAACCACAAGCTAAGCTGAGGAACTGAGTTGAATCTAATAGGCATGAAGAAAGCCAGGAATTTGCTATATTACAGAGAAGACCTTTCCTTTTTGATTTATCGTGGTCATTTAGTGTTGGTGGGTTAGTGAAGCATAGGGCTGTCTCTACGATGGGTTAGACGCGTGGGTAAAACGGAGGGGAAGGCAAATGCAATAATTGTTTGATTAGCAAACCTGTTTGTAACGTCTCCTCGAAAGACTGAATTAAAGGTGTTGAGATAACATTCAAACGTTTCTTAAAGATGTATTTCGTAACATACTGAAGTCGACGAAATCGGTTTAAGTCAGTGATCAGTGAAGGGCTCTGGTTGAGTGAAGGTAAAACTAGTAGGATCTGAGGTTTTGACGGCGGTGAGTTTGAAGATGGCTGTCTTCTGGGTTGTTGTGACGTGTAGTCTGGTAGAAATTTACTGACGTTTCAGAAGCCCATGCTACCTCCATCATCAGGACGATCGCCCTCGCGCTGATGATGGAGGTAGCATGGACCTCTGAAACGTAGGTGGACATCTACCAGACAACACGGCACAAGGACCCAGAAGACAGCCATCTTCAAGGTAACACTTGTGCACCTCTGCCAGAATATTAGGGTAAACTACTAGGTAAATAATTTGCAGTAAGTTATAAAGAGATTAATTTTCGTACAGTTTAATGTTGTCACCAGAAAATCCCCTTGAAATTTAATAGAGTTCTGTTAAACGATACATAAACTTCTCATTGTTCACACAAGGAAGAAACTGTATGCATAAGGTATACATCCATTATCGCATTTAGCTTGGCTTGGCCGGACGAACTTCTGGTAGTACAGAGAGAGAGATTTTGCGGGTTGTCCGTTTACTTAGGAAAGGCGAATTTATATTGGCTTAGTGGTTGCAGCACACCGTCCTAATTATCCATGCATTCCGGCATCACGCACGGCAATGAAATAATTAGGGACGTATTTATCCCATCAGTAGTATGATAACTCCTGCTGTATTTTCAGTAAACGGAACCTACAAACTGTTATTCTTTGACCGTGTTTAAAATGTATAAGAATTCGTTTATTAACCTTACAATATACAAAGTTTTATATATAATGAAAATAAATATTGTCCATTGAGGATATCTTATTTATCATTTTTACATAAACATATTTTATTACAAAACTCTGAAGCCGGAAATAATTTTCAGGTCTAAATATCTACAAAGCCGTGCAGAGATTTTGTACTCAAAATGTATACCCATTATTTATGGAAGTGGTAATATTGTAACACTTAGCATTTATCATAGGCATATTATAATATTCACGTACTTTCAACTTCCTATTATTAGTGATAATGTTGAATCCATGTGTGTTCGCACTTACCGATGCACGTACGAGGACCTTCCCCAAACGGGAAGTGTGTGTAGCTGGGTCGATTCTGCTTATTATCCTCTGTGAATCGTTCGGGATCGAATTTCTCTGGTTCTGGGAAGTACTTCGGGTCATTCTGAATACCCAGTACCGGTATGAAAATTGCGATTCCGTTTGGTAGTATTACTGTTCCCTTTCCCGAAGGGGAAGGAAGTTTGTAGTCACTGAGGCACGTCCGATCCAAGAATGGAGCTACCGGGTACTTCCTCAGTGTCTCTGAAAGAAGAGAGTGGAAGCCAGGGTATTGAAGAAAGGACGAACAGAGACAGGTAATTCAACACAAAACAAGAGATGAAATGTGTAGCTGGTGTTCATAATTCAAAACATAATAAAATATATAGTGTTGATAAATCAAAACGTAAGAATTTATAAAGTTCTCAACAAAAATTGGTTATCAAACATTTAACAATGGATAAAGTGTTAAAAAGCCACTGATAATTAAAGAAAGCCTTCCCAAGGAAATCCGGTATATTTGGTAAAATCTTTCATTTGTGACTCTGAAAGACCGCAAAAGTCCATTTAATATTTTTAACAACATAAACACAGTTTCCCATTGAAATATTATTTTGTTTATATAGTTTACAAGGCTGACACTCGAATGTAAATATACCTACCTGTATCCTACTTATCGTCATGGTTTATGGATTCACGCTTTCCTGTTGTTTTTTGTGTGCAGAACAAATTCGACACGATACATTTTGGAACATTTAATGAACAGGCTTCTTACGTACCTGCAGACAATATGTCATTGCTACACCGGAGAACAAGATCTATTCCGTATTTGCGATCCGTGCTACAATTTTTCATGCTCTTTCGAGCTTCTAGTTAAAAATAATTTCAGCTGAATTAATTTGTTGCCTTATGATAGTTAGAGACTAAACAGTTGATATAGTCGTCCAGTAAGCAAGAGTAACCCGGATAAATTAAGTCTCCAGAAACAATCATAGGAAAAAAACATGAATTGTCAATGTTGTTTTCCCGGTTTTTCATCAGGGCTCGTGAAAACCTGCGTCGCAACTCAGAACAGCTCTAACATATTCACTGTCGTGGCAACATCAGATCTCACGAAAAATATTACCCCTGTGTGATATGAGGTTTATCAGGAGCTGGATGTCTGGAATGTGGTCTTCTGGCTTGTGATGTGTAGTCTTATTCCATCCTGCAGATAGAACATTACCGACAAGGTTACAGTCCACAAAACATAACTGATTTCAGTTCTCTCACCCGATATCACCATGTCGAGATAAGACATCTCAATGACGCTGTCGTATGTTAGCTCTCCCAGGTATTTTTCTGTCACATGCATGATCTCCGCTCTCAGTCTGCTCTGTATGTCCGGATGAAAAGCAAGCTCGTACAAAGCGTAGCTCAGTGTAGTGCCAGCTGTTTCAAAACCCCCCACAATAAAGATGAAAGCTTGGGCCACAAATTCGTCTCCGTCTATTTCTGAAAAAATAAAAGAAAAATTGATTGTCAGATCTTTGTGCTCACTTGTGCTGAATTGTGCTTTTCATGTTTTCATGTTTCAAAGCTGGTGCTTATTTTTGTTCTTATATGTTAGGTGTCTCGATTAAGCTAACATAGCTAAATATTTCCATAGAGCAGATTTCTTAGGTCCAATATCTTCTTTCAAAACCCGAAGTGTCATTGCCATGTTATAAAGATCCCTGTGCATTGTCTGATCCTGTGCAGGTTCAAGCGAATTTACACCCTTCTCTCCGAATTCCTTAAAATCCATTTTAAAGTTATCGTACCATATAACCCAAAGTATGGCAACTTGTTTTTCTCCGACAGTGCTATGACGACATTCCTCAGCAACACAGGAAAATCGTCCGAAAATTACGAAACAGAAACAATGTTGAAGGAGTGGGTAAACATTTCCTGTTAACAAAATGTCATTACATAAGAAAGAGTTGGAAGGTAACGTTTATAGCATATTACATGGAGACGCATTTCACTCAAATCGACGACTGGGACGTACTTCAGATGCAGTTTATAGTTGGATATCATTCATTTCCTTAGCATTAGCCATCACGTAAAACGTCTGTAATTCTGATTTAAGGTTTTCACAGCAGTGAGTATGACGATTTCTGTCGTCTGAGTTGTTGCGCCGTTGCAGAATGACCTCTGAAACGTTGGTAAACATCCACAATATTACAAGGCGCAACAACACAGAAGACAGAAAATTCGTCTGTAAGTCTGTTATCTTACCGAAATTCGAGCCCTCATTTCGACCGTCTCGAGATGTCTTTCCTTCTTTGACACTTCGTTCTCCCCTACTTCTCAACTCCATCATGGAATCCAGAAAGTCATTTCGTATGACTTTATGTTTCTCCCTAAGACAAATGTAAGAGCCAGTAACACCAACTGAAACGCCCTTATGGGAAGAATAGAGCATTATAGTCGATAATCCTTTCTATTACTGGGTTCTGGACTTCTGTTCAAGCTCTAGTGAATCGAACACAAGACATTGTTTCGGAAAATTCAAAGGGTACAATCAGCGTTTCCTTGTTTCTTATTAATGTATTCTTGAATTAAATTTTTATTGTAAGCAAATTCAAAATCTTCTTTGCTGGAAATTACCACACAGAAATACGTTGCGGGGGGTGGGGGTGGGTGGGAGTAGAAGTTAAGTGCATTCTTAAATTCATACTAGATAACAAATAGGTGGGCATATTTTTCTCTAGCCACCTTATTTCCGCGGATGTACTTTCATTTTTTCTTTGTCACAAGAGGCTGTGTGGACCCCAGATTCATTCTGGACGGGGAGTATAAAATTATAATTCTTCCCGCAGAAATTCTTTTATGTGTGTTCCTATGTACTTTTCGTCAATTAATTTTCTACATTCAGATGCACAAACAAAGCAGAGAAGGTGCAATTTTAGTTTATGTTTGAACCATGTTTATGTAATTTAATGATAAATATTTGTTATTTTTCACTTTCTTAAAAGCAAAGAGCATGTGTTCTTCACCTGTACTCCACAGTTTCCCACACAGTCCTCCTGATATAATCGGTTGTGTCGTCATCCAGTACCTTAAGATTCAATCTCTTATTAAGATTGGGCGCAAGGAACCCCAACAGTGCTGCCAATCCCTTCATAAAAGTGAAGTCAACCGCTTTGCGCATGTATCGTCTGAACTCGGCGTCGGGATTCTTGATTGAGTTGCTGTTGATGCCGAAGGCGCAAGACGCTATCACGTCGGTCGTGAACCTGGTCATCGTCTCTTTCACATCCACTGGGGTCCCTGTGAACGTTCCAAGATAAAGAAGTTGCTGCAAACGAATGTAGTGTTTATGACAAGTTAATTGAAGACTGTTGTCAATTTCTCTTCGCCACCTGACAAAACGGACTCGTCTCAGTCGAGACTGAGTCAGTAATTTTGCATGTAATAAAACGTATAATTAATGTGACATTTTACACACCAGTTTCAGTCGTCGATCGAAATTAATTGTTTTGACCTTCGCTAAAGGAACTTGGGAACTAAAAATTTGGATTTCCAACAAGAGTATATAGGACGCCACTTTGAAATGTGTAATTTGTGATCACTTACCGTCAGCCGTGACCTTGTCCAGGTACATCACCAGGTCTCTCCCAAAGATTTCCACCAGGTAGAACATCATCCTCATCTTTGCAGGTGTAAATACCGGGGTCAAGTTCAGTCTGACATGGCGCCAGCGTTGTCCTTTTAAAGAAGGCAAACTGTTTCCATACAATGGATCCAGTTTTTTGTCGAAAGTGAGAACATGGTCAATGAAGTTCTGCGCATCCTTTACCAGAATATTTTTCACCATGTCCAGGTCACGAATCAGCAAGCTCGGCTGGTGGAACGTGAAGATGCCCACAAACGGCTTGTCACTGTGTTCGTTGTAGATTCTCTGTAGACTCTGCCCTATATTCTCCTTCAGAAGGACCATTTCCTTCAGATTGCCTACAAACGGCAGGGGTTTTACGTAAGGGATGCCGAGTTTATTCCAGAAATTGAAGTTTCGAGTGAAATACAAGTACAAGAGAATAAGGAAAATCAATACAGGCGTTATGAGGATCAATGTTACCGACTCGAATATCAGCGCCATTATTGAACAGAAAGACGGAAATTTATTATGACAATTATTTTTACAAATTGAAGATTTAAGATTAAATTTTCAGTCATAAAATGATAAAAAAAATATGTCCTAGGTTATCAAATTCGGTTAGTGATCTGAACGTCCTCCTCTTTTCCGTATGAATATATTTTTTATTATTATTTTAATACTTTATACACGAGTTTATTTGAAAACAATTCTGCGAAAACACTTTCAAATGTAACACAACTGAATATAATACCACCAAATCTATTTTCATCTGTCTACCGTGGAAGCAGTAAGACGACTGGAAAGTTTATATAATGATTCTGTGTGGGAATGAAACGACATGGTTGCCAATTATTTCGCAGCAAGCAACTCGACCTTCAAAACATGTACGGATATAAAGGGTCCATGTCGCAAATAAAATTTTAAATGGGTTTCTTGTCTATGGTCCTAGCAGATGGCTGAAGTGTCTCCGCGTGTAGGCTGTTCATCGCAGTCCGCAGTGTATTATAGCAATAATTAATTTGTGCATTCTTATGGAAAAATTACCATTTTACAAGTACCAACATTTCTTCCCGTCTTGTTTCATCTTACCATCAAAATAGTTAATGCTGTTAGGTACTCCCTTACCTAACATTTCATCGAAAATAGTGAAGTGACTGGTGAAGTGCCAATGACCAGCAGATGAATCCTGATGAAAGGATCAGTTAAACGCTCAGAATTTTTTAAAATCGCACACTGGTACCCTCAAACTGGGCAGAAACGCAGATCATCTGCGGTTGATTTTTTGTGATAATTAAAACCGTAACAGCTCAAGAGCCTAAGCCGACTAGCTGGCTGCTGGCCTCACGTTCACATGCCTAAGCAGAGGTGGACGAACATCCAACCAGATATAGGATGACGTGTGGTCAGCACGACGAACCCCCAGCCATTGCTAGTTTTTCTGACCGGATTACGCTACTCGTTGTAGCTCCCCAATTTCCTCACGATGCTGGGATCTCACCGGTACCATAATCCTTATTGTTTATTGTGAGTTGTGATGTTTCTTCAATTCTAACTCAATATAAGGTAGTAATTACAGTATGTGTTAATGGTAACTTTCAAAAGTATTTCTACTATAGGTGGAGAAATAAATTATTGATAGGAATTGGAAATGGTTGTATGTGAACGGAAGAAAGAAAGCAGTACAAATTTTGAAGCTCTTCATTATGCAGTTTTCTCCATGCCCCGCCATCTCTTCTGGGCCCAAATGGGGTTCTATTAATGGACGGGAAATGTCTTAGGTAACTGACAGCTAGTAGCTTTTGAAGAAGATATATACTATATATTTCGTTATCCAATTGAATTCTTTTGTATTTTAGTTTACCAATGATAAAATACTAGCACCGTGAAGACACTGAAAAAACAATAAGTTCAGATGTTATTGTTGTTTACAACATTCCTTCATAAAAATTAGTTTGAGTCCACAATGTGTTTCAGAATTAAGAGATCCTCTGGAATTTGTGGTTGGAATTTCTCTTCTGCATTCGGGAAGAACCAGGTTCAAATCCTGGCATGAAGACCTTCTATCCTGACTCAAGTTATACTTTTTATTTTATATACGCACCGGGACAATTTCCTAAATTACGTTGCTACACCTCTTGTTCCATATCCTTTCCAATCCATTATCCAGCTCGGTCATTGCACCCGTTATAGTCTGTTACATACATATTCATTAAATACGAGCAAGGAATAAATGCAGAAATGTTATTTTTATTTCCATCTTCTTAAGCATGAATAAAAACACACGTAAATAGCAATTTACACACACTTCGCACATGTCAATGTACATCACAGAAATAGAGAAGCAGACTTCGAAGCTTCTGGTAGTTAGTTCATTAACTGAAATTTTGTCTATGTTAATTGCACAGGGCGACAGAAAAGCAAACTTTTAATATAGAATTAAAGGAACCACATTTTGTCGTCCACTTATTTTCGTCTTAATTGTAAAAAAACGAGTGATTCATGACCGAAGACGAAACTTAAATGCGTGTCAAAGAGAGCGGAATCTTCCCAATCGGATGGAACAGGAAAGATTTTGGGTCAATGACTATAGGCACAGGAGTGTCTTTGCAGGGCGCCACATCGTAATTGGAGAGTACGTGTATCAATCCCATCTTGACCTGTATCAGCCCGAACCGCATTCCTGTGAACAGAACCACAAGCTCAGCTGAGGAACAGAGTTGAATCATTAGATTAGAAAGCCAGGAATTTGCTATATTACATAGAAGACCTGGTCACCTAGTGTTGGTGGGTTAGTGAAGCATAGGGCTGTCTCTACGATGGAATATTCGCGTGGGTAAAACGGAGGGGAAGGCAAATACAATAATTATTTTGATTAGAAAACCTGTTTGTAAACGTCTCCTCGAAAGACTGAATTAAAGGTGTTAAGATAACATTCAAACGTATCTTAAAGATGTATTTCGTAACAGACTGAAGTCGACGAAATCGGTTTAAGTCAGTGACCAGTGACGGGCTCTGGTTGAGTGAAGGTAAAACTAGTAGGATCTGAGGTTTTGACGGCGGTGAGTTTGAAGATGGCTGTCTTCTGGGTTGTTGTGACGTGTAGTCTGGTAGAAATTTACTGACGTTTCAGAAGCCCATGCTACCTCCATCATCAGGACGATCGCCCTCGCGCTGATGATGGAGGTAGCATGGGCCTCTGAAACGTAGGTGGACATCTACCAGACAACACGGCACAAGGACCTAGAAGATAGCCATCTTCAAGGTAACACTTGTGCACCTCTGCCAGAATATTAGGGTAAACTACTAGGTAAATAATTTACAGTAAGTTATAAAGAGATTAATTTTCGTACAGTTTAATGTTGTCACCAGCAAATCTCCTTGAAATTTAATAGAGTTCTGTTAAACGATACACAAACTTCTCATTGTTCACACAGGGAAGAAACTTTATGCATAAGGTATATATCCATTATTGCATTTAGCTTGGCTTGGCTGGACGAACTTCTGGTAGTACAGAGAGAGAGATTCTGCGGGTTGTCCGTTTACTTAGGAAAGACGAATTTATATTGGCTTAGTGGTTGCAGCACACCGTCCTAATTATCCATGCATTCCGGCATCACGCCCGGCAATGAAATAATTAGGGACGTGTTGATCCTATCAGTAGTATGATAACTCCTGCTGTATTTTCACTAAACGGAACCTACAAACTATTATTCTTTGAACGTGTTTAAAATGTTTAAGAATTCGTTTATTAACTTCACAATATACAAAGTTTTATATATAATGAAAATAAATATTGTCCATTAAGGATAACTTATTTAGCATTTTTACATAAACATATTTTATTACAACACCCTGAAGTCGGAAATCATTTTCAGGTCTAAAAATCTACAAAGTCGTGCAGAGATTTTGTACTCAAAATGTATACCCATTATTTATGGAAGTGGTAATATTGTAACACTTAGCATTTATCATAGGCATATTATAATATTCACGTACTTTCAACTTCCTATTATTAGTGATAATGTCGAATCCATGTGTGTTCGCACTTACCGATGCACATACGAGGACCTTCACCAAACGGTAAGTGTGTGTAGCTGGGTCGATTCTGCTTATTATCCTCTGTGAATCGTTCGGGATCGAATTTCTCTGGTTCTGGGAAGTACTTCGGGTCATTCTGAATACCCAGTACCGGTATGTAAATTGCGATTCCGTTTGGTAGTATTACTGTTCCCTTTCCCGAAGGGGAAGGAAGTTTGTAGTCACTGAGGCACGTCCGATCCAAGAATGTAACTACCGGGTACTTCCTCAGTGTCTCTGAAAGAACAGAGTGGAAGCCAGGGTATTGAAGAAAGGACGAACAGAGACAGGTAATTCAACACAAAACAAGAGATGAAATGTGTAGCTGGTGCTCATAATTCAAAACATAATAAAATATATAGTGTTGATAAATCAAAACGTAAGAATTTATTTAGTGCTCAACAAAAATTGGTTATCAAACATTTAACAAGGGATAAAGTGTTAAAAAGCCACTGATAATTAAAGAAAGCCTTCCGAAGGAAATCCTGTATATTTGGTAAAATCTTTCATTTGTGACTGTGAAACACTGCAAAAGTCCATTTAATATTTTTAACAACATAAACACAGTTTCCCATTGAAATATTTTTTTTTATAGTTTACAAGGCTGACACTCGAATGTAAAAGATACCTACCTGTATCCTACCTATCGTAATGGTTTATGGATTCACGCTTTCCTGTTGTTTTTTCTGTGCAGAACAAATTCGACACGATACATTTTGGAACATTTAATGAACAGGCTTCTTACGTAGCTGCAGACAATATGTCATTGCTGCACCGGAGGACAAGATCTCTTCCGTATTTGCGAGCGGTGCTACAATTCTTCATGCTCTTTCGAGCTTCTAGTTAAAAATAATTTCAGCTGAATTAATTTGTTGCCTTATGATAGTTAGAGACTAAACAGTTGATATAGTCGTCCAGTAAGCAAGAGTAACCCGGATAAATTAAGTCTCCAGAAACAATCATAGGAAGAAAACATGAATTGTCAATGTTGTTTTCCCGGTTTTTCATCAGGGCTCACGAAAACCTGCGTCGCATCTCAGAACAACTCTGACATATTCACTGTCGTGGCAACATCAGATCTCACGAAAAATATTACCCCTGTGTGATATGAGGTTTATCAGGAGCTGGATGTCTGGAATGTGGTCTTCTGGTTTGTGATGTGTAGTCTTATTCCATTCTGGAGATAGAACATTACCGACAAGGTTACAGTCCACAAAACATAACTGATTTCAGTTCTCTCACCCGATACCACCATGTCGAGATAAGACATCTCAATGACGCTGTCGTATGTTAGCTCTCCCAGGTATTTTTCTGTCACCTGCATGATCTCCGCTCTCAGTCTGCTCTGTATGTCGGGATGAAAAGCAAGCTCGTACAAAGCGTAGCTCAGTGTACCGCCGGCTGTTTCAAAACCCCCCGCAATAATGACGAAAGCTTGGGCCACTAATTCGTCTCCGTCTATTTCTGAAAAAATAAAATATAAATTGAGAGTCAGATCTTTGTGCTCACTTGTGCTGAATTGTGCTTTTCATGTTTTCATGTTTCAAAGCTGGTGCTTATTTTTGTTCTTATATGTTAGGTGTCTCGATTAAGCTAACATAGCTAAATATTTCCATAGAGCAGATTTCTTAGGTCCAATATCTTCTTTCGAAACCCGAAGTGTCATTGCCATGTTATAAAGATCCCTGTGCATCGTCTGATCCTGTGCAGGTTCAAGCGAATTCACACCCTTCTCTCCGAATTCCTTAAAATCCATTTTAAAGTTATCGTCCCATATAACGCAAAGTATGGCAACTTGTTTTTCTCCGACAGTGCTATGACGACATTCCTCAGCAACACAGGAAAATTGTCCGAAAATTACGAAACAGAAACAATGTTGAAGGAGTGGGTAAACATTTCCTGTTAACAAAATGTCATTACATAAGAAAGAGTTGTAAGGTAACGTTTATAGCATATTACATGGAGACGCATTTCACTCAAATCGACGACTGGGACGTACTTCAGATGCAGTTTATAGTTGGATATTATTCATTTCCTTAGCATTAGCCATCACGTAAAACGTCTGTAATTCTGATTTAAGGTTTTCACAGCAGTGAGTATGACGATTTCTGTCGTCTGAGTTGTTGCGCCGTTGCAGAATGACCTCTGAAACGTTGGTAAACATCCACAATATTACAAGGCGCAACAACCCAGAAGACAGAAAATTCGTCTGTAAGTCTGTTATCTTACCGAAATTCGAGCCCTCATTTCGACCGTCTCGAGATGTCTTTCCTTCTTTGACACTTCGTTTTCCCCTACTTCTCAACTCCATCATGGAATCCAGAAAGTCATTTCGTATGACTTTATGTTTCTCCCTACGACAAATGTAAGAGCCAGTAACACCAACTGAAACGCCCTTATGTGAACAATAGAGCATTATAGTCGATAATCCTTTCTATTACTGGGTTCTGGATTTCTGTTCTACCTCTAGTGAATCGAACACAAGACATTGTTTCGGAAAATTCAAAGGGTACAATCAGCGTTTCCTTGTTTCTTATTAATGTATTCTTGAATTAAATTTTTATTGTAAGGAAATTCAAAATCTTCTTTGCTGGAAAATACCACACAGAAATACCTTGCGGGCGGGGCGGGGCGGGGCGGGGGGGGTTGAGTAGAAGTTAAGTGCATTCTTAAATTCATACTAGATAACAAATAGGTGGGCATATTTTTCTCTGGCCACTTTATTCCCGAGGATGTACTTCCATTTTTTCTTTGTCACAAAATTATATTTCCTCCTGCGGAAATTCTTTTATATGTGTTCCTATGTACTTTTCGTCAATTAATTTTCTACATTCAGTTGCACAAACGAAGCAATTTTAGTTTATGTTTGAACCATGTTTATGTAATTTAATGATAAATATTTGTTATTTTGCACTTTCTTAAAAGCAAAGAGCAAGTGTTCTTCACCTGTACTCCACTGTTTCCCACACAGTCCTCCTGATATAATCGGTTGTGTCGTCATCCAGTATCTTAAGATTCAATCTCTTATTGAGATTGGGCGCAAGAAAACCCAACAGTGCTGCCAATCCCTTCATAAAAGTGAATTCAACCGCTTTGCGCATGTATCGTCTGAACTCGGCGTCGGGATTCTTGATTGAGTTGCTGTTGATGCCGAAGGCGCAAGACGCTATCACGTCGGTCGTGAACCTGGTCATCGTCTCTTTCACATCCACTGGGGTCCCTGTGAACGTTGCAAGATAGAGAAGTTGCTACAAACGAATGTAGTGTTTATGACACGTTAATTTTGAAGACTGTTGTCAATTTCTCTTCGCCACCTGACAAAACGGACTCGTCACAGGCGAGACTTAGTCAGTAATTTTGCATGTAATAAAACGTATAATTAATGTGACATTTTACACACCAGTTTCAGTCGTCGATCGAAATTAATTGTTTTAACCTTCGCTAAAGGAACTTGGGAACTAAAAATTTGTATTTCTAACAGGAGTATATAGGACGCCACTTTGAACTGTGTAATTTGTGATCACTTACCGTCAGCCGTGACCTTGTCCAGGTACATCACCAGGTCTCTACCACAGATTTCCACAAGGTAGAACATCATCCTCATCTTTGCTGGTGTAAATACCGGGGTCAAGTTCAGTCTGACATGGCGCCAGCGTTGTCCTTTTAAAGAAGGCAACATGTTTCCATACAATGGATCCAGTTTTTTGTCGAAAGAGGTAACACGGTCAATGAAGTTCTGCGCATCCTTTACCAGAATATTCTTCACCAAGTCCAGGTCACGAATCAGCAAGCTCGGCTGGTCGAATCCGAAGATGCCCACAAACGGCTTGTCACTGTGTTCGTTGTAGATTCTCTGTAGACTCTGCCCTATATGCTCCTTCAGAAGCACCACTTCCTTCAGATTGCCTACAAACGGCAGGGGTTTTGCGTAAGGGATGCCGAGTTTATTCCAGAAATCGAAGTTTCGAGTGAAATACAAGTACAAGAGAATAAGGAAAATCAATACAGGCGTTATGAGGATCAATGTTACCGACTCGAATATCAGCGCCATTATTCAACAGAAAGACAGAAATTTATTATGAAAATTATTTTTACAAATTGAAGATTAAATTTCCAGTCATCAAATGATAAAACAATATGTCCTAGGTTATCAAATTCGGTTATTGATCTGAACGTCCTCCTCTTTTCCGTATGAATATATATTTTATTACTATTTTAATACTTTATACACGAGTTTATTTGAAAACAATTCTGCGAAAACACTTTCAAATGTAACACAACTGAATAGAATACCACCAAATCTATTTTCATCTGTCTACCGTGGAAGCAGTAAGACGACTGGAAAGTTTATATAATGATTCTGTGTGGGAATGAAACGACATTTCTTGCCAATTATTTCGCAGCAAGCAACTCGACCTTCAAAACATGTACGGATATAAAGGGTCCATGTCGCAAATAAAATTTTAAATGGGTTTCTTGTCTATGGTCCTAGCAGATGGCTGAAGTGTCTCCGCGTGTAGGCTGTTCATCGCAGTCCGCAGTGTATTATAGCAAAATTAATTTGTGCATTCTTATGGAAAAATTACCATTTTACAAGTACCAACATTTCTTCCCGTCTTGTTTCATCTTACCATCAAAATAGTTAATGCTGTTAGGTACTCCCTTACCTAACATTTCATCGAAAATAGTGAAGTGACTGGTGAAGTGCCAATGACCAGCAGATGAATCCTGATGAAAGGATCAGTTAAACGCTCAGAATTTTTAAAATCGCACACTCGTACCCTCAAACTGGGCAGAAACGCAGATCATCTGCGGTTGATTTTTTGTGATAATTAAAACCGTAACAGCTCAAGAGCCTAAGCCGACTAGCTGGCTGCTGGCCTCACGTTCACATGCCTAAGCAGAGGTGGACGAACATCCAACCAGATATATTATGGCGTGTGGTCAGCACGACGAACCCCCAGCCATTGCTAGTTTTTCTGACCGGATTACGCTACTCGTTGTAGCTCCCCAATTTCCTCACGATGCTGGGTTCTCACCGGTACCATAATCCTTATTGTTTATTGTGAGTTGTGATGTTTCTTCAATTCTAACTCAATATAAGGTAGTAATTACAGTATGTGTTAATGGTAACTTTCAGAAGTATTTCTACTATAGGTGGAGCAATAAATTATTGATAGGAATTGGAAATGGTTGTATGTGAACGGAAGAAAGAAAGCAGTACAAATTTTGAAGCTCTTCATTATGCAGTTTTCTCCATGCCCCGCCATCTCTTCTAGGCCTGATGGGGTTCTATTAAGGGACGGGAAATGTCTTAGCTATCTGAGAAGTTATAAGCTTTTGAAGAAGATATATACTATATATTTCGTTTTCCAATTGAATTCTTTTGTATATGAGTGTACTAATGATAAAATACTAGCACCGTGAAGACACTGAAAAAAACAATAACTTCAGATCTTATTGTTGTTTACAACATTCCTTCATAAACATTAGTTTGAGTACACAATGTGTTTCAGAATTAAGAGATCCTCTGGAATTTGTGGTTGGAATTTCTCTTTTGCATTCGGGAAGAACCAGGTTCAAATCGCGGCATGATGACCTTCAATCCTGACTGAAGTTTACTTTTAATTTTACATACGCACTGGGACAATTTCCAATATTAGGTTAATACTTCTCTTATTCCATATCCTTTCCAATTCATTATCCAGCTCGGTCATTGCACTCGTTATAGTCTGTTACAAACATATTCATTAAATACGAGCAAGGAATAAATGCAGAAATGTTATTTTTCTTTCCATCTTCTTAAGCATGAATAAAAACACACGTAAATAGCAATTTTCACACACTTCGCACATGTCAATGTACATCACAGAAATAGAGAAGCAGACATCGAAGCTTCTGGTGGTTAGTTCATTAACTGTAATTTCGTCTATATTAATTGCACAGGGCGACAGAAAAGCAAACTTTTAATATAGAATTAAAGAGAACCACATTTTGTCGTCCACTTATTTTCGTCTTAATTGTAAAAAACGAGTGATTCATGACCAAAGACGAAACTTAAATGCGTTTGAAGGACAGCGGCATCTTCCCTTGGGTCAGCAGCAAAAAGGATTTGGGGTCATAGACGACAGGCACAGGAGTTTCTTTGCAAGGCGCCACCTCGTAACTGGAGAGCACGTGTATCAGTCCCGCCTTGACCTGCATCAGCCCGAACCGCATTCCTGTGAACAGAACCGCAGGCTCATATTATAAAGTTAATTTCACTTTTCCATCACACTTCGCCTTATGTCACTTCTGAATGTATGGTTTAGAAGCTTGAAAATACCAAGAACATGAAACACGTTAAACGTCGTGGTCGAGTGGTTAGAATATTTTAATTGTACACTGGAAGCTTGGTGTTAAAATCTAACTTTGAAAGTGAACTAAATATGAAAGAAATGAAAAGAGATGCTGAGGAACAGAGTTGTATCTAAGAATGACGATGAACATAATAAATTTAGTATATATTATATTTCGCGGAATTTCTTGAATAATTTGTGTCTCCTGATATTATTAGGATATAAATGCAGAAGACTACAGTGGGTTGGGCGTGTGTGTGAACTGAAGGTGACAATGAATTAGTACAATATTTTGTTTATGTGATTTTACAGTAAATGTCTGCTTGGCGGACTGCAAAGAAAATGGCGCGATAAAATTGGATGTTGTGCTGAGGTTTTCTTATTCTGAGATGTGTGTTCAATGGCGAGCTTTCGTGTTAATGGTGTTCAACGATTGCATTTTGGGTACGAAATTACGCCTAATCTGCTACAGAAAACAAATTGCAGAACTTTAAAGAATTAGCATTGAATGAGTTAAAGGTCTCACAGACACCGGATATTTATCTTGAAATTAAATGAGTTTTTGGAAATAGTATATATTGATTTATGAAACTTGAATTCCACAGTGCTATTTATATTATGTGTATCACAATTGTCAATTAAAGTAACTTATTTCCCACTTTTCGAATAAGAATACCTTATAACGTCCTTAAACTTGAGGTAATTTCCTAAGTCTGAGAATCAGCAAGGCAGTGCAGAAATTCTCTGACCTAAATGTAGACCAATAATACACGTAAATGTTTATATTATAACTATTATTATTTATTACAGATCAGTTACTAACCTAACGAATTTTAATTCCGATTTGAAAATCTCTACCTTGCTTGATTATATATTTGTACTAACCTATGCACCTACGAGGACCTTCCCCAAAAGGGAAGTAAGTGTAGTTTGGCTGATTATGCTGATTTTCTTCTGTGAAACGTTCCGGATCGAATTTCTCCGGTGTTGGGTAGTATTTTGGGTCATTCTGAATTGCCACCACCGAGATGTAAATTCCGGTCCCTGCTGGGAGTATTATTGTTCCCTTTCCTGAAGGGGATGGAAGCTCATAGTCATTGACGCATTTCCGATCCAGAAATGAAATCACCGGATACCTCCTCAGCGTCTCTGTAAAACGGAATGGAAATCAGTGAGGAGAAGTAAAGCGGAATGGACACTGGAAATTGACGACACAACAATGGATAGTGTGCCCAAGAGTTACTGGTAATTTAACGAATAAGAGGTTGAATTCCCAAGTCCTGATAATAACTGAGAACATAATAGGGGCAGAGTGCTCGACAACTGCTAGTATTTGAAATCATAACAAGGGCTACCGTGCAAAGACCTGCTTGTAATTCAGGACGGAACGTATACTGTGAGAATTACCTGTTATTAATTTCAAACTTAAGGAGGAATAGAGTGCTGAACAGATGTAAAACCACACTGCGTTACAATACAGAAGACCAACAGTGAATTCAGAAATGCTAAGAGAATCTCACATGTGAAGAGACATGTTACATGTGTAAGTTTAGTGCTTTTAGTATTTTAAAACTTGTGGTTTGTGGTCTCATGTATTGTAATGCTTAATCATACCAACGATTTGTAAGAACACGTCGCTTACATCTTCTGTCTTGAAGATTGAGCTTCACAAATCATAACATCACAATCCATAAAACATAAACGATTTCAATCCGCTTACCTCTGACCACCATGTCGAGATAAGACATCTCACGGATGCGGTCGTATGTGAGCTCTCCGTGGTGTTTGTCCAGAACCTGCGTTATCTCCGCCCTCAGTCTCTGCTGAATCTCAGAATGCAAAGCGAGTTCGTACAAAGCGTAGCTCAGTGTAGTGCCCGATGTTTCAAAACCCGCTGCTAGAAATGCGAAAGCCTGTGCCACAAATTCGTCTCCGTCTATTTCTGAAATAGGAAAATATATCGCTGTCGTATTGTCTTCGTTTTCTACTTTCGATATACACTGCTTTGTCTTGTTTTGTTGCTACGAAGGTGGTGCATATTTTCGCACTTGACATTTACGTGTGTCAATTACATGAATGTTTATTTGCGTAGAGTTTTCTGGTCCATTGTCTTTGATGTGGTGAAAACCTTACCAGTTCCGAATGAAATCAGAAATGTTATTACCATGTTGTCATTATCCCAGCACTTAACATCTCCGCGGATGTAACTTCCATTTGTCAACACCACGTTTCTGTTGATATTGAAAGCAGAAGTATTTTTTTCGTAATTATACCGCTTCATTTTCTGTACACCACCTATCCCTTTACTGTTTTGTAAGTTATTGTGAAAGCTTTCTGATTTTACGAAAATTTATTAAATAAGTCTGCCATGTAGCATCGTTATTGAGAACCTGATCTGTAATGTAAATTATATACAATATCCTCACTTATAGAGACAGTAATAATACATCATAGTAATATTCAAATGATTTGACTCTTTAAAACGCTAGTGCCCAGAAACCAGCTCATAAGCTATAGGTTCTTGTAAAATTGGTGCTAGAATTACGTCATGATATTGTAACCAAATAGAAACATGAAACTCACGGTGAGCTTCACTCGCATTCCAGTGGGATTCAGAGAAAGTACCGACCTGATAGAAATTATCAAGAGTACTCTTTCCTAATCTGTTTGAATCTTCGCCCCCTAGACTCAGCCTTTTTGCACTCAGGCAATGCGAGGACGCCTCATCGCTGCGAGTTACGAAACTTGGAAAGAAAAGCGGAAGATTTAGGTGAAACGAAAGCACGAATTTAGTATTGTCGCTTGTGTGGCAAGGCTATTTTAAAAGTTCACCTGCATTCGCGTTTTGTGTGAGCCTACGTAAATTTTTGCGATTAAATTAAAATGTTCCTCGTACTGTTTAGAAGTTAAATTTGATGCATTATTTTGGTATTACCCATATCATATAAAAGAATGCTCTCAACTTACCAAAATGTGAATCGTTCTCTTGACTCTTTGCTGGTATTTTGTCTTCTTGGACGCTCCTTTTCCATTTATTTCTCATTTCGATCATAGAATCCAGAAAATCATTTCGTATAACCTCATTCTTCTCCCTATGACAGAAAATGTTAAAAGATCGTTGAGAAGGAATAAGGAATTGCAAATATTTATTTGGTATTAAATTTATTGAAGAAACTGTCCACAGTTAAGTATCTGAAACACACAACAGCGTTTCAGAGAATATGATATCCAATTACGGCAATCTTTAGCGGCCTAGACTAATTTATTTTGACAATGGAGGGTGAAATTTGTCTCTGATCTTTTGATCAATAACTCCAGCTACAACTGCATGTAACTCCCACTTCAGCTTAAATGTGTGATACTGAGGAACGATGATAAATTGAATATTTTCACTCTATAGAACATAAACTCAAATACACGCTCATATGAAACAGTACAATTGTGTTTAAACACTTTCTGTTTTAAAAATATAAGAGCATGTTAATATTAACCCCTGGTCATTATCGTGATCCTGTTCAATTATCCATAGCGAATGAGGCTATAATATTAATTTTATAAAATGCAAGGGGGTCCCGATTTTCAGACTAGTCGGCGAGTAAATGACGAGTTCCTCTTTCCTGAAATTTATAAATAATTCTAAAATATTTTGATGCTTGTAGTCTACACTTGGGTAAATGTAAAAAAAATTATACTTTTTCATTGTAAATTTTCGTTTGATGATGAATTTTATTTTATTAACGAATTTATTTCCTTAACATGTTTACTATTTTGAATATACTAATAGATATAGTAGAGAAATAATATACATATTTTCCAGACCTGTAATCCACTGTCTGCCAAACGGCCTTCCTGATGTAGTTGGTTGTGTCGTCATCCACAAATTTCAGCTTCAAGATCCTCTTAAGATTAGGCGCGAAGAACATTGTCAGACCAGCCAATCCTCTTCTAATTGAGAAGTCGAAAATATTGCGCATGTATCGTCTGAACTCTGCGTCGGGATTCTTGAGCGAGTTGCTGTTAATGCCGAAGGCGCAAGACGCTATCACGTCGGTCGTGAACCTAGCCGTCGTCTCTCTCACATCTACTGGGGTCCCTGTGAATATTATGAAATAAGTAAGCTGATTCATACAACATTGTCTTCTGTTCGTTTCAGTCCACAGAAATAATAAAAATCGAAGTTGTCGTTGTCGTTGTCATGGTATATGTAGATCTGGCTCGTACGTACAGACTGCAAATGTAAATTTCTGAGGAAAACCCGGACTGTAACGATGTCGACCTTCTGGGATGTGACGCCGTGTGAACTTGCAAGTATTTACGTAGCTACTACGCACAAGTACACATGGAGTCTTAGTCCAGGAGAAGAACATCGCAATTCTCAACGCCGTGAAAACTGAAATTTCGGTATCGCTTAGACATTTGACGAGTAACAAGTGTTGCGCAAATTGAACAATTTTAAACAAAGTTTAAAACAAAGGGAACTTATAGTTATAACTTTCCTGGTGCATTAAATATAGTCAAATATAATCATCTGATTCAATTTCATGTACTCTGTATATTCTGATTAGGGATGTATATGATGCCGCTTAGGATCACTTACCGTCAGCTGTGACCATGTCCAGATATTTCACCAGGTCCTTGCCACAGAGTTCCACAAGGTAGAACATCAACTTCATCTTTGCCGATGTAAATACCGGAGTCAGGTTCACTCTGACACGGCGCCAGCGTTGTCCTTTTGTCACAAATATGGCCTTTCCAAGCAGAGGGTCTAGGTTTTCGTCAACTGCGATGACACGGTCAATGAAGTTCTGCGCATCCTTTACCAGAATATTCTTCACCAAGTCCAGGTCGCGAATCAACAAATTCGGCTGATCGAACGCGAAGATGCCCACAAACGGCTTGTCGCTATGTTCGCTGTAGATTCTTTGAAGAGTCTTCCCTATATTTTCCTTCAGGAACATCACTTCCTTTAGATTGCCTACAAACGGCAGGGGTTTTACGTAAGAGACACCGAGTTCCTTCCAGAAGTTGAAGTTTCGAGTGAAATAAAAGTATAAATAAATAAACAAGCCACACAAAATTGTGAAGAGAGCGAGTGTTATGTAATTAAATATAAGAGCCATTATTGGAAATTAACACTGAATTTATTAAAGACGATATTATGACCACTTATGCACATTTAAACTTTAAAAACAATTTTCCAAAGCAATATGAAACGAAAAAAACAGTGTATTCAAGGCTGTTATAACTTTGAAGTGACTTTACGCCTCCCATCAATGTGTTAGAAAAAAATCTTGTTTTCGTGTTTATTGTAATCAATGTACGACCTGTTTTGAAAACAATTGTGCCAAGAGTTGAGAAGGTGATGCCGTTTAACAGAATGCAGTAAAATCTGTTTCAGTGTGTCCTCTTTAAAGGCAGTAAGAAAACTGATCTTTCTGGCTTGGATCGGATTTGCAAGAAGCGAATTACGTTGCTTCCACTATCACGCAACAAGAAACTCGACCTTCAGACATGTACGGCTGTAAAAGGACCTTGAGACTGTTATATTTGCATCTAGGCTTTGTGCCCTTCAGAGAGCGGCTCCTGATCTCTATCGACATCATTTATGAACTTGTATTCCATTAATCACTGACGGCCCGTGGCGTATTTACATCAATAAACTATTATTAAAATGCTCTTTTTTATGAGATACACAATTTTTTACAAGTGCGAAATGTTTTTCGCTGTTCGTTCCCTCTTAAAAACGAAAATGTTAATGCTCACTATTCGGTATTTCTCCGTGTAATATTCTATCGACACGTTGCAAAATGGCTGGTAGATAAGAGGTGGATAAAGGTGAACTTTTGTGGGAGATGAAGCGATGGCGTAAAGGGGATGCAGGATGACGATATGAAAGTAGTTAGTTGTCGCTGAAATGTAAAGGTCCCATTCGACTACTTTCTAAAATCTGAACATTGGATCTTTCAGCAGTGATCTTTGAGCTGGTTGCAATCTTCCATCCCCACATTACACTAAGGTAATTGATTGGAAACAGGGAGTAATTCTTCACATTTTCACTTTGTTATCTTCACTGTGAAACCGCGACATTGAGTCTTTATTTCTTTTAATGTGCTCGTAGGAACACGATTTCCTGTTTTTGCACTCCGTGATTTAGCGTTCTTCTGATTCAGGTTTTCAAGGCGACTAACGCAGTTGTGCTTCGGCAAAGACAAAGCAAAAAACAAGAACAACAACAACATGTGTTTCCTTCAATGTCATCTAGGTTTCTAATGTCAGGGGCACCTGAAAGGCATACGATTACATGATGAGGATGCCAGTAAATGCTGTGCAGAGATTCCAGAGACACGCATGAGGCCCAACCTCAGTTTGCCAAGTTCCTCTCAGGACTGACAATCAGCATTGGATGGAGTATGCACATGAAAGATCATGTTTTGTGGGGTTTACGATTCCATAATTTTACATGCTCATATTTGCTGCACTGTCCAGCAATTCCCTTCTCTAACCGACGGGTATTTGTAAGCAGAGACTCGCTGGTATCGATAGCGATAAACTAATCGGGAAGCCTCTGTCAGAAAGATGCTTCCTCATACAAGATGATCACAATCCAGAACATCAACTTCGGCATTCATGAATTTATTTAACGTTGACGAGTTGGAAAAGAGCGGTCAAGTCGAGTTTCTGGACCTTGTGAACGCTGTAATGAACCTTAGAATTCCATTAACTAATTAATTAGCTAGCTTAGGGAACACTTCTTTCATGCTTCCCGAACAGTACCCGGTGCACACCTCTTGTCACATCCGTGCACGCCACATGCCCCGCCCATCTCATTCTTCTCAACTTAATCACAATGATAATGTTGGGAGAGCAGTACAAATTTTGAAGCTCATCATTATGCAGTTTTCTCCATGCCCCGCCGTTTCTCATCTACGCTCAGATGCGGTTCTATTAAGGGACGGAAATGTCTCAGCTATCTGAGACACTAAAAGCTTTTGAAGAAGATATATACCATATACTTCGTTATCCAATTGAATTCTTTTGTATATGAGTGTACTAATGATAAAATACTAGAACCGTGAACACACTGAAAAAACAATAAGTTCAGATGTTATTGTTGTTTGTTTAATTTGTGTTTGGAATTTCTCTTCTGCATTCGGGAAGAACCAGGTTCAAATCGCGGCATGAAGACCTTCAATCCTGACTCAAGTTATACTTTTTATTTTATATACGCACTGGGACAATTTCCTAAATTACGTTGCTACACCTCTTGTTCCATATCCTTTCCAATCCATTATCCAGCTCGGTCATTGCACTCGTTATAGTCTGTTACATACATATTCATTAAATACGAGCAAGGAATAAATGCAGAAATGTTATTTCTATTTCCATGTTCTTAAGCATGAATAAAAACACAAGTAAATATCAATTTACACACACTTCGCACATGTCAATGTACATCACAGAAATAGAGAAGCAGTCTTCGAAGCTTCTGGTAGTTAGTTCATTAACTGAAATTTTGTCTATGTTAATTGCACAGGGCGACAGAAAAGCAAACTTTTAATATAGAATTAAAGGAACCACATTTTGTCGTCCACTTATTTTCGTCTTAATTGTAAAAAAACGAGTGATTCATGACAAAAGACGAAACTTAAATGCGTGTCAAGGAGAGCGGAATCTTCCCAATCGGAAGGAACAGGAAACATTTTGGGTCATAGACTATAGGCACAGGTGTTTCTTCGCAGGGCGCCACATCATAACTGGAGAGTACGTTTATCAATCCCATCTTCACCTGTATCAGCCCGAACCGCATTCCTGTGAACAGAACCACAAGCTCAGCTGAGGAACAGAGTTGAATCTAATAGGCATGAAGAAAGCCAGGAATTTGCTATATTACAGAGAAGACCTTTCCTTTTTGATTTATCGTGGTCATTTAGTGTTGGTGGGTTAGTGAAGCATAGGGCTGTCTCTACGATGGGTTAGACGCGTGGGTAAAACGGAGGGGAAGGCAAATGCAATAATTGTTTGATTAGCAAACCTGTTTGTAACGTCTCCTCGAAAGACTGAATTAAAGGTGTTGAGATAACATTCAAACGTTTCTTAAAGATGTATTTCGTAACATACTGAAGTCGACGAAATCGGTTTAAGTCAGTGATCAGTGAAGGGCTCTGGTTGAGTGAAGGTAAAACTAGTAGGATCTGAGGTTTTGACGGCGGTGAGTTTGAAGATGGCTGTCTTCTGGGTTGTTGTGACGTGTAGTCTGGTAGAAATTTACTGACGTTTCAGAAGCCCATGCTACCTCCATCATCAGGACGATCGCCCTCGCGCTGATGATGGAGGTAGCATGGACCTCTGAAACGTAGGTGGACATCTACCAGACAACACGGCACAAGGACCCAGAAGACAGCCATCTTCAAGGTAACACTTGTGCACCTCTGCCAGAATATTAGGGTAAAGTACTAGGTAAATAATTTGCAGTAAGTTATAAAGAGATTAATTTTCGTACAGTTTAATGTTGTCACCAGAAAATCCCCTTGAAATTTAATAGAGTTCTGTTAAACGATACATAAACTTCTCATTGTTCACACAAGGAAGAAACTGTATGCATAAGGTATACATCCATTATCGCATTTAGCTTGGCTTGGCCGGACGAACTTCTGGTAGTACAGAGAGAGAGATTTTGCGGGTTGTCCGTTTACTTAGGAAAGGCGAATTTATATTGGCTTAGTGGTTGCAGCACACCGTCCTAATTATCCATGCATTCCGGCATCACGCACGGAAATGAAATAATTAGGGACGTATCAGTAGTATGATAACTCCTGCTGTATTTTCACTAAACGGAACCTACAAACTGTTATTCTTTGACCGTGTTTAAAATGTGTAAGAATTCGTTTATTAACCTTACAATATACAAAGTTTTATATATAATCAAAATAAATATTGTCCATTGAGGATAACTTATTTATCATTTTTACATAAACATATTTTATTACAAAACTCTGAAGCCGGAAATAATTTTCAGGTCTAAATATCTACAAGGCCGTGCAGAAATTTTGTACTCAAAATGTATACCCATTATTTATGGAAGTGGTAATATTGTAACACTTAGCATTTATCATAGGCATATTATAATATTCACGTACTTTCAACTTCCTATTATTAGTGATAATGTTGAATCCATGTGTGTTCGCACTTACCGATGCAAATATGAGGACCTTCCCCAAACGGGAAGTGTGTGTAGCTGGGTCGATTCTGCTTATTATCCTCTGTGAATCGTTCGGGATCGAATTTCTCTGGTTCTGGGAAGTACTTCGGGTCATTCTGAATACCCAGTACCGGTATGAAAATTGCGATTCCGTTTCGTAGTATTACTGTTCCCTTTCCCGAAGGGGAAGGAAGTTTGTAGTCACTGAGGCACGTCCGATCCAAGAATGGAGCTACCGGGTACTTCCTCAGTGTCTCTGAAGGAAGAGAGTGGAAGCCAGGGTATTGAAGAAAGGACGAACAGAGACAGGTAATTCAACACAAAACAAGAGATGAAATGTGTAGCTGGTGTTCATAATTCAAAACATAATAAAATATATAGTGTTGATAAATCAAAACGTAAGAATTTATAAAGTTCTCAACAAAAATTGGTTATCAAACATTTAACAATGGATAAAGTGTTAAAAAGCCACTGATAATTAAAGAAAGCCTTCCCAAGGAAATCCGGTATATTTGGTAAAATCTTTCATTTGTGACTCTGAAAGACCGCAAAAGTCCATTTAATATTTTTAACAACATAAACACAGTTTCCCATTGAAATATTATTTTGTTTATATAGTTTACAAGGCTGACACTCGAATGTAAATATACCTACCTGTATCCTACTTATCGTCATGTTTTATGGATTCACGCTTTCCTGTTGTTTTTTGTGTGCAGAACATATTCGACACGATACATTTTGGAACATTTAATGAACAGGCTTCTTACGTACCTGCAGACAATATGTCATTGCTACACCGGAGAACAAGATCTATTCCGTATTTGCGATCCGTGCTACAATTTTTCATGCTCTTTCGAGCTTCTAGTTAAAAATAATTTCAGCTGAATTAATTTGTTGCCTTATGATAGTTAGAGACTAAACAGTTGATATAGTCGTCCAGTAAGCAAGAGTAACCCGGATAAATTAAGTCTCCAGAAACAATCATAGGAAGAAAACATGAATTGTCAATGTTGTTTTCCCGGTTTTTCATCAGGGCTCGTGAAAACCTGCGTCGCAACTCAGAACAGCTCTAACATATTCACTGTCGTGGCAACATCAGATCTCACGAAAAATATTACCCCTGTGTGATATGAGGTTTATCAGGAGCTGGATGTCTGGAATGTGGTCTTCTGGCTTGTGATGTGTAGTCTTATTCCATCCTGGAGATAGAACATTACCGACAAGGTTACAGTCCACAAAACATAACTGATTTCAGTTCTCTCACCCGATACCACCATGTCGAGATAAGACATCTCAATGACGCTGTCGTATGTTAGCTCTCCCAGGTATTTTTCTGTCACATGCATGATCTCCGCTCTCAGTCTGCTCTGTATGTCCGGATGAAAAGCAAGCTCGTACAAAGCGTAGCTCAGTGTAGTGCCAGCTGTTTCAAAACCCCCCACAATAAAGATAAAAGCTTGGGCCACTAATTCGTCTCCGTCTATTTCTGAAAAAATAAAAGAAAAATTGATTGTCAGATCTTTGTGCTCACTTGTGTTGAATTGTGCTTTTCATGTTTTCATGTTTCAAAGCTGGTGCTTATTTTTGTTCTTATATGTTAGGTGTCTCGATTAAGCTAACATAGCTAAATATTTCCATAGAGCAGATTTCTTAGGTCCAATATCTTCTTTCAAAACCCGAAGTGTCATTGCCATGTTATAAAGATCCCTGTGCATTGTCTGATCCTGTGCAGGTTCAAGCGAATTTACACCCTTCTCTCCGAATTCCTTAAAATCCTTTTTAAAGTTATCGTACCATATAACCCAAAGTATGGCAACTTGTTTTTCTCCGACAGTGCTATGACGACATTCCTCAGCAACACAGGAAAATCGTCCGAAAATTACGAAACAGAAACAATGTTGAAGGAGTGGGTAAACATTTCCTGTTAACAAAATGTCATTACATAAGAAAGAGTTGGAAGGTAACGTTTATAGCATATTACATGGAGACGCATTTCACTCAAATCGACGACTGGGACGTACTTCAGATGCAGTTTATAGTTGGATATCATTCATTTCCTTAGCATTAGCCATCACGTAAAACGTCTGTAATTCTGATTTAAGGTTTTCACAGCAGTGAGTATGACGATTTCTGTCGTCTGAGTTGTTGCGCCGTTGCAGAATGACCTCTGAAACGTTGGTAAACATCCACAATATTACAAGGCGCAACAACACAGAAGACAGAAAATTCGTCTGTAAGTCTGTTATCTTACCGAAATTCGAGCCCTCATTTCGACCGTCTCGAGATGTCTTTCCTTCTTTGACACTTCGTTTTCCCCTACTTCTCAACTCCATCATGGAATCCAGAAAGTCATTTCGTATGACTTTATGTTTCTCCCTAAGACAAATGTAAGAGCCAGTAACACCAACTGAAACGCCCTTATGGGAAGAATAGAGCATTATAGTCGATAATCCTTTCTATTACTGGGTTCTGGACTTCTGTTCAAGCTCTAGTGAATCGAACACAAGACATTGTTTCGGAAAATTCAAAGGGTACAATCAGCGTTTCCTTGTTTCTTATTAATGTATTCTTGAATTAAATTTTTATTGTAAGCAAATTCAAAATCTTCTTTGCTGGAAATTACCACACAGAAATACGTTGCGGGGGGTGGGGGTGGGTGGGAGTAGAAGTTAAGTGCATTCTTAAATTCATACTAGATAACAAATAGGTGGGCATATTTTTCTCTAGCCACCTTATTTCCGCGGATGTACTTTCATTTTTTCTTTGTCACAAGAGGCTGTGTGGACCCCAGATTCATTCTGGACGGGGAGTATAAAATTATAATTCTTCCCGCAGAAATTCTTTTATGTGTGTTCCTATGTACTTTTCGTCAATTAATTTTCTACATTCAGATGCACAAACAAAGCAGAGAAGGTGCAATTTTAGTTTATGTTTGAACCATGTTTATGTAATTTAATGATAAATATTTGTTATTTTTCACTTTCTTAAAAGCAAAGAGCATGTGTTCTTCACCTGTACTCCACAGTTTCCCACACAGTCCTCCTGATATAATCGGTTGTGTCGTCATCCAGTACCTTAAGATTCAATCTCTTATTAAGATTGGGCGCAAGGAACCCCAACAGTGCTGCCAATCCCTTCATAAAAGTGAAGTCAACCGCTTTGCGCATGTATCGTCTGAACTCGGCGTCGGGATTCTTGATTGAGTTGCTGTTGATGCCGAAGGCGCAAGACGCTATCACGTCGGTCGTGAACCTGGTCATCGTCTCTTTCACATCCACTGGGGTCCCTGTGAACGTTCCAAGATAAAGAAGTTGCTGCAAACGAATGTAGTGTTTATGACAAGTTAATTGAAGACTGTTGTCAATTTCTCTTCGCCACCTGACAAAACGGACTCGTCTCAGTCGAGACTGAGTCAGTAATTTTGCATGTAATAAAACGTATAATTAATGTGACATTTTACACACCAGTTTCAGTCGTCGATCGAAATTAATTGTTTTGACCTTCGCTAAAGGAACTTGGGAACTAAAAATTTGGATTTCCAACAAGAGTATATAGGACGCCACTTTGAAATGTGTAATTTGTGATCACTTACCGTCAGCCGTGACCTTGTCCAGGTACATCACCAGGTCTCTCCCAAAGATTTCCACCAGGTAGAACATCATCCTCATCTTTGCAGGTGTAAATACCGGGGTCAAGTTCAGTCTGACATGGCGCCAGCGTTGTCCTTTTAAAGAAGGCAAACTGTTTCCATACAATGGATCCAGTTTTTTGTCGAAAGTGAGAACATGGTCAATGAAGTTCTGCGCATCCTTTACCAGAATATTTTTCACCATGTCCAGGTCACGAATCAGCAAGCTCGGCTGGTGGAACGTGAAGATGCCCACAAACGGCTTGTCACTGTGTTCGTTGTAGATTCTCTGTAGACTCTGCCCTATATTCTCCTTCAGAAGGACCATTTCCTTCAGATTGCCTACAAACGGCAGGGGTTTTACGTAAGGGATGCCGAGTTTATTCCAGAAATTGAAGTTTCGAGTGAAATACAAGTACAAGAGAATAAGGAAAATCAATACAGGCGTTATGAGGATCAATGTTACCGACTCGAATATCAGCGCCATTATTGAACAGAAAGACGGAAATTTATTATGACAATTATTTTTACAAATTGAAGATTTAAGATTAAATTTTCAGTCATAAAATGATAAAAAAAATATGTCCTAGGTTATCAAATTCGGTTAGTGATCTGAACGTCCTCCTCTTTTCCGTATGAATATATTTTTTATTATTATTTTAATACTTTATACACGAGTTTATTTGAAAACAATTCTGCGAAAACACTTTCAAATGTAACACAACTGAATAGAATACCACAAAATCTATTTTCATCTGTCTACTGTGGAAGCAGTAAGACGACTGGAAAGTTTATATAATGATTCTGTGTGGGAATGAAACGACATGGTTGCCAATTATTTCGCAGCAAGCAACTCGACCTTCAAAACATGTACGGATATAAAGGGTCCATGTCGCAAATAAAATTTTAAATGGGTTTCTTGTCTATGGTCCTAGCAGATGGCTGAAGTGTCTCCGCGTGTAGGCTGTTCATCGCAGTCCGCAGTGTATTATAGCAATAATTAATTTGTGCATTCTTATGGAAAAATTACCATTTTACAAGTACCAACATTTCTTCCCGTCTTGTTTCATCTTACCATCAAAATAGTTAATGCTGTTAGGTACTCCCTTACCTAACATTTCATCGAAAATAGTGAAGTGACTGGTGAAGTGCCAATGACCAGCAGATGAATCCTGATGAAAGGATCAGTTAAACGCTCAGAATTTTTAAAATCGCACACTCGTACCCTCAAACTGGGCAGAAACGCAGATCATCTGCGGTTGATTTTTTGTGATAATTAAAACCGTAACAGCTCAAGAGCCTAAGCCGACTAGCTGGCTGCTGGCCTCACGTTCACATGCCTAAGCAGAGGTGGACGAACATCCAACCAGATATATTATGGCGTGTGGTCAGCACGACGAACCCCCAGCCATTGCTAGTTTTTCTGACCGGATTACGCTACTCGTTGTAGCTCCCCAATTTCCTCACGATGCTGGGTTCTCACCGGTACCATAATCCTTATTGTTTATTGTGAGTTGTGATGTTTCTTCAATTCTAACTCAATATAAGGTAGTAATTACAGTATGTGTTAATGGTAACTTTCAGAAGTATTTCTACTATAGGTGGAGCAATAAATTATTGATAGGAATTGGAAATGGTTGTATGTGAACGGAAGAAAGAAAGCAGTACAAATTTTGAAGCTCTTCATTATGCAGTTTTCTCCATGCCCCGCCATCTCTTCTAGGCCTGATGGGGTTCTATTAAGGGACGGGAAATGTCTTAGCTATCTGAGAAGTTATAAGCTTTTGAAGAAGATATATACTATATATTTCGTTTTCCAATTGAATTCTTTTGTATATGAGTGTACTAATGATAAAATACTAGCACCGTGAAGACACTGAAAAAAACAATAACTTCAGATCTTATTGTTGTTTACAACATTCCTTCATAAACATTAGTTTGAGTACACAATGTGTTTCAGAATTAAGAGATCCTCTGGAATTTGTGGTTGGAATTTCTCTTTTGCATTCGGGAAGAACCAGGTTCAAATCGCGGCATGATGACCTTCAATCCTGACTGAAGTTTACTTTTAATTTTACATACGCACTGGGACAATTTCCAATATTAGGTTAATACTTCTCTTATTCCATATCCTTTCCAATTCATTATCCAGCTCGGTCATTGCACTCGTTATAGTCTGTTACATACATATTCATTAAATACGAGCAAGGAATAAATGCAGAAATGTTATTTTTCTTTCCATCTTCTTAAGCATGAATAAAAACACACGTAAATAGCAATTTTCACATACTTCGCACATGTCAATGTACATCACAGAAATAGAGAAGCAGACATCGAAGCTTCTGGTGGTTAGTTCATTAACTGTAATTTCGTCTATATTAATTGCACAGGGCGACAGAAAAGCAAACTTTTAATATAGAATTAAAGAGAACCACATTTTGTCGTCCACTTATTTTCGTCTTAATTGTAAAAAACGAGTGATTCATGACCAAAGACGAAACTTAAATGCGTTTGAAGGACAGCGGCATCTTCCCTTGGGTCAACAGCAAAAAGGACTTGGGGTCATAGACGACAGGCACAGGAGTGTCTTTGCAAGGCGCCACCTCGTAACTGGAGAGCACGTGTATCAATCCCGTCTTGACCTCCATCAGCCCGAACCGCATTCCTGTGAACAGAACCGCAGGCTCTGATAGTAATGTTGGGTTCGCTTTTCCATCTCACTTCGCCTTTTCTCACTTCAGAATGTATGGTTTCGAAGCTTGAAAATACCAAGAGAATGAAAGACGTTGATCGTCGTAGTAGAGTGGTTAGAAAATATTCATTGTACACTGGAGGCATGGTGTTCAAATCTAACTTTGAAAGTGAACTAAATATGAAAGAAATGAAAAGAGATGCTGAGGAACAGAGTTGTATCTAAGAATGACGATGAACATAATAAATTTAGTATATATTATATTTCGCGGAATTTCTTGAATAATTTGTGTCTCCTGATATTATTAGGATATAAATGCAGAAGACTACAGTGGGTTGGGCGTGTGTGTGAACTGAAGGTGACAATGAATTAGTACAATATTTTGTTTATGTGATTTTACAGTAAATGTCTGCTTGGCGGACTGCAAAGAAAATGGCGCGATAAAATTGGATGTTGTGCTGAGGTTTTCTTATTCTGAGATGTGTGTTCAATGGCGAGCTTTCGTGTTACTGGTGTTCAACGATTGCATTTTGGGTACGAAATTACGCCTAATCTGCTACAGAAAACAAATTGCAGAACTTTAAAGAATTAGCATTGAATGAGTTAAAGGTCTCACAGACACCGGATATTTATCTTGAAATTAAATGAGTTTTTGGAAATAGTATATATTGATTTATGAAACTTGAATTCCACAGTGCTATTTATATTATGTGTATCACAATTGTCAATTAAAGTAACTTATTTCCCACTTTTCGAATAAGAATACCTTATAACGTCCTTAAACTTGAGGTAATTTCCTAAGTCTGAGAACAGCAAGGCAGTGCAGAAATTCTCTGACCTAAATGTAGACCAATAATACACGTAAATGTTTATATTATAACTATTATTATTTATTACAGATCAGTTACTAACCTAACGTATTTTAATTCCGATTTGAAAATCTCTACCTTGCTTGATTATATATTTGTACTAACCTATGCACATACGAGGACCTTCCCCAAAAGGGAAGTAAGTGTAGTTTGGCTGACTCTGCTTATTTTCCTCTGTGAAACGTTCCGGATCGAATTTCTCAGGTACTGGGTAGTATTTTGGGTCATTCTGAATACCCACTACCGGGATGTAAATTCCGGTTCCTGCTGGGAGTATTATTGTTCCCTTTCCTGAAGGGGAAGGAAGCTCGTAGTCACTGACACATTTCCGATCCAGAAATGAAATCACCGGATACCTCCTCAGCGTCTCTGTAAAATGGAATTTATTATTATTATTTATTTGGCTGTAAATGGGTTTTTACCCGGTGGCAGTGGTCCTACAATAAGACACAATTATAAAGATTTCTGTCTTCTGGGTTATTGCGCTGTGTAGTCTGGTCGATGTTAACCAACGTTTCAGAGGTCATACTGCCTCCGTCATCAGGGCGATGAAACGTTGGTTAACATCGACCAGACTACACAGCGCAATAACCCAGAAGACAGAAATCTTCATACTCACCGCTGTGAGAACCTCAAGTCTTACAAGACACAATTAGTGAGGAGAAGTAAAGTGGAATGTACACTGGCAATTGACGACACAAGAGTGGATAGTCTGCCCAGGAGTTATCGGTAATTTAAGGAATAAGAGGTGGAGTTCCCAAGTCCTGCTAATAACTGTGAACATAATAGGGTCAGAGTGCTCGACTACTGCTAGTATATGAAAGGATAACAAGGGCTACTGTGCAAAGAGCTGCTTGTAATTCAGGACGGAAGGTATACTGTGAGAATTACCTGTTATTAATTCCAAACTTAAGGAGGAATAGAGTGCTGAATAGATGTAAAACCACACGGCGTTACAATACAGAAGACCAACAGTGAATTCAGCAACGCTAAGAGAATCTCACATCTGAAGAGGCATGTTACCTTTGTTAGTTTAGTGTATTTAGTATTTTAAAACTTGTGGTTTGTAGTCTCATGAATTCTAATGTTTGTTATGTACGTACCAACGGTCCTGTAAGAACACGTCGCTTCCATCTTCTGTCCTGAAGATGGAGCTTCACAAATCACAAGATCACAATCCATAAAGCATAAACGATTTCAATCCGCTCACCTTTGACCACCATGGCGAGATAAGACATCTCACGGATTCCGTCGTATGTGAGCTCTCCGTGGTGTTTGTCCAGAACTTGCGTTATCTCCGCCCTCAGTCTCTGCTGAATCTCAGAATGCAAAGCGAGTTCGTACAAAGCGTAGCTCAGTGTAGTGCCCGATGTTTCAAACCCCGCTAATATAAATGCGAATGCCTGACCCACAAATTTGTCTCCGTCTATTTCTGAAAGAAGAAAATATATCATGTCGTATTGTCTTCGTTTTCGACTTTCAATGTACACTGATTTGTCTTGTTTTGTTGCTACGAAGGTGGTGCATATTTTTGCACTGACGGTCACGTGTGCATGATCGTATCTTTGCATATGTTTTTCTGGTCCATTGTCTCTGATGTGTTGAATACCTTACCAGTTCCAAATGAAATCAGAAGTGATGTTACCATGTTGTTATTACCGCGGCACTCTATCTTATCCTGAGCTTGTTCATTCAAAACCAAACTTTCTTCCCAATCAGTTTAATGTTATCATTTCATGTAAGCCTTTGACTCCAAATTTTGCTTTCTGATTTGTCCACCTGAATTACAAGTTTTCGCCTTAAAATAGTTCAAATTTTAAAAAACCTGTCATATGGCAGATATAAAATTATGGGTAGTTTATTTTAGTGAATACATTTTACGAAGCAGAGTGGAAAAAGGTATGTTCTGAATTTAATGACAACAAGAATTTCTCGAATTTAATTTTTATTAACTTCTGCGTGGATGTAACTTAGACTTGTCATTATCCCGTTTCAAGCATACTGGTGTAAAATATCTGTTGAATTTCAAAGGAGTATTATTTTTTTCGTAACTTCATTAACTACTCGCTTCATTTTCTGTACACCAACTATACCTTTACTGTTTTGTAAGTTATTGTGAAAGCTTTCTGATTTTACGAACATTTATTAAATAAATCTGCCATGTAGCATCGTTATTGAGAATATGATCTGTAATGTAAAATATATAAAATATACTCACTTATAGACACAGTAATAATGCATCATAGTATTATCGAAAAATGATTTGTCTCTTCGAAACGTCATTGCCTAGAAAGCAGCTCATAAGCTATAAGTTCTTGTAAAATTGGTGCTAGAATTACATCAGAAATTGTAACCAAATAAAAACATGAAACTCATGGTTAGCTACAGTCGCATTCCAGTGGGCTTCAGAGAAAGTGCCGACCTTCTAATATTTATCATGAGTACTCCTTCGAAGTCTGTTTATATGTTTGGCCGTAAGATTCAGCCTTTTTGCACTCAGGCAATGCGAGGACGCCTCTTCGCTGCGAGTTACAAAACTTGTAAAGAAAAGCGGAAGATTTAGGTAAAACGAAAGCAGGAATTTAACATTGTCGCTTGTGTGGCAAGGCTATTTTAAAAGTTCACCTGCATTCGCGATTTGTGTGAGCCTACGTAAATTTCTCGGTTGAATTAAAATGTTCCTCGTACTGTTTAGAAGTTAAATTTCATGCATTCTTTTGGCATTACACATATCAGATAAACGAATGCTCTCAACTTACGAAAATGTGAATCGTTCTCTTGATTCTTTGCTGGTATTTTGTCTTCTTGGACGCTCCTTTTCCATTTATTTCTCATTTCGATTATAGAATCCAGAAAATCATTTCGTATAACCTCATTCTTCTCCCTATGACAGAATAAGTGAAAATACCTTTGAGAAGGAATAAGGAATTGCAAATATTTATTTGGTATTATATTGATTGACGAAAGTGTCCACAGTTAAGTATCTGAAACACACAACAGCGTTTCAGAGAATATGATATCCAAGTACGGTGATTTTTAGCGGCCTAGAATAATTTATTTTGACAATGGAGGGTGAAATTTGTCTCTGATCTTTTGATGAATAACTACAGCCGTAACTGCATGTAACCCCCACTTCAGCTTAAATGTGTCTTACTGAGGAACGAGGATAATTTGAATATTTTCACTCCATAGAAAATAAACTCAAATACACGCCCTTATGAAACAATACAATTGTTTTTAAACACTTTGTGTTTTGAAAATATTATAATAGCATGTTAATATTAACCCCTGGTCATCATCGTGATCATATACATTTATCCATAGTGAAGGATTCTGCAATATTAATTATATTAAAGGCAAGGTGGGCCCGAGTTCTAGGCTGAACGGCGGGTCAAAACGAGTTCCACTTTCCTGAAATTTGTGAATCATTCTAAAATATTTTTGTAATTATTATCTACTCACGGATTCGTGCAGAAAACGTATGGTTTCAATTTAAGTTTGCATTTGGTGACATAACTTTTATATACTTCAGGTGTCTAGTTGTTTAACATGTTTGCTATTTTGAATACTCTAATAGATATAGCAGAGAAATATTATACATATTTTCCAGACCTTTAATCCACTGTCTGCCAAACGGTCTTCCTGATGTAGTTGGCTGTGTCGTCATCCACAAATTTTAGCTTCAAGGTCGTCTTAAGATTAGGGGCGAAGAACGCCGTCAGTCCTGCCAATCCTCTTCTAATTGAGAAGTCGAAAATATTGCGCAGATACCGTCTGAACTCTGCATCGGGATTCTTGAGCGAGTTGCTGTTAATGCCAAAGGCGCAAGACGCTATCACGTCGGTCGTGAACTTGGCCATCGTCTCCCTCGCATCCACTGGGGTCCCTGCTAACATTATAAAATAAGTAAACTGCTTCATACAACATTGTTTCCTGTTCGTTTCAGGTCACAGATATAATAAAATATCATTTGTCGTTGTCATGGTAAATGTGGATCTGGCTCGTTCGTACAGACTGCAAATGTAAATTTCTGAGGAAAACCCGGACTCTAACGATGTTGACCTTCTGGGATGTGACGCCGTGTGTGCACTTGCAAGTATTTACGTAGCTACTACGCACAAGTCCACATGGAGTCTTAGTCCATGAGAAAAACATCTCAATTCTCAACGCCGTGAAAACTGAAATTTCAGTATCGCTTAAACATTTGACGAGTAACAAGTGTTGCGCAAAATGAACAAATTTAATCAAAGTTTAAAACAAAGGGAATTTATTGTTATTATTCTCCTGGAGCTTTAATTAATGTGAAATGTAATAATCTGATTCACTTTATACACTCTGTGTATTCGAAATAGGGATATATTATATATTATGACGCTTATGATCACTTACCGTCAGCTGTGACTATGTCCAGGTACTTCACCAGGTCCTTGCCACAGAGATCCACAAGGTAGAACATCATCCTCATCTTTGCCGATGTAAATACCGGAGTCAGGTTCACTCTGACACGGCGCCAGCGTTGTCCTTTTGTCACAAATATGGTCTTTCCAAGCAGAGGGTCTAGGTTTTCGTCAACTGCGATGACACGGTCAATGAAGTTCTGAGCATCCTTTACCAGAATATTCTTCACCAAGTCCAGGTCGCGAACCAACAAACTCGGCTGGTCGAACGTGAAGATGCCCACAAACGGCTTGTCACTGTGTTCGCTGTAGATTCTTTGAAGAGTCTTCCCTATATTTTCCTTCAGGAACATCACTTCCTTCAGATTGCCTACAAACGGCAGGGGTTTTACGTAGGAGACACCGAGTTTCTTCCAGAAGTTGAAGTTTCGAGTGAAATAAAAGTACAGATAAATAAACAAGCCACACAAAATTGTGAAGAGAGCGAGTGTTATGTAATTAAATATAAGAGCCATTATTGGAAATTAACACTGAATTTATTAAAGACGATATTATGACCACTTATGCACATTTAAAATTTAAAAACAATTTTCCAAAGCAATTTGAAACGAAAAAACACCCAGTGTATTTAGGGTTGTTATAACTTTGGAGTCTCTTTACGCCCCTTCAATGTGCCGTTTGACAGAAAGCCGTAAAATCTGTTTTAGTGTGTCCTCCTTAAAGTCAGTACAGAACGTTTCCTTCCTGGATATAGTCGATAACATCATCAATAAAAATGTTAAACAGATAGGGGCTCAGACTGCAGCCTTGCCTAACACCTCTACTTTGTTCAACCAGGTCCGTCACTTCGTTTTCTCCACACTTCACACAAAATTTGGTTCCCTCATACATTCTCTTGATACATTCAACCATTCCTCTACTCACTCCCTTCCGTCTCATTTTAAACCATAAGGCCTTCCTATCAATCGCGTCAAAGGCTTTTTCCAGGTCCACCAAACACCAGTATATACGGCCTCTTTTAACGCTTAGATACCTGTCAATTGCGGTTTTGATAATAAAGATATTATCTGTGGTTCTTTTCCCTTTTACGAATCCCGCTTGGTACCTTGACAGGATCTTATTACCTACTAGCCAGTCTCTCAGCCTACCAGCCAAGGCGCTAGAAAATATCTTGCTTATCACCGTCAGAAGCGAAATGCCTCTGTAACTATTAGGCTCATTCTTCTTACCCTTCCCTTTGTAAATTGGACTGATAACTGCAACTCCCCACTCTGCTGGGAAATCTTTCCCCTTCTTAATTTTATTAAACAAAGTTGTTAAAGTTTCAGTTCCTCCTTCCACGGTGCAAAACATTTTCCACATCTCGACTGGTATCCCATCGACGCCAGTGGCTTTCCCATTTTTCATTTTTGATATACTTTGCCTAATTTCTTCTGCCGTAAAGTCCCTATCCAGTTCCTCTATGTATTGGGAGCCCAGCAATTGCGTTGGGTAAACCAATCGCCCTTCAGCTGCCCTAGCGAACAGATCATGGAAGTGGTTCACCCACGCAGTTGGATTTACCTCATTCCTAAAAACTTTTTTCGCCACTATGTCCCTTATGGACTCCCATACTTTCTTTATCTCTTTATGCCTTACCAAATCGTTTATTCTTTCAGACTCCTTCTCTTGCCAAACCCGCTTCTTTTCCTTCATTATCTCCTCGTACATTTTTCTAGCTTCCCAATACCTTGCTCTACTCGCTTCGTCGTTTCTCGCCTTAAACTCTCTCAAGGCCCATCTGGCTAGTCGTTTGTTTTCCCTGCACTCCTCGTCGAACCAATGACTTCCCCCTCTATGCTTAACCCCTGTCCACCCCATTTTGATCCCCGCTCTCTTCACCATGGAGTACAACATATCTACCATCTTATTAACCTCCCCCTCCTGAGCCATGACCTGTATTTCATGCATGCATAAAACACTCCTATTATCCCTCAAAGCCTCCATGAAGTAATCTTTCCAGCTTTCCTTCCATTTGTATCTAACTATCTTTCGCTTCGGCCCTGCGACCTCTGTGTCCTTAACTACCTCTCCCTCTTCTTCGCTCCTAATTATTATGGTTAATGGCATATGACTACTAAGAATTTCCGTCCCTACTCTGAAATCCACCACTTCCCCCACCAACCCCTCCGACAACAGAGCATAGTCTATGACACTCTTCCCCAGCTGGCTGACATAAGTAAACTCCCCCTCCGTGTCCTCGCCGTATTTTCCATTCATCATTTCTAGAAGGTTCCTTTCACAGAAATCGACGAGCTTCCTTCCTTCCTCATTACACATTCGGTCTTTACTCGATCTACCGCAAAGTCAGTAAGAAAACTGGTCTTTCTCGCAGGGATTGGATATGCAGGAACAAAATATAATGACTTATCTCCCACTATTATGCAACATGAAACTCGACCTTCAAACAGGTAAGGGAGTGAGGGGCCGGTGTGACTGTTATATTCGCAGCTAGGCTTTGTGCCCTTCAAATATCAGCTCTTGCTGTCCTACTGACTGGCAAACAGCATTTATCAATGTGTAGTCCGTTAATCGCTGACGGTCCGTGGCGTATTTACATCTACAAACAATTATTAAATTGCACTTGTTTATAAGATACACTAATTTCTAAGAAGTGCGAAATGCTTTTTGCTATCCGTTCCCTCTTAGCCACGAAAATGTTAATGCTCACTATTCGGTATTTCTCCGTGTAATATTCCATCGACACATTGCAAAGTGGCTGATAGAGAAGAGGTGGAATGTTAGCTAGAGTTTGCCATTCGTGGTTGCTAAACACAGGGACACGATTGCGTGATGAGGAAGCTTCTTAATTCTGTTCATCGTGGTAGCTCTTAGATATTCCAGAGACACGCATGAGGTGCAACCCCAACGTGAGCCCACATGACGCCGTATTTATTTAAAAAATGGGTTTTTTAAGTTGTTTCCAGGACCAGCAACATCATTGGAAGAAGTGTGAATGAGCCAACTTTTTAGAGTATATATTTCCTTTCTTTTATCATACTACGACAGGTTAGGTTTTGATCCAGTCGCATACTTGCCTGCACTGTCTAGCATTATCCCTCTCCGACCCGATGACTCTGTAAGTTGGGACTCTCGGGTCTGCAAACATTCCACTGTCTGTCAAGACTGTGTCTTATAGACATAACCTCAGATGTGAAGGTGTTACTTAAGCGTGGAAAACTTGTAACTGTCACATAAAAATATTATTATTTCGTGCAACTTATCCGTGTTCAGGGACGCAATATTGTTGAAACTCCGGTTGGTGAAACAGAGAGGAATATTGGAAGAAATGGCTGAGACTCACAAGCGTCATCACGTGAACCGTTTGATCATTTATACGATACAAGTAGGCCTGTATACTTTTGCAGAAAATATACGTAATATTATAGCAAGGTATCCGAATCCGAAGATGGCTGTCTTCTGGGTTGTAGAACCTTGTAGTCTAGTAGAAGTATGCCAACGTTTCAGAGGTCCTTGCCGCCTCCATCATCAGGGCGATGACGTTGGTAAATTTCTAACGGGCTACACGTCGATATAAACCAGAAGACCGCCAACTTTGGTCTCACCCCCGAGAAAACTATAAATTCTATCCCCGGATATTTGGGCCCTTGTGAAAGCTGTTCTCCGCCTTGCGGTTCATTAAAATGCTGAAAAATTCTTTACTACATGTCTAGACCCTTATCTTCTGAAGGAGAACCGTTTTGTATGTCTTTATCCAAGGATTTTGTTCCCTTAATGGGTGCAATAATTGTGAAATACAAACATTGTAAAAACAAGGAAAAGTAAGACGTATTCTTATCTGCTTTTTACCATCTGTAACATTGAGTGACTCGGTGAACGACTATTATATTCTTAAGACGGACTGTATTCTGCAGAGTTACAATTTCTTGAACGTTTCGCCCAGCAGAGGAAAATGCAATTCATTATTCGTGAATCGTCACGGCCATTCGAATCGGTATAGTCCGTGTTAATGAGGGAGTCATTAAATAAACATAAATAATAAATAATACATAATATTATATTGTATACATATGGACACATGAATACAATCTTGCTTGTACAAAAAATATCACAAATGTACAGCACACTGCCTCGAGAGTATATCATTAAAGAAACAAATTAAATATTCCTTAAAGATACTTCATTAAATTAACTTAATTTATATGTTAATCATATGCAGCGACATTAACGTGCATTGAAATACCAATTTAGAAGAAACATTTTTGTTGTCATTGCTTTTCCTTTATTAACAAGCTCGGCCGTACTTATAGGCGTTTGAAGGACAGCGGTACCTCCCCATTCGCTCGCAACAGAAGTGACTTTGAATCATAGGAAATCGGCACAGGGGTTTCTTCGCAGGGCGCCACCTCGTACGCGGAGAATATGTGAATGAGTCCCGTCTTCACCTGCATCAGTCCAAAGCGCATTCCTGTGAACAGAACCACAAGCGGACAGTAAAGGCAGGATCGGGTTTCCATCTCACTTTGCCGTTTCAAAAGTCCGAACCGACTGCTGTCACGTGCTGTTTGAATATGTTAAAACTCCCAGAGAATGGAGCAGGCCGTTCGTCGTTGTCGAGTGGCTTAGCGCATGGGAGGAACGACTTCAAATCTCGGTCTGGACATCAGCTATGCTGAAACAGGCTTTTGACTTCCCTCCTGACAATTCTCCGGAATAGCACTTAAATTAGGCCACGACTGTTTCCCTATTTATTTTTAATTAGTTTTTCTAACATTCGGCAATGTAACGGATGACTGAGTCATTAAACAATCAGATAAATTTGAAAAGCAAATTTAAATATCTTCTGATGTTGACACATGATTAAACTATGGTAGAACGCAAATTGAAAACACATTTATTATCCCATAATTTTTTCGAAATGTTATCATACCCTTGAAACAATACAAACGGTAAAACGATGATATCTCCATCATCAGGTTTTTGTAGGTGTGAAAGGAACTGCCCTCACTTTGAAAGTAACTCGTAAATGGAAAGAGTTTGTTAAGACAGTGCTGAAGAAGAAAGTCTGATCTACGATAGATGAAGAAAGTGAATAATTTACTACATCGCGTATCTTGGAAGTTTGTGTATTTTTAAGTTACCTAATATTTTTCGAAGAATGAAACACGGGAGACTTCTGTAGGTCAGGGGTGTGGGTAAAATGGATGCATACACAATCTTGATTAAGAGATCTGTAGTAAACGTCAACTTGGCAGACTGAATGGAAATGACAATATAAACCTATGTGTACTTTATTAGAGTTTTATGATTAGGATTTTAGGTTCTCACGGCGGATAGTACGAAAATTGCTTTCTCCTGAGTTGTGGAGCCATGTGCTCCTGTATATGTTTCCCAAAGTTGAAAGGACCTTGCTGCTTCCATCATCATTGTGATTAGTAGATTAGGCACTCAACGCCCTGATGAAGGAGGCAGAAAGGACCTCCGGAAATTTGACAGACTACCAGACTACACGGCGCTATAACCACGAAGATAAAAAAATCCAAGTTTGTATAATGCTCGGAGGTGGACAAAACTGGCTTAGCATTGTGTCCAGAGGCGGGATATGTTATCAGTGTCGTTTATCGCCTGTGTTCTGCTATTAAAATGCTAGGCACAGACTGTAACAGGAAATATATAACAGTACTTTGCAAATATTATGTGTCGTGTCATGCAAGGTTTTCTTTTCAACAGGACTTAAACCTGGAATTTATTTGAGTTCCATTAAAAACTGCGTATTGTTTAATAGCTTTAATATGCGCAGTGTTCTGGATAATGTTTGTAAGTAAGATTTCCCATTTTCCATTGCTGAATGAAAATTTCTTACAGTATCCTGAATTCAGAAACCATTTGCAAATTCCGAGATACAACAAGGCAGTGCAGAGATTCTCTTCCATAAATGTACACCAATGGTGCATGAATATGATTATGTTATATAACAACATTTATTAGAAATATATTTCTATCATGCTCTACCTTAATTTCTTTTATAAATGGCGACCATAAATACTTATGCGGTTGTACTTACCCATACACATACGAAGACCTTCCCCAAATGGGAGATATGTGTAGCTTGGTCGACTCTTCATATTTTCCTCTGTAAATCGTTCTGGAAGGAATTTCTCCCCTTCTGGGAAGTACTTCGGGTCATTTTGAATACCCACCACCGAGATGTAAACTGCGGTTCCTGCTGGTAGTATTATTGTTTCCTTCCCGGAAGGGGAAGGTAGCTCGTAGTCACGGGCGCACCTCCGATCCAAGAATGGGAGTACCGGATACTTTCTCAGCGTCTCTGTAATAAGAGTGGAGCCCCGTAAAGTGAAATAAGATGGAACGGGGACATATACACAGACAAGGTGCTCAACAGCTACCAGTAATCCAGTACAAGGGACAGATTGCTAAACAGCTGTTTGTAATTTAACACAAGGGACAGAGTGCTCAACAGCTGATGGCAATTAAACACATATAAATGTATGGTGTTCAACAGCTGCCCCATTAGCACAATGTCAAAATATTTATTAGCTACCTTGTAATGAATCTGTCTTATATGCTAATAACGAATCATGAAGATATGCTTTGTTTCTATGATCTTACTTCCAGGCAAACTGCCTTGTTAGCGTGTAATAAATTGTCTGTATCCTTCTCTATTATTTACGTATGTATAATTTCACTAAAGAAATTAACATCAGTACCGGTGTGGCAGCAAACTTTCATGTCTCATTAAATTCCAGTTTATTTTCGTTTTATGAAATCCCCTGGTGCCGCATTCCAAACAAAATGAGAAAAATAAACAATGGTGATAAAGCGTGTAAGATTTAGGTTCAAGTAATAATAGCGCGAATATATGTGTTTCGGTCTTCCCAGTATCGTAAAGCGCATTTATACGTTCAATAACTGACGAAAGTATTTCTTCTATTTATTCAAAGTATTGTGGGATTCAGCAAAATTGTAATATTTTTGTTGATTCCTGAGTTTCTTAAATTCATGAATGCCTTTGTAGAGATCGCAATTGTTTCTGATCTGTCTGTTTAACGTTCACGTAATTTGCTCTTTATTTATTCCCTTTATTTGTTCCTGAAAAAGGAATAATTTTGTTGGTTCGTGTATTTTAAGTGTACAGTGATTGACATAACTGCTGAGCAAGGAACTTTGATCATCACGTTGGAACTAACTTTCCGCCAACAACTTTCAGAAGATATGATAAGTTGTTGAACTTCTTCTGTCTCTTTTTTTTTTACTGAATTAATTGTTTATCCGAAACGCACAAGCAGGTCCACATGGAGTCACAACACAGAAGACCAACACTGAATTCTTCACCGCTAGGAGTATCTCACATCTCAAGACATACCTGTATTAGTTTATTACTTTTGTGTTTTAAAAGCGTGGATTGTAGTCTCATGAATTGTAATGCTTTGTTATGTACATACCAACGTTCCGTAAGAACACGTCGCTTCCATCTTCTGTTCTGAAGACGGAGCTTCACAGATCACAAGATCACAATCTATAGAACATAAACGATTTCAATCCGCTCACCTCTGACCACCATGTCGAGATAAGACATCTCACGGATTCCGTCGTATGTGAGCTCTCCGTGGTGTTTGTCCAGAACCTGCGTCATCTCCGCCCTCAGTCTCTGCTGAATCTCAGAATGCAAAGCGAGTTCATACAAAGCGAAGCTCAGTACAGTGGCAGAAGTTTCTAAACCCGCTGCTAGAAAAAGGAATGCCTGAGCCACAAATTCGTCTCCGTCTATTTCTGAAATAGGAAAATATATCGTTGTGGTATTGTCTCCGTTTTCGACTTTCGATGTACACTCCTTTGTCTTGTTTTGTTGCTACGAAGGTGGTGCATATTTTCGCACTTGACGTTTACGTGTGTCAATTACATGAATTTTTATTTGCGTATGTTCTTTGTCCACAATCTGTGATGTGGTGAACACCTTACCGTTTCCAAATGAAATCAGAAGTGATATTACCATGTTGTCATGTTGTACCCCAGCACTCGGTTCTATCCTGAGCCATTTCATTAAAAACCACACCCTTACCAAAATTCCTTATAAACATTTTAATCTTATCGTTCCATGTAAGCACTTTGCTGCAAATTTTGATTTCTAATTTGTCCATCTGAATTACAAGTTTTCGCCTTAAAATAGTTCAAATTTTAAAAAACCTGTGATATGGCAGATATAAAATTATGGGTAGTTTATTTTAGTGGATACATTTTACGATGCAGAGTGGAAAAAGGTATGTTCTGAATTTAATGACAACAAGAATTTCTCGAATTTAATTTTTATTAACTTCTGCTTGGATGTAACTTCATTACCTAGTTTCAAGCATACTGGTGTGAAATATCTGTTGAATTTCAAAAGAGTATTATTTTTTTCGTCACTTCATTAACTACTCGCTTCATTTTCTGTACACTAACTATCCATTTACTGTTTTGTAAGTTATTGTGAAAGCTTTTTGATTTTACGAACATTTATTAAATAAATCTGTCATGTAGCATCGTTATTGAGAACCTGATCTGTAATGTAAAATATATAAAATATCCTCACTTATAGAGACAGTAATAATACATCATAGTATTATTCAAATGATTTGACTCTTTAAAACGCTAGTGCCCAGAAACCAGCTCATAAGCCATAAGTTCTTGTAAAATTGGTGCTAGAATTACGTCAGAAATTGTAACCAAATAAAAACATGAAACTCACGGTGAACTACACTCGCATTCCAGTGGGATTCAGAGAAAGTGCCGACCTGATAGAAATTATCATGAGTACTCCTTCCTAATCTGTTTGAATCTACGCCCCATAGACTCAGCCTTTTTGCACTCAATTCAATGCGAGGACGCCTCATCGCTGCGAGTTACGAAACTTGTAAAGAAAAGCGGAAGATTTATGTGAAGTAAAAGCACGAATGTTATATTGTCGCTTGTGTGGCAAGGCTATTTTAAAAGTTCACCTGCATTCGCGTTTTGTGTGAGCCTACGTAAATTTTTGCGATTAAATTAAAATGTTCCTCGTACTGTTTAGAAGTTAAATTTGATGCATTATTTTGGTATTACCCATATCATATAAAAGAATGCTCTCAACTTACCAAAATTTGAATCGTTCTCTTGACTCTTTGCTGGTATTTTGTCTTCTTGGACGCTCCTTTTCCATTTATTTCTCATTTCGATCATAGAATCCAGAAAATCATTTCGTATAACCTCATTCTTCTCCCTATGACAGAAAATGTTAAACGGCCGCTAAGAATCTTTATGGCATTCCAAATATCAATTTTTGGTGTTATTTTGATTCTAGAATATCTCCAAAGTTAAGTATCTGCGACATACGTCAGCGTTTCAGAGAATATGATATCCAAGTACGGTAATCTTTAGCGGCCTAGACTAATTTATTTTGACAATGGAGGGTGAAATTTGTCTCTGACACTTTTGATGAATAACTACAGTTGCGAGTGCATGTAATTCCTACTCCAGCTGTATGTCTTAAATGTGTGATATTGAGAAAAAGAATAATTTGAATATGTGCACTCCACAGGAAATAAACTCAAATACACGTCCATATGATGTGATACAATTCTGATTAATCACTTTGTGTTTAAGAATATTATAATAACATGTTAATATTATCCCCTGGTCATCATCTTGATCATTTTCATTTATCCATAGTGAAGGAGGCTCCAATATTAATTATATTAAGGGCAAGGTGGTCCCGAGTTTCAGGCTGAACGGCGGGTACATATTTTTCCGACCTGTAATCCACTGTATTCCAAATAGTGTTTCTGATGTAGTTGGTTGTGTAATCATCCACAAATTTCAGTTTCAAGCTCCTCTTAAGATTAGGCGCGAAAAACGCCGTCAGTCCTGCCAATCCCTTAATAAAAGTGAAGTCAAGCGCATTGCGCAGGTGTCGCCTGAACTCGGCGTCGGGATTCTTGAGCGAGTTGCTGTTGATGCCGAACGCGCAGGACGCTATCACGTCGGTCGTGAACCTAGCCATTGTCTCTTTCACATCCACTGGGGTCCCTGCCAACATTATAAAATAAGTAAACTGCTTCATACAACATTGTTTCCTGTTCGTTTTAGGTCACAGATATAATAAAATATCATTTGTCGTTGTCATGGTAAATGTAGATCTGGCTCGTTCGTACAGACTTCAAATGTAAATTTCTGAGTAAAACCCGGACTGTAACGACGTTGACATTCTGCGATGGGACGCCGTGTGTGCATTTGCCTAGTATTTACGTAGCTATTACGTACAAGTCCATATGGAGTCTTAGTCCAGGAGAAAAACATCGCAATTCTCAACGCCGTGAAAACTGAAATTTCAGTATCACTTAGACATTTGACGAGTAACAAGTGTTACGCAAAATGAACAATTTTAAACAAAGTTTAAAACAAAGGGAACTTATAGTTATAACTTTCCTGGTACATTAAATATAGTCAAATATAATCATCTGATTCACTTTTATACACTCTGTATATTCCGATTAGGAATGTATATGATGCCGCTTGGGGTCACTTACCGTCAGCTGTGACCTTGTCCAGGTACTTCACCAGGTCCTTGCCACAGAGTTCCACAAGGTAGAACATTAACTTCATCTTTGCCGATGTAAATACCGGAGTTAGTTTCACTCTGACACGGCGCCAACGTTGTCCTTTTATCACAAACAGGTTCTTTCCAAGCAGAGGGTCTAGGTTTTCGTCAACTGCGATGACACGGTCAATGAAGTTCTGCGCATCCTTTACCAGAATATTCTTCACCAAGTCCAGGTCGCGAATCAACAAACTCGGCTGGTCGAACGCGAAGATGCCCACAAACGGCTTGTCGCTATGTTCGCTGTAGATTCTGTGAAGAGTCTTCCCTATATTTTCCTTCAGGAACATCACTTCCTTTAGATTGCCTACAAACGGCAGGGGTTTTACGTAAGAGACACCGAGTTCCTTCCAGAAGTTGAAGTTTCGAGTGAAATAAAAGTATAAATAAATAAACAAGCCACACAAAATTGTGAAAAGAGCGAGTGTTATGTAATTAAATATAAGAGCCATTATTGGAAATTAACACTGAATTTATTAAAGACGATATTATGACCACTTATGCACATTTAAACTTTAAAAACAATTTTCCAAAGCAATATGAAACGAAAAAAACAGTGTATTCAAGGCTGTTATAACTTTGAAGTGACTTTACGCCTCCCATCAATGTGTTAGAAAAAAATATTGTTTTCGTGTTTATTGTAATCAATGTACGACCTGTTTTGAAAACAATTGTGCCAAGAGTTGAGAAGGTGATGCCGTTTAACAGAATGCAGTATAAAATCTGTTTCAGTGTGTCCTCTTTAAAGGCAGTAAGAAAACTGATCTTTCTGGCTTGGATCGGATTTGCAAGAAGCGAATTACGTTGCTTCCACTATCACGCAACAAGAAACTCGACCTTCAGACATGTGCGGGTGTAAAAGGACCTTGAGACTGTTATATTTGCATCTAGGCTTTGTGCCCTTCAGAGAGCGGCTCCTGATCTCCTATCGACATCATTTATGAACTTGTATTCCATTAATCACTGACGGCCCGTGGCGTATTTACATGAATAAACTATTATTAAAATGCTCTTTTTTATGAGATACACAATTTTTTACAAGTGCGAAATGTTTTTTGCTGTTCGTTCCCTCTTAAAAACGAAAATGTTAATGCTCACTATTCGGTATTTATCCTTGTAATATTCTATCGACACGTTGCAAAATGGCTGGTAGATAAGAGGTGGATGAAGGTGAACTTTTGTGGGAGTTGAAGCGATGGCGTAAAGGGGATGCAGGATGAGGATATGAAAGTAGTTATTTGTCGCTGACTACTTACTAAAATCTGAACATTGGCTCTTTCAGCAATGATCTTTGAGCTATTTGCAATCTTCCATCCCCACATTACACTAAGGTAATTGATTGGAAACAGGGAATAATTCTTCACCTTTTCACTTTGTTATCTTCACTGTGAAACCGCGACATTGAGTCTTTATTTCTTTTAATGTACTCGTAGGAACACGATTTTCTGTTTTTGCACTCCGTGATTTAGCGTTCTTCTGATTCAGGTTTTCAAGGCGACTAACGCAGTTGTGCTTCGGCAAAGACAAAGCAAAAGACAACAACAACAACAACATGTGTTTCCTTCAATGTCATCTAGGTTCCTAATGTCAGGGGCACCTGAAAGGCATACGATTACATGATGAGGATGCCAGTAAATGCTGTGCAGAGATTTCAGAGACACGCATGAGGCCCAACCTCAGTTTGCCAAGTTCCTCTCAGGACTGACAATCAGCAGTGGATGGAGTATGCACATGAAAGATCATGTTTTGTGGGGTTTACGATTCCATAATTTTACATGCTCATATTTGCTGCACTGTCCAGCAATTCCCTTCTCTAACCGACGGGAATATGTAAGCAGAGACTCGCTGGTATCGATAGCGATAAACTAATCGGGAAGCCTCTGTCAGAAAGATGCTTCTTCATATAAGATGATCACAATCCAGAACATCAACTTCGGCATTCATGAATTTATTTAACGTTGACGAGTTGGAAAAGAGCGGTCAAGTCGAGTTTCTGGACTTTGTGAACGCTGTAATGAACCTTAGAATTCCATTAACTAATTAATTAGCTAGCTTAGGGAACACTTCTTTCATGCTTCCCGAACAGTACCCGGCGCACACCTCTTGTCACATCCGTGCACGCCACATGCCCTGCCCATCTCATTCTTCTTAACTGAAACACAATGATGATGTTGAGAGAGCAGTACAAATTTTGAAGCTCATCATTATGCAGTTTTCTCCATGCCCCGCCGTTTCTCATCTACGCTCAGATGCGGTTCTATTAAGGGACGGAAATGTCTCAGCTATCTGAGACACTAAAAGCTTTTGAAGAAGATATATACCATATACTTCGTTATCCAATTGAATTCTTTTGTATATGAGTGTACTAATGATAAAATACTAGAACCGTGAACACACTGAAAAAACAATAAGTTCAGATGTTATTGTTGTTTGTTTAATTTGTGTTTGGAATTTCTCTTTTGCATTCGGGAAGAACCAGGTTCAAATCGCGGCATGAAGACCTTCTTTTCTGACTCAAGTTATACTTTTTGTTTTATATACGCACCGGGACAATTTCCTAAATTACGTTGCTACACCTCTTGTTCCATATCCTTTCCAATCCATTATTCAACACGGTCATTGCACCCGTTATAGTCTGTTACATACATATTCATTAAATACGAGCAAGGAATAAATGCAGAAATGTTATTTTATTTCCATCTTCTTAAGCATGAATAAAAACACAAGTAAATATCAATTTACACACACTTCGCACATGTCAATGTACATCACAGAAATAGAGAAGCAGTCATCGAAGCTTCTGGTAGTTAGTTCATTAACTGAAATTTTGTCTATGTTAATTGCACAGGGCGACAGAAAAGCAAACTTTTAATATAGAATTAAAGGAACCACATTTTGTCGTCCACTTATTTTCGTCTTAATTGTAAAAAAACGAGTGATTCATGACAAAAGACGAAACTTAAATGCGTGTCAAGGAGAGCGGAATCTTCCCAATCGGAAGGAACAGGAAACATTTTGGGTCATAGACTATAGGCAGAGGGGTTTCTTCGCAGGGCGCCACATCATAACTGGAGAGTACGTGTATCAATCCCATCTTCACCTGTATCAGCCCGAACCGCATTCCTGTGAACAGAACCACAAGCTCAGCTGAGGAACAGAGTTGAATCTAATAGGCATGAAGAAAGCCAGGAATTTGCTATATTACAGAGAAGACCTTTCCTTTTTGATTTATCGTGGTCATTTAGTGTTGGTGGGTTAGTGAAGCATAGGGCTGTCTCTACGATGGGTTAGACGCGTGGGTAAAACGGAGGGGAAGGCAAATGCAATAATTGTTTGATTAGCAAACCTGTTTGTAACGTCTCCTCGAAAGACTGAATTAAAGGTGTTGAGATAACATTCAAACGTTTCTTAAAGATGTATTTCGTAACATACTGAAGTCGACGAAATCGGTTTAAGTCAGTGATCAGTGAAGGGCTCTGGTTGAGTGAAGGTAAAACTAGTAGGATCTGAGGTTTTGACGGCGGTGAGTTTGAAGATGGCTGTCTTCTGGGTTGTTGTGACGTGTAGTCTGGTAGAAATTTACTGACGTTTCAGAAGCCCATGCTACCTCCATCATCAGGACGATCGCCCTCGCGCTGATGATGGAGGTAGCATGGACCTCTGAAACGTAGGTGGACATCTACCAGACAACACGGCACAAGGACCCAGAAGACAGCCATCTTCAAGGTAACACTTGTGCACCTCTGCCAGAATATTAGGGTAAACTACTAGGTAAATAATTTGCAGTAAGTTATAAAGAGATTAATTTTCGTACAGTTTAATGTTGTCACCAGAAAATCCCCTTGAAATTTAATAGAGTTCTGTTAAACGATACATAAACTTCTCATTGTTCACACAAGGAAGAAACTGTATGCATAAGGTATACATCCATTATCGCATTTTGCTTGGCTTGGCCGGACGAACTTCTTGTAGTACAGAGAGAGAGATTTTGCGGGTTGTCCGTTTACTTAGGAAAGGCGAATTTATATTGGCTTAGTGGTTGCAGCACACCGTCCTAATTATCCATGCATTCCGGCATCACGCACGGAAATGAAATAATTAGGGACGTATCAGTAGTATGATAACTCCTGCTGTATTTTCACTAAACGGAACCTACAAACTGTTATTCTTTGACCGTGTTTAAAATGTGTAAGAATTCGTTTATTAACCTTACAATATACAAAGTTTTATATATAATCAAAATAAATATTGTCCATTGAGGATAACTTATTTAGCATAACTTATTTAGCATTTTTACATAAACATATTTTATTACAAAACTCTGAAGCCGGAAATAATTTTCAGGTCTAAATATCTACAAGGCCGTGCAGAGATTTTGTACTCAAAATGTATACCCATTCTTTATGGAAGTGGTAATATTGTAACACTTAGCATTTATCATAGGCATATTATAATATTCACGTACTTTCAACTTCCTATTATTAGTGATAATGTTGAATCCATGTGTGTTCGCACTTACCGATGCAAATACGAGGACCTTCCCCAAACGGGAAGTGTGTGTAGCTGAGTCGATTCTGCTTATTATCCTCTGTGAATCGTTCGGGATCGAATTTCTCTGGTTCTGGGAAGTACTTCGGGTCATTCTGAATACCCAGTACCGGTATGAAAATTGCGATTCCGTTTGGTAGTATTACTGTTCCCTTTCCCGAAGGGGAAGGAAGTTTGTAGTCACTGAGGCACGTCCGATCCAAGAATGGAGCTACCGGGTACTTCCTCAGTGTCTCTGAAAGAAGAGAGTGGAAGCCAGGGTATTGAAGAAAGGACGAACAGAGACAGGTAATTCAACACAAAACAAGAGATGAAATGTGTAGCTGGTGTTCATAATTCAAAACATAATAAAATATATAGTGTTGATAAATCAAAACGTAAGAATTTATAAAGTGCTCAACAAAAATTGGTTATCAAACATTTAACAATGGATAAAGTGTTAAAAAGCCACTGATAATTAAAGAAAGTCTTCCCAAGGAAATCCGGTATATTTGGTAAAATCTTTCATTTGTGACTCTGAAAGACCGCAAAAGTCCATTTAATATTTTTAACAACATAAACACAGTTTCCCATTGAAATATTATTTTGTATATATAGTTTACAAGGCTGACACTCGAATGTAAATATACCTACTGTATCCTACTTATCGTCATGGTTTATGGGTTCACGCTTTCCTGTTGTTTTTTGTGTGCAGAACAAATTCGACACGATACATTTTGGAACATTTAATGAACAGGCTTCTTACGTACCTGCAGACAATATGTCATTGCTACACCGGAGAACAAGATCTATTCCGTATTTGCGATCTGTGCTACAATTTTTCATGCTCTTTCGAGCTTCTAGTTAAAAATAATTTCAGCTGAATTAATTTGTTGCCTTATGAAAGTTAGAGACTAAACAGTTGATATAGTCGTCCAGTAAGCAAGAGTAACCCGGATAAATTAAGTCCCCAGAAACAATCATAGGAAGAAAACCTGAATTGTCAATGTTGTTTTCCCGGTTTTTCATCAGGGCTCACGAAAACCTGCGTCGCAACTCAGAACAGCTCTAACATATTCACTGTCGTGGCAACATCAGATCTCACGAAAAATATTACCCCTGTGTGATATGAGGTTTATCAGGAGCTGGATGTCTGGAATGTGGTCTTCTGGCTTGTGATGTGTAGTCTTATTCCATCCTGGAGATAGAACATTACCGACAAGGTTACAGTCTACAAAACATAAATAATTTCAGTTCTCTCACCCGATACCACCATGTCGAGATAAGACATCTCAAGGACGCTGTCGTATGTTAGCTCTCCCAGGTATTTTTCTGTCACCTGCATGATCTCCGCTCTAAGTCTGCGCTGTATGTCGGGATGAAAAGCAAGCTCGTACAAAGCGTAGCTCAGTGTAGTGCCGGATGTTTCAAAAACCCCCGCAATAATGACGAAAGCTTGGGCCACAAATTCGTCTCCGTCTATTTCTGAAAAAATAAAATATAAATTGAGAGTCAGATCTTTGTGCTCACTTGTGCTGAATTGTGCTTTTCATGTTTTCATGTTTCAAAGCTGGTGCTTATTTTTGTTCTTATATGTTAGGTGTCTCGATTAAGCTAACATAGCTAAATATTTCCATTAAGCAGATTTCTTAGGTCCAATATCGTCTTTCGAAACCCGAAGTGTCATTGCCATGTTATAAAGATCCCTGTGCATCGTCCGATCCTGTGCAGGTTCAAGCGAATTCACACCCTTCTCCCCGACTTCCTTAAGATCCATTTTAATGTTATCGTCCCATATAACCCAAAGTATGGCAACTTGTTTTTCTCCGACAGTGCTATGACGACATTCCTCAGCAACACAGGAAAATCGTCCGAAAATTACGAAACAGAAACAATGTTGACGGAGTGGGTAAACATTTTCTGTTAACAAAATGTCATTACATAAGAAAGAGTTGGAAGGTAAAGCTTATAGCATATTACATGGAGATGCCTTTCACTCAAATCGACGACTCAGACGTACTTGAGATGCAGTTTACAGTTGGATATCATTCATTTACTTAGCATTAGCCATCACGTAAAACGTCTGTAATTCTGATTTAAAGTTTTCACAGCGGTGATTATGACGATTTCTGTCGTCTGAGTTGTTGCGCCGTTGCAGAATGACCTCTGAAACGTTGGTAAACATCCACAATATTTCAAGGCGCAACAACCCAGAAGACAGAAAATTCGTCTGTAAGTCTGTTAACTTACCGAAAGTCGAGGCCTCATTTCGACCGTCTCGAGATGTCTTTCCTTCTTTGACACTTCGTTTTCCCCTACTTCTCAACTCCATCATGGAATCCAGAAAGTCATTTCGTATGACTTTATGTTTCTCCCTACAATCAATGTAAGAGCCAGTAACACCAACTGAAACGCCCTTATGGGAAGAATAGAGCATTATAGTCGATAATCCTTTCTATTACTGGGTTCTGGACTTCTTTTCAAGCTCTAGTGAATCGAACACAAGACATTGTTTCGGAAAATTCAAAGGGTACAATCAGCGTTTCCTTGTTTCTTATTAATGTACTCTTGAATTAAATTTTTATTGTTAGCAAATTCAAAATCTTCTTTGCTGGAAAATACCACACAGAAATACCTTGCCGCCGGGGGGTGGGGGTGGGGGTGGGAGTAGAAGTTAAGTGCATTCTTAAATTCATACTAGATAACAAATAGGTGGGCATATTTTTCTCTAGCCACTTTATTTCCGCGGATGTACTTCCATTTTTTCTTTGTCACAAGAGGCTGTGTGGACCCCAGATTCATTCTGGACGGGGAGTATAAAATTATATTTCCTCCTGCAGAAATTCTTTTATGTGTGTTCCTATGTACTTTTCGTCAATTAATTTTCTACATTCAGATGCACAAACAAAGCAGAGAAGGTGAAATTTTAGTTTATGTTTGAACCATGTTTATGTAATTTAATAATAAATATTTGTTATTTTGCACTTTCTTAAAAGCAAAGAGCATGTGTTCTTCACCTGTACTCCACAGTTTCCCACACAGTCCTCCTGATATAATCGGTTGTGTCGTCAGCCAGTACCTTAAGATTCAATCTCTTATTAAGATTGGGCGCAAGGAACCCCAACAGTGCTGCCAATCCCTTCATAACAGTTAAGTGAATCGCTTTGCGCATGTATCGTCTGAACTCGGCGTCTGGATTCTTGAGCGAGTTACTGTTGATGCCGAAGGCACAAGACGCTATCACGTCGGTCGTGAACCTGGTCATCGTCTCTTTCACATCCACTGGGGTCCCTGTGAACGTTCCAAGATAAAGAAGTTGCTACAAATGAATGTAGTGTTTATGACAAGTTAATTTTGAAAACTGTTGTCAATTTCTCTTCGCCACCTGACAAAACGGACTCGTCACAGGCGAGACTTAGTCAGTAATTTTGCATGTAATAAAACGTATAATTAATGTGACATTTTACACACCAGTTTCAGTCGTCGATCGAAATTAATTGTTTAACCTTCGCTAAAGGAACGTGGGAACTAAAAATTTGTATTTCTAACAGGAGTATATAGGACGCCACTTTGAACTGTGTAATTTGTGATCACTTACCGTCAGCCGTGACCTTGTCCAGGTACATCACCAGGTCTCTACCACAGATTTCCACAAGGTAGAACATCATCCTCATCTTTGCTGGTGTAAATACCGGGGTCAAGTTCAGTCTGACATGGCGCCAGCGTTGTCCTTTTAAAGAAGGCAACATGTTTCCATACAATGGATCCAGTTTTTTGTCGAAAGAGGTAACACGATCAATGAAGTTCTGCGCATCCTTTACCAGAATATTCTTCACCAAGTCCAGGTCACGAATCAGCAAGCTCGGCTGGTCGAACGCGAAGATGCCCACAAACGGCTTGTCACTGTGTTCGCTGTAGATTCTCTGTAGACTCTGCCCTATATTCTCCTTCAGAAGCACCACTTCCTTCAGATTGCCTACAAACGGCAGGGGTTTTGCGTAAGGGATGCCGAGTTTATTCCAGAAATTGAAGTTTCGAGTGAAATACAAGTACAAGTGAATAAGGAAAATCAATACAGGCGTTATGAGGATCAATGTTACCGACTCGAATATCAGCGCCATTATTGAACAGAAAGACAGAAATTTATCATGACAATTATTTTTACAAATTGAAGATTTAAGATTAAATTTTCAGTTATAAAATGATAAAAAAAATATGTCCTAGGTTATCAAATTCGGTTAGTGATCTGAACGTCCTCCTCTTTTCCGTATGAATATATTTTTTTATTATTATTTTAATACTTTATACACGAGTTTATTTGAAAACAATTCTGCGAAAACACTTTCAAATGTAACACAACTGAATAGAATACCACCAAATCTATTTTCATCTGTCTACCGTGGAAGCAGTAAGACGACTGGAAAGTTTATATAATGATTCTGTGTGAGAATGAAACGACATGGTTGCCAATTATTTTGCAGCAAGTAACTCGACCTTCAAAACATGTACGGATATAAAGGGTCCATGTCGCAAATAAAATTTTAAATGGGTTTCTTGTCTATGGTCCTAGCAGATGGCTGAAGTGTCTCCGCGTGTAGGCTGTTCATCGCAGTCCGCAGTGTATTATAGCAATAATTAATTTGTGCATTCTTATGGAAAAATTACCATTTTACAAGTACCAACATTTCTTGCCGTCTTGTTTCATCTTACCATCAAAATAGTTAGTGCTGTTAGGTACTCCATTACCTAACATTTCATCGAAAATAGTGAGGTGACTGGTGAAGTGCTAATGGCCAGCAGATGAATCCTGAAGAAAGGATCAGTTAAACGAGCGTAATTTTTAAAATCGCACACTCGTTCCCTCAAACTGGGCAGATACGCAGATCAACTACGGTCGATTCTTTGTGATAATTAAAACCGTATCGTGGTGTAACAGCTCCAGAGAGCCAAAGCCGACTAGCTGTCTGCTGGCCTCACGTTCACATGCCTAAGCAGAGGTGGACGATCATCCAACGTGATATAGGATGGCGTGTGGTCAGCACGACGAACCCCCAGCATTGCCTGTTTTCCTGACCGGATTACGCTACTCATTGTAGCTCCCCAATTTCCTCACGATGCTGGGTTCTCACCGGTCCCATAATCCTTATTGTTTATTGTGAGTTGTGATGTTTCTTCAATTCTAACTCAATATAAAGTAGTAATTACAGTATGTGTTTATGGTAACTTTCAGAAGTATTTCTACTATAGGTGGAGAAATAAGTTATTGATAGGAATTGGAAATGGTTGTATGTGAACGGAAGAAAGAAAGCAGTACACATTTTTTAGCTCATCTTTATGCAGTTTTCTCCATGCCCAGCCATCTCTTCTAGGCCTGATGGGGTTCTATTAAGGGACGGGAAATGTCTTAGCTATCTGAGAAGATATAAGCTTTTGAAGAAGATATATACCATATATTTCGTTATCCAATTGAATTCTTTTGTATATGAGTGTACTAATGATAAAATACTAGCACCGTGAAGACACTGAAAAAACAATAACTTCAGATCTTATTGTTGTTTACAACATTCCTTCATAAACATTAGTTTGAGTACACAATTTGTTTCAGAATTAAGAGATCCTCTGGAATTTGTGGTTGGAATTTCTCTTCTGCATTCGGGAAGAACCAGGTTTAAATCGCGGCATGAAGACCTTCAATCCTGACTCAAGTTATACTTTTAATTTTATATACGCACCGGGACAATTTCCTAAATTACGTTGCTACACCTCTTGTTCCATATCCTTTCCTATCCATTATTAAACACGATAATTGCACTCAATATAGTATGTTACAAACATATTCATTAAATACGAGCGAGGAATAAATGCAGAAATGTTATTTTTATTTCCATCTTCTTAAGCATGAATAAAAACACACGTAAATAGCAATTTTCACATACTTCGCACATGTCAATGTACATCACAGAAATAGAGAAGCAGACATTGAAGCTTCTGGTAGTTAGTTCATTAACTGTAATTTCGTCTATATTAATTGCACAGGGCGACAGAAAAGGAAACTTTTAATATAGAATTAAAAAGAACCACATTTTGTCGTCCACTTATTTTCGTCTTAATTGTAAAAAAACGAGTGATTCATGACCGAAGACGAAACTTAAATGCGTTTGAAGGACAGCGGCATCTTCCCTTGGGTCAACAGCAAAAAGGACTTGGGGTCATAGACGACAGGCACAGGAGTGTCTTTGCAAGGCGCCACCTCGTAACTGGACAGCACATGTATCAATCCCGTCTTGACCTGCATCAGCCCGAACCGCATTCCTGTGAACAGAATAGCTGGCTCTGATAGTAAAGTTGGGTTCGCGTTTCCATTCTCACTTCGCCTTTTCTCACTTCAGAATGTATGGTTTCGAAGTTTGAAAATACCAAGGGCATGAATCACGTTGAACGTCGTGATCGAGTGGTTAGAAAATATTCATTGTACACTGGAGCCATGGTGTTCAAATCTCACTGTGAAAGTGAACTAAATTTTAAAGCATTGAAAAGAGATGCTGAGAAACAGAGTTGTATCTAAGAATGACGATGAACATAAGAAATTTGGTATATATTATATTACGCGGAATTTCCTGAATAATTTGTGTCTCCTGATATTATTAGGAGACAAATGCAGAAGCCTACAGTGGGTTGGGCGTGTGTGTGAACTGAAGGTGACAATGAATTAGTACAATATTTTGTTTATGTGATGTTACAGTAAATGTCTGCTTGGCGGATTGCAAAGAAAATGGCGCGATAAAATTGGATGTTATGCTGAGATTTTTGTATTCTGTGATGGACGAAACTGGCTCAGGATTGTCTCCAAAGGCTTTCGTGTAACTGGTGTTCAACGAATGCATTTTGGAAAAGAAATTACGCTTAATCTGCTACAGAAAACAAATTGCAGAACTTTAAAGAATTAAGCATTGAAGGACCTAAAGGTCTCACATACACCGGACATTTATCTCGAAATTTAAATGAATTGTTGCGAAGTAGTATATATTGATTTATTAACCTTGAAATCCACGACACTATATATATTATGTATAAAACGATTGTCCATTGAAGTAACTTTTTTCCCAAATTCCGAATAAAAGCACCTTATAACATCCTAAAACTGGAGATAATTTCCTAATTCTGAGAATCAGCAAGGCAGTTCAGAAATTCTCTAACCTAAATGTAGACCAATAAAACACGTAAATGTTTAATTTATAACTATTATTATTATTTATTACAGATCAGTTACTAACCTCACGTATTTTAATTCCGATTTGCAAATCTCTACCTTGCTTGATTATATTTTGTACTAACCTATGCACATACGAGGACCTTCCCCAAAAGGGAAGTAAGTGTAGTTTGACTGACTCTGCTTATTTTCTTCTGTGAAACGTTCCGGATCGAATTTCTCCGGTTCTGAGTAGTATTTTGGGTCATTCTGAATTGCCAATACAGGGATGCAAATTCCGGTTCCTGCTGGTAGTATTATTGTTCCCTTTCCTGAAGGGGAAGGAAGCTCGTAGTCACTGACGCATTTCCGATCCAGAAATGGAAACACCGGATACCTCCTCAGCGTCTCTGTAAAACGGAATGGAGTTCAATAAGGAGAAGTAAAGTGGAATGGACACTGGAAATTGACGACACAACAATCGATAGTATGCCCAGTAGTTACTAGTAATTTAACGAATAAGAGGTGGAGTTCCCAAGTTCTGCTAATAACTGAGAACATAACAGGGGGCAGAGTGCTCGACAACTGCTAGTATTTGAAATCATAACAAGGGCTACCGTGCAAAGACCTGCTTGCAATTCAGGACGGAAGGTATACTGTGAGAATTACCTTTTATTAATTCCAAACTTAAGGAGGAATAGAGTGCTGAATAGATGTAAAACCACACGGCGTTACAATACAGAAGACCAACAGTGAATTCAGCAATACTAAGATAATCTCAGATCTGAAGAGGCATGTTACCTTTGTTAGTTTAGTGCTTTTAGTATTTTAAAACTTGTGGTTTGTGGTCTCCTGTATTGTAATGGTTTGTTATGTACGTACCAACGTTCCGTAAGAACACGTCGCTTCCAACTTCTGTCCTGAAGACGGAGCTTCACAAATCACAAGATCACAATCTATAAAACATAAACGATTTCAATCCGCTCACCTCTGACCACCAAGTCGAGATAAGACATCTCATGGATGCCGTCGTATGTGAGCTCTCCGTGGTGTTTGTCCAGAACCTGCGTTATCTCCGCCCTCAGTCTCTGCTGAATCTCAGAATGCAAAGCGAGTTCGTACAAAGCGTAGCTCAGTGTAGTGCCCGATGTTTCAAAACCCGCTGCTAGAAATGCGAAAGCCTGTGCCACAAATTCGTCTCCGTCTATTTCTGAAATAGGAAAATATATCGCTGTCGTATTGTCTTCGTTTTCGACTTGCGATGTACACTGCTTTGTCTTGTTTTGTTGCTACGAAAGTGGTGCATATTTTCGCACTTGACGGACACGTGTGTCAATTACATGAATGTTTATTAGCGTAATGTTCTTTGTCCACGATCGTTGATGTGTTGAACAACTGACCAGTTCCAAATGAAATCAGAAGTGATATTATGATATTGTCATTACCCCAGCACTCGGTTCTATCCTGAGCCATTTCATTCTAAACCACACCCTTACCAAAATTCCTTAGAATCATTTTAATGCTATCGTTCCATGTAAACATGGGGCTCCCAATTTTTCCTCTGTCAAGTTTGTCCAAGTAAATTACATGTTTTCCGCTTAACGTATTGCAAATTGTCAACCCCTATGATACAGCAGGTATAAAATTACAGTTATTTTATTGTAGTGTACATATTTTATGAAGCAAAGTGGAATAAGATATGTTCTGAATTTAATGGCAAAAATAATTTCTTGAAATTAATCTGTCTTAACATCGCCTCGGATGTAACTTCCGTGAACACCACGTTTCAACAATATAACTTTATACTAGTTTGAATTATCTGTTAATATTGAAAGCAGAATTAATTATTTCGTAATTAAACTGCTTCATTTTCTGTACACCAACTATACCTTTACTGTTTTGGAAGTTCTTGTGAAAGCTTTCTGATGTTACGAACATTTATTAAATGCAGTACTCTGTCATGTAGCATTGTTATTGAGACCCTGATCTGTAATGTAAAATATATAAAATATACTCACTTATAGAGACAGTAATAATACATCATAGTATTATTCAAATGATTTGTCTCTTCGAAACGTCAGTGCCCAGAAACCAGCTCATAAGCTACAAGTTCTTGTAAAATTGGTGCTAGAATTACGTCAGAAATTGTAACCAAAAAAAACATGAAACTCATGGTGAGCTACACTCGCATTAGAATAGGCTTCAGAGAAAGTGCCGACCTGATAGAAATTATCAAGAGTACTCTTTCCTATTCTGTTTGAATCTTTGCCCCATAGACTCAGCCTTTTTGCACTCAGGCAATGCGAGGACGCCTCTTCCCTGCGAGTTACGAAACTTGTAAAGAAAAGCGGAAGATTTAGGTGAAACAAAGGCACGAATTTAATATTGTCTTTTGTGTGGCAAGGCTATTTTAAAAGTTCAAATCCATTCACGTTTGTTATGGGTTTATCTCTATTTTCCGATTGAATTAAAATGTTACTCGTACTGTTTAGAAGTTAAATTTGATGCATTATTTTGGTATTACCCATATCATATAAAAGAATGCTCTCAACTTACCAAAATGTGAATCGTTCTCTTGACTCTTTGCTGGTATTTTGTCTTCTTGGACGCTCCTTTTCCATTTATTTCTCATTTCGATCATAGAATCCAGAAAATCATTTCGTATAACCTCATTCTTCTCCCTATGACAGAAAATGTTAAAAGATCGTTGAGAAGGAATAAGGAATTGCAAATATTTATTTGATATTATATTATTTGAAGAAACTGTCCACAGTTAAGTATCTGAAACACACAACAGCGTTTCAGAGAATATGATGTTCCAATACGGCAATATATAGCGGGCTAGAATAATTTATTTCGAGAAAGGATGGTGAAATTTATCTCTGATCTTTTGATGAATAACTACAGCCGTAACTGCATGTAACTCCCACTTCAGCTTAAATGAGTGATACTGAGGAACGAGGATAATTTGAATATTTTCACTCCATAGAAAATAAATTCAAATACACACGCTTATGAAACAATACAATTCTGATTAATCACTTTGCGTCTAAAAATATTATAATAGCATGTTAATATTAACCCCTGGTCATCATCGTGATCCTATTCATTTATCCATAGTGAAGGAGGCTCCAATGTTAATTATATTAAAGGCAAGGTGGGCCCGAGTTCTAGGCTGAACGGCGGGTACAAAACGAGTTCCTCTTCCCTGAAATTTATAAATAATTCTATAATATTTTGGTAATTATTATCTACTCACGGATGAGTGGAAAATTGTTTGGTTTCAATTTAAGTTTTCATTTGGTGACATAACTTTTATGTACTTCAGGTGTCTATTTGTTAACATGTTTGCTATTTTGAATATTCTAATAGATATAGCAGAGAAATATTATACATATTTTCCAGACCTGTAATCCACTGTCTGCCAAACGGCCTTCCTGATGTAGTTGGTTGTGTCGTCATCCACAAATTTCAGCTTCAAGCTCTTGTTAAGTTTAGGCGCGAAGAACATTGTCAGACCAGCCAATCCTCTTCTAATTGAGAAGTCGAAAATATTGCGCATGTATCGTCTGAACTCTGCGTCGGGATTCTTGAGCGAGTTACTGTTGATGCCGAAGGCGCAAGACGCTATCACGTCGGTCGTGAACTTGGCCATCGTCTCCCTCGCATCCACTGGGTACCCTGCTACTACGTACAAGTTCACATGGAGTCTTAGTCCAGGATAAGAAAATTGCAATTCTCAACGCCGTGAAAACTGAAATTTCAGTATCGCTTAGACATTTGAAGAGTAACAAGTGTTGCGCAAAATGAACAAATTTAAACAAAGTTTAAAACAAAGGGAATTTATTGTTATTATTCTCCTGGAGCTTTAATTAATGTGAAATGTAATAATCTGATTCACTTTATACACTCTGTATATTCGAAATAGGGATATATTATATATTATGACGCTTATGATCACTTACCGTCAGCTGTGACTATGTCCAGGTACTTCACCAGGTCCTTGCCACAGAGTTCCACAAGGTAGAACATTAACTTCATCTTTGCCGATGTAAATACCGGAGTCAGGTTCACTCTGACACGGCGCCAGCGTTGTCCTTTTATCACAAACATGTTCTTTCCAAGCAGAGGATCTAGGTTTTCGTCAACTGTGACGACACGGTCAATGAAGTACTGGGCATCCTTCACCAAAATATTCTTCACCAAGTCCAGGTCACGAATCAGCAAGCTCGGCTGGTCGAACGCGAAGATACCCACAAACGGCTTGTCGCTATGTTCGTTGTAGATCCTTTGAAAGGTCTTCCCTACATTTTCCTTCAGAAACATCACTTCCTTTAGATTGCCTACAAACGGCAGGGGTTTTACGTAAGAGACACCGAGTTTCTTCCAGAAGTTGAAGTTTCGAGTGAAATGAAAGTATAAATAAATAAACAAGTAACATAAAATTGTGAAGAGAGCAAGTGTTATATTATTAAATATAAGTGCCATTATTGGAAATTAACACTGAATTTATTAAAGACGATGTTTTGACCACTTATGCACATTTAAAATTTTAAAAGAATTTTACAAAGTAATTTGAAACGAAGAAAGAATAGTGTATTTAGGGCTGTTATAATTTTGGAGTGACTTTACGCCTCCCATCAATGTGTTAGAAAAAAATCTTGTTTTCGTGTTTATTGTAATCGATGTACGACCTGTTTTGAAAACAATTGTGCGAAGAGTTCAGAAGGTGATGCCGTTTAACAGAATGCAGTAAAATCTGTTTTAATGTGTCCTCCTTAAAGGCAGTAAGAAAACTGATCTTTCTGGCTTGGATCGGATTTGCAAGAAGCGAATTACGTTGCTTCCACTATCACGCAACAAGAAAATCGACCTTCAGACATGTACGGGTGTAAAAGGACCTTGGGACTGTTATATTTGCATCTAGGCTTTGTGCCCTTCAGAGAGCGGCTCCTGATCTTCTATTGACATCATTTATCAACTTATATTCCATTAATCGCGGACGGCACGTGGCGTATTTACATGAATAAACTATTATTAAAATGCTCTTGTTTATGAGATACACAATTTTTTACAAGTGCGAAGTGTTTTTTGCTGTTCGTCCCTATTAAAAACGAAAATATTAATGCTCACTGTTCGGTATTTCTCCGTGTAATATCCTAACGACACGTTGCAAAATGGCTGGTAGAGAAGATGTGGATGAAGGTGAACTTTTGTGGGAGATGAAGCGATGGCATAAAGGGATGCAGGATGACGATATGAAAGTAGTTATTTGTCGCTGAAATGTAAAGGTCCCATTCGACTACTTTCTAAAATCTGAACATTGGCTCTTCCCGGAATGATCTTTGAGCTGGTTGCTATCTTCTATCCCCACATTACACTAAGGTAATTGATTGGAAACAGGGAATAATTCTTCACCTTTTCACTTTGTTATCTTCACTGTGAAACCGCGACATTGAGTCTTTATTTCTTTTAATGTGCTCGTAGGAACACGATTTCCTGTTTTTGCACTCCGTGATTTAGCGTTCTTCTGATTCAGGTTTTCAAGGCGACTAACGCAGTTGTGATTCGGCAAAAGAAAGAAAAGAAAAAGAAATACCCAAAACACAATTGTTTGCCTGAATGCCAGGTAGAGGTTACCATGAATGTTTCCTAAACTCAGGGGCACCTAAAAGGCATGCGATTACATGATGAGGATGCCAGTAAATGCTGTGCAGAGACTCCAGAGACACGCTTGATGCCCCACCTCAGTTTACCAAGTTCCTCTCAGGACTGACAACCAGCAGTGGATGGAGTATGCACATGAAAGATCATGTTTTGTGGGGTTTACAATTCCATAATTTTACATGTTCAGTCTCGGTTTTTTTTATGCTCGTATTTGCTGCACTGTCCAGCAATTCCCTTCTCTAACCGACGGGAAATTGTAAGCAGAGACTCGCTGGTATCGATAGCGATAAACTAATCGGGAAGCCTCTGTCAGAAAGATGCTTCCTCATATAAGATGATCACAATCCAAAACATCAACTTCGGCCTTCATGAATTTATTTAACGTTGACGAGTTGGAAAAGAGCGGTCAAGTCGAGTTCTTGGACCTTGTGAACGCTGTAATGAACCTTAGGGTTCCATTAACTAACTAATTACCTGGCTTAGGGAACACTTCTTTCAGGCTTCCCGAACAGTACCCGGTGCACACCTCTTCTCCAATCCGTGCACGCCATATGCCCCGCCCATCTCATTCTACTAAACTGAATCACAATGATGATGTTGGGAGAGCAGTACAAATTTTGAAGCTCATCATTATGCAGTTTTCTCCATGCCCCGCCGTTTCTCATCTACGCCCAGATGGGGTTCTATTAAGGGACGGAAATGTCTTAGCTATCTGAGACACTAACAGCTTATGAAGAAAATATATACCATATATTTCGTTATCCAATTGAATTCTTTTGTATATGAGTGTACTAATGATAAAATACTAGCTCCGTGAACACACTGAAAAAACAATAACTTTAGATCTTGTTGTTGTTTACAACATTCCTTCATAAACATTAGTTTGAGTCCACAATGTGTTTCAGAAGTTAAGGGATCCTCTTTAATTTGTGTTTGGAATTTCTCTTTTGCATTCGGGAAGAGCCAGGTTCAAATCGCGGCATGAAGACCTTCTATCCTGACTCAAGTTTTATTTTAATTTTATATACGCAATGGGACAATTTCCAATATTAGGTCAATACTCCTCTTATTCCATATCCTTTCCAATTCATTATTCAACACTGTCATTGCACTCCATATAGTCTGTTACATACATATTTATTAAATACGAGCGAGGAATAAATGCAGAAATGTTATTTTTATTTCCATCTTCTTAAGCATGAATAAAAACACACGTAAATAGCAATTTTCACATACTTCGCACATGTCAATGTACATCACAGAAATAGAGAAGCAGACATCGAAGCTTCTGGTGGTTAGTTCATTAACTGTAATTTCGTCTATATTAATTGCACAGGGCGACAGAAAAGCAAACTTTTAATATAGAATTAAAGAGAACCACATTTTGTCGTCCACTTATTTTCGTCTTAATTGTAAAAAAACGAGTGATTCATGACAAAAGACGAAACTTAAATGCGTTTGAAGGACAGCGGCATCTTCCCTTGGGTCAGCAGCAAAAAGGATTTGGGGTCATAGACGACAGGCACAGGAGTTTCTTTGCAAGGCGCCACCTCGTAACTGGAGAGCACGTGTATCAGTCCCGCCTTGACCTGCATCAGCCCGAACCGCATTCCTGTGAACAGAACCGCAGGCTCATATTATAAAGTTAATTTCACTTTTCCATCACACTTCGCCTTATGTCACTTCTGAATGTATGGTTTAGAAGCTTGAAAATACCAAGAACATGAAACACGTTAAACGTCGTGGTCGAGTGGTTAGAATATTTTAATTGTACACTGGAAGCGTGGTGTTAAAATCTAACTTTGAAAGTGAACTAAATATGAAAGAAATGAAAAGAGATGCTGAGAAACACTTGTACCTAAAAATGACGATAAACATAAGAAATTTGGTATATATTATATTACGCGGAATTTCCTGAATAATTTGTGTCCCCTGATATTATTAGGATATAAATGCAGAAGCCTACAGTGGGTTGGGCGTGTGTGTGAACTTAAGGTGACAATGAATTAGTACAATATTTAGATTATGTAATGTTCCAGTGAATGTCAGCTTGGCGGACTGCAAAGAAAATGGCGCTATAAAGTTGGATGTTATGCTGAGGTTTTTATATTCTGTGATGGACGAAACTGGCTCAGGATTGTGTCCAAAGGCGCGCTTTCGTGTTACTGGTGTTTAACGAATGCATTTTGGAAAAGAAATTACGCTTAATCTGGTACAAAAAACAAATTGTAGAACTTTAAAGAATTAAGCATTGAAGGATCTAAAGGTCTCATAGACACCGGATATTTATCTTGAAATTTAAATGAATTGGGCGGAGTAGTATATATTGATTTATTATCCTTGAAATCCATGGCGCTATTTATATTATGTATTACACGATTGTCCATTGAAGTAATTTATTTCCCGGTTTCCGAATAAAAACACCTTATAACGTCCTTAAACTGGAGATAATTTCCTAATTCTGAGAATCAGCAAGGCAGTGCAGAAATTCTCTGACCTAAATGTAGACCAATAAAACACGTAATGTTTATATTATAACTATTATTATTTATTACAGATCAGTTACTAACCTCACGTATATTAATTCCGATTTTAAAATCTCTACCTTGCTTGATTATGTGTTTGTACTAACCTATGCACATACGAGGACCTTCCCCAAAAGGGAAGTAAGTGTAGTTTGGCTGACTCTGCTTATTTTCCTCTGTGAAACGTTCCGGATCGAATTTCTCCGGTTCTGAGTAGTATTTTGGGTCATTCTGAATACCCACTACCGGGATGTAAATTCCGGTCCCTGCTGGCAGTATTATTGTTCCCTTTCCTGAAGGGGAAGGAAGCTCGTAGTCACTGACGCATTTCCGATCCAGAAATGAAATCACCGGATACCTCCTCAGCGTCTCTGTAAAATGGAATTTATTATTATTATTTATTTGACTGTAAATGGGTTTTTACCCGGTGGCAGTGGTCCTACAATAAGACACAATTATAAAGATTTCTGTCTTCTGGGTTATTGCGCTGTGTAGTCTGGTCGATGTTAACCAACGTTTCAGAGGTCATACTGCCTCCGTCATCAGGGCGATGAAACGTTGGTTAACATCGACCAGACTACACAGCGCAATAACCCAGAAGACAGAAATCTTCATACTCACCGCTGTGAGAACCTCAAGTCTTACAAGACACAATTAGTGAGGAGAAGTAAAGTGGAATGTACACTGGCAATTGACGACACAAGAGTGGATAGTCTGCCCAGGAGTTACCGGTAATTTAACGAATAAGAGGTGGAGTTCCCAAGTCCTTCTAAAAACTGAGAACATAATAGGGGCAGAGTGCTCGACAGCTGCTAGTAGTTGAAAGCATATCAAGGGCTACTGTGCATAGAGCTGCTTGTAATTCAGGACGTAAGGTATACAGTGAAAATTACCTGTTATTAATTCCAAACTTAAGGAGGAATAGAGTGCTGAACAGATGTAAAACCACACGGTGTCACAATACAGAAGACCAACAGTGAATTCAGCAATGCTAAGATAATCTCATATCTGAAGAGGCATGTTACCTTTGTTAGTTTAGTGCTTTTAGTATTTTAAAACTTGTGGTATGTGGTCTCATGTATTGTAATGCTTAATCATACCAACGATTAGTAAAAAGACGTCGCTTCCATCTTCTGTCCTGAAGATTGAGCTTCACAAATCATAACATCACAATCCATAAAACATAAACGATTTCAATCCGCTCACCTTTGACCACCATGTCGAGATAAGACATCTCACGGATTCCGTCGTATGTGAGCTCTCCGTGGTGTTTGTCCAGAACTTGCGTTATCTCCGCCCTCAGTCTCTGCTGAATCTCAGAATGCAAAGCGAGTTCGTACAAAGCGTAGCTCAGTGTAGTGCCCGATGTTTCAAAACCCGCTACTAGAAATGCGAATGCCTGACCCACAAATTTGTCTCCGTCTATTTCTTAAAGAAGAAAATATATCGTTGTCGTATTGTCTTCGTTTTCGACTTTCAATGTACACTGATTTGTCTTGTTTTGTTGCTAGGAAGGTGGTGCATATTTTCGCACTTGACGGTCACGTGTGCATGATGGTATCTTTGCATATGTTTTTCTGGTCCATTGTTTCTGATGTGGTGAATACCTTACCAGTTCCAAATGAAATCAGAAGTGATGTTACGATGTTGTTATTATCGCGGCACTCTAACTTATCCTGAGCTAGTTCATTCAAAACCAAACTTTCTTCCCAATCAGTTTAATGTTATCATTTCATGCAAGCCTTTGACTCCAAATTTTGCTTTCTGGTTTGTCCACCTGAATTAAATTTTTCGCCTTAAAATAGTTCAAATTTTAAAAAACCTATGATATCGCAGGTATAAAATTATGGGTAGTTTATTTTAGTGAATACATTTTACGAAGCAGAGTGGAAAAAGGTATGTTCTGAATTTAATGGCAACAAGAATTTCTCGAATTTAATTTTTATTAATTTCTGCGTGGATGTAACTTCATTACCTAGTTTCAAGCATACTGGTGTGAAATATCTGTTGAATTTCAAAGGAGTATTATTTGTTTCGTAAATTTATTAACTACTCGCTTCATTTTCTGTACACTAACTATACCTTTACTGTTTTGTAAGTTATTGTGAAAGCTTTCTGATTTTACGAACATTTATTAAATAAATCTGCCATGTAGCATCGTTATTGAGAACCTGATCTGTAATGTAAAATATATAAAATATACTCAGTAATAGACACAGAAATAATACATCATAGTATTATTCAAATGATTTGACTCTTTAAAACGATAGTGCCTAGAGACCAGCTCATAAGCTATAAGTTCTTGTAAAATTGGTGCTAGGATTGCGTCATGAGAGTGCAACCAAATAAAAACATGAAACTCATGGTGAGCTACAGTCGCATTCCAGTGGGCTTCAGAGAAAGTGCCGACCTTCTAATATTTATCATGAGTACTCCTTCGAAGTCTGTTTATATGTTTGGCCGTAAGATTCAGCCTTTTTGCACTCAGGCAAAGCGAGGACGCCTCATCGCTGCGAATTACGAAACTTGTAAAGAAAAGCGGAAGATTTAGGTAAAACGAAAGGAGGAATTTAACATTGTCGCTTGTGTGGCAAGGCTATCTTAAAAGTTCACCTGCATTCGCGATTTGTGTGAGCCTACGTAAATTTCTCGGTTGAATTAAAATGTTCCTCGTACTGTTTAGAAGTTAAATTTCATGCATACTTTTGGCATTACCCATATCATATAAAGGAATGCTCTCAACTTACCAAAATGTAAATCGTTCTCTTGATTCTTTGCTGGTATTTTGTCTTCTTGGACGCTCCTTTTCCATTTATTTCTCATTTCGATTATAGAATCCAGAAAATCATTTCGTATTAACTCATTCTTTTCCCTATGAGAGAATAAGTGAAAATACCGTTGAGAAGGAATAAGGAATTGCAAATATTTATTTGATATTATATTGATTGACGAAACTGTCCACAGTTAAGTATCTGAAACACACAACAGCGTTTCAGAGAATATGATATCCAAGTACGGTGATTTTTAGCGGCCTAGAATAATTTATTTTGATAATGGAGGGTGAAATTTGTCTCTGATCTTTTGATGAATAACTACAGCCGTAACTGCATGTAACCCCCACTTCAGCTTAAATGTGTCTTACTGAGGAACGAGGATAATTTGAATATTTTCACTCCATAGAAAATAAACTCAAATACACGCTCTTATGAAACAATACAATTGTTTTTAAACACTTTGTGTTTTAAAAATATTATAATAGCATGTTAATATAAACCCCTGGTCATCATCGTGATCATATACATTTATCCATAGTGAAGGAGGCTGCAATATTAATTATATTAAAGGCAAGGTGGTCTCGAGTTCTAGGCTGAACGGCGGGTCAAAACAAGTTCCACTTTCCTGAAATTTGTAAATCATTCTAAAATATTTTTGTAATTATTATCTACTCACGGATTCGTGCAGAAAACGTATGGTTTCAATTTAAGTTTGCATTTGGTGACATAACTTTTATATACTTCAGGTGTCTAATTGTTTAACATGTTTGCTATTTTGAATATTCTAATAGATATAGCAGAGAAACATTATACATATTTTCCAGACCTGTAATCCACTGTCTGCCAAACGGTCTTCCTGATGTAGTTGGCTGTGTCGTCATCCACAAATTTTAGCTTCAAGGTCGTCTTAAGATTAGGGGCGAAGAACGCCGTCAATGCTGCCAATCCTCTTCTAATTGAGAAGTCGAAAATATTGCGCAGATACCGTCTGAACTCTGCGTCGGGATTCTTGAGCGAGTTGCTGTTAATGCCGAAGGCGCAAGACGCTATCACGTCGGTCGTGAACTTGGCCATCGTCTCCCTCGCATCAACTGGGGTCCCTGCCAACATTATAAAATAAGTAAACTGCTTCATACAACATTGTTTCCTGTTCGTTTCAGGTCACAGATATAATAAAATATAATTTGTCGTTGTCATGGTAAATGTGGATCTGGCTCGTTCGTATAGACTGCAAATGTAAATTTCTGAGGAAAACCCGGACTCTAACGATGTTGACCTTCTGGGATGTGACGCCGTGTGTGCACTTGCAAGTATTTACTTAGCTACTACGCACAAGTCCACATGGAGTCTTAGTCCAGGAGAAAAACATCGCAATTCTCAACGCCGTGAAAACTGAAATTTCAGTGTCGCTTAAACATTTGACGAGTAACAAGTGTTGCGCAAAATGAACAAATTTAAACAAAGTTTAAAACAAAGGGAATTTATTGTTATTATTCTCCTGGAGCTTTAATTAATGTGAAATGTAATAATCTGATTCACTTTATACACTCTGTATATTCGAAATAGGGATATATTATATATCATGACGCTTATGATCACTTACCGTCAGCTGTGACTATGTCCAGGTACTTCACCAGGTCCTTGCCACAGAGATCCACAAGGTAGAACATCATCCTCATCTTTGCCGATGTAAATGCCGGGGTCAAGTTCACTCTGACGTTTCGCCAGCGTTTACCTTTCATCAAAAACAAGGTATTTGCAGACAAGGATTCCACGTTTTCGTCAATTGTGACGACACGGTCAATGAAGTTCTGAGCATCCTTTACCAGAATATTCTTCACCAAGTCCAGGTCACGAATCAACAAACTCGGCTGATCGAACGCGAAGATGCCCACAAACGGCTTGTCACTGTGTTCGTTGTAGATTCTCTGTAGACTCTGCCCTATATTCTCCTTCAGGAACATCACTTCCTTCAGATTGCCTACAAACGGCAGGGGTTTTACGTAGGAGACACCGAGTTTCTTCCAGAAGTTGAAGTTTCGAGTGAAATAAAAGTACAGATAAATAAACAAGCCACACAAAATTGTGAAAAGAGCGAGTGTTATGTAATTAAATATAAGAGCCATTATTGGAAATTAACACTGAATTTATTAAAGACGATATTATGACCACTTATGCACATTTAAAATTTAAAAACAATTTTCCAAAGCAATTTGAAACGAAAAAACACCCAGTGTATTTAGGGTTGTTATAACTTTGGAGTCACTTTACGCCCCTTCAATATGCCGTTTGACAGAAAGGCGTAAAATCTGTTTTAGTGTGTCCTCCTTAAAGTCAGTAAGAAAACTGGTCTTTCTCGCAGGGATTGGATCTGCAGGAACAAAATATAATGACTTATCTCCCACTATTATGCAACATGAAATTCGACCTTCAAACAGGTACGGGAGTGAGGGGCCGGTGTGACTGTTATATTCGCAGCTAGGCTTTGTGCCCTTCCAACATCAGCTCTTGCTGTCCTACTGACTGGCAAAGCAGCATTTATCAATGTGTGGTCCGTTAATCGCTGACGGTCCGTGGCGTATTTACATCTACAAACAATTATTAAATTGCACTTGTTTATAAGATACACTAATTTCTAAGAAGTGCGAAATGCTTTTTGCTATCCGTTCCCTCTTAGCCACGAAAATGTTAATGCTCACTATTCGGTATTTCTCCGTGTAATATTCCATCGACACATTGCAAAGTGGCTGATAGAGAAGAGGCAGAATGTTAGCTAGAGTTTTCCATGCGTGGTTGCTAAACACAGGGACACGATAGCATGATGAGGAAGCTTCTTAATTCTGTTCATCGTGGTAGCACTTAGATATTCCAGAGACACGCATGAGGTGCAACCCCAACGTGAGCCCACATGACGCCATATTTATTTAAAAAAAATGGGTTTTTGAAGTTGTTTCCAGGACCAGCAACATCATTGGAAGAAGTGTGAATGAGCCAAACTTTTTAGAGTATATATTTCCTTTCTTTTATCATACTACGACAGGTTAGGTTTTGATCCAGTCGCATATTTGCCTGCACTGTCTAGCATTATCCCTCTCCGACCCGATGACTCTGTAAGTTGGGACTCTCGGGTCTGCAAACATTCCACTGTCTGTCAAGACTGTGTCTTATAGACATAACCTCAGATGTGAAGGTGTTACTTAAGCGTGGAAAACTTGTAACTGTCACATCAAAATATTATTATTTCGTGCAACTTATCCGTGTTCAGGGAAACTCCGGTTGGTGAAACAGAGAGGAATATTGGAAGAAATGGCTGAGACTCACAAGCGTCATCACGTGAACCGCTTGATCATTTATACAAGTAGGCCTGTATACTTTTGCAGAAAATATACGTAATATTATAGCAAGGTATCCGAAGCCGAAGATGGCTGTCTTCTGGGTTGTAGAACCTTGTAGTCTAGTAGAAGTATGCCAACGTTTCAGAGGTCCTTGCCGCCTCCATCATCAGGGCGATGACGTTGGTAAATTTCTAACGGGCTACACGTCGATATAAACCAGAAGACCGCCATCTTTGGTCTCACCCCCGAGAAAACTATAAATTCCATCCCCGGATATTTGGGCCCTTGTGAAAGCTGTTCTCCGCCTTGCGGTTCATTAAAATGCTGAAAAGTTCTTTACTAGATGTGTAGACCCTTATCTTCTGAAGGAGAACCGTTTTGTATGTCTTTATCCAAGGATTTTGTTCCCTTAATGGGTACAATAATTGTGAAATACCAACATTGTAAAAACAAGGAAAAGTAAGACGTATTCTTATCTGCTCTTTACCATCTGTAATATTGAGTGACTCGGTGAACGACTATTATATTCTTAAGACGGACTGTATTCTGCAGAGTTACAATTTCTTGAACGTTTCGCCCAGCAGAGGAAAATGCAATTCATTATTCGTGAATCGTCACGGCCATTCGAATCGGTATAGTCCGTGTTAATGAGAGAGTCATTAAATAAACATAAATAACAAATAATACATAATATTATATTGTATACATATGGACACATGAATACAATCTTGCTTGTACAAAAAATATCACAAATGTACAGCACACTGCCTCGAGAGTATTTCATTAAAGAAACAAATTAAATATTCCTTAAAGGTACTTCATTAAATTAACTTAATTTATATGTTAATCATATACAGCGACAGAAACGTGCATTGAAATACCAATTTAGAAAAAACATTTTTGTTGTCATTGCTTTTCCTTTATTAACAAGCACGGCCGTAATTATAGGCGTTTGAAGGACAGCGGTACCTCCCCATTCGCTCGCAACAGAAATGACTTTGAATCATAGGAAATCGGCACAGGGGTTTCTACGCAGGGCGCCACCTCGTACGCGGAGAATATGCGAATGAGTCCCGTCTTCACCTGCATCAGTCCAAAGCGCATTCCTGTGAACAGAACCACAAGCGGACAGTAAAGGCAGGATCGGGTTTCCATCTCACTTTGCTGTTTCAAAAGTCCGAACCGACTGATGTCACGTGCTGTTTGAATATGTTAAAACTCCCAGAGAATGGAGCAGGCCGTTCGTCGTTGTCGAGTGGCTTAGCGCATGGGAGGAACGACTTCAAATCTCGGTCTGGACATCAGCTATGCTGAAACAGGTTTTTGACTTCCCTCTTGACAATTCTCCGGAATAGCACTTAAATTAGGCCACGACTGTTTCCCTATTTATTTTAATTAGTTTTTCTAACATTCGGCAATGTAACGGATGACTGAGTCATTAAACAACCAGATAAATTTGAAAAGCAAATTTAAATATCTTCTGATGTTGACACATGATTAAACTATGGTAGAACGCAAATTGAAAACACATTTATTATCCCATAATTTTTTCGAAATTTTATACCCTTGAAAGAATACAAACGGTAAAACGATGATATCTCCATCATCAGGTTTTTGTAGGTGTGAAACGAACTGCCCTCACTTTGAAAGTAACTCGTAAATGGAAAGAGTTTGTAAAGACAGTGCTGAAGAAGAAAGTCTGATCTACGATAGATGAAGAAAGTGAATAATTTACTACATCGCGTATCTTGGAAGTTTGTGTATTTTTAAGTTACCTAATATTTTTCGAAGAATGAAACACGGGAGACTTCTGTAGGTCAGGGGTGTGGGTAAAATGGATGCATACACAATCTTGATTAAGAGATCTGTAGTAAACGTCAACTTGGCAGACTGAATGGAAATGACAATATAAACCTATGTGTACTTTATTAGAGTTTTATGATTAGGATTTTAGGTTCTCACGGCGGATAGTACGAAAATTGCTTTCTCCTGAGTTGTGGAGCCATGTGCTCCTGTATATGTTTTCCAAAGTTGAATGGACCTTGCTGTTTCCATCATCATTGTGATTAGTAGATTAGGCACTCAACGCCCTGATGACGGAGGCAGGTAGGACCTTCGGAAATTTGACAGACTACCAGACTACACGGCGCTATAACCACGAAGATAAAAAAATCCAAGTTTGTATAATGCTCGGAGGTGGACAAAACTGGCTTAGCATTGTGTCCAGAGGCTGGCTATGTTATAAGTGTCGTTTATCGCTTGTGTTCTGCTATTAAAATGATAGGCGCAGACTGTAGCAGGAAATATATAACAGTACTTTGCAAATATTATGTGTCGTGTCATGCAAGGTTTTCTTTTCAACAGGACTTAAACCTGGAATTTATTTCAGTTCCATTAAAAACTGCGTATTGTTTAATAGCTTTAATATGCGCAGTGTTCTGGATAATGTTTGTAAGTAAGATTTCCCATTTTCCATTGCTGAATGAAAATTTCTTACAGTATCCTGAATTCAGAAACCATTTGCAAATTCCGAGATACAGCAAGGCAGTGCAGAGATTCTCTTCCATAAATGTACACCAATGGTGCATGAATATGACTATGTTTTATAACAATATTTATTAGAAATATATTTCTATTTTGCTCTACTTTAATTTTTTTTATAAATGGCGACCATAAATACTTATGCAGTTGTACTTACCCATACACATACGAAGACCTTCGCCAAATGGGAGATATGTGTAGCTTGGTCGACTCTTTATATTTTCCTCTGTAAATCGTTCTGGAAGGAATTTCTCCGGTTCTGGAAAGTACTTCGGGTCATTTTGAATACCCACCACCGAGATGTAAACTCCGGTTCCTGCTGGTAGTATTATTGTTTCCTTCCCGGAAGGAGAAGGAAGCTCGTAGTCACGGGCGCACCTCCGATCCAAGAATGGGAGTACCGGATACTTTCTCAGCGTCTCTGTAATAAGAGTGGAGCTCCGTAAAGTGAAATAAGGAGGAACGGGGACATATAAACAGACAAGGTCCTCAACAGCTACCAGTAATCCAGTACAAGGGACAGATGGCTAAACAGCTGTTTGTAATTTAACACAAGAGACAGAGTGCTCAACAGCTGATGGCAATTAAACACATATAAATGTATGATGTTCAACAGCTGCCCCATTAGCACAATGTCAAAATATTTATTAGCTACCTTGTAATGAATCTGTCTTATATGCTAATAACGAATCATGAAGATATGCTTTGTTTCTATGATCTTACTTCCAGGCAAACTGCTTTGTTAGCGTGTAATAAATTGTCTGTATCCTTCTCTATTATTTACGTATGTATAATTTCACTAAAGAAATTAACATCAGTACCGGTGTGGCAGCAAACTTTCATGTCTCATTAAATTCCAGTTTATTTTCGTTTTATGAAATCCCCTGGTGCCGCATTCCAAACAAAATGAGAAAAATAAACAATGGTGATAAAGCGTGTAAGATTTAGGTTCAAGTAATAATAGCGCGAATATATGTGTTTCGGTCTTCCCAGTATCGTAAAGCGCATTTATACGTTCAATAACTGACGAAAGTATTTCTTCTATTTATTCAAATTATTGTGGGATTCAGCAAAATTGTAATATTTTTGTTGATTCCTGAGTTTCTTAAATTCATGAATGCCTTTGTAGAGATCGCAATTGTTTTTGATCTGTCTGTTTAACGTTCACGTAATTTGCTCTTTATTTATTCCCTTTATTTGTTCCTGAAAAAGGAATAATTTTGTTGGTTCGTGTATTTTAAGTGTACAGTGATTGACATAACTGCTGAGCAAGGAACTTTGATCATCACGTTGGAACTAACTTTCCGCGAACAACTTTCAGAAGATATGATAAGTTGTTGAACTTCTTCTGTCTCTTTTTTTTTTTACTGAATTAATTGTTTATCCGAAACGCACAAGCAGGTCCACATGGAGTCACAACACAGAAGACCAACACTGAATTCTTCACCGCTAGGAGTATCTCACATCTCAAGACATACCTGTATTAGTTTATTACTTTTGTGTTTTAAAAGCGTGGATTGTAGTCTCATGAATTGTAATGCTTTGTTATGTACATACCAACGTTCCGTAAGAACACGTCGCTTCCATCTTCTGTTCTGAAGACGGAGCTTCACAGATCACAAGATCACAATCTATAGAACATAAACGATTTCAATCCGCTCACCTCTGACCACCATGTCGAGATAAGACATCTCACGGATTCCGTCGTATGTGAGCTCTCCGTGGTGTTTGTCCAGAACCTGCGTCATCTCCGCCCTCAGTCTCTGCTGAATCTCAGAATGCAAAGCGAGTTCATACAAAGCGAAGCTCAGTACAGTGGCAGAAGTTTCTAAACCCGCTGCTAGAAAAAGGAATGCCTGAGCCACAAATTCGTCTCCGTCTATTTCTGAAATAGGAAAATATATCGTTGTGGTATTGTCTCCGTTTTCGACTTTCGATGTACACTCCTTTGTCTTGTTTTGTTGCTACGAAGGTGGTGCATATTTTCGCACTTGACGTTTACGTGTGTCAATTACATGAATTTTTATTTGCGTATGTTCTTTGTCCACAATCTGTGATGTGGTGAACACCTTACCGTTACCAAATGAAATCAGAAGTGATATTACCATGTTGTCATGTTGTACCCCAGCACTCGGTTCTATCCTGAGCCATTTCATTCAAAACCACACCCTTACCAAAATTCCTTATAAACATTTTAATCTTATCGTTCCATGTAAGCACTTTGCTGCAAATTTTGATTTCTAATTTGTCCATCTGAATTACAAGTTTTCGCCTTAAAATAGTTCAATTTTTAAAAAACCTGTGATATGGCAGATATAAAATTATGGGTAGTTTATTTTAGTGAATACATTTTACGATGCAGAGTGGAAAAAGGTATGTTCTGAATTTAATGACAACAAGAATTTCTCGAATTTAATTTTTATTAACTTCTGCGTGGATGTAACTTCATTACCTAGTTTCAAGCATACTGGTGTGAAATATCTGTTGAATTTCAAAGGAGTATTATTTTTTTCGTCACTTCATTAACTACTCGCTTCATTTTCTGTACACTAACTATACCTTTACTGTTTTGTAAGTTATTGTGAAAGCTTTCTGATTTTACGAACATTTATTAAATAAATCTGTCATGTAGCATCGTTATTGAGAACCTGATCTGTAATGTAAAATATATAAAATATCCTCACTTATAGAGACAGTAATAATACATCATAGTATTATTCAAATGATTTGACTCTTTAAAACGCTAGTGCCCAGAAACCAGCTCATAAGCCATAAGTTCTTGTAAAATTGGTGCTAGAATTACGTCAGAAATTGTAACCAAATGAAAACATGAAACTCATGGTGAGCTACACTCGCATTCCAGTGGGATTCAGAGAAAGTGCCGACCTGATAGAAATTATCATGAGTACTCCTTCCTAATCTGTTTGAATCTACGCCCCATAGACTCAGCCTTTTTGCACTCAATTCAATGCGAGGACGCCTCATCGCTGCGAGTTACGAAACTTGTAAAGAAAAGCGGAAGATTTATGTGAAGTAAAAGCACGAATGTTATATTGTCGCTTGTGTGGCAAGGCTATTTTAAAAGTTCACCTGCATTCGCGTTTTGTGTGAGCCTACGTAAATTTTTGCGATTAAATTAAAATGTTCCTCGTACTGTTTAGAAGTTAAATTTGATGCATTATTTTGGTATTACCCATATCATATAAAAGAATGCTCTCAACTTACCAAAATTTGAATCGTTCTCTTGACTCTTTGCTGGTATTTTGTCTTCTTGGACGCTCCTTTTCCATTTATTTCTCATTTCGATCATAGAATCCAGAAAATCATTTCGTATAACCTCATTCTTCTCCCTATGACAGAAAATGTTAAACGGCCGCTAAGAATCTTTATGGCATTCCAAATATCAATTTTTGGTGTTATTTTGATTCTAGAATATCTCCAAAGTTAAGTATCTGCGACATACGTCAGCGTTTCAGAGAATATGATATCCAAGTACGGTAATCTTTAGCGGCCTAGACTAATTTATTTTGACAATGGAGGGTGAAATTTGTCTCTGACACTTTTGATGAATAACTACAGTTGCGAGTGCATGTAATTCCTACTCCAGCTGTATGTCTTAAATGTGTGATATTGAGAAAAAGAATAATTTGAATATGTGCACTCCACAGGAAATAAACTCAAATACACGTCCATATGATGTGATACAATTCTGATTAATCACTTTGTGTTTAAGAATATTATAATAACATGTTAATATTATCCCCTGGTCATCATCTTGATCATTTTCATTTATCCATAGTGAAGGAGGCTCCAATATTAATTATATTAAGGGCAAGGTGGTCCCGAGTTTCAGGCTGAACGGCGGGTACATATTTTCCAGACCTGTAATCCACTGTATTCCAAATAGTGTTTCTGATGTAGTTGGTTGTGTAATCATCCACAAATTTCAGTTTCAAGCTCCTCTTAAGATTAGGCGCGAAAAACGCCGTCAGTCCTGCCAATCCCTTAATAAAAGTGAAGTCAAGCGCATTGCGCAGGTGTCGCCTGAACTCGGCGTCGGGATTCTTGAGCGAGTTGCTGTTGATGCCGAAGGCGCAAGACGCTATCACGTCGGTCGTGAACCTAGCCATTGTCTCTTTCACATCCACTGGGGTCCCTGCCAACATTATGAAATAAGTAAACTGCTTCATACAACATTATTTCCTGTTCGTCTCAGATCACAGATATAATAAAATATCATTTGTCGTTGTCATGGTAAATGTAGATCTGGCTCGTACGTACAGACTACAAAAGTAAATATCTGAGGAAAACCCGGACTGTAACGACGTTGACCTTCTGGGATGGGACGCCGTGTGTGCACTTGCAAGTATTTACGTAGCTATTACGTACAAGTCCATATGGAGTCTTAGTCCAGGAGAAGAACATCGCAATTCTCAACGCCGTGAAAACTGAAATTTCAGTATCGCTTAAACATTTGACGAGTAACAAGTGTTGCGCAAAATGAAAAAAATTAAACAAAGTTAAAACAAAGGGACTTTATTGTTATTATTTTCCTGGTGCATTAAATATTTTTTTATTTAGTGTTCTGTCTGACGACAGGTCCATATGGACAGGATCCTTCCAACCTGTTCATATACGTTCTTGGCAGATGATCCAGAAGTTGTTTGCCATTGCCTTCTTCTGTGTGTGAATGGAGTAATTGTTGGGATGCCACGGAGAAACCGGGGAAGCCTCCGGAGGAAAACTCCGTGTTGCCTAGACCACGGCCTTGCCCAACACAAGTTATAAATTCGGGCACCGCCGGGAATCGAACCCGGGACCCCAGGATTACAAGGCCACCGTTCTAACCGCTAGACCACCGTGGCGGCGTATTAAATATAGACAAATATAATTATCTGATTCACTTTTATACACTCTGTATATTCCGATTAGGAATGTATATGATGCCGCTTGGGGTCACTTACCGTCAGCTGTGACCTTGTCCAGGTACTTCACCAGGTCCTTGCCACAGAGTTCCACAAGGTAGAACATCAACTTCATCTTTGCCGATGTAAATACCGGAGTTAGGTTCACTCTGACACGGCGCCAACGTTGTCCTTTTATCACAAACATGTTCTTTCCAAACAGAGGGTCTAGGTTTTCGTCAACAGTGATGACACGGTCAATGAAGTTCTGCGCATCCTTTACCAGAATATTCTTCACCAAGTCCAGGTCGCGAATCAACAAACTCGGCTGATCGAACGCGAAGATGCCCACAAACGGCTTGTCACTGTGTTCGCTGTAGATTCTTTGAAGAGTCTTCCCTATATTTTCCTTCAGAAACATCACTTCCTTTAGATTGCCTACAAACGGCAGGGGTTTTACGTAAGAGACACCGAGTTCCTTCCAGAAGTTGAAGTTTCGAGTGAAATAAAAGTACAAATAAGTAAACAAGCCACACAAAATTGTGAAGAGAGCGAGTGTTATGTAATTAAATATAAGAGCCATTATTGGAAATTAACACTGAATTTATTAAAGACGATGTTTTGACCACTTATGCACATTTAAACTTTAAAAACAATTTTCCACAGCAATTTGAAACGAAAAAAACAGTGTATTCAAGGCTGTTATAACTTTGAAGTGACTTTACGCCTCCCATCAATGTGTTAGAAAAAAATCTTATTTTCGTGTTTATTGTAATCAATGTACGACCTGTTTTGAAAACAATTGTGCCAAGAGTTGAAAAGGTGATGCCGTTTAACAGAATGCAGTAAAATCTGTTTCAGTGTGTCCTCCTTAAAGGCAGTAAGAAAACTGATCTTTCCGGCATGGATGGGATTTGCAAGAAGCGAATTACGTTGCTTCCACTATCACGCAACAAGAAAATCGACCTTCAGATATGTACGGGTGTAAAAGGACCTTGAGACTGTTATATTTGCATCTAGGCTTTGTGCCCTTCAGAGAGCGGCTCCTGAACTCCTATCGACATCATTTATCAACTTATATTCCATTAACCTATGACGGCACGTGGTGTATTTACATGAATAAACTATTATTAAAATGCATTTGTTTATGAGATACACGATTTTTTACAAGTGCGAAGTGTTTTTTGCTGTTCGTTCCCTCTTAAAAACGAAAATGTTAATGCTCACTATTCGGTATTTCTCCGTGTAATATTCCATCGACACGTTGCAAAATGGCTGGTAGAGAAGAGGTGGATGAAGGTAAACTTTTGTGGGAGATGAAGCGATGGCATAAAGGGATGCACGATGACGATATGAAAGTAGTTATTTGTCGCTGAAATGTAAAGTTCCCATTCGACTACTTTCTAAAATCTGAACATTGGCTTTTCCCGGAATAATCTTTGAGCTGGTTGCAATCTTCCATCCCCACATTACACTAAGGTAATTGATTGGAAACAGGGAATAATTCTTCACCTTTTCACTTTGTTATCTTCACTGTGAAACCGCGACATTGAGTCTTTATTTCTTTTAATGTACTCGTAGGAACACGATTTTCTGTTTTTGCACTCCGTGATTTAGCGTTCTTCTGATTCAGGTTTTCAAGGCGACTAACGCAGTTGTGCTTCGGCAAAGACAAAGCAAAAGACAACAACAACAACAACATGTGTTTCCTTCAATGTCATCTAGGTTCCTAATGTCAGGGGCACCTGAAAAGCATACGATTACATGATGAGGATGCCAGTAAATGCTGTGCAGAGATTCCAGAGACACGCATTAATCCCCACCTCTGTTTGCCAATTTCCTCTCAGGACTGACAACAACAGTGGATGGAGTATGCACATGAAAGAGCATGTTTTGTGGGGTTTACGATTCCATAATTTTACATGCTGAGTCTCGGTTTTTTTTATGCTCTTATTTGTGCACTGTCCAGCAGTTCCCTTCTCTAACCGACGGGAATTTGTAAGCAGAGACTCGCTGGTATCGATAGCGATAAACTAATCGGGAAGCCTCTGTCAGAAAGATGCTTCCTCATATGAGATGATCACAATCCAGAACATCAACTTCGGCCTTCATGAATTTATTTAACGTTGACGAGTTGGAAAAGAGCGGTCAAGTCGAGTTCTTGGACCTTGTGAACGCTGTAATGAACCTTAGGGTTCCATTAACTAACTAATTAGCTGGCTTAGGGAACACTTCTTTCAGGCTTCCCGAACAGTACCCGGTGCACACCTCTTGTCCCATCCGTGCACGCCGCATGCCTCGCCCATCTCATTCTTCTCAACTTAATCACAATGATAATGTTGGGAGAGCAGTACAAATTTTGAAGCTCATCATTATGCAGTTTTCTCCATGCCCCGCCGTTTCTCATCTACGCTCAGATGCGGTTCTATTAAGGGACGGAAATGTCTCAGCTATCTGAGACACTAACAGCTTTTGAAGAAGATATAAACCATATATTTCGTTATCCAATTGAATTCTTTTGTATATGAGTGTACTAATGATAAAATACTAGCTCCGTGAACACACTGAAAAAACAATAACTTCAGATCTTGTTGTTGTTTACAACATTCCTTCATAAACATTAGTTTGAGTCCACAATGTGTTTCAGAAGTTAAGGGATCCTCTTTAATTTGTGTTTGGAATTTCTCTTTTGTATTCGGGAAGAACCAGGTTCAAATCGCGGCATGAAGACCTTCTATCCTGACTCAAGTTTACTTTTAATTTTATATACGCACCGGGAAAATTTCCTAAATTACGTTGCTTCACCTCTTGTTCCATATCTTTTCCAATCCATTATTCAACACGGTCATTGCACTCCATATAGTCTGTTACATACATATTCATTAAATACGAGCAAGGAATAAATGCAGAAATGTTATTTTTATTTCCATGTTCTTAAGCATGAATAAAATCACAAGTAAATAGCAATTTTCACATACTTCGCACATGTCAATGTACATCACAGAAGTAGAGAAGCAGACTTAGAAGTTTCTGGTAGTTAGTTCATTAACTGTAATTTTGTCTATGTTAATTGCACAGGGCGACAGAAAAGCAAACTTTTAATATAGAATTAAAGAGAACCACATTTTGTCGTCCACTTATTTTCGTCTTAATTGTAAAAAACGAGTGATTCATGACCAAAGACGAAACTTAAATGCGTTTGAAGGACAGCGGCATCTTCCCTTGGGTCAACAGCAAAAAGGACTTGGGGTCATAGACGACAGGCACAGGAGTGTCTTTGCAAGGCGCCACCTCGTAACTGGAGAGCACGTGTATCAATCCCGTCTTGACCTCCATCAGCCCGAACCGCATTCCTGTGAACAGAACCGCAGGCTCTGATAGTAATGTTGGGTTCGCTTTTCCATCTCACTTCGCCTTTTCTCACTTCAGAATGTATGGTTTCGAAGCTTGAAAATACCAAGAGAATGAAAGACGTTGATCGTCGTAGTAGAGTGGTTAGAAAATATTCATTGTACACTGGAGGCATGGTGTTCAAATCTCACTTTGTAAGATAACCAAACTTGAAAGTATTGAAAAAGAATGCTGAGAAACACTTGTACCTAAAAATGACGATAAACATAAGAAATTTGGTATATATTATATTACGCGGAATTTCCTGAATAATTTGTGTCCCCTGATATTATTAGGATATAAATGCAGAAGCCTACAGTGGGTTGGGCGTGTGTGTGAACTGAAGGTGACAATGAATTAGTACAATATTTTGATTATGTAATGTTCCAGTAAATGTCAGCTTGGCGGACTGCAAAGAAAATGGCCTGATAAAATTGGATGTTATGCTGAGGTTTTTGTATTCTGTGATGGACAAAACTGTCTCAGGATTGTGTCCAAAGGCGAGCTTTCGTGTTACTGGTGTTCAACGAATGCATTTTGGAAAAGAAATTATGCTTAATCTGGTACAAAAAACAAATTGTAGAAATTTAAAGAATTAAGCATTGAAGGATCTAAAGGTCTCATAGACACCGGATATTTATCTTGAAATTTAAATGAATTGGGCGGAGTAGTATATATTGATTTATTATCCTTGAAATCCATGGCGCTATTTATATTATGTATAACACGATTGTCCATTGAAGTAACTTATTTCCCAAATTCCGAATAAAAGCACCTTATAACATCCTTAAACTGGAGATAATTTCCTAATTCTGAGAATCAGCAAGGCAGTTCAGAAATTCTCTGACCTAAATGTAGACCAATAAAACACGTAAATGTTTAATTTATAACTATTATTATTTATTACAGATCAGTTACTAACCTCACGTATTTTAATTCCGATTTGAAAATCTCTACCTTGCTTGATTATATATTTGTACTAACCTATGCACATACGAGGACCTTCCCCAAAAGGGAAGTAAGTGTAGTTTGGCTGGCTCTGCTTATTTTCTTCTGTGAAACGTTCCGGATCGAATTTCTCAGGTACTGGGTAGTATTTTGGGTCATTCTGAATACCCACTACCGGGATGCAAATTCCGGTTCCTGCTGGTAGTATTATTGTTCCCTTTCCTGAAGGGGAAGGAAGCTCGTAGTCACTGACGCATTTCCGATCCAGAAATGAAATCACCGGATACCTCCTCAGCGTCTCTGTAAAACGGAAAGGAAATCAGTAAGGAGAATTAAAGTGGAATGGACACTGGCAATTGACGACACAACAATGGATAGTGTGCCCAGGAGTTACTGGTAATTTAACGAATAAGAGGTGGAGTTCCCAAGTCCTTCTAAAAACTGAGAACATAATAGGGGCAGAGTGCTCGACAACTGCTAGTAGTTGAAAGCATATCAAGGGCTACTGTGCAAAGAGCTGCTTGTAATTCAGGACGTAAGGTATACAGTGAGAATTACCTTTTATTAATTCCAAACTTAAGGAGGAATAGAGTGCTGAACAGATGTAAAACCACACGGCGTCACAATACAGAAGACCAACAGTGAATTCAGCAATGCTAAGAGAATCTCACATGTGAAGAGACATGTTACATGTGTAAGTTTAGTGCATTTTAAAACTTGTGGTTTGTGGTCTCATGTATTGTAATGTTTGTTATGTACGTACCAACGGTCCTGTAAGAACACGTCGCTTCCATCTTCTGTCCTGAAGATGGAGCTTCACAAATCATAACATCACAATCCATAAAACATAAACGATTTCAATCCGCTCACCTTTGACCACCATGTCGAGATAAGACATCTCACGGATTCCGTCGTATGTGAGCTCTCCGTGGTGTTTGTCCAGAACTTGCGTTATCTCCGCCCTCAGTCTCTGCTGAATCTCAGAATGCAAAGCGAGTTCGTACAAAGCGTAGCTCAGTGTAGTGCCCGATGTTTCAAAACCCGCTACTAGAAATGCGAATGCCTGACCCACAAATTTGTCTCCGTCTATTTCTGAAAGAAGAAAATATATCGTTGTCGTATTGTCTTCGTTTTCGACTTTCAATTTACACTGATTTGTCTTGTTTTGTTGTTAGGAAGGTGGTGCATAATTTCGCACTTGACGGTCACGTGTGCATGATGGTATCTTTGCATATGTTTTTCTGGTCCATTGTTTCTGATGTGGTGAATACCTTACCAGTTCCAAATGAAATCAGAAGTGATGTTACCATGTTGTTATTACCGCGGCACTCTATCTTATCCTGAGTTAGTTCATTCAAAACCAAACTTTCTTCCCAATCAGTTTAATGTTATCATTTCATGCAAGCCTTTGACTCCAAATTTTGCTTTCTGGTTTGTTCACCTGAATTAAATTTTTCGCCTTAAAATAGTTCAAATTTTAAAAAACCTATGATATCGCAGTTATAAAATTATGGGTAGTTTATTTTAGTGAATACATTTTACGAAGCAGAGTGGAGAAAGGTATGTTCTGAATTTAATGGCAACAAGAATTTCTCGAATTTAATTTTTATTAACTTCTGCGTGGATGTAACTTCATTACCTAGTTTCAAGCATACTGGTGTGAAATATCTGTTGAATTTCAAAGGAGTATTATTTTTTTCGTAACTTCATTAACTACTCGCTTCATTTTCTGTACACTAACTATACCTTTACTGTTTTGTAAGTTATTGTGAAAGCTTTCTGATTTTACGAACATTTATTAAATAAGTCTGCCATGTAGCATCGTTATTGAGAACCTGATCTGTAATGTAAAATATATAAAATATACTCACTTATAGAGACAGTAATAATACATCATAGTATTATTCAAATGATTTGACTTTTTAAAACGCTAGTGCCCAGAAACCAGCTCATAAGCCATAAGTTCTTGTAAAATTACGTCAGAAATTGTAACCAAATAAAAACCAGAAACTCATGGTGAGCTACAGTCGCATTCCAGTGGGCTTCATAGGAAGTGCCGACCTTCTAATTTTTATCATGAGTACTCCTTCGAAGTCTGTTTATATTTTTGGTCGTAAGATTCAGCCTTTTTGCACTCAGGCAATGCGATTACGCCTCTTCGCTGTGAGTTACAAAACTTGCAAAGAAAAGCGGAAGATTTAGGTGAAACGAAAGCACGAATTTAGTATTGTCGCTTGTGTGGCAAGGCTATTTTAAAAGTTCACCTGCATTCGCGTTTTGTGTGAGCCTACGTAAATTTTTGCGATTGAATTAAAATGTTCCTCGTACTGTTTAGAAGTTAAATTTGATGCATTATTTTGGTATTACCGATATCATATAAAAGAATGCTCTCAACTTACCAAAATGTGAATCGTTCTCTTGACTCTTTGCTGGTATTTTGTCTTCTTGGACGCTCCTTTTCCATTTATTTCTCATTTCGATTATAGAATCCAGAAAATCATTTCGTATTAACTCATTCTTCTCCCTATGACAGAATAAGTGAAAATACCTTTGAGAAGGAATAAGGAATTGCAAATATTTATTTGGTATTATATTGATTGACGAAAGTGTCCACAGTTAAGTATCTGAAACACACAACAGCGTTTCAGAGAATATGATATCCAAGTACGGTGATTTTTAGCGGCCTAGAATAATTTATTTTGACAATGGAGGGTGAAATTTGTCTCTGATCTTTTGATGAATAACTATAGCCGTAACTGCATGTAACTCCCACTTCAGCTTAAATGTGTGATACTGAGGAACGAGGATAATTTGAATATTTTCACTCCATAGAAAATAAACTTAAATAAACGCTCTTATGAAACAATACAATTGTTTTTAAACACTTTGTGTTTTAAATATATTATAATAGCATGTTAATATTAACCCCTGGTCATCATCGTGATCCTATTCATTTATCCATAGTGAAGGAGGCTCCAATATTAATTATATTAAAGGCAAGGTGGTCCCGTGTTCTAGGCTGAACGGCTGGTCAAAACGAGTTCCACTTTCCTGAAATTTGTGAATCATTCTAAAATATTTTTGTAATTATTATCTACTCACGGATTCGTGCAGAAAAGATATGGTTTCAATTTAAGTTTGCATTTGGTGACATAACTTTTTTATACTTCAGGTGTCTAGTTGTTTAACATGTTTGCTATTTTGAATATTCTATCAGATATAGTAGAGAAATATTATACATATTTTCCAGACCTGTAATCCACTGTCTGCCAAACGGCCTTCCTGATGTAGTTGGTTGTGTCGTCATCAACAAATTTCAGCTTCAAGATCCTCTTAAGATTAGGGGCGAAGAGCGCCGTCAATGCTGCCAATCCTTTTCTAATTGAGAAGTCTAAAATATTGCGCATGTGTCGTCTGAACTCGGCGTCGGGATTCTTGAGCGAGTTGCTGTTTATGCCGAAGGCGCAGGACGCTATCACGTCGGTCGTGAACTTGGCCATCGTCTCCCTCGCATCAACTGGGCACCCTGAAAACATTATAAAATAAGTAAACTGCTTCATACAACATTGTTTCCTGTTCGTTTCAGGTCACAGATATAATAAAATCCCAGTTGTCGTTGTCATGGTAAATGTAGATCTGGCTCGTATGTACAGACTGCAAATGTAAATTTCTGAGGAAAACCAGGACTGTAACGATGTTGACCTACTGGGATGTGACGCCGTGTGAACTTGCAGGTATGTACGTAGCTACTACGTACAAGTCCATATGTAGTCTTAGTCCAGGAGAAGAACATCGCAATTCTCAAAGCCGTGAAAACTGAAATTTCAGTATCGCTTAGACATTTGACGAGTAACAAGTGTTGCGCAAAATGAACAAATTTAATCAAAGTTTAAAACAAAGGGAATTTATTGTTATTATTCTCCTGGAGCTTTAATTAATGTGAAATGTAATAATCTGATTCACTTTATACACTCTGTATATTCGAAATAGGGATATATTATATATTATGACGCTTATGATCACTTACCGTCAGCTGTGACTATGTCCAGGTACTTCACCAGGTCCTTGCCACAGAGTTCCACAAGTTTGAACATCATCCTCATCTTTGCCGATGTAAATGCCGGGGTCAAGTTCACTCTGACTTTTCGCCAGCGTTTTCCTTTCATCGAAAACAAGGTATTTGCACACAAGGATTCCACGTTTTCGTCAACTGTGATGACACGGTCAATGAAGTACTGCGCATCCTTCACCAGAATATTCTTCACCAAGTCCAGGTCGCGAATCAACAAACTCGGCTGGTCGAACGCGAAGATACCCACAAACGGCTTGTCGCTATGTTCGTTGTAGATCCTTTGAAAGGTCTTCCCTACATTTTCCTTCAGGAACATCACTTCTTTTAGATTGCCTACAAACGGCAGGGGTTTCACGTAAGAGACACCGAGTTCCTTCCAGAAGTTGAAGTTTCGAGTGAAATAAAAGTATAAATAAATAAACAAGCCACACAAAATTGTGAAGAGAGCGAGTGTTATGTAATTAAATATAAGAGCCATCATTGGAAATTAACACTGAATTTATTAAAGACGATGTTTTGACCACTTATGCAAATTTAAACTTTTAAAACAATTTTACAAAGCAATTTCAAACGAAAAAAGAATAGTGTATTTAGGGTTGTTATAATTTTGGAGTGACTTTACGCCTCCTATCAATGTGTTAGAAAAAAAATCTTGTTTTCGTGTTTATTGTAATCGATGTACGACCTGTTTTGAAAACAATTGTGCAAAGAGTTGAAAAGTTGATGCCGTTTAACAGAATGCAGTAAAATCTGTTTTAATGTGTCCTCTTTAAAAGCATTTAGAAAACTGGTCTTTCTCGCAGGGATTGGATATGCAGGAACAAAATATAATGACTTATCTCCCACTATCATGCAACATGAAATTCGACCTTCAAACAGGTACGGGTATAAAAGGACCTTGAGACTGTTATATTCGCAGCTAGGTTTTGTGCCCTTCAAATATCAGCTCTTGCTGTCCTACTGACTGGCAAACAGCATTTATCAATGTGTAGTCCGTTAATCGCTGACGGCCCGTGGCGTATTTACATCTACAAACAATTATTAATTGCTCTTGTTTATAAGATACACTAATTTCTAAGAAGTGCGAAATGTTTTTTGCTATCCGTTCCCTCTTAGCCACGAAAATGTTAATGCTCACTATTCGGTATTTCTCCGTGTAATATTCTATCGACACGTTGCAAAGTGGCTGATAGAGAAGAGGTGGAATGTTAGCTAGAGTTTTCCATGCGTGGTTGCTAAACACAGGGACACGATTGCGTGATGAGGAAGCTTCTTAATTCTGTTCATCGTGGTAGCTCTTAGATATTCCAGAGACACGCATGAGGTGCAACCCCAACGTGAGCCCACATGACGCCATATTTATTTTAAAAAAATGGGTTTTTGAAGTTGTTTCCAGGACCAGCAACATCATTGGAAGAAGTGTGAATGAGCCAACTTTTTTAGAGTATATATTTCCTTTCTTTTATCATACTACGACAGGTTAGGTTTTGATCCAGTCGCATATTTGCCTGCACTGTCTAGCATTATCCCTCTCCGACCCGATGACTCTGTAAGTTGGGACTCTCGGGTCTGCAAACATTCCACTGTCTGTCAAGACTGTGTCTTATAGACACAACCTCAGATGTGAAGGTGTAACTTAAGCGTGGAAAACTTGTAACTGTCACATCAAAATATTATTATTTCGTGCAAGTTATTCGTGTTAAGGGACGCAATATTGTTGAAACTCCGGTTGGTGAAGCAGAGAGTGATATTGGAAGAAATGGCTGAGACTCACAAGCGTCATCATGTGAACCGCTTGATCACTTATGCGATACAAGTAGGCATGTATACTTTTGCGGAAAATATACGTAATATTATAGCAAGGTATTCGAATCCGAAGATGGCCGTCTTCTGGGTTGTAGAACCTTGTAGTCTAGTAGAAGTATGCCAACGTTTCAGAGGTCCTTGCCGCCTCCATCATCAGGGCAATGACGTTGGTAAATTTCTAACGGGCTACACGTCGATATAACCCAGAAGACCGCCATCTTTGGTCTCACCCCCGAGAAAACTATAAATTCCATCCCCGGATATTTGGGCACTTGTGAAAGCTGTTCTCCGCCTTGCGGTTCATTAAAATGCTGAAAAATTCTTTACTAGATGTCTAGACCCTTATCTTCTGAAGGAGAACCGTTTTGTATGTCTTTATCCAAGGATTTTGTTCCCTTAATGGGTGCAATAATTGTGAAATACAAACATTGTAAAAACAAAGAAAAGTAAGACGTATTCTTATCTGCTCTTTACCATCTGTAATATTGAGTGACTCGGTGAACGACTATTATATTTTTAAGAATGACTGTATTCTGCAGAGTTACAATTTCTTGAACGTTTCGCCCAGCAGAGGAAAATGCAATTCATTATTCGTGAATCGTCACGGCCATTCGAATCGGTATAGTCCGTGTTAATGAGATAGTCATTACATAAACATAAATAACAAATAATACATAATATTATATTGTATACATATGGACACATGAATACAATCTTGCTTGTACTAAAAATATCACAAATGTACAGCACACTGCCTCGAGAGTATTTCATTAAAGAAACAAATTAAATATTCCTTAAAGGTACTTCATTAAATTAACTTAATTTATATGTTAATCATATGCAGCGACATTAACGTGCATTGAAATACCAATTTAGACATTTTTGTTGTCATTGCTTTTCCTTTATTAGCAAGCACGGCAGTGAGTCCCGTGCCGTTCGACCGTACTTATAGACGTTTGAAGGACAGCGGTACCTCCCCATTCGCTCGCAACAGAAATGACTTTGAATCATAGGAAATCGGCACAGGGGTATCTTCGCAGGGCGCCACCTCGTACGCGGAGAATATGTGAATGAGTCCCGTCTTCACCTGCATCAGTCCAAAGCGCATTCCTGTGAACAGAACCACAAGCGGACAGTAAAGGCAGGATCGGGTTTCCATCTCACTTTGCCGTTTCAAAAGTCCGAACCGACTGATGTCACGTGCTGTTTGAATATGTTAAAACTCCCAGAGAATGGAGCAGGCCGTTCGTCGTTGTCGAGTGGCTTAGCGCATGGGAGGAACGACTTCAAATCTCGGTCTGGACATCAGCTATGCTGAAACAGGTTTTTGACTTCCCTCCTGACAATTCTCCGGAATAGCACTTAAATTAGGCCACGACTGTTTCCCTATTTATTTTTAATTAGTTTTTCTAACATTCGGCAATTTAACGGATGACTGAGTCATTAAACAACCAGATAAATTTGAAAAGCAAATTTAAATATCTTCTGATGTTGACACATGATTAAACTATGGTAGAACGCAAATTGAAAACACATTTATTATCCCATAATTTTTTCGAAATGTTATCATACCCTTGAAACAATACAAACGGTAAAACGATGATATCTCCATCATCAGGTTTTTGTAGGTGTGAAAGGAACTGCCCTCACTTTGAAAGTAACTCGTAAATGGAAAGAGTTTGTTAAGACAGTGCTGAAGAAGAAAGTCTGATCTACGATAGATGAAGAAAGTGAATAATTTACTACATCGCGTATCTTGGAAGTTTGTGTATTTTTAAGTTACCTAATATTTTTCGAAGAATGAAACACGGGAGACTTCTGTAGGTCAGGGGTGTGGGTAAAATGGATGCATACACAATCTTGATTAAGAGATCTGTAGTAAACGTCAACTTGGCAGACTGAATGGAAATGACAATATAAACCTATGTGTACTTTATTAGAGTTTTATGATTAGGATTTTAGGTTCTCACGGCGGATAGTACGAAAATTGCTTTCTCCTGAGTTGTGGAGCCATGTGCTCCTGTATATGTTTCCCAAAGTTGAAAGGACCTTGCTGCTTCCATCATCATGGTGATTAGTAGATTAGGCACTCAACGCCCTGATGACGGAGGCAGAAAGGACCTCCGGAAATTTGACAGACTACCAGACTACACGGCGCTATAACCACGAAGATAAAAAAATCCAAGTTTGTATAATGCTCGGAGGTGGACAAAACTGGCTTAGCATTGTGTCCAGAGGCGGGATATGTTATCAGTGTCGTTTATCGCCTGTGTTCTGCTATTAAAATGCTAGGCACAGACTGTAACAGGAAATATATAACAGTACTTTGCAAATATTAAATGTCGTGTCATGCAAGGTTATGTTTGAACAGGACTTAAACCTGGAATTTATTTGAGTTCCATTAAAAACTGCGTATTGTTTAATAGCTTTAATATGCGCAGTGTTCTGGATAATGTTTGTAAGTAAGATTTCCCATTTTCCATTGCTGAATGAAAATTTCTTACAGTGTCCTGAATTCAGAAACCATTTGCAAATTCCGAGATACAGCAAGGCAGTGCAGAGATTCTCTTCCATAAATGTACACCAATGGTGCATGAATATGATTATGTTATATAACAATATTTATTAGAAATATATTTCTATCATGCTCTACTTTAATTTTTTTTATAAATGGCGACCATAAATACTTATGCAGTTGTACTTACCCATACACATACGAAGACCTTCCCCAAATGGGAGATATGTGTAGCTTGGTCGACTCTTTATATTTTCCTCTGTAAATCGTTCTGGAAGGAATTTCTCCGGTTCTGGGAAGTACTTCGGGTCATTTTGAATACCCACCACCGAGATGTAAACTGCGGTTCCTGCTGGTAGTATTATTGTTTCCTTCCCGGAAGGGGGAGGAAGCTCGTAGTCACGGGCGCACCTCCGATCCAAGAATGGGAGTACCGGATACTTTCTCAACGTCTCTGTAATAAGAGTGGAGCCCCGTAAAGTGAAATAAGATGGAACGGGGACATATACACAGACAAGGTGCTCAACAGCTACCAGTAATCCAGTACAAGGGACAGATTGCTAAACAGCTGTTTGTAATTTAACACAAGGGACAGAGTGCTCAACAGCTGATGGTAATTAAACACATATGAATGTATGGTGTTCAACAGCTGCCCCATTAGCACAATGTCAAAATATTTATTAGCTACCTTGTAATGAATCTGTCTTATATGGTAATAACGAATCATGAAGATATGCTTTGTTTCTATGATCTTACTTCCAGGCAAACTGCTTTGTTAGCGTGTAATAAATTGTCTGTATCCTTCTCTATTATTTACGTATGTATAATTTCACTAAAAAATTAACATCAGTACCGGTGTGGCAGGAACTATCATGTCTCATTAAATTCCAGTTTATTTTCGTTTTATGAAATCCCCTGGTGCCGCATTCCAAACAAAATGAGAAAAGTAAACAATGGTGATAAAGCGTGTAAGATTTAGGTTCAAGTAATAATAGCGCGAATATATGTGTTTCGGTCTTCCCAGTATCGTAATGCGCATTTATAAGTTCAATAACTGACGAAAGTATTTCTTCTATTTATTCAAATTATTGTGGGATTCAGCAAAATTGTAATATTTTTGTTGATTCCTGAGTTTCTTAAATTCATGAATGCCTTTGTAGAGGTCGCAATTGTTTCTGATCTGTCTGTTTAACGTTCACGTAATTTGCTCTTTATTTATTCCCTTTATTTGTTCCTGAAAAAGGAATAATTTTGTTGGTTCGTGTATTTTAAATGTACAGTGATTGACATAACTGCTGAGCAAGGAACTTTGATCATCACAGTTGGAACTAACCTTCCGCCAACAACTTTCAGAAGATATGATAAGTTGTTGAACTTCTTCTGTCTCCTTTTTTTTTTTACTGAATTAATTGTTTATCCGAAACGCACAAGCAGGTCCACATGGAGTCACAACACAGAAGACTAACACTGAATTCTGCACCGCTAGGAGTATCTCACATCTCAAGACATACATGTATTAGTTTATTACTTTTGTGTTTTAAAAGCGTGGATTGTAGTCTCATGAATTGTAATTCTTTGTTATGTACATACCAACGTTCCGTAAGAACACGTCGCTTCCATCTTCTGTCCTGAAGATGGAGCTTCACAAATCACAAGATCACAATCCATAAAACATAAACGATTTTAATCCGCTCACCTCTGACCACCATGTCGAGATAAGACATCTCCCGGATTCCGTCGTATGTGAGCTCTCCGTGGTGTTTGTCCAGAACCTGCGTCATCTCCGCCCTCAGTCTCTGCTGAATCTCAGAATGCAAAGCGAGTTCATACAAAGCGAAGCTCAGTACAGTGGCAGAAGTTTCTAAACCCGCTGCTAGAAAAAGGAATGCCTGAGCCACAAATTCGTCTCCGTCTATTTCTGAAATAGGAAAATATATCGTTGTGGTATTGTCTTCGTTTTCGACTTTCGATGTACACTGCTTTGTCCTGTTTTGTTGCTACGAAGGTGGTGCATGTTTTCGCACTTGACGGTCACGTGTGTCAATTACATGAATGTTTATTTGCGTATGTTCTTTGTCCACAATCTGTGATGTGGTGAACACCTTACCAGTTCCAAATGAAATCAGAAGTGATATTATGATATTTTCATTACCCCAGCACTCGGTTGTATCCTGAGCCATTTCATTCAAAACCACACCCTTACCAAAATTCCTTAGAATCATTTTAATGCTATCATTCCATGTAAGCACTTTGCTCCAAATTTTGATTTCTGGTTTGTCCACCTGAATTACAAGTTTTCGCCTTAAAATAGTTCAAATTTTAAAAAAACCTGTGATATGGCAGATATAAAATTATGGGTAGTTTATTTTAGTGAATACATTTTACGAAGCAGAGTGGAAAAAGGTATGTTCTGAATTTAATGGCAACAAGAATTTCTCGAATTTAATTTTTATTAACTTCTGCGTGGATGTAACTTAGACATGTCATTACCTAGTTTCAAGCATACTGGTGTGAAATACCTTTTGAATTTCAAAGGAGTATCATTTGTTTCGTAACTTCATTAACTACTCGCTTTATTTTCTGTACACTAACTATCCCTTTACTGTTTTGTAAGTTATTGCGAAAGCTTTCTGATTTTACGAACATTTATTAAATAAATCTGCCATGTAGCATCGTTATTGAGAAAATGATCTGTAATGTAAAATATATAAAATATACTCACTTATAGAGACAGTAATAATACATCATAGTATTATTCAAATGATTTGTCTCTTCGAAACGTCAGTGCCCAGAGACCAGCTCATAAGCTATAAGTTCTTGTAAAATTGGTGCTAGGATTGCGTCATGAGAGTGCAAACAAATAAAAACATGAAACTCATGGTGAGCTACAGTCGCATTCCAGTGGGCTTCAGAGAAAGTGCCGACCTTCTAATATTTATCATGAGTACTCCTTCGAAGTCTGTTTATATGTTTGGCCGTGAGATTCAGCCTTTTTGCACTCAGGCAATGCGAGGACGCCTCTTCCCTGCGAGTTACAAAACTTGCAAAGAAAAGCGGAAGATTTAGGTGAAACGAAAGCAGGAATTTAACATTGTCGCTTGTGTGGCAAGGCTATTTTAAAACCTGCATTCGCGATTTGTGTGAGCCTACGTAAATTTTTGCGATTGAATTAAAATGTTCCTCGTACTGTTTAGAAGTTAAATTTGATGCATTATTTTGGTATTACCCATATCATATAAAAGAATGCTCTCAACTTACCAAAATGTGAATCGTTCTCTTGACTCTTTGCTGGTGTTTTGTCTTCTTGGACGCTCCTTTTCCATTTATTTCTCATTTCGATCATAGAATCCAGAAAATCATTTCGTATAACCTCATTCTTCTCCCTATGACAGAAAATGTTAAACGGCCGCTAAGAATCTTTATGGCATTCCAAATATCAATTTTTACTGTTATTTTGATTCTAGAATATCTCCAAAATTAAATATCTGCGACATACGTCAGCGTTTCAGAGAATATGATATCCAAGTACGGTAATCTTTAGCGGCCTAGACTAATTTATTTTGACAATGGAGGGTGAAATTTGTCTCTGACACTTTTGATGAATAACTACAGTTGCGAGTGCATGTAATTCCTACTCCAGCTGTATGTCTTAAATGTGTGATATTGAGAAAAAGAATAATTTGAATATGTGCACGCCACAGGAAATAAACTCAAATACACGTCAATATGATGTGATACAATTCTGATTAATCACTTTGTGTTTAAGAATATTATAATAACATGTTAATATTAACCCCTGGTAATCATCTTGATCATTTTCATTTATCCATAGTGAAGGAGGCTCCAATATTAATTATATTAAAGGCAAGGTGGTCCCGAGTTTCAGGCTGAACGGCGGGTACAAACCGAGTTCCACTTTCCTGAAATTTGTAAATCATTCTAAAATATTTTGGTAATTATTTTCTTCTCGCGGATGGATATGAAAAACATATAAGATTTCATATAAATAATCACACAAACAACTATTAATACACTATCGCCATACGCGTTTCAACGTCAAAAGGCCATCATCAGTGGCATCAGGGAAATCAAACGCGTATGGCAATAGTGTCTTAATAGTTGTTTGTGTGATTATTTATATTCTAATACACTACACGGTATGCAAAGTTTTAAGTATAAGATTTCATTTTAAGTTTACATTTGGTGACATAAATTTTGTGTTATTAAAGTGTTTAGTTCTTTAACATGTTTGCTAATTTGAATATTCTAACAGATATAGTAGGGAAATAATATACATATTTTCCAGACCTGTAATCCACTGTATTCCAAATGGTGTTTCTGATGTAGTTGGTTGTGTAATCATCCACAAATTTCAGCTTCAAGCTCCTCTTAAGATTAGGCGCGAAAAACGCCGTCAGTCCTGCCAATCCCTTAATAAAAGTGAAGTCAAACGCATTGCGCAGGTGTCGCCTGAACTCGGCGTCGGGATTCTTGAGCGAGTTGCTGTTGATGCTGAAGGCGCAGGACGCTATCACGTCGGTCGTGAACCTAGCCATTGTCTCTTTCACATCCACTGGGGTCCCTGCCAACATTATAAAATAAGTAAACTGCTTCATACAACATTGCTTACTGTTCGTCTCAGATCACAGATATAATAAAATCCCAGTTGTCGTTGTCGTGGTAAATGTAGATCTGGCTCGTACGTACAGACTAAAAAAGTATATTTCTGAGGAAAACCCGGACTGTAACGATGTTGACCTACTGGGATGTGACGCCGTGTCAACTTGCAAGTATTTACGTAGCTACTACGCACAAGTCCACATGGAGTCTTAGTCCATGAGAAAAACATCGCAATTCTCAACGCCGTGAAAACTGAAATTTCAGTATCACTTAGACATTTGACGAGTAACAAATGTTGCGCAAAATGAACAAATTTAAACAAAGTTTAAAACAAAGGGAATTTATTGTTATTATTCTCCTGGAGCTTTAATTAATGTGAAATGTAATAATCTAATTCACTTTTATACACGCTCTATATTCCAAATAGGGATGTATATGATGCCGCCTATGATCACTTACCGTCAGCTGTGACCTTGTCCAGGTACTTCACCAGGTCCTTGCCACAGAGTTCCACGAGGTAGAGCATCATCTTAATTTTTGCCGTTGTAAATACCGGAGTCAGTTTCACTCTGATTCGGCGCCAGCGTTGTCCTTTTGTCACAAACATGGTCTTTCCAAGCAGGGGTTCCACATCTTCGTCAACTGTGATGGAACGGTCAAGGAAGTTCTGCGCATCCTTTACAAGAATATTCTTCACCATGTCCAGGTCGCGAATCAACAAACTCGGCTCATCGAACGCGAAGATGCCCACATACGGCTTGTCACTATGTTCGCTGTAGATTCTTTGAAGAGCCTTCCCTATATTTTCCTTCAGGAACACCACTTCCTTCAGATTGCCTACAAACGGCAGGGGTTTTACGTAGGAGATACCGAGATTCTTCCAGAAGTTGAAGTTTCGAGTGAAATAATAGTACAAGTAAATAAACAAGACAGATAAAACCGTGATGAGACTGAGTGTTAGCGACAGGAATATTGGTGGCATTGTTTGACAGACAGCGGAGATGTATTAAAGGCAATTTTTCGAATTATTTTCGCATGTAAACGTATATTTTGACACTTATTTAAAACGATAAATACTGTCTCCTTAAAGCTGTTTTATTCGGTGGGCGTCCTTTACGTCTTCTCTTTCAATATGGCTCAGGATTATTATTTCCGAAATGTTAGTATGTCTATGCGGTCTTGCTTCAAAACAGTCCTGTAACCACAGCTGCAAAAGTGATACCATTAATGAAGTACGGCAGAATTTATTTTTTCTGCCCTCTTTATAAAACTTTGAGACATCTGCTTTGTTCTCCGATTGGATGTGTAGGAGTAAAACGACGAGGCGTACATTTTTTACCAGGAAATGAACTGGATCTTTAAACATTTTCCTTTAAAGGTGTCTATGTCGTAACTAAGGTTGCAATAGGTCATCCGATCTGTGACCGAAACGTTTAACGCTTTCTACCTAATTAATGTTTATCAGACTTTATTCTGTTATCGTTGTAGGTCCACGACGTATTTTATGTCATTAACGGACAATTAATTTGCATTTAGTTGTAGAAAATAGTGTGCTTTAAGTTATAATGTTCTCTACTTCCGGTTTCCTCGTACATTGATTACATTGCGTATTGGTCGGCAGCTCTTTGGCTGAAGTCTAAATTTTGAACCTTGTGATGTAGTGAGTTTTTCTCTGAAACCGTACATTGACCCGCTCTTTCTTGTAATTTTCTTGTAAGAACCCTCTTTTTCTGTATAAGATCTGAGGTTTTCACAGCGGTGAGTATGAAGATTTCTGTCTTCTGGGTTGTTGCGCTGTGTAGTCTGGTCGATGTTAACCAACGTTTCGGAGGTCATACTGCCTCCGTCATCAGGGCGATAAGTATGAAGATTTCTGTCTTCTGGGTTGTTGCGCTGTGTAGTCTGGTCGATGTTAACCAACGTTTCAGAGGTCATACTGCCTCCGTCATCAGGGCGATGAGTATGAAGATTTCTATCTTCTGGGTTGTTGCGCTGTGTAGTCTGGTCGATGTTTACCAACGTTTCAGAGGTCATACTGCCTCCGTCATCAGAGTATGAAGATTTCTGTCTTCTGGGTTGTGGCGCTGTGGAGTCTGGTCGATGTTTACCAACGTCTCAGAGGTCATACTGCCTCCATCATCAGAGTATGAAGATTTCTGTCTTCGGGGTTGTTGTGCTGTGTAGACTGGTCGATGTTAACCAACGTTTCAGAGGTCATACTGCCTCCATCATCAGAGTATGAAGATTTCTGTCTTCTGGGTTGTTGCGCTGTGTAGTCTGGTCGATGTTAACCAACGTCTCAGAGGTCATGCTGCCTCCATCATCAGAGTATGAAGATTTCTGTCTTCTGGGTTGTTGCGCTGTGTAGTCTGGTCGATGTTAACCAACGTTTCAGAGGTCATACTGCCTCCATCATCAGAGTATGAAGATTTCTGTCTTCTGAGTTGTTGCGCTGTGTAGTCTGGTCGATGTTAACCAACGTCTCAGAGGTCATACTGCCTCCATCATCAGAGTATGAAGATTTCTGTCTTCTGGGTTGTTGCGCTGTGTAGTCTGGTCGATGTTAACCAACGTCTCAGAGGTCATACTGCCACCATCATCAGAGTATGAAGATTTCTGTCTTCTGGGTTGTTGCGCTGTGTAGTCTGGTCGATGTTAACCAACGTTTCAGAGGTCATACTGCCTCCATCATCAGAGTATGAAGATTTCTGTCTTCTGGGTTGTTGCGCTGTGTTGTCTGGTCGATGTTAACCAACGTCTCAGAGGTCATACTGCCTCCATCATCAGAGTATGAAGATTTCTGTCTTCTGGGTTGTTGCGCTGTGTAGTCTGGTCGATGTTAACCAACGTTTCAGAGGTCATACTGCCTCCATCATCAGAGTATGAAGATTTCTGTCTTCTGGGTTGTTGCGCTGTGTTGTCTGGTCGATGTTAACCAACGTCTCAGAGGTCATACTGCCTCCATCATCAGAGTATGAAGATTTCTGTCTCCTGGGTTGTTGCGCTGTATAGTCTGGTCGATGTTTACCAACGTTTCAGAGGTCATACTGCCTCCGTCATCAGGGCGATTCATCTGAAACGCTGGTAAACATCTACTATACTACTCAGCGCAACAACCCAGAAAACAGAAGTCTTCAAACCCATCATTTTATGTTTACAGTCTGAATGATTTAACACGTTTTAAAACATCCATTTCATGATAACTACGCAGTTTGGTTCGTACTTTGCTAAGCACACTGCAAGAACAACAAGAGTCCGAATGTAAGATAGAGATTATGAAAGTTTCTATAGGTTACTCTCTTTATACACGTGGTCGCGTTCCTGCGAATCGCCGCGTATAACGAAAGCGGGTAAAACGATAAGAAATGGCACTCCCTATGTTTATGTTTAAATGGCGCCAGAATTTTTTCAAGTTCAATACATTCAATGATCAGCCCGGAGAAGTTTCGACGCAGGTAATAGGTTTCAAAATCTGACGTCGAATAGAATAATGATTATCCTTATATCATCGAAATAAAATCGCAGATTTGCGAAAACGTGTGTAGAAACAGCGAAAGTGATTCTTGGTCGTGTTAGTAATAAAATTTAATTTTATCCTTCCAAAATAGAATGAAATAATATAATTTATTGACTAGAAGAGTGGCTGTTAGCTTCTTAAGAATGAATCTCTACCATCGAATTAGTTATTTGTAAGTCTGTTTGAGAGTTAGCTAAATTCATCAAAGTAAGATGATTAGCGAATAATTTTAAATGGATACACATTTTACCGAAGCTATTTACTTAACCCTTTGACGCGGTAAATTTAAATACCGCGACAGAGCTCGAACCGCGGTAATTGCGTCTGAATGGCCATTTAAATTTTGCCCTAAAACACTTTATTTATCATAACGCTCGAACTATGTGAAATATATTTATGTATTTTCACTGAAATACTCTTAAAATGTTGGATTTATAATCTTACCTTATAATATGAACGCCCTGTGTGTGAGTAAATGGTAGATGCGGATTAGACGTTGAGTTTCGTATGGCTTCATTTGAAACGTCATCAAAAAGAACACTACCCCGATATATAGATTTTATCCTTTTCTCGTGCTTAATGCACACTCCGTAATGTATTGGAGGCTGCAGCATTCTTTCCTGTGTCAGAAATATGCGCCGTTACGCCAGACTATCAGCTGTCTGAGAAACTGAAGGCCAGCTATTCATTATACAGTAATGCATTCAACCGTCTCTTACTAAGAAGCCTTCCTAGATATACTTCTGAGTATAGGGGTGATAAAATTTTCTTATTTTGGACACACCGGTACATGCAGAACGCATATACAAAGCGACGTTGATCAGTCTTGAATGCTTCAGATACGACTTTTTTTTCCTCTCTCTTTAGTTCCAGGAATTATGGCTGTATCATATGATACTTCCGACACTAATAAAATGAATAACCTGCATTCACAAACAAACACCACGTGTTGAGAGGCAAGTCCCGATAACTTTTGAGGTCAAGCAGTTATATTTAGACTGACCGTCCGAGCCGCATGAAATACAAAGCTAGTCCTATATGAACAGAGAGAGCATTCTTTTCGCAACAGATAAACTACAAACATCATATATCAGTCGTTATTAGTTCCATACTTGTGGGCTGCAGGAATTAGGCTAACAGCCGGGCGTGCACTGCACTGACTTATACGGCTAGCGTCGATTTAAATGCCCTCGAGCGTTACCAGATTATACTGACATACACGCTGAAGGGTTAATAAAATGAAACTCGACGGATGAAAGTTTGACCTTTGTCCAGTTACAACGTTAAAATCCTATGATACCCGAAATATTTTCCATTTGGCCTGCGTCTATAAAAAGTTTATTTTGCTTTGAAATAACTTCTTTGAACCCAAAAGTTTTGTGCGCAAATGGGGGATTCTTTGTGGTTTAGTTTTAGTACAGTTTTATGACTAGCTGTTTTTATTAAATTCCATTCTGTTTGGAATGTATTAGAACTGACAAAAGCAAAGAATAATATAATTTTTCTAATGAAAATGATGAACATTTAAATAATAAGTCTATGTCATACAGGTATGTTTAATACCATCCGTTCCGACTAGCTATTTGCTTTTAAATAGATTTTTATTTCAAAAACAAATTAAATTAGCAGAATATTTTAAGTAACTGAAAATATTTGAAAAGCTGTTCATAATACTCATGGCTGCTATTAGAATTAATTTGTTAAAGCTTTTAAAACTACTGCTAAAAGTTTCAAAAATTGGTTCCAGCCGTTGATGAACCGAGACAAAAACTCAAAAACGCTCTAAACCGTGCACGACAGATTGGCGTTTTGAGAGCCAGAACGCATCGGAGTTATTCTGTGAAGTTAGTGTGCGAGTTTTACTGATCGATACTTGCATTACTTAGGTTATGCAACGTTTATAAATCGAAATGGATGTTGAAGGATGCGCCAAGGTCTGTTACAAAGCATGAGCCCAGCATAGCACATATTTGGCAAAATTGTTAAAAGAATCAGAACTGTTAATCGCACGACCAAAATGTTAAGAGCTGTGCAGGAAGTTAAAATCTTGAGAGGTTTTTATGGCGGTCAAGATGTCGACTGTGTTCTTCGTTTCGTCTTCATCTGAACATTGAGGCGACACGTTTCTCCAAAACGTTGCTAACCATCTGCAAGGCCACACGGCCTCAAAATTTAGAAGACCACAGTCGATTGATTAAGTGATGAACGGTTTACTAAAATGAAGGCTACAGATTTAGAACTTGGTCATAATTGAAAGTGACGAGGGTTTCAGAGATGTTTACTGTCGGCCTGCACATATAACTAATCCTACTTCTTCGGAAGCGGCTTACTCATCGCCTCTGGAACTTCGGTCAGCTTCTACATGAATACAAGTCGCAGCATCTCAGAAGAAATTTTTCTTCAATTGGAACGTAGTTTGAGCGAATATCTGACTGAGGTCTACAAAATACATCGCGTTATTGATAGTGACCGGAGTCTGCGTCCTAAACGATTTCATTAGGGAACAAAACACATGACAGTAAACCTCGCATCTCTCCAGCTAAGCATAATTCTATGTAACTGTACTGGGAACCCAAATGCAACTTCAGTATCTACCCGGAACAGAATTTTGTAATTATATTTACATGTCCAATTTCCCTTGTGCTTATATACAGTCATTCCACACAAGACTGGAGTATGTGTTTGCTCGTCACTGCAGTACGAGGACAGCAGTAGAAGGCAGTATAATTAACCGAATTTACAATTCTGAATCTTTGATACTATGGATGATAGGTTAGGTTGCAACTTTGCTGTAACTAGTTAGAGTATAAAGTTGCACTGTAGGAGGGGAAATTCTATTACATCGCAGAATATAGAGCGTATAGCAGAAGTCTACGTTCAAACTGAACTGTATAATATTCTGTATGCCTTTGTAATGTACTTTTTCGGACTCCTCTTTTGATAGAACATGTGAAATAGATGGAACACTCGTCTCTCACTCTCCCTATACTTCCGTTTAATTCATTATTTAACCACTCATGTTGAGTCCTTCAGGCTGAATATTTACAGACACTTTTTAAAATACAAAAATTTCATTGGATTTGTCTAATATTTCATCTTATAATGTAGACATAACAAAACGCATAAGTATATATTATGAAAGATACGGATGACTCTGCAAATAAATGGTAATTATATGTCCCAACTAATTTAAAAATCAGTAAGTCTGCGTTTTTAATTCAAATTTTCGTATGAGTTTCATTGCAAACATGGATTATCTTCTTAAACAGCATTAATAAATTGATATTTGAAATGATGAAGTCTGGTGTTTCTTTGCGATAAAGACTGGAATATTAAATATTATTTAGTCGAACTTTGCTCCAAAAGCCTAATGTTTTATCCTTATTAAAAGTAAATAAATACGTTAATGAACATTTGTAAAGTGTATGTGGAAGGGGTAAGATGTAATTTTGTGATAAACAACTATATCTCTATTCAGAGCTGAAGATGTAGAATGTTAGTTAATTGACGTAATAACAACATTGATTTATATTATAATATTCTTATCAGCTTAGAAACGCTAAAAGGGGAAACATCTGATGGCGTAAGATGGTACAAGATGCTTGCGCATCAGAGAAAGAACTTGAATTTATGTTGACAATGAATTTAAAATGCATACTTTTATAATAGTGATAATTAAAATAGTCTTAATTTGTATCTGTTAATATTTGGACCACGTAAGACACTAGTTCAGGGCTGTGTGTGTGTGTGTGTGTGTGTGTCAAATGTGGCAAGTCCCTATATTAAGGCTTGTGTCTCATGGGGATTCATATCATGTGACTGCGTAAGAACTCGTCTTGAGAGCAACGGCGTCTTTTACGACTTGGGATCTACGTATATACGAGAAAGGTTATGACAAAGTTACTTATTACTTTATTCGTTCTGACATATTCCCCAGTAATTGTGCGCTTTCTTCAGATTTTTTACTGAGTCATCATATTTAATTTGGCAGGAGTTTTATTCCATGATATAATTTCTGATAAGCCACAGTAACCGACAAGTGTTATATTTAGGCACTAACAAACATACATAATCTTAAGATAGTGTAATTGCGTCATATTGTGAATATTATAACAATTATTTATTTTAATCCGTCTGATCACAATATTTAAAATTTCTTATAATTAAGATAATAACATGAATGATATTTTATTATCCTAATTATAAGAAATTTTAAATATTGTGATCAGACGGATTAAAATAAATAATTGTTATACCTAATCTTGGTGTAGGCATTACTGTTTGTGGCATTTGAGATATTCATAAAATTACGTTACACGGAAAGAGCTAATTATCCCCCCCCCCCTCTTAGTTTCTGATTGAACTAATATCGTAACGAGCTCATCTGAAGTTGGGCAATCCGCACTAAACATTTTATATAGACTGCCTGACGTGACCGATAAAGGTTTCACCTTCATAAAATCATGTCTTATAAATTATTTGACGAAGTGCATCGTATTACCACATAAAGGGATAGTTATTCTTGTTCTTCCACATATTTCGTTTGAGAAAACGAAAGGATTTAGACGAAATTTGGTGTTGAATGTCTACATTTAATTTTGTCAAGGAGAATCAGTTTGGCCCGTATAGATCAAACTCAAAGTCGAAGATGTCTGTCTTCTGGGATGTTGCGCCCTGTAGTCTGGTTGAAGTTTACAGACGTTTCAGAGGTCCCTGCTGCCTCCTTCATCACGGCGCAACAACCCAGAAGACAGCCATCTTCAAACTCACCGTTGTGCAAACCTAAAATCCTACAAATATAACTCCTTAATTCATATGAATTGCAAGTATAGCTCATCTACTTTCTCGGAAACGATAAATAATTTCTAAGCAAAAATTGTATCTGGCATAAAATGGAGACCTTGTTATATTCTACAACGTTTATTGAAGAAATTGTCCAAATGATAGGTATTTAACTAAATAAGGGAGAAAATTCATGATTTTAGATAACATAAGCAGTTTTCAAGAACGTTATTTTTTCTGCAACCCAAGGAAATGAGATATTTAGGACTTGCCTGAAAAATGTAATTGCCATTGTGCCATATTGAATAATAAATATAACTCTCAAGGGGTTGCTGTGTTATTGTACATTGTACACAGAATTTATGGTTGAGAAGAGTACATGCTTTTTATGATTTATCACCACGTCCCCACAAAACAAGGGGGCAGAAAGCTTAAAATTTAGATGAAGATGTGATATTCGAATGACGTCATGGTTACATATTATCTCGAAAGCAGAGGATTACAAGAAAAGAGGATTTTTTCTGAATCGTGCATTATTAAATATAACATAGGCCTGCTCGTAGTCCCTTGCGTTTGTGACGTTCACTCCATAATATAATTCTAAACATCAGCGTCCATAGGCCTGCTATTAAAATCTTTAAGCTTTAGACGGAGCTTTTTTCAGAGATGGTGGCACCCCTGCTTCGTATTCGTGAGTTTCCGGTTAAGGCCCTATCCCAGATACCGGCTATCCTCACTGAGGATTTAGTTGTTTTCCTCAGCCCCTCGAAAATATATTAAATTAGACAACATCATCTTCCTTTAATATCCTTTCCACTTCAGTATTCACGAATCGTTGTTCATTCTACGCTGTATGGACGGAGTTATTGACGGTGTAGTTAAATAAATCATGAAAATAATAAGAATGATCGGGTTTCGATCGCTGGTGGGGACAATATATTTTTCCCCGTCTTCTGCGTCCAGGTCGGCTTTTGGGCCCACCGAGCCTCCTGTTTCGTAGGGACCGTGGGCACTTACCCCCGGGGTAAAGAGGACGCAGCGTGACGCTAACCACTTATCTCTACATATTCCTGATGTCAGGAATAACTGGAGCGGTAATTCTAGTCACAACACGTCTTCATGATGTGGTGCTTAATAAGTACCAGGGCATCTTCACTCAGCAACACGGAGTTTTCCTCCGGGGGCTTCCCCGGTTCCTCCGTGGCATCCCAACAATTACTCCATTCACACACAGAAGAAGGCAATGGCAAACCACTTCTGGATCATCTGCCAAGAACGTATATGAACAGGTCCCAGTCCGAGAAAAGGATAGAAGGATCCTGTTCATATGGACCTGTCGTCAGACAGAACACTAAATAATAATAAGATGAGGTGGTCTAGCGGTTAGAACGCTGGCCTTGTAATCCTGGGGTCTCGGGTTCGATTCCCGGCGGTGCCCGAATTTATAACTTGTGTTGGGCATGGCCGTGGTCTAGGCAACACGGAGTTTTCCTCCGTGGCATCCCAACAATTACTCCATTCACACACAGAAGAAGGCAATGGCAAACCACTTCTGGATCATCTGCCAAGAACGTATATGAACAGGTCCCATTCCGAGAAAAGGATGGAAGGATCCTGTTCATATGGACCTGTCGTCAGACAGAACACTAAATAAATAAAATAATACTACAGGCAAAACAAGAATATAAAAATAATACAAATCCGTGCATCGACGTCTAATTCGAACCTGATGATAGCCATATTTGGCTGAAACATAACTTATATGCTTTCTAAAATATAAGGAGAACCAGTTCCATAAAATGGAGTCATTTTACAGAACACAATATTTACTGAGCACCTGCTCGAAAAATGTTTCGCCTTTTATGTGTCACGAAGTTGTTAGCGTATGCATACGAGATCGCTGCTGTAATTTTCCGTAGCGAGAACAACCCAGTTCATATCCTCACACCATACTTTCCTGAGACAGATCTTATGATTGTCGTTCCATCTACACCTAGGTTTTCCAAGTGGTCTTTTCCCTGTAGGTTTACCGATTCAGACGTAGAACAGCCCACTTAAAATAACAATATTGATAATATTAATATAAGCCTCAAATTTTTTCATATAATAACAGGAAGTTCTTCGAAGAAGGCTGTCTTCTGAGTTGTTGCGCCGTTTAATCTGGTAGACGTTTACCGGTGTTTCAGAGGTTCTTGCTGCCTCCAACATCAGGATGTTGAGTCACCGCCGTGAAAGCCTCAAATCCTACTTATAATGTTTTTCCTTGCGCCAAAGACACTAATGTAATTCAGCATACGGTTAATTAGATGCAGTTGTGTGTGTGTAAATTATGATTATATAATTTCTACTAGTGTGAAGAATTAACATCATTCCTATTCTGGAGGAGATCATTAAAATCGGATCGCATTACATGTTTTATGAAGTTTTATGCCTAAAAATGCTCCTTTCTTAAGAATCGGAAGTTTAATAATTAATATTTTATTTTAGTATTCTGTAGATTCTTATGCCCTTTTGCTTGAAACCTCGGGTTTGTATTAACTAAAAAAAATTTTACGACGCAGAAAACTGATGCCCCTCCCTGCTAATCAATTTATGACATGACAAGGCGATTATTAACTTTACATAAACTGTGATATGGAATTACATAACTAGTTGCTTTTGGCTTCCTGCCCACACAGTATTTTTCCTATAATTTTTCTACTGCGCATCGAATCTCCACAACCAGAAAGTACAAACGTTGTTTTAGTTGGCGATCATGAAAGTTCATTTCCCTTTACAGTGACTTCTGAACGCAAAGAAAAAAGCGAAGATTCCATATCGACATACATTAACGCGTTAGCAAAGGACGTTTCTCGTTCAACAGAAAGTTAACATTTTTAAACACTTTATTATGTATTCTTAAACATAGATTCTGGTCTCTCGGTCGTAGCATCGTGTGGATTTCTAAGTAGACACGAACGTTAAGGGGGAACATACCGCCTCCATCTTATTGTTGAAATTTAAGCAGAAGACTAACATTGACGTCTTCATCGCCATGAGAACCTCATTTCTCATGCTGTTCTCAGACGACTTCCGTTTCTATAGAATTCAGTTTTATTCAAAGATGGCTGTCTTTTGGGTTGTAGTTGCCTCATCAGGGCGATGAGTACTCATTGCCTGAATGATGATGACAGCAAGTACCTCTGAAACGTCGGTAAACTTCTGCCAGACAACACGGCGCTACAACCCAGAAGCCAGCATTGTAGTGGCCTCCGTGAAAGCCTCAAATCCTATGATGCAGCGTTTTCTGTTGAACTCTTCAGGAAACTACACAGTTACTAAAATGGAGCAGCTGTTCCTATCTCAGACACGCAGTACATTAAGAATGGAAACCTTCGAAATATGCGTTTCATGCTTTCGCTGTGTGGCAATGGTTCAGCTACATATTTTTGCAAACGACTTTTTTTTACTACTGTAGCAGAGTCCTTCAGATGATAAAAGCCACTCAACCACATTTCTTTATAATTTACACGCCATTCATTTCTGAACATTCGATTTAAATAAAACCCTACACCAAAATAATATTCCGGCCGCCTTGACTGAAAGCTATGGATCTATTTGTATTTGCACATTATCACCAAAACGTTGCGCTGCTGTTTATATTCCGGCAACTTTAAAACATCGGACAGTACAAAAGATATTTCGGCAGGTATTAAGTTATACGCATATTTATATATATATATATATATATATATATATATATATAGGCGTATATTGTAGGTAGAAAGGGCAGGTGAAAGAGGGAAATATGATAAACGCATCTCATGTGGAACTAATAAATATTTTAATATTTATTTTTTGTTAAAATTAAATTATTTGGTTATTCCGTCAAATCACAATGTATTTAAAATAAGATAATTAAAATAATTAAAATATCATTCTGTGTTCCATATCGAATAATCGATTTACAATTGGAACAGTTACAACATGTTTCGGTTTTATTAAACCATCATCAGGTGTAAAATTATATTAAATTTAAAATTCAATTACAATTTTTTACAATTTTTCGTAGCGTAGTTTTTTGGAGGTCGTGTCCAGATATTTTCATATAATGGATCAACTTTATTGTTTAAAGTGATGCTTTTGATGTTTACATCGGTCAGAGATGAAATAGTAGACAACACAGTTGTGTCTGGAGGTGATCCAGAAGTATTACCGTATCCGATTATTTAATTGTTTTCTATATTCATCCATATTCATTAATGTTTCTTTGAATCATTTACTTCACAGACCGATGTAAACATCAAAAGCATCACTTTAAACAATAAAGTTGATCCATTATATGAAAATATCTGGACACGACCTCCAAAAAACTACGCTACGAAAAATTGTAAAAAATTGTAATTGAATTTTAAATTTAATATAATTTTACACCTGATGATGGTTTAATAAAACCAAAACATGTTGTAACTGTTCCAATTGTAAATCGATTATTCGATATGGAACACAGAATGATATTTTAATTATTTTAATTATCTTATTTTAAATACATTGTGATTTGACGGAATAACCAAATAATTTAATTTAATTTAATAAGTCACAATATGACGCAACTACACTATCTTATTTATTTTTGTGTTCTGATCATTTCAGGAAACCTGGATTTTCATCTTTCCCCCAGATATTGGTGGTGAATTACGTAACAGCTTCCTATTGTTGGTGGTGAAAACTAACAGCTTGGCAGTGTGTAACATCTGTGGGCACTTCCTACAGCCGTCAGAGAGATCGATGTTTTCTGCCAGCAAAACATCTTCACATCAGTCTTGGTCACTCGGCAGAGAAGAATTCTGCAGCCTCAGTGGTTTTACGCAGTGGGTTTAGCTGCAGTTTCTATTCAAAAGAGAAATAATCATACTTAACTCTCATATTAGAAATCCTGACTTATTTGAAATACGTTATCGAACATTACATCTAAAATGAGAGCCACTAAAACATGAATATTTATAAAACATGACGGCGTGTGCTAGAAAGTGTAAATTCAAACTATATCGAATGCATATTTTTAAAATCTGATTACAGCAGTTCACACGAAAGTATAAACTTAAAATTGAAATTCTTAATACAAAACAACTCAAAGGAACATTGTGGAAAAAAAACGAACTATTATTCATCGGAAAAGTGCAGATATACCTGGTGATATTTTGTTCTTTATGAGCAGGCACTGATGCACTCACATTCTTCTTCGTTCGGCGCTACAGTGTTCAAAATGTCACGGAACGAGGCAGATGATACAGCAAAGGACTGTTCGGTCCAGATGAAGTTCTACAACAGCAACTTAGGCATCACATTAGCCGTTCCAGAGTGGGAAGCTGCTACCACAGCGATTATCCTAACCCTGATAATAATTGTGACATTGGTAGGAAACGTCCTTGTCATTCTTAGCGTGTTCAGGCACAAACCACTACGAAACGCACAGAACTTCTTCCTAGTATCACTTGCAGTTGCAGATCTAACAGTCGCAGTATTTGTCCTACCGTTCAGTGTAATTTATCAGATTCTAGGACGCTGGGAATTCGGCATACACGTTTGTAAAATGTGGCTAACTTGTGATGTACTTTGTTGCACAGCTTCTATATTACATTTGTGTGCCATCGCATTGGACAGGTATTGGGCAATAACCGATCCGTTGAACTACTCACAGAAACGAACGGTCAAACGCGTTCTCATCATGATTGGAGGGGTATGGACGCTCTCTGCTTTGATCAGCTCACCTCCTGTCATTGGGTGGAACGACTGGGAGACAGTGCTGAGGAATGGTACTGTGTGCGAGCTCACCGTTGAACAGGGATATGTCGTGTACTCGTCACTAGGTTCGTTCTTCATACCCCTCTTTGTTATGACTGTTGTTTATGTTGAAATATTTGTAGCAGCAAAGAGGAGACTGAGACAAAGAGCGCGTGCATCAAGATTGAATGATGTTAAATGGAATCGGCACCAAAATGTGCCACGTGATCAAGATTCCGCTAGCAGTGATACAAACCAAAATGTTAATTGCCCAAGTCCTACATATGAAGACATCAGTGTTAGAAAATCGAAGAAAAATACATCAAAGAATGAGAGGAACTTTACAGGTGGATCTTTTAAAGAGAAAAATCTAAAGAAACATCCTCTTATGACAGAAGATTCTGTTATAAACAACGATGAAACTATTCCGTTAGGGTCTCCGTGTCCGAAAAATTTGAATATTTCTGGCGAAGAATCTCCCAATCTGCCATCCTGCAGGACAACAACCACAACCCTGGGATCACCTGAATCCACGCCTGCAACGCCCACTGTTGTGACCGGCACAGACGGCGTCCCGTTGTCTACTACCAGGAAATTCGCTCCGATGAACATATTCACCCACGTGAAACAACGGATATCATTGTCTAAAGAAAGGCGTGCTGCGAGGACTCTGGGGATTATCATGGGCGTGTTCGTGGTGTGCTGGCTGCCATTTTCCCTCATGTACGTCATTGTGCCATTTTGTGTTTCCTGTTGCCCGTCTGACAAGTTGAAACACTTCATGACATGGCTAGGTTACGTAAACTCTGCTCTGAACCCTCTCATATACACTATATTCAATATGGATTTTAGAAGAGCATTCAAGAAACTTCTTCATATAAAATAATAACAAAGCAACACAAGTAAAGATTTCGATCGTCTGCAGTAACCTAAAACTTCCAGCAGCATTATGAGTGTCTGTCTCGGGTTCTGACGGAAATTAGTCCTTCATAACTGTGTTCAGCAAGATGTGTCGCCTCCGGCGACGAATTAACACCATGTTAGGCTAACTGTATTCTTCTACTACCATCGCAAATGACAATGACAAATTAATGTGATTATTTTGCAGTATTTCATGTCGGTTTACTTAGGAAATTTCAAAGATGAAAGATTTCTTCCTGTCATGATTACAGTTTTAAGAAAAAACCTCATAAGCTATGCACACTAAGTCGGAGAAATCGATTTATAAACGTGTCTCTATATAATTTTGTCATTTAAATTAGTTTTACAATATATTTGTCCTCTCAGACGTAGATCTTTCAATTTTTCCAACATTCATTATTCATTTTCAGATCGTTAAAACGAGAGGGGATATAAGCAGTCTGACGTATGAACTATTTTAGTCATATGGAAAGTCAGTGTGGAAGAGTTTATTTAATATGATCACGTGTCTGATTTGTAGGTCTAAATTCTTTAAGTTGCTGTTATAAAGTGTCAGAATGGTCTGCTTAGTAATGCTTATGAAATTATTAATAAATTAAAACTATGACAGTTCAATACCACCAACACAGCGATGTTTGTCCTCTAGGTTGTAACGTCGTGTGGACTTAAGTTGGTAACATCTGTCCGGAAGATCGTACTGTCTCAAAATTCAGGACTGCCGCTCCGAAATCGAGGCAGTGTCAAGGCTGCAACCCTGAAAATGGAGGCAGTATTTTCCTCAGAATCGCTCGTATCTACCTACAGGTCCACACGACGTTGAAACCTAGACGATCAAAATCGACATCTTTACCTCAGCGGGAGCCTTAGATTTCAAATAGCTGTATCGTTTTATGTATTTTAAATATTTTACTTCTATAAAGAATGTTCAGTGGTCTAGCGGTTAGAACGCTGACCTTGTAATCCTGGGGTCTCGGGTTCGATTCCCGGCGGTGCCCGAATTTATAACTTGTGTTGAGCAAGGCCGTGGTCTAGGCAACACGGAGTTTTCCTCCGGGGGCTTCCCCGGTTTCTCTGTGGCATCCCAACAATTACTCCATTCACACACAGAAGAAGGCAATGGCAAACCACTTCTGGATCATCTGCCAAGAACGTATATGAACAGGTCCCAGTCCGAGAAAAGGATGGAAGGATCCTGTTCATATGGACCTGTCGTCAGACAGAACACTAAATAAATAAAAGAATGTTCGTGCTTCTGTATGAAATTGGAAATGAGGAACAACAGAAGGATGGATTTTAGTGCTCCTGGCTTCATTCGTCTGCTGCAAATTGGACATTTCACAATATAGAAAGTCCATATACGTCGAAATTGTTACTAAATCTAAATAATTATGCGGTTAGGCAACCCACGCTTTGACTAGTAACTCCTTGTACTAGCTGTCAACAGTAACGATGGGTCTGTTGTAGAACTGGCCTATACGAGATGAATGTTCCGTGCCAACCAGTTCTTTGTGTTAGCAGTCATTCACAACTTATTGGTACCGACGTGGACGTGCAGAACTGCCACATTGTACGCTGTGCATTGACCGACTAAGGGCCAACTGTTTGTGTTATTGAAAAAAGCCTCTGTAAAAACATTGTTTTAGAGTGCAAACAGAAATTGAGGCAATGAATAAGTCACAAGGCGAAGAAAAATAACACCTTCTGTAGAACAGGATAAAGACCGATGTTTTCAAGTAAGAGTGTATAACGTCTCTTCTGCGGGACTGCATAACAAAAAGGAAAATCGAGTGCATTGAACATTCGCTCTGTATAAACAGAGGCCTCGGTTTTTGTGACAGGAGCCAGTTTTTAGGAAGAGTAGTCGTGAAGTCTTCAGAACCCTTTCCCGAAGATGGGCCTTGGCTTAACGCTCAGAATATCACATGACGGTAGAACCTATTTATAAGACCACCGTTCCGATAGTGCACAAGGGACGAGGTCATTTCAATGGAGTAAAGTAAAGTTTGTCCCGCTACGTGCCGTAAACTAAAATATCAGTGGGAGATATTCAGTTACTACTTTTTATGCAAATGGTAAGTTTTGTATACAAATATCCATATATGCAATAGATTGTAGACTAAAATGTCACACGCCTGATTCATTTATTATTTTTAAATACAATGTATATGATGAAGAATTGACTGATTTTAACTACAAATTATTATTTAAACCGAATATTCTTATTAAATTCATAGTTATTACATACATTCAATAAAATATTTTGTACTAATATTAACTTATTTCTTCTGCAACAACTGAAATAGCGTTATATTAACAAATAGTAACATTTGATACGAATAAATATAGAGAAAATGTAGGTAAATAGTCCCATGAGAGCCCTTACACGTAATGTATGACTTAAGATCATTATGATACGTTGTTTTGGGTTGTGTCGTCGCGTAGACTCCCAAGTAGATGCTTGCTAGTCTACAACCCAGAGGAAAAATACTGTCGTATTCATCGCCGAGAGAACGAAGAACATTTATTTGTATGAATGACTGAAAAACATTTTCTTTTACGCCACATCGATTTTTAAAGACACGCATGGCTTTCGTAAATTAGACCCGGTAGCCTGTAATAAATCAGCTGGCATTTGAGCTACGATTAAGGGTAGAATGTAGCTCTGTAATCGTACTTTGTTGTTTCCACTCCGCTGACCTTAACCCATGGCATTTTAATTCGACTAGTTGCATAAGGTTGACTGTAGATTTGTACAGGTGTTAAGTACATGGTGTCAGTCAACTCATGAATAATCCAGGCTCATTAATTTAATATTCATACTCTTTACTGATGTAACTAGAGAGATGTTCACGGTAAATAACCTTCTTTGGAACTCTGTGGATAGTGAATCAAAATGCTAAGTTCCATCACCTACAAACTGACCATTGAGCAGAATCCAGGAGCAAATACACACTCAATCACCTCTGCATTGAAATCTGACGTTCAATACCGTAATATCAAGAGCTTCTATCCTGAGTCAATTTAGAATTCAATCTACACCCTAATACTTTAAATTTCATTTTAATATTATCCTTCACGTTAACTTGACTTCAGTAACTTCACTCTCACACCCACGAAAAGCTACAGACCGCAAATGTTAAGTGGGCCTCAGAACTGGTTGAATGTGGCGTCGAAGGGAAAAATAATTTCCACAGTGGAGAAACGATCCACAGTCCTCTAGGCTTAAAACTATTTTTTCTTTAGGAAAGACCCTGTGCCACACAGTTAATTAATAAACAAAGCTACAGTGACTTTATCGAAATAAATGTGAAAGTCATTAATTTATTTTTAAAGTTGAGATTTCATGATTAGAAATTATGAAATTAAATGAAATGTTCTGTGATTTATTATTAAAAATAATTCTAAACAGGAAAGAAGGACTTTGTTGTGCTTCCAAACCAGACTTCGAGCTACATTACTACAAATGCTTCCCGCTGGTGCTGGAAATAAAATATTTTGTGGACAGTAAAATCCCAGAGATTGTGGTATAAAATTCCTGAGTCTATTTCTAGCTTCCACAACATCCGTTATCACTTGTTTCCACAGTAATACGGCTCAGAGGGACACGGGGGGGGGGGGTGCTCGCTTCTTATCCTGTAGAAGGTCTAACCTCGCTTTCTGATCCATAAAAATACCATGAAAGAGATGTATCATTTTATGGGCCAAAACTCCCGTTATGAACCCAACACTCCATTACACAAATTCAAGACTTGCGCATAAAGGTCCAACGGTGCGTTAAACACAAGAATTGCTCAACTAATAAAATGAATTATTTTTGGGCGATCAGTCGCATCAGAATAGCTTTTCGGAGACTGTCTCAGTCCCAATAATCAGGGCTGTCAAATATTTCATATTCAAATAATTACGCTTCACCAGAAACTAACTAGGGGTCAGTGTCGCCTGTAAAAGTTTTACCTGTGTGATCAGATGAAGAATCATCAAGTTAGCCTCTTTTGAGTTGATAAAAGGAAAAATCCCAAAGAAACATTTATTCATACATTGTATTGTATAATGTGGAACCTAACAGATAGTCTTTTTTACTGAAGAATTTCGTTGTGTAGTAAACGACAGCTATTTGTATTTACTACGTAATTACAAATAAAATAAATTATCTTATTAAGGCAACATGTTTCGGTAATTTAAAACACCATCTTCAGGCCCACTAATGCAACATTTATTTCCATGCACTGTAAGTTATGTACGGTGTTGACTAAATCGACTGTTAAGGGTGGAATCATTTTGTACACGCAGTTATTACAGTAGATGTAAATAGTTAAAACCGATCGACGAACATAGGGATGTTATTTACAGAGTAACCTACGTTTGTTCCTTGTTATATGAGTATACGACATAATCTCCCAGAGTGATTCGTTGGTGGGCTAAAATTTATCGGTAATTTTCTTGAATTGTTGAATTATTGACGTGTATTTAACTGTACTGTGCTGTATAAAATTTGCATGTATCCCTTTAATTAGCTTATCACATCTAAAAACTAAGTTATCTAAGGACTAGTACTATATTAATTCTGTATTTCACTTCCTAAAACTAACTTTAACTAGCCTGTCTACCAGAATATGAAATGCATTTGGCCTGACGTATCGCGAGTTGCTGTGACGAAGGAGACAAAAGCTACCAACGCTCATTCGCCAACTTACAGCGTACGAAACTGTTGCATATAGCAGGTAAGGCTGGAGGTAACTCTCCCCACTTAACATTTCTCGTTCCACGTCAGAGCAGTACTCACTGTCTGGCTGTGACGTAGGGTTGCTTGTCGATGTTGGTCTTCTGAGATATAAAGCCACGCGCACTTGTACCAACTTTTCGGAAGAACAATTTCTACGCCTGCATGAGCGAAGATAGAGGTAGGAAACTTATATTTATCAAAAGTTGGTATATAACCTACAAGTCCACAGGGCTTACAACGGAGAAAACTAACATCGACATCATTGCCACCATGAAAACCTCAAATCTCATATTGATGTTATTGTTTTTCAAGAACAAATAGTTGTTCTGTTGTGTCAGCCCGCACAGGAAAGGAACTATTGATCTTCAGACCAGGTCTCAGCACATCAATAACTCAAAATCGTAAAGTGTTCGGGAGGTCTGGGGTTCGAATATGAGACCGGAGACAGTCTATTGAGTATAAACAAAGTTTTACTTTTTCCACATTCCATGGAGTTAAGTGTGGTAAGAAAACCTTAAAGTCGGCCATGATCTCTTCATACTGTTTACTGTTCGAGTCATGATTCATTCTATTTTTCTATGCTGCATTGCAAATGAATCTGAATAAGCAATAGACTAATCAGTTAAGAACTAATACGAAAGGAAAAGATGCCACTAAGTCTACAAGTTTGTATCCGTGCTGACTGTTGGAACATTATTCGTTGGCCAGTTGGCCATACTTACTAGACTGACGTGCCATCTTTTCTGTAGTTCACAGGCGTCACGTTTCGTTTTGACTGGCAGAAAGTTGCGTTTACCTGTAACGAAGGCATGTGAAATTGTGCGGCCATGTTTCTGGAAGTTCTATAAAAGTCTTTGCATGTCCACGATGGTTGATAATTGTCTAACGAGTGTAAATAATCGCAGTATTAGTGCAAATATGTGTTTTAACATTAAGTGAAGTGTACCTGACAGAGAAACGTTCAGTTTTAAGTGCTTCAAAATGTTGTGTGTTCGCAACTGCAGTACTGTCGATCTAGTTTCATCTCGTGTTACTCAACGTGAGTATTTCAAATGCTTTCAGTTGTTTCAAGCTGCAATTTAGATTGACTTTTTTAAACAATTATGAGAGCTTCTTTTGTAACGAGATTTAATTTTAAGGAGCAGATATCAAATCCTATTTAAATACGTGAATCTGAATCATACGAAATTGCTACTCAGGTCTGTTAACAGATCAGCGAAGAATTAAGATAAAACGGGAAAAGTCATTTGCCACAATGCGTTGATACTGATAGTAGCAGGGCTGTAGTCGAGAAGGGGCGGTTCAGGGTGGTGACCAATATTATTTTGAGTTTTGGAACTTCTAGAGAAAGAGATGTCAAACAGCGTAGCGTTATGGCAAGAAGTGAGTGGGGAAGGGGATGGAGTATAACCGCACATTCTTTTCCAAATATTTAGGCCTATATAGAGTACGCCTCTATAGAAATGTATAAAACAATATGCATTATTAAAAGTCTGACAAAAGACGAACCTATTTGCTGCAATATTTGAAACGGACTATTTCATTTCAATAACAAAATAATATTTGAAAGCAGTTTTTGACAGATTTTAAAAATTGCTATTAATATGTGTTATGTACGGTGTAAAAATAAATTGCAGCTTGTTACAATTCCAACATATAAATTTTAGATGAACAACCTCATATCATGATTCACATCCATTTTTTAAACCTGAATTTGCGCCCCACCTCTTTAATTTTTTAGGATTACGTGCCTATGTTGTCCACTTCAAAAACACTGTAGAGCAGTAATACAACAAAGCCGTGTTCTACAGCCACCGGAATCTCAATTTATGACTGTTTACAAGCAACGATATCCGGGCCTCTGAGTCAGCAAAAGACAAAGATAGAACCAGGATTTACGAAATAGTACAATTCTGTCGGATGAGTTCTAGAATGCTTGTGTTCGAAAACGTACACATTTACAGTATCCCAGTGTTTCTACGTGTTGTCTGTGTTGCATCTGCGTTCTGCTACCAGGGAGTTGGTTCCTGCGCATGACTTACCCACACGTTGTTTACTGCATCACATAACATGGGGAACGCCCATAGATTCATAATACGATGATTAGTTGTGTTACGTTAGGAAGTTTTGCCTTAAGACTGGGAACTTAAAAAAATGAGTGACGACTTAAAGGATTAATTCCGCTTTAAATATTTTATATTATAAATGATTTTAAGAGATTCCTAAAATGCTTGATCTTAAGTGGTTTGGCCAGAGTTTGCAGACGTTCTGTGATTTAATGTCGCACTGTAAAACCGTGGATATTGAAAGCGCGTATGATAAGATTCAGGTGTACAAGAATTTGCTCTATGTAATTGTAATTTCCTTGCGTTGTGTATAGAAGTAACAAATTGTCTGTTGATGTAACGAGTATCGTTTGGTCGATAAGCGACTAGGCTTACATGTGCTCTCGTAAATAAAAATTGATTTTTTACTGGCTTATAAAATATACGGGAAGAAAATAGTTTTATACTGGATAATAACAAGAGTTTCTGGAATGTATTTGTCTTCAGAGTTCAACATGAACCTGATTTTATATGCTGTCGTTCAAGGTTTACAGTTCGCCTAACTTCTGTGGGTGTTCCGTAGAATAATAAATGGACATGTCTTATCGGTTGAGTCGCGGTGATGTTTCTTGCCGATGAGATGAAGCGTCAAGAAATATGGCAGCTTAGAACGGTGTGGATTTACATATTATCTTTATCCCAGTTTCAATTCCCGATGAAAAAGCTGAAAGAACTGAATAAATAAGTTCTGGATTCGTTCTTCAAAGACTGCCACGTTTTGGAGCATGGCCTAGATTTGAAAATACTTATCTGTGTGTTGTATATATACATAAATGCAGTTTTTTTTCCTGTACAGCTGTGGCAATTCAAATATCAACAGAAGGCAAGGAAACAAAAGGATTTTCTGAATGAGACACGTTTTATTTTGTTTTTATTTATCTTGAAGAATGGCCAGACTATATTTAGAGGACGAAAGTTATTGTTACGTGAAGGTTTTAAGGCAGGAAGGCGCTTCGTGTTTTGATTGTATGAGCGTACAGACTAACGACTAGCGCCCGCTGTCAAGACAGTTTTGTTCATCTATTTGCGAATAACAGTGCCACAATGACGTGTTTCGACGGTTTTGCGTCATTCTTTGGCAATTCCAGGCGTTTAATACATAAGCAAGAAGCTACGTCAATGTGTTTAACGCTGAGAAGACTTTAAATAGGTTCCGTAACTGAAGAATACTTTTGAGAGAATTAATGTGTATCACGCGTGGGGAAAGACGTTAGAATCTAAAGCAGTGGACACAAAGCCACAAGGCCGAAAATCCTTCAAAAGTTTACCATGACAATGGATGTAACAACACGCACATTTCATAAATATTATTCTACAAGGCCCAAAATTACTTAACAGCAAATGATCAACAACCTAATATGTTACCGCACTACCAACCAGAATCTCCTTATGCAGATGGATGACATGAGTGTGAAACTAGGTATTTCTCATTCTTAAAAATAATTAAAAAAAATATTTTGCCGAGGAAAATATTTGGACCCAAGAGGGCTGAGGTTGGAGACAACTGAACAATAAGGGATGTAATTTAGTATTAGGGCGGCCAAATCAAAGGCGATGAGGTGAAGACATTTAGGAAACATGCAGACGTAAGAAACACACACAAAATTTTAGTTGGAAAACCGGAAGGTTTGAGGCAGTTTGGGATAACTAGGATTAAATGGGGAAATAATATTAAAACTGACTTTGTGTACTCGCGACGAGAGGCTGATAATAGGGAACACTGTATTTAAGTTTCAAATTTGAAACTAAACGCAGTGATATTTTTGACCAGTTAAATGACTGTAAAGGTGCCAAAATGACAATAAATGTTTTGCCGTAGAATTACAAGCGTATAATTCGGAGACTTCAACGAAATATTTATACGTACGAACCCAAAGTTTGAAACAAATTTTAGCCTGACCTCAAATAAAGTCCGTAAACAAACTATGACCTTGATGTAATATATCATTACAACAGGATGAAATTTCTACACACGACATACGGACTTGTAAGTAATAACACAAATTAGGAGACTGACAGAAACTTAATTAGTTAAGACGGTGTTTGTTGGTCCTGCAACCCATTCATCTACTATCCGATGAAGAAATGCCACTCCGTGACGTCACAGACGAGGCTATGATCCTATTACAGCGTCATTGAATAGTCGTACAGACCAAACGCACTATTGTGCTGCTGAGAACACAATAGACAGAGCGTGGAAGGAGATGTTGATGTAAAAGCCGGAGAGAGAAAAGGACAGGAAGAGAAGAAGGTGGAAACGGATAAAATTATGGGATAATCGAGGAAGACAAGAGAAAGAAAATGACGATGAGAGGAGAACAGGAAACACAAGAAACATGGAAACGCAGATATTATAATGTATTCTTATTTTAGAAAACAGTTACTGTGACTAATGATTACTGCAGTTTGAAAGGGATGGACTATGCTACATTTACGCTCTGTGTTGTACACTTATGTCTATTGGGTCTACAAGAGAGAGAAGTTTTTCGCCAGCATCATATTGGATATAACCTATATACAAGTTTAAATCTTACTTTGACAGCCGTTCATAAATTACACCAAATGGAAACAGCAAACTCCCTGATTCATATCTGAAACATATTAAAACATTAGCTTGTCACTTTATATAAAGCGTGTTCAATACAGAAGCTTGAAAAATGGATTTTCAGTTGCTCTATTCCCGCACTGTAACTGTGCAGTGTTATTTGTCTTCGTCCGACAGAATCATTAACAGCAGCTGATGTGGACAACATCGTACTGTATAATGGACTCTCAAATTAACGCAGACTTGGTTACTTGTGTGAGGAACAGCGGGAGACATTTGGTTGAACCTGCGAGACTGTTCGGTCTTAGTGCAGTAACAACGGGTGAGATCTGTCTGCGTTTGCGAAGGTCATTATGTTGGCAGGTGGATTCGAAGATGGCCGTCTTCTGGGATGTAGTCCGGTAGAAATTTGCTAATGTTTCGGAGGTGAGTCATCTTAACTAACTCTGCGTTTTCCTGCAGTGTATTTGTGGGTTTCAGATGTAAACACTGATTATTTCTCTGAATAGAATTCACCATTTTATGTTGTATCTGTGCTACAGACTGAGTTCTTAATATATTTAGATGGGCTTCGGGCTTAAAATGGTTAAGGACGCTTCACAGACGAATTCTGTGGAAGGAAGAGGGTTTTTTTAATACACTGTTCCAGCTCGTTTGGCTAAAATAAACAGAATGAAACAACAGAAGTACACAGGTCATCCGGTTTTACAACCAAGTTTTGAACCAGTGATTTAATAAATGCAAAACAGTACCATTATTAATTATAAAATATTTCTCCGTTTTTAAACTGGTGTGATTCCTTGAGTTGTTTCATTAATTTGAATGAAAATATAGGTTATTCAATAAACGTATTCTCGATTGGTTTGGTTAGTTTCCACATATAAAATGCTTGAACCGGAATTCAGTGTGATAGAATCTACGTTGCCAACTCTTCTCAAGAGTTTGGTGAAAGATCAAGTCTCTCTGTGAATTTTATCTTATTTCTTGAGAATTTAATCACTGATCCGCGTTCAAGTTTTGCTGAGTTCCGCTACGAACACAAGATAAGCAACTGATTTGCCAGAGGGTGGGTGCATACGCGAAACTTTCTGCTACTTGTCATAACACACGCTTTCCGATCCTCGCTTTCGTCCTCAGATGGATACCTAATTGAATGACCGTCGTATTTCAGTGGCACTTTTCAAATTAAGTTACATTTGCTACAAATTTTGAGGCAAAACTCTGAGGAAGTTTACTTCGTCTCCATCGACGATCCAAATGCAGTACGTCTCTAGGGACGTGCACGTGCTTGGGTAGGGTGTCACGACGTGAAATTGAAAGCCTCAGGGGCAATAATAAGTTTCGGTAGTCATGACGTCATTGTGTAATAAAACTGGCATCAAGAAGTAGGAGTATTTGAACGTTGCAAGGATCACCTGACGTTACTCGCTGTTAACATTCTGAAAAATTTACGGATTTTATGCAAATATTATGGCGTTTCATTTTTCTGTTTTTGATTTGTAGACTATTGTTTTGAAATAAAAGTTACAGGTAAATAAATAAATATTTTGTAAGCCGACGATATTTTCATAAACGAGACATCCAGTTCTCCATTTACAAACAAAGTAAATAATAAACTAAGTACATGGGAAGCTGATAGTTTCTCAGGTGCTAAAGATATTCATCGCCATCTTTTCTGTACGAATGTTAATTACATTACAAAGTTCCCGCTACTGGAGACAGTTAAATTCATGTACGATTTGAGGTTCTCACGGCGGTAAGGATGACGATGTTCTGGCTTGTGACGCTAACTTCAGAACTGAAAATGGAGGAGATTTGATTTTCCAAAATGCTGGTATCTAAATACAAATCTACACGGAATCAAAACCCAGAACATCGTCAGTTGAATTTGGTATACACCCTCACATTTTTTTAGATTAGTTTTTATATTACTTTCACATGTAGGCTTAGATATTCCAAATTGTTTGTTTCCCTAAGTTTTTCCGAATAAAATGTATGCATATTTCATCTCCCCAATCATGACATATATTCCGCCCTTGTTTCTTCATTGATCTGTTCTTTGTAAAAATGTTTGGTGGTGTTTTTGTTTCGCAATTTTCTTCGACATTCGTCAGCATTGTGTTCTCAAACACACACGGTCTGTGTTCGTAAAAGGAGACAAAGTAATTTATAAACACTTATATTACTTATATTTCTGGTAGTTAATTTACTGTACAGCCTAAGACACAAAAGTCAGCAGAATATATTATTTTATACTTCCAGCATCCCTGTTCAAAGGTGACTTAAAATTATGTAAACATCATCGTTTGTTATCACTGCCTACATACACGGTTCCACTTCATCACATTGGCATTAATTTATTGGAAATTTTCTCAAGCTGCCAATACTGAGGTGCCCCATTCGAAACATGATCATTACGCAGACTATCTGAATGTTTTCGTGATATTCCTCAGTACTTATATCGAAGAACTTTATAATTCTTTGCAATATTCCAGAGTCCAGTTCTTGCAAAATGAAACCGTCCTCATCTCCGCAATTGGAATACAATCTATGTATCTCCATACTGTGGCTTTATTACGAGGTAAATATTGAACACCTCTCACAGAAATGCGTTATGATTTTTTTTAATGAAATCTGACCTTCTTCATCTTCTACGTAGGAAGTAATATGCAAACTGACGCACTGTCTCCCAGAATAAACATGTTTGTACTTCGAAAACCACGCCGCTGCATTTAGGTAATTGTATCGGCCGTGAGGCGGAAAATGGAATTACAGTCTCCAACTTTGTCTGGAAAGATTTCACGGTCTCTTGACCTCAAAGTTGACCAGCTTTCAGTGTTTGTGGCAAGGGGATTATTTTTTTCTTAAGTGAAGACGTACAAAGCAATCTTACTGTTTACCTTAATGTGACTCAGGTCGCCTCGTACAGTTCCGTGTTGCAGGAATTTCTATTCAGCTGCTGCGTCTGCAGTTAAAAGATCAAGTCGTCGAGGTACCCGGGAAGATACGGCTTCTGCCTTCCCTTGTTTGCATCTCTGTAGAGAGGTTAATAAAACTTAAAATTTCCAAAACAATATTTGAAGTATTTTGACAGTAAAGTTCATAAGTGTAGACTTACGAAAACCTTAATTCAACTTGAATTACAAATACAGGATATTTCATTTCCTTTGTAAATTTGTTCTGTTACAATAAGCAAAACTTTTCAAAATTTTCGTGTCAACATACACTTTATTTGTTACTATATATAAGGCAAAATATTCTAAGCAGGTAAATAAAACACGTAGTTTGTGTCATTCGTTTAGTAAAATGCATTATCTGAATGGTTTACATACAAAAAGTGTTCTATATACCATTTTAAATAAAACTATTTTTTTAAATTTCACATTCGCAACCAGCAGATATTTTAACAACATATGTATTGTTAGAAGTAAATACAGTATATCGAATGAAATAAAGACAAGAGACAGAATGATACCAAGATGAAACAAAGAGAGAAAATACGTACAAATTGTTCGGAACAAAAGACGACAGAAGAACACAGATGAAGGTAAATAGTTACGGATGTATGATCAGTTTAGTTAAAAACAGATGTTGTCCATAAATTTGCCGACGATGTGAAGGGCGTGCAATTATTCATTTATAACACGCACGAAAAACTTACATACTACAAAATTATTACAACAGTCTTTTCACATGTGATCATGGAAGCTCCATGAAGTTTCTTCTGTGTTATAAATAAATAATTTCACGCCTTCCAAATCGTCCGCTAATTTTTAAACACCCGGTATATGATCTCGAATTTTAATGAACCTTGATACAACAGGCTTGAGGAAAGATTCTTCCATGTAACGTTTTTATGTATTTATAAAGGCAGGGGGGATTTTATTTACATAACCAGTTCTCGCAACAGCGTACTATCTAAATTTGACGGGCAGCTTGAATCCAGATTTCATATTCAGGGGGTTGCCATCTTTTGTGCTCCGTCAAGGGGTGGAGAGAGGAAGAGAAGACAGACATGAACCTCTCCACTACAGAATAGTAGTAACAACATAAATATTTATGCCTAAATAGAATAAGTATGTAAAACACTTCAAGTAATTTCAAACATAATTTACATGGTCACAATTTATTTTCATTTTCATACTCTGTTCGAACTCGCTACGCAGTTAGTAACACAAAATTTAAATGAAACATATGCATTTCACCGTGATTAGCAACTCCCTTTTTGAAAAACTTTCTGTATATTGTGAATATTTAAAAAAATATAATGGCATGCATTTTACTGATTGTTAGTAACTTCGAAACAATATCTGCCTTAAATAAATGTCACTGTCAAGTTTATCCGTCAGCCAGTTACAAAATAGTTGTTTCACGAAAGAGATACGTAGCCTTTCCGCAAATAAGGCTAGGCATTTGGAGAGGTCTCTGACCACCGCTAATTTTAATCCAAAAGAGAAAAGGGATGATGGATTTAAAAGCTCCTCGGCAAATTAGGAGAACTATGATGAGACACGCTTGCAGAGACAGAATGTTTGTGTGTCAAAGCAAGTCTATTGGCCTGCGGGTTTCCTTCAATTACGTTCGAAAATACGAAGCGAGGGGAAATTCGAAGCATCAGCAAAAGCTAATGACTCGCTTTGTCACAGATTTCCGTTCCAATTTAAGGCCTGAAATCCGGGACCAATTAGAAGGAACATACAGAAATCAAAACCGTCGTAAAGAGGAAGTATGCCACGTTATGTTTTATAATCTTTATCGAGTTCTTTATTCAGTTGTGATGAGCCATCCCAGCTTCGTAATACGAAGAATGTTATTTAAACATCCAACCCAAACTATTTTCAATGTTTCTGTTTGTTTTACTCTAATCCCTGGAGCCGCTTTTTAAATGGGTTCTGTAGCTCAGTGTTGCGATTAGTACACGCTTTCTATCAGAACCGATCGTGACCATCAGCTTTGAAGTCGAAATAAATTACACTTTTTGTCAAACACAAACTTCGCCAGTTGACATATTAGTATGTGCATTGACTGTTTCATTTGCAGATAACAAATCAACGTCTGATTTTCGGAGCAGGTCCTAAGAGAAATTCATATTTTGATTTGTATCTATTCCAATACTCGACTAATTTTTACAAATAATCTACAAAGTTACGATACAATGTTGAAGAAGTTAGTTAACTGAATGGCTCTGTATGTAACAAGAAATCTCATTAAACCACCTGTGAAGTTTTATGAGATCGTCAGTGGCGATGTGTGATTTTATATTTCCCATGCAAATAATCACAGAAAGGAACGCTGTGTTTAAAAGAAGAAATGTTCAGATCGTAATAAGAGAAAATGGTATGTCGAACAGACGAAATGAGCAAAGCATAACAGAAAGAAATGGTAAAAAAAAAGACACTCAAACGGTGCGCTGAAGCGGAGAATGGAGGACTATTCCATATGCAAATTAAACGCAAATGTGCCCGTTGATTTATTCTGCAAAAAAAAAACGGTTTAAGAGGATTGTATAGACCTAGGCTGAATAACATTAAGCCGGCTTATTTAAAGCAAATAATCATTTCATATACCAACAACTTCTAATTATACTACTTATATTACATAAACAAATTCGTTTTGATTTCCATGCCGCCATCATCAGGGAAAAACCGACAACTAGTGTAATTAAAAGTTATTGGTATATGAAATGATTATATGCGTTTAAAACTAAACGATATGTTGATCTATAAGATTATTTAAAACAAACTTTATTCATAGTAGTATATTCATTATTAAGCATAATTAATAATAATTAATACCAATAGTGAACAGAATATATTGTCAGGATCACTAAATTCCTGGACTATGTCCAACGACTGTTTTTTTAAAAAAAACACTACGTTTCGGAAGCTGAATCTGCTTCCGTCCTCAAGTTTAAAAGGGATCCGATAGAAACAGCTAACCTCAGTTACTGGTCCAGCGAATTAATGAATAATTTTATAGTGGGTTCGTTGATTTTTTTAAATTTAAAAATGCAATTACATACTATAGCTCCAATTGAGTGCCCAATTTTACCGTGTGATTATATAAAAGTGGGGTGTGAACCTTTTCTTAACCCGTGCCGCAAATAAAATACGAAGCTTGTCACTGAAGAATTTTAATTCCTTATGCCCAGTGATTTTATTATTTTCCCGTTAAATGTTATTTAACTGATTCGATTAACATATAAACACCTCAAATTGCTAATTTTTTAATGTCATAACTACCTTCTGATGTTACCAGAGATACATTTTAATTCTCTGTGGAAAAATAAGACGTATTTTTAGCCCAAGACTAAATATAAAGAGCGTCATTAAACTTTGCCAGTCATGCCTGATTTAAATGTTGATAACAGTTCATTTAATTACTGGAATGATTTTAAATTCGAAGAAACAAATGCAGAATATTGCATTATATTTAAGTGCAGAAAATGTTTTGTAAGCGAATATCTCCATTTATAAAATCCTTGGTATTTGAGATATTAAGAACTTATGGAAAGACGTCTTGACGTTACGATATACTTGGTTAAGCTGGCGACAATTATGTATTAATGACTATAATATAGTGATTAATTTTTCCAATAATTTCCGATAAATTTTGCTTTTATTTGTCAGTTCCGACCTCAACGTTTTTCGTAATGTCGGCTTGTTATTAATGCCAGACATAAGTTCAAGCCCAGATTTTATAACTTGTATGTATGTCTGGCTTTAGTAGTTAGGTACTTGTAAAAACCAGTCGAAAAGCCACTTAAGCTATACAACATGGCTGTAATGCGGTTTTAAGTTCTGTGGAAAAACCTGCTTATTACTCGAAGGCCTGCCACCATACCAAATATCAGGACGTTACGTGGAGCTAGTGGTGTTGTCACTTCAAACGATTCCACACCCGTCATATTGGTATTATTTATGATTACAACTGGAACGTATACAGGTTGGTTAAAATGTAGTAGCATCATGCTTATATCATGTTTAAGGAAAACCAGAAAATTAGTTTCAAATTTGTTGGGTGTTAGGTTTGCCACACAGACATTAGGAACCATACACTTATTTTTCCTTATACATTAAAGAAAGTGCTTGAAAAAATGCCTTCTGTGTCCCTAGTAAGTCCGAATTATACATTCTACACAATTTATTTCTGTTGAGTAGTGCGAAGTCTTCTCACAGAATCCATACCCCTTCAAGAGGTTACGAAGTATGAGTATTGTACCATCACTAAACATTATAAACATTTTCAGAAGTTTGTAATTTGTTTGCTGCAGTTTGTCGTGAAGTTTTAAAGTTATTTACTCCGGTGGTGTAGCCCGCATGTAATTTCAAGACAGAAGACCCAAGTCATTAGCCCTTGAAATTATACCACTTTACAGAACAATTGCGTTAACAACCCTTACGAGAAGAAAACCCACACAATTTACATATCAATCTGTTATAAGGCACCAACCAGACCCCTTCAATAATGAAGTCTACTGGAATTGAGTAAGAGTTAAATGTTCTTTTAAAATTCAGTATAGGACATTACCGACTCGACTATTCTTATGTAATTAGCAGGAATTTTAAGAAACTGTAATATTTAGATAAAATATGTTATGAGATTGTGGAAGTGGATTACTATGGATTAGGATAAGATTAGTGGCTGGCCTTGTAATCCTGGGGTCTCGGGTTCGATTCCCGGCGGTGCCCGAATTTATAACTTGTGTTGGGCAAGGCCGTGGTCTAGGCAACACGGAGTTTTCCTCCGGGGGCTTCCCCGGTTTCTCCGTGGTATCCCAACAATTACTCCATTCACACACAGAAGAAGGCAATGGCAAACCACTTCTGGATCATCTGCCAAGAACGTATATGAACAGGTCCCAGTCCGAGAAAAGGATGGAAGGATCCTGTTCATATGGACCTGTCGTCAGACAGAACACTAAAAAAATAAAAAAATAAAATAAAATAAAACTTTGAAAATCACAGGGGGAGGGCAACAATTTTATGTTAATTAGGCGACGATCCAGAATTTTCTGGTTTGTTGAACTTTTTTATACACAACACACGCACCTGAAGTCGTTCATTCCGTTATGCCTGGCGCTTTTATTGAACAGTGGTAACTATGCGTGCCTCCGGCTTACGTGATTAAGTATCTTAAGGAAGGTATGAATAATAAATTCTCCGCAGAACTTATTGTTTGTGGAAGGTCACAAGTGACGTAAAGTGTCTGCTAATGACTGAGTGTCATCAGTCTGCGGTACGGAACTGGGGAGTTTTGCAGCGTGACGTGAAGGTTAATAATTCGTAATGTTGACATGTGAGCCTGCAGTAACTGTAGGAATACTCAGAAATGAGTTATCGCTGATTAATCCAGGTAAAATGTGCCCTGTGCAGTAGCTAATCCAATCATGTTTTAGTCTTCCACATTGAATAAACAGAAGCGAAGCATCGGCACTGTTGCCTGTTTAATGGAAGATTTTTATACGATCCTCAATCCAATATGGAAAATGAATACTGGAAAAGGAAACAAATAATATTTTTAGTTTTACTTACGTACTTGTTACCAGATATGAGCCGGGATAGCTCAGTCAGTATAGTGACTAGCTACGGGCTGGACGACCGGGGTTCGATCCCCGACGGGGGCAGAGGATTTTTCCTCTAGCCTCTGCGTCCAGACCGGCTCTGGGGCCCACCCAGCCTCCTCTACAATGGGTACCGAGGTCCTTTCCCGGGGGTAAAGCCGGCCGGGGCGTGATGCTGACCACTCACCCCCACCTAGTGCCGGGGTCAAGGAAGAGAGGAGCTATACCTCCTCTCACCTCAAACGCCTACATGGCGTATAGTGGGACAAACTTTACTTTACTTGTTACCAGATATTATTAATGTGATCAAATCAAGGATAATATTAGAAACGCAACAAAGCACGCTCGGAAGAACTGCGAAGTGAATATAGAATTTTAGTCAGGAAATATGAAGGGAAGATAATTACCACATGGGATTGGGATAAAGATGGAGGTTGTTGATTGGATTCAGAAGGCCCAGAATAGGGATGAGCGAGCTCTTGTGACCATGGTATAATGCACCTTTGGTTTCCTTAGCAGGTCGATATATTCTTGTCTAGCTAGGCGACTGATAGCTTCTAAATTAGAACTTCACTTCATGTTGTAGTGCTCAAAGAACTGGGTGAAAGGAAATGAATATCTCATTAATAGTGTAAGCGTAGAGATTTTTGAGATATGAATATTTATATAGTAGTCACAATTTTTATATTAATAAAAACGTTCTACCCTTAATTTAGGGTCAGATCTTTATATACGTTTTTCCTCCAACATCAAAATACACTGCCCCATAAAACACAGACATTTGTTCAGAAGTACCTAAATTATTGCATGTCATTGTTTATTTGTCCTCAGTCTGTTTATGAATTTTCCCTTCTGTTCATGTTGGTAGCTCTGCTGCTTCTCTGTTTAAAGAATTGTCTATCTCATCTAGGTCTCGCGTATTCAATCGAATTTCTTTACATATGAGCATTTATCTCCGTCCTTTTCAGGCCCCTTTTTCATGTTCCTGTGTCTAGAAATGTTTTGTCACCGACAGATGTCTTCTGATCCTTTGCTATGCTCACATACAGTCCTGAATAGATTAGAGCGGTTTATGTTTTTATTGAATTTGAGTCGTTTTGTTTGTAAGCACTTAATTAAGGCAACATATGCTGGTAACTGAACTGTTCAACTGTATATAATGCTACAAATCCAGTTGTTTCCACTTCTATCGAAACACAGGGCTGAAAATATCACCCAGTTAAATGAAAAATAGTTATCAGCGTATAAATTACATACATTTTAAATTTCTGACGCAAGAGCGGAATTATGTCTGCACATAAGGCTGACGACAAGAATGGAGGAACGTTCCTAAAAAAGTAACTGCTCTGTACTTGTGGTCTGTGAAGTGTGCGGGGGGGGAGGGGATTTATTATGACGTCACATGTGCAATACTGTTGTCACAACAGCAACAGTTCATTCTTTACGTCGGACAGACTATAACAGGAATAATGATCGAATAACCTGTTGACCCATTTCAACACATAAAACTTATCCTGTGGATAGCAATCAATGAATGCATGGACTAATGACAAAGCTACTTGTTGTCCCAACCCAGAATCTGTCGATATGCACGCAGCCTGGCGGCTATGGCAGAGAACAAAGCGCATAGTGTTTCAGTTAGGTTAGGTTAGGTTATGATAGGTTGGGTCTCCCCTACAATATCAGGTCCCCGTCATTGTTTTTGTTTTCAGGGATAACTCAGTTGAGTTAACTCAATCATCCAAGCTAACAACTTTGTAATAACTTCTTGTAAAACCGATGTGATGTTACCTTGACTCAACTACAGACGTACAAAGATATAGTTATTAGATCATACGCATACAGTTACGAGAGTTGAAGTAAGCAACACGAGCGGAAAAGATAAAGGGGACATTAAAAGAGATGAAGATGAAGGAAACGAGAAAAAAGACCAGATTAAAAAGTGATAAGAACGAGATGGAAGATAGAGGAGGAAAACGTAGAAGACTGAATAGGAGAAGAAACTAATTATGACACGCAGCTGAATTTTTTTTTCCCCAGAAAGGCATTATTCCATAAAAATGATTTCCTTCATAGTTTCTTCGATTTGAAAGCGGTCATTTTGTCTTGTGTGTTAGATTGGCTTCAGCGATAGTAAACCTTTTATTATATTACATTCGCTCAATGGGAATATACTGCTGAAACCACCACATTACGTCATAGTTTTTGGGGCGTGGTTTCTAAGTGCCTTTGTACCGTTGTTTAACTAATAAGCATCTCGATTAACTTGTAATGAACAATATATTATTGATCATGCGCTACATGTCGATGGAATCATGCCAGAATTGCGTATAAACAGAATTATTGATTTAAATGGGACAACGTTCTTTCGCATATTTGGTTTGACAAATACGCATTATTAGTGCTCATACGCCAAAATGCAACTGCCTGTAACTCTTTGTACATCAGAATCAGCATCACGCACTTCTGGTACGACAATTTTATGTTGTTTAACCAAATATCTCCGATTATGCAAATACAGTAAAACCTCTCTAAGTTGGACACTTGTGGTTCCACGAAAATGTGTCCAACTTACAGAGGTGTCCAAGATAGAGGGAAAGAGAAATATCAGATTGTGGTCTAATGACAATATAGTCTATTTACTTACATACACTAACTGCTTACTTAAATTAAGAATTAATGACAATGGTATTAATAATAATCTTTTGAAGCCCACTCCCATGCATTGCACATTACACCCCAGCCTCAATAACATTTTCTAAAGTTAATTCCACTAATTTTCGCTTCCCCATCGCAAAAACAAAAATTCCATTTCTGTTAACAGTCTGAACTCAAATGCAAGCACAGTACTGATGGAGTTAAAACTGTGTCTTCTGAAAAACTGTAGTCCAGTTAAGGGTTCAGCAAAAGAATGGTTAAACACTAGCAATGCATTCCAATGCTGGGTTCAATGTCCATAAGACAATCCTCTAGAGAGGAGGCATTCATCAATCAGAAATTCAAAATAACAAAATATGTAACTGAAAAACTTTCCCTGAAAAGCATCGAAGTTAAGTGCATGAACCTGTCCAACTTACAACAAAAGAGGTGTTCAAGTTCCAGGATAAAGGGGTGTCCAACTAGAGGGGTTTTACTGTATGTTAATACGCAGGTCTGTCATAATGCCCTCGATGTGTTGCAAATTTCATGAAGGTTCTAACACAACGCAAATGGCAAAGCAGTGCTTTTATTTCCTCGTGTGTGAATCAAGCACACAGCATTGCTTTATGGTATAGGCCTGATATCCATACTGGTTAAACGTGCCGGAGCAACTATAATATTTTATGTCAAAAACGGTAAAATTATATTTCTCTTTCCATGGATACATGAACCAAAGTTCTTTATCACTACACTGTAATGTTGTGTGCAGAATGTTGGGATTGCACTTTTAACTGATTCTCCTCAATCCTCTCAAGTTCATTGAAAACGTTCATGTTCCCAAAACAAATCGACTCGAAATATCTGATCCAGTTGATACATCATCAGTCTTTATTATTTATTGTTTGAGTTGCATTTGTTTAAAAATACACGCGAGTGTCAGACAGGTCACTGCCAGGAACTTGCTTCTTCGATGTACTGTACCTTGCATATAGACAATATTACTTTACATTCAGTTGTAGCGTAATTATTATTATTTATTGTACTTTTCTCGCCCTATTTATTAACTTATGTCTGACTTTATCTAATGCCCTCCTAAATTAATTATTTGCGTTTTATTTATATAGTTTATTATTTTCCCTTACTCTAGTCCCTCTCTTATACACAGCCACTACTTACACATAAATTGTGTTTTTAATTTTTTTGGGTTTTGTGCTCAACATCGTCGTTAAATATTCTACAATTTACCAAGTGATTCAGCCATCCATTTATCTACTGAATAAGTTTTATGGAATTACCTCAGCCTTGTTCTGACCACAACAGCAGTGAATTGTGAATTTGCAATTTTCGTGTCATGCACGGCTCCCATTTCATGCTTTTAATCTGGCTGCTTCAATCACGAACCCGCAAAGATAAAGCTTACGGCACGTAGTACGGAACGTAGGTTATAATCAGTGAAGTTGTTCATTTTATTTTCCTATTACATGAACACTGCATAAGTTTGCATTTTACGTTCATAAAAGCTTACATAGCAGAAACTGAACGTCCAAAATTTTGTGTTTGGGGACTGTAGCTGTCATTTTTAATAACTACTGAGTCGCACATTGTCCTTCATTAATGGCGTCTTTCTGGAGAGGCTCGTGTCTTACTCTGAAGGAAGATGGCATACACGCCGACCGTGGTCACAGAGGAGACCGGTGAACTAATTATTTACGCAGTAAACATGGTGGCGATTGCTTCACCCGTAAATGTCAAGAGTGAGAAATCGTTCCAGTAACAAAGTGGAACATACATCAAGGAAAAGATGTTTAAAGCAACACTACAACAACGGCTTAACTAAACTAAGTGCATGGAACAGAATCCTTCAGAAGTTAACAGCACAATCAGCTAGTCAAGATATTTCCAGCCTGCATGGAAGCCGAATGTTCATAACCATGTTAACAAAAGCCAGCTATTTATCCATATCTTGAGCAAGATAACTGATCTCGCAGACCATTTTTATTCAAGATACATTCCCATCTACATCTTGGTCATCCTAGTGGTCTTTTTCTTCAGGTTTACAGACCCAGATTTAGTATGCGTTCTTCGTCTGTGCCATGCGTGTTGTATCTCACCCTTCCTCGATTTGGTCACCCAAAATAATGTTTAGTGACGAGAACCAGTTATGAAACACGTCAGGTACAAGTATTTTTTCACAACCTTGTTTTAAAAAAACCCTAAACATTCTTTAATTGTTAAATTTTCAAACAGGAGACGGTAGGAAAAAACATTCTGAATTTAAAGTTATAGGCCATTTCCTGAATCATTCTGACCTAATTTCTTTATAATTGGGTTTCTCTAAATTTATATTTAGATGTTTCTTTTTGCGTAGAATATTTAGTACGTTTATTTTTAAGTCTCCGATTAGTACAACTTGGATTCCTTTACCGACAGATAACATTTATAATTTGATTTTAATCAAGATTCCACACAATAAAGTAAAGACGTCTGTTATGTAAGTGGAATATGTAGCATAATAATATAATATTTATTCAAGTTTTAATAGAAAATACTACCAAATAAAATATTTTATAAGCTGAAAACTTTTAAACATAAAATATAATATTAGGGGTAAAAACATGTAATCGTAATTCATCGTCGGGTTTTCTGAACCTGACACAAATGCTTTAATAACGACACCCTGAAGCACTTGGGGTGGGGGTACGAATCTAATTAACAAAGCCCAACGCCCTCTTAAGATGCATACGCTCTGGGTGACGGGCCCATCTGTCAACGTAATCAATAATTACTGAGCTTCAGTGAAACTTAGCACGACGTTGACTGTTGGAGAGACAACTTCGCAAACTTGTCTCTTGTTTCATTGACACAGCTCCGTAGCGCACATAACAGTGTGAGTAAATGTTTCCCTATTGTAAATTATTGCATCAGGAGTCCTAAAATATGTAGTAAATCAAGTTTACTGCTAAAGATGGCTGTCTTCTGTGTTGTAGCGCTTTGTAATTTGGTAGATTAGCGATATTTCAGGGGTACTTGCTGTCTGCATCGCCAGGTCCTGTTGATGAAGACAAAATATTACCTCAGAAACGTTGCTAAACTTGACATGGTCTGTTCCCTCACACCCTGGGTGTGATACAGAAATTTTAACGTGGGAGTGAAGTTCAGTTGTAGTTAGTGCATTGGAGGAATGGAGATAGACAAATCACATTTTTCAGCTCAGGGCGGAATGTGCCATAATGACTTGATTCATTTGCACTAATAGTTGCTCACGGCGTTTCTGAGGTGCTTGCTACCTCCATCATCAGAGTGATAATTATCAGTAAGTAGGACGTAGACGACGCAGAAATACTTTCTCAGTTTATATCGTAATACACGGCGCAGTATCCCAGAAGACATTCATCATCATTCTTGTCACCGTGATAACCTAAAATCGCACCGACTTTTGAAACATACGGTAGTCTTAGAAATGTGAGTGCTGTAAACCTTGTAAGTCTGATATTTACTTCGTTAAAGACTGGTGTTTGAATAGTTGTATGGTAAAATTAAGTTCATATCCTTTGCTCCTAAAAGTACTAGTAGGTCTATTACACTAATTTAAATAATTGACGTTTAAGATTATCCATGGGACTATTTTCACATTCTTATGCACACGTCCTATGATTGGACAGCCGTTACAACACAGCACCAACTATAATTTATAATTCTCTTTGCTGGAGCTGCTAATAATTGTCAATACATTACACATAATGCCGCCAATAACAGGCTTCATTAATGAATTAATTATTCTCTTTGTGGATCTGGATCACAATGAAGCAAGCCTAAAATCTATTATGGAATGGATTTCCACTTCAGTAGGCTGTACACAAATTTCGCCTGATTTTTTTTTATATTTCAATTCATCCAAGGAAATCATACGTCTAAATTAATTTTTGAGAATGAATGCTGAATTTAATCAGGCCATTAGAACTAACCTGTGTAAGCTGAAGAGAAATAAGCTCTTACGCTTATGAAAGTGCTACTCTTGTCCTGTTTTACTGTATAATTACACATCAACTTTTAAAGAAAATTGTAAGTTATCACGAACAAATACCTACAAGTAAAGTAATACACTTTTTGGTAAATAATATTCAACACAAATACGGTTAAAGGTTTAACGAGAGATGCTGTGTGAGGTAATTTGTTATCTGAAGAAAGTTTGCCAATGAAGCCAGTGTAAATATTTAGAAACTCCTGTTTATGCCCAAGAAAATTCCACATCTGCGACACACGAGTTGCTTGGTTAATAATGTTTAGGAGAATTAGTTGTTTCTGTGAACATAATTAAGAGTTGAAGTGGTACGTTTTAAAGAGTTGAAAGATTCTGCGGTTAAATACTTAACGAGTGTTTTGGTTTATATGCAAGTGGGAGAAGACGCTTATATGGATACATATTAAGAAAATTAAATGAGAGGATAAAACTAAATTTATTTCACTTATTATTGGCTCTTGTGAACGCGAGAATGGGCTTTAGAGTTTCTTAAAAGGCTGGGGATTTCTTGATTAACTGAGCAACTATTACTGTTTCAAGAACGTAGAGTTCTAGTCAGAGACTGAGGACTCTAATAGCAGCATATATTCTAGCTAGTAAGAGGGCGATACTGCTGCCACCGGTTGTGAAATGAGGCGGTATGACATCTCGGAATGGGTTATAGTCGTTCCCGAAATGGAATTTTCCATCAAGAAAAATTGCTTCCACAGTGCATTAGAGAAATAGCGAATGAGGCAGTAACTATGAATGACGTGATGAAGGAGGGCTTTCTGAGTGCCTAGTACACAGTGCGAAGAAGGGCTGGAGAGGAGGGCTTTGGAGTTTTCTCAAGTATAAAAAAGAAGTTTAAGTAATGAGTGAACGATCCGACACAGAATTTGTTTACGTATTTCATGAAATTATGTTAATTCCATACAACAGATTAAAAAATGTTAGTCCTTTCATATCCGATTCATCAGGACGAAGCAAGCTCTGAACAATGCAGATACAAAGTGGGATTAAAGCCTTTGTTTCTTCTCTTATGTTTGTGCTTTATTCTTCTTATTACTCTGTTTATCGGCGTTTCTTCCTTTATTAGTTGGCATCCCACATATATTTAATACTTTACATTCGCCACGCTTTATTTCGTTAGGTGATAATTTATTCTTTAATAATGATTTTTGCTTGTGTATGCATGGATATTTTTGTACTAATTATTAATAATAAATTAAGTCCTCTGTACAACAGAGTGTCCGCCCAATGCCGGATTTTGTGGTCTACAGCTCTGATATAACTATTTCTAGTGGCGCTATACTATATATTTTCTTGTAACGACGTTTCTACTCCCATTCTACATTTCTAGTTATATATTACTGATTTTATTCTCCCATTTACTTAGTACTTTATACCACCATTTTCCTATAAGTTTTTATTCTAAAGCGTTAGTAAAATATATTATTCTCTTCGTTAAGAACAAGGTATTTAAAATAATTATTATATTTGTTTACCGTCAAATCACAATAAAATAGTAAGATAAGATAATTAAAATGATTAAAATATCATCTTATGTTCCATATCGAGCATTCAAGGTATTTCCTCCTCAACAGTTTTGTTTACTGAACATTCGGTTTTAGGAGACACTGAAGCTCTAATATTATGTTCAAATATGGTTATGAGCTTCTACAATCCAGATGAAGTTTCGAAGTATTATTTGAATCTGCCGTTATCTGTAAATATTCTGTGATTTTGGAAGCGTTTTACTTATTGTGCTCGGTACGAAATATTACAAACTAATAAATTAGATATGTTCCTTGGATGTTATTCTGATAATTTTAATTTAAAAATGGAAATAGCATTTTGACAATCTGAAAGCCATATGTACTTTTTTCGATAATGGTAAAAGGTAAAAGATTGTAGCTAACCATCTGAAATTTGGTAAGGAGATGATTCGTAGAGTAAAACTACTGTCTAAATGTTATAAAAATTATAATTGTAGATCTCCTAGCTATGTTTTAAAGTCTTCAGGTAGTGGAGTGTGAGCTTGTATTCCAGCAAAACTTATTTTTAGTTTTCCTTTACGATTCCATAGGGAAGAGTAGAAATCGCGATGTATATTTAATTTATCCTCGCAGCATTTCACAAGGTAAAAGAAGTACTGTTATCCACTACCCTATCAGTTAAACAAACTTTAACCACGGACCATTTGTCTTAAAGACGTTTTTATGTAAACGGTTTTTGATTGGGGAATGGGACTTCTCCGAACGCTTCTTATCCCGTGGTAAACAGAAGATTCAGAGCATCCAGAGATTAGATCGCACGTTCGAACGGTAGAGAGCAATTTACAAGCTTACGAAGAAATCTACTTGAGAGAAATGTACTACAGCATTGAAATTTTCTCGAAAACTCGACTCGGACCATGGATAAGAGCTTAAGATAATCTTGATGCGTTAATTCATCAAACGATTCTGCAAATATTTAGAAACACGTTTTTCCACCCATTTTTCCTGAGCCGGTGCTCCATACCCAGTTCTATGTCTCACAGACTCGGCTTCCACGTCCCCTTGTTCAGAGCAGATCAGCGTCTTGATAATTCAGTCTGAAACCTGTTACGTTAAAGAGGTAAGTACTTTCTCTCAGTAGATTTTATTATAAAAATAAATAGTATTATACGACTCCCAAAGCAACGAGATCAGTCTCTGTTAACTAAAATGCCAATGGATGGTGATTACTTATTAAAAGCAGTGGTTGGCAACCTGAGGCCGGCGGGTTGCATGTGTCCCTCGCAACCACTTTATTTGCCGTGTGTCACATGACTTGGATATTAGCCAATGTAAGAAGGTTATAAATCTTATGTTACATTAATATAAATATATGTATGCATATATATATATATATTATTTAAGCATAAGAGCTAAAGTTAGAAAAAAAATTACGGAAGAAATTTTTATAGATGTATGACTGTGCAATTAAAATAAATCGCGTTATTTCGCAAAGGTGCATTGTTACGTTGTTTAAACTATATGACAATTAACATAAAAATATAGAAATTACTGTTTACCACCTGAAGATGGTAAGCGCTGACTGATACATTTAATGGCGAAAATAAGGTCACTATTAAACAACAAAATTTTGTACACGGAGAAATAAATACAGGTTATAATTCTCTCTGTTTCTTGTCGCTGTCTCAAAATATTCAATTTTAAAAATATTATTATAGGTGTGAACATCACAGTAATACGAGGCTGGTCTACAAAGTAAGTTTCCCTGGGGCCGTTTACAGAAACAAAACACAATTTCATGGAAATATTTATTGCAACAGTTACAGCAAGTGTCCAGCTATTTTTCAACATATTCGCCACCGGAATTGAGACATTTGTCATACCGTGGGACCAACTTTTGAATACCTGTGTCGTAGAAGTCTGCCGCCTGGGATTGGAACCATCTCCGCCTCTCTGTCATTCTCAAAACGCTGACGCTGACCGGACAGGAATTTCTTGAGGTGTAGGAAAAGATGGAAATCACTGGGAGCGAGGTCCGGGCTGTAGGGTGAATGATTAAACACCTCCCAGCTGAACTCCTGCAGGAGACTTGCTGTCCGTCGAGCCGTGTGCGGCCTAGCGTTATCACTGACCGCACTTCACAGTCGGCGGGAGCTGGAATAAGAACCTCCATTTTCATCAGCTGCAACGATGCTACTGTGAGAACGCGGGAAGTACCGTTAGTGCATGCGCCACGCTACGTCATTGCTCTATCACGTACCCACAGTCGCTTCGCGCAATATAAGGTTTGCTAGCTGTGGGACGAGTGGGAAACTTACTTTTGGGACGCGCCTCGTATTTAGCTGCGTGGAAATCTGATAAGAGGTTATATTCGGTTTCAGTGGTTAATGGCAAGAACCGTGCATGAAAGGGTATCTTAGTGTTCGCGCCACCCATCTGAGGTCTTATAAGGGTTGCAATTTGCGGAGTTCAAGGCAGTTTGTTCTACTACACAAACAACTACAGTGCAGTGTCCTTCTCATTCCTCGTAATTGCAGCCAATGTTTCTGTTTATACGCTTCGTGTACTATTACCGCACTTTGGACTTGGTATAGTCCTTAAATCCGACAAGTTTCTAACTGATTAACGAACTTAGCATGGGAGAGATTCTACTGAGAAGCTGTCGGTAACTGATAATAAATTTTCTCGCTAAGATTAATTGCCCTGCATAAATAAATCCGCCATTAGTTTCTGTTCTGAGCCACAGTGCATACCGTATTTATTTAATATTCATTTTAACATTATCCTCTAATCTACGCAGATGTTTTGAAAGTGGTCTCTTGTCCCGAGAATATCCTCCTAAAATTCTGTACACATTATTAGGTTCTCATGCGTGCTACATGTACCACCGATATCATTCTGATGGTCTTACAGCCCTAATATTATTCTGCGAAGACTATCGGTTATGAAGCTCCTTATTATGCTATTTTCCCTGGGGTTTCTTTTCTGAGGGAGAGCAACTTAAAAACCGGTATTAAACTGCAGGTATAGTCTGTACATCGGTCATTAAAAATACTAGCCGCACAGACAAAACTCTCTGAACTGACGTTCCCGGAATTCAATTTCAATTTACCTGAAATCGCCCCTTCCAAACATATGGAAGAGTCCACTATCCCTCAGAAGTATCATTGCGGTTCATTTCGTCTGCAGAAACTGTGGGAACCGTTGAAAATTGACGTCAGAGAAATGGATTACTGGGCCAAAATTCGAAGTGGTTGAACTGGTTACGCTCTGAAATCGGGGTATAGGGCACCAGCTCACTCGGGAATGTAGGCAATGCACACTAGTGCACATTTGTGCGTGCATGCATGCGTGCGTGGTTGTGTATGTAGACTGATATCAATTTGTAGACAATCTCATGCTTTTCCACTTTAGTACACGGAATGCAGTAGATAATACCATTCGATAATTCTGCCCTGGGGATTATTTCGCTGCAGCTTGTAAGTCTTGTTTCATTGCTATCGAATTTCCACAACATTAATTAACACAGTTTCATAATCCCAGCGAATATTGTTCACAAACATATTAGTGAGAGAAGCCACATACCTATACTTTATTTAGTCTCCTACTCTTTCTGTTTCCCTCAGGACACTGTGTGTGTGTTCGTGCGTGCGTGTGTGTATGAGTTGAAGCAGAATCTATCAAAGTATATTAATTGTCAGGCTTCAGTTTTCAGCTGATTTACAAGAGGTAGAAAACAAAACACATGTAAATATACTAATCATTCCAAATGACAAATTTTAGTGTATGAAATTTCTATCACGAAGTTTCGGCTAATCTGTTGCTAACAAAAGTGCGATATGTGTCGTAATTACTGGAATTCGAATACATTATCTGCTTATGGTTCGGATCACGTATGTGAAATTTACAGAGTCGCTGAAGGCTACATTTTGTTTTTATCATTTAACAGAGCTTTAAATACTTTAAAATAACCTATTGGTATCTTCATGTTTTGTCTGTCTTCCAAAATAATGGACTAATTCCTGTGAAATTCGGTTTTTTAGAATAAACAAATTTTGCCTAACTGTATTGATTTTATCTTAGTTTGGTTCATATTATGAGACGTTATTTCATCGCCTAAACTAACTGTCAATTGTGTGATTTGGGGATTTAAAATATCTATAAAACACTTTATATATCGACTAAATTAGAGGTGCATTATCATAAGTACTATAAACAATAATACAAAAATATTAGAAAATATCTTAAAAGACACATATGCCGAAAGTTAAAACAAAATTTGAAATTATACCCAGGAATGCAACGAAACAGATGGCAGCAACATTACCTACAAAATACGACACGTAAATTAACCACAACACAACAACATACTCTGACCACGCAATGATCAACACCGCAAAAACACGCGAATAGGGCATACGTGTCTCACCATTGTGCAGTAATACCAATTGGAATATTATTTATTTCATTAAATTAATGCTAAATAAATTATAATTACAGATAAACGCAAATAAACACTTAACAAGAAGCAGAACACACCAATACAATTACAATATAACATAGCGGATTATATTAACACAAACACACCGTTGGCAGAGTCCCACTTCCGAGATAACAGTATTATATCATACGCATATCGATAAACATATAATGTAGTAGAATTACAAGGTTTTTGGGAGGTAAGAGTTGAAATCAATTTAAATGGTAATAGTAAAGTACTTTTTATACTGTCCAATACAACCCGATGACTACAACAAATACGAACAGGAATTTTAATTAATTTTAAAGTATTTAACAGTTAGTAATTAGATAATGTAATATGTAATTTTGTAACATGTATTTAGGTGCAATTTTAAGAGTAACACATATTTGCATGGAATGTAAAATAAACAAATGAGATAAGCCGTTAATAATAGTATAAATGTACATTTGTACAAAAATGAGATGTAAATAGATCTTTGTAAAATGTTTTAAAGTATTAAAATATAAACATTAGTTTAATAACAAGTATGGCCCGAATATGACATAATAATATCGAAACAAGAATATAAAAACAATATATTGGAAAACAAATAATAATAATAAATATAATAAAGAAAATAATCGGAACGCTACAACTTAAACTTAACACAAATACATTTGACTTTTCTTAATTCTCAAGGACGATTTAATTGTTGACGTAATTAAACGTATACAGTTCTATTTATTTATAAGTCCTGTCACAGATTTTAATTAATCTGGACATGCAGTATTTATTGCTGTTTGAATATTAACATATGTGAAGTTCAGTTCACAGTAACTCATTTAAAATTCTTCGTAATATCCAGTGCTTCTTAATGCTTATAATTTCAAGGAAATACGGACGAGTCGTTCTGCTTTAAAATACGAAGAAAAAAAAAACAGACATGTGCGTCCGGTTTACAGTAACTTTTAGTGCAGGCAAATAAATACAAGAAACCAAGGTCTAATGTGCAACAACAAATTTGAAACAGGGCACATTCAAAGATCCCTCATTCAAGGAACAGGCAAACAGGAATTTGCTAATGTTAAATTGAATGTGTCTAATGCGTCTAATATTATTGAAGTGGCTTAAGATACAGTTCAGTGACGAGGTTAATTGAGACGGCGATAAACTTTTCTGAAAGTTCTTAATGTGGTTAAATCCAGGAAGTGGAGATGACCAGTGTGTATATGACGTATGAGTGACTGTAGAAATGCATAGACTACAACATTTTAGTCGGAAAACAGAAAACGAGGACAGCCTGAGAGTCCAAAGCGTGTACAGGAAGACAGTTTTAAAAGTTCTTACAGGAACAGGATATGAACGTGTCATTGGATTAACATACTTCAGATTACAAAGTAATGATGATCTGTTGTAAGCACGGAAAAGATGGCTGCAAATTCTTTATCTTCTAAGCGATTGTTAGCTTCTCAAAAAGTATTATGTTGAATGGAATCAGTTAAACTCTGAGGGATGTTCATTATTTTTTATCTTTGTCAGTAGCTGTTCGCACCTTAAAAATGGGTGTGAACAACTACGATCTGTCCAATAACAGCCTTAAAACATAGTTAAAGAAGTTACTAAACTGATGCTTTAAGATATTATTTTCATGTTTGCAATATTTCTGGGGACTTAGCAGCAGTATTTAACATGAATTGCTTTAATATGTGAAACTGTTATTTTGAACTTTGTTCATCGCATAAATTATGAGATGATAATGTTGCGTCATATTGTGATGATTATAATTGTTTAATTTTAACCGTCTAATCACAATAAAATATTTTATTAAATATTAAAATATTAAAACATCTGACGAAGTATTGCATTTAGAATATTGCATTTGAGTTTATATCGAGTATATACCTGAAGATGGTTCATTGAAAACCGAAACATGTCGTGAAAAAGATGATGCTCTAGTTGTAAATCGAATATTTCGATAGAAAGAGCATCATTTTAATATATTTTAAATATTTTAAATATTGAATGTTAATTGTAGTAATAATGTTTTAATATTTTAATATTTAATAAAATATTTTATTTTGATTAGACGGTTAAAATTAAACACGCATAAATTACACAAAAAATTGTAACGTTTCGGAGCTGAATTCTGTTTTCTTCTTCACTCAAAGAGGTCTGAGAGGACAAAGCCAAGCTGCTGGGCTCCTGATTAAGCTAGCCAAAGACCTTGACCTGAAGCCCAACAGATAGGCTTTGTGTCACCTTCCAAAAGGTCATAATTTTATTATTTAATAATTTACACGATGGGTAAAAGTGTGTAGAACCGTTTCACTTATCAGAAACCTCCAGATTTCTTATACAATGCTGTATTTACGATAAAATGTTTGATACTGCTTTATCAGAGCGAATATTATTACAGACATGAAGTAGTGATGTTCAGCGTTTCCAATTCCCTCATGACAGAGCCATCGATATCTTCCTCTGGCCATGAAATTTTACGTTGTTACAAATGTAGTCAGTTGATTGGGGAGATACTGCATTAATCTGGTAGTGATAGCGTGTGTTATACATATAAATAGGTTATAACTCGTATATAGCTGTAATTCTGCCTCGACGTGTTTAGTTTCATTTCGCAACAAAACAGGTTATTTTGTCGATGTTGTAATTGAACAACTGTTATATGAAACAGTAATTTACGTTTCGTTAAATATTTCACAGTAACCGAAGATTTGGTTTGTGGTTTCAGAATCAACAGTCGGTGACTATTATTACTTCGAGACCGACGTTTTTTAAATCATATCATATCATCAATATGCTTTGACCTGTATTAAATGTGGCTTAAAATTTGTAGTTCCTAACAGCTATTCGCTTCATAATCATCCATAATAAACAACATGCTAATTATGTGTTTACACCTTTTTGAAGAGAACGGTCAGCCAGCTAATCAAGAAACTGCATGCCTTTTATAGAATTCAAAGCTTCGTTACTTATATTCTAAATTTGCCTTTAAAGGGTTAACATTCTTCTGCGTTTCTCTGAAATCCCTGTTCTTCCGTTAATGTAAACAAAACAAAATAAAAGTGAACTGGCTGCATTGTATTTTATTCTATTATGTATTTTAATCTTTACATTTTAAACGAGCTGATGGAAGACAAAAGATTCTTAGCTAAATGGATCAAGACTGCTCCATCTAGTTAAACACAAGGTTAGAGATAGAGTAATGAGGTAGTTAATAAGTTACTCAAAGAACGCGTGTTATGTGTTACATTGTATTAACATTAATCGATTTTATAAAAGCAGCGAGTTCAGTAACAAAACATTTTGAGCGACCGAGCACGTTGTTAACTGTATTAATCGTCTGGTCACCTCCTTCCTGTCCGATCTATTTCCAAATGCTGCAGGTAGCCTACCTAGAAAGGAGAAAGACCAAAACGTAAACAGAACGCAACTTAATTACGTCCCAATGATCCTTCTGCCTGTCCATTTTCATTCATCTTTTTATCATCATTCTGTTTATGCAGTGTATTGCTTCGTGTAAAACTAGTCACTCATCCGGTTAAGAATTGCTCCGTTCTTTATGTAACCCGAAGGTACGTTATAACGTAGGTCACTACTGGACTACATCTAACCCACACACTCACATTTCATTTCTTTTGAGGTCTATTTCAAGTATCATCCTCCCATCTAACCGTACGTTCGTACGGACCTAACTTAATCAATATCAAATTTTAAAAGAAGCAAATTGAATGCACAGTGTCACAGGGATCCAAAGACCGTGACGGCTGGACATTCAGATTTATTGGAGCTAAGGCAAGCAAGATGACTGCACGATCTGCAAGAGAGATTAAGATAATTAATTATAGTGGTATTTCATTACACTTGATTGATGGTATTCTCCTGTTTAAACTGATGGTTCACCAATTATACTTCTTAACGAAGTTAATAATTACTTGCGTAATTGCATTAGAAGAAGGAAGACTGTAACGAAATGAATGTTGTCGGTAGTAATACGATTAACACCTGGAGGTATCAAAGCAGAATCCCGAGAAGCAGTACAATCTGAGACCGATTTAATTCTAAACAAGAAACAAAAGAACATACCGTGATTCGCAATGGTATGCAGCAATGTACTTTATAAACTGAATTATAATTTTATTTTTAGAAGAAGGAATTCAAATTGATAGCTAGAAGGATGCTTAGAATGGTATTATTGAAAACCTCGGTTTTAGACGCCTCGTGTCCATTACGTGTTAATAAAATATCCACTGACGAAAGTGCTTTGAAGAAATAGTAGCTGAAGTGGTCCAGAAATTCTATGCAACCCTAATGTTTATTGCCGTGTACACGAAATCCCGCTACTAGATCCTGTCCTGGGCCAGTTGAATCCAATTAACATTATTTCGCCCTACGTATCCTATCCTTCTGTGTAATAAGCAAATGTTCAAAGGTTGGTTGGTTGATTAGTTGCGTTGTTTGTCACTCGATCGTAGTGGGATAATATTTATGGATACGTGTTTTTATAACCTTTCCAATGGTTATATTGTTTCTGCTTTCTGGTTATATATTGGTGAAGAGTAATTTACTTCAAAACATCTCCTTTTATTTTTTTTATTTTAGTGTCCCCCTTTATAAATATTTCTAGAAGCTACCTAATGGTAGCAGCACTTAAAAAATAAGACTGCCCTGCCATCTAGCGTTATTACTAAACCCTTGATCATCCAAGCACCAATCCCCCCCTCCCACACACACACACAATATGTAGTCATAAACAGTAGCTTATTGTGTTGGTTATCCATGTCTGTTGTTCTATATTGTCCCTAAACAACGGTTCTGATCTATTTTTCTTTTGGTTTATAGTGTATTTACTTTTGGATATTAATTAAAATAGAATGAAAGGAAAGTTAAATTAAGATGGTATCTGAAAGTATGAGGAAAAAACATGCTCCTTGGATAAAATCATTAAGGAAGAAGATAATGGAGGTGTTATAACATATTTGCCGCATTTCAGGTTCTCGCGGCTGCGAGTATGAAGATGACTGCCTTCTGGGAAGTTGCGTTGTGTAGTCAAGCAAAGGTTGAAGGACGTTTCAGATGTGCTTACAGTCTCCCTGACGATGAAGTCTACACGACGCAATATCCAAGAAGGCCGTCATCTTCAAACAAATACTCTTACATACGTAATTTTCCCTCTAAGCAGTGGTACAGTAGCCAAGACACAGCGATTAAAACGCGGGAACTGGTTACATTATCTTTAACAGACTATCTCAAATTACGCAGAAACGTGTTTGTGCTTTTGTCGCGTGTTGCGTTAGACGATGTTCCACATAACGTGTACAGAAATGTTTGTAAACAACCATTCCGCTGAAGAGCGTTGGTGACCACAACCTTTCATCAACAACGAAGTGCCCTTCCTTCTCCCCGTTACAAAACCCAGAGGTCGATACTGACGGTCACGCATGATGCTTTGACCCCTGCTCGAAACCCAGACGTTACTAGGAAGGAATTGCTTTTCTTGCTTCAAGAGCTTGGTCGTAGTAAACTTTGACACAAGTAGTACCCTCCTGTCGATACTAAATTCTTTTAATTATTCCTTTAAAGTACAGCGGAAACTGCATGTACCACGTGTTTTAACTTCAGATAACTGCATTTGTCCGCAGAACGTGTTTATAGATTTAGTATGATTCTCAAGAAACAGTGATTATTTTCACAAACTCCATTAACCGGTCAGCCTTAATAACGGAGACGCCTTATGTTCGCGTTAAATTTTATTTAGACAAATGTGATTTTTAAAAGGGTTTAATTAAATATTTTCATGAGATGATAAAGTTGCGTCATATTGTGATAAATATATATTTTTGTTTAAATCTTGTCAGTCTAATCACAATAAAATTACTATTAAATATTAATAATATAAATATTTTCAGTTTTAGGGTAGCCTTCTACATTTCAGACCAAATAAATTAGGGATTCCTAACTTTCCGGAGGTTATTGAGGAATAAGAACGTGGAGGTCACACGAATGTATTACAATTATTTCGTTCTATTTTCATCAACTTTTGTTTGGTTCTTGTCGCACGAATTTGTAACGACATTCTTAGACTGTTTTCGGAGACATTATTCACATTAGTGCTGTACCAGATTCCAACACTTGGTTACAATGATGTGACATGAACTAATTGTAAGTACTGCAGAGACTATTCGCTTCTCAGCATTGACTTTTCAGAAGTTTTTCAATCAATTTCAACGTCCAAATAATTAATCCTGTGATCGGATAAACTTGCCTGAGTGGTGTGACTACATTCATTCTGGTACTCGGTGGTGTTTTGTGAGACCACTGATCCGCATCTAACCACGTTCAATAGCGCAACTTCAAAGCCAGACTTGGAACTTTGAAACTAAGTCCCACTTTCAACGTTAAAGCTACAGGTCGGTATCTTGCCAATTGAGGACCTTCATAGGTTGTACTATTCGCCAGATATTAGGATGAGCATGGAGGAGTTGTTAAATGCTTATAAATTTTTGGTTGCAAAACGTTCAGGAAGGAGCCCACTCAGAAGACCTAGACATAGTTCGAGGGATACTACTGAAATGGATAAGTAATGAATAGGGTTTGTTTGTCTGAATCATTCGGGTTTCGCAAACGTCAGGAAATATAACTAACAAGACTTTGTCCGATATTAGATTATCAAAACGGTATAATTGCAAGTAACTGCCAACTTCTCATAAGTTATCGTGGTTTATACTTCTTATCAATAATTCTATTTATTATTCATACATTTCTGTACCATCTTCCGCGTTTTAGGTTTCTATCTTCCGTTTTCCTCCTTCTTCTTCTTCTTCTTCTTCTTCTTCTTCTTCTTCTTCTTCTTCTTCATCATCATCATTAAGTTTTTTCTGTTGATATGAATAATCAGTATTTTATAAATTATCTTATTTTAGTGCACTTTTATTTGTTTGTAACTCCAATTTAATTTAGAGTATTCAGCAATTAATTAGTTTGCGTCCGTATATAAATAATTGATTACGTCAGTACACAATATATTTGTATTAAAATATAAGAAAACATTTTTGGAGGCAAGGAGGAGACTTGTGATATTAGAATAAGAATAGACATAAGCAAATAATGTAACGTTAAGGGGATGGAGTCCTCCGTCATACGCGAAGAAACAGGACTACGGATTTCTAATCTTAGTTATCAATTCAAGTCTGCCACAGCTGCGTCATTCCGAACAATCCATTTGCAGAGTGACTCACCAGGAAAGATACAAATAGAACGCTGACTGATAAGATCTTTTGTAGGAAGAAAATACGTAAAGACTGTGTCGGAAAAGGATTTCCCCATAGAGTATGTGATACAGTGTAAATGGCTGTAGAGTGGTCGCGCCGATGATGGAGGCAGTAAGGACCACTCAAACTTGGGTAAACTTCTACGAGAGTGAACGACGGCAGTATCTCAGAAGACTGTCAGTAGCTCAGGCTGTTTGGTGTTGAATGGTGGTAAGATAATTGAATCGGAAATAATATCGAACGGAGTGGTCGTTGACTGATATAAGGTATTATCCAGTTATTTGAATGGAAGAATTGAGGAAAACCACGAGAAATCTATCATGATAGCTGGTTTTGGGCATAGGGTTGAACCCCTGACCTACCGAATACGATATTGAAATCCCAATCGTTCTGTCGTAACGTTTGGCTGTGGATGGCGAAACTCGAAAAATAGGTCGTGGCCGCAGGTACTGGGATAAGTCATACAAAGGCACAGGTTTAGACGTTGGGGTTCAAAAAGGGTAAAATTTATCAACACTTCAAAGCCAGGGATTTCATATATGGGTTTAGTATGACCATCAGTAAAAGAACAGCGATTGTGTTCTGAACCAGCATAACAAATAGATCCTTGCAACAGATTTGAATTGTGTTTTCTTTGAGGTTGGAACTGAAACTTTAAATATTATTTATACGAGCTTCCTCTTTCTCTGAATTATCTCTGTAGCTTTCACGGCGACTGAGAAAAATGAATTCTTATCGGCCAACCAGCCGTGTAAGGTAGTTTAATGGTCCTCGTCTTCAGGGTACTGTCAGATATCCTGAGGACGAAGATGTTTCTCGAAACGTTGGTGTTTTCTTCATTAAGCCACCTTACAAGGCTGGTAGCCCGAGAAGAATTCATTATTCCTATCTCTGTCTCTGTCTCTCTCTTATGCTTTCACTACATGATACTCTTAACGCCTTCACTATTATTCTGTCCTCATCAAAAAGGCGAGCTGACGTTGTCTGGGAGGCTTTTCTTACTCCAGAAATAGTGTCTGTCACTTCGTCCTCATTATGTTATCTTCTGACATTCCTAACTCTTACTTGTCCGGGTTCACAAGGTTAAACCTGCTGGATACAGTGGCATCAGAACCAGGAAATAAGACTTCATTTCATTCAAATAGTTTCCTAGCCATTCGCTTTGATCACTCAGAAATGGATCGTATCAAGTTAAACTTTGATAACGGAAGTAAACCGTTGTTTTGTGGAAATTGGTGAAACTGTTCAGAGGAAAATGAAATATGAAAAGATTTCGAAGTCATTCCAAGCAAAATATAAAGAAAGCAGAATGAAAGTTAGAGCCATACAAGTTCTGAAAATAATTTGGAATATCAAAAGTTTATAGTAAAAGTTTTTAGGGGAGAAGTTTCAATGAGTAAAGTGACAATACACAGGCACCAGGAGTTCCTCATCGTGATTGTCTACTGCTGTTCCATAATGGCCACTGGGAATTTTGGCTCAAGTCGTAATGCTTCGGGAATCAATCCAATCTCGACAGCAACACCGACTTTGAGGCGATATGCGATTTTGTTGGAGACAGGGTTAAATTAACAAAGGGCATTACATGAGATTTGAGGTACTCAAGGCGGTGAGTTTTAAGATGGCTGTCTTATGGGTTGCTGCGCCGTGTAGTCTGGTAGACGTTTACCGACGTTTCAGAGCTCCTTGCAGCTTCCATCTTCAGGGAGCAAAAACCAAGAAGACAGCCATCTTAAGATGACGATGTTGTTTTTCCGGGTTGTGGCGCCGTGTAGACTCGTAGGTAGACATCTGAAATCTGAAGGTGCTTTATAATATGTAATTTTTTTCGTACTTTATCCACAGTCTAAAATACAAATAGATATAAAAATAAAAATGTAAATATAACTTGTCGGAAGCTGAATCTTCTCCATCTTCAGCTTAAATTGAAAGGACAGAGATCCTTGCTTTTGAAGCTAATAGTTGAACTACCCTCAAGCCTGGGCCTAGCTCAACTATGGAACCATTTATTGAATTAAAATTCAGTTTGATGTCTAAAAAATACATATCGACGATAAAATAAGTAGGGATTTTAGACACCAGTAGTGATTTATTATACAAAATACTATACCAATATTTGCTTCCTATAAATTTAATTAGGGTTTTAATTATTTTTTCGAGTAACACCACCTGCAATATTATTTGTTATTCTGCTACGGCTAACTTTCGGTTTGTACGTATTAACACGCAACACAACACTAATATTCAGTTCTGTCTATTTAATCATAAACTAAATGGCTTCATTTGCTTTAGTATCATATTTCGATGCGTTGGAATACAGTTCGTGAAATAGCGGCGTAAATAATTTGTAATATTGACAGGTCGTCGTTGTAGGAAAAATTTGACTTTCGTAGGTAGAATGACGAAGAAAGTTGAAGTGATGATTATTGTGTTTACATCGACTACAAATAAAGGAGATGTGAGAGTGCTGTATTAGATATCACTAGTTCTGTATCCTAGATATCAAAAGTAAATGTATCGAAAACATTTATTTCGAAATAGTAGAATATTCAAACACTTGTAAGCAGATTTAGAAGCGCACAATTAACTTGAAAACGCACAAAATTATTTTTGCATGTGCTTCAATTTGAATTCTGAATCCATGGTACCTACTACTTAAAAAATACACTCCGACTACCTTATTTTCTTATTTCAGTGGGCATGAGCGAAGAAGTTCAATATCCACGAGTAATCAGCTTACAGAGGACGAGGGAGCTTTTTTTTAGTTTCCTTTGAAGTGACAAGAACATAACAAAGCAGAGAGGAAATAAAGACTTTATTATTCTATGATTTGAAGCGGGCAAGAAATTGATTGACGAAAATACAAAGTTCATCGTGACAGCAGTTGGAGTAAATTTCTGTGAATTTTTATTCGTGATAGTCCATACGGAATACTAAAGTTTAATTAACCACGAAAAACAAAAGCAGAAACTCTTATTTATAAGATGCCCAGTTCATAACTGAGTAAAATTCTCTTTGATGTTAGCTAAGCGTCGCATCATTTTACTAAGACCCTCAGAAATTCCGAATTTTAAATTGGATTGTTAGCCTTTATAAGAAAGAGAATTTAATGTAATAAAATATTACGGGTTTTCCTGGATGAACCATATGCTCAGATTCATGTTGTGAAACATTGAACATCGTCGTCTTCTGATGGCTTAGTCTGATTGCTTCTCTTTATCTTTACATATTCCTTTGATTTATAATGAAATATAAGTTCCGCATTTCCTATTCTATTCTGTATAATAATCTATTCTTTCATTACAGATAACTGTTTTATAAAATGTTGAATCGTGTAGTCTGGTAGTTGAGTAATCGCCCTGACGATAAAGGCAGTAAGCACCTCCGAATTGTACCAGACTATACGTTGTAACATGCCGGAAGACAAGTCATCATCATCATCATCATCATAATTATACTCGCCGCCGTCAGAACCTTAAATCTTGCTTTGTAATTTTTTTTTCTTGTTCCGTGTACCTCTGTCAGCCTGTTACTTGTTTCTAGTATTACAGAAGGTTCATATTTGCTACGATCTCAGTGCATACAAAATGGAGAAATCTACACAAAGAAATACACTAGACTTCTGATGTACGTAATAAATGCGCTAAATCTCTGAAGTTAAGTGCATAAAATCGATTCAATTCCTTGTTTGACAAAGCCAGCCAAACCTGATTCAATCACGTTAGGTTAAGAACAATTTCATTTTGTGTTTCTCTTTGTAAGATCCAGGAGACGGTATCTGGAGTTTGTTTTATGCTAGGCGAAGGAAATGTTAAATGACGAAAAAGAGGAAATCGAATTATATTCCATTGCCTTGAGTATTCTGTGGTTTGAGACTTTTGAATTCCGGTAAATTGTTCTTTGTTTTCCCTTTAATAAAATATTTGATTAAGTGGTTCTACTGCACGACCACTAATTCACTGTTTAAAGAGTCATGTCATGAATTGAAGTCGGCTGCCTTCTGGGAAGTTGCGCCCTGCAGTGTCGTAGAAATCGGCCGATATTTCAGAGATGCTTTCTGCCTTTCTTTATCACGACGACGACAACTATCAGTTTTCGGTCGATAATTTATAAATAATTAGAGCTAAATGTGTGAAATATAGGCTAGAGAACCACAAATTTACCTACAAATTCAATAATAGTTTTTTACATATCAATAATTTCAAGCATGGAGACTGCGAAGTTTGAGGTTATATCTGATAATCTATTGCAGGCGCAATTATACTAGTAAAAATTATACACTGAAATAAATTGATAAATAATATCATTATTAATTCCTGTAAATATGTAAGAAAAATTAATGATAAGAAACAAATAATGGAAAACAGTTTGATGTAGGACATATTCCTGATTCTTGTATGCAGTTCTAATTTCTCCTTGGCGTGCAACATGCCCCGTTCTACCGATATTCCTTGATTTGACCATCCTACTAACTGGTGAAAAGTATAAATTATGAATATACTATTTACTCTGTTTTCTTCAGCGTCCAATTACATATTATTTTGCGTATAGGTCTGAGATTAATACGAAGCTACTGCGAAGGGACACTTATCGTGCTTACAGCCATACACCCAGAGATCTAAACAAATTTTCCTACTTATGTTTATTTTTATGGTATGAGACACGACATTTTCTCATTATACTAAGATAATCACTCTTGGGGTCTTCTGCTGTAGCGTCTAATATTTTACAGATGCCTGGTACCTAATTATGTGTCTGGGTTCTGGAACACTTTCATGATACAAGTCAAAGCAGTGCTACATTTGGAATCCAACCCGAAGACCTCTAATTGGCTATAAGCTATTACTAATCCCGTTGAAGTCACTAATCATATATTTGTTTACCTCAGGGGCATTCACTGTTGGTCAGCAAACTGGAGCAAAACTGGTGTGTCGAATAACAAAGAAGCTGTGGACGCCTTTGTGGTGGAAATTTGTCGAAGTCGGGGGGTCATGACCGCGTCTCGCACGAGCACACACAGAGAAATAGCCTTTGTTTCTGTCATGGTATGAGCCCACAAGTCTCCCACTAAACACCACGTAGACTTCAGAGACAGAATTTGTCAGATGACTCACAATATAAACGTTTTAACGTAAAGTGGAGCCTGAAATTAAATTTGCAAGCCAAAATACTGATCAGGGCTAATGGAAGCAGTAAGCACTTCTGAAACGTCGGCCAGTTGCTACAGCACTACAAGGTACAACATCGTAAATTTTGAAGCTGCACTTCACGAAAGAACAGTTATGTACTGTGATACTAAACTGAAACCAGAAGCAGGTCCGACACCCCATTCTCCCCCGTGACACTCGGGGGTTAAGATCGCCTGATAGCTAGGCCGCATATCATAATGTTTTACTCTTATTTTAATAATAATAATAATAATAATAATAATAATAATAATAATATATTTGGTTTAGAACTATATACAGAGATCTGTGGCCGCCTAACACCAGGTTTTCACGGCCACAGTCCTTACATACGTAGCACTATTAGCACTACTGCTTACTACAACTAGTCACTAATGCTACTCTACATGACTATTCCTTAATTCCTAATACTATTTACATAACTCTTGTTGTTATTGTCGTATTGTTCTCGTGCCTTCTACCCCAGTGGCAGTTCTAAATTCCTAATTTTGACCTGTCTTTTACATCTTACTTTGTACAGAAATTTCCCTACATCCCTGACCTCCGTGTCATTCGTAGTGCTTAAAATTTTCTTGAAGGCCAACTCTTCACCAACGGTGAACCACTTGTTCCTCAGGAGCTGTTCCCTCCACCTCCCGGTTTCCGTACACTTTAATAGTATGTGAATCTCGCTTTCTGTCGCCCCACATAAAGGGCATATTTTTCCATCCATGCCCCCCCTCATCCCTCTCAGCTTCCAAATACCCGCTCTGAACCATGCCCATCCCTCCCTCTCCACCCTCGTACAGCAACCAATGTAACCCTGTCTACCCCACCCTGATTTCATCTCCCCGTACAACGCCAAAGATCTCTTTTCTCTAATTTTAGCAAAAACGTTCTGTCGTTCTATGGCGTTGCACCTCTCCTTTAAAATTTTAAGTTTATGAAGCACTGAAATTTGTTATTAGAATCCTGGTACGTTACTGGCTAGTTATTCTGTTTTACAGTTGTTGGACAAGATTCAAAAGGTTAACAAGAGGATACAAATTCTGTTATTCTTTGCTTGTTGTTACATTTCTAGTGAAATACTTTCCTTTCCAACTGTGTCGCTACTTTAATACTAGTCCAAAAACAAGAAATTCTGAATTGATGAAACACTTTCGGGCGTCTTAGCTAATAATGTGGCGGTACACGGAAACTGAATTTCTTTGAAAATACGAAGAAAGAATTGACGGGAGAACGGTGAAGTTTACACAAGAAATTCACAATCAGTATTTTTAAGTAAATAACTAAACTAATTCCATATAAAATTGTCTTTCTTGAAAACCTAACTAATTACTCGCCCAGCTAGTCAAGAAATCCCTTGGCTTTTATTGAATTTGAATGCTTGTTACCTTGTTTACAAGAGCATAAGGAACGCTTCGTAATTTTGGTAATGGCTTGTTTTCAGATGCTTTGACGTGTAATCAATCAATATCCGACGGTCTAATATATACATCCTGTTGGCATTCTTTGCTTAAAAACTAGGAAGAAACGATGTTACGAAACTAACGGTTCTCAGTGAAGTTTTACGCGATGTAGCAAAAGCCACAGAATTACAGGAGCAAACTTTGCTACATAGAAATAATATTTACGCATGAATGATAATTACACGTTTCGATACGCAGATGTGCACGTGCATTTATTTTCCCGGGACACGCAATTCTTTATTTCTTAATTCAGAAAAGGAAGCGTGGAGAAATAGTAAATGCATGGTTAAGACAATTGTCACCGACGCTCGCCAAAATATTAACGCATGAACTGAGAACTTCTCTTTTTCCCCGTTTATTTATCTATTACTTTATCTTTATTGTTTCCGCTTTATTCATTTCTCATTGTTTCCTTATATATATTTCTATATTTTTCGTTATATTCTTCATTTCCTTCTATTTTTCTTTTTGTTGTTTAATCTATTTTTGACTGTAAAATATCAGCGTTAGTTCTTCTATATATTTTGAAAATATAAAATACAGAATTTAAAAAAGTCCTCATGACATTGTCTACTGGTAAGTCCTCCTATGTCGTATTCGGGAGACCAAGAATTTTAATCTCGACATCAATATTAGCGATCAAAAGGCCGCTGGAAATTTTCTATATCACTTCCGGAAAATTTCTCGGTTAATACAAATAGAGTTTAACTTTGCCATTTACCGATCATAGTAATCTTTCTATTCGACACTACAAAGTTTCGGCCTATGCAACTGAGAAAATGTCGTTAAGGAGATTAATGAACCAGCAGACAACAGATGTTCTGACAGTGAACTATCTTCGTCAGTCCTCTTGGAGCTTGTTTTAGAAAGCCAGAAGTATTTTTAATCTGCATACTTTGTAATGTAAAAGTAATATGCTCGTAAGTCGTCATTTTAAGAAGATTACAGATTGCAAAAGTATCAGTAATTTTATTTTCTTCTGCTATAAAGTTCGTTCTCAGTAAAATGCTGTGAAATAAATGCGACCAACAGACTGTACTCTGCCTGGACGTACCACGACACTTTGTTCAAACGGATAACTTTTTCGAATGCAAAACTGTGTGTGTGCGTGCGTGCGTGCGTGGTGGGGACTTGAGGGAAAACTAGAAGAATTGCTCCTACGAGACTATTCGCCTTGATGAATGTTAACTTGTTTCCTGTATCGCTTTACAATCCTCTCTTTGGAATTACCAACGATTTATAAACCAGTCTTCCATTTATATACCCCTGATCGTCGAATCACCTCTTTGCAAAGCTTTTGAAGAACTTCGTGTGAGTTACTTATTTTAGAAAAGTTAAATTACATTCAAATATTATGAACGTCAGCTTTCTAAGTCTAAAAAGTCTTCAAAAAGATTTTTAAATAATATAAAATACATAACTGAAAAGAAAAACGAATACGTGTCTAATTACTTTTATCGCAAACATAGTAAGAATTTTCGTAATTTCCACCCTCGGCGTAACTTAATTTAACACGACACCCACCAAATCAGTAAGAGCCGAAACCCTAATCAAGATGCATACTTTACATGAACAAGAGTCTCGTTTCTTTGTGAGTTCACGTTAATTGGCTGACTCTGCGTTAGGTAAAGACATTAGGTGGGCTGCGTCCCACTTTGAATTCTTGCTTACTAACTTTGCTCATTAAAATTCTGTGAGATGAATAGGCCACAGCTTCACTCAAATTCTGTTTGAGCGGTAATCGACGGCCGCTTCATGTCGTGGGGAAGGGGTAGGCTACCGAAACTACGGACAGCTACAGGACTGTTTAATAAGCGCAGCAAGTAAAGTAATTAGCATGAAAATACGTTAGGGGGCCGCGGGATAAAACAGGCACAAGAGCGGACCCCTTCAAAACAGGCAGGTCTAACATAACGCAACCTCTGAGGTTATATCAGCGTCAATGTTTTTCTTCTGGGTTGTAACGCCGTGTGGACTTGGACACTGCGTAGTATTGGCTCCCTGGAAAGGTTCACTGTATGAGATGTAGTCTTATGGGGGGGGGGGGGGGGGAAGAAAAAAAAATTCGTAACTTACGTTTTTGTTCCTAGTTTCACACTAATCAGTTAATGTCTACAGTAATAATGTTCGTATTTTAGTGACGTAAAGGAGAGACATCAGAAGGAAGGAAATGAATGAAATGAAAGGAAGGAAAATAAGAAAGCCTATAATTCTGCAGATGACATGAAGTAACAACACACTCGAAAGAATTTTTTATTGTTATAATTACCAATGCTGCTTGGAAGCCACAACATTCACTAGTGGATTTGACACAAAATTTTCTTTCATTAAAACAGTGACATTATCTTTTTCTTTACTTACAACCCAATAATAAACTTTAAATAAAAAACCTTATTTTATATTTATTTATTTTCATACATCATTTAACATGAAGTGTAAATGAAGGAAATCTTTTTTCTGCAATGTCTAATTATATATTAGTCTTTATGCATTTATAATTGAAAGGATTCGCCATTCTACATGCGGATATGCAAACAATCGAGAGAAAATGGAAGTTCTGAAGGTAAACAAATGCCGGAGGATTAATCAGGACCGATGTTCGTGCATGTGAACGGCCGTCTACCGAAACCTTGCCACATGCCTGAGATTTCATGTTCACAGAAATATGAAGATGGCTGTCTTCTAAGACGTTGAACAGTTTGGTCTGAGACAAAATCCCACAAGACAACCGCCTCTTCTCATGCAAATTTACTCCTGGACCCAACGCCACTACGTCCTTGCTGCTCCAGTGCTTTCGACCGTCTAAGCAGCGGCTCTGTTTTCAGAAACCTGAAAGGCACAGGCCTATTGTTTCCCTGTTACGTGGATCGTGAGCGACATCTGAAGATCTTCTTCTGTCACTACACACAGATGACCGACGTAATTGAGATTTGAGGTTCTCACGACGTTCAGTTTTAAATTGGTTGTCTTCTGGGTTGCAGCGCCGTGTAGCCCCGTAGAAGTTTAACAGCGTTTCCAAGGTCTTTGCTTCCTCCATCATCAGGACGATGGCTGCCATACTACGTGGTGCAACAATCCAGAAGACAGGCATATTCATGTTCGCAGCCATGAGAACTCGAATCGTTCTTCCAATTTGTATTATTCCTTGAAAATGGTCGACGCACTATTGATTTTCAGTGCTTTGTAAACTAATAGTGATGATAATGTTTATTTATCTAAATAATAAGAAACGCATTCCGAACGTATTATGAGTCCTGTCACCCAGTAAGGACAAATGCGTCTTCATGATTGCTCTTGCGTCCTTCAGGCGACTTGTAGAAGGTTATTTGTGCATTTACGTTATTAGAACAATGGGACCTTACATCAGTATCAAGTAGGTCTCTTTGCGTATAAATATATTGCGAGAAAGTAGTCCAGAGAGCTATTTCCAAACTCACACACATCAGAAACTGGAGCAGGTAAATGTTTGTACGTACGGTGAGGTCAGGGGTTTGCAGTCTCTTAGGGATCCCAGTGTTAAGGCCGCCTCACTAAATGCATGCAGTTATACCCAGGAAACAAAAAAACCAACGCAGTAAGGGACAAGCGATCAGAAATGCCGGATTTATCTGAGTTAGAATAGAGGCTAATTCACATGCAGACGGCCTGATGAGTTGTGGCTTAAGCTCCTTCTGGATGCTTGAATCTCTTGAAGGGAATACTTGGTTGTTGCCAGATATCTTACCAGATTCTTTCCACCTCTTCTGTGTATGTATGTTACAGTCGAGCTATAAAATCCGGTTCTTTCAGAATGCGTAAGAACATTCAGCAAATTATGATAGATGTATGTTATATTTCCTAGGCATGTGAGATTTGAGGTTCCCACGGTGATGAACATATCAGTTGCGGTCTTCTGGGCTGCAGATGGTTGCCAACGTTACGGAGGACGTTAGTAACCGTCTAAGAACGCAAGGTATCATAACGCAGAAGAACAGCATTGCCAATACAGTGAATGATCTCGGTAATGATATGGCCCACTGCATTTTTCTTATTACATTTAGAGGCGTTCGAGTTTTATCAGCGTCGGTATGTCTGTCTGTATTTGCCCCGGTCAAGTGTGCCTCTTGTCATCACATAGTGTTCTTTGTTTATATCAATCTGACCGCAGAGACCTTACTTCCTACTGGTCTTTTCATAGATAAATAATCTAGTTTATTCATAGACAAATGTAAAGAATCGACTTGCTTAGTAATTACGTTTTCTGTATTACACAAAAGTGCTAAACATATAACCGTTTTAGTTTTGATGAACAGATGACAAATGCTGAAATGTCCCAATAAAATGAGTAACCATAACAAACCTCACAGTAAGAAAATTACTCCATTGTTTCATGTACGGTTATGAAACTGCGGTTATAACGCTGGCCTTGTAATCCTGGGGTCTCGGGTTCGATTCCCGGCGGTGCCCGAATTTATAACTTGTGTTGGGCAAGGCCGTGGTCTAGGCAACACGGAGTTTTCCTCCGGGGGCTTCCCCGGTTTCTCCGTGGCATCCCAACAATTGCTCCATTCACACACAGAAGAAGGCAATGGCAAACCACTTCTGGATCATCTGCCAAGAACGTATATGAACAGGTCCCAGTCCGAGAAAAGGATGGAAGGATCCTGTTCATATGGACCTGTCGTCAGACAGAACACTAAATAAATAAAATAAATATAAACATAACTGGTTCTTTTGGAAACCACAATATTGTGAAGACAAGTTGTGAAAATTTCTGCCCGCAACCAGCCACAGTTTTATTTTGGTAACATAGTGTGTCTGAACCGTCATTTCCATGATTAAAGCCTTTAGATTCTCCGAATATAATTGTCATACAAATGTTCAGATAACACGCACTAAGGTATTTCCAGTTGGCACCCAAACGTTGAATTTTATCTCATTGAAACATCCGTTATCTTCTTTGCAAACTTCATCCAAAAGTACGGAACATAGATTGTTTAATCAACAAATGACATTAGTATTTTGTTTTGTTGTATTGTTTTAAAACTTTTACCTGAATTTTGTATGCCTTTGTAAATGTACAACAAAACAACGTTAACCCTTTGAAGCCGGAGCTCATCTAAATAAATTAAAAATTCGATCCGTACCTCAAAGAAAACAACGCTTCACCATTATAAAGATTAACAGGTTAACGCTGTTTATGGAAATGATTGAAGTCCGTAAATACATTCTGTAGAAAAAAGCGCAGACTTACAGATTGTTGAAGGTGATATACATAAATCACCAATGTGATCTACGAAACAAGTTGGAAATAACTCAAACGTGGAGGTCCCCAATACTTAACGTGGTGAATATTTTTAAATAGTTACAGGTTCAGACGTAGTAAAAGGATTGATGTCTTCTAGGTTGTTGCGGTGGCCCTGATGATAGAGGCAGCACGGAACTCTAAAAACGTCGGTTGACGTCTATCAGACTACTTGGCGCAACAACGCAGAAGACAGCAATCTTCAGACTTGCCGCCGTGGAAAACTCAAATCGTACTTAAGCATAGTAATTTCATAACACGCTGACTTCCGTGAGAGTCGGCAGTCGGTCGACGCGATAGACATCGGCGAGTCACAATGTTCATGCACTGAGGATTCCTTTTGCCAGTGTAGTATAAGGGTCACAGGTGGGACACGGCACGATACGTAAGCCCAGAAAAATCGCTCGGTGAAAACGTGGCAATATTTTGTTTTCTAATACGACTAATAGTTTTAGAATGAATAACATTTAAATTACGATGTACGCTACTGAAAATTATATAATTGTGCCTATTCACTTCTATAATGAGAAAATTCACCAATCAATAATGAATATCTAAATATATTTTAAGAATCTTTTGTAAAAATGTTTTACTATTAACAAGCATTTATATTTTAGAGTAGTATACCACATTTACAAATCCTCGGAGATAGATTGCTCTATGCAAGAGAAAAAGTTTCACGTGTCATAATTAAACACCACGACGTGTTCAGTTTATGTTCGGAGTGGAGGTATGTTTCCAGGAATTCCTCGGCCCTAACTGGAGGTAATTTCTTATGTATTTTTGGGATTTACAATTGCGTTTTAGATTGTAGACGAAAGAATAACATTTTCTGAACTAAAAATAACAGCTGTCTTCAGTATTTATTAGGGTATTTAAACGTGGGGTCTTGAATAGGTCTGGGAGTTCTTTGTCTGTTTGAAAACATGATTATTTGGAAAGAAATTCACTTCAATCCATTTATGGAACGTGTGAAATGGTGAAGTCTGAATGGAATGTGGGCGTCGTTTTGTCGAGCATCCGATGCCTGAAGGGGGGCGGGGTATGTTTTCAGTTGAGTGGATCTTATACAGGTATATTCCTGGATAGAGCAGTGGCAGCACTGAATGGAATTACTGTCTTCTTGTGACAGATGCAAGCTGCAGTATCGGCTTAGCCGTTGGCTTGAAAGCTGTTTCGAAGCCATATTTTGATTTAAAGACCTGCAATGGGACGACATTCGTTGCTTTGTGCTGATATTTACTCGTATTACACAGTATTAGATATACTGTGTGCGGATGAATTAATGTGTTGAATAAGCTGTGAACTGCCGGAAAGGGGAAATACACCAACTTCATGGTTGGGCGCAGACATAAAACTCCCGCATTATAAAAATAGCATTACGAGGTGTCGCACAACGTTAGAGAAATCGGGTGATGGGTTTTGATTTGTGTCTATTGGCTCGATATAGGTACCAGTGGCGGGTTCTCTTACAATACATTAATGAACCTTCGGACTTAAAACAAACGAGACGTTTTATGTCCAACTGAGGGAGGGTCAGATTCTAAACAGAGACGCCATGGAATTGATTTTCAGACGAACACAGTGCAATAGATATTTAACCTTTTCATGCTGTAACTCGTATAAATAATATTTGAGAATCCAGTCCGTAAATCAACATCCTCCTTTCAACATTACGAAGGTTAATTGGTTAATGCTGTTTCTGTAAATAATCGCTGTTTATAATGATAATTACCTGAAACCCATAAATATAGTATGTGGAGTTACTGATTGTTAATGCAGGTGGTACATATAATTACCACAATAATTTAGAGGGTTAAATACCTATTCTGAATTTGTATTGAAATTATTTCGAAGAGAGGCAAATTCAGCAATTTTATTAGACTCCAATGAACACCATATAAACAGTTTTGATTTTGAAGGGAGCTGAGTCCTGGATACATAAAATCTAAACAGTATTACACTCTCAGATTATTTCGATAGCGTTTTCAGTGTTCATAAACTTTGCTATCTTCAGTGTGAAACAGATTCAGTGACGAATAAGATAACAGCGTTTGCGCACGTCAAGTTTAGTTTCCGTGCGCGTTCCATCTACTAAACAAAACGACGCCGTGCAGCGGCGTCCAGTAGCAGTCGCTAGTCTGTGAGAGAAGCGTCGGTCCAAATCGCCACTCGCATCCAAGACATCTGAGACGTCTTTCGCGCGTCGGTTCTTTCTCTACGCCAGAATAGAATTATACTAGCACATAAAACAGCGAAAGTGATTTTGAAAATCGACACGTCTTGAAGGACGCTGCTTGATGAACAGTAATTACTTATAAATTAATGAAATCATGAATATTTGACGTCCTCATGTGTTTCAACCGTTAAAGTTGAATTAAGTTAATTAATACAGGACAAAATAATTTATTTAGATACAAAAATTAAAATTAAACTAACTCTGTAGTGTTATAGTGCTTTGAGTTTATCGTATTATATACAATTTTATATTATTATTTTAAAGATATTTAATATGTATGTTTCTAAACGAATGTATGAACGTATATTACAGTGAAAAGTCAGTATCATTAGTCTCGTCAGTGAACTTAATATTTTTACAAGTTTCCACCTGAATTTATAAAGGAGGTGATATTTTTAGGCCTTTAAGAACAACTGTGTAGCGTATAATGTTACTGGAAAAATGAAATCTTTTACGGACGAACTCAAAAGATTTATTTCATTCATGCTGTGTTGTTAAGACCATAAACAGAGGACCCCAAATGTAGAGTCTTGTTGTAGTGACTTTGAAATATCATATTAAATCGGACGACTCCAAACATCTTGTTGGTCCAGACTTGATGATAGTTTTAGTTTGCTGAATTGAGAGAATCCGTGGTGATTAGGAGAAGAACTGCAATGAAGAGCTGCTTCGGATTGGTGATCTGCTTCGACGCGTTTCCAGAGCCCTGCGAAATTTGGAAAGCAATTTAGAAGAAATAAAAAACAAATTAAGGTATGCAGTATGTGACATGAATTTTATAGCTGTGTTTCTCAAATTCTTGCTGTGTGATGTTTAAGATCAATAGTGGTATATTTTGGAAGTACTGAAGTGAATTAAAACAGAAAATTATTAACATATAACAAGAGTAATATCATCGTGATAATTATAATTTGTTAATGAATTATGAAGGAAATTTTATAATTTATAACTTCGTAATTTGTTATAACCAACTACCTGACCAACTCCGTGACACAGTCTACGTCCTGAGAATTTAACAATAGCTCATCTATTCAAGAATTATTTCGCAGTATGAAAGCCGAAGTTTCATTACCCTCATCACAAAAGCCCGCTATGGGACCTTATCTTGAGCCAGTTAAGTCCAGTCCACACCCTTTCACCCAATTATTTTCAGGTTCAGTTCAGTATTATCCTGTCATCTCCGCCTATGTCTTCAAAGTAGTCTCTCACCTCAAGTTTTTCAGTCAGAATTCTGTACGTATTTTTCATCTTTCCATGCGTAGAACATATGCTTCATAAAATTTCAAGAATTTCTTGACTATGTGAGCAATTCTTTAGCTCCTAAACAAGCACTAGGTCTGTGACTTTGGTTAATTAAGCATTGCCTTCATTAGCGTTCGTCGAAAATGTTACATTACATTTAATTTGCCTAACATTGTTTAACTGTATCGATTTTATAGGACGGCAGTTAGTTAAACAGTTACGTTCTGGCTGTAGTTTGCGCGAGTAAAAACTATGGGAAACTTTAAATTTGTCGGTAATAACCTCAGGCTGTCGTACCATCCTCATATTTTAATTTGATCACGTGGACAATATTTATGAGATATGAAGTTCACACTGGGGTGAAGTTATCCGTGGTGCTGTTCTGGGTTGTGAATCCGTGTGGGCATCGACTTTACTGAGGGACATACTGCCTCCATCTTCAGGTACTTCAGCCAAACTGTAAGACCAAAACTGACAATTTAACTTTTATATTAAACCTCGTTACTGTCGCAGCAGCGTTAAAGGTTGGCATTGTAGGCTTTTATTTGATGATAGGAAAACAGAAAGTAAAATTTGGTATGACCTCTAGTAGCATGAAGTTTGTACCAAGATTCATGAATATCCGTCATCTGATTTGGGTATCACAGATACAGACATTTTGGCATCAGAAAATACATCTCTGGGCCTGTGATATGAAACACATTTTCATGTTGGTTTGGTTATACTCACAGAGGACTGCTCTCGTAATAGGCTACGTGACAAAATGTAAGCTACTATTTTACAAGCGAAGTTATCATGGCAGAACTTTAGATATACTTTAAATGACGTATACCAGCATGGTCTAACTGGCGGCTAGTAAGCCATACCCGGCCCCAGACCACTTGTAACTAAACCTGCGAAATTATTCCTTAATTTATTATTGGTTACTTCAAACTCGTTTGTATTTACTGCGAAGAATCTTTAAATTTTTGTTTTGTTTTTGGTAGTCTTCTCTTTTACGTACAAGTGCCACACTTGTTGTGGACTTGAAACCCTAGCATAAGATGAAAGTTTCTCTGACAGAAAGTCGGGCACAGGGTATTACAAAAGTAGATTTAGAAAAAATGATAACTCTGTTGCAGTTCTATATTTGAGCATATACTGTAAGAATGATTATATTTTTTATAATAATTGACATTTTTGAATAAGTATTGTTAAGGATTACAAATGCTGACTGTTAATTTTCAAAAATAATGTTAAAAGAGATTTTTAGTCCGAGGAAAGGAAACTGATGAACCAATACGACAAAAGTGACATTCGGCTAATTCTTTAAATTGTTTTTCTGTGTTGAAAAGGGTGGGAAAGAAATACGCAAGCGAGAAAATCTGAGTTTGAATAATTGTAAGAACGGGGTAAGTACGAAAGAGAATAGGGGATAATTAAACTAATGAAATCATTCCCCGTTGAATTTCAATGAACATTCATCATTAGTCATTACAAAATACGGGATATAGAATAGAAATTGAGTATTTATATTAATTTTACCCGTCCAGTAATTTTATAGGACAACAGTGACTTTAGAGGCTGGTGTTAAGAAATATGAAGATAGTTCCACTTCGAAATCGTAATCGGTCTTTGTCGGTTTTAATCCTCATTCGAGAAATGTTTTACTTCGTTAAATATATAATGGAATTTTCACCCGGTCTTATTTGAAGACAACTAAGTTTAAGATCTTTTTTTTTTTGGGGGGGGGGGCGTGTTTTATGTGAATGCACGAAATTATGGAGAAATAAATGTTATTTCCGAGGTCTTCACGTTCTCGTGATTCATTAGGCAAATAGCATTCCTGAATTTTCAGTATCCCTCTAAGATTCAAATCTCGAGAAATAAGTAAGATTTGTAGAGTGACGCTTTTATGGAAAACAGATCGACCTACGGAGGTGTTATGGAAACATGGACTTTCTCCGTTCAGTTCCTTTTTCTACTTCGATTCCTCATCTCAGGCTTTACCCATCGTTATTTATCTTTCGTCTTTATCTTATTCTCCACCATCTCTTGTTCTCTTTTCTTGCAGTAAACTTATTTTTCTTTCATTTTTGTCGTCAGTGTCTCAAAGAAACGCGCTACGGCATCATAACGGAGTTCTGTACAAAATAACGTGCGACCGAGACTCTGCCACTACAAGGTTAAAACGACGGTCTTAACGGGGTGACATTTGTTTCGTTAAGTCCGTGTAGCTTTACTGATAACGTAACTGAAGTGACGTAAGAAACTCTCTGGTAAATTAGAGGAGATATTAATAAAAGGGTTTTTACTAAATAAACGAAAGCAATAATTATAATAAAAAATTTGTTGGTTTTTAAAAAGGACATGATTCTTTATCATTCGCAATTTTAACGTTAAGTATCTACCGTGTAATGATTTTATTGTGTCAGAGTATTGTCTTCCATAGAATAAGAATGTGTACTAACCCCTCAGTAGCAATTAATATACGAATTGTAATTTATCGATAGCAGTGGTATTTCGATCTTAAAACTTTGTTGTATGTAGGATTTGTGGTTTCTAAGGCGGTGTGTCTGAAGATGGGAGTCTCCTGGATTGTAGCGCCGTGTAGTCTGATATAAGTTTAACTTCGTTTCATAGGTTCTTGCTGCCTCCATTATCAGGACGCTACAGCCAAGAAGACAGTAATCTTTGTTTCATATATTAGTAATGTCCCTCTTTTAAATGCAATAATAAGTTCACTTATTGAAACTCATACCCCGTTTAATTGTTCATAATACTGAAATCGAAATGGTAGTGATGTAATTGCATTACATCCATATTTATAATTCTTAAATGTTTACATTGTATGCAATAAAGGAATAAATATTTATGTTGGTATTTTGGATGATAATGCTGTGTGAACGTGTATGCAGATACCAACGTTTCGGAGGAAAGTACTATTTTGATTATGAAAGCTGAACGCATTAGGTATTCACAATAAAAACATAATATTCTATTACTCAGGTCGTAAATATACAAATTTTTATCCAAATTAAGTAAGAGATTTATCTCGAACATCAAACATTAGATTTCTTGTATATTTTCTCTTCGGGTACCGCTAAGTTTCAGTACGAACCGACTAGAGCCAGGGCGAGTGATTTATAATATTTGATTCTAGAGCTAGGGCGAATAATTAATTAAATTATTATTATATTTTACTACTCTGTCAATAGCTCAAGCTACATAGCATCGAATAATAGGACGATAAATGAACTAGCCACGGTGGTCTAGCGGTCAGAACACTAGCCTTGTAAGCCTGGGGTCCCGGGTTCAATTCCCGGTGGTGCTCAAATTTATAACTTGTGTTGGGCAAGGCCGTGGTCTAGGCAACACGGAGTTTTCCTCCGTGGCATCCCAACAATTACTCCATTCACACACAGAAGAAGGCAATGGCAAACCACTTCTGGATCATCTCTGCCAAGAATGTATATATGTATGAGCAGGTTCCTGACAACCTGAAGAGGTTGGAAGGATCCTGTTCATGATATATGGACCTGTCGTCAGACAGAACACTACAAATAAATAATAAATGAACTAGAAAGTATGTGGTAGGAATTAACTGTAGCCGAATTTAAGGTAGGCCTACTATCCCTGCATCTACTTGGAGAGACTGAGCAAAACCAAGAAGAACTTCAGTATAACCGGTCTCCAGGCTAAGGTCTGAACCTGGAATCTTCATAATACAAACCCCTAGCCACATCCTTCAATTTCAGTGTATTTTGCTACTTAATTATAATTCTGTTCTATGTGTCTGCTTCCGATAACGTGGGTTAACACGTTTAGACTTAATGAAAAGCTGCCCCAAAATGATATATTTAAGTATGGTTCACAATATAATGATATTCCCAAGGTTATCGTCGCACTGAGAATTGAAATTCGTATGTATTTGTGGGCACAGGTTATTATTTGATGCGGGATCTGAAACAGAGACGAATAAAGTAATTACATAGGAATCTATTTAAATACGAAGGGAGTGTCGCTTGCAACAAGTGGCTCGTTTATTCCATCACGAATTCAAAGATTTATTGAATGATAAGAACAAAGTGAAATAAGTTTCTCATTTTTTTTGAAACTTTGTTCTTTTAGCTCCAATTCCTGTGTTAGGTTTTTTTATTTTAGCTTGGCTTTGCTCTGTTACTGTTATTTTTAATATTGCTATTATATTTAAGCGTACTGTCCTGGTGGGTAACGGGAGAATTTTGCCGTGTTGAGGTATCGGTTTAAGTTCAGTGTCACCGCTGTATAGTGCAAGCTGCTGATAGCATCGTTAAATAAACCACAATTGAAACATTGAAATTGTATACCGGTGCACATAACCACAGATGCTGGCACACCTTAACCCAAAACCAACCAATGAATATAATCTGCATCCAGCTCCGAACAATACATTTTCATAAAGAGAGACACAGTAAATTTTGCTGCTATTCTGTCGTCCCTCTGTCCGTCACGGCAACATCATCATCAGCTAATTTTAATAGTATGCGAAGACATTTTTGCAGAGTCAGAAAACCACGGCGTAAATGTGAGGATAATATTAAAACATATATGATTAATTGATTTTGTTTTTAACAAGGCACGCACTTTGTAACTAGACGAAAACTGCTCGCTTTGCAATTCAATGTTCTACTGTGGAACATCAAATGTTCGCACGAACAAAGCCCAGTGATTAGGAATTGTTCTCAAAAACGTTTGTCGTGCAATAATCTGATAATAGTGTTCGGAAATATTGTTTGCCTTTTTCTGTGTCTAGCTTGAGACAAACTATGCAATACCAGTCTTACCGGAAACATAATTAACCGTAAGGGGAATTCAACGTCTCATTTCCTGAGCTGTGAGTCTAATGAAGGTATTTTCCGTTTGTTGCGTTGTTCCGGTCCAAACATCCACATAACAAATAAGTGGATATTCCGATACAGAAGAAACAAATAGCCTTCACGTGAACTGGAATGACGAACTTCCGGTAAGTTCATTTCATAAGTCTAAACATATAGCTCCGAACAACAAAGGAAATCGAAATATATTTTACTGGATTAAGAACGTACTTATCGTTACAGAAGGAACAAGCTTTAACTCTGTCTTGTATAGTTTACCTTTTGGTTGCAGCAGTCAGATTCAAACCACATATGTCACAGATTGTCGTATTTAATATCCCATTCTGGCGAAGTTATTGGCGCATCAAGATAAGAATTAAAATGCATTAAACGACGGATACTGTGGTATATACAATACTATGGGTATCATAGAACAAGCAAATAAAGTTTGGAGAATACCGGTAAAGAAAACTTATAAATGAACGATACAAACAGAGAGAGCAATAACCTAATATTTGAAAATGCGTATCAACATACTAGAATGCCAGAGTGCTGCACCAACACAACACCACAAACATACAGGATACCAGGATATCAGAAACAACAGAGCTACAAATAACTTCAATAAACACTAATAATATAAATTAAATACACACCCTAAAATAATATAACACACAGCAATTATCAATATTATCATTTCATTTCAGGAATAGGCAAACCAGTTAAAACAAGGCTAGATACGACAGGATACGAAATGATAAGGGGACAAGGTATATAAATAATATTTGCGACTTTTTGCCGAATTTTCACACACACAGTGTATGTTTATGTTAACCTTACAAGCAGAGCGACAGCTGGCTCTAACGGCAATAATAATAAACACAGACGTTGTCCGAAGTATGATTTTACAGAAACGCAGGAGGAGTGGTACAACCTGATTTCAAAATCAGTAACTCTGTCAAGAATGACAGAAAAATCTAAAGTAAGTGGTACATAAAAGACTCAATTTTATTCGAAACTTTAACAATGTACCACGTGTATTTTAACACTGCATTACCTACTCAGTTTTAAAATAAAAATTCAAGACCCTGTGATTTTTTTAAAGAGGTGCTTATGAAGATGGCTGTCTCCTGGGTTGTAGTGTCGTGTAGTCTGGTGGAAGTTCGCCAGCTTTCGGACTCAATACGCATATATTTTTTACACTGCCAGAAGTCAAATGGTGATTTTAAAAATGTATCATGCACCAACCAGTTGACACCTGCCAGATACAGACATTACCTTCAGCATCAGAGGGTCAAAGCAGGTGTATCCTTAAACATTGTGCATGGTGTGATATGTAAATATCAGAGGAACCTATAAATTTTAATAGAAGTTTTTTTCTGTGTGACGAATAAGCAAAACAAAAAGACTTATAACTAACTAACTAACTAACTAGATGGCTTACCGAACGCGAAGGTTCATCACCGAATTAACCAAAGCCCTCCACCGGACCCTGTCCTGGGCCAACAAAATCCAGTCACCTTCAACTCCTATCTCCCATAGATCCCGCCTGACATTATCCTCCCATCTATGTCTAGGTCTCCCCAGCGATCTCTTCCCCTCAGGCCAATACCCGGTGCACACCTCTTGTCCCATCCATGCGCGCTACATGCCCAGCCCATCTCATTCTTCTCGACTTAATCACCCTGACAATACTGGGGGAGGAGTACAGATTTTTAAGCTCATCATTATGCAGTTTTCTCCACGCCCCATCGTCTTCCCTCTTAGGCCCAAATATCCTCCTCAACACCCGATTCTCAAACACCTACAATCTGTGTTCCTCCCTCTGAGTGAGTGACCATGTTTCGCACCCATACAAAACCACAGGTAAGATTATTGTTTTGTGTACTTTAACTTTCAGGTTCTTAGAAATCAGACTGGAAGATAAAATATTTTGAACTGAGAAGTAGCAAGCATTTCCAGAATTTAATCTCCTCCTAACTTCCTCATGAGTGTCATTTTCATTTGTTATTGTTGTTCCCAGATATTTGAACTTTGTAACCCTTTCAAAGGATTTATTAGCTACCCTAAGGTAATTTTACCCGCCTGTCTTCTGATAACGAGATACTAACATGTACTTAACTTTTTCTGAATTTACATCTAGCCCCCAAAAAGACTTATAGGGAAAATAATTCCATACTGTGTGTAACGTGATACCTCTGTCTGATTACCTGTATATGACAGAGTTATGTCTGAAATTAATATAGATTAAAATGAATGAGATATGCAGAATCGAAGGGAAATATTTTTTTATGGGGTTTTCACAATTCTATTCTCGTTTGTTTGACAGTCGACAATATACAAAGCAAATGTAGATACAGTGCGCTAGAGCCGGCGGGACATAACAGCTTCTGGTCTGTGCAGATGATATTAATACACTGGGTGACAACATAAATATCAGATAAAATCCAGAAGCTGCATTGGTTGATGGCGAGGGAGCTGGTACAGAAATAAATGCTGAGTTGTCTAAGTACATATATCATAACTCGTCACCAGAATGCAGATCAGAATTGTTATACAGAAGCTAACAGATCCTTTGAAAATTTGGTAAAGTCCAAATATTTGGGTACGACGTTAACAAATAAGAACCGAATTCACGGGGAGGTTAAGAGCAGACTGAATGTGGCAATGTTTGCTGCCATTGGTTCAGAATCTTGTGTCTTCCCGTCTGATATCTGAAAACGCAAAGGTTAAATTTATAGAATTATAATTTTTATCTGTTGTTCAATTTTGTTGCAAAACCTATTCTCTCACGCCAAAGAACGACAATTTTACGGTTTTTAAAAACAGGGTGCTTGGAAGAATATTTGGACCTAAGAAGGACGACGTAGTTGGAGGCTGGAGAAAACTGCGTAATGACATTTTCTAGTTCCATAAAAGACGAGGTTGTCTGAACGTTGAGTATAGAGTTCATGCTAAGCATATTCTCCTTCGTTATCATCTGGATTTGTTGTTGATATCGTATGAAAACAAAGTGACATCTTAGCTTATCGCTTTGAAGTGCTCTATAAAGGTCGTGAAATCGTCATGAATTCGAAGACTGATTAATTTCCATTGGCGGCGAGAATTGTTTGTTTTTGACCGTAACGCCGACAATTCTAAGTTCTGCAGGTGGCGACTTGTCCATATGGAACTTAAGAGCCGATAACAGAGCAAGAAGTTCTGGCAAGAATTTTCAATGCTTGTTTCTATCAAGTGGTCCGTCGACTAGTTTGTACGCTAGCGTTAGGCCAGTTTTAAGAGTTTTTAAAATACGGGTGACGAAAGTATTCAAATAACAGGGATGAGAAATGAATACTGGTGAGAGGAAAGAATGAGACAATAGTACAAAAGGGATGAAGGAAATTATGGAGGGGGGAGCTCCGGATGAAAACGGGAAACACATTCCAGTTGAATGTCAACAGGACATTTAAACTAACAATAAATAACTATTTGCGGTTAATAAATATAGATATGCATCTAAAATGTGCTTAAAATATATTTCACATAATGGATGTGTAGAAACATAATTTCTTCGACGCTTTATTACCTTAATAAGTTATACCACCTGGAACTGGAAGATTATTATGTCTGGTAAAGTGAGAAAGTGATAGGGGAAATGGTCGTGGATGATGCATGTGAACTCTCCGACAAAATGTGTGGAAAGACTGTAAAAAACTACAGAACTAATCACGATAACCTCTCACTGGTCCGAGATCTAAAGCCGGTAATAATCACTCAAATTGTGATTTGTCTTAAACTGTTCAAGCACGCAATACGCCATACTAATAAAGTGCTCATTTATATTATGCACACAGAGATACAAGATAACATGGCGCAGATATCTGACCGTAATATCTTTCCAAATACCCAGTATCTACAGAGTAAACAAAACGTCCTCTGGACCCAGTTTCTTTTGTAAACACGTGTTCGTAACTTATGAATTCCTCTTCTTTAATTTGTTCTGTAGACAAAATTTCAGGTTCTCACGAAGCGAAGCTGTTGAAGATATCTCTCTTACGGGTTGTAGCGCCGTGTAGTCTGGTAGATCAACAACATTTCAGAGGTTCTTGTGCCTCCATCATCAGAGCGTGGAATAATACATGTATTGAATTAAGAGAAACTACGTACTTTGCAAATCTTTGTTTTTTTTTAAATATCTACAAGTTGAATTCTACAAAATGGGCATGCAATTTTAAAATGTACGTAAATTTTATTTTACCCTTTGTTTTGTGTTGTTTTAAGAGATTATGTTTTACTGGTATAAAGGAAATTAAGCTAAATTGACAAACAGTATGTAAAGAGAGTTACTTGAGTCTATAAACTAAATTAATGACGTTTAGTGTATTTACGTACGTTTGTGTCGTTTGGTTTTCATTATTGATTAACTAATCCAAAAATCTGAACATATTTCAACAATTATGAAACACATCATCAAAGAATCCATCACATTTTAAATATTAAAAGAGACGATTGTGATATTGTATGGCGGGACCTACTGTGAGTGTGTGAAATTCAGACACACATCCCTTAGGACCTTGCGCAAGGTTTGTCAAATTTTCGTTGACCAATCAGAATTAAGGGCCAAAACTGAACGTTGGAGTAACTCATGAAGTTTCGAAAGTCCTCTGATTGCATTATCGTCACTTTCTCATGCAGAAAACTAAAAATAGGCAATGATGGGGCTCTTTTTTTTACAGAAATTCGTTTACCCTCTTTTATTTTTGGAGCAGTGTTGTGCATTGCTGTTACCATGCCAAGCGCCGAACGTAGCTTTCCAAAGCTTAATATAATTAAGACATCGATTAAGAGCGACAGGAACTGTCGGACTAGTAGAGATTTTACTTCGACTTAAATAGGATTATAGGATTTTAAAGAACGGTCTACGATATTTGTTACAATCGAACGGCTATGGAGTTGTACCCCCCCCCCCCGGTTATGCTATTTTTCTCAGACTAAGGAGATAAGTGTTATTGATATTACTGGCCAAAGTAATTGCAAAATTGATGTGTGTAATTGATACGTGAGGCTTTATCTACAGCCTAGTACGAAATATTATTTACTGTGAATTTTTGATGTAAAGTGCACTGATAAATTTAATAGTTTGGAATTATATTATTATTTTAAACAATGTGAAGGTATCTTCTGAGTTTCATCGCCTTCTGGACTTGTAGGTAGGTAAGAACGCTTAAGAGGAACAAACTGCCTTCATCCACACGACAGCCTGGAAGTTTCCTTCGAAAATTTGGTGTCTACGTACAAGTTCACACGCCTTCACCGCAAGAAGACCAAAATCCACTTCTTCAATACAGGGAGAACTTCGTATGTCATAATGTAAAGACGTTCTTTGTCACGACATTTTGAACAATGTAATTTACATCTCAGGTATCCAGCCTTCCTTAAAAAAACAATTAAATTGAAGTTGATTACGAGATGACCGAAGATTTGAGGCTTAGAGCTGAAATTCATGTTACGGAAAAGTCAGAGCGCGACGTTTATGCTACTGGGATTTGCAACAAGAGCAGAGTACTTCTGTTGTACCACGTTTCCATTTATATTGTAACCAGAGTCGTCCATGGTTCGAATTCTGATGAATTTTACATGAAGAAAGAACACTGGCGACCGTAGTCGCAAAAATCTATTAACATTTCTACCAGCGGCGTGAAGGCTTCAAGCCGAGAGACACCCAGAAGCCATAGCTGGAAAGTTGAGAATTTAAGATTTTGCAGACAATGTACGCTTATGAATATAGGAGATAGTTAGCCAAACTGCGTATTATAGAGCTTAATAATGAGTTTAAAGTTGTGTTTTATGGGGGATTTCGCTACATGAATATTTACCTAGTGCTCGGCCCATGGGAATTTAGGTACTGTACAGTTGGAGAGAATTAGTGGTCAATTAAACTTCTGTTCTCGTATTCTGTATTTTAATGCTTTGTGAACTAAAAGCGAGATACCAATGTATCGTATGAACAACTTTGCCTCCATCTTCAGGGCTGAAGAAATTTCTGAACATGGAGACAGTATGTTCCTCCGAAGTGTTGGTATCTACCTACATGTCCAGAAGGCACCGCACGTCAGAAGACCTTGGTTATGATCTTCACTACCGTGGGTACTGAGATCATGTTGGTATAACTGACCAATCTTTGGCACAAATCATTTGATAATCGTTCCAAACGGATCGATATGTTTATTTGCGTTCGTGTCAGCATAAATATAGTCAATTTTATTAATATTCTAGGTTCTCTCAGCAGCGAGTATAAAATTGGCTTGTCTTATGGAATGTTACGCCGTTTAGTTTCGGAAGTGCTTGCTGCCTCCGTCACCAGTATGAAATATTTTACAGATTGACGTGTTATTTGAATAAAACAATAATTTTCCACATAAACATGAAATTGTTTTTTTAATTTATACAACAATTTAAGTAGTTTTAACAGATATACACGAGGTGTATGAAATACAGTATTATTTTATTTAACTTTGTCTGAAAGTAATTCCTAAAAAAAACTGTGGCTAAAGACAGCGAGAAGTTTCGTGCTATTGGAAGTTAAAATGATACTCAGCCAAACCCGGTACAGATTGCACTTTTGTTGTGCAAAAGAAAACATTCATAATAAACTTCTAAGATGACGCCCCCCGTTAAGAAACCTTCCTTCACAACTTCTTCTGTACTTCTTTTAAATTTTATTATTCCACCTAGAAAGTTTTTCAAACTTCTTGCATCACTTATTTTCCTCATCAGCCCTTCCGCAGCCAATTTCTCTGTCCCTCCAATTAGAACCTTGCTTCCAGCTGTATAAGGTTGTGAGGCTGCCTAAAACCCGCAATACATATTCACCCTGAAGCTGGCAGGTGTAATATTTGCCGAAACGTTAGAGAACCTACAGCATTCGATGTAATGAGATGTACGTAGTACAATGAAATAAACTACTGAGAAATATTGCCACTATCTTCTGATGGTGTTCTAAACTTCAGCTTATTTTAGCAAAATTCCGGAAACATTTACGAGCTCTCGCTGAATTTATATATCACTAGCAGCTACTATATTTAACACGATATTTGTGAATCATACTGTGACAACGTAACAGAAGACATAAATGACCAGATTTTAAGTCTACTTTGTTGTTTTCATGAAAATTAAACATGGATTCTACTGAATCTTAACTAAATTCTTTAATTATTTATTAACAGCAAAACACTCTTCTTATAAAACTTTTCTTATAGCAGTTATTTACCTTTCAGTTCAGGTTACATACTTTCTCTATCCTTTAGTAGATTAATCCAATTCAGCTCTTTAATAATAATAATATATTAAAAACAAGATATATTTCGGAAATAGCTGCTGTACTATGTACCTCAGGTTTATCTTGGGTACACAGAAGTAAATACCCTATAAAGTGGTGAATAAATGGAATAATAATATTAATAATGGTACAGTAGTAAACTGAATGTTAAATAAGATTCGAAATGGCTCAGTTAACCCAGGATATGAGTCGCTGGTGGGCTGTTGTGAACACGGATATGTAAACCTTCGGATTCCATGAAGGAAGGGGAATTTATTGAGTACATGAACAATTATCAGCTTTTCTAAAAGTATTCTACTTGTGAAGTTGTGTTATTGAGTGTAATTTCTGATTTGGATCTTATGAAATCGTATTTCTTCCTTTTTTCAGTTCGTAATAGGTTATTTCCTGAAATTAGTAGGGTTTTTTGTGTTTTGTTATCGTCCAGGGGATTAAAGCAATCATTCGAATGTGCGAGCAATTAAGAGTGCAATGTTCATACGCCAGCGATCCTGATGACAAGTTCGTGGAATGGAAATTCCGAGTGGCGAGACGCGCAGTGCAAAACACTGCAGAAAAAGATGATTACTAGAGGATCGTAATTTTAAAAAGTTTATCGGCGTTTATTAAATTGCGAAGCATTTGAAGCGGGGTTGGTGTTACGTACTTAGAATTCTACCATCTCATTTTGATAATATTATGGGTTATTATGTCGTGCTTTGCTCGAAGTGCATAGCGAGAACGCATTAAGTGCTGGTCGTGTCTGTCCGTCTGTCCAGTCGATTCAATTCGAGAACCACTGGACGGATTTGAATTAAATTTCACATGGCGTTTGTGCTATTCTGTCCGACCTTAAAATTTCATTTTGAATATTTTAAGAGCGGTGATAATAAAAAGACGGATGAAGAAAGTCATGATGTAGACATTTAGGTCCTGCGATTTGGTGGCCAAATTGGAAACTATCCAACGAGAAGGATTTAGTACATCTAAATGCAAGTTTAGAAGAATGCATGATGATTTATATGTATTCCGGTACGGAAAACTTTCCGAGCTTATGGCGTGTTTATTATATAATAACGTGGCTTCTTTCTCTAAATACATTTGATAAATTGTGACATGAAATATATAATGCACCTAAGTGGAAAGTTATTTAGTCGTACTGTAGAATGCTGTGTATGCACTGTGAATCGACGTTGAAAATTGATGATTAAGGTGTATGTTTAGTTACTTTTTTGTTACAAAAACATTTACAAATGATTATTCAGAAATCTGTTAAGAGTGGGACAGAATTTACTTTTTGTTTGTTAATGAGTATGTTGATTAAAGCCTTCCAAAATGCGTGCATAGATGTATGCAGTAAACCCACATCAATTAAGCGTTATTACCAGGCTCAGATAAAATGCCGGTCGTTTTCGGAGGACAGACAGGAATTGTCGGCCGCTGCTCCTCAAAGACGCATATAATCGCAGCTCATGTCGGTTATCATAATGAAAGAGACAACTACAGTTGCTCAGCAACTTTCACTTTGAACTCAAAATTTATGGGTTACTGATCTCTGTAAAGCATTCGTAATTGCTGTTGCTGTCAAAGACCATATTTTGAGCTCCTCTGCGATGAATGCCATGAATACAAGCTACGTGCATGGACTTATTCACATCGAGTTTGTGAAATGCAATTAAGACTCTTAATTTAATGTAATTAAAATAGTACGGTACAGTGAAGTGGGTATCCGCCAGCTGACAGCATGAACAACCTCTTTTTGGACTCGTTCTAAACTAAAAGTTATAACAATGTGCTTGTTAGAATAGCAATTTATATATGATCGTCTGTTTGAATGTAACAGATCGAGAACGGTTGAACCAAATTTCATGAAATTTGATGTCAGAGGGTTCTGTTAAATTTGATTATACTTTCACACCTTTCAATAAAATATTCTCGGGCAATCAGCCTCGTCAACTGGTTACCATATTTGTTTAAATCTTGTCAGTCTAATCACAATAAAATTTCTATTAAATATTAAAATATTACCATAATTAACATTTAAATATTTAAAATATATTAATGATGTTCTCTATCGAAATGTTCGATTTACATTAGATGTAAAAAGTGATTATCTAATGTAAATCGAACATTTCGATAGAGAACATCATTAATATATTTTAAATATTTAAATGTTAATTATAGTAATATTTTAATAATATTTAATAGAAATTTTATTGTGATTAGACTGACAAGATTTAAACAAATATATATTTATCACAATATGACGCAACTTTATCATCTCATGGTTACCATAGTAAACCGACGTTTCAGGAACCAACTCTGTCCCCATCATCATGGTTCAGATGTGACTAGATGCCTGTCACAGTCGACTTCCGAGGTATCCAGTCACATCAGAACCCTGATGATGGGGACAGAGTTGGTTCCTGAAACGTCGGTTTACTACGGTAATCAGTTGACGAGGTTGATTGCCCGAGAAGATTGTACTCGCCGCGAAAGTCTCAAATCCTATTTCACACCTTTGTTTTAGTGTGTCAGCAATAACGGGACCTTTCTTTATGTAAATAACTACATGTGTTTATTCACGTGGAAGTAAATGGGTGGGAAATGTCAAGGCTATCTGAGTTATCGACGGCTCTGTTTTGGTAATGGTTACCTTGGTTCAGTCACGCCATAATACACTTGGCCGGTCACGCATCCATTTGTGGGGATCCTCCATGATGACATCATCACATGAGCCGGTTACCCTGTCCACGAAATGTTATTAATTTCAGACACTTCTGTAATTTAGGACGCCATTTGCAATGGCCAAAGCTAAAATTCTGTCGACGTTACTCTACGCATAGACAAACATTTCCTCATTTATTTAATGCGCGAGTGAATGAGACAAGTCCTTTGATATAGCAGTCACGAATGTGTCTGTTGTATTTTAATTGATGATGGTGATAAAGATTAGTACAGAGAATCGATGAAACAGTGTTTGACACTAGGAAATCAAAACAATGGAGACAATTCTGCCTCTACACCAGTCTGCCCTCCGCGAAATCTATATGGACTCTTCCATAGGTAAACGGGATGAGGCACCAACAAATATCCTCTGATCTGTGGCACATCTCGTATTTAACCAGGCTCTACAGACGAATCCTTCAGTACGATTTCAGCAAAATAAATGTTCGAATGGGCTATATACTAGAGGAATACTGAATTATTCATCGGCGTTCCGAATTTCAGTATGAATGGAGTTATAAACACTTCGTAATTTAAAGTTGTGCCCTTCGCGATTGGAGAACAGGTGATGAGGTACAGAGACGAATAAAGAGGGATCGAGAGAGAGCTTATTGTAAAGTGAAACTATTGAAATGGTAGGTGCGTTTAATAATGAGGACTTCGAATTGGTTGTGAAACGGGGGCTGTTGTTAATGAAATTGAGTTTTATTGCATCTCTTCCCGGAACAAACTCCAAGTTCCGTTCCGGCAGAACTCACATTAGCATACCCTATTGGTGGCTTTGTCAGGCCGCTCTTTAATCCTGACGCCAGAGCAGTGACTTCCTACATCAACTTTGGGGTTCTGAGGTATAAATTTTAAACATAAATTATAGTCATAAGCCTTAATGTTGCGTAATCTTCAACACATTTTTGAGTAACGTACGTGTATGTGTTTTATGAAGAGTCAGTGAAATGGAGGTTAGGTCCGAAAGGGTCTGTTTTTTTTTTGACAGTTTGTTTTGTATACGTTTTGTTCTACCTTAGCAGAGGCAATTTTTCGAATTACTTCAGTTTAACATCTGAAGCCTAAAGCTAATCTAAATTGAATTTAATAATTCAGTCCTTACCTAAATAAAAAAACATAACGCGTCTCTATTACAAACATCAACGTCTTAATGTCGTTTGTAGATATAATTATATTTAGTTTTACGGAGAGGTTGTCATGACAAAGTAACGTCATCCTGACTTAAGGGTTTAAGATGGAAGCAGTATGTTCCTCCCAAATGTTTGTAAAACCTAGACGTCCATTCGGCGTTAGTGCCCAAAAGACCAGCATTGACATAATTTTACGATATTAGCTTATTAAACCTGAGAATTATTCGCTGTGCGTAATTAGTCCTAAAAACTTGAACTAATGTACAACAGTGAATTAGCAGATTAATATTAAAATTCAATTAAAAGATATTACTTACTTTATTTGACGTATAAAATCAAAATCCTTGGTACACGTTGGACGGATAACTATTTATGCAGACCTACATTTTGCACTCTTTCGTGTTAGGTTATAAACGTGGCCTGAAGAGTAATGCCCATGGATTTACGATCTCTTTCTACAGCATGCTCTCTGCTACGTAGTCTCTTTAATGTGGTCAAATAGTGCACTTTCTGTATCGACTCTTCATTTAGGTTCCATTTGGAATATGTAACGTAATGAAGAGCAGAGGCACGAAAATTACATCGTATATAGCTCTCTTTGTAAATGTACGAGCGCGTGCAGTCATTACATTAGTCATGTCCTTTGTGGATGACTAGTCAGCTCAAAACAAAATAAATATGAGTTTTCTTAAAATGCGATGAAATTTTGTACCTCATCCCGGAAATACAGAAATAAGGAAGAATCCAGGTAATACATTTTCTCTCTAGGTAAAACATCGAATGTCAATTCGTAAGATAAAAAAATGGATTTTTCATTGTTATTGGTGAGCGTAGTCTGATAGAAGTTTACAGAAGTTTCATAGGTGCTTTCTGCCTCCATCATCAGGGCTATAAATGCTGATGATGAAAGCAGCAAGGACTTCTGAAACGTCGGTCAACTTCTATCAGACTACACGGCGCAAGAACCCAGAAGACAGCCATGTTAATGTTTAGACGGCTTCAGAACAAGTGGCTACATTAAAGTACGTACGACGAATTTATTAAAAATGTCAATATTTCAGTTTGAATACAAATATGTTTGCAGATCCAGGATTTATTGTATGTTGTGGTGATACGTACATTCACGCAGCATTCTTTTTCCAACTCCTTCGTATCTTAAGAATTTTTATTTCTACAGCAAAAATATTTTGTGACTTTGATGTACAAATTGCACAGTACAGATCGCTTATAGACCTTCGTGCTGTATAAATGAACACGTACTGATGTGTTTTCATATCCCGGTTTCAGGACGAAGTGTGTCATCCTTAGTGCAGATCAAAGGACTTCTATTCTCAAAGGTAAGGCAGGAGAGAGGTCAGCTCAGTAGTAATATTGCTAGTGAGGACAGTATTCAAGATAGCCCGAAGCTACCACTACGTTGCTGCAGAACCGTGAGTAAGCCAAATGCAGAGAAGGGTAAGAGAGCAGATCATGGGACACAAAGGAGAAGACGTTGTGTCGAGAATGATTGAAATTCATAACCGTTCTGGCGCCGGCGGATACAGAATGCCGATTAGTCAGCCAGATTAATTAAATTTTAGTAATCATAACAACGAATGTCATGAACACGGTCAGTTAATTGACTTTAGATACGAAGTCACGAATCAGAACGGTTTATCCAATTTTTTAGTCTTTAATTAATCATCAGCGTCTTCATTATTTTGGCTGTGAGTAAGATTATGTCACAAAAGCAGTTCCCGGTCTTACGAATAGTTACGTCCTTGGAGGCATTTAGTAAAACAAATAGCTATTTTCCATAAAATCAATGTTGTAATTGAGGTTAAGTTCCCGAACGATCGAAAAATTGCCCCAAAAATTATAAATCAATAGTTTAATTGTCTGGAAACAGTCACGATTAATAGGGCATGAACCACAAAATTGTTGAAAGGAAACAAAATCTTTTCAAGAAACACATCAAAGGTGTACTGACTACGTAATTTTCGTTTTTGTTTTCACTGATTGAACAATTGTCCTTTGTTTGCTTTTTCGTTACTGAGTGTTCAGTTTTGTTCGCAAGAGTCTTAGGATGGTATGCAGTTCATTATAACAGCTAAACATTCTTCGTAAAACAAAGACTGTAAGATTGCATGTCTCATAGAAGTTAATTACAATTGATTGGGATAAACGTAATCAAAGTTGCATGTCATCAGCCGTGACTAGCATTTTCCGTGTCTGTTAGATAAAGTATGAAACATTAAAGTACAGACAGAGAGTGTAGCGTTTGTCTTGTGAGCCTTTTCAAACGTCTCTTCTTAGTATCCTACATTTTATGCAAGCAAAAAAACGTGTTCTGATGTATCTGAAGGAAGTAATTGTTTATTTTGTTTTAATATTAACGGATACGTCAAAAATAAATATTAAGTTCTTACATCCGTGTATGTATAAGCCCGTATGTATATACGGCGTGTCCCATGAGTCCTGAGTCATAGGAAAACTCTGTTATTTGGTAAATTACGGCAAAATATAAACAGAGAAAAGTTGTTACAAATTACGTTTTTCCTATCAAAGTCTCGCAATTTTTCGCTTATGAACAGCCATTACGACACTTCTTAACACACCATCAGTAGTAGATATGATATGATAGTTCGCTAGTAGTTGATCTTTTCCTGATTACTTTCAATCCGTGTTTACTGTAGTATCCATATCTACGCCTGCCGTCTCCCCTTACTACAGAAAAGCTTCCCCCTTTCGCTGTCAAGTCAACGTGGTAGCATGGCCCTAACAGAGTTATCCTATTGTCTGGCACTTATGGAACACTCTGCATGTGCTTATCTGTTATGTTCGATTTCAGTGATAGTAGACACATTCGAGCAGTCGAAAGCCATATATTTATTCCCTGTCTGTGTTCGTACGGAACTAAAACCTTTGTCCCTCCACAGACAGCCATGTTGGTTAGATTCGATAAAAATGGAATGAATGTACTAATGATGTGCTGACAAAGGAAGGTGGCATCGTTTATTTAAGCGAAAGTGTAATTTTGGGGTGCTTTTTGTTAGCGGTATTCATATTATTTCGAAAATCACTTACAGAGAATAGCAGTGGTATATTTTTCCGTGACAGAGTTTGAATTACTGAAACTTGTTTAGAATGTTGTAGTTACTCTGTCGATCAACATATGAAATTCATTACACTGGATGCCTAATTCACTTGTGCTATAATAAGCCATGCTTCCACAGCCAATGCTGTTAGTAAACAAACGTGTTGATGTGTGTTCCTTTGAAATATGGCATTTATACAGTTAATGCACACAGATCATCATTACTAAAGGGACAATTTATTTCTTCTGATTCTGAAACACGGAGTACACAGAAAAAAAACTGTCGGGTAATTTTTCTACCTGGACCCCTACGCGCTGTTTTTCTCCTCACTTTGCATAACGTATTAAAAGGCGTGGTTTTTACATTTCCTAACTCCGTTAATGTGCAAGACTACAGTGTTTTAAGTTTAAAAAAACATAAATTTATAACCATGTCCTTATGTTTGTTCTCTTTAATAATTCCTATCTCCAACATGTTTCTTCATTTCAGTAGGCCACAGTTTGCACAGTGGCCCACTTAAACTTCTACACCAGCTGTAGCATACAGATACGCAGACACTGCAGGGTAGCAGATGCTACCACGATAGAAAAAAAGAGGCTGAAGTTTAGAACGGGTAATATCCCAAGTTTATTTTAAAGCGTCGTGTGTGTGTTTTTTAAATTCACCAATTTCAAGCGTTAAGAGAAAATTCTAACCCAACCAACCACCCAAAAAACATACAAACGAAGGGCCGTTAACGCAGATATAGGCTTGGTTACAAGCGCACTCGCCAGCACGCACGCACGTACAAAAAACAAACACACATACACACATATATAGACATATGGTGTCTGATTCACGTTTGAAGTAACTTAGTACACTAAATGTTTGAAGCTGATTGGCTCATGAGGGAACATGGCAGTAGATGCTTAAAAGCGTCCAAAACTCAGTCGTCATCGTTCGCGTCTGTCACCTTAAGTATCCAGCTAATTCCATGGAGAAAACCATTGAGAAGTGCGTGCTCACTCAATTAGTCAAATTCTACGGCTTTTATGGAACTCTATGATTCACTACCGTGTTCACAAAAGGCGGAAAACTGTCCCTAGTCAGATCGAAATAATGCATTTCACCTACACCGAATTTATTTCAGAACATTTTTAGTAATGTTCTCCCATTTACGCCAAGGTCTTCCAAGTTGTTCGCAGTTCTGATGTGTTAAAACCATTTACGACTGGGGCATTTGTCAAGATCTAAATAACATACATATCATTTAAATAAGAGCTGTATACATTATACGTACAACTGCATTTGTCCAAATGTCTCACAACGTTAACAGTTTATGTAATCCCATTCCTGTGGTTACTTCCTGATAGCTTCAAGATTCTGTGGGCTTCAACTAATTACGTGTTATGCTGCGTGTTACATCTGAGAATATGGAATTTTACGTATATATATATATATATATATATATATATATACAGGGTGATTCAAAAAGGACTCTACAACTTTGAAAGTGTATAGAAATTTATTCAGAAGGCTTACAGAATCGGTTGAGGTGTAATTTTGTAGCAAAACAAATCAAGTTTTACCTCAAACAGTCATTTTGGTTCGATGTGATTGCCATTGGTAATACGGCAGACATCCCACCTGAAATCAATATCTTGCCAAACACGATCCAGCATATCCGGTGTCACTTCTGCAACTGCGGCGGTGATTCGAGCTTTGAGCTCAGTGAGATTGGCAGGTAAGGGTGGTACATACACACGATCTTTAATGAAACCCCATAAGAAAAAATCGAGAGGTGTCAAATCTGGAGAACGAGGTGGCCATGCTATCGACTCTGTTCGACCAATCCACCGCCCTGGGAAACGGTTATTGAGGAAATCCCGGATTTCTGTGAGGTAGTGAGTTGGTGCGCCGTCTTGTTGGAAGTGAATGCGTCCTTTTTGGTCATCTTCGTCTAACTGTGGTACGAGAAAATTTTCGAGCCATTTTCAAATGCACTGCCGCTTGCGCTCGCGGTGACGGAATTCGGTACTACAGCACAACGTGAGTCAAACTTGATTTGTTTTGCTACAAAATGACACCTGAACCGATTCTGTAAGCCTTCTGAATAAATTTCTATACACTTTCAAAGTTGTAAAGTCCTTTTTGAATCACCTGGTATATACACATATACACATCATTGTTTTGTTGAACAATGCCTTATATTCCTGTAGCATGCCATGGACTTCCATTATTTTAGGAAACGCAGAGATCTAGCGCAATTTTACAGAGTCCTTTGCATCCTCGCATGCTAAGAACACTCATTACGTTACTATAGTCCTCACCCTAATAGTTCACTGCAATTTTATTTCACTTTGTTCTAATGGATTCATATTCAGGAGGAACCAGACCGTTTCTACGCTTCCATTATCATGCATTATGTCATGTGGCCTGTGACGACTCATTTGCATGTATTAGTGGTCTTCTTAACCCTTCGAAGATGAAGTTCGTCCGAATAGCATTTAAGAATTCAGTCCGAACCACAAAGAAACAAAAGACTTCACCAGTACAAAGACCAGCAGATTGATGCTGTACATGGAAAGAATCTCAGTTTACAGCGATAGTAATACAAAACCACAAACAGAAAGCGAAGAGTTACTGACTGTTGAGGCACGTGGGACATAAACTTATCATTGGACTTTGAAGGGTTAAATAAACTTCTCTTCAACCTTGGCATATAAGCTCATCATGTAACATTAATAAAACCTGTTGTTGGTTTGTTAATTGGCCACGAAGCATCGAGTTTAGTGTCAGAGATGCTGTATTTGGGTAGCATCTGGACAGACTTTGAAGTGGTATTTGCCCCAATCTTGATGTAATAGTTATACCGCAGTTACTCGGTAGTCAAAGTCTCGTTAATTAAAATAGGTTGCGATAGAAGTAGTTCAGACTAGGGGTTGGATAGGGGGGGGGGGGGCTATTGGAGGCGTTTCTCATGTTCCCGATAGTAGATAACCAGATGTTCCCGGTCTCAGTAGATTGGCTTATTTCTACTGCTGGCATTTTCTATTCTTATGACAGAATGCGTAATATCTGTACTGTTGTCGATCACACATCAATCCTGAAACTTCAGTCAGGCTTGCGGATGCTACCGACTGAATTTTTAATTCTATCGGCGTTACAGTTTTAATTAAAACACGTTTTTTAAGCTAGTATTTTTTTTCGAGGTAAAACGCACTGCAAGTTTTATACAAAGCAGAACAGAAATGAAAAGGGGGGTAATTAGTAATATTCATTTATAATACTCCAGCTTTTGCTTCCAGTGGCGTGCAGATTAGAATATGATTGAAATTTACTTGATTTCGTTTTGTAATTCGATCCTAAGTCCTATCAATATTTGAATCTTTCTGATTGGAAGCTGTACAACAAATGTGCCCGGCATACGTCGTTCACATAAATCAAAAAGCAGTCTGTTTTACCACATCCACCTTCTTTCCTTAATTTTAAGTTACCCTTAGAATTTTGTTGCAAAGCATTAAAGTAGAAACTTCTTCTTATCTTTCGGATTACGCCACTAGTCTGTAGTCTCTCGATTTCTTACGCGGTCTGCCTCCAGGAAGCGTCTGCCTCCAGGAAGATTATCTGTTGCTGTTCCTACATTTCTGCCAGGTGCTATTCTTGAAACGTGCTCTTTCAATTCCTCTGTCCTCCCCTTTATCCATTCTCCAGTCTCTCGAACATCGCTTTGCTGCCTGATGTCTTGGCTTTCGGTTGTTTCCATATTTTTCTTGGTCCTGGAGCTATATGGTCGTGTTTCTGCTGCATACGTCGTATGGGCCTAATGACACTTTTGTAGATTCTTAATTTTGGTTCTTGTCCTAAGTATTTGAATACAAACTTAATATTTTCAAGAAGTATTTTATTGCTAATCCACTACAGAGCACATACTGAATATCGGATGATGTATCTTATTTTGGGTTAAGTTTCCTGTGACTTGCCCTAGTCTGTGAAAGAACGCAAATTCTGTTAAATGAAGCAGCGTCTTCAATGAGATTTGAGGTTTCCAAGGCAGTGAAAATATTGATGTTGGTATCTCAGATAGAAACTCCGTGTGGTCTTGTAGGTAGATACCAAAGTTTCGGAGGAATATATATGTATTTATGTACATTATCTATGCACGTCTCAGCGGAATTCCCTGTGGGGAAATGAGGTTCAGGTTGTGTAATATTGGACAATGAATTATTTCCGCGGCCAGTCTGGTACAAGAACTTACAAGTTGCCTACAAACGCAAACACGGTGTTGGCCCTACACATGATGAGAGCCTTACATGTACAATTTGGCGTTTTATATCAAACAATTGATAGGGAAAATCAATGTTTATCAGCGTAATGTGATAATTTCAAGATATAAAAGAGAAACACAAACCCACGTTCTGTTGGACTGTAATTTTATTTTGTGTAGGACTGTATTATTTTTCGCATCTAGTTTACGTCACAAACGAAAGATTTTATTGTGCATTTCAGTCTGTAAAATGTATTACCTTCCTCACTGCGCGCACATTTTAAACGAAAATATTCCCCTTGAAAGGAATCGTTCTGTTTATTAACATGTAACGATAATAGATAATTTTTATTAAATAATTTTATATGAGTATAAAGTAAATTACATTGGGTGCAAACTGAGTTTTGGTGTTTTTTGCTAAATTTAGAATGATTTTTAATTAATTTTCGCTAAGTTCATAATACTATGTCTAGTAGATTGGTCGTGTCCGTGTGTCCGCAGATTTCCATTAAAATGTGTATTGGAGACCCACTCTCCAGGTTGACGGGACAAATTTATTTATGGATTACACAGGACAATTAAAATTGCAGTAGATTTTCATGAGTAACTATGAACCTTACACGAAAGCTATTGCATGGCGTAATATACAGATTACGTGTAATTGAGGGCTATAATAATATTCTGAGCCTTTATTGACTGACTTTTCAAGGACTCTACTCCATGTAGTTTGAGTCAGAAAACTAAAGACATTAATTACGAAGTAAGACAGTTCAGTATGGTGACAGGTCTAATTGTATGAGCCACACGAAAGTTTGCGAATGGTTACAGGGTTACAAAGGAAGTCGATGATAATCACGCATTATTTTGTAACATTAGTTGGGGTTAAGGAGCAGGCCTCACAGCGTATCCGGGACAATCGAAAAACCAGGGTTGATGGAACTTCATCTAAAGTGAGCACATGTTATGGAAATAAGCTGTGCAAGAGTGTTTCAAGACACAACCAAAAATGGGCGATTTGATTTGGATGCAGCCAGTCAACATGATAGGTGAAATTCTATGTTTTCGCGGCGACGTGAAGGAATATGGCTGTCTGTATGCACACGAGATGCTGCACCGTGTAGTCTGGTGATGAAACGTCTGCAAATTTCTATGAGACTACACGGAGAAACATATCAGATGACAGTCATCTTTATGTTCTATGAGGGTTTTTTTAATTACGGCTAGTGATACTCCAAACTTCATTAATTTTCCTTTCCTTTGCCATCTCAGTGTTTAAGCGGAACCTGTTGCCTCATTCTTCAGTGTATAATTCATAATGCTTGCCATATTGACATATTTTTTTCGGAAGACAACATATTGAACTAACACAGTAACTGATTAATTATATCTAAGACAAAACATCACGACCTGAAATATTAAGTGACCGGTCTGTAGGGTGATGTTTCCGTGCGTTGCATTCGTTTTTGATGTGCATATGGCATGGGATTTATGTGTGAGTTGAGTTTATGCCACAGACTACATTAATCCACTTTTGAACAGAACTCTCCACGCTATTCAGGTATTCTTTGAATTGGTTCTCCTAAATCGCTGCAACACGGGAAACGAGTCATTCATGCTCTCAACTGGAGAGGTATGTGCAATGAATTCCAATACCCAGAAAATGCAGTATAACGCAGAATTGTATATTATATTCCCTCTTTTGATTCTGAGCTGAATGGCGTGGTATTTCGATGGAATAAAAGTGTTCGTTATAAAAGTAATAGACAGTCTTTATGGCAGGCTCAAATAGTCAGAACAAGTAAATGTCGGAAGAGAAAAAGGGTTGAGTATGCCTTGCGTTAGTTTATTAGAGGTTTACAGACAACGTATGTTTAGTTTGTATGTCGAACTGCTTCATCGGCTGTTTGCGTTTAGTAAACAGGGATAATTCGGAACGAGAAATGTAAGTAATGTTTATTAAATTAAGAGCACACTATTTTCGCGGGATGATTGATATTATTAAACTGAATATATAGCTATTTAAAATTAAATCTAAAGTTCTGCGTGTTGTTTACGACAATTAAAATTAATCTCTCAACCTAAGACATTTTGAACAAGTGCTGGAACATTATCTTATGGGTTTCTGGTGAGTGTAGAATCTTAGGCAGATACCAGTATTTCCTAGAAACATACCTTCTTCATATTCAGGTCTGAAGTGGCTGGATTTTGGCGCCGACACATTGGCATCTAACTACGAGTCTACACGGCGCCCAAACTCAGAACGTCATTATCCTTACTTCAGTTCTCACAGATACAGACAGTAATTATGAACTAACAAAAGACCTGAGAAATTATATGTGTCGCTTCATAACGTGTATGCTTCGTCTAGACTTGTAGAATGACAAGGCTGACAATGTATAATGCGTTCTCGCGGTATCCGTGAATCGACATTACCCTCAGATTCGACTGATCCCTCAACTGAAATTTTACAGTCCACAATTAATTAAATATATGTTCAGCAAGAAAGTGATTTCTTTTTTCTCTTTACCGTACAAGACACAAAAATTAAAAAATTTGTTCTAACCACTTGAAGTTAGTCTGCCTGCTTATTTTGTGAACACGACATTACATAAATAGTCGAATTTGGGTTTCTCACGGATACGAAGATGGCTGCCTTTTGGGTTGTAGCGCCTTGTAGTCTAGTATAAGATTACCAACGTTTCGGACGTCTTTTCGTCCTCTATCATCAGGCCGATGTGTAAGATTATCAAGGACCTCTGCAGTGGTGGCAAACTTCTACCTAACTACACGTTGCTACAATCCAGAGACGGCCATATGCATGACATAACATGTTTAAAATCTTTCATAGTAGTAGAGCTACTTTGTACTTTAAGATCAAACTGTAATACCCTAGTAAGTTATTTATTTCCTACATACCGTAGAATTACTTTTGCTGGTGCTACTGAGCTTGTGTGTTACTGGGCAAAAACTTCACGCACGTAAAGCACTTGTCTTTATAGTATTCATTCAGCAGTGCCAGCGCTGTCTCAGACGAAATAATAGAACCCTCCTTCAGTAGTCTGGCTTGTGAACAGGTTGTCCCAAAAATATGTATAAACATTATAATACGTAATATCAAAATTGTTATCAGTTGTTCACCGCTGTCAATCGTTCCACGAAGCTGACAGTGGTCATTTTGAACACACATCAGACTCTGTAATCACTAAGTACCAATGTCGATATATGTAATAGTTTACTTTGTTAAAGTGTCTTTATTTAATTAATTAAATGTGTTTATATGTACTTTTGGGACATTCTGTATGAAGCATAATTTTGCTTCGTGGCTGCAGTGTCTAGAAAACTTACTAGAACTGGCGACGTTTTAAGTTCTACAATAACTTCATCGAAGTTGTAAACTGTGCTAACTGGTGCATGATCTCTTTGTAGAAGAGCTGTACCGTCTATCAGAACCAGTAGTTTGTTTTCAATTTAAGTTCTACGTGGCTTAAATATTATAAATTTATAATGACGGAGGCAGTATGACCTCTGAAACCAGACAACACAGCGCAACAACCCAGAAGACAGAAATCTTCATATTTATCGCCCTGATGATGGAGGCAGTATGACCTCTGAAACGTTGGTTAACATCGACCAGACTACACAGCGCAACAACCCAGAAGACAGAAATCTTCATACTCATCGCCCTGATGATGGAGGCAGTATGACCTCTGAAACGTTGGGTAACATCGGCCAGACTACACAGCGCAACAACCCAGAAGACAGAAATCTTCATACTCATCGCCCTGATGATGGAGGCAGCAAGGACCTCTGAAACGTTGGTAAACATCGACCAGACTACACAGCGCAACAACCCAGAAGACAGAAATCTTTAAACGTGGATACTTCAGATTATTTTTGTCGTCTTGTCTTTTCCTTCTCGTGCCATTCTGTATGCAACACTTCGTTCTCTTCCGTGTTCTACTGATAGTACCATTAAAGGAAACTGGCGGACATAAACAATAAATTTTGGTTTTATTACTACCATTTTTGCGGGTAGTATTTTGCTACGATGTAACGTTACGGAGATCATGGGGAAACGAAGTGACTTTGCACCTCTGGTCTCCGAAGCACGCACGACAGTAAATCTTATGAATAGTTATTTACTGCCGACAGTAACCATGTGTAACGTAATAGGACACACTTAAGCTCAGAAGTATACGTACCAAGGCTTTTCACTGGTGTAATGATATTTAGTAGTACAGTGAAACTATATTAAAATTGGCCGACGTGATTTCCGGATTTCCGTGTTGAGTCTATAATTAAGCACAAATCAGACGTGAGTTTTGCGTGGACACAGAAAAAACTACGAAATGTTAGCATGAAGGCGCCCATACACTATTTAGTACATAAACTGAAAAGAAGATGGTGACTGGAAAAGAATTATAACTTACCACGACTTACGTCCTGCAATAAACTTTACTTTTAGCACTAGAGATAAAGTTCAAACCTTCCCATGGGAGTTCATTTTCTGACCATATAGAAAGTCTCATCGTCTTTTACTTTTCATAACAGAAATATGAAAAAGTTCCACCACAAACTTCTTATCTCTGATGCACGAAATATTGTCAAAAGAACCGTTATTACATTTCGTATTTTACTTTATACATTAGAGAGGAAAGGTATTATGGAGCTTAAACGTGTTGTATCTGCAGTTATTTTAAAATATGTTTTTCTTATTCTCTTTCCACCATCGCCAACCGTACAGTAATATTTAAATTACTCGGTGCCTTTGTATCTTGACGGAAATTATATTAAACAAAGGAACTTGAAATTTAACTAAAGAGGAAATTAAATATAAATATTTTTCTTATAAGCTGCTTCATTGTCGGTATTACTCGGATGAATAAAATCCCTTTTAAAATAGAATCTCATTGAATAAAATATCCCTTCCAGGGCCATAATAACAAGAGAAATACGTGAATGTTTGGGAATTGTTTTCCTGGACAATGATATGTTTATGTATCTATGCATAAACATTAATATTACCGTATATCATACATACGTGCTCTACAAATTCAGATTTGTTACCGGATTCAATAAATGCACAGGTTGGATACAAAATTCCGTTACCCATCCCAATTTTTTTCGTTTCTGTTTTTGTCATTTGTTACTTTATTTAATTTATTTAAGTTTGTGGGTAGGTTATGGAGACATTAATAAGATTTAACTCTTTCTTGTTTTCGTTAGCGGCGATATACGAAAATTATTTTCTTTTCGTGCGTCTATATTGTTCTTAATCTACGAGGCTCGTCCACAAAGTAAGTTTCCCACTCGTCCCACAGCTAGCAAACCTTATATTGCGCGAAGCGACTGTGCATACGTGATAGAGCAATGACGTAGCGTGGCGCATGCACTAACGGTACTTCCCGCGTTCTCACAGTAGCATCGTTGCAGCTGATGAAGATGGAGGTTCTTATTCCAGCTCCCGCCGACTGTGAAGTGCGGTCAGTGATAACGCTAGGCCGCACACGGCTCGACGGACAGCAAGTCTCCTGCAGGAGTTCAGCTGGGAGGTGTTTAATCATTTACCCTACAGCCCGGACCTCGCTCCCAGTGATTTCCATCTTTTCCTACACCTCAAGAAATTCCTGTCCGGTCAGCGTCAGCGTTTTGAGAATGACAGAGAGGCGGAGATGGTTGTCACACAGTGGTTCCAATCCCAGGCGGCAGACTTCTACGACACAGGTATTCAAAAGTTGGTCCCACGGTATGACAAATGTCTCAATTCCGGTGGCGAATATGTTGAAAAATAGCTGGACACTTGCTGTATCTGTTGCAATAAATATTTCCATGAAATTGTGTTTTGTTTCTGTAAACGGCCCCAGGGAAACTTACTTTGTGGACGAGCCTCGTATGATAGATTATAACAACCTAGCATACGACGTAATGAAATGCAAATTAATTATGAAGGTTTGGAGGATTTTTTTAAAAAGAATATTTCTGCCAACACATGTTTTAAACTAAAATGTAACTTGTTTGAACAAACTTCTGAATGTCACTATTTGGTCTATATAATTTTCTCCTGAGAAGTATTCCTGATTTAAAGTAATGGTTTTAAAATATGACGAGCCAAATGGGTTATGTTCTTTTGGTATTTTTAATTTACACGTATAGTATTAATATTCTTATCTCTTTATGCTGTACTTTATACTCACATTGCAGTCTTATGCAGCCAACGTCCCCATAACCTACATAGCTTAGTTCACCCTGGCATGTCGTGTGTTGCTACATATTAATATAAGAGGCACAGTAAATGCACAGTTATGTAAAATATTCCATTAATGTGTAGTGCGGATGGGTTCATGAATTAGACACGTACCATCTATTGTTTTCGCCCCTGTCCTTTGTTTCATCATGAACTCTTTTCCAATCTATTTTCCTTATAAAGTCGTGACTCTTTTGTCACGCTGAAGATTCTTTATGCATTCATGATGTTTATTATCATCTTTTGTTAAACAACAGAATGGCGAAGTCGTCTTTCTTTTATGTGCACTAACACAGCTTAGCTTTCAGAAGAAAAGACGTTCTCTTGGCGTTTGTTTCAAAATGAACAATTGAAGTACGAAGGAAGTGCAAGCGGTCTGTAGTCAATTAACCTTTTGAAGCCCGTTAGGTGTGTTTACCTGAGGTGTTACTTAAATGTTGGGTGTTTAAACGTATGAAGAAATTTTGAAGCACACATATGCATTAATCTAAGCTGTTAATTTGCTCAAACGAAAACTTAATTTGATTATTGATTGTTAGACTCCTTTACAGGATAACATACCTCAGACGATTTTCACGCAATAGGCCTTAATGGTGGAGCCATGATTGTGAAAGTATTTATTTTAGGCCCAATACATATGTGGCTACAGAACTCTAGCAAAAGTTACTTCTGTGACTTAAACTTTGATATATTCCTGTTTAGTAAATATATGCAAATTATTGCCTCTCAGAGACCCACATCAGTGGGTAGGGACTGGCACCCCCGAGGTACCCGAGCTACCCAGTGCGGGGGGGGCATAGCTGGGACACCCTACTTCCGGGGGCTTTAAATACGGAGGTCTGGTCCTCCAGGTTGGGGGTTGGGCGTGGGGTTAACAACCCCACCCTGTAAAAAGCAACTGCCGGATGGACTCATTCACGGCGCACTGGCAAACAGATTGTGTGTGAATGAGAAAGAATGGAAGAAACTTTTGAAGAGGGCCGAGGCCCACACAGGGCTGTAGAGCCAACGATGATGATGCAAATTATTAACTGAGCAAAATTTAAGTACTTTAATAGTAATTGATCTTACAGCATTGGACAACTAATCGTTAAACATTTACTGAATCCTAGTTCCATAGTTTGATACAGTGTACAGGGGAAATTGGAGAGTCTGTCATCCCCCCCCCACCAGACAACTCAGAAAAGTTAAAAATAACAATGAAGATGACAATAATAATAATAAAACAAAAGAAAATAATTTTTCGTCTTACATGTCTTTCCCAAATGATCATGAAGAAATGCGAAAGTTTATCTGAAGTTATTCTTTCGTATTTACTTTAACGTCGGGGCCAAGTAAACCGAAAGTATTTTCACAGTTTTATACAGAGTGCATGCATTCTGAAGATTTCGGCGTCCTCTTTTTTTCCAGACGGTTCTTGATTCTCTCTCCGAGTGGTACACGCCTTACGTTAAGACAGATTTCATTTTATATAATGTCTCTGTCATTTCCAGAGGGTGAGGTGGAGGGAGAGTAGTTTAAAAATGAGTCTCTGAATCCATTAACCCTTGCCCTAAATACGACCCTGCATCAGACATCATCTTAGATATTCAAATCTAAGCTACAGACCTATCTTTTACTACAGTCATAAGATTATACGCCATCATTCTGAAAGTGATATTTAATAAAGTGGAATGCGGAGCTTTATAATACAATATCAATAAATTCTTATTTTCAAAATTAACACCACCATTGTTGTAGGATCTTAGTCTTTCACGGCGGTGAGTTTAAAGATGGCTGTCTTTGTTGCGCCATGTAGTCTGAATCGCCTTGATGATGGAGGCAGCAAAGACCTGAGAAACGTCGGTAAACTTATACCAGAATACATGGCGCAACAACCCAGAAGACAGCCATATTCAACGCCACTGTCAATCCATTGGCGTATTGCTTGATTATTCTATTCGAAATATTCTGCTGTAACACAAAAACTCAGATTTTTTTCCTCGGTATCACGTCCATACGGCTTTTGGACCACCTCAATCTGATTCCTCTGAAATGGATACCGACCGCAATTTCCCCAAGGGTAAAGTAGCCGAGACACAAAGCAAATCACACACTTCAATGCAGCGGTGAGGTTAAAAATGCTCGGAGTTTTACTTCCGCGTCCCCTACACGTTTTCATGGCGACGTGCTTAGCTTTGAAGTCTCGTATATTATGTGCAGTACAGCATTTTAACATAATGCAATTTAAACGTCAGATTTAAAAAGTGGCACCGTCTTGTACACCGGATGATGGTGACGACATCCGCTGAGAAGTTGGTCATTTAAGGGCGAAATCTTTACTTCACCTTTCGCTTGATCAATATGTAAGATTTGAGGTTTTCACAGCGGTGAGTATGAAGATTTCTGTCTTCTGGGTTGTTGCGCTGATTAGTCTGGTCGATGTTAACCAACGTTTCAGAGGTCATACTGCCTCCGTCATCAGGGCGACGGAGGCAGTATGACCTCTGAAACGTTGGTTAACATCGACCAGACTACACAGCGCAAGAACCCAGAAGACAGAAATCTTCATACTCATCGCCCTGCTGATGGAGGCAGTATGACCTCTGAAACGTTGGTTAACATCGACCATACTACACAGCGCAACAACCCAGAAGACAGAAATCTTCATACTCATCGCCCTGATGACGGAGGCAGTATGGCCTCTGGAACGTTGGTTAACATCGACCAGACTACACAGCGCAACAACCCAGAAGACAGAAATCTTCATACTCATCGCCCTGATGACGGAGGCAGTATGACCGCTGAAACGTTGGTAAACATCGACCAGACTACACGGCGCAACAACCCAGAAGACAGAAATCTTTATCGCCCTGATGATGGAGGCAGTATGACCTCTGAAACGTTGGTAAACATCGACCAGACTACACGGCGCAACAACCCAGAAGACAGAAATCTTCTTCATCAATATAGTCCCTCATGTGGGTATCCAAGTTGTCGTCTCCCTGTTGATGATGTTCTGGATCTCGGTGCCGTGTAAACTCGGTAGCTGCCAACGTTTCGGAGAAACATACAACTCCATCTTCAGGGCTGAAGTGGCGATGTTCGGAAGTTTATCAGCATTCTCGCCGCTGTGAAGAACCAAAACATCATATTCCTGTTGTATTGTACTTCTGTGTACGTTTTAGAAGCCTGTAGTTATCTATTAGAAGGGCGTGTTGAAAGGAGTAATTTCTCTGCTCCTAGAGTTTTTATTTTAAAGATTCAGTTCTGAGTTCCGAAATTCCATAATTTCTTTTGAAATACAGAAGAGCGCACCATGTTGTTTGTAGTACAAGTTTCATCTCTGCAACTTTCAGTCTATTTTTGTCATGTTGTCTAAAATCGGATACTCTTGAAGAAAAATAGAACATAAAACCGGATACTCCTGAGGGAAACCATCGATCTGCGTCGTTTGAAAGCCTCTTTCTCTCGACTGTGTCCTCCTGATTAATGGAACAGTGGGATGAAAGACTTCTATGCATAAAGGAGGTCATCGGAGAGGAGCTTTCGCCTGCTTCCAGAACATCTCTGAGGGAAATGTTCAGGCCGCTGGCATCGATCAAAACTAAGTACGGATCACAAGTAATTCCTGTTTGACGTTAAGAATATATTATTGCTCATACGTCTGACAGCGATAGAACGCCTAGCGAGATAATGCAAGGCGTTCAGGTACAGTCCAGCCTGCTAGTTTATCGAGCGGTTAATACCCGCTCACGTTTCGAAACAGGCTTCTTTTAGAATATAGCTGTCTTCTAGGTTATAGCGCCACGTAGTCTGGTAGAAACTTATCAACGATGACTCATTCCATGATGATGGAGGCAGCAAGCACCTCTGAAACGTCAGTAAACTTTGATCTTACCGTCTACCTCAAGCTGTTCATTTGTATGTATGATTTGAGGTTTTCACAGCGGTGAGTATGAAGATTTCTGTCTTTCAGGGTTGTTGCGCTGTGTAGTCTGGTCGATGTTAACTAACGTTTCAGAGGTCATACTGCCTCCGTCATCAGGGCGATGAGTATGAAGATTTCTGTCTTCTGGGTTATTGCGCTGTGTAGTCTGGTCGATGTCAACCAACGTTTCAGAGGTCATACTGCCTCCGTCATCAGGGCGATGAGTCATCGTTGATAAGTTGCAGGAATATGGCTTGATATGCCGTGAAGTTTTAAGACTTAATTTATTTTGTAAGAACATTTTATAAATTTTGCACTTTTAATGCGATTTACAAAGACAATGCTCAAAAAATTGTATTACTATTGAACAAGAAAAATGTTTATTCCCGTCAACTTTGCCGGGTATAAGCTACCTAGTTCATGCATAATTCATACTAGTATCTGTGATCATTCGATGCTGAATTTCCATCATGCCTGGTACAGCAACACAGACAATCGACGAAGAAAAGGGATGATGAAGTGAACTCGACATTCTGCTCCGTAAATCTCGTACGTTTACGTAAGTGTTCTGAAGAGACTTCGGTATCTGAAACCTTCAGAGATTGTGCATGACGTGAGGATGAATGAAACAGGGAACAGACCCTCAGATGTTACGCCTTCATTCAGTTCGTATTTAATTACTAATAACCCAGAACCGTCTTATTTGTTTTCTTTGCATTACTTTCTATTGCTATTACTATTTCCAGTACTTAAGTACCCATTCCATAAGCCACAGATGGACTATTAATTACATTCTAAATTAAATTAAAACTAAAATTTAATCTTGTGCGTTTTTCAATTTACATTAGTCTCTTATGCTACTTGGGATGTTTCGTTCTTCCTAATACGAAAGTAATAGGACCTGGATCGGATAAAATGTATTAAGAACGATAAGTATTTGATTATAATTTAAAATGTTGAAGTTTATTTACTGATACAGTATTCTTATTCTGTAATAATAATAATCACAACAAATAAGAATAATATTTGCTGAATTAGTAGTTAGTAGTAGTTGTAAATGAACGGAAAATAATTATAAACACTAATAGAAGATCAGTTTGGAATCCATCGATGAGAAGCCCTGTTAACCGACAAAGGTCTTGGTCAGATCTTTCGTAATAGGTAACAGCGGAACTCATATTTTTACACACAGTGAATTCGCAGAAAATTCCGTTTGCAGTTCATGACCGCCAGCCGACCTCCTTATCGTAGTGACCCCCCTGGAGTATTAGTTCGGCCATTTACATGACAACGAGAGGTCAATGATATGACGCGTATCGCACTCTTTACTGACACCAGTACTGTCAGAAATATTATTTACCATGGCAACTTGAGCTGTTTTTATTATGGAAGGTGAGGGCTGTATTATAGTAAATACTAATTGTCAAATTTTCTTGTACTGTTTCACACATATAGGTACTTTTCTAAAAATTCTGAATCGCTAAAATATACTTTCTTTACTTCTATTAGTGTTTTTAAAAACCAAACAATATATACTTCCGAAAAATTTATCCAAATCCGAAACCCTCTGTAACATTTCATGCCATGGTGTGTATTACGGTGAGGAATTTTATGTCCTCCTTCCAAACACAACGTAGAGGACCACCTTTTGTCGGTTGTTCGCTACTTATTAAGAATATTCGCATCTGCCTTCTATGTCAGAAGACCTTTTTTCCCATCCATACAGCCTGAGGACGCGTCATGCCATGGTGATACGGGTCCCACTTAACACAAGTACTAATTAATATTGAATGCGTATGAAAATTGTGGTAAATATGTTACAAAAGTAATTGGGCCTGAAGTTGGACATGATTTGCTTCTTGAACCCCGGTCGCCGTAAGTGTAAGGTGAGAAATACGACACGATTTATCAGTTGAAGTTGAATGTGACAGAGCAAAGAATGGAAGTCCTATGATTTCACAACACTCGATGTGTCACTGAAACATAACTTTGGTGTTGTGAAATATGGTCGAATCTTGCACTCAAGAGTTCTGACGCTCTAACTCTATGAGAACCGGAAGGGGGCATGAAAAATGTTGAAGGTCTCAACCCATCGTAGTCTATACAATCTCAAAAGTGCCATCTATGAATCTTCCGTTTTCATATTTTGTTTAGGATTTCCACAGAGAAACTCAATAAGAAGAGGTTGAACGATATCCTTCTTCTTTCGTGTTAGAAAATGTTAACGTATCTTTACAATATTTCTTCTTAACTTTAATGTTATTACAATACTTTGTCATAATTCTTAGTAATACAATGTTATTAAATATTTGATTTCAGTATGAATGCGGATATACGAGTAATCGGCCACTATCTTTGGTTTAACGAAGAGAATCTTTTAAAATGTAATTTAAGTGTTTTGTGTTTAGTAATTAATGCGATAAATTACCTCTGATAGACTGCGAATTGCTGTATATGCAGATGCAAGAGATTGTAGACTCCAGTAATGTATAATGCATATTTATTGACACCAGTGAGCGAAATTCATTCCCCTATGTAGTACCTATCCGCCACGGTGGTCTAGCGGTTAGAACGCTGGCCTTGTAATCCTGGGGTCTCGGGTTCGATTCCCGGCGGTGCCCGAATTTATAACTTGTGTTGGGCAAGGCCGTGGTCTAGGCAACACGGAGTTTTCCTCCGTGGCATCCCAACAATTACTCCATTCACACACAGAAGAAGGCAATGGCAAACCACTTCTGGATCATCTGCCAAGAACGTATATGAACAGGTCCCAGTCCGAGAAAAGGATGGAAGGATCCTGTTCATATGGACCTGTCGTCAGACAGAACATTAAATAAATAAATAAAATGTAGTACCTACGTCACTGACGAACGCTTCAACCGTACATACAGTACGGCTTCAGTTATTATAGTATGTCGCTAGGTAGCTAGTCGAAAGGAAGCATTTCCATCAGAAAATCCCCCCACCCTGAAATGCGCATTATAGAGGTCATGCTGAAACAGGCAAGCTATAACATTGAACCAGACTTGCCATGATCAGACTTTGTATTTTGTGACAGGGAGAGCGTCTATAAATATTTATGCCGTTCTAACTCACACAAACTATTTCTGATATACAAAGTGATCTCATAAAAGGCTGCTAACATATCGATTATCTTCTGGGTTGTTGCACCGTGTAGTATGTTGACTACGTGCCAACTTTTGAGGACGATAACCGACCCCAACACCAGGCATAGCACCTTCACCGCCTGATAACATCAAATCTCATACGGGCGTTGATAAACGTCGCATTAAAGAATGCATGTGTTCTGTTCGATGCAGTTCAGATGCTAGCTATGTTGAATAATAAGCAGGTGGAATGTGTTCAGAAAGTTTGAGTTGTGTTTTAAACTTACGGTGAAGCATCTGTGGGAGATAATATTGCAAGGGTAGAACAGCTTTACGATTGAGCTGAAATTTTATTGCTTGCATTTAGGTTCGGAATATTTTTTTTAAGATTATGATGTATGTTTTTGACAGGTTGAATGCGATAATTTTTTTACGGAAGGTTTTATGTATTAAAGTTCTGCAGGTGTATAAAAAATTATGACATTAACGTATAAATATACGACATGCTTCCAGAAATGTTTTTGTAAAAGTGATAACTCAGTATCATGTCTGTTCAATTGCCGCTACTGTGGTTAGAACGCTGGGCTTGTGATACTGGGGTCCCGGGTTCGATTCCCGGCGTGGTCCAGGCATCACGGGAGTATTCTTCCGGGGTTTCCCCGGTTTCTCCGTGACATCCCAACAATTACTCCACTTTCATCATTATTTCCCAAAAAGGGGGTCACAGAAGGAGCGTTAAATGTCGCGGTCCCGGTCGAACCCATGTGCTGATGGGTCGTGAATCCTGCTAAACACCAATGCACACCATGATGAATGGTGTGTACTGGATACGAAATAAAAAGTCTGTTCATACAATTAGATCAATCAGATAACAATAAGGTTACGGCAAGATATGGTCATGAAATAGTTTAAGCTTTTTTTTTTTGAAGTATTTGTGGCTAATAGGTGGCTCTCGTGAAAACCAACGGAGTATGTGTTTCATTTCCGGGAAGCTACAAGTGGGTCACAAGACGTGCGCCATTAATTGTAGGCTTAGTGTTTGTGAAGTGAAATAATATATTTCTAACACCGCAGCTGGGACGGGAAAGAAGTATGAGGTTTGTGAGAGACACAGGTGGGTTTCGGCACGAAGTTTATACTCGGCGAAGACGCACTGATGAAAACCGTGAATGTTTGTCGGGATGTCGGGCACCAGAGGTTAAGGTTCTAGCCAGCTACACTAGCCAGCAAGTGTAGAGAGTTAACAGCCACAAGAAATTACTGGCTACGTACGAGAGACAAAATACGTATGATCAGATGCTTTCACGACGGCGAAGTTTAATGAATTCCTCTCGGGTTACCAGCTGTGCAGGTGGTTTAATGGGGCAAATGCCAGCGTTTTGAGAACCATCTTCGAGAAGAATTTATTACAAAAATAAATCTTTATATCATTCTATTGGCAACGTCAAAACACTTTTTTCTTCTCCAGCATTGGCGACAAGAATTAGAACGTAGGACAACAATGAAATTGGTAAGCAGTGTGCTCATTTGGACAGGGCCCAGTGGCTGCATTATTTGACAATGATGACATGACAACAGAACTTATGTAAGTTTTGAGGTTTCACAGCGGTGAGAATGAAGAATTCTGTGTAGTCTGGTAGATGAATCGCCCTGATGACGGAGGCAGTATGACCTCTGAAACGTTGGTAAACATCGACCAGACTACACAGCACAACAACCCAGAAGACAGAAATCTTCATACTCACCGCCCTGATGACGGAGGCAGTATGACCTCTGAAACGTTGGTAAACATCGACCAGACTACACAGCGCAACAACCCAGAAGACAGAAATCTTCATACTCATCGCCCTGATGACGGAGGCAGCATGACCTCTGAAACGTTGGTAAACATCGACCAGACTACACAGCGCAATAACCCAGAAGACAGAAATCTTCATGCTTATCGCCCTGATGACGGAGGAAGTATGACCTCTGAAACGTTGGTAAACATCTACCAGTCTACACAGCGCAACAACCCAGAAGACAGAAATCTTCATACTCATCGCCCTGATGATGGAGGCAGTATGACCTCTGAAACGTTGGTTAACATCGACCAGACTACACGGCGCAACAACCCAGAAGACAGAAATCTTCATACTCATCGCCCTGATGACGGAGGCAGTATGACCTCTGAAACGTTGGTAAACATCTACCAGTCTACACAGCGCAACAACCCAGAAGACAGAAATCTTCATACTCATCGCCCTGATGATGGAGGCAGTATGACCTCTGAAACGTTGGTTAACATCGACCAGACTACACGGCGCAACAACCCAGAAGACAGAAATCTTCATACTCATCGCCCTGATGACGGAGGCAGTATGACCTCTGAAACGTTGGTAAACATCTACCAGTCTACACAGCGCAACAACCCAGAAGACAGAAATCTTCATACTCATCGCCCTGATGATGGAGGCAGTATGACCTCTGAAACGTTGGTTAACATCGACCAGACTACACGGCGCAACAACCCAGAAGACAGAAATCTTCATACTCATCGCCCTGATGACGGAGGCAGTATGACCTCTGAAACGTTGGTAAACATCTACCAGTCTACACAGCGCAACAACCCAGAAGACAGAAATCTTCATACTCATCGCCCTGATGATGGAGGCAGTATGACCTCTGAAACGTTGGTTAACATCGACCAGACTACACAGCGCAACAACCCAGAAGACAGAAATCTTTATACTCATCGCCCTGATGACGGAGGCAGTATGACCTCTGAAACGTTGGTAAACATCGACCAGACTACACAGCGCAACAACCCAGAAGACAGAAATCTTCATTACGGAACTTAAGTTTAATTATACCGGAGAGACATTCCTAGTATCGGATTCCATGTAAGTTTACATCGCGCTGTTTCCATCCGGCACGCTCGTTTTAAACTATTTCTATTTCTATTTCTATGGAGATATTAAGCGAAATGCCCGATGTCTGCTTTTAATGGTACTGAAACCACATTTGTGCCTCCCAGTTGTTTGTGATTTTGGCCCCGGAATTCCCATGCAGTTCATTACTTGTTACGACCTTACATAGGTTGCCTGCGACAGTGAAATAAGTTTATCTTTTTGTCTTTATTCCTGCTTTAGCATTTCCTCCAACTTTTTTCTCTCATTTTATCATTTATTTTTTCTTTTGCATTTCTTTCTTAAATTCGCCCCTTAATTTTCTAATTTCCCTCTTCTGTTTCTTCCCACTTCTCATCTCCGTCATCTACGTTATTTTCTCGTGTCACTCGCAAATCTTCGTTGCCCCTAATTTTATTCAGGCCCATCTCATTACTATTTAATGTTGTATATTTTCCATTTTAATTTCTGTCATATTAGGGCTCTCAGTTTTCACTCCCTATATTTCTCTCTTATCTTTTCTGCTTTTCCTATGAGATTAGCCACTTTTATTTACCATTTATATTATTATAGGCTATCTGTTACACGTCCCAATCCAAGTAGCATCGGTAATATCCAATTATGGTAACAGGAACGACTCTGTGAGTTCTGCGCCCGTCAAAAGTAAGAAGCATTAGAATCAGAGTGGAGGTAGTTGGTGACAGATAAGGAAGCATATATTATTGATACTATAAACATTATTTTCCAGCGTGATTGCTCTGTATCTCGCTATCTCAGTTGCTGAGTCGGTAATGTATCTGATTTGCATAGCATATTGCATTTGTTTTCCTTCTACCCCGAAGTTATTTGAGTAGGCGAAGCGCTCGGTTTGGTCCCGACTACTGTATTTGTTTTACGTTGTATTAAAATCAATTTTCAGCACACTTTTATTGCCGTAAAATTTATGCTCATTCATTGTCAATTACGTGATTTAGTCTGTCTTCTCCGTACAAATCTTTTGAAGTGTTAATAGCTTAAGGACGTACGGCATTTGTCTGCGTTTAAATATTAACAAGGCGGGTTATGAAAAGTTCGCGTGACAGACCAACAGGGAGTTGCGGACAAGAGTGATGAGCTTATTCTGAAGTGTTACGTGATTTCCTAACACGCGAAAGTAAAATGTTATTATTGCCATAAAGCCGTGTAGAGGAAGAACTCTGAATGTAACATCTTTACGGGCTGCTATAAAAAAACGGGATAAGGCAAGTGAGAGGCACGATTTTGATCCCCTTGGAACGAAACATGAAAGAGTTATTTTCTCCAACATAGCCAGAGCGTTTCCTGTTTACAATGAGAATGAAACTAGACTTACCATTGAAGATTTCTGTCTTCTGGGTTGTTGCCCTGTGTAGTATGGTCAATGTTAACCAACGTTTCAGAGGTCATACTGCCTCCGTCATCAGGGCGATGAGTATGAAGATTTCTGTCTTCTGGGTTGTTGCGATGTGTAGTCTGGTCGATGTTTACCAACGTTTCGGAGGTCATACTGCCTCCGTCATCAGGGCGATAAGTTTTCACAGCGGTGAGTATGTCGATTTCTGTCTTCTGGGTTGTTGCGCTGTGTAGTCTGGTCGATGTTTACCAACGTTTCAGAGGGCATACTGCCTCCGTCATCAGAGTATGAAGATTTCTGTCTTCTGGGTTGTTGCGCTGTGTAGTCTGGTCGATGTTTACCAACGTTTCAGAGGTCATACTGCCTCCGTCATCAGGGTGATTTATCGCCCTGATGACGAAGTTGATATTTATCCTAAATATTCTCGTTTCTATGAATTTCTTATACTATGTACATCTAATCCATTCCTAATGCCTCCTATACATGTACACACATAATAACATTTATAAGACGATTTATCAGAGCCATTTTTAAATCTTTCTGTTAATTCTTGCAATTTTTAAGAAACCAGCTGTAGAACACTCATGAAGAGAGGAAAAGATATTTTATTATAAAACACAATGACTTCTATAAAAAAAATGTAATTCTCGTACAGACCTAATTTTTGTTATTAACCATTTATTATTTCTCTTAAATCGTGTTATTTCTCTCCTGCATCTACTGCAGTGATGTAATCTGCATTAGCAGTGTAACATATGCCCCTAGTACAAAACCATGAACCCAGCTCGTCTCAGGCAAAGCGAATTGTCGCAGTCCCGTTATCCCATACGGGCTGTTGCAGCCCAGTCGATATAAACTGTGTCTTTCAGCTGGACGTTGAAGAAACGTAACAAAGCCCACTCTGCAGAAGACGGCGAGGTGGAGAGAAAGTCCCCGAGGGTATGTGCCCTGTAACCATTCTTTATGTTATTTCCCGTCGGTATAACTGGCATGTAGTATCCTGCTGCAATGATACGACTGCAGATATTGGATGGACGTTCAGAAAGCGCCTCTGAGAGGATTCCGGTCGTTTTTTATTTGAGTTTCTCAACCTTTCACGGCGAATGAATGGGGGACACGAGATAACACTGAATCTTCGTATAGCCGGTAGTGTGTGCTCGAAAAATGGCGGGGTTAAATGTGATTTTGTACTGATATTGTGTTCAAATACTGTAGAACGTACACCAGTATACAATACGGTCTCTTCGTATACTTCAAAGAAAAACAGTCTGACCCGGTCCGTTTTCAAGAAATGTGTTCTTATTATTCTTTTATCGATCTGCCTGTATCTCCAAAGATTCTTGGTTTGTATTACTTCTTTTCCAGTCTGTAATTCTACATTTTCAACAGACTTTATTTGTTGATTTCGTATAATTCTTAGAATAAGCAGCGAATATTTCCTTAAATAACATTAGCCAACTGATTTATTAATGGAGACATGTGTTTTTTTATTGTAGAGACTAAACGTTTAAATACTGTTTAGATGAGCTTCGAGATGTTTAACGGTATCTCGAGTAGTCGTTATTTCTCCTTCTGCAGTACAAATTCGATATGTATTTTGTTAAAGGAAAGCAGTTCAGGATAAACAGAATCCACGTGTGATATTAGAAATTTTATCTTAATAATTCTTTCTCTTGAAATTTGAAGTTTTCAAAAATGCTGCCTTTTTAAGAGCTAATCTCCTGAAGATGGGGGTAATATGCTCCTGTGAAACGTTGGTATCTACCTACAACTCCACCCGGCGTTGTACAACCAAGAAAACCAACATCGACTTCTTCATCGCTTGAGAACCTCGAATCTCATATGACATAGAAGATCCTTTTCTTGCCAGACATAAGAAAACATACGCTGGAAGAGACTGAAAGAAGAAATGCAATGTGCGGTTGATTCCACATGAAGCACAGGTTAGAGGGCGAATGGCCAATTCTTCTGCGTGCCTTATTGTAGGGTTCGCTACAAAAAGAGTGAATGCAGAACCGTCTGTGGCCCTCGTTATCCGTAGCACGTCTCTCTTAGCAGATTCCGTTGCATGGAAATGACCGCTGTTCTGTTCCCAGCCCCTCAAATGATGTTCGAAGTTTTTCAGTCTACTTGCGCTGCTGTCATTGAATGAGATGTTCCTTACACATTTAACAAACCGAGAAAGTTTGGTCTGAACTCAATGGAAGCTTCTGTGACCTAAAAGGATTTCGAATTTGCTAGAGAACAAGTTTTAATGAGTGACCTACCATTTAAGCTTTTAATATTATGGGCACGTAACAACTAACTCTTTAATAGCGTCTCAATATTCGTATGTGCGTCTTACCATTAGATTTTCTTCACAAAATATATATTTTTTAATATCTACCATGAATAGTAAAAGCATGGCGATCGTGCGAAACTTTGAGGCGGTCGTAACACCAGAGCCACTAATAGCACACTGAAATATGATTCTGATTTAAGTAGGATTTCAGGTTCTCACGGCTAGGAATATAAAGATGATTGATTTCTGGAACATGGCGCCTTGCATTCTGATAGGAGTTTAAAGACGTCCTGATGATGCAAGAAACGAAAACCCCTTTAACGCCGATAAACTTCTACCAGACTACACAGCGCAACAAGGGAGCCATCTGCTGGCTTCAGACCATTACAATTTTATAGCCATAATCTGAATGGCCTCCTTCCATCTCTGGATCATTTGTATCCTTTTCCGTTTGTGCCAGGACTCAATGACGACTGTGTTTGAGTGGCAGTATAAGCTTGTTCTCCTTAGTTATATATTATTTATTTATAGAACAACGACTTCGAATTTTGAAGGGTTCTGTCGATGCTTACAATATGGTTATGCGTTATAATATGTAAAATGTTCCATTGGACTTTGTCTATTGTCCTAAAATAACAAAGTTTTGGAGGCTGGATTGTGATTCTGTCGTCAGGTTAAAAATGGTAAAGAGGACAGAACCCCATCTGTTGGACTCCTTTCTTCACTTAGCTTCAGAAATATACCACGTCTTCCGCCTTTATAGCCTTAAGAAGGAAAACGAATCGAGCTTCCGAAACGCCGCAGCTTCACAGTTTTGTAACTTGGACGATGAGAAGTAAAAAGCGCAATTTGACATGTCATAAATATTTATTTCCTTCCATGCAGCTTCGTTCTTAGTTTTGTTTCATTTGGTGCATCTCTTAACAATTCTTTGAAATTTTATTTTATTTTCTCTGCTAGAACTTTAGACTAACATTTGCCTCATTCTAGACCCAAGTTTCGCTTCCATATAAATGTACGTAAACTACCATCTCATTATAAATTTTCAACTTTATTTTCTTCCTTAGTTGTCTCAATGTTCCGAACTTAATTTTCAAAAATTCTTACCTTCTCTTAAGTACAGTGAAGCCTTCTTTCCAGGGGGCTCAGTAAAAAATGTCCTACGTCTAAAATGCTTTCCTCTCGACAGAGCGAAGGGTTTGTTGTGTCTGCTTTCCGTTTCCCGTTCCAATTCCTATTCCGTTAAACAGTACTACAATCCAGGAACAATTTAACTTGTATCCGCATGTTGCAGTTAGCAGCTTTATCTCCGTTGCACGGAGCAGCGAGAAATGTCACATTAATCTTTCTCCAGCTTCTCAGGTCTGAATTAGTCCAACTCGTAAATAGCAGGAGAAATTTCTCTGCATGCACAGAATGAGAACGCCAAAACAAGTGAAAACGTATATTTTTACCGACATATTTCTGAAGATAAGCGTCTTCTCGTTTGTTGCACCATGCAGTCTGATAGAAGTTTACCGACGTTTCAGAGGTGCTTGCTGCTTCAATCATCAGGGCGTTGAGTAAGTCATGTTCTAGGAATTTGTTTCCTCGAGCGCTGATTGACAGATTGGATTCATCTGGCTTAGCATAGAAGCCATTAGCGGGTTGTTATGAACACGATAATGAATTTTCCGGCACTATAAGAGGCGAGGAATTTCTTAATTGACCAAGTGACTTTCAGTCTCTCAAAACGGACTCTGCTTCATGTCGTCGATTTTAATGTCAATCAGTTCTCCATTTCGAAGTATTATTTGTTGTTTATTTCGTACGTAAGCCATAAACAATTAGACCCTGCATCACTTTACCTCATTCCGGTAGGAGACGCTTGTGTTTCACACACAATCTGTGTTGTGTTATATGCCTTTTCTATTCCTTAATTCTTATTGTTTCCTTTTTTCATAAGATAGTGTAATTGCGTCATATTTTGAATATTATATCAATTATTTATTTTAATCCGTCTGATCACAATATAATTTTATTTAAAATTTCTTATAATTAAGATAATAAAATATCATTCATGTTCCTTATCGATTGATCGATTGTTCCGAAATGTAAATCGATCAATCGATAAGGAACATGAATGATATTTTATTATCTTAATTATAAGAAATTTTAAATAAAATTATATTGTGATCAGACGGATTAAAATAAATAATTGTTTCCTTTTTGTTAATTTATATCGTGATTTTTCGGTATATAATGAATGTATAGTTATTATAGTTTTTGCTGACAAACCAAAAAGATTCAAATATCTGCGAAGAAAATATCTGATGAAACAACGATTTGCAAATAGTGCGAGTTCGGTTTGGCAAAGACTTGCAATGACAACGACCCTCGGTGTGGTAGAATGCAATTACATAGTCTCGGAATCAAATCTAGCCCGTTCTACGTATTTCGCCATAGATCGCGCTGCGAGGAAACTTAATGGAACAGAAGATAGAATCTGTAGCGTTTAGTTTTTGTTCCAGTAGATTATACAAACTGAAACAATGTGAAAGCAACTTCGTTACATCAACACAATCTATTATTAGGAATCATGTTTCATAATTCCAAACTGCAAACACAGAGATAACATATCGTTTTATATGTAGTGGTATTACAACAATACAGGAGCTCATGCTATGTAATAAGGAAAAGAATAATACATTATCAAATAATATATAACAATAGACCGTTAATACAATTCCCATTAACAAAGTATCAAAGCAAAGTTATAGCCTATTGGCGTTGAAAATATCGTCACGTGTATTCGAATGCGAGGTAACTTAATACTTAGTTATAGCGTGTGTCGTTTATCATCTGCGATTTCATGATAGATCCTTTTGTAGGATGAGCTGATGTACAAGGATGTGTAAGAAAGTCTCCTTTCTATTAAGAAATTCATGAGCAAATACAGACGCTGCAGTTTAAACCAGGACAGTCAAATACTTAAGTAATCGAATTTATGGGACCAATTTCAGTTAGAGGAACACATTTCGTCTGATGAAACACAGTGTCCGGACGAACTAAATATCTGCACCTTATCAGAATTGGCAATAAAAAAAAAATTGTAATTAATTCAGTAAAAAATACGTGTAAAATTGACTCATTATCTGGTCGGAGAATATATTATCGTTTTCTGGTTAAACATTATCAAAAGTACATCTATTGTAAATGTAACTCTGTGAAAAGTATTTGTAGTTCTAAATTTATATCACAATCCGCTGCATTTTTAACAACTATTATTACAGTATTTTGTTCTTTTTTATTTCGCTTACTTTTTGATTTCTTAGTTTTTTTTCAATATATATATATATATATATATATTGTTATTCTGCATTTCTTTCATTCTTTCTCTGCCCTTGTTTCTCCTTCCTTCTTATATCCTTCAGTTTCAGTTAGGATACGCTCAAAAATTCAATTAAATGCATGGCGGTACCTTTAATTGCTCCGCAAACAAATGCCCACAGCTTTGCAATCGCTTTTTGGACCATGTCGCAGATTCTGCAAACAACGACTAGAGTAGCGCAACCAAAGGAAGTCAGTCAACTGAGCCTGACGTCGAAAGCATTGTTTGCAGTTGGCACGCAGTATTTACACGGCTCAGGGACAAAATGGGATATTGATTTCAGTGTGCACATACACGTAAGACGGTGCTGTTAACTGCTGTGTACACAGTCAGCTCGCAGCCTACTCTGATTTTGTACGTTTCAGTAAATGTCAGCTTTGAATTGCACTTAAGAAGAAAGTTCCTGTGAGAAATTAAGATGATGCCTACTTCCCATCTGAGGAAGCTAGCAGGAATTGTGAATTAATAATTAAACCTAGAGCCTACATATTTTAGTAATGAGGCTGAAGCCGTTGTCCTACAATTTCTGTATATTTCAATGGGATTAGATGCCTCGTTCATCAGGGTCATATATTTTCACCCCGAAGAAAGAAGAAAGCTGCTCCGAAACATCGTTAACTTTTCCATTTCGACAGGACGGAGTACTCGGGAGACTACGGTGAATATGGAGAGCCTTGAAAACCTCAATTCCGATTAATTTCTCTGCATAAGTTTCGCTGCTATTGATTACGACGAAGTTAACATTTAGTAGGTATTTCTGTTATCAGGTGAAAACACTGTTCTGTGCCATTACAAATGGCAGAAATAGCATTAATTCACATTAATAATAAAGCTTGTTCTTGCGGATAAAAATCCCTTAACGATTTTTCATTTCTGACAGACGTCACATTTCATTTGGACAAATTTAATAAATGAATTTTCTCTTGACAAAATTGATGTGTTCAGTATTAATCTCCCATATTTACAAAACAACGGAATGAAGCGGATTATCCTTGAAATGACTTAAAAGCGAAAACTACGTCAATCAACAAGAAAGAACAGTGAATTCTTGGGGATTGTCTGCCTAGTGACAATATATTAGTAGACGTCTGACAGCGAAGTTAATTTAATATTCTCTGACGTTGAAACGAAAGGAAAAGCGTATACAGACTTTACTCTTTTTACACTTACGTTTCTGAGGATTGAATTAAAATATTACAGCTGCCATCCTCAGGACGGGTTTTATTTCAGTACTCGACGCCGAAGTTCTATAGAGCATATTTTTGTTTGTAACGTGTTCTCTTTCTGTAACAGTAGATAAATTTATATTTATAAAGAAACTGATCATTTTCAGATGTAAAGAGTTTATATTGATCTTTGCATAATGTAAATATTTAAAATGATTTTGACATTTTTCAACATGCAACTCCGTGTTATTATTTTTCTTAGTTTAATTAGTGTTTAATTAATTTGTTGAATACGTTTTACCTTATAAACTAACTAGATGACTTATAGAACCCGAAGGTTCATAACCGAATTAACCAAAGCCCTCCACCGGACCCTTTCCTGGGCCGACAAAATCCAATCTCCTTCAATTCTTATCACCCATAGATCCCGCCTGAGATTATCCTCCCATCTACGTCTAGGTCTCCCTAGCGGTCTCTTCCCCTCGGGCTTCCCAACCAATCCCCTGTGCCTGCTTCTTGCCCCATCCATGCGCGCTACATGTCCCGTCCATCTCATTCTTCTTGACTTAATCACCCTGGCAATACTGGGAGAAGAATAAAAATTTTTAAGTTCATCATTATGCAGTTTTCTCCATACCCCATCGTCTTCTCTCCCAGGCCCAAATATCCATTTTACTTTATTGATTATTATTATAAAATCACGCATATTAAAATTAAAACGTGAAAAAATACGTCCACATTCTTTATGCCTCTTTGGTATAAAATTAATGAATAGCCATGAAAGCTAATGGATGCGTATGAATAGCCTATTATATAAATGAAGGCCTTGTTTTCCAGCGGATCAAAGGATAGTCGTCAGATGAAAGAAATATTACCTCTCGTTGCAGGGACTGTGGTTTGAATGACGGTAATGTACAAATTCCTTTCCGCTTCATATCCCCCGTTTGTTACGACTGCTTAAATTAATTGGATATTAAAATATAGCTCGCATTTTAATTCATAAGTGAGAAGTATAAATTATTCAGTATAAAATATTTATTCCAAACCACAATGACGATAACTCAAATAAGTAGAACTAAAATATCAATGAGATATGGAATTTAGGCAAATGCTTTTATTAATCTTTATCATTTTGGTTTGTATTGAAATAGTCCTTATTCTGATTGAATGTTACCATGGTAATATTGACGAAAAGTAACTAACAATTTCTTTAATTATCGAGGGGAGGTTTGTCCCGATTCTTTTACTGATTTTAAACGCCAAAATAATTCCAAGCCAGAAACAGAATCGATTCTGAGACAGACAATTCGCGTTTAATATGGAACTGGACATTACAGACTTAAAAAATATCTCAGTAAATATGCAATAAACGGGGCGAATGTGTGCGTTCCACGTTCACTGGAAGTATAAGACTAGGTGATCAGAAGATTTGGAACAAGTAGCATGTAAGGAAACAGTATTTTGTAGCTCGCTGTTTCAGTTCCTGGATCTATGTAGACTTTCTACATGCAAGGTAATGATGTAGACAAGTCTGACTGAGACTACACTCCCAACGATGAAATTAAATAGTCTTAAATGTAGCCCGCGTCTCGGGAATCCACTGTTTTAATAACCGCAGGAAACAAATTAGTTCAAATGCGGAGTGCCTCTAATGATACGATGTTCATACCAAGTTTAATGAAGATCCATCATTGATTCGAAAGCTATTGAAAAGGGTGGTGAGGATAGTCATACTTATTATTATTATTTATTATATTATTATTTAGTATTCTGTCTGACGACAGGTCCATATGGACAGGATCCTTCCATCCTTTTCTCGGACTGGGACCTGTTCATATACGTTCTTGGCAGATGATCCAGAAGTGGTTTGCCATTGACATCTTCTGTGTGTGAATGGAGAAACCGGGGAAGCCCCCGGAGGAAAACTCCGTGTTGCCTAGACCACGGCCTTGCCCAACACAAGTTATAAATTCGGGCACCGCCGGGAATCGAACCCGAGACCCCAGGATTACAAGGCCAGCGTTCTAACCTCTAGACCACCGTGGCTTATAGTCATACTTATACGTGCATATTTCCTTATAAAATAAAATTCGGTCAAAATGAATTGATATTTAGTTCTTAAGTCCTGGAAGACAATGCCTATGTTACAAACCCAGAACAAGGCATAAATATTTAAAGTTAAATTGCTTCCATTAATTATATCCCACATTTACTCTTATAACATGGCGCTAGGCGATTCGTGTGGTTTAAACACCTTTGCATTAACTAAACATATTTACCCACACAGCACACCAGGGAGTGAAGTTTAGATTTATGTAAGCTCGGCTTACTGACTTTGTATTATGCAAGAATCCCTGCATATTAGAACAAAAATGCGGGCAAATATGTAACCAGAAAGCTGGTGGTTCTTCTTGTGGGATTCCGAAAGAGATTTCCGTGCCAAGAAACTACTTACTCGTTGTAGTTTTGTGTAATTATATTTGTGCATAATGGTGTTAAAAGTTACCTTGTAAAGTTACGCGACTCTGAACATCTGTTTGTGAGTCTCATTAGTCTGTTTATTTATTGAGTTCAGTTCGTCTGTTGAAAACCAATATGTGCATATGAGAAAATATTAAGAGTTAAAAGTCATGGACCTAGAAAAATGTATTTATACTATATAATGTTCAGAAAAATGTTCAACAGAATATGTAACCAAACATTTTATTTTTAATCTGTTAAGCAAGTCCCTTGACATCACATTATAACGAGTCCTCGGGTTTGGATTGATGTGAAGGTCTTCAGATGTGGATACTCGTTAAGCAATCGAGGACAACCGACAAGGGGTAAACCTAATGATTTGATTTTAGGCGAGGTGACTAACAGCCCCTCACCGTAACAGACCAGTATGACACGAAATATTTCACAGAAGAAAAGAGGGCGCTTAGGAGAATTTTTGAATCTAAGAGCGCTGAAGTTAATAATTACGTACTGAGGAACTTCATAGTTTTATATATTCATAAAATATTATTAGTGTAACAAAACAAGGAGGATGGGATGGGCAGGGCATGTAGCAAGCATGAGAGTAAAGAGAGAGGGAAAGAAAATACGTACAAACATTCGGTTGAAAATTCTGAAGGAAAGGAACTCCTCGGAAGATCTAGGTGTAGATGTGGTGATAATATTAAAATGTACCCCAGGAATAGGGTCTGGGATTTTGGATTAGATTTATCTTGGTCAGGACAGGAAATAATTTCGGGTTCCTGTGAACACGATAATAAATCTTTGGTTTTCTAAAATACGAAGAATTTGACTAGCTGAGCGTACTACCAGTTTCTCAAGAAGGTCTGTGTTCCATTAGCTAATTACTAGAAAACCTTCAATGTTAAAAGCCAAAGACTCCCCCTTCCAGAAACGTGTAAGTACAAAGTACCTTCGTAATACACGTTACACTTTAGCTACCCTTTTCGATCTTGACATCTATGTCCGTCTAGAAAATACCACGCCAAGAACAATGACTTTTGTAATATATATGGATTCCACATGTATTTTGGTGTTCAATTTTGAGACCATTCGCTTCCGAAGGAAATTGTCGACAGGTGGTTTGCAAACAAAGGTACACGAGAAACATCTGAGAGTCGAAACTCATTCCTGCTGTTTGCCTTTCGTTACTGTCACGTACAAGAGTCCGTTCTGTGTTGTTTAATGAAACTATTAGCCTCCAGTAGTCTGTAGATTTACAGACACGTCGTAAATCGACTGAACCACTACGATTCTTGCTTAAGTAAACGAACAGATTGGATTTAATGTTGTTCTCGTTGGGAAAAAAGTTTAAATTTCATTAAGACAGAAGTTCCCTGCATAATGAAATTCTAAGTCCTCATCCGATCCATATGTATCTCTTTCCATCAGGCATATATTGTTGTTCTATTTAATTATTTTTTAAGAAAATTGTTGGGAATTAAAGTCGATGCCTTTCATAGGAAATTATTCTATCTTGTAGGATTTGAGGTTTTCACGGCGGTGAGTCTGAATATTGCTGTCTTGTGGGTTGTTATTTGCGCTGTGTGTCTGATAGATGTCCACCGACGTTTCAGAGGTCCATGCTGCCTCCGTCATCAGTAATATTTATCCTATCTTATTTAACGACGCTGGCAGTAGCTCAGACAATCCTGTAGAGCGTATAATGATAGGGTGGTTAATGAATGGACTTAATCACTTGGAAAGGGAATAAAAGAAACGGTACTGAATTTGCATTTTACTGGAGGATCTGAGAAATATCACGAAAAATCTCAGGCTTTTGTCTTAAGGCCGACATTTCTACCTGGGACATTTCGTCGCCCTAATAATTTGACAACGCGTACAAATTTACAACCCCTCTATATGCAGTTTCCTCCAGCCTTCAGGATAAATTCTCAACTTGGATGTAAATAATACCCTCAGAATTTTGTCCACAGACACCCTCAGACTCTGCTCCTCCGTGTAAGTAGAAACCAAGTTTCACACCCGTACAATACAACAGACAAAATTACACCTTTTTAAAAATTGTCGTCGTTTTAGATTATAGACAGACTGCGAACATTTCTTCGTGAATACAAATTTTTCCTACTCTATTTCCAAAATATTAAAACCTCATCACATTTTTTAAGGATTCAATTCTACTCTTTATATTAAATTTTCTTTTTAAATTATATCTTTTTTTCTGTTTGAAGAAGTTATTTTATTCGTGTGCTTTGTCGGAAAGGAAATGGCTTTAAAACATACCTTTGTACCTGGTACCTTCCGACACGACTAGAAGACATTTTGTCTATCTTAGAAACCCTATTTTCATTATTGTATCGACTTTAGAGAACTCTGATTTATGTTGTGGCGGAATGGGCCTGGAAGACGGAAGATTCATGGTCCGTTTCAAGACATCAATGAAGGCAATTTAGAAAAGAATATTTAGTTATTTATTGTGACTTCAAGTAAGCTCTCACACGATGGGCGTCTTGGGAGGTTTGGTTTAATTCAAGCCTCTGTTCATACCTGACCACAACCAAAGAGCGAGTGATACATTTGTATATGTCGAAGATATGTGCAGTTTATAAACGACAGATTGCAGCTAGCACAGAATATAGTCTTTTCATAGCCTATCATATGAATTATCAATAGAACGTAGGCAACGCTGCCTTTATCGGGAAAGGATCTCGTGATAAGTTTTGACCTTTCTAAAGTCGATTACTGGTCTGAAAGAATAAGCAAAAACAGGAAGGCTTCTTGAAATGTTTAGTTATCTCCTTCTTTTACGAATATGAAGAGTAAGCCATACGTCAAAACAAGTATGGAGACAGATAAATTAACTTGGAATTCTGCATGTAATATTGTGCTATAGAGAGATAGTACGAAACTTTGAGATTATTATGACAAATTTATCTTAGTCGAAATTTTTGCTAGTGGATGTTAATGCATAGCAATAGATCACCGAGTTATATAATTATTAATCTGTGGTTCTTGTTAGATTATTCATTATTCATATAGACGGAAACATTTTAAGCAAAATTAGTGCCGCAAGTTGTTCCTAAAACTTCTTGTTACACGCTGCTACATCATGTCTAGTTGATTACAGTTCAGGGACTTGACAGAATCGTTTAGCTTCTGGATAACTAAGTGGGTCGATGTCCCGTGGCTCCTGAAGGGAACATTTTTTTCAACTAGCTTTGCAGACGGATATAAAGTGGTGTTCTTTTGCTAGTAAAGGACATGTTTAGGATTAGTTAGAAAGGACGAACACGAAGATGCAAGCTCCAATTATGTTGTGTTAGTTATGTTCTTAATATATTTGGCTCTCCTGAATTTCTAGCTCATTTTATAAAGTTATTCTTGTTATTAATATATTGTTAATAGGCTTACAAGAATCCTCTCCTAATGCCGGAGGATTACGTTACCCAAAGGGTTCTTACTGCCCCTGATCCTCCACTGATATCCCACAACATACAGTCACTGCACGTTCAGGATATGAAGGGTGTGAAATTAAAATCAGTCACAAATTTAGTGTAATGTAAACTGTCGTAAGCTGTTTTCAACCGAATTACTTTATTCTGTTGACATGCAAGACGGCTAAATGTTTGTTTCTTTTACTGTGTCCTGTGGCTCGATGGAAAACCATTATTAATTCCGACCCGCCGACATTCGTATTCAGACTACGGGCACGAAGAACAAGAAGAGTAAGAAAAGGTTAAGAATAAAATAAGAAAAAAAAACGGAAAAGCGTGATAAATAATAGGTGAGACACAGAAGGAGAAGAAAGAGGACGTGAATAAGAAAATGGAGAAAAACAGGAAGTGATGAAGACAAGAGAACATCCTCAATTACCAGGGAATCGTAATTTTAGTCTTCCAATATTTCAATTCTCGTCTCCTTCAGAGAACACAAAAGAAAATGTCCTGGTCGAAAGGAACTAGACCTGCTTCTATTCCCACAATTCTTCAGTTCCGTTCGATTCTTTTTTCAGTAAGCACAGAGCCAAAGAGTAGAACCTCTTTCATTGCTCCTTGTAAGCTACGTAAAAAATACACAACGGCGAAGAAGCTGTCACTCTCTCTGTCTCTCTCTCTCTCTCTCCCTCCCTGAAAGACTCGGCCACCTCGTGTCTTCAAATTGATCCCAACAACCACACATCCGGTTGTTTGCTTCTAGAGAGGCAGACATTTTGTGCTTATAAATCCTGTATCCCCAGTTTCTTTCTTCATTTATTCCTTCATTATTTATCGTATTTTTCTTTCATTGTTTATTTTGCTCTTTCGCATTCCTGCATCCGCTTTGTTTCACTGTCTCATCTTTCGTCGTCTTGATATTGTTGCTGTTCTGGGTTTTGGCGTTGTCAAGATGACGACAATATCAACCAAATCCATTTTCGAGGTTACTTCAAGGTCATTTTGTCATGCATAGTTCTGTGAAACTGTAGACACGTCGATAGTGACAGCGAGGACGTCTTCGTGATTCGCCAGTTTAGCACTGAAGTTGCAGAAACGCTGACATATACCCAGAAGAACATCATGAAAAGGCATTCTTCTGGGTTGTTGCACATTGTAGTTTGGTAGGAGTTTACCGACGTTTCAGAGTTTCTTGCTGCCTCCATTATCAGGGCGATGAATATCGCCCTGATGATGGAGGCAGTACGTACATATGAATCGTGGCTTAACTTGTAGGAGAATGCAGTACAATAAGCCACAACGATGTTATCTTCCTGCTCGCTGCAATGGTGACCTGATTCTCACTTGATCGTACTATCAATAAAATCTTCTCGGGCAATCAGCCGCGTTAACTGGTTTACACGGATTTCCGAAGTAGTAGTCGGGACATCTGAAGCAAAGCTGCCACTAAAAAGATGTAAAGATTTACGGGAAAATTATACTGAAATGGAGCTTATAGAAATACGATATGATGACGTAGACTGGGATTATCTGGCTTAGGGCAGACGCTTTTATGAATGCGGTAATGAACATTGGATTCCTTGACGGCCCTCCAATTCTTGACTAGATAAGCCATTGACATTTTCCTAATTTAGCTGCGTATTACCTATTTGGATCTTTCAAATAGAAGTCTTACATTTTAATGAGATTGGTAAGAAAACTCATAATGTTCGACTTATGCTTTGTTTGCTGATTTTAGATAGACACGAACCACAATAAACTTATTAAAAGATTTTAGTACAGATCCCAAAATATAAAACGGAAAGTGAAAAATTCTGACAGGCGGATACATCGCCCGAACTGCACTATTTGCTTTCACTCCTTGCTCTTTGTGCAAGAAACGAGTAAAAATGGACCATCTGGAGCGCATTATGACGTGATGGCATTAATATCTCGAGCTTCCATAAAGAAAAAGAATAATAAAGAAAATGCGAATAGCAATGTACAAGAACACTTTAGAACCTTAAAACCTATAAAATCTTATAAATATTTAAGTGAAGGGGGAGGGGAGTCTTGTTTTATTTTAACATAAAGCCACGCTTCTCACTAACAGAGAAACATATAATAAGGATATTTGTATACAATATTCTGAGGAGAATACTTCGATCTGGGGATGAACAGGAAACAGGAAATTGTAAAAATGAAATGTGGTGTTACAATATTGGAATCCTTGTTTCGGAGCCAAATTATTTTGACCACCAGAAAGGTTATTATTGAGGCATGAAAATTAAATATGTTTGACACAATTCTGAGCCAGTTCTATCCATCACCGATCCTTGCAGTCCTCTTCATCTCTTGTCTTGTCTCACCCTCTCATATGTTTCCCGGTCTTTCTAACGACCGCTATGTAACACATTTCCCTACCAAAATTGTATATGCATTTTTATCTCCTCTATTATTTTAAATACACCATTCACAGCCTATCCTTGAAAACTATCATGGTGATGTTCATCTGGGTTCTGTCGTCGACCTGCTGGTACGTGCCAAAATTTTGGGGAGATCTAGTGTCTCCATCTTCAGTACTGCTTCTTCAAAATAATGGCATCTACCGGCGAGGCTATAAGACGTCAAAACCTAGAATATCATTGACATCAACTTCACCGCAGTAAAAATGTCAGATCTTGCAACTATACAGTAATGTTGTAATTATCCTACTTTCGTGGGTTTTAACAAAGAGGCGCCTCAGGAAGAGGAAAGCGTTCTCAGGTCAGGGCTTCAGACGCGAGAGCTAGCATGCCACTCGCAGAAAACCACGCAGCGAGCTTTAATTTGGTAAATTACCTCTCCTCAAACGAACTTAATCACTGCCTCTGCTCCCAAGCATAATATTTATGCAAGTCCATCTGTCTTGCCGACTAATCTAATTTAGTCGCTTTACGAATGTAAAATTAATGAGTAGGGCGTGTATTACTGCTGCAAGACGAGACGTTCAAACACAAAGTGAACACTGTGGGGTATGAAGCTGGAAAAAGAAGAAATATATGACAGGAAAACATTACAAGTGCTGGGTAGCAACAAAAATTGAGACATCAAATACAGGGTTTAACAAAGAGATATACACAGACATTGTAATACAGTGTCCGATTGTCAGTCGGTTGCTCACCTCTCCTAACTGTGCCACGAAGGTAACGGTGGTCATTTTGAACCCCATGTTAGATTCACTAATTAGCTGAACGACGTATGTAACGGTTAATTTATTAAAATGTATTTTCTTCCGGTATTTAATGCACGATAACATTCAACTAGAAAAAAGTCTTACGTATTATATATACCTCATATAATAGACAGCATCCAATATAATATTGTTACAGCATGTTCAATTTAAAACGCAACTTATATTACAACATCAGTTTTTATTTGTTGTGGAGAACTGACACCTTTGCACTTGTCATCAATGCCAGACCTCGGGCATATTTTCTGTCGCAAAAATTTCTTCCGACCCGAGATTCTGTTACTAACCGGTGTATTTCTCTTATTCGGTATTTTCTTGTCATGACGCGCGTTTTAAATATTTGATGTTTTCACGGCATTGAGTCTGAAGATGGCTGTCTTCTGGCAGCAAGGACCTCTAAAACGTCGGTAATTACGTTAAGCACGTGCTAGACCTCTGAAACGTTGGTAAACATCGACCAGACTACACAGCGCAACAACCCAGAAGACAGAAATCTTCATACTCATCGCCCTGATGACGGAGGCAGTATGACCTCCGAAACGTTGGTAAACATCTACACGGCGCAACAATCCAGAAGACAGAAATCTTCATACTCATCGCCCTGATGACAGAGGCAGTATGACCTCCGAAACGTTGATAAACATCGACCGACCACACAGCGCAACAGCCCAGAAGACAGAAATCTTCATACTCATCGCCCTGATGACAGAGGCAGTATGACCTCTGAAACGTTGGTTAACATCGACCAGACTACACATCGCAACAACCCAGAAGCCAGAAATCGTCATACTCATCGTCCTGATGACGGAGGCAGTATGACCTCCGAAACGTTGGTAAACATCGACCAGACTACACAGCGCAACAACCCAGAAGACAGAAATCTTCATACTCATCGCCCTGATGATGGAGGCAGTATGACCTCTGAAACGTTGGTTAACATCGACCAGACTACACGGCGCAACAACCCAGAAGCCAGAAATCGTCATACTCATCGTCCTGATGATGGAGGCAGTATGACCTCTGAAACGTTGATAAACATCGACCAGACTACACAGCGCAACAACCCAGAAGCCAGAAATCGTCATACTCATCGCCCTGATGACGGAGGCAGTATGACCTCTGAAACGTTGGTTAACATCGACCAGACTACACAGCGCAACAACCCAGAAGACAGAAATCTTCATACTCATCGCCCTGATGACGGAGGCAGTATGACCTCTGAAACGTTGGTTAACATCGACCAGACTACACATCGCAACAACCCAGAAGCCAGAAATCGTCATACTCATCGCCCTGATGACGGAGGCAGTGTGACCTCTGAAACGTTGGTAAACATCGACCAGACTACACAGCGCAACAACCCAGAAGCCAGAAATCGTCATACTCATCGCCCTGATGACGGAGGCAGTATGACCTCTGAAACGTTGGTTAACATCGACCAGACTACACAGCGCAACAACCCAGAAGACAGAAATCTTCATACTCATCGCCCTGATGATGGAGGCAGTATGACCTCTGAAACGTTGGTAAACATCGACCAGACTACACAGCGCAACAACCCAGAAGACAGACATCTTCAGACTCACCGCTGTGAAAACCTCAAATCTTACAATGAGTGGAGAGTGGAGAGGAACTGTATCGGAGGGTTTCAATGGGCCGGGTCTCCTCGTGACCGAGCGTGCTTTGCCCTAATTCATGCGTTTGTTATCAAGGTTTCAGGTCCTTTGTGCTTTGTCGGTGCACTTCGAACATATTTTCACACTTTAATGCTAACGCGTAGGAAGAACATTACCCTTACTACATACAATGCTAATTATAAAAAATCACTGCTCGTGGAGGAAGAGACAGGAAATTGCGAGGTTCCAAGGAGAGAAAATTAAATTTCCTTTCTTGTCTCTCGTTATGTCTGAAGAAGCTTCCTATAAATATTCAAGTTTGTATGTAGAAGATCTCTTTCATCAGGTCCCATCTAAACGCGGGATTAGTCCACAAAGACTTTGATCCTAAGTCTTTTACAAAGTCTCGAACGTTCCTTAGTAGCAGGAATCATATAAGCATACAAAAAGAAAAGCTGTGATTTACCCGTAGGTAAAATCAAATCCACTTCCTACTGAACATCGTTGCTCAGAACTTGGTATTCCTGTGACCTATTAGGGAGGTGTCAGATTTAAACCTCGGTCCAGCGATCGGCTATCCTGACAGACGTTTTCACTGAGAAAGTATTGATAAATTAGTGGACAATCGAACATGGCTGTGTTCTGGGTTGTAGCTCATCGGGGCATTGAGTAATTGTCGCCCCGATGATGGAGGCAGCAACGACCTCTGCATCGGACTACAACCTAGAAGACAGCCATCTTCATACTCACCGCCCTGTGACCCTCAATCCTCAGTTCTGTCATCTGCTCGTACATCCAGAAATAATTTTTGTCAATCCAGGTGCCAGCAGGATCGCGTTTCCTCCAAAACTGGAGGCGTTTCACATCTCATCCGGTATTCAAGGTCTTCTGGCGCTCGTTTTATTAAGGACTTAGGAAATCCTAAACGGACGACGCTGTGTAGTGGTTAAATCTCCTTATTTTAGGCCTCGATGCCCTATTTCAAATTCCGTCCTGCATACTAAACATCCTGATCGGTTTTTCGTGACGTCACTCAAGTTCTGAAGGATAGTCCCTTAAGATACATACATAACGAGCGCTTTCCCCGCCATAATTTCCACCACTCGTATCTTTTCTATTCGTAATTTTGAGTAGCCCACGCAGCTTAGAGATCGTCGCTAAATAAACACACAAAAGCCGCCTTGATAATCTCAAATATCTATAGCTATCCAACACTGTATGAGATTTTTGGTTTTCACGGTGACGAAAATTTAAATTTTAAACTTTCTGGTTATAAATCCGTGTAATAGAATAGGTTATTATCTAGAGAGCCTGTTCCCTCCATCTTAAGGTTAAAATTGAGATGGAGTCAGTATTTTACTCCTTAACGTTGATAACAACTTACAATACAGAATTGTGTCGTGATCCGAAAGCTCACGGCACGTAGATATTTCCTGTGTGAGTAGTGATTTGGGGAAGCAACGAACCGTGGTAATTTCGAACTAAGCATGCAAAACTGGCTGCTTGCTTTTAAGTGTATTGATTTAATGGAATTTTGCCTTAATGCACTTCAGAAATTAGGCTTATACCTCTTGCGATATTGTCTGAAATTTATTTCATTGCAGATTTTTTGCGCAAATTATTTTTTGTAAAATGAATAGCGACCACGAAAATAAAAAAAAATTCTCATCACCAACAAAAATTTAGTTTTATTAGACTGTTTCAGCTCTGAGACTTAACCGGGAATTTGTTCTTCCAAATGTTATATGGCCTAATAAAATTCACCTTCATGTATAATGAATGGTTTTAACACCACCTAAGAAGATTAACTTCATGTGCATTTAAACGATGATATTCGTGTCAACCCTGCCATATATTACCCAACATTCCATCGGTCTTGTATTAGACAAGGAAGAAACCACGAAGTAAACAATTCTCAACTTCACTATGCCTTTATAGTTATATATAAAGGATATTGAATATGACTGTCTTCTGGGCTGACCTTCGGTAAACTTCTACGAGATTACACTGCACAACAACCCATAAAACAGTCATCTTCAGACTCACCGCCGTGAAGACCTTAAATCCTACATCTAAATTGCCACAAACTGTTTCGGCAGCACGACACAGGTTCCACTGATCTGAATCTAAGGTCCTTTGCCAGAGAGGAGGAGGTCAGTTGGAATCAACGTATGGCAACTGTTGGAAACGTTTGCTACTGTCGAGTTAAATCGGATGTAAGATGAAGTGGTAGGAGAATCGATTAAAGTAAAATATACTCTTGCGCAATGGACAGAATGTATTTCAGCGACGTTCAAATACAGAAGGAATGACTGCAATGGTGATAAGAAGAGTTATATCGCGTAGCATAGACTGGAAGGGACGGTTACAGGGGATTTATAAGCGATGTAAGAAGGGAATTTGGGAGGTAGAAGGAATCGATTATTCAACAGGGAACACTGTTTCTTGTTGTAAAAGAATGATAAATCGATGTCCAAATTTAGTACCTGTCAGTCGCTTAGCTGTGCAAGAAATTCCTCGACTTTACTGGAGAATGAAGGTTCATTAATATCGACCTGATGATGGATGCAATAAGTATCCCCGAAACACGCGTGAGTTTCTAGGAGACTGCATGGAACAACACACACAAGAATGTAATATTTCATCAACGTATTTATGTATACAGTAGTTCGCCGTTGGTCCTGTCCTAATCCATTTCAATCCAGTCCACGCCCCCTCAGCTTACCTATTACCTTAAGAACTGCCTTGCACACTATCCCCCTCCCATCCATTACGTCTGCCATTTGATCGTTTCCTTTATGGTTTCCAGACCATAATTTATGAAACATTCTCCATATTTATTAATCCTCTTTTGTTACCAAATACAAAATTCGTAAGTGCAAACGTAAATACTTTTGCATTATAATAATTATTTATCCTATAATAATACATCGGATGCATCTAAATTACAAACCTTATCATTATAGCAACTGTTCCGCATACGCCTATTATAGTATTAAAATATTTGTTCGCAGAGAATAAAAAACTTTTTGTGCAAACGTCTTACGCCTCGTGTTTCTCGTTAAACTTCAGCGGATATATTGGTATTTCTTCATTAAGTAATGTGAATTATTTACCATCAAAAATGGCTGTTTTGTGGGATGTAGCGTTGTGTAGGCGGATAATTTACTGACGTTAGAGATTACAATTAGAGTTATCTTCACCCTGATAATGGAGGCAACAGTGACCTGTCAAACGCTGGTAAATATCTACCTGAGTACACGGCGGTACAACCCAGAAGACAGCCATCTTCATACTAGAACCTCAGATACTATTTGTCATGTTAAGTGTCAGGACCTATTTAAAGATTCTCGTGTTTATTTATTTATTTATTTATTGGCATCTAAACCCATTGAAAATTAAACAGCCTAAGTGGCCTACAAACTAAGAAACAATGAAACAGTGAGTTTGAATTTATTATTTAAGGATTTTTTTTTAATTTCATAGATAAAAATAATATAAAATCTTCAGACTAGACAACTTTATATGTGTTGAAATATATTTAATAATAAATGCACGTAATGGAATTTGCGAGTAATACTGACACAATAACTTAGATGTTTTTTGCCACGCATTCATTTCTATGAAAGTATAGAAAGTGCATGTATGTCCAATTATTTGTAAAAGCGTTGTTATTTAAGATCTGCTGCGCGTTAACAGAACCCGAAGGTTAAAACTTTAACAGAATCACTGGCCATAAATGTAATTTCCAGACTGATAATACGCTTCACTTCCTATATATATGGCATCATGCCAAAAGGGCGTAACAACACATTTTCATAATATGATCCATTTGGTATAACAACATAAAATATTGTGATATGTCATGTCAAAAGCGTATAATGCTGATGTTGCTACTCACAGATACAGACGGTTACATATGGGCTTATGAACATTAATAATGCGCGTTTGTCAAGCCAAATAAGCGTATCAATTTAGTCTCCTGTACACCATTTTGGTGATACGCCCTTCTGGCAGGAAGCTCTCGATATAACAATAAGACCAGGACAGACGTGCCTGAGTGCCTCTGCGTGCTTATACAATTACATCTTCTGCTGAGTTACTTTCAACTTTGTCCGGTTTCTTAGAAATACGGCTTTGTGCTTATATCCGTATCGGAAGTGAGAATTAGAACATTGGCCTTTTCCCTGTGGTCCGTACCAGGTGTTTAAAGTTGATAGCAGCATTTGTAAACGCCACTGTCCTTCTCACGGATCGCTCAGGGTTGTATCCTCGTGATCTGGAGGTTCCAACAAGAGGGTTGGTCCTTGAGAGGACCTCGAAATTCCCTGAGGTTCATCCCTAACATTTTATTAACGCAGCAGGAACGTGAATAGTTTTGGAAAACAAAATAAGTTGACCAAATACAGTGGACGCAAAATAACTCCAACCGCGAGTTACGTCTCATGGCAAATGCGAAGAGAATGCAAGACGACAAAGGGTCTGTCTGAGCATGTATAGTACCTAAAGTGGAAAATAAAAGAAAGAAAGATGTTTTCTTCTTTTAATTTCAGAACTGCTGTTTGTTTTGATTTCTGTCTTCCATAGAATACTACTTTTTTCCCCCCGAATGCGTGGTGTGTAAACGGGTTTTGAAGTTCTCTGTTGTAGACAAGACAATATACTTCATCGCTTCACGGCGAATACAAAGAAATTGTGTTTGAAGTCTCAGCTCAATATTCGCCTCGAGGAAATGACAACCACGAAACTCCTTTCTTTGCAAGTCGGAGCGTCTGATTATCATCACCGGATTTAAAGCAGACGTTGGAAAATGAAGGCATCTGTTACGCGATATGTCTACGAAAGAAGATACCGCGATTTCTAGGAGGATGATAGTCTTAAGGAACAAGAGTGTAAAGACATAATTTACAAATATATTATTTACGATTTTATATAGGTCATTGGTCTTCGTTTTCAGTTATTTCTGTTAAAAAATAATCTGTTTCAGAGCCAATCACACTATAGATAAAAATGCAAAATGTTACTAAATATTTTTCTTCTATTTCTCTGAATTTCTACTATATTGAAATAAGTTATAATGAATGTAGTATATGTATAGTCATACAAACGTCGTCCTCCGATCAGTTGCAATGTCAGCTTTGTTTACAACAGTTTACTCAAAAGCTCTTGTTTATAAATGATAATTATCGTTTCATTACAATTTATTTCAACTAACCTGACCAAGAGAAACCATCCATCACCTTCTCAAGTCTTGCATGCAACTACACAAAGTCATCAATTGATACATAGTAGTTAAATAAACCACGAAATAAAAATCTCTCTGAAGACATTTCTGCTCGATGGACTCAGCGGTTTATCCAATACAGATACAGTGGATTCCGGTTAATTGGGACACATCGGGACTAGAACACTTTAGTCCAATTAATCGGCTGCCCCAATTATTCGAATTTTCTCGTAAAGAGTTAAAAATGTCTGTTCTTTAAGATTTGTCCCAAATAAACGGCTGTCCGATTAACCGATGGCCCAGTTAACTGAAATCTACTGTATTTAATGTCGTTGAATTAGCAGTGTTGGGACGGAACCTTGAATTCTATTTTGCGAGTGAACTAAAATACATTTATTTCTGAATTCACTCACACCTGAAACTGTCTCTGGAAGAGGAATGAGTAGTGTATATACTTACCCGTCCCGTGATGTAACACAGCTAGAAACCATTACGTCACGTGCAGGAAAGATAAATAAACTAAATGTTCCTTATGCACTGAATTTACATGAAGTGCAGAAACTGGATCGCCCATCGTATTAAACGTCTGCTGCTTGTCTCATAACCACCCTCATCTTTCCTAGATATTTCGTGTTAACGATGACTATCACGCTATATACGAGGCGCGTCCCAAAAGTAAGTTTCCCTGGGGCCGTTTACAGAAACAAAACACAATTTCATGGAAATATTTATTGCAACAGATACAGCAAGTGTCCAGCTATTTTTCAACATATTCGCCACCGGAATTGAGACATTTGTCATACCGTGGGACCAACTTTTGAATACCTGTGTCGTAGAAGTCTGCCGCCTGGGATTGGAACCACTGTGTGACAACCATCTCCGCCTCTCTGTCATTCTCAAAACGCTGACGCTGACCGGACAGGAATTTCTTGAGGTGTAGGAAAAGATGGAAATCACTGGGAGCGAGGTCCGGGCTGTAGGGTGAATGATTAAACACCTCCCAGCTGAACTCCTGCAGGAGACTTGCTGTCCGTCGAGCCGTGTGCGGCCTAGCGTTATCACTGACCGCACTTCACAGTCGGCGGGAGCTGGAATAAGAACCTCCATCTTCAACAGCTGCAACGATGCTAATGTGAGAACGCGGGAAGTACCGTTAGTGCATGCGCTATGCTACGTCATTGCTCTATCACGTACGCACAGTCGCTTCGCGCAATATAAGGTTTGCTAGCTGTGGGACGAGTGGGAAACTTACTTTTGGGACGCGCCTCGTATTAACGAAGCACAAACAATTTTCGTCGACAAATGAGTATGAGTCAAATTTAAGATTTACTAAATCTGAGGTTGGATTTGTCTAATTTATTCTCCATAATCGGTAGGTATTCCGTATCAGTGAAAAACGTCTTGGTGGACACTGTAGTACCACGAAAACTGAGAAATGTTGTCGTACCATTTTCATAGGAGTCTGCCACCGGACCTTATCCTGAACAGGATGAATGAATTTAACATTCCCACACCTTTGTTGTTGATGATACGTTTGAATATTAAACTCTCATCTACGCCTAGGTAATGCATGACATCATTCAGCCTATTAGATGTTAAATAAACTTTTTGATGATAACCTGATAATGAACACGTGGGAAATATTATTGAAAAGACGTCAGACATTCCCTTGCCACTTTATACAAGAGTTTTAAAATGTTTATTTCTAGTCTTGATGGTATAACAGCTGTACCTTGTTAGCAATAGTACTGACGAAGCCTGTACATGGAAGACTCGGTATTCTAAAGCGATAGACTGGACTACGTTAGGCCATTCCATCACAACCGACGTACAGAATTATTTATCAGTGCTTGTAAGCTGCTGTACATTCTGAACACTCCACAGAAGCTTTTGAAGTCTAATACACTGAAGAAGGAACAATTACAACTCATCTGATAACATATATGGTTTAAGAACACGAGTAGAAAATTTAGCCAAAATTTCATAAGCAGTTTCAATCACGTGCCTTTTACATTTTGCTTTAAATTTATATAGTTTTGAAACAAACTAGCTCTTCTCCTGAAATTTATGTTTAATAGCTGTCTTGTATTCTGGGAAGTTCGGCGTCGGGTCTTGTAGAAATTTGCCCGAAGCTTCGGAGGTGGTTGCTATATCCATCATCAGGGCAACGCCCTCAAGCATCTATGAAACATAAGTCAATTTCTACAAAACTGCACTGGGCAACGTTTCAGAAAAAAGTCACCTTCATTCATGAGAGGCTGAAGTCTCGTATTTGTTAGGAAATCTTAAATTATGACGCATTTTCCTACTCCGGTATTGTTACGCATAATAATATTATATTTTCAGAGATTTAGTTGCTATTCAGAAAAAAAATTATTTAATGGTTTATAATAAATATAATAGACTCCACTAATGTTTTATTGAAAAATGTGTCGTGATAGCACCATTACAAATGTATTTCAGTACATCGTGGTGATTACAAAGTGTTTAATGCGGTTGGGAAGAATTTAAAGAAAAGTTCTCTTCGAAACACCACTGTGTCTTTTCTTCATGATCCAAAGTGCACGCAAACTCTCAAACACTATTCATGAACTTCTTGTGCCTATAGTCTATCCATAGCCATTCACGTTTCATGCGTCTGCAGAAAGTGAACTGCACTAAGGGGCACAGAAGTAGAACAGTGAGTGATGTCTTGTCATATTTTAATTTGTCAGCTTGTGCGATGTAAATGATAATTAACGGAGCGTCCCTACTTGTCGAGTGGCATCTGTTCAGAACTTACAGTTTTTATTATTAACGGTGAAGCTTTGCATTTGTATACGTTTGGATTTAGCCCACTCGCAGCTCATACTGAATGTGTTATGATACGAGGCAGGGCTTAAGACTTGAGATTCGTTTAGCGAATTTAGTAAATACTGCACGCACATTTTCGTCTGCCAGCCTTGATTTTTAACTCGTCAAAGACGAGCACAGGAGTGGCTTTAATGAGCCCTGAATATTTTAATATTTGGTGTATCTGAATATATTGTTACAGACTCATTCCTTGTGAGTTTCAGTGATTTGACAGTCCCTCTGACACAAATCCCGAACTTCCTTTCGAACCCCAGCCGTCCTGTCTGTAAATGAAAAACTATAAGAGAATGTGTGTTCCGTAAAGTAATACACATTCTTTGCAACGTGCATTTAGAGGTATTAAGTCTCTGTTGTTCAGTAGTTCCCATTTTGGCCACCAGTTGTAGCACTCACGACTTTCCTCGTCCGTCATTTTGTCATTACTGCTCGTAGGATATTAAAAAGCACCCTTTTGAGTTCGTGCATATCCGTCTACTGGTTCTGGAATTTAAACGACTGGACAGATTGACAGACAACCAGCCAATACGAATATACAGTACGTAATGCTCTCTCGCTATGCACAAAACTACAAAGCAGCCATGTTGTATATGTTCACAATTTATCATTTTATAACAGAGGTATTAGTCCTAAGTCAATATTAAAACTGGCTCGTTAATTTTTTACTATTATTATTCAATTTGTAGATCGAGCTTTTAATCGTCATTTACATCATAAATCGATCATCATTATATATAGCTCTTTCCTCTGTTATACTTCGGTAATTAATCAGTGACACAACTGCCAGTTAAGATTCAATGTTGGCTTCGTTTTGTCTTCAGAAGTGAATGTGATTGATTGAATTGCATAGTGATTGACATGTTAACACCAGATCTGTCTGCTTGTTTGATGAAAACTCGCATTTCTCAACAGCACTTAAGTAAATTTAACAAACTGAAAATATACATTCAGTCAGGCTGCACGCCCGTCTAATTTCTGTAGAAGACTACGATGAGAAAAGAGAACATCGCGAGGTAATGCCATAGATTCGGAAAATACCGGCTTCTAGGGGATAACCTAGCTCAGTTTCTTTCCTTCTTTCGCTTAATACATAACTTATCGATAATGAAAACAATTTTCACATTTTATTAGACGATACATTTCATCTACGAAGCAGTACGTACCCGCTGAGTCGTCGTGTATTTGATATACAAACGTGGTTCTCATGAGATCTGATAACAAACTAAATCGAATTATATTCAGTATTTCCTTTGATGAGAAAACTGGCAGACTAATAAGAACCATGTCCTTATTAACAATTCTTGCACGCTTTTGTATCAGTTCCTATGCATTATCGATCCTTCGTTGTCGACAGTTTCTTATGCTAAGTAGTTACTCTAGGCAGTTGATATAAATTTATTTAATAATTTGTATCTTAAGTGCGTCATGTTTGTGTTGAATCAAATACATATATTTATTTTCACAGTCTATACACAAACTTATTTAAAATAATGTCGTTCAAAAATAAAAGCGCTGAATAATGTAATGTCGTACTACGATAAAGGAGCGCCATAAATATAACATAATATACTTTATACTGTAAATGTTATAATATTTTAACAACATTATTTTAAATAAGTTTGTGTATAGACTGTGAAAATAAATATATGTATATTATTTAATAATGTTAATTGTAGACATCATGTTCTCCTAACAAACAATTGACCTATATTTGAATAATGAAAAATTATAGAACTTTCTAAGGGTGAGCGGGACCCCAAAACGCTAGGGTTTGTAGTAAGCGTCAGCCCCGTTGGTGAATACGTAGATGTAGGAAATACACACAAGCAGATGAATCTCGGGACATCACGAATTCGATTACAAATGTTGCTTACTCCGACTGGCACCAGAAATAGCAAGTGCTGATGGCAATGTTATAATTCCGTCTGTCCTTTACGAAACAAGATGAAGATAATGCAGCTTTGAATTGAAACCGCATACGTAGTCACTTCTCCTGAAGACTGGATGCCACAGAGCATCAGAGAAGTTGTACTAGGAAGTTGGACAAAGCAGGTTGCAAGAGATAACTGCGGACGGGATTACGAACGAGCGGTGTGCCCTCTGAATAAACAAATACAGTATTCTGCTAGTAAAACAGTTTATGGGATTGTGTTTCAAACCAGGTATAGGTAAACTGTTGAGGACTTCAGCTTCGAGCACGCAACTTCAGATTCAGGCTTGTGAGCAAAACGCATTTTAAACTGAGATTCACCTGTTTTCCTACAGCGATACAGCATTATACAAATATATAAACACGATTCCATATTCTGTAATTCTCCAGGAGACTTATTTAGTTTCTTAGACGTTACAACTAAACGGGTATCTAGAAGCAAATGAAATTCATCACCCAGCCATTTGGAACAGTACAACTCGTGGTAACGGATTCTGAGTGTTCAATTATATTCAATAAGTCGAATTCATTTCACTGGGATTACAGTCGACAAAACTGCAGTGATTATATGCAAATGTTTAGACAAAACAAGCAATTTAAATCAGAAATAATCCCACCTTATTCTTAGGAGTGGAATTTATTCCATACCAGATGGCGGTAGTAATTAAATTCTATGAATCGAATCTTTGGAAGGAGAAAGTGTCGATTCCTTCATTTCATACGTCACATTTACACAGTCACGACGCCATATGCAGTCATATTTCATCAATAGGGCGATGATCTTGGAGGCAGTAAGCACCTCTGAAACGTCGTTCATATTCTATCACACTACACGCAGAATATCCCAGAAGACAGCCAGCCATCTTCGAAAATCCAGAACCTTGTCAGGATTTAAAACCTCGACAGTCCAGCCAATGACAATAAACTTTACTCAGAGATATATCACAACTTGTAAGAAAATCATGAAACATTTAGAATATTAAAATGGTACATAAGCTTAGGCCTAGAGCTTTTATCTTGCGCTGTTTATTGTTCAGGTTTGTCCTTTATTCAGGAGACATTATTCAGTAATGGCACTTGTTCCAACGTCGACAATGCTGCGACATTGCTTTTACTAAATTGATTCTGCGAACGTGAGTCGAAGGTCACAAATCTTCAATATTGTAGACCTAAGCCTGTTGAAGGCACACAGAAGTTCCGTGTAGTTTGCGTTGAAATGGGCTCAGTGGGTTTCCAGCTGCTATTTCGCTCTCGTCTAAATTTTTTTCATTTCTAAATCAAGGAGTCAAATATAACTTTCTGCAAGTCTTCTACATACACTGACACATTTATTTCGTTCAAATTATTTTTATTATTACATTAACTGTGTAGAAACCTATATAAAGTTTAATATATAACTTAATAATTAAAAATGATAATTTTTACCGAAAGACAGTTATTTATTGAGGGGAAGGGCGCTGATTCAAATATCGGCCTGTAGATCCGGCTATTCTGACAGGTTTTTAGAAGTTTTCCTCAATCCCTCCCGGCATATTATGGAATAATTCCTTAAGATATACCACGGCCGCTTCCTTTTATATTATTTTCAATTCATTATTCATTAACTACTTTCTAAACCATGTAATCTGATCTACTCAAAGCGTCGTTCTGTGACCGAGGATTAGAAATGAATGTATTATTTGAAGATTTCTGTCTTCTGGGTTGTAGCGCTGTGTAGTATGTTTACCAACGTTTCGGAGGTCATAGTGCCTCAGTCATCAGGGCGATGAATATTCAAAATTTCAGTCTAAAAAGCCGAAAATTTTTAGTTATATTCGCTTTTCATATCATTTATAACCATTTTTAATTTTTTTTAAATTTTGGAAATTTTCAAATCGACAAAAATTTATTTGTGAGTGAGAGTAAACCCATTATAACAGGGAATTAAGCAACAGTTACAGGTAAACAAACGTTAGGGAAACTTGCTTGTGTTTCAGCCATTTTGTCGAAACGCGTGGAAATACGTGTATTGGAAGCCGAGCAGAGAGAACACTTCAAACCGAATGGCAGACTGGCACCGCGTTAATATGGCGAAGGGTTGTCATAACTGGCGTGGCGTTCCCCGTACTCAATGAGCCTGCTCTACGCTATTTGGTTGGAACTCCGTTGCCAGGAGCTTCGTACGTTGAATACAAATCGCAAGGCAGGAATTCAATAGCATACACAGGGGCTTTATACGGATGAAACTAACGAATTTGTTCGCAGAACATACGTTTCTTTGTTCGGTTAACTTTAAAGATGTAAATCGGTTTTATTTTGAAACTTCCAAATCTCTTCTTTCTAACCATAATGAAGTTAAATTAACACTACGATTCGCTTTGGTTCCCAAGATTGTGTAATGCAATTATACTGGAAATCAAGAAACAAACAAGGTATCGAAATAAATCAACCAAGAAAAATATTTTACTGTGTTGTCAATCCCGGTGAAAATGTTAATCGATACAGCTTACTAGTACAACACTCGGCTGAGAAACTTCAGTGGATAAACTTCGTAAGTCTCACATATTTTTAATTTAAAATACGGATAAGAAATATAGGAAAATGGAAACTCTAATTACAGTGGTCCATCACTTCGAGGATGATGCGATACTGAACGCAAGACAGCCGTATTTTTATCTCCAACATACAATGTTCTTAATTTAAAATCACGAAGAATTCTGTGGATGACTTGAGGTAGATAATTTTAAAGTGAGTCTGAAATAAATAGGGAGTAAGAGTGTGGAACACATTCAATGGACTCAAGATCGGAACGAGTGGTGGACCTTTATGAAAGCAGAAATAAACTTTCGCAGGTTTTCTATACTAGCTGAGCAACTGTTAGTTTCTCACTTAGGAGTCGGTTTCTTGAAATCACATTTATCTATGGCGTACAAGAGCTCTGTGTAAAAATCGCGCATGTAAATTTTACATCGAAGATGGCTGTCTTCTGGATTGTAGCCGCACACGGCTTACTATTCTCACTGATGATGGAGGCAGCAAGTACCTCAGAAACGCTGGTAAACTTGTACCAGACTACACGGTGCTACAACCCAGAAAACAACCACCTTCGTACCCACCGAGGTAGAAACAGCCCTTCACCGTCAAAGCTAGCGTGTTACAAAATGGCTCATTCATTAAGCACTTAACACTAGATTGAACTCAGGTAATGCTTGCTACCATTAAAATGAGAAGTTTTATCTTCCTGCCTGCCATCTATTTTCCTGTTTTCCTCTAGCGTTGCGCGGGCGTGAACCTTTGACCCCCGCCCTGAAGAAGAAGAAGAAGACTTTTACAATCAGGGTATCTGAAAATGGTGAAGACAGGAATATTTGTAATTAAAACAGACTTTGCTGGTATAAATTAAGTAATAAGATGGCTTATAATTTGTACTTTTCACCAAGTATTATTAGAATTATCAAATCAAGGAGAACGAGACGGATGATACCTGGTGCCAGAGGTATTTCCCCCGGGACTAAAGCGACCGAAGCATGACGTTAACCACTCATCTTCATCTACTGCCGAGGTTAAGAAAGCACGAAGTTTTATCCACGCCAACTCATTCATCTTCATTACGCGGAGCTTAGGTACAGTACACAGCTTCACCCTTCATTTCTGGTTATGGTTTCAACACGGCGGAAATGCAGTATAATTCACACGAACTTTAAAGCTTTTTCATCGTTCCTTGAGAAAGTGCTAAAAATTTTGTCCTTTCAGTTCGTGAATATTTTGATCTGTAATTCTTTTTTTCTAGGAAAATTAATCCAAATAATCCTGGAGAGATTTCCGTCAACAAGACAGCCACTAACATATTAATCTTTTGGATCAATTTATATTCCGATAGTCAAGGAATTATCTATTTGTAAAGATATCGTCATTTTCTGTAGTACCATGAAATGTTTTCCATAGAACGATATATATTCTATTGCGACATGTTTGCCACAAAGCAGAAAATAATTTTTTATATTATTTTCGTACAATAGCAATTTTATGTAGGATTTGAGGCTTTCACGGCGGTGAGTTTTCTGGGTTTATCACCCTGATGATGGAGGCAGCAAGGACCTCTGAACTGGACGCTGAATTTGGTCGAATCCATTCCCACAAACTTACCTCTCAAGGGGGTGTGAAGGTAATTTTCTCATAGCTGTGTGCAAGAGAATGATTGTCGTCTGTATTATGTAAAGTAGTCGGAAAAATTCTTGAATTCGTGGACTTCTGGGTTATGACGCCGCGCGGTCTTTTAGGTAGTTACCGACATTTCAGAGGAACATATCATCTCCATATTTAAGGTAAATGTAGTCACCGGTTACAAATTATTGGTGTAATAACAAAAGTCCTGTATAATATTGCACGAATTAATCCAGTGGTACTTAACAGACCAATATTAGTTGGTATGTCACTACCTTTCGTTACGCTATCCGTATCTGAGTTCGCTGTCTTGGTTTTTCCCAAAATACTGTCCTCTCTCGCTCACGGCAGAGAACACTATCGTGTAACAACAGCTTGAAATCGCTCCCCCGGCTTTTGGTTTCGTCTCTGCCTTTTGTCCACGTCAGTTCTCTTATCTCCAGAAAACCGTTAATGGATTAGCTACTGTTCTGTAATAATTTATGCACATCCTGCCAGAGATGAATAACACGTGAAGTTTATTGAACTAAATTACTCACTGTGTCCTTGAAATTCCTGTTGTATTCATTCCTCGTCACCTTCAGTCCTGCCATGCTAAACTGAATCGGTCATTTACAAAACCACGTGAATCCACTTTTGAGAAAATTGAACTACTTCTACCATTTATATCACAAGGGGTAATTGCATTGTATCCCACAAAAACCACATCAGTCGAAACCTTCATTGCGCGTGGGCAGCCTTATTTATCGTCTGTTTCTCATCAAAACTGCATGAGTCCTGGACTCATGTTATTACACTACTAGGTTGTGGTTTGTTTTAGTCACAAGTAAACCACTGCAATCCACAGTGACGACTTAAATTGTTCACGTCAACAGTGACAAAAACACCTAACCACGTCAGTCACGCAAAGTTACTTTAGTATTATGTGGGTACTTGTAAAACACGAATTCAAAAATAACTTTAGCTTACAAGTCTAGATACAAAAGATGTTAGTGAAATACAACTCTGTCAAAAATTAGGTACTTGCAAACTATTCTTGGCGGATAAATGAATGAGATAAAAAATATACATTGTATTTAATTGATATTTTTTTCTGGGAAGTGAGTTCATGGACTCATGTGCGTTTTTATTTAGAAATTAAACTGTAATTGACGTACAGGTTATTACAAGCCGTCAAGAGCTTTTGAATCTTGAATTGAAAGGAGCTATACGTGTGGCTTGTTCGCTCACTCAGATTCGCAAGCAACAGTTCTCAGGGGTTTGGCACGCTACACGCCCATCACAGTGTGTACACGAAGTTACATGGTCAGGGCCGTGACACATGACCCCAATCCTGCGCTCTGCTGTTACAGTCATTTGGATATAATGCGAATACCAGACCAGGCAAATCGATATAGCAACATACAATAGTTAAATTATGTTACGTTGTAAACGACACAACTCAGCATTCATCAAGCCATGATGTGGCTCAGGAAATACACTAAGCCGTGCATTCTATTGTGGAGTGTCAAACGAATCTACTCAACGCCACAGACTTCACTTGCGGAAATACAAACATGTTGGCTTTCTGGATTGCGACTCTATGTGGATATGCCGACGTTTCGGAGTTCAGACCTGAAGACGGAGGCAGTTGTTTCTCACATCTGAAAGTTGTCTCCCAACTTCGTTTGTGATCCTGTCACCTGTCTCTCACTGATCCTTACTGCAATAATATTGGCGATTTGATGTATCAGCGGTGTTACCTCAATATTTTGCACAACCACGCCTTTCGGAGATAAACCGAGTCGAATGTTAACAATTATCCAATGTTTCGGCAAACACTGCAGTTGCCATCTTCTGGATAAGTATATAATGGATGGTTGTTTTTGGAAACTTTATATACGGTGGTGAGTTGGATTTCATGGTGCTGATTTGTGGAGCGGGCTACAAATCCAACTTTCCACCAGTTGCCTGCCCTATATGAAGCTTTCCGAAATGCCCATACATTAAATACTCACCCTGAAGATGGCAGCTGTAATATTTGCCGAAAACTTGGATAATTTTCAACATTCGATGCGCCCAACCACCGACGCCGAGGTTGTACACTTATCTCCAATCGCGAAAACTTACGGACAATATTTACCCTGCATTAATTAAGTTGTTACAATTATTCTGTCTACTTTATTACTGCTATATTGGCATGCAAGTTTGGTGCAAACCTGCTAGCCATTTTCTCCAGAAATAACACATTTTTTGTCTCTCTATAACTTTGCAAAATATCTTACCTGAATCATAAGACTCTACTAACCTTTGTCACATTCTGTGGTCCTTCGTGAATCCTTCTTGTGCCTTATTAGCCTGCCAACCGTGAAATGGCTTTCTATATTCCACGAAGACACGACACCTAACTTTAAAAGTGAAAGTACAGCAATCTCATGAATTGCTGAATCTCAGACCTTACGTAACGATGTCATATGTCGTGCATTTTATAAGAAAGATTTTGCTGTTTTAGAATCTGTCTCTCTATCCTAGAGTTCATAAGATACATTTCAGTGAACGAGAATATGCATGCCCAGTTACGTAGCTGCGACACGTAAAAACTGATAAATTCATATTTATTTTTGTGTTAATAAATTACGAGAATGTAAGGCGCAACGTTCCAGAAGAGTAATCTTCATACTCACCGCCGTGAGAACCTGAATTTCTACCCTTCAGAGGTCCGTAGAAAACTCGCTAAAGAGAAGCTTCATAATTTGTACCTTCCATAAAATTATTACGATTATTCAATGAATGAAGGTGTGTGAATACGTTATGTAGTACGCATGGGAACTACTTAGCATACATTACGATTATCAAAATATAGTGTTACCAAACTAAAGATATTGAATATTGAATCAATATATATATTCGCATTTGGAAAATAGTCTACAGTGGTTCTACTCTAATCACGTTGTTTAATTTTAAGGCAATCTCATGCAGGTACATCTTAAAATTATGTATTCACGGGTCGCCTGTGTCGGTGTTTCTGTCGTCCTTAATCTGTGCGTTCTAGCTTCCTCGATCATGAATAGACACTTCGCTATGTATCACACTTATGGTCCCTAAAAGTCTTACAGATGTACAAAATAGAACCAAAAACTATCGATCTTTTAAATCAACAAAGACCAGATGGCAGGAAACACTATAAATACACGGAAACAAAAACAGCGAAGTCTAAAGGAATAAAAATCTGGGGGAATATACCAGAGAGATTCACTTAGTGTTTTTCTGTTTGTAGAGGACTAAAACTTTTATCCACTTGCTATACCAAACACAATATGGCTACACAATTGAAGGAAAAAATGAAAAGCACAAAATAAGCCGTCTGCTATACAGGGTGATTGAAGAGCGGCCTGCCAAAGTTAGTCGGAACATTAATCAAGTGGCTGAGTGATTCGGCAAAAAAGTTCTGTTAACTTGGGTCAAATACCGAGAGGTTAAGAAGTCATGGTAGTTGAAAGGAAGATAAAAGACGTTCGAGAAATAAAGAGGGTTTGATGAAAAATAAATTCACAGCAACTGCGTGGTGAACATGCGAATTTTAGAGTGGAAAGAACACCAGCGTCATTGCATATGATGTAAGATGTTCGAAGAAATAGAAGGGCAATTATTTATAATTTGAAACAACATGGCGGTTGCGCGAAATCTATTTTTGACTCTCAGTTTTGTGTCAATCATTACTGTAATGGACCACTGGAGAAGTGAACATGACTGACGAAGCTGCAGGATTCAGGCACAGCAGTTTACCATTACAAACAGTGACTTGTTAATGTTGTTTAAGGAAATAATCTCTGTTTACAGTGAGAATCATTAAGTAAGTGAAACACAAAGTTCTCACTGGGCTTTAAAGGGTTAAGCAATTCGTCGTGTTTTGTTTCTAACGACTTACGTGTTGTAGAAAATCAACCCTAATCAGTTCTATTAACATACACTTTGTTATCACCGCGAGAAACAGAAGAGTTAGGGTCCCTTCAGTAGTCTGGAACTAGAGTAGACAACGGTGAAAAGAATGGAAAACAATTGAAAGTTGTTACGTATATCGATTATGGTACTCATAATCTAAATAAACTCATAAGACATTTCTAATTAAAATATATAATAATAACATTCAGGTCAAAACACAAACTTTATTTAGATGTTAAAATTTAAAATTTAAATGTTAAAACTTAAAATTTAAATTTGCTCAAATTTAAATTTTAAGTTTTAACATTTAAATTTTAAATTTTAACATCTAAATAAAGTTTGTGTATTGACCTGAATGTTATTATTATATATTTTAATCAAAAAACACAAACATGACGCATTTAAACCTTAAAGACATTTCTAATATCAACTCAAGATGTTATTTTAAAGTAATAAAATCCAATTTACTCACGCCGCTAATTTATGAAAGAAATGTAACTACATCACGGCGCAGAGTGAAAACATGAAAGGAAGTTTTGACTTCGTAAGTTCGATGCTGTTGGAATATAAAGTCCATAAGTTCCGCAATTTCATTACTCGGGATGCGCTATAGTAACGCAGAAGTCAATCATTGAAAATTCCTATTCGTCATTTTTAATCTTCCTGTTATAACACATCATCAATTCATCATTATTCATAAAACGTTCCTCAGAAATTTTCTACGAACGTTTTGAAGATTAGATATTTGACAATGATTATTCATTTTGGAGCGGAACGAACGGAGATAATTTCATCACGGCATGTTTGGTATTCCGCTAGAAGACTTACGAACTAGAGCAAAATAGCTTTCATTTCAGGTGGTTTTAGATTTCCGTCTGGATCTTCGAACACGCGGCCATATACACTCCGTGCGCTGCCTTAATGCTCCCGCACCTTGTAAAATATTTAAAGGAAGAAGGCAGATACGTGGGGATGCACACCACGGCTAAACCTCCAGTGAAGCAGGCAAAGAATATGTATGAGATGGGTTATCGACTGCATGAAAATCAATACGAACGGAGTACTCTTGCGGTTTTAACCACGGATGACTCCGCATAATATAGCTAGTAACACAGCTCCGTTCAAAGGTTTTTTTCGGTTCTTTGCAAATAATGCATAAAATGAACAAATAAAGAGGAAAGTATTTGTTTCCGTCTGCCAATCCGCATGTCCAGTTTTAAAAAATGCCAGTTTGACTTGATGCAATTTATTAAGGAATGCTTATTACAAAAAGTGCTGGATGTTATTAATTTGTGTCCGAGTACTTCCGACATAAAACCTATTTTAGTGATGCTCAAGTCAGATTTTCGAATTTTCTGAAGAAGAGCTAATCTTATTAAAATTCGTAAATAAATTGATATATTGATGGCATTAAGCTTTACAACCGTTTATGTAAAAGGATTACACATGTTGTACATTTCATAAAATACAAGGACAAATAATTTATGACTTTATTTATTACCGTGTCCGTAGCGAGTATTAGTTTAGCAAAAATGTATTAAACTTTATTTTCAATATTAAAAGATATATGAGTATATATCTAGACCAACGAAGTATGCGTAGTCAAAAAGAGAATATCTGGAAAACATATGTTCTTCAAGATATCCGTTTTCTGGGTTATTGCGCTGTGTAGTGTGGTCGATGTTAACCAACGTTTCAGAGGTCATACTGCCTCCGTCATCAGGGCGATGAATATGCCAATAGGGTGTGAGGAGCTGGATTTATAGGCCGGCCGGCCTATAAATCCAGCGCAATAACCCAGAAGACGGATATCTTCATACTCACCGCTGTGAGAACCTCAAGTCTTATATATGTTCTTCAGATTACAGAAGACATTTTCTGTCTTTTATTAAACAAAATTCCATAACTTCGTCATAATTTCCTAGTTTTATTTTTGTCGGGGATAAATGTCACTGATTCGATCAGAAGTGGAAATACATCGTCTTTGTCAATACGTCAGTTTCATTTTATAGGCTTACGTACACTTCTAAAAAGTGAAACAATCTCAGTTTTTGTCGGTATGATGAACAGCTCTATCGCCTTGCATATGCAGAAACTAAAGGTACCGTACGAAACATTTAACTTTTCGACTGCAATAAATATTCCAGAAATGTCATACGTTACGAAGCTGTGTTGATAACAAATGAAGCACAGTTTCCGTAGTTGCAGAACAGTAGACTACCTTGTAATTTATTGTCACGTAGCGCCATTTTAATACAATGCGACAATATATTCAAGTACTTCTCTTAAAGGGCTCCACGTTTGTCAAATTCCGATGAGAATAACAGCAGAAGAGAATAGAGGACGAATAAAAATAAATCTACTCGTAATATAACCAATTTTTTTGTCAATCTTGATCTACGACAGCGCCCTTCATACGATGCGGAAAACATTTGAATTAACTTTTCACAGTGGTGACGATGGTATCTACAATTGGAAACACAGCTACTGCGGAGCCTATGGCGGGGTCTGGTGGACTCAGCATTGCGGCAGAATTCTGGAACCTGGAGTCAAGAGATCGGTTTTTTCCTTGGCGCCTTTGACAAGAACCTACTTGGCTTCATTCGCCGTCGAGATGTTTTTATATTTAATTCACTACCGAGGAATTTTGTAAATGTTACTCTTTCAATAGGACTTGCAAAAATAATTCTACAATAAACTTAATTAGTGTTCAACGAAAGAAAATTATCCCCGTCACCATTGACGGGTTATACGCTAGTGTTTTTCAGAATATATGAACGTTTTTCTGCCGTTTAACGGTGCATTAAATCATATACTTAATAGCGTCTCTGGAAGTCAATTACGGATCAACTACATCATAAAATCTGATTGATTTGCCATAGTTCAATAGTAAATCCGTCCACATTAACAGTTATTAGCAGTTTATTCAAATAAACTAATGCACAGGTCTGTAGTTATAGACTGTTGTTATTTATAATATTTTAGTGTTGTTTATTCTCATACGTCGTTGTCATATTATTAAGTTTTTTGTTAACTGTATTCTGTTTGCTTTATTTATGCTCGCCGAAGGGTTAAATAAATCAACCAGGATATAGCTCACAAAACTTTGTAAAATGCCAGGAATATTAGAACAGTAACGACTGAAAGAATCGTATGATTTATAACACTGCATGTCTCTAGCCTCATACATTAGTCGTCCATTATCAATCACAAATCCGAATAAGTGCATTTACTACTTAGCCAGACCCAGACACAGTACATTTGTATATCACGCAACATGCAGTCACTCAACCAGAAGGCCAGATGAGAGATGACATCAACATATCGCAAAAGTGACACGCGTTTTCTCGCCGAATTCTGAAAACGCCAAGGCTCTACATGCAACGTCATAAGAAAGTTGACGACGCGAACTGATTGGTGACGCTCTAATCACCATTTCTCTTTGGCCTAGATGTAAGTGAAGCGTAGATAAATATCCGAATTTAGAAAACTTTTAATGGGACGTTGCAGAACAAAACAGTTATCTTGACAGAATATTCTGAGAATAAAGTCTTATCGTATCACATTTTCTGCCAACTACATTCCTAATGGTATATAGACATAAGCGTAAAATATTAGTCCCTGTGTTTACGTCAAAAGGAGGAGGAAATTTAACAAGAGTAGTGCCTAAACTCCACAGAGTAAATTTCTTGTTTAGAAGAAAATCCCTGTCCCTTCTGGAACCCAAAGGTGTATTGCCGTGTTCACAAGCGTTCGAGTCCTTCGTAACATTTCGTAACACAGGTTATTTTACAGTTAATGACATGTAATTTAGTGTATGGAAACAATGCTAAAATCAATACAAGATTTGTTTAGAAAATTAAGCAGCCAACTCAGGAAGCTGTCTTGAGCAGTCGCTGGAGCCCTCAGGGGACAGGACTGAGTACAGTCACCGCGAAATACAATATTCATAGCGAAGTAGAAATGTTTCATTTCTAGCTGGTTTCGCGTTCTCTATGAAATTACGTTGTGATTCTATGCAGTGAGCGGATTTCGGTCCGCACGTGTTTCTTTTATCCGATTACTCTGGGCCCTTTGTAGTTGACACAGACGTGTAGTACGCGTTGTTCGGAGATTATGGTCAGCTGATTTCTGTGTGTAGACATCAGCCTAAATTTCAGAACGGCGTCTCTCCTATAACATTATTTGCATTCTTTGCTGTACGTAAACATTCTTAATCAACTAAATTAATTGGATACAAAGATGGCTGTCTTCTCGGTTGTTGCGCCCTAATGATGGAGTCAGCAAGGACCTCTAAAAACTTGGCAAAGTTCTACCAGAAGACAGCCGTCTTCAGACTCACCGCCGTGAGAACCTGAAATCCTACTTAATTATACCTTGTGATGACATCAGAAGCACCAGAAAAGGTTTTAAATAAAGCGAACTTAGAAAACTTTTGAGGTCCTATTCCATAACTTATCTAGGATTGAGGAGAATCAGCGAAACTCTTATTTGACGAAAATGTTGCAACCTAGAAAACTTAATTTAAGATAAATCTATCTTCATTGTCTGGATGGGCTAAGTAAACTCATGAATACCTAATTCAGGGTATTACTTACTAATCTATTTCTTGCTTGCTAGACGAAGAAAAATCTATAATCATGAAAATTACCACCCCGATGATGGAAATAGTTAGCTCATGTGAAATGTCGGTCAGTGCCTACCAGACTACGTGGTATCACATCCGAGAACATAGCCATCTTCACAGTCGTCGCCGTGATAATCTAAAATATGTGGTCTCGATTTCTAAACCAAATTAAAGAGCGTAAGGTCACGTCTGAAGACGCCTATATATGGCATTGGTGGCCTTCCGGTCTGCGATGCCGCGTGGTCTTGTCGGTTCGGTGGGTAGGAACCATTTACGACGTCACACAACGCCTGAAGACTGTCACTGACGTCCAAACCACAGTAAGAACTTCAGATCTAAGATACTTTTGTGTGATATACGTTATGTGAACGAACTTGTGTTGTGGCCCTCTGAAGTAGAATGTATGTTTTGGTCATCAACACTTCCACAGTCAAGATATCGTGTTTTAATTTGTGAAACGTCGTAAAAAGAAATAGCTTACAGTTCAACACGAACCTTTTGTGTGTTAATGAAGAGGCAAGAACAAGAAAATTAAGTAGTTATAATTTGTTTCCGTCTGTGGTAATGCATATTTGTGTGCGCGTCGAGCCGACCGGCATAAATTAAGCGATCCGCGGATCACCGGTTGAAATCTCTCCAATACTAGGCTTAGAGGATCAGCTGACGAGCTTTAGCATCGCATTCCGGTCCCTGGGGAATAAATCGCCAATTTGAATTGTACATGAGCCAGGGTGGGGAATACAGCGGACCTGGATATTGGAGCCTGAAACCGACCACTTGCCAATGTTAGAAAATTAATGGTGCTTCATCTCAACGTCCTCCGTACGCCAGAATAACTTTGTATATGGCCACACACACGCAGTGAACTTCTATTTATGTGCTTTATAAAACAAAATTTACAAAAGAGAATTATGTACGCCTTTCTGAAAGTATAAAATTCTATCTATCTATCTATCTATCTCTCTATCTATCTATCTATCTATCTATCTATCTATCTATCTGTCTGTCTGTCTGTCTGTCTGTCTGTCTGTCTGTCTGTCTGTCTGTCTGTCTGCCTGTCCGTCCGTCCGTCCGTCTGTCTGTCTGTCTGTCTGTCTATCTATCTTATACGAGGCAGCAACTTTCGTTGTGACCAGTAGCTGTGCAGATTAACAAAGGATTTGAAACCAGGAAGCGTCTTACTGATAAACACTTGGAGGCATGCATACGAAAACCAACAAATAGAAAATAGAATAAAGCCTGAAATTTAAATGTTACACGATCAAACACAAATACAAATATTCCACTAGTGACTGATTTTGTTAAAGAAAACTACTGTGTGACACTCAAAACTGTTTGTAATAGTAATTTTTAACACTTTTGATAAATTAACGCGATGTTTCAGTATATTGTTCCTATTTATAATTTTGTGGCGCTTGGTACATACTTATTCCATTTTGTTTGTCACTGCAACTAATGTCAGAAGTTCTATTCGTCCCTTTCATGCATATCATTTCTTCATTATTTCGTTTCTGACTAGGAACGAAGGGGAAGTGTCAACTGGGAAATCAAACGAACGCAGTAGCTCATGCCACGTGACCTCTACTCTCATATTACTTCGTGATTACAATAGTAAGGCACCTCTACAAATAAATTCACATTACTCAGACTGTATTTGAATCAATCGAGCCAGTTTGTCGTATAGAACATCTAAAAGTTACGAATTGTTTACGTCACATAATGCCTTTCGTATGATTTTGCTGGGATATTACATATATAAATCATCAATTGTAAACCATCGTACTGTACACCAAAAAATATTTTCTGTTTTTCACTTTAAATCCGAGATTTGTCGGCCTTCGCTGATCATCATTAAGGATATAAATTAATTTTACTTTACACAACTTGTTTGATCTTCAAGGTTATGTGGTAAAATTCAGACATTGATACATAACTAATTGTATATAATTTGGAAATAATTAGGTGTTCAAACAGAAAAATCCTCGGAACTTCACTGTGTCTTTATAGTAATTTAAATATTTATGAGATACATAATATGAGGATCATTATATAATAGGCTGTACATTTCTAATATAAATATATATTTTTTTAATATTTTATTAAAAAGTAAATTACTGTGACGGTACAATGAATTTTAAGCATTTTATTATTTTATTTTCTGGATTAATTTCAAGTTTTGTGCCATTAATTATATATCATTATTTTCAGACACACAACGTTATATTAGTCAGGTAGGTGACGGAGTCTGTGGTACAAAATGATACGCTTATTGAGATTGTTCGTACAGTGCTGATAAAAGAGAACGGACATGGAGGAACACCTTTATTTATAAAGGGCCGAGAGAATATTGTTAATTAATATTTTGAATAAAGCAAGTGAAAAGAGAATAACACGTCCGGGCGGCTTTCTCTCACGTTAATTCTACAATTTGCATTTTCATCTCTTGCCTCAAGTGGAATTCCATTAAGAGACAGTGAAAGTAAGTGAATTACCACCCGGAGGTACAGCTACTATTTCGGGTAATAAAGACGCTCTGGTGTTTATACAACGAACAGCCTAAAACCTGAAATGTGATAAAATGAGGGTTTACTACCAGCTTCCACCTCGACGTGACAGGAAAGAGACACGTTTATATTTTAACGTTTTTAAGATCCATACTGTTCTATGAGATTATTGATTCAATGGCCCACATCGAAGTCTTATTTTTAACAGTGAATTTAGAAAATACTTCTGGAGTATCGTGATCCAGAGCAATAAATTAACGAGGAAATTTTACAAATTGCTAAGATCATGATATGTAAGGTTCTCACGGCGGGGAAGATGTTAATGTTGATCTTCTGGGTAGTAATGCTGTGTGGACTTTAGGGCTAACACTTAAGATGGAGACATTATTTCCCTCCAAAACGTTGGTAAACCTACAAGTTCACACGGAGTTTCAACCAGGAAAACTAACATTGACGTGTACTGTAATATTTTCTTTTTATTAATGAAACATTTATTTTGTTATGTGTTAACACTGAGCTAAAATATCCCACCATAAAAAATAAATTCTATATAGCAACATTCAACATATTTTTCTAATATAAGAAGAATAAAACTTATGCAAGATTTGTAAAAATGGTGAAATCTTTTGGACAATTGCGTAATTGTTGAATATTATTGAGAACTATACCATTTAAAAACAGCAGGAATCGATTAATGGGGACATTTATGCCCACGTTTCTGCTTATCAAAAGTTTCCCGCATTTCACATCGAATTCGTGTCCCGAAATATCATTAATGAATAAATAAATAATAAAGTGAATTCGTTCGTCTTGTATATTTCCCGTATTAATGCAGATCTAGTAAACGTATGAATATTGACAACTCTGAATATTCAAATGTGTATATATGCAGTGTTACTCGGTAACATCGTTCGTTGGTGATCATTTGCTGTTAAGGAATTCTGGATTTATTGTTATTATGTTTGTGAATTAGTCTGTTATAACTGCTTCCATGGAAATGCTATTAAGAGATTTTGGACCTTCATGGGATATTATTTATGACTGTCTGTTTACTACATTAGATTTTCCTTCATTCTTGACTGGCAGTATTCTACTGGTCTAGCGGTCAGAACACTAGCCTTGTAAGCCTGGGGTCCCGGGTTCAATTCCCGGTGGTGCTCAAATTTATAACTTGTGTTGGGCAAGGCCGTGGTCTAGGCATCACGGAGTTTTCCTCCGGGGGCTTCCCCGGTTTCTCCGTGGCATCCCAACAATTACTCCACTCACACACAGAAGAAGGCAATGGCAAACCACTTCTGATCATCTCTGCCAAGAATGTATATATGTATGAGCAGGTCCCTGACAACCTGAAGAGGTTGGAAGGATCCTGTTCATAATATATGGACCTGTCGTCAGACAGAACACTACAAATAAAAAATAAAAATAAACTATAACACCTCATGTAGTAAGCTTTTTAAAGCACCAAAAATCAGCAGTTATAACAGTGTCAAAACTCAAATTAGCTAAATTACATAACGGATGAATTAGACTTTTCCAAATTTGCAAATACGGATTAGTGAGTCACTCAGAAAAAATCGAAATGTACGTTTCTTCAATGTCCATTTTAACATCATCCTCTTATCTACGTCTGCGTGTCGCAAGTGACCTTTCTCTCTGAGACATCCGATTCATAGACATAAATTTGTCTTCGTTTTCTGTTAGTGAATTCTGGCATTTAGAATATACAGATAAGTGTATAGTTGAGACTGATCATTCCTCGGGTAGTGAACCATGGTACCGTTAAATACGTAACCATGATATTGGAGGTCTATAACTCAAGTGAAACTAATTTAAACTTTGCTGTTCCAAAGTGCGGTACTGAAGGACTGCCCTTTGAGGCAGCACAGATAATGACGTCGAATTAAGGCATGTTCCTTAGTAATTGGATAAGCTCACTAAGGCCTTAAAGAGCTCAGGTGTCTAGCTTCACGTAAATAAGTTAGAGCAGACTGCAGTCTACCACAAGCTCTTGGGTGTCTCGGAAGAAAAATCATTTGAGTTATGTCGTAAAATTTACACACTGAAGAATGTAAGCAATCAAGACAGTTGAGGATTGTATTTTCTGTGTTCTGTGCTTTCGTATTTCTTTATCGAAGTTAAATGCGCAGTTGACAAGTCCTGTTCTGAGAAATGTAACCAAAAGAACAGATTCCTTTTACATGCAGAGAAAGACCTGCCAGCAGCAATGTGATGTTATTCTGGGTGGTCTCCGAAGATGTGGTTTTGTCGACTTTGCAATGAAAACGTCCCTGCCTTTCCCGGAAATCGAACTCCGGTCGTCCAGCTCAGTGTACAAAGTACTTATCGTTAGTTCTAATGATGGAGATCAGAAATAATGAAGTACGAGACAGCAAAGAATTTGATGTGCAAAATTGTTCTTATGGACAGACCTGAACCAGGTCTGAGGATAGGCCAACTGTTCAACCAGAGGGTCCATCAAATAGGTTTTGTGTCATCTTCTCTAACTTTTTGCCTCATGACGAAAGCGTATTCAAGCTTGCGAAACGTTGTAACGTTGTGATTTTATAATTCAGGCAATGCGCAGTGTCTAAAAGAACACTTTTACACATTTTACACCACCGTCAGAAACCTAACATCAGTAAAGAATATGTTCGGAAAACACATATAGGCTTCCTCCAAGTCGAAATACTCTTTACCACTTCTGTTCTATGTACTACGTTCCTTCCTGATGCACTCGGAATAAGGGCTTGCCCATTCTAGAGGTTTTTAATGAACGTGTGTAATTAATAAGATAGTGTAATTGCGTCATATTGTGAATATTATAACAATTATTTATTTTAATCCGTCTGATCACAATATTTAAAATTTCTTATAATTAAGATAATAAAATATCATTCACGTTCCATATCGATTGATCGATTTACATTTCGGAACATTTACACAACATGTTTCATATATGATATTTTATTATCTTAATTATAAGAAATTTTAAATATTGTGATCAGACCGATTAAAATAAATAAGTGTGTAATTAAGTTGTTGCATATCCTTGAAAATTCTCCTTTGTGTTATTTTAAAATTCATAGAACATTTCGGAACCTGACTCCATTTCCGTCATCAGGTGAATAATCTAATGAGTTGAGTCCGGCGATTTAGATAGATTAAGTATAGTTTCACCTGACACGGAAGCAGATCCACCTTTCGAAACGTTGTCTATTTTCAACCAGTAGACGAAGTAAGCTGTCAAATAATATGCATCATTTTGAGATTTTCCTTCTTCCTTCCGAAGCGGTTCAAATTAGCCTCAGTGCTGTGTTTTGTATGTTTATTTTGAAATCTGGAGTGAAATTAAATGTAGTTGCATCGTTGAAGCTGTGTTACTAACTCACGGATATTTTTTGTGTTTATTATGGGGCGACTGGCTGCCACATTTGCAGAGAATTAATGTTGACTGATCCTTTACTGTTCACTTGTGCTTGTCCAAACAAGTGCTTTGTACAGTGGAAGGTTCACTTTGTTGTGGATCGTTAGTCTTTGGAGACTCTGACAGAGGGCCACAAACTCTAGGGCATCTGTCTCGATAGTTTACACTGCATTTCGAAAACGTGTAACGTTTACACAGTCTCGTTGCTTGTTTGAAGACAGAAATGTTCTTGCGCGCTTGACAGCAGTAAAATTGCTTCAACTTCTTAAAGGCCAATGTCAAAGGCCGATGTTAACTATGTATTCCACCTCCTTCAACCGTCAATAACTCTTCATTTTGTATTTATGGGTTTCGTATATTCTCATTTTAAACATCGATTGTTTTAAGATTTACGTCTTCTGGGTTGTTGCGCTGTGTGGTCGGTCGATGTTTACCAACGTTTCAGAGGTCATACTGCCTCCGTCATCAGGGCAGTATGACCTCTGAAACGTTGGCTAACATCGACCAGACTACACAGCGCAACAACCCAGAAGACAGAAATCTTCATATTCATCGCCCTGATGACGGAGGCAGTATGACCTCCGAAACGTTGGTAAACATCAACCAGACTACACAGCGCAACAACCCAGAAGACAGAAATCTTCATACTCTGATGACGGAGGCAGTATGACCTCTGAAACGTTGGTTAACATCGACCAGACTACACAGCGCAACAACCCAGAAGACAGAAATCTTCATACTCATCGCCCTGATGACGGAGGCAGTATGACCTCTGAAACGTTGGTAAACATCTACCAGACTACACAGCGCAACAACCCAGAAGACAGAAATCTTCATACTCATCGCCCTGATGATGGAGGCAGTATGACCTCTGAAACGTTGGTAAACATCGACCAGACTACACAGCGCAACAACCCAGAAGACGTAAATATTCATACTCACCGCTGTGAGAACCTCAAGTCTTACATCGATTGTTTTCTTGAACAGCATTGGCAAGTTGTGTTTGTAATGGTAAAGAGTCGTGTTCTCTTTGCAGTGCGGACTGAATTCTTAAATATTATTTAGACTATATTGGAATTTAAGAGTCAATGGCAATGGAAAAAGTACATCGCCGTCACAGGAAAGTTACGTCTTATCAAATATGGAGTTAACGCGTAATATTTACGTTTTTGTTTGGCAAATAGAATGTTTATGTCAATCGGATTGGCCACGCGGTTTAAATGACCCACTTTCTTGGAACCAGACAATACCGTTGTGTCGGGGATAATATCTCTCAACCAACAGATATTTCTTATCGCCGTATATTTACCTATTTATCACCATACTACGTCAAATGCTGTGGTTGTGTCTTCCTTGAAGATTAAGCATTAGATTCATGGATGTTATAAAGCGATACCTGGAGTAAGTACACTGCGAGAATATTTGTAAAAAAAGATTTTGCGCGGTACATTATTTACAGACGTTCTTCCAACTACTGAGGACGTTTAATAGTTATTTCTGACTGATCGCTTGGTTAATTTGTGGATTATTTAAAGAGAAAATTTCAAATATTAAGTTTGTTCAAATTAGAACATGGAAAACAGAGTCGATAAGGATACGGAAGGAGTCTGAACTGACTTATGTGCTTTCTGCACAATAAGCACATTTGATAGTTCTTAATTCAATAATTCTAACGATTTCAGATGAGTACAAACTCTCAAATTGTCATTGTGGAATGTTATCACTTCTACAATGCAGAAACATACTAATGTATTTATCAGAGAAAATATTAAGCAACTAAGATATGATATATACATTACAGTATTGCATTTCGTACAAACAAAATGCTGAAACAGAAGGCACACATTAAAATATGTCATGACCACTTCCTTCCAAATCCTTATTTCACCATTATGACAGGCTAAATTTGTGAATGGTGGCTTAAGAAGAATGCAGAAAGGAACTGTCGTGATATTTTTAAAGCATTCTGTCACAACTGCACAGTCTTCTGGCCGAATCTGAACGTGTGACATCTTTTATATGAAGTAGGAATGCTATAAGTAAACCGCCTTTTTAGTTTTGATCTGGCCTTCAGCTCTACTCATATCGTTTTCAGCGTCCGTCTTAACGAACACTTCTTCTTCTTCTTCTTCTTCTTCTGCGCCTTCAAGGTATTCTTTTCTTACAGCGATACGAATCTAACCACTCAACACGACACTCGCTGATTGCTGTTAACATGCCTAGCGGTGAGTGCACACTTTACATGCCGATTTTCTTTTTTCAAAATGAAGTTCTCTGTGAACGTAGTCTCTACACCGTGGGCGTTTGGTATTTCAACGCCAGCGAATTTCTGTTTGACCCTGTAGCCTTCATGGCAGAGCTCACTTGTTTTTCTTGGCACTGACTTCAAGATCACCAGGAAATGAGCTTTCTTGATGCTTCACACCACGAGTCTGGTAAAATTAATAGTCTTCAATTAAATCCAGTCCTTCAGTGTGGGCAGTCTTCTCAATTGCTATAAAAACAAAAACGTTAAGATAATCTCAAACGTGTTGTTCGGACATATTGGATACGTCACTGGCTTTGCGGTTCATTTGTTGCGTACATAAGTCTTTTCCTGCAAAGATTAACACGTTACAGATAAGACACGGCGTCCGGAAATGATTTATTCTTGTAGTTGGTTAAATAGTCAACATAAATGCCGGCGTTGACGTCTGTATTCGAACCCTTTGAATTGCACAGATCCTGCTGCATTATCTACAGGCACAGAGCCACCGGTGCACATATGATAGTAGACGGCGCGAATTCCAGAACAGGTCTGTATGTGGTGGAAGACTGCATCGTAAGGAATTTAATAATTTTCAGCTCTCGTCAAATATTCTTGGCTCGCATGGAAATGAAATAAAGAGCATGAATTATTCTGGTCGGCAAATCGGAAGAAAAGAGACCACTTGAGGCTTACCCGTAGATGATACGATATTATTAAATGGATCTTAATTAAATGTGCTGCCAGTATGTGGATTGGATTTAGGTAGCTCTGGTTAGAGCCAAGTGGTAATGAATCTGAGAGTTCCATAAAAGACCGGGTATCCTGACCACGTAATCTACTGTTAGCTTATCAGAAAGAACTCCGTTCTGTGTGAATAATCGCACTATCAATGTAGTATAAATGTGTCCCCTGAGATGGAGCGCCGTGTAGTCAGTCTGATTGAAGTTCACCGACGTTTCAGAAGTGCTTTCTGTCTCCGTCACCACAGTCCTGATAGTGCCTTAAATTATGCTACGATGCTTACATTCATACCTGTACAGTCTGAGGTACAAATAAAAAACAAATTCTGTTATCTTTAAATATTTATCTGACGACAGTGGAGTCAAACAGGATTTAAAAGCTGTAGTTAGCGGTTAACAGTTTCTTCAAAATAAAAAGTATTACCTTTAAAACTCGCCACATAATCTAGAGGCAGTGTTCTGCGGAAACTGTGATGAAACAATTTGGTCCGAAGCCCATCTAAACTTAACCGCGCTTGGCATGCTCTGGCCTCAACGATAAAATCTTCAGTTCGCTCCCACCTCTACAAATTAAAGGTTGTGAGGCCATTTTCTTTTCTTTCACTTCAAAAGTGATACGTAGGTACATTATCTTAACGTTCTGTGGTACTTGAAACTGAATACATTTTATTACTGTGGGACGTTGTGTGATTTGGAACATCATTAAGTTTGGACAAAACCCGAACTTTTCTCACAGTGGTGCTTCATAATCTGTGAAAGTGGTATTTTGACTTTGTTCATGGTCTATATTTCAGTAGAATTACAACATTTCGGAAGCTGGATCTTCTTCTGTCTTCTGGTAAAAAAGGAAAGGTCAGGAACCCTAGCTGTTGGGCTCACTGGCTGACGATGGACAAAGTCCCCAATGCCACTTCTAGAGATTAAGATTCATTAAAGGTCAGTTCTCTTATGTCAATGGATAGTTCTGTTTTTGATCCAACTTTTTATGCTTACTTCGATATACAATATGAGGCAAGTCGGTTACTGAAGTGGCTTTTGTCGACGTACAGTTACGTATTTGAGTGTTCTAAATTATATTGTGGTCGTTAACACAAATTTACCTTGCCAAAAATCGATTTTTATAGCGAGATGTAAAACGTACAATACTTTTTACTAGTGCTTCGATGCTTAATTTGTTTCAATTGTATTTCAGTTTATTTTTTACCGATGTTGTATTCTATTCATACAGCTGATGGTCGCAATGTTAACACTTTGTTTCTTTACAATACCAATACCAACACAATGAATACCAAATAGTTTTCCCAAACATGGAATGAATAATTTATTTCTTGCAGTGACATTTTTGTCTTGGCAAGATAATAATCGCTCAGCTAGTCAATATATTCTGAAAAGTGTTACTGAACGTGAAGTTTCATTATTGTTTTAATAAAAGTTCGTCAAATGAGTCCAGTCTCTACCCTGGTATCTCACAATTTTAAGGTACATTCTAATATTAGATTTGGTGCATAATCCCATCTACGTCTTGGTCTATAAATTTTGTTTTCCTTCATACATTCCGATTAAGACCAGTGAGGGATGCGACATAAGAAGATATTAAATGCAAAGAGCAGAATCCTTGAAAAGCTGTTAGTCAAAATCCTCACGCACCTATTGTGGAAAGTGAAGGTTTGTTATCCACAGCCAGATTAATCCAATCCACATTATCATACGCCCCATAAAGGGTGGGGCAACCCGCACCTTCCCCCCCCCCCCCCGGGAGCAGGTTGTTATTTGACGTTTCGATAGATACCGCTCTGCATCTCGCCTCCAACAACAAATTTCACTAAGATCTACTCTTATATTTTCCTCCCATAAACGAATATGACTGTCAATGTTTCTCTTGCATTAATATTTTACGACTAAAATATAATACGTTTTTTTACCCATGTTTCGTAAACCACCAAAACTGAAGGAGTGCACTTAACAAGAGCTGTCTGAGTACACCTTAACTCACGTGGGTCTATGACGTAAATCCCATAAACGGGAAAACGTCGCTCCTTCTAACAACGTCGTTGAGAACATGGCTGGCGGCGCCAAGGATTGTGAAGATTTCACGTGATCACCAACTGCTTGGATCGCCAGTCATGTCTTCAGAGAAATGTAAGAGTTATTTTTACGTATCGCGGTACTGAAAAGAGCGTAGACAGTTTATAAACAGTAATTTACATTTCAGTCCGTGTTTATCAAGATAGAAATTCTAACCACAAACACGCTAATCCGTATTGTGACTGTACATTTCGACTGCTGGGAAAACATGTGGTCAGGTGGCCCCTTCTCTGCTGGCTTTCAGGCCAGGTCACTGGCAACAATTCAAGGAAGACAATAATGTTGAAGTAACAATACATGACAATATTACATTTATGTTAAAACAACTTTGTAACTTCCATCAGAACACAAGAGGAATTAAAGCCTTCGAAACAATGCACCCAAAATTATTTCTCGAAGATAGCTGTCTTTTGGGTTGTTGCACCGCGAAATCTGGTAGATATTTAACGACGTTTCAAAGGTGTTTTCTACCTCCATCATCAGGGCGATTTACGACCCAACATCCAAGAATTTTTTCCTTTATTTCTGTGCATCTCCTAACAGCTCACGTCTAATGACATGGCAAATTTATGATCTGCCATGACAGAAACAATGACGAAAATATTCCTCCCCCCCTCCGCCCTTGCAGACCCAGGTCATCAGATACTCGGTGACAGTCAGCTGCTGTGAAGTGGTTGTTCTTTTAACAATGCAGTATTGATTATCCTTCTCACTCACCTTATTTCCCTCTCCATCACTTCATCTTCATTCTCCCCTTCCTCTATAACTTTATTCCTATTCTCCCTTGTCTTGTCTTCTTGCTTAATGCCCGTTTCATGTTCGGCGGTTTCGCTGTCCTGACTCACACGGCCCGTTCATCCACGGCCTTAAAGGGTCATGAGATTCTGTGTAAGTCTAAGCAGTTTTAAGATTAAACTAGAGAACTGGGGTTTTATTTAAACACGTCGTGTCACCGTAATACTAGAAGCTTATGAATGTTAAAGGCTTAACTTTTTTTTCATTTACTTTCTATTAAACACCAAGAAGACGTCACATCGGTGTCATTTTTAAGGGATTTAATCGTATATTACGCATTCAAAGTTTTCATAACAAACGTACTTAATTTTTCAGATAGTTAATGGAAAGTGACAGTTCCTACATTCGTGTCTTGTGCAAGCAAAATGACGTAGCAGTTTGAAAAAATTTCCATTTTCGTACTACGATTCCTTTGCTGTTGCTTGTAGTCATAGGCCAGAACTTCAGATCTGCTATATAATAGTTGGGATAACTAATACGTATATTGTGAAATAATATTAAATGTTGTAAGACTTGAGGTTCTCACAGCGGTGAGTATGAAGATTTCCGTCTTCTGGGTTGTTGCGTTGTGTAGTCTGGTCGACGTTAACCAACGTTTCAGAGGTCATACTGCCTCCGTCATCAGGGCGATGAGTATGAAGATTTCTGTCTTCTGGGTTGTTGCACTGTGTAGTCTGGTCGATGTTAACCAACGTTTCAGAGGTCATACTGCCTCCGTCATCAGAGTATGAAGATTTCTGTCTTCTGGGTTGTTGCACTGTGTAGTCTGGTCGATGTTAACCAACGTTTCAGAGGTCATACTGCCTCCGTCATCAGAGTATGAAGATTTCTGTCTTCTGGGTTGTTGCGCTGTGTAGTCTGGTCGATGTTAACCAACGTTTCAGAGGTCATACTGTCTCCGTCATCAGGGCGCCCTGATGACGGAGGCAGTATGACCTCTGAAACGTTGGTTAACATCGACCAGACTACACAGTGCAACAACCCAGAAGACAGAAATCTTCATACTCATCGCCCTGATGATGGAGGCAGTATGACTTCTGAAACGTTGGTTAACATCTACCAGACTACACGGCGCAACAACCCAGAAGACAAATCTTCATACTCATCGCCCTGATGACGGAGGCAGTATGACCTCTGAAACGTTGGTTAACATCGACCAGACTACACAGCGCAACAACCCAGAAGACAGAAATCTTCATACTCATCGCCCTGATGATGGAGGCAGTATGACCTCTGAAACGTTGGTTAACATCGACCAGACTACACAGCGCAACAACCCAGAAGACAGAAATCTTCATACTCATCGCCCTGATGATGGAGGCAGTATGACCTCTGAAACGTTGGTTAACATCTACCAGACTGCACAGTGCAACAACCCAGAAGACAGAAATCTTCATACTCATCGCCCTGATGACGGAGGCAGTATGACCTCTGAAACGTTGGCAAACATCGACCAGACTACACAGCGCAACAACCCAGAAGACAGAAATCTTCATACTCATCGCCCTGATGACGGAGGCAGTATGACCTCTGAAACGTTGGTTAACATCTACCAGACTACACAGCGCAACAACCCAGAAAACGGAAATCTTAATATTAAATGTTAATGATATCGAAAACACAGAGAGATTAACAAATAGTCTGTCAGTTATTAATTAGCAGCAACTTAAAATAAATCTGTAAAGTCTTCAAAAACACAAAAAACGACAAAATGTAAAATGTGGACAGATGTACAATAGTAATGAAACCGTGGTAGACTGCTGTTGTCAAATTTACCCCCCCCCCCAAAAAAAAATTGATTTTATACTCTTTGACAAGGGATTAAAATTTTTATGTGCGGAAATATCTCGGTATTTAGTATAATATAACAAATCGTCCACTATGGAATAGTTTCCATTACACAAACCAATAGACAGTACACTCCATCCAATAAATGTAAAACGCTTGAATTTGCGTGTGTCGCAAACCGAAAGTGAAGTGATGTACAGGTGGCGTCATAATTCCAGTCGTTGCGTAATCTCCTTCAATTTTTCATATGTGGCTTTTCTCTACCGTCCATCAATTACAATTATATATGCCAGGTGTCTATTATGCAAAGACACCAATATTTATTCCTAATTCGAGGTAAAAAATTAATTTGTTGCGTGCGAAATATCTGGAATATATTTTAAATTAGGCCATTAAATATCCATATCAATTCCAATGAATCATTGATAATCCTATCGTATAACACTCTATAAACTGAGGTGTGGGCAGTCTTTAAATTAACCACAAATGCATTAGGACGTCCTAAATAAAACAATTCATTACCTAGAGATCTCGTATTCTGACAGGCTGTTTGATATTTTACTCAGGTTCTCTATAAAGAATGTTTGATAGTATTTTAAAATAATTCAGTATCACTTCATTCCACATGGTTAGCAGTTTATTAATTAAAGTCATGACGCCATTTTACGTTATATAACTTACTCTGATGGAAATTTGTTGTTAAAACTAATCAAGTTGAATTTCCCCCTGAATGTTAGGGCCATATGTATAAATAGTTTATTAAATATTAATAACATTTTGGAAAGTAGGAACGGCAGTAGTTGCTGCTTGAGGACTACGTCATTGTGAGGGCGCAAAGTACTGTGTGTACGTAACTTGCCTGGGATCTAGAACCTTGCGAAGGCAGATTTTAATTCGATGCCAAAGACATGCCTCTTCAAGTGGTTGCTGCGAATGGGAACACAGAGTTGGTAGGGAGGGTATATGAAGCGGTTGAAGAGAAATCAATTTATGAACTTCCTCTAGTTTGCAGCCAGACCCCCTCAAATCTCCAAGCTAGAAGCAGCAACTTAATTGTCTTTGACACCGCCATGATCACAGTATGACGACTGTTGTATACTGCTGATATTTCCGTGATAACGAATTTGAAGGAAATAAATGTTTATCCAACTGCAGTGACTATTAAACCTATGTGGGTTTTAACACATTATGAAGTTTATAACATTGGATCTCTAATTAGTAATTATTAAACCATCACAAACGCTTTATTATGACGAAGTTTTAATTAAAACACATCGCGCAGAGAAATTTATGTGATATTTAAGGTTTTTACGGCAGTGAGGATGATGATTTGGAATTTGGTACCTTACAGACTCGTCGGTAGACGCCAGCGTTTTGGAGGAACACGCTGTCTCCGTCTTCAGGGCTGAGGGGACGATTCTCAACCTTTTCTTCCTGCAACCCTTTATTATACCCTTCACTTCCCAGCATCGTCTATCGAGCTTTGTCGGACGGAGCATTAATAGTGTTAGCCCGGTTAACACATTAAGAAACAAATATATATATATATATATATATATATATATATATATATATTAATTTCGTGGTTCAGAGGTATAACACAACAGAACCGATAAAATGCATCGTTCGACATCTACATAAACAGGCGTAGTTGGCCCGGTAGTTGAGACGTACTCGCGGACAGCGTAACGTCGCTAAAGGCTAGGAACATTCAAATGTGAAACTATTGCAAGTGTTTAATATAGTTGAGATAATGGAAATACTAAAACATAATATACAATAATTATCACAAATGTGTGCACTGCAAACTAAAGAAACAAATATTTCTCTACTCCGAAATTTTTGAAAGCATTATATTATTTTATTTTTATTGGTATTACAGTTATTGTTATTTTAATTGTTATGGATTAGTTTTAACCTTTAACCACTCACAAATGCGTAAAGTACATTTGTTTACGGTGTCATTGGACGTGTGTGAAGTTAGCTCCCCACACACAAAACAGTAACAAATAGCTTGTTATGACTTAAATCGCATTAATTTCAGTTGTTATAATCCCCTCGTTGATCTCTCAGTGCACATATCATTTTTACTTCCCTTCACGTGGCTGCTCTATGGTCTGCATAATGGGCAAGAGGTAGAATGTGTACACTAACACGAGTTTACAGAATGAAAATAACTAGAACTTTAATGGTTCTAGTGAATTTCTGGTCGTCAGGTCGTAAAGTGGCTTCAGGCGTTCAGACTAACGTATTTTTCAAGTTTGGATCATTAGCCAGCCTTTCCTCACTGATGCGATGTGGTCGCTTGTTAACGAATCACAAGTGTTTTCCTGTCTTTCAGGCATTTACAGTAGCCGAACTGAGTACGTCCTGTAAGTGACCGACCTTATAAAAGGCGAATTTGAAGGCTGGCTCATAATGACATAGATCAACTACTGAATATACTATGAGCCGGGATAGCTCAGTCAGTATAGTGACTAGCTACAGGCTGGACGGCCGGGGTTCGATCCCCGACGGGGGCAGAGGATTTTTCCTTTAGCCTCTGCGTCCAGACCGTCTCTGGGGCCCACCCAGCCTCCTATCCAATGGGTACCGGGGTCCTTTCCCGGGGGTAAAGCCGGCCGGGGCGTGATGCTGACCACTCACCCCCATCTAGTGCCGAGGTCCAGAATGAGTAGGAGCTATACCTCCACTCCCCCCCAAGCGCCTACATGGCGTATAGTGGGACAAACTTTACTTTACTTTACTGAATATACTACACAAACGTTCGTGTTTTCTTAGCAAATAAATGAAAGTGCATTTGTTTTCCAACAGTGTTATTTTGGTTGCACTCAAACAGCATTGATTTTATGGTAGACCTAATATTTAGCTGCATTTGAAAGTTCTTACAAGACGTCTTTTTCCTCACGTTTTTCGAATGAATTTTGTGGGTGTTTGTCCAATTCCGTCGTTCTATACAAAAATTCATTATGATATTTTTAAAATTTTATATCAGATGTCTTTCGCTTTTTTTACGCTGACAAGCGAAAATGACCCACGCTCATTCTCTGAAAGTAATAAGTTTTTTCCAGAATAGAACGAACTTCGTCGGTGTTGGTGTAAATTTTCACTGCGTTTGTTTGCACATTTTAATACAAATGTGGAATGAGATTGTTTGTTTTCGTGTCTTGTGTTGTAATAACAGCATGGCCGAAAGCAAAAGTCGCTATCGCTAATCGAGCAAATAAATATCGATATTTGGGGTATTAAATGTGAAGAATACACAGATCCCAACGTTCGTAACGATATTGTTTTAAAAAGTTGTCATTGTTCCCTAAGTTACCACAAGAAATGATATCAAAGAATAATGGCACAAAAATAACTAATTTTGTTTTAACTAAAGATTTTATCGCCACATGTATATAAATGTAAACACAAGATAAATTTAAATGTTTGGTGAATTGTGCCTATAAAGTGATGGCACACGTTCTGATACATGTATCCAGATGTAAACGCTCCTTTCCTACACGTGTCGCTGCTGACCTCGATGCACTGCATTTGAATTCCAAGTCTTGCATCTACACTTACTCACGTAACCACAATCTTATTCCGTAAGCAAACCAACAACTTCGGTATCTCGTTCATCTTAAGTTATGTCCGAGAACTACCCGTCCACTTCACGGCGCTTACAAAGCAGTTTATCGGCGGAGTCCATAACCTGCAGGCTGATTATCAGACACCAGTAAGACCACTCACTGCTGGCATGTTTGTTAAGCTCTGTGTCTGTACTGTTCGGAAAAATATATTGTCTCCATCTTCAAGGCTGAAGTAGTATCGGTCTTAGAGTCTACACGACGTCACTACCCAGAGTATCGTCATCCTTACCGCCGTGATAGCCTCAAATCCCACATGAAGACGCTATCTTCTGGGATATTGCGCCGTGTAGTCTGGTCGATATTCACCGACGAGGTACGTGCTTCCACCATCATCAGGGCGATGTCGGTCTGGTGATGGAGGCTGTGAGTAAATCTGAAGCTTTTATATTCTGTGTTTCGACATCATGTAGTCTTACAGGTTATCAACATTTCGTCAGTCTCTATCTTCCTTTACCCTAAGCTGGAAATGACGTATATACTCGTAACTACAAGGTGTCATACGGCAGAATATAAAATATGTACTCTCGTCGCAGTGAAAATCTCAAATCCCTTATATGAAACGGTGCTATTCGTGGCGTAGTGTACAGTTTATGCCCTGTCGTGTAATCTCTCATCTGTTGAATGCATCGTGGTGTTTTTATTTGCGGTTTATTTAACGGCAGTGTCAGTATTTCAAACTACGTAGCGAAGAACGATAGAATGATTAATGAATAGTTAATTAGGAAAAAATATGAGAGGGATTGGGCAAAAATTTAATGTAAATATATCACGTTAATTTATAAACAAACGTAACTACACGAGTGTTGTAAATAGACACCTGTTTAAAAGTAGAGTTGAGATGTTATTAAATAAGCTTTTAGGTAAGTAGTTAAAAACCTGGTTTAAGATTTTAATTAGACTTAAGCTGTGCAGGTGTATTACAGAACTGAAACTGAGCGGTTGTCCATTATAAACTGCAAAGGCTGTATAATGGACAGGTGTCGCACTCCGGCAAGTCAATATTTTCCGCACTCATTACACTCTTAATTATACCTGGCGTCTATTTTTGGTCTTATTTTCTGGTGAATTACGTAACTCTTCTTAGACATAAAACTATAGTATGCTTGCAGTGGCCATTTTACGATACAGCACGGTATTTGTTCTGCTTTGTTCCACGATGGCTCCCAAGAGCGTCGCCGATGAATAACCAGAGAACAGATATCACTACCGCAAGGTGGGTAAGGGACTGTGTTTTGTGTATTGCAGGTTTAGTCTTCACGTGTGTCGGTTATGAGAAATGCCTGAATGCCATATGGTTTATACGGCAAGAGTTTATAAATTTGTTCTTTTAAGGTCACTGGTGGGTCACGGAACATTTATACCTGCAAAAGCTGATTGGGAGCCAACGCGTTGAAATAAGAGAAAACAGAGTTACTAAAAATTGGCTACACTTATTTTCCAATTGTGTTGATGATTATTTATTGCTAAAACAAATCTTGTAATAGATAGAGGCATTATGTTCCTTCTAAATGTTTGTATCATCAGAAATAAGTTAATATGGTCATAATCGCTAAGACACGAAAAGCTAAATAATTAAAAGTATATTTACAATAAACTAGGATCTGTAAGAATGAAAACTCTGCATTCACAATTAATTACAAAGAAAATATACTGTGTGTTTAAGAAAGTTCCAAGTAAATAACCTAAAAGGTTGACAGAGCGACTGCATTTCAACACCGTACCTTTTTCTAAGAACAGGCAAATTCAGTTTGTCCCTTGTGTGGCATTTTTACATTGATCAGGTGCACTGCACGTAAGTGAAATTTAAATGATGGAAGGCTGGGTAGATGGGGACTTGTTTTATTTGTGCTGGTACGGAAATTTACTGGCATATAAACGTGTAGAAAGGAATAAGTGCAAATTATCAGAAATTATCTGTTAAGATAACAAAATAACACGTTCACTCAACAAACATACACGTGCAATATGAACTTGCGCCATCTGTATTCCAGGCAAACAGCGAATGAATATTTTATCACTGAACAACTTTACTAGCAAACGAAGTTATTCTGAAGCAAACTGCGACTTAACTATGAAACTCCTCAGAGCATAAGAGTTGTCTCATCAAATGACTTATTTATAATATCTATTTGTTTATTTTTCATAATAATTTTAGCTGTAATAACACTTACTTTTAAAGAGGCTTTGTTTATACTAAGTAATTCTGTTACATCATTCGAGTTTCTTCGCCCAAATTTACACAACAACACCCAGAGGATGGAAACTTACCAAATTCCCGAGGTCTTGAGATACCTCGACACATCTGAGCTACCTAGTATAAAAACGTACGTGGAGCAGAATCTTTATTGCGAAGCTGATAATAGCTCAACTGATGAATAAATTACCCGCCATTTATGAAACCCAAAGGTTCATTATCATGTGGGCAAGATCCCTTCACCGGGCCCTATCTTAACCCTGATGAATGCAGTCCCTACTCACCAGATTACTTGAAGATCCATTTTATTAGTCTTTCCATATAATTCTAAGTCTTCCGAGTAGTCCTTTTCTTCAATATTGCCAATCAGAATTGTGTATGTATTTCTTATTTCCCCCATGAATGATGTGTGCTCAGCGTCTCAAACTCCTTAGGTTGTTGAATATAATTTCGACGACGGTAATAAGTTGTGAATGTCCTCATTATAGATTTCTCTCCAGGATCCAGTCACTTATCCTTCCTAGGACCTGCACCGTGTTCTCAGATCTTGTAATAGTATCCTAGTCTATAATCAGTATAACGGCAGATCCAGTTCGAACGTTGTAGTAACAGCCTAGCAGTGAACAAGGGTCGTAGCCCCGACACTCAGTGGATGTATCGAGAATAATAGAGCGCACGCAGTTCCAAAATTTGCTCAGTCCATTTTCCAGCATTTCTTGTTAATTCACTAAATCATGCTTTAAAAGAACTGTTTTCTCAGAAACGTCATACGGACTGAGTAGTTTCTGAAACTAAGCTCGTCAATTGTTATTTTCCCTTAAGCTGAATCAAATTTGCATCTCCAGAACTTGTTCTATAATTTCTATGAGACACGTGACAGTCGACACCTCCGCTTGCATTTTTCTGTCCCCCTCGCCTTGGGAAGATGAAGGACCACGATATCACCAAGTTCCCATGAATACATTAACATTTCTGTCACAGAATAAACAGTGATGATTAATGTTTGATTTCCGCCTAGGACGCAAATCAGGGCCGACACGGGGTTGTCGAATCGCATCTCACAGTCGAGACGAACGACAAATAGGAACAGCTGTCGGGTGTCTGCGTCACAAACCTCATCTTGATGGAAACTCGTTTTCATAGTTCATCTTACTATCACGTGCCAGTTCCAGACAGTCACAATCGTGTCTGCATTTGAATTCCGATCGACTACAATGAAATCTTATTTGGCGACCAGACTTGTTATTTTTCAGCGTTTCGGAGACTGTCTCTACCACCATCATCAAAGACTGAATGACACCATTCTCCTCAGATGACCAGCCTTGTGGTATGTAATTATTAGAGCCTTTGTTACTGGTATTATTCAATGAATTCCTTATAATGATGCCAGAGACTTTCTGCGAAACTTGGAAACGAATTCAATACCCACGCGACTCACTGCATTCAGTTGCCATGGAAACTTCTGATTTAATATATTTTATTACATTTGTATGGAAAAAAAATGTCATATTTCTGCGAGATTACTAGTTTGATAATTCTGTCATGAAAACGTACAGCGACGTAACTGAATGACCTTAATGCAAGTGTGGCGTAAGTTTCAAAACAGGGCATCAGTCTCCCTCCGTGACGCACCGTCAATTTAGAATCCAACGAACATTACAGGTGTCATAACCAGCTTCAAGTTTCCCTGGTCAACAGCTGCACAACATGTACGTATGAGGTGTGTAGTAGACGTGATGTGATTCTCTCCAAATTTAGATTATTTACAGAAATAAATAATTAAATTGTATCTTGATTAATTACTATTAGCCACGCCGTATAGAAATAAGTTTGTATTAAATTATTTTAAGGGAAGTATGTGGGAAGTCTATCTCTTGCGCCATATTAACGTGTATTTTGCATTGTATTTTGGACCTACAACTCACCGATCTAAAGTAAAAATTGGACATTCTGGTTTAATTTTTGCTTCTTTGAATACAAATATTAATAACGCAACGTACTGTATCATATTTATCATTTTAGGTTTTAGCCACATAAAGAACGCCATTCATTCTTGCAGCACAACTTGGATTACGTGGTCCTCGTCTCCCTGCATTTCGCATAAACAGCTTCTTCCTCTAGGAGTTGCGTAGGAACCGGATATTCTGTCTTCGGACCAATAAATTACACGCGTCCGACTTAACAGGTAGAAACACAGACACGCTGTTGACGACATTACGGTTATTTAAAGGTTGTGAAACAAGTAGGATTTGAGGTTTACACAGCGGGAATCTGAAGATGGATGTAATTTTGAAAAGAGCATAAAATATTACACAACTTCAGAAATGTAAGTGTGACGGACTTATGTAATTCAATCGGATACGACCGAATTTCGGCCTAGAAAACATCGTATGTTTACACGTACGGTTCATATTCGTTAGGTATACAAGGTGCGATAGAAGGTTTCCAGACTGCGCGTATAAAATCCCGTACACTTATCTCAGGTATTAAATTCATCCATCACCCTCGAAGTAGTTCCCCTGGAAGTGAACACAACGATCCCAGCGCCGCTGCCAAGCCTGGAAGCACCCTCCTTAGCTCCGTGTGACTTCTTCCTCTTCCCAAAGATGAAAATTCAGCTAAAGGGAAGGAGATTTGAGACGATAGAAGAGATTCAGGCAGAATCGCAGATGGTGCTTGACAGGCTGACAAAGAAAGATTTCCAGGGATGCTTCCAGGCTTGGCAGCGGCGCTGGGATCGTTGTGTTCACTCCCAGGGGAACTACTTCGAGGGTGATGGATGAATTTAATACCTGAGATAAATGTACGGGTTTTTATACGCGCAGTCTTGAAACTTTCCGATCGCACCTCGTATAATGTTTTCCGAAGGTACAGTAGTCAATAGTCCATAGTCCAACCAGCACATTTCGTACGACTATTGTCAAGGAATTCTGCGTGCGTGGTTTGGCTGCGAGGTTAAAGGTATAACTTAAATGTGAAATATAGACCTATCGAACCGACACGGAGTGGGCTCTGTATGCTGAAAAGGCAGTGCCCTAATAAGAGCAAGTTTCAGAAATATGATTTATTGTTCTTGGCAAGTTACAATTATACATTTCGCACGAAACGTACAGTAAGTACAGAGTTTCGAATTCTACCTTAAAACATTCGTGTCCGTAGAAACACGAACCAATTTCATTTAATTCGTTGGTATCAATTAGATACTATTTCGTAATGAATTTCTACTTATACTTATCCTGACGCCAAGGACAAATTATAAAAGTTATGCACGTAGATTTCTTAGCTGTTTATTTGAATATAGCAAAGATCCACAAAGTTTTCAAATAGATTTTTTATGTATTACAAGACAAAGTTTAACATGAGAGTAATCTCTTAATTAATATCCTATTCATGCATTTTAAGAGATAGTTTGTAGTTGTTAATGGGATTAATTTTCCAACTAGAGCAAGCAGGCAATGAATATCCCTTTACGTTGCAGGACTAAAAGATATAAAGAATCTCCTAAACTGACGGTGAAGTCAAGCTGTAATCATGTGAAGGTAATGTAATTTTCTAACCAGGCTTTCATGACAGACAGTATTTTTAATTATAAAATTTTTAAATATTAGTTTTTAACTGAGTGTCACGATCTTTAATGCAAAAGTTTAGTAATTTTTCTGGATTTTGCGTGCCTTTTAAAGCTGTGATGACTAAAAATAATTGTCCTCTTAAATAGCAACAGAGACCACAGTCTTGTTCCTTGTATAAAGATCACACATCTAAGATAATGGTACCTCCGATATGAATTCTTCCTCTTACTTTAACTGTAAAATTCAGTCAGCTACAAAAAAAAACTTAAATTTTAATACATTTGCATATCTTCAGAATATATAAAGATAAATGCCAGAAAATTATTAGCTTGTTAGACTTCAGGATCTCACGGCGACTAGTTTAAGGCAACTGTCATCAGAAATATCGGCAATTATTTAACACGTTACACGGTGTAACATCCCAGAAAGAGTCATCTTTCTGCTATTCTCATGTTGTCCTTTCCTCGTACAATCGTTACATATCATTTTAAATTGTATTATTTGAAGTTTCCACAGCGGTGAGTATGAAGATTTCTGTCTTCATTTTAAATTGTTTTCAATAACAAGCTATTACATTTGTCAGTAAAGTTCTGCACAGACGCACAAAAACAACTTACGTTTGTATTTCTTAAATTTTGAGACAATAGCTCAAGTCAGTGAGTGATTTTTACGTAGGTGGCGAGGGTAGAACCTGCATGTTTGCGCTCTGACGTTATAACAGGCGACGTCGTCATTCCGCAAACAGACAGTAGAAATTGGTGTACGTCTACATGTAAACTGGCAATTATTTTTGGCATTTTTAAACCAAAATTGAAATGGCTCGATTTGTCAAAATATTTCCCACTGTCAAATTTTATGAAAACCTATCCAACCACCTCGAGTTGCTATATGCGTATAGGTCGGACGGATAAACGACGCTGTTTTAATAAGCACTCCACAACAGTGCGAACAGAAAATATGTACGAGGGTAAGCAGCCGAGTAAGTCGAAATATCGCCTCTGCTTAAGATAAAGGATCGAGCAGCCATGGCATGTCTCGGCTGCGATATTAATCGATGTAGCTTTTTATTTTTTTTTGAGTCACTTCGAAAGTCACGCGACTATTTCACACACACGATTATTATCGCAACATAGACGAACAGCAAATGCAGAAATGCGCTGTAATACAAATGTCCTAATCCTGAGCTTCTTTGAAATGGATTCTGAATTATGCAGAACAGGAAAGGAACAAATGAAACTTTATAACACAGGATGAAGATGGCTATCTTCTGGGTTGTCGCGCCGTGTAGTCTGGTAAAAGTTTACCGATGTTTCAAAGGTCCTTGCTGTCTCTATCATCAGGGCGAACTAACCCAGGAAACAGTAATTTTAATACTAGCCGCCGTGAGAACCTTATATCTCATTCGTGACAGTTGTAATTTGAGATCTTTATCATTTGTAGACCAATGATCGCCAAGAGTGATGTAGTGTAGAATTGAAAGACTGTACCGGAGCTGTTCTGCCCCCTACACTAACGGAAAAACTCGGAAAGAAATGTTACGTAAGCAAAAAGTCGACAGTTTTGTATCGCATGCCAAGTACTATTGAACCCAATTTCCGTATTTAATAAGGAAAAATAGGCTTACTTACTGTCAGGTACACGTGTCTATCTTCCCCATGGTACAACTAAATGCCAAGCGTCTGGTTAATATTTTCCCTCAAAATTGCATATGAAGCAGCCTAATATTAACATCACTTTCATATCGATTCGTGTTGCCGAGCAACTGTTGTTGACGAAAGGAAACAAATATAAGCAATAACAGACAAAGCCTCGTGTCTTTTTGTACAGGGAACTTCAGTTTCGTTTACTTTATTTTCCCACTGCCTCGTGCGTTCATAATGAACGCAACGTTTTAAAAGTGGAATTGGCATTTGTCTTCAAGTGAAATTAAATTAGGGCTCAGAAAAATATGAAGAGGGCAGCTTCCAGATGAAGGACGAAACTAATGGAGTTATAAAAAACTGCACGCTAGAGAAAAATATAAGTACTTTCATTTCAGAGAAAGTTGAAACAAAAAAAATTTAATTTATAAAACATTTTGTTTTCTGTTAAGTGAGCACATATGAAACACTCAGACTTCCTAGAACCTCGATGTATATACGTAGATCATCTAACCGAAACCGTCAAGTGAAGATGTCACTCTCAATTCCACACAGCACAGTGCTACAGAAACCAAAAGTCGCACATTTGGTCAAAAAATTTCTGTTCAACTCAAAGATTCATTAAAGTGTTCTTAATTGCCTGCTTATGGTCCGTATCCTGAATCACATGAAACAGATCCACACACTCACATCCCATCTCTTAAAATCAAATTTAATATTATCTTTCCATTTATGCCTGCGTCTCGGAAATGGTCTCTTTCCACCAGGTTGCCAGACCAAAAAAATCTATATGCATTCATTACCTATCCCTTGTGTTCTACACGTCTCTCCCACCTCACCCTAACAGTATTTGCGTAAAAGTTGAAATTACGAAATTACGAATTATTTATCCAACTCTATTCAGTCTCCTGTCACTTCCTCCCTCTCTATTTTTCTTTTGTATCAAGCGTACAGAACGACAAGCCAGTCGTGTTGTAGAGCTCAAACAAAACGAACTAACCTTTGGTTGGTGTTGTCGTAATCAAATACCATGCTTCAAGGTCACATCAAAATCGTACAATTTTGCAAACAAACAATGGAGTCCGGACAAGTGAAGACAGCTCAGAATTCGCAGCGTAAACGCTATGCTTTTGACTTACGGCCTTACGTAAGGGGGGAAGGGGGCAAAGTCCCATGGCCTTGAAGCATGCTGTTTCGTGGCTGATACTATAGAATGCGTTGAAACAAAATTTGGTTTGTTGGCCCAGCAGAAATAATGTGGGGGGGGGGGGAGTGAGTATATGGTAAACGTTTGTCGTGCTCCAATCCCCGACCTGGACTTTGCCAGGTCTGGACGAAGTTCTCAGAACCTTCCGCCAGCAAGCTGTTACGGCGACTACTCTAAGATATCGCGAAGGCCGTCAGAAATGAAGCCATGGACCGAGGACTACCGGTTGGAAACACTCTCTAGATAATATTTTATGTAACGCGTGAAAGCACATTTTTATGTGAGCATCATTTTTATCTCTGCTGTTGCACCATTTCCATCAGAAGAGATGGACGGAGCATATAAATATACGTGAATAGTACAAACAGTTACGGAGGTGGAAAAGTTGAAATACAGGCAGACAAACAGATGACTAGAGCATTTCTTTGATCTCTTGAATGTCCTACAGGAGGCAGTGAAAATTAAACTATTATGGTCAATAAAACTAACAACCCCACACAGATGTCTGTTAATACATCCTGACTTTAATTTTATCTTTCAGGCCGGCAGAGAAGAGAGTGCAACATCATAAATATTCCTGAGATTCGTGAGTATTCACACAGTCATTTTATTTTTAGAATTTTCATTTCGTTGATCAAGGAAGACGTTAATATTTGTGAACAGTGTAAATTATAAATTCTCGTGTTACTCCGTCCATGAAGATTTCTGTCTTCTGGGTCGTTGCGCTGTGTAGTCTGGTCGATGTTTACCAAAGTTTCTGAGGTCAAACTGCTTCCGTCCTCAGAAAACCTTAAATATTATATACTACGTCCATCTTTCTTGTCATTATTCTTAACAGCACGCTTTAAGACCTACGTACATAACGGAAATTAAATTTTAAATTTGTGATTGAAACTTAGTACATGCTTCCACTTCATTGTATTGTTTTGTTTGGCTAATTTCAGTACGAGAGTATAAATATATTCCTCGCCATCGTAGATGTTTCACTGAATTTTTTTAACAGGTACACCCCTTCTGTTGCAAATTCTGCCACCACGCTCATACGAGCCCATATGTGCTCGACGGCTATGTGACATTTGCATGTGATTTTCATAACACAGTAGGCGCCACACTACCACGCATACCTCGCGTGTTATTACTTACACCGAAGTGAAACAGAGGTGAGCCGCCCAGAGAAATTATATTCCGTGACTTTATGCTAGTCGTTGCGTGGTTTATCTGGAAGCTTATCACTGCCATTACAGCCAGCTCAATTATTTCAGCATAATGATGTTAATATTATATTGTTATAATTTATTTTCTTATATTTAATAACGCTGTCATTTGCTCAAATTATATACCTCTTATAATAAAATCATTAGTCAATAACTAATTCGAAACACTATGGAAGAAATCGCCCATGACTTAATTTTTAGGTAGATCTAATATCCCGGAATTTGGCTGGAGAGACTGAGGAAAAACACGAAATACCCCCTTCAAGATAATTGGTCTCCGGGCGGAGATATCAACCCGGTGCCTCTTGAAAATGGAACATTATTGCCAACCACTCGTCAGCGACGTTCGGTCTCCTAGACGGGGTTTGTTTTCCCCACTGCAACACGTGACCAATTTCTTTCGTTACCTTTCCGTCTGTACCAGGCATGCACTTCAAGAGGACTCGTGATCTTCTATGTCTAGGGCGGAACCGACTTCCTCAACTTTGTTCAAGAGAGGTTTAATGGTTGAAAACATTGGGACACTTTCTGGCTAACGATTCCAATCAACACGCTGCACCTACACGTTCGAATGCGAACGCAGAATTTTAAACACACTTAACACGCACTCAGAAGTCGAGAGGCAAATACAGGGAATATCTCAAACAACACTGCGTGTTGTTTCTTGAGCTGTTACTCAGCTGGTCGATAATTGTACCGCGTTTCACGCACCTCAAAAATTCATTACTGTGTTCACAAAAGCCTATCACTAGCTCCCGTCCTGAGACGATTTATTTCAAGTGAGATTTGAGGTTCTCATGGCGATGATTACGAAGCGTGTTAAGACGTGTAGTGTGGCAGACGTTTATCAACATTTTAGAGGTCCTTGCTGCCTCATCATCAGAAATCATGTGGGGAGTCCTTCGTGATGACGTCATAACCAAGCCGGACACGTAGCCCACGCAAAAGACATTGACTCCAGACAACTCTGAAATGACCGCTGCTAATTGCAAAAGTCATATTGTGACAAACGCGCCACATTTATTACGCTGGTAGTATATTTTCTATCTTGTTTGACGTTCTATCAAGACTCCTGAAGAATTCGGTCCCAGTATGTGTCGCTCACATAGTAGACGATGGGTTTCTATAATATCCATGGCAGTTTCTGGACGCTAAGAGTTCTGACAAAAGTTAGAATGCGTATTCTTTGCAGAAGAAATCAACTGTCTTTCTCCATAAGAACGTACAAGATCAATTGGCAAACGCACTCCTCAAACCTCAGTGTGAAAAGTACTTGTGTGTGTCTGTTTTTTCGTAATGTTATGGCGATCTAACTGCGGCATGAAGAAACATTTTTCTCCGTCTGTCTGCTATTGCCTACGAAAATGTACTGCAACATCGTTAACGTCCATAAAATGATCATGAAGAATGGTTGTTACTTTGTAAGGCCGGATATGGCCTCATTATTTGTTTCCAACCATCTGGATTGCATAAAGAATCTTTCCTTCACTTCTGATCAATTCTTGAATACACAAATTCAAAAGCTATTTGGCTGCAACCTGATTCTAAAATTAAACTCGCCATCTACCTGATTCTACTCATTTTGTTCTATTGTTGTGGATAGATGTGGCCGATTTTAATGCAAAGGTAACAGGCTATTTCCATAGGGACACTGAAAGTACTTAGCATTAAACAGTTTAATGTTTATTTATGTTCAATGAAATAAGAACAAACGCGAAAATGGCTGTGTAGACTTGTATAATTTCACCGACGTTTAAGAAGTACTTGCTGCCTCGATCATCACGGAAATGAGTAAGCGGCGAACGGCTTAGAACGTACTCGCCGCCATGATAACCTGAAATCTCACTTAACTTTTCTTGAAAGCGGTTTTGTTAAACCGCTTTCAAGAAAAGTTTCCACCGGCAATTTTTCCTGCATTTTCACTTGTCATTTTTCTCAGAAACCTGGTAAGCCATGGATTCTTAAACTTAAATTACTGTTACCTTAAAACAGAAATAATAATTCAATGAAATTTGTTTCCATTTCAGGACGTTGTTTAAATTGAAAAATGGGATGCTAATTACATGCGTATGAAGCAAAATACAGTTTCTAAATTACATTACAGTTTGGGAATATTAATTTATTGACGAAGTGTTATAGAAGTCATATTTATAAAAATATATCAAATAAATTGCAATCTTGCTAGAGCTGATACGATGCCTACCGTGATAAATGTATGAACCTGAATGTCAATTGGAGCATATTTTGGCGGAAATCTGTTAAGAATTATATAACTACTAATAAAATATGTGTCACATAGAACACGTTAAATTTACTGACATAATCAGATTTTTATCTACATTTTTCGTCCCGGTTGGACTTGCAGCCTTTTAACAAAATATAGTTCGCTTGGTTGCAATAATATTATATTTTACATATCAATTTTCTCTATCATAATTTCGTATATTTACAGAAGGATTGGCTGGATATGTTGACTGTGTTTTGTTTCCTTAATCCCTCCAAGCTAACGTCTGGAGGGTATTTCAAATTAAGACTTTACCTCTTCTGGATCCAATCTTATTCATTATTCATCTTTTGTTTGACGGCACACTTATAGTCTGAACTGCTGGTAGCGTCGTTAAATAAACTGCAAATAAATTTACGAAATAACATCTTGAAATCGGTACATGGATAGAGTTCATTTTTGTATAATGACGACTTTAGCACGGATCCATGCTTCTACACATTGGGTTTTAGCCATTTGTTTCGCAGTCGCTGGTACCAGCTGACACAGATGGCAAGGGAAATGCAATATTGATCAAAAGCCAGTGCTACCAGCGATTACTCTCACTGGCCGTCAAATGGAACCGTTACCACACACAATTCACCCCCCTCCCCCCGATTGACTTCACTTCGTTGTTCGTCTCATGCTTAAAATCGAAATCCTTTAATTAAGTCCAAAACTCTTTGGACTCTTTCAATAGATTAAATAGTGAAACGTCATTAACATTCTGTAAGACTTTAAGAATAATAATATTAATTTTACAGACTGTTCGTTCTTCATATATAGCTCTGAAAGATAAAATGCATTTATTGTTCAGAATCAGACAGGCATTTTGAAATATTTCGCGTGCTCAATAGCCATCATTACAGTGTTTTTCTTTCCGCGAATTTAACAATTTCTTAATTCTTCACAACTTTTGATTTTGATATATTGCTATCGCTTGAAAATATTTAAAGTTTATCATATTCGCAAAGGAGTTATTAGACATGTATGCGTAATGATTTTTCATACATTCTGATTACAATTAATAATGCGGTTATCTTATATCATTCTCCTTACTACTTGCTGTATTTGAGGTTGTAATACGTGTGAGGTATGAACGCATGCGTATGAGATAAACAGGGCCATTGGGTCGTCTACGTGTATTAATTTCCGCGTCTAATGCTCTATCACACCCTAATAATGTCTCTTTTAAGTTATGACATTAAAGTTTCCTTAGAAGTATGTAATACGGTGGTGTAAATACTTAAATTCAACAATTTTTTTAAATTGAAAATAATGTAATATTAAAACTTATTTGTATTGCTATCATTACTGCTATAACAAAAATAATTAACCGTAAACACTCAAACAGCTTTTCCAGCACAAGTATTGATGTCAGTTTTTTAAACAAAACTGAAACGTTCTCTTTTGATCATATTTGTGTTACATGTGGTTGGACTTAGTTTATAATTACAAACAGTTTGTGAACCGAGTAAACGTATGGCTAAGTTTTGAAGGAAAAACTTCAAACATAAAATTAAAATTGATACTACAGACTGAGAAAACATTTAAATCACTGCCTGTTCTTCATTTTGTAATAAGATGATGTGAAATTTTGAAAAAACTTAAAAATTCTTGTTGTTGTTTTTTTCCATCAGTGTACATAAAGAGTTTCTTTCCAAGTATACATGCTTTTTGGTCGTGTTCATTATTCATTATGTTATCCGAGGAAAGTAACTGTTCACGTCTTTATTACTCGTCAGAGAAGAAAGAAGCTTTGAACCACGAATCAAAGTTAACTGCTTGCTTTACGTTCATAAAACATTTTAATTACGTACGTCTCTGAAGTCGCCATATATTTTTTTATTAGATTTTCTTAATGAAGAATGTAGTAACATCTCTAAACACCCCAAACGTGAGGCCTGAGCGCCATAATCAACACAACTGGTCTGCACAACAGGACTTGGAGACGGAAAAATACAGCAGATGTAAAAACCTGTTTCATTTTTGCTGTTGTTTTTTACTACTGTGTTGTTCCGATTAAATTTCATCAGGATCCACACTCAAGACAGTGATGTATATATGTAATTTTAGTTTAATGTGAAATCTGTTGACATGGACGTATATGGTGCAGCATTTATGAGCTTCGTACAAAGAACGATTGAAATAATGCAGAAGGTTTAATAAAAGACACTCGATAAGTGCACAGCCCTCCTGCTCCTGAACGGACATTGTATTTCTGTCATTTATCTCATAGATCTTACGTACAGGACTTATACATGCTGTAACCGTCCTTTCACTCCAAACTCTCCATCAGGACGCCCGGCTGGTTACAAGGGGTTTTGTGTTGCATGGACTCTTGCCTTCAAGGAATATACGGGTTGGTGAAGAGGGGTTTCGGGATCAGCTTGCGAGGCAGTGGGATAAGAGGGGATGTCGTTCAGTTATAAATTGTGTATTCGTTCACTTTCATCAGGCACGTTTATTAATTTCGTACTTTCCCTCGCCGGGTGCAGGACTACTCGCCGCCGAGACTAAAGCGTAAGTGAGTTTTTGGAAGCCCCTTGCTGGACGCACACCGCGTTCAGCAAGACTCCCCCAAGACTTTTGAATCTCAAGAGAGTGTTCTTATTGGCTGAGTGGTTCATCACCCTAACCTTACAAATTTGCCGCCGATAGCTTATTTTAAACCCATTGGTGGTTAGTGACGTGATTTATCCTAAGTCTTCTAACGGCTAAAACACATCTGGAAGAGCTTACTCATCCCACCAAGTCGAGCCACCGATCATAAAATCACCTATTCACACAGTCACGTAGCTGGCGCCAGGCAGTCGCCCGGTGGAATAAACAAGTCTCCCAAAATGTGGCCCGAACTAGCGATACTAACCGTCAACTCGGGAAAATTCAATACAATTTGATTATAAATTCCGATTAAGGAAGCCGCTCCCGAAACAAAACTAACTTAGGTCCCTTTCCTTGCATATAAACTGGAGTAATGGCCAAAAGTCCAGTCTAAGTCCATCTCCGGTCTGCCTGCTCGAGAATCGAACTCAGAGTTGGCTGTCACAATGCTCTGCAATACATTTTTATTTATCCCTGAAATATAAATATGCCAGTCACTCACTTTAGGTACAATCCTTTGGGATGTAGGCTACGTTTCCCGCAATTTGTTTTATGGCAATACGTTTAGGTTAATATTGACGTAAGTTTATGGGTTTTGTAAACGTGTTTTACCTTTTCAGGCCATATGAATGAGACAGGAAACAGAAGGTGGAGAGTAGTGACAGAAAGTAAATTTAACTGGGGGGAACAGAGATAAATTCACGGCTATGGAAGCTCTGAGGAAGTGCTCGCTCGTCCTGTTAATAAAGGTGAACTGAAGATAAAGTCAGTCTTTCGGAAGTGGAGAAGGTAGACAGGCGATAATTGAATTTTATTATTAACCTCTAGAGGACAGAATTTTGTGAAATGTTGATATTAACATGGGAGGATCTGCTTTAGGTCTAATTTTGATGTTAACTATTGAGAGGATTAACTAATTCAAACAATATTTAACAATTCAGTCCCTACCGCAAAGAAAACACAACGCATCTCCGTTAAAATCATCAATTAGTTAATGTTTTAAGGAAATAATTATTGTTTAAACTGAGAACCACACTGAACCCATAAATATAGTTTGTTTAAGTGTTAAACTCAAAACAGAGCGCTATCTTAGAATCCAGACACACTAAACACAATGTGCAGCACATGGACACACCTACCAGCGGATCGGTTCAATAAATCAAAATAATTAGATTTTCTCCGTTCCCGTCTGTGTCCGGCTTAACGAGACGGGCACAGCGTGACCGCTTCTGTTGTAGTCAGTAGCGTTGTCGGGTCGTCCCTTGCATTGGCACGGACGGCAATACACTGGGCCGCCGGCCTCAAAGTAGCCTTGCCTGAAACGTGTTGTGCGGGTTGCTTAGAATGTGGGCGATTATGATCAATCCATGCACTTAATGGAGAACCCAAACAGTGATGAAGTTCATCATAAATTGAACTTAGGTGAACTAGCGTGTAGTTGGGCTGATTCCTATCAATGTGGAAATTTGTATCCGTGGTTCGCTTAGTATTTTCATGCAAGCTTCGAAAATTACAATTCTGTGAGAACGAGAAAATTCACGAAGATTGTAGAGTCGATATCAAAATCGTTCGTTCTTTAAAAATCCTCTTTTTATTTAAAGTGTATGGCACAAATACTTTCAAACTGAAATTCAACTTTTTAAACTAGAATCAGAGATAAAGAGAGAGATTAAGATGAGTGGAGCAGAAAGTGGACAAATGGAAGAGGAAAGCAGAGAACGGTCGAATGAAATAGAAAGGCAGAACGTGCGGGCAAAGAGATGAAAGGAGAGAAGTGCAAGTTTCCAAAGTCATTATTTATTAATCTCCCCATCATCTTACTCTCTACAGTGTTATGGAAAACACAAATAAGTACAGAAACATAAAAATAAAACTGAATGAAATGGAGGAAATTCAAATACGGCATTGCACATTTGCAGTGACTTTAACCTCACAGAACTTGTTATTTAAGTATCCAGCAGCTGTTAAACACATCACAACTAGTGAAATACCGTCAAGTCCCTTTTTAAACTCCGACTATGGACGGAGATGAAATTTTTTGATTTCGAACTAATTAACTAGATGGCTTACGGAATCCGGAGGTTCATCACCGAATTAACCAAAGCCCTCCACCGGACCCTGTCTCCTTCAACTCCTATCTCCCATAGATCCCGAATGACATTATCCTCCCATCTACGTCTAGGTCTCTCCAGAGGTCTCTTCCCCTCAGGCTTCCCAACCAATACCCGGTGCACACCTTTTGTTCCATCCATGCGTGCCACATGACTCGCCCATCTCATTATTCTTGACTTAATCACCCTGACAATACTGGGGGAAGAATACAAATCTTTAAGTTCATCATTATGAGGAAAGGTGATTATTTAATTTTTGTATGCTCTATTTTAGATAGTAGTAGTTAGCAATAGTCAGTTTTCCAATAGCATTTCAGTTTTATCCTTCACCATTACACGAACAATATTGCAATTCCTAGAAATGTTAGTGCATGGCGTAACAAAATTGCAAAATTCTCAGATAGCAAGGCGGTATTTACAAACACTTTCCACATCTAGCGACGCGAGGAATTTAATTATTATATTCATTACAGGAAAATATGTATCTGATACGGTATTCTGTGCTGCCAGTATTGGAGAGAGCTTTGTTCTTGTTAAATAACACAAAAAAAGTTTTTCATTGTTTTTGTCGACGTTTCAAGTTACATCGTCCTTGTAAATGCATTATATTCATAAATTGCGCTGTGTACCGACATTCTGGAACGCAAAATGTAAGCAACGGCATTATTGAAAAGTTAACTGAAATTAATGTCAGAACCAAAAATGAAACAATATTGAAAAGTGTCAAGCTTACTCCAGCGAAAATTTCAGATGCTATATGACAGCCCTTATTGGACCATAATTCAATTCTGTAGGAGGTCCTTGGCACAGCCCATAAAACAAACTACGGTCAACAAACTGGCAGCGTGAAGGTAGTGTTTCTCGACTGCTGTTCCAATTTATTTATTCATTTCTGAGTTTTTTTTAACGATGTTGTCTTTGTTTTACTCGGTCCTATACAACCCCTGTGCACTCTTTGTTTCGTGTTTGAACCAGTGACCTTGGGTTACACATACCAGCAAACGCTGTCTTCGTCGTATCTTACGCTGTATTCCATAGATTCATTTCTGAAAGTAACTGTTCTCCCTTACAATAATTTTGCAAAGGCTATACACATTCAGCAACACTGGCTTTCAATCGGTTAATGCACAGTATACGTTAAGGCAGAAAGATATTTCCGCACAAAGTCCTTGAAGAAAGACCAGCATAAGGGACTTTTAATAGACTGTGGAGAATTGCGTAACAGAAAAGGAAAACCTTGTACAGCGTCGAATGATGGGATGAATTTATTATTGTTGAATTGGGAAGGAGGCAGAAGGGAGCGTTGTGTTCTAATTTAAGCTTCCGTCTCGCCAGTTACCTAGTACTACACAAGATATTAGTCCCTGGAGTTCTTAATTTACTATTCGCAAACAGTGGAAAGATTTCTTGGAACGTGAAACAGGAAGGTTTGAGGCTGTAAGGAATATCGGTTTGTATTAGGGGCACATTTTCCTGGAAGAAGACAGAAATTCGATGTAAAATATGTCAGGTAGCTTGTTCTAATCGGATGTCGCAAGGCTAGTTACATCTGTGTTACGGAGCAATACCACTGGGCTTTAACATCGTATGGACTTGTAGGCAGATATCAAGGTTTCGGAGAAACATAATTCTTCCATCTTCAAATCTACGTACAAGTCCACACGGCATTATAATACAAAATACCAACATCGAGCTATTAACTCGCATATCTTTCATCTAAAGTAAGTGACCGATGTTTTATATTCAACCCTGAAGATGGATACAGTATGCTTCTCCGAAACGTTGTCATGTACCGACCAGTCTACACGGTACCATAACCCGAAAGAGCACCATTATGATTATCGTCACCGCCGTGGAGACCTCAAATGCCACAATATTTTGTACCTTCAAATCTCCAGTGACTGTTAGCAAAAAGATTGTGAATTAGTAAAGGGTTTGAACTATATCTGACGTGGTTTGTTCCGTAACTGAGAAGCTACTCAGGTGACAGACGGACGGATTCGAAACTTTTCACCGTGGTCTTTATTGACAGTTTGTAACTTTGACACGAAATACTTGAGATCATCACTTTATTTCTGTGCAGAAACCCTGGAGTCACAAAGACTCGCACGTTAAGTGATACTTGTGAAAGCAGACAACCGTCACAGACAGGATATCACGAATCCGCTATATTGATATATCTTTGCTGTTTCTTCAACTCACACACCAAATTCTTTTTAGACTGGAAAATAAGTACGCTTGGATTTTGTCTAACTTATACAAAATATTGACGATTTATATTCTGACCTTAGAGAACTCTAAATTTGTTATATAATATATATTTTTTGAATAAACAAAAATGTAAATATTTCTGACATGTTTCTTTTGATAGTTATTAAATCATAAATCAAAGCCTTGTGTTATTTAAGCACATAATAGCTATGTTCACAGAGGAATGTATTAAAGATGCCGTTAAGTAATAAATAATTGTAAGAGTTAAAAATATTTTATATCCGCAGTAAAAGGATTACATTCGGAGAATTCTTGTTACTACTCACATCGGAACTTTTATTTTCCGTCGTCTAAAAATAATTAAAATCAAAATATAAAGCACTATAATTTTACTCGTTTTTAACTGGCTACCTTACCAGAGGATAAGAACGTAGAGGTACTGTAAGGAAAGGGTCTTGAATAGAATAAATAATTTGGCTCGAACTAGATACGGGAGACGTACAGGACTTCTGTGCTTACGTCCTATGCGCCTGTTTGTCTCTAACGTCAACAGAACACAGTGTTTTAGGCTGATTGTCTCGTTTATCAATAGACTACATTCGCCACAGTACTGAGTCTTTAAAAAAGTCTATATTTCTTTCTTGGTGGGACTTGAAAACGTCTGTATTAAACACTTAAAACTAAGGAAGAAGGAACACTTTATCCTTAATGGTAAAAGTGATGAAAATGGATATCTGCGCTCAAGGCGAGTAAATATATTTCTTTCAGCCTCTCAACTTCTACCACTCCTCTACCATTCTTCAGTTACGGAGTGTTTTCACTCAATATATTGGCATTCCATTATCGACCATTTGCCTACATCGAATTTAAATTAGTCGAATTTCGTTAATTTTGTTTTGTTCTTAACAGAGGGTGGTCTTGTATTCATTTATTTTAAATATCACAGTGTCATTAAAATTCGAATGAATGTGCGATGAATGTCATTCAGATTCTAACTCACTCCTGTACCGAAGTTTGCGTTCAGTAAATGTTTTTTCTTCAAGTTGATAAGTGTCCAGCAATAATATCCTGGAATTTAATAAATGTGTTGACTGGAGTAGATGACCAAGGAATGTACACTAATCCAAAAGTGGTAATTTGTTACGACCAGAAAACTGATTTCAAGGCTCCGTGGAGTAGAGCTCTTCTTGAGAAGCTAATAATTACCGAGCTAATAAAAGATCCCTCTGAGATGTGAGTTTTCAAGAAGGTGAAATTATAGACTGTGATCTTCTGGGTCGTGATGTTATTTCGTAGTGAGGGACACTAAATTTTTTTTTACGAAACGTGAAGAGTGAAAATTGAAGAGTGTTTGTTAATTTAGGCTCAAAATTCACGAGCCTCCCAGGTGTACGAGCAAGTCATGAATATTAATGAAGAAGCTGAACTCTGTGCTTTGACCTAATCACCTAAGAGCCTTCTATTCCCTATGACATTTCAAAACGTGTTTTAAAACGAGCAAGAAATATTAGCCTGACGCAGGAACGGGATTTTGGATAGTCATTAAATTTTTAATTAATTTGTTTGCATGTATGGATTTTTTAAAAATATATTTATCTTCGAATGTTTCTGTTTATTCAGACACTTGTGTTTGCTCTGATTTGTTTAACATGGCACATTATCTACAGATGTTTGCGAACAACCTTTCAACCAAATGTGGCTACCAAACATATCGGAGGACGATACCGGTTATGTATTCAACTAACAACTAGATATGACAACTGCTAAGACCAAAATCTTAAAATTTTTATGCATTTTTCAACACACTCATCCAAGCGTGTTATATATTTCGCCCATCTGAACCTCTTTGACTTTATTATCCTGATATCTCGTGATGAATATAAATTACAGCACTGAACAGAAAATCACATAGAATATATTAGACTATTTTTAAAGTACTTCTGAATTTAAGTTTGTGACGTGATGTAAATGAGAAAGTCAATTTAGGATCCTCCATCCCAAGCGAAGGCAAGAGAACATATTTCGTCAAATATTTCTATTGGTAGCAGAGTCTTCTGCGCATAAAAGGACTCTGTACAGAATATGAAAAGAAAAATTGTGTGGTCCAACAGCGACCCGAAAATAGTTTTTTGCGTTCAGCTTAAAAAATGTTTCTGTAGCCTGATATAACCCGTTATATTGATATAATTATTTCTGTACCACAACACTTAAACATAACGAAATCCGCGAGAATACTAAGTAGTTCAGACTTTACGGACAGTAGAAAGAAACGAAGTCACTGTCAAGTCAAAGTTAGCGCAAATGTCGGAGTCCTTCCTTCAGCGTCTGTTTGTTGTCTTTGTTCTTAAAAGCGTGGATGTACAAATGACACAGTAGAATTCACATAATCCCACTCTTGAAACGCAAACATTTTAAATGGTCTCAGTGGGTGGACACAGCTCAGGACGGCCAGGATTTAATTCCCGGCGGGAAGAAGGGATTTATCCTCTCGTCATCGCGTTAAAACTGCCTTTGGGACCGAACAGTATGGACCGTGACCTGTTTCCCTGGAGAGAAAAAACGGCCGGAGCATAACTGCAACTGCAAGCTTCTACAGAGTGTCCTAAAAAGATGTATACACGTTATAATATTAAATATTAACCTTGTGTGTATGCATATTTTTGGGACACTCTGTATAGTGCATTGTATTTTCCGCTATGCTGCCTGGATGGTGTCTTGGGATAACGCTTAGTCACAAGTCAACTTTAACACTTACAGTCCATCGAAATTTCGTGTTAGGTAACAAGTACATCCTATGTGTTGTGATAGTGTCTATATGGAGTTCCGCTCGTAACTAACATACATCCGACAGCTGTACCCATTTCTCAATTACCACTTCTTATCAGATTAACCATACTTTATATTCTATCAACGCGTCATTCGGAATCGTAAATAGTGTGCTTTTGTAGTCAGTACTTTGAACGAATAAACTATAACAAATGAACAATATTTATTCAAAATGCGAGGTCCTCGCGTTAGTGAAGACATAGCTTCTGGTCTTCTAAGTTTTGAAGTTGTACATTCTTGTAGGATGGTTACCAATGTTTCGGAGGAGATGCCATTTTAATCTTCAGTGTAAAGTGAAAAAATACCAAGCAGACAAACCAAAACTCGACAAGGTAAAACGCTAGACATCGTTCCATGTTAGATCTGACCATTCCTGCGTGGAATCTGAAAATGGTAAAAGTTGCCTTACAAAATTGTTAAGCTATTAGGTATACGAGTAAGCGAACATGGTAGTACAATGTAAAATTTGAGGTTTTCAGGATGGTGAGTCTGAAGATGACTGTCTCCTTGGTTTTAGGTCCTCAGGCAGAAAGGACGTCTGAAACGTCGATACATTTCTAACAGACTACACGGCGCAAAAACACAGAAGATAGCCATCTATGGTAATACAGTCATCTTTTCTAATAGGACAGAGTTCTAAGTTAAGGACAGACACTGTTCATCTTGCATTATAATGCATAGAAGGTTGATACCGTTTTAAGGCACAAAAACTGACACACATTCACGAAAGCCTCGTATGACTGGAAATCCACCGCAAACTGCCCGTTTCACGTCCTGGATGTGTTATCAACACCTGCTACCCAGTCACAAATGTACGACGTACAGTGGAGGACATCTTTCCACTGTAGAAAAAAAAAGCATCACACACGTGAAATTGTGCTCTACAGAGTTCGTTTTTATGGTTAAATTCTCTTGCCTTCAGCAAGGAAAAGTCGTTACGAAGATCTGAAGTGCTCGGCATGCAAGAGACAATTTGAAGCTACTTTCAGCCAACGTCCGACTATTAAACTGCAATCACTCCACAAACACACGCCACTCAAAGCAAACGCCTCCCCTCAGTTTCATTTTGACCTTTCTTTCTTTTATTCTTCATGTCACTGTCGGCGTGTTTTACTTCTTCCTAATTCTTATCCACTTCTTCAGTCTCGTCTCCTCTTCACCCGTTCCTACGCAATTTTAACTCGCTTTATCGTGATGGTACGAGAGCAGTTAATATTCCTTTCTGTCTTTGTGTTTTTCCTCTGTCTCCCTTTCTTTCTAGCGTTCCTTCTTTTGTTTCTTTATTGATTTCTGAATTTAGAGTACCTTTATATACAGGCAGTTTATAATTTAACAGATGATTTAAAGGACGCGCATTTATTTATTTGTAAGACATACAAAACTTTCGTGCTACAAAACAGCCACAACAACAAAATTTTCACACGTGGTCACGTGGTTCATAAATTTTTTTTCATATGTGTTATAAATATAAAATACACTCCATTCAAACCGCCCCCTAATTTATGAACACCCGGTATCTCGTTTTGTCCTCCTTTCGCACAAGTGGCTAGCTTGTTTAATTTCTTTTCAACTTTAGGCGCGTATTAAAACGTGCTATGGAAAACTTTCTTTCATATTCTTTTGAGTTCTTTATTCACAAACATCGAAGCATTCAAAACTAAGAAACGTATTCAGTTGATCAACAATTTCCTCTCCTATGTTCTTAATGATCCAACTTCGAGATTGGTACGAGGTGGTGATCAGTTTTGAAGGACGATCGCCCTGATGATGGAGGCAGAATGCTCCTCTGGAATTTTCGTTGAACTTCTACCAGACTACACAGCGCAACAACCTAAAATTCAGAAATCTTCAAATTAAACGTTATTTAAATCCAGTGTACTTCCAACGTAAAATATCCCTCATGAGAAATTAACGTTGCTCTTGGAGCGATCGACTTGTCACCGTGTGTTGTGATTTTGGATAACCTATAATTGTACTAAATCCCTCACAACATTCATTTCATTGTCCTCTGGGAGGGAGACACGACATAAGCTTTAGTTAGCTACTGTTCATATCAATGGCTGAATGATGTTCCCATGGTATCCAGGAATCACTGTACTCCATTTGATCAAATTTCACTAATGGTGTACCAAGCATTCTGATGTACATCAAAGCTAACACAACAGTTGTTGGAACAGAAGCCAGGTTTTGTGTGACTATTAAGATAATGTGTGAATATCCGTGTTAGCACTCGCCAAACGCGGCTGGAGGAGCTTTGTCTAGGCATTAACACTTCAATATGCTGCATACGGTCTGACATTTATTCTACACATCAAAGGTCAGTTATCTGGGATCGCGTATCTGATGCAGCGTGCTGTTCTATGTTGGCATCTCATCTATCTTTCCCTAATTACTTTGGGTAAGCTTCAGCAAAATTGCCCAGTACTGGTGGGACAATTTGATTTTCTTACGTCTGTGAAGCTCTTGTGCTGTTGAAACACATTTTATTTTATTTATTATTAAGTGCAAATGGGTTTATACCCGGTGGCAGTGGTGCTACAATAAGACACAACGAAACAATAAGACACAACAAAACAATAAGACAACAATACAATGCAACACAACAATACAATGAGACACAACAAAACAAAGAGACACAAAAAACTATAAGACACAACAAAACCATAAGACACAACAAAACAATGAGACACAACAAAACAATAAGACAACAATACAATGAGACACAACAAAACAATAAGACACAACAAAACAATGAGACACAACAAAACAATAAGACACAACAAAACAATAAGACACAACAAAACAATGAGACACAACAAAGCAACACATATCACACAAAATAAAACAACTCATAAGATTACAAAACCATGTGGAACGAGTATTTAAACACAACAGACAACCTAAAGTAGAAAACTTAAAAATTAATACCAACTAGACATAAGACAGTAACAGTAATGAATTACATGCATCATGAACTGATGCACTCACATTTCATCAGGACATTCCTCTCAATATCTGTCTTATATCCTAATGTGTATCTTCTCTCATATGTTTTGCATATTTAACGGTCTCTGTTAGTAGCTTAGTGTAGAGTAGGGATATATGATGATATATGAATAATGAATTGGAAAGGAAGCGCCTGTTACTCAGTTTATCATCACGGCATTTGCATGAAGGGACTGAGTTAAGCCAAGACAAACTAAATTAGGATAGCCGGTATCTTAACAGGTATTTGACCTCGGGGCCTCTGAGTACGAAATGGAGCTAAGCTCTTGTCCACGACGTTCCGTGTGTGCGTGGTACAAATATATATATGCTTTATTTGAAGTTTCAGCTGCAGGTCTAAGAAATCTCGGTGACAACGATAAACCCAATAATATGCTATAGACATGGCGTCGTTTAACTATCTGTGGCTTTTGTCTGATGAATCTCTTCTGATATGCTCGATAACAACTGAAAACTTGATACAAGAAGCCGGAAACTGGGAATAAATAATCGTGCACTTAAAATTCGACCAATCTTCAACAGGTAAGACTTGAAGTCTGTCCTCTGTGTAGTTGCGCCGTGTAGTCTGGTAGAAGTTTACCGACGTTTCAGAGTTTCTTGATCATCGTCATGATGATGGAGGTAGCATTAGATTGATAGGCAAATCACTGGCTATAAGCAGAAATCTACCTTATAGGTCACGCGGCGTTACACTCCAGAATGTAGATATTTTCACCGCCATGATAACCTCAAATATGACCCGTGTTTATAAATTGTACGAAAAATAACGTAGTCTCCGAATCAATATTGGAGGAATGTGGTAGCTAAGACTACAGCTCAGTCGACTGACAACTTAATTGACATTGGGGATGTTCACAGATGAAATCCAGATGTTGGCTTTCCAATATCTCGAGTGATGGATTGGAATTCCTTCCCCTTGACAAGAGTTTAGCCCCTGCCTTCTTTGTGAAACGCCTTACAGCTGCGTCGGAGAAGTTGCCTGAAGTGTACGGTGTGTGGTATTTCGCCCACTTGGATTTCTACTGGACGCTTAATACAAAACCTTGCTCATTCATTACATCCCTCCTCCAAAATACGCCATCTAGTGACAACGTACTTGACGACTACCTGAAATAATGAGCTCGTAATTATCACAGTCGCCAAATGGAGGACGAAAGTTGAACTGATCTGCGCATGACGTCATCTTTGGCCATGACTCTCAATTTCAGTTAATTAACAGTGCAGTGAATGTTTGCTGAAGCAAGTTAATATCAAATTATGCAACACAATTTTCATGATTTCCATGTACGCTAAAGAGGTAACTGTAAGTAATAAAGTATTAGTTATAAACTCATAAATTATTTATATTCAAATGTAAAGTGATAGTTAATGTTGCGAGATTTAAATGAAAATCTAAATGACCCGAAAATTTCTCGTAAAACTCTTAAGTATTAAATGTGATTAAAACAGGTTTATCCGTTCTTGAATTGATAAAATGCGTGCAACAAGATAAAACTTTGGATCAATCAACCATACAAAACATCACAGTCCTGTTCCTAGCCATATATTGAGGCCCATATCTTAACTCAGAGTTGTTAAGAGTTGTACACATCTGCCGGCAGACGACTATTACCCTCTACGTGACGCCATCAGCTGCGCACACCTTAATTTTGTAAGCGCGAACAGATAAATACGTTTACATTTTAACGTATTGATGTGGCAAGACATTGGACAGGGACATTGCCCGTAGAAACAATTCAATGGCCGACGGAATATTTCTGTTTAGTGTAATCAACAGGGCTTGACTTGTTATAATAAATTCGTACGTCAAACCAAAAAAAAAACACTCGAAACTTCAAAGGCTTTGAAAATAAGGAATTTATCAAGATGATTGCTAGTAGTGATAATACTCTTGTGTCTTTTATATTCAATTGTTATCTTTTAAACTTTCTGCAAGGAAAGGAATAAAATTCTCTTGGAAGTCCTCATTATGTGAAGTTACATCCACATATAAACACTGTCAAAATTAAATCTTGTTATTTAAAAACAGTGAAGTCAGTGAGAAAAACTGTAGAACAGTTTCTTGTCAGACTGTAAGTGAAGTCATGTAACACTCCATATTTCATAATAACCGCTTATCCTTTGAAGCAACTATACAACAACGAAGTTTACGTAAACGAAACCTTATACTACGTATGACGATGAATCAACATCAGATGTTACGTAGCGAAATTCGGATCGAGAGAATTTTATGAACGAGGCTTCGAACCCCGTTCCGATAATCTATATGCATCCAGTTTGGATGCCTGTGTTGGTCTACGTTTTCCTGTGCCTGGCCACGTGCTTGATTCAGCCAGCTCACCGTTCGTATTCACTGTGAAACAGAAATCTGTACGCAGTTATATGAAAAATCAGAATATGATCACAAAGACAGAAAAAAAAATACAACAGGATCAAATAACTCAATATCCAGCAGTAATACGGAAGACGAACACGTTACATTTTGAAACTTATGAATTTCATGCTACAGCGTTCTCTGTCTTTCTGAATTTTGAGAGCAGAAACATCCGATCTCGCAAAAAAAAAAGACTATTGGTTATAACACAATTGCCACAGTGGTCACAAAAATATAACCGAACGTTGTCCTACAAGGAAAAGAATGTCGATTTGACGGCTGGATCTGTGTTGTGAACGCACTCTTTTCGTGTGGCAAGGTTTTATGGCTGTAAACAAGCAAGTTTGTAATAAAAACAGGCGCACTTTTACACACGCTCATAAAATTCTACGCTTCGACAAGTAACGTGCAAAGTTCCTGTAAATAGAGCAGTGGTTGACGTATTTATTCGTCGTACGTCGTCTTATATTTTCCATCGTAAAACGGATGCTAAAATGAAATGTCACTGGAAGACGCTGTACACGTGAGCATGGGGTGTGTTATTGCTTTACTTCGTGCAGTTATTTCTGAAACATGGCTCTATCCTTAAACACGAAGCTGTATGTGAATTTTCAATATTTTAGATAGGTAAATTTTATCCCGTCGAGAAAGGGTTTAACGTGTGACCTAAGACTTCCTGGATCTTTAGTTCGACTGAAGCCTCTCTCGGGAAACATATTAAAAATTTGGAAACTGATAAGCCCGAATGGGATAATGGAGAATAATATTAAAATGGACGTGGTACGAGGTTTCTTCCGAACGTAACGTACACAAGGACAGTGAAATTAAGTATAACTGTGGTTGGAAAACTTGAAGAGGAAACCTAGGCTTTTCCCGAAGCGTAATATTGACTCAAACTTTAATACGATTTTGCCTGGAATCATAACATTTAAGACATGGGCACGTGGTGGGCTTTCGTGAATACGGTAATGAACTTCTGTGTTACATAAGAGGCAGAGGATTTCTTGTCCATCTGAGTGACCCTTAATTTAACAAGAAGGGCTCTGATTCGCGGAGATAATTGTGTGAGAAAGTTTAAGAAATGTCCTATTCTCTGTTTCGCCGTGTCTTTCTCCAACCTCCGTGTGGCACATCAGACAGTCGTAACTTCCTGGGACTTCTTAAGACTCATCGCCGTGAAAACCTCGAATCCTTCGTGAAGAAACATATTTTAATGAGTGACTTGTAACAGAGCTAAAAGTTCCAGCGCTTCTATTATTGGACCCAATCATGGGCATGTCGAATCAAGCTCATTCTGGACTATTGTTTAATGTAACTTTGCGTAGGTTAACGTCGAAGTGGTACATCAGTTCCTCAGTGCCTGTTTCGATTTGGACGAAGAACAGATGTTACGAGATTTATTTTAACACAGTAGTCAGATTTTATTTATATAGCTAGGAATTTCACTCATTCTTACACTGTCAGACAGAGCACGTTCTTTTGAATTCTTCTTTTCTGTGTTCTAGAATTCTTCATATCAGTACTGGACAGGATCTACTTTATTAATTTTACAGTATAAACCTGTGACTTGACATAGTCCCAGAAACTTAAGTCAAGAAGGCAATAAACAAATCAGACATCTCAGAAACCACTTTATTGTTCTCCTAGTAAACGTCTCTCTCATTTACGCGGATATGATCTGGGAGTCAATTCACAAACATATTTAGACATGCCTCAATCATGGGCGGAGCATTCATCTTAACCGTGCAATCCGTGTTAGCCCGGTTAACAATTTGAAAAATTTAAAGTAAAATTTCCTGTTTTAATTTCGTGGTTCAACACTGCATATTACGGCCTTTTTTTCTGTCCGTCCATAGCGTCTTTAATCCTTCAGCTTTGTAAGCTATCATGATATACTTTTCATGCAGACAGAAAAACCGCTCAGTTGAAGATGAAGCCTCCGAAGGGAAGTGATGCGAGTTTTTGGCCCAAGTTGTAGCTGATTGAACTGTCTATCATTCGCTTGGATGCTCTGTACGATATTGCGCCAGTAATTGGCAAACGAATAAAAATAAATTTATCATTTACTTTTTCATACCAGTTACACGGCTCCACTGTGGCGGATCTTAATTTTCTTCTCTTTGCTGGAATCGCTGCACCTCCGATAAATCGTGATTTTCTGACATCCTTTACTCTCTTAGGTATTACAAGTAAAAAAAATGGACAACCGCGTTTTGAGTTTGATTTAGATTCATAGATCTGTATCTCTTAATTACAATTAACAAGAAGATTTCTGTCTTCTGGGTTGCGCTGTGTAGTCTGGTCGATGTTAACCAACGTTTCAGAGGTCATACTGCCTCCATCATCAGGGCGATTCTTAGTATGAAGATTTCTGTCTTCTGGGTTGCGCTGTGTAGTCTGGTCGGTGTTAACCAACGTTTCAGAGGTCATACTGCCTCCGTCATCAGAGTATGAAGATTTCTGTCTTCTGGGTTGTTGCGCCGTGTAGTCTGGTAGATGTTTACCAACGTTTCAGAGGCCATACTGCCTCCATCATCAGGGCGATGAATATGAAGATTTCTGTCTTCTGGGTTGTTGCGCTGTGTAGTCTGGTCGATGTTAACCAACGTTTCAGAGGTCATACTGTCTCCATCATCAGGGCGATTCTTAGTATGAAGATTTCTGTCTTCTGGGTTGCGCTGTGTAGTCTGGTCGATGTTAACCAACGTTTCAGAGGTCATACTGCCTCCGTCATCAGAGTATGAAGATTTCTGTCTTCTGGGTTGTTGCGCCGTGTAGTTTGGTAGATGTTAACCAACGTTTCAGAGGTCATACTGCCTCCGTCATCAGGGTGATGAATACATATTATATTATACAATTAACAACTTCTGAAACGAAAGTAAAGTTCTCGGTAAATCGTCATGACCTTTGTGCAGCAGGGGTCACTAAAATCCATTGTTTATTTCTTTACAAAAAGGAGGACCTTTTTATACACACGGACATGAGGATAACAGAATAATGTCGTTTTTCATTAAATTATGTTAAAATAACAGTGACTGCTTTATAACTTACGCACACACGTCGCTCAGAATTACAAGAAATAAACGACGAGCGGGTAACGTAACAGGAGGTCTAACGCTACAACAAAAGCGAACAAGCGAGAGCCCAGGGCTCCATGAATTACTTTGGGGTCTGGCTGGTCTATTTGTTTTAGTTTGTAGGATTTGAGGTTTTGACGGCAGTGAGTACGAAGGTGGGTGTTTTCAGGGTTGTAGCGCCATGTAGTCTGATAGATGTTTGCCAAAAGACATCGTTCTTTGTTTTAATATGATCATTTCTATTATATATTTATGAGTTTGTACGCTTGTACAGTTTTTGCCTGTTATATGCTCTTGCTGCTGGCAACCATTCAAGTAAGAGAACAAAATTATTCACACAATAATTAGTTATAGCTCTTGATCTGTTTTAAATGGGAGATGGAATTTATCGTGTCCTAGGAAAATCATATATTATTTCGGCGGCCGATTAACAAAATTTAATGAAGTTATGTTCTATATTTAATAACCACATTATAAACAAATGGATCAAGGAAAATTCCTCTATCTTACTGATAATACTCACAGGCCTACATTATTTTTACTTCAATACCAAAGTCTAAATTACATTCGTGTTAACATCCCATGCAAACAGATGCGTACTCTGTTGTGGAGTATCATTAACAAATTCACCTGATTTCTGCATTAGCTTGTTCCAATCGCATAAACCTAGAAACACGAATTACACAAAACGAAAACTGGCTGCTGGCAAATGAACTTTTGCTCGTTGCCACCATAAATTGGATGCAAATGATATTGCAACGTGCATGCTTTAATGGAAGTTGGATAATGGTTCGTGCCTGTTCAACCCATAAATTGACTTCAGTAACTGTTGGAATTGACTGATTGATTGATATGTTTGGCTTTGCCCTTCCTGCAATCGCCCTATCATTATCCCACATCACTAGCTAAATTCTGTTGGCAAAGTGATCAGAAAACTGTTACAAGATACAGGTCGTCACGTCAGCTCTGCTGGTTGTTTCCCGTTTTCACCCCAGTGTTCGTAAATTTTGTGGTTATTGTGTTAGTAGTCAGAACTGGAATCGATGTGCGCTATGTGTCCATGCTGGTAACAATGAATATAAAGTGTACTGGAAGTGTTTCCAAGCGTGGAATCTAACCGGAAGCATCATTCCAGAAGGGCGCTTCAATATAACAAATGACTCACAGGAGACTAAATTTTTACGCTTATTTAGTTTTACAGTGTGCATTTAGTGTTCGTACGCCGAAATATAACTATTTCTACTATGTAGAACAGCATTAGCATTACTCCCTTCTGGCATGACGTCCAACTATTTTAAGTTGTTGGGCCAAATGACTTCGGTTATGTAAGTATGTTGATAACCCCTTCTGTCATAAAGATTTCTGTCGTCCGGGTTGTTGCACTGTGTAGTCTGGTCGATTCATCGCCCTTATGACGGAGGCAGTATGACCTCTGAAACGTTGGTAAACATCGACCAGACTACACAGCGCAACAACCCAGAAGACAGAAATCGTTATACTCATCGCCCTGATGACGGAGGCACTATGACCTCTGAAACGTTGGTAAACATCGACCAGACTACACAGCGCAACAACCCAGAAGACAGAAATCTTCATACTAAGAATCGCCCTGATGATGGAGGCAGTATGACCTCTGAAACGTTGGTTAACATCGACCAGACTACACAGCGCAACAACCCAGAAGACAGAAATCTTCATACTCACCGCTGTGAAAACCTCAAATATTACCCTTCTGTCATGATTCTTACGATCTTTAACACATTTTGCTATCACAATATTCTATTTTCCTGGTATACAAGATATCAGATTTTACATACTTTCAAAAATTGTAAGGTCACAAATAATCTGAATTAAGAAAGGAATTTATAAATAAATATTCCTATTGACTTTAAAACTAATTTTATTCAGGAGCACAAGTCACTGGTATTCGCGAACGAGAATTATCTATCCAATGTCTAAACAGTAAAAATCAGTAACTACCGAGGCCTTTGAGTAAGAATAAATCATTTACTTCACATCACTCGACAGAACAATTGGCAAAGTTCGAAGTTTTACAGTGTTCTAATTGTGGCTTATGATAGTATCGTTACAGACTACATCAGGTACAACAGAAATTATCAGCAAGTGTACATGCAGATGTTCTCTGCTCCTTTGTGTAGTGTTTTGTCTATATGGAAAGGTTTTGGAGGAACAACTTCCCTCAGTAATTAAGGGCTCTTCATTTCAGCCCTAAAGCTTGTGGCAGTGTGGCATTTAACAGCACTTATTAGTAAAGGGCACATCTATCCTGTATATGTGATATGGCATGGAGAAGTGACAGCGGAAGTTGATATAACTACGTTGATTAACCCCTCGCATCGTTCGATAAAATACAGAAATTGAATGGAAGATCTCACGGTCCATCTGGTCGTGATTGTGAGAAGAAATATCTCAGTATTCCCGCCGGAAAATAATACGATTCGATTCGTGTAGTATCGATGCGGACATTTTAAACCTGGTCTGACATTTGAATTAAAAGCAATTTGTAATTTTGACACATGTTTAATGAACTGTACGGGCGATTGGAAAAGGGTGTATCTACGTATATGTCTGTACTGCAATGTGACCGTATCCGTTTTGAAATTGGGTATCGTTCCACTGCTTTGATAAAAATAAATTAAAAGAATATTAATATCTGTCCCAGGATATGAAACGCAGTTAACACAGTCCTGTTATTTTATGGTTACGTCTGGCCTGCGCGAAATGGGAGTGAAAATAAGTTTGGTGGGGAAATGAAGTCCTTATGTTCAATACACATAACCAGACAAGAGTAAGACAACTTCACTGCAGGTGTGCCTTGAATTATTAAACATTGAATTTGACATTATATTTACTAATGTAGCTCTCCACAGGTTGTTTGCTGTCACACCACTAGATTTTTGTTTATCTCTGGATAATTTTACCATGTAGTTTACTCAGTATATGTGTCATATAAAAGCCGAGTGTCATGTTCGCTAGTATCACCATGCTGTATTTTCTGCTCTCGAAAGTCGTTGATTGCATACGTCACCATACTGACACCCCCCCCCCCCCCCACAGAGATAATATGTGAAAGTGGACTCGACCGCGTTCTCTGCGCACCGAGAAATCAAGTGACCTCCATAAAATAATTTGACTGCATTGTTTAACATACATTTCGATAGAGAACATCATTTTAATATATTTTAAATATTTAAATGTTAATTATAGTAATATTTTAATATTTAATAGGAATTTTATTGTGATCAGACTGACAAGATTTAAACAAATATTTAAACAAATGTAGTTAAAGTATAGTTGTATGATATTGTTAGAAAATTGCGAATTGTTAGTCACAGTGGATCACTGAAACCGCATGAACATAATGAAGTTCATTAGGTCGAGGCGCACTTATTCAATAGAAGTTTTAATTTGAACCAATCAGTCACATGCCCTTAATTGGGTATAAACAAAAACAGTACAATAGGAAGGAAAATCAGATAAATTAAACGAGATTTTAGATTGACAGCATCATCTTCGTCAATGCAGCGTTTGGCTATGAAGATTTGCTGCTGGAAGTGAAATTAACAGATGGTGAGTCCTATAAAATTAAATTGAAAGCAATTATTCCATAATTTTTTACCCCTCCCTGATGATAGAGGTAGTAATTACCTGTAAAATTGGACTAGTTTCTACGAGACTACACGGCTCAATGTCCCAGAAGACATCTGCTTACTCGCAGCTGTGACAACCTGAAAGCTCGCCCCGCGTTCCTGTGACTGAATTATTGAAATATTTATGTAGATGCTGACTTCACTCCTATGCACGGATGTCATCACTTGCGATAACGTAACTCGGGGATTTCCCATTAAGAAACTTCTGTCATTCCTCCACGGAGCACACCGATCTGCTCTGCAGAATATCTCCCCCGTGTCCCTTCCTCATCGCAGTTGCTTATGCGCATAAAATGATACGTAAGTGGCACCGAACACTGGTTTCTATACCTGAAACACGGTGTGTTAAAAAGGCCGGCAACCCATTGGTGAACGATTGACTGTTAGTAAATTACAAAAATTTGTGCATGTGTCGGCCATCTTGACTTGCACGCATGTGTACACGAGGCTGGGAATAATAACGGCATATGTGACAGGATCGCCATGGAGAATAATAAACTAGTAATAACCGCTGTATGTTCTCCCAGGGTTAATTTTTTTTTAATTCTGTTTATATGCATATATTTCTTTAATAATGTTCATTTATTTTATTAAGCTATAATTTATTGGCGTTGCTTGTGATTTTCTTATGAATTTCACTTGTAACACAAGTGTGTGTGCAGATTGAAATTTCGCTTTGAAATGACAAAAATAAAAAAAAAACCTCACAGACCGCCATTCAGATAAAGTTTAAACCTTCACTTGTTTTACTTTCCCTCGTGTGTATTTGCGTGAGCGAATAAGTCAGCGATATATTTTGAAATCTTAACTTTTCACATGTGTGCACGTAACATTTGGTTTTAGGCTGCTTTAATGTGACGTTTTGAAACACAATGTGATAGTCCGAAAGTGACTTTTCAAATGAATGACCCGGGTGGGAATTATCAAGCCTTGATAATGCTGCTGTAGCTTTGATGCACTAACAATCGTTAAACAGTAATTTGAAGGTCAGCTGTAACGAAATCTTTAACACACAGTGCCTCTGAATAAAACATGAGCTCTTGACTTTTTGTGTACAGCGCCATGTACACTATACACTCGTAGTACGAGGCGCGTCCCAAAAGTAAGATTCCCTGAGGCCGTTTACAGAAACAAAACACAATTTCATGGAAATATTTATTGCAACAGATACAGCAAGTGTCCAGCTATTTTTCAACATATTCGCCACCGGAACTGAGACATTTGTCATACCGTGGGACCAACTTTTGAATACCTGTGTCGTAGAAGTCTGCCGCCTGGGATTGGAACCATCTCCGCCTCTCTGTCATTCTCAAAACGCTGACGCTGACCGGACAGGAATTTCTTGAGGTGTAGGAAAAGATGGAAATCACTGGGAGCGAGGTCCGGGCTGTAGGGTGAATGATTAAACACCTCCCAGCTGAACTCCTGCAGAAGACTTGCTGTCCGTCGAGCCGTGTGCGGCCTAGCGTTATCACTGACCGCACTTCACAGTCGGCGGGAGCTGGAATAAGAACCTCCATCTTCAACAGCTGCAACGATGCTACTGTGAGAACGCGGGAAGTACCGTTAGTGCATGCGCCATGCTACGTCATTGCTCTATCACGTACGCACAGTCGCTTCGCGCAATATAAGGTTTGCTAGCTGTGGGACGAGTGGGAAACTTACTTTTGGGACGCGACTCGTATAACAAATGAGACGTCACGCTTTTTATATTTCATATAAAAAAGTCTGTAAAATTGCTATTAATCCCCTCCTGATGATGCCAAAAGGTGGTATGTCTTAATTATTTTAATCGGTTATTTTACTTCATATGAAATATCATGATAATAATATAAGCTAAACAAATTACCTAAGAAGAGTATGAAGGTGACTTAAACAATCTTAACTTCTGGACCAGCCGGGTCAGAGATGAAACCCATAATTTATGACCGAGAGTAAGATAATGGACAGGGTTATCGTATCCCTCGTAGCATGGTGATAGATGGGCGTGAAGCTGTAGTGAAACAGTGATTAGCCTGCTCCACTGACATTTCGTTCACCATTAATCTCAGATATGTAATCCCGGAACTGAACGTGGGTATCCGTCCTGAGAAGCAACGTCTATCCGCCTGAGCTGAGTGCGTTATTCGTCCCTACCTTGAGCCATATGAATTCAATCCACACTATCACATCCCATAATATTATTTTTAATATTATCCTCCTATACAAACCGACGCATTTGAAATAATTCCTTCCCTTTTGGTTTTCCGACTATTTCCAGAGAGCATTTTCTTATTTCGCCCTTGAGTGCTACAAGTGTCGCCTATTTTAAACTTTTTATTGACTATCCCTAATAAAAACTAGTAATAGTAATTAGGAAGCTGCTCAGTCTTGTTTTTCCCAGCTTCATGTTACCCTCTGTCTCTTAGGACGATAAATTTTCTCCATCACCATGTTCTTCTAACTTAGGCCTGTCTTATCTACTTATGCTCTTATATCTAGTCACGGGATAAAATTGGTAGGTGCGTGTCATTTTTCCTGTAACAGGTCGAAACGTAAAGTTAAAGGTCACTGAGCAAACGTGACCCCTCGTCCCCAGGCTTAGAAACGACGCTAATTATTATTCACGTTGTTACTGGCATTAAATAAGAAAAGACAAATTAATTCTCTGCCAGTTAAAACTTCTTAACTTTTCTAAGTGAACATTAAACGCAGTGCTTTGAAACTGATGTCAATTTGACCCCGCCGAGTGGAGGCGACTGCTAGGAAACATGGCGAACATGATTAAAATTAGCAGTCAACAGAATGGAGGTAAAACCCACCTAAAATTCCTATTCCGAAACTCAGAAACAGAAATTTGCCGGTTTTAATTGTTCTTCTATTAATGCAAAAGTATTTGCTTCGTGTTCTGTCTTCTTCGCCAAATATTATTATAATGAGGTGTGCGAAACATGCAGATGGGAAATACGTACATTTTAGTCAGCAAGTCCGAAGGAAAGAGACCTCTTGGAAGACCTAGGCATAGATGGAAATATAATATTGCCGTGGATCGATATAAAAAAATGGGATAGAGTGGACTTGATTCACTAGCCTTCGGGTTCCATATAAGGTGGACAATTCCTTGACTGGCTGAGAGGCTGTGGCAAAGGGGGCCAGGGGGGGGAGGGGGGGGGGCTGATGCTGGGAGATGCGTCGCAACATGGAGCGGTTCATATCGACCTCAGGCGGCTCGCAATAAATAAATAAGGAAGCAAACTGAAGAGATAATTTCCTGCTCCTGGATTGCCCTCATCGCATCGCATCATGGTGCTTCGGCAAACTTGTGTACTTTAGGGTTATAAATACTGCAAAAAAACCCGTTTATCGTGCAAGAATAAAGGTGCGATTGGGAAGAAAGATGTGATAAGTGCGTTTGTTCACATTAAAAGGGACGTTACATTTTGAGCTGCTTCATAATTTGTGCTTTGTATATCCAACCACTGGTACTGGATGCTGGGAACGACCCGTTCTTCAAGTGCCTGAACACTGCGGGTCCCAACTTTATCGTTGGCTCGATCTATATACATTCGGTAGGACTCCTTGGATGGGGGATCGGCCTGTAGCAAGGCCTCTACCTGTACACAGGACAACGCGGACAAACATCCATGGCTTGAGTGGGATTCGAACCCACGGTCCTAGCGACCAAGCGGCACAAGGCCCACGCCTCAGACCGCGCGGCCACCGCGGACCCCCAACCACTGGTACGCACATATTAATGTAATTCCAACCTGAAATTCATCCTTACCTACGCCACTATTCTTCCCATTTCTTCTTCCTGTCAAGCGGTTTTAAATTTATGTTGTACGGATTCAGTACATTAGAACTTAAATATTATGTGTTGGCTCTGTCACATCTGAGACGCGGTCGTCTCAGTCTTTCACAATAAAACGTCTTCTCATTTCCGCTTCAAATAAATCTTCTTTCCTACGCCGACTCCATGAACGGTCCATATTTTATGACCCAGCTTTTCTCCTTTCTTTCCAACGTGCCTTATCGAAATTCTGTAAGAGTCAAGTCTAATGGAAAAGAATTTAGCACCACTCCTGGCGTCTGGCTCACGATTAAGAAGACAGGCGTAAGGAACACCCGGGGAATTAAAACTGTTGAGCCAACCACAGGACTTCTCATTAAAATGATTCAAGTTACTTTTTTTTTTGCTTATGACATATAAATTTTCAGCCCTTAAAGTAAGTTTGGCAGTCTTTAAATATTCATGCTTGTATGATCTTTCTTTGGACTGCAATCTCTCTAAATTCCCGTCCCCCATCGTTCATGCATTACTTGGAGGTACCGAAGAAAACGTGAAACATAAATCAGGAATGCCAGTCTCCGATAAGAGATTTGAATCCGGGACCTCCCAAAGACAAAGTATTAGTTTCCATCACTCGACCGAGGGGGAGGGTTGAAACTGAGGGGTTCAAAATGGGGTGCAACGAACTTTGTGCCACAATTATTTTCGCTGAATTTCTTACCAGCGTTCTCAGGATTGAAACTAGGTGGCAAAATCCTCTATTTTATAAGTTGTTGTTATTAGGTAACTTTTAAAAGTATTCCTAAATGAGATAAGGGCTCAAAAGTGGTAAATAAAAGTTAAAACAGGTGAGATATGAAGATAAGAAATAACTATTGATTATTCTTTTGATTATTCTGGCCTGTTACTCTGGTATTAATATTTTTATAGTTTTAATTTTCTATTTGAAACTTAAATTTAACAAGCTCATGTACAACATACGTGATAATATTTTGGTAGCCATTAAAATATAAAAAAAAATTAGGAAACGGGAAGGGCACATGGACTGCACTCAAATGGAGACACTACATTAAAAAGATTAAGAAATATCATCCTACTGATTTTGTAGTAGACGGAAGGCTAGTTGAGAATATCTGAGGCATTTGTCGGGCACCATTTGTCTGTAGAAACACGTTATTTCGCGACACACAGAGCCAGCTAAAGTGTTTCCACCACATAATACCCGTTAATAAATAGACTATAGAACACGAAACATTGTTCGTTCTGTGGTTTTGTGGCTAACCTTCTAAATTCGATTTCAGAGTTCCTCTGTTTATGTTTTATACAGCTGTGGTACAACCACTCAGCATTCCCTCAACTCCTTCATAATGTATACGTACTTCTCTTATTATACGAATGCAGTTACACGTTCATTAACTAATAACCCAATGAAATTAATTAATTATCAATTCCACCTACAAAATCACTGTATGGTTAGATAATGACGTGTGGATAAAACACAGGGACAGAGTACTCATTCAATTCTAAAGGGTTTTGACGACGGTAATTTACACTTAAAATTATTCATTGTCAGGAATTTTTCCATCGTATGTTCTTTAAAACCACGACGTTTCGGAGACAGAACCAGCCTCCGAAACGTCGTGGTTTTAATGAACAGACGATGGAAAAAGTCCTGACAATGAATAATTTCAGAGTACTCATGTTGACCGTGTTACCTCTGCTAACTCTTTGAAAAAAGAAAAGAAATTTTAAAAAATTTGTTATACTTTCGTAATTCAGTGGTACCTCGCACACTGTAACACAGCAGAATCGATCAAATGAAGTGCGTCGTTAGCCAGCTTTGCTGAGCTGGACGATCGCCTTGAGCGTTTCTCAGCTATCCGGATAACAGCATTTCTGAAACTTCGGTAAACTTAAACCTGGCCACACGGCATAACATCCGAGAAGAGTGCCTTATTTAGGAAATTTATAGTTCGAGTTTTAGATAGGAGACGGGTAGAAAAATCGTTCTGAATTGCAGGTTGCCTAGCATTCCCACATTTTGATGTGCTTTTAATTTCTTCGCAGATGTAATTTTAGAGAGATTTGAGAAGAGCTATTAAAGTCAAACTTACGGTCAATATTTGTGCACTTGATCAACGATAAGCTATCGTCCCTTTATCTCTTCCTAGGAAATAGATGTTTGGAGTCACTGAGAAACTTCAAACCAATTTAATTTAGCACGGAACTTAGTTCTTCCTCAAGTCAGAATCGAAGCTCCCAAGTTTCTGAAACCATCTATTAAATTCACTTTCACCAAAAGCGTCTTGTAATGGAGTTTCAAGATGATTTTAACCGTGCCCTAAGGGTGAGCTCCTACAAAAGTTTCCCAAGGTCCACACTAAGTTGAGTAACCTTTCTCTGACCTGACTGTGATACATTACAGTAAATACATCACAGATTAATCCTTAAAGAAACTGGTTATAATTCAACATTTTCAAATTGGTTTAATGTTCCCATCAAGAGTTAGTTATCAGATGGTTTATGTAGTCAGTATGTGCCTTTTATTTAAATTAAAATTGTTTCATACAATTTGCATGATGGTAACGTTTGATAGTTGCCATTTTAAATGGTCAAATTTTGAAAATTTGCAGAAAATTATTATTAATTATACTTTGGGTTTCAATTACCTTGCTATATTGCTCAATACGAATAGTGATTAAATTTTTTATCTTTATGTAACTGCCTTCCATAGCAGCTCTGGATTAAGCGATCAAAATTGAGCACGGAAAAGAGTAATGACTGCGGAAACAAAATTCCTTAATTACAAATCAGAAAATTACCTTACAAATGCGACACATGATTCTACTTCCAGTGTCATCATCTTATTTTTTTCAGTGCTGGCACAAGCGTCCATAACTCAGTTTATCTTCAGTTCAATGGGTCTATAATTTATATTACGCTTCTCCTGTTCTGCCGTGAAGGTATCTGTCATTTTGTTCAGACTCCCTTCGTGTCACACCTTTATATTCTTGAAAATTTAGTCGTCGAATTTTAGTAATATTTTTATCTGGGGATTGGAGAATAAAAATTAAAATTCGTACTCAAAACATATCTGCGGTGTATTCTGGTTCAGTAAACACTATAACGCTGCTTGAAAGTCAAGTTATTTTATATTTATTGTGTTCAGCACACTCCTACTTTAAAATTACCACTCTTGAACGATAACTGGCTGGTTCATTAGCACTAACTCCGATGCCCGTTCCCACACTGATTTCCCATAATCCATTGTGTGATATAATTCTCTCGTCTCCTTTGTCATCCAGTTAACTGCTACTGATTTTCTATAAGTCGGACGCTTTTTATTATACTTTTACATGTTGGCAACACTCATCCGACGTCAAAACAAGTGACGATCATCTTACAGAGTAGGACAGGATGTGAGTTCCTGTTGGACTGTTTCGTGATTTTCCCCGCGAGTCTCGGGAATCTCGTGGTAAAAATTATTCGAGCAAACCACCAGCCCACATACAGATAAAATACTTCGGAAAATGTCTCCAACCGACCTAACCCCCTTTGCTAATTCAATATTACTAAAGTGTAACTTTTATGATTAGAGAAACATACTTTATTTAAAAACTGTGTTGTAATTTGTTTTGTCGTGCCACGTATGAATTAAATATATTTGGACACTCCTGTTTTGGGTCATAGCCCTCTGGGTAGAAAATATTTTAGAACCCGTGTGTTGTAAATTTTATGGTTGCTCTGGGCAAAGAGTGATGACAGAAATAGGAATTCTATCAGAGAACTTCCTTCTCTGTCATGAAGACTGCGTCGATAAGAAGTTTATGGTACCTCTGCACCGGAAACTCTTCATTCTAACTAAAAAAAGCAGGTAATAAAAGCCTTCGAATATGCGCTCGCCTTCAATCTCCCTCTGTATAAAGGGACCTACAAAACCAATGGGTCACTTGTAGCATGTCGTATTGATATACGAATGGAAATGTTTCTAGCCTTAAAGAATCGATGCTGTAATGTAGTTTCTTAATCATATGCAAGTTCAGGTTTAGTATGGCTTCTTTGCAAGAAGTGTATAAAATAAAAGTTTTGTAGGAAATCGTGCATTTTTCGTACGTCCGAATGTGGATAAAGAAATGACAGAATGAAACTCATAGTCTGACCATAAATTGTACAGCAAAGTCAATTTCGGTTTGCATTAGTCACATATAAATTCAGCTTTACAAGAAACATAAGTCGACCTTTATCGATTTCCACAAAAACGGCTCAACCTACAAATAGTTTTAGATAAACAAAATATAAATTTCAGTAAGCTAACATCTTCGACTGTTATTGGCATTTTGTCGATATGCTGAATATACATATGTTTCGAAATAAATGTAAAACAGTCTCCATCTCAAGGCAGAGTAAACAGATTACTACAATGCATTTGGCAGACTATTGCTTTTCGTTTTGTTTTTGGGATTACGTTTATCGAATTGCAAGTATAAAATTGTTGTCGAGATAGTTGTTTATATTGGCAGACTAATTCAAATGAGTTTAATAAAAGCTAACATGCTGTAAAGTGCTTAAACTATATTCTTAGGAGTTCTTGATGGTGATAAGATACCATAACCAAAAACAGAAATCAATTGCCCTTGTTAACATAAAGAAATTGAACCTACTTTAGGAAGGTAGTCGCATGATGTGTTGTCTTCCCTGAACCTCCTTGAACAGTTCATAGTTGCTCAGGTAGTTAAAAAGTTCTTCTCTTATAGAATCCAGAATTATATTACCATAGTCATAAAGGCGTATCACAAACCCTTTCCCTGGTTTCCGAATATCCATTTTAATATTATCTTATCATAAAAGCCTACGACATATTTCTCCCAAGTTGTCGTTTCCCATAAGGCTTTTCGACAAAACTGCGTGTGAGTTTAACTGTTCCATGGTCCGCCGTTAGACTTCTGTAACTGTACGAATATGTTTTACTTCATAACACAACAGCAGAATATTATTATTTGTTTTCGTTTGTTATTGTTTAATGAACATATCATTTGCCGTTTGCCTATAATGGGCTCTATAACGCTCTAATAAAGGAATTGAAATATTACAAGATTTTCAATTGCGACCAAGCGCGTTAATAAATTCTTGATTTGCAATAGAGTAGCACCGTGCTGTGATTTATGGGGTCAGTTGATAATATTGTATTAGTTCGGTAAGACCCGACTTCTGTACCAGGATTCGCCACTGTTAATCATCCTGACAGTACTAGGTGAGCAGTATATATTACAAAATTTCCCATTCTCCAACTAATATTGCCCCTACTACATTATATTATATTCCGTCCGACAAACTGATAATATTGTACCAGACGATAGAATTTTCTCTTTTCAGCATCTATAGTACATGAAATTTAAAATGCCACATGTACGGGGAATTATCCCCTCGTTCGTTGCAACAGAACATCCAGCACGTAGCGTAGAATCCTGAATATTCATTTCTAAATTACGAGTTCACAAAGATATTATAAACATGACTTGGTTCATTATGTCATAATTTATTTAACTTGTGTAAAAGGCTTGAGAGCTTTCAATTTGGCTGAATATTCTCTTGTTCAGTAAAACTTTATAGAATATGTTAAAAAGAACATTTATTCGAATAGGGTTATACGTTTCATACTCACGTAAAAGGACTTGTCTGCTTATCCACTGAAAAATTGTTCGTTGTTCTTATAATTTTCTATTTTTGTATGATAACAAAGGGTAATTTATCTTTATGTTTCATTAAAACCATTGATAACAAAGAAACGTTTGTTGTGTCTGCTTGTAGTAACATTTAGTTTTTACCGCGTTGTTGTGTGAACCGTAGTATATATTACAACGTACACCTTTACTTGAGGGAAAAAAACACAACTTAATTATGCAGATGAGCTCTCGCATCTGTTTGTGCTGTATAATAATAAAAACTGTAACAGTATAGTTACTAGGTTTGTACTATACGGTTGTCTAACCATGGAAATGAAATATTTAGTTATATAGCGTGCATTACGTTTAAACGGAAATTCACTTATTCTCTGTTCAAGTAAATTAAATTGATAATAATTCTTTCATATTTTCACGAAGAAACCCGTAAGAATTATTAATTTAGATAATTCAAAGTCGGGATTCGAGTTAGATTTGATAAAGTTATGTTTGTGTTACACATGCGCAGAGAATCGTACGTCTTGGCAATGGCGTCAGATCCGCCTCACCTCAAAAGTTTGAACATGGGTGGCGTTGTTATTAGCGAGCACAAAAAATATAAAAAAAATTATAGAATTTGTTTGGCTACCTCACCGATCAAATTTAATTGTTCTGTTAATAGTGATAAACAGGCCTAGAGACTATTTCTGTCCTTATGTAAATAACACTCATTGTAAAGCTTTCGTGGTCTTTGTATTATGTGCGAAATACTTCATTTCACCTAGGAGAATTCAGTACACATTACATCTTCCCAGTGTTCTTTTAATTGTATCATGAAATAAGAAATGCATTACAAAAGTCTGCAGCAACATCAGCAATGTTATAATCCCTTAAATTCAGTGTTCAGATATGGAATATAGATGTGTGTATAATAAATAATCAGTTGTGGACATCTGACAAGGGGTGATCTTAGTTTTCTCTTATTCTGTTTCCAGATCGACCTCCTTACAAGGTACACACACACACACACACACACATATATATATATATATATTGTTCTCCATTGGACGTGGGCCAAAAATGTAAGGACCTACAAGTGATAAGCGAACAGAAAGCTGACAAAAAATTAGGCAATGACAAGCTTCATAATTTGTAAACTTTCAGTAAATACCATTAAGATTATAAATGAAAATGTACGCCCTTCATAAGGCATGCAGCACGTATGAGATGGATGATTAATACATGTAACTTTAGCCGGAAAAATCAAAAATAAAATTACAATTTCTGAGATCTACATTATGATGGAGGGGAAAAAACTATTATTTGTTCATATTATGTCAACTTATATTCTCGAAAATTATATTTTCACTGAAGCATTTCAAGAAGAGAAGGGAGTACATTATTTTTCCAGAACAAATAGGAATGTCTCAAAGCAAAACACAGCTTGTTGGCATTCAAGCAGCCTTGGTTACTGTTTCGAAGCATATGACCGATGTCGCTGAAGAGACAGGACTTTTTGCTGGAAGAACAGTAACTCCCCCCCCCCCCCCCTTCTTCGGCATCCGGCCGTTGGTAGCATCTTCATCACCTCTTCAGCTGACTGTTCTTTTTTCTTCTACGCGTGTTACTGACAGAGAAATAACTGCTGTACTCTCGGTCATATATTGAACTGGGTAGAGCATTCTCAATTCCAGCAACTCATTTTCAGCGTCAATTTCCAACTTTTATTCTCTTGATGTTTTGTAAATACAAAGAGACTATTAAAATACACTGAGTCCAATATATTTTCAAGAAAATGTGTCTTATAACTTTTGTCGCTTTCTGTCTGTTGAAATATAATTCGTCAATAAGGTCTGTCATATTCAGGGGAGACCTGGGCGCAGAAGGAAAGATACCTAACTTGATCTTAAAGAAATTAACTCTGAGTATTCGTTGTATTCATACATGTGAGGATGGGGTCCACTGTTGGGTTTCTGTGAATATGATAATGGAATTTCGTGATTCATAACAACTAAGTGATTTTCAGATATTCAAGAAATATGTGCAGCATCGAGTTATGTTATTATTATTAACTAACTGTTATTAAAATTTTAACTATCAGCCGTTTCTTATACAAATTAATCTTAAAATCCCATTCAGAATTCTAAGATTAATATTTATATGACTCTCTTCATGCGTCATTATACAGTACATTATTTCTACGATATCGGTGTTGAAATGGATGGGCCAAACTCAATAAGAACAAAGGTCTAACCGTCTAAAGAAATACAGTGGTGTGGTGTGACAGATTTAATTTCTAATACCTATTTCACACTTATTTAATTATTGTAACCAAAATTCGTGTAAGTTATTAGTATCATCAAAATAATCATTCTCAGTAATTCTTAAGTACAATAAAACACTTATTGCATGATGTGTAAATCCAGTGTCAATGCATTCGAAACCACAGTTCATGGTGCTATTTTTTTAACACTAGGTTCCATGAAAGTGGATCAGATTTAATCCTCTTTCTTTTATATAAAAGTTCTTTACAAAGTTACCAGTTGTCGGATTATCACTTAAAATACGTTAACGTCGACGAAATATAACACACAAATACACTTCATACGCGATCACATTTCAAACAAAACAACTCCTACATATCTGTTCCCCCAAATTACACATAATCCACGAATCAAAACGCAAATTTTCCGAACAAAAGTAAATGGAAATCGAAGACCCATAATACCAGTACATCTATGATAAAACACGTGACATTGTTTAAATCTTAATTTTATATAATAGTTTATTTCATATACATGTATTTATAACTTTGTTAGAATTCATGAAGATACTGTAAAGTTACATGAATTTTATAATCAGTAAATTCAATTAATTACATGTTAAGAAAGTACAGCAACAGATGTAGTTCAAGGACTTCATTGTAAACAAGTAAGGTCCTTCTGTTACATGACGAGGGCAGTACCTGCTATCGGCTGCATTTGCCACTGTATATTTACGTCTACGTAAACTCCAAAGACAACGAGGTTTGTAAAACATCAAAGAACATGAGACTTAAAGTTTCCACGGAGATAAATATTTAGATTTGGATTTTCTGGGTCATGGTTCCATGTTACCATTTAGGTGATTATTACCGTTTCAAAAGAACCCATTGTCTCCATACTCAGTGTAAAGAATGTTGTCTACCATTTGAAAAGTAAGCTAACAATCACGTATTATAGAACAAAAATGAAATGAGAATCAGGTCCACTCTCCCATCCTGCCCGCAAGATTGGAATCAAAGTCTCCCTGGCAACTGCTAACTAGAGGTGCGCAAAAGCTGTGTAAATGCAATCATGGTGTATTCATGACCAGAATGTGTTTCGATTTATCGAATAATACTTAGCATCTAAATCATTTGCCGCTCTTCGTGAAGTATTTAACATTGCGAAGAACTCCTTAACTAACGTTTCAATTTTGCAGACGAACTGTTACCACAGCATATTTTTGTAGGATGCTACATAAAGTGACGCTAGTATCTACCACCACAGAAGTTTACAAGGCAACGATGTTGATATCGGTTACAATAAATTCAAATTATACAAAGCCCACAGATACAAAATTAAGCGTTACTAATTGCAAAAGCAGGTGATACATATAGTTACCACTTGTTTTGAAGGGTTTAATGCATTTCCATTTAATATCATACCCACGATACAAACAGTTTGTGGCAAATCAGAGTGTACGAATGCGCGCGCATGTTTCTGTAAGTGGCGTACTAGGAGTGAAATGTCATATGCCGAGCCAGCCTAGCGCATGGATTGCCCTCGACTGTTAAGTTTAGTCCACGGGCGCCACCTGGTCCGTACTCAGGAGGATTAAAGCCTCTGTGACGTCCCACGCCCTTCATTCAGATTAGACTTCACAGTTTCAGTTGGTGAAATAGAAAGTTCTTGCTACGTCCGCTGTGAGGATAAAATCTGTATCACTGCCTTTCACTTGCTGGCTTGCTCTCATACCAGATTCTGGATAAAATTTAGAGAAATTAGAAAAGTAACCTAAGTCTAGTGGTAATTGACGTTAAGCAACAAGTTTTCTTTCGTATCCAGTACACATAATTTCAGTGAACTGGGCGGGATGAGAGGGAAGAAGTCTTGGCTCATTTTAAGGAACTGTCGCGACATTTGCCTATAAAGACTGGGGAAACCAAGAAAAACCCTGCCATAGTATCCTAAAAAAAATTAATAAATTCTGTTACACATAGAAGGAAAAAGATATTATTCAGCTGCCTGCATGTAACACAAATTCGAATGTTATTATTACTCACGAAAAGATTTCCCATTTACATTAATTGAACTGGTGGTACTGTGAAAGTGGTTTTGCTATTCTGTCCAATGCAAACAAGTGAAGTACGACGAGGGACGGGGGGATTAAATGTATAGGACAGATACAGTCTCGTTTAAAAAGTAAATACAAACTAGCGCATCAGATGACAAAGAGCACAGAAATTAAAAACCCAGTTACTAGCACAGAACATCTTTCTTGAATAGAGGCCCGCTGGAAAGAATCGCATCTGAAGAAATGGATGACACAGGGAACAGCTACACAGAACCACTAGTGCATGGAACTATTCCTTTGTTATAGTAAAATTTAGTTCAACCTATAGAAATCTAGTCCTTCTGTAAAACAAGAATTTGTGAGAGGAACATCTGATGCCCACTCATATACATAGGTTTATATTGTGATTTCCACTAAAAACTGCAAATTAATCATTGTAACTTACATTTATTTGAAACGCTTCTGTGCAGAGTTTAGAATATTTGGCTTGCACATTGGGAATAAATTAAACATGTTAGAAGCAACAGCACATATTTGCACTGTAGCCACGTTTGTAATTGTTAACTTGCACGAAATGACACACATAATGATAAGATATTGTAGATGCGTCATATTGTGATTTATAGTATTAAAAATATATATTAAAATTATCCGTCAATCACAATATAAAATAATTAAAGGTTAAAATATCATTTTACGTTCCCTATCGAGTACTCGATTTACATGTGGAACATACACTTGTGGAACATACACGACATGTTTCGGCTCTATATAGCCATCATCTGGTGTTATGTATATAAACTCTTCACTGGATTACTGATTTTTTACTGATTTATTAATGATTTTTATTTTTCATTTTTTTATGATGTAAATCGAGTACTCGATAGGGAACGTAAAATGATATTTTAACCTTTAATTATTTTATATTGTGATTGACGGATAATTTTAATATATATTTTTAACACATAATGATGTTATGCTTATGGCCTGTGTCTATAAAATAATTCACATTACTGACTTCAGTTCTTCACTAGTTTTGCTATCATATAAACAGTTATACGCAGCTCACACGATCGCCATATCTATGTTTTAATTTGACAAATGTAAACAAGGAAATTTTCACATTCATTTTGGAATACGTGTAAAGCTTCACTACTACACCAATCTGATCAATGGTATAGATATCGATTAAAATGTATAAATTATGTAAAATCTTAGAATTGCCGACAACATAAAAGCCTTTAAATTTGAAGTCATAATGTAATTATTATCCAGGCATTGTACACAAATTTTATTACTTTAAAAGACGCTAACTTTGATATGAAACATCTTGTAGTAAAATAAAAGTCTAAATAAAATGTAATTCAATATTTAACAATCCTGTTAAAACTTTCGTACGTTGCCTATGGAAAATCTCTTGCAAATATGTAAATAAAATTGCATTTGAGTTCACGATTCAAAGAGATGCTAATAGAAGCAGGATTTGCTATTTTGAGTAATTACTCCTTAATTTTTATTTGTTATTTTATTTACCTGCAGCAAGACAGTACGTACAGTAGTGAAATACATCTTGTGACTTTTATTCTCAACTTTTATCTGTTAAAACAAATTAAACACAGACTTCGCATTTAGTTTATTTTTCACTGTTGCAAAACTGCAAAAATTCGCTCCATTGATCTTCCATGCTACTTTTTTTTTTTCACTGAACGGAAAATCGGATTTACGGCAGTAGAACTGCATTTGCTAAGGTTTGTTCTCGGGGACTGAAACTGATAGGAGAGGACCAGACCCTTCCGAAGCCATTACGTAGAATGCGCCAGAATTCGACGTGGGGGTTGTCCTATTATGTCTGCCCGGGTCTGTAACTACAGCAGTGAAATCAACGTGCCTACTGTTGACTGTAATTTCCTTTGAGATTTCAAACCTCTGATATATGATTGCGTTTTGTATCGGCGTGAAACGAGGTCCCACTCTGAGAGAACACAGGCAGAGTATCTGAGATGGGAGTGTTACGGAAAACACAATGAACTAGGAGGCAGGATAGCAGGAGGATGCAAATAACCACGACCTTTATAACGTGTACTCATTACGACAACGATAACAATTAGGACGCGATTGGCGGGGCAAATAGAACGCACAGAAAGGATGAATCATTGACAAAAAATTATGTTATAAAATTTGAAGGAAAAAGACCATTTGGGAGGTCGAAGCGTAGATGGGGCTAATGTTAAATGTGTGTAAAAATCAATAATAAACACCCCTCTTTGTCTTATGCATAGACAAGATTCTTATATGTTTACACACATTGCACACGAACGTACCAGAGTACATACGTGAATGTACACTGAGTGGTCCAGAAGTCAGAACACATCTGAAATTAAAACGCGTACGAGTGTATTTTTCTTTTGATTATTAATTTAATCGAAATACTTTTCATGTGATCCCGTATGTATGTATATATATATATATATATATATATATATATATATATAAAAACACACAATTACATACATAAATACCATTTAACTTTTAGTATTCGAAATGGCCGACTTCGGCGTTAATATGCATCGTATTAGCGGTATAACTAGTTTGAACTGACTTTTACGTAATCTGTATATGCATTCATAGGCTATGCTATAAAAGTTGATAACAGCGATAGATTTTGGTCTTGAAACAGATAGGTTCTTTCAAAACCGAAAGATACAAATAAAGCGGAGAATTTTGAACATTATAATTTAACTGGCGTGGGTATTTCAAACGAGCCTCGCCACTCCTTTTGCCGTTAAGACGTTCGGTAGCACGGCGTACTACCTCGGTATTCCTGTCTGCAACAAATCCTTTTATATCGCGAATTAAAAGCAAAACGTGAAGTCTTTTAATTAAGTTCTACATGTATCTTTGAAAGCAGCAACTTACTTACTTTTATTTCTAACTTTTAAGCGATCTTCTTCTACAATTATTTCAAAGAAACACAAAATCCTGATGTTTACATGAACAAGCAATGTTTCAGGTTCGAGTAATTACAAAGTTTCTGTTTATAATGCGACGAAAGTTGTCTTCTACTTAAGCACAATTAAACAACACCACATTTATCTTACAGAAACTTAAAAGATCGTATTACTGTTATATATTATAGGTCTGAATTATATTACGACGTAAATCATTTTTATTGTGGTATAAAATATTTTAATAGAACTCTTAAAATTGTATTATGAAAGTTCGAAGCATCTGCGTGTTTCATAATCTGGAGCAGTTATTATTGAAATATATATATATAGCTGGCCTTGTAATCCTGGGGTCTCGGGTTCGATTCCCGGCGATGCCCGAATTTATAACTTGTGTGCCGTGGTCTAGGCAACACGGAGTTTTCCTCCGGGGGCTTCCCCGGTTTCTCCGTGGCATCCCAACAATTACTCCATTCACACACAGAAGAAGGCAATGGCAAACCACTTCTGTATCATCTGCCAAGAACGTATATGAACAGGTCCCAGTCCGAGAAAAGGATGGAAGGATCCTGTTCATATGGACCTGTCGTCAGACAGAACACTAAATAAAAATAATATATATATATATATTCATTATGAAAATATATTTTAATAAAGTAACTAAATTCTAGAAGAAATGTGGACGCAATTAACAATTCCGCGGAGCACAAACCTTCGTAAAAGTCTAATAGTGGCTCCTGTATTCAAGAAATTCCTAACATTTACGCAACCCGTAAGATTATTATTATGTTAAAAATTTTGATAATATACTTAATAACCTCACACCCTACTTCTGGAAGATCTATTTTAATATTAGTCTACAGCTTACAAGAAATAATAAGTTATACGAAGCTGTGTAATTAATAAGTAGTTAATGATCAATAATATCTATGTAAAAGCAGACTCATACAGCAGAATAAAATCATTCCTAGAGTAAGAGAATAGAGCCACTATAAATAATTATATTATAGCTGTGAACGCAAAAGCACTGTTAGGCGGGCGCAGTCTATTATATAGGGAACTCAGTAAATAGTTATAATTTTTATTTAAATACTATCCTCCAATAGAAACATATCTCCCATGCGAGTTCTCCTTTTCGGGCAGTTTGACTAAAATATTGTGCATTTCTTATGATTCACATGCGTGCTACATATTCTTCCTATCTCATTCTCCGTGATTTTATCACCCAGTACCATAGTATATTCAAAAAGGTTCTGGTGAGACCACAAGAACTGTAATGCTGTGCGTATACATCTTATATTTTTTTAAGATTTAACCATTTATTATAAAAATAAATATTACAAATCGTCTTTGTAGCGATGCTTAAAACGTGGACGTTATAAATAAAGTTGTAAGCGTTTGAATTTCACGGTTTTACAGATAAAAAAACCTGGTTTTCATTTTGTTGATAAAATGCTATAAACGCCACAAATAATCTATTTTCATACAGTAAATTACATAACTTTACTACGGATTTAAAATAACAAACAGGGCTATGTTAAAATTTATAAATTAGCTTTATCTAGATGGATCGCAGAACGAAACCTTAAAATTAAGAAGTAAGTAGGAAACGGGACTTCGTTGAAGTTGAAATCCGCGCACAAGTTAACATTTAACAGATCACTTAACATGTGACGTTTTGCTGTGTACCGTGGATTTCAGCTGGATTAACTTCGAGGTACGTTGTGAAGTTCTTCCACAAGAGACATCAAGAGCAGCTTTAAATTTATCTCCGCATTTAAGACATTTCTAGAGTGTAATTTGCCGTAGCATAAAGGAAAACAGAGTGAAGTACATTTTGAGACAGAGTTACCGAAAATATTAACGATCTTTCAGACATTTATTCTCTTGTAGCAACAAAAATGGAAGTTAATTGCACTATTTTCCCGCGAGGATTATAATCTCTTGTCTTGTGACGCCGTGTAATCTTGTAGACGGTTACCAACGTTTTCAAGAGACTTTCAGCCTCCATATTCTAGGATCCGCAGCAACATCACCACCATCTACATTTTCATCGCGGTAAAGAACTCGTATGTTTTTATCTGAATTCGTACATCGTGTGTCAAACTGTTTTCAAAACTTCCATTCATTAAGATTTGTATTAAAGGTTGCTAATTTATTGTCTGTACCACGGGACCTGTGCCACGGTGGTCTAGTGGTTAAAACGCTGGCCTTGTAATCCTGGGGTCTCGGGTTCGATTCCCGGCGGTGCCCGAATTTATAACTTGTGTTGGGCAAGGCCGTGGTCTAGGCAACACGGAGGTTTCTTCCGGGGGCTTCCCCGGTTTCTCCGTGGCATTCCAACAATTACTCCATTCACACACAGAAGAAGGCAATGGCAAACCACTTCTGGATCATCTGCCAAGAACGTATATGAACAGGTCCCAGTCCGAGAAAAGGATGGAAGGATCCTGTTCATATGGACCTGTCGTCAGACAGAACACTACAAATAAAATAACTACGCGACCTACATCCGTTTCATATTCGACTATATGTTGAAAAGATGAAATATTGACTACTTTGAATATTCTGAATATTATGATATTCTGGGATTTTGCAACCGTGTATACGTCTACCCTGATGATATAGACTTGTAGGTCCTCCATTCTCAACCACTACACATAACTACACAGTATAACAACAAATATTCATAACTACAATTACTGTTCCTTGAACACCTACAATTTCATACTCTGAATACATTTATGAATGTGAAATTAGAAAATTATGGACAGGAATAAAAATATCTTAAAATCTACCTCAGATGTGTAAATACTGTGTAAAATAAATATGGCTGTCTTCTGGATTGTAGCGTCGTGTAATCTGGTAGCAGTTTACCGACGTTTCACAGTTATTTGCTGCCTCCATCATCAGGGCTATTTCCCAGGGTGATAGTTCTAGTATTTCTCAGGCACACTGGTCTAATATGCCGTACCACATTCAGACACCCGAGTTAAATCCCGTTCGACTTCGACATTTGTATCGGACGAATTGGTAATGAAGCAAGTTTTTATCTGAGGCCCTCAGTTTTTCCCTGTCATCGCATCACGAGCACTCCGTAATAATCTATCACCGCCCCCACGAAGTGTGCGACAGCCCCCACCAAACAGCACATTATCACATCCTCGGTTCGAAGTTAGGACTTAATCTACAGGATGGGTGGGAAGTAAGTAGACATTGAGAAATTGTTATAACCTCTATATTTACAATGTATGGCGATTATTTAATGCCTACTTACTTCCCACCCACCCTGAATGACCCCGCATTTGGCTATGTCGGATAAAAAAGGTAGTTTAGTTTATGATCGGCGTAATAAGACATATCATGACAAATTCACGTGAAAGTACACTTTTGGCTACTGATATAGATACATACTATGGAGGGGTATGTTTTGACTTTCAAGTTTCTACACGGCCAACGCCCCATCTCAGATGGGGCTCCACAGATGTGCCCATTCAAACAAACTTATTTGAAAATACGCTCCTTTATCGTATCCTTCTGCCCTCACCATAGACACGGCCTGACTTTTGTCAAGTTTAGTAGCGTCAGCAACAAATAAAGAAGAAAGCAGATAAAGGATAAAAGGACGACATAAGAGAACAGAATAGGAGAGATAAGGCAAAAAGGAAATAAAATAAATTAAAGGTATTGGCGCCTCACATGGCTATATTCTACACGAAGCACCGTAAACCATGTTTCTACGAGGCGCGTCCATAAAGTAAGTTTCCCACTCGTCCCACAGCTAGCAAACTTTATATTGCGCGAAGCGACTGTGCGTACGTGATAGAGCAATGACGTAGCATGGCGCATGCACTAACGGTACTTCCCGCGTTCTCACATTAGCATCGTTGCAGCTGTTGAAGATGGAGGTTCTTATTCCAGCTCCCGCCGACTGTGAAGTGCGGTCAGTGATAACGCTAGTCCGCACACGGCTCGACGGACAGCAAGTCTCCTGCAGGAGTTCAGCTGGGAGGTGTTTGATCATTCACCCTACAGCCCGGACCTCGCTCCCAGTGATTTCCATCTTTTCCCACACCTCAAGAAATTCCTGTCCGGTCAGCGTCAGCGTTTTGAGAATGACAGAGAGGCGGAGATGGTTGTCACACAGTGGTTCCAATCCCAGGCGGCAGACTTCTACGACACAGGTATTCAAAAGTTGGTCCTACGGTATGACAAATGTCTCAATTCCGGTGGCGAATATGTTGAAAAATAGCTGGACACTTGCTGTATCTGTTGCAATAAATATTTCCATGAAATTGTGTTTTGTTTCTGTAAACGGCCCCAGGGAAACTTACTTTGTGGACGAGCCTCGTAGTATTGCAGAGAGTCATTGCCTTTTCTTATCTGCGATCGAATCAGATTCTCAAAACAGTGATTATTTCCCTAAACAGCATTAACCAATTGAACTTTGTAATGGTGAAATGTTGTGTTTTGTTTGAGGCAAGAACTGAAATTATTTAGACGAACTTCGTGCTTCAGAGAGTTAAAGAATGCAACACCTCTGAAAGTTCTTATCATAAAGCTTCTGGTTCGTATACAAAGAATCAAGCTACAAGCCTTAGCATAGTTTTTCCTAAACAAGCCCCCGTGTTCAGAGTTTCGACATGCCATGAATACGTCTTTTGAATAAACTGTCATAAGCTAAATACGCGCGTTAATTACCTCGGTTGGGTATTGAATTTTCCATGGTCTTGGGGCTGACAAATGCCTGTTCTTTCCTCATCACTGCACTGAATGATTCATATCCGTTTAGAATAATATTTTCAATGCTTAATGATCCAATATTTTCTGCGCTAATGATGTGGAAAGTAATTAAATCGCTTGAATCATAATGGATTTAGGTGACGGATTAAAGCATAGCGTTTTCATAAAGAACGCTACTTTAAAACAGCTGTCAAACAGTGCAGGTAGCGTATACGTACAATACGCTTATTCGCGACAGCGGGACATGACCTAGTTCCAATAGAGTGTGATATTCTGTATACCACTTTCTTTACCTTTACCAGTATCTCGGCACAGCCATTCCGTCAGCGGATCAGGATTTTAGTTCCTATTCACATACGAGGTGCGATCGAAAGATTTCCAGACTGCGCGTATAAAAACCCGTACACTTATCTCAGGTATTAAATTCATCCATCACCCTCGAAGTAGTTCCCCTGGGAGTGAACACAACGATCCCAGCGCCGCTGCCAAGCCTGGAAGCATCCCTGGAAATCTTTCTTTGTCAGCCTGTCAAGCACCATCTGCGATTCTGCCTGAATCTCTTCTATCGTCTCAAATCTCCTTCCCTTTAGCTGAATTTTCATCTTTGGGAAGAGGAAGAAGTCACACGGCGAATAAGGAGGGTGCGGGATGACGGCCATGGTGTTTGAGGCCAAAAATTGGCGAACTTTGAGGGCGGTGTGCGCTGGCGCGTTGTCATGATGCGTCGCATGTGGAGTTCTTCCTTTAGAATCAGCTGACAGGTCCCATAGCCTATCCCAACAATGTTGCACAAGTCGTTGATGGTACGATGTCGATCTTCGTGAATGGCCTGCCGAATCTTCGTAACATTTTCGGGCGTTGTGCTCGAAGTTGGTCGTCCAGAACGCTCGTCATCATCGACAGAGGTTCGGCCATTTTTAAAACGTGAATGCCACACAAAAGTTTGTGCACGACCCATTGCGGACTCCCCAAATGCTTGCTTTAGCATTTCATAGGTTTCCGTAGCCGTTTTGGCGAGTCTTTGGCAAAATTTGATTTGTTCATGAAAATCCGCCATTCCGAAATCGCAGGAGGGTCGGTGTAATGCACTACCAAAACGCCCGTAACTAAGAAACAAATGCTAATTCGATGATGCCGGCTGGCAAACTGATTCACTATGAATGTAGGCCGCACCCCCTAGCGGCAGAAGCTCGTACTACATCCGGTTCGCCCTCTATTGACACAGTCTTGAAACTTTCCGATCGCACCTCGTATGACTTTGCACCGCGCACGAAAGTCTCTGAGATTACGCAGAACGAATTTCGGTCAGCATCTCCAGGAAATTTGCGAACTGTTTCATTTACCTATGTGAAAAGAAAAACCTGATAAGAACCCCGAGTGAGGCCGGAAGTAGCTGAAATATTTTCATCAAAGTCTTCATTATCATCAGCAGCAGGAGGTCAGTTAAATCAGACGTTCCCACAATCAGACCTACCAATTAGCAAGGACACTGATGATTGTCATCGTGTTTCGAGGAAGAAGGTACATTGCCAAAATATGTGAATTACGGACTGAAAATTAAACACGCCTTTAACGCATACCTGAGGTGATGAAACAGTAGAAATAAATAATAAGAATGTGGAGAAAGGAAATGACATGAAAGAAATTAAGGTGATAACAAATTGGAAAGAGAATATTTACATGTAGGAGGGTTTTAATTCTTTAATATTCTAAATCATATCAATATGTGTCTCTTACGTGAAACTAAATAAGTAAATACTGAAAATGAGAGAGACAGGTACAGTTTCATGCTATTAGCAACAATACCCAGTGATCAGCAATGCATTTCTCCTGGACAAATATAGACAGAGTGCACATGGAGGATTAATGCCTGCCAGCTTAGCAAATGCATCCGTAATAAAATTACTTGTTAATACGTTGAGTGGATTACATACATCGATTAATCACTTTGTTGCCCTAACGGTATGTTAATTAGCGGCAACAAAGCGCTCACTTGTGCTCTCATTGGGTTACCTGACATCGGCTGTCAGAAATTTCAGTGCGAGATCAAATATCAATTACACGAGCTTATGCAAAGTTTAGGAAGGCCTATAAAAATGTTAGGTGCTATAAGTTAGTGTTAGAGCAGTTATCTCACTATATGTAGCACAGCTCTTGAGAAACTGACAGTTGCTTAACTGGCCAATAAATTTCCCACCTTTCACAACACATATCTTCAAAAGAGTACTCACAAGAACCCTTAACGTTTTCGTGGTTTTTCTCAATCCCTCCAGGCAAATTCCAGGATAGTACCTTAAATAAGGTCACGACCGCTTCCTTCCACTGAAAAATCGTCGATAAACAAACTATGAATAAATAGTAACCCTCCAGTGAACCCCAACCTACTACTACTACTACTACTATGGCGTAACAGCCCAAAATCGAGCCCTAGCCTCCTCTATCTTCTTCCTCCAATCCTCTCTTTCCAACGCTATCCTCCTCCGAGCTGCTGTTCCAAGGAGATTTCTGGAGTCAGTCGTCACTGCATCCAGCCATCTACCTTTAGGTCTTCCCACTGGCCTTCTCCCATATATTGTTCCTTCCAATATTTTTTGGGTATCCTATACTCTTCCATCCTGTAGACATGTCCAGCCCATTCCAACCTTCTCAGTTTAATGTGAGTTACTATATCATCACTTTTATATAGTCTATATAGCTCATAATTGTAGCGTATCTTCCACTTTGAGATTTCCTGTACTGGTCTAAAGATTCTTCTCAAAATCTTCCTTTAATTCACAACACATGATCACCTCCTGTTTCTTTAAAATTCGTTTTAATATTAAGCTCTCATCTATTCCTAGATCTAGCAAATGCCCTCTTCCCTTCCAACCTCCACATCTATCGCCTTCTTTTACCGCTACGTTACTTCGTCCCTTGTTTTCTTTCTTATTATTTGTATTATTTTCTACACTGGAGTTGGGGGACGGGCAGCTCCATTGTTCTAATGCCAGAGATCGCTTGGTTTAATCCAGCCGTTATAAAGATAAACCGCTTTACCACATCTCGTTAAAACAGGGCTCAATTGTAAACCCAAAACGTCGTGGTTTTTTTAATGTAGTCAGAATAGATTTTTACTGGAATCATGTGCGCATAAGCACATGAAACCGCCCTATTTCCCCAGTAAAACTGCTATAATCCTGTTTAATTGTAGTATTTAAAGACATTTGGCTATATATCTATTTTGAACAAAACTTGAAGGATTTATAAATATTATTCTTTATAATATTCACATTCTAATCTCCTCTATAAAAGTTTGGGAAAGGATGAAAGAGAAACATAACGATTTTCGATAGTAGTCTGAATTCTATCAGGCGCTGGCCTACGACTTAGCCAAACCATGGAGCGGGTTAGTGAGTGGTCTCAGGAAGGGGGGGGGGGGATTGGCGGCTACACATGAAGCAATTTCATGGCTTGTAAAATGGTTTTCTGGACGGTGCAAACGTGATAAAAATTCCATCAAAACCACTTCCATGAACTACGCAGATGAAATATGTAAAGGAAGGGGGAGATTTGTACGTGAAAAGAGAGAGAAAAACAAATTGTACAGTTACATCAAACATATTTTCAACAACAGCAACAGATTGATTTTGTTTATCGATTCAGGAGTTTGTTTGCTACAAAATAGGACGTGGCACTGGGTGTATAAAAATTCATTTCCTCTCTTATAATTCTTGCAAAAGTAAATATGAAGATGTCTGTCTTTTGGGACGTTGTGTTAAGTCATCGCCCTGATGAGGTAGCAAGCAACTCTGAAACGTCTAAAATTCTGTCAGACTACACGGTAAAACAAGAAATAAGAGTTTAATTAATTATTCTTGTCCGTCTATTCACAATTTAAAATTTAAAATTAAGGTAATTAAAATATCATGTGATGTTTCTTATCGAAACATTCGATTTTCAGTTAGAACATCTTCTTCTTACGACATGTTTCGGTTCTTAAATGAACCATCTTCAGGTGTATAAAAATTAAAATTATATAAACTTAAAACTTAATCGTAATTTCTTAATGCAACTTTTTTATAGTTGTTTATCAGTTAAAAGTGATGTTCACTTCCTGATTCTATTTTTATATATTTGAAGTTGTTTTACATAGACTTTTTTGGTGAATGTATTTGTTGATGTTCTTACATCGGCCAAAGATGAGAGGTGTAGATGAGTTCCAATGTGTCTGGAAGTATTATCGTATTTGAACAAGAATAATTAATTAAATATATATCTTCACAATATGACGCAACTATACCAACTTAAGAAATAAGAGATTCAAGGTGAAACATCTTATGTAACAAGAATGTTGTGGTTGAATGCGCGTTTCTGCTCAAATCATGCCGAAAATTCTCCGTGTTGAGTTCCGAAGGGCAGACTCCTTCATGAGAAGATAGTAGTTGCCCAGTTGGTTAAGTAATTCCTCGTATTTTATGAAAAACAAGGGTTCTTCTAGTGCTGAAGACAACCTGCCATGAGCCCTTAACTTGTTAAGGACGAATTTAGCCCACCCACTTCTATTTATGAACCACTGAAGCATAAAGTTCACCTTAATATTACTTTAAAACTCTAACCCCACATCAAAGAAATCACAAAAGGTATCCATTGCAAAAATCAGTTTGTCAGTACTGTTTAGGGAAATAATCTATGTTTATTCTGAGAATCATATGAAATGAAAACGTTGACTTTGTGCAAAAATGAATAGTTACTGAACTTTAAAGCACAGTGCTGTATCCTCTTCAATATTATCCTCAAAACTACGCATAGGTAAAGAATCCCTCATTATGCAATTTTCTTTATCTTCGTATTACATTCTTCCTATCATAAACAAATAAATAAATGTTTAATATGCGCAATTACGTTCGTTCATACTGTGTGTCAGAGGTCACGAGCCCGAAACAGCATTGCTTTATTTTCGACGTGTTGCCAAGGATTCCTGCAGGACTAATATATCATCACCATTCCCACGGGACACATCAATCTATTTATGACTTGAGGCTTTGTCTAGCTATTGGACCTTCCAACTAGTGGAGCTGACAGTCAAACCGTATGGGCAACATGGGTTGCAACTTTGCTTATCGATAGAGGTCGTTTTGCATCGACAGTCTGGTTTATTTTGACCCTGAGGTGAAAAACCAGAGTTTGAAATCTTTATATAACGTTTTCCAGTACAGAATTCTGACGTATGTTCTTTGGTTCAGTGCCAGGATCTAATTGGAAGAGGCGTTCATAGAATATGAACCAAGTTGTGCCGACTATTGTCTGTCTGCCTGCCGAATGGAGCGGTTCTCTGGGTGAAAAGTCACTTTACAAAAATTTTTATTAAAACTATCATTCCAACACAATCCTAAAATTGTATATCAAAATCATCCGTCAAATTAGGGCTTGTACGTTTCTTGTAGGTAAAGATAACATTTCTTTTCTTCTTGAATAATCACACGCATTTGGCTTGTTTTCCTTAAGTCCTGTTCACAAAATAATTCACAAATCGCACTTCGTAAAGAAGACATATATGGGACTTATTAAACAAGTTAGGAAACGCATGCATAATAAAGTAATTATAGCCCATTCGCCAGAATTCGACATTTGAAATGTTGTGAATGTGTACAGTGACATCAGAGTTGTCTTTGATCAGTGGCCTTCACGAGGGAGGAGAGTCTGGTGATCACGTGGCTTAGCCATAACGGCATCAAGGAGGATTCCCCATTTTGTCGCCTGGCTGTAGATTCAGCACCTAGTCACTTGAGCGCTGACGTACCTGAAGGTAGTCCAGAAACAAATACCCATTACTCATTTCTTAAAAGAATAAACTCTTTAATTTAAACATTTAAATAATGTAGTTTCGAGTAATTTAATAATATCGTAAATTTAATTAAAAATTGAGTTGATATTTACCCTCGTATTATTACATATTTTCCAACTTGTTCGATTATTCGAATATCCTTTGGTCCTGTCTCTGCTGTACTCATGAAATTGTAACCACATTTACTACTCATACAATTTTAATTAGAAACTGATACCTAATTATTAATTCAAGCATGTTGGAAAAGAAGGTGAAGAATAACGCGAAATACAATCCACAAACGTAATGAAAACCCGATGTTTAATGCACGTCACCAAAGCTTAAAATGTAAATTGATATATGTTGAATTGAGTTTCACCCAGCCCCTGTTTATGTGTTAACTGAAATTAAATTACACTGCACATTAGAAAGGCATTATGTTATTAGCGAGATATCGTAGAAGCAGTTTAATGATAACAGTTTATCAACACAAATGCTAAACTGCAATAACAAACCCCATATTTACAGTTAGGCCAATAAATTGTTTCATAATTTAAGATTATTTAAGTAAATAATCTCTACGTGAAAAGCTATTAGTAGCTCAGATGATAAAAATATTACCTATCTTTCACATGACTCAAATGTTCTTTATCTTGTTCAAGAAATCCTGTTAATAGTTTCTTTTAAAGAATTTCGAAAAGAAAATAATGTGCGAGAAAAGTTTTCTGTTTGCACCAGTTTTACTACACGCTATATTAATTTAACTTACTTAAACAGAATACGACAAAACTCAAAGTGATGTCTGTGAAAAAAGCTATAAGAATATTTCTTACGCTGAATTTAATGTCGGTGTGTTACGACATTGCTTTCCTAAACCACAATATTCCTATGTGAATATAGATTAGAGCTCATGAACTGGTATTTGTCCTATAATATTAACAAATGTAGGATATCTCACGAGTTGTTGATAAACATCACAAATTAGTAACTTATTAATGAATTGAAGAATGAGGGCTCATTGGATGAATGGGTTTAATCAGTATAAAGATCACTGTGCACCACTGGTTGCAGAGACAAGAATCTGAAACAACCATTCATGAAATACCAAAATTAATGTAAGTTAATTTATTTAAAGAATTTGCTCACAAAGTCGTCTCTTTCATTTGTATACTTCGTAATATGTCAACCTGTCAGTGTTTTCTCAGCTAAAGTTCTGTTGCTAGTTCAAAGGTTCTGTAGCCTTCCAGTATTAAGAAAATCCAGACAGGGGTGTCAACATCTACAGCGAGCATATCTGTATAATAATTGTTTAAAAAAGTAAATTGATTTAGTAATATAATATTTTATTAATTATGCATACATTCGAAACGTCATATTTTGCACAGATAAGCTGCTAATGTATAAAGTGACGTAGCAGCCCTGAGGATGAAATCAGAGATTGCTTTCGAAACGTTGGCAGAAGGTATGGTTTATTCACCATTCAGACACATGATATGGCTTTTAACCCGAGAGTCTTTCATTATATTTAATGTGTCTGACTATTTCAAACTTTGTTCATAAAAAAATGGCAAAATGTTCCGATGATGCATGCGATGTCCAATTTACGACAGTCACGTTTAGGCCCAAGTTATTGCAACACTGTCACCTCTGAACTGTCTCGTTCAGCGCGACAAACCTCTACTCACACGCCTTCACGTTTGAATCATGCATAGTTGAAACATAGACCTAATCCCTTCAAAGGCTCAAGGGATTCATCACTTCATACTGAATACAAAACCCCCCAACACATCGCACATGGGTTTTGGTCTGTCCTGAATAACAGGACATTCTAAATTGATGTGGTGGTGTATTTTGGGTACATCACTGGCATTAATTAGTGGAATGTAGCGGAATTGTGTGAGTGTGAACGAAATTGTGCAGCTTTTCCAATTCCTCCTTATTTATGTAGATGGCTGTGGAATAGGTCTCTTGTTTAACTAGGGGATGCACATCCATTACAGGCAGTGAAACGTCAGACAGGCTTAACGCTTTATCTGTCTACTCTTCCCCCAGCAACTCTTACGTGAGTACTGACCGTAAATGGACTATGCAAATTGACTTAGACGAATCAGTAGATTTAGAATTAAAGGAAACTTTCAAAACGGCAAAAAGAAAAACCCACACAAGAGCTGAGTAAGCCCAAATAGTTTTACACTTTAACGATAAAAACGGAGAAACTAATGTTTGGTTAATACGTTACGAAACGACGGCTTATCGGCTACGGAGTGTATTTAGGTCTGAATAAGCAGATTATGGATAGGGAATTAAACAAGGTAAAGCGAGTAGCTAATCGAAGAATGTACCCATGGAAACTTTCGAAATTTCCTAGGCCAGATACCCTGATGATGGAGGCAGCAAGCATCTGTGAAACGTCTGTGAACTTCTACCTGACTTCATGGAGGAACACCCCATGATAGTTAACTTCATAGTCGCCGCCATGAGAACCTAAAATCTCACAACCTTCGCTCTGATAACAATAATGTATTGACGGAACTAAGCACATGACATTCTGTTTCGAGGAATATCATAAATCAAGTTCCCGTTTCTGTGTGAAACACTTTTAGCGACTCAAGACTTACAACTGTCGCGAGGTTGTGTAACTTTGAGTTTAAAGTCGTAGTCTGATTCTGTATTAGTGCACGTTATACGCAGAAATGTATTACTAAACACTGCAGTTTGTTTTTATAATTTAATTTACGATATTATACGGTTTTAATGCATTTACTTTCATAAAATTCACGTGCCTTAGGCGTAGTTGGGGCTCATTATGTCATTAACTGTAGTGCGACTTTGAGAACTCCAGCAGGCGAGGTAGGTCCTCGCCTACCGCAAGTTTGAGACCACTCTCATTAACATGCACCAGAACTTTCCTTGTTTACAGTGTGCACTCGGCTTACTACTCCGCCTAAAAGCAGTGAAACATCATACCGATAAACACCTCGGATGTAGTTTCAAAATTCTTTATTGTTTTAACGGAGGGCCTCTGAGAATGCGAAATATAATGGATATAGGTATTTAACGACGTCGTACCAACTACTTTTTTTTTTCAACGTCGAATGTTACGTGAGTATTATCATGTCTCGTGAAACTGAGAAGTTTGGAGGTCGAAGCACTGCTGACCGATTTAAATTTTCTTTTCCGTCATTCGCCTGGCGGAACTGATCACATCAACAAAAATCTCAGGACGGTTAGTGATCTGGCCGAGATTCGAAGCGTAGTAGCCTTAACTGAATACACATTGCAGGCGTTTACTTTGAAAAGCTGATAGTTTCTCGGCTAGTGAAGAAATTATTGGCTTCTGTGGAGCCCAAAGGTTTATTACCATATTTAGATCAATTCTTTTCTCAGCCTTTTATTTCATTTTTTACAACCCACTTTAATATTATCCCTCAAGATTACGTTTACGAATTGGCAAGCTTTCTTTCATATTTCTTCTTTGTAATTTTAAAACCATTTCTCACATAACATGCGTGCGTGCTACATTCTGTATCTAACTCATCCCTGTGTGTGTAATGGTGATATAGATTAATATTCACAAAGGCGTGATATTTAGTGGCCTTAGACAAATCTAACGAAAAGAAAATGTTCGCTTTTGATACCGCCAACTAATTTGATAATCTTTGGAAAATAGAAACTTGCTTATTATGTAATACATTCGTCGATATTCGAACCATAAGTCCAATGTAAGCGCTTCCAAACTTGGCTCATCAGACTTTTTTTTTTGTCTGGTCGAACAGCATTTTAATTCAAAGATTTGTAAAATGAATGGGGTGATACCCTGTCTTCCAGTCTAAGTATTGAATTTCCACTATATCCGCTAGCTTCATTAACGGTAGTGATAACGTAGATTAGTTTTTGGCTTTACAAATAATAAAATCCCTCCAGATTTGAGGTTAACTCAACCGGGTTTTCCTTTCTCTTTACACGATTACTAAAGATGAAATCAGAGTACAGGTTTCGAAAGTTTGTCATGTTGTAATTAATAAGACGGATAAATGACAAATTATCAGTTTTATAAGAATATAATTTGTCTTCTATTGTTTCAAATTTATTTATTCTCAGATATGAAATTTTACTGTTACATAAAATATAATGCGGCTTCAATGATACATCAGTCATCAATCACTTAATGAAAAATAAAAAAGATTAATACCGCCTTAACTCAAACGAGAAATTAAGAGAATGGGGAGAACAAGAGAGCATAAAGAAAACCCACTGTGGCGCAGCTTAACGTAAGACACGCATCGACATGACGCAGAGCTCGGATTTCCTAGGTCAGAGGTCGTCAGTCTGTTCGCTCTCAACCACGTCCGGTCAAACTAAGGGGATTCATCTCTCTCTCTCTCTCTCTCACTCTCCCCCCTGCGAACTGAGACGGGATTCTTCCCTTCTGAGTCCACTGGGACCGTCAGGGTCCTGGGATTATGCGGCAGTACAATCAAAGTTTTACAGTGCAAATTTAAGCTCATATAACAGGGATCTTCGTATCTAATTTTGTGTTGTTTTACAAAATAGCAGTTTTTATGGTCCAAGAACATTTTCCCTTCTAAGTCATAGTTTTCTTCACACGTGATAAAGAAACGGCATTAATGGAATTTGAGATTCTCACGGCGGACGAGACATTGATGTTGGTCTTCCAGGCAGTAACGTCATGTGTACTTGTTGGTAGAAATCAACGTTTCGGGGGCACATATTACCTCCATCTTCAGAGCTTCATACACACGGCGTTAAAACTTAAAAAACAGGGAACGACAAGCGGAATTGTTGTTTCAGGTAACTAGAAGACAACTATTTCATTTATTAAGCTATCTTGACTCTTTAACTCATTTACCCGCCGGTACCCCTGATGGAAATCGAACCTGGGTCTTCCATCTTATTGCTGCTCACTTCAAAGACAAAAATATACCTTACTTTCATAAAAATGTTTATATTCAAATGTTGCTTTTTTATATTTCGGCTTGTGGTTCTTTCTTATGACACAAATTAACATAAAATATCTAAATGTTATATAAATCTGGTCGTTCGCTTGCGTGGATAACGCTTAAAGGTCACGTGATGGCGTTGTGACGAGAAAGAAATCATATCCCGCTTCTTACGGTCGTAAGTCCAGGGGCAGGAAAGGTTGCAGAGATAAACAGTTCATTCAAACCTTGAAGAAATTTGTAGTTTAATGCACTTGGTATCCGTCATGCGACACTGAACGTTAACACTCAAGCTTACATAGTCTGGCCTTTACGTCAGAGTAAAAATATGTTCGCTTGCCAGTTCACTCACTCACACAGACATCTGCTAGCTAAAATCACACATTAACACAACGCCACACACTTTCACACTTCGCCTCTCTGTTATATGTTTTACACGTAAAACGCTAAAGTTGTACAGTCATATTATTTTGTGGATGCCGCTGACCTTTGGCTGCGCACAATGTCTGCAGAGTCCACTGTCAGAAATTCCCGTGACAACGTGTAGGTTAGTTCGGTGACGGCTGCAAACGAGAGGTCGAATTACACGTATCCTATTCCTAATACTCGCACAGACATGCAAGAGGTGTAGCGGCCAGTCACAAGAATAATGATAGCTGTCTACATCAGTAATACCCCAACCTAATTAATAGTTAATATTAATAGTCACCTGCAACTACGCTGTCACTACGTCACCTTCCGATAACAATATCTGAAATGTCTTACTTTCTCCAACTACTCTTAAAATTCCCTTCTCTTGCGCACAAGAGAGAAGACATCATAAAATAAAAGAACTGTGCCTTTGGTATTGAAACTGCATTTTAATACATTAAAACAGTATATAAAGTCTTGGAGCGTTCATCGATCGACACTATCACGTGTTTTAATTAAAATATATTTATCACTGCTTCCTTTAATTACATATCCGTTGTCCTCGAGCGAGCAGTAATCGACTAGATCTAAATACGACGCCACGGTGCATCACGTGCGGACCAGCGACGTCTGTTGAATGTAAGCTCCTACATAATACAGTGTCCCAAAGTGATGTATATACACCAACAATACATAGGTCAGTATTGTGTATTTATCTTGTTGGCATACTCTGTATGTACCCCGGGACATGTCACGATTCTTTAAACATTTCTCACAGTTTATCACGTTCTAAGTGAAGTAGCCGTGTTTAATGGAAAGTCGTCAGCAACCACTATATTGTTGGCAGGAGACCAGAACCAGCTCCGTTATTTATTTATGGTATATTTTCCGACCCTTTCAACAGTTCAGAATATTAATTAATTAATAACGTGTCGGGAAGAATTTGAAACGAAACGATAGCAACCCAGTTTCAGGTACTATCGTAGCATATGCGTGGTCGATCTGAGGAAAACCATATGAATCTTCAGTCAGGATGGCCTGTCTCCGGGCCGAGATATGAAACCCAATTCCCACTGATGTGATTTGTGTGTTCCACGTACACTGTATTCTGGACCATCACTGCCACCTAAGTTAAATACTTCTTCTAGAGTGAATACTTGATAAAAATAGTAAAAAAAAAATATATAAAATGTTAACATATATATATATATATATATATATTGAAATTTAAATTAATTGTCCTCATTTACGTCCTGACACGCGAAAGTGAGACGGCAAACATGGTTCTGTTATCAGAAACTGTTAAGAACTGCTGATGTACTTTAGACCACTTGTGTATCTTCACATTATTATGTTAAGTGCGCGGTCTGCATCGAAAATCCCTTAGTTTCATTTCACTGATTTGTGGAAACAATACACAATTCTCTTTGTTCAGTGACAAGGTTGTTTATAGCCTGAGAGATATAAGGTCGATCAAAGTAACTGAGTTGTAGAGTCTGTTCAGTTAAAGTTCCGTTCTCTAAGTTCAGCTACTTACTACAAAGGTAAATATAATGGCGTCGTTCAACCAGAACTCATTCTTTGACTTTGATAAATTAGATCCTTGTTATAAAGAAACATGTGTTGGCTGAAAATATATCTTTTAATATTAACTTAAAACGCAATTGTGGAATCGTTTAAAACAAGAATTTAATTGAAATCTGAAGTGATTGTAGAAACTGTATGCACTTACGAGACGTACAAACATGTGTTCCTCGCAAAACTGATTGATCAAAAACAGGTGGCTGATTTGTAAATGACAATTAAAACTGGAAAAACACATTCTTTTTAAACCTCATGTGGTATAAGTAACTTAATTTAAGACATTATGATCTGAACATGTAGGCTTATTTTCGTGGGTATATCTAATTTGTGCAAGTTTCTGTAAGCAGTTATTTGCTTTATATTGAAAATTGGTAGAGTGAAGGTTTCCATAGCAACGGATCGATTCTATTTTGTTTTACTAAAATAACCAGATGGGAGGAAAAATAATTTTATATGAAATGGGAAGGGATAATTACATGCAGATGTACATACTCATGGTTACACGGTGGTCTAGCGGTTAGAACGCTGGCCTTGTAATCCTGGGGTCTCGGGTTCGATTCCCGGCGGTGCCCGAATTTATAACTTGTGTTGGGCAAGGCCGTGGTCTAGGCAACACGGAGTTTTCCTCCGGGGGCTTCCCCGGTTTCTCCGTGGCATCCCAACAATTACTCCATTCACACACAGAGAAGAAGGCAATGGCAAACCACTTCTGGATCATCTGCCAAGAACGTATATGAACAGGTCCCAGTCCGAGAAAAGGATGGAAGGATCCTGTTCATATGGACCTGTCGTCAGACAGAACACTACAAATAAATCTGCAGTTTTGAAATTATTTTATTCAAATGAAGCTTAGTGAGATTTTTGGTTTTCACGGCGTCGAGTACTAAGATGGCTATTTAGGTCGTTGCGCCGTGCAGTTAGGTAGAATTTTATCGACGTTTCAGACGTCCTTGCTTCCTCCATAATCAGGACGATGAGTCATCGCTCTGATTATGGAGGCTGTAGGAAATATTTTAAATGTCGGTAAACTTCTATCCAACTACAAGGCGCAACAACCAGAAGATCTTTGATTAAAAAAAGGTTGATTTAAATCGTTTTCATATTAATTGGCACTTTTGTGAATGGAATACTAATTATGTCAGTTCAAAGAGATGCCCTCAAATGCGACCTAAGAAGAACGATACATGGAGGTTTCAATAAACGTTATGGCTTAAAGAACTGATTATATCTGCCAAAATGAAAGCGACAAGCAATGCTTTTGTGACATACAATGACATGTCTCGTTAGTGCCCCAACGCAGTGCGAGCTCAGCATCTTTGCTACGCTCAGATCCAGGACAGATGTTTTTAACTTCCTGCGTCAGCGAAACGGCTTCAGGAAAACTTGAACATCGATCCGTGTATAGCATTTTCCAGAACAAGCGAAACTGAACGTCACGGCCGAGTGGTTGGCACTCCTGTATCACATTTTGGAGATCCCGATTTAAAATTCCAGCCCGAAACCTAAAGTAAAGCGAGAAATATTTTGTACAAGTATTACCAGTCAATAATGATAACAAAATCAAAAGTGGTAAATATATTCATAAATATTATCTCATAATGCTCAAAATTCCTCAACAGCAAATTATAACCAACAAACAAATGTACCATTAATTGGTTATTACATAGATCGAAGATATCTTAAACCATCATTATCATTGAATCGTTGTGGATTTTATCTTAGCCGAAAATGATTCTGAATGAAACAGTGTAAATATTTCAGAAACACGAAGTTCATCCTCAAGATTTCAGAAAGAACACGAAAACTCATCTTTTGTCGGTGTCTGAAACGAAGCTCGAACCGTTTATCTCCCGAACAAATACGTTTTATTTAAGAATTTCTTGTCCGTAAAGCGACAACGTTACATCAGAATGCCCTTCCTCCTTAAACCTTTCCAGGTATCTCAAAAAACTTTTCTTCCTTGCGCGAATGAAGTGTCTGATAAGATCACCGAACGGACAGCTGTCTCCAACTCTTACACAGTTAAAGCCAACCATTTATAATTTTTCAACAGTACGTCTTATATTACCATGGCAATAGAGTAAGAAGATCTAAGTAACCAAATAATAAACTACACTTAACACAGTCCTTGTTAAGAAAATTGTAGTTGCTCAGCTAGTCAAGATATTCATAGCCATTTTATAGAACTCGAAGGTTCATTCTCGTATTTACGAAGAACAGAGGAATTAACTTTCAGGATAATTCGAAGAAACTACAGTTTACTGACTCTCGTTCTGTAAGTCGCTCAGTCATCATTCGGGATGTAAATAGACAAGAAAGTAATTGGTTATCGTAGAATTTTATTTGAACAAATGTAGTTCAGACGGTAGGAAAATACATTTTAACACCGAATTCCTGGTAAATAAATGGTTTCACTAAAACAGCATGTGTCATTCTTCGGTCTATGACGTATTAACCCTTTAACAAACCGTAACTCTGTGTTGTAATTACGTGTTTCTTTAATTCTCGATGTAAACAGATGTTATTTCCTTAAAACAGCCTTAACCACACTTAAAATTATTCATTTTAAGGACTTTTTACATCGTCTGTTCTTTAAAACGTGTTAGGCGGCCACAGATCTCTGTATATAGTTCTAAACAAAATATATTATTATTAATATTAATATGAAAAAAAACCACGACGTTTCGGAGGATGATTCTGTCTCCGTCTTCAGATGAGAGGTACCTACTCTGTTGGGTCCCTTAGATAGAGCTAGTCTCTGTCACTGTCCAGTGACCTGAAGACGGAGACAGAATCAGCCTCCGTAAACGTCGTGGTTTTAAAGAACAGACGATGGAAAAAGTCCTGACAATGAATAATTTTAATTTATTTTATTTATCTATTATTAACTGCAAATGGGTTTTTACCAGGTGACAGTGGAAATTACCGTCGTCAAAACCTTTAGAATGGAATTACAGCCATAACTAGTTGATATTTGTGATTTCTTAAATATTATTGAAGACGAGCATCGTCTTCAAAGTGCGAAACTCAGTTGTAGCAATTAAAGGATTAGTGCTGCCCTCAGGCGGGCAGTTGTAGCGCGAGTTTGCGTTTCTGTCTCTGTGTGTAAAGTTTATCGTTCCTATCAGGGTGCATGATGCGTTATTAATACAAACGTTAATGCGAAATACGAAACACGTAGCGCTGTGCGATGTTACAGAAGCCTATTACAATTCAGCTTGTTATAATAGAGTTTTAGGTTCTAACAGTAAGAAAAATTAATTTATCGCAAAAACGTAATGTTAGATAATTAAAACAGCAGTAATAAGTCTTCATTTTACCTTATTAAGACTAGTTCGTCTTCCTAATTGCTATATAATTATGTATAGGTTAAAATATAAAGTCTACGTGCCCACAGCTTTGTTTGGATACAGAACTGAATCACTCACTCTAATTCAGGAACACGCAATCAGAATATTTGATTATAGGAAGCTGAGAGAATATATGCCTGATAGGAGGACGCGACTGGAAACAAGAGAAAATTACATAATTGGCAGCTTCATAATTTGTAGCCTTCAACAAAATTATTATGATCATGTTATGAAGGATTAAATGGGTGTGGCATATATAATACATTGGAAAGATAAATTCACAAAAAATTTGTCCGACATCCTAACGGTCGAGACCACTTCTGAGACTCATTCGTAGATGGAAGGAGAATATTTAAAACTGATATTAGAGAAAGAGGGTGAGATGATGTTCACTGGATTTGTATAGATCACAGGATGGGCTATCTATGTGGTATTTTTGTGAACACATTACAAGTTTAATTATGGACACAAGGAAGTATTTGTTCCCCTAGTTTTAGAAACAGACTGTGGTTGTAGTAGAAGTTCCCATTAGTTTTGGAAGGTGCTAACTAGTAAGAGAAGTGTACAAGTAAGCCTGCTCCGTTGTTAATAGCTCTGTCCCACGGGCTTTGACATAGGCTCTTGGATCTTAAGTACAACAACGTACTACGTGTTCGACCTATAACACACAACTTCAACCAGTTGTGAGTTTTGCCATTAAGACAAACTGCATCAATATCGCACTGTATGGCGAACAATGACAGGCAAAGAAAAATTATGTCAGACAAAGAAATAAGAAGGCGATGAATGATATAAAGAGAAGAAAGGCAGAAACAGATTTAAGAGGAAGGTAACAAAGACCATTAATCCAAGGCTTAGGCGCTTAATCCTTATATTCAGATACAATTTTGAAACTTCATTTTCTAGATGTTCTTCACGCTCTGGCGTGAACGAAGAAGACATCGTGTCTGCATGTCTGTCTGTATCTTCTTCGGAGTAGGCAGCCTTCAAATCTTCTTAGCAACATTAAACATTAATGCAATGTACGTCAAAAGATCCAAGAACGTTCACAATGGGTCGATTTTGGTCTTCTGGGTTGTAACGCCGTGTGAACTTCTAGGCAGGTACCAACGTTTCGTAGGAACATAGTACACCGATTTGACTGTGACGTAACTTCGCGATTATTTGATCTGCATCCGTTGTCTATAGTTCTGACTGAAGCATATTGTAGGATATGAAACCGGGTGACAAAGGTTTTGCCGTTACTAGCTGCAATGTAGAAAGTGTAGCACAGATAATGAAGTCACGCTACATTTCTTTCCTGGCAGGAGTTCAAATGCAACCTCGGATTTCATGGACGTCTAATGTTCAAAATTATTCAGCGTTTCAACAAACATAACTGATGCCATCTTCAGGGTGAATATGTGCTGGTTGGGCGATTTAGAAGCCTTATACAGGAAGTGTAGGGGAAGGTCGTATAGTACCGGATACCTAAGGAGTTCAAGGCAAGGAGAGGTATTTGTAATGTGAAATTAAAAAATCTTATTAATTTTCACAAATTTGAAGCACAACGGATTTACTAGGACTAAGGACAGTCGTCTGTGACGAACAGAGGCAAGACTCCGATACTTGACAAGTGTCACTAACTAGCGACGTTTCGGAAAAGTAAGCACTGTCCGATAATGGACGCTGTCCGGTACTATACGACCTTCCCCTATGTGGTGTGTTGTGATAGGACGGGCTGGTATCCAGCTTCTGGTGAGCAGATGACTGAAGGAAAAAAGGTGAAGAAAGTTTTGGAGGTTACGTAGTGGGGAGAAGATACTGCAAATGGAGTTTTAGAGACAATCCAGCGGCGAGGAAAATTTTGGAAACTGTAGTGACGGTTTTAAGCTGACTCTGTAAGTTATCAAAGTCGTTAGAATATTTCGGAAGACTTATAGAAACGAAAAAGAACTACAAATATAATTCACCGAAAATGTATTATAACAGTTTAGAATGTCGTAAGGACCCGAGTTCAAAACCTGGACAGAGAAAGCCGCTTATCCTGCTGGAGAGTTTCGTCTCTCCCCCAGATCCTCTAGCAAAGTTCTTGTGCAATGTCTTGTAAGTTGTTATATTTTTCAAGACAATTTCTTCTTAGCATATTCTTCTAAATTGATCATTCAGAGTTACCTTGTCATTCTATGCTATTACATACGCAGTTCGAAAGACGTCATTGAATAAACGAATAAACAAACAAAATAGGCTACACTGATTATTAATAACCTCGGTTCTCTATCATGGTTTAGACTGGAAGACATAAAACAAGAAATGTCCATCTATGATATCGGTAAGTTTCGTGGAACTGCCGCTTGTAAGGGTTATCATCGGGAACTGACAACCAAAAGATTTCGAGTTGGACTGATAATTAATACAAATCTAAAAATTCAGTGACCCCTGAATGCTATAAACTTGAATTCAGGAGAGCGGTGAACATCTGTAAACAAGTGCGAAACAAGGAGAGAAAATGAAAGTAAAGATAATACAAAAGGAACAACGAACGGATTGTGGAGTGATGTATATGGCAAAGAAAGGAAGGCCCTAGACAGGATGAGAGATGTCGCGTTTTTCCACTCTGCCACACCAGGAGGTTCGAACTCTTGCAAGCGGCTGGACTGACAAGAAGACGAGCTAGCGAGCACACTGAGGCATACCAAAGACAGCAGTGTAATTAGTTTGCATTTCCAGCAGAATTAACTGTCTTAGTAGTGAAACCGGAGTATAAAGCCTTTTGTGTTGCAACCGTGAAATCTCCTCTCCAGAGGCAGAGACGATTTGCCTGCTAAATACGCAGTGTAGGACCGCACCGATGTTTTAAGTAAGCCTGTACCCAAGAATGGCATTCCTGGATGTATCCTGTATGATAATACGCCACAATATCTCATCGCCAAGTCCTCGAATAAAATGAGATATGAGGTTCTCACGTCATCGCGAAGATGGAGGCGTGTAGGTAGATACCAGCCTTTTAGAGTAACATATTTCCTCCATCTTCAGCCTTGAAGATGGCATTTCAGCCCAGATGACAAACACTGGGAAGTTCTAAAGCCATTACTTACCGTCTTTGTACAATGGATTATCGGAAAGTTGAGAGGTTTAAAATTTTATCACAATATTACTTCCGTAAAGGCTCCTAAAAGCTACTTTATGCCTCATCTGCATATAAGGTTCAGTAAATGTCTTTCATATATTAACGGTTCAGACAATGACGCATAGCTTCTTAGACGTACCTCTAATTTACTATCGTAACAAATAAAAGCGATATGCTTGTGCTGTATACAGCGAAATTGTCTCGGGCAAGAAACCGTGGACAAAAGCCCCAGCAACTCGATGACCGCTTTTCCCGCTTGGCCACGGGAGGAAAGTTATCATCGGCAAAACAAACCGCCATTCCCGTTGTGATGGGGGCAGAAATGGTCTTCGAAGTGACCCGTCTTATTGCCCGATAAGATCCGGGCAAGTTGATGTTTTCAATTCGAGTTCCGGATTATTCAGCAGCGTTATACGAAGTGTGATAGAAAATTAGCCCGTGCCTATTCAGGTCAGGTAACCGATGTCATACGTATAGTAAAAAGACGTTACTTATTTTATACGTCTACGGTTCAACAGGCGTAAACAACATTCCTCTACATTTATCCAAACAGCTGTTCCGGTTGAATATTTACTAGAACAGTATGTTTTCCGATTAACCTCTCAGTTTTTAATGGGCCACATCACACTCTAAAAGACAGTGAAATTGGCGAATTGAAAAAAACAACGTCGAGAAATGTTTTAGCTAGTGTAAACATTTGTTATCGAGGGTCTCATTTAATTTAAGTCAAGTGAATAATTACGTTTTCTAAAAAATTAGTTTTGGTTAAATATCTAAAGACAAATTTTAGCGAATGCGAGAAAACTGTAAAGCTATTAATACATTTCCTTATCTGTCTGAATTTAAAGCAGTTTTAAAAGGAAGATCATAGAAAAGCGTCTTAATTTTGTGTATACTAGAGGAGGACGAAGAAAGGGCAGGAAAGTGACGAGAAATTGTGTCGACGTGTGAAATGTGACGGAAGAAAACGATGTTTTACGTCATCTCCAAAGTTTATAGTTTAGGAAATCCAGACTCCTGAAAATGTGGTTACATACTGCTTATACTTGAAGGGTTATGTATTATAGCCGTTAAGTCGGTGTGCTATTAAATTAGTTTCTGTTTCAAGAATATAATTAGGCAAGTAAAAAGCTGAACAAAGGATTATTTGGCAGAACGAGGTAATGGAGATATTCCAATAATGACGACGCGAAATTCAGAGATCCGTGGGATGAAGTTTTATTCCTTAAAGTTAAAAAAGCGTCTTGGCGCCGGATATATTAAGACAGGCCTCATAATATCGTCTTCAAAATCCAGTTTTAAGTTCATGGAGTTCATGGTACCATGTATGAAATGGAGACTAAGATATTTCTTCTTGTACCTTGGAAATATTTTATAAGATTAATTTAAATTCCCTTAAAAGTATTTACCATATCGCATACCGGTATATAAAATAATTTTATCGACTCCACAAGCATCGCGGTCAGTCGCTAAAGGAACTACTGTCAGTTTGCAGCACCACGAACCACGTCGTGCAATTTCCTACACTTTTAATTAATTCCTATAAAATTTTATTGTTTATTTGAATATAATCTACTTTTTATATTTATAGAATAATCTTGTTCTTTGTTCAAAATGTCCTTCTTATTTGATATTTTCACAAATCCTAAATAGTACAACCTAGGCGTTTATCTGCCGATACTGAATATAACACGAATACAGTCTTGCAAACTGAACAAGCATATGTATCGTTGTTCAAGAACATGAAATAATGTTGTGAGCACAAAGATACAAAGTGATAAATATCTCCTGAGTCATTTATGGTTTAAAATTTTATTTGCTGGACGTAGGTTTTGGACGAGCAGTTTATGAAGCAGTGCATCAGATAACGAAATATGATGATGTTCTGTTGTTCTATTTTATTTTAAAATAACAAATTAACATGGTGCTGTATAACACGACATGAACAGGAGAGCGCTGTTCTTCTTTTTTTCTCATCGCAACCGAAAGTTGATATTGCCTGCACTTAACCCCCCCCCCCAAAAAAAAAAAATCCCAAGTCATCCAATTCTCCCTCTAGTCACGTCTCTGTAGATGATTCTGTATTCCACAGACATTATGACTAGGTTCAACAGATTCTCCTGTTACCTGCAGATGACCGTTTGCATGGTACGCACTTGGATTCCATTACAAAACGCCATCCCACCGTGACATTTTACCCTTTCATTTGCGTTGATTGTGGTTTGTTTCAAAGTGCGCGTCTAGGTCTATTCAGAACAAATTAAATCTGAAAATTCCCTGTTAGATTCACCATCTACGTCCACACGACTAAGCCGATACGGCATATCTATATGCCAATTAAATTCTGTCCAGAAATTTTGATTTTGATTAGTTAATGTTACCATCCACTTAACTCGAGGACCAAACTAAACATTTTCATGAGTTCTGTGTCGACCTTTCATAAGATGTGAATTTCTGCTACGAATATACCCCTCTCATTTCGTCTGCAAAACATCAGCATTAGAAGAAAGCAATGCAATTTACCGATTTTCAACAGACTAATTCAATACATATGTCTGAGACAATCTTCGAGTCGTGATATGTCGAGTCTTGGTAGGACGAAATTCATCTGAACAATGCCTACATTCTAAGTTCCTGCTTAAAAAAGCATAACGTGTCTCCATTACAGACATCAATTCCTTAATTACGAGCAGAGTGATTTCGTGATTTTAGCAATGTCGATAGATGTAATGCAATTAGTGTTCACTGCCGCCATATACTGGAAACTTGGAAATGTGAACACATTCATTAAAATACTTCTCGCCCGACGCTGGGTTTTCTAAGCGTCGCATAAAGCACATGCTATATGAGAACATCTGCTTTAAGCGCCGTTCCATAACAGTCGTATCTCATCATCCTGCTTTCAACCGACGACTTTTATTTTACACAGAATCGTCTTCTTCCATTTATTCTTCTTCTTCTTCTCCTTCTAGCATCGTTTCCTTTTTATATGAGTCGACGGTCATACAGAACTGGTTATTTTATGTCTGAAGACTTTGTTTTCCGACTCGGTCTGTGGGGCTCTTCTGCTCGTGTCCGATTGATATGTTTCGTAGTGCAGAAAGTTTCCAGCTCAGGGGTTCATCAACAATAATATACCGATCCTGTCGAGGAAAGTTTCGACTAAACCAGATTTCCAAATGATTTTACAATTCCTTCCTCTATTTTTTAAAAAACTCGATCCTCTACAGAGCAGCTCCCGTTGTTTATTTAATCGAATTACAGATTTCTAGCTTATTTATACCGTCATGGATTAGAACAATTCCAAACGCCGTAACCATGCGAATTATAAAGAACTCTGACCATCGCAGACAAGTGTGTTCTGAACGATCTATCCCCGTTCTCACATTTTTTAGAACACCGCCATAAAATTGACAACACGTCTAACAGCCTCTCTCTGGATGCCAATTGACTGGCATATATTCAAGCAGACGCACAAAACTGAGAACAAATATCGTTCAAGCAAATCAATGTTTATATTACGCACACAAAAGCTAGCACCAACTTTTATTATTTGTTATGCTTTTTTTAATTTTTTTTTACCAAGAATATTTTGCTTGTACCAAGCCAAATGGTTATAATGATAATGGTGGTAGTAATTAGCAATAATTTTGATTACAATTTCTACGGGCTGTCAAGCATTTAGCTAATTTTCTGCTTTAAGACAAATTAATTTGGGTTAAATTTTAAAATAAATTTAACGAGATCCTTTATAACAGTATCATACTTCAATTAAGGTTTAAAATAATAGCGGACTGATATGAAAATATCTTTCTAGGCAATGAACGTAGTTTTGTGAAAATCAGTCATGTGTTTAAACCCTGTGATATTTCATATTTTAATATTATTATTATGTATTGACTGTATGTTTAAATTACTGCCATGCTGTTACACAATTAAAAGGTTAGAATGGAGGTGCAAAATTTAATAACTGCACCAATATTTAGGCGCTGTGCTATTTAGATAAGAAATTTTAAAATGTTGTATTATTTAACATTGTGGAGTTAGTATAGAATTCAGTAGCTTACAAGTAGATTTGAGAGATCGCAGATTAAGTTTTAAATGTTTTTCTTTTTGTAATTTCAGGCTATCCCGGTACCTAACTTCACTCTCTGGCCTTGGTGATGGTAGAAATCCTCTGATGTTCTGGTGGTGGAAACAAACAACTTCTCTAACATCTGTAGCCTCTAGCTACAATCGTCGAGATAATCGATGGATTGTGGCAACGCAATTCCGTCTTCCTTTGTTTATGTGACCAAACAGCCCTCTGCACTCTCACTTTTCCTTCTTCGCCGGAAAAATAAATTGTCACATTTCCACTCTTATATTTTTTATTGTTACAGCAAAGATATGAAACGTCTTGGCCGTAATTTTGAGATATGAAAGTGAAAAAAATAAAGCAGACATTCGTGCTAACTCCTCCCATTAGTCACTTCTGTAAGTAGGTAAAGCATGCTATAAACACAAAATATTCGTGTGAAGTTCGTGAATTTTGATTACATTATTCGACTTACGTAACTCACGTCATAGTGTTAAAATTCCTGGAACATATTGAGGCGTTTCATATACTGTCATGTCTAACTGCTTTTTATGATATATATTAACACTAATGCCTAATAAACAGATCGCTCCTGAACAATAATTCGTGCAAATTTAAAATATTTGGAATGGAGCTGGCAGAATCATGTGTACTCAGGATACAGTCGTAACATAAATTACAACATCCCTGTCATGTATATATTTTGAGCATAACACGTTTAAAAAGCACTCAAAATGGCAATAGACTGGGTTAACGACACAGAGTATGGATCTGACGAAAAAAACTGCAGCCAGACAAAAGTTCAGTTTGAGAGCAGTTTGGGTGTGGCGTTGGCCGTTCCAGAGTGGGAAGCTGCAATTACAGCAGTCACACTCTCCTCTATCATCCTGCTGACGGTCGTCGGCAACATTTTGGTCATTCTAAGTGTCTTCACATACAAACCGCTAAGAATAGTTCAAAACTTCTTCATAGTGTCACTTGCAGTAGCGGATTTAACAGTTGCATTGCTGGTGTTACCATTCAGTATTGCTGTCCAAATTCTAGGACGATGGGAATTCGGCATACACGTGTGTAAAATGTGGCTAACTTGTGATGTACTTTGTTGCACAGCTTCTATATTAAATTTGTGTGCCATCGCATTGGACAGGTATTGGGCAATAACCGATCCGATCAATTATGCACAGAAAAGGACTCTAAAGCGTGTTCTTTTCATGATCGGGGTTGTATGGGTACTATCTGGTGTGATCAGTTCTCCGCCTCTTATTGGCTGGAACGATTGGCCAGAGGTATTCCACAATGACACCCCGTGCCAGCTGACATCTCAGCAAGGATACGTCGTCTACTCATCTCTTGGTTCTTTCTTTATTCCGCTCTTCATCATGACTGTTGTTTATGTTGAGATCTTCATAGCAACAAAGAGAAGGCTAAGAGAAAGGGCAATGGCATCTAAATTAAATGTTGTAAAGGTCAACGAAACGCAAAATATATCCGTGAAGGAAGTGCACAACGATCAAGATTCTGTCAGCAGTGAGACCAACCACAATGAGCACCCTCTCCTATCAGACGGGAGTTCTATAACAAAAGAAAAGAAGAAGAAATCTAAGAAGAAGAGAAAGAAGAATGTCGGTGACGGTTCCTTGAAAGAAAAGTTTCTCCAGAAGCCAACTGTAATAGCTGAAGATTCTGTTACAGACATCGGCGATCCTCCTTCAGGGTCGCATTGCACGGGCAGTTTGAATCACTGTGGAGATAACCACACACCTCCTACAAACACAACGACCACGACAGAGGAATCTCCTAAGACAAGAAACGAAAATCAAGTTGGGCACGCACCACCTTCTGCAATTTCCGGTTCAATCCCCGTCCCACAGTCTGGTGCCAAGAGACAGGTTCCAATTTACCAGTTCATTGAGGAGAAACAAAGGATATCATTGTCTAAAGAAAGGCGTGCAGCGAGGACTCTGGGGATTATCATGGGCGTTTTCGTGGTGTGCTGGTTGCCATTCTTCCTCATGTACGTCATTGTGCCATTTTGTGTTTCCTGTTGCCCGTCTGATAAGATGATTTACTTCATTACTTGGTTAGGGTATATCAACTCTGCTCTGAACCCCATAATATATACTATATTCAACATGGATTTTAGAAGAGCTTTCAAAAAGCTTCTTCACATAAAGCCTTAGCTCCTACCGATAGCGCGACACTTGTCTGCTCGCAGATACTTTCAAGTATTTTGATCTGAGGTATTAACCAAAAATTATACAAAAAGCTTAACATTTTATGCGAGTATTTCTTGCACTTTGCGCTTAACTGCTTAGCTGACCTTACTGTGTTAGTACAGTACTATAAATACATTTAGATTTTACGTTTTTATCTTCCCTAATGAAAATCTTACGAGCCAGCATAGCTCATTGAGCGATATAACTGAAGATTTTATCGACCGCAGATCGATTAACAATCCAAGAAAATAGTTTACCTTCATCATTATATCCAGATTGATTCTATGCCCCACCCAGCCTCCAATCAAATTCGTACCATTGTTTTTTTTTTCCTCGAAGGTAAAATAGCTGGAACGTGGAGCTGATTAATCACCTCTATGTCCTGCCAAATTTAAGACTGTGTGGAGCTTTATATTCACTCCACCATACATCTTTATGGTGTAGTGCATAAGAACATAGGCAAACACACGTTTTATTCAGTGAGAAATTTATTTTGGGACCATTATTAATATTACTCCTAATTACGAGGCATTGAACTTGTGGGCACTTTAGTTAAATGATGAGAGGGAGCAGAATATTTAGCTGTTCATTTTCCAAAATAGGATTAAAAAAAAGAGTATCTTCGACATGCATAATTCATTTTGCCATTTTGATTCTTGCAACAGGATTTTATAGAAAATTAACCGAAAATCCACATGCAAAAATAATTTCATAAATTTTACGTCCTTGATCATGCATGCGGATGAGGTAGCAAGAATGTGCGGGCGTACTCTTTCTTAATCAACTGGTAAAGATACTAGAGTACAAAGAATATCGTACTGGTCGCATGTAACTTTTCTTATTAATAACATGGCCGTCTCTAAAAATTTCAATCATTAATTCTCAATTACTTCTGGCGGATGTTTCACAGTTAATCCGGGTATTAATAATAAGAGTTAAATAATATTTATCTTTCGCCACTCAATACTCAAAAGCGTACATAACAACTACGTCAACATGACGTAAAATATCCTTAAAGTACATAACCAAACATAATATGTACTCCTATTTTTAAGATCTGTGACGTCATCACTCGAGACATATTTTCCCTTAAATGTAGTCGTTATGTTAACTTAACAAAAAGAATCGAACTGTGTACGCAAATATTTACATTATTCTTGTTTTCTAAAAATCAGCGTTTCTCGACGAGGAAGTCTTTGCTTTATTAAGAAGATGGACATTTCTCGAAGTTCTTTATTTTTTCTATTTCTCATAATGGCTAGAAGCTACTCTTAAGTCTCCCCCGAGCTTCTTCTGGCTTTATATAAACTCTGCCGAACATGCCCGTAACTTCATCTCATAGCTACTGCACAGATCCGAACTACTCTGCTTTCTACACGAAGTCGTCGAAGGAAGACAGGGGTGACCAAACCATGTTGCTTGTTCCCTACACTATTGTTACGTTTTAAATCTCATTGCCATAAATATCAGTTTTTTTGGTAAAGTTGTATTTATTTGTTTAAATAAACATACGTGTAGGAGGCTGGAGGGCTTGTTACAGAAATTATTGTAATTTACCATAGCAAGACTCCAAGTTTTTAATGTAGGTCTGTAGGTTATAATGATTAGAAATGTAGAGAAATTGACATTTTACTAAGATAAAGGTAATTTTAGAGTTACGAAATTATTATTGAGATATGTGCATAAAAACAATGAAAATAAAAAAGGTTGGGTTTAAACAATCATTTTAAGAACGCAATGTTATCCAGAACATGAGGAGACATAATAAAGAGTTTAAATAGCTACTACATTTGGGGGAGAACTCGCTTCTAATTAATCGTTCATAATATTCAAACATACGCAAAATTTCTTTTAGGCCCTTAAATAAATTGACTGTTAACGTAAATGGAAATCAAAATATGAAGACAAAATTCATCGGAGACCTATTGTATCATGTTTGATCACAATCTATAAAGCAGCTCGGGAGCTATTATTTGCTAATAAACCCGTAGCTCTGTTGTGTGAAGCATTATTTGTTATTAGACATGCATACATATGAAACTGTGCAGCGACCTTTTAGTTTTCTTGAATGAAACCGACTAGAATACAGACCCATAGCTCCATTTCAAAGATCACTAAAATTAATTAAATTATTATCAACGGTGAATGTGTAACACGTAAGAAATAAAGGCCATAATTTAGAATATTTGTCCGGGAAAGAATAACTAATGCTAAATCTTATTTCTTTAGCTAAACAATATATCGCAACTTCTCAAAGCATTTCTGGGTATAAATATGTCTGAATATGGTTCAATTACGTTAGAAATAAGAGTGTTTGAATGAACGATCAACGGCTGCCTTAATATTCGTCGCCATGACAACCTCAAATCACATGTGCGAAATGTATTCAAAACCTAACAACGTTTTGAATGAGTGTCCATTCTTTACTATGCTCATTTGATAGCAGATGAAGAATACAAATTTATAGCCAACATAATATCGAGAACAAAACATCTGAACTTCATTATGCACCAGTTTTCTAAGAGTACAGACATATAAAATGAGGCGTTTGTAAATGTTTCTGACCAAAGTATGTCATAGTGAATTATAATTTTTAGATTTTATCCATCATCGGCGATTGAGGTTAGTTAATTTAAATATATCCGTCTGGTTAGGTTCCTCCATGCCTAAACACGGAAACGGAACTAAATTCTGAAACGTCGCCTCTTAAGTAAACCGTGAACAAGGATAAAGTCTACTGAATTATAACACAAAGAAAGTTTTCATTTGATAATTAATACTCTGATCATCATAATAACTGATAGTTTTATGAAATGGTAAGTTAAACGTCCACTGCCAAGAGAATTTCGCCATATTTGAGTAGAGAATGTTCATCTCTTGCGTCTACGTTCAATAGGAATACCTCACTCTGTACCATGTAATATGAGTTGTAGAGATTTGGGATATAATTATGACAGCTGCAAAATTCTGTAAAAATATTCGAAATAAAAAAAAATACAAATGTGCATGCAGTAATAACCTCATTCACTTGAATTTCTTTCTATAGAAATTTACATTTCTATGTACAGTGCAATTTTTATATACAAAACGACATCCACTTTACGCGTTTAGATGCTATTACCCCGCAATTTTCAGGTAATTTATTTATTAAAATATTCTAACTATGAAACAATGAGATAAACTAAGGATTGCGTATTTGTAAGGTAACATTAAGTATTTGTCGAACGTGGTGTTTTCTTAGACGATGCTGCATAGAGATTATATTCGCTTCTTAAGACTAAAAGCAAGAAAAGACACCCCAACATATTCTTATTTAAAAAAACTTGTATTCGCCGCTGCAAAGAAAATTCCATTTGACGTGTAATGGAATTCTGTTATGCAGTACGTCACAGAAAAGCATTATATGAGTAGTAAATTATTGTTCGTAGTATTGTATATAGTAAATACAGCTGTATAATTGGCTAATTTCTACTGAATTAATATATAATGTAATAAAAATTTATGTCCCATAAGTGTCTTGTTCCCGCAACCCCCACACAATTTTTCTATATCTATGCACATTCTCGGGTGATCCTTCAGCAATATTTCTGAGCCCGACTGTTGATGGATGATCTTCCCGACAGATGTCAGTATTTATTGTATGTAGATTCCTTTTAAATATGTCCCTTTCACAGAACCTCATATATATTAGTAGATAGAATTGTGAGACAGGTTTACGTATCTTACATGTAATGAAAAGGCAATGTACATCCGTAGCTACCTATGTAATTAGTCTGTGTAAATAACGTATAAAATAAAAGCTACTGTCTTGAAATTAATTCATCTTTTTTGATTTCTTTCAGACAACTAGTTATAATCGTGTCATAAATGAAGCATGTGCTACTCAGTCTAACATTTGAGGCTTTCATAGCTGTAGCGCCGTGTAGTCTGGTAGAAGTTTACCAGCGTTTCAGAAAAGCTCCGTTGTCAGTGCGAAGACGTGGTGATCTCCTTCTGAAACTTCTGTCATTACCTACCAGACTACACGGAGCAACGTTTGAGGGAACAACCATGTTCATACCTGTTGCCGTGAGAACCCGAAAATTCACCCCGACAGAAACTAGTTGGTTGCCGTAATAGTTTATCAAAGCACAACACAGCATGCTAATAGCTTCGCATTCCCATTTCAGTTTGTTGTAAAACGAATCTGTATCCAGTGCCCGTTGGGATATAAACCTGTCACCAAAGCGACTGACATAGCTTACGTCAAAGAAATTGAAAGCGACAATCGACCCTATGTACGTGCTAAAATAACACAGTTAGTTTAATCACGACAAAGCATGCAGTTTACTTTCAATCTCAATTGTAATTCGCTTTGTCAACAGACCTATTTGCGTGTATAATGGAGGTTCACAGATAGCAATAATTCGGAGTCTAGTTATTTTATCCGATGCATCCGATGATAAGTTTTGGTTCATATAATATGAATACACTTGCAAATTACCCCAGTCGCCAGCACACACTAACAAAACAAATGTTAATATTAAACCCATGTAAAGAACTGCCTAGGAATACGAGGGTGAGTCAAATGAAAACCGTAATTTTTTTTTAAATTTAATTTATTGAGTGAAAGCGGTACACAACCATATTATTTTTCTACATAGTCTACATTTCGTTCAATACAGGGCCCTCCAGCGTTTACGAAGTGTATGGATTCCTCTAGAAAAAAAATTCTTGTGGTTGTCTGCGCAACCACTCATGCACCGCCTGCTGTATCTCTTCGTCAGAACGGAACTTCTTTCCTCCCATCGCCTCTTTGAATGGCCCAAACATGTGGTAATCACTTGGGGCTAGGTCTAGTGAGTATGGCGGATGTGGAAGACACTCAAAGTGCAAGTCTTGGATTGTTGCAACTGTTGCACGGGCAGAGTGGGGCCGAGCATTGTCATGTCAAGGACACCTCTAGTCAAAAGTCCACGTCGCTTTGATCTGACTGCAGGTCGAAGATGATTCTTCAAGATTCTTCACTGATCAAAAAACGAATTACAGAACGTTGTTCTCCTTTCGTGCATATAACTAGTGGAGCAGCCATTTTCAAATTGGCACTGTGATGGCGATATGTTTGTCTGCATTATACTACCACCTATAGGATACTCTTTATAGCATTGGTAACATGTCTGCCAACTTATAGGACAATGGCGCGATATTTCGAATTTTTATCTCAGTTTTACGGTTTTCATTTGACTCACCCTCGTATATACATACAAGGGAATGGAGGTAAATTTGCACATATTCTTTACTTCTAAACTACAACTTCAATCTTCTTCAAAATGTCTCCATCGGCTTGTTATCGCCATCAAAATAAAAGCAAGATATGTATAACGCGCTGTCACGATGTTATTGACTTAAATTCCGCAGAAAATCTGGGAAAAAAGTGGTTTGTGTTAACGACATAACGTTACGTTGTCACAGAGATTAGCTCTATCTAAGTGACCCCAACAGAGTAGGTACCTCTCACCTGAAGACGGAGACAGAATCAACCTCCGAAACGTCAGACGATGGAAAAAGTCCTGACAATGAATAATTTTAAGTACTTTATTTAAAGGCTCTAGCATCACTTCCACATCACACGTTTGCACAACCGCCATATTGCTGTTATAAAATTACAGTTTAAAGAAGTCCTTATTCCGTTGTTAAAAATTTTATTTCGACAGATACTTGGACATGATACAAGCAAAAACTAAAAGCTATCAACATAACCATCAAACCAGTGTAGTTAGATATGCATTTGATACATGTTTCAGTCGAATGTGATAATCCTAAGGTTGCTAGTTGCTATGTACCTATTACAGGAAGTTTCCTTTTATAATACACGAACTTTGGAAAATTTCCTGAAGATATTTCCCTAAAACAAGCAACAAATTTATACCAAATTATTATTTAAATTTTTGTTGATGCTGGTATGTTGATTTGACGTTCGTGTGTTTCCGGAGGGTGTTCGGTTATTTTCATTAGCATTGACCAAAAGAGCAGGATTTTCACTTACAGGTTACGTCACACGTTTATCGTTCGTTATAGAACAATGGAAGTAGAATACAGATTCCCCGAGGGCATCACAGTTGCTGTGGAACGCATTTAGAACCAACGATCTAGATATTGTCAGTGTCTTTTGAATGATTCCCGGACTCTATGGGGTCGTTTTAAATATCAGCTACGTGCTCAGCAAACAGATCCCAGTTTTTGTTGACCAGCTTCCAGCAATGGAGCAATGTGATATCTCATTGGTCTTGATTATTTCCACGACTTGTTCACTGTTCTCACTGTACCAGTTTTACCACAATTTCAGTTTTCACCGGCACAAAGACCATTTAGTAACAAAATCTGATTCCTTCTTCCAAACCAAAAACCGTTGAGAAATATTTTAAAAGAGCGTTAGCCCTTTGAAGCACGAATTTCGACTAAATTCGGGAGATTCCAGATTCTAAGCTGTGAATACTAAGATGACTGACTTCTGGAATGTTACTACGTGTAGTTTGGTAGATACTGACCGACGTTTCAGAGCTGCGTGCTGGCTCATTCATCATCACTCTGATAAACGGGATTGTAGGAACCTCTCAAACGTCGTCGTATGTCTATCTGATTTTAAGGTGAAAAATCCATGAAGGCAAACAGCTGTTTATTCTTAGAATCTTATCAACCCCATTCATTCGGTACGTACGCTATGGAGACATTTTATAAATAAAAATGAAATGGAATAATTTTTATAATTGCGAAAATATTAAGCTAATAAACTGCATAGTAAGTTTTACTTATTACTGAGCTTCCTATGAAAGACACCTGTTGATTTCCAGTGATTTGTGGAAAGAAAGTTTTACTGACAGGTTTCTTTGGTTACTTCTCTGCACGGTACGGTTCGATGGACAGAAGCCAACGCGTTTGAGAACGACAGGTGGCATAGCTTTTGTATACTTCTGCTCGTGTTGGAAACGTTCCAGAGAGAGAGAGAGAGATAGAGAGAGACTTTTGGTTTTCGATGTTCCGTAGTGAAACTGCGAATTCAGAGAAAACCTGATTTATATTACTGCCAAATACCCGTTATTACAAGGCATCCTGTGGTCAATCACTGTCATAACTTAACGTTCTTCTTGCTCGTACTAGAAGATGGCTGTCTTCTGAAACGTCGGTGAACTTCTACCAGACTTCACGGGGCAACAACCCAGAAGACAGCCATCTTCGGACTCACCGCCGTAAAAACCTCAAATCCTACGTTGTTCATACTTGTTTGCCTAGTACGAATTCCACAAATACGTAAGAGACCTATTCAATCAAACGGCAAGTGTTTATAGTTGAATCATTCACAAAAACAGGAAATTTACAGAAACTACATTTGAAGGCTTATTTACGACTATCCATAAAGTTGTACGTATTAAACATTGTCAAAAGTGTGAATGCAAGAAGTTTATTTTTGACAAAAAGAGAAAATCCTTGAATAATTTTGTAATTGAAAACGACAGTTAAAGGCATTCATAGTTATAAACCAATCCTAGGAAACTGTTGACCCTTAAAAGCACAGTGGTTAATTATGCTATAACAACCAGTAAATCTGAATTTTGTATTTATATGTTTTATAAGACCCCCCCCCCCCCACCAACAAAAATACATTAACCATTTGATCTTTGTAACTGAGCCGTGCTGAGTTTCCTTTGAGGTACAGAATTAATTCGTAAGTATTACTTAGACAAACTACTGCTTTATCTTTTTAAGCGGCAATAATACTAAATTTGGAACATTTCTGTTGTCTGCCATCCTGATGTAGGAGTGTTCGGTCATAGCGATGCTATATTTATTTATCTGTAGTTTACTTAACGACGCTGCCAGGAGCTCAGACTATGCAGAGTCGAATGGTACGGTGACTGAATAATTAAGCCGGAAAGAATATGAAAATACGAGATAGTGTCCCGGCGTTTGCCTGGAGGGACAGAGGATAGACAAGACAAACTTCAGTCAGTCAGGACAGTCTGTCTCCAGGCTGACACAGAGGCCTCCCAAATACAATTATTATATTATTTATACCATCTTAAATTTAGTACGTACATTTATATCTTTAACAGGAAATATTAAGATTTTGTTTTTGTTAATTTTTTCTACTTCTAGGCCGAAACTGTTATGTTTGGTTTGATTAATGCTCAGGATTACCATAGTTTCCACTTGAAATATCAAAATATGTCTAATTTTATCATTTCCTTCGAAATTTTGTTCTTGTGTGTTAAGTAACTTTCCCTGCGTAGACTATGTTATGTCTTAAGAAATGTTATCCCAAAGTGAGTGGTCTCGTTTCTGCAATAAGTCGTATAAAGAATCTGCTGTTGATTATGTCAACACAGTACAGATAAAACAGCAGTGAGGATATTTGGCGACTGCGGAAAGTGCATGACCGCATCCATATATCCTTAAAGTACAAATACGATATTTATAAAACAGAATGGCTTTTGATTACAAATTATTAAATGATATTCTACCACATTCCCATTGTCTCTCGGAGTTTTGTTATAAAATAAGGTCCATTTTAACCTCACACTGACTATATGTATATTTCTTCAATGTTGGGTTTCATTCGTTACATTTATTCTTCGTCCACTTTTAATAGTGTCTTGGTTTTGTACTGTGCCCTGGGGTCGTCTAAACTTCAAAACTCATCTGTTGCTTGGAACTCTATTATATTCTACTGACGGATTTTTCTCGACTTGAAAGAATTCCGAGATTTTAATCCGCATGCTTTTTCAATTTTTAATGGTATAGCTTGCGTGACAAGGATGGCGGAAAGAAAATACATTCTAGATTATTCTGAAGAGGCTGTATATTGTACTATTCAGTGATGAGAGAATATTTATCTATTGACTTTGAATAATTAGGGCTATCCGTGAATGACTACTAGACGATATATCTGTATTGGTTTAATAATAATAATAAAAATATAACCAAATTGAAAATATTTTTAAAAGAGGCGGGACGAATTAAATTCATGTTAACACTCGCTTTATGAATACTTTTCAAGCGTATTCCCTTTTGTCTTCTATTACAAATTACGTATCATCATTCCTTGTGATTTTTATTAGTGTATTTTTATTATAACGAATTTCCATTATTTAAAACGCCATGGAAATAAATGAATTTGTTACAAATTAATTTGATTGCAGGCAAAGTGAAACAATCTTTCATATCAGTGAATAATATTAATAAAGAATAAGTTTGGAGCCGTGTCTCCTGGCTCGGAGTGACCTATCTCCCCCATCTCCGCGATCTTTGGAGCCACAGGCTTCGATGCCCTTATGAGGCAGTGCGGCGGGCAGTCTGTGTGTGTCCGCCGCGCAGTGTACTTCGCCGAAGAGAGAGAGATCCTTAAGACCAAATTTTCCTGCCTGTTGATAGCTAGGTTTAGTCTTGCGTTTTCTTCAGTATACGTAGAAAGTTGCTGGCCGGGACCCTGAGCAGAGTGAGTTTTGTTTGACTTCATCCTGTATGTTCTTTTTTTAATTTATACTTGTAATATATTTTGATAATTTCGAACTGCCTTAATATTATTTTGGTTTTAACCTCTGTAATCCTACGGCCGTACCACCTCCAGGTCTCTGGATGTTATTTCAATCTATTGTCACGTTCGCCAGTAGGGCTCAGTTTATAAATTATACATATTTCGTAGCAAATTTCCATTAACGTTTGATTGAAAGTAAATACAAAGATATTCAAGTCTACTAATAAACTTAACGATTCTAACTTGACTTTATTATCTGGGATATTTTCTACTTCTTTCATTTTTATGCATATTAATAGACCTTTGTACATGCAAAATGAATTTGTGTTGGATCGCAATCTTTTTTTCTCCTTCTTGTATCATATGAATTATAAGTATTATCCATCGTTGCGTTGATGAGTCCTTTTCTCCATTTTTCGTTCCTTCCCGCAGTTACATCTGTGGTTTATCTTCGTTTATTTTTTATTACATTCTGTGTACTTGCGTAATCTTTTCTTACTCTGTAAAATTTTCGCGTGTCCTCGGCCATATTTACTCTGCTTCTGCCCCATTCTCCCACTGTACGTGTGATATAACTAGACGACGTGCATTTGTTAACTGTCCCATTTTTCTTCCAATTCTCACGAAAAAATTAGAATTTACCTTTTCAAGCGGAACAGAACACGCACGTAAAGAAACGCGCATGTCTTTTATTACATAACTATCTTTGTCACCGGCAGGGGGAAAAAAAACGCTTGAACTAAAGTTTTCAAAAGTTTTTAGCTGGCGGTTCAAACAGTACACGTAGCCAGCCCCCCCCCCCCCCCCCGAATATAATAAAATGTACTGGGAAAAACTTCCCTTCAAACGCTTCAAGCTATGTACTGTGGTTACGTATATACAAAAAATAATATTTATACAAAATATTGTTTCATTTCTGAACATAGTTTCCACCAGGGCAGTTTCCAGAAATAATGTCAAAATTCAGCAAATTTATGAAGTTTCTAACTGTTGAAACGTAAATGTTTAATAAACAATGTATATACTCTGTCACTAAAAACTTCAATCTTCCTGTGGTCCAATCGCGTCTCACCTCATAGCTCTTTACATTCTATAAAATATCATTCTTAAGATTTTGAATTCGATTCAGTAATTAACATTTAGTCAATTTTATACAATTTAATTGTAACGTGTTCAAGGTAAGGCAGGATATATTTTTTTTTAAAATCCTGCAGTTAAGGAATATGGTCCGAAAAGATACATTATTAAATAAACTTTTATCGTATAAATGACCACAATTGAATATATTTATATAGAGACAGTATATGTTATAATAAGTAATAGATAAGTATCGGTAATAAAATTATGTGACAGATGGCAGCAGTGACTGGGTCTCAACGTATACAATGAAGAGGTGGCATACTGATGTGTGAATAAATGGGGTTATGTTCGACGAGAATGAAAGAAAGATGGAAACGTATATTAAGGAATTTAAGACCAGCTTCACTTCCCTGTGGAAGGAAGCATTCGCAGCCCACTTCTTGGTGCAATACCAAAATTTACCTGAAATAAGTACGAAAATCCACAAAAATTCTTAGTCAGGATAGACGTCTCTGGGTCCACATTTGAACCAAGGACCATCCGAATACGGAGCGGGAGTGCTAGCTACTGATCTGCGAATTACATATAAATCATCACGTTTCTTGCATATTTTTATTGTAGTCTTCTTCAAATAAATTGAAATGAGGAAGAATTACTACAGTGTTGTAAGGAATCTGTAATTATTCAAATTAACCTATTTATAAAACGAGCAGTGAAACTGTACTGATTACGGTACAAAGTACGCACAATCTGCAGCTATATAAGAGAAGTTATTGAAGATTATCATAACAGATTCCGCAAACACAGCACCTACACTGTGTATCAGATTCTGGACATTAATTTCCAACAACAATTCCTCCTTATTCAAAATAAAATGAAGTGGTCTATAGATCTCAGAACGTAATATTTTACCTCCCACTTTGATCGATTTTGTCTATATTTCATCAGTATCTGGCAATTTATATATTTCCAATATATCAATAACTGCTTACGACACAACACAAATACGCAGAGTTGTGTGCATTTGACATCTTAACGTCATAAAAGTTCATGCATTAAACTCTGTAGGCTTCCGGCCTGTTCTTACCTTCAATGTCACGCCATTCGTTCTACGTGTGAAGCGGACAGAAGGGACATCCTCCTCCGATTCATTGCTCCAAGTTAATGTTTGGTTTCACTTCATATAGCAAAGTTTCAAATGCACAGTGATTAAAACACACGCAACGAGGTTTAATTCTACACTTTATCATGTTTGTCTTTTGAGGTTTTCACTATAAATAACATTATCGTAAGATATATTTCACTTCTCGTCATTCGTACTTACGTGCAAGCACCATGTTGCTCTACGATGTTCATTTTTCTACATTCGGTCGTGTGGATTCGGCGGATAGATCGGCAATTTTCGTTATAACTACAATATGGCGATGAAGGAACAAACATATGCTGTTTCTCAAGGTGAAATCGCTGCATCGCATCGTGGTCAGTATCTACAGTATGGGCCTTAAAACACTGCACTTCTACCAAGGTAAGAAATTAAACAACTTATCAACTCATAATTCTAGTACATACATTTTCCAAATGCGTTGTTTGATAACTGTGTATCTTGTTGGATTCGATATGCACTTATAATAGACAAAAGCCTGTTGTTAAATGCGCAACATTACAGATAAAAATTCGGCATATCGAAAATTATTTTAAACGGAAGTTGTAGATGCTGATTATTTCTGTATGTTATTTTAATGTTATCCAAAGAGTGGTTCGCGAACCACCAATAGTCTGTTAACTGTTGGAATTACAAAAAAATATTAAATAGATTAATTTAAAACATATAGGAAGTAGTACAAAGTGTCACGTTATATGTTGTGTACATACCAAATATCATATTTCATTGATATCTGTTCAGTACAGTGGCAGATGAAAAATGCGAACATAAAAATGGTAACCTTCATTATTCCGAAAAAGTTGCATCGTCTATTTAATTCCAATTGTTAGTGCATTTCTACTGCTATAATGTTCTGCACCGATCGTAGACTTAAATTATTTCCAAGAACGAATGCAGTAATGCTTAATCTATAACTGATGTTTTTCATTTACATATATAGACTGTTCTTTTTGAACCGTGTATGTTATTTTTATTTTTTTATTTTTTTAAGTCTCTCCGACTAAGTTTCTTTTCATACCAAATAAAGAAAGCACCTGTCCGTATCGTCATGGCAGTTATTTGTCTGTACGAAGAAATGTGTCAGACTCGTTGTTTGTGAAAGGAATAAATTAAATTGTGTGCTAAACTTCCTTCATGCAAATAATTAATTCAAAGCATTTACCACACAACACATCCGCTTGAAGACCTACGTAACATTTTAAAAAGTTTTTCTTAGTAAACATATACACCGGGAAACTTTAAAATGAGATGTATAATATTGCATAACAAAAAATTTGGGGCAATGAATAATCACTCTGTAGACACAAATATTTATAAATGTGTGTTTGTGTGCACTACAGAGGTCAAGAATGATTAGGAACCATAACACCTCACCCCCCTAGCGCCAATATGGCGTATAGTGGGACAGTTTTACATTTTTTTACTTTATTTTATATAATGTATGTGTAATTTTTCATGTGATTACGAATAATTTTTACGGAAAAAAAAAAATTAGCTCAATCCCTGCTTTATTTAAAGTACGGATTACACTTCTGCTATACAAACAACATTTCAGTTTGTTTGACATTTATTAAAGATCACATATAGCTACTAAATTAGCTAAGTCAGTTGAATACTTTTTCCAGATTAAATATGCGAATGGTTTGATATAAATTTCCAGTTATGAGTTCAATATATATAAAATGACGTCATATAAAATTGACCTCAAGAAAGAAACACAATATTAACAAAAGCAGGAAATAATAAACAATTCCTCAAAAACTATTCTATAATTATCGCCAGTTCAATCAGTATAAGCATGGATACTAATTACATTAACCAAATATATTTTCAGAAGCTAAAACTCGTAGTAAAAATATTTTCCGAGTTACACGATGTTCGCAAGAGACCGCCACTTCTCCCTGTCTCAGTTATATGATTCCATCTTAAAACCCATTTCAATATTATTAACTTCAAACCAATTTCTCGGTCTTTATAATTATTATGATACATCGATGCGTTTACGTGTATTAATCGTGATCAATATATCGATTGTTTCGTTTCATTATTGTGACAGCAATTATTTCTTATGCGATTAGCACTGGTATGCTTTGTAAGCCATAAATTTTTGTTAAATCGGTTTAATCTAGCGAATCCTTTGATGCAACATTAAAGCAGAGCATTAACACATACACATTGGAAAACCATTATCGGGGAAAAGGTGTTTTATGAACCAAAGTTATGAGGTGACTGCGTCTAGGCTGCAGGGCATTGAAGAAACTCGGAATATTCCATTACAAGCCAAATACATTCCTCAGGCACTACAGTATATATTCCTTTGGTTATACCATAGATCAGACGGGTAACCACTGGTTTCTTATGGCGGAGGCCCGGGTTTACGTCCTGTTCAGTGAATATTTGATTTGTCCTGGACCAAGTGACATTGAGATTTTGGCCCTCTGAGTTTTAATAGATATTTCTCGCCCATTTTCCAGAACCTCCCGATCTCCTTGTACCCCTTTAATTCTATTTATTATTACATCATTTCTCATGCTGTTGATTTATAATGAATATTGAATGACGCACTTAATGCAGTTCGAATAATAATACGGTCAATACATAATTGTCCTACAATGAACATAGTGAACTGTGCATTACATTGATGATGTTGTTATTCTGAGTTGTGGCCCCCATGTAGACTTTGAAAATACGGATATTTCGGAGAGACATGCTCTCACTCTCATCATGGATAACTTCCTCGCCATAAGAAACTCAAATCTCATACAGTGGCAGTAATGATGACATTGATGACTTTAAAAATAAAAACAAAATTATTTTTAACAAAACTGTATCCAAAACTTTGTAATTAATTATTAATAACTGGCGTTTAGTCACAGTCTTCTAAACTCATGATTTCATCTGATAGGTACTCCAGTCTTAAAACCAATGGTCTCAACATTAATAAGTGGCCATGCTTTTATTTTGCCTTTAATTATCTTACTATTTATCTCATTCTCCGTTCTCTCACTGTGAGGACAAAATTCTCATTCTCGTAGACAGCACATTAACCATCTTCACTCTAAAAACGAGATTAATCTATAAGAAACTTCTGCTCTGAACATGTTTTGGCGTTTGATAATATATGCGAAAACAATTTCTCCTGTCATTTATTGGTATTTTCAGCGAACTATTCGAAGTTTAACGTACTGAAATTTATGCGGAGCCGTGGAAATATATATTCCTATATAAACGAAGAATTCATTTTGAAAATGTGCTTAATCGCGAGAAAGTTTTCTTCGTTTATAGCGAGGGCTTTCACATTCTGTGCAAAAAGCACGACTTTTTTATGACCTCCGGACATTGACTCTGCTAGGAATGTGGATTGATGGAGATGGAATGGCAAAGAGATAGCAGATGGGTCCAGTTGAAGGCACTAAAGTCGGGTTTACCAGTCAAAGTGTTGAATTTGGTTCCACCAGACCATTTTGAATATTATTATTAATAAATAATTGAAGTGAATTATTAATCGAATCCTAAATTGAGGTCGAATATTTAACACTGTCACTTATTCTAGTTCCCGGGTTCAGTTATCGGTCGAGAGTGTAGTTATTTCGATGTTTTTCGTTATTTTCCTTACTCAATATGGATAAGTTCTTGGTTATGTATTAAAATAGGCCATGACCGCTTCCATCCACGCACATTTTACTTCATGTTCTACATAAGCCTTTCAGTAGATGCCGAATCCGTGCGTTCCACGTCCGTTAGAAATGAAAATCTGATCAAAGGGAGGGACAATAGATAAGGAAGTATGTATTATCCAAACATTAAACACTGTTTTCTAGCGGCACTATATAGGGCGCTGTCTCACAAAAATGTTTTGCTACTGTATTAACTGAAACTTTAGGACAGTTAAATCACAAAAAAAAATATTGCAGACTCATGGAAACACAAATGTCGTCTCCCTAGCGTCAAAACATTGCTTGGTGTGAAATTCTTCTTCAGGAATTGATCGTGAATATTCCCGACTAGCTGAATATTCTAAAAAGCCTCCCTGCCCTTTGAACTTTCACTAAACGGTCTGAATGTTTGTTTAATCCCGAGGTAATAATTCTTGTTTGTAGGAAAACTGGACCCAAAAAAATAGTCCATTGTGTGGCAGGGTCTCGCCAGAATTTTATTGGTGACGGGTAATTAGGAGGAGTTTATAATTTATAGCGGGCCTTTTATGAATGTACGCTAAAAATGGAAATTTAAATAATTAGATTATGATTTTCTTCTCGCATGTGCTATACATCTGGCTCAAGACAAAATATCGTGACAGCGAGACGAACAATTGGACGGTTACAAATTTAAACATTTAAAACTCGTTATGAAAATTCTAAAAATTCTCCCGGCCGCCCCTACGGAAGGGCAATCTCTGCTTTAGATATTTCCAATTGACTCGGAAAATAAGGTTATTTCTTATATTATTTGAGGGCGCTTTTTCAGCATCAAACAGAGTCTATAAAGTTTAATACAGGAAACTGACAAATTCTGAGTATACTTGTGATTATTCAAACCGTTCCATGTACTCTGCAAAGTTTTAGCGTAAAACTTAAGCCACGTCAAACAATGTCCAAAAACAAGACTTGAAAAATGCTACTTTTAAGATGAGTAATGGAATGATAATATTAAAACGGATTTTAGGGAATTCAGTTCTGAAGATAGGAGGTGGATTAAACTATCTCAGTATCGTGTCCAACTGCGGAGATGTGCTGACTTATTACAGGTGTTAGACCTCTTAGTTTTGTTGCCAAAGACGTAGACATTTTCATTTGCTGTGATACAACACGAAGCCTGTGGCTTTACGAGACCTTCTGCTTGGGCGCAACACAGAATGGCATCTGGGATTTAAACACGTAGAAAATGGGAATGGAAGGTATCTGCTAAATGCCGCGTGAAATATCGGAAATGACGTTGTTTGGCAGTGGGAAATGAGAGAGAACTCGCGCCGGAGGGTCGTCATCTGACAGCTACATCATTCCGGGTACACCTCGGAGAACGGTCTCTTCACTTGCAGGCTCCAACAGCGCGGTGCAAATAAAAGTCTATGTTCATGTGACGTAGAGCGTGATCATATCCCACAGTACGCATGGATCAACTTGAGGACGGATAATCCGGTTTTAATTAAATTTATATTGAAGAATTTTAGGACAAACGTTCGGCCCACAACAAGTTTTATTTAGATAGGGCAATTTTAATGACCTAGTGCGTATAAATGCATTTATTTGTAGCTTTTTATAGGTACTTATTACAAAAAGTTATATAAGCTGCCTTTTATCTTACTTCAATGAACGCAAAAGTGGCATAAGTTCATTTTGACTTCGATAAAAATTTAATACAGTAATCAGTAATTAATTTAAACTGGTTATTATGAAGAAAATTATGTCGTACGCAATTCAGTTTTATTTTAGTCCTTCATTTAGCGATACCTTACTTTCTCCCACTAAGACTTAAGTCGCAGAGAATTTTCCGCTGGAAAGAAATGCCTTACGCTTCGTTATAACGACGGAGAACATGTTCAGAGGGCCTGTAATAAATAAAATGTAATTACAACATCGCTGACATGAAAATGTCTGCTACCGAAATAGAAGTAATTACGGATCTTGCAAGAATATTTTGAATAAATTTTTAAATAATGATTAATTCTAACAAACTAAATATCTGAGTAAAAGGGATCAAGCTATTAACATAAAATAAAGTATACCTACGTCTTAGATACGTCTAGAAGACGTCAGTGTACGGAACACCAAAACAAAAGACTGGATGTAACGTGATGGAACAGAGCCTTTCTCGAGAAGCTAATATTTGCTCAGCCAATAAGGAATTTCCCCTCGTTCTATTTAATCCAAAGGTTAATTAACGCAAAATGCCGCCATTGGCCTTCATCCTAAGCCAGATTATTCCAGTCCAGTCGTTTAACACCATTAGCATTAAAGTTGACTATGTTTTAACGTTATCATTCCATCTAGGGTTAGGTAACCCAAATTCCTCCTTGACTTCATTTCTCAAAGATACATATTTACCTATCCGTTCATTTAAAGCGATGTTGGTTGCTCGGTTGATCATTTCCTGTTATATGAGAATGTTCATAAATGTCTGTATGTGTTGTAACCCTTGTCATGGTAATATAATGCACACGTACAATAACACAGCACAGTTTTTATAACCTTTTATGATCATGGTTGAGGTTTTGGTACTTGAAGTCGTATTATATTCTTTAACTATGAATAGATAATTTTATTAATTTTTTGTTACACAACATTACTTAATTCTAGTCCTTGTATGCTGATTTGTGAAACAATTCACTGAAACAAATGAGACTGTTATCTTTTCTCGTGGCCTGCTATGTACGTGTAATAGCAAAACAAATGTTTACGTAGGATTTGAGGTTTCCACCGCGATGAGTTCGAAGATCGCCCTGATATCTGAGGCAGCAAGGACCTCTGAAACGTTGATAAACCTTTACCAGACTATACGACGCTACAAACCAAAAGGCAGTCATCTTTAAATATTTATGTGTTAACGCTTCACAGCTTTTTTATATTAAACAAACATTTATCATTATTTTAATTTCTATACGCTGCTTTGTTACGCATTTCTATAAAAATGTGTTTTTTAAGCATTACTTTGAAATTTTTCCGTCGTTCCTGACGGACAATTTTCTTGTAATGGCCATAATATTGGTTCCAGTAAATTGTAATCCATGTTTAATACTCTGTTATGGAGTATTCTACCTTATCTCCAATTTATATGTATTTTGAGACTTCCTTGTTCCTTTCAGAAAGCCGGTTTCCTGTTCTTGGTGTAATAAAAGGTTTGGTCTTCTGTTAAACCCTCGCCAATAATTGCACAATAAGCAAGACGACTGTACGAACGTACAAATGAAGTCGCCGTCAGAGTTCGCTGCTAATTATTGAAGTTTCCCGTGCGACGCTAAGAGTAAAGAGGAAATTGACTGAAGCGAGAGGCGAGAATACGTCCAGAGGCGTCAAAACGTGCTCGCTCTCAGCATTCGCTAGCGATAATTGAATATTCTACTCTCTATTATTAATATTTATAATATGTGATTATGAAACACTTCCCGAAATTGTTAAAACGCATCTGTCAACGAGTCCTATTGATAATCAGCTAGCAGTTGGCTCCAAACTTCAGTTCAAAGCAGTAGGTTATAATTACAGGAAAGAAACTGTATCGTACCATTTTTGGACAGTTTGTGCTTTATTTGGCTGTACCAAACTGCATATTAATATTTTATAGTTATATATCATAACGCCATACCTACATTTTCTCAGACTTAATTTTTAAGAAGGGATTGACAGTTTTATTAAACAAATGATTTGTCGTAAGATATATCCGAGCTTCGTTGACAGTGCAAATACACAAGTTGGGGCCAGACAGCTGAGGTGCTGCTATGAAGCAGCTCAGGTTCGCAGATATTTTGCATCTAATATACGCTAAGACTCATTCTTCGAGTAGTTTTTCTCCTTTCATAATTTTGTACGAATTGTTATATTCATTTATTATCTCTCACATGTGTTCTACATGTAATTCCAATATCAAAATTCTTGATCTGATAACCCGGTGTACAAATTATGAATATTCCCGATTGTATTTGTTTATAGCCTTCTCTTAATCCTCCCTTTTAGAACCAAATAATTTCTGAGCATTGCTTTCTCAGACATCCTCAAACTATAGTCTTTCCTGAAAAACTGATATTTCATTAGTAAAAATAAACCTTTATGCCATGTCTTGGCAATTTAAGTCAGTAATTAAGGGCTTTTCAACATCTAAAAGCTCCCGTGAAAATACTGAAAGTTAACAGGATATTTTATAAATTACATTCAAGACAGGAAGGACTAAGTACTGAACAAAATGTGATTCCTATTCGTTGTGTATGTGATGATTCTTACCACTTCAATACACCTTTATCGCGACGTTGCAGTGCATTGACATCATAAGTGAAAATCCAGCATGAAGCACTCGTGAATATCAACAAATAATTCAACTCTGTATGAGCCGGGATAGCTCAGTCAGTATAGTGACTAGCTATAGGCTGGACGGCCGGGGTTCGATCCCCGACGGGGGCAGAGGATTTTTCCTCTAGCCTCTGCGTCCAGACCGGCTCTGGGGCCCACCCAGCCTCCTCTACAATGGGTACCGGGGTCCTTTCCCGGGGGTAAAGCCGGCCGGGGCGTGATGCTGACCACTCACCCCCATGTAGTGCCGAGGTCAAGGAGGAGAGGAGCTATACCTCCACTCACCCCAAATGCCTACATGGCATATAGTGGGACAAACTTTACTTTTTTAATTCAACTCTGTGCCACTAGGGAGAGTTATTCTGTTACAAAGAGACATCCTCAGTTTTGTTTTGTATTTTATACTTCAGATTACAACCAGCAACAGTTATATGCTTGGTTATAATTTCATTGGATTTTGGTGGCAATTCAGCTGTGCACAATTACGTTTAACGTCTAAACTTACTGTCAGAATTTAAATACGAACAATACTATAGTGGAATCGATGTGCGGAATATTAATTTTGTTTTCAATGGGGCCTTCTCGGAATGGAATGAAAGCAATTTCCCAGGTTCAATGAATTTGAATTAAGCGCATGTTTTGTCTGAAATATTCAGTCTGTTCACGAATCACGCAAAACTGATTCTCGATTTATTAAGGGACTTTGAATTTGAAAGAGATGAATCTGAATTAGTGTCTTAAACGCACGTAATTCGGTTAATCTTCATTTCTAGAATTTGGAGAAGCCGTTTATCTGTAATCTGGCTTCGTTCTGTTCTATCTGCTTAACTTAGAATATCAGAATGATGATTTCGTAAAGAATACATTCATGTAACTGAAGATACAATAATGTAACGTAATCCATGATAACGCGGTGGGTTATTTGTTTAAAACTTAAGATGGATATATTTAAATTTATTACAATTTATTTATTTATAGAACCTGTACTCCTTCTGGATTTGCGAGCTTGCTTTAACAGCTTCTGAATTATTCGACAACGTTCGGAACCACTGGCACTATTGCTGGATGTTGACTCATAGGGCGCATACTTCTCCGGCCTGCTGCTTGATAGGGTACTCCGATGAGGCATTGGGGGGAGGATGTTGAAGTTCTAGGGCGATGATACTTGCGATAATAAGAAATCATCTTTTTAAGGTAACCGCAGGTGTTTCCAGATGTTACTGAACTCTTCAGGCAGTGCATTCCCATTCTCTCTAAGATTCATTTTAATATTATCCTCCCATTAACCTCTCGGTTTTCCGATCAAAATGTTACCGCCTACTACATGTCTCACCCATTTCATACCGCTTAATTTAATCACACTAATCACACTTAAATTAACGAATCAGGTATCTCAGTCAGTATAGTGACTGACTACGAGCTGAGTGATAAAGCAGTGTTCATTCATTTCGTAGAAAAAATTCTCTTTAGTTCTCTTTTAATTTTCGCTTTGGTCCAAGTATTTTAGTCTTAAAATTCGAAGAAAGGGACTAGTTGGATGAAATAGGTGTAGAAGTGAGGACAATATTAAAAATGTTCTCTAATAAGTTAGTTTTTATTATGTGGGTTGACCCCATTTGGCTCAGGATAGAGTTCACTCGCCAGCTCATGTGAATATTGAACTGATTTTTCGGGTTTTTTAAAACGTTGGTAATTACTTATTTAGGTTAAAAACTATTAGCTTCTGAAGAAGTGTTTTTCTCCATGCACTTAGGTCCAAGTATTCTCTTCTGTGTTTGCTATCAGACACCGTCATTTGGATTATAGACTACATCATATCGATTTTAGAAATAATTAGAGACATGGTCCAATATGAATCTTGCTTGTGGAAAATTATCTGGAAAATAGGCCTATGAGCTTCGAGGTTCTCAGATGGCGGTGGAGTCATCGATATTGGTCTCCTGGGTTGTAACTCCGTGTGGAATTTAGCTACAAGTCCTCATGTCATTTCTATCGAGAAGACCAGCATCATTAACTGGATACGAGATGAAATTTATCCTCCGAAGTTAGTTGAGAGAACGTGTTGCACTCCTATCAGAAAAAGTTCTGGCCCGAATTCCGATGCCGATCCTGTACTTAAGAATCCTTGACTCTCTTTCCTTTTCAGTCTCCGAAGTCTAGTTAAGGAATAATTGACCAGAAGAGGTGTCTCTACAACTCCGAAATCGTATTAAAACTTCTACCGATTTCTACCTTCACTGCCTTTCAAATAATTCCCCTAGAAAATTTAATGAGCCTTTAATTTTACGAATCTGGGACTGTATTTTAAAATAAAAATAACAAAGACTTTCCTTCGTAAATCAATTTATAGTCACATTAATCATCCATTCTGTCTCCACAAGCATATTATCAAAAATATAAGTGTTTTAATATTACAAAATTAAACAACAGCCTAATAAATAACAGACATTTAAAAAAATTAATCCTGTGTCTCCTATGTGCCATGCTACAAGGTTTGCAATCTACGGCACTAGTACACACAGTGGCACGAGTAGGGGTCATATATAACATTAAACAACAGAACGACAAAAACATAATTCAATGTGAACTGTATATTTTACTTTTATATTGATAAATATATATTTTGTCTAGCATTACTGCCAAATTTCAACATCTCAAATTGCTCTCTTTATAATGTAAATAAATAAGATAAATATAGATAAAAGTTGTTTATTTCACGTACACAAGTAGCTATTTTATATTTATATGAGACAATGATATTATTTTATTAAATAGACAATTGAAGAAATGTTTGTAGTCATATGATCATAAATGTGATGAGTTATGGAATCTATTATACAGCGGCCAGCCTATAAAGGAATGTAATTAAACACTCATGCCTTAGTTTCATTTTGAAATTAATTATTATAATCTATAAAGACACAAGAATTATGTTTCAATAAAAATTTATATATACAGTTTTCTGAAAATACAACATAAAAAATGAAATTCCCAGTCTTGTGAATGCAAGTATTGTACGTTTTTATCTTTCCTTGGAAATTTTTAGTTCAGAATTCCGTCGAAATGTGTTCGGTACTTTAGGAGATTCAACATGAAGGCAGACTGTCCGACAGATATTTCCTCCCCATCATACTCTCATTTAAAACAATTCGTGCGAAGAACGTATAAAACTAGTAAATATAGCATTTTATATTCTAGAATTCCATGCATATTCTATGAAAATGGTTAGACCTGTCTATCCAGTGAGACCACTAACAGAATCTATCACTTTGAGGTTATGAAGCGTTTGATGTCATTATAATAACAAACCACTGCGGTCTTTGAGATACGAAAACAATCGATCATGCGTAAACTCATTAGACGATTGCTGTTAACCGTGCATCACACGCAACTTAACACGTCATTTTACTGCATAAACAATAACAGTGATAGTGCCAAGGCACAATTGAATTGTGTTTCTCAGCCTGTGAAGGGTAAGCAATCAGACGTGTAGATTTCTGTCTTCCGGGCCGTTGCGCTGTGTAGTCTGGTCGATGTTTACCAACGTTTCAGAGGTCATACTGCCTCCAACATCAGGGCGATGAAGATTTCTGTCTTCTGGGTTGTTGCGCTGTGTAGTATGGTAGATGTTTACCAACGTTTCGGAGTTCATACTGCCTCCGTCATCAGGGCGGTGAATATGAAGATTTCTGTCTTCTGGGTTGTTGCGCTGTGTAGTCTGGTCGATGTTTACCAACGTTTCAGAGGTCATACTGCCTCCGTCATCAGGGCGATGAGTATGAAGATTTCTGTCTTCTGGGTTGTTGCGCTGTGTAGTCTGGTCGATGTTTACCAACGTTTCGGAGGTCATACTGCCTCCATCATCAGGGCGATGAATATGAAGATTTCTGTCTTCTAGGTTGTTGCGCTGTGTAGTCTGGTCGATGTTAACCAACGTTTCAGAGGTCATACTGCCTCCATCATCAGGGCGATGAGTATGAAGATTTCTGTCTTCTGGGTTGTTGCGCTGTGTAGTCTGGTCGATGTTTACCAACATTTCAGAGGTCATACTGCCTCCGTCATCAGGGCGATGAGTATGAAGATTTCTGTCTTCTGGGTTGTTGCGCTGTGTGGTCTGGTCGATGTTTACCAACGTTTCAGAGGTCATACTGCCTCCGTCATCAGGGCGATGAGTATGAAGATTTCTGTCTTCTGGGTTGTTGTGCTGTGTAGTCTGGTCGATGTTTACCAACGTTTCAGAGGTCATACTGCCTCCGTCATCAGGGCGATGACATATTCATCGCCCTAATGATGGAGGCAACAACCCAGAAGACAGAAAGCTTCATACTCACCGCTGTGAAAACCTCAAATCATACATAAATAAAGGTGTCACAGTGACCCCTGGATTAATAGGGTTCAGGATAGGGGCAGTGCCATGGTGTTGTCAATAAGGTAATGAAAACAGAGAATTTCTTGACCAGGGTAGCGATAGTAAGTGACAAACAAGTTTTGTACCTTCAAGTAAACCTATTGAATGTGAAAACGTCCTCTGAACTGCCATTATTATTGCTTTCCTAGTTTTGCGTCTATAAATTCCCATAAGTAAAATCTCGTGAGATAGGTTTTGTGTTTGAAAAGCTAATAGCATTTTAATTTCTCTTGACTGCTTTTAAATAAGAGACGTTTTTCAGAGTCGTACTGACATTGATATATGTTTGATTAATATTCTATTTTTATCTATTTGACTCCCCTTCTTGGGGTCTGTCACCCGTAACACTGAAGTTCAAACGCAACGGTGTAACTGCATTGTTTCCAATATTCATAAATATGAAATAAGCCCATATCAAAACAAATAAGTTTTAATTAAACATTTATGAAATTATAATTTATTTTACCTAAATACTTTCTCATTAACTAACTATGTATTTAACCTTAACTTGAATAAACCAACTGCAAGACCTAGACGAATGTTAAAAAATAATATTTTTAGGCTGTGTTAAATAAATACGGTGTGAGGTTGTGGACTGGACTCAGCCGGCTCAGGATTTGACTAGTGGCAAGCTCTTGTAAAATTAGTAATGAACTTTCAGATTCCATAAAAGGCTAGGTGAGAACAATCAGCTTTACAAGAACGGCTACTCCATGGAGTGTGTTAGATTATACGCAGTTAGAAAATTAATTTCCTTTGCTACGTGAGATGTATCTTAATTATGATCACAAAAGGAAATACCGCTATAATTAAATGTAAGAAATATTATTCATAGCGCCCAGTAATTTAAGTTCCACAACCTAAGTGTTACCTTCCATCCGTCTGCATTATTCAATTAAATTCATTAGAAAATCTGTTCATCAGTGCATCGTTTCAATGTACAGATTACACGTTACATGAAGTTACCGGAACGCCTCACACAACATATGTAAATTTTTTGAATATTTAAAAGAACTCACTTGTTGGATTTGTCATCATGTTTAATGACAAGCAAATGTTCCCACATAAATATGATAATTCCTTTACACTTACGCTGTAAGCTGGTGCTTAATGCCTCCATCATTTGGGTAAACATGGCCCTGATGTTGGGGTTACCAAGCACCCCTCGAAACGTCGGTAAACTTATACCAGACTAAAAGGCGCAACATCGCAGTTCCTCTCTCCAAATGGGACCTTCCGTATCACCAATTTTTTGTCTTATAACGGACAAGACGTTTCTCTGATTTAATCACTTCAAAACCCCTTGAAACTCATCTAAATAATATTTAAGAATTCAGTTCGTACCGCTAAGAAAACACCACACGTTACCATTTCAAAGATCAAATCGTTAATACCGTTTGAGAAAAATATCGCTATTTGCAGTGATGAACTTACGAAACTCACAAACACAAAACGCAGAGGTACTAATTATAATAATAATTATTATTACAGTAGGTGGTATATATAGTAACCACTTGGCTTGAAAGGGTTAAAATCAGAAGCTGCATGTGAGCCGGATAAGAAAGCACAAATGTGTGAATAATGGCCGTTGGATAGTTCAAACGTGTTGTTGCAGACCGCCATTTGCAATTCAGCCAACCAAGCCCAGGGCTATGAGTGGAATATGATGTTTTGTGTTTGTTGTGATACGGAACTTGTAATTTCCAGCTGAAAATTGCTTACGAAATATACTCATACAATTGGTTTAAGTTCTGTGCGTATATGGATACCTGTAAACTTTGTTGTAAAATGCTGCAGCTGCATATTTTAAACAAATCGGATTTACAGGTCGAGTCTGCTCTACGCAGGCAGGAAACCCAGCACAGCACACTAAAAAAGGGCCAATTTGCATATGGTTATGTTATGTGTTATAAAATTATGAGTTACGAATACCAAAATCTGTATCATTTCACATAATAATCTAGGTTAAATTAAATGTTAAGAACTTTGACGTATTTTATAGAGTATTATCACTTGAAAAATTAATTTGTTTCAGTTCTTATTTTATGCGTTCATGTGTCACATGAGATGCAGATCACAGTATAAAAATGTAAAATGAAATGCACAAGTACATCCCTATAAAATTATTGGAGTAATAGTGAAATATATTATGTATCTGTCGTGAATTTTAATTGCATGACATGTTGGTGGAAACAATTGTATCACATTTATTTCTGCGTAAATTTTAAATGAGTACTCATCGCCATGATGATGGAGGTAGCATTAACCTCTGAAACGTCGGTATACCAGATTACACGGCGTAATAACCCAGAAGACAGCAATCTACAGACTCACCGCCTTGAGAACCTCAAATCTTACATTCGGATATTCTCTTTTAATTTTAATTTGCGGTGTATTAGTAATTTACACGATTAGGAGTATGTAAACCGACAATTGCTATAAAGGAAATATTAAGTTAATTTAAAGTCCTTGCTCAAAAACGTTTATGCTTATCAGTTGCAGGTTTCAACGTGCTGATGAACTCTTTCTTCTTTTATTAGTGAGAGCTGGCAGAAAATTCTCAATCAGAACCCATATTCACAATCAACAATAACAACAATAGTAGTAATTTAAACGCATTTTAATTAGCCTAACTATTTTCGCGGGTGTAATAAATATGTAGAATCACGTAGAAATGGTATATGCTAAAACGAAAACCACGTGCGTCTGGTAATACTCACCACTGATATCTTATGTGGTTGTTAAAGAAACATTTGTGATGCGCACACACGAATGTGTTTAAATGTTGTTTTTTTTCAAATTTATAAGAACATAACGAAGGTCCTCTATATGTGCAAATGAATTATTTATGGTTGGTTCATCTTTTAATTCATGAACTGTAGGAAACTGAATTGTGTAAAAATTGTAAATATCACTTTATAATTCGGTAAGTACGGATTTAATTAAAACTTCTTGTCACCAGGAGGAGCTTAGGATACCCCGTAAATTCTGGATTAAAAGTTTTACTGCCATGCATACGGCTTATAGCAGAGAAATTATATTATATAACAGTATCATCTGTATTCATATTTATAAATTCTCCTAAATATTGCGTAAGGTCGTCACTACGTAATGCAAATGAATTTATGTACTGTGAACGTGTTGGGTTGAATTACTAAAAGTAATCAGAAACTCTTTATACTTAGCGCCTACAGAAGACAAAAGTGATACGTCACGATGTATTAATTCTCTTGCGTAATTCTAATATAAGGTCCTTTGGAAATTTTAAAGGTTTGCGATTAAATCCTGTTATCTTATTGTGTCTTTGCCTTGATTCTCACTCTAAATTAGAAGAGGATTATCATGGATTACCACCCAAGTGAAATTATAACAGGTGGACCTAAATGCTGAAATAGAATAAAAGGGTAATTTACATGCCAATGCTGACGACGTTAGCTTGACTTGGGCTTACAAATATAATAATATATTTATAGTTAAATATAGTAGGAATGGAAAGGTTTTTGTAAAAAAACAAACAAAAAAAAACACAAATAATGTGTTCAGTAAATGAATTCTTTGCTGGTTTACATACCCACTGGCCTTAATGCCAATTTATTGGAGAAATAATGTATTGTATTATAGCTAATTGTAGGCCACTGCAGTTATCGTACCATAGAAATCATAATTATTTAATGAATTCAGTAACTAATTCCATGAAACAGATTTCATCTTGAGAGTACGATCAAATAATCAAGAAATCTGCACCCATAAGTGATCGGGGAAGTTTTTACCATATATACAAAAGCCTACACCTGACCCGTAAAATGAGCTAAATGATTTCAAACCACACAACCACCCTTTTTCTCAAATGCCCATTTTAATATTATCCTCCCATCTACTGCTAGGTATTTCGAATGGACTCTCCCTTCAGGCATTCTACCAAACTTTACTTTCCAGAAACATTTTATGTCGACCTATCAATGTCAAATATAATTGACATCCGGCAAGTAATTACGAAGATAAATCTTTAAATGCTCCATTGTGCTTCTATTTTACGTGCTTGGTATTAAGAAAGTATTAAAGCTGAATTTTCATCCGAGAAGTTGCTTCCAGACAACGCAAAACAGCCGTCCAGATGCAAACAACTTGTTGTGTGCGCGTGACGTCACAATTCTAGGAAATCGATAGCGATTCTAGTTGTAATTGAAAACGCATTTGACTACGGACTCGACTGCACAACTTGAACTGCTATCTAGAACTGAAACCTGAGATAAATGTTTTGTGCAAGGTGTGGCCAAAACCTTCAACGCGACCGTGGCGAGCCGCTAGTAACGGTCGCACATGCGCCAAGTAGTTCTGTACCCCTACACGGCAGAAGGAGATAAAGCGGCTGATAGAACCTGCGAAACACTAGTAATTATCAAGAGACAAAACATGCAAATTTCACTACACTCCGGTTTCGCTGTTGAACTGTCCCCTCCCCCCGAAGCTCAATTACGGACGAAATCATATTAGGTGGAAAGGTGTGCCCATCAGGCAGCCCGCAAAGCACAGTTATATTTGTCGCAAGATATATCCGAGCCACGCTGATCGTTACAAAAAAAAACAATCTGGTGGCCAAAAATCACTGGTAGGAAGGCGCAAAAGGCTTCTTACTTTCTAATCTTACTGTGACGTAACAGGCTCGCAGATATTTCCCATTCAGTATGAAATCCCACCTCCGCAAATCAGTCTGCTTCAATTTCTCTCTCTCTCCCTCATCGTAATTCTAGAAATCTTGTTACCTGGCTCTGCTATTTTTACATCATCTTAGGTGAGTTTCGTAAATAAAATTACAAAAACGGTCACGGCTAAATCTGTGTAACAAATTTCCATATAATTGACTATATAAGGCAGTATTGTAATTCTGGTTTTATTTCGTATATTTTAAGATAGTAGAACTTGTGGACGAATGAGAGATGCATACAAAAACTTTGGTTTCTAAGCCTGAAGTGAAGAGACCACTCAGGAGACTTAAGCGTTGATTCGAGTATAATATTAAAATGGATCTTGGGAAAAGTTTTGTGGTGTGAACTGAATACTTTAATGAAACTTCGGATCCCAAAAAAAGGGAGAGGAGTTATTGACAAGCTGGGCGACTATCAGCTTCACAGGAAAGACTCTGCTCTATAGAGTTAGCTGTTTTTTTTATGAAACGACCATACGTAACCACTTCTATATGTATCTTTGTTAACATTTTGAAAGGTTTTGATTAAACTCGATCAGGGTACTCGAGTGATAAGAATGTTATGTTTAAGTGCATCCGCAAGAATTCATATTCGAGGGCGGTTTACTTTAGAACTGTTAAATACATTTTGGTCGTTTATCGGAGTGTATTTTTCCGAGGGAGAATATCTACAATGAAAGTTGTATTCATAAACTATGCCTTTTATGCCCGAAGTTGTGGGAAGTATAAATATTCGGCGTGAAATATTCCGAGTCGCCATTAACTTCGGCTTGTTGGTTCAACGACTTGTCTATATTACCTTAATAAACAGTCAGCCATTTGCCACGCTGTTTAAGTTCACTGTCTCACGCCAGTTAAACTTCATCTATCCTTCTTATTATCTATATTAATTTATTCTCTCTTTCAATGTAGTCTTTTTCTTATTGTCTTCTATTCTTTCTCCCGTTCTTATTTATTAGCTCATTTCTTCCTTTTAATGCAGGTTATAAACTACGTTTGCTACATAACGTGCGTTAGCTGATATTTGTATTCACTGCGTTTTACTGCGTAAGTTGTGGTGCATGGTTAACAGCTAAAGACGATGCACTTCACGCTTTCCTGTAAAGCAGTGGTCCCCAACCTTTTTGAGCCTACGGACACATTTGAGAGTTTATAAGATCGTGGCGGTCACCAACCAATTAACAAAGCCAAATTTTCTTTTCTCTGGACAAATAAGAAATGGACACCAAATAATACACAAAACAACACGACGGTTAATGATACAATAAACTATGCTATCAAAAACACATAGTTTTATAAGTACAATTATTATTACTCAAGTGGGAAGTTAGTGTGATGTTTGGCACTGCATTTCATCGGCCAGTTTTTCAAATTTGGGAATGTAGGATGATGTTACTGCTCGCAAACAATCATCAAAATGGGCGTCAGTCGAGATCTGTGCTTTGATTTTATAATGTTCATGGTTGAACGGCCTTCATTATTCAGTATAACCTCTTTCCGTATCAACGCGGGCACCCAAAAAAAGCCTTCGCGGGCGCCGCGTTGGGGACCACTGCTGTATAGTATACCTCTACAAAGTTCAATGTTATCTGCATGACAGCGCTATAGTCAGTGTTTACATATGAAATGTAATGGTGGGTTCACTAGTTCCGTCTGTGGCCACATAACCATTGGCCTTGGTCGCGATATAACAAAGCAGATACTGACTCAGTGTCTCTGTGCTTGACATGATTCTTTTGTGATGCCGTTAATAACGTTTCTATTTCACAATGTGGCTCACAAAGTTTAATGTCGCTTCTGTCATGAGCGCAATTAAGTGTTTCTGGCCGTGCTACGTCACAGAAGTTTCTAAATGTTTAAAGTACACACTCACTTAACACTGAACTTCGACTTGGAGTATTTTCTTACAAGGCACTTGTTTCATCGTGGAGCGAGGCTGTAACTTAACAGCATAGAACAGAAAGTCACGTCTCTAAATTTCTATGTCATAGGGGAAATTCCCTTAAGCGTTTATCTATTGTGTTAAGGTTTTGCGTTAAGTTAAATCCAAACATGTTAGGATGGTAATGTCATGCTTGATTATATTCAACTACACAACAGATGTTTCTTGTAGAGACACTGGTTTTGTGATCTATATATATTGGGTATTTTAGAACATCTCTAAAAACTTTAAATTATTTCACTGTACTTAAAACACACTTGACAGATGTCAGAAAATACGTCTTCTTACGTCGTCAGCATCTGGCAGTAAATGTAACTGAGATCTTCACAGCTTAGTGAAGATCTTCAAATCATAAAACAATGGCGTGTCTTACTGAGGAAAATTGTAATCTACAAGAAAAGGTTAATGTGACCCACAGGTCTGGAAGAGTTTGAGAACCCTTGGTTTAGACATGGAGAATACTATTATAGTGATGACAATGATAAAATTAATTTCATGGAGAGAATCCTTCTTGAAAGGCTGATTGCCTTCGAGCTTAATCCGAAGCTACACTTTCGTATTCAGAAGAGTCCGTAGCTGACAACTGTCCTGAGACAGATGAACCTAGTCTACACCCTCGCATCCAACTTCATTAAAACACTTTTTCCGTATCAAACTTTTGTCTACGTCTGGGTCTTTCGAGTAACTCTTCCCTCAGGCTTTCGAACAAAATAATTTTGTATATGTTTTAATCTCCCCCATGCATGACTTAGGCACTGACAATCTGTCGCTCAAAATATTGATAATACTAAGAAGAGTGATTTATTTTTTAGGTGTAAATTGCTTCTGATATTGAGATGATATTGTGTTAATATTGGTAGAGAAATAGGATTGCATAAATTTAATTTTAGGGCTAGAAAAAGAAATCTCTTTTATTTGAGTTAATTTATTTAAAATTTTTAGAGAATATAATAATAGTAATATTTTCAGCAGTCACAAATTTCCCTGAGACTTTTATAAATCCTGTACATTTTATTTTAAGTTCTTAAAATGTTAGGCACCTGACATTGTTAATCTATGTCGTCTAGTTTACCTAAATTTAAATTAAGGCAATAAATGTTACCTTTCTATCAAAATAAATTTTATAACATTGTCACCCGTGGCATCACGTATGTAGTGACGAAATAGCACTGAAAAATTATGAAACATCTATATTTTCCTATGAGAAACACTTAATAATATAGAATAATTTCCACAATATGTTCTTTACATAAAAAACTGACATCTGGGTAAAATATTATTAAAATTCGCCGTAAAAGTTCCTTTCATTAATGGCGTCACATAATTTATGTTTTGGCAAGTTTTCCCTTTTATTAAGACATGGTGGAAACACCGTACAAAAGAAATCTCAGTTTACAGCGAAAGGGTCAAACATTTTAAAAGCAAAGAGCTACTCTAAAGTACAAACACTTTTGCATTTCCGCTGTGTGTCTTACGTACGGTTCAAGGCTTTTGCAAAGTAAAAAATAAAGCAAGAAAACGTTGTAATGATGTAAAGAGGAATGAGGATGTCAACACATCACAGTTCTATCCAGGGAACTTTATAATTATGTCACACCTTTCAAAATAAACTGAAACTTTTACCCTATCCATTACTGACTACCATTTTCACAGTGAAATTAGTAATGAACTAACCCTAAGAAAGAAATTCTACTGTCGACGTATCCCTTCTACACGTTCTTCGTCTCTCTTCTTTATCACTCACAGTTTCCGTATTAGTCTGTTTCCTTGTATTATACGTAAGAGCCGACACCTCACATACAATCTATTTGTTGGAATATTAACTGCTGTTGCTTGATATAATTGGCCCCTACAAATCTGGTGATGCTCAGGGGTCAGTAGAATTCATATAACCACGCGACTTATTGACTATAAATATATTTTATTTATTTATTTTATTTAGTGTTCTGTCTGACGACAGGTCCATATGAACAGGATCCTTCCATCCTTCTCTCGGACTGGGACCTGTTCATATACGTTCTTGGCAGATGAGCCAGAAGTGGTTTGCCATTGCCTTCTTCTGTGTGTGAATGAAGTAATTGTTGGGATGCCACGGAGAAACCGGGGAAGCCCCCGGAGGAAAACTCCGTGTTGCCTAGACCACGGCCTTGCCCAACACAAGTTATAAATTCGGGCACCGCCGGGAATCGAACCCGAGACCCCAGGATTACAAGGCCAGCGTTCTAACCGCTAGACCTCCGTGGCTATGACTATAAATATATTTGTCAAAAAATTAATAATTTCTATAGGGTACCCAAAACTGTGCCCTTTCCCTTGAAAAATATAACTAGCATTAACAATATAAGAATAAGTATATTTCGCTATAAAATGAGTTCATAATAATCTCTCAATGAGCCTCTGACGCACTGCATGTAAAGGTTGCGATGGTCACAGGTTGCCAACTCGTGGTCCTTTACCGAACTGTAAGCAGAAGGCGTTACTCACCCGCAATAAATGTGCAAGTACAGTTTTAAAATGTCTGTGTTCAGGGTAGTTGCGCCGTGTAGTCTGATAGAAGTTCATCGACGTTTCGAAGATGCTTGCTGCCTCCATCATTAGGGCGACAACGTAGACAACACGGCATAACCCAGAGGATAGTAGTCTTGATACTTACCGCCGTGAGAACTTAAAATTTCACCAAGTACATTTGCACTGACCGAGATTTCCGTTCCATTCTTTCTGTCCCCCTTTGCCATTTAGAACAGAAAGTAGGTGCCTGACAGCGTTTTTACGAATTTATTATTCAAGTGTAATTTGACGTGTACACAAACACATTAATGTCAGCTTCAGTCTATGTGTCTACCATTTGCATTACACGAAAGGCAGAAATGTTAGAGCCTGAATAGGTGAAATGAGTTAATTTATTTGCAAAAATTAATGTGCCACTAGATGACTCGAGGCTTGCAGAATAATTTAATTAGACAATGTAATGTGATTTCATTACTAAACATATTTCTTTTTGTATGGTACTTTAACATCGAGCAGCCACGGTGGTCTAGCGGTTAGAACGCTGACCTTGTAATCCTGGGGTCTCGGGTTCGATTCCCGGCGGTGCCCGAATTTATAACTTGTGTTGGGCAAGGCCGTGGTCTAGGCAACACGGAGTTTTCTCCGTGGCATCCCAACAATTACTCCATTCACACACAGAAGAAGGCAATGGTAAACCACTTCTGGATCATCTGCCAAGAACGTATATGAACAGGTCACAGTCCGAGAAAAGGATGGAAGGATCCTGTTCATATGGACCTGTCGTCAGACAGAACACTAAATAATAATACTTTAACATTGACATTAACATTACAATACTAGTCTTATTACAAACAAAAATACCTTTCAATTATTGATATACTTTCTCCTAGAAGTATTTTTAATATTTTGTGATCATTAGTTATGATTTGCTTTCTCCGTGCTATTATTAATACTGTTTTCTGGTTCGAGGAAGTGTCAAAATAGAACGTAGTACGAGATGAGGAATACGTCTTAACTCTGCTCGCTACTCAAGAACAATGGACAGCTCTTCGTTCTGGCACAGAACGCAAACTCCCTCACGAGGTATAAATTACAAAATGGTGTGAAATGAAATTACATCCTTACCTCAGTTTAAGTTCTAACTTGTCATAATGAAATTTGTGCACTCTACGTGAGACATGAAGTCTGCGCTGAATCTCCATCAAGAACATGTCATAAAGATGGCGAGTGTGACTCCAAATTAACTGCCCCACAACAGATCTCCGCTCTTTTTTTATGATCGGTGAAAAATTGAAGTAAAAGATTATACGTGGTGTCTCTTAACTTCTACATTCTTCCAACGACACAGTGCTGTACAGGAGGTCAGCTAGTTAGAACTTCCGTTTCAAAGGCTAGAACCTAATTGTATGACTTGAGGTTTTCACAACGATGAGTATGAAGATTTCTGTCTTCTGGGTTGTTGGTAGATGTTTCAGAGGCGATACTGCCTCCATCATCAGGGCTTTCTTATTGTTTCCTTCTTTTATTTTCCCTTATATAGTCGATGGTAACTCTTCTGTGTGAGAATGCAATATAAGAAACCATACAGTAAACGACGACCGCCACGGTGGTCTAGCTATTAGAACGCTGGCCTTGTAATCCTGGGGTCTCGGGTTCGATTCCCGGCGGTGCCCAAATTTATAACTTGTGTTGGGCAAGGCAGTGGTCTAGGCAACACGGAGTTTTCCTCCGTGGCATCCCAACAATTACTCCATTCACACACAGAAGAAGGCAATGGCAAACCACTCTTGGATCATCTGCCAAGAACGTATATGAACAGGTCCCAGTCCGAGAAAAGGATGGAAGGATCCTGTTCATATGGACCTGTCGTCAGACAGAACACTAAATAAATATACAGTAAACGAAGTATTATGGTTCAACGTCTGAATGAGAATATAGTATGATAAACTCTTATCATATATGACGTTTGTAGTCTGCAAGTCCATTTACCTTACCTCAATGTCGTATTAGTTAGGGAAGAATATGAGCCATAATTTTTACCACAATTTGAGCTGGGAACATTATCACCTTGCACAGATACTGAACGCTTTTAGCGAACAAACTTATAGCCAAAGAATATTTCACCAGAGATTTAATCGAATTTGCAACGCTTATCCTAAAATTCTCACATTTTCTTATACATTGTACTGTTCGGTAAAAGATTTAATCCTTTCAGATTCTAAATTTGTCTAAATAATATAAATTAATTTCATTCCTCAAATGAAACATAACGCCTCGCCATTAAAAAGATCAGGTGGTTATCCACTTTTAATCTTTCCTTCAGTTAATTCAGTTTGTATATAGCGGATGTTTCATATACGTTTGTGCATTTTAGATGACAAATTTACATACATTATAGCCTTGCTCACATTGTATGCAGTCCACGATAGATCGATACGTTATTTATTTTAACATTCTTTCAGACGTCACTGGAAAATAATGAGAAACATACCAAATACATGCGGATAACAGTTGCGGATAAGGAAATGGGTCATTTTAAGGCGACACGTGTTCAACGCTCCTGAAAGTGCATTGAAGAGCTACGATATGAACGTGCGCACATTTCCTATCGACCAAGTTCAATCCGAGACTAGCAGGACTCCAATAGATCCACCTGCGATATCAGCAGATCTCAAATAACATTGCTTTACTATACAGAAAGATACTTGAGCTAAAGACACCAGACTTTCAACAACAGAATAAGTTTTTTACATCGATGGTAACCAAATGTTGTAGATACATTCCTCAATCGTTATGAAACTGCGTCCTAAGTGCTGTTTCTGTCCAAAGATTCTATGTCAGAACTGAGCGCAATAGTCCAAATTGAGATGCTGCAATATGTACACTTGATGACTGCAATTGCAATTGCGAATCTCGCCTTTGAGAACGTCGACTATGTGAGGCTTATTCATGTGGAATTTTCTCGTCAGTGGGTCCTAGAGGAAAGCATGTGCAAAGAGAAATTGTCTATCAGAGGTATTTTCAGATAACCCGCTCTTCCCCAAAGAACTGGAGTCTCATGTTGCGTTTGGAAACAGTGGCGCAGTTTTACAATGCAAGAGATAAAGAAATAATTTGAACCAATAATAGCAATGTTCTCCAGGAACAATACCGACAAGACGCCTTCTAATATCGCAGCACAGGAGGAAACCATTCCAACACAAAATTGTGTAGACTGCGGTGGAGTTACGTTTTTATGCAGCCGGTAGACTACGTCTCCTGTACGCCAAGCGCGTTTGTGCACCAGTCACTTGCAACTGTACACGGAGAGATCGATACGTGCTGTTCTAAGTACGTAGCCTACAAAGAAATTCAATTAAACTCCAACATGCGACGGACAGCAATTCAATTTTTATTCTATCTGTCGGAAGACTGGTTAAGAACTGGGCTTTGGTACTAGTGTGTCATGGTCTTTTCATTATTTCACCACTGCTTTTCAGTTATACTTTAAAATGCCTCGTTAGGTAAGTCCAAGGAAGTCATTAGTAACTACTGGAATTCGATGGGACGTACGTTTCTGCCTATTATCATGAGTAATAGCTTCATTATGCAGTATCATGTATCTCATAGTTTTGAGCATAACATGCGCTGGTATTACCGTGTGAAAGAAATTAACATCTCCAAAATCCAACCCTTGGCGTCCATGTCGCGGAGGGGGTTACGTCTTTGGATGGCGGACAGCGCTTTGATCTACCGAAGCCAAGGTGCGCAATGGCACTGAGATGGTGATAGCAGCGTAGCTAACAATCCTTTCGGGGCACAGGGCAAGAATCCGTATGAGTCTTTGTAGGTGGTAATTGTTTGTTTCCCGTTTGCAGTGGGAGACAAACAAAGGAGCTCTCTGACACATCTGTGAGTCGGTGGCTCTCAGTGGGGAGCCATAAGTTCTGGCATTCCATAACAGACAGAGACGAAGCGCTTCAGACGTGTGGACAGAGGTGACTACTACAACATATATAGACTTCAAGGTACGTAGGATTTTTTCTGGGAAAGACCGACTTGTCTGCAAGTACCAGGAGGACGCTTAAGAAAGCTGGAGAGAACAAAAGTAATTCTTGAGGCTAAATCAGCACTATCCAAGTCCACGGAGGACCTGGCTTAAAGAGCCCAGGTCTGAAGGCAACTCTGTAATTAAACAGGTCAACGATGACAAATGGCCCTGGAACACTACGAGGTCAGATACACAGAGACACCTTGACCAACGAAATAGATACAGCCTCACATTCCCCGTGTGATTCTGAGGCTTCATGAAAGCATATGACTGTCACAAGACCAGTCTTTCTGAGATAACGTATTGATGCGGGAATACTAGCGGATAAAAAGATAATTGGGTTGCACAAAAGATCAGGGTCGGTTCGGCACCCATCCCACCACCATTCACTCATAGAAAATGTAGAAACATGATGTTGGATTAGTTACTAATTGCATAACGTCGGTTCTAAATTTATTCAAAATTTTATCGGTATCACATGAAAATAATATGACCTCAGAAGTGAAGAAATGAGGAAATGATTGGAAAAATATTTACTAGATCCAACTTACTTCGTACCCAAGACGATTCGTAATGAATATTTTGCGTTGCTGTCATATACGATAACCGGTATAAAGAATGTGGGAAAATACTTGTTTCTGTTATGAAGTTATATTTGCATTCAACCAAAACTTTGTTCAGGAGCCCGTAACTAATATGAAATAGAGAAGATTTCTCAGAATCGTATTTTAGTTTATATTTTTCAGATCAAATGTAGAGTGGCTTCTGTTCGGATTTCCATCTTTATGTGGTTTGGTTATCAGACTATATTGGAATTGTCATCTTGGGTATGGTTGTTATAATAAAGTGATTAAAGACAACGGAGCACTCGCTTTAGAAACCATTTGTGACAGCTGACAGTCGCTTTCATGTTCCCAAGAATTCAAGATGATCACTGAAATAAATCTTGACTTGGTTTCTGCTGAAGCTTTCTTACACTGTGATTTGTATTACTTCATTGTTTGTGTTGTGAACACAAATGTGACACTTTACAATATAAGGTGCTCTCTTACTTGGAATTATATAAACTCTGTGGAGTCGAAATATGTTTCCAGTTACCTCTCTGATAACAACGATGAAACATTACTAACGAAGTGAGTAGCTGTTACATGTATTTCTCTTTTCTTGTTATAACATGGACGTTACGCGAAGAAACCAGCACTTGTAATTTCCGTTATAAGCAACGTCGTAGATAGCACGAAATGTACAAAAAGAGTAATTATATTAACTATCTATATTCATGCCATCTGTCGGGGAACGAACCGTGAACCTGTCTGTCCTGATCCTATGTCTGGCAACATTATATGGTGTGCCTACAGATAATAACCAACAGCGTTTTGTCAGGTATAAGACAAATAATTCACTTCGTTGTAATGTGTGTAATTGTTGACTTTAATACTTTTGTTCATTCTAAACTTGGATGAAGGAAGTTATAGCGAAAACGTTGGTACCAAACTACAAGTTTGTACGGCGTAAAGTCTCAAGAGTACTACAGAGTCCTACAGTGAACGGAAGAAGCAGAGTCAGAACCGGACACTGACACACCACGTCCCTGACAGACGCGGTCTCTGTAACACCCAGTCCCTGGAAGTTCTACATCTGCTTCGACCGGTCACAGTCGTACTCAGTCTCTGCTAGACTCGGTCTCTGCTTCACACGGTCTCTACTTTTCTCGTTCTCTGCCGGATACGTTCCCCACCACCGCTGTTCATTAACGGACCAGTTCTTTATAGAGAAGTGCATTCAGAGACCGAGCCATACAGAGACGGGATGTTGCAGAGACAGTGTACGGCAGACACTGTAATATCAGGGAACTGGTGTGGCGAATTTTGAAAAAGATGTTCAAATATTTCATAATTGTTTAAAAATCAAAATATGATGGAAATTGTGCAAAGAGCGCACAAAACAATAAAATTCTTGAAAAACATCTACTAATAGATATTTTTTGAAAACTTTTAAAAAAATTTAATTTTGTGAACTTTTTAGACAATTTCCAGAAACTTTTTATTTTTCGAAATTTTGAAAAATTTCTACAATTTTTCAAAATTTTGAATACGCGAATCGTACCAGAAGCATTCACTGATACCCACGGTCTCTGCCCGCCTCGGTCTCTGCCGGATTCGATCTCTACAACAACCAGTCCAGTCTCAACTAGACAATGCCTGTGCTTCTTCGGTTCTCTATACTATAGAGAACCGAAGAAGCACCTTGTTCCAGAGACTGAGTCCTATAGTCTATAGGACTCAATCTCTGGAACAAGGTGTCCCTGCTAGACTCGGTTTCTGTTTCACACAGTCTCCGCTTCTCTCGATCTCTGCCAGACACGTTCCTTGCCTCACCCGGTAACTAATGAACCACGTAGATTTAGACAGGCTCATTCAGAGACCGAGCCACATAGACCGGTTCGTGAAGAGACCAAGTCCGGCTGAGACCCGGTGTCAGAGAGAACGTACGGATGAGACCGGGTACAGCAGAAATCATATTTTTAGGGAATGTATGGGGACTATATTGAAAAAAATTCAAAAAATTCAAAATATGTAAAAAAAATTAAAAATATTGGAAATTGTCCAAAAGCACACAAAACTATTTTTGAAATATTCCGAATTCAAGATTTTCTCGAAAATTACAAGTTATTTTGTTACATTGGATTTTCACGAGATTTTTAACAATTTCAAAATTTTCAAAAAATTTTGAAAGGGATTCCATCGTCAAAAATTTCAAATGTATAAAAAAATTTGAAAAATCAAAAACTGCAAGAAAACGTCCAAAAAGCGCACAAAACTAAACAATTTTGAAAATATAGAACTTCGAAAATTTTTGGTTTTGTGCTCATTTCAGACAATTTACATGCTCTCTCATGGGCCCAGTCTGTGCCAGTACCTATCAGCCTCACACAGTTTCAACCACATTCGCTCTGTGCTTCACCCAACCTCTGCGGACACGGCCTGTGCCACGCAGGGTCTCTGCTGCACGCGGTCTCTGTGCCTCACCGTCTGTCGAACCAGATCCATGTAGAGACGGTCTGTCTGTGCACCACTCGCCTGTGTTGACAGTGTCTGAACTTGACACAACCTGTGCTTGACACGCGCTGTCACACAGGGCCTCTCCTTGACGCGCTCTGTGATTCAGCCGGTCGCTGTTTGACTCGGTCTCTGCCTCACACGTTCTGTGCTTCACCGTGTGTCGAACTAGGTCCTTGCAGAGACGGCCTGTTCGATGTCGGGGCACAGTATGAACGATTCGTACAGAGAGAGAGGCAGAAACGGGTCGTTCAGAGACAGGGTGCGGCACAGACGGCGTCGTCTAGATACCGCTACTATCAAATACCGATTGGAGAGAATTTTGAGGAAAATTTCAAAATTTTCGAAAAATCAAAAAATAAAGATTAATTTACAAAATGCGCAGAAAACTAAGAAAACTTGAAAAATTCCGACTTAAATTTTTTTTCGGAAATTCCGAAAATTTTTAGTTACTTTCGCTTTTCACGACATTTATAACCAATTATAAATTTTTCATAAAATTTCAATATTTTGAAATTTTATCAAAATTATCGAAAAATCAAAAATGCAGGAAAACGTCCAAAAAGTGCAAAGAATTAAAAAAATTGAAAAATTCGGACTTCGAAAATGTTTTCGAATTTTTTTAAACATTTTGGTTTTGTGCGCTTTTCAGGCAATTTGCATACCTTTTTTGATTTTTCGAAAATTTTTAAAATTATGAAGAATTCCTCCAAACTCTCACCAAGAGATAATTGCCAAACTCGGTGAATGCCTTACCCTGTCGCTGCCGGACTCGGCCTCTATCTCACTCGATTGCTGCTTGCCTCGGTGTCTGCCCCAACCGGCCTCTCGAGGACTCGGTCTGTGCTGGTGGGGGTCTCTGCCTTATGTGTTGTCTGCCGCACCTGGCCTTGTCAGTGATGGCACGTCAGAGACGTGTCATACAGAGACCGAGTCAGGCACAAACCTCATTCGTCAGTGACACAGTATATCAGAAACAGTCGGAGAGAGAATGGATCTGCAAAGCATCAGGTGGGTGGAATTTTTTAAAAATTTCAAAATTTTCAAAAAATCAAGAAATTCTAGAAATTTTTCAAAATTCCCACACCTGACGCCTTGCAGAACGGTTCTCTGACGGACTGTTTCTGATGCACTGTGTCTCTGACGAATACGGTCTGAGCATGTCTCGGTATCTGCACGGACCGGTCCTTGTATGACACAGCTCTGACGTGGCGTCATTAAACAGCTCTGGTGCGGCAGACTACACTTGCGATTTTTCGCGACTTGGGTCTTGCGACTTTTCGCGACTTGGGACTTGCCTCTCTCTGTCTCTGCCAGACTGGGCCTCTATCTCACCTGTTTGCTGCCTGCCTCGGTGTGTGCACCAACCGGCCCCTGCCGGACTCGTTTTCTGCTGGTCAGTGTCAATACTTTACGTGTTGTCTACCGCACCAGAGTTGTTTAGAGACGACAGGTCAGAGTCGTGTCATACAGAGACCGGTCCGTGCAGAGACCGAGACATGCTCAGGCCGCATTCGTCATTGTCACAGTACATCAGAAACAGTCCGACAGACTGGTTCCGCAAGGCATCAAGTGGGGGAATTTTGAAAAATTTGAAAATTTTCAAAAAACCAAAAAATCCTGGAAATTGTCAAAAAAGCGCATAATCCAAGAAAATTGAAAAAATTTCACATTCAAAATATCTTTAAAAATTTTCAATTTTGTTTTTGTTTTGTACGTTTTTCAGACAATTTCCAGCATTTTTTTATTATTCTAATTTTTTTAAATATCACCAAGATATGCCTTCCTTGAGAAGTCGCTTGCCCTAAGTCTTAAGAAGTCGCTTGTCCCAAGTCATGAGAAGTCACTTGTCCCAAGCACTGAGAAATCACTTGTCCCAAGCATTGACAAGTCACTTGTCCCAAGTCTTGAGAAGTCACTTTTTCCAAGCCTTGAGAAGTCACTTGTCCCAAGCATTGAGAAGTCACTTGTCCCAAGCCATTTGCAGCCATTTTTAATTTTTTGAAAATTTCGACAATTTTTGAAAATTTCAATTTTTCCGAAAATTTTCGAAAAATCGAAAAACGTGGGAAATCGCCCAAAAAGCGCACAAAACTAAGAATTTTTGAAAATTTTCAAATTTAATGTTCTTTCGAATTTTCCGAAAATTTTTGGTTTTGTGCGCATTTCAGAGTGTTTGCAGCGTTTTTCGATTTTTCGAAAAATTTAAAATTTTTGAAAATTCCACCACCTCATGCGTCGCTGAACCGGAGTCTCTCGGACTGTTTCTGATGCAAAAGTCACTTGTCCCAAGTCTTGAGAAGTCACTTGTACCAAGTCTTGAGAAGTCACTTGTCCCAAGCCTTGAGAAGTCACTTGTCCCAAGCCTTGAGAAGTCACTTGTCCCAAGCATTGAGAAGTCACTTGTCCCAAGCACTGAGAAGACATTTGTCCCAAGTATTGAGAAGTCACTTGTCCCAAGCCTTGAGAAGTCATTTGTCCCAAGCCTTGAGAAGTCACTTGTCCCAAGCCTTGAGAAGTCACTTGTCCCAAGCCTTGAGAAGTCACCTGTCCCAAGCCTTGAGAAGTCACTTGTCCCAATCCTTGAGAAGTCACTTGTCCCAAGACTTGAGAAGTCACTTTTCCCAAGCCTTGAGAAGTCACTTGTCCCAAGCCTTGAGAAGTCACTTGTCCCAAGCATTGAGAAGACACTTGTCCCAAACATTGAGAAGTCACTTGTCCCAAGCACTGAGAAGTCACTTGTCCCAAGCATTGAGAAGTCACTTGTCCCAAGCCTTGAGAAGTCACTTGTCCCAAGCCTTGAGATGTCACTTGTCCCAAGCCTTGAGAAGTCACTTGTCCCAAGCACTGAGAAGTCACTTGTCCCAAGCATTGAGAAGTCACTTGTCCCAAGCCTTGAGAAGTCACTTGTCCCAAGCCTTGAGAGATCATTTGTCCCAAGCCTTGAGAAGTGACTTGTCCCAAGCCTTCAGAAGTCACTTGTCCCAAGCCTTGAGAAGTCACTTGTCCCAAGCCTTGAGAAGTCACTTGTCCCAAGCCTTGAGGAGTCACCTGTCCCAAGCCTTGAGAAGTCACTTGTCCCAAGCCTTGAGAAGTCACTTGTCCCAAGCCTTGAGGAGTCACCTGTCCCAAGCCTTGAGAAATCACTTGTCCCAAGCTGCGGAGGACGGTTGGCGGGAACAACGAGACAAGAAGCAACAGAGTGAGATAAAGGCTGTCTCCGGCAGAGACAGCATGTGGTATTCACCGAGACTGGCATGCATCACTTGAGACGTTTGAAAAAAATTAATAATTTTCAAAATTTTCGTAAAATCAAAAAATGCTGGAAATTGTCTGAAAAGCGCACAAAAGCAAAATTTTTTGAAAAATTCTGAATTCAAAATTTTTGTCGAAAATTTAGAAAATTTTTAGTTTTCTTCGCGTTTCACGCCATTTCCAGCCATTTATAATTTTTTTAAAATTTCGACAATTTTTGAAAATTTTCAAAGGGGTACCCCTTTGAGAAATTTCAATTTTTCCGAAAATTTTCGAAAAATCGAAAAACGTGGGAAGTCGCCCAAAAAGCGCACAAAACTAAGAATTTTTGAAAATTTTCAACTTTTAATTTTCTTTCGAACTTTCCGAAAATTTTTGGTTTTGTGCGCATTTCAGAGCGTTTGCAGCGTTTTTCGATTTTCCGAAAAATTTAAAATTTTTCAAAATTCCACCACCTCATGCGTCGCGGACCCGGACTCTCTCGGACTGTTTCTGATGCAAAAGTCACTTGTCCCAAGTCTTGAGAAGTCACTTTTCACAAGTCTTGAGATGTCACTTCTCCCAAGTCTTGAGAAGTCACTTGTGCGAAGCTGCGAAGGCCGGTTGGCGGGAACAATGAGGCAAGAAGCAACAGGGTGAGATAGAGGTTGTCTCCGGCAGAGACAGCATGTGGCATTCACAGAGACTGGCATGCATCACTTAAGACGTTTGAAAAAAATTGAAACTTTTCAAAATTTTCTTAAAATCAAAGAAAGCTGGAATTTGTCTGAAAAGAGCACAAAAGCAAAATTTTTTGAAAAATTCTGAATTCAAAATTTTTGTTGAATATTTCGAAAAATTTTAATTTTCTTCGCGTTTCACGCCATTTGCAGCCATTTTTAATTTTTTTAAAATTTCGACAATTTTTGAAAATTTTCAAAGGGGTACCCCTTTGAGAAATTTCAATTTTTCCGAAAATTTTCGAAAAATCAAAAAACGTGGGAAATCGCCCAAAAAGCGCACAAAACTAAGAATTTTTGAAAATTTTCAACTTTTAATTTTCTTTCGAATTTTCCGAAAATTTTTGGTTTTGTGCGCATTTCAGAGCGTTTGCAGCGTTTTTCGATTTTTCGAAAAATTTAAAATTTTTCAAAATTCCACCACCTCATGCGTCGCGGAACCGGACTCCCTCGGACTGTTTCTGATGCAAACGTCACTTGTCCCAAGTCTTGAGAAGTCACTTGTCCCAAGCCTTGAGAAGTCACCTGTCCCAAGCCTTGAGAAGTCATTTGTCCCAAGCCTTGAGAAGTCACTTGTCCCAAGCCTTGAGAAGTCACTTGTCCCAAGCATTGAGAAGACACTTGTCCCAAGCATTGAGAAGTCACTTGTCCCAAGCACTGAGAAGTCACTTGACCCAAGTATTGAGAAGTTACTTGTCCCATGCTTTGAGAAGTCATTTGTCCCAAGCCTTGAGAAGTCACTTGTCCCAAGCCTTGAGAAGTCACTTGTCCCAAGCCTTGAGAAGTTACCTGTCCGAAGCCTTGTCAAGTCACCTGTCCCAAGCATTGAGAAGTCACTTGTCCCAAGCATTGAGAAGTCACTTGTCCCAAGCATTGAGAAGTCACTTGTCCCAAGCCTTGAGTAGTCACTTGTCCCAAGCACTGAGAAGACACCTGTCCCAAGCCTTGAGAAGTCACCTGTCCAAAGCCTTGAGAAGTCACTTGTCCCAAGCCTTGAGAAGTCACTTGTCCCAAGCCTTAAGAAGTCACTTGTCCCAAGCCTTGAGAAGTAACTTGTCCCAAGCCTTGAGAAGTCACTTGTCCCAAGTATTGAGAAGACACTTGTCCCAAGAATTGAGAAGTCACTTGTCCCAAGCCTTGAGAAGTCACCTGTCCCAAGCCTTGAGAAGTCATTTGTCCCAAGCCTTGAGAAGTCACTTGTCCCAAGCCTTGAGAAGTCACTTGTCCCAAGCATTGAGAAGACACTTGTCCCAAGCATTGAGAAGTCACTTGTCCCAAGCACTGAGAAGTCACTTGACCCAAGTATTGAGAAGTCACTTGTCCCATGCCTTGAGAAGTCATTTGTCCCAAGCCTTGAGAGGTCACTTGTCCCAAGCCTTGAGAAGTCACTTGTCCCAAGCCTTGAGAAGTTACCTGTCCGAAGCCTTGTGAAGTCACCTGTCCCAAGCCTTGAGAAGTCACTTGTCCCAAGCCTTGAGAAGTCACTTGTCCCAAGCCTTGAGAAGTCACTTGTCCCAAGCATTGAGAAGTCACTTGTCCCAAGCATTGAGAAGTCACTTGTCCCAAGCCTTGAGTAGTCACTTGTCCCAAGCACTGAGAAGACACCTGTCCCAAGCCTTGAGAAGTCACCTGTCCCAAGCCTTGAGAAGTCACTTGTCCCAAGCCTTGAGAAGTCACTTGTCCCAAGCCTTAAGAAGTCACTTGTCCCAAGCCTTGAGAAGTAACTTGTCCCAAGCCTTGAGAAGTCACTTGTCCCAAGTATTGAGAAGACACTTGTCCCAAGAATTGAGAAGTCACTTGTCCCAAGCACTGAGAAGTCACTTGTCCCAAGCCTTGAGAAGTCACTTGTCCAAAGCCTTGAGAAGTCACTTGTCCCAAGCCTTGAGAAGTCACTTGTCCCAAGTCTTGAGAAGTCACTTGTCACAAGTCTTGAGATGTCACTTGACCCAAGCACTGAGAAGTCACTTGTCCCAAGTATTGAGAAGTAATTTGTCCCAAGCCTTGAGAAGCCATTTGTCCCAAGCCTTGAGAAGTCACTTGTCCCAAGCCTTGAGAAGTCATTTGTCCCAAGCCTTGAGAAATCACCTGTCCCAAGCCTTGAGAAGTCACCTATCCCAAGCCTTGAGAAGTCACTTGTCCCAAGCCTTGAGAAGTCACTAGTCCCAAGCCTTGAGAAGTCACTAGTCCCAAGCCTTGAGAAGTCACTTGTCCCAAGCACTGAGAAGACACCTGTCCCAAGCCTTGAGAAGTCACCTGTCCCAAGCCTTGAGAAGTCACTTGTCCCAAGCCTTGAGAAGTCACTTGTCCCAAGCCTTAAGAAGTCACTTGTCCCAAGCCTTGAGAAGTAACTTGTCCCAAGCCTTGAGAAGTCACTTGTCCCAAGCATTGAGAAGACACTTGTCCCAAGAATTGAGAATTCACTTGTCCCAAGCACTGAGAAGTCACTTGTCCCAAGCATTGAGATGTCACTTGTCCCAAGCAAAGAGAAGTCACTTGTCCCAAGCCTTGAGAAGTCACTTGTCCCAAGTCTTGAGAAGTCACTTGTCCCAAGCCTTGAGAAGTCACTTGTACCAAGCCTTGAGAAGTCACTTGTCCCAAGACTTGAGATGTAAATTGTCCCAAGCCTTGAGAAGTCACTTGTCCCAAGCCTTGAGTAGTCACTTGTCCCAAGCCTTGAGAAGTCACTTGTCCAAAGCCTTGAGAAGTCACTTGCCCCAAGCCTTGAGAATTTACTTATCCCAAGTCTTGAGAAGTCACTTGTCACAAGTCTTGAGAAGTCACTTGTCCCAAGTCTTGAGAAGTCACTTGTCCCAAGCTGCGGAGGCCGGTTGGCGGGAACAACGAGGCAAGAAGCAACAGGGTGAGAAAGAGGCCGTCTCCGGCAGAGACAGCATGTGGCATTCACCGAGACTGGCATGCATCACTTGAGAAGTTTGAAAAATATTGATAATTTTCAAAATTTTCGTAAAATCAAAAAATGCTGGAAATTGTCTGAAGAGCGCACAAAAACAAAAATTTTTGAAAAATTCTGAATTCAAAATTTTTGTCGAAAATTTCGAAAATTTTTAGTTTTCTTCGCGTTTCACGCCATTTGCAGCCATTTTTAATTTTTTTAAAATTTCTACAATTTTTGAAAATTTTCAAAGGAGTACCCCTTTGAGAAATTTCAATTTTTCCGAAAATTTTCGAAAAATCGAAAAACGTGGGAAATCGCCCAAAAAGCGCACAAAACTAAAAATTTTTGAAAATTTTCAACTTTTAATTTTCTTTCAAATTTTCCGAAAATTTTTGGTTTTGTGCGCATTTCAGAGAGTTTGCAGCTTTTTTCGATTTTTCGAAAAATTTAAAATTTTTCAAAATTCCACCACCTCATGCGTCGCATAACCGGACTCTCTCGGACAGTTTCTGATGCAAAAGTCACTTGTCCCAAGTCTTAAGAAGTCACTTGTCCCAAGCCTTGAGAAGTCACCTGTCCCAAGCCTTGAGAAGTCACTTGTCCCAAGCACTGAGAAGTCACTTGTCCCAAGCCTTGAGAAGTCACTTGTCCCAAGCATTGAGAAGACACTTGTCCCAAGCATTGAGAAGTCACTTGTCCCAAGCACTGAGAAGTCACTTGTCCCAAGTATTGACAAGTAATTTGTCCCAAGCCTTGAGAAGTCATTTGTCCCAAGCCTTGAGAAGTCACTTGTCCCAAGCCTTGAGAAGTCATTTGTCCCAAGCCTTGAGAAGTCACCTGTCCGAAGCCTTGAGAAGTCACCTGTCCAAGCCTTGAGAAGTCACTTGTCCCAAGCCTTGAGAAGTCACTAGTCCCAAGCCTTGAGAAGTCACTTGTCCCAAGCCTTGAGAAGTCACTTGTCCCAAGCATTGAGAAGTCACCTGTCCCAAGCCATGAGAAGTCACCTGTCCCAAGCCTTGAGAAGTCACTTGACCCAAGCCTTGAGAAGTCACTTGTCCCAAGCATTGAGAAGTCTCTTGTCCCAAGCCTTGAGAAGTCACTTGTCCCAAGCATTGAGAAGTCACTTGTCCCAAGCATTGAGAAGTCACTTGTCCCAAGCCTTGAGAAGTCACTTGTCCCAAGCCTTGAGAAGTCACATTTCCCAAGCCTTGAGAAGTCACTTGTCCCAAGCCTTGAGAAGTCACTTGTCCCATGCATTGAGAAGTCACTTGTCCCAAGAATTGAGAAGTCACTTGTCCCAAGCACTGAGAAGTCACTTGTCCCAAGCATTGAGAAGTCACTTGTCCCAAGGACTGAGAAGTCACTTGTCCCAAGCCTTGAGAAGTCACTTGTCCCAAGTCTTGAGAAGTCACTTGTCCCAAGCCTTGAGAAGTCACTTGTCCCAAGCCTTGAGAAGTCACTTGTACCAAGCCTTGATAAGTCACTTGTCCCAAGCCTTGAGAATTCACTTGTCCAAAGCCTTGAGAAGTCACTTGTGCCAAGCCTTGAGAAGTCACTTGTCAAAAGCCTTGAGAAGTCACTTGTTCCAAGCCTTGAGAAGTCACTTGTCCCAAGTCTTGAGAAGTCACTTGTCACAAGTCTTGAGATGTCACTTCTCCCAAGTCTTGAGAAGTCACTTGTGCGAAGCTGCGGAGGCCGGTTGGCGGGAACAATGAGGCAAGAAGCAGCAGGGTGAGATAGAGGTTGTCTCCGGCAGAGACAGCATGTGGCATTCACAGAGACTGGCATGCATCACTTAAGACGTTTGAAAAAAATTGAAACTTTTCAAAATTTTCTTAAAATCAAAAAGAGCTGGAATTTGTCTGAAAAGAGCACAAAAGCAAAATTTTTTGAAAAATTCTGAATTCAAAATTTTTGTTGAATATTTCGAAAAATTTTAATTTTCTTCGCGTTTCACGCCATTTGCAGCCATTTTTAATTTTTTTAAAATTTCGACAATTTTTGAAAATTTTCAAAGGGGTACCCCTTTGAGAAGTTTCAATTTTTCCGAAAATTTTCGAAAAATCGAAAAACGTGGGAAATCGCCCAAAAAGCGCACAAAACTAAGAATTTTTGAAAATTTTCAACTTTTAATTTTCTTTCGAATTTTCCGAAAATTTTTGGTTTTGTGCGCATTTCAGAGCGTTTGCAGCGTTTTTCGATTTTCGAAAAATTTAAAAATTTTCAAAATTCCACCACCTCATGCGTCGCGGAACCGGACTCTCTCGGACTGTTTCTGATGCAAACGTCACTTGTCCCAAGTCTTGAGAAGACACTTGTCCCAAGCCTTGAGAAGTCACCTGTCCCAAGCCTTGAGAAGTCATTTGTCCCAAGCCTTCAGAAGTCACTTGTCCCAAGCCTTGAGAAGTCACTTGTCCCAAGCATTGAGAAGACACTTGTCCCAAGCATTGAGAAGTCACTTGTCCCAAGCACTGAGAAGTCACTTGTCCCAAGTATTGAGAAGTCACTTGTACCAAGGCTTGAGAAGTCATTTGTCCCAAGCCTTGAGAAGTCACTTGTGCCAAGCCTTGAGAAGTCACCTGTCCCAAGCCTTGAGAAGTCACTTGTCCCAAGCCTTGAGAAGTCACTTGTCCCAAGTCTTGAGAAGTCATTTGTTCCAAGCATTGAGAAGACACTTGTCCCAAGCATTGAGAAGTCACTTGTCCCAAGCACTGAGAAGTCATTTGTTCAACTATTGAGAAGTCACTTGTCCCAAGCTTTGAGAAGTCATTTGTCCCAAGCCATGCGAAGTCACTTGTCCCAAGCCTTGAGAAGTCACGTGTCCCAAGCCTTGAGAAGTCACGTGTCCCAAGCCTTGAGAAGTCACCTGTCCCAAGCCTTGAGAAGTCACCTGCCCCAAGCCTTGAGAAGTCACTTGTCCCAAGCCTTGAGAAGTCACTTGTCCCAAGCCTTGAGAAGTCACTTGTCCCAAGCCTTGAGAAGTTACTTGTCCCAAGCATTGAGAAGTCACTTGTCCCAAGCCTTGAGAAGTCACTTGTCCCAAGCCTTGAGAAGACACCTGTCCCAAGCCTTGAGAAGTCACCTGTCCCAAGCCTTGAGAAGTCACTTGTCCCAAGCCTTGAGAAGTCACTTGGTCCAAGCCTTAAGAAGTCACTTGTCCCAAGCCTTGAGATGTCACTTGTCCCAAGCCTTGAGAAGTCACTTGTCCCAAGCATTGAGAAGACACTTGTCCCAAGAATTGAGAAGTCACTTGTCCCAAGCACTGAGAAATCACTTGTCCCAAGCATTGAGAAGTCACTTGTCCCAAGCACTGAGAAGTCACTTGTCCCAAGCCTTGAGAAGTCACTTGTCCCAAGTCTTGAGAAGTCACTTGTCCCAAGCCTTGAGAAGTCACTTGTCCCAAGCCTTGAGAAGTCACTTGTACCAAGCCTTGATAAGTCACTTGTCCCAAGCCTTGAGAATTCACTTGTAACAAGCCTTGAGAAGTCACTTGTGCCAAGCCTTGAGAAGTCACTTGTCAAAAGCCTTGAGAAGTCATTTGTCCCAAGCCTAAAGAAGTCACTTGTCCCAAGCCTTAAGAAGTCACTTGTCCCAAGCCTTGAGATGTCACTTGTCCGAAGCCTTGAGAAGTCACTTGACCCAAGCACTGAGAAGTCACTTGTCCCAAGCCTTGAGAAGTCACTTGTCCCAAGCCTTGTGATGTCACTTGTCCCAAGCCTTGAGAAGTCACTTGTCCTAAGTCTTGAGAAGTCACTTGTTCCAAGCCTTGAGAAGTCACTTGTCCCAAGCATTCAGGAGTCACTTGTCCCAAGCATTGAGAAGTCACTTGTCCCATGCCTTGAGATGTCACTTTTCCCAAGCCTTGAGAAGTCACTTGTCCCAAGCATTGAGAAGTCACTTGTCCCAAGCATTGAGAAGTCACTTGTCCCAAGCCTTGAGAAGTCACTTGTCCCAAGCCTTGAGAAGTCACTTGTCCAAAGCTTTGAGAAGTCACTTGTCCCAAGCCTTGAGAAGTCACTTGTCCCAAGTCTTGAGAAGTCACTTGTCCCAAGCCTTGAGAATTCACTTGTCCCAAGCCTTGAGAAGTCACTTGTCCCAAGCATTGAGAAGACACTTGTCCCAAGCATTGAGAAGTCACTTGTCCCAAGCACTGAGAAGTCACCTGTCCCAAGCATTGAGAAGTCTCTTGTCCCAAGCCTTGAGAGAACATTTGTAACAAGCCTTGAGAAGTCACTTGTCCCAAGCCTTGAGATGTCACTTGTCCCAAGCCTTGAGAAGTCACTTGTCCCAAGTCTTGAGAAGTCACTTGTCCCAAGCCTTGAGAAGTCACTTGTCTCAAGCCTTGAGAAGACACTTGTACCAAGCCTTGAGAAGTCATTTGTCCCAAGCCTTGAGAAGTCACTTGTCCCAAGCCTTGAGAAGTCAATTGTCCCAAGCCTTGAGAAGTCACTTGTCCCGAGCCTTGAGAAGTCACTTGTCCCAAGTCTTGAGAAGTCACTTGTCCCAAGTCTTGAGAAGTCACTTGACACAAGTCATGAGATGTCACTTGTCCCAAGTCTTGAGAAGTCACTTGTACCAAGCTGCGGAGGCCGGATGGCGGGAACAACGAGGCAAGAAGCAACAAAGTGAGATAGAGGCTGTCTCCGGCAGAGACAGCATGTGGCATTCACCGAGACTGGCATGCATCACTTGAGACGTTTGACTTCTCAAGACTTGGGACAAGTGACTTCTCAACGCTTGAGACAAGTGACTTCTCAAGGCTTGGGACAAGTGATTTCTCAAGGCTTGGGACAGGTGACTTCTCAAGGCTTGGGACACGTGACTTCTCAAGGCTTCGGAAAAGTGACTTCTCAAGGCTTGGGACAGGTGACTTATCTAGGCTTGGGACAGGTGACTTCTCAAGGCTTTAAGACAGGTGATTTCTCAAGGCTTGCGACAGGTGAATTTTCAAAGCTTGGGACAGGTGGCTTCTCAAGGCTTCGGACAGGTGACTTCTCAAGGCTTGGGACAGGTGACTTTTCAAGGCTTGGGACAGGTGACTTCTCAAGGCTTGGGACAGGTGACTTCTCAAGGCTTGGGACAGGTGACTTCTCAAGGCTTAGGACAGGTGACTTCTCAAGGCTTGGGACAAGTGACTTCTCAAGGCTTGGGACATGTGACTTCTCAAGGCTTGGAACAAGTGACTTCTCAAGGCTTGGGACAAGTGAATTTTCAAGGCTTGGGACAGGTGACTTCTCAAGGCTTGGGACAGGTGACTTCTCAAGGCTTCGGATAAGTGACTTCACAAGGCTTGGGACAGGTTACTTCTCAAGGCTTGGGACAGGTGACTTCTCAAGGCTTGGGACTGGTGACTTCTCAAGGCGTAAGACAGTTGACTTCTCAAGGCTTGGGACAGGTGACTTTTCAAGGCTTCGGACAGGTGACTTCTCAAGGCTTGGGACAGGTGACTTCTCAAGGCTTGGAACAGTTGACTTCTCAAGGCTTGGGACACGTGACTTCTCAAGGCTTGGGACAGTTGACTTCTCAAGGCTTGGGACAGGTGACTTCTCAAGGCTTGCGACAGGTGACTTCTCAAGGCTTGGGACAAGTGACTTCTCAAGGCTTCAGACAGGTGAATTCTCAAGGCTTGGGACAGGAGACTTCTGAAGGCTTGGGACAGGTGACTTCTAAAGGCTTGGGACAGTTGACTTCTCAAGGCTTGGGACAGGTGACTTCTCAAGGCTTCGGACAGGTGACTTCTCAAGGTTTGGGACAGGTGACTTCTCAAGGCTTGGGAAAGGTGACTTCTCAAGGCTTGGGACAAGTGACTTCTCAAGGCTTGGGACAAGTGACTTCTCAAGACTTGGGACAAGTGACTTCTCAAGGCTTGGGACAAGTGACTTCTCAAGGCTTGGGAAAGGTGACTTCTCAAGGCTTGGGACAAGTGACTTCTCAAGGCTTGGGACAAGTGACTTCTCAAGACTTGGGACAAGTGACTTCTCAAGGCTTGGGACAAGTGACTTCTCAAGGCTTGGCACATGTGACTTCTCAAGGCTTGGAACAAGTGACTTCTCAAGGCTTGGGACAAGTGACTTCTCAAGGCTTGTAACAGGTGACTTCCCAAGGCTTGGGATAAGTGACTTCTCAAGGCTTAGGACAAGTTACTACTAAAGGCTTGGGACAGGTGACTTCTCAAGGCTTGGGACAGTTGACTTCTCAAGGCTTGGGACACGTGACTTCTCAAGGCTTGGGACAAGTGACTTCTCAAGGCTTGGGACAGGTGACTTCTCAAGGCTTAGGACACGTGACTTTTAAAGAACTGTGACAGGTGAATTCTCAAGGCTTGGGACAGGTGACTTCTCAAGGCTTGGGACAGGTGACTTCTCAAGGCTTGGGATAAGTGACTTCTCAAGGCTTGGGACCGGTTACTTCTCAAGGCTTGGGACAGGTGACTTCTCAAGGCTTGGTACAGGTAACTTCTCAAGGCTTGGGAAAGTTGACTTCTCAAGGCTTGGAACAGGTGACTTCTCAAGGCTTGGGACAGGTGAATTCTCAAGGCTTGGGACAGGTGACTTCTCAAGGCTTGGAACAGTTGACTTCTCAAGGCTTGGGACACGTGACTTCTCAAGGCTTGGGACAGGTGACTTCTCAATGCTTGGGACAGGTGACTTCTCAAGGCTTGCGACAGGTGACTTCTCAAGGCTTGGGACAGGTGACTTCTCAAGGCTTTAAGACAGGTGATTTCTCAAGGCTTGCGAGAGGTGAATTTTCAAGGCTTCGGACAGGTGGCTTCTCAAGGCTTGGGACAGGTGACTTCTAAAAGCTTGGGACAGGTTACTTCTCAAGGCTTGGGACAGGTGACTTCTCAAGGCTTCTGACAGGTGACTTCTCGAGGCTTCGGACAGGTGAATTCTCAAGGTTTGGGACAGGTGACTTCTCAAGGCTTGGGAAAGGTGACTTCTCAAGGCTTGGGACAAGTGACTTCTCAAGGCTTGGGACATGTGACTTCTCAAGGCTTGGAACAGGTGACTTCTCAAGGCTTGGAACAGTTGACTTCTCAGGGCTTGGGACACGTGACTTCTCAAGGCTTGGGACAGTTGACTTCTCAAGGCTTGGGACAAGTGACTTATCAAGGCTTGCGACAGGTGATTTCTCAAGGCTTGGGACAAGTGACTTCTCAAGGCTTCAGACAGGTAAGTTCTCAAGGCTTGGGACAGGTGACTTCTCAAGGCTTGGGACATGTGACTTCTCAAGGCTTGGGACAGTTGACTTCTCAAGGCTTGGGACAGGTGACTTCTCAAGGCTTGGGACAAGTGACTTCTCAAGGCTTGAGACAGGTAAATTCTCAAGGCTTGGGACAGGTGACTTCTCAAGGCTTGGGCCATGTGACTTCTCAAGGCTTGGGACAGTTGACTTCTCAAGGCTTGGGACAGGTGACTTCTCATGGCTTGGGACAGGTGACTTCTCAAGTCTTGGGACAGGTGACTTCTCAAGGCTTGGGACAAGTGACTTCTCAAGGCTTGGGACAGGTGACTTATCAAGGCTTGGGACACGTGACTTCTCAAGGCTTGGGACAAGTGAGTTCTCAAGACTTGGGGCAAGTGACTTCTCAAGGCTTGGGACAATGACTTCTCAAGGCTTGGGACAAGCGACTTCTCAATACTTGGGACAAGTGACTTCTCAAGGCTTGGGAAAAGTGACTTCTCAACACTTGGGACAAGAGACTTCTCAAGACTTGGGACAAGTGACTTCTCAAGGCTTGGAACAAGTGACTTCTCAGTGCTTGGCACAAGTGACTTCTCAATGCTTGGGACAAGTGATTTCTCAAGGCTTGGGATAAGTGACTTCTCAAGGCTTGGGACAGGTGACTTCTCATGGCTTGGGACAGGTGATTTCTCAAGGCTTGGTACAGGTGACTTCTAAAGGCTTGGGATAGGTTACTTCTCAAGGCTTGGGACAGGTGACTTCTCAAGGCTTCTGACAGGTGACTTCTCAAGGCTTCGGACAGGTGAATTCTCAAGGTTTGGGACAGGTGACTTCTAAAGGCTTGGGACAGGTGACTACTCAAGGCTTGGGACAGGTGACTACTCAAGGCTTAGGACAGGTGACTCTCAAGGCTTGGGATAGGTGACTTCTCAAGGCTTGGGACAGGTGACTTCTCAAGGCTTGGGACAGGTTACTTCTGAAGGCTTGGGACAGGTGACTTTTCAAGCCTTGGGACAGGTGACTTCTCAAGGCTTGAGACAGATTACTTCTCCAGGCTTGGGACAGGTGACTACTCTAGGCTTGGGACAGGTGACTTCTCCAGGGTTGGGACAGGTGACTTCTCAAGGCTTGGGACAGGTGACTTCTCAAGTCTTCGGACACGTGACTTCTCAAGGCTTGGGACAGGTGACTTCTCAAGGCTTGGGACAGGTGACTTCTCAAGGCTTGGGACAGGTTACTTCTCAAGGCTTGGGACAGGTGACTTCTCAAGGCTTCTGACAGGTGACTTCTGAAGGCTTCGGACAGGTGACTTCTCAAGGTTTGGGACAGGTGACTTCTCAAGGCTTGGGACAAGTGACTTCTCAAGGCTTGAGACAAGTGACTTCTCAAGGCTTGGGACAAGTGACTTCTCAAGGCTTGGGAAAAGTGACTTCTCAAGGCTTGGGACATGTGACTTCTAAAGGCTTGGAACAAGTGACTAATCAAGGCTTGGGACAGGTGACTTCTCAAGGCTTGGGACAGGTGACTTCTCAAGGCTTGGGATAAGTGACTTCTCAATTCTTTTGACAGGTTACTTCTCAAGGCTTGGGACAGGTGACTTCTCAAGGCTTGGGACAGTTGACTTCTCAAGGCTTGTGACAGTTGACTTCTCAAGGCTTGGGACAGGTGACTTCTCAAGGCTTGGGACAGGTGACTTCTCAAGGCTTGGGACACGTGACTTTTCAAGACTTGGGACAGGTGAATTCTCAAGGCTTGGGACAGGTGACTTCTCAAGGCTTGGGACAGGTGACTTCTCAAGGCTTGGGACAGGTGACTTCTAAAGGCTTGGGACAGGTTACTTCTCAAGGCTTGGGACAGGTGACTTCTCAAGGCTTCTGACAAGTGACTTCTCAAGGCTTCGGACAGGTGACTTCTCAAGGCTCGGGAAAGGTGACTTCTCAAGGCTTGGAACAAGTGACTTCTCAAGGCTTGGGACAAGTGACTTCACAAGGCTTGGGACAGGTGACTTCTCAAGGCTTGGGACAGGTGACTTCTCAAGGCTTGGGATAAGTGACTTCTCAAGGCTTGGGACAGGTTACTTCTCAAGGCTTGGGACAGGTGACTTCTCAAGACTTGGGACAGGTGACTTCTCAAGGCTTGGGACAGGTGAATTCTCAAGGCTTGGGACAGGTGACTTCTCAAGGCTTGGGTCAGGTGACTTCTCAAGGCTTGGGACAGGTGACTTCTAAAGGCTTGGGACAGGTGACTTCTCAAGGCTTGGGACAGGTGACTTCTCAAGGCTTGTGCCAGGTGACTCTCAAGGCTTTTGACAGGTGAGTTCTCAAGGCTTGGGACAAGTGACTTCTCAAGGCTTGGGACAGGTGACTTATGAAGGCTAGGGACAGGTGACTTCTCAAGGCTTGGGACAGGTGACTTATCTAGGCTTGGGACAGGTGACTTCTCAAGGCTTTAAGACAGGTGATTTCTCAAGGCTTGCGAGAGGTGAATTTTCAAGGCTTCGGACAGGTGGCTTCTCAAGGCTTGGGACAGGTGACTTCTAAAGGCTTGGGACAGGTTACTTCTCAAGGCTTGGGACAGGTGACTTATCAAGGCTTCTGACAGGTAACTTCTCGAGGCTTTGGACAGGTGAATTCTCAAGGTTTGGGACAGGTGACTTCTCAAGGCTTGGGAAAGGTGACTTCTCAAGGCTTGGGACAAGTGACTTCTCAAGGCTTGGGACATTTGACTTCTCAAGGCTTGAAACAAGTGACTTCTCAAGGCTTGGGACAAGTGACTTCTCAAGGCTTGGGACAGGTGACTTCTCAAGGCTTGGGACATGTGACTTCTCAAAGCTTAAGACAAGTGACTTCTCAAGGCTTGGGACAGGTTACTTCTGAAGGCATGGGACAGGTGACTTCTCAAGGCTTGGGACAGGTGACTTCTCAAGGCTTGAGACAGTTTAATTCTCAAGGCTTGGGACAGGTGACTTCTCAAGGCTTTGGACAGGTGACTTCTCAAGGCTTGGGACAGGTGACTTCTCAAGGCTTAGAACAGTTGACTTCTCAAGGCTTGGGACACGTGACTTCTCAAGGCTTGGGACAGTTGACTTCTCAAGGCTTGGGACAGGTGACTTCTCAAGGCTTGCGACAGGTGATTTTACAAGGCTTGGGGCAAGTGACTTCTCAAGGCTTGAGACAGGTAAATTCTCAAGGCTTGGGACAGGTGACTTCTCAAGGCTTGGGACATGTGACTTCTCAAGGCTTGGTACAGGTGACTTCTAAAGGCTTGGGACAGGTGATTTCTCAAGGCTTGGGACAGGTGACTTCTCAAGTCTTGGGACAGGTGACTTCTCAAGGCTTGGGACAAGTGACTTCTCAAGGCTTGGGACAGGTGACTTCTCAAGGCTTGGGACACGTGACTTCTCAAGGCTTGGGACAAGTGACTTCTCAAGGCTTGGGACAGGTGACTTATCTAGGCTTGGGACAGGTGACTTCTCAAGGCTTTAAGACAGGTGACATCTCAAGGCTTGCGACAGGTGAATTTTCAAGGCTTGGTACAGGTGGCTTCTCAAGGCTTGGGACAGGTGACTTCTCAATGCTTGGGACAGGTGACTTCTCAAGGCTTGGGACAGGTGACTTCTCAAGGCTTGGGACAGGTGATTTCTCAAGGCTTGGGACAGGTGACTTCTCAAGGCTTGGGACAGGTGACTTCTCAAGGCTTGGGACAGGTGACTTCTATAGGCTTGGGACAGGTTACTTCTCAAGGCTTGAGACAGGTGACTTCTCAAGGCTTCTGACAGGTGACTTCTCAAGGCTTCGGACAGGTGACTTCCCAAGGTTTGGGACAGGTGACTTCTCAAAGCTCGGGAAAGGTGACTTCTCAAGGCTTGGGACAAGTGACTTCTCAAGGCTTGGGACAAGTGACTTCTCAAGGCTTGGGACATGTGACTTCTCAAGGCTTGGAACAAGTGACTTCTCAAGGCTTGGGACAAGTGACTTCTCAAGGCTTGGGACAGGTGACTTCTCAAGGCTTGGGACAGGTGACTTCTCAAGGCTTGGGATAAGTGACTTCTCAAGGCTTGGGACAGGTTACTTCTCAAGGCTTGGGACAGGTGACTTCTCAAGGCTTGGGACAGGTGACTTCTCAAGGCTTGGGACAGGTGAATTCTCAAGGCTTGGGACAGGTGACTTCTCAAGGCTTGGGACAGGTGACTTCTCAAGGCTTGGGACAGTTGACTTCTCAAGGCTTGGGACAGGTGACTTCTAAAGGATTGGGACAGGTGACTTCTCAAGGCTTGGGACAGGTGACTTCTCAAGGCTTGGGACAGGTGACTCTCAAGGCTTGTGACAGGTGACTTCTCAAGGCTTGGGACAGGTGACTTCTCAAGGCTTGGGACAAGTGACTTCTCAAGGCTTGGGAAAAGTGACTTCTCAAGGCTTGGGACATGTGACTTCTAAAGGCTTGGAACAAGTGACTTCTCAAGGCTTGGGACAGGTGACTTCTCAAGGCTTGGGACAGGTGACTTCTCAAGGCTTGGGATAAGTGACTTCTCAATTCTTGGGACAGGTTACTTCTCAAGGCTTGGGACAGGTGACTTCTCAAGGCTTGGGACAGTTGACTTCTCAAGGCTTGGGACAGTTGACTTCTCAAGGCTTGGGAAAGGTGACTTCTCAAGGCTTGGGACAGGTGACTTCTCAAGGCTTGGGACACGTGACTTTTCAAGACTTGGGACAGGTGAATTCTCAAGGCTTGGGACAGGTGACTTCTCAAGGCTTGGGACAGGTGACTTCTCAAGGCTTGGGACAGGTGACTTCTAAAGGCTTGGGACAGGTTACTTCTCAAGGTTTGGGACAGGTGACTTCTCAAGGCTTCTGACAAGTGACTTCTCAAGGCTTCGGACAGGTGACTTCTCAAGGCTCGGGAAAGGTGACTTCTCAAGGCTTGGAACAAGTGACTTCTCAAGGCTTGGGACAAGTGACTTCTCAAGGCTTGGGACATGTGACTTCTCAAGGCTTGGAACAAGTGACTTCTCAAGGCTTGGGACAAGTGACTTCTCAAGGCTTGGGACAGGTGACTTCTCAAGGCTTGAACAGGTGACTTCTCAAGGCTTGGGATAAGTGACCTCTCAAGGCTTGGGACAGGTTACTTCTCAAGGCTTGGGACAGGTGACTTCTCAAGACTTGGGACAGGTGACTTCTCAAGGCTTGGGAAAGGTGAATTCTCAAGGCTTGGGACAGGTGACTTCTCAAGGCTTAGGACAGGTGACTTCTGAAGGCTTGGTACAGGTGACTTCTAAAGGATTGGGACAGGTGACTTCTCAAGGCTTGGGACAAGTGACTTCTTAAGGCTTGGGACAGGTGACTTCTGAATGCTTGGGACAGTTGACTTCTCAAGGCTTGGGACAGGTGACTTATCTAGGCTTGGGACAGGTGACTTCTCAAGGCTTTAAGACAGGTGATTTCACAAGGCTTGCGACAGGTGAATTTTCAAGGCTTCGGACAGGTGGCTTCTCAAGGCTTGGGAAAGGTGACTTCTCAAGGCTTGGGACACGTGACTTTTCAAGACTTGGGACAGGTGAATTCTCAAGGCTTGGGACAGGTGACTTCTCAAGGCTTGGGACAGGTGACTTCTCAAGGCTTGGGACAGGTGACTTCTAAAGGCTTGGGACAGGTTACTTCTCAAGGCTTGGGACAGGTGACTTGTCAAGGCTTCTGACAGGTGACTTCTCGAGGCTTCGGACAGGTGAATTCTCAAGGTTTGGGACAGGTGACTTCTCAAGGCTTGGGAAAGGTGACTTCTCAAGGCTTGGGACAAGTGACTTCTCAAGGCTTGGGACAAGTGACTTCTCAAAGCTTGGGACATGTGACTTCTCAAGGCTTGGAACAAGTGACTTCTCAAGGCTTGGGACAAGTGACTTCTAAAGGCTTGGGACAGGTGACTTCTCAAGGCTTGGGACAGGTGACTTCTCAAGGCTTGGGACAGGTGACTTCTCAAGGCTTGGGACACGTGACTTTTTAAGACTTGGGACAGGTGACTTCTCAAATCTTGGGACAGGTGACTTCTCAAGGCTTGGGACAGGTGACGTCACAAGGCTTGGGACAGATGAATTCTAAAGGCTTGGGACAGGTTACTTCTCAAGGCTTGGGACAGGTGACTTTTCAAGCCTTCTGACAGGTGACTTCTCAAGGCTTCGGACAGGTGACTTCTCAAGGTTTGGGACAGGTGACTTCTCAAGGCTTGGGAAAGGTGACTTCTCAAGGCTTGGGACAAGTGATTTCTCAAGGCTTGGGACAAATGACTTCTCAAGGCTTGGGACAAGTGACTTCTCAAGGCTTGGGACATGTGACTTCTCAAGGCTTGGAACAAGTGACTTCTCAAGGCTTGGGACAAGTGACTTCTCAAGGCTTGGGACAGGTGACTTCTCAAGGCTTGGGACATGTGACTTCTCAAAGCTTGGGACAAGTGACTTCTCAAGGCTTGGGACAGGTTACTTCTCAAGGCTTGGGACAGGTGACTTCTCAAGGCTTGGGACAGGTGACTTCTCAAGGCTTGAGACAGTTTACTTCTCAAGGCTTGGGACAGGTGACTTCTCAAGGCTTGGGACAGGTGACTTCTCAAGGCTTGGAACAGTTGACTTCTCAAGGCTTCGGACACGTGACTTCTCAAGGCTTGGGACAGTTGAATTTTCAAGGCTTGGGACAGATGACTTCTCAAGGCTTGCGACAGGTGATTTCTCAAGGCTTGGGACAAGTGACTTCTCAAGGCTTGAGACAGGTAAATTCTCAAGGCTTGGGACAGGTGACTTCTCAAGGCTTGGGACATGTGACTTCTCAAGGCTTGGGACAGTTGACTTCTCAAGGCTTGGGACAGGTGATTTCTCAAGGCTTGGGACAGGTGACTTCTCAAGTCTTGGGACAGGTGACTTCTCAAGGCTTGGGACAAGTGACTTCTCAAGGCTTGGGACAGGTGACTTCTCAAGGCTTGGGACACGTGACTTCTCAAGGCTTGGGACAAGTGACTTCTTAAGGCTTGGGACAGGTGACTTATCTAGGCTTGGGACAGGTGACTTCTCAAGGCTTTAAGACAGGTGACATCTTAAGGCTTGCGACAGGTGAATTTTCAAGGCTTGGTACAGGTGGCTTCTCAAGGCTTGGGACAGGTGACTTCTCAATGCTTGGGACAGGTGACTTCTCAAGACTTGGGACAGGTGACTTCTCAAGGCTTGGGACAGGTGATTTCTGAAGGCTTGGGACAGGTGACTTCTCAAGGCTTGGGACAGGTGACTTCTAAAGGCTTGGGACAGGTTACTTCTCAAGGCTTCTGACTGGTGACTTCTCAAGGCTTCTGACAGGTGACTTCTCGAGGCTTCGGACAGGTGACTTCTCAAGGTTTGGGACAGGTGACTTCTCAAGGCTTGGGAAAGGTGACTTCTCAAGGCTTGGGACAAGTGACTTCTCAAGGCTTGGGACATGTGACTTCTCAAGGCTTGGAACAAGTGACTTCTCAAGGCTTGGGACAAGTGACTTCTCAAGGCTTGGGACAGGTGACTTCTCAAGGCTTGGGACAGGTGACTTCTCAAGGCTTGGGATAAGTGACTTCTCAAGGCTTGGGACAGGTTACTTCTCAAGGCTTGGGACAAGTGACTTCTCAAGGCTTGGGACAGGTGACTTCTCAAGGCTTGGGACAGGTGACTTCTCAAGGCTTAGGACAGGTGACTTCTCAAGGCTTGGGACACGTGACTTTTTAAGACTTGGGACAGGTGACTTCTCAAATCTTGGGACAGGTGACTTCTCAAGGCTTGGGACAGGTGACGTCACAAGGCTTGGGACAGGTGAATTCTAAAGGCTTGGGACAGGTTACTTCTCAAGGCTTGGGACAGGTGACTTTTCAAGGCTTCTGACAGGTGACTTCTCAAGGCTTCGGACAGGTGACTTCTCAAGGTTTGGGACAGGTGACTTCTCAAGGCTTGGGAAAGGTGACTTCTCAAGGCTTGGGACAAGTGATTTCTCAAGGCTTGGGACAAATGACTTCTCAAGGCTTGGGACAAGTGACTTCTCAAGGCTTGGGACATGTGACTTCTCAAGGCTTGGAACAAGTGACTTCTCAAGGCTTGGGACAAGTGACTTCTCAAGGCTTGGGACAGGTGACTTCTCAAGGCTTGGGACATTTGACTTCTCAAAGCTTGGGACAAGTGACTTCTCAAGGCTTGGGACAGGTTACTTCTCAAGGCTTGGGACAGGTGACTTCTCAAGGCTTGGGACAGGTGACTTCTCAAGGCTTGAGACAGTTTACTTCTCAAGGCTTGGGACAGGTGACTTCTCATGGCTTGGGACAGGTGACTTCTCAAGGCTTGCGACAGGTGACTTCCTAAGGCTTGGAACAGTTGACTTCTCAAGGCTTCGGACACGTGACTTCTCAAGGCTTGGGACAGTTGAATTTTCAAGGCTTGGGACAGATGACTTCTCAAGGCTTGCGACAGGTGATTTCTCAAGGCTTGGGACAAGTGACTTCTCAAGGCTTGAGACAGGTAAATTCTCAAGGCTTGGGACAGGTGACTTCTCAAGTCTTGGGACATGTGACTTCTCAAGGCTTGGGACAGTTGACTTCTCAAGGCTTGGGACAGGTGATTTCTCAAGGCTTGGGACAGGTGACTTCTCAAGTCTTGGGACAGGTGACTTCTCAAGGCTTGGGACAAGTGACTTCTCAAGGCTTGGGACAGGTGACTTCTCAAGGCTTGGGACACGTGACTTCTCAAGGCTTGGGACAAGTGACTTCTTAAGGCTTGGGACAGGTGACTTCTCAAGGCTTGGGACACGTGACTTCTCAAGGCTTTAAGACAGGTGACATCTTAAGGCTTGCGACAGGTGAATTTTCAAGGCTTGGTACAGGTGGCTTCTCAAGGCTTGGAACAGGTGACTTCTCAATGCTTGGGACAGGTGACTTCTCAAGACTTGGGACAGGTGACTTCTCAAGGCTTGGGACAGGTGATTTCTGAAGGCTTGGGACAGGTGACTTCTCAAGGCTTGGGACAGGTGACTTCTAAAGGCTTGGGACAGGTTACTTCTCAAGGCTTCTGACTGGTGACTTCTCAAGGCTTCTGACAGGTGACTTCTCGAGGCTTCGGACAGGTGACTTCTCAAGGTTTGGGACAGGTGACTTCTCAAGGCTTGGGAAAGGTGACTTCTCAAGGCTTGGGACAAGTGACTTCTCAAGGCTTGGGACATGTGACTTCTCAAGGCTTGGAACAAGTGACTTCTCAAGGCTTGGGACAAGTGACTTCTCAAGGCTTGGGACAGGTGACTTCTCAAGGCTTGGGACAGGTGACTTCTCAAGGCTTGGGATAAGTGACTTCTCAAGGCTTGGGACAGGTTACTTCTCAAGGCTTGGGACAGGTGACTTCTCAAGGCTTGGGACAGGTGACTTCTCAAGGCTTGGGACAGGTGACTTCTAAAGGCTTGGGACAGGTGACTTCTCAAGGCTTGGGACAGGTGACTTCTAAAGGCTTGGGACAGGTTACTTCTCAAGGTTTGGGACAGGTGACATCTCAAGGCTTCTGACAAGTGACTTCTCAAGGCTTCGGACAGGTGACTTCTCAAGGCTCGGGAAAGGTGACTTCTCAAGGCTTGGAACAAGTGACTTCTCAAGGATTGGGACAAGTGACTTCTCAAGGCTTGGGACATGTGACTTCTCAAGGCTTGGAACAAGTGACTTCTCAAGGCTTGGGACAAGTGACTTCTCAAGGCTTGGGACAGGTGACTTCTCAAGGCTTGGGACAGGTGACTTCTCAAGGCTTGGGATAAGTGACCTCTCAAGGCTTGGGACAGGTTACTTCTCAAGGCTTGGGACAGGTGACTTCTCAAGACTTGGGACAGGTGACTTCTCAAGGCTTGGGACAGGTGAATTCTCAAGGCTTGGGACAGGTGACTTCTCAAGGCTTGGGACAGGTGACTTCTCAAGGCTTGGGATAGGTGACTTCTAAAGGATTGGGACAGGTGACTTCTCAAGGCTTGGGACAAGTGACTTCTTAAGGCTTGGGACAGGTGACTTCTGAAGGCTTGGGACAGTTGACTTCTCAAGGCTTGGGACAGGTGACTTATCTAGGCTTGGGACAGGTGACTTCTCAAGGCTTTAAGACAGGTGATTTCTCAAGGCTTGCGACAGGTGAATTTTCAAGGCTTCGGACAGGTGGCTTCTCAAGGCTTGGGACAGGTGACTTCTCAAGGCTTGGGACACGTGACTTTTCAAGACTTGGGACAGGTGAATTCTCAAGGCTTGGGACAGGTGACTTCTCAAGGCTTGGGACAGGTGACTTCTCAAGGCTTGGGACAGGTGACTTCTAAAGGCTTGGGACAGGTTACTTCTCAAGGCTTGGGACAGGTGACTTGTCAAGGCTTCTGACAGGTGACTTCTCGAGGCTTCGGACAGGTGAATTCTCAAGGTTTGGGACAGGTGACTTCTCAAGGCTTGGGAAAGGTGACTTCTCAAGGCTTGGGACAAGTGACTTCTCAAGGCTTGGGACAAGTGACTTCTCAAAGCTTGGGACATGTGACTTCTCAAGGCTTGGAACAAGTGACTTCTCAAGGCTTGGGACAAGTGACTTCTCAAGGCTTGGGACAGGTGACTTCTCAAGGCTTGGGACAGGTGACTTCTCAAGGCTTGGGACAGGTGACTTCTCAAGGCTTGGGACACGTGACTTTTTAAGACTTGGGACAGGTGACTTCTCAAATCTTGGGACAGGTGACTTCTCAAGGCTTGGGACAGGTGACGTCACAAGGCTTGGGACAGGTGAATTCTAAAGGCTTGGGACAGGTTACTTCTCAAGGCTTGGGACAGGTGACTTCTCAAGGCTTCTGACAGGTGACTTCTCAAGGCTTCGGACAGGTGACTTCTCAAGGTTTGGGACAGGTGACTTCTCAAGGCTTGGGAAAGGTGACTTCTCAAGGCTTGGGACAAGTGATTTCTCAAGGCTTGGGACAAATGACTTCTCAAGGCTTGGGACAAGTGACTTCTCAAGGCTTGGGACATGTGACTTCTCAAGGCTTGGAACAAGTGACTTCTCAAGGCTTGGGACAAGTGACTTCTCAAGGCTTGGGACAGGTGACTTCTCAAGGCTTGGGACATGTGACTTCTCAAAGCTTGGGACAAGTGACTTCTCAAGGCTTGGGACAGGTTACTTCTCAAGGCTTGGGACAGGTGACTTCTCAAGGCTTGGGACAGGTGACTTCTCAAGGCTTGAGACAGTTTACTTCTCAAGGCTTGGGACAGGTGACTTCTCAAGGCTTGGGGCAGGTGACTTCTCAAGGCTTGGGACAGGTGACTTCTCAAGGCTTGGAACAGTTGACTTCTCAAGGCTTGGGACACGTGACTTCTCAAGGCTTGGGACAGTTGAATTCTCAAGGCTTGGGACAGGTGACTTCTCAAGGCTTGCGACAGGTGATTTCTCAAGGCTTGGGACAAGTGACTTCTCAAGGCTTGAGACAGGTAAATTCTCAAGGCTTGGGACAGGTGACTTCTCAAGGCTTGGGACATGTGACTTCTCAAGGCTTGGGACAGTTGACTTCTCAAGGCTTGGGACAGGTGATTTCTCAAGGCTTGGGACAGGTGACTTCTCAAGTCTTGGGACAGGTGACTTCTCAAGGCTTGGGACAAGTGACTTCTCAAGGCTTGGGACAGGTGACTTCTCAAGGCTTGGGACACGTGACTTCTCAAGGCTTGGGACAAGTGACTTCTTAAGGCTTGGGACAGGTGACTTATCTAGGCTTGGGACAGGTGACTTCTCAAGGCTTTAAGACAGGTGACATCTTAAGGCTTGCGACAGGTGAATTTTCAAGGCTTGGTACAGGTGGCTTCTCAAGGCTTGGGACAGGTGACTTCTCAATGCTTGGGACAGGTGACTTCTCAAGACTTGGGACAGGTGACTTCTCAAGGCTGGGGACAGGTGATTTCTGAAGGCTTGGGACAGGTGACTTCTCAAGGCTTGGGACAGGTGACTTCTAAAGGCTTGGGACAGGTTACCTCTCAAGGCTTCTGACAGGTGACTTCTCAAGGCTTCTGACAGGTGACTTCTCGAGGCTTCGGACAGGTGACTTCTCAAGGTTTGGGACAGGTGACTTCTCAAGGCTTGGGAAAGGTGACTTCTCAAGGCTTGGGACAAGTGACTTCTCAAGGCTTGGGACATGTGACTTCTCAAGGCTTGGAACAAGTGACTTCTCAAGGCTTGGGACAAGTGACTTCTCAAGGCTTGGGACAGGTGACTTCTCAAGGCTTGGGACAGGTGACTTCTCAAGGCTTGGGATAAGTGACTTCTCAAGGCTTGGGACAGGTTACTTCTCAAGGCTTGGGACAGGTGACTTCTCAAGGCTTGGGACAGGTGACTTCTCAAGGCTTGGGACAGTTGACTTCTCAAGGCTTGGGACAGGTGACTTCTCAAGGCTTGGGACAGGTGACTTCTCAAGGCTTGGGACAGGTGACTTCTCAAGGCTTGGGACAGGTGACTTCTCAAGGCTTGGGACAGGTGACTTCTCAAGGCTTGGGACAGGTGACGTCACAAGGCTTGGGACAGGTGAATTCTAAAGGCTTGGGACAGGTTACTTCTCAAGGCTTGGGACAGGTGACTTCTCAAGGCTTCTGACAGGTGACTTCTCAAGGCTTCGGACAGGTGACTTCTCAAGGTTTGGGACAGGTGACTTCTCAATTCTTGGGAAAGGTGACTTCTCAAGGCTTGGGACAAGTGACTTCTCAAGGCTTGGGACAAATGACTTCTCAAGGCTTGGGACAAGTGACTTCTCAAGGCTTGGGACATGTGACTTCTCAAGGCTTGGAACAAGTGACTTCTCAAGGCTTGGGACAAGTGACTTCTCAAGGCTTGGGACAGGTGACTTCTCAAGGCTTGGGACATGTGACTTCTCAAAGCTTGGGACAAGTAACTTCTCAAGGCTTGGGACAGGTTACTTCTCAAGGCTTGGGACAGGTGACTTCTCAAGGCTTGGGACAGGTGACTTCTCAAGGCTTGAGACAGTTTACTTCTCAAGGCTTGGGACAGGTGACTTCTCAAGGCTTGGGACAGGTGACTTCTCAAGGCTTGGGACAGGTGACTTCTCAAGGCTTGGAACAGTTGACTTCTCAAGGCTTGGGACACGTGACTTCTCAAGGCTTGGGACAGTTCACTTCTCAAGGCTTGGGACAGGTGACTTCTCAAGGCTTGCGACAGGTGATTTCTCAAGGCTTGGGACAAGTGACTTCTCAAGGCTTGAGACAGGTAAATTCTCAAGGCTTGGGACAGGTGACTTCTCAAGGCTTGGGACATGTGACTTCTCAAGGCTTGGGACAGTTGACTTCTCAAGGCTTGGGACAGGTGACTTCTCAAGGCTTGGGACAGGTGACTTCTCAAGTCTTGGGACAGGTGACTTGTCAAGGCTTGGGACAAGTGACTTCTCAAGGCTTGGGACAAGTGCCTTCTCAAGGCTTGGGACAGGTGACTTCTCAAGGCTTGGGACACGTGACTTTTTAAGACTTGGGACAGGTGACTTCTCAAATCTTGGGACAGGTGACTTCTCAAGGCTTGGGACAGGTGACGTCACAAGGCTTGGGACAGGTGAATTCTAAAGGCTTGGGACAGGTTACTTCTCAAGGCTTGGGAAAGGTGACTTCTCAAGGCTTCTGACAGGTGACTTCTCAAGGCTTCGGACAGGTGACTTCTCAAGGCTTTAAGACAGGTGACATCTCAAGGCTTGCGACAGGTGAATTTTCAAGGCTTGGTACAGGTGGCTTCTCAAGGCTTGGGACAGGTGACTTCTCAAGGCTTGGGACAGGTGACTTCTCAAGGCTTGGGACAGGTGACTTCTCAAGGCTTGGGACATGTGACTTCTTTAGGCTTGGGACAAGTGACTTCTCAAGACTTGGGGCAAGTGACTTCTCAAGACTTGGGGCAAGTGACTTCTCAAGGCTTGGGACAAGTGACTTCTCAAGGCTTGGGAGAATTGACTTCTCAACGGTTGGGACAAGTTACTTCTCAAGGCTTTGGACAAGTGACATCTCAAGGCTTGCGACAGGTGAATTTTCAAGGCTTGCTACAGGTGGCTTCTCAAGGCTTGGGACAAGTGACTTCTCAAGGATTGGGACAGGTGACTTCTCAAGGCTTTAAGACAGGTGACATCTCAAGGCTTGCGACAGGTGAATTTTCAATGCTTGGTACAGGTGGCTTCTCAAAGCTTGGGACAGGTGACTTCTCAATGCTTGGGACAGGTGACTTCTCAAGGCTTGGGACAGGTGACTTCTCAAGGCTTGGGACAGGTGATTTCTCAAGGCTTGGGACAGGTGACTTCTCAAGGCTTGGGACAGGTGACTTCTCAAGGCTTGGGACAGGTGACTTCTCAAGGCTTGGGACAGGTGACTTCTCAAGGCTTGGGACAGGTGACTTCTCAAGGCTTGGGACATGTGACTTCTTTAGGCTTGGGACAAGTGACTTCTCAAGACTTGGGGCAAGTGACTTCTCAAGGCTTGGGACAATGACTTCTCAAGGCTTGGGACAAGTGACTTCTAAATACTTGGGACAAGTGACTTCTCAAGGCTTGGGAAAAGTGACTTCTCAACACTTGGGACAAGAGACTTCTCAAGACTTCGGACAAATGACTTCTCCAGACTTGGGACAAGTGACATCTCAAGACTTGGGACAAGTGACTTCTCAAGGCTTGGAACAAGTGACTTCTCAGTGCTTGGCACAAGTGACTTCTCAATGCTTGGGACAAGTGACTTCTCAAGGCTTGGGACAAGTGACTTCTCAAGGCTTGGGACAGGTGACTTCTCAAGGCTTGGGACAGGTGATTTCTCAAGGCTTGGTACAGGTGACTTCTAAAGGCTTGGGACAGGTTACTTCTCAAGGCTTGGTACAGGTGACTTCTAAAGGCTTGGGACAGGTTACTTCTCAAGGCTTGGGACAGGTGACTTCTCAAGGCTTCTGACAGGTGACTTCTCAAGGCTTCGGACAGGTGACTTCTAAAGGCTTGGGACAGGTGACTTCTCAAGGCTTGGGACAGGTGACTTCTCAAGTCTTGGGACAGGTGACTTCTCAAGGCTTGGGACAGGTGACTTCTCCAGGCTTCGGACAGGTGACTTCTCAAGGCTTGGTACAGGTGACTTCTCAAGGCTTGGGACAGGTGACTTCTCAAGGCTTGGGACAGGTGACTTCTCAAGGCTTGGGACAAGTGACTTCTCAAGGCTTGGGGCAAGTGACTTCTCAAGGCTTGAGACAAGTGACTTCTCAATTGTTGGGACAAGTGATTTCTCAAGGCTTGGGGCATGTGACTTCTCAAGGCTTGGGACAAGTGACTTCTCAAAGCTTGGGACAGGTTACTTCTCAAGGCTTGGGACAGGTGACTTATCAAGGCTTCTGACAGGTAACTTCTCGAGGCTTTGGACAGGTGAATTCTCAAGGTTTGGGACAGGTGACTTCTCAAGGCTTGGGAAAGGTGACTTCTCAAGGCTTGGGACAAGTGACTTCTCAAGGCTTGGGACATTTGACTTCTCAAGGCTTGAAACAAGTGACTTCTCAAGGCTTGGGACAAGTGACTTCTCAAGGCTTGGGACAGGTGACTTCTCAAGGCTTGGGACATGTGACTTCTCAAAGCTTAAGACAAGTGACTTCTCAAGGCTTGGGACAGGTTACTTCTGAAGGCATGGGACAGGTGACTTCTCAAGGCTTGGGACAGGTGACTTCTCAAGGCTTGAGACAGTTTAATTCTCAAGGCTTGGGACAGGTGACTTCTCAAGGCTTTGGACAGGTGACTTCTCAAGGCTTGGGACAGGTGACTTCTCAAGGCTTAGAACAGTTGACTTCTCAAGGCTTGGGACACGTGACTTCTCAAGGCTTGGGACAGTTGACTTCTCAAGGCTTGGGACAGGTGATTTCTCAAGGCTTGCGACAGGTGATTTTACAAGGCTTGGGGCAAGTGACTTCTCAAGGCTTGAGACAGGTAAATTCTCAAGGCTTGGGACAGGTGACTTCTCAAGGCTTGGGACATGTGACTTCTCAAGGCTTGGGACACTTGAATTCTCAAGGCTTGGGACAGGTGATTTCTCAAGGCTTGGGACAGGTGACTTCTCAAGTCTTGGGACAGGTGACTTCTCAAGGCTTGGGACAAGTGACTTCTCAAGGCTTGGGACAGGTGACTTCTCAAGGCTTGGGACACGTGACTTCTCAAGGCTTGGGACAAGTGACTTCTCAAGGCTTGGGACAGGTGACTTATCTAGGCTTGGGACAGGTGACTTCTCAAGGCTTTAAGACAGGTGACATCTCAAGGCTTGCGACAGGTGAATTTTCAAGGCTTGGTACAGGTGGCTTCTCAAGGCTTGGGACAGGTGACTTCTCAATGCTTGGGACAGGTGACTTCTCAAGGCTTGGGACAGGTGACTTCTCAAGGCTTGGGACAGGTGATTTCTCAAGGCTTGGGACAGGTGACTTCTCAAGGCTTGGGACAGGTGACTTCTCAAGGCTTGGGACAGGTGACTTCTATAGGCTTGGGACAGGTTACTTCTCAAGGCTTGAGACAGGTGACTTCTCAAGGCTTCTGACAGGTGACTTCTCAAGGCTTCGGACAGGTGACTTCCCAAGGTTTGGGACAGGTGACTTCTCAAGGCTCGGGAAAGGTGACTTCTCAAGGCTTGGGACAAGTGACTTCTCAAGGCTTGGGACAAGTGACTTCTCAAGGCTTGGGACATGTGACTTCTCAAGGCTTGGAACAAGTGACTTCTCAAGGCTTGGGACAAGTGACTTCTCAAGGCTTGGGACAGGTGACTTCTCAAGGCTTGGGACAGGTGACTTCTCAAGGCTTGGGATAAGTGACTTCTCAAGGCTTGGGACAGGTTACTTCTCAAGGCTTGGGACAGGTGACTTCTCAAGGCTTGGGACAGGTGACTTCTCAAGGCTTGGGACAGGTGAATTCTCAAGGCTTGGGACAGGTGACTTCTCAAGGCTTGGGACAGGTGACTTCTCAAGGCTTGGGACAGTTGACTTCTCAAGGCTTGGGACAGGTGACTTCTAAAGGATTGGGACAGGTGACTTCTCAAGGCTTGGGACAGGTGACTTCTCAAGGCTTGGGACAGGTGACTCTCAAGGCTTGTGACAGGTGACTTCTCAAGGCTTGGGACAGGTGACTTCTCAAGGCTTGGGACAAGTGACTTCTCAAGGCTTGGGAAAAGTGATTTCTCAAGGCTTGGGACATGTGACTTCTAAAGGCTTGGAACAAGTGACTTCTCAAGGCTTGGGACAGGTGACTTCTCAAGGCTTGGGACAGGTGACTTCTCAAGGCTTGGGATAAGTGACTTCTCAATTCTTGGGACAGGTTACTTCTCAAGGCTTGGGACAGGTGACTTCTCAAGGCTTGGGACAGTTGACTTCTCAAGGCTTGGGACAGTTGACTTCTCAAGGCTTGGGAAAGGTGACTTCTCAAGGCTTGGGACAGGTGACTTCTCAAGGCTTGGGACACGTGACTTTTCAAGACTTGGGACAGGTGAATTCTCAAGGCTTGGGACAGGTGACTTCTCAAGGCTTGGGACAGGTGACTTCTCAAGGCTTGGGACAGGTGACTTCTAAAGGCTTGGGACAGGTTACTTCTCAAGGTTTGGGACAGGTGACTTCTCAAGGCTTCTGACAAGTGACTTCTCAAGGCTTCGGACAGGTGACTTCTCAAGGCTCGGGAAAGGTGACTTCTCAAGGCTTGGAACAAGTGACTTCTCAAGGCTTGGGACAAGTGACTTCTCAAGGCTTGGGACATGTGACTTCTCAAGGCTTGGAACAAGTGACTTCTCAAGGCTTGGGACAAGTGACTTCTCAAGGCTTGGGACAGGTGACTTCTCAAGGCTTGAACAGGTGACTTCTCAAGGCTTGGGATAAGTGACCTCTCAAGGCTTGGGACAGGTTACTTCTCAAGGCTTGGGACAGGTGACTTCTCAAGACTTGGGACAGGTGACTTCTCAAGGCTTGGGAAAGGTGAATTCTCAAGGCTTGGGACAGGTGACTTCTCAAGGCTTAGGACAGGTGACTTCTGAAGGCTTGGTACAGGTGACTTCTAAAGGATTGGGACAGGTGACTTCTCAAGGCTTGGGACAAGTGACTTCTTAAGGCTTGGGACAGGTGACTTCTGAATGCTTGGGACAGTTGACTTCTCAAGGCTTGGGACAGGTGACTTATCTAGGCTTGGGACAGGTGACTTCTCAAGGCTTTAAGACAGGTGATTTCTCAAGGCTTGCGACAGGTGAATTTTCAAGGCTTCGGACAGGTGGCTTCTCAAGGCTTGGGACAGGTGACTTCTCAAGGCTTGGGACACGTGACTTTTCAAGACTTGGGACAGGTGAATTCTCAAGGCTTGGGACAGGTGACTTCTCAAGGCTTGGGACAGGTGACTTCTCAAGGCTTGGGACAGGTGACTTCTAAAGGCTTGGGACAGGTTACTTCTCAAGGCTTGGGACAGGTGACTTGTCAAGGCTTCTGACAGGTGACTTCTCGAGGCTTCGGACAGGTGAATTCTCAAGGTTTGGGACAGGTGACTTCTCAAGGCTTGGGAAAGGTGACTTCTCAAGGCTTGGGACAAGTGACTTCTCAAGGCTTGGGACAAGTGACTTCTCAAAGCTTGGGACATGTGACTTCTCAAGGCTTGGAACAAGTGACTTCTCAAGGCTTGGGACAAGTGACTTCTAAAGGCTTGGGACAGGTGACTTCTCAAGGCTTGGGACAGGTGACTTCTCAAGGCTTGGGACAGGTGACTTCTCAAGGCTTGGGACACGTGACTTTTTAAGACTTGGGACAGGTGACTTCTCAAATCTTGGGACAGGTGACTTCTCAAGGCTTGGGACAGGTGACGTCACAAGGCTTGGGACAGATGAATTCTAAAGGCTTGGGACAGGTTACTTCTCAAGGCTTGGGACAGGTGACTTTTCAAGCCTTCTGACAGGTGACTTCTCAAGGCTTCGGACAGGTGACTTCTCAAGGTTTGGGACAGGTGACTTCTCAAGGCTTGGGAAAGGTGACTTCTCAAGGCTTGGGACAAGTGATTTCTCAAGGCTTGGGACAAATGACTTCTCAAGGCTTGGGACAAGTGACTTCTCAAGGCTTGGGACATGTGACTTCTCAAGGCTTGGAACAAGTGACTTCTCAAGGCTTGGGACAAGTGACTTCTCAAGGCTTGGGACAGGTGACTTCTCAAGGCTTGGGACATGTGACTTCTCAAAGCTTGGGACAAGTGACTTCTCAAGGCTTGGGACAGGTTACTTCTCAAGGCTTGGGACAGGTGACTTCTCAAGGCTTGGGACAGGTGACTTCTCAAGGCTTGAGACAGTTTACTTCTCAAGGCTTGGGACAGGTGACTTCTCAAGGCTTGGGACAGGTGACTTCTCAAGGCTTGGAACAGTTGACTTCTCAAGGCTTCGGACACGTGACTTCTCAAGGCTTGGGACAGTTGAATTTTCAAGGCTTGGGACAGATGACTTCTCAAGGCTTGCGACAGGTGATTTCTCAAGGCTTGGGACAAGTGACTTCTCAAGGCTTGAGACAGGTAAATTCTCAAGGCTTGGGACAGGTGACTTCTCAAGGCTTGGGACATGTGACTTCTCAAGGCTTGGGACAGTTGACTTCTCAAGGCTTGGGACAGGTGATTTCTCAAGGCTTGGGACAGGTGACTTCTCAAGTCTTGGGACAGGTGACTTCTCAAGGCTTGGGACAAGTGACTTCTCAAGGCTTGGGACAGGTGACTTCTCAAGGCTTGGGACACGTGACTTCTCAAGGCTTGGGACAAGTGACTTCTTAAGGCTTGGGACAGGTGACTTATCTAGGCTTGGGACAGGTGACTTCTCAAGGCTTTAAGACAGGTGACATCTTAAGGCTTGCGACAGGTGAATTTTCAAGGCTTGGTACAGGTGGCTTCTCAAGGCTTGGGACAGGTGACTTCTCAATGCTTGGGACAGGTGACTTCTCAAGACTTGGGACAGGTGACTTCTCAAGGCTTGGGACAGGTGATTTCTGAAGGCTTGGGACAGGTGACTTCTCAAGGCTTGGGACAGGTGACTTCTAAAGGCTTGGGACAGGTTACTTCTCAAGGCTTCTGACTGGTGACTTCTCAAGGCTTCTGACAGGTGACTTCTCGAGGCTTCGGACAGGTGACTTCTCAAGGTTTGGGACAGGTGACTTCTCAAGGCTTGGGAAAGGTGACTTCTCAAGGCTTGGGACAAGTGACTTCTCAAGGCTTGGGACATGTGACTTCTCAAGGCTTGGAACAAGTGACTTCTCAAGGCTTGGGACAAGTGACTTCTCAAGGCTTGGGACAGGTGACTTCTCAAGGCTTGGGACAGGTGACTTCTCAAGGCTTGGGATAAGTGACTTCTCAAGGCTTGGGACAGGTTACTTCTCAAGGCTTGGGACAAGTGACTTCTCAAGGCTTGGGACAGGTGACTTCTCAAGGCTTGGGACAGGTGACTTCTCAAGGCTTAGGACAGGTGACTTCTCAAGGCTTGGGACACGTGACTTTTTAAGACTTGGGACAGGTGACTTCTCAAATCTTGGGACAGGTGACTTCTCAAGGCTTGGGACAGGTGACGTCACAAGGCTTGGGACAGGTGAATTCTAAAGGCTTGGGACAGGTTACTTCTCAAGGCTTGGGACAGGTGACTTTTCAAGGCTTCTGACAGGTGACTTCTCAAGGCTTCGGACAGGTGACTTCTCAAGGTTTGGGACAGGTGACTTCTCAAGGCTTGGGAAAGGTGACTTCTCAAGGCTTGGGACAAGTGATTTCTCAAGGCTTGGGACAAATGACTTCTCAAGGCTTGGGACAAGTGACTTCTCAAGGCTTGGGACATGTGACTTCTCAAGGCTTGGAACAAGTGACTTCTCAAGGCTTGGGACAAGTGACTTCTCAAGGCTTGGGACAGGTGACTTCTCAAGGCTTGGGACATTTGACTTCTCAAAGCTTGGGACAAGTGACTTCTCAAGGCTTGGGACAGGTTACTTCTCAAGGCTTGGGACAGGTGACTTCTCAAGGCTTGGGACAGGTGACTTCTCAAGGCTTGAGACAGTTTACTTCTCAAGGCTTGGGACAGGTGACTTCTCAAGGCTTGGGACAGGTGACTTCTCAAGGCTTGCGACAGGTGACTTCTCAAGGCTTGGAACAGTTGACTTCTCAAGGCTTCGGACACGTGACTTCTCAAGGCTTGGGACAGTTGAATTTTCAAGGCTTGGGACAGATGACTTCTCAAGGCTTGCGACAGGTGATTTCTCAAGGCTTGGGACAAGTGACTTCTCAAGGCTTGAGACAGGTAAATTCTCAAGGCTTGGGACAGGTGACTTCTCAAGTCTTGGGACATGTGACTTCTCAAGGCTTGGGACAGTTGACTTCTCAAGGCTTGGGACAGGTGATTTCTCAAGGCTTGGGACAGGTGACTTCTCAAGTCTTGGGACAGGTGACTTCTCAAGGCTTGGGACAAGTGACTTCTCAAGGCTTGGGACAGGTGACTTCTCAAGGCTTGGGACACGTGACTTCTCAAGGCTTGGGACAAGTGACTTCTTAAGGCTTGGGACAGGTGACTTCTCAAGGCTTGGGACACGTGACTTCTCAAGGCTTTAAGACAGGTGACATCTTAAGGCTTGCGACAGGTGAATTTTCAAGGCTTGGTACAGGTGGCTTCTCAAGGCTTGGAACAGGTGACTTCTCAATGCTTGGGACAGGTGACTTCTCAAGACTTGGGACAGGTGACTTCTCAAGGCTTGGGACAGGTGATTTCTGAAGGCTTGGGACAGGTGACTTCTCAAGGCTTGGGACAGGTGACTTCTAAAGGCTTGGGACAGGTTACTTCTCAAGGCTTCTGACTGGTGACTTCTCAAGGCTTCTGACAGGTGACTTCTCGAGGCTTCGGACAGGTGACTTCTCAAGGTTTGGGACAGGTGACTTCTCAAGGCTTGGGAAAGGTGACTTCTCAAGGCTTGGGACAAGTGACTTCTCAAGGCTTGGGACATGTGACTTCTCAAGGCTTGGAACAAGTGACTTCTCAAGGCTTGGGACAAGTGACTTCTCAAGGCTTGGGACAGGTGACTTCTCAAGGCTTGGGACAGGTGACTTCTCAAGGCTTGGGATAAGTGACTTCTCAAGGCTTGGGACAGGTTACTTCTCAAGGCTTGGGACAGGTGACTTCTCAAGGCTTGGGACAGGTGACTTCTCAAGGCTTGGGACAGGTGACTTCTAAAGGCTTGGGACAGGTGACTTCTCAAGGCTTGGGACAGGTGACTTCTAAAGGCTTGGGACAGGTTACTTCTCAAGGTTTGGGACAGGTGACATCTCAAGGCTTCTGACAAGTGACTTCTCAAGGCTTCGGACAGGTGACTTCTCAAGGCTCGGGAAAGGTGACTTCTCAAGGCTTGGAACAAGTGACTTCTCAAGGATTGGGACAAGTGACTTCTCAAGGCTTGGGACATGTGACTTCTCAAGGCTTGGAACAAGTGACTTCTCAAGGCTTGGGACAAGTGACTTCTCAAGGCTTGGGACAGGTGACTTCTCAAGGCTTGGGACAGGTGACTTCTCAAGGCTTGGGATAAGTGACCTCTCAAGGCTTGGGACAGGTTACTTCTCAAGGCTTGGGACAGGTGACTTCTCAAGACTTGGGACAGGTGACTTCTCAAGGCTTGGGACAGGTGAATTCTCAAGGCTTGGGACAGGTGACTTCTCAAGGCTTGGGACAGGTGACTTCTCAAGGCTTGGGATAGGTGACTTCTAAAGGATTGGGACAGGTGACTTCTCAAGGCTTGGGACAAGTGACTTCTTAAGGCTTGGGACAGGTGACTTCTGAAGGCTTGGGACAGTTGACTTCTCAAGGCTTGGGACAGGTGACTTATCTAGGCTTGGGACAGGTGACTTCTCAAGGCTTTAAGACAGGTGATTTCTCAAGGCTTGCGACAGGTGAATTTTCAAGGCTTCGGACAGGTGGCTTCTCAAGGCTTGGGACAGGTGACTTCTCAAGGCTTGGGACACGTGACTTTTCAAGACTTGGGACAGGTGAATTCTCAAGGCTTGGGACAGGTGACTTCTCAAGGCTTGGGACAGGTGACTTCTCAAGGCTTGGGACAGGTGACTTCTAAAGGCTTGGGACAGGTTACTTCTCAAGGCTTGGGACAGGTGACTTGTCAAGGCTTCTGACAGGTGACTTCTCGAGGCTTCGGACAGGTGAATTCTCAAGGTTTGGGACAGGTGACTTCTCAAGGCTTGGGAAAGGTGACTTCTCAAGGCTTGGGACAAGTGACTTCTCAAGGCTTGGGACAAGTGACTTCTCAAAGCTTGGAACATGTGACTTCTCAAGGCTTGGAACAAGTGACTTCTCAAGGCTTGGGACAAGTGACTTCTCAAGGCTTGGGACAGGTGACTTCTCAAGGCTTGGGACAGGTGACTTCTCAAGGCTTGGGACAGGTGACTTCTCAAGGCTTGGGACACGTGACTTTTTAAGACTTGGGACAGGTGACTTCTCAAATCTTGGGACAGGTGACTTCTCAAGGCTTGGGACAGGTGACGTCACAAGGCTTGGGACAGGTGAATTCTAAAGGCTTGGGACAGGTTACTTCTCAAGGCTTGGGACAGGTGACTTCTCAAGGCTTCTGACAGGTGACTTCTCAAGGCTTCGGACAGGTGACTTCTCAAGGTTTGGGACAGGTGACTTCTCAAGGCTTGGGAAAGGTGACTTCTCAAGGCTTGGGACAAGTGATTTCTCAAGGCTTGGGACAAATGACTTCTCAAGGCTTGGGACAAGTGACTTCTCAAGGCTTGGGACATGTGACTTCTCAAGGCTTGGAACAAGTGACTTCTCAAGGCTTGGGACAAGTGACTTCTCAAGGCTTGGGACAGGTGACTTCTCAAGGCTTGGGACATGTGACTTCTCAAAGCTTGGGACAAGTGACTTCTCAAGGCTTGGGACAGGTTACTTCTCAAGGCTTGGGACAGGTGACTTCTCAAGGCTTGGGACAGGTGACTTCTCAAGGCTTGAGACAGTTTACTTCTCAAGGCTTGGGACAGGTGACTTCTCAAGGCTTGGGGCAGGTGACTTCTCAAGGCTTGGGACAGGTGACTTCTCAAGGCTTGGAACAGTTGACTTCTCAAGGCTTGGGACACGTGACTTCTCAAGGCTTGGGACAGTTGAATTCTCAAGGCTTGGGACAGGTGACTTCTGAAGGCTTGCGACAGGTGATTTCTCAAGGCTTGGGACAAGTGACTTCTCAAGGCTTGAGACAGGTAAATTCTCAAGGCTTGGGACAGGTGACTTCTCAAGGCTTGGGACATGTGACTTCTCAAGGCTTGGGACAGTTGACTTCTCAAGGCTTGGGACAGGTGATTTCTCAAGGCTTGGGACAGGTGACTTCTCAAGTCTTGGGACAGGTGACTTCTCAAGGCTTGGGACAAGTGACTTCTCAAGGCTTGAGACAGGTGACTTCTCAAGGCTTGGGACACGTGACTTCTCAAGGCTTGGGACAAGTGACTTCTTAAGGCTTGGGACAGGTGACTTATCTAGGCTTGGGACAGGTGACTTCTCAAGGCTTTAAGACAGGTGACATCTTAAGGCTTGCGACAGGTGAATTTTCAAGGCTTGGTACAGGTGGCTTCTCAAGGCTTGGGACAGGTGACTTCTCAATGCTTGGGACAGGTGACTTCTCAAGACTTGGGACAGGTGACTTCTCAAGGCTGGGGACAGGTGATTTCTGAAGGCTTGGGACAGGTGACTTCTCAAGGCTTGGGACAGGTGACTTCTAAAGGCTTGGGACAGGTTACCTCTCAAGGCTTCTGACAGGTGACTTCTCAAGGCTTCTGACAGGTGACTTCTCGAGGCTTCGGACAGGTGACTTCTCAAGGTTTGGGACAGGTGACTTCTCAAGGCTTGGGAAAGGTGACTTCTCAAGGCTTGGGACAAGTGACTTCTCAAGGCTTGGGACATGTGACTTCTCAAGGCTTGGAACAAGTGACTTCTCAAGGCTTGGGACAAGTGACTTCTCAAGGCTTGGGACAGGTGACTTCTCAAGGCTTGGGACAGGTGACTTCTCAAGGCTTGGGATAAGTGACTTCTCAAGGCTTGGGACAGGTTACTTCTCAAGGCTTGGGACAGGTGACTTCTCAAGGCTTGGGACAGGTGACTTCTCAAGGCTTGGGACAGTTGACTTCTCAAGGCTTGGGACAGGTGACTTCTCAAGGCTTGGGACAGGTGACTTCTCAAGGCTTGGGACACGTGACTTTTTAAGACTTGGGACAGGTGACTTCTCAAATCTTGGGACAGGTGACTTCTCAAGGCTTGGGACAGGTGACGTCACAAGGCTTGGGACAGGTGAATTCTAAAGGCTTGGGACAGGTTACTTCTCAAGGCTTGGGACAGGTGACTTCTCAAGGCTTCTGACAGGTGACTTCTCAAGGCTTCGGACAGGTGACTTCTCAAGGTTTGGGACAGGTGACTTCTCAATTCTTGGGAAAGGTGACTTCTCAAGGCTTGGGACAAGTGACTTCTCAAGGCTTGGGACAAATGACTTCTCAAGGCTTGGGACAAGTGACTTCTCAAGGCTTGGGACATGTGACTTCTCAAGGCTTGGAACAAGTGACTTCTCAAGGCTTGGGACAAGTGACTTCTCAAGGCTTGGGACAGGTGACTTCTCAAGGCTTGGGACATGTGACTTCTCAAAGCTTGGGACAAGTAACTTCTCAAGGCTTGGGACAGGTTACTTCTCAAGGCTTGGGACAGGTGACTTCTCAAGGCTTGGGACAGGTGACTTCTCAAGGCTTGAGACAGTTTACTTCTCAAGGCTTGGGACAGGTGACTTCTCAAGGCTTGGGACAGGTGACTTCTCAAGGCTTGGGACAGGTGACTTCTCAAGGCTTGGAACAGTTGACTTCTCAAGGCTTGGGACACGTGACTTCTCAAGGCTTGGGACAGTTCACTTCTCAAGGCTTGGGACAGGTGACTTCTCAAGGCTTGCGACAGGTGATTTCTCAAGGCTTGGGACAAGTGACTTCTCAAGGCTTGAGACAGGTAAATTCTCAAGGCTTGGGACAGGTGACTTCTCAAGGCTTGGGACATGTGACTTCTCAAGGCTTGGGACAGTTGACTTCTCAAGGCTTGGGACAGGTGACTTCTCAAGGCTTGGGACAGGTGACTTCTCAAGTCTTGGGACAGGTGACTTCTCAAGGCTTGGGACAAGTGACTTCTCAAGGCTTGGGACAAGTGCCTTCTCAAGGCTTGGGACAGGTGACTTCTCAAGGCTTGGGACACGTGACTTTTTAAGACTTGGGACAGGTGACTTCTCAAATCTTGGGACAGGTGACTTCTCAAGGCTTGGGACAGGTGACGTCACAAGGCTTGGGACAGGTGAATTCTAAAGGCTTGGGACAGGTTACTTCTCAAGGCTTGGGAAAGGTGACTTCTCAAGGCTTCTGACAGGTGACTTCTCAAGGCTTCGGACAGGTGACTTCTCAAGGCTTTAAGACAGGTGACATCTCAAGGCTTGCGACAGGTGAATTTTCAAGGCTTGGTACAGGTGGCTTCTCAAGGCTTGGGACAGGTGACTTCTCAAGGCTTGGGACAGGTGACTTCTCAAGGCTTGGGACAGGTGACTTCTCAAGGCTTGGGACATGTGACTTCTTTAGGCTTGGGACAAGTGACTTCTCAAGACTTGGGGCAAGTGACTTCTCAAGACTTGGGGCAAGTGACTTCTCAAGGCTTGGGACAAGTGACTTCTCAAGGCTTGGGAGAATTGACTTCTCAACGGTTGGGACAAGTTACTTCTCAAGGCTTTGGACAAGTGACATCTCAAGGCTTGCGACAGGTGAATTTTCAAGGCTTGCTACAGGTGGCTTCTCAAGGCTTGGGACAAGTGACTTCTCAAGGATTGGGACAGGTGACTTCTCAAGGCTTTAAGACAGGTGACATCTCAAGGCTTGCGACAGGTGAATTTTCAATGCTTGGTACAGGTGGCTTCTCAAAGCTTGGGACAGGTGACTTCTCAATGCTTGGGACAGGTGACTTCTCAAGGCTTGGGACAGGTGACTTCTCAAGGCTTGGGACAGGTGATTTCTCAAGGCTTGGGACAGGTGACTTCTCAAGGCTTGGGACAGGTGACTTCTCAAGGCTTGGGACAGGTGACTTCTCAAGGCTTGGGACAGGTGACTTCTCAAGGCTTGGGACATGTGACTTCTTTAGGCTTGGGACAAGTGACTTCTCAAGACTTGGGGCAAGTGACTTCTCAAGGCTTGGGACAATGACTTCTCAAGGCTTGGGACAAGTGACTTCTAAATACTTGGGACAAGTGACTTCTCAAGGCTTGGGAAAAGTGACTTCTCAACACTTGGGACAAGAGACTTCTCAAGACTTCGGACAAGTGACTTCTCCAGACTTGGGACAAGTGACATCTCAAGACTTGGGACAAGTGACTTCTCAAGGCTTGGAACAAGTGACTTCTCAGTGCTTGGCACAAGTGACTTCTCAATGCTTGGGACAAGTGACTTCTCAAGGCTTGGGACAAGTGACTTCTCAAGGCTTGGGACAGGTGACTTCTCAAGGCTTGGGACAGGTGATTTCTCAAGGCTTGGTACAGGTGACTTCTAAAGGCTTGGGACAGGTTACTTCTCAAGGCTTGGTACAGGTGACTTCTAAAGGCTTGGGACAGGTTACTTCTCAAGGCTTGGGACAGGTGACTTCTCAAGGCTTCTGACAGGTGACTTCTCAAGGCTTCGGACAGGTGACTTCTAAAGGCTTGGGACAGGTGACTTCTCAAGGCTTGGGACAGGTGACTTCTCAAGTCTTGGGACAGGTGACTTCTCAAGGCTTGGGACAGGTGACTTCTCCAGGCTTCGGACAGGTGACTTCTCAAGGCTTGGTACAGGTGACTTCTCAAGGCTTGGGACAGGTGACTTCTCAAGGCTTGGGACAGGTGACTTCTCAAGGCTTGGGACAAGTGACTTCTCAAGGCTTGGGGCAAGTGACTTCTCAAGGCTTGAGACAAGTGACTTCTCAATTGTTGGGACAAGTGATTTCTCAAGGCTTGGGGCATGTGACTTCTCAAGGCTTGGGACAAGTGACTTCTCAAAGCTTGGGACAGGTGACTTCTCCAGGCTTGGGACAGGTGACTTCTCAAGGCTTGGGACAGGTGACTTCTCAAGGCTTGGGACAGGTGACTTCCTAAGGTTTGGGACATGTGATTTCTGAAGGCTTGGGACAAGTGACTTCTCAAGGCTTGGGACAAGTGACTTCTCAAGGCTTGGGAGAATTGACTTCTCAACGGTTGGGACAAGTTACTTCTCAAGGCTTTGGACAAGTGACTTCTCAAGGCTTGGGACATGTGACTTCTCAAAGCTTGGGACAAGTGACTTCTCAATGCTTGGGACAAGTGACTTCTCAAGGCTTGGGACAGGTGACTTCTCAAGGCTTGGGACATGTGACTTCTCAAGGCTTGGAACAAGTGACTTCTCAAGGCTTGGGACAAGTGACTTCTCAAGGCTTGGGACAGGTGACTTCTCAAGGCTTGGGACAGGTGACTTCTCAAGGCTTGGGAAAAGTGACTTCTCAAGGCTTGGGACAGGTTACTTCTCAAGGCTTGGGACAGGTGACTTCTCAAGGCTTGGGACAGGTGACTTCTCAAGGCTTGGGACAGGTGACTTCTCAAGGCTTGGGACAGGTGACTTCTCAAGGCTTGGGACAGTTGACTTCTCAAGGCTTGGGACAGGTGACTTCTAAAGGCTTGGGACAGGTGACTTCTCAAGGCTTGGGACAGGTGACTTCTAAAGGCTTGGGACAAGTGACTTCTCAAGGCTTGGGACAGGTGACTTCTCAAGGCTTGGGACAGGTGACTTCTCAAGGCCTGGGACAGTTGACTTCTCAAGGCTTGGGACAGGTTACTTCTCCAGGCTTGGGACAGGTGACTACTCAAGGCTTGGGACAGGTGACTTCTCAAGGCTTGGGACAGGTGACTTCTCAAGGCTTGGGACAGGTGACTTCTCAAGGCTTGGGACAGGTGACTTCTCAAGGCTTGGGACACGTGACTTTTCAAGACTTGGGACAGGTGAATTCTCAAGGCTTGGGACAGGTGACTTCTGAAGGCTTGGGACAGTTGACTTCTCAAGGCTTGGGACAGGTGACTTCTAAAGGCTTGGGACAGGTGACTTCTCAAGGCTTGGGACAGGTGACTTCTCAAGGCTTGGGACAAGTGACTTCTCAAGGCTTGGGACAGGTGACTTCTGAAGGCTTGGGACAGGTGACTTCTCAAGGCCTGGGACAGTTGACTTCTCAAGGCTTGGGTCAGGTTACTTCTCCAGGCTTGGGACAGGTGACTACTCAAGGCTTGGGACAGGTAACTTCTCAAGGCTTGGGACAGGTGACTTCTCAAGGCTTGGGACAGGTGACTTCTCAAGGCTTGGGACACGTGACTTTTCAAGACTTGGGACAGGTGTATTCTCAAGGCTTGGGACAGGTGACTTCTCAAGGCTTGGGACAGGTGACTTCTCAAGGCTTGGGACAGGTGACTTCTAAAGGCTTGGGACAGGTTACTTCTCAAGGTTTGGGACAGGTGACTTCTCAAGGCTTCTGACAGGTGACTTCTCAAGGCTTGGAACAAGTGACTTCTCAAGGTTTGGGACAGGTGACTTCTCAAGGCTTGGGAAAGGTGACTTCTCAAGGCTTGGGACAAGTGACTTCTCAAGGCTTGGGACAAGTGACTTCTCAAGACTTGGGACAAGTGCCTTCTCAAGACTTGGGACAAGTGACTTCTGAAGACGGCGACGCTAATTCAGGCGAGGCGAGTCAAGGCGAGGGAAGGCGGGGCCAGGCGAGACAAGGCAAGCGAAGAAAGGCCAGGAAAGACGAGGCCAGATGATTTCAGACGAGGCGAGGCAAAGCCAGGCAAGGCAAGGCGAGGCAAGGCGATGACAATCCAGTCGAGGCAAGGCAAGACGAGGTGAGGCCAGTAAAGGCGATTCAAGGCGAGGCAGGGCGATGTAAGATGAGACCAGACCAGACGAGGAGAGGCAAAGCCAGGCGATGCAAGGCGAAGCATGGCGAGGCAGGGAGATGCAAGGCGAGGTGAGGCAAGGCACGGCGAGGCCAGGCCAGGCGAGGCACGGCGAGGCTAATTCAGGCGAGGCAAGGCGGTGCAAGGCAATCGAGGCAAGGCCGTGAAAGGCGAGGCCAGACGAGGCAAGGCAAAGCGAGGGAAGGCGAGACAAGGCGAGGCAAGGCGATGACAATCCAGGAGAGGCAAGGCAAGACGAGGTAAGGAGTGGAAAGGCGATTCAAACCGAGGCAATGCGAGGCCAGACGAGGCGAGGAAAAGCCAGGCGATGCAAGGCAAGGCACGGCGAGGCCAGGCGAAGCATGGCCAGACGAGGCAATGCCAGGAAAAAGCGATTCAAGGCGCGCAGGGCGAGGCCAGACGAGGCCTCGCCGTGCATCGCCTGGCACCCCCTGGCCTCATCTGGCCTCGCCTTGCCTCTCCTTTCCTCGCCTTGCCTATCTTAGCCTGCCCTTGCCTGATATTATCTGACCTTGCCTGGAATAGCCTGTCGCAGCCTGGCCTACCCTGGAATCGCCTGGCATCGTCTCGTCTCGCGTCGCCTGGCTTTGCGTGGCCTTGCCTGGCCTAGGCTACCCTTGCCTGGCTTGGCCTTGCCTGGCCTAGGCTATCTTTGCCTGGCCTGGCCTCGCCTTGCCTCGTCTCGCCTGGCCGTGCCTCACCTTGCCCCGCCTTGCATACCCTTGCCTGGTCTTGCCTCGTTTGCCTGGCATTGCCTGGAATAGACTGTCCCAGCCTGGCCTAACCTGGAAACGCCTGGCCTCGCCTCGCCTTGCTTCGCCTTGCCTCGCCCAGACGTTGCTTGACTCGGTCTCTGCCTCACACGTTCTGTGCTCCACCGTCTGTCGAACTAGGTCATTGCAGAGACGGTCTGTCGATGTCGGGGCACAGTATGAACGATTCGTACAGAGAGAGAGGCAGAAACGGGTCGTTTAGAGACAGGGTGCGGCAGAGACGGCGTCATCTAGATACCGCTTCTGGCAGCTACCGATTGGGGAGAATTGTGAGAAAAATTTCAAAATTTTCGAAAAATGAAAAAATGTACAAACCGCGCAGAAAACTATGACAATTTGAAAAATTCCGACTTCAAATTTTTTTACGAAAATTTCTAGTTATTTTCGCTTTTCACGACATTTACAACCATTTATAAATTTTTCAAAATTTTTGAAAGTTTCAAATTTTATCAAAATTTTAGATAAATCAAAAATGCAGGAAAACGCATAAAAAGCGCACAAAACTAAATAAAAAATTTAAAACTATCAGAACTGCTCTCTCCTGGACTCGGTCTCTGCCAGACTGTATCAGCCTCACACAGTTTCAACCATATTCGCTCTGTGCTTGACTCGGTGTCTGCCTCATACGTTCTGTGCTTCACCGTGTCGAACTAGGTCCTTTCAGAGACGGCATGTTCGATGTCGGAGCACAGTATGAACGATTCATACAGAGAGAGAGAGAGAGAGGCAGAGGCCGGGTCGTTCAGAGACAGGGTTCGGCAGGGACACCGTCATCTAGATACCGGTTCTGGCAGCTACTGATTGAGGAGTATTTTGAAAAAAAATTCAAATTTTTCAAAATCTTCGAAATATCAGAAAATGAAGAAAAATGTACAAAACGCGCAGAAAACTAAGAAAATTTGAAAAATTCCGACTGCAAAAGTTTTCCGGAAATTTCGAAATTTTTTAGTTATTTTCGCTTTTCACGACATTTATAACCATCTATTAATTTTTCAAAAAAAATTCAAAATTTTCACATTTTATCAAAATTTTCGAAAAATCAAGATATGCAGGAAAACGTCCAAAAAGCGCACAAAACTAAATTTGTTTAAATTTTTCTAGTTTTCGGCGCTTTTCATACAGTTTCCAGCATTTTTTATTTTTTTAAAAAAAATTATATAAAATTTTTGAGGATGTACCCCTATGAAAATTTTTAAAAATTCAGAAATGGTTATAAATGACGTGAAGAGGGAAAACAACTATAAATAATTCGAATTTTTGAAAATAATTGGAATTCGGATTTTTTTAAAAATTGTTATTTTGCGCGCTTTTTGGACGATTCCCAATATATTTTGATTTTTTGAAAATTTTGAAAAGTTTTAATTTTTTAAAATTTCTCCCCATACTACCCTTCAAAAATTCGGTTTCAGCCGATCACGGTCTTTGCTGTACTCTCTCTGACGAAACCAATTTCAGCCGGACACGGTCTCTGCATGTTCTGGTCTCTTTATGGCACGTTCAATGATTGCGATACTCTAAAAAGGCCCTGATCCGTTAAACCTGGATGAGGCGACATCGTGTCCGGCAGAGATCGTGTAATGTAGACACAGAGACTAGCAGGGACTTCGTTTTGCAGAGACCTGTCGAAGCAGAGGCTGTCTAGGAGAGTCTGGGTGTTGCAGAGACTGAGTCCGACACACACACACACACAGAGAGAGAGAGAGAGAGAGAGAGAGAGAGAGAGAGAGAGAGAGGCAGAGACGGTGTAAAGCCGAGACAGTATCTAGCAGAGATTCCGTGTTTTAGAAACTGAGTCCTACAGAGACCGGGCGAAGCAGAGGCAGAGTCTAGGGGAGACTGGGTGTTGTTGCAGACACTGAGTCCGGCACAGACAGAGGAGCAGAGACTGGGTCTATGATAGACTGAGTGTTGCAGAGGCTCAGTTCGGCAACGACCGACTCTGACAGAGACTGGTTCTGGTAGTTATCGCGTACGGATAATTTTGAAATATTTTTTGAAATTTTCAAAAAATGCTGGAAATTGTCTACCATAAGGGTATCATAAAGAAATCTTCCGATACTCGCTTTGATAACATATAGATTAATCAAAAAGCATTCATATTGTTATCTAGGAATTTAGATATAGAAATGTCTTTAAATATATGACCTGTTTTTTTTTGACAGAAGACTAAAATGTCTTACATAATAGTATGCAACTATTTGAGTTCTAATTTTTTTTATTTTTCCCAATAAGTAAGAATAATTTTATGACACAAAAAATGTAATAAATTTTATATGCTGAATACTTTCTCCAGTATTCTGTGCAACTTATGAATATCAAGTGATATTCCTAGCAAAATTTCTCAGATTTGAGACCAGTTGTATCTTGTATGGACTTTTCTGCAAATACTTGCATGAGCAATACAAAAATCCATCACAGTTCAAAACCCACACTGAGCTTCTAGTTCCCTTCTATTGCCTAGAATTCCACCAGCTTAAACATGGATTTATAAGCAAGTATAGCAGCCAACCTGGTTATATTACACTGCCACATATGTGACTGTACATAACATCATCAAATTTTGATGTGGTTTAAAAGTCTTTAAGTTACTTTGTGTTTGGTCTGTAATTCAAGTGGGTAATCACACTTTACAGATTGAGGACAAAAGAAACAACAAACACCATTTAAGAAGATGGATGTCTTCTGGGTTGTAGTCTGGTAGAAGTTTACTGATGTCTCAGAGGTTCTTGCTGCCTCCATCATCAGGGTAATGACTAATTTTTTTCGAGGCATTACTCTATCATTTGCCTAGATAATGGAAAGGAGCAGGGCCCTGATGATGGAGACAGCAAGGACCTCCGAAACATCGGTAAACTTCTACCAGACTAAGAGGTGCAACAACCCAGAAGACAGCAATCGACAGACTCACCGCCTTGAAAACCTCAAATGCTATATACCATTTAAGAATTATGCTGCACGTTCATCTACACAAAATACCATTACACTGCTATTTTAGTCAAAATAAACTTGTAGCAATGGCTGGGGGTTCGTCGTGCTGACCACACGTCACCCTATATCTGGTTGGATGTTCGTCCACCTCTGCTTAGGCATGTGAACGTGAGGCCAGCAGTCAAGCTAATCGGCTTTGGCTCTCTGGAGCTGTTACGCCACGGATTTAATTTTAATGGAACTAGCTAGGCATTCTTGATTGTCTCACAGTTTAAAATAGATAATTTAAGAACCTTTCAGATAACACAGTTTAGTCCAAACTCTGAATAATGGTACAGCAAACCTTCAAAATCTCAATTCCAATAGGATCTGACTGTGCAGAATGAAGGGGCATCAAAGATCAGAGAAAACATTTTTAAACAGCATAACAGTACGAATTACCGTCTGCACCAAACGAAACAAGGAAGACAGTTAGTCCCATCTTGCTTGTAACAAATCACAAATTTTGTATTAAAAAGTAAAATTTTGACCAGCCACATAGAAAAGCAGATATTAATAAGTTAAATTTCATCTTTGCCAGATTTTAATGCAGCATTTAAACTTATGTACTGTGAGGCTGCCATGCGGACTTTGATTTTGTGATTAATGGAGATAGAGACTGTTTCTTCAAAACGTTAGTATGTACCTATAAATCTAGGTGGCATTAAAACCTAGAACTACTTCAGACAGTTCAGATATTATATAAAACATGTATAAACTCTACTGACAATCTTTTCACAGATTCAAATATGTTCCAAACATTTTATGCCAAATTCTATCATCCAGAATTCATCTATTTTTAAAGTGGTTATAATACTGCACAAGTTCTTTCTATTTATTCATTTATTATTTATTTATTTATTTGTACTGTATATGGAACTGTAATTATACCATACAATCCATGGTGTTATTGTGCGCCCTGTCTCTCTATCTGGAAACAAAGGCATTACGCACAAAACAGGAGTATAATTAAAAATTTTATTTTAAAAGATGTAATGAAAAAGACAGCTATCTATAGCTATATTTAGGGAATTCCAGCTAGAATTCACATCTTGTTTGCTATTCTATTATACAAGTTCGTCTACATCATCTTCGTAAATTAGTAGTGACCGAAATTACACTTCTCGAGATGCGTAAACCAACTCTAGTCACTAATACTGTTCAATTTGCTGGAAGGAAATAACTTTATCAAACACTAACAAGTAACATTCTCAGACTATCAAGCATCACAAGTATCTTCACATCATCTCCTCTTAAAACATTCAAATAATTATTATAATCAGTATCACCCAGCGTAGCCTTGAGGAACAACATAAAATTCTTTCCATACCCTGTATAATGCTGCATGACAGTTCCAATATAATTTCTCAGCTTGGAGAAAGTACGTTCCTGCTTTAAAATGTTAGAAAATTTTGATTCGCTACCCGTTCGTGTAAATTTCTCCAAGTCTCGTACAGAAGCCACGCAGTCATGTCCTGTAACCTCCACACAATTTGAAAACCACAATCAAATGAAATAATCACAAAATTAAAATTGTGACATAATATTCATATGCAACTTCTCATTTGCTTGACAGTTCAGATAAAAACAGTAACTTACCAGATTTGGCAGTGGAAAGTTTGAACTGTCAAGAACAAAAATGAAGCAACGCCAAGTATGAGTTACTATGCGAAGGATTTTAGAATAAAAACAAAACCCTTATTATAACACTCATAGACCTGATATAAAGTATAGAATATTTGTGGTAGCAAATTTCTAAACAATTTCAAGTTTTAACACAAAACCGTAACATAAGACAACAAGAAACTTACGTGACTTCATCTTAAAATAATGCAAGTGGAACTGGTGCAATACTGTTCAAGATTTTATTTCCAAATGATCTCTATACGATACTTTAAAGACCTTGCGTTCCACTATAAGAATTTTAATTTCCACCCAGCTAAGCAATTGCATCTGAGAACACTTTGCGCAGCACAGTCAAGTCTGCTCTCGACACTTTTCTCCTGCATCACACCGTTGATTGCACCGAATCTTACCTTCAATTCCACGGCACCAAGCGAACTTATAAAATGGTGCTTTTTGCCACATAGTCACCAGCTGGTGCTTCACACCTGACATGTCTATGGGTTGGTTACACCAGAAGATGGCATAGTCAAAACTAAGTAGAGTTAACTTGGTCATGTATTCTCGGTACCCGTCAGTTTCGCATCTTCTAAAACGTCACTGGCCGCAGTGATGATGGTCGTCACAGGGGGTGCAGGAAGAGGAGATGATGTAGGGTCCAGAATTGCTTCATGCATCTCAGTAAATATGCTGATCAGATTGTTCAGTCCTATCAGGTAACCGTCTTCATGGTTCCCAACCACCCACTTCAGCGAGTGTGAAATCGACATACCATTTGGCAAAACCAGTGTCTTGGCAAAATCTATTAGCCACACATTGGCATTGGTCTTGTCATGGACAAACAGCAAAGAACTGCCAATAACCTGGAATTAAAATAAAATTCAGCTTTCATTGTATGAATATGAGATTTAAATCCCTGTACTACAGGGCTGCCAGCTGGACTTCAACCCTGACAGTATGACGGTTTAGCAGCATGTTACTGCAACACACAATCGACACCTTAAAGGGGGGGAAAAGGGGCATAGAAACCTCGCACATGGGAGGAGGCCGAGGCTCAACCTCAGGCTGTTGCGCCATAGAAGAAAAAGTGCTGTTACATTTCTAGCTTTATAAAATGTTAATTCTATAATTAAAACAAGCATCAAAACTAAACCCAGAAGCATTACCTTTCCATCTGTTTTTTCCAAATACCTCAAGAAACTCAATTTGATTTCCAATACCCTGTAAACCTATCCAAAAGATAAAATCCTAGCAATGCTGATAACAAGTAGCACAATACGTAGCGTGCTAAATGCTTGACTTATTGCCTTGCCATTTGAATTTACTGCATCATTAAACTGTCAGGACAGTTAATTTCAAAGCCCTTTCTGTTTTGGTACAGTTTGCAAAGAATGGAATGGAAAATTTGGTTTTATGTTGTACTCCAAAGTGTTAAGTTCACTCTTTCCAGCATTTTAATGATGTACAACATGCAAACAATTCTGTGTATTTCATGACCAAATAAAACTTCAAAACTTCACCATCACTTGTAAGATTTGAAGTTTACACAGCGGTGAATCCGAAGATGGCTGTCTTCTGGATTGTTGCGCTGTGTAGTCTGGTCGATCAATGTTCATCACCCTGATGACGGAGGCAGTATGGCCCCTGAAACGTTGGTAAACATCGACCAGACTACACAGCGCAACAACCCAGAAGACAGAAATCTTCATACTCATCGCCCTGATGACGGAGGCAGTATGACCTCTGAAACGTTGGTAAACATCGACCAGACTACACAACGCAACAACCCAGAAGACAGAAATCTTCATACTCGCTTGTAGCACAGAGTACGTGAGTTAATCGCAAACAGCCGGGAGATGTAACAAAATAATTCATTTTAAATTGGAAACTTGAAAAAAGAAACTACATTGAAGACATGGGCGTAGATAGGGAAATATTAACATTAATTTTAAGAACAAAATGTGCGAATATGTTGACAGATTTATCAGGCTCTAGACAAAGTCCAGTAGTGGTCTTACGTTAACTTGGCAATGGCGAGGAACCATTGATAATTTTCTGGCCAATCGAGGAGCTTATCACTTCGCGAGGATTCATGGGGTAAGCTAGATGGTTAGTTACTTAGTCTATCATTTACTCATTTATTACAACTTACTTCATGTGAAGTGAAGAAATCTGATACTTCTAATGTCGCTTTTATAGCTTTTAGCCTCTGTATGTATTTTGGCTGAAAAAAGAAGGAATAAATATTTAAATATTGAATAATTATTACAAGTGCAATTCACACAAATTAAGTTGCACTTTAGATCAGAAGTGTACTAATGCACACTCCTGGGATGCGTGCTGACGGTTCCTTCAGTGTGAATTGTGCCTTACATTCGAGGATGTGACAGAGAGTACACATTTCAGTATTTCCACCGACGTTCTTTATTTTCCTTTCAATGTGAATTTATCCTACAGAATGTAAGAATGCAGCCAGTAAACACATTCCTCTTATGTATGATTTGAGGTTTTCACAGCGGCGAGTACGAAGAGCTTTACAGATATTCTGCGGCGGTACATGCCACTAAATGTGGGGACCGTTAACGACGTCTCGGAACGAGCAAGTGACCCAAATACATTCTACAGTAACGCTTACCACTGCATGTGGGAAACCATTGGTGAAGTCTTGGAATGCCTGCATGATCTGTTCCCTTGTCTTGGTAGTCTTAAAATCCTTGCTGGATTTTCCGTCACTCTTCTTGATTCCCTCGATACGGAAACCAAGCGTCGCCGTCGATGAAATCGTCTCTCTCCACACCATGTATCTGAACACACAAACAGTTTACTTAATAGAGTGAGACTTGCTTGAAACAGGTTCTGAATTGTCACGTACATTCTCTTTTATTCGAGACGGATATTAAATAACACATGAAAGTACTACACTGGTCATATTCTATATATTTATGATGATAATATTATATGTCGGACATTCACGCTACATTCTCGTTTATATTTAAAAAGTCAGACAAAAGCACAGGACACAGCATAAATTTTTAATCCATATTATTTGATATTTTCAGTGTCAATTCAGAAAGGGAATCAAACGCGGGACACTCACCTTGGTTTTGTGACACCCTTCAGTCTGTGTTCCTCTTCAGTCGGTGCATTCGGATCAATCTGAATCATCTTCTCGTACATGTCCTGTAAACGTCAGACAAAAGTGACTGCTAAGAATCCTTTAATTTATTTTTCTGAAGTTTGTGAATATTCCTTTCTGCCTCCTGATGCCACCTTCAATGCTGTCTGCAATTTTCTTATAAATTATTATTATTTATTTACTGCAATTGGGTTTGCATCTGGTAGCAGTCGTCCTTACACTACAAAGTACCCACAGCCCTCGTGATTTTAGATTATCAATGTTATGGCTTCTTCCTACAAAATATAATATGCAGAGGCAGTCCGTCATCCGTCCCGCGTGTAAGACTTATTTCCGAAAATACTGAACACATTTAGGTTCAGTCTGGTGTCTGGGGGGTCAGACTTAAAATGTAAAAAATTAAATTTTGGTTTGATATAACCGATACTGTGCATCAATAACACATAGAAATGTATTGCTTTTCTCAAAAATGGCTCTTCAAATACAAAGTCTGGTCATATCACAAATTACAGATGTGGCCAGTGAAACATTTTTCGGCACGAGGAAATAATATTTTGTACTTCATGCAGTGCATATCCACGAAACGATTACCTTTTAAATAATAAATCTGCAATAAAGAAACATCACTGCTAATGAGGTACGTAGAATAGCAAATTTTTTTTTTCAAAATGTATCTACACCTAATTCTCTCGTCCTGGCTGACTAACGAATAAAATTACAGTAGTGCCAACCTTTCTGAGTTTTGGTTTTTCCTTTGCCTTGGCGAGCTCCTCCTCAAGGTAAGTCCGGACACCAATCTTGCAGTCCATGACGCACGGCGATGTGAAGTCCCCTAGCAAGTCCTGTAGCTGCAGGTACACGGCTGTGGTAGCGTTAAGGAATTGTTTCCCTACCACAAGATCACTCCTTGGCTCACTGTGATTTACAGTTACCTGGCAAACATCGCGGTCTCCTGGGTCATTATGCCGGGCTACGTATCAAAGTTTCAATCCTGAAGATGGAAGCAGTATATTCTTTCGAAACAATGACACGTAACAAAAAAGCTACATGACGTAAAACTGAAGATGTATCCGACAGATAATTACATGTAAATAGAAAAAATTAATCTGAGGATTACTGAAAGCCGAGATTAGATCGATAGTTAGCTACAATCGTTTCTCATTCTTTTACAGAAACTTTCAGCTTCTTGAGACAAAGACAACTCCGACATTCATCTGTCAAGTTAAAGACGTTAATCCAGTGGTCATACACACTACACGCCATTTTATGACGGACCACATTAATCTTTAATTAGCTTCTCATTCAATTAGGCTAACGGAAAAGACGTACAAATACGAGATTTTTGTTTGTAACGTGAAGTTGATTAATTCCCCTCCCCATTCAACAAGTGAAAAGTGAGCGAAGTCCATAGAAGTCGCTTTGCTCGCACAGCACAGAATTCCTTTGCATAATTAATTATTAAACTTCCAAGTCGCTGGAAGTTTCAGAGACATCGCGGTAATCTTCTGTATCACATCGTCAATACGTAACTGATTTCAGGCACTTAAGTAGATTTTAAAGCAAATTATCAATGACAGCGTCATTGGAAAAGAGTTCACTCAACTAAAAACACAACAATAATGCTCACTAGAAGAACACAGGCCACGCAACAATGTTCAGCCGCATCCTCATTGCTGTGAGTCGTGACAGGATATAACCCTGCAGATATTATGCCAAGTTGTAATATATTTCATAAACAGGAGAGTTTAAGGAAATTTCTTTACATTCCACTCCCTTCGTGGACATTTTATATATATTTAGTAAAAAGTAAAAGTAAAGTTTGTCCCACTATACGCCATGTAGGCGCTTGGGGTGAGAGGAGGTATAGCTCCTCTCTTCCTTGACCTCGGCACTAGATGGGGGTGAGTGGTCAGCATCACGCCCCGGCCGGCTTTACCCCCGGGAAAGGCCCCGGTACCCATTGGAAAGGAGGCTGGGTGGGCCCCAGAGCCGGTCTCGACATATATATTTAGTTGGGAACCATTTTCTGAGACGTTTAAATCGTATCCAAAGCCCACAGAAAATACGAAATTTCTTTACTTATTACCATAACGCCGAAGGAAACTTGGTCAACCAAAATCAGTCTATCAGTATCAAAGAAAGATTTTTATTGTTATTTTATCATTATTGGTGTTATTGTTATTATCACTACAATACAATTACCGCTATCATTACTTGTATTTAGGTTTTCGCGACTGAATTTCAATGCAATTCGTTTTCGATAATAAGCAATACCTCAAATGTTGACAGTTATCTGTTTCTTGAAATACTTCAGTTACCACCATCACGGTGGATATGCTGGTTGGACGTTTTTGAAGCCTTATATAAGGGTCACCTGCCTGCTCTTACTTGGATTCGAAATAAGAACAACCAACATACTCACCCTGAAGATGGACAGTGCAATATTTGCCGAAACGTCGTGTGACTTTCAACATTCAACCAGGCTCATCACCGAAAGCCTGACCGGTTCCGAGTTGTAGAGTCAAAGTAACCCGCAATGTTATAAAAAGAGCAGCATCTGAAAGTCATCGTCTTTCGTCTGCACTATAGGCTACTATCTTTGTTGCGTTTTGCTGACAAGGATACAATCTCCGTCTTCGCAGTTGACGTGTCCTTTGTACTCAGGTACGTACGGCCTCAGAACATCCTTCATAAGGATCTGAAAGCACAGCTCCTCCTTCGGACACAGCTTCTTCAGGATGGTGCCTTGTTCAGGTCCTGCCTTGAAGTTTCCTGCAACAAAATGCAAAGTCATCGTGAAACAATGTTAAAAGTTACATCCCAACCAAGGCGAATGAACAGCTGTTGCGATAAATGGCCACATACTGACATCAGCGCTCTCATGTATGAAACCACTGGCCCTTGGAGGAGAATACTTAAACAGGTCTCAGGGTTGCCTCTACCGTTCTGCGGTCAAGTCCATTGACCACTTTATGGGATTCAGACCGCAGTTAGCTCAGTCGCCAACTGCAACTCTGGTAAGACTGTTGATTTTAGAACGGAACGATATTTTATCGCAAATACAGATTATAAATCATTCCAGATAAATGTAGTCTACATCCAGGCCCTTACCATTTCTTTCACAGGTAAAATTCAACATTGTCACTTTCATTATTTAAAACGTGTTAACCAATCTTTTTGTCAAAAATCAGTATCAGCCTTTGCTACTCAAACCTCAGTACCGCAGCCTACTTTTCTAAATGATCACAGATTAACATAATTGTCATTCTTTCCACTACTTAATGTACACCATCACTAAAGAAAGTCTGTCACTCAGCTGTGTGCACTGCAGCTAATCTGATATCCACTAGTACTGACTTGAAGGATTTCTAGGACTCCAAAGTGACCTAACCCCCTCAGGACTGCCGAACAAAATTCTGCACTCATTTCTCATATTGCCGCAAGCATATTTACGATAACACTTTATTGCATTACTATAACAATTTATTAAAAACGCTACACAATTAGACCTCCTTTTCAGATTCACAAGTTTGTCAATACTCTTCCTTAGCCAACTTACGAGTCATTAGTCAGATATTTACAATGCTTTTGGTTAGGTAATCTTTATACAGTGCCGTGACAGTACCTTAAAATTCGGCCACGACCGCTTCCTTCCACATCCTTTCCAATTCAGTATTCATTATCCTCTAATTCGAAGCTATAAACCCTGAGCTACTGAAAAAGCATCGTTAATGAAATTATAAGTAAATATAAAAATTCTCTTCTTGACAATCGCATTCATCCCTCTCTGTTCATCAATAGGACACAAACTAGTTACTGGTTTGGCGTTCTGCTTTAAACCTTTGAATCGGAATCTCGTCTAAATATTATTAAGAACACAGTCCGTACCTCAATGAAAACACACCACGCCTACATTACAAAGGTAAATTGGCCAACGCTGTTTGGGTAAATATCTGCTTAAGCCACGAATCATACAAATGTCCAAGTTCCATAATATTTCAATAATTCTTAAATAACTGATTCCCATTATTATATTTAAGGCTAGTTGTATGAAAGATATACGAATCAAAAATAAAGGGAACGCCGAAGAAGGAGGTCGCTTCTGCGATGTTTAGATTTGTGAGACGGTAAAAAGGTGTACTTGAGGCTATGAATTCTGAATTACTTCCTACTAAGTATCGACAGAGATATTTATTATATAATCTTAAATACCATGTTCTTTGGTGCATATGGAAACATTAAGTCAAAATGATCCGAAAACAAAATAGTCTGATTATATAAACCCCTGTTTATTCAGTTACCTTTATCCATGTTTCGGTAAAGGCGTGGTAATTACCTTGATGGCCTGCAAGCTGAACCCACGGATACCTTTGCTTCTTGTACGTCTGAAAGAACGGCGTCCATTGGACAATATTTCGTAGTTTCCGCCAACCAGAAGGCTGAAAATAAGATATAACATTTCTATTAGAATTTTTGAAAATATCAATAGCTTTAACATCAGATCCAACTCGATGAAATACTTGACGCTGCCTCTTCAGCGCCGAGAAAATCTCAGATTTCATAAAATTAAATAGAATTTTTCCTTCGATTTCATAATTGGTTTCCATAATTCAATTACCTCTATGCTTACAAATTCTTGCCATGATTGCTGTAATTTAGATAAATTATAATAAATTGTCTGATTGGATGTTATCCTAAAACATCACAACTCTAACCCGTAATTTTCGCTGAGTTACGGACTTCCAAACAGACAAAATGATTGTTCTTGTTCCTGTCAAATAGAATTTAATATTTCATGTGTTCAAATCTGTTCTATTTTTCATATCTGCTTAGTTCATACCAAGTTTCACGCGTTACTCACGTATAAAAGGGCATGCAAGAATAAGTAAACACGTACAAGGAACAGGAGTTAATCAAAAAGCAAGTAGCTCATGAATAAATGGGGTAAATCATAAATCAAATATTAAATTTCGTGTAAAAAATCGAATTAGTCTTGTTCCAAAATAAAGACGTATCTGTGTACCTTGATATTCGTCTTCAGAACGTGAAGCCTTAATCCAGTCCCTGCCTGCTCACAATTTGGACTGAACTTTCCTGTCTGACGACGTCTTAGAATACACACCATCATGTATAAGGCACTATATCGCATCACTGCACTTTACGTACAAAAAATCACAATTTATTTTCCTCACGTTTAAAAACACTCCTTCACAACACACAACACTATACACTTATCGCAAATAAAATCCACTATCCTATATGATTACTCAGATATTTTTGAGGGATGCTGTATAATTAAATGTATATCTAATACGGCCTTCTAAAACATTTTAAAGTCTTCTAAGTTTTCAGAGGACGCCGTCGAATTTGCTCACGACAACCACTTCCCTCCTGTTCAGCTGTGCACTTGCTTATAAGAGACGTTCAACCACTCTCTCTCTTCCTCGTTGAATTCCTACGTCAATGGTTAATCCACCAATAAAGAAATCCTGCAAATGATACACCGTATGACGTAATAAACCATTTCTGGGACATGCAGTTTCAGAATTCACCCGCATTACATCAGACAGTTTGCAAATGAGCTGTCCTGTATGACTCCCCTAATCAATGACAAAAATCCAATTATGAAGGAATATGCAGATTATTTCAAACTTTCACGGTGTTTCAGTTGTAATGCGGATCCTACATCAGCAACACGAAAAATACATACTGAGTGCAAGCCACCCACATATGATATCCACATTAAAAATAACTTTTTTTACAAACGAATGGAATTCTCAATCACGAAATTCATAATTTCAATATTATTTTCTGTTTCCACTGAATATTAGTACGAATTTTAGATAGCATAGAAACACTTCAGAGACAGAATTAATTAACGACAGAAACCTCTTCGTCCATATTCGATTACTGAAAAGCTGAGATAAAGATAATACGTGGCAAGACAGAGAGAGAGAATTTGGATACTGAAAGTCTCTAGTGTCGCCTGTAAGGGCTCTCTGTGTGATACCTGTGATTTTGTAATTAAATTCCAGGTCCTACACTGCACCAAACAACATCAACTGACAACTCAATAAATAAATACTCCACTTTGCAGAGATCTGAAGTTGTGTTAAATCAAGAATATCATAAATGTAACTCCTATTCGCTGTTTCAAGATTCGAGATGAGACGTATGTCGTTCGCCGAAACCTGTCTGACGCACTCGGTCCTCCATCACACGTAATTATACGGGACACACTGTTTCAAGAAGCACTACTGAAATACCTGTTCATCCACCTACAAGGACGGTAGGATTTTTCTGACGTCAGCACGAACGCCGTGATTCGCTGCGAAAACATGTGTGATCCTAAACATGTAAGGCTACATTCTAAATTACAGTGCACACACAGAAATCTGGAAACAGATCGGAAAGGAGTAAACAGAAGGAGACGCTAGTCTGTGAGACCAGACAAGTTCAAAGTTGCTTCTGAGTTGTTATTTCGTAACATAAGTCTAAAGGATTGTACCTACGGTGCGTTACTTACAACATTGCTGTTCTTGTGGACTTGACAGCTTCTTCTATCCCACCTGAAGATGGGATTAAAACAAGCTCCCGAAACGTAGCGGTATTTTTTCAAAATACTGGACGATGACAGCAATGATGAATTGTTATTTTGTGTGTGACTATCATCATTGATCTTAATCCGTTAAAAGCACGGTGTTTGGAAAATTAGTCCCAGTTCCTTCTTCATTTAACCAGGTACGAAAAAGTCCTCAGTCTATTGACGTCCTTGGTCAAATTCGTATCAGTTCAGCGTCCATCTCAACCGAGGGACCCAAAATAACAACAGTTTCTTCTCATCCGGTTACGTGAAGACAGAAATACAACCAAATTTCGAAACGTGTGGTTTTAATACACAAAGAACGGAGAAATCCCAAAATGAAATATCCGTGCACATTGTGTCGAACTGATTTCCGAAAACTTTCAAATGTCATCAGTCTGGGAAAGATAAACATTCCTCGCGCTCTGTGCATGACTGACGTCAGAATGGCTAAGGAAGAGGATGTGGATTACCTCAGGTACTTTCTCGGGAGATAAGGCGGCTAAAACCACATCTGGAACAGACATCCTTGAAATATGAAGAAAAAAAAAGTATATCCAGCCACAACATAAACAACACTTAATTCGCTGACTTCCGACAGTGAAACCAATAACAAACACAAATAAAAATATTATTAATAACAAAATTAGGGATGCATTAAATTTTGAAACGAAATTCAGTTCAGGATATTTTTATCTTCCTGTGTCCTGTAAAACAAAACAGAGTAATGTAATATAAGCGAACTTAATATTCACTGAAGCAAATTTGGTACGCAGAAACGGTACGATACAGCAATACAAAGTAGCGCAGCTTTTAAATACAGCTTTGCGCACTGAATGCGATATTCGCCTGTATTTATCGCTGTATCGTACCTCTACCGAATACCGCGTTGGTTTGACAGAACCTTGATCTGAAACAGTGAACACACATAAATAATCCCGTAAGACCCAAAATCAGGAAATGAACACAAACCAACCCTTGATCATGAGCCTACATATACTTTTATGGGTATGCTGAAGCCTTTAGAGACTATGACCACGTGCATTACATCCCTACTTTGCTACTTCGAACAATCCCATAAAAATAAATTGTATTTAATTTTTTAAAGAACTCTCACGGACAGCACATGTTCTAATGCATTATTCATGCCCTTATCGTCATGGTTTTGGCAACAGATAGTAGGTCTACACAGTTTTCTTCTGTTCGGGCATCATGGCTTGCCATGAGGCATTGGTTCTGGTTCGTGAAACACTGAAAAATAATTCACTACCACACGAGAGGTCGGATCTAGTTAGGCTGGGCTTTCAGATCAATTTAAGTTACGGTTCAACTATAGTAACTTCGAAAAATGTGCATATACAGGGTGAGCAGATGAGCCGGGATAGCTCAGTCAGTATAGTGACTAGCTACGGGCTGGACGACCGGGGTTCGATCCCCGACGGGGGCAGAGGATTTTTCCTCTAGCCTCTGCGTCCAGACCGGCTCTGGGGCCCACCCAGCCTCCTCTACAATGGGTACCGGGGTCCTTTCCCGGGGGTAAAGCCGGCCGGGGCGTGATGCTGACCACTCACCCCGATCTAGTGCCGAGGTCAAGGAAGAGAGGAGCTATACCTCCACTCACCCCAAGCGCCTACATGGCGTATAGTGGGACAAACTTTACTTTACAGGGTGAGCAGAAAAAACTTTACATTTTAAAAATAACACAGAGAACAAACACGGGGTGCTTTGAGCTTCACACCCACTCCAATCGATTAAGAAACTCTTAAAGTTTTTTTAATGACACGGCTGATTGTTGTTATTGCTTGCCTCCGCTGGATTATCATTTTGAAGGTGTAAAGTTTTTTTGTGCTCACCCTGTATACAAACGTAAAAGTTATTACATGATAAATAAATTTTCAAGTAAGCGTTACGTCATAATATAAGAAATAATCCGAATTAGTCTTCTCTCACATACACCCTAAGGCCTCAGTAGGTAAGGAAAATTAACTACAATTCCCATATCAAATCTAAAACTTCTTGACGATGGTGAAGAGTCAATTGAATAAAAATTTTCTTGGATATTATCCATCGTCTAGTAAATATAAAACGTAAAACGACGTTTCGGAGATGGGACTCTATCTCCGTCTTCAGGTTCCTACACAGTTGGGCCCACTAGATAGAGCTAATCCCTATCTCTATCTAGTGGGCCCAACTGTGTAGGAACCTGAAGACGGAGTCCCATCTCCGAAACGTCGTTTTACATTTACTAGACGATGGATAATGTCCAAGAAAATTTTTATTCAATTGACTACATTCCCCATTTTTATTCTGTTTCATGGTCAGATCCTTTGCAGAAAAGGACAAAAGTCCTGTTGTAATGTTAGCGAAGATGGAAGAAATTAAACATTGTGTAACAAAAGAGAGATTCAACAGTCTGTAAATAGGTGTAGTTCCTGCATTCTATGTGAAATGTATACTTGACGTCATATTTCAACATTATGTGACTACGAAATGTAGGATAATTGAACGAGTTTTGTGCATCTCAAATTCCACGAAAATTACATGTTACACATACTTTTACGTCAGAGAAATAATGTAAAAATTGTTTGAAATGTTAATGAATTTCGGAGAACTGACAGGCCATTACGACATTTCCTGAATCCAGAATCCGGAACGAACATACGAATAAATGCACATTCTATATTAATTTAAACAACCCCACCCCTCAACTCCACGTCCTATACACAGTACAATCAGCACCCTGTTGATAGATTACAACAAAAGAAATTTAAATATCCAAGATTGATTTTTTTTTTTATTTGTAGTGTTCTGTCTGACGACAGGTCCATATGAACAGGATCCTTCCATCCTTTTCTCGGACTGGGACCTGTTCATATACGTTCTTGGCAGATGATCCAGAAGTGGTTTGCCATTGCCTTCTTCTGTGTGTGAATGGAGTGATTGTTTGGATGCCACGGAGAAACCGGGGAAGCCCCCGGAGGAAAACTCCGTGTTGCCTAGACCACGGCCTTGCCCAACACAAGTTATTAATTCGGGCACCGCCGGGAATCGAACCCGAGACCCCAGGATTACAAGGCCAGCTTTCTAACCGCTTGATGATGGCCAATAACTGGAATTTTCTCAATATTTCAATGGCATTCAACTGGTAGGTGCTCTTACAATCTCGCGTTTAGAAAATTAATACGCACAAATGTTCCAATGGTTCCGAATCTAGGGGGAAACAAGTACTCGAGTGTCAGAGTTGGTCTTCTGCGTAATACCACCGTGTAACACAAGCTTATTACGAAAAAAACAAACACTGTAATGCTGCAGAAATAGTTTGTGAATTTCCATTACTTAAAAAACATCATTTTTTGCATCACACGGTATGCTGAGTAGCACGTTCCTCCCATCCCATTCGACGTCTCTGCGCTAGACGTACACTGTTTATTGTGTACATTATAATAAACCTCATCGCCGACAATTCTTATACAATTTTACATGTTTAACGCACACAGTGACAACAATAGGCTATAGAATCGGACGAATGGGCCACTGACGCACACAGTGTCACCTAGCCACGACCTCAGGGCTGTCCAAAACACGTAGTTGAAGGGTATAATAGAATTTTTAGTTACCGTTTCCCTTCATGAGAATTGGATTCTGACAAAGCGGGCATTCTCAGGCAAAAAAAAATTAATAACAAGTGTTATTCTAAGGTACGTATAATAACGCAAGTTTTTCTCGATAGTTCCGACGTAATTTACGAAAAATAATAAATCGGTGATGCCAACTTTGGAAAATAATGTCATTTTGTATATGAATACTTTTTTGTTCGGATTAACCAATAGTCCTTTAAATAACACATAAACCACAACGATTCTGAAATGGCGATCTATTTCATCAGAGACGTCGTCTTAATACAAAAAGATTATTAGATCTAAAATAAAATCAATGGTACACACTGAAAATGGCTGACTTCTGGATTGTTCCGCCGTGTACTCTGGTAGAAGTTTAACGACGTTTAAGACGTGATTCCTGTCTCCATCACTCATCTCTTTAAAACGTCGGTATGCTTCTACCAGAGTACACGGCGTAAAACCCAGAAGGCAGCCATCTTACTATCCTCTTCCTCGTACCCCGACCAGTCACACGCCGATAACGAGGAGAGGAATGAGAATAAGAAGAAATTTTAATAACCGATTCTCGTCTCCTGGGCTGTGACACCGTGGTTACAAATATTTTGCAAAAAACGCACGGCCTCCATCCTCAGGTTTGTCGACGGAGGTGTTATTTCCTTCTGTAACGTTGATAACGACATCTTAAACGCCATAGAATCCTCAAAAGTAACAGCGTTTATGTCTACATGTGATATTTGTTCCACCTTCAGTAAACTAAGTTCGCAAAGCACAAGGCTAACTGGAGACTCGGGCTACGTTACAATGTGACGTTTTGTTTTAGCTGAGAGGAGAGAGACTATTATCTATGTTTGTACTTTTACGTACTTCGCGTCTCGTGTGCGTGTGTGTGGTCCTTTGTCCAACAATACAACTATTGATACTGTGACGTCATTGTCTATTATGTGCTTTGATTGACAATAGTACGCGGAACACAAAAGAGAAAAATTCGAATATGCTGCAATGGCAACTGTCAGGCTAAGCTATAGTACACGCGGGTAAACTGTGTAGGCCTACCTATACGATTACATAAATGTTTAAGCCCGTAATAAGCATACGTTCACAATATATTAATATCTAATGAAGGTCAGATGTACGCTTAGCATTCATGAAAGTTACTACACCCAAATTAGTATTAAGGCCTTGACTTTTCAATATATAATCAGACGAAGCCAGTATTCAGTAGCAACAATTCTGTTACTTTCTTTTTAGTGTCAAGCAAACTATAATTGCACTGTAATGATTTTTTTATTTGTAGTGTTCTGTCTGACGACAGGTCCATATGAACAGGATCCTTCCATCCTTTTCTCGGACTGGGACCTGTTCATATACGTTCTTGGCAGATGATCCAGAAGTGGTTTGCCATTGCCTTCTTCTGTGTGTGAATGGAGTGATTGTTGGGATGCCACGGAGAAACCGGGGAAGCCCCCGGAGGAAAACTCCGTGTTGCCTAGACCACGGCCTTGCCCAACACAAGTTATAAATTCGGGCACCGCCGGGAATCGAACCCGAGACCCCAGGATTACAAGGCCAGCGTTCTAACCGCTAAATAGAGCTATATAGTTTTTTCCTTTGGAATTAGGAATGTATTCGTTTATACGCGGTTTATTTAACGACGCTGTCATATTATGCACCGTCTAATGACAAAATGATTAATAATTTATTAATTTATGAATCTGAAAGTTTATGCACGGAAACTGTCATAGCCTAATAAAATGTACTTTCTGTATTATTCTGGAGGTACTGACGAAAATTACGAAAATAACTCTTAGTATAAACGATGTATGAAGCTGAATAAAGGGAATGTTAAATAAGAACTTGCACAATGAAAACTATTGCATGCTTTCATGAACGACGTTATTACGGTGGTGGCCACTTTCACTCTGGCGTTCTACCCTGAAGACAGAAGCGATTACGTTCCTCCGAAACGCTGTAAACCACCTATATGACAAAGCAGCGTCATAGTCCAGATGACTGTAACCCAAGACAGAGCCGATGGCAAAGTTTCGTGTTGCTGGATCAATAATTCCTCTTAACAAGTTTCAGTAGTCATCAATAAATTTTCCAAATATGAAAGCCAGTAATACTTAAACATTAAAAAACGCGTTCCCCCTTATTCCCAACATCCTGTATCTGTCAGCAGTGTTGGATGTTTGGGCTGCGTGCAGCGCCAACACTAAAGGACACTCATCATTCGTATGTACATCCGATTATTGGTGTTAGGTGTTGTTCAACTCCTCCTGAATAGGTAATCGCTGTTAGAGAAGTGACGTCAATGACATAGATGTGTGAGCTACTATAATGGGCACCTGGACGTAACGAGGCTGATGCACTGATTGTTTCCATGACTTCCCCTCTCGCCATTGTTCCTTGCGAACGGAGTTTCACAATCTGAATTCAGATTTGTACCAGGCCCCGACGTCATCATGAACAACATAATAGCCCTACGTTCAGTGTAGTATTGTCGGATTTACTATCACACAACTTAGACAAACGACGATCAGTGATAAGGTCCTTCACTAACGAGCTGTAACCAATTAATCCAATGAACTCTAAACATTGTAACCAGCGATCGCCACTCAAGACCTGACAGACTCTGGGTTGGAAGGCGGAGACTGGATTCATCTGGCTCAGGATAAGATCCACTGGCGGGCTCTTGTGTAATGAACTTTCGGGTTCTGTAAAAGTCGGGGAATGTGACCAGCTGAGCGATTATCAGCTTCTCAAGGAGAACTCTGGTGTCAGTTCTGAGCAACGTTCATGAAACATAATCAAGCTGGGGAGATTATACGCATCAGTGTGTTCTATAATTTAAATTACTCGAAAGATTTTGATTAAATTTGGCATTAGAATGGACGTTATTCATAACTCTGCAATAATACTTTCAGTTTCAAACAATAGGGCCCCTGTGAGACTTCACATTTCACCCAAATATCTTCAAATAATAACCCCAAATTATTAGTGACGTATTTTAATAATCTTCTCCTCCTCAAGTGAAAAACTAGCCTCAACTTCAAACGCGTCCCTGTAAACCCTTGTCAGACAAGAACAAAATAAGTGGTCCCTCGGTTATCGATAATAATTGGTTCTACGAAAACCATCGTTAACTGAAAACACGGCCATTTGAATATAGAAAAAACACTAATATTTAAGGGTGCTCACAAGCACCGGGCATTAATCACACTCGAGGGCAAACCAACTGAGCTCCAGACGCTCGCAAATGGGGTCGCTGATCCATTGAGTCCTGCTGACTCCACCAGGGGGGCTCCGACTGAACGAAATTGGGGGCCCTGTGATATCATAAACATATCGTAAACCGAACATTAATAGCTATCAGAAAACAACAGGACCCTATGGAAGGCAAATAGTTAATAGGCGGCTTTCTAGATCATGGGACCACTGCACACAGTAATTATTCAACACTGAAGCATTCACACGCTGAATTCTGCCTATAAACAACATGCCTTATAGTTAAGTTATCTATGAACAGCTACGGAATTTAGTATTAACAAGATTGGAAAGCTGTAGTCTACTCTTTGGAGCACAATGACATTTCAAAAGCGTTCTTCACTCCACATCACGTACGTCATTGCTGCACTAATATGGCTCGAGGTCAGTGTTGTACCTTACGCCATTATTGCATTAATCTGTCGATGTCATTGTTAAGCAACAACGTGTGCAAAGAATTTTTTCTCTTCGCCTCTAACCTGGGAATCCAAATCCAGACGAGTAACACGTCAGATAATTCGGGGGAATCCTCCCTGACGGCGACGCCACCAACGATGTTTGACAGGTGCCAGACTCCCAGCCTACGCAGAATTATTTGGACCCAGAAAACTATGAACACACCAGCGCCATTTGAAAGCGTCATATTTAGGCAAAAGCACTGCAATTTTTGAGCTACGGGTAAATTTGGTACTTTTCTCCGCCACGGCGACGTTCGACAACAGCGTGCTGCATCTACGAGCGAGCTCAGTCTATATGCTTTCTAAAGGACGCCGACTAGAGTGGGGAATGTCCTGTGTGGGGCAGGTTGTATGGAAAAGAGAGGGAGGCTACACATCCTCTTTAGACGCCGTGGCAAGAGCGTTCCCACAAATGCGTCAGTCCACTGACAACAGTTGGGTAACATCCGGAAACACTTCCGCAACAAGACAACATTGAAATTCCACTTATTCACTTCTGGCCACAGCTCTGTTTCGAAAGCATTCGGCCTCCTTTCATCTATTACGTCATAATTTTTTTCTACACTTCTAGTCAACGACCTCGAACAGACACGAGGGAGATTCTGCTCATGGAACTATGCCCTTAACCCTGACGGAAGAAAGAGCGATTACTACGCAAAACAATTCAACCCGAAAGGAATTTAACCTTTGTGACCGATATGATTTAAAAGTATCGTGTTCAACCAGATCAAATTAATTAAGTTTAAATCCAAAGTCTGTAAGACACACACGCTGACAGGAATGCCATTCTTCAAGTGTTAAAACGCTGTTAGTTCGGAATGAATTATCTCATCTGAGGTTCTTTTTTCTTGGTTTTGCGTGCGAGTGCAATATACTGTCGCGGAGATAACCCGCATTGCACTTGTAGGACCATTCCAAATATTTGTCATAATAATGGCATCCTACCTAATTGCTGCTAGTTTCCGTCACCAGAAAATGTGGTGGCATTTAGTGCATTCCTACCTGAGGTACACATACCGAGGTGCGATCGGAAAGTTTCAAGACTGCGCGTATAAAAACCCGTACACTTATCTCAGGTATTCAATTCATCCATCACCCTCGAAGTAGTTCCCCTGGGAGTGAACACAACGATCCCAGCGCCGCTGCCAAGCCTGGAAGCATCCCTGGAAATCTTTCTTTGTCAGCCTGTCAAGCACCATCTGCGATTCTGCCTGAATCTCTTGCCAAAGACTCGCCAAAACGGCTACGGAAACCTATGAAATGCTAAAGCAAGCATTTGGGGAGTCCGCAATGGGTCGTGCACAAACTTTTGTGTGGCATTCACGTTTTAAAAATGGCCGAACCTCTGTCGATGATGACGAGCGTTCTGGACGACCATCTTCGAGCACAACGCCCGAAAATGTTACGAAGATTCGGCAGGCCATTCACGAAGATCGACGTCGTACATTCAACGACTTGTGCGACATTGTTGGGATAGGCTATGGGACCTGTCAGCTGATTCTAAAGGAAGAACTCCACATGCGACGCATCATGACAACGCGCCAGCGCACACCGCCCTCAAAGTTCGGCAGTTTTTGGCCTCAAACACCATGGCCGTCATCCCGCACCCTCCTTATTCGCCGTGTGACTTCTTCCTCTTCCCAAAGATGAAAATTCAGCTAAAGGGAAGGAGATTTGAGACGATAGAAGAGATTCAGGCAGAATCGCAGATGGTGCTTGACAGGCTGACAAAGAAAGATTTCTAGGGATGCTTCCAGGCTTGGCAGCGGCGCTGGGATCGTTGTGTTCACTCCCAGGGGAACTACTTCGAGGGTGATGGATGAATTTAATACCTGAGATAAATGTACGGGTTTTTATAGGCGCAGTCTTGAAACTTTCCGATCGCACCTCGTACACTTATATTTCTACATTTCCTGCAGACCACTGGTAGGCCATGTGAATGATAACGGATGGTAAATATTGTGTAGTATTTGTATGACGTGGTATAGTTTTTATTTCAGCTATGAACTTTCAGAACGCAGAATTTGAAGAACGGATGTGCGTAATGTGGTATAGATCACAACTTTCCAGACTTGTTTCAATTTTCTCATGATGTATCAAAGAAAATGAATTATTACAATTTGCAGTAGCATAAATAACTCTGTTAATTTCTGCAAAATGAAGAACATTTTAGAATGAATTTTCCGACTGTTGAAACATTTTTAAATCTACTCCATTCATCAGTACTGGTGTGTAGTTGTTTCTTTTCTGTGTACTTCAAGACAGAACGTAGTTGAATTGCCTTCGTTTTGTGTCTAACTTATTACAGCAAGTCATGAAGAATTATAAATCAACCAGTCGGTTGGAGACTCTCTAAACCCGATAATGCACCATCACCTTAATGAATATTTAGCAGCGATCTGAACCATTTATTCTGGGAGTGTGCCAGAACTAGTAATAAGTTAATCTGAGATTCATATATTTTGTTTTAGTAGCTGCTTGACTGAATATTGTTTCTGCAGTAACACATGGATGAAATACTTCCTATTTCTACAAGTTTCTTGTAATATTTTCAACATTCAGAAATAAATCCTGTATGACAGAGAAATAAATTGTATTTTCAACAGATTTCATCATGAAACGTTCAGTATATGGCCAGAGTTCAAATCCATGCTCTTAAACAAAACAAAAAACATGGCTTCTCCTTCCAACTTTGCGTGCGGTGGCCACGTGTGTTACGCTTTCAAGAATCGCACGTTCTCCAAATCTACAACTTATATTTTTCAGTGATTCTAAACAACATCTAAGAATGGGATTCATTTTCATTGAACGTGCATTATCCTGTTCAAAAAATCCCATTACTTCACCCTGCCCTGAGGCAGTTCAATCCAATCCAATACATTCCATAACATCACACCAATACACTTTCTATGTTACTCTCCCAAACCGGCTTATGTTTTTATATTCTTTTTACGAAAATGCAGACATCTTTAATCATTCATGTGTGATACACTTCCCACCATCTCGCCATCCCCAATAGTAAAATGTACTTTTGCTCTCTCTTTATCAATTTGTTAACGTCAATCTGTGCTGGTCCTTTACAATAACATGAAAAGTTCCACCCATGTAACAAAATGTAAAATTATATCTTCTGATAATGTTTAGTGGGCAGGAGTTGGGTTATGTCCACATTTATCACATAGCAAAACTGAACAAACATGTTAAATCCTTAACAGATATATAATAAAATTGGGATTCGAACACAAGTCTTGCCATATATATTGTAACATTCGTATTGTTTGTTTGTAAAACGTGGATAAACTTAATTCATTAAGGGGAGTACCTGTCTGTCCGCCCATATATTTTATCTCCGAAATTCCAACAGCCTTCGGCTTTTTTTATGTTTGCAACAAAATATATGTCTGCCAATACAGTTTTGGGTTATACTGGTGGCTGCCATCATCAGAAATTCCCACTTCTTTTGAAACTAGCTGTGGAAATTGTCCTTACAGCATGCCCGTGTATTCACGCAATGATATCAGTAATTTAAAGAAGTAAACTGATGATTTCAAACACTTTTGGTTCAAACTGTAATATTAAATAACGTTCAAGGACACTTGTACTGTTCACATTGTGTACTTCACTTGATATCACCACAGATAAGAGGAATTTGCAAGCAGTAAAAGTCTTAAGCCATGTTTCAACAAGGATAAATTCGGATCACGACTAGTGACGTCTGTTTTCCTTAAACACAGTGCAAATATCTGCCCCCGCTGTGATGTAAACATACATGAAATGTTCGTAATGTTGCTTTCTTCGCACCTTCCATCACTGAAGTAAAGTAATCCTATATTAAGTAGCATTAACGTTGCTCCCACCTCACAAGTTCGCATAACCACCACAATTAAGGTAATTGGCTTGCAGATTGAAGAAACCGCGTTGGACGGGTACGACCCTTTGGTTTAAACGGTTATTTTTAAGACATTAAAATAGGAACAAATTCAAAAGCCTAAATTTACATGAGTCTAACTTGCGGTTTACAACTTAAACCTTGCTGCTGAAGGATTTGAGGTTTTCACGGCGGTGAATTTGAAGATGGCTGTCTTCTGGGTTGTTGCGTCGTGTAGTCTGGTAAAAGTTTACCGACGTTTCAGAGGCGATGAGCTCTGATGATGGAGGCAGCAAGGACCTCTGAAACGTCGGTAAACTTCTACCAGACTACACGGCGCAACAACCCAGAGGACAAGACATCTTCTTGCTGCTGAAATAAATACCCTGACTTTTTCTGGTCGATCCTGGGGTTGCTTGGGATTAGGACAAAACACTTACCAACTACACAGAAGAAATCACCTCCGAGCACCGTAAAAGGAAGTGGAAAATTACCTGAAAAACAAAACAAAAGAATAAGTAACATCAGTTTAACTCCGCTCTTAAAATCATTAAAATATATTACGACTATAATCCTATAAGAATTCGACAGGCACGCTTACATATCCAGCAACTTGGTACATCGCATGTCAAAGAAAACTCATTCTTATTCAGCGTCGCGTGTTCATTATTCTTGTTCATGATTCGTGCAAAACACTGCCAACGAATTTTCTCGCATGCTACTTTTTTATATTTATGGGATTATAGCCAAGTGGGCAATAACTTCCGAATGTAAAATATTACAAGAGTGAAAAGCGGTTATACTTGAGTCACAAAACATCGCAGACTTTAACTTTATCTCTGTTCAAATAAACGGACCTTAGAAAGATCCTCTGTCGAACTGAGTCCTCCTGTAAAATCACGTTCCAGTCAAATGTGCGAGTCCTACTGTTAAGAAATTAACAACCAAAATAAAAATTCCATCTGTTGGGATTCCAGTGCAAAAACATTAAAGGTCTGAAAGAGTAAATTCTTTCTCCACACTTGGAATTAAAAATCTGCGGAATGTTGAAATGAAGACAAAACATTTACTACGACACTGCATACTTTCCAAAACAACAAACTTCACGGGCATTATACATAATCCTAATTTGAATTAAAAAGACGTTTCAGAGATCGGAATGTCCCCGTACTCAGAAAAAACCAACTTTCTTGAACTCAATCGACAAATCCAGTTCCTACCTCCAAGCGCAGGCAAGATCTATCGATTGAGCCCAACAGAGGAAATTTTACCTGAGGACGGAGGCAGATTCCAGGCTCCGAAACATCATTTTAATTCCAATTAAAACGACGCCTGGTGTCAAAAAATTGTCATTGCAATTTAATGAATTCGTAGACTTTCCAGCTTGCGTAAGAGTACGTCATTTTGGCCCAGGGTCCTGATGTTTCCAAGTGAACAGTATCAGGTTCCCTTGCTCCTGGACACACTACATCTCACGGTGTTCGGCCAGCCACCCAGACCAGCGTCATCTTATCTGCTTCTCCCCTGCAAACCTCTACAACGACCTCGTATCTCAGCCTTAAACACTTTTCCTACAGCTTTGGTGCTAGGGTCCGGACAGTAATCGGCTTACATTTTTTGATCTCACAATCACTAATCTTTTCGAAATGTAAGAGCTGAGTGAGTCTGACCTTCTTCCACCATCCCTAACAGCCATCTATCCCTTCATCTCTATTTCCACTGTCCGTTTTCCAGATGCTGGCCCATGTAAGAATACAGTCTGCCAGAAACTGACCTCTGAAACGTCGGTCAACGTCTGCCAGACGACACGACGCAACATCCCAGAAGACAGCAGTCATCATAGTCGCCTCCGTGAGAACATGAAATCTCACCATGTATGCAATAGTTTGTATGCAATAAACAAATGCATTTCGAAAGATCGAGGGTTATGTTCTCAGCTCTGAGCCATGCCCCATTTTCCTGCCTGTTGATAGCTAGGTCTAATCTTGCGTTTTCTTCAGTATACGTAGAAAGTTGCTGGCCGGGACCCTGAGCAGAGTGAGTTTTGTTTGACTTCATACTGTATGTTCTTTTTTTTAATTTATACTGTTAATATATTTTGATAGTTTCGAACTGCCTTAATATTATTTTGGTTTTAACCTCTGTAATCCTACGGCCGTACCACCTCCCGGTCTCTGGGTGTTATCGTCATTGACGTCCTTCTAACCCAAACCTCAGTTCGTAAGATTATATACTACTTGGCGAATTCAACGAAGCCTGAATTTTACTAGGGGAAATTCTGCATAAAAATGGATCATTTACAGAACTTGTTGCAATTTTTGAGGATTTAATTAAAGAGAAATGAAATCGCTTGCGAGCAATCTGGGATCGCTAACAGCTGTTGCAATGAGCAACGGGTAACGGACCAACATAACATCATTCTTAACTGCCACCGCCATTTCCTGGAGTGGAAATAGAAAGTCACTAACAAAGAGAACGGAAGGCTAAAACAGACGTAAACAGGCATAACAACACATAGCAAGACGCAAGTTAAATGTGAACGAACATTGTATAATGACGTACAAGGTCAGGCCTATTGTACGTATATACATTCTACTTACGTCATTCAACTTGAAAGTCTATTATAATAGCAAAGTGATGGCGAATATTGTTTATATTTAACGCAGGTATCCTAATGGCCATCACGTCGACATTATACCTAACACGGTAACGTATGGGTCGACGAAACTCAGCTATGCGTATTAAAACGAAATGTGGCATCTTTAATGGAGATTCACCATCTCCGTTGTCATCCTGAATGGCATGATTTCACTGACACATGTATCGACAGATTTAACTATCGAGTTTTACACATTTGAGTTTCTCGCGGCGGTGAAGGTGCCGTTGATCATAATCTTCTGGGTTGTGACTCCGTGTGGACATTGGCAGAACACTAACATTTCAGTCTCCATCCTCAGCCCTAAGTAAATATTTAAGCACTGGAATAGATAGGACAATAAAGGAAAAACTCTCCCAAAAAATGTATTAGAATACTAAAGTTCATCTTACGTATATATTAAATCTTGTCCGTCTAATCACAATAAATTCTTATTAAATATTAAAATATTACAATAATTAACATTTAAAATATTTAAAATATCAAATGATGTTCTTTATCGAAATATTCGATTTACATTAGACCATCATTTTTCATGTTTCACTACATGTTTCAGTTCCTAAAAGAACCATCCTCAGGTGTATATAATTATATAAAGCTTCAAAACGATAAATAATTCAAATACAATTTTCATACATTATGCTAGCGTGCATTTTTATTATATTTTTACCAGGTATCAAACGATGTTCTTTTTCAGATTTTTATTCCATTTTTAATAACACACTCGATGTTGTTCTGTATATATATATCATATCAACATCGAGCGTGTTATTAAAAATGGAATAAAAATCTGAAAAAGAACATCGTTTGATACCTGGTAAAAATATAATAAAAATGCACGCTAGCATAATGTATGAAAATTGTATTTGAATTATTTATCGTTTTGAAGCTTTATATAATTATATACACCTGAGGATGGTTCTTTTAGGAACTGAAACATGTAGTGAAACATGAAAAATGATGGTCTAATGTAAATCGAATATTTCGATAAAGAACATAATTTAATATTTTAAATATTTTAAATGTTAATTATTGTAATATTTTAATATTTAATAAGAATTTATTGTGATTAGACGGACAAGATTTAATATATATAATTATTATATCACAATATGACTCAACTTTACCATCTTCATCTTACGTATTATTAGTTAGATGTTAAGGATAAAATAACAGCACATCAGCTCATTTTCCTGTTGTTTTGTTATGTTCTGGAATGCGATCTCTTTCTCCTAAGAAAGAATAGATTTTGTACCCACCTGAAGACATGACGCCAAGGGAAAATATGTAGAGGAAATTAAGCAAGTCATAAAAGCAGAACATTACATAACCATCAACTCGATTGTTTATAACACTATTTTATAGTGCTGTTACTATGGTGAACGAGAGGAGAGAAATAGACTGGACATGCAGCTCATATAAACATTGGAAAACTTATAAACATTCAAAGAACTTGGAAAAAATATAATTTGAATTAAAAATTCTGAGATAAATGTTAAGCAGTTCTGGCACTGAATAACAAATATATAACAACGCTACAGAGATGCTCGAAACTGCGGCTAAAAGTAGAACATTTAATAGTGAAATGTCGTGCTTTGCCTAATAAATAGTATACGAAACGTCACGATATGGAGTGACCATAAATACATTTTAATTATATCTGTCAATAGACATGTGTCGAAAATACGTTGTGCAAACTCACACCAAAGCCATTGAAAAACAGTCAAGATAATCCGGTTACTATAATATGGAACAAACAAACAGACAAAACACATAACACTTCGAGACAGCAAAGTAATATGTTTATTAATTTACAAAATAAAAAGTCTACTGATCAATATACGGCGCACGTGGAAGGTTAATATCGCTAATTACTGTTGCAAATGGAAACTTCTTAGGATAATTTCGGAAACATTTATAACACTTGTAAACATTTCAGGACGTAACTATGGACGACGGCATTTCCAGAATCAGCACACATCCTGAGGAACGTATTAACACGTCAGGTTATTATTTCACATAATCCACTACGTAATGAATCTCAAGGGCAAGGTTTGCATCTGGCTCAGTAACACATGGGACAGATGAAACATGACACAATTTCAGACGGAATACCTGAAGGGAACACACAACTTGAAAGACCCAGGCGTAGATGGAAAGATATTAACGAACATCACAAACAAAGAGGGTGTGAGAAAATGGATTGGGTTTATCTGGCTAAGGGTAGTCCTCAGTAGCAAGTTCTTGTAAACCAAGCAATGACCATCTACCCATGTTTGTTTCTTCTCGTAAAGTTAGAAGTAAACTTACAAACAAAAAGGGGGAAAACATACTTTCAGCCCTAATTTATAATACCCACTACTTTGCATATTCAACATCATGACGGTGCGTTAATAAATGAACAAGGAACACCCGAAGCCAGAAATGCGTAGTGACGTGTTACATAAAAGACATGAAGTATTTGTGTGTTGGGTAAAGACGGAAATTATGAACATATAAACTTTGTGAAAGATTTTCGGGCTACAACCCGCCCCAAACGGCTGAACGGTGAACAAACCGTATCTTCTGCCGTTCAGCCACCTGACGCGGGTTATAGCCCGATAATCTTCCATCATCTTCAGTCACCGCGAAAGTTTCACCTCATAAACTTTAGTTCCAGTACAAAATTATGGTAATGAAAATTCGGGTTCCAGAAAAGAAGGGTAAACACTTTACTGTCTTCGCAGATTTTGACTTCCAAATAGAATTTACGAAGTTAATTCATTCCTACACACACACAAAAATGTTAATACGAGTGGGAGACATACATTATTCAGTAAATATAAAAACCAAAACATGTTTTAAGGTGCCGCTATACAAGTTAAAACACGATGGAATAAATGGATCTCTTGAGAAGAAGAAAATATTGGTGGACATGAAGAGACGTGTGTTGAACCGCCCACAACTGGCTTCTTTGCCAAAATGTCAGGAATTCCGTAGCGGTTATTAATTGTTCTTTGCTGACTGCACATAACTACCGTCTCAATTACTGGCTTCTAGAAAAACTCGCATCAGTCCAAAGAGAGACTTATTGCGTCTCACTGCCCTCCTTACTCATCTTAAATGAACAAAATTAAGACAAACTACTACACGTCTGAGCGAAAGAACATCCAGATATCATCGCATAGTTTCTGCAATCTGCATATTTTCTAATTTCTACACTTTAAATAAAACTATGTCACATTTCAAAATATTTCATAACCCGCTACACGTAATGAAGCTGTAAGGTTAGTTTCAGTCGCAAGGCGACATTTACTTATTTTTAGTCTCATATTCAGGGTTTTACTATTCTGTACGGGGAACTTGTTACAGGGCCTGATAGCTGACGGAGAATAATTTACATAAAACGAATAGTTATTTTATTTCTCGTGGTAGACGTACATATTTACCTGTTCGCGTATAAAGCGTATGCAAACCATTTCCCATATTACAGAAGGACGATAATACAAGTTTCAAACCTTTTTCCACGTATTCCCGTAAGACGCATTCCATAAATCAAATATAACACGCTGTATAATTGAACATAAACATCCGCTAACCAAGGAATTTTCATGATGTTTGCAGTGGATTGACGCAATTTTGCAGTTGTGTTTAGAACACGTTTGTACTGTGCATACGCCAGCTATGCCGTCATAGACAGCGTAGCTGCTAGTTGCTTATCTAGCACGAGCGATCAAACAAGTTCTCCCCATTATTATTGTTCAGGTTACTGAACATTATTATTACCAGTTACAGTAAGCAGTATTTGATTCATAATGCTGATACAACCCTCTCAATAAGAAGTTCTTCCTAATATGGAATACCATAACACATTCAACGTAAGGACTACTTAATGAGAGGTCGTAATTAGTTTCAACCTCTACGTAGCCACTGTGAACAATCCAAGTTGGCGGCATTACACGAAATAATATATCGAGATGAACACTGGCTTTCTGTGGTGTCTTCTGAAACGATTAACACTCATACAAACTGCATTAGGATATTCATAACCTGTAATATTCAAAACAAAACTCCTGGGAAGAAGTTTAAACCAAATACTTCTCTTCCAAATATAATATTTTATTCAAATAAATTAATAATGCTTTTCTGTAAAATGTTTAAATCTTCCTGCACACAATGGATGTTCAATACTATCCATATTGTTGTTACGCAGTCCCACACAAAAGCTGTTATACACTCTTACTTGGAAACATCAGTCTTTCAGTCACTTATAATCAATTTCAATCCAATTAAGTCTATTTAATCCACTTCAATCACTTTCAGTCACATTCAATCCATTGCAATCACTTTCCATCCGTTTAAATACATGTAAATCCAACTCAATCCATTTAATACACTTTAATCATTCTCAACCCATTTCATTCCAGTTTAATTCGATTAAGTTAATTTGAATACATTGCAGTCATTTTGAATCACTTCCGTTAGGATAGGGCAGGATATGTTTCATTGGGTTGGATTAGGCTGGGTACGTTTCGGTGAGGTTAGGTTTATTTTTTATTATTATCTTTTTGTTTCGTTATATTAGTTTTCTCATTTCTTTCGTCAGGTTAGGTTATCTGGTTAGGTTTACTTCAATCACTTGTGCCGGTGGTCTAGCGGTTAGAACGCTGGCCTTGTAATCCTGGGGTCTCGGGTTCGATTCCCGGCGGTGCCCGAATTTATAACTTGTGTTGGGCAAGGCCGTGGTCTAGGCAACACGGAGTTTTCCTCCGGGGTATTCCCCGGTTTCTCCGTGGCATCCCAACAATTACTCCATTCACACACAGAAGAAGGCAATGGCAAACCACTTCTGGATCATCTGCCAAGAACGTATATGAACAGGTCCCAGTCCGACAAAAGAATGGAAGGATCCTGTTCATATGGACCTGTCCTCAGACAGAACACTACAAATAATAAACAGCGCACAGACTCTTTTAATAACTGTGCATATTATCATCAAACAGAAACCCACCCATGTATGGAGACCATCACCTCCCTCCAACCTGAAGACGCGCGATACGACGTCCAACTACCCCAAGATGGCGTCCAACAGAAGGCACTTGTGAAAGTAATAATGAACCTTTATGTATCATTACCATAAAAACAGCAAACCTCTTGCCCAACAGCAATTTATCAGCTCTGATCGTATCATAACTCAAGCAAGAAATTAGTCACGCGGCTTCTTACAGTCCTTCGGGTGTCTTCCATCAATATCGTTTCACCGATACTCCGTATTTACTTGTACATAATCTGGAGAATGTACAAGTGCTAATCAGAGGCCCAGTTCCACATAAAAACAATCCGACCACATCGCAACAATAATAAAAACTCTCAACTTTTCTACAAGTACGCTGCACTTACAAAGATAGTTACTTAGTGCAGTTGTTTTACATATACTCTTGCCTTGTAACTGCATACAATACTTTTCTATGCTGAATTTCAATCTATACACTCGCACCAGACACTAATGACCACACAGCTAGAAGACAAGAATCTCTAACATCTGCACAACATTGCACTATTTGTATTATGTGCAACATAAATTCCAGGTAAAGAACCTCTTTGTATATTTTACTGTACTGGACAATGCTTGTCTGAATAATGTATATGTAAATTGAAGATACTAAATAGCTGTCTTCCCTAACAGTAAATACGCTCCATCCGTAACTCGGAGCTTTGTATAGACCTAACTAAAAGAGAACATCGGTCGAAATATTAGCGATTCTGTGAAGATTTTTGGCGATGATTGATTAAACACAGAACACAATATTGGACATCGCTCATTATCTAAAGTACAGCCTTTTTACGAGGCGCGTCCCAAAAGTAAGTTTCCCACTCGTCCTACAGCTAGCAAACCTTATATTGCGCGAAGCGACTGTGCGTACGTGATAGAGCAATGACGTAGCATGGCGCATGCACTAACGGTACTTCCCGCGTTCTCACAGTAGCATCGTTGAAGCTGTTGAAGATGGAGGTTCTTATTCCAGCTCCCGCCGACTGTGAAGTGCGGTCAGTGATAACGCTAGGCCGCACACGGCTCGACGGACAGCAAGTCTCCTGCAGGAGTTCAGCTGGGAGGTGTTTAATCATCCACCCTACAGCCCGGACCTCGCTCCCAGTGATTTCCATCTTTTCCTACACCTCAAGAAATTCCTGTCCGGTCAGCGTCAGCGTTTTGAGAATGACAGAGAGGCGGAGATGGTTGTCACACAGTGGTTCCAATCCCAGGCGGCAGACTTCTACGACACAGGTATTCAAAGGTTGGTCCCACGGTATGACAAATGTCTCAATTCCGGTGGCGAATATGTTTAAAAATAGCTGGACACTTGCTGTATCTGTTGCAATAAATATTTCCATGAAATTGTGTTTTGTTTCTGTAAACGGCCCCAGGGAAACTTACTTTTGGGACGCGCCTCGTATATACACGATGTTTAGGAATTTAGGTTAAAGTGGCAGTTTTATGACAAACAGTCACATCAAAACGGGATTGGATCCAATTCTCCATACGTCGTAAAAAACAAATTTTCAGCAGACTATGGTCAACACCCAACATTGAGTTCACATGACGAAATTTTAGCGCTGGTCGCCTTTGGTTTAAATGGAAAGCAAATATGTTATTTTCCAATAGGTGTGTCAATGCGAAGTTTGGGTTTGTACTATACCTCAAACCCTTGAATGCACAAGATTAATATTAATGGGAAGAACAAATAATCTTTCGCCACTACGGCGCCTCAGGACCGAACAAAACATCATACGAAATACTTAACCCTTTAAAAACCAAGGCTCGTCTAAACAACATTTAAAAATTCACTTAGTACCTCAAAGAAACAAAACACGTTACCATCACAAAAATCGATTGGTCGGTCAATGCTGTTTTGGTTAATATCACTATTTACTCTGACAATCATATGATACCCGTAAATACGCGGGCAACGAGTTAGTAAATGTCAAAGTATGTACACATAGTCACCACAGAACACTCATCGCCCTGATGACGGAGGCAACAAGGACCTCTGAAACGTCGGAAAACTTCTACCAGACTAAAGGGCAGGCGTCTTCATACGTCTTGCATTTTTCAGATTTCCGTACATTCTAGATATTTTACTCCCCTCAGAACAAGCGTGAACATATCCTTCGTGGTTTACCTGAAATACGAGCGCCATAGTTCAAAAATAGCTTTGCGCCAATGTTTACACAATTTATATCTGACACACAACGTTTCTTATGTTTCTTACGATAAACTATTACGCGCCATAACAATAAAACAGTACCGGTGTTATCAGTAACTAATATTTAAAACATCGGAAATGCAATATTCTCAAGGCAAAAAATAATTAGTATTACATAATTTCTTCAGGTAGACGTTATCTCCATTTCGTCAGTGGTTTCATGAAAATAAAATATGATGTGATTACTTCAACTATGTAGAAGCCATTTATTATCACAACACCAATAAAGTAATAAGAATAATAATAACGGATTAGAAAATTGTGACATCTATTATCAAGTCCCATCTGTAGTGGAGGTGTCGAAGTACTCTTGTCTTCTGCTGTATCTTAAAAATTAAGTTTGCCAATAAAAACAACAGCTGTGAATCTCTGCTCACCAAATCGAAAAGTCAACTCACGTAAGCGGAGCGCTGACCGTATTATTCACGACCTGATCATAATAAAATAATTCTCAGGTACTAAATATCTGGTACCAGAACCTGGAGGTTCAACACTATTATGCGAAACCCCGGTTCTGAACATGATTATAAAAGTACCCTATATACGTTTCAAGCCGAAGGGTATATGTATATACAGATTATATTTAAAAATTCAAGTCCGTACCGAAAAGAAAACACAACAAGTCTCCGTTAGAAAGATCAATCTGTTTATGCTGTTTCATGAAATAATCGCTTGTTATTCTGAAAACCGTCTGAATATCATAAATGCACTCTGTGGGGGAAAACACAGTGTTTTGAAGCGGGTGGTAAGTATAGTTACCAGTGGGCTTTAAAGGGTTACTCTGCCATCCTCACATTTTCTACTTTCTAGGTGTAAATATTATAAAATTCCTGTCAATTGCCCATCGAGAATGACGGAAAAATCTGAAGTAATAAACATATACATCATAAGGCCCAAAATCCCTTAACAGCAAATGATTGACCAACCAAACAAACAAGCTGCCAACAGTTGTCTATCACATCGACTGTCTAAATTATTGTGATGTGTAACAAAATAAATTATTAAGACTGTCGCTTAAAGCATTTGAGGATGCAATTTCGGATAAAACTTCGCAGATGTGAGCATGTGACTTCAAGTAACATGACAGAGGGCGTGCATGCGGGTAGCCTCGTGTATAGACAGCAGGTGCTCCCCCCCCCAAAAAAAACAGTTTTTTGCAGTGACAAGTAAGGTTTCAGGCAGCAATGGGCCAAGTACACGTGTCTATCTACTGTGTGTTGCTACAACATGGGAACGCTGTCACAGACCAAAATGGCGTAAAATAAACATTGAAAATACTTTGTTTACAACTTTACGTGTTGTAAAAAAAATCTAGGGCAAAATAACAATAGATCATCTGATAAGGAATTGTTTTGAAAAAATGAAGTGTGAAAATGTATGTTCTTATTCAGGGTATTTGATATTCTCCTGATGCGTTCTTTGCGATCTGCAGATTACGTAGTAGCCTTGAAGTTCTTTTTACAGGTAGAAACCTACCGTTGCAAAGCCAACCTCAGTTAGCTTAAGATACGTCATCCTAAATAGGTTACATGTGATTCGCTAAATATTCACCGCCTCAAAAAATAATTTAAACAAACGTTTCACGGCAAATCTGAAGAATTATAACGGTGGTGTATTTGATACAGTAACAAATTTTCCGACGTTATCTCTTGTCCTAATTTAATTAAGAACGATGTTTAAGAGACTGAAATGTCTCCCTTCTCAGGCAAAACCCATTCTATAGTGCCCAATCGATACATATAATCCATATCTCAAGGCTATCGATTGGGCCCAACGCAGAGGGATTTCTCCTGAGGGCGGATACAGATTCCACTTCCCGAAACGTCGTTTTTAATTAAAGTAGGGAGATGGATAACGTTAAACAAGTTTGTTATTATAAAAGTTTATATCTTAATAAGATCTACCTTTTATGCCGTGTAGCGATAGTCTATTCTGTACGCTGAGCCGTCTGTCAACAAATCGGTAACATTCTATGAGTTTCATGTACAGTATGGACTGTCTTGTGTTGAGACAATATGAACGGAGATCAAAGTTGCGTCTGAAGTCGGTAAAACTGCCAACAGCCTTAGAGAGCCGACCATCGTTAAGAAAGTGGATGACAACGAAACAAAGCAGAAGGAACTAGGTGACGAAGAATGAGAAACAACAGATGGCTAGAATATTTACGGTAGCGTACCTACAAATTTATTTAATTTTATAAAAGTAACTTCATGTTGATGGCCAGTTTTCAGTTACGATGGTTTCGTCAGCAAGTTTCCTCGCCTAAATCCTTGAGAATTATTTTGTTAAGGACAATGCCCGTTGAAATTCTCGTCCCAGTAGGCTGTTTGGCGCAGGATGTGCACAGAATGAATTGTAGGAAATGGCACAAAGAGAGTCTCTCTTGAGAAAACTCTCAGGCCGCATAGGACTTACGCCAACATTTGTTTCGAAACTTAAAATCTGAAAAATAAGACATGCCTTAACCTTACAATTAAATGTGAATATAAAGGGACATACAGTGTCCTTTAATGTTCTTTACGATTTTAATACTAAGAGCATGTTTAACACTTTTTTTGTCCAAGTTAACTACACGATTATTTATTTTAATCCGTCTGATCAAAATATAATTTTTTATTTAAAATTTCTTATAATTAAGATAATAAAATATCATTCATGTTCCATATCGATTGAAAAACAAAAAATACAATAAAAAACATTCTCAAACAAAAACCACCAATAGATATAAATAATCAATACAACTTACCAGGCATATACAGATTAAAATGTAAAGATTGCCCCTTAACATATATAGGTCAAACGGGTCGTACTTTCACACACAGATACAAAGAACACATCGCAAATATAAAACACAACAAAGATAATTCCGCATACGCATAACATATTCTGAATACCGGACACGCATACAATACAATAACAGAAACAATGGACATATTAAAAATAGTACAAAACAAAAAACATAGAGATACAATAGAAAAATATCACATACAACAAACATTTAAACAAAACATTTGTCTAAATGATAATAACATACACCTTAATAACCCCATCTTCAATGCTCTACAGATCATTAACCCCAACCCCGACAGCCACCTTTCACTTACTCCTTCCACAAGCAACCACAGTCAGTATTGACCCACACCTATACGAAGACACTAGTACTTCTGGACATATCAGGACACTCACTCCTACATCTTTGGTATGTTTTATTTTTATTTCTATTTCTTTTTTATTGGTACTTTCTAACTATAATTTATATATTTTGCATTTTATTCTCTAAATTCTTTTATAAATTCTTTCAAATTCTTTAGTGTTTCTTTCAATCATTTACTTACAGGCCGATATGTACATCTAATAACATTTAAGAAAAACAACACCTTCGCCAAAAAATGGAAAAACAAACGTAATGAAACATCACCAAAAAACTACAGAAATCATAATTGAGTTTTAAGTTCTTACATATATTTTACACCTGATGATGGTTTTATAAAAACCGAAACATGTTGTGTAAATGTTCCGAAATGTAAATCGATCAATCGATATGGAACATGAATGATATTTTATTATCTTAATTATAAGAAATTTTAAATAAAAAATTATATTGTGATCAGATGGATTAAAATAAATAATTGTTATAATATTCACAATATGACGCAATTGCACTATCTTATTAACTACACGAGTTACGAACCACCTGCTTTAAAATCAAGTCTACATTTTGTACTGAAAGTTTTTGTATGATTCTCACTGCAAATAAGCATTACTTCTTTAAACAGCATGAACAAATCGATTTTTATAAATAAGAATTGCTGTGTTTTGTTTGAGGTATGAACTGGAGTGTTAAACATTTAACATAATTTTTAAATTTTATCTTAACACTGGAAAATCGGCATGATGCAATTTTTATATTAATATAGGACGGGGGACTCCTTTAGCACAAATTTTTGATATTAACATTGGGAGGGCTGCATGCGAGACATCGTCTAAAAAAAACTTTAAAATTTAGTTCCTACCTCAAAGGAAACAGCGCATTTTCATTACAAAGATCAGTTGATTAATGGTATTCCGGAAATGAATTGGTGATTATTCTGATGAACATAGGAAACGCACAGGTGCATTCTTTGGGCATAATTCTGCGTTAGTGAATGTTAAAGTAGGTAGTACATATAGTTACCGTCGAGCCTTAAAAGATTAATCTATCGATAAATGTCCACAGAAAACACACTCGCCAACAAGTGACGTGGTTGGAGTGAGCAATGACGAGATTCCAATACTTTGAGGTCAGCAACAGAAGCAGAATTAAAGAACTTTGTCGGCACTGCAATCAGGAAACAGCTGAGGAACTGCGAACAGTGGGCCCACCCTTTTTCCTTTGTAAAGAACCGAGCAGGGTTCTTCATTCGACTTTTCATGAACGAATACTGCCCCATTCATATAATGACACCAAAATTGTTAATCATTTACTAGCTGTAAGCCACTTCCAGCTACCCATATTTCCAAATAACTTGACACTTCAGATACGCCTCATAGAATTTCAGACATTTGAAATCCCATTCATCTTGTAACCATGTTATAAGGAGATCATGACGCAGGCTAATCGCTTTAACAGCTCGCCGCTGTCGCTGCTGTACACGAAAAGGTCGAAGGTTGCCATGTTCATTCCCCTAGATAGATGTTCTGATATCTATAATGTTTTCTGCATCTGAGAGCAACCTTGCGGTTGGCAAGCTCGTTCGGTGATCATGTCCCGATTTGGAACAAGTCTGGCCAGCGCAAACTTGTTTGTCCGACGTTCTTGAACAAGAATATCAAATACCTAATAGCAGGGTTGCATATGAACAATGGTTCTAGCGTTACTTTTCTCTAACAAGAATATGTTAGGGTTTTTTTATTTGAAAAGAAATATATATCTGTCTCTGTGCAGAGTTCAAGAAAAAAAAATCACAACTTTCGTTTCTATTTTTCAAATAGAACATTCCATTCTTGAAAAGCCATAACATTTAGTCTTGCTTTGTCAAGCGATGTCAATTAAGCAGGCCTATGCCGTCACCTATATGAAGAAATTTACAGAAACAGGCTGTGTTTATTAACGAGATATCTCGCCTGCAACATGTAAAAGGTTAACTTAATGCATATGAACTACCTTTGAAGGAGCAGGGAAGGCGTCAGGGGCGTCCGAGTCCCATTCTGAGCTGAGGTCGTCGCTGGAAGCTTCGCCGTAGTCAGGAGGACAGGGAACTTCGAGCAGAGATTTCTGGTACTGTTCGTACCCTGGGGAGAGCAGTTGGGGATGGTGGGGAGGCGACCAACTGGAGGAGGATCCACGGCGAAGCCGCGGGTTACTGCTGGCAAACCGCTGTCTACGTGACGACGACATCCGTTCACCAGGAGTCACACCGTTAGGGCATAACGTGTTCGGGCGAGGGTGGAGGTTGTCGTTCTCAGGCATTGCGTCATGCAACAGTCCGCTTTTGTTGTTCAGCCACGAACTATTTCGCCCGAACTGCACAAACTACCGATATCACCAATGTTCCAACCAGTCACGATGCTGCAGAGAATAATTACTTCACTTCGTTAACGCAATGTTGTTCACACACAGATTACACAGGGAGTTTCATTTGTAAGCGCGGACTCAGCCGGAATAGTCGGACGTTCTTCCCGGAAAGTCGGGGCGATCCATAACGCAAGTCCCTTGACGGCTACTCTGTGTGGACAACGCACTGTGGATGTCTAATATTTTCGGAAACTTCAGGGTACAAATAACTGCCTTTCATCTCTAGTGTTCCACTCATCATTTATCAGAAATCAATCGACAGTAAAACCATTCTAGCCGTTATGGTGAAACTTTAATTCTGCGCTCTGTGTACTCTACTCAAAGAAACATCAAAATTCACGTCGGCATAATTTACTGCATATACAGAGACCTTTAAACCAATCCACTACAAAACTTAACTTTTCCCAGTTACCTAAAATGTTCGTTTAATGCTGCAAGTTTGATTCTAATAAAAGTAAAACAGTCCCGCTACACGCCATGTAAGTCGCTTGGGGGGAGAGATTGTAAAGCTCCGACTCATCCGTGACCTCGGCACTAGATGGGGGTGAATGGTCAGTATCACGCCCCGGCCGGCTTTACCCCCAGGAAAGGGCCCCTGTACCCATTGGATAGGAGGCTGGGTGGACCCCAGAGCCGGTCTTGACGCAGAGGCTAGAGGAAAAATCCTCTGCCCTCGTCGGGGATCGAACCCCAGTCGTCCAGCCTGTAGCTAGTCACTAAACTGACAGAGCTACCCGGCTCGATGTTTATAGTTCTTATTAACAATCGAACTCTGGTTATAAAATTTGAACTTTTCGTCCGCTCATGTTCAAAATGTCTCTATTTCCTAGATACCGATTTTCTTTAGAACTTACGTCATGTCTTCCGCTTAGTAATATAATACAGTAACTCTACACTTTCCACGCGCGTCTGAGGCATTCAAATCACTGAACCCCACTGAGTCGTATGCCTTCAATCAAACAACACGACAGCCCAAAACGCGTATTTTATTTAAATTCACACATTTTTTTTTCAAACATAAACAAATGTGTTCTAACATTTCCCTCCATATCGTAAATTTGCAAAGATGACTATTTACATGGTTGTAACGCCGTGCAGTCTAGAAAAAGTTAACCAACCAACTATAATTTCCAATATCTTTGTAACGTTGTCATATTATTTCATTGACGCAAAGAACAGTCGTATTTTCGAAAAGTTTAAATAAAAGAACACAATTTTTAGATTCATTAATCAAAACCGAAGTTCTTAAATAGCTCAACATTTCTAGTTATTCGAAATGATTGAAGCTACACAAAAATTAGCGACATCAAATAACCTGTTGGCATTATTTAACACGGACAGAAGTGCTGCCAGATACTCGTGTCTTCGCGTCAAGGTCTCCAACAGCTCGTAGTGCAGAATGACGCATTTAACGTCCCTGTCCTTCAGACTACGTCCTACACAGTCCCTCGATCTGGTTATATATAAGTAGTCTGTTACAACTGAAAGAATAAGTCTGCGTCCACAGAAGATCCCATTCAGATTATCGACTCAGCAGAGACTACAGCAGTTCTTAGAATGTGACTGGAAAGCTGTTACAATAAATACACCCAGATACAAGAAGGCTTCTAGGTCCCACATCGCATCAGCCAACACCTCGGTTCCTAAAGAAAGAGGGAATGAAGAAATGAACTGGACTGATCTGGCTCAGGCGACCTCTTCTGAACACGGTACCGTAGTGAAAGATTGGTTTCATAAAACACGAGAATTCTCTTGACGTATTTAATTCTTCATGTACAATACCCGTTAATGTTGTTAGATTTTAACCAAAATTTGAATGATTAGACACATTTTCGAAATATCAAATCAAAAATATCATAAAACCCCTTTCAACCTTTCTAGAATTGTTACAAAAACACATAGAAACACTACGAAGAAACCAAAGATATAATAGAAGCATCAAGGTGACAGTGTCAAATTGTAAAAATCTCAGCTCGCTACCGGGGGGGGGGTGTTTGCTGATCGTCAGAATGACCTGTAAGCTTTTCTCTTACAAGAACAAAAGATACTGTCACGATCGAGGGAGACTGGTATAGTTAAAAAAGAAAACCTGCACAGAGGCATTCAAAGCGAACAGTCGACATGTCCAAGAAATCCCCCCCCCCGCGCCACCGCTGCCGACAATACTCACTTCTATCGACAGCAGTTTCTGAAATCACAGAGGCATAACGAGACGGCGCAACTTCAACAGTCAGACCACACGGAGAATCCAAGAATGAATTTCCGACAAATATGGCGCACCTTTGGTCTCGAACTGAATGACAAACGACCACAGCAACAAAGCACTTCTTGAGCGGTAAAGTTTTGCTCTCAAACAGAAGGTCACAAATCCTCTTGTTTCATGAGAGAAAGGATTCTAGACATCGCTCGACTCCAGCGCGTCGCTGCATAACAGCAAATACGTGTGCATTGGAACGAGAGGCCAGATGTAGCTCTGCATGGGCAATGGATCTGTGGTACGGACAAGCTCGAAGGAAATTAAAAGATGACATTAAAAACGAGATTAGATTTTCACGATTATCGGCTCATGCTTTATGACACCGTGTATACTCACAAGCAGTTGTCGACATTTCGATGAATCTTCTACTTAAATATGAGGGGTATGCTGAAGTTTCATACTACCATTTTAGGGTATCCTTAATGTTTGAATGTTCTCTGTCAAGGAAAAGTAGGTCTGCTCGTTCTCTGGATAGTGACACCAACCCCAAGAAAGAAATAGCATGTTTCAAGTTCCCATGGCGTTGCTGCTTAATTTCAGCCCTGAAGATGAAGACAGTCTATTTCTCCGAAACGCTGATATCTGCCAACGGCGCCAAAACCCAGAAGAACAGAATCTACAACACAAGAATGTGTTTTATTTGAGATTCGAAGACCTCAGTAATTCAATTACAATGTTAAGATAAATAACCACAGATTTTACGCGTCTCAAGATAACACATTGCAAAGGAAGTAATGAATGGCAAGAAATACGCCGACAAAGAAATGTTAGCTACTTGTAAAAATGGACACGTCTTAAGAGCGGTAATTAGTATAATGTTCGTGCCTATCAGGATGACTACTGATTCTGCAGTCGGCTACAAAGAAGGAATATTTCCATGTCTCCTTCCGCTTCTGTTGTTCTTGCTACTGCGAGGATTTTCTTTGACGTTTCGAAAGCACGAACAATTACAGAAATTACAATGTGCAAAGGATCTCTCGATTTTACAGGAGGTCTATGCTAAATGCCACCCGCTCTGCTGATTAGTACACAACACTGCTCTGACTTAAGAATTATTAAAAAATTATGTACAACATTTCTCGTGTCTTTCTTCAGAGAGTTTTCCAGATGCCAAGAAGTTCAAAGTTAACAAATGTCCTCCGTAGTTCCAAGGAACAAAGGCACTGTTTCAACGCGTTCTTTGCAGAATGTCCGTCAACATTAAAGCATGATGGGAAGAGGGCCGTCTATTCCGAAACGTCGTCTCCGAAAGGAATTGTCAGATTCTGATAACATTTTGTGTATTGAGGGGTCTACAGTAAAAACCGTTGAGAAACTGAGAAAGTACAGAAAAGACTGCATGTTTAAGACATCTTAATTATTACAATTTTTATTCTACATGTTTATCAAAGCATATTTTTAATCTTGGTACACACTATTACCGCTCTACAATAATTACGTGTACACTAAATTCCTAAAACTGGCACTGAATAGGTATCAATGTACAAATCTTCCACAATTTTCTTTAATTAATACGGAGAAAATTTACATTCTGTCTCGTCTTGCGACAGTGCAATAGCGAGATTAAGATACAGACACGCACCAGATGTCAATGATATACCCACTCGGCACAAACTGCAAGAACTAGATATAATTTCCTGAAATAGTAACGCTTAAATGTCGAGTTAAACTCTGTGAATTTTAGACAGTATAACTGTGTGTCTGCTATAGAAAAGAATTCAGCGAACCGTGATGACGTGTACTAGAACCACATTTACTTTTAGAGGCCAATTTCTTTATTTTCCTTTCGCACTTGAAAGAATTTCAACCGAAAACGTCTACTCTTAGAAATTATAAAGACAAGAAAAAGGAATCTCTTTTACTGCTCGCATTTCTCACAAATGTAAATGTTATTATAACTAATTAAATTTTCCACAGAAAGTTATTAAGGTTATCACTCAACTATTAACTTCTTGTCATAACATTAAATAGTCAGAATTTACGAAATGCTTATACGGGAAGATAGAGCAAACATCACATATCAGCAAACAGATGGAATGTATTTACACTGCATACTGAATTCTTTCTTAAGAAGATAACAGACGCTCGGCTACTGAAGAAATTCCTCTCCGGAACATCCGTTACTCAGCCACCGGGCCCTATCCTCTTATCCAGACGAATTCAGTCCACACCTTCCGCCCAAACTTTTACAAACCCTTTTTTTTTTAAAAAAAAATGTCGATTATTACCAGTATCCTCTCATTTACACTTATATCTTTCAAATGGCCTCTTCCCTTCATGTCTTCCTATGAAATTTTTGTATTCATTTCTTATTTCTCCCATACGTGCAAATTCCTTCACATTACATATCGTATATTTGTTTCTGCGTACGTTTTACCGACATTTCCTATTTTTATTATTATTTCAGCATTTCCGTATATAAATAGGTAATATTTACATTTTAAACAATTTACAAAAAGCACGATTTTTTCAATTTCAGCGATTTGAAAAATTTTCCGTACGAATGTATACAACAAAGCGTATTACTGCCCAACATTTGAATACAGCGCGTGTTATCAACACTTTCATTTTAAACATTTACGTAATCTACCGCTATAATGCAACGCACTTCCTGCAAAATTTGAACACACGTGCACTACAAATATATTTATTTTAAATAACACATTTTCCCGCACCAAGTCTTGACAGCGACACAAGCAACAGTTTCTATGGCAACGTATCCTAGCAACATCCTACTCAGTGTCCAACAGTCACACAACTGAAGGCTCTGAAGACTTCACATTTCCGTCGTACTATGCTATGTGCGATGGGCGTAACTAGTCCTGACGTCATCAACACACACTACGTAATCAATGACGTTAACAGAACGATTAGAATACAAGGCTGTCTGCAGAAACTCTTCAGCAGACGGTCTTGTGCTGAATATTTAGCCCCTCGTTTATACAGCTTTTATTTGTGTTAAACTCTTAGGAAATATAAGCAGTCTGATTTTCAACTACGGAATGGAACATCCGAAATTCTAGGAAAAACTGAAACAAACAGAAAAGTGTTTAGAAGAGAAGAGTGATGATTCTCAGGCCGGCGAATATGACGATGGTCCTCTAGGCTGTGGCGTCGTGTTGACTTCTACAGGGGTTCCAACCTTTCGGAGGGACATGAAACATCCATTTTCAGGGTCGAAGCGATGGTACCCACCTACAAGTCCAAACGGCGTCACAACCCAGAAGACCGCATCGACATATTTTTTCTCAATAGATTGGACGGAAGGCTGGGTGGGTCCCGAAGTCGGTCTCGACGCAGAGGCTAGAAGAATATGCCCTGTCCCTGTAGGGGAACGAACCCCGATCGTCCAGCCCGTAGTCAGTCACTACACTGACCCGGATCAAGTAAATTATAATTAATGTATAAAGCGAAGTTTCGCGGCGACTAAAGTTGTTGAAACCCTCTTGGGGTACAAGCCACGTCAGGTGGATGAATTGTGAATGAACCTCTAAAATACGAAACAAGTACCTTTCTTCGTGTGACCAAACTGCTTAAGATTTGTTTACATCAGTTTTAACAAATGAAAATATGTTGGACTGTGAAAGTTGAAATGAAAGTCGCAAGGACGTACAAAATATGTCCGTTACTTATCTGTGCTATCAGTGTGGACGGGCTTTTGACTAGATAATTAATGAACCCATCAGTACCATTACGTATGGAATGCGTCACGGGGTAATAGTTGCCTCGGGGAAGACCACGAGAACACGCCACCCGTCTGATGTAACAGGCGCCTCCTGATCTGCAGAGTCACCCAACAGCTGACTGTTGTTATCTGCACTGATATAAATCAATGTCCACAAGTTCTTTAACGACAATCCTACCAACTGGAAACATTCAGTAACAATCCGAACTTAGGAAGAAAAGATACTTTGGACTCTGTGACTAGTCCCTCTAGATCGCTATCTGGGGCTAAGGTGGGCGAATTTGTACCCCGGGTTTCCGGTTCCGGGACCTGTTACCAACGAACAAAATGAAAGGAAAACTGAAAAAGGGAAGAACGAAACAAAGAAACATCGAAATAGAATGACGAAATAGGTCAAGAATCATGGTACAAAGGAGAATATACATAAAGCGATAAAATTATAAGAAAAAACAAAGATAAGAACGTAATAAATCCAAAAAAAACTACGAAAATAAAACTTAAGAGAGAAGAGATAAAAACAAGGAAATGACGCACACAGAAACGACACGAAATTAATAAATAAAATAAATAAAAGTAAGGAGGAATTGAAAGAAATAGAAACACAAATCAGTTTTCAATTCACACTCCATCGCTTTCTGAAAGCACGCTGGTGCACGGTAAATTTCAAAGTATTATTCTCACACAGCTGTAGTCATTTAATTTGTTCTAACAATAAGCTGAATTAATTAAGTAGTGGGTGGCATAAAGACGTCATAAGGGCTCATTACATAAGGAAAGGCGGACCGGTCAGCCGCCAGCTACACTCGTCCGTGACCCCGACATTCTGCGTATGAGGTCTAAAACACGATCGAAACCATCTTCCTTACGCGTTGTAAAACGCACGAGTTTATGAGATGGACATCCGGTCGAATCTTGTGAAACGCCAGAAATTCGCTACACAAATGACTAGGTCTCTCGAAAGAGACTCGACAGGAATGCAAAGTGGGTACCCCCGGTCGTAGTTTACCCAGTTCACCTGTCGACTCGACTGGAAGCATCCTCAATCTACATTTATACTTTCTCGCGGTTCTACCATAAGACTTTAACGTGCCTGCACATAGGAGTGTCGAGATGAATATTTGAATCTACGAGACCAGTAGAATTCCACAGCGAGGAGAATTATAATTCATAATATTCTCCAGATATTATAGTGATCAGATCAAGGATGATATGAGCGGGAAATGTTGAACGAATGATAATTATGACAGCTTAGTCTGTGGAGTGACTAGCTACGGGTTGCACGACTGGGGTTCGATCCCCGACGGGGCAGAGGATTTTTCCTCTAGTCTCTGCTTCCAGACCGACTCTGGGGCCCACTCATCCTCCTATCCAATGGGTACCGGGGTCCTTTCCAAGGGGTAAAACGCGGCCGGGGAGTGACGCTAACCACACACCCTCCATCTACTGCCGAGGTCAATAATAAGTAGGAGTTATACCACTCTCCCCCAAGCGCCTACATCGGTGTAACGGGATGTCTTTATTTATGATAAATATGACAAAGGCGGACAAAGCGTTGGTCGGAAAACGTAAAGGAATGAATTACTTCGACCCAGGATAAATGGGAAGGTATTAATACTATTAAAACGTATCTTAATCATTATGTAAGGATGTGGGCTGGATTAATTTAGTTAAGAACAGTGACCAGTGGCGGGCTCTTGTGTATAGAGTAATCATAAAGACAGAAAATTTCTAGATTACCTGAGCTGATTATTAGTTTCTCAAGGAAGGACTTCGTTTCGCAGAGACAAGAACTAGGGCACGTGTACAAAAAGTAGTAGCGAGTCAAATTTCAAGTGGCGAATCAAGGAAATAAGCGCGTTCACAGAAGGACTTAACACTTTCGTTTCAAGTGAATAAGTATCTCCATGTATCCTGCGTTCCAACGTGTGTGCACGGTTTACATTGGCCGCTTTGCTTGACTCGCCGCTCCACCACAACGCACGTACAGACGACTCTCGTTAAACACAGAGACTGCATTCCTACGAAACGCCGCGTATATTAAAAACGCGGAAAACGAGAAACATATACTAATAACCATTTAAAAGTTAAACTGGTTGCTAGAATTCTTTGATGCTAAGATTATGTTCTACATCACATTCCCTGTTAAGCTTGAAGAAGAAGAATGGACCGCGGATACGATTCTGACGCTCCTCATTATAATGAAATAAACCCGCGGACAGCGACATCTCAGCTGTAAGGAAATATGACGACGCATTAACAACATTCATACCCCATAAACAGTCAGTAATGTTTGACGTGTAGGGTTGCTTCTTGGACAAAGTAAGGGATAAAAACAAATGAGCTTCTCTTTAAAAAAACATCATTGACGTGACAAAGCCGCGAGATAAAAGAATAACTGGAACACTGTGTTTTTTACGAAGTAGATAATATGATATGGTGTTTCTGCGGTAAAGACCGAATATAATGTTACTTGCTTCATAATTCGTCTTGAAGTTGGTCCGTGACACGCCAAAGAAAACGCCCAAAACCCTGCCTCATCTATAAACTATCTACTTTGGATCGTGTGCAAAAATTATGTTCTGATATGCAACAGGACAAGTTAAACAGGATTTCCAGGCCTGCAGGCTTTGTGGATTTTTTACTATAACATTGAGGACACAGAATGAGGCGGAAGGACAGGACTACGTTATTAATCCCTTAAAGCAATCTGGTAACTATATGTACCAACTACTCTAACATACAATAAGTCTGCATTCTGTATACACAGTGTGTTCATGGGTTTTTTTTGTGATTCTCAGAATAAACAGCGACTATTTCCCTAACAGAATTAGCTAATTGATTGTTTTAATGTATTTTCTTTGAGGTGAGATCTGAATTTATAAACATCATTTTTACAAGATTCAGATCCAAAGCTACAACTTTCCATGTAGACCATCAAGTGGCAAGACTTTGATCCTTGACCTGTATAAACACTTAAGACCACTTCGATTACACAAACCCCCATTCCAAATTTATCTCCAGTACTTTCCTAAAAGCTTTCGAAATAAATATGTTAAAACAAAAGTACATATTTATGCTCCTTAATGGAACTGACGAAATCTTAGTTTCATGATTCACTCCAATGTAAGATCAATTTGCATTCAAGCTACAGAGGTTCGATTTCATCGCAAGCTGACGCGTCTTTAAACCAATTTATACTACTTCAACGTAGGCTGAGTACCCCAATTCAACCCTTTAAAACAGAGTGGTAACTATATGTACCAGATGCTTTAAAATCAGTAACTCTGCGTTTTGTATTTATGGGTTTCGAGTAATTTTCAATGTAGCGATTATTTCCTTAAACATAATTATCAGGATGACTTGTACTTCAGAAACGTTTCGTTCTCTTTAAGATACAGACTCAACTTTTACATATTACTTAAACGAGCTTCGACTTCAAAGGGTTAATTGGTTAAAGTAATTGATACACAAGAAGACGGATTGCGCAGATGGCGTCTGCCTGACTTACGAAGTAACTTGATAACTTTATGCACCAATTCTCTTAAACTGATTGGCTCACGAGGGCACAGCCGCCATAGTTAGTGTCGGTCACTTTCATTAAGGCTTCTTTAAGTTCATAACTTCGTTGTGAATCGTAACATCCTTCCTAGAAATTTGAAGCATACAAGATCAAGTACATGAGACGAGAATTTCTCGTGATGTTACAGATAAATGATACTGCATTCTTCAGAAATAAATGCTTCCAAATGTACGCTGACCAACTGCACAGAGAAAAAAGTCTTTCTTGCGAAGCTGTTCAAGGAACCCTCGACTAGTCCACACACTGGTAAATGCGTAAAAGTTGCTAAGTGTAGAGGTCGATCGGGTGCCTTTATGAACAAGATAAATAGGACTCATCGCCCTGATAATAGATAGTAAGAACCTATGAAACGTCGGTTAATATAAACCAGAGATGGGGGCGCAACATCCCATAAGAAAGTGTTCTTCATCCTGTAATTGGTAACTGTGAAAAGTCCAAATTTCCAGCATATTGGCGCTGTTGAACCTTGCGGTTTCATTAACAGTGACTTACGTTACAGAACCATATAAACTAGATCAGCGTGGTCTAACTGGCGGCCCGCGAAAGTATTGGTTAATTTATTACAAGTTAGTATAAACCCATTTTTTCGAAGTTGATATTCCGTCACTGACAAACGAACATTCTGTTCAGTGCTCTCACTAAAGCCATTGACTTTAAACGCGTAAGATGTACGTTCTACTGGTACAAATCGTTATTACATCAGATACAAGCTGTTACAGTAGCGGACTTCAAATAATTTGTGTATGTTTTCCAGGTAAGAATTGTAAGCGATACAAGTTTAAAATAATATACAACTCTATAGTATTTGTAGCTTAAGTGCGTCATGTTTGTGTTGAAATCAAATATATATGTATTATCGCAGTCTATACACAAACGTATTTAAAATGTTGTTGTTAAAATTTATATAACACTATAACATCTGTAGTATAAAATATTACAATAAGTTATATTATGTTATATTATGGCGCTTTTATCGTAGTATGATGTTACATTTATTATGGCGCTTATTATTATTATAAATGTAACATCATACTACGATAAAAGCGCCATAATATAACATAATATAACTTATTGTAATATTTTATACTACAGATGTTATAGTGTTATATAAATTTTAACAACAACATTTTAAATACGTTTGTGTATTGACTGCGATAATAAATATATATTTAACTCTATAGTAGTTTGTGCACATTTAAATAAAATTTATATTTCGGCATATGCAATGGTAATTTGTCATTTGTGAATAAATATTATTAAAGACAACGAAAATGCAAGGGTTTCTTGGCCCTTGAGTCCAACAGGAAAACTATTCCGGCTCGAGCGAGGAAAAAAATTTGGACCACCCTGAACTAGATCATACCACTTTTAACATTTCTTGGAAGCGTATTTAAAGGAACAAGCGCTGTCTGACTGCCAGCCTCAATATGGAGATCAAGCGAAATACCTGAACGCGCCGCAATTACAGGGCACTAACTTTCCACAATATGCAGGACTTGACGTTTCCACGGTTTCCTTATTTGGGAGCGCGCGTGTTCGTTACCAGATGTTTTCTAAACTTAAGCACGACACAAGAAAACGAAGAAACTGACTCCCAAACTGGGTACACCGACACAATAAATCCATAGTTAAGTAAGGAGTCTTAAGGCCTTAATGCTTAATGCGATGTTTCGATAATTTTCCTTTGTTCGCTTTTATACTTAAAAACGTTACATTTATTGCTAAAAGGTTTCTGCCCCGCACCTAACTTAACATAAACAATGTCACAAAGAGGACAGAAGCTAGTTCTTTCTACAGGGTGGTTCAAAAGTCTCTGTGACACAAGCCATATCAGCCACAGACGACATGTGAGTGCACAGGTAATTTTGGATAGCTCCCCACTTTGGAAACTTTCCTAAATATAAAACACGTCACCAAGGAAAAGTTCACTTGTTCGTTTATTTGTTCAATTTTTTACTTCTCTCTGACAACATCAGGTTTAATAAAGTCTTTATTAATGAAAGCCACCGTGAAAGCTTCACATCATATAACTTCAGGTTTGTCTGACTCAGCCCGACAAATAAGCTTGAAAAGTTAATTTGGGGCAGAATCTAATAATGTGTAGCGATGCAAATGGCCATTCTTTTAAAATATGTCTAAGAAACCCGTAATATTTACATCGCACTCCAAACACTGCCTGTGTAACTGGTAACGTTCCCTTATCTTCGCAAGATAAGTCACACGTCACTTCTGGTTCCGTATCTTGGGACTTTGCATATTTCTCAACACCTTAAAAATGTCACAGATCAAGAATTAGGTAACTACGCAAAAACCAATCACACTAGAGTGTGCTAATCTAGGATAATTACATTCAATTTCGCCTTCATTGACTTCTGAAAACGCTTTCTTCATGAATTAAACTTCTCTACAGAGGATTTTTATAACAGCGGTAGAAACGGAACTCAAAATCAATTTATATGTGTAGCCTATAACACGTTTTAACATTGGCAAACATTCTCATAAAATAATTTTATATATCACGCAGGAAATATATCAATACAGAACCCTGTTTCACATTAGAGAAGTTAATTTTCTAATCTCGACCTATACACCAGTAGTCATGACAGGTCTTGTTATCTTTGGACGAAGACCTACCTCGAGAACAGAAAACTGCAGCTTATTTCAGCATTTTTCATAACCATCTTATCATTCAACACCTCATAACCTGAGCAACTGAATCAACGTAAGTGTACGGGTTTTTATACGCGCAGTCTGTAAACTTTCCGATCGCACCTCGTATAAAACAGAAGTCCGAATCTCAAGACAGCAAAAACATGGTCACCGGACTGTAAAGTCGTTTTAAACTGACTCTGCTCTGGTAATTTTCATGCACTCACGAACAACAGAGTTATTCAAAAATACTGAGATACAGCGAAGCAATTAGCTTGACTAAACGAACTGCTACTCTGAAAACTTAGAACACGGCGTCTACTTCGTACCGAATCACTGTCGACTTGAACGCCAGACACTTCGTGCACTGAAGACTCACATCACCACTGAACTACACATCAGTGTTGCGGTGTTCGCAGACCCTCCCCCGAGAAGGGGCTCACAACCAACACGTGCTGTGTCGACGCACATCTGCCCGGTCAAACCGGCACAACTGATTAGTGGGTTGCGTCCCATCAGGCGGAATTGTCCTTATCATACTGCCTAATCAAATATTTATTTTAATGTGAAGGAGGCACCATCAATATCATTACCAAAACAAACCTCTCCATGTGTCGCTTAGGTGCACGTACACTGTCAATAGACATTATCATCATCATTATCAACGTCGTTGCCTGAGTTTTCCATGCCTTCATATACACATTGGTAAATCTGTCAAGAATACAGTACAGCTAATGTTCTATAATAATAATACTTGGTTTTATTTGTAGTGTTCTGTCTGAGGACAGGTCCATATGAACAGGATCCTTCCATCCTTTTCTCGGACTGGGACCTGTTCATATACGTTCTTGGCAGATGATCCAGAAGTGGTTTGCCATTGCCTTCTTCTGTGTGTGAATGGAGTAATTGTTGGGATGCCACGGAGAAACCGGGGAAGCCCCCGGAGGAAAACTCCGTGTTGCCTAGACCACGGCCTTGCCCAACACAAGTTATAAATTCGGGCACCGCCGGGAATCGAACCCGAGACCCCAGGATTACAAGGCCAGCGTTCTAACCGCTATCGTACACAAATGGTTGATGTGTGTCGTCGAGTCGAAAGTGTGTTAATTCCTGACAGACCGGACCACATCGACAGATGCAAGGCAGATCTGGTTCTGTTTCTCCTTCAATTCGTCTTATTCATTCTCGTTTCCTCTAGAGGTTCTTCATACTAATGCGTATAAGACGCAAAACATCCTCGCGCTGTCCCTGAACCCAAGTCATTCATGTGATCTCTTTGTATCAAGTTTGACTAAAATGTATTCACGCATGCTACATGCACCGTCCGTCCACCTGATTCTCCTCCACCCCACACTTCTACACACAGCTGATCCGCGCAACACTCGCTGAGTGACGAGTTGGTGAGCGTAGACTCTGCGCATCTAAATGCCAGTGGTCTCCATAAAATAGCAACACTGTAGACTCGCATGGTAAATGTTATGAGATTAGTCAGTGTAAGAAAATGCGAGGTTTCCTGTGACGCGATAATAGGTGGAGAAGTGGGGGGGGGGGCGGTTGACGGTGGTGGGGGGACAAAAACAAGAATGACTGCTTTATAGGAGTACTTTTTTTTATTCACAGATAGTGATCCGCCACGTCCGTGAATGAAGGAACTAAGGGGCGTGATTTTTGGAAACTCGGTGTTTGATTATATAATATCTCCTCAGGACAAGATCAGCTCAAAGAACAGGTGTTGGTGTTCATAAGCGCCTCGCCCTGAAGTCAAAGCGACGTGGAGGTCACGCTGAACGCATTCTTGACCTGGGCACTGGTTGGATGTGAGTGGCCGTATCTTTCCGGAGGAAGACACCACAGATGGCATTTGGACAGGGCGTTGTAGTGGGCACCAACGTCTTTTTGGATGTGATGGCACCGGCAGGATTCGGGCCCCTGTCATCATTTTAATAAGCAATTGCAGGTGAGTAACAGGACAGCGCCATTTTAACGACGCTGTCGGGGGAGTCAGGTCAGCTTTTAATGACAACTCAATTAACGAATGAATTCGGAAAGGGATAAGGACGGAAACGAAAGTGGCCTTCTTTTAAGTACTATTCCTGCGTGTGACTGAGGAAAATCACGAAACCCTCTGTCAGGATAGCGGTCTCCAAGCCGGATAAGAGAATGCATATTGGTGATCAGAGCAGAAGTAAGGTGCAGCCAGTTTGTTCCACCCTTGCCAGCAAGGATGCGAACAGGTCAACTCTGTCACGCTGCTAACATCCATTGACGATGACCATTCGTTCAAGAGTCCTCGAAATGATAGTGGCTCAGTTGGTCCAATAAATTTTTTGTCTTTTGTGGAACCCAGAATTTCATTGTCGTCTTCACAACAGCCAGCCACTGGATCCTATTCCACACCCTCATAAAGTCTGTTTTTATGACATTTTCTCCTTCTACGTATAGTTGTACCAAATGATCTAATCCTTTCAGGTTTTTCGACTAAAATTTTATGTGCAATTATCTATCCCACCCATCACCCATTTAATATCTGTTGATTTGGTCACCGTAATAATATTCGATGAATTACTACCACTGGTTACACAAGAACGTATCAGCCCAACAGCAAAAAGTGTCAATTTAAATACGCAACAGTAATTAACATTTTAATACTAATGATACACGCACTTGGACTGAGTAGCATTCATTCATACACAACACTTGTCATTATTCACTGTCTCAATTCTACAGATGCTGCCATTAACACGTGCCAAATATGTGGCGTATGAAACATGTTGTAAATGACTGCAGTGTGGTCTTTTGAGTTGTTTCGAGACGTAATCTTCTGACTGCATACCAACGTTTCGGAAGGAAAAAAATTCGTCTTTCGGCGTTTAATTGGAAGAAAATTGTAAGAAGGCGTTTGATATAAATTATGCGTATTTCACGTATGTAGACTATATTCTGTATCTGCATTTAACTGTGTTAAAACTAGGTATTCTTATTAAAATATATTAAAATTGTCCGTCAATCACAATAAAGTAATATAAGATAATTAGATGGTTAAAATATTATCCTTTGTTCCGTATCGAGTACTCGATTTACATATGGAACATTCTCGACATCGAGTACTCGATACGGAACAAGGATAATATTTTAACCATCTACTTATCTTATATTACTTTATTGTGATTGACGGACAATTTTAATATATTTTAATACTATTTAAATAAAATCACAATATGACGCACCTACAATATCTTAGGTATTCTTGTCAACTTTCCCCGCAAAAGAATAATAATATCCGACATATGACGTGTTAACATATAGATTTCAGTCGTCATAAATATCTGATGTAATTTTGTGTAGTGCTGGGCATGAAAACAGCAATTTTCAACTAAACTGCAATACTATATAGATCAGATATACTCATGTTGACGTAAAAATACTTTGTTCTTTAAAATACAAAAAAAAATAAAAATACATTTCCTTTAAGAACAATTTTCGTCAAGTTCTTGTCCTGTTCAGTGAAATCAAACCCTTCCTTCATTATACAAGATTTAAAGCTCTCGTGGAGACTAAATGCAATGAAATACAAGTTTATTGCCTTCCTTCATTGTTCGTCATTCGTCATTCGTCATTCTAACAGTTAATTTCAGTAATACGGATTATTTTCATTCACTCCCTACTGCAACAGTTCGGCAAAGCGTTTTCACAAAGATCCGTCCGAAAAATTAAGTACCACCACAGGACGTACTGAAATTCCAGTTCACTTCTGTACGTTCGTTTAACTCAGATAATAAAACGTACATAAATCTGAGATTTGAGTTTCTCACGGCGGTGAAGACCATCTACCCTGAAACTGCAGAAGATACATTCCTCCGGAACTTTGGAAATCACCTACAAGAATTTGACATCCACCAACAACAAAGTTGTTTTAAGTTCCGTAAACACAGCTGTGTATTGTATTTTACATATTGATTTGAGTTATTACATTATATTATGTAATAATCAATTACAATATACAAAAATGTAATACCTACCCGTGTTGACGATGCTTTAAACTACTTTGCTGTTCATCACATACACAGCAGAATGCAACCATTTAAGGCAACGACTGAATGAGAAGTCCACAGTAAAAATCCTATCATTTGTTCGTCGCATTGAAGCTCAACCACAGCCCTCAAAAATTATTTCTGTCTAATGGCTTTTAATAAAAAAAGTGTCATATAAATTCTCGTTCCCATATTCTCGTACATTTACCTTCGTCTATTAGTTTAAAAATACACAGCGTTTCGGAAGCTAATTCTTCTTCCGTCATCAGGTGTAAGTATACAACCTAATCAGTTTATAAGTGCAAACAATACCAATTCAGCAGCTAAATCCTTACATATTTCAATAAACCACGCAACCGGGGGAAACCACGTCTCGTCACCGTCTGACAAGAATGGCCAAGTCTGCTATCTAGAGCACACATTGCGTTATTTACCTTGATTCCAGCTGACGATGATGTAACAGTACAAAACTGGCTCAGAAATAAAGTCCCGGGCACGTCTGTTCACGTGTTTCGGAATCTACGTATCAGCTCTGTTCCTTGCGCGTGCTAGTCGCGTATGAACAGACCCTCTCTAGTCACGTGACTTCAAGCACCCTTCACACACCTGTTGACCGAAACTTCCATAGCTGTTAGATTAAACTCGTTAAATGGCGCACATAACCTCAAACTCCGCGGCAGAACGACTATACAGAGATTCAGACGAAATTTGCCAAAATTCGTTAACATCTTAATTATTCGAGTGATTCTGAAGAACTTGTAAATGTCATGGAATTATAGTAATATGAAAGGAAGATTCTTAATAAGTAGTGAGCTGATAGGTTAGAGGTTTCGTTCTTTTTAATTTCTTATGGCTTGTCTTTTAACGATGCCAAATGCATTAATGAAACGGCATCATAAACAACAACAATAATAATAATAATACAACTGACCTTCAGCTTTCGACAATCAAAAGCACCGCTTCATGCACTGTGTTGAGCTGGAATTAAATTTTCAACCATCCACCAGATACCGCTCACTTGTATGACAAGCAGTACAGAAATAGTTATTGTTTCTTCCGATAGATGGTGGTGTAATAGTCGGCAATACTTAATCTCAACATGCCCGCCATCTATGGGAAAGAACGTGATACCTCACGAAAATTATACCAGAAGAATCAAACGTGCAATCTGTAATTTACACTCAATAGACACCTTAGAGAATGCCATTCAAAAATACGTTCGGTTTTCCCAATTCGTGAGATGCCAGTTTAAGAAGGAGTGTCAGGAAGACAATAAACCCATGTTCAAGTCGCGGAAGGGCATCTCTCCGTTAGCATCAGCATGACTTATGTATCCAGAATCTTTGCTATATGCGTTCGTACTTTTGTAACTGACATCCAGCATTCCAATAAAATTTTAAAAGCGCATTTATTTCAGATATCTGCGGTTTTCGCGGCGTTGAGGATAACACTCTGGGTTTAGGCGCCGCGTAGACATGCTCTCTCAGAAATGGTGGCGTCCACCACCGAGTCTGTATGGCGCCAAAACCCAGAAGAACATCATCTTCATATCAACTTGCTCTCTCAACATAACACAAGAACACGCACTGCGATTGTTTCAGGACGGACTCTGATAAGAGTACTTAAATCTAAGACAGAAACAGAGAACCAGTAAAATGCAGAAAATGACACATGAGAAACTTCATAATTTGTTAATTTTACCAAGAGAAGGACAATTGGGCGTAGGCCACACGCAATGACAGGCAATAAAAATATACGCAGAATTGTAGTTTATTGTACTCCCTGAAATGATTTTCCTCTGGTCAATACACACACGAATTTTTAATTCTTCTACTCTCAGTCATTTCAATCTGAAAGAACAGTCAGTTAAAAACTGAAAAGTTAATTCTAAGTGTTCTGTGACAAAGTCTGTTTTAAAACTTGTACAAATTAATTTCTGATAATAAGCAAGATTGTTTAGTGAAAGAAAAATGTATATGAAGATTTCTGTCTTCTGGGTTATTGCGCTGTGTAGTCTGGTCGATGTTAACCAACGTTTCAGAGGTCATACTGCCTCCGTCATCAGGGCGATTCATCGACCAGACTACACAGCGCAACAACCCAGAAGACAGAAATCTTCATACTCATCGCCCTGATGACGGAGGCAGTATGACCTCTGAAACGTTGGTAAACATCGACCAGACTACACGGCGCAACAACCCAGACGACAGAAATCTTCATCGCCCTGATGACGGAGGCAGTATGACCTCTGAAACGTTGGTTAACGTCGACCAGACTACACAGCGCAACAACCCAGAAGACGGAAATCTTCATACTTATCGCCCTGATGACGGAGGCAGTATGACCTCTGAAACGTTGGTTAACATCGACCAGACTACACAGCGCAATAACCCAGAAGACAGAAATCTTCATAATCACCGCTGTGAGAACCTCAAGTCTTACAAAAATGTATATATTTCTATGTGACTTTAAATATGTCACTATTATTTAAACCTAGCGGAAGACCCGTAACAAAATTTAAATTCAAATTCTTCAAATCTAAATTATTAAGTGAATACGCATGTAGAAATGGAGGTAAAGCTCCACACATTCTTAACTCCGGCAGTACATGGCCATGAGCGTACCGCCCAAGTTTCAAGCTTATAAAAATGAGAGGGAGCTTTTATGTATTTTAAATGTAGGCCTTCTCTGAATGTCTTCGGCGATGGTATTCTGTTACTTATTTCTTTGTTTTGGACTTTATCCATCGCCTGTTACTCAATATCTTAAACCCATAATAATTACCGCGTTGCGAAGGATACATCTTCCTTCGTCTTCCGTTAAAAAAAGGAGGAAACGTCGATTTTGTCAGAACCGACAGACCTGCGGTTCTGTGTCCAAACCAAAGACAGCTGCACTGAAGGTTAATACTGAGAGTCGTCCTACCTTTTTCCTGCCGCGCGCCTCCTCCTCGGGACTGGTGACGTAGAGGTCCGCTATCCCCAAGAGACAGTCGTCACATCGACACACGTCACTGGATGTAGACGACAGAGAGCTAGCCGAGTCTGTGGAGTCCGTCCGGAGCAACAGGGCCGGTGGCAGAGTCGACGGCGGCGAAGTCGACGTCAGGCACGCTCCGGCCTTTTCCATCTTCGCCACCAGAAGCGTCTCCATAAGCGTCCGAGGCCTTACGGGCGTCTGGCTTTGCACGCTGCCAGAAGACGTCGGTGGAGGCGGTGGTGTCGGACTTCTTACGTCAGAAGTCATGTTGGGAGATTCAGTGAACGAAACTTTACAATCCTCCGCGCACTCTTGAACTCACACGCGATTATCTATATTTTTAGTGACTACAACACAAATATATGTTTACTATTTTGAGAGATTAGATAATAGTGTTAATGTAAGGTGTCTGTTCGATCAGGCAAAAGTGATATTGACCCAAAACATGCAGCCAGATCACACAGAATCTTAAGACGTTCATCACAAAGATGTCACAATTTAATAAAACAACACCAAATATTTTAATATCAAATTTTGACGCAATTCCTTTAAACGGGAAAGACGATAACCAAATGCGGTTTGATGAATGTTTTTATTTCAGATGTTTCTTTGATACCAAAAATTAATTCATTGCACAGTGATGTATGTTCCTCTGATGCGTTTCATGACGACTTTGATGTGTACTAAACTTGTGTCCCTCTTTCTTGCAAACGTTACGCTTGTGTTTGAATAAAAATATAACAGTCCTTATAAAAACCTAAAACAATTATAAAGAAGCGATGGACAATTCTGTGTTTAGAATAGCAAATAACTTACAAAACAATTTTTCTAAATTCTGGCACAAATTTCACAGTTCCCAAGTAATTAAAATTTAATTTAAGGCTTCGCGTAAAACTATCGTCTTAAGTACGAAGATAATTTGTCATCTGTTTACCCACCAACCATGCGTAAAATCGTCAAGTCTTTTTATGCCAAATTGTGCGTGTAAGTCTCGTCTGCTGTGACGTGCGAAATTCCGAAATTCCGGATACACGAACAAATTAGTGAGGACTGACACATGCTTATAGCTCTGCAAACTTTCTTGCGATAAAGAATAATTAGAATATTAACTTACAGAAACATTTTCATCATCTGCCACTGATAGAAATCTTTAACATTTCGAATCGTGTTCATTAAACTTGTAACAGATCACACTACTGCAATAAGCTGGGATTACACCAGAAGTATTCACGTACTGCGTAAATGTATGCATATGAAATCATTCCCAATTCAAACGTCCTTTGCATTGTCCGTACGAGGTAAGAAAGGAAGGAAAATATACTTGGATGAAATGACGTAATGGTGTGTGTTACTTGTGCCTTTCTTGTTGCATACAGACATTAAACACTCAACCTACACTCTTTTGTAAACTCTAGCCTACGAGGCGTTTCTGTAAAGAATGACGTCATTATTTTCCCTTTTTCACAAAAGCCACAGTAAAGCGTTGAAACTGTAAAAGAACGTTCCTTGGTGTTCTGTAGGTTTCATTACAGCTTTTAATTCTTTAGTCCATGTCCACTAATGCTGAAATAACTTTTGTCACAAATGCTGCAAAGTAAATTAACACAGATCCATGATGAGTTTGTACAACTAGGTTCTGTTCACACCACAACATTTAGATCTTAGAGATCCTTTCTCTGGTCAATCCGGGATCGAGGCGACGACACTAATTAACACACTTTGTTGCCACATCTCAGTAAGGATTAAAAGCACAATTCCAGAAGAGTCACTTGGCAGATAAGTAAATGTTACGTCACCGTAACTTTTCCTTCTTCATTATGTAGGTCTACACATTCACTGACAGTCCACAACGTGCAGAGGACAGCAAGTATATCAATGGGGCATCTTATTCCACAACGAGATTCCATACGCTAAGTACATGACCAAAAAGTATTGTTTCAATTGTTACAAGTAGAAAACAATGTAAGTTTCATATTAAATTAAAAGAAAAATTCAAGCATAACAAAAAAGTTTATAATTAAACAATATAACTTTATATCCCAATGTCTGGTGATGTTATATTAAAACTTTCTTTATAATTAAATAAATATTTAATTTATCTGTTGTCGTTTTTAAGTACTCTTTAAAAATAATTAAAACATTTCTAAGTTTCGAAGGATGAATCTTCCCTCGTCTTGAGGTAGAAAATGGATGGAGACATCTGGACCACAGATCGAAAACAGGTGGGCATACCAGATCCAAAATTTGTCTCCACCTTTCGAGTTGAAGACGTAGGAAGATCCATCTTTTGAAACGTAGTAAATATAATAAATATATATTGTTTAAATCTTGTCCGTCTAATCACAATAAATTCTTATTAAATATTAAAATATTACAATAATTAACATTTAAAATATTTAAAATATTAAATGATGTTCTTTATCGAAATATTCGATTTACATTAGACCATCATTTTTCACGACATGTTTCAGTTCCTAAAAGAACTATCTTCAGGTGTATATAATTATATAAAAATTCAAATCTATAATAATTTAAATACAATTTCTTAAATACAATTTCTATATATTATTTTAGCGTACATTTTTATCAGATGTTTATCAGATATACAGAACAACATCGAATATGTTATTAAAATGGAATAAAATCTGGAAAAGAACATCGTTTAATATCTGATAAACATCTGATAAAAATGTACGCTAAAATAATATATAGAAATTGTATTTAAGAAATTGTATTTAAATTATTATAGATTTGAATTTTTATATAATTATATACACCTAAAGATAGTTCTTTTAGGAACTGAAACATGTCGTGAAAAATGATGGTCCAATGTAAATCGAATATTTCGATAAAGAACATCATTTAATATTTTAAATATTTTAAATGTTAATTATTGTAATATTTTAATATTTAATAAGAATTTATTGTGATTAGACGGACAAGATTTAAACAATATAAACGTAGTAAATTTTAAAGATTTTTTTAATACTTAAAAGACAGTAGATAGATAAGAGTTGAAAACAAAGAACGTCGTAATATGTTACTAACTCCACACACGTGGAATTGTATGAGTAAGCTAAGATACCACGTACTCGACCAAGAAGTCCAAATAATCTTCTGGGAAAAGACAAGATACAAAGATAAGATACCTTGCGTGATAAAAAAAAGTCACTATTTGCGTTAATCAATTTTAAGATATCCACGTAACAAAACATACTGCACAGTTGTGAAGTTCATAATTCCCCTGACCGTTTATTGCCTTCATACTCCAATTCACTTAAATTAGCTATAAAAATGATTTCGTTCTAGTCCAAGCAATTACAGTTTCACTTACGATTTTGGAAGAAAAAAAGTTTTCGCGCAGATGAGAGTGTAACATTCAGACGGATCTCAGGAAAACAGGTCTTGAGGATAAACATTGGATAGAACTGGCTCCAGTTCGAGTGCGGGGGTATCTTATGACGTTATTGGCGTTGAAGCAATGCGTTTTGCTACCACCGTATCGAAACATATGCACGAAAACAGAAGTCAACCTTAACTCTTACAAAAACGTAGCGCATGTCCTGTACCAGCGTGTATAAATCTACAAAATGTGTCAGATATTTTGACACAGGACAAGTGTTACAATTCACACCCCAACCTTCCCGCCAGGCTTCCCAACCAAACATTTATACGCATTTCTCACGTCAACCATGCGTGCTACAAGCCGCGTCGATAGTATTTCAGTATTCATAGATCAATATGGTGTATTGTCTGTTTATTTAGCAACGCACTGTATGAATGGATGCTTAATTCCAAATGCTGTGAAATGAAATGGGTTGGTGTTTGTTTAAATATTCGCCTATTATCACAATATTTGCCTAGAGGGGGTGAGAAAACCTACTAAACTATTAGTCATGATAAGAGATTATTCATCGCCCTGATGATGGAGGCAGCGAAGTCATTTGAAACGTCGGTGAACTTCTACCAGACTGCACGACGCAACAACCCAGAAGCCAGCAATGTACAATGTGTCGTGGTTTAAAATTTCAGATCTCTTGAACATGTTAAAATACATTACGTAATCGCTGGTTAAGCATATTCTAAGACGTCATAAACTACCGCAAGAAATATGTAGTGACATCAATAAACAGAATAAAGTATATACATAAGCTTTCGGCGGTATAAACTATTATATGACGTGAGTGAATAGCATCCATAACAAGCCGGAAGGAGAAACCGAAAGTAAACTACGTCACATTGCAGGAATTCCTGCACTGAAATTAAGAAAAACGGAATTCAGTTTCTACAGGATTCAGAAGAAATTTCAAACCAGCGTCAGTTTTAATATAAATCAATAAAACGTTTAATACCAACATCAGCCGTGAATGTTCTCATTTTACTATTTTACGAGGCCCCTGTGCCTCTATACATCAGTATCACCTTGTGCTATTCAAGAGACACTGGTTCAAACCTCAGCTGAGAACCGGCTTAACTATTTTGTAATTGTCCTCAGTTCCTTCAAGCAAATGACCAGACAATGGCGTAACACGTGAGACATCTGTGCATTTCACGAGATGAGGATAGTGATATTCTGGGGTCTGGTGCCGTGTAGACTGGTCGTCAGACTTCAACCCTGAAGATGGAGACAATATGTTTCTCCGAAATTTAAGCAACTACCGACGAGTCTATATGGCTCCAAAACTCAGACCACCATTACCAAACACAGATCATCACAGTTTCCTCCCGCGTTCCACTACACAGCGTCAAGATTATATAATTATTATTCCATCTATTCACCGTTTTATAGGGTATTTACTTCTATGTACCCGAGCCCGAATTTATAACTTGTGTTGGGCAAGGCCGTGGTCTAGGCAACACGGAGTTTTCCTCCGGGGGCTTCCACGGTTTCTAAGTGGCATCCCAACAATTACTCCATTCACACACAGAAGAAGGCAATGGCAAACCACTTCTGGATCATCTGCCAAGAACGTATATGAACAGGTCCCAGTCCGAGAAAAGGATGGAAGGATCCTGTTCATATGGACCTGTCGTCAGACAGAACACTAAATACATAAAACCCGAGACAAACTTTTCCCCTGCAGCTATTTCCGAAATACATTTTGATTTTAATATGTGTCACATGTATTATTATTACAATTAATTGAATTGAATTATCAATAATAATACCACCAACGCTACTCCTTCCCTTTCACTGCGTCCGTAATGTAATCCTTGGCATGTACAAGAGCTGTGACGTTACATTAGACACGCTGAAAGCTGCCGCTATAATTTGGTCGACTTTTCACCCAGACGGCACACGACTGGGTAGGGGAACTGTCTGGCAGATTTCAGTTTTACTGCATTCCTTCACGTACACCGCATTGGCAAGGCGACCGACATAACAACAGACCGTCGGAGCTGTAGAACTATAGCGAACAAGTTAACTCCCAGAAAATCGTAAGTAAAAACTAGATAAGAGAGAAATTAGTCGAACATGACTCAAACATATCTTTTCACAGATCACGCTTAAATTCAAAATGGCTTTCACACAATACAAGCATACACTTCGTAATTAACTCTTCCGATGTTGTGAGATCACGGCCATGAAGTCGGTGTGCTTATTTCGGGCGTCGAAACTCTGACCAGCGCTGAAGATCCGAAACGCTGGTATCTGCCTACAAGTCCACACGGCGTCATAAACCATGAGAACATCGACATCTTCGAAATTCGCTCAAAGGGAATTATGCTTCCGATGTATTCTAAGAATGTCACCTATCGCCTCTTCGTAAGGGCGGATGATGAAGCCATCAATATAGAGAAGATTCTTTTACTTTTTAAATGGTGCCACTGAACGTACGAGAAGATGAGAGAAAAAACTAAGAAAACGACGTAGAAAGATGAATAAGATAAATGCAGACATTGGAAAGGAAAACGAAAAGAGGGGGAGGAATATAGAACTGATAACATTAATAGCAAGTGTAAGAGGGAACACATGTGGAAAAGATGAAGAAAACTCAATAGCAAAAACAGAGAAAGTCTTTTATGATGTCACTGACCAATGCGGAAACTTGTTCAGTTGTTACAAGCTAGTGACATCTATCGGCAGTATCTTGACAGAAGCATCACACAAAAATATTATCACGTTACTTTGAAGTAGATCTGGTAAAACCATACGGATACCTCTTCGCTCTTTTACGTATTACAAACGTAAGCAAACTGTCGTTAAAAACATAATATTGTAGTCCGTTAAACATTTCAAAACGTGTTATTATTATTATTATTTTAATTTTAAGTAACACATTGACTTTTGTGCTCACTTACTAAAAACACTAATATATTGTTCCGAATCGCACTGAACCTATCACATTGTATAAAGTTCGAAAATATTTTAAGCTTCGCCATGCCGGGGAAAGTTTCAAATAAAAGTTTCAAAACTTAATGAGATCTTCATTTTATGTCTTATACAGTGAGTATGTTTAGCGGCTGTGCCGCTAGGATTAGAAAACGCGGCAACCAAAGCAGTGATCGCGCATATCGGAAAGGCCGTTTCGGCAGCACAGCCACCAAATATCCTCACTGCAGCAATTATTTATAAGATGAATCTTTTTTAGAAACATTACAAACTCAGTGAGATGTCAGGTTCTCCCTCAAGCCGAGTTTGAAAATGGCTGTCTTCTGGGTTGTTACACCGTGTAGTCTAGTAGACATTTCCCGACGTTTCAGAGATTCTTGCTACGTCCATCATTAGGGCAAAAACATCAGACAAGATTACAGTCGCAACATGAATATCGAACCAATCTAATCAATACTGAGCCATTTATTTGTTTTTAAATCAATTAATATTGCAATCATTGTAAATCGAACATTTCGATAGAAAGAGCATCATTTTAATATTTTAATATATTTTAAATATTTTAAATATTAAATGTTAATTGTAGTAATAATATTTTAATATTTAATAAAATATTTTATTGTGATTAGACGGTTAAAATTAAACAGTTATAATCATCACAATATGACGCAACATTATCATCTCATCATTGAGAGAGTTAAATTAATATCGAGCCAATTCAATTAAAACAGCCGTCATGAGATCACGTGTACAGCTCCCAACGCAACAAGTGTCTCAGAGAATCCTGAAAGTCGGTAAACAATTTGTCTTACCAGAACACAAATGCAAAGGTAGTCATTTGTTACAGCAAACAGCGCAGTGTCACCAAGCCGTTTATTTGCACGCCTACAGACAGAGTCGTATGACGCGTGTTACAGAAGTTGCACAGCTGTCCATAATTAACAGCGACCCTAATCTAAGCTGTTTGTTTCATCAATTCAATGCCAATGTGTTCAAACTGGAGTGGAGTGAAAAATGACGGTGACAAACAGCGAATTACATGATTTAAAATACTGGACTTAATAAGACAAATGAAACAATCCCGGCGAGGAATACGACTCATGTCGAATGAACTATTTAGAGTTTTAAAAATGGCAGCCCGCCAATATCTCTGGCCAAAAATTAGGTCAAATCCTGCATCAGCCACGTTAATTACTATCGTCACTTTTAAATGTGTAAACTATACATTTATTTAAAGGCATGGATTGGTAAGTACGTCTGTATGCTTCAGACATATCTCGATTTTAAACTTATAACAAGAAACTATTTCTTTTTAAAAACATTATTTAGATGGCCTGCGTGTAGATGTACGTTATTATTCTTGTTCACTGATCCCGCTTCTCTCTCTCTCTCTCTCTCTCTCTCTCTGCCATCCATTAACCTCACTTTAGTACTAGCCGCGGTCACAACTTCTACAATTTATCATTTTCTTCAACCCAGCAAAACAAAGCCTTAGTAAATGTGATTTAAAATGGCAAAGTACTATCAGCACGGCATGATTTCTTGTTCTTCGTTGTTTTGTTGTTGTTCTGCTAGAGTGGAGGTATTAAATGAACGCCTTTAAAATAATTAGCGAGTGGGTTAGGCTAGCCACATTGTGCTTTGTACTTTGACGTCAGGAGTGTCCAACACACGACCATCCAGTGTCGTCGTTTGTCTCAGCTTGATTCCGTTTCCGTTCCTGAAGAAATTATTTTCTTTTAGGGAAGAACTTGTTACAGTATAAACTTTTCACACGTTAAATTTGTCGCTGTAACATCATCATATGTGATTTATCAAATTTCAAGTAGCTTCAGTAATCTATTATTTATCGTCATTTCACGCGGCTTCCGCAAGAAACTACATATTCTACTAAAATCTATCATTTTTATCATTTCGGTAGCCTAATATAATTGCTACTAGTCCTCTCCCACCTCAGAAGTTCGTGTATCCGACATTTCTTAATTACCAGTTGCAGGACCGTGGGGGAGCAGCAAATGACAAATTTCGTACCACCTTTCGTAAAAATACTTTGTAAAACACAAAAAATGTGAACAGGCACGCAGACTGCCTATCTCCTTTCCTCTGAAAAAAAGAATTAGGGATGTAATTTTCAAAATAATAGTCTTAGTACCGTCCTATGCAGTGACGCGATCTGAAAATTCACGCATATACTGAACGTGTTGGAAAGATGAAAACCTATTTTTAACTCTCCCTGGAGATGAGAATATAAACACACATAAGAGAGTTCAAAATGCCTCGTTTTTATGTTATCAGTACTGTACCTGCAGTTCCCTAATGCTACCGGTGCGAAATAACCTGCTGCTCACTAAACTGCTCACTGTATACTTCGCATTATATCAATATCTGTAACACAGGGATGCTGAAGTATTCAGCCACTCTCCCCAGTGGGCCACGCCCCTGGGCGCAGTCCCGCAGACCCCCCGTGGGTCTCTCTCTCTTTGTACCCGGAGAGATCGTGAGCAGAGCAGCCTCACAGCCCATTGTACGGAGGCATTCCAACATTGCTTCGTGTCACTGCTGTTCAACGACGCATATCTGAGGCCAATGGCAGTTTCTTACAATCGATATCAAAGGTGAGTAAACTACCGTCTGCCCCAGATATATCGATGTCAGCGGCCAGACTACGAAAATATATGTGAGGGTCTGAGAAGGAGAATGAAAGGAAAACGTGACGAATGATAAAGAATAGAATTAAGGAAGGGAAGTAGAGAAGACGGAGGATGGTAAGTAAAGAGGCGTAAGAGACGAAGATGTAATGTTGATGGAAAAGAATGAATGGTAAAAGTAGAAACTTAGAAAACAAAGCTACTATTTCCGCATTGTCTCCATGCCTATGTTGTTCGAAAACATTTCCTTCCTCCATAATGGCCGGTGCCTTAAAGGCATAATATTTTACATTCCCTTAAGGCCCACTTAATGCTGATTTCCCATCACTTGCGTGAATGACAGAAAATTTGTTCAGTACAAGTTTTACTGCAACCTGATACAGCTGTTTGGTTTATGAAATTAAGACGGTGGAAAATAAATGACTTGTCATATCAGTCTGCGTATGATTAAGTCATATTTATAATTTATAAAAATAACATGTCGTAAAACTGAATTACTTTCTTGTATTCAACAGCTCCTACAAATAAAGATATTCTTTCCAACGTTATCATTAACAGATTTTATATAAACTCCTATTGAAATCAAGTTTACAGCTAGCAAAATATATATATATATATAAATGGGAACAAAACAAAAATGAAAATATATTAGCTCAACTGAAATTTCCGAACACAAAATAAAAAATAAAACTTAATAAGCCCTGAACATATGCATTTCCACTATTTTTACATTCGCTGCTAAACGAGTTGAAATGCTTAGACACGCCCAAACCTCAAGTCTGGACTATAAACTTAACAGGTCAGTTGAGATCCATAACAGGATGCTTACATATAATACACTGGACCAGGGGTCTCCAAACGTTTTCACATGCCGACCACTTGCTCGATATTCCTATGCTTGCCGGAATACCGACGGAATACGTCACGCCCAGACACACTTTGTCCGCTTGAGCAAGCTTGGTCACGCTTAGACACACTTTTCAAATCTTCGTCGTATTTTAAAACTTATGGTGACCTCTCGTCACGCCTTAATAGCAGGTCACGCCTAGTCATGCTTTGTCACGTTTGGTCACGTTTTGTAAATATTCGTCATGTTTCGACACATATGGTGATCCTTTGCCACGAGGTCAAAGCAGGTAAAACCTATCACGCTTTGTCACGTTTGGTCACGTTTTGTAAATCTTCGTCACGTTTCGACTCATCTGATGATCCCTTGCCACGAGGTCAACGCAGGTAACGGCTAATCACGCTCTGTCACGCCTGGTCACGCTTTGTCACGCTTGGTTACGCTTTGTAAATCTTCGTCACGTTTCGACATATATGGCTATCCCTTGCCACGAGGTCAAGGTAGCTCACGCCTAGTCACGCTTCGGCACGCTTACGTCATGTTACGTAAGACTCCTTCAATTTTGGCTACTTTGTAATACGTTAGATTAAGTTTCGACAAGTTCGGTTAGGTTAGGTTGGGTAAGGTTAGGTTAGGTTACGTTAAGTTTGTTTATTGCATTTTGTTAGGTTAGGTAAAGTTTTGAAAATTTGTGACGTTTTGACACTTATGGCAGTAACGCTCTGTACACATGCTCACAAACGTTTTGAAGAAACTTACTGTCTCCATTTTCAGGACCGAAGTTGGTGTGTACCCACCTGAGTTCCATATCAATAGATTACTATAGTGGAAATACCAACCAATTCAACAAAGAAGAATATTTTAATCTTTTCTCACCCAATTCTTAACTTTTAAATGCTGTGAATATCAGATCTCACTCGAATACAAGTTTATACTAACAATACGTACATAAAAATAAATCCTAACTAACTGACTGACTAACACTACAATTTTTAAATCTATATTCCATATTTAAAAACTGGGAACTAGTTATTTATTTATTAGTATCATCCGAGATTTTTACGAGCTCACTAGAAAAAATTGTATGATTATATACAGACAACCATTTTACTACAATCGGCATTTTTAACTATATACTAAAACGGTTCATCTCCTTGAGGCTTCATATTATACCAATGATATTGAAAAAGTTCCTGACAAAATAACAGGAAAATCTATTATAAATCAAAATAAATGCAATGTTTAAAAGTGGATTCCATTTATAACGTCACATCAAGCCTCTTCTATGGTATCCGCCCTTCAATTACAGCCACCGCCTCTGACGGCAAACAACCCCACATCGTTCCAGCAGCTATTCAGTGGATATGACGTAGGTTGTCGTATACAAATACAAAGCCGTAAGTTAAGTTACGATCCGCAACGATTACAGTTATTCAACGGGCGGAAGATTACGTTACAGCTGGTCGCAGCTCAACCGCTGTACCCACTGGCATCCCAATACAGAGTCCCGGCTTCATTCCTCATGGATAAAGTGGCACCGGAGCTCGTTGTCTTCCGAATGTTTCGCATTTGCGCTGCTAATCACAATAACGCCACTGCTCCGTACTCATCTGTCACCGCCCCACGAGCTGTGCACATTATCATACCCTCCTCGGTTCGGTCTTAAGTTAGGGGCTTCATCTCTGATCCGATACTTGGCTATTCTTAGAGCAAACGTAGCTTTTCCAAATGCAGGAATAATAAAACAGCTGGTGAACTTGTGAGATATGGACCGATGATTTGTATTCGAGTGTATATTTAACCTTGTACTACGATACCTGATTTTCCAACCAAAAATTCTGAATTTTGCCCAGAATGTATTGTGTTTCTAATACGATTTCTGAATAAACAGCTATTACTTCCCTCAAAATCATTAAAAATTATCTTCTGGTCTTTTGTCTTTTGTGATGTTACGTGTAGTCTTGTACATAATGACGGACGTTTCTGAGAAGCTTACTTCCCTCGTCATCAGAGTGATGATATAGGCAGTAAGCTCTTCTGAAACGTCGACCACTATCTATCAGACTGTACGGTGCAACGTCCTAGAAGACAGCCATCAAAAGAAGATTTCTGTCTTCTGGGTTGTTGCGCTGTGTAGTCTGGTCGATGTTTACCTACGTTTCAGAGGTCATACTGCCTCCATCATCAGGGCGATGAGTATGAAGATTTCTGTCTTCTGGGTTATTGCGCTGTGTAGTCTGGTCGATGTTTACCTACGTTTCAGAGGTCATACTGCCTCCATCATCAGGGCGATGAGTATGAAGATTTCTGTCTTCTGGGTTGTTGCGCTGTGTAGTCTGGTCGATGTTAACCAACGTTTCAGAGGTCATACTGCCTCCGTCATCAGAGTATGAAGATTTCTGTCTTCTGGGTTGTTGCGCTGTGTAGTCTGGTCGATGTTTACCTACGTTTCAGAGGTCATACTGCCTCCGTCATCAGGGCAATGAGTAAGAAGATTTCTGTCTTCTGGGTTGCTCTGTGTAGTCTGGTCGATGTTTGCCAACGTTTCAGAGGTCATACTGCCTCCATCATCAGGGCAATGAGTAAGAAGATTTCTGTCTTCTGGGTTGCTCTGTGTAGTCTGGTCGATGTTTACCTACGTTTCAGAGGTCATACTGCCTCCATCATCAGGGCGATTCTTAGTATGAAGATTTCTGTCTTCTGGGTTGTTGCGCTGTGTAGTCTGGTCGATGTTAACCAACGTTTCAGAGGTCATACTGTCTCCATCATCAGGGCGATTCTTAGTATGAAGATTTCTGTCTTCTGGGTTGCGCTGTGTAGTCTGGTCGATGTTTACCAATGCTTCAGAGGTCATACTGCCTCCGTCATCAGGGCGATGAGTATGAAGATTTCCGTCTTCTGGGTTGCGCTGTGTAGTCTGGTCGATGTTTACCAACGTTTCAGAGATCATACTGCCTCCGTCATCAGAGTATGAAGATTTCTGTCTTCTGGGTTGCGCTGTGTAGTCTGGTCGATGTTTACCAACGTTTCAGAGGTCATACTTCCTCCATCATCAGGGCGATGGGTATGAAGATTTCTGTCTTCTGGGTTGTTGCGCTGTGTAGTCTGGTCGATGTTTGCCAACGTTTCAGAGGTCATACTGCCTCCGTCATCAGGGCGATGAGTATGAAGATTTCTGTCTTCTGGGTTGTTGCGCTGTGTAGTCTGGTCGATGTTTACCAACGTTTCAGAGGTCATACTGCCTCCGTCATCAGGGCGATAAAGATTTCTGTCTTCTGGGTTGTTGCGCTGTGTAGTCTGGTCGATGTTTACCAACGTTTCAGAGGTCATACTGCCCCGTCATCAGGGCGATGAGTATGAAGATTTCTGTCTTCTGGGTTGTTGCGCTGTGTAGTCTGGTCGATGTTTACCAACGTTTCAGAGGTCATACTGCCTTCATCATCAGGGCGATGAGTATGAAGATTTCTGTCTTCTGGGTTGCGCTGTGTAGTCTGGTCGATGTTTACCAACGTTTCAGAGATCATACTGCCTCCGTCATCAGAGTATGAAGATTTCTGTCTTCTGGGTTGCGCTGTGTAGTCTGGTCGAAGTTTGCCAACGTTTCAGCGTCATACTACATGTTTCGATCATACATAATTTTCATCAGGTCTGTGCATAACTTCAATGCATGCGTCATTGACTATTAACAAAAATATATAGTTAACAGTGAATGTGCTTCAGCGCTGAAAAAAAGTAAAGAGTTTCAAGTGAAGACACCAGTACAAATTTAAAGTACGAATGTAACATTAAATACAATAAAATTAATAATTTGTAGATGAAATTCGATCAGAGGTCACCAAGAATATGTTCCTCCATGGTAAAACGTATCCCAAAAGCTATGAGACAACAATAATTGAGAAGGAATAAAAACAAAAGAAGCTATAATGCAAGGTGAAAAGGACTAGCGGTATAGGCACACATGCTGAACTGGCTTCAGTCTGCTTTACAATTAATTTCCCGCCATGCACCGCGCTGTAGCCCGCAGCGCTCGTGTTATCTACTACACATTTCTACACACTCCACGTAGTAAATGAATCAGCATCAGAAGCACTCGGTGCAAGAATGGAATAAAGATCAGCATTGTTTCGCGTAAATAGATCAATTGGTTTTTGCTGTCAAGGGAAATTACGGCTGTTTACACCGAGAATCATACGAAGGCCACAATTACATACCGCTGACAAAATGCAGGGTTATTTAATGTTAAATCAGGTGGTACATATAGTTGCCATTGTGATTTAAATAGTTAAATTCAGATTATAACTCGCCTGAAGTAACCTCTAGCAAGACCAACAACGACTTATTCCTCTGCGTCGACTGTGATAAGATGATGATGATGATGACAATGATAATAATAGTATGTAAGACTTGAGGTTCTCACAGCGGTGAGTATGAAGATATCCGTCTTCTGGGTTATTGCGCTGTGTAGTCTGGTCTATGTTAACCAACGTTTCAGAGGTCATACTGCCTCCGTCATCAGGGCGATATGTTTTCACAGCGGTGAATATGAAGATTTGTCTTCTGGGTTGTTGCGCTGTGTAGTCTGGTCTATGTTAACCAACGTTTCAGAGGTCATACTGCCTCCGTCATCAGGGCGATATGTTTTCACAGCGGTGAATATGAAGATTTGTCTTCTGGGTTGTTACGCTGTGTAGTCTGGTCGATGTCTACCAACGTTTCAGAGGTCATACTGCCTCCGTCATCAGGGCGATTCATCGCCCTGATGACGGAGGCAGTATGACCTCTGAAACGTTGGTTAACATCGACCAGACTACACAGCGCAATAACCCAGAAGACGGATATCTTCATAATAATAGTAACTCCTTGGGGCGAAGTCCTTCTTGAAAGCTAATAGTCGTCCAGCTAAACAGACATTTCCCTCCATTTAGGGAAAACTGAAGTTCACTTACGTGTTCAAAAGAACTTGCCACTGCAGACCTTGCCCTGAACCAGATCCCATTTTCCTATGCTTCGGTCGTTCTAAAGAGTTGAAGTGCGAACCCCTGTGAAAAGTTTCATGACATGCTGGTTTTTACGGTTAAAGGCTGTTAGCCCCCGCCCAACCGTCAAGCTGGAGGACAACCCCTTACCGGCTATCCGCGAGTGCGTACTAAATATATTCGAAACTCCAGTGCACGCGAAATATCTCCGAGCTTCGTTGACCGTTACATATACACACGTGGGTGCAACGGAACGGAAACAAAGCGATAAAACATACGGAGAGATAACCCAGCCATGCCATTACATTATCGGACGTGAAATTACTACGTTTAAGTTGCAGAAGTAGCGCGTATGGGTCAAGGCATGTGCCTCCATTGCCGATGTTGAAAAGCTCCTTTAGTTACCTGGAGGCCATATTGTCACCCGCAACATTACGACGCACCACGCCGTGGTAAAAAGATACGCACTTAGCATGTACGCAATAACTTATAATTTAGTTTAATTGAATTCAAGTCGTTGTTATCACTGTTAAGTCTCAATAAAAATATTAAAAATGTACAAATAATAATATTTATAATGACAGTGATATTTGTTTAAATCTTGTCAGTCTAATCACAATAAAATTCCTATTAAATATTACTATAATTAACATTTAAATATTTAAAATATATTAAAATGATGTTCTCTATCGAAATGTTCGATTTACATTAGATCATCATTAATATATTTTAAATATTTAAATGTTAATTATAGTAATATTTTAATATTTAATAGGAATTTTATTGTGATTAGACTGACAAGATTTAAACAAATATATATTTATCACAATATGACGCAACTTTATCATCTAATGACAGTGATGTTTGTCGGGGAATGTCGAAGAAGTTTCAGAATTTTTTTTTTTAAATGAAACTGAACAACAAGTTCTGGTCTTCCGTGTCTGTGCATACGCTAATTTCTACCAGTGTTTGCGTGGGAACCTGTTTGGGATTCCCCACCGTCATTCCAGTGAGCAGAAAGGCATTCAGCTCTTGTTGTAAAACGCTCCTCTACGTCGCATTGTTTCGTTCTTCCTCTAACCAATTCACTCAGAGCTCTGATGCAGTGGTTACGAAACAACAAATATTAGATGAATTAACAGATTCCCTACACACAAGTACAAAAAAAATATATACATCAACGGAAGCTCGTGGTAACGACAGGCAGAAGGAACTTCTTGGAGCAAGCTACTTGCAATAAATCTGTAGTTTCGAATACTTAGCGAGAATGAAAAGACAGACTCAGTCTTGGACAATACAAATTGTCTGATCTTCGCCAGAGGAAATGAGGGCATGGAGGGGCAGATGAACTGCGAAGTTGTACACACGGCGGCCCTAAATACGAATGAGGTTCATTCAGATACCATCGTCTGCCACACGCTGGAACCGTGAAGACGAAATAAACGATAAAACACAGGAACTCCCACGCCCCGTAGCAGAACTGGCCTTATGTTTCTGGTATAGCGTAATTACATGTGCACATTGCAGAAATTTAACATTCTTTAAACATCATCACAGGTTCTTCCTATATGACCCTTCTGACCAGATCACTTTACCAGTTTGTAAACTGTCTGCAGCTCATCAACCGCACCTTAAAGGCGTATTGGGGGTGTGGTAACTTAGGTCTCACACTTCACACTACACTAAACTACCGCAGCCTTGCTGTATAGAAGCCATCAGCAGGCTTGTGACATAAATGTCTTAACTCCGGAAGAAATGATTTATAAATAAATGTCAGGATTCTATATAATACCACATTGATCCAGTTAAATTTTACTCCCATTTATATGCGGGCTATATAAAGGTACTAATTAGTGTCATATACTGCAGAGTTTCATAATCTCTACTCGTCACCAAATATTATTAATGTAAGATTTGAGGTTTTCACAGCGGTGAGTATGAAGATTTCTGTCTTCTGGGTTGTTGCGTGGTGTAGTCTGGTCGATGTTTACCAACGTTTCAGAGGTCATACTGCCTCCATCATCAGGGCGATGAGTATGAAGATTTCTGTCTTCTGGGTTGTTGTGCTGTGTATCCTGGTCGATGTTTATCAACGTTTCAGAGGTCATACTGCCTCCGTCATCAGAGTATGAAGATTTCTGTCTTCTGGGTTGTTGCGCTGTGTAGTCTGGTCGATGTTTACCAACGTTTCAGAGGTCATACTGCCTCCATCATCAGGGCGATGAGTATGAAGATTTCTGTCTTCTGGGTTGTTGCGGTGTGTAGTCTGGTCGATGTTTATCAACGTTTCAGAGGTCATACTGCCTCCATCATCAGGGCGATGAGTATGAAGATTTCTGTCTTCTGGGTTGTTGCGCCGTGTAGTCTGGTCGATGTTTATCAACGTTTCAGAAGTCATACTGCCTCCATCATCAGGGCGATGAGTATGAAGATTTCTGTCTTCTGGGTTGTTGCGCTGTGTAGTCTGGTCGAAGTTTGCCAACGTTTCAGAGGTCATACTGCCTCCATCATCAGGGCGATGAGTATGAAGATTTCTGTCTTCTGGGTTGTTGCGCTGTGTAGTCTGGTCGATGTTTATCAACGTTTCAGAGGTCATACTGCCTCCGTCATCAGAGTATGAAGATTTCTGTCTTCTGGGTTGTTGCGCTGTGTAGTCTGGTCGATGTTTACCAACGTTTCAGAGGTCATACTGCCTCCATCATCAGGGCGATGAGTATGAAGATTTCTGTCTTCTGGGTTGTTGCGGTGTGTAGTCTGGTCGATGTTTATCAACGTTTCAGAGGTCATACTGCCTCCATCATCAGGGCGATGAGTATGAAGATTTCTGTCTTCTGGGTTGTTGCGCCGTGTAGTCTGGTCGATGTTTATCAACGTTTCAGAAGTCATACTGCCTCCATCATCAGGGCGATGAGTATGAAGATTTCTGTCTTCTGGGTTGTTGCGCTGTGTAGTCTGGTCGATGTTAACCAACGTTTCAGAGGTCATACTGCCTCCGTCATCAGAGTATGAAGATTTCTGTCTTCTGGGTTGTTGCGCTGTGGAGTCTGGTCGATGTTTACCAACGTTTCAGAGGACATACTGCCTCCGTCATCAGAGTATGAAGATTTCCAGCTTCTGGGTTGTTGCGCTATGTAGTCTGGTCGATGTTAACCAAAGTTTCAGAGGTCATACTGCCTCCGTCATCAGAGTATGAAGATTTCTGTCTTCTGGGTTGTTGCGCCATGTAGTCTGGTCGATGTTAACCAACGTTTCAGAGGTCATACTGCCTCCGTCATCAGAGTATGAAGATTTCTGTCTTCTGGGTTGTTGCGCTGTGGAGTCTGGTCGATGTTTACCAACGTTTCAGAGGTCATACTGCCTCCGTCATCAGGGCGATTCATCGCAGTATGACCTCTGACACGTTGGTAAACATCGACCATACTACACAGCGCAACGGACCAGACGACAGAAATCTTCAAATATTATTAACTTTATAAAAGCAACAAAGATGGTAGGGTAGGTCATGGGTCTGTACAACACGTGACCGAGACAACAAATGCGTACAAAGCATTCAATCGGAAAATCTGAAAGGACTGACCACTTTGGGGGAATTACCCAAAGATAATATCCAAAGAACAGAGAGTGTAGATGTGCACTAGATTAACACAGCTCAAGAAAGCGACGAGTGGTGGACTCTTATGAGAAAACGGCAATAAACCATTGGGTTCATTAAAGGATAGGAAATGAATTTACTAAATTCTCATAAAAGGCGGGGAATTTATTAACTAGGACTCAAGGCCTCTGCTCCAGGGAGTTCATTACTCAAGAATAATCGACAAATAAAACAGATGAAGAAAGAAGGAAGACAGCATCCTTTTAACTTGCAAAAAAAAAATGAAGGCACAGCAATCAAACTACGTCCCAGCATCACTTAAAACACTCCGTGCAACGAACTTATCTCCTGTCAATTTCTTAACGAATAGCTCAAAGTAAAATTTCATCACATTTTCATTTCCAGTCGGCTTATCTTTCAAGCACATAACCGGTTTCTGTTCTGTGAACAACACATCTACACACGCCCAGAATCTCACTGGAGCTTTCTAATTTACATATTTTTTATGAATCGAACACACACTATGTTCACTTTGACATATGTCTCACTCCCTCAAGTAATTACTCTTATGATGAAACAAAAAAAAACCATTACTCATTCAAATAAGCTAACTTCTAGCCCACCATTCCTAAGTCATTTCAAGTTTCAGTTCTTATCTTCTCTATTGCATTACTTAAGTATGTTCTGTGACTTTTAGTGTGTGTTGGACTTGTCCGTTTTCGTCTGTAGAAAGTAGACTTAGTTACAAACAAAAATCATTCGTATTCAAAAACGTTGGATAAAATTAAATAAGAGATTCTCACAGCGGTTAACATGTCGATATTGTTCTTCTGAAAATAAAGACAAAAGTTTCTACCTTTGAGCACACGTGACGTCACAGCCGAGAAAAATATCAACAACTAAGATAAAGTCACTCTCATCCACGAAGCAAGGCTTTCAACTATAATGATCGATTTTACAAGTTTTAATGCTATTGTTGATAGCAATCTTCTGGAGTGTGACGTCTTGTCGGAATGTAGGTGTCAGTCAAAGTTCCTCTAGAACAGTGTTTCTCAACCTAAGGTACGCGTACCACTGGTGGAACGCGAGCCAATGGCGAGTGGTACGCGAATTAAGTAATAAAATCATAAGATAATATTAACATAAATATAGTTTTCTATGAACTCATTTGGTTACTGGTACATTTAATGTGATACATTATAATTAGCGGTACGCCAGCGAAAAAAAGGTGTGAGAACTGCTCTAGAACGTTACATCCTCTGTTTTAAGGTTGAACTTCGTCTACCGGACCACACGGCGTCAAAACCCAGAACACACCTCGTGGCGGAACCGATTAATAATCATGATATTTTATTCAAACTTCGATTGTCTATGGTTTAAATTATAACAATTCTAAGAAAATCTACAATTATCCGTGTAGAGGCTTCGCTACAACACGGTTCTTGCCTTCACTCTCTTCGCAAGAATTACCTGTAATTGTTGTGTACACACGCTTTAGCTAAATTTGTATTACATAAGGTTAAGAATAGTTTTTAAGCAATCACACTATGAAATAGGAAGCCATCAGCTATTAATCTTCAATATTTGAACATAATCTAAAGTTTAGATTCTAAACAATAGGCTATTTCAAAATTCAGTTGATACCTCAAATAAAACACAACGTGGTGGTAAGTATACGTGCCACTATATTTAAAGGGTTATTAAAGTATTCGTTTACAATAACAATCTGGGGTTTATATTCTTGTGCTACAACTATAATACGAAAATCAGTTGGGATTTTCAATTGCGAGACCGGACAGATTATGTAAACTAATGAGAGTCTCAAAAAATCTCTGTGACTTTCCCATGACAATCAATTATAGACTTGAGTTCAATTTATCAATGCCGGTTAATTAGTAGTAGGTTTCAACAAGATCTGAACATGGTCATTGCCCACCACGTAACGGTTCACACCGGCTTCTAAATTACATCGCGGTTCTGGCAACAGAACTGAAGGAACATTCTAGCAACAAGTGAGCTGTTGTCTGCGGTTTACGATTCACCCTACCGCTTCCGGTAACAGCTCGGAAGAGCGAAGTCGCAGACATCCTTCAGCTAGGTAGAAGACACGGATTCCAGTGCAAGATTTCAAGTTCTCATGGCGGCGAGTATGGGTTTTTGCGTATAAAAACCAGGTATTTTAACTGAGGAAAATTACAAAAGACATCTGTCTGAAAAACCGATGTACGAGTCAAGATTCAAGCGCTAACCACACGACCAAATTTGGTGACATTCTTTCTGTGTCCCTTGATTTAATAACAATGCATCTTCCACATTCAATCCACAGGTTTTCTTTTGTTGTAGTCTTTACTAATTCTTGTCATTAGAAGAAAATAAATATGTTAAGGCGCACGAGAATGTAGATAAATATGCAAAACCACAATGAGTTAAATACGGAGCTGAGGAGGTATTTTTAAATAAAATTAAGACACGGACTGCAACACGTGCGCACAAGCTAAAACATAACATTTACAACAATAAAACAATTATAGTTACGTATCGATACAAATGTTTCGGATTACAAGGCAGAGTACAATAGCATAAAACAGGATTCTAATTGTTTAAAACTGGTAATAATAAATACAAAAGAATTCATTACATCGTTAAACGCAAAGAGACACTTAAGAAAAGACAATGAACTGTGAAAAACTTGGAGCAGCCAGAAAAACTAACTACTGCGTTACCCTAACGAACTGCCAACACTTCGAACCGAATACACGGCTAATCTGCATAGAAAGATACATTTACGCCAGAGATAAATAACAATAAAAACACTACCAAGACAATGATATAAGTACAAAACAAAATACAATGCACTTTTCTTCCCAGGAAATTGTATACTTGCAGAAAGAAACTTGTGGCTTCAGGGTGTCCAGAATATGGAGGGAATGTGGGGTATGGATTATATACTCCGAAACGCTGTCAAGCATCTACGAGAAGACTGCTGTGAAACCGTCAAATCTCAAACAACTTAACTGACACAACCTACGGCAAAGAACAAATATCCATTTCAAAGATTTATTTTAAAATATATTTTACGAGAAGTGTAAATCTCATGCCCTTTTAACACAGCTTCTTACAAATCGGTGTGTTATAAAGTAACTCAAAATCATAACAGGTATTCTAAATAAGGAGCAGATGAACTCTGTGTTCAGAGTTTGGAAATACTGATTTCAAATCTTTCGCAATCCTTGCGCTGGGTAATCCGTGCGAAACGAGGCATTATAAGCAAGCTTTGAACTGACGAACGATAAAAACGCTTCTCGGAAAAATGTTTGGCCTTCAGACATCGTTACGTCTTCTAAATAAACTGAAAACGAAATGTGCGTAGCATATCCAAGGAATGTTTCACTTTAATGGCCCATTTCGAAGCGATCAAAAGTAACTTACAACGACCCTTTATCCTCTGCCAGTCCCAGCCATCGTTTTGACTGCTTCTGAACTTCAATATATCCACATGCCACATGTCGAGAAGCTGACAGCTGCTCAGTCGGTCAGAAAATTCCTCGATATTTATGGAGCTCTGTTTTCTCAAGACTCAAATCAAATTTTATTGATTTTATAAAACACAGTTCACCGGTACACGCCTTTAATTTTAAACAATTTTCGATGTGATGAACATTTTAAGAAGATACGATCGCAACGACCGTAAGCCTCAGCTAGTTGGCTAACAACGTCTGATTGACTACTGGAGCTGGCTATAGATGCATTACATTTTATCACTTTTACCATATTCCAGTGTATGAAGTACGACTGAACCACAAAAGAAATACAAAAGATTTTATATTTTTTATTATTCAAAGTGTTAGCCGGGTTAACACGGTTAACAAAAAGTCAAGCCCCCAGCTACCGCTAGTAATTAATTAACCACCACGCCAAGAATACGTAGCTCCACGCATTCTTAAACAAAGTTTCGTGCGCCCGCCGTCTTAACTCCGGTGACAATCGCCTGGAAGGATGATGCTAGGTGAGCTACAGAGCCAATCTGGACACGTCGGCGCACAGAAATATTTCCGCCACTGCAAGGATACGAACCACAGCTCATGCCTCATGCTTGTACTTCACATTCTTTCTTAATTATTAACTTCTGTCTTCTTGTGAATTTCTGTTGTTCCTATTTCTTACCGATGTCATCTGTCAGCGCATTTCAAGTACACTTCTGACGTCTTTATTACGTCATCTGCCGTGACTAGTAATCTCGTTATTTCCTCGAGTTTTCGGATGCCAAAGGACACTACTTGGATAGAACCGCTCTGGGTCAACATGTGAAGTTCACGGGGATCTGTCACCTTTGCTGGTGGGAACGAAAATCTGGTGAAAAATATGTAGACTGTGGCTCTCTTAACCAGACATTTGTGAACAAATTCATTATCCACCTACTGTTCTCGATAAAACGGAAGTCATACGATATTATGTGCAATCTAGGAAGAAATTTCCTAATAAGGAGTTTCATAAACGTAGCTGTCTTCTGGGGTATTGCGCCGTGTACTCTATTAAAAATTGGCCGACGTTTCAGAGGCATTGTTTCCATGTACCACGCTTAAAAAATTGTAGCAGAAAAGTTTCACGGAAAAGAATTGGTCGTAAAGGGCAGTATAATATTAAAGTAAATCTCACAGAAACAGAGTATGACGACATGGACCAGATGTCCCGGGTATGGGGACTTTTGTGGGCACATAATTAATCTAATGGTTCCCACAAATATGGAGGGGAGGATTTCTCGATTACTTGAATGACTATTAGATTCTCAAGAAGAACTCTCACTCCATTTAGTTAGTATTATATTCGACATGAAATCGCTGGAAATAACACAGTGGTTACCTCAGTACGATCACCAGCTGCTAAGTTTAACAGAATCCTTGATTGAACCGGCGTCAAAGGACTTTCCATTGGGTTCTGCAGAAGTGTGTCGGCACTTCAATAAGGAAACCAGCCTCTTAATTCCCCATCACTACAAATCAACCACAGGAGGTAACATAAAAAAGATCCCATTTGTCGAAGCCGTAATTACTTAGCGCCTAACGTGCGTAATAGTCAGCGCTTCGTCGTGTTAATATTCAATTCATGTTGCATCGTAAATTGATTAAATAGATTTCTTTCTAATCCGACAGCAATGTTCGTGTATGGTCGAGCTCTCGCATCAAACATCTTGGCAACACAAAGCGTCGTATAGGAACAGAGATTATCTCCATCTAATATACCCAAGAGATAGGTTTCACACTTTTGCCATTTGAGAGAAGAAGAGACAGCTTCCGAAATCAAAACACGAGACATGGAGGACGCCTGTTCATTACTGTCAGACTACACGGCGCAATATCTCAGAAGACAGTCTTCATCATTCTCGCCACACCTTGAGAACCTTAAATCTCACCCACAATCTATGTTCGTCCATTAGAGACAGAATCCAGGTTTCATATTAGCATAGCCTTAAACCAGTAACTCATTTTTATTCCAGAAAAAGAGTACGTAATAACATTGTGGCGAATTCCATATTTTCAAAAGAACATGAATTACATTCATAACAAGGTTTACCAACATGTCAGCAAATCCCTGCATTTAAAAGTGACTGGAGTCTTTTGTTTCCTTGCAAAATAAAGGTGGTAAATTAGACAAAGCCCTTTCATTAAAGATAATACTGAAAACGCAAAACCTTGAGAACCTTAAATCTCACCCTCAATCTATGTTCGTCCGTTAGAGACAGAATCCAGGTTTCATATTAACAAAGCCTTAAACCAGCAACTCATTTTTATTCCACAAAAAGAATACGTAATAACATTGTGGCGAATTCCATATTTTCAAAAGAACATGAATTACATTCATAACAAGGTTTACCAACATGTCAGCAAATCCCTGCATTTAAAAGTGACTGGAGTCTTTTGTTTCCTTGCAAAATAAAGGTGGTAAATTAGACAAAGCCCTTTCATTAAAGATAATACTGAAAACGCAAAGCATGGATTATCCAAGCAATACGATCTTAACAACAATTAAACACTTAATCTTCATAAAATTTAACTGAGCAGGATGTATGGAACGCAAGCATGGAGTTTCACTGACCCCAATTTTCACAGCAGTTAGTTTTGTCGTATCAGCTCTACACACTGCGCAGGACCGACGTCAGCACTCCATGACGCCAAAACATTATACTAATAACAATCAAAAGAATTGACGCATGAAACAGATGATAAAACCATACATATTCTGATTTGAAAAACTGAAGGAAACAGATCACTGGACAATCATATTTGGGAAGGATTCGGAATTGGCGGCCAAAGCCCGTTAAAGGCACCATCTGGGAACTTTCCTGCAGTGACCGAGTAAAATCACGGTAAATCTCAGACCGAAAGCTGATATTCAAGCCGAGATTTGAAACCGGCACACACCTAACACGAAGCAAGTTAACATCGATAAAATGAGACAAACACTTTCTGTCCTCAGAACACGCAATTCCTTGTCTTCAAATGCTTCAATCGACGGCGAGACGATTTAGAATTATAAATTACTGTAATAATTATACAATTTAGTAATCCCACGCTCACAATTTCGCACCGATTCCATATTTGTAATAGTCGCCATATAAAATGTCTAATACGAAATTTATAGCTGTGTTTATTCCTGTAAACATTTTCAATGGTTCATTAACAATGAATAACTACTATTGCCACCAAACTAAAAGCTAAATACAGATTTCGGACTGATTTATATTTAGCTCTCCGGGAGAGAAAAAATCGAAAACAAATTAGACAGTAAAGATGGCTGTCTCCTGGGTTGTAGCGCCGTGTAGTCTGCTACAAGTTTAGCAACGTTTCGTTAGGTCCGTGAAACGATAAATCCTCCTAAATTAGACAGAGAAACAAGAACAGTTTTTAGACTACAAGTGGGTTTTCAACTTCTTGCCTGGTTCCAACGCAATTTGCGCCAATGAGAGACAGCATACCACAATAAATGGACACGTTGACTTACACGGCGAATACAAATCGGTCTCTAAACGCCACTTCTGTTTTAATTTACCGAACATCACCACACAGAACTTTGTTGTTTCAATGAGAATCCACATGTCTAAAGAATTAATGTGAATACTAAAAGTGAAATCGCTTACGCATAAAAAGTAATGTTCCATGAATGACGTTTTTATGTGTGTATCTATTTTGGACTACAATTCACTTCTCACAAACAAAACATTAAAAAAAGGAAAGTGACATGTTTACTTGTGAACGAATTATTATGCTATCTGATGGCTGACAAAACACTGAACAATCCACTATGTAAATAACTACCAAATCGTCTAAGTTTTTTCCTCACAGTGAGCTCTACGTACTGCAATAAAGTCTCTGCTTGCAGGCGTTGTGATAAAGATTATTCTGATGATCGACCTAGTCACGATTTCGTAGTGGCCATAAAGTTTAGCTTTTTACTTCACATCGTTGAGAGAAATGTCGGTCTGTAATGGACACATAATTCTTTCCAGCAATCTACACCTGGCCAATTGATTACTTAATACTAGTGGCATTCTTTCTGAATGGTAAATTATTTTATTTAGATCGAAACAGGGCACAATTTTAAAAAGCTGAGCCCACATAACGAAAAAAAATATACAAGCCACCAAATGCTACTGTGAAATAATAGAATAGAAGTGTTAAACTTTAATTTTGAATATGATCACTGAGAAATAATAAATAATTTTTGAACCATGAAGTTCTCACGCAGTGAAAATGTTAATGTTGGTCTTCTACGTTGGAACGCCGTTTGGACTTGTAGGTACAAATATACTTATTGGAAGAGCATACTGTCTCAACCTTCAGCTCTGAAGATGGCGGCAGTCCGTTCCTTTACTAGCCCACGGGAACAAACATTTTTTGTGTCGAACTGAAAAACAGTTTACTGCATTATTATCTTTGAAAATCACATTTAGAGTACATCATTTATAAAATTTCTTTCCTAAGTAATTAAATGTGAAAACATCTTCACGGCGACTGAAGCGCAATTCCTGTCTGACGCATCAACACAAAACCAAACGCCTGACACCAGACCCCAAGACTCCCTTCAGACGCAGACTCCCCCAGATCCTACTACAGACGCCACCACAGACATTTCTTGGTGCCAGAGCGTCCCCCGTCGGAACTTAATTTCAGTGTTTTCCTCACCAAAGCTTTCCACGATGCACTGGCGTGCCGGACATTGACTTTGTATCAGTAGTAAATGGCGGCCTCTGGTGAGCTAAAGAGAGAGGACGGGGGAAAATTAGATTGTGAGCTCAGACGTCTTCAGCCAAAGGAAGGATAAATGGACATTTATATCTGTAAAATCGTAAAGTGCGTATTTAAATAATCTGCTTTCTTTGATCTGGAATACACATCCCCCTCTTTGTTTCTTATATGAACTCCAATCTGAAATCGGTTTAATTTTTTTGAGGAAATTTTTAAAATAGCATCAATATTCAGACAGCGATTGGAAGCAGCTCTGACTATATTCTCATAAATTTCATATCCGTTCAGAAATTATGGGTGATTACTGGTTGAAGCTTTCCAATTACACGGACGATGATAAATCACTGGAAGGTCTGTAATTTTCAACAGACAAGTCATCACGAACCCACGTCATGCATAAAACGTCAAGAATCTGACAAGTTACTGAGACCAAGCTGATAACTGGTGTGATAAATCTTATGACGATACATAATTTGTTTCTTGCTGTACCCTGAAGACATCCGTGATAAAAACTTCCGAAACAATGGTAACCGCATGGAAGGCTAATGTGAAGACCACTATTCACAAATTCACCGCCTTCGGAACCTCAAATTTGAGATTTGCTTCTTATTAAAGGTAAAGGTAAATATTTACCCACATCTCAAGAGGTGTTTATTACGTACATCATGAGGGCGGCTAATTTCTCTAAAGCACGAATTTGCCCTTAGCGGGGTTACTACGGGACACAGCCCTTCTTGTATAGCTAACAGATGATATTAAAGAAATATGGTGTAAGAATGTGGATTGGCTTCATGTGGTTCAGGGTGTTCTCAACTAATATTATTGTCGATCGACTTAATAACTTTAACAAATACTCCTGCATACATTTTTAGACAATAAAGATTAACGATGCTCCTCATATTCCCAATTGCAAGTCCTGACATTATGGTGCCACGATGTTCTATAAAGACTCCATTAATTCGGACTGTATTATGGCAGCGACGGAGACCAAAAGTTGGACGCACTTATTTTCCGTCTTTCAATAATGAAAGCTGTGGAAGAACGAAAGTTCGTACATCATACCATATTAAACTAATTTATGTTACAGGCAAGCTAACCTTACCTCAGAGTAACATGTTACTAACAGCAACAACAACAACACAAAAAATGCAGAAAAGTCGTTATACTTCCAACTGGTTTCGAAACCACAATCCTAAGGAACGAGACATCGGCAATTGCACTATCATTTCTTGATACAAATAAAACAACTTGCAATAAACCGCTTTGTTTATGGGGAATGTTGCAGAAAAGACACTTCCAGTTAGCTACTTTATTTATGTCAAGAATCTTGAACTCTCTCCGGAATTGCTGATGCGAGACTGGAGTCGGTCTTCCAGTTATGAACGGAGTTGAGCCACCAGACGCAAGGGTAAGCCACCCACCCATTCGACTACTGAACCCTCTAGCTTTTCAGACGACTGCATTTAAATCACACACACTGCTGCGGCCTTGCAGAATTTATATTAATCTGCGTCACGTAATTTGAGAACACAGAGCTCCTCAAAATTCTGACAATTGTACAGAAACGTCTTACTGTTTCCCAAAACTCAGAACTATAAGCTAAAATAACCATTTTGTATCTTATATGCGTCATGTTTGTGTTTGATTAAATATATTTATTTTGTACAGTCTATACACAAACGTTTGAAGTTTATTGGTGTTGTAAAAATTATATAATATTAAAACATTTGTTGTGTAAAATATTATATTAGCGCTCTTAATCGTAAATACGATTTTACATTATATATTTTTAGCGCTTTTATTAATACAATAAGCAACTTACCATGAAAATGGAAAGCTACAAACAGAACTACGGATCATTATAATATATTGCATCAAATATCTAATAGTTTTTAAAATATTTAAATTGATAAAAACCTGAAGACGACGGTATTACCCGTCGAAACATGTCGTTTTAATAAAAGCGCTAAAAAAATATAATGTAAAATCGTATTTACGATTAAGAGCGCTAATATAATATTTTACACAACAAAATGTTTTAATATTATATAATTTTTACAACACCAATAAACTTCAAACGTTTGTGTATAGACTGTACAAAATAAATATATATAAAATAACCATGTTTACACTTTGAAGCAGAATGTTCTCAAAATCATATTAACCATTTTAATTCAATGCTCGTTTAAATAACACAAAGAATTAACTCCGTACCTCAAAGAAGAAACACTTCACAATTACAAACATCAACTGGTTAATGCTGTTCAAGGGAATAATCACTGTTTATTGTGATAATTATAAAATAACTCATAAATATAAAATGTAGAGTTACTGAGTTTTAAAGCAGGTGGTACATATAGTTACCAATGGACTTTAAGGGGTTCAGACGGCTATCGCGTAACGTGAATTGTAAAAGACGGGAGAGTTAGAAGCCACTCTTTGGTTTTGAGTGGCACTTCAGCTGCGATACCATTAAATTACATTCAACAGAGGCAGTGCTCGAAATGTGAGATACACGTACTAACGAAGCAACCGGCTTAGTGAGTTTCGTTATCAAGTCAATCGACTCGGAAAATATATTTGTAATGTTTTCATGCCATCCGAGTAGAGAGATAGAAACAAACTTCACTTCGAAATTGGGCTGACGTAAGGTCCACCCACTTTACTGCGCGGATCGTAGCCACTGATACAAACGAAACACCAAATCTTGTTTGAATATTCATGATAAAACTAAAGCCATGGTGAAGAATGTTCAAGATTGTAGTAAAGCTGGTGTTCAACGTTTTAATTAAACTGCCTGAATAACTACAGCCAAAAATAAACAACATCAGCACTCAAAATAAATAAAATCTTTGCTTTTATGGAACACGAAAATAGATTACTGCATTCAAAAAAATCAAGCCAACAGATCATAACCTATGCCATTTGAAACAAGCCCACAACCTCGTATTTTATCTCTATACGATCCGGGATAGCTCAGTCAGTATAGTGACTAGCTACCGGGGTTCGATCCCCGACGGGGGCAGAGGATTTTTCCTCTAGCCTCTGCGTCCAGACCGGCTCTGGGGCCCACCCAGCCTCCTCTACAATGGGTACCGGGGTCCTTTCCCGGGGGTAAAGCCGGCCGGGGCGTGATGCTGACCACTCACCCCAATCTAGTGCCGAGGTCAAGGAAGAGAGGAGCTATATCTCCACTCACCCCAAACGCCTACATGGCGTATAGTGGGACAAACTTCACTTTTTACTTTACGATCCACTTTAATATTATCCTCCTTATCTAAGTCTAGGTCTCCCAATTGGCGTGTCTTCAAATATTCGGATGAAAATGTTTGTATTTATTTCTAATTTCCATCGTCCTTGTTAGATGTGGCTCATCGCTTCCTACTGCACTTACGTAATCATCTTAACAAGGTAGCTGAAAATTTATATTTCATGAAGAGCAGGCCTGCAAAGTATAAGGTTTCTCGTCGCTATTAAAATTTTGATATAAAATATTGATGTAAAACATCATGAATCAATGTTTTGATAATAATTACTTGTAGATACAACAGAATAACATATGACTCCTCCCTATTTCAAGAGCAGAATATAAATAACGCAAATTACATCAAAGTGGTAACTATCCCAGCCTTCTTCGGTTTATTTTATTTTCATAGTTAATTGAGCGATCCAGAAAAATGCAGTCTATTGACATCAACGGTATTTACGTAGGACAAATTATATTTCTGTAGACTTAAGTATTCTTGGTTGTGACGCCATTACCTAATCGTACAAGTGGTTACCAACGTTTCGGTTTATCTTTAATTCTATCCTGAAGATGGAGCCAAAACATTTCTCCGAAAAGTCTGAATTAGTCAGCAAAGATAACAAAACATTGTAATCGAAGCCTAAATCACGTATGGAAAAATATGATAAAACCATTATGAAATTTTTAGAGAGAACAAACGGAACGTCGCACCGTGTAGTCAGTCTGGCGGATAATGACCGACGTTTCAGAGTTGCTTAACGCCTCAAAGTGATAACACTAAATAAAAAAGTAAAAACTGAATTATATTATCTTCAGTCAGAGGTCAGCCATGTTTGGAGTCAGAAATTAAGAGCATCAAAATTTAAACGTAACAGTTGTGTTATTAATTATATATTAATAAAAGTTAACAATACAAAAATTAAAAATAACACATCTCAGTATAATGACAACCAGCCACCTGAAGGAACAGTCAATTCCAAAATATTGTTACTTTACATTATATATACATATAAAAGTTCACAGAATACAGAAACTTCTCAGCTTAACAACCACGACTTCCTCTGGAAATTAAAGGGGAACATGGGGCTAATTGCGCCACAGCCTTATTGTCGCTGCAGTTGTAAGGGCGGCCATGACTCGATCCAGGTACAAGCGCACCTTTTGACGCCTTGACACGACAAAGCATTCCAATTCCTTTTAAAAGTAAGAAGGATTACGTCCTCGACTTTATGGAACATAAAACGTGTTCGGACTTTCCAATTTCAGTTGCTGCCACTCAGCACACGCGGTCCCCGCTCTTACGTGATGTTACGCTCCTGGAGAGAGTTCGTAAAGCGAGTCGCTATTTCTCATAAGCGTAATGTTATAATTGGGAGATACGTTCCCGAACGACCGAAAATTGCCAAAAACATAAATCAACGACGTTATTGTCAGAATCACAGTAAATAAACCATAAAAACTTCGTACGAGCGAAATTTTGAAACAATAATCTTCATATCGTAAGGACTGGCTGTGTCAGTTATCTGTACTCTCAACCCAAACAGAAACATGGCTTAAATATTTGATTACGCTATGCACCTCCCTCCCTCCTCTCACTCTATCTCTCTCTCGCTCTATGAGTGAGTCATTATGATGTCGCTTTGTTTTCTCGACACATTCATAAGCGGAGGTGGTAAACCCCATCTCAAAAATGCTAACATTGTAGCATTAAAGTACATTTTTCTGAACATCTAAAATCTCTATGGTCATTAAATTTGATGTTCGTGTAGTAAAATATTTGCAAACAGATTTTTATAGCATTCTCTAAAAGATAAGAGTTCACAAAAGCCCGCGTCACTACGATTCTGGTACGGAAAATATTTCTATTCCTTCATTATTTATGTTTCATTCTGTACATTCTTTTCCTCTTTATTCGTCCGCTCATTCTCTCTTCCTTTCCACCTACCATCCTTCTTCTCTTTGTACTGGAGTGTCATAATTAACGTCTTCTTTCAAACATAGAAGCAGCTTGGGAAATGATTTCTACTATGCAGTTTAAAATTTTCTGTCTTATCGGGTGAATTATTAAAATACAAAAACAATAATTCTGAATGCTCTTCTGTATGACTTTAAAGTATGGTCATAGGTTCACTATTTGGGCCTTTCACGAAATATTGTTAAGATGATCATATTAAAGTGTATTCGATATGTGGGGCATGTAGAACGCATGGGGGATGTGATAAATGTACACATTTTTTGTCTGAAAACCTAAACTGAATATATCAATTGAGAGTCCTCGGCTTATATGGGAGAATAATATTAAAATAGTTATCAAGAAAATCGGGAGGGACGATATTGACTAGATTCATCCAACACAAGATACGAACCGGTGGCGGGTGATGAACCTTTGGGTTCTATAAAAGGTGGCGAATTTCTTGATTAGCTAAGCGACTTTCAGTTTCTTTAGAGGGACTTTGTTCTATACACCTTGTTGATCTATTTTACTCGACTCACAACATACCCTCTGAATGTGTTACAATGTGTCGCCGACATCGTAAAAACACACGGATAAACACTTACAGATTAGTCATTTATCATATAGGACAAGACTGTAAATGCCACACGTAACAAAGGAATATGACATTGACATCAAATGGAAAGTTGAATATCCATCGTTCGATACGACATACAGCGTCGTGTTCGCTCCCAACGTTTTCGCCTAATTTTACGATCATAATTCGTCACAATCCGCAGTTCCCATTTTCTCCTGAAACAGCGACGGATAATTCAATTAAAATTCAAGCATTTACTCACTGGGTAAACTCTTTTTATTTAACCCAAGAACTTGTTATGTTTATCTAACAAGCCACCACCGACAAAGCGAATTTGTTAAAATAAAAACAGGCACACAACTCGGATTATTAGTCGAAAAATTAGCATTCTGTATCTGAATAATCACATAATTCGTTCTGTATTTAATAGAAAAAATTAATGCAAATCCATACGCAAAGAAAACGTTGCCCGTAGCAAAGAGTAAGAGTTTTCTTACTCATATGTACAGAAGGTAATTTTAAAATCCAATCGCCCAAGACTTCGCCTACGACAGTGTTCCTCTCTGCCTCTCTAGTGTGTATAGGATTGAAAAACGCACTTTACGTCCTGGAAAGGACACCGCTACCCATTGGATAGGAAGATGGGTGGGCCCCAGAGTCGGTCTGGACGCAGAGGCTAGAGGAAAAATCCTCTGTCCCCATCGGGGATCAAACCCCGGTCGTCCAACCCGTAGCCAATAACTACACTGAGGTAAGCCGGCACATTTCCTTAACACGCATTTTAATATTATCCTCTATCTCACTTAGGTTTTCTAAATACCATAATTCCTCCATGTTTCTTTCATCTTCTAATCTCGAAGGTGTCTTTTCAAATATCAACACTTTAACATTTCTATAGTATTTGCACTTTAGAAACAAAAACATCTTTTCACATTCAACTCTTCGCCTATTTTCAAAGAATCCTCATGTAGGTAGGATACATTCACAGAACCATGCGCCAGGAATATGGGCAGCAGCCTTCACTTGAGGTCAGTACGTAATATCACGATTTATAATGAACTTTGACGTCAGAAGCGTTTGCCTTGACGGCTACTGGAGCCTAGCGCGCGCACACACAGTGTCATTGCTTATTTACCAACATGTCTTCTTACGACGATAATGCAACTCTTGCAGATTAGCATTTCTTCTTAAATCTCTCAAGACAACAATTCTTTCCTTCTACGTCAGTCGGCATGTGATTAAAACATAGAAACTAAGGAAAATCAGCAAACAAACAGGAGAAGTTCCCAACATTATCCAGTCCTGGGTTTCAAACGCCTTTTTGTAGACTCGCGGGCAGCAAAGGACGATTTTTTAAACGCCATGACAATTCATTAACCTTTTAACGCCTGGTGGTACTATACGTGCCAGCTGCTTTAATAATCAATAATTTGCGTTTTTTTATCGTGGCATTAAGGGCATTAACTGATGTATTCTTGTAATGGTTATTGGTTGTGTTTTCTTTGAGGCATGGACGAATGAATATTATTAAGACGTGATTCGGCTTCAAAGGGTTAAGAATGATAAATTAAATTAGCCATACTACTGCAAAAAGGACCATATTACTCACATTTTTAAACACTGCTTATTTATAAACATGTCTCAGAACGACGGAATTACAGTTCTCTGCATAATAGCATTTCCTCTTGACAAAATCAGTCGTATGAGTCATTCGTCTTTGAATATCAGGTTTAATTTTTGTTTCTGCGATTCGAATGCATCTCTCCAGGTTTTCTTCAGTCGCACGTGATCTGACGTTCCTAATAAGCAGAACAAATTGTCTAAACGGTATATCTAATTACCGATATTGGCAAATACTGATAACTAACCAAACGGGTTTTCTGGTATCTGGGGAACTATTCTTCATCGTACAGAGTTACGCGATATTAAGAAATGACCGAACTTCGAGGACGAACAGTGATCACTCCTGCTTCATATTCGGTAGGACGCGGGTTCAAATCCCCCCCCCCCCCCAATGGAACCCAGCATCCATGGCTCGGAATGGTCACCATTCCCTCAATTCCTCTAAGTAAATAAAAAAAATAGTATGTAAGATTTGAGGTTTTCACACCGGTGAGTATGAAGATTTCTGTCTTCTGGGTTGTTGCGCCGTGTAGTCTGGTCGATGTTAACCAACGTTTCAGAGGTCATACTGCCTCCATTATCAGGGCGATGAGTATGAAGATTTCTGTCTTCTGGGTTGTTGCGCTGTGTAGTCAGGTAGATGTTTACCAACGTTTCAGAGGTCATACTGCCTTCATCATCAGGGCGATGAGTATGAAGATTTCTGTCTTCTGGGTTGTTGCGCCGTGTAGTCTGGTCGATGTTAACCAACGTTTCAGAGGTCATACTGCCTCCGTCATCAGAGTATGAAGATTTCTGTCTTCTGGGTTGTTGCGCCGTGTAGTCTGGTCGATGTTAACCAACGTTTCAGAGGTCATACTGCCTCCATCATCAGGGCGATGAGTATGAAGATTTCTGTCTTCTGGGTTGTTGCGCTGTGTAGTCAGGTAGATGTTTACCAACGTTTCAGAGGTCATACTGCCTTCATCATCAGGGCGATGAGTATGAAGATTTCTGTCTTCTGGGTTGTTGCGCCGTGTAGTCTGGTCGATGTTAACCAACGTTTCAGAGGTCATACTGCCTCCGTCATCAGAGTATGAAGATTTCTGTCTTCTGGGTTCTTGCGCTGTGTAGTCTGGTGTAGTTACAGAGGTCATACTGCCTCCGTCATCAGAAACGCCTTCTAGTTATAGTACATCTCTTGTCCAATAAGTAAACTGTCTTTAATCACATTGGTGACCTCACAGCTACATAATTAGCTAAAAATGGGCTCCAGCAGATGTGTTTCAGACATCAAAGCATGCCAAGATGTTGATAAGACCACATTCAACGCAGCATGACGTAACGTAACGATCTCCAAGCACCCCGAATCCTTCTTGAAAAGCTAACATTTTCTCAGAGAGTCAAAACGTTACCCACCATATATAAAATCAAAAAGTTCATTAGCATCTAGAAAAAGCCTACGACTAGTCGCTATTCTACGCCAGACAAATCCAATCCAACCCCTCCCATCTTATTATCTACGATCCATTTTAATATTATCAATATATTTTCCGCAACATCATCATATAAAATTCTCCATAAGCTGCAATTTGTGTCTCTAAACGAGTAGTGTTATTTTATTTAGTGGCTTCAAATAAACACTCTGTAAAGATTTAATACTGTCCAGTTATAGCAGTACTTAATGTCCTGAAACATGTTAATTATTATGTTTATATTTAGCCTCTATATAAGCAGCTGTTAGGCTACATTTCATACATTTCTGAATCTAGGACATCAATCTGGAACAGGGAGATCGTATTCCTGTCAGCAAGGGAGCATTAACGGAAAGGCTTCACAGGCAATGACCTACCATAAGTTACGGCCATGGTTCGTGGATGGCACTTAACTGCTCACTCAACCCACATGCACATTTACTTATTTCGCACACACGTCTTGTGTTCTGAAGTTTGTTAGTCTAAGACTTACCTCAGGCGTGAGCGGAATTATTTGTGTCCACAGTGATAGCATAAAGAAACAAATAAAGCTTTCAGTTAAGCGCCTTATTCAAAACTCAATTAAAGTAAGAACAATTTAACTGAAATCTCAGATCCGAAACCTATGAAAAAATTAAGCCGAAAATATTTTAACAAATTTATATACAAAATTCTTGCTTTATTGGACGTTGCACCTTGTAGTCTAACAGAAGATGCGGACGTTTCTGAGGAACTTACTGCTTCCATCATCAGGGACATAATGGAGGCGGTACGTTCGTCTGAAACGTCGGTCAGTATCAACATTACCACACAACGCAACTCACCAGAAGACACTCATCCTGTATAGTTGTAGCTCCTTTATAAGCCCACGTATCTAGTATCTTACAGGCCTACACAATTTGAAACACACAGTCTAAATGATTCACCACGTTAAATCCCACTCATACGAAAGTTGTTTGCAAACTCAAAGCTATTGTTTAACTAAGCATTACGACATTGGTTAATTCGCAAATAAGGTTCCACTAATTTGCAACTTTGGCAACAGATGGAAACACAGCTCATTTATAAAAAAAAAACATTACTTAGCTTGGTACTACATAACTCATATTACTGTGTTAAGTCGTCCGGATAATATAAAACCACGTTTTGAAGTTGGTTCTGCTTCAAAAATCAGAAGAAAGGAGGACAAACACCTAAGATGTTGGGCTCCCTGGTCAAACTAGTCTCGAACCTGAACCCTGAAACTAAGTGAGGACGGTGGCCAAGTCAAGAAGAACAACTGAACACAATGTATCGCAACATCGCCCGTAACCTTCAAATTTCAACTCGTATTATGTGGCAAACAGCGTCAGAGCCCAGTCAGATAAATACATCTGTTACGCACAAATGATTCGGCCACCATCGCGTGTCTAAATGCAGTTACTGACCACAAGGCGGACTACAATGTGATCAACAAACAGCATCTTTGTAGAGCACCATCTCATCTCTTGCACACAGAACCATCATCACATCACTCACCAAAGAAATGTCGCACACAAAACCCACTGAAGTACTACAGCGCTCATTTACACACGCAACGATAAAATAATAGAGTAGAACTTAAAAACAACACGCTTAACTCATTTCAGGATAGACGATTTTAACTTGGCTACTAAATGTTTTCGTCGAAGTACGATTCGTACACATTTCACTGATTTTAAGTTAATTGCTTTCACTGACTTTAAATCTCGTGCACACACACACAGGGACACCACAGATGTGAGAGGCTGTGACTTTCCTTCTCTGATAAACTTTTGTGAATGTAAAATGAATCAGTAATATCAATACAGATACGTCGTTCTTCTCAGTGTTTATTTTCATTATCGATTAAACTACTGAATCATATCATCATTTTGTACATTACCATTTATTTGTTTCACTGTAAATTATTCATCACTGGAATAATATCAAAATGATCACGAATATACCTGACGATATAATCAGCATTTGCTTGTTTGTTAAGCTTAATCTCAGTTCAATAGTTGGAATAACATAAAATTATAATATTATTAAAATTACTAATAAATTCATTTATCGTGTATTTCATAATACGACCTCAGTGTTCTAGAGCAGTGGTATTCAATCTGGGGTACGCGAAGACATCTTAGGGGGTATGTGAAATTTAAAAAAAAAATATTATTTTATGATAAACACTGAATAATCAGTGATGCAATTCATTTAATTTATTTTAGATGTAGATTATATACTATGTATAACTTGAATTATACACCAACAACTTTCGGGGGTACAAAGTTGAAGAGAAATTATATTTGGGGGTACGCGAACAAAAAAGCTTGAATACCACTGATCTAGAGTGACGAAGTAATATTCAAAATACAGAGTCTCGGCTACGACATTACGAATAGCCGGACGCCTGGTGATTCTACGGCGTTCGAAGTTCAAACCGATGACAATTGAAACGCACTGTAATTTTCCCAATAATTCTACAAATTCCACTTTAGCAACATTAAGTCAATTTACTACAGTCCCTACCAACGACAAGCCGTTGTGCATTTGTTTGCATTTGAGCCCTTCTAGTGGTGAATTAAATGTAAATTCAAATATTCACAAACATAAAAATTCTCAAATTTAGAAATAGCATCAAGGCCTGTCCCGTTTAAGAGAACACACGTGTTTTTGGCATCGTGCGGGCTGCAGTCGCAATATAAACTATTCCACTGAGATATTTAATTTTTAACTGTATTACCTTGCTTTCAGAATATTGTGTGTGGGTCTTTGCATGTTTCATATCGGCGCTCCATTTTCCAATTTATCTGCCTGCTTATTTCACAGGGGCACACGATCATTTTTTCCGTCCTGAGGATATCAATATACCAACGAGCAAACAATTTGCATAAGAAAACTAAATAAACCAATAAAAACGGAGGGCATACTTGAGAAATAAACTACAGGAACATTTTAAAAATCCGGCTGGAGAAAACAATTAAAGCTAAACATGTCGCCCTAATTACCTAAATTGGTTGGTGAGACAAGACTAATTTCAGTGAAAAAGTCGCATATATAAGAGATTTTAAGAAATAAAAACACAAGATTATTAATGAAGTTGCACAGCGCGTTTCTGTGTTAAGAACCTTGAGAATTACATTATAGCTGAAATAGGTTCTGTCACTTACATACTGAAAGCAGCAACAAGATAAGACGACAAAATTGCACACCTGTTTGCAATAAATACAGAGTTCAGGCCGGGTAATAAAATATTCATCAGAACATCACACGTATCATGTTTTATAATGAAAACATCGTCATTTAATAGGTAAAAGAAATAAATATTAATTTAGAGAAATTTTTAGGTCTTCCTTTCAGAACGCCAGTTACTTATTCGACATTCGACATTAGAAGACCGCCATTTTTGAAATATCTTTCGTAATCAAACTGTCATAAAAACTTATTTTTAATTATGCACTTTTAAGATATTAAAAAAGCTTCCTTTTTTTAAATTTTTCGCTTCTCTATTTTCAAACTGCAGCTCATTTTCTACAAGCTGACGCATTCACTAAAATAACACCAAGTCCTGAAGTAATAAAAGACGCTTTGTGAATGAGTTTCTCATACAACCACTTTCTGCCATATAATTAACGTATTAATAATAACACAACTCTTCACAAAAAAGTGTCTGTTCATACGTTACACACAATAAAACGGAAAATGTGTACGATCACAAACCGGGAAAACTTAAAAGACATTGCACAGACCAACTTCGTCTCGAAACTTTACACCAGCACAAACAGAGCTAGAAATGCCACGCACTAACCAGCTGAGTGAATCCACGGGACTGCAGGATGGATACTGAGGTGAAATAGCTGCCAGCCACAAATCCCCCCCCCCCCCCCTTGCAAGCTCTGCGCCAACAATTGTAGCCGAAGCGAAGACGAAATTACGCATGCGCAAATACTGAAATATCATGCATTCCTAAATATATCAGTTATGCAGTATTACCAAACTGATCCCAAAAAGCGGAATGTCGTCAGCGATTTTGACATAACCTGTCCAAGGTCCCGATAGGAGTCAATGGAGCAAGGATGGACAGCCTTTTTTGCTGACTTGTGCCAAATTTAGGTCCAAAGTATCTTAACCAATTATTAGTGGCGCCAGCCCTCCTCGTTTCTCCAAAACTGCTCGATGAACTGAATGCGATAATGACAAATTCACGTTTTTAGACAAGAAATAATTTCTCTTGTATACAGAAGTTTCGTTTTTGAAACAATTAATTGAATAATACATAATCTACTTACAAAAATAGCACAAGAGATATCGAATAGTAAAAAGTATGTGTTTTCTTGGAACACTCTTCTCTGGGTAATGTCCCTTTTTATGAAGATGGTTGTCTTCTGAGATGTTGATGAAGTCAGTAAGCCTCTAAAATGTCATTATACTTGTACCAGATTATACGGTGCAGAATCCCATAACAGTCATATTCGGAAGAAAATTTACCTTCTGAACCATCACTAGAAACATTTAATTTACAAAACCTCAGTAAATGAAAAATCATTGTCGTGGATATTTTTGAACAGTCATTGAATGTGTTTGCATCTGAGGCTATCACTAGAAGCGTTTACTGTCGAGGGTCAACATATAAAGTAGCATTTACATTACGAACTCTCATAAAAAGCGATAGAAATCTACTATAAATCTAAATTTGTAATTTTAAACTTTAAAATTTTATTACGATCAGATTTAAATTAAAACAAAGTTCACCCTCTCTACTACACGTCGCCCACTACAATTTTTTTTAAAGTTTCAATAACAAAGTCGTAGATTCCACTGATTTTAGTATATAAATCAATTCCAAACATTTTAAAGTGCCTAGACTCAAATTTAGGCGACTTATACAACTTTTATAACTGCATCAGATGCCCATTTATTTAGGAATCTGACCTCATGCGAGACATATCTTATGCAATTATATCGCAAAATATCACGGAAGAAACATTATAAGTCAAATGACGGTTGAAATAGGAATAAAATAATCAAAACACTGTGATCTTTGATAGAAATAAATTGACAATGGATGCGAGTCTGGGTACAAGTGTACAAGTCTGTGGCATAAGAAACGAATTACTCTGAGAAACGATGAAGACTGCACACAGCTTCCCGTACGATAGAACAGATGTTCTTTTTTATATATGAAAATCGGAACCGTGTAAATTACTGTAATCTTGGCTACAATTTGCCATGTTTAATTACAAGTGCGCGCCGCACCAAGTTAGATAGAGATCATGACGCAAACTTAAGAACAAAAAAATAACTGAAGCTAAATTAAAATTGTTTACTGCACACAGCTGGCAAGGCTTTATAAACTCAATTTCTGTGCTGGATTTTATGGTATCTACCATTTTTACGCTTTGTAAAATGTATTATCCTTTGGTGGTAGTGATGGTAAACTTCCAATTTAATTAATTAATTAATCTTGTTTACCTAATGACCTATATAAATGCAAATTATTAATTAACTTCAGGAGAAAACACGAATTGAGGTTTTCACGGCGGTGACTCTGAAGATGGCTGTCTTCTGAAATGTAGCGTCCTTTAGTCTGGTAGTTTACCAATGTTTCTGAGGCCCTTGTTGCCTCCATCTTCAGGACACAGAGCTACAATCCAGAAGAAAGCCATCTTCGAACTAAGTTTGTTAAGCACGTCTCAGCAACTCGCCTTCACAACACAAAGAGGATTACTTAAAAAACTCCAACTGAAAAATAAGAAACTTGAAGAACTCAGCTATTCAAGAAAACCCGAAATTCCATCACCGTTTTCATAACAGGTCGCCGTTTGACCCTATCCTCAGCCAGATAAACCCAATTCACACTTTCACACTATATTTTTTTACTATCCACTTCAATATTATTCCCCCATCTACGCCTAGGTCTTACGAATGGTCTCGTCCCTTCACGCTTACCAACAAAAATTATTTAGTATTTACCATCAACTCCATGGGCATTAAATGTCCTGTCCATATAATCGGGAGACCTTCGCAACCTACTTTTCTAATATAAATGTTGATATTATTCCTGTATATACGTTTATATTTCCGAAATTATACCTTCCGATTAAGTTTCTCGGATAAAATCTCGCATGCAATATTTTGCCTCATCCATTGCGAATCACCACTTTATGTTCTGTATGACATATGATGGAGCACAAATTTTGAAGCTTCTGTGTAATAGTCTCCATTCTCCTTACGTCTAAATATTTTCCGATAGTATTCCGTTCCTGGAACGATCAAGCTGTTTTCTTCCGTTAGGGCGAGGACTAAATAATACGTCTACTACGAGTAAAATTGTTGTTGTGGTACATTTCAAGGGCACAGGAAGATAAGACTCCGTACGGAGTAACTGTGTGAAGCATCTCCGACCTTCGTATGGAGGGGCATTAAGCTATTCCTCTCGCAAGGCGTCGATTTACGTCACAGAAATGTTAAGTTGGTTTACATCCTCCCTACTAAGAAGTACAACATCCGATTCCACTGCATAAAACAGTGGGCATAACCTACAACAGTGAGATGAGACCTATCTCAAATCCCTTCCACAACTGTCAAGCTGTCCTGGCACGAATGCAATTACATACCCCGTGACGTAGAATCGTGTCATGATTCTTTGCTTTAGCCCTCGACTAAGTAATGAAGTCAAATAATAATGACTAGTATGGAAGCGATGGGGCGTCGAGAGGGGACAGGAATTTGTACCAACCAGTCTGACGCCTCGGTGGTAACTTTCCGATGCAGCATACGTGGGAGAAATACATTAATACAAAATTATGGTTGGAAAGCCTGGTGGGAAGCGACTATTAGGAAGACCTGGGAGTAGATGGAAGGGCAATATTGAAATGTCTATCAAAAAAATTGGGGTTGTGTAGACTGTACTCATCCGGCTCAAGGCAGGTACCGGTGCTGGGTTCTTGTGAACGGAATAATAAACATTTTGGTTCCATGAAAGGCAGGAAATGGTTGGACTAGCTGAGTGACTGTCCATGGAGTTAGTGGGATACATATAAATATATTTTTTATAACCACATGTTGAATGTTTCCTTCTCCTACCGAACTTCCTGAATGCACGTTCATAATTTGTTAAACTGATCGTAATCAATTTGACCTCACGAAGTTCAGGTCAAGAAACTGCCAAAATAGGTACCCAATTATCCCCCAGTTTTATTACAGATTCCTGATAACATGGTTACCATTTTATAGCCCATTATGAACTAGTAAACATGCCTTAAAGTTCTACGCATGTGCAGGCCTACACAAAATCACGTAATGCAGAAGGTGAGGGGGGCAGTGAGTCACTCCACACCCTCCCCAACTTGTTTTTAAAAAACTGAATATCACATATCAGAAATCTTTAATGATATTAATTTGTAAAATTTTCGCATCAATATATTTTATAGCGAATTTTTTTTAAATATATGCTCAACCCTCAAGCTGAGAGATGCAACTCGTCGACATACAGAGTGGAGCGTCGTTAATTACCTGGAGGAAAACGCGAGAGTATTCCTGGTGATTTTCATGATCTCTTAACTGCAATTCTTGCACCAGCTGAATCTTGTACGGAAACGGATGTAAGACCTACGTCAAGATTCGCTGTAGCCGTTCGGGTGTTAAAATCTCTGCAAAATTCTCCCTTCGTCAATGAAACTGAGTGTTTGTGAAATAACAATCTAACAATTCCTTAACTCTGTTTGGCTGTATAGGGGTTCATAATAATTTCCCAAGCCTCATCTTTATTTCTGAAAAATAAAAAAATTAAACTAATAAATTAGATAAATCCAATTGTTTCAAATGAAATAATTAATTATGCTCCATAATTCGCAGTTCCTGGGGTCCCGGGTTCAATTCCCGGTGGTGCTCAGATTTATAACTTGTGTTGGGCAAGGCCGTGGTCTAGGCAACACGGAGTTTTCCTCCGGGGGCTTCCCCGGTTTCTCCGTGGCATCCCAACAATTACTCCATTCACACACAGAAGAAGGCAATGGCAAACCACTTCTGGATCATCTGCCAAGAACGTATATAAACAGGTCCCAGTCCGAGAAAAGGATGGAAGGATCCTGTTCATATGGACCTGTCGTCAGACAGAACACTGATAATAATAATAATAATAAATTCGCAGTTACACTTCATATCTGCAGGCAGCCTCACTTATTCACAACCAGAGGTCAGCAGTGCTGTGGTAACGAGGCACTCACTTTACATGACTTCAACAGTTCACCAAGAACTGTTAAGTTGGTGAAACACCAAGATGGGCTCCGCCCGCAATGCATAAGAAAATTTTGTGGGGAAACATTTTGGAACGCTGTCAATGGAAATTAAAAATTAAGAGGGATCTTAGTGGGGCTGAAGTAACTGGACCATGATCATATCCAAAACGGATAGCTTATGTATTAGCGGAAAGTTCGTTGCAAATTACACTCCTTTGCAAGAAAGCTTGGTATGTTCTCCAGACTAAATTAAAACTTCACTTTACACAGAAAATCTCACTGAACGCCATAAGAGAGCTGCAAACATATCTTCATCCTGAAGTTCGTCGTGTTCCGACATTAAACATAGCATTTTCAGTGTTTTTTTCACTTCTTGCTAACATTCTATTCGCAAAAAAAAAAAAATAATAAGATAACAAGACTTTAATCCACACTTTGATATTCCATTTTGAAATCAGTGCTGCTTAAATATACATCAGATTGAGACGCTACCTACAACATTGTCATAACTACCACATCAAAAATAGAAGAATCACGATGCACGCTCTAAATTCTTATCCACAGATCACGAATTAAAATTCGCCCATCCTTTACTGTCATGGAAGAGTGACTAAAATGAGGAATGAAATTGAACTGAAATATTTTGCAACGAACAGAGACAAAATAAGCAATGTCATTTGCAGAATGTAATCTCGGACGCTGTTCTATAGCATTAAGTATGTAAATGAAGTTGATTTTGATGTAACACATGCAAATCGAGAAGTCAATTACAGTGTCCACTGACAAGAATGCCATCTCGATATTTACGCCTAAAGCTTCAAGTTCGATTATTTCTCGATTTCATTTTAACATCAAATGAATGCGGTTAGAAACATACACGTGCAATGAAATAAATATAAATACAAAAGAAATATATGGGAGGGAAGGCAACGAAGATGATGATAATGTGAATAAACAGGGCAGAAACGAATACCACAGCAAACATATGGCGAAAATATCCAAATCTACGAGGCTGGTCTACAAAGTAAGTTTCCCTGGGGCCGTTTACAGAAACAAAACACAATTTCATGGAAATATTTATTGCAACAGATACAGCAAGTGTCCAGCTATTTTTCAACATATTCGCCACCGGAATTGAGACATTTGTCATACCGTGGGACCAACTTTTGAATACCTGTGTCGTACAAGTCTGCCGCCTGGGATTGGAACCACTGTGTGACAACCATCTCCGCCTCTCTGTCATTCTCAAAACGCTGACGCTGACCGGACAGGAATTTCTTGAGGTGTAGGAAAAGATGGAAATCACTGGGAGCGAGGTCCGGGCTGTAGGGTGAATGATTAAACACCTCCCAGCTGAACTCCTGCAGGAGACTTGCTGTCCGTCGAGCCGTGTGCGGCCTAGCGTTATCACTGACCGCACTTCACAGTCGGCGGGAGCTGGAATAAGAACCTCCATCTTCAACAGCTGCAACGATGCTACTGTGAGAACGCGGGAAGTGCCGTTAGTGCATGCGCCATGCTACGTCATTGCTCTATCACGTACGCACAGTCGCTTCGCGCAATATAAGGTTTGCTAGCTGTGGGACGAGTGGGAAACTTACTTTTGGGACGCGCCTCGTAAAATAGCAGGACATTCGTAGAATAATAACTACAGAATACAGTGTTATAATAGTTAGCCTACTAGCCTAATATTCAAAAGGTCCCGGGTTCAGAGCCGGCCATCGCCATAAAACCTAAAATAATACTAAAGTAATAATAATACAAAATTGTCAGAAAGAAACTTTATCACATGAAGTCCGGATCAGATCCAACTCCAAATCGCAGCGTGTATAAAACATACTTCAGGCAACGTTCAACACAATACTGGCCTACGTGCAGACGTGTAGGATATTCCACGTCGTGGGGAGCAGCGTATTGAAGGAGGCAACACGCGACGCGTGGCCATCATGGCTGCGGGATCACAATCAGTGAGGAATGTGTAATCTTTATATCAGTTTATGCTGTGAATGTGTCAGTATATTACTGCCCGACAGCCATTATGCGTCCACAGATTACAACGACAGCTGTACTTTGCCATTTGAAGCCCGGCAGTAACTATGCATACCACCTGCTCTAGGAATCAGCAACGCTGCGATTTGTATGTACGAATTTCGCATACGTCTCGGGGTTTGCGTGTGTTACTTCCAAAAGAGATTTAACAAGCTGATCTATGTAATGAAGAAGTGATATTTCAGTTACGTCCTGACTTATTAGTTATTTCAACTAGCTTCGGCTTCAGATGGTTAAAGAATTATGGATCAGGGTAGTATTTACTGTAGGGTGTCTTATGAATTTCACCACAGAATGTTAAATCACCTAATGTTCACCGAACAGGATGATTCAGTAGTAAAGTGACGGGCTTTTACTCGGGAGGTACCTGGTTTTAACCTCAGTTGGGTCACTGCTAATTTGGACGACGTTTCTCTTAATTCCTTTCCGTTATCTAGGCAAAAGATAGAGTAATACTTAGAAAAAAATTTGGTCATCGCCCTGATGATGGAGGCAGCAAGACCCTCTGAAATGTCGGTGAACTTCTACCAGACTACACGGCGCAACAACCCAGAAGACTCCATACTTAAAAATAACGGCAAAATCACAGAATCGTTTGACAAGAAGTGAGGTCTTGCTTTATATGTAAGTTCATGAAAAGTTAATCCTGTAATGTCAGTCAGTTCAACATTCGCAGTACTAAGTAAGACCTTCTTGAGTATCGAACGAGTCTTAAATAACACGTGTCAAGATGGGGCGAAGTCAATTCGAATGGCTGAATCAGATACAATCTCATATCCATTATAAGATCCATAAGAGGATATTTTTGTTATGTTACCTTGACGGACGGATCGATGGACGTGCGGTAATACTCGTTCGATAAATCGTATTACACGTCAACATCGCATGCATGAGAAGTAACAATTCCTGAAGTAATAATGTCCCATTGTGCAGGTAACACAATGCCAGGCACCCTGTAGAGAAAACTCTTCACAATTGTCTAATCGTACAGAATCATCTGGCGAATAAGCGAAAGAAGACATTTCTTAATAAGGTCCATATAACCCACTCACTATCCAATTACTAGTATTATGTATTTTGAGATGTAAAAGGCCGGAAACGAATGAATAATGAAGATCTTTGACATTTGTAGTCTCCGCCAAATATTATCTAGATGAGGGTAAGATCGGCGAAGCATGCAGAGTGCATGGTACAGAGATAAGAGATGCATGCAATATTTTAGTAAAAAAACCTGAAGAGAAGAATTTTATTATTTGTATCCTGGTTTGTGATGATTACAATTTTGTCGCCCTGATGATGGAGGCAGAAAGCAATTCTAAAACGCTTCAAAACTTCTACCAGTCCACACGGAAAACAACCCAGAAAACGGCCATCTTCAGTTTCAATAAACGTTTGTTACTGTTTATTTATCTATTTGTGGTTTATTTAACGACTCTGTCCATACCTCAGATTCCATAGTGTTGAACGGTAGAAAAACTTATTAAGTAACAGAAAAGATTGTGGAATGAAGTGGCAGTGGCCTAATTTAAGGTACTATCTCCATATATGCCGGAGGGATTAAACAAAACCACGAAAAACGTTAGTCGAGACATCCGGATAAAGATATGAACCCATGACCTCCGGTATACGAAGCACCTGGCTGCGATGTTAAGTTATAACGTGATTTATTTATTTCCAACATAACAGCACGTACAAATATGAAAGTCAACACTATTATACGCGCCAGTCATTACCACTCGACGTCTATATACGGTGTGACATTTTCAGGTGTCAATCACTCCAATACAAATTAGCGTCGTCAACACAACACAGTGCTAATTAAGACGCGTTACGTGTAATTACTCGGTGAGTTACGTCTGAAACAAATGCAGAAGATAAGGTCAACACGAGAACTGCATTTCTACGTCCGGGTATAGCTGTTATGGTTGGAATGGGAAGAAAATAGCTGTGAACCTCAGGTAGAAAGAAGTGTCCCGGTGTACAGCAAAACAAATGTTTTAGGTTTACAAACCTTTCTTCGGGAAAAGTTTAAATTGTGGGCTGGAAATGGTAGTAGCGTGGAAGAGATATGGGATAATTTCAAGAATATAATATTCCAGAGTATCCAACGTTTTGTGCCACATAAAATACTGAGAAAAAATTCGGACCCTGAATACTACAATAAGGAGGTGAAACGGTTAAAGTCAAGGGTGAGAAAAGCATATAACAGCAGAAAATTAGGACAACAGCACCAAGAGGAACTGAAACGTCTATCAAAGCAGTTGCTATTAGCTAAACAAAATGCGCAGGAAACATTTTTACGGACAATATTAAGAAATGAAGGTAAATGCTGGACCGATTTCTACAAGTATGTAAAACGACGTAAAGGAAACAGGGAAAATATTCCGGCGATCAAGGATGGTAATGGACGGCTCATTACTGACTCGATAGAAAAGGCCAACTCCCTTAATTTCTATTATTCTTCGGTATTTAGCTGCGAGCGTAGCATCCCGCAGATACAATGCGCTAACTCAGGCGAACCCTTCGCCATTAGTACTAAAATCATTAGAAAAAGGCTAGCAGGGATGGGAAAAAGCAAATCAGTAGGGCCTGACAGCATTTCTGGGGAAATTCTAAAACTGGGTGGGGAAGCCATGATTCCATACCTGGCGCGATTATTGGACGTAACAATTAATAATGCCACTATACCAAGGGACTGGAAAAAAGCCATAGTGGTTCCTATTTACAAAGGAGGTGATCGATCATTGGTCACAAATTACAGACCGGTCAGTTTAACATCGGTGGTCTGCAAACAAATGGAACACGTTATAGCATCGTACCTGAGGAAAAACTGGGAGGAAAAGAATTGGTTATTCGAGGGTCAACATGGGTTCAGGCCGGGATATTCATGTGAAAGTCAAGTAATCACGGTTTGTCAGGACATTGCAGACACACTGGATAACGGAGGAAGGTTAGACGCGATTATAATAGATTTTTCGAAGGCCTTCGATTTAGTTCCTCACGATCGGCTGCTTATGAAAATCGCGGCATCGGGCGTGGACTCGAGGATAGTCGTATGGATAAGAGAATTTCTTTTAGGCCGAACGCAGAGAGTTAGAGTAGGAGGGCAATTATCAGAGGAAGTCAGAGTAACATCAGGAGTACCGCAAGGGAGTGTATTGGGTCCACTTCTATTCCTCGCGTACGTAAATGATATTTGGAGGAACATTGAATCGACTATTAGACTTTTTGCAGATGACTGTATAATATATAGGAAAATTATAAATAGTAAAGATATAGAAAAGATGCAGATGGATCTAAACAGTCTGGGGGAGTGGGCGGTTGAAAATGATATGAAAATTAACCCAAGTAAAAGTAAGGCAGTTAGTTTCACGAGAAGTCGGGTGAAGGAACCACTAAACTATTCGTTACGGGACCAAATAATTCCGGAAGTGAGCAGCTGTAAATACTTGGGAATTATCTTAAGCAGCGATTTAAGCTGGGCTGATCAAGTAAATTATACGGTGAAAAAAGCCTGGAAGGCACTTCATTTTACAATGCGTGTTCTCAAAAAGGGGAATAGTAACACTAAAAGTCTAGCCTACACATCACTAGTGCGTCCGATTCTGGAATATGGGGCGGCGTGCTGGGATCCTTACAGGGAGGGGCAGATAAATGCGTTAGAACGGGTGCAAAGGAAAGCATGTAAATTTGCATATCACAGGAGCGATTCGAACTGGGAAACCCTGGCACAGCGTAGAAAGATAGCACGAATATGTGCTCTCTTCAAGGCGTACACGGGAGATCGGGCATGGAAAGCTATAGGTGTCAGATTGCAAAGGCCATACTACCTGAGCAGAGTCGATCATATTCGGAAAGTTAGGAGCAGAAAACAAAGAACAGATATCGGAAAATATTCCTTTGTAAATAGGACCATCCAACTCTGGAACCAGCTACCTGCTGAGGTTTTAGGGACTCTCTCCTGTAAACCAAGTACGTTTAGGAAGAAGGTTAGGAAAGTGATAAATGAGGTGAAGTAAAGGGAATAGATGGGTGGGTGCAGTGAAGGGGGGTAAATTGGGGTGAGGATGGGAAGGTTTCATAAGTGTAGTGAAGTGAAGAGAAGGTCCTGATGAAACGTGTGATTCATTACTGTTACTGACTTATGTCTAGTTGGTATTAATTTTTAAGTTATGTACTTTAGGTTATACGGTTTTGTAATATTATGAGCTGTTTTATTTTGAGTGTGGTGTGTTGTTTTGTTGTGTCTTATTGTTCTTGTTGTGCCTTATGCTTTTTGTGTCTCATTGTTTTTGTTGTGTCATGTCTTTTTGTCTTACTGTATTGTTGTGTCTCATTGCTTTGTTGTGTCTTATTGTTCTTGTTGTGCCTTATGTTTTTTGTGTCTCATTGTTTTGTTGTCTTATTGTTTTGTTGTGTCTTATGTCTTTTTGTCTTACTGTTTTGTTGTGTCTCATTGTTCTGTTGTTTCTTATTGTTATTGTTTGTGTTGTCTTATGTTTTTTGTGTTATTGTTTTGTTCTGTTTCATTGTTCTCTTGTTTCTTATTGTTTTTGTTGTCTTATGATTTTTGTGTCTTATTGTTTTGTTCTGTCTCATTGTTCTGTTGTTTCTTATTGTTTTTGTTGTCTTATGTTTTGTTGTGTCTTATTGTAGGACCACTGCCACCGGGTAAAAACCCATTTGCAGTCAAATAAATAAAAAAAAAAAAAAAAAATACGCATTTGCAGGCTTCTCTCGACACAGACAAACACAATGCGACGATACTTACATTTTGAAACACCATATATTCAGGAAGATCTGTAGAATGACTTTCTAATTTTGACGATCATGTATGCCTCGTGTATGAATGCTGCACATGCATGTCAGAGACAACTCCTTACCTGCAAGAAGAATGAAAAGTCAGATAGAAACCCTTTTCTTAAGACATAAAAGTTGGGAAATGGTCTAAGAGTTTTTTGATACAGTGATACGGTATGTTAGCCATTTGTTCCACTGCTGAAACACAATGGCCAATAGAAGTGAAGGTAGGCTACAATTGGTCCGTAATGAGGTCAAGTTAATTCTGATTGGCTATGAAAATTTATTTCACATTCTCTGCTTTTGATGGAGCGAGACAGTTGAGCTCGAATCCCAGTCAAAGATTTAGTCAGACAAGACCATCTGGTTAAAACTTTGGAATCTAACATTCAATATTTATAAGACTGTCAAAGTTATTTGAATTAAATTCATTATCTATTACACAAAATTGCAACCCAAGATACAAATATTATAACTCGATTGTTTCATGTAAATTAAAAACAATCTCTACAGTCATTTGTTAAATGTAACAACAGCAAAGTTTTCGTCGATTTCTTGTTCTTTCTGTTTCTGGAAAAGAAAATTTATTAAATCTTTAGAACAAAGTTATCAAACACAAAATCAGAAACGATATATCTCAAACAGCACAGCAGTGGACATTGGCTGGAAGCCTCTACATAACGGAACCAGAGGCCTTTTTCCCGGGTGTAACGCTAGTGATGAATGAACCGACAACTCGCTTCCATTTAGTGACAAATTCAAGAATGTGTACCTCCCCCTTTCCCCCCCCCCCCCCAACATGTTTTCAAGGTGAGAGAGACAGCAGAATTCTCCATAAGACCAACATCGGATTTTAGCAGAATACTCAGTATTTTAGAGAAGTTCGAACCAAGACCCTTAGCTTATGAAGCAGGGGGTGTTAATTACTCGCACGTGATATTCTAAGTGGTTTAAATGACGCCCTCTCCAAAACAGAAAAATACTGAATGCTTCAGACCCTAGCGTGAACATAAATATTTCTCTCGATTCTGTTTTGCAGACTTATCTCTCTGTTGCACAAATGGATTTGCCCCAGTTGTAGGTGGCTGAGAAAAATGTATCAACTTACAGTTAATTAAGCGCAGTATTAATTGCATAGACCTGTCATTAGGGCCTTCTATAAACCATAACATGTTATTCCAACACACAACTACGGATTATGTTACACCGTGGACTTTAATCATTTGTGTGTACACACTTCTATACATTAATTATACAACTCTGGTAGTCTGCAAAAGAGGAATGGGATGTCAAACTGTAACTTACACCACAGTGGCGTCTTCGTCTGCTACAGAATACAAAACTAGGTCTCTTAACCTGTTCTGGCTCCAAGTACTTATTGTCGACTGCTTATTTTTCTTAGAGGTCTTCCTACATCCCTCGTTTGTTTGTTGTTGTTTTTTATACTTTAACACGTTGGCGAAACTTTAATGGCCTGCCGATTTCACCACTTTAACATCCGTGAAACACGGCCGGATGAAATTCAAAACATGTAGAATACGAGGTGCGATCGGAAAGTTTCAAGACTGCGCCTATAAAAACCCGTACACTTATCTAAGGTATTAAATTCATCCATCACCCTCGAAGTAGTTCCCCTGGGAGTGAACACAACGATCCCAGCGCCGCTTCCAAGCCTGGAAGCATTCCTAGAAATCTTTCTTTGTCAGCCTGTCAAGCACCATCTGCGATTCTGCCTGAATCTCTTCTATCGTCTCAAATCTCCTTCCCTTTAGCTCAATTTTCATCTTTGGGAAGAGGAAGAAGTCACACGGAGCTAAGGAGGGTGGGGGATGACGGCCATGGTGTTTGAGGCCAAAAACTGCCGAACTTTGAGGGCGGTGTGCGCTGGCGCGTTGTCATGATGGGTCGCATGTGGAGTTCTTCCTTTAGAATCAGCTCACAGGTCCCATAGCCTATCCCAACAATGAGGTTTTCACGGCAGAGTCTGAAGACAGACACTGCAAATTCAAAATAGTCTACTTCAATGCGGGTAGTATATTTACGCAGAAGTTTTGTGATAATCTTGAAACAATAGTTCAGAAATCTTGGCATTTATTTTGTGTAGGTATATGGAGAATAATAAATCACACTACGGCATACGAATGGCTTAATATCTACATTACACTATCTCCCACCTACCAAGTAATCAACCCATTCATCTTATTCTTGTATCTCCTACCCTCTTATCCCTTTCAAAAACCTTTCTCTTGAGTTCACATTTCGCTGTTTAATAAAACAATGGTGTTAAAAGTGTACTAATAACAAGGAGAAACTTTAACTAAGTTACAGTCTCAGTTTGTTTTAGAATTTAGACTTTGCTTAGAATGTGACGCCATGCAGGTCTTGTAATAGGTTCTACCGAAACGTCACTAACCACCTATAAGACCTCATGGCGTCATAACAATGAAAACCACACGCAAACAAACCTTAATGCATTAACATGAGAAACACCATTGAATGTAAAAGATAATACAAATAATGTTAGGGATATGATGTGAAGCTTTCACTATTAAAGACATCTCGGGCTATCAGCCGTGTTAGATGGTGATTAATCACCGACGTTTCGATGACCATCTCTGTCCTCATTTTCAAGGCTGTTGACTGTGTGGCTCGTAACACCATCTAACACGGTTGATAGCCCGAGAAGACTTTATTAATGTTAGGAATGTTGTGATTTTAAGTCAGTGATGATTCACTTAGTTCTTGAGCTATAAATTTCAGTAATACTTATTACGATAGACAATAAAAAACAATTAAATAATAATCAGTGGCGTATAATAAATGGGTCACAACTAACAAGCGTAGAATATTTTAGTACATTATCATCAGAAATACAGGTATCACGAAAAGTTGGTTTAGTTACGGCCTTTATTTGGCGTGGTAATTCATAATCACTGCTAACTGTTATATGGTTAACATGAAAGAGGTTTCTAATCATCGGCCTATTAAAATAAAGGATGGGTTTACATGTACTCTTGAACTATAAAATGCATTACGTTTATGGTGTATGTTACAAAGAAAACATAAAACATAAAGTCATAAAGAATGTAGTCTGGTATTCCATACGGAGCCAAGAAACCACAAGTAAGGGTGTACAAAATGCCAACGGAGTGACTGATGATCGACATTAAAGGAGCTCTACAAAATTATAGGGAGTCTTGCACGTGTTAAGAACGAAAATTCTTTCAACACACACGTTGCATGAATGCATAAAACATATCTCAAGCTGTAATTATGTTTAGATTTCAAGTTTTCTCGGCAGCGAGTTGAAGAGGACCATATTCTAGGATGTTGGACCGCGTAGTCTGGTAGAAGTTTACCGACAGTTCCCTGATGATGTAAGCAGCAAGCACCACTGAAACGTCGCTGAAATTCCATGACTACACGACGCAACAACCCACAAGACAGCCATCTTCAGCTTGTTCGTAATTTGCAGCCAGACGCAAGTTTAAAGCCCTTTATCAGACGACAAGTTTAAGTCGAGACCAGTTGATTTAGAGTCTTTGTTACTGGTATATCGAGTTGGTTGCACGGCCTATTCTGACTACTTCTTACTGTTAGCTGGAGAATTAATTATTCTGTAGGCGGGAAAATTTATGAGACAGATTAGAAAAGTCGTGACCAAAAAGGTTCTGAAACCGCATAAATCTTTTACGCATTTAAATATTGTCCTATTCCTGGATTTATGCAATTCCTGACCACAACGCCGCTCATATCAGAGAACAAAACACAGGGTGCGAAATTTGTACATTTCGATGCTCGGATTTGTGTTTCCATCCTCAAGTGGACTTGTTCTTGCAAGAAATGAGTAAAATGAGAGCATAAGAAGGAATAATGCCTATCCATCAGTCTCTTCCATCACAGAACAAAAAAAAATTTCGATTAATCTTCGTATTAAAGGGTATGCACTAAAATCAGTGATAAAATTTAAAACTGGATGGCATTAACCAACTCCACCAAACAGGAAACTTAAAGATAAGCTGACAGCCGCTCACACACTACAGAAACTTCACTCATTCTATAGAAATTTAACGTTCATTACAGTGTTCACAAAATCCGGCCAGCGGTCTCTATCGTGAAGACAGATTAGTCCTGCCAACACCCTCACAGAATATTTCCCTAAGATCCATCTTAGTATGTCGTTAAATGCAGAGTTAATGTTTATTAAATTAAGTGGTGCATATAGATACCACTGAGCCGTCAACCGTATGAAGAACCAGTCGTGTACTTTTCAATCCTTTGAACCATAACGCGAATACCAACATTTTCACTCGAACACAAACCAACTTCCGGATAGGCAGCCAGCCCTACATCCTCGTGGAACTGACCCAGCGCAGACCACACAAAGTGGAGAGCCGCGTCTCATCCAAACAAAGACTGTTCGTATTCTGCTCACGTAGTAGTCAAAGGCAGTGAAAGATTAATTTCCGTCTTGTCGTGACGTTTCAGCTACAATTATAAGGAACAAGAACAAAAAATGTATCTATCTTTCTCTTTAAAGAACCGGATTCATTGATTATTGGAGACGAATTGATTCTTATCCGTGCGATAGTAAAAGTGCTCTAAGGACTAAGGACAGATATACTTTCATGAACTTATCCAAAACACACTCATGAAGCAAAATATTAAACATGGTTCATCACGTTTAAACAGACAAGCAGTTTAAAAACTCTGAATTCATATCCTTTACAGCATTTAATTAAACGCAAAGAAATGTAGGCTAAGAAGTTTCCAACGGCACCAAGTATGATAAAATTAGAGTTATGTAAGCACCTCTGAAACGTCGGTTAACTTCTACGAGACCCATTTGGCTGTCATCTTCGAAACGCACTACAATGTCCCTGAAGCGAATACAGTGAAAATATTGCACAACAAAGCAATAACTAACTAATTCCCTAAAACGGGTTAATTATGCTATATTTTTCAAACGCCAATACACACTCGGTCGCTCCCAGTTTTATGGTACCCGAAAGTTCGGTCCAGTCATCATTAAAGCTTCCAATTAAAGCCTGCATGAGGCAGCTGACATCACCACAACCTGTTCTCGTAGTTCAATTTTAATATTATAGTCCCCCAGTCTCCAAATTAGCCTCTTTTCAAAACAAAAATAAAGTGGGTTCTCGAGGTCACATTTAAATTTATATTACGCAACATGCATAAGATATGAAATACACTTTTGTTTCCTGTCTGCAAAGTCATTAATGTGGTACGCAATGCATCTGTTTAAATAAGGCTACATTCAAACATTCACGTAAATGCAAGAGGTCGGTCATTCCGACCATCATCAAACGGACAAGTCGACCGAAGGCAGAAAACTGCTTCGTACGATCCATAATAAGGCTTATGGATCGACCACCTACCTCCTTGGATTTATCAGCGTATAGCATTATATAGGAACAGGTCTGTGGCTAACAGACAGGTTTTCTGTCCTCTTCTCCTCGTTTTCTTCCTGATGACGAAAGCAAAACTCAACTTTCGAAACGTCGTGATTTTAAGATTTTATGATCCGTCCTACGTGTCGAAAAATATGTGAGCCTGTTTGCAAAGGTGGGCCTACGTTAGTAACATTATTAATACTCTCTCAGAATTTCAAGACATGGTCCTCATATATAATTCGGCGGCCCGCGAATCGTTATGGAAGGCTGAATGTAACCGCAGGTCTTGAAAAGTTTAGAACCACCGCCATGATCTATAATCTCCTAAAGAATCGCCAAATCTTCAGACAGTATAAGAGGTATAAATAAGCAAGGAGTGGGAAATTGCATCTAATGAGGTAGGTCATTACATTGTGAAACTGAAGAAGGCAACAATTAACTGCCTGATTATATTTTATGTAGGAAAGTTGTCGCAATCTTACGAGCCGATTAGGTCTGTATCAGCATTATCATCATTTAGAATCAGACCACGTGTTCGTAATCACAGACTTAAATCCGCTTCGCCGATTGGACGGGTTATGATGAATATTCCGTGGCGAGAGAACAGGTCCCGAGGGTACAGAGCAGCATTGTTCAGCAGAGGCCCACGAAATTCATCGACTCTCCAACAATCCCTGCCCCGATCGTCGTGCTACAAAATCTTGAATTACGTCTTAAGAAGAGTCTTCATGGATCAATGATTTAAGAAATAATTCTCAACTGAAATAGCACATACGACATAAATTTAAAAACTGAATAACAGTTTATGTGTGAGACTTTTTGTCAAAAATTGTGACGATACATGCATTTTTAGCATCTCCACAAGACTGAGGTGAGTTGTAAGATTTGAGGTTTTCACAGCGGTGAGTACGAATATTTCTGTCTTCTGGGTTGTTGCGCTGTGTAGTCTGGTCGATGTTAGCCAACGTTTCAGAGGTCGTACTGTCTCCGTCATCAGGGCGATGAAGATTTCTGTCTTCTGGGTTGTTGCGCTGTGTAGTCTGGTCGATGTTTACCAACGTTTCAGAAGTCATACTGCCTCCATCATCAGGGCGATGAGTATGAAGATTTCTGTCTTCTGGGTTGTTGCGCTGTGTAGTCTGGTCGATGTTAACCAACGTTTCAGAGGTCATACTGCCTCCGTCATCAGAGTATGAAGATTTCTGTCTTCTGGGTTGTTGCGCTGTGGAGTCTGGTCGATGTTTACCAACGTTTCAGAGGACATACTGCCTCCGTCATCAGAGTATGAAGATTTCCAGCTTCTGGGTCGTTGCGCTATGTAGTCTGGTCGATGTTAACCAAAGTTTCAGAGGTCATACTGCCTCCGTCATCAGAGTATGAAGATTTCTGTCTTCTGGGTTGTTGCGCTGTGGAGTCTGGTCGATGTTTACCAACGTTTCAGAGGTCATACTGCCTCCGTCATCAGAGTATGAAGATTTCTGTCTTCTGGGCTGTTACGCTGTGCAGTCTGGTCAATGTTTACCAACGTTTCAGAGGTCATACTGCCTCCGTCATCAGAGTATGAAGATTTCTGTCTTCTGGGTTGTTGCGCTGTGGAGTCTGGTCGATGTTTACCAACGTTTCAGAGGTCATACTGCCTCCGTCATCAGAGTATGAAGATTTCTATCTTCTGGGTTGTTGCGCTGTGTAGTCTGGTCGATGTTTACCAACGTTTCAGAGGTCATACTGCCTCCGTCATCAGAGTATGAAGATTTCTGTCTTCTCGGTTGTTGCGCAACAACCCAGAAGACAGAAATCTTCATGAGGTAAGTTATCAGTTTCATACTCCTGAATCTATACGCTAGAAAATGTGGTTAAAAATGTGTGGAGTAAACTTCCATTCTTCCATAAGTCTTCGCTGCATGGAAGTTAATTAAACATCATCGAAGACTTTACCTTTACTTGCCACGTGACGGCAAATGAAAAGATAAGTATCTACCAAATAAACTAGATCCAAGTGAGATAATTCAACAAGGTATTATCGAACACAAAAAAATAAAACATAAAAGAACTGCATCACTAAGGCAAAATAAATTATACAGCACAATAATCCTTTCACGGCCCAAATTACGAAAACCAAATAATAATACAGTTGCAAACGCTAGATGATTTAAAGCGGCGGTTCACATTTATCGACACCATAAATGAAAGTAATAGCCCAAGTATGAATTATATATTCAGGCCCATTCCCCGACACCGCTGGTCCTTTTTCCTTTCAGTTAACAAAGCGGCGATGAGAGGTTCGGTTTCTCAGGGATTCAGAATGGGTCCTAGAAGATACATAACTATTCGAAGGTACAAGTTGCCAATGTAAGAAACATAAAATAAATGGCATTATGAGAGTCGTCAAAGTCGACAGCAATAAACCATTTTAACAATAACACAATGAAATACCGCATTACCTTTACAAATCGCATTTAAAATACATTCTTACAATTTTTCTTTTCATAACGTAAATTAAATTGAATAAAATGTTTTGGATATTATCCATCGTCTAGTAAATATAAAACGTAAAACGACGTTTCGGAGATGGGACTCTATCTCCGGACGATAGGGATTAGCTCTATCTAGTGGGCCCAACTGTGTAGGAACCTGAAGACGGAGATAGAGTCCCATCTCCGAAACGTCGTTTTACGTTTTATATTTACTAGACGATGGATAATATCCAAAAATTTTATTCAATTGACTCTTCACCATCGTCAAGAAGTTTTAGATTTGATATACGTAAATTAAATGTGAAAATATTTTCACGGCGACTGAAGCCATTTTCCTGCGAGACGTAGTAACACAAAACAAAACGCTCGATTCCAAAACACCAAGAAATTCAGGCCACTCGGCAGCCTCGTCTGCATTTCTCTCCATCACAGAAATTTATTTATATTTTCCCGCGTTGCACGAACAGCGCACTTGTATAGTCGAGCGTGACGGACGGTGGCTATCACATTTAAAATGTTCATTTCGTTATGTGGTTTGAGTCTGGCGTCGGCTCCTATGAACACGGTAATGAACATATTTCTTCCATAAGGGGCGGGGAATTTCTTGATCAGCTGATCGGCTATCAATTAGGCTATCCTAGGAAGATTCTGTAACACGCAATTAGTTATGGGTCCAGTATAACCGCCGCGTTACATGGTCTTCGAATCAGGCTTCATTAGTTACACTACAAATAAATTAACTCCATGTGGCAGAGCCTTTCTTGAGAAGCTAACAGTCTAAACCAGTCAAGAAATTCCCCACCTTTTATGACACTGTAAGATGCATTACCACACTCACAAGAGCCCGCCATCGGTTCATCTTGATCCAGATTAATCCAGTCCACAACCTCCCTCCCTAACTCTTTAAGACACATTTTAGTGTTATACTGCCATCTACGTCCAGTAGTACGACCAAAGTTTTGTAAGGAATTTATCATCTTTCTCGTAAGCAAGGCTATTCATTTGTTCACTATCATAACATCTGATACAAACTGCCAAAGAAAATATGTATAAGAAGGAACGCAGACTTCAATTACAAGTCTTATTTGAAACAGTTTTAAAATTGGTTTGTATTTATTGGAATACAAGCAGCAATTATTTATTTCGATACCAAATGCAGTACTTCTGCTCTTAACTAGCCTCGACAGTTTCGAGATTTACAACTGTGTGGTTTGTTATCACCGTTGTTAACTCTTCCAATGACAAGGAGTTAGGTCACTATATGACCTGCTTCAGCCTCAACACTGTAACAATCTAGCAGTCTATTTAGTGGTTGTCCAGGTCTTCGACTTCCAATAGGTCTGCAGTCAAGAAGTTGTTTTGAGTATCTTGATGTTTTTCAACTTTCGAACTCGTAACCAGTTACGTGCATGGTGAGTTAATTTATTTTGGACAGGGTTCATTTGAAGTTCTTCTAAAATTTATTTCTAATATTGTCTAATAAACTTTATCCTGGTGTCTCTCGTTAATTTAATCTAGTGAAAACTATCTAGGGCAATAGGAGGTACAAGATCGCAAACAAAGCTCACAAATGTTTACAGTCCACTATTTTAAAACCTAAACACAATAATATCACACGTTTTTATAAAAGTAGCCCACGCAATTAAGATAGTCAGTCAGTCACCCATTTTATCTGGGTATTTAATTACCGGCATCTGTACTGTCATGTCTGACACAGAAACCCTCAGCGACAAGATCTGGAAGTCGGAAATTGACAATTTAGCCCTCTGTTCACTGTTCGCTTACCGAAATCGATATTCAGCTTTCGAGTTGATAGCGATAACGAATAAACCACTGGGCCTAAGTATGTGAAATTTAATATGGAGTCAGATCAAAAATATACGTAAAAATATTGAATTAAACATCTTGTACAGGCCAATGTGAATAACTGAAAACATGGAGGCAATGCGAAATGATGACGCTATTTCGAGCTGTTTTAACAAAACATATATTTTTAGTGGGAATTATACACACTGGTAACTCCATCATACGTTTTAAAGCATTGTTATAAGTATTCCCCAAAACTTATTTTTTATTAACCCCAATCCTGCCACATCATGGTGTTAACTTCAACTTACCTTTGAATTCGAACCTTTCGACCTTCTCCCCAAACAAGCCAACATTGTTTATCGTTTATTATACCGGCATTACCGACTTAAACAAGTTACATTTTATGTATCATAACATACAGCAAACAATATACACAACTTAGTTACTTTGTCATTTCTGTTTGTTTAGGAAATGTTGAAACAGTGTAGAAGCAAACAGAATGCATCACACAGCCTCTTCAACACACGACTGAACGTGATAAATCAATTGTAATCTACATGTAGAACATTCACTTCCCAACACAGTATTGACATCCGGCCCAAAGAACCCTCACTTCCGGTTAACAAATGGCCTATTTTAATGATATTCTATCTCCCCCTTACGTAACAGCAAAGTCTCGATGTCGGTCACACACGTTGGATGACGTATCTCTACTTTATTCGCTTGTCTCTCTAGGAACATATAAAATAAAACTACGTTTATTCCAACATCAGCCAAGTGCTGGTTCAAAGACGAAGCCCCTAGCTGAGAACCGAGGATATGATAATGAGCTGCTTGGTAAGAGCGATGAGTCATCGCCCTGATGATAGAAGCAGCAAGGACCTCTGAAACGTCGGTAAATTCTACAAGAGACATGTTTGCCTGCACCTTTATCTGTATCTTTGATACGTACATGCATCCGAAATATATCCATGAGGCAGAGTCCTTCTTGAGGAACTGATATTCGCTCATCTGGTCAATAAATTCCCCACATTTTATGAAACCCGAGGGTTCATCGCCGTGCTGACTAAAACCTAAGCTGAGTCAGACGAGTCCAGTCCACACCTTCAAACCCTCTGTCTTAAAAATCAATTTTAATATTATCCTCCCTATAAGACGCTTTGTAACATCCTATTCTTTAACGGCTGAGGGCGTTAGCCGGCAACCCAATTCCCAATTCCCAATTCAGGATTATCCCTTGTCGACTGTCCACTATTTATTCAATATATCTTACGCTACCCTGCATTATTGTTCTTGTTGTGCCTTATGTTTTTTGTCTCATTGTTTTTGTTGTGTCATGTCTTTTTGTCTTACTGTTTTGTTGTGTCTCATTGCTTTGTTGTGTCTTATTGTTCTTGTTGTGCCTTATGTTTTTTGTGTCTCATTGTTTTGTTGTGCCTTACGTTTTTTGTGTCTCATTGTTTTGTTGTGTCTTATTGTTTTTGTTGTGTCTTATGTCTTTTTGTCTTACTGTTTTGTTGTGTCTCATTGTTCTGTTGTTTCTTATTGTTATTGTTTTTGTTGTCTTATGTTTTTTTGTGTTATTGTTTTGTTCTGTCTCATTGTTCTGTTGTTTCTTATTGTTTTGTTGTCTTATGTTTGTTGTGTCTTATTGTAGGACCACTGCCACCGGGTAAAAACCCATTTGCAGTCAAATAAATAATAATAATAATAATAATATCTAGAAGCCAACCCTCTCTATCAGCAGTCAGGTGAAGCTCAATGCCGTGCTGACATCTTTGTTTGCCCGTTACTATAATATTCTTAAAAAGATTGCAGTCTAGGTTCTTCAGACGAAGAGCTCTGCTTAAGTGTCCAGACAGTACAGTGTAAGCACGGGAAATAACAATGGTAAGGTAATGGATGCAGTGTTTGCGATGGACCTCTCGACCCACTGATTACAGCTTGTCCAAGGCGAGGCACCACTGAGCTGTGTTTATGTCAACTGCTGAACGACAAAGTCGTCTCATGGACCAACATCTTCACTTTTAATTAATCGTGCTTATCCTTTAATTTGAGCACTTACATTTCGCTTTCTATGTATTAAATCAGATATTTAGTTTCTAATAAGTTAAGTCCTCTCTGTCTGCACAGTAAACAAATTAAATTAACTGCTTCGTTGGCGCTATTAATTTCAGATTATATCTATTCAATTATTACAGATGTCGCCTTTGAGTGCAAACTTTGTGGATCAGGTATTAATGGTCCCGATACTATTGAGAATCTTAATATATTTTCGCTAACTTGAAGTGTTTTGGTGTTATATTTTACTATAGTTGGTTCGAAAGTTGAGTATGTCTCCGCTGCGTGGAATATTTTGGTATTGACTTCGCCAAGCTTGAGAGCATTCAGTGTAAGTTTCTAGCTCTGCGTTATAATACTTTATTATTTAATACTCAATGCAGTTGCGAGAATTCTTTACAAGTTGACATCACCTAAATTTTCAAACGTCGTGCATAACTTAGATAAGCCTTTTCTTATTAACAATCACTATGGGTTCAAATACTGTCCTTCCTTGCTTGAAACTGCTGGCATCCACGTTGCTTCTGAACTTTGCACATCTTCTTTTGTTTTCTCTTGGCTACTCGCGGAAAAGTTCTCACTATGATACGTGCGTATCAGCCGCCAAATACGGCTCGCAAAAATGCTGATATATTAATATTTAGTCAGCATGTGGTTAAACTTAATCATATTTGAAAGTAACTATTTATATTAACAGTCTGTTAGATTTGTCTAGCGTAAGTAATTGTATACGTTCGTTCTTTAAACTTTGTTCGCATTTGTTTCTTTCAATTGTTTTTGTGATGCATACGTAATCAGACATCTGGCTGTTGATCCAGCACACTAAAATAAAGAAATGAATTGAATTCAATTTTCATAATATTTATTCTTCTTCTTCTTTCTAACGGTCTTTCTAAACATCAACTGTCTACATGTCAATCAATCTCTTCCTGGTCTAATCATGAGCTAACAAATAATTTATAAGATACAATTACGTAACGTAGTTATATGACGCCATATAATTTAAATTATAATTTATTCTAAACACGGATAATACAAATTGTGGTTCTTTAATTAACCTATATTTTCCATATTTTAAATCAACATCACATTTAACACAATTACACCAGTGTGATTAATTTTAAGATTGCTTGCATGATGTCAGGATAATATAATGAATCGACCAGTCAGAGACTCTTACAGAATAATACGAAAGCCACACGCGTGCTTGAGATTCGATCCGTACATCCTGCTACAATCTTGAATGAGGTAAGAAGGGGACAGCTACACTTAACAACTGTTTAAATAAAATAATCCGTACTGCCAACATTAATTCATAATTTCTACCTATGAAGTGGTCCTAAAACTCTGTGACGAACTGAACTAACTTATAATGTAACTCATCTGAGGAAGTCCACCAGAACTAACATCGCCTTTCTGCCATCTCTTCCCAGTCTACAAAACAGGAGCCTGGACCGTCTCTTGGGGAGTTCCTCTATGGTACACTGACAGCGAAAACTGACAAAATGTAACCTGCATCTGCGAGTTTTAAAAATAAATAAAAACTTCAATCTTTGAAAATTAATGTTGTTATTTTTCTTTACAGCGGGGGTAGAGATTCAGACTGCCTTTGCACGAAAACAACGTAGTAACAACAGCCACCTGACAGGAGAAAATATTCGGGTTGTATATGGCATAACCTCGTGACCCAGCTCGCCTATCTCGACGCTGGAGCGGTAGCAGCAATTTCTCATACTCTCATGCCTGAAGGTTCATGTCATCATCATGGCAGATTAATGCAGTGTATGCTCGGGGCAGGTTCACACGAACCTACATCAAACAGGGCATGTTTTGGAGGTTGTATAATTACATATGACCTCCCGCAGTACAAGAAACGAGTTGCATGCCCCGTACATAAAATTAATCATATCAGTTCGGATTATCACCGATCCCTGTACAAAATTTAATTAAAAATTCTCGTAGCCACTAACAACTACAAGATTTGTCTCGTTCATTACACTGTGTTGTTATATGTGCCAGTATTTATGGAGTTACATCGATTATAATATCTAATTAAAGTGTTTACATAATGAAATATAATATTTAAATTAATTGGATGACACGCTATACCCCAAAGAAGTCCTAATCTGTGTAATTTATCTCAATTACTGTTAGCAGTTGGGTTAATATTTCAGACTGTTTTATTCTCCTCATGAACACGTCTCTGAAGCGTACATGGACGTTGCCAGACTAGCGGTACATTTCCTCCTTGCTTGTGACCGCAGAATGCCTCTGTGAGGGACATTTTCATTCACAAGGTTGCAGATCACAATCCTCAGTTCTGAATAACCTACATCTTAAATCCCCACGAACAGAGACGTCAAATACAACGTATGTTCAGAACATTTTATTTATCTCGACATATTTCGATACAAATTCAAGAAATTATCGGGGGGTTTTTAACACACTGCTTACAACTAAATTTTATTTTATGATCATAGGAAACCCATAAATTTAATACACGTCGCAGACAAAATTCACAGCTGTTTAATATTGAATCAGTTGGTATGGACTTTAAAGGGTTGCGGAAACGGTGGTTAATTTTTTTAACTCTTTCTCACAATAAAAAATTGAAATTGTATGACAATAAACGCGGCAGACAAGCGCAGCTGGTCAGTTAGACAGACGTAGCTGCCGTCCACTCTGGAAAAGGATATCGGATAAATCTATCAGTCGGCCACAGTGATTTACCAGCACCATCTGTCCGAGACTGAGACAAGTACCTTAGTGCAAGAGTGGCTAACGACCTGTTTGAAATTGCCCTCTTGTGAGTTGAAGCACTGCGTAGTCTGGTGGAAATGTACCAACGTTTCAGAGATTCGTGTCACCACCATCATCACCCTGATTATGGAGGCAGAAAGTTCCTGTGAAAGTTCAGTAAATTTCCACAAGAATACACGGCGTTACAACCCAGAAGACATCCATCTTCATACTCGCCACAGTGAGAACCTCAGTCTACTCGACTATTCCATATTTGAAATTCTCACGGTGATGAATACATAGGTTGTGATATTCTGGACTGCGACGCCATGTACTTTTGTTAAGTGTATGCCAACGTTTCGGAAGAAAACAAAGTTCCCATCTTCAGGGTAGGTCTGGACTATGCGTTGACGAAAACCCTGCGCTGAAGCGAATCGAAGACCGCTCTTCCAACCAGCACCACGTCACTGTACCAACTGAGCTGTCCTATCACACATATTCTAGTCATAAACTATTGCAATTCATAACAACATCGTAATTTAATTACTTATGTTGCACAGACACATACAATCATATGGAACAACTTTTAGTGTAGGCTCACATTACCAAATTTCACAAAAATCTAAAATAACCGTCTTATGTGATGTTGCGCCGTGTCGTCTGATATTAACTGGCCGGGATTTTAGAAGTTTTGGGATCCTGATAAAGAACTCGGTAAGCTCTTCTGGGTTATTGCGCCGTGTAGTCTGGTAGAATTTTACCAATATCTCACAGGTCCTTGCTGCCTCCATCATCAGGGCAGGACTTCCGAAACGTCGATAAACTTTTATCAGGTTACACGGCGCAACTACCTAGAAGACGGCCATCTTCAAACTCACCGCGGTGATAACCTCAGATCCGAAATGAATTATACAAACAAACGAGATAAAAAGTGGAAAAACCGAACTTATGAAAATAGATCTCACAAAAAGCATCTCGAAGTAGAATATAATGACTATAAATAGACGACTAAAACGGCTAATATTATACGATGGCTGACACAAAAAGATTCCAATTCATAATATACATATAATAAAATAAAAGGAATAAACTGACAGTAATGCGAGTTAGACGAAGCACGTGATCTGTTTCAAAGGATATAATGACTCCAGATTACTTTTCATGAGTCAGTGCCGTCAAAGTACGTAAGAAGCAGAATGGATCAGTTTTTATTTTCAAAGATACATTCTAATATAAACATAAAAAAAAACAAATTATACAGGCGCACAGAACAAATGTATTAATTACCATAAGACGTAACAAAACAAACAAACCGTTAAATAAACGCAAAATTAGCCGTATAATGTGCATCTGTTAAACAAAACAAGTCTATATATTATAGCGCATCTTAAAAATATAACAAAACGGACAACCAAACAGATTATTATTAAAATATAAAACAGTGTTTAATGCCGAATATCATAAAAACTATGAGAAAAAAGCTAGATAACAAATTTAATTCTCCATAATCTCATACGTAACAAAGCATAACTCCAGTAACAATAATAATTACGTATTTCGTAAAAGATATTTAAAAGCACTTCATCAGCTACAGACGTTATTTACCGGCGAACGAAAGAGCTGTGGATAATGTAAAGCAAATAGTGAATTGTAGTAGCTAACTACGAAAGAAATTCGTCCGCCTATAGAAAAAGACTATACAAATTCTTGTCCAGACTCAAGCCTGCTATCTGTAGCAGTGTTAATAAGCACCAATGCGAATAGTCCGTTTTGGAAAGCTGCTAGCTGAAGTACAGACCCGGAGACAGAGGCAAGTACATTCCTCCGACACTATGATATACAGCCAAAAGAATGCATGGCACAACAGCTCAGAACAACATAACTTTTTTCATATCGCGGTCAAAACTTCAAATCTTAATTGACCTCCATTTTGTTGAAATCATTGCTGATGACGTCACAACCAGTTTCAGCTTCGAAATGCCAGAGACGCGAGGCGGGCAACGGACAGATTGTAGGGGCACTGATTTATCGACCTGAGTCCAGCGCATTAGCATAATTAGTTGCATGAATGTCTCCTCTGTATTTGTCTGCATGACACTCCTAACACTTTTACTCTGCTTCCTATAAGTCGCTATTAATTATAGCAATTAGCTAACAGAATTAATTGCGGTGAAGAGTAGTGTCTGAACAAAACAACAGCCATGTATCTTGAAACTCGGTTCACTTGATGAGGTCTGCTATTGTTCAAGAACAATAATAATAACAACAACAACTTTTGTCTACCTGAGGGAAAAGGTGAGAAATCTAAAAAAAAAATAAACTTCTTAGGGAAAAAATCATCTACGGAGTATTCACCCTGAAGATGGCAACTGTGTTTGCCGAAACGTTGGACAAACTTCGACATTCGACAAGGCTCGTCACCGAATGTCGAAACTCACAAGCGTTAACAAGTCTTAAATAAATAAGCTTAGCCTTCCGTTAGTTCCTCAAGTGTGTTTGGGCGATGCTGAATGACATGACAGAATGCCAGCATCATGTTGTTAATGTTTGCAGCTCTCCGAATCATGTACTGTGTCTACATGTACACTCCTTTCATTAAAGCAGCTTCTTATAAGCCTGGTTCAATTTCTTTTCATATCAAGAAAAAAAATATTAATGGAGGTCTGTGACGCGACACGAAAACCATGGCAGTCCACAAAGGATAGGGTCAAGAGAAGGTTTACACGTAATATTTCATTATATAATAAAATACTCGTTAAATGGCGTCCACTTCTTCATTCTGACACTTCCGTACTGGCGAAGAGGAATTGCAGTTTATATTCGCACACCCTTCTCATGGCCTCTAAATAAACAAGACCCTTTCGACATATTCCATCTCTCGGATAATCTGCCCATGTCAGTGGCCTTTTAAGTCATCTTGAAATCTATAATTGCTATATGCATCATGATATCAAGGCGATTCATCGCCCTGATGACGGAGGCAGTATGACCTCTGAAACGTCGGTTAACATCGACCAGACTACACAGCGCAACAACCCAGAAGACAGAAATCTTCATACTCATCGCCCTGATGACGGAGGCAGTATGACCTCTGAAACGTCGGTTAACATCGGCCAGACTACACAGCGCAACAACCCAGAAGACATAAATCTTCATACTCATCGCCCTGATGACGGAGGCAGTATGACCTCCGAAACGTTGGTTAACATCGACCAGACTACACAGCGCAACAACCCAGAAGACAGAAATCTTCATGCTTATCGCCCTGATGACGGAGGAAGTATGACCTCCGAAACGTTGGTTAACATCGACCAGACTACACGGCGCAACAACCCAGAAGACAGAAATCTTCATGCTTATCGCCCTGATGACGGAGGAAGTATGACCTCCGAAACGTTGGTTAACATCGACCAGACTACACAGCGCAACAACCCAGAAGACAGAAATCTTCATACTCATCGCCCTGATGACGGAGGCAGTATGACCTTTGAAACGTCGGTAAACATCGACCAGACTACACAGCGCAACAACCCAGAAGACAGAAATCTTCAAAATTACAGATTCTTTTCTCACGTTGAAAACTGCTTTTACATTTGTTTAAACTTCCAAAATTTATTTTGACTGCACAAGTATAGACTTATCTGTGCCACATCGAATGCAGTGCACGTACCCCGAATGACTCTACAATTTGGTGACGAATTCCTGAATGCTGTTAAGCAATGGCGCCAGAAGACGAGATGCTATTTTTACACACAGGGCTAGAGTTCACGAGTGTCAAGTAATGGAAACAGCCATGATGTAACTAGAAAGCAGGCCGAGATAATGTATATTAACTTTTATGACACTAAATTAAGCTAACTCTCTAACAACCGAAAAGGTTTGCTACGATTCAAAACATGTAGTCTGTCAACTGTTTCTTTTCTGACGACAGATGACAAGAACCTCGCATTATAATGCAATGGAGATAAGCTTAGAGCTACGTGGGAAATTTCTATACGTCGCTTCATTTTCTATGACGATCCGTTCAGAAAACAGATTTTGCGACAATTCTGAACCCAGAATCCTAGGTTTCTTTTACAGTTTGCTATTTAACCATGCAAATTAACGCAAGTTTTAAAATATTACATGACAATTAATTGTGATTCGTCAGTTCATTGTTATTAAGTAAAAATATTATCAGGTCAAACTTAAATAGCTTTCAAAGATCTACCGCCAAAACCAAATTTTATAAGAAATGTTACAAACGAATAACACTTGCATTTCTTAATATAAAATATTGTGGACACCACTGATTTTCACGGCAACAGTTCAACTGTTGCCAACATTTAAATACGAAGGCAGCGGATGAAAACGAATATTTCAGGTAAATACATAAATCAGAATAAAATCTGTAATCTGGGTCAATTATGCATTCCCGCTTATGCCTAAAACTTTCAACATTTAATATACCAACTATTTCCTCACTCGTAATTATCGCCTGGAGAGATAGTTAGTCGAAGTAGTACACAAACGCAGAATAATTCATACATACATCCACACACACACGTACAGTGGATAGAACAAACTTTGCCTTGGATCAAATCTGTGCCGTAAATCTGAGTAAGAAATTAATTACTGAAATCAGCTACTGTCATAAAATTGTCACGTGACATAGGCCTATTTACTAAAATATTTTTTTTCGAAATTAACTAAAATCAAATTTTCTTCCCGCTTATTGAAACACGGCCTATTGTAATTCTAAATAATTTTTTAACACCAATTTCTTATCAGTTTCCTTGCGTATGCCTTGTGAAAATGTAACAAACGTTAGATTCTGTTCGCGAATTTTAAAACATCAGAATTCGTTTGAAGGTACTAACGAAAATCACGACGTAACTCAGGCTCTAGTGTAACACTAGTATAAAACAGGGTTTAAAAATAAATGACCTGAAACAAATGAGAACAGAGAAGCGAATATTCAGGCCAGTAGCCTCAGGCATGTTCAAATCACGACTTCCAAATACGCACAACGGGAGGAGGCTTGCAACAGTGAGTGAATTGCAGAAACTCCACACAGCATGTGGTTCTGCCAACAGGAAGGCAAACGTAACGCTTGAAATTCCTTCTAATTGCAACCTCCGTCGGTTTAGTACACGGGGGTGAGCGGGTCAGTCGAACGTAAAATATGAAGACTGCCTTTTTCTTAGGAAATAGAGAGATAAAAATATCGAAGTTCTAACAAGAGATCAACAGTAAAGATCCTAGAGCGACACTACATCAATAAATCTCGTGGTAATTAACGATTTGTATTTCCCAACAGATTTGCAGTTCCGCTGTTAACCTCCTCTTCCGCTACTGATTTCTAAGCCTGTGGTCCTGTTTTACCCCATTCTCCTCTCTCCTACAAACACCAGTAGCCCCACGCGCTCAAAATAATAGGAATTTAACTCCACTGTACGCAAACTTCATTCAAAACTTTATAGTTCCTGTATTCAGCTATAAAAATATCCCTTGCTTCTATGGAATCCATCTCAATTATGCTCCTAGAACCTTGCCACTGGACCATATCCTGGGCCAGCAGAATCAATTTTACAATTTTATACTCTCTTCAAAAAAAAGTATAAAATTCCTGTACTGGTCATATCCTATCCGAATTGTTCAAACAAACTGATAGATCCTATTTAGGTGTACGTTTAATAAAGGTTCAATTCAATTTTAATCAAAATTACACAACTCGAAAAAAAATTCAATTAAAATCCATGCCTCTTCATTCGTCCAGAAACAATTATTTTGGGTTATTTAAATTATTTAAATCTTGTCCGTCTAATCACAATAAAGTCTTATTAAATATTTAAATATTACAATAATTAACATTTAAAATATTTAAATATTAAATGATGTTCTTTATCGAAATATTCGATTTACATTAGACCATCATTTTTCACGACATGTTTCAGTTCCTAAAAGAACTATCTTCAGGTGTATATAAATCGAATATTTCGATAAAGAACATCATTTAATATTTAAATATTTTAAATGTTAATTATTGTAATATTTTAATATTTAATAAGACTTTATTGTGATTAGACGGACAAGATTTAAATAATTTATTATATCACAATATGACGCAACTTTACCATCTCACAATTATTACGGGGCAAAGTAAAAGTAAAGCTGTCCCACTATACGCCATGGACTATAAAGACAAATTCAGTTGGACACAATCCTTCCTAAGAGATTAGGACGCTTCAGTAATATACAATAAACACACAAAGGCTCAAGACTGCGGCCTGATGCGAGACGCAATACAAACATTGACTTGTGTAATCTGGCGCTGTGGAGAAGAAGGGCACATGTGAATGAGGTCACCAGACCAGTTCTGTTCTGACCATACTCTTATTGGTTATGGGCTTTATTAGCTAAGCACAGGGATTAGGAAACTTGTTTGATACAAACAATGACTTAGATGATCAAAGAGATACAGAATCAAAGCCCATATTTGCTTTCATGATAACTTTCAAGGTGCGGTCTTAGAAACTGTTTAATATACGATCAGCATCAGGTTTTGTAAGTGTGATTGTTTTTTGTTTCCTTCATTCGTGAAGCTAAAGAGGACACAGCTCGTGTTCGAGGAGTCGTTTGGATATCGGGTAGATATTAAAAATTATCTTCCAGAAATATTTCCTGAACAAGCGAACAAGACTGAGCTATGTTAAGACAAAGTTAAATGACGATATTTTATGAATAGTGAAATGTCTAACATAACTTAAGAAATCAATTGTTTTCAGTAACTTTCAGCACGGAGTTTCTCTAGCTTTCAAGACCGGAAGCTAGATTTTCGCTTTTTTTATAGAGTCGCGAGCCGCCGGGTTGCAAATTACAGCAATTTACACAAACCCCATGGCAATTAATCAAAAATTCTGCTAATATATTATCTCAAAGTCTTACATACTACTCAACAATTTCAATTTGACATGACATTTTATTAATTATACGCTCAAAAGTAAATATTTAAATTGATCCACAACTATATGTGCATTGGACACGAAGGTATAATCCAATAGAAATGTACAAAACTGGCACAAAACGGTTCAACGAGCTGCAAAGATCAGAGCCAGTGTTTTAGAGAATCGCTACATAATGACCTGTGCCAAGTAGCTCAGGTTTTTTGATCACATACGATGATGACATCTTACAACACGCAAAGTTCTTTACTCCATCCAGCTACCGTCCTGTAACTTCTATGGTCATAAGAAAATCCGTTCTTCATTGCAAACACAAGCACGTAACTTAGCTCCGCTCCGCGAACAATTTAGAATGACGCAGGGCGATACTGTCATCACAAAATGTCAGCCACTTGAATACTTAATACAAACAATTTAACCTCGATTACCACATCTATCACGTCTACACAAATGGCATTCTGCGACCTCTACAATGGCGTGCTACCACGGGATGAACAGACATTTTTTTCATACAAAGGACAGGAACATTCCATTATATTGCGTTCTTTGTAACTTACTATCACGTACACTAGTCCCGAATTAATATTCCAGCAACATGCTCCAGACATTATTACGTAAGGACTGGTTATTTTAGGGCAATGGCGCAGTTGTGCCTTATTAAGAGTCAGTGACACAGGTCAGGAGAGCGCTGCATAAAAACATATTTTTGTAAGACTACTTTCCTTGTTTTTAAATGAATTATATTCTTACGGTACCAGAAAATTGTACACGTTGACGTGTTTCAGAACAGGATTTTGAGGATAACATTTGGACCTCAGAGGATTAAGTGACAGGAGACTGAAGAGATCACCATTAATCACATATTAAAATCACGATGTTAAGATCGGCACTCAAACCAAAAACGTTTCAGAGGTCCTTACTGCCTCCATCATCAGGGCGATCGTCACTCTTAGGACCAAATATTCTTATCAGAACCCTATAACCATTTCCTTCTTTTGAGGTAATAGACCCAAGTTCTACACCCGGGAAAATAATTTTACAGTTTCTTCAGTTTTGTATTCTCTAATCCTAACCCTTTTAGGTATACAGGGAGACAAAAGATTCTGAATTTATTATAAACGAATTGTACCTCTCCCGTGCTAGGTATCCCCTTCAGTTTTTCTCCTCATGTAACACCCAATGATGCGTAAAAAAGAGAAAATAGCATCTCATTCAAATTTCATTCCTTACCTTAAGGCCACAACATGTAATATTTATAATGTACAATTCTGGCTACTGCCGAAGGTTATAAGATGAGAAAATTAATAGGCATATAAAGAGGAGTAAGTTATAGTCTTCACGATACGAAACTCATTTATGTTATTTAGGGTCAACATTTGATAGATTTACATTTCACCACGAACATCACCAGCAGGCTAAAGAACCGAGTTCTAGAGGCACGTTCCTTACGTTGGTGTGTTAACTAGCAGCAGATCTCTTTGTGTCCTGCCTGAAGCGACTTGACACCACAAGCTACGAACATTCAAGATGATCTGAACACGTGTTAAGTGTTTAAACTAGCATCAAAAGACGATATGAAGGATTACATTTGGTAACTTCTGGTTCTGACGGCGAGGAATATAAAGGCGACTGTATTTCGGAATGCTGCACAGTGCAGTCTGACTGACGATTCAGAGGTGCCATCATCAGGGCGAAGAGTCACTCATCCTAGAAGACAGTAACCTTTGTCACAACATTCCTGAACCATTTAAAGCATGTACCACCTGATTAAACAGTCGATAACTATGTATTTTGCACACAAAGTGTGTTGTATGAGTTTCATACGACGTTCAGAATAAACTTCAAACTTCTTTAAAAGTGGTCGATCTAGATAAATCTGGTCATATATCGTAATGAATAGTTCGTAACGTATAAACAAAATTAAGGCCCTCTATTTTAAACTCTGCTGATCTCTAAACAATCATTTTTCGATAAACAAGTGAATGGGTAGAGAAGATGAAATCGACGTTTATACGTCTAATAAACGTTGTAATTTAACACATCTAAACCACTTCTTGCCCTTTCATAATTACACTGAGCCTCCAGTTCACATGCTGTGTTAGAAAACCAGACAATTACCACATCACATACTTTATTGCCTCTCCAGACTACTTTTTCATCTTCAAAAGAAAAGCGTATAAAATAAGCACATGATAAATACTAAAGTGTCAGTTCATCACAAGAGTGAAATGAAAAGATTGTAGTTTCAGCGAGACGAATTTGCTTTTCGCTGCGTAAATACATAACTACTAAACCGACTTATGAAATAAATTGCAGGCCTTTACTCTACCAGAATGTTGTGTGTAAACAACACGCTGGTCGGAACAAAGATTATTTTCCAACAAACTTTTGTGTCTTTAATGAAACGACGATGGAGCAGTCGTGAGGTAGAGTAATGCCTCGATCACCAAAGCTCAAATCTATTCCCGCTCAGTCCTCTGATTTACGACGGACAACTGCACCCAGTTGACGTATAATTTGAAGAGTTCCACCATTCTCCTTCTAGAACACTCCATAATAAATTCATTCTTACTATCGCGGACACGTCTTCGAAGCAAGAAGTTCATCCGAATAACGTTCAATTCCTAAAAAGTACGCAAGACTATATTATTTCGCCATTCCTTGTATGGGTGTGAAACTTGGTTCTCACATTCAATGAAGAACACGGATTGAGGATGCTTTAGGTACGACCTATGAAGGATGAAATGAGAAAATTACACAACTCGGAGCATCATAATTTGTTCACTTCTCTAAATAGTGTTAGGATAACCAAAGAAAGGAAAGGCTTATGGGCGGGAAATGTAGCACGCATTGCCAACAAAACAAGGATTTGAAGTTCTCAAGGCAGAACAACGAAGGAACAGACAACTTTAAGGACCTAGACATAGATGGGAGGATAATAGTAAAATAGATCTTACGGAATAGGACGTACTGGGGTGACCATTCAGTGTTATATATCTCAAGCAGTTGAGAAAGCATTGTTAAATAAACATAGAAATATTATCATTGTTGTGAGATTAGTGCTCATTCGTCGCTTAGGTCTTCGTCCTTAGGACAAAGAACTGGATACAGCAGCTATCACTCCAGTAGGATCACGGATTTGAGAAATAAATTAATGAACCGATACCAGCTCGTAAGAGTTCGACCAGGTGTCTACAGCATCCATTATCACATGTTATTTTTAATCGGAACAGGCCAGGGCACTATCTGCGATAAATAAATAATAATAAGACGCTGGGGAAATGGAGTGAAATAGTCAAACTACGCGATTTGAGATTCTCACTAGGGTTTGTCGGTTTTTAAAAACTGGGTTTAAAAACCGGTTTTTTTGATAAATTTGTAAAATTCGAAAACCGGTTTTAGATACTAGAATTAATATGGAAAAATTGGTTAATTAATTAAAAACGTTAATATTTTGACTTAGAATCGCCTCGGGCACAAGCATATTGTAGTATAACTAATCTTCATGAATCAGGCGACTGTTTGACATGCAAATCCACAAATTCTTTCTATTTTTAATTTCGTGAAAGAGAGCAGTTTAGAAGAAATTATAGCAAAATTTGCTGCAATGGATGGATTGTGCATTAACAGCATTACAACAAGCTCGTTCATACGAGAGTCTTTGCAACGGGGATATTCATTACCAAAAAACAACTCTCATTCATAAGTTTTATGACAATGCCAAACGTGAAATTATAAATGAATTGGATTGTATTAAGGAGAATGGGAAAAAATTTTCTATAACTTTAGATGAGTGGACTAGCAAAAGAAATCGCAGATATTTGAATATCAACGTACACCATTTTGCGGAAGATTTTAATTTGGGCTTAGTTCCAATAGCTAGTTCCTGCGATGCTAAGAAAACATAGAATTAGTTTCTGAGAGGCTACAAAATTTTAACTTGGATCTAGCAAACGACATAATTTATAATTCACATTTTGTACGGATTTTAGTTATTTTTGTTTTTTATTTGGTTTTGTATAGAGTTAGTTTTATTTTGTTGTATTTTTGTAGTTCCATAAATATTAAATAAACTGAAAAAATTTAAAATAAGTATAAATATTTTTTTAATGTTTAACTATATTTTGTTTTGTTTTTTGTAAAAATTCAAAAACCTGTTTAACCGGTTTTTTTTGGAAATACTGGAATTCGAAAACAGGTTTTTCAAAAGTCGGTTTTTTTATAAACCCTAATTCTCACACTGGAAGGTGTCAATGTTGATTTTCTTGGTAGAAACGCCGTGCAGACTTGTAAGCAGATACCGACGTTTCGGAAAAAGTACCACCTCCATTTTCAGGGCTAAAAATGGAGACCGTATAACGATGTTCTTCTGGGTTCTGGAGCCGTGTGGACTAGTTGGTAGATACCAACCCTGAATATTGAGACAGAATGTTTCTCCAAAACGTTATCATCTACCGACCAGGCCACACAGCGTCAGAACTCACAACATCCTCCTTGTCACCGCCATGAAAACCTCAAATCTCACATGAAGAAAACATGTTCTTCCAAAACACTAGTATCAGTACACACGTCCATACGGCATTAGAACCAAGAAAGCCAACATCGACGAATAATCTGTCCAATTCATCAACGCCAACAAGCTTTATGACCATCCACCACCTAAGTGGTTTTACAGCGAGCTTGATCCCCTTACAAGATAGAAATAATAATCCAGTAAGTCCATATGACTAACAAATCTCATGGTTTGTAGTAGTGACTTGGTCTTACAGAGACCTGTAATACCGTCAAAGTACTTACATCCAACAGACACGTGTGGGGTCCAAGAACTTGGCTGGGCGGTCAGGTCATTAATAATCGTAATGTTCGTGATGGTATCCTGCCTCACATGGACACTGCACTCAGCATCTCAAGTGAGAAGTGCATGTTTTCTATCGCAATCTGTTCCTCCGGGTCTTTACCAAGATATTTAAAGAACGCGGCGAAGTATGCAGGTAAATTAGACCACTACTGAATTTTAGTTTCAATGATACTGAAAACATACAGAAACTAAACACGAAATTTTACGTGTTCACGAGAGTTCTCTGTTCTGAGCCATATAAATCCTACCCACAGCGGGCCAGCGTTAAGCCTTGGCTAGGGGAAGCTGGATAACAATGTACTTTTATCTTATCGGTTCTCTGGGTTCCAGTATACGGAATACCACTGAACCATCGAAGTAAGCCTTTTTATTTTTTGTTTTCCAAAATGTTAGCCGGGCTAACACGGTTAACATTAAAGCTCGGCACCTAAACTTAATGCATCAGAGCGGGAATTGGAAATGAGGTCCACAGCTGACCACGAAATTCTATTAAAGTATCTGCTAAATTTGTGATATGTAAGCTGACTGCGACTCAGTCAAACGGAAAACAGGCTTGAAGTCAGGTTATGAAACTCATTATAACCCGAAGCAGGGTTCAGAACGCAACCATCAGCAGCAACACATTTCGACGATCAAGGTAACTAACTAATCGGTAAAACTGATTCCCACAAACGATCTGTGGCAATTTTTATGACAGAGGTCGGTGCTGGCAGTCTACCTGATAAGTGTGTGAAAGGGGCCGTGTTATAATATTTCCTAATAATTAACTTGACATTTTCAAGCTGATCACGACAGGTTTTTCTGCAAGCCCACTGCACTTGGTTCAGTATTACAACACTGGTTCATAATAAGAAGTGACGTATCGTTGCTGTAATGTTTAAGCATTTATGAAAAGAAATGCGGATAATTTTCAATATATTTTGTAGGATTTGAGGTTTTCATGGCGGTGAGTACGAAGATGGCTGTCTACTGGGTTGTAGCGCCGTGTAGTCCGGTACAGAAGCAGATGACAACCATCTTCGTACTCACCATCTGAGCTAGTTTGCCATAGAACCCAAATCTACATTCATTCAAACGCTACCATATTTTCCCATAAACTATCATTACTTCAAACTGATAATTATACATAAATTTCTGAGCAATTCCCCTTATACAAATGTGAGGTACACAATCACAGTTTCGCACTTGTCTTATTTGTAATTATTTTCACATACAACTCTCCCTACTTACTCTGTAGGCATAATTATGTCATACCTCCACACGAAATTCCACATATAAAAACTCATTGATCACTTAATTATCGCTATCAAATAGTAAGCTAAAATATAATAACTGCCCGCAGATTTAACGTCGCTGACAAATCGTACAAGGGATCCCTTATAAACAGCGATTTTTAATTCACTATCACAAAATTTCAGTACCGTATGTGTGGTGGAAGATGTTATTTAAATATCAGAAGCTCCCAAGATCTACGTGTTAGCATAATTGTTAATAGAGATATCAAAATACAATTGAAGGACACAACATTTATACTAGGATTCACAAAAATCTGTCAATTGTTTCGAAATTTCTTGCAATAAATGGGCACATGACACGTATTACCCAGGATAATACTCGGATCCCACTCTAAACTAACTCATTAATTTTCCTTTAAATTTTCAGATTCTCCTCTCAATGACTTTTTCGTCTTACGTTTCATTATGTTCATTTCAATGTGAACAAGCACCAACGTGTTCTGGCTACTGTAACTGCTTGCAGACGACGGAACTAAAGAGGCGTGGAAAGTGTGCCCCCCCACCCCTGTTTCTGCGTCGCGGCTTGGGGGGGCCGGCTGTTCACTCCCCACCAAACAGAAGTTTTTGAATTATTATAAGTACAGTTATTGAGTTATACGATGGACATAAGGTGATATAAAGATTTAAGAATACGTTGCCCTCTAGTGTACAGTTCAGTAAATCTTATTTAAAACAAAAATTAAAAATAAACGTCTTGATAAAAATAAGAATTTCTTCAATCCCTGGGTAGATATTTGAACCCAGGCCCTCCGAAATAAGAAGCAGGCGTGTTGTCACGCGACCACGAGTTTTGGTGTGATGCTGTCTATGAAAAAGTTTACTGTAGCATTAATTATGACGATAGGTCAAAGTTTATTGGAGCCAAGGCCTTTCGATGTTGCTTGTATCCAAGTTCCGTGCTGCTCTGTTCTAACCATCATGCCCTACTGGGGTCTAGTCAGGCTACAAATCAAGAGGCCATTGTTTTCCTAAACACTTTTTGTAAGGATTAAAAAACTCTCTGCTCTGCCTCCTGGCAAAGCTTCACACCTGCCAGATAAGACGAAGTCACCCATCGTCAATTACAAAACGCTTTGTCGGTTTCTCCCAGACTTAATAATTACGAATGGATTCCTTTCTGGTATCTTGAAGTCTGGCAATCAAAGACAAGCTGAAATTCATTTCACAGTTCTATTGATTTTTTTTAAGAATGCAATTTTGCACACTTCACTGGCAGTGATGTTTATTTATTGATAATAAAAAATCTATTGTCCTTCGGTTCTCGCTTCATCTTTCGGGGATGCAGCGCGTTGAATGCTGAAAGTTATCCGTTTCGGCAAACAATGCAGTTACCATCTTCAGGGTCATATTCAAAACTCGCCGACTACTGACTGACCAAAATAAGGCTGCCAAAAATTCCAATCTAACATAAACCACGAATAACTATAAAATATGCCAAAAAACACACTCACATCGATTTTCTGGGAAACAGTCAAAATACAATCTTCCCACTCGTAGTAAGGGCTTCAAGCGAATAATTCTTGCGGCTAACAACGCATTTTCGCCTGCTCTCTATTGTAACAACAACTCAATTCTATCAAAATTGAACTCTTGCTGTTTACAAAAGACTGATTAAATTCTCCAGACACAGTTACGTAGTCTCATTGCTTGTGTTTCTCATTAGGGAGGTCTCTATTCGAATCTCTTAACGGATGATGTCTATCTCAACCGCGGACTTCGTTGGTTTTCCTCCGTCCCTAAAATAAAACAAACTTTGTACATTGAAACCAGTCACGGCTGCATCGTTTTACAACCTCCCACCCACCATTTATAATCATCCTGTCATTCCCGTTTCAGAAACACAGCTGGGTCACTGCCACCTCGATCTAGATACAGCTCGTGTCCTCGATATCAAAATTGCTTCCTTCCTCCTGTCTGACTGCAGCCGAGTGCAACGCTCGTGGGGGAGGGGGCACGTAGTTAACCACAGCTTCAAATTCTGATGCATTTGAAACCACGCCAATGGCAGTCCCTAATAACGTTACTTTTAACAGAGAAGATACATCTCTATGTAATTTCAATGACAGTTTCCTGTTTTCCTCTAATAGCATGGTCATGACAACGGTTACACCGACACACAAATCCCAGAATCCCTCTACAGCAAATAATCACCATACCTTGACAACAGAATGAATATCAGTGCGCAAACTGTGTTACTGAGGCGAAATTCGACACATGTTTACATTTCATATGAAGTATTATTGCCCGTGAGCTTAGTTATAGGCCTGATCATTTCGTAACATATCGTTGAACATAGCACGAAAAATTATGATTCCTCGACCCAAAAGCAGTTTCCACATTTGTAACCTTCAAGCTGAAATAATCAGTTTTGTTCTTAATTCCTTATTTACCGAGCTATAAAAACTATGTTCACCGGGACTCGAACTCTGGACACTTTCAGAGTTTTTACCCCTTGATACTTCCAGTATGTCACATTTGGTGCAAATCTGTTCATCCATACACATAACCACGATGCGACTCGATGGTGGCCCATCCTTTACACTAAATCCTTTGTCGGCGAAGAGACGATTAATGATACTGTTAGTAAAAGTGAAATATAGAAGGTTAGGATTGTGTTTGTTATAACAGAGACAAACCGTTGATGGAGAACGGCCACTTTGAAGTTCGAGAAGTGGATGGATAACACCGGAATAATGGAAGTCGGAAGGAATTGACTCCGGATCGTGTTCAAGGCAGTGTTTGAACTTCAAGTTCTGCTTCTATCCTGAAATGACTTATAACTGGTTATCAGACGCTGAATTAAGATGGTCGTATTGATAATTCATCTATTAAAATCGCATGAATTATTTCTACACGCATAGCATATACAGAAAAAAAATAACAAAGAAATCCCAGCCCTGGTTTTAGGTTTGATCATAATCTGCAATGATCAGTAGACAATGTAATACTTCCAACTGACTATATGTTCAATTCTTTTCCACACGACTTTCGGGTCTGGGTGTCAAATTACGTGTTACGGACCAGATTTCAGGACTTTGAAACTTTGAGCTAAAGTTAATTAAGGTGACCTGACTTATGACACTGTTGCCCAAACACGATACTCGACCTAACATTGATTTACGGGTCTGCATCATTATAGTAAAACATCGCACTCTGTCCCCGAGGCCATGATGCCACGTAAAATAGGACAACCCCCATTTTAAATTCAATAACGACCACAATTTACCCCCCTCCCCTCCACTGGTTTGAAATAATGAGCTTCCCCTCACTCAAGTAAAATTTTCATGTTTCAATATTTGTTGGGATTTCAGTTCTCATGTCTGCAAGCATTAATCAATAAGGAAATTTACCGACGTTTCAGAGGTACTTGCTGCCTCCATAATCAGGTTAATGACTCATATTCAGTTCCTATCCTCGATACTTTGATTGAAAAATCAAGTTTCACATCCACACAATTGTAAAAACTGCATGAACCAGAGTGTTTCTTTAGAAGCTAACAGTAGCTCAGCTAGTAAAGAAACTCTTGCCTTTTATAGAATCATAAACTTCATTGCTGTTTTCACACAAGAGACAGCCACTGGACCCTATTTTTTTATTTAGTGTTCTGTCTGACGACAGGTCCATATGAACAGGATCCTTCCATCCTTTTCTCGGACTGGGACCTGTTCATATACGTTCTTGGCAGATGATCCAAAAGTGGTTTGCCATTGCCTTCTTCTGTGTGTGAGTGGAGTAATTGTTGGGATGCCACGGAGAAACCGGGGAAGCCCCCGGAGAAAAACTCCGTGTTGCCTAGACCACGGCCTTGCCCAACACAAGTTATAAATTCGGGCACCGCCGGAAATCGAACCCGAGACCCCAGGATTACAAGCCCAGCATTCTAACCGCTAGACCACCGTGGCGGATACTGGACCCTATCCTGAGATAAATAAATCCGTTCAGAACTCTCCCACATAAACTTCTTAAAGACCCGTCTACGTCTAGGTCTTCCGAGTGGCGTCTTACCTTCAGTCTTTCCAACCGAATTTTTAAAAAAAAATATATTAATGTTTAGATTTTAGACAGGAGATGAAAAGACAGAGGATTCTGAACTTAATGGTAGCAAGCACATACTTTCCATCTATGAAAGGCGGTAAGAAACAAGTAGAGGGTTACATCAAAATGGCTGACAGCTCAAGCACTAATCCCATTACTCATGCTCAGAGCGAACATTCATCATCCACACCATTAGCCTCGATGTAAAAGCAGTGCAATGTAACGGTACGAAACAGAAGTGGAAAGCAAAGTGAATAACGAAGACTGGTACGCTAATTATAACTGTAAGTAGGTTAATAATCAATTAGCGATGTGAATGGCTACAATGCTTGGTAACCGATGTTGTGTGGCTTTGATTCTTTATAAAAGCGCGTCTATTCGTTCCCATCTTAGGATATAGGCATGTAGCTTGGCACACAAAAGCAGGTGAAAATTACTAATTTGTGACTAGTTATGTTTCTCATTTTTGGTTCTAATTTAGTGGCTGAACATCTTGGGTCTATGTTGAACATAACTGCTTCTGTTCTGCAAAGCGTCTTACTAGGTAAGCCAATTACAATTAATTTTATTTCTGTTATACAGGCCTTGTATCTACCATCAAGAGACTTCTTACCTTTTAACGCTTTCAAAAGTCCTCACACATACAACTGCCTAGAGCAGTGGTATTCAGCCTTTTTTTGTTCGCGTACCCCCAGATATAATTTCTCCTCAACTTTGTACCCCCAAATTCGTTGATGTATAATTCAAGTTTTACATAGTATATAATCTACATTTAAAATAAATTAAATCAATTACATTACTGATTATTCAGTGTTTATCATATTTTTTTATAAATTTCACGTACCCCCGGGGGTACGCGTACCCCAGGTTGAATACCACTGGCCTAGAGCTTATAGCATCTCTTGAAATTTATAACCACATTCAGAAACAAACGTTTTTAAATAAACTTAGCATACCCTGTTCGGTAAAGTAGTACCCGGTGCTTAACTCTGATTCATGCACCAGCCACTTTAAGCCCGAGGAAGGAAATCCGATAATCACTGGACAGGAGACTAAGTGCGTCTGGAAATAATGCCTGGTGATCGGTCACCAGTGGTGTAGCGTGACGTAAGGAATCCTCCACACACGAATAATTTTTGTTTGTCAGAAAGTAAAAGTTTATAACTTACGGAAATTTATAACGATATTTCATAAAATCACGTGTTAGAAACAAAATAATCAGCTTTGGATCACACAGTAAAAGAGAATTCTAACGAAAGACAGGCCCAGATATGCAAGATAACCTCCGACGATTATTGACAAAACGTGATCAGAGAAAGTACGGTCCCGATGCAAGTCACAAAGTTTTATTCTTTTCTCTTTCAACTTCCAAGTCCTTCTACAGGAATTAAACTATGAAACGTGACTACCATTTTACAAGCGGAACAAACTATTTCACCAAACAAAGACTTTCTGTGGCTTTGCGGCAACGTCTTGAGAGCATCTCACAAATCGTGACTCTGGAATTGATGCAAGTATTAGGAGGCTTAGTTTCACACGCATATATCACTTGACTAATTTCTTAGAAAGTAACTGGAAAAATATTACATAAAATTACATAATTAATTTGGACTCAGTAAAAGTTTTAAACTTACATTATACTGAATACTCTCAGCCTACATGATAAACGAATTTAATAAATTTACTTCTCTCCTTAAGGAACAGGTAAAAATCACGTTTTTGTTCTGTGTTGTGACACAATGTATTCTCGTACGTCGTTATCAGCGTGTCAGAGGAACGTACTGCCTCCATGGTCAACCCGAAGACACTATCCCAGCTTAGGACCTATTCGTGTAAATTGTCCATTAACGTTGCACTATTTTAACCAAAACGGGCATGTAAACAAATATTAGTAAACTTTCCTAATATCAAATTTCATAAAAATCCGTTCAGCGATTCACAATTAATTAGCATGCTACACATGAACGAAGACACGTGGCGAAACTGACAAAACGTATTTTTCAACCTTTCTTAGCGAAAGAGCCAGAAACGTGAACATTGATCCAAGATACAAGCCGGAAAGAGCAGTATACTCCTTCTGGAACAGAATTAAAATATTCTGTATTGTGTAACTAAAATGTGAAAGTCCTTGCATCTAGCAAAAAGCTATCGTGCTGAGAACCCGATATCGCCTTTTGTGCTGTAATTTAGGACAGCCATATCGCCGGTATCCTGCAGAGTGGCGTTGCAGGCACTGCCATTGCTCCGCTCTGACAGTGATAGGTTGTCAAGATAACTGGGGTTATACAAACACTATAACAAGAAGTATCAACTTACGTCAACATCTGTGCTCTAACATCGTCCATCATTCCCAATTTACAGAATACCTGCAGGTGAGGACAGAGTACAAGTGTATTACACTCCGGTTTTGGACAGCCTTTTCTTAGCCAACTTTGACGCACTCTATACGAATGTTCTTAACATTAACGTGTAAAATTCATGGCTGTTTGGGCCTTGAACACAAGTATTAACTCATTGAGGCCTGGAGTTCGTCTGAATAATATTTCAAATGTCAATTATGGCCTCATGGCGTCATCAAAATCATCGCTGAAGATTGCTGTCTTCTGAGTAGTCTGGTAGATGTCCACCAACGCCACGCCCTGATGACGGAGGCAGCACGGACCTCTGAAACGTTGGTAAACATCGACCAGACTACACAGCGCAACAACCAACCCAGAAGACAGAAATCTTCATACTCATCGCCCTGATGACGGAGGCAGTATGACCTCTGAAACGTTGGTTAACATCGACCAGACTACACAGCGCAACAACCAACCCAGAAGACAGAAATCTTCATACTCATCGCCCTGATGATGGAGGCAGTATGACCTCTGAAACGTTGGTTAACATCGACCAGACTACACAGCGCAACAACCCAGAAGACAGAAATCTTCATACTCATCGCCCTGATGACGGAGGCAGTATGACCTCTGAAACGTTGGTTAACATCGACCAGACTACACAGCGCAGCAACCCAGAAGACAGGAATCTTCATACTCATCGCCCTGATGACGGAGGCAGTATGACCTCTGAAACGTTGGTTAACCTCGACCACACTACACAGCGCAAGAACCCACAAGACAGAAATCTTCATACTCATCGCCCTGATGATGGAGGCAGTATGACCTCTGAAACGTTGGTAAACATCGACCAGACTACACAGCGCAACAACCCAGAAGACAGAAATCTTCATACTCATCGCCCTGATGACGGAGGCAGTATGACCTCTGAAACGTTGGTTAACCTCGACCAGACTACACAGCGCAACAACCCAGAAGACAGAAATCTTCATACTCATCGCCCTGATGACGGAGGCAGTATGACCTCTGAAACGTTGGTTAACCTCGACCAGACTACACAGCGCAACAACCCATAAGACAGAAATCTTCATACTCATCGCCCTGATGACGGAGGCAGTATGACCTCTGAAACGTTGGTTAACCTCGACCAGACTACACAGCGCAACAACCCAGAAGACATAAATCTTCATACTCATCGCCCTGATGACGGAGGCAGTACGACCTCTGAAACGTTGGTAAACATCTACCAGACTGCACAGCGCAAGAACCCACAAGACAGAAATCTTCATACTCATCGCCCTGATGATGGAGGCAGTATGACCTCTGAAACGTTGGTAAACATCGACCAGACTACACAGCGCAACAACCCAGAAGACAGAAATCTTCATACTCATCGCCCTGATGATGGAGGCAGTATGACCTCTGAAACGTTGGTTGACATCGACCAGACTACACAGCGCAACAACCCAGAAGACAGAAATCTTCATACTCATCGCCCTGATGACGGAGGCAGTATGACCTCTGAAACGTTGGTAGACATCTACCAGACTACACGGCGCAAGAACCCAGATGACAGAAATATTCAGACTCACCGCTGAAAAAACCTCAAATCTTACAAAATCATCGCTGTTTGCTCTGAGAATCACAAGTAATCAATAAATATACTCTGTGAATAAAATACAGAGAAACTGGTGTTAAAGTAGGTGGTACATATAATAACCACTAGAGTTTAAAGTGTTACAGCAGCTGTGAAGGCACCTCACTCCCCTCTCGTCGCAAATGAATTCGTACGGACTCCGTTTGTTGGTTCGTTGTCACAGTGTGCCAGAAATTGTAAATATGTACCTTTGTTTACGCAATGTTCTGTCTTTGTCAATTTTTATATACGCTGTGTTAAGTGCAGCGCCTTCTGTTGGAAACAATTTCCATTGAAAAAAAGTTATTATATGTAGTGCCCCTAAAAATGGACAGATTCGTTACAAAAGACGTGATACTGAAAGTAAAATTAGCAAAATCCTAGTACGGACGGGACTAAGCCAAGTTCGTTCTTTAAATATTGTTGTTCCCTTGTCGTAAAATGTATTTCTGTGTTGTAATTCTACTGTGCCTCATAAAAATTAACATCAAACGCTTTTGAACCACTCGTCTAAGGCACTTCGTCAGAAAACATAAGGTCTCAGGTCAGAGTGGCATATTCTCATTAAAGAAAGCCTTGTTTATAGACTTTTGATAGGACCGGCATTTGATTAATTTAATTCTGGAATGACATGGGAGCCACTAAAAGCTGATACGAGTCACTCAGGATTCTTGCCCTTTCCTGTACCCGGGTAAGAAAAGCGATAAACCTTGTCACGTCAGAGTTGGTCTCAGACTCAAATTACATTTGTTCCGATATTAATCTTAGGATATGTACATGAACATTCATGAAATTTAAAAAGTAATAAAATATCTTTCAGTTACGAGGATGTTGTTCCTCTGGGCTGTGACTCCGTGCAGATTCGTAGGTAGATATCAATGATTCTGAGAAATAAAGTGACTCCATTTTTTCGTCTTTTAATTATACATGTTATATGATCTTCCCTACACAAGACCTCTCGTTTGTTTATTCATGAATAAGAACAGGTTTTTAGGACATTAAATTGAGCTACATAATGGTTTAAGACAGTCGCCATAAAACAAGGAAAGTCAGATAATACATCATCGTTAACTATTTCAATTCATCAAAATTTCATATTTTTATATTAATGATCCTGTATAAATTGAAACAAGTTGTATTTCTTTATTACTGTGGACGACGCGACATCAAACCATACACTTATTTCGGGGGGAGGGGGAGATTCTAGTTAAGTATTGATGAAAAGATGATATAGAACAGATGACATCGCAGTTCTATTTGTGCAACCTATCAAAATCCAGATAAAAGTGATCATAAAATATAAAAGCTCGATTACTGTTCGACTTGAAAGAGAGAGAAAAAATTAAGAAGTCGATAAAGTCCTTCTAAAACCTTCCTAATGGTAACAGCTCTTGTTAAAACAGAGCAATTTAAGAATCTGGCAAGTCATGCACAGTCATAAACAGCATCCTTTTGTAATGTGTGTATAAATAGACCTGCGTGTGAGTTCTTATATAAAAACACATGTAAAAGCTAATGGAATTTACGTAGACCTGTGGGCCTATACATTTATCAGATAATTTCTTATTAATTTACAATTCAAATGTGCATTGAAATGCTTGTTACGCGTAGCGTATCCTAAGTGAGGATACATCTTGTTGCATGATATAAAAACTAATTGGCAATAAGCCGGGGCTTATCAGAAAGTGAGCCATTATTAGGATCTATTGCAATATCCAGATGCGGACGCTTAAAATGGGTTCCTTTGTTTCAAAACAATGGAGCAGTGCACAGTCATGAACCAATCACTACCACCTGGAGAGGTATCAACGAACTATCGAAATTTCTAGATAATTAACAACTAGTACACCGATTCTAAACAGATATTCTTCAAACGATTAACATATTCAGTACACCTGCTCATCTAACATACAAAGAATAAACATCTGAGGGAAAATTTTCCACAAATTGGCCTGAAATTTGTTGTGGTACAATACGTAAGTTGGGAATGTGTTGAATGCGGTCTTCTTTGTTGTGATGCTGTGTGGTCTTGTAGGTGGTTATCGACGTATTAGAGAAATGTATGACAACCCTGAAGAAGGAGGCGTTACGTACCTCCGAAACGTTGTTAGCACATACAAGACCACACGGTGTCACAACCAGTATCTTCATCTTATATATTTTATAGCATGTGTTATATTTTCATATGGAATGTTTAGTACGTTGTATTAAAAAGTAAGTGGTATTTATTAAATGTTTTCACCTCTGACGTTTTTAATCTTACGTGCTGGGTCAAACATTCATGAATCAATCAATGTCTCTGTCTTAAAACTAAATTTACAGCAGCAACAGAAAAACGGAAGAAATAAATCAAATCTAAAACTTCTTGACAATGGTGAAGTCATTTGAATAAAAATTTGCTTGGATATTATCCATCGTCTAGTAAAATATAAAATATAAAACGTAAAACGACGTTTCGGAGATGGGACTCTATCTCCGTCTTCAGGTTCCTACACAGTTGGGCCCACTAGATAGAGCTAATCCCTATCTCCGGAGATAGAGTCCCATCTCCGAAACGTCGTTTTACGTTTTATATTTTACTAGACGATGGATAATATCCAAGGAAATTTTTATTCTGAAGAAATAAAATTGATTTTGGCAGTTTGTCGTGTGTATTGTTTACTTTTGACTTCTTACAGAAGATGCGTCTGGATGGAGGTTGTCATTTTAAGGTGTGTTCATTCACTACGGTCCAAAACAAAATGTCCTCATTGCATGCACAATACTATTAGTGTGCACTTCTAACACTGGAACGAACACAGTTTTGCTGATAAACGTCCTGGTAGAGCAGACGTGCGACCTTCATATTAGATGTTCTATGACATGTTTAAACAAGTGTTAGAAGCACTCGGCATAGGTCTGGTGTGTTCTATGTTTACGACGGATTGTCCTTTATGTGCCTTTACAGCGCTTATGCTATCAAAAAAGGTGTTAATAACAATGAATGTCACTACACAAAGAGCATTTGTGCTTTCTGAAGTGGCAGTGGCTTGTGCCTCCTACCGGCATTCTCGTTTAAGGCCTTGAAAATATTTGACGCAGAGTACGAAGAACATTAAACTTTTGTTAAGAAACATTTTGTATAACTCAAAATAAACACGAGAAACACAAATTTAACTTTCTGTTTTACGGAAATAACTATTGGATGACAGATTTGAGGCTGTCTTCGCAGTGTGAACTAACAGGTATCTAAATTTTGCTGCCCTCAAGAGTCTGCCGACGTTTCAGAGGTGCTCGCAACAACCCAGAACAGAGTTACTTTCATACTAGCCGCCGTGAAAACCTGAAATCTCACCAACTTCTTAACGTTTTAACAATTATAAACATGGCGACGGCGCGAAATGTATGAGTAGCAACGGTCTAAATTGAATTCGTAAGCGTTCTAGTATAAATTATGCAAGGAAATGAACCACTAATTTTCACATTTATTGATTTATAGTTATTGCTAAGCGCACGATAAAAATTCCTCCTTGAACTTCACTTTCTGAAATCGGAGGTAAAATATAAAATTTCTGGTCTCTTCAAAAATGTGTCCCTCACAGGACAAATAAAAATGTAAGTCTGGGATAGGCAATGCGGTATTTTCACTTCCCGAATTAGGTGTTCGAGTCTTTCAATCGATTTCTTTTATTATTATTTCCTATATGACTCAACTGCTTCTTATTAACTCCTAACCAGCAGTTAAGACAATCTTAAAAACAAAACTGTCAAGGAACACTAAAAGACTAATGAGAGACTGCCAACATACATACGTTTGCCCACGTAATTATCACCACTTATTCTAATCACACGGGGATTGTTAAGATATGAGGTTAAAGAGATATTTCCCCAGGGGTGCTGGCACAGAAGAAATTGTCCCGCTGTAAAACAGAGCAGTGGATCTTCACCTGCACATTCTACAATTCATTTTTCAACTCTTATAGTACGTGATATCTTGTCTTAAACAGTATTGGTTCCACCTTCATAACTCTCTTCACAGCTTTGTAGCTTAAATGCGTCATGTTTGTGTTGATTAAATATATATTTATTTTCACAGTCTATACACAAACGTTGTAATTAAATGATGTTGTTAAAATTATATAATATTAAAACATTATGTAGTATAAAATATTATATTTTGGCGTTTTATCGTAAATACGATTTTACATTAAAATGTACAATCGTAAAATGTAAAAGCGCCAAAATATAATATTTTATACTACATAATGTTTTAATATTATATAATTTTAACATCATTTAATTACAACGTTTGTGTATAGACTGTGAAAATAAATATATATCTCTTCACAGCATCACTCACAATCGACGCCAGTATCGATATAAGGATTGACGTCGATATTTGAATCTGTACGAATTCAGACCCTGCATCCTATTCTGAAACATATTCCACGAAGCATCAGATTGCATGTTAACACTTCGTTAGCCTAATATTCACATTCGATGCGCTCCTGAATCCTCGTGTGATGCTTTTATTGGGTTACGTTCTTTGGTTGAAAAAGGTTTACGTAACCGTTCTGTGAGTTTAAGTCTGTTTTATTTCTTAAAATATAATAACATGTTTTAACAATTAAACATTCAACTTCCGTTTGAATGAAAATGTTTTTACACCCGCCATAGCTATGGGTCAGAAAACAAGCTGAAAAACGAAAGGTTTTCGATAGCTACCTAAACTATCAAAAATTCACATTCTAATGCGAACTTTCCACATGTTAATGACACAAATTCATAAAACGGTTGAAACATAGTATCCATCTGCCATCTATGAGGCCGTTCTACAACTGCTCTGTTACTCCTAAGTTTACGGGCATTAGCGCTAGATGTCGCTAATATGCAACGTCACTGCTTTACAGCCACGTTGTGTGCGAGCATGCGTTCGTTATGAAATGTATTTTATTGTTCTGATTTTGTATTTCAAAAGCATTTTCTCTACAGTAAATTTTGCACGAATCTGAAATGAAACGACAAGCATTCACACAAAATAAACACTATAAGTTCACGGACTTAAAATGAATTTTTAAAATTACAAATACACGACAAGTATACGATCCTTTGTGGGAATGCGAGATAAATGTTAACGCAGATAGTTCAAAGATGGCGACGAAGTCGAAACAGAATTCATGGAAGACAATTTAGGATTATAAGGAAACAAGTGTCATAGGGTTTTTTCCCAAGAACTTCAATATTTATCATAATAGATATAGTACTGAAATTATGAAACATGATACGGTTTCCTTCTGCTCAGGAGATACCAAAAGCGGTCGGAAATTCCAGACGACAAATTACACGCGTGGATCTTAAATCCACTGTCTCTTTACTTCGCAACTGTGCGATGTTAAAAAGGGGCATTCTGGAGTCAAGAAAGTATTCTGATACATTAAATATGTAATTCTCACGGCGGTGAAGCTGTTACTGTTGGTCCCTTGGGTGACTCCACATGGACTTGTGGGTTGACACCAACGACCTGGGAAAATAAGCTGCCCCAAAAACACCGGCAGTCTGTCCACCTATGACTACTCCACTGGGCCCCGTGATATAGAACAAAAACCAAATACCGAGGCATGCAGAGTCAGAAATTATTTCATTTGTATCCAATTAAATATAATTAACACGGAAAAATAAAGTTTTAAAAGTTGTAGACTCGAATCTTAAATTACTCTACAACATCAACGATTTTTTTTAGAAAAAAATTGATAAAAGTTCGATTCGAGATTAATATAAAATGAGGATTACAATAAACAGATAAATCAAAATTAAATTATCCTGTCCAATTTTAGTGCACACACCCCGAGCCCCTCCCATAACCAGACAGGCCTATAATCAAAATCCATCGTTTAGACACAACATTCTCCATTATGCATTCATTTTATAATATTTCTGCAAGGAACATGTGCAATACTGGAAACGATTACTCCGCGTGTCCAGTCCAGACTGATTGTTTAATCAGCACATTTCGATAAGTGCTGGCCGCTCGTACGTCAATGCTATTTCATTTTCCACGCTCAAGTGGTTGCGCAGTAACGCTGTTCTACACGTGCAGAACAAAACTGGAAACAAACATTCCAGCTTCGAGTGAATATACAGATGCATTATTTGATATTTTGAATGATTAACTAGCCTAAGTGTTCATTTATTTCAGATATAAATACTTTTTATTTTTCAAACACAGCAGTATCTAATTTTATTACGTTTAATATTCATGACATCAACCCCTCTCAATAGTACCTGCACCTTGTCGTCGTCGTGGTGGGGCTCGAGTACCTCAGTGACCCCAAGAGCTACTGGTAAGGCCTCCCTAGGGGGAGGGGTCAGACTAAGACAGGTACCCTGGTCCTCCAGGTTGGGGTTTGGTCGCAAGGCTAACAACCTTGCACCGTAAAAAGGTAGATGTTTCGAGACCTCAACCTCGGACAGACGGATCTGTCAGAGGACCGAATGGAAGAGGAGAATTGAGGAGGCCATGGACCGAATACAGACCGGAGAGCCATAGAAGTAGAAGAAGATTCATGACATCAAAGAAGTTCCTTAAATAATATTATTCAACATGGGTTCTATATTTTAAGAAATGCACGAAACTTTCGTCTTTTCTTCTGAAGAAAATAAATATTCCATCGAGTTTCATTCAGACTTATAGGTTATATTTAATGGACACTAAGCCCTGCCAAAATGTATGCCTACTTTACCAGACAACTTTCGTCAAAATTTTATTCCTTCGAAGGTAGAATAAAAGGAGAGGAAGAAAGACACAGCGACATCACAACATTCAGCGTTTAATTTACGTACTTTCCTGAAGTACGCAGAACAGAAGTTTGTTTCCTGAACAAGCTGATAACTTCTTCCGCAGAAACGATGTGGCGACACAGACTAAACACAGTTTCAGATAGCGTTATAACAAGTAAGATAATTTTGTGATATAGATTTCCACATTGACGAAACCAGGTAAGTGGTACAAGCTCGAGGTACGTGTCCTTCTGCAACCTGTTGCTTATACAGCATATATTAAATAGCATCGACACTTGACACTACAAACAACAAAGCAAAGTTTCAGTTTGCAGCGAGAACTCGAAACTGAATCAAAATACGTCATCGTGTAAGAAGTCCGAAGCAAGGCTTTGGATTAATGACTCCCTACAAGCTCCTCGTTGTCACGATAATTAAATGTAGTCGCTCAACGAGTTGACCAACATCCGGTGGAAAAGGAAACCAACAAATCACTGCCATTTTTAATTACTAAGAGCTATTTCTTTATCAAGCAGATATAAAAAAACCACATTTAGCTAGGTCGGTGCTTACAAAGCATTTGAAATGAATTCGAAGTTTCGTCTGCGTTGAAAACCAGTTCCCTTCAGAGCGTCATTGATTCAGTTTTCGTAAAGTCATTATTGATGGACTTGTAAACAGAAGTGCTCTGAAGTGACGACCGAAAATGTCTTTCACCACAACAAATCACATTTTGTGAATCACAATAATAAAAGTGACATCAACGTAAAAACGTCGTAACTCGGAAACGGTGGCGAATATGAGAAAACTTTATTTATATTTCCTTCTCCACATGACCTCTCCAACATCTTCCTTATGTGTTGTATCAGAGCTTCGAATCGCCCTGTAATTTTTTAAGTGTTTCGTCAAATATTAAATTTATTTTACAGCACTTCTAGTGTATGAGTATCTTGAGTTCCTTTCAGGCCCAGACCCACACATATTTTGGGTGCAAAGCGTATTTGGACAACTTCTCTAAGCATTCACCTGACAGAAAAATTTTGCAACCGCTGAACCAGATTCAATTAAATTCTCTCAGGGTCGTCTTATTCTGCAAAATTCATTATTAATTAATACTGACTGCAGTAAAGCTATTTAGTCCTTGTCTAGACACCACCTTACTGTCCAAAGCCGCTATGGTTTGGACAACTCCATAATAGACGTGGAGTACTGTTATTATTTTATTATTAGTGTTCTGTCTGACGACAGGTCCATATGAACAGGAACCTTCCATCCTTTCCTTTTCTCGGACTGGGACCTGTTCATATACGTTCTTGGCAGATGATCCAGAAGTGGTTTGCCATTGCCTTCTTCTGTGTGTGAATGGAGTAATTGTTGGGATGCCACGGAGAAACCGGGGAAGCCCCCGGAGGAAAACTCCGTGTTGCCTAGACCACGGCCTTGCCCAACACAAGTTATAAATTCGGGCACCGCCGGGAATCGAACCCGAGACCCCAGGATTACAAGGCCAGCGTTCTAACCGCTAGACCAGCCAATAGTTACGGGATCTCTTTCTGGGGGGGGTGGGGGGGGTGGAGGCGAAGAGACTGGGGTGTGAAGATCAGTATTCATCTCCTAATGCTGATGTTATGAATGTGTGGAGCTATATCACCATGTATGTCTTCATGGCGTAGTGCTCAATTCGGTCTGTACAGTCTGTTTATATATCATCACAGCAGAGGCTCTACTTTTTCTCAGCAGTGAGTGTACAACGCCTACGGTCGCAGGCACCCTATCTGCTGACGTCATAACAAGTAAGCCAATATTTTCGTTAGGCACATTACTTACTACAGGGCATTCACCACTAACATGTCACACACTACACGCTGATTTCTGTGTGGAATTTATCGTGTCCGTGAGTCGTTTCTTTGTCACGTTACCTGCAAGTCGGATTAGCTGCTCGGAACAACGAACGAAATTAGGAAGCCGACCAAACGACTGCGAAATAAAAATGAAATTTGAGGTTCTCACGGCGGTTAATTGATTATCAATTCACATTTCAACTCAACGAGATAAGAACAACACAATGCAACAGAAGACTGTAGACTAGTACTTACTCATTCATGGCCTACTTAAGCGTAGGATTGTAGTCCAGTGTTTTACAACGCGGAAAAACAGGTGAATGCATATTAACGCCCGTCAATTCGTTGTAATGTCAACCAGAAAAAAACAAACAAATGTCTTAAGTCCTATCGCAGAACGTCAATTCTTTGAAACATCAGGGACACGTCAGCTTCAGAATGAGTGTTCGTAAACCAATACCCTTTTAGGTATTTCAGTTCATTTACAATCCCAACTACCGGAAAACGCTTACAGAATTCAACAAAACGATTCATTAAATAAAATTATAAACTACATGGACTATGGGCTCATTTTGCGTAGTATTTAAGCTACATTCCCGAATGTAAAATTATACACCAAACGTCGTAGAAAACTAAATTAAACCAGGAGAACTCAGCTAATTCCATGGAGCAGAGTTCTTCTTGGCAAACTAATGGCACGCTCAGAAATCCCGAGGTATGATCGCCCTGATGACGAAGGCAGTATGACCTCTGAAACGTCGGTAAACATCGACCAGACTACACAGCGCAACAACCCAGAAGACAGAAATCTTCATCGCCCTGATGACGGAGGCAGTATGACCTCTGAAACGTTGGCAAACATCGACCAGACTACACGGCGCAACAACCCAGAAGACAGAAATCTTCATACTCATCGCCCTGATGACGGAGGCAGTATGACCTCTGAAACGTAGGTAAACATCGACCAGACTACACAGCGCAACAACCCAGAAGACAGAAATCTTCATACTCATCGCCCTGATGACGGAGGCAGTATGACCTCTGAAACGTTGGTAAACATCGACCAGACTACACAGCGCAACAACCCAGAAGACAGAAATCTTCATACTCATCGCCCTGATGACGGAGGCAGTATGACCTCTGAAACGTTGGCAAACATCGACCAGACTACACAGCGCAACAACCCAGAAGACAGAAATCTTCATACTCACCGCCCTGATGACGGAGGCAGTATGACCTCTGAAACGTTGGCTAACATCGACCAGACTACACAGCGCAACAACCCAGAAGACAGAAATCTTCATACTTATCGCCCTGATGACGGAGGCAGTATGACCTCTGAAACGTGTGTAAACATCGACCAGACTACACAGCGCAACAACCCAGAAGACAGAAATCTTCATACTCATCGCCCTGATGACGGAGGCAGTATGACTTCTGAAACGTTCGTAAATATCGACCAGACTACACAGCGCAACATCCCAGAAGACAATCATTTTCATTACCGCCGCCATGAGAATCTGAGGTCTCACCTAATTCACTCTTTGCTCCTGATTCTCTACTATCCTCCCCTCTGTCCTGCTTCAAAGGGCTAAGCCCTGCGTCCGTCTCATTCAAAAGCCTTCGAAGGTCAGGCGATTGCTAAATTACATGAAGATTCTACTTCTTCACACAACAGTTCATCTTCAGAGAGGTTCTGATAGGCGCAATGTGTTCTACAATAATAAATATATAATATGTGTAACGTAATATAATTGTGCATTTTCGCTCTTTCATTACGTAATTGTATGTTTGTTTTATCGCCTTTAATTATGTTTCATTTTAATCAATTTTAAAATCGTAGATAAGCGACTTCAGAATTACTGCCCTTAAACTGAAAGGGCTTGAAAATTTGGTACGAAACCCTGCATTGCGGACCTCAACTGAAAAGTATTTCGGCAATACTGAATACGTATTGAAATTGTGAATTGAACTGACAATCTTCATGCAGTTTCTAAAACACCTGTTTACGAAGACATCATCCTACTTCCGATGTGATCATGTTCCTTATCTGACAACCATCTGAAGGCAAGCAGGAATGCAAATGTTACAAATAAGCAATGGGAGATTTCTGGGCTTTGTTCATCATTTGGTATTCAGAAAACAACATGACGTTTCGCTGACTGGATATTTCCGTCTTCATATGGAAAAGTAGGGAGTGAGGAAGTGACTCAGTTACCGACAATCGCTCTTTACAACGGATCCAAATCAGCAGCTATTTCCAATTTTCTTCACCTGAGGGTGGACACATCCACTTTTCGAAAATCGCGGTTTTCAGAATATCAGACGGTAGGCAAAATCCATAAATCAAGTAACAGCACATGTAATGTACCATCACGAGAATTCAAAATACAGAATCTGTTAACCTATTCTGAGAGTCTTTTGTGACGTCTGAAAAACGCCTCAACACCAGACATTTTTTTCTTTCTGTAAAAATAACATTAATCAGCCTCGCCAATACCGTAACCAGGACAAACAAAAAATACTGAAACTGCAGGCCTATTCGCCTACATGAAACAACGATTAACATAGTTAAATAAAACATTAGCATTTCACAGGTTAATAACAAAATTATAGTTGCTTAAATTGTTGGTAATGACCATCAAGCCCGCTGTAAAAATAAGAATGAGTGGTCTCGCTCACTCCAAGTGACGCAAAGAGTGACCTCGCATTATGAGCACGGCGGCTCACAGGGTGTTTAACAATAAATTGCAACAACGATGGTGACAATGAGGTAAGCTGTCTGGTGATAAAATCAGTCCGAACCAGACGTACATTTCTCCACCCGTTTTGTCCTCTAGCCTGTTTATAGCCTACAGTCGCTATTGGTAATCCATCCATAAACTACGACTTCTCATTGAGAAAACCCAACTCCATCATGAAAGCGACACTGCCGTCGAAGTGGTCTTCAGAGTTGTGACGTCACATGATCTTTTAGAGGGCTGCATACTATCGAAGTTTCGGAGGCACGTATTACCTCCATCTTCAGGGCAGCAGTTACAGTTTCGCAAATGCCCTTCGCTGGTCCCGTTTTGAACCACGTTAATCCGGTCCATATCCACCCACTCAAACTGATGTCAACTTTGATATTATCGAAACCTCAAAAATGCAGTCGTATCTAATTTATATTCAATACATCCCAGGTTCAAAACTCGGTCGAAGACCGGGTATCCTGGTTTTTCTCAGTCCCGAAAGCAAATGCTGTGATAGCAATCAGTATTTATGCATTTTGCCCACGGAGTGCAAAATGGGTTTCAGATGATCCTCAGAGCAAACAGAAATTATTTGATCTAACACGGCTGATAGCCCGAGAAGACTTCATTAAAGAAATTATTTTACTAAACAGCATTAACCAACTGATCCTCAAAATGTTAATGCGTTATGTTTTATGAAAAAAATGTTAAAAATGTTACTTAGATTAAAGCCGGGATAGCTCAGTCAGTATAGTGACTAGCTACGGGCTGGACGACTGGGGTTCGATCCCCGACGGGGGCAGAGGATTTTTCCTCTAGCCTCTGCGTCCAGACCGGCTCTGGGGCCCACCCAGCCTCCTCTACAATGGGTACCGGGGTCCATTCCCGGGGGTAAAGCCGGCCGGGGCGTGATGCTGACCACTCACCCCCATCTAGTGCCGAGGTCAAGGAAGAGAGGAGCTATACCTCCACTCACCCCAAACGCCTACATGGCGTGTAGAGGGACAAACTTTACTTTTTTACAATACTTAGACTAATTTCGTTTTCGAAGGTTAAAGTTCAAAAGGATTTTTCTTCTCTCTCTTACACAAGTGCGTGTGTGTTTTTAATTTTAGAGGCGTCGTTTAAACCTAAAACTTTATGAGACTCAGAGATGGGAGTAAACATGGATGTCGCCTATTATAAGACGCATTTTAACAAATCGCATGGAAGACGAATGAAAAGAATGTCCACAGCGAGAACATGATTTCCATAAAATGTCGGAACCTGAAACTGTCAGGCACGAACAGGATGAGAACTTTTTCTCGTCTTCAGGTTTCACTAATATTAAACCTCCTGTCAGAATTATGTAACTCACGAACAGCGCATGTCAATTATCCTATCGTTACGTTAATGAATATGCAGCAAGTTTTTTAACTGGCTCATTGGGTAACTATACTATAACAGATGTTGTGGTTGTTTAGAGTCGCTGAAGCTGGTGACAGTTCGAACCATGAAATGAATGAACAAATTAATAAATGGGAGTATTCAAACTTCCCCTCCCCAAATGTATTTACCAGTCTTTTTCGAATACATTATACGTAAAATCCGCTTGAACCTATCTGGAAACGAACCAAGGACAAACGCGTGGAAAGGCATTAGAGGTCTGTAGTTAGCAACAACTGAGGCACCTCTGGTGTGTGTCAGTACTTTAACGGGACATTTTCAAAGGAAGGTTGATGTATTGCGTACGTCAACGACTAATGCCAGTTTTACGTGTGTACGGTGTGTCGAAGAAAATGTATATCTGAACGACTAATGGGAAAATTTTATCGCACATGGAACGTACAGTATCTTCTGAGGGGAAGAGACCGCTGGAGAGACCTAGACGTAGATGGGAGGATAATCTCAGGCGGGATCTACGGGAGATAGGTGTTGGAGGAGACTGGGTTTTGTCGGCCCAGGACAGGGTCCGGTGGAGGGCTTTGGTTAATTCGGTGATGAACCTTCGGGTTCCGTAAGCCGTTTGGTTGGTTGGGTCCACTACTTGGGAAGCCTGAGGGGAAGAGACCGCTGGGGAGACCTAGACGTAGATGGGAGGATAATTTCAGGCGGGATCTATGGGAGATAGGAGTTGAAGGAGACTGGATTTTGTTGGCCCATGACAGGGTCCGGTGGAGGGCTTTGGTTAATTCGGTGATGAACCTTCGGGTTCAGGAAGCCATCTGGTTGGTTGGGTCCTCTATTTGGGAAGCCTGAGGGGAAGATACCTCTGGGGAGACCTAGACGTAGATGGGAGGATAATCTATGGGAGATAGGAGTTGAAGGAGACTGGATTTTGTTGGCCCAGGACAGGGTCCGGTGGAGGGCTTTGGTTAATTCGGTGATGAACCTTCGGGTTCCGTAAGCCGTTTGGTTGGTTGGGTCCACTACTTGGGAAGCCTGAGGGGAAGAGACCGCTGGGAAGACCTAGACGTAGATGGGAGGATAATCTCAGGCGGGATCTATGGGAGATAGGAGTTGAAGGAAACTGGATTTTATTGGCCCAGGGCAGGGTCTGATGGAGGGTTTTGGTTAATTCGGTTATGAACCTTCGGGTTCGGTAAGCCATGTAGTTAGTTAATTAGTCCGTACCGCAAAGAAAACAACACACCACCGTTACGAAGATCAAATGGTTAACGCTGTTCAAGGAAATATCTTTTTAAAGTAACAACCATACAAAACCTCTCTTTTTTCCCAAAATGAAGAGCTACTGATTGTTGAAGCAGGTGGAACATATAGTTACCACTGGACTTAGGAATGCCTAGACACGGGTGGAACAATATTGATTCAATTTACTGGCAGAGACAGGGTTTTTGATCTACTATCACCGTTCAAATCGGCTTTAAATACAGCTAACTTCCTATCCGATTGATATCACGAAAACGATCATCTCCAGTTTCGAGTTCCATGGAACACTGGTCCAAGGAACGCTCATGGCCTCATGAGTTCTTGTTAACAACAACGTGGGCTGGATGTCTGATCACTCTTCTGACGTCAAAGCCTCTTCGTGTTGTATTCCACTACACTCTTCTGCCGAACAGAGCTACAGCTCGCTGATGGTAAAAGTCAAACTTCTCAGGCAGCTTCAGATTTAAATTAACTACACGCGACGGTGCGTGTAGCTGTCTCATTTTCCCGTGTCAAGGTTTATTAGGAGAATCCGTAAATTAGTTCTACAGTTTATAGTTTGACGTGTTGTATGGAACTTCGGTCGCTCGGCCAAACGTTCAATACCTTCAATTTTTTTACGATACACATTCAACTCTTTTGTGTTGGTCTTCCAGCGCCGTGCATTAACCTAATAAGAGTCGATCGCTTCCTGGTTTGAATTATACGGTATGAATTGTCAAGCTCTTACAGAGCTGGGACCAAATTCACCTTTTAATCCGACTCGCGGGTAGCAAGAATATAAATGAGGGCAATTTGTTGAGACGCCACGGCAGTTTATTAAAAACGCCCCTGTGAAAAAGAGGCCTACTGCTACAAACAGGTCCAGATGTTTCTCAATACTATTCTTTAAGAGAACCAGTTATTAGTTAGATATATAGCACCGCTTTATGTTGAGCAATGTTTCACTTCACTACCAGGTTTTAATCTTCGGTTGCGATTCTCAAGCAACCCTCCACGTGTTCGGTAGAAAAACGCGTTTTAAATCTTGACCTGACTTTGATAAATAGGCTCACAGGTGTTTTACAACGATACAAACAGAAAAATAATGACGACATTAACAACGCACAAAGGGGCCGAGTTCCGGTGTGTGAAAACGCTCAATGTTGCAGATATTTTGTAGAGAGAGAGAGAGTGTACGTGTTCAAAATTTCCCTCTGTCCAGTTTCTTCGTGGTATGAGTCTGTAGCATAGAATTGCTCCCATAAGAGAAAAATGTCTGAACCTGATAAAGAAGACGTTAACAGGATCATGTAGGAAATCACATACGAGAACTTCAAAATTTGTATTCTTCATCAGATATCAATGACGACATAATACGATTAGCGAGAGATTATATACAATTTCAGTCGGAAAACCTGAAGGCAAAAAAAAACCACTTCGGAGACCTAGACAAAACTGTGAGGAGAATTTTAAAATGGATCTTGGAGAAATATTATGTGAATGTCGTGTTGAATATTTGCATAGTTGTTTATTTCCTGACTAGATACTGATAAAGGTCGTTAAATATATTAAAAATAAATAATATTCATGACTAAGGGATGAGAAGTTTCTAAATTGAAAGACTCGGAAAACTTTTCTTTCAACTCCTCCAATTCCGTGTCTTCCGGTCACTTGCCAGAGTCTGACTGAGGGTGGAGGCCTTTGGTCCGTTGTAAAACTAATTTATTTAATATTTGGCTCATTCTAAACAGGTAAATCAAGTATAATTCCTACCAAATTCCATATTTTCATTCGACGCTACACTAAATAATTTATTCTCTTGTGCTCTGCTGTTGATCTGCTAAGAAGTTAGAGATACCAAAGACACTTCTCAGTCACAACGAAATTAACCATCGATCTCAGAGACACGTTAATTATGTGTTTTTGTGGTAATGTTTTGTAGTAACTACCAATTTGCTTCAGTGAATTATACACGTAAGTAGGCGCACGGATGCTGTGTCTAAATTTATGCCAGTGTTATTTGTTTTGAAACGAGGAACTGGGAAGGAGCAACAAATATTTTCATAGGTGAACCTTCGTCCCACTCCGTTGTGACACCTGTGAGTGTGATATGGAGAGGAACACACATTATCTTAAATAAACAATAATAATATCACATTATTTATAACACGAGCGTTATTCATTTCTGTAAGATTACTTCAGTAATAGAAACAGGTATCGAATATGAACTCTTATCGCGTTTTCTTACCACGAATAAACTCGTCGAAAGTTGTCTTCTGGGTTGTGACGTCGTATGGACTCGATGTGTACCGTCGTTTCGGAGAAATATTTTTCCTCCATCTTCACGGCAGTGAAAATTTCAAATCTGTATCAAAAGTTCTGAATGTGTCGCTATGCGTTATTTTCACTCACACTGCTTAACTTTTAATGAAATTATCAATGAATTTCAAGATGAGGCTAAAGTTTCCGACTGTTATAACCTACATTCTCATCCTAACCTCCCTGTCTTTGTAAGAAAACCAGCCTTAAATGAAATACTTTAAGCGTCATCTCATCATTTAGCCTTATAAAAACACCCAAGATTTCTGAACACGGTTGATTCATTACGTCACTATTAAAACATACACTGGACAATTTTCTACGGTTTACTTGATACACGAGACTTGAGTTTACTCCCGTTGTCATTACCGACTTTATTTACGAAATACTGACAGTTATGAACTCGATTACGTCTGTAAGTTCACTGGCGACGGTTAGAATCAAACCCAGAACCTTTGAAATTAGGCTAGTACGCCAACTACTTTATCACCTGATAACAGACGGTTTCTCCGTGGCATCCCAACAATTACTCCATTCACACACAGAAGAAGGCAATGGCAAACCACTTCTGGATCATCTGCCAAGAACGTATATGAACAGGTCCCAGTCCGAGAAAAGGATGGAAGGATCCTGTTCATATGGACCTGTCCTCAGACAGAACACTAAATAATAATAAGATGAGGTGGTCTGGCGGTTAGAACGCTGGCCTTGTAATCCTGGGGGTCTCGGGTTCGATTCCCGGCGGTGCCCGAATTTATAACTTGTGTTGGGCAAGGCCATGGTCTAGGCAACACGGAGTTTTACTCCGGGGGCTTCCCCGGTTTCTCCGTGGCATCCCAACAATTACTCCATTCACACACAGAAGAAGGCAATGGCAAACCACTTCTGGATCATCTGCCAAGAACGTATATGAACAGGTCCCAGTCCGAGAAAAGGATGGAAGGATCCTGTTCATATGGACCTGTCGTCAGACAGAACACTAAATAAATAATAAATAATAAATAGATCATATACATAAACAGCTGAACCGATGCCGTGTCTGAATTTACATTAGCCAACATCTGGCATTTGTACGCTAAGATAAGGCATCCTTGCCATCCACATGAATTCGGCAGTAATTTCCAAATGTTCTCCCGATGCAATAATCAGAATATTTATTTCGCTGTATATAGAGGCGTTGTTCAAGGCCTCCTAATTTATCGTATGCAGTCCCGCACAACAGTTATCACTCGTACTTGGAATCTTCTTCATCTCTTGCCTTCTTTTTGCTCCATATTACACCTTTTTCCATGTTTCCATTTCTGGGCGTGACTGTTCTCCATTAAAATAATTTCTACATGCACACAATCAAACCAGAAATTGGCTCTTAGTCCGTTAATGCACAACATAATTCATCATCCCATTAGAAGTAAGTATATTTTTTATTGTTATTATAGTGCGTACAATTCAACAATTCTGTCAAGCACACAACGGATAAAGTCGTTAACGAATTTATCAGTTGGCTACAGGAAAACGGAAGTTGTGGTTTTAAACTCAATCTGCAGAACAGAACCCAATAACACCAAAAGCTCCCTTCTTTATATTCAGCGATTTGGATTTCACTTAACGACTTAAGCCATTGTTTCAGTCGGAATGTTTCCTTCACGAGGCGAACCGTGTCTAAACAATTCTTCCGACAATGTGCTAGATAAATATTTTCTATCGTACTAGAGAAACAAATCGACAATCCGGGATGACACGTACGGGCATACAGGATGCATAGAGAAGATAAGAAATGCGTACAAAATTTTGGGTTGAAAGCCTGAAAGGTACAAACCACTCGGAAGACATAGGGAAATGGGGTTGGACGATATGAACTGGTTTCATCGGGCTCAGGGTAGACACCGTTGGCCTTCGAGTTCCATAAAAAGCGAGTAATGTCTCAGCTGCTGCCGATATTTTTACTAATATCTCCCACGCCACTCTCGAACCAACAAATTCGACGACGTGCGAAATACAGAACCGACAAAGCAAACTTTCTCTCCTACCTTTTGCGTTGTCCTCACGGGCTGCAGGAGCGCGTCACAGCTGACGTCTTCGTCTCCACTCAAAGTGCTGCACGTGCTGCAATCAGACGCCTTCCTCTCCGGAGTCCTGAGAGCGTATTCCGTATCCACAACACTCACACTTCCACTCACAGAACTAGCGGCACTCGTGCATTCCGAGCAAGACACATCTTTCAGCTGGTCCAGTTCTTCAAGTGTCACCGACGTAAAGCACGGAACATCGTCTGAATAATCGCTCACTACAACTGAGGGAGTCCTCCAATATCGGTACTGTGGATTCGAATTCGATTCGTCGTCATCCGTTTGGAAACTTTGTGCAGATTGGCGTCTGAGTTCGACGAGATATTCGTCGTCATCAGGGTTCTCACCGCCTTCAGTTGTGCTACTCTTTCTACTGCTAACTTCATCTTCAACAACTCCACTTTCACAGCTTATCATACTCGTCAGCTTCCTAAATTGTCTCGGTCTGTATCTACAGGGGTATCCATAATTAGCAAAAGATGGAACCCGATTTCTGTAATCGTCCAGATCAGAACCAATTGTCTTTGTTTCCACAGAACTTCTATCCCAGCAGAAGTCTCCGGCGCTGGCGAGAAATCTCTCCCTCTCTGCGTCACTATCAGAGACATCATCAAACACTGCTTCCTTTGTATGATTCCGCATTTCCTCAAACCAAGAGTCACCATTATTTGTACTGTCGACACTGCTTTGTCTACTGACAGAATCTTTCCGAGGTTCGTACCTCCACATATATTTCAAGCTATCAAAATCAAATACGATACCCGATTCTTTGTTCACGTTGGGATCAAACACCATAGCTTTATCACAAGGTGAGTCTTCGGCACTGGCAAAATCTAAAATTTTTCTATCAATATTCTTTTCTCTTCGTTGAATCCTAGGGTCCTTCATTCGCATCCTTTCGTCATCACTCGGCAACAGACATACTGCAGAATCTGAGCTGATGCATCTTCCATACTCATGTCTGTTCACCTGACCTTGAAAGTCACTATCGTGGTCATTACTTGCAGGTGGCCATGTCCATCTGGCGTTTGACTTTTCCACCAAACTTTTGACAATATCATCTTCGCTGCTGCAAGGAGTCAGGCTGCTCTCGGGTGGCGACACAACAGAGCAGCCCTCGTCTGACGCCGGACTCGCAGATCGCTTTGAAGAGCTTGGCAACATCAATTTATGGCGACCTTCGTCTCCTGAGGCAGATATTGTAGTGCCACCTACGTGGCTAATGTTCCGTGTGACGTCGACTGATGGCTTGATAAACATTGAGGTCAGTGAATCGTTAGTTTGTTCCAACTCTTTGTTGTTTCCTGGACACACCTGTTGCAACTGATTAGATTCTTCTCCAACATCATTGTTCCGTTGTTGTGACTGAGCGATGTACACTGAGTCTTCCTTTATTTCTTCTTGGGGATGGGTGTTCGTGTGAACAATGGATCTGTCACACGCGTTCATTTGTTTTAGATGTTCCGCTGAATCTACAGAACTGTCTCCTGTTTCGTCCAGATTCTTGGTCACACGGCAGTCGCTACAGTGCAAATTAATCCTTGGATGTTCACTACGACACTTAACATCCACTTCTTTGTTCAATTTTGTAATATTTATAAATTCGTTTATTTTCAGTTGTCCTGTGGAATTATTTACGGGTTCGTTGGGGTATTGTTGTAGACGTTTTGTCAAATGTTCAGTAGACCCTTCGTGACCGTCACTTTGTTGTGTCGAATCGATGACGTATTCGCGGTATTGCAGATGTTCCGAAACGCCTAAACCTCCACTAAGGTCACTGCACCCTGAAGTTCCTTGTCCTTTCGGCCCCCTTTCGACATGTTCCGATGAATGTTTTTGCTGCAGTTCCACGGTTTTCCGTTTCGCGGAACTGCTAGAAAGTTCCCGACGCTGACGAGAACAATGGTTTTCTGTATTTCCCTGCTTTTCCTTTGGTCTGATCTGAATGCCCGCTTGTTTCTCTGCCAGAGCGCGTTCCTTGTGTTCAGCAATCAAGACCGTGTACTTGTGAATCAGTTTCTCTACACAAGGGAAACGCAGCACCGCTGACGTCTGTTCTGTTCTATCGACAACTTCCGGTTTGGCCCCTGCTGAATAGCTCAGACCTCCCGCCGCTATTGCCCCGGTCTTTCGCTGCCTTGCCTTATTAATCTCCTTCATGCTACATTTTTCATATCTGGACAATGTTTCTCCGACTTCCGCATCGGACTGGTGTGCCGTGCCCCTTCCAGACGTTGAAGGGTGTCTGGAGGAGCGGAAAGAGGCGTCACCCTTATAGCCAACAACTACCCCACCATCTGTTTCGACACCATTTGTCTGTAACTCGGGTCCCGTCATGCCACTGGCAACTCGTGGAGATAACGATACCAGCGACTTGTGGTGGCCAGTTCTTGAATTATACAATCTATTACTAACAATGTAGTTCTTATGATCACCACCAGGAACGGCAGTGACCGGCTGTTTCACGGAGAGCGAATCTGCGCTGCATAAATTTAAATTATAATCGTTACGTACATCGTTGGTCGTTGTACCTGTAGTTTCAATATTTCGCTTCGTACTATATGCAGAACAAAAACTGTCTCTCAATTCAGGATGTTTACTGACCATTGCGGGAATATTTCCCGATTTTATAGAAGGATTAACATTAAGTTTTTCAGAAGAATTTGATCGTATCAGATGATTCATGTATCGTCTATAGGAGCCCCTCGTGGGAAAGGTTGGCGGTAGAGACACAGCAGGCGCCATTTTAGAGCATATATTTCCTCCATTTTGTCCTTGTTTCTGCCCCTCTCGTTCTGTTGCCGAAATGAAAGCCGTAGCTGACCATGGAACTTGTTCTCCCTCCTCCAGGCGACTACTCCAAAAACCGGCAACACTGCAAAACAAAAATGCAACTACTTCAAAAGTTGTCAAATTACAGCCTTAATTTTATTTTTAATTTTCACTTCTACATGCATCTATATTTTCCAAGAGGTTCCAACCCTTGATCTTTCCCGAGGTGTTTATGAATTTCACGCTTACTAATTCATGCATAATGCCCGAAAGTCATCGGAAGACACAGACCGCATTTCGCAAAACTGTAAAAATCCGCGGTTGGCGATACTTCGTTTTGTACTGTGCGGCAGGATCGAGGAATCAAAGTAAAGCTGTTTCCTGACCTACAGTAACTAGCACAAATGAAGCGTAAGTTATTACCGATATGAGGACAATACCTTAATATAAATGTGACAAGAGTTACTTGTTGCCACGTAGATATGTTTATCATAACAGTTCACATGGCACAGGGACGTGCGATTTGTTGCGAATGATAAAACAAGACACTTTTGTTTCGAAATACTGCCACTGTCTCTAGAGGTTCTATTAGGGGGCCTCGGGGTGATAATCACTGGCCTAGGCGATCAGAGTTGTCTCTTTAGTTAACATTTAGATAAAACTTTGTAAGCATTTCTTATCGCTCTCCTGCGTGCTACATGCCCGCTCATATAATCCTCATGTATTTCGCCATCGTAATAACATAAAACGAAATATGTCCGTGTTGAAGTTGATCATTAAACAATTTTGTTCAGTCGACTCTACCTTCTCCCTCCGATCCAGACAACCTACTCAACGAACTTTTCTCACATAACCTCAATTTATGTCATTGCTTTATTTGCAGAATTTATAAAAATCTGTCGATAAATTGAAAAAGTACATTTATAAAACTCGGAATGATAGCTGATGTTCCAACTGAATCGCTTGTGTGTTCAGGCGATGTTATAGTCGGAGCAGTAGTTTTTGGCCGGTGGAAATTTTCAAGGGGAAGGCTAGGAGCGAGTCACTTGTGCTGACTGCACCGAGGAGCCCAAACAAAAGAAATACACTGACCGTGCCACCTCAGGTACACAGAGTAGGCCCGTCCGCCAGCTTCTCCACCGACCAAAAACTACTGCGCAGACTACAACGCATTTAATGGTCAGTGATAGAAAGAGCAGAAACCCAGGAGGGTCGTCATGTCCTCTCGTTACTTGAGTAATGACACAAGAAGGATGAAGCTTATCTGAAATTGCGTATCGTTCATGTCGAGTGGGGTAATGACATTGGAAATATAACACGTTTCATATGCAAAACATTTATAGTTTGGCACCAAAGAAGCGATGGAAAGACCGATTCTCTCTAGACATGCAGCTGTGGCTCTGTGATGTTGCCAAATCCCTTACGCTTACACCTGTCCAACATTATACATTAACAGTACTTATTTAAGTTGGCAACGCAGTGCACTGGCCCACCAGTGACCGTATATAGAATCTTAAAATGTCAGCAATTAGCCTTTCTTTAGGCACGTACTTCATGAAACATGAAATGTAAGACGCAGATTATGCATCCAAGTCATTCCTATCACAAAATCAAATTCATCTTCTACGATGATGCATAAAATGGGTCTCTGGCGAACAAGCCTTTACTGTGTAGAAGTTACATCAGGTGTGGAGAAATTCTGGTGCCCAATTTAAGATAATTTCGTTTAATCCTTTACCTTCCCCAACGTATTAAACATTATAAACGGCGTTTAAAATTAAGTAAGAGAAGAACTTCATAAGAAAAAAACAGAGAACGTAGATTATCTGGCGTTATGGTATTAACAAATAGATAATTTACAATTAGCGGTAAGCTACTGCATATACACGAGAAAGTTACTGATTTACTAATTACTATCTGCTCTTCAACAGGTGGCAATACGTTTAAATAAAAGCTATTACTGTATACAATATCTGAATTAAGTATTCTCTCTTCAACCATAACATTGCTAATTTAAATATTTCATTATTTAAATATTTTTTTCTTTCATTGCGTAAAATCATGTAGGACACTAGTACGGTTAAAATTAATGACCACTTTAATCGGTGTATGGGTTGTTCACATTAAAACTACTAGTTGTGCACTTTTCTGCTCAAAACACGTAAGGCAACAATATGATTGCAAAAAATTAATCTATTAAATATGTTTCACTGGCGGTAATTAATCATCATTGAGAATGCTATGAGATGGATCACATTTTTTAAAAAGTATCAAATTAGTTTGGCGGTATGCACAGCGATCACCTGCACCTCCCGTGGTGGTAGGGGGGCCGCGAAACCATGTCAAGGTTCGACGAGTCTCAGGCATGTGCTTGCCCGGCGAACCCCGCCCACCAGTTCCGGCTGAATTAATTGAAAAAAGTCCGATGGTTGTTACCGACTGAGCGCCTAGTAGAAGCTGCTGCCATCATTTTGTAGTAGTTCCAGTACCGCTGCGGGTAGATGGCAGCATAATATACGCTTGCTTTGTCTAATATTTTTTCCAGCGAATGGAAACAAAGCCGTCAACATCTTATAACGTTTCTGACCACGACCAATATTGTATGCTTCCTTTCTTTACAAAATAATTAAATTTAATTTAATTAGGTCAGAATATATAGTCTATAACTTTGTAATAATACCAAATGTAACGAAATATGTTAATTACCAATTGACCAAATTAGATTGGAAATTAATATTAATGAATTTATCATCAAGCATGTTAACGTTATTATAAATTTCAATTGCAAATACCGAACAGCGAACACATTTACTATGTGAAAAAAAAATACATAAAAATTCTGAAGATTCAAAAGTTCTTTATGTGTACTCTAATATGAAGGTTCTACAGGTAAAAACCGATATAAACTTTCCTTATAAATAACACCTCAAAACAATGCAGTTCCTCTTATAAGTTATGTAATTTTAAGCTAACCATGACATACTTTTAATTGCATGAATTATGATTTTTAAAAAATCTGAGGTAACATAAAGTGGCAAACTTTCTCCCTATACTTTCAAGTCCGTTGGAGTCAATGGTGACAGGAATTACAAATCACAGATTCACAGGCATATTCAAGCTTCGTTCTAACTAGGCTGCTTCCTATGAACTGCGTAAAAAACTATAAAATTATAAATGGCACAGTTAAAAGTTAGCACATTAGCTTTCCTGGACAAAGAAAAATTTTGTTCTATCAGCATTAAGTTTTTAAATTATTTATTACACCAATTTTACGCACAGTTAAATGTAACAGCAAAATCAATCAGTTATTAATATAGGTGATACGGCGAAAATATAAAAATGTAACAATTTTTAATTTTACTAAATAATAATATATTCAATTATATATAATCAGTCTTTTAAATGCAATAATACAATCAGCATAATTTTCATGTCACCCAAATTCAAAATTTTATTTTTACTCAAACCGCTTAATAAGTATCGTACTTGTTCAAATACGTCCCGTCGGAGGGGCCCTGGGGCCCGCTTGTGCCCCGAAATTATATTATTAGAGCCTCTCTATTTGGATGTACACATCAGCCTCTCAGGGCGATAGAGTGCTCTGATGATGGAAGCATCAAAAACCTCTGAAACTCAGTACACGGATGCAACAACCCAGGATAAAATAATCTTCACTGAGCAGATCACTTTTTTTCCAAACAACACACGATCTGCGGGATTTCAAACCGCAGCCAGCACAGACAGCTTTACGCGTCATACATGGCGTATTAGAAACCAACTTGATTTGTTCCAGTGCATTCAGGCTGCCATGTGGCCCTAATATCATCCTGAACGGAGATCGCGAATGTAGAAGAAACAAGTCTTTCCTTCCTCCCTCATCCGACACAGCATTGCATCTGCAGCACAATGCACAGTTAACGTACAGAGAAAGCGCTTTACCTGGAACTATTAAACATAAGTTCCTTGACCAGTTACGGAGTTTGACGTCATAACGACCCGAGCAGAGAAAGAGACTGACGTTAGTGACAACATTCCAAGCTCCAGGGCTGCCAACGCTCCTGAAACTGACACCAATCTCTCTTTGGTGACCAGATGAGACGGATTTCAGGTCAATTACCACTGCTCGAGGTTCTCGTAAAACATTATTTAATCAAATAACAATGCCTGCAGGTAATCAGAGACAGCCGAACTCCGGTCAGTTTTTTTAACGTAAATACGTCTATATTTTAGGGTCAGTGTCATTCGGCAAAAATGTAACGAAAAAGGGAAACGAAAAAGTGTAACTTCATTGTTATGTTACCTTGGAAACGTCATCTGTTTATCAACAAATAAACAACAATGGTTACCTACATAGTTACATTACATTACCTTACATTACCTTACCTTACCTTACCTTACATTACATTACATTACTTTACATTACATTCAGCTACCACAGACCCATCTTAAGCGTAACTAATTCAAGTTAAATAAGCAATGTCTTAATCAAACTTATCTCAATTTTAAAGCATGTATAAAGGTAATATTTAGAATAAAGCCAATATGTAAACTTCCTTTCCGTATAGACGTGTTTACGTCAAATTCTCCGGAACCGTGGTTCGACTGACAACTTTTTCCCCGAAGAAACTTTCCCAATTTCATAGTTTATACAACACATATTTGTATTTGCCATTTATATTAACAAGGTAATTTGATTCTACAAAGAATTTGTGTCCTGAAAGAGAAGTAACAGAAACACAGAACAAATACGAAAAGGGAAATTTCGTGATATTTACTGTTTTTACAGTGTTATTTGTGTGACCAAATCAAAAAGGGACATATAGGAGCTGCGAGCAGCATGCATGGAAAGTTTTAGTCGGAATACTTGAAAGAAAGAGATCACTCGAGACACATCGGTGAAAGTCGAAATGGCTTCGGATGAGGACCAGTGGCAGATTCTTTTACACGGTAATACAAAACCTTCGGGATCCTTAAAAGGCTTCTCAAAAATGATTTAGTGCATAATTAATGTTCAGTTGGCCTACAGCTGAAGTACGAATGTTAGATAAAATGTGTTCTATTTTGAGTTACTATCAGTGAAATTTATCGGAAAGTAGGATTTGAGGTTTTCACGAAAGTGAGTAACCAGATGGCTGTCTTCTGGTTTGTAGCGCATTGTAATCTGGTAGAAGCCTACTCATCGCCCTGATGATGGAAGCAGCGATCGTGGCCTGATTTAAAGATTTTCTCAGGATTGTGAATGTAACACGCTTGGGACAATTGAGCTACGCAGACAACATATACAACCTTTATCACTGATGGAAGAATAATAGGCTTCTTAATTTAAAGTTAACAAAGAAATAGGATGTGAGTGTGTGTGGACCGGAATCAGCTACCTCAGAATATGGTCGAGTGACCGGCTGTTACGAACACAGTGTCAACTTTCGAGTTCCATACAATTCCGGTAATACCTTGAGCACGTGATCAACTCTCAGCTTCTCAAGAAGGCTAATTATTCCCCTCGAAGTCTTCTGAAAACCACAGAAGAGTCGGTCGGAGTTGCAGCAATGCATCTCACTGGCATATCGTATAATGTTTGTACCAAATGCCATAAAAATCCGTCAGTTACTACAAAAGTTATTAGCGGAAAACAAACCCGTGGACATAACATAGCCCGAGTTTCTTTGTTCAGTAAGGAAAGGAGACGAAGAAAACCCCATGACGTACTCGAATTAATTTTTAATTTCTAAATAAATAACTTGACGCTTTAATTTGCTCTGGTCAACATAGGAATTTGTAACACGGACTTCGGTAATCGCATTTATAAATATTTTTGCAACTTGAAACTATCAAGATAAGCCTGCAGATATTTAAGTTGATTAATTTTTTTTGTTTTATTTGTAGTGTTCTGTCTGCCGACAGGTCCATATGGACAGGATCCTTCCATCCTTTTCTCGGACTGTGACCTGTTCATATACGTTCTTGGCAGATGATACAGAAGTGGTTTGCCATTGCCTTCTTCTGTGTGTGAATGGAGTAATTGTTGGGATGCCACGGAGGAAACCTCCGTGTTGCCTAGACCACGGCCTTGCCCAACACAAGTTATAAATTCGGGGACCGCCGGGAATCGAACCCGAGACCCCAGGATTACAAGACCAGCGTTCTAGGCCTGCCTCCACAAACGATTTGACTTTCTGAACATTTTTATAAACTGTACACTTAAGAGTGCAACTCCGCCATCTTGAGATTTCTTCGTGAGTCTTTACGGCACAGACCGACAATAGACAGATTCACGTCGATGCCCCTGTTTGACTACGGTATAATACGCACCAATTAATACTCCTATGTAAGTTAACAGTTTCTCCTCCTACCACTTCACGAGTGTAAACATAATTATTTTCTGGTTAGCGTTAAATTACGAGGCAAGATAACGCAGTGAGTGTAACTGAAGTTGCCTACATTTCCTAAATGCTTCAATCTACCCTATATCACGAGGAAAGCCATAAAGTTTATCAAATTATTTATGCATAGCCATACTGTCAATCCGCCATGCATAATTCATTAACCGATCATATAACTTTTCCAGGCGTCAATCGTTTGTATTCGTCAAATCAGTCATTCTCAGACCACCACCACTCTTCATGTACCACCCATAATTCAATACATCCTTAATCACTCGTCATCCGTCATCCAACACCACTGTCGCGTCATCATTACGAGCGCATTCTTCAGAACAGAAGGTGAATTAATCACATTCGAATATATTACCTATATTCCACAGCATTATTAAAAAAATTCCGTAATTTACCGAAGGAACTGGCAATAACTAGTAAAACCCTCAGTCGGGATATCCGGTCTCCGGGCCGAGATTTGAACCCGACACCTCCTGAATTTGAAACAGGGCTTCCGTTCCAAAATATGGCTCTCTCTTTCTGTACGTGAAGTCATCACGATCAGCTACGACGACCACGCACTGCCTGAACTGACTTGCACCAATAAACGCATCCCTCAGTAGTTGGCCTTGCTTCACTTTTCTCGATCAAAGTCGACACACTGACTCACAAAAACTTTAAATACATGACTAATCTTGAATGGCAGAAATCGTGCAGCACTTATATAGACGTCGCCGTGGACCAGTACCTCCTGGGAAGCTGATAGTCGCTCAACTGGTCAATAAATGTCCCGCCTTTTATGTGAAGTATATTAATGTGTTTACATGAGACCATCAATTGAGTATATCCATGGCCACTTAAATCCAGTCCCCATTCTTACACCCAGTTTCTTTAAAGATCAATTTCAGTTTTTTACCTATCTGTGCCTAAATCTCAGAAGTTTATATTTCTTTCAGTTTTTCCTACTATAATCCTCTTAAATATTAACTGATAATACATTAATACAGAGGATAATGAATACTACCGATCCATAACTAACTCCATGAAGCAGTGTCCTTGAAAATGCAACACACCTAATCGTTCAATTATTCATGAAAACCCCTTCCTCCCATGCAAACCCAAGGTTCGTTTTGGCTTCAAAGCAACCTCACCCTGTACCATATCCTTGGCCAGATGAATCAATTCCACATCACCAACCCTATTTTTGTACGATCCATTTTAATAACATCCAATATAACTACGCGTAAGTCTTCAAAGTGGGACCTTCCCTTCACATTTCTGAACACGTGGCTTTAACAGCAAACTCCGTCATCAGATCGACGTGGACACACGATGAGATATGTTAGCAGGTCATTTGATGCTTCAAGCGTGCAAGAATGCGCCCTTGTTCCTCTCAGGCAGTCCCCGCAATTACGTGTAGATAATAGACACAGTTCGCAAAGCGAGTCGCTATATCCCATAAGCGCAGTGTTAAAATTGGAGTTACGTTCCCGAACTACAGAAAATGACCAAAATAATTATAAATCAAAATTTGTGTTCCCTGAAATGAAACACACAGGTAACGGAAACATGTCAGATAAAAACATGTACTACAAAAATATTTTTTAAGAAAATATAATTACGTGCGTTTTTTTAATACGTGTTCGGCTTTGTCCGGAAGAACTCGGATGAGTGACAGCACGTTCGGATGACGAGCGAAGATGAAGGTATTCGCTTCGATACTGCTGTTAGTATGAGTCGAATTTTATACTGAAAATCGTCATAAAGCGGGGACTGATTGTATTTAACGCACATGGACAACAAGCAGAGCTGTAAATTAAGTTGAAGTACAACTCGGTGATAAGAGGACACGAAACAGCATAAGAAATCCATTCATGAACGGTGGTGGTGGTCTCTTTCTGAGGGATCTAGGTCAGTGTTCAAAACTACCAAGGTGAATCCTCTGCACGACAGTGTGTTTAGCTGTTCAATACTATTACGTCCTTCAAATTAGGAATAATTAAGACGCATAATTATATATTACGCATATTCTAGCCATGCTTGGCAGCACGAAAAGAATAATCATTGCGAAAGAGTATCATTGTTTTAAATTAATGTCTAGTGAGAAGACTTGCAAAGTGTAAGGCTTAATCTTCGTGTTTTTCTACCAAAGTTAATGAGATTTTTCCATTAATGTAATCTGCAGTTACTTCCTGAAACCTGAAACATTTTGATATTTGATTAACCAGACTACTCGCTCCTCGTCCTGAGTTTTCTTAAGATACACAGTTCTGAAATAAATAAATTGTTTACTTCTTATGTCACACGTTCATTTAATGCTCATAACTACGTATATATTAGACTAATCTCCTACATACATCTTTAATACGCTTCATAAGTAACGTAAACAATAACAGTGCACTTTAACCCCGTGACACAAGACTGATGATAATGCAATATAAGACACAAAAACCGGATTATTCTTTAAATCCTTCCATTTACAGAGCCACAACGGACGACTGCAATTAAATTTGAGCAAATTGGTGTAACAATTAGCCAGAAATCCACCAAATTTGACGTTCGGTCCTGCCATAGTTCTGGCGGTCACTAATAGAATTTTCGGGTTGGTATAAAACGGAAACAAGTGACATTCTATATTTTTCCAGGAGGGACTAATTTTTTTTAAATATTCAGTACCGTATGTAATCATACTATTTACATTGCTTTGACAACAGTAGAAATTGATACGTCTCTTACACCACAAGATCAAGCTACTTGTTCTGATGTTTTAATAATTTTAATATCTAACAGCATTATTTAGTCATTTTTAGTTATCCGCTTTTTGCACTGAAGTCCTGAATTAGCTTAAGACCGGTTAGCTGTTCCTTCACCACCGGTTGAGATATATTAACCCCACTTTTCGAATCTCTTGATCTGGAATGGACTGTTAAATCTGTTTATCTACAAATGCGAGACGAGCCAAGAATAATCTCATCCAACAGTCATATCTTCCGACTTCTTAAGGTCACGGATCTTGATAACTTGCTATGCGCTAGATCCGTTGACAACAGCAGCATCACTAATAGTCAATTCCGCAGTGAATCAAACGAAGTCCTCCATGTCTCCTGTTGTGTCGTCACGAAGGCCAACAAGCAGATGCCATAATTGACATTTGCATATACTGAGTACGGTCCATTACCTGCATGCTGTACACGAGATATTACGTTCTCCATTTGGATTTATTTGGTGTTCCAAAGGCCAGCAGGAGAATGTACCCCTCTGTCTATCAACAGTTATACATAAATATTCCTCCATCTTCAATATAAATTATGTTATGGACACGTGAGATCAAACGGTTAATTAGCACGCTAACAAGGCAACAATTTAAAATATTTCGAATCATTTCCAAACTGGGATACACGTACTATATGTTGTGACCTGACGTAAATTAGTCATTAAAATAAATAAAATTACCCTGGAAAAGGGTCTCGAGGAAATTTAGGGCCGGTCTACTGCACTACAATTTACCACAAACATGTTCGTTAGTTCGAAAGCTGTGGAGAGAGAGAGAGAGAGAAACATGAAGCGAATAGCTAAATCTTAAGTTATTTACTACGGGTTTGAAATTTAAGGTGTTTGAAAGTGAACTTTGATGAATGAAAATAATTTCCGCCAACTTCTACTAACCTCGGCTGAGTGGATGTTTCAAATCTGCTCATCCTTTTACACATTTTAGCTGGATAAGGGTGGTACTACGTACCCACTGCATGCTACGTTATTAATCTGTACTCACCACTCCATCCTGAGCTGATTATCGGTCTAGCAGCTGTTCTGTGCAAGTATAATTCTCGTGGCATAATCCACGAGCTAACCGACGCTGGACAAACATTCACGTGATGAAATTCGCTTCACTTTGGGCATCCTTGTCACTTCATTCACATCATCATCGTATGGGGTAGCAACGCAACACTGACCACAGCAGAAGGCGAAAACTTTAAACTGCGGTAGAATGGGGCACTGTGTTGAAATTTTTGAAGTAAGAAGAACCAATGTTAGAAACCCACGGTTGAAGGGGACGCAAATTCCAATGTTCGAAACAGATGACAAAATCATGGAACGATATAAAAGTTTGGCCTTAACGGATATAAATTGTAAGACAGCGGAATATATCACCGTTAACTACAAACGTAAATGGTTTATCCGAAGGATACTTATTTTTTAAAGTATAACACTACAACCACACACCTTAAAAATATGTGTCGTAATTACTGGAGTCTTGAGTTTAACTCTGATATGTGTACCGCACAGCATAACAAAAACTTCCTTCACTGTTTACGGTGACAACTATACGTGGTTAGAAGCAAAACCGGCACACAACTATTACGTGTAATACATTTACGTATTATTAAGGTCTAGTTTCAGGAAACATACTTTAATTATCTTCTCCCTAGTGTAACTTCCAGTACACCGTATCACAAACAAATTGTACCACTTGAATCAAGAACTCGCGCACATTTACTATCTTTAATCAATTCAAAGCTTAAATTATTAACATTTAACCGCATCAAGCACTGCAACATTAAACATGTCACTAAAGTAGTATTACAGTTTTGTTCAAAATTTAAGAAAAGAAACAAATTTCGCATACTTCACTGTTTTTTTTGCGTGCAAAAAGAAACCGCGTTTCAGCCCACCATGCAAACAAGTGAGCATCGCGGAATCTGGAACAGATGAAAGAACTGACGAGACATCGACCACAACGAGGCCGTTCGAACTGACAACTGGTTATTCCACGACGTGCTGTTTCCCCCACCCCACGCCTCATTCCGTCATACCATTCGCCATTCGATGTCTTAATTGCACTTCATGTTAATGTTCCAAATTCAATGAGTTGTAGCTCAAGACCAATTATTTCATTGCGCTGAGCAATTTCTTTTAACTTATGACATTGCCTCGAATTATTATCAAAAATAACAATTATAATTTACATTGCCCTTCCAGCTACTTGTGTATATATTTTACCAAGCCTTTCAAACTCGACAAAACTTAGGCCCAAGGATGTCAAAATCTGGCACTGTTTCACCTAACCATAATTCTTATAGCTACTAATTTAAAATGTGATCATGACTATCATAAGTCAAATAACAAATCTTGAATGTTTTAAGAATTATTCACTTTGCTGATGATAGTCGCAAAGTACCGGACGTATGCCCACATCTGTGTTGAATGACTGACAAATCAACAAACCATTTTCTTCCTGTTCTTCTGAAAGGTTACTTCACACTTGAATTTTCAAAACAATTAAAGGGGATTTTTAAGCTGTGCCACCTCTTAACTTGAGAAATGTTGCTTTGATTTTAATAAAATTTCATACTACTGTTCTTCACTTGTTTATTGCACCCGTTTTGCACCATTTATAACACAGCGTAAACATTTATCATTCACAAATTGAAAATCAAAAGTCAAGAACAAAGTAAACAAAAATACCAAACTTAATTACACTATGAGTACATTCCTAACCTGTTCAGATCTTCTGAGTGCATCTTCCCTATTAATTTTAAATGACCACTTGCATTTACATTTGTGCCTGGTACTCATTATATTACTGAACTTGGCAATTTAACAGAAGGAAGCCCGGAGGTGGCAAGATTATTATGATGCTCTGTGTATTTCTCTGCTATACACACAGTATGGGGAGCCCACACCATGTGTTAACAGTGGAGCAAACATCACTGTGCAGAACATTTTAACCAGTAAGTACCTACAATGCCATCCCATTGCATAAACTAAACCATAATGGGCCAAGTCAAAATAACTACTGTGGAGAGCAGACATTAAATAAATTGACACAGACAATTAAGCATCACTGCCTACTATCCCACTCTCTTCAACTCCAAACAACTTCTCACTAGGTGTTACTTGGAATTTACCCCCTAAAGACTGGTAAACTAGGAACATAAAGACAAAAAGGGCAGCAATCTTTAGTAATAAAGAGCCCAGGTTAACCAACTGACACTACTTTTTTATTCTTATCATGTTGTAATAAACAATATTAAGGAATGTCTAATGCATGAACACTGCCTTGTACTTCTTGTCAGTGGTACCAAATTACATCTCAGAGTGTAGATATGGCATCTATATAACACTGATCAGTTTGCAAAGGCATGTAAAATGAAAACTGTATAAGAAAAGACAAGGCTCGAGAAATACTCTCACCCACTTTCCTCAAGTAAGTTAACTTAGATGTTAAATTTTTTGTCTGTACAGGCCACGGTGATCTAGCGGTCAGAACACTAGCCTTGTAATCCTGGGGTCCCAGGTTCAATTCCCGGTGGTGCTCAGATTTATAACTTGTGTTGGGCAAGGCCGTGTCTAGGCATCATGGAGTTTTCCTCCGGGGACTTCTCTGGTTTCTCCATGGCATCCCAACAATTACTCCACTCACACACACAGAAGAAGGCAATGGTAAACCACTTCTGATCATCTGTATGAGCAGGGCCCTGACAACCTGAGGAGGATGGAAGGATCCTGTTCATAATATAAGGACCTGTCATCAGACAGAACACTATAAAAAAAAAAACAGGCAAGTAGATTTTGTTAAGTAGCTAGTTGATTGTATGCAGTATTTCTGAACCCTGGAAAGAGACTTCACAGACCCCTTAAACATCATGAATATTGCAAACAAAACATCTTGCATACTTCAGGCCGCAAAAATGGGATTTCAGTAGTTTGTTCATCCCTGTAATATTCACAAATTAACAGATAACATTTACTTTAATATTGAACTATTAAAAATTCTACAACATTTCAACGTTTTCCATTATTTTGAGACGGTATCATTTACAGGCAATGCTGATTATAATTTCTTGTTTGCCAATCTGCATCAAGAAGCGTGGGCCCAACAGTTACTGCTGTCACCTGAAATAATTATTTCTATTAGATTATTGGCCAAGGACAGTGGCAGAGAATTGATTTTGTGAAGTCTACTTTGTTTCTTTCGTAAACATAACCACAAATATTTGACTTGCATAATATTTGAGTTTCTCAGCAAGTAAAAAAAGAAAACCTGCTGACTTTGTACACATTTATAACCCCCGCAGTGTATAAAACCTTACATGTACGTATTGATAATGAACTATCAGTCACCATCATGCAAGTTAAAGCATTGGGATAAAATACACAAACATTGCCCTCCACTACTTTCCATTAAAACTAGTCATGTTCACTCGGTGGGATATCTGCAATATATAATCTTATGATTTCATTGTATTTTACTTTCTCCACTTACATTGTGAGGCTGATGCACTGAAAGACGTATTATTTTAACTGAATGGACTTGGAGTCTGGCAGATATTAAATGACGTATCAGCTCATAGGAATACTTGAATATAAATAAACAAGGCAACGGGTTATTATTTTCGTCCTCTTTTATATCACGGCTTCCTCCTTCCGTTCCAGCCCACCTAACTTATTAAAATCACAAGACAGGGATATTCAGAGACTGACTTACCTTCATAAAAACTAGTGTAAATCATGATGATATGACCAGCACTTCCAATCTTCTTTGGGTTTCCACAAGTTTAGCTGCAAGTCTGTCTCGTCTCCATTTCACCCACTTAATTCTCCATTCTTTGGCTTTATAACCTAACACAAATCCTGCCACAAAAGTTAAAATCAAAGCTGCCTTCATTTTGCCCGATGAAACTTCTGTCATGTAGCGTTTTATGAGTTCCAAATAAAGTACTGCTTTTTATTATTAATTAAATGCTATACTACACTGCATTTTCCAAAATCTTCAAAAACACGAAACATCATCTAAGTTATACAACACACACTTAAACGTCCTTTACACAAGCACCGCTACTTCAGCCATCTTACCATCAGCTTTGCCAAAGTCTGCAAGAAAAGAAAAATTTCTCCCCTTGAAGCAAATGAGCTACTTTTCTTACTTTTACATAAATTCGATTTGAAGTACGTATCTCGACTCACACTGTCGAGAAAATCGTATGATTTAAAACTCAAAGCCGAATTCTTGGGCAAAACCTTTCGATCGTTTTACAGGTCCCACCCTTCATAACCTACTCTAAATATTTTACTTCGTATTATTGTCACCAACTCCACATTAACTGCTGGTTTACTTAAAAATCCAGGGACATTTGGAACCTAAATTATATCACAGTGGTAGTCACCTCAGATTTTTCCCACGGATTTTCCTAAGAATCTCTAAAAATGAACTGTCAGACATAACCAAAAGCTGCTGTATTTCTATCAAACCTGAAATTTTAAATTTCAGAAAACAAATGGTAGAGCAATTTATATCCCAGAGCAAATATCTTAAAAGTCACATCATAATTCATGTTTTGTGGACTGACAAATCAGATTATTCTGGGGCATATACATATCAAACACAATTAACTCAGATGGTCATGCAGCCCCCTCCCATGCACCTACAAATTCAAATACCTTATGGGATCTATGAGGCTACAGAAAACATCCAACCTGTGTTGCTGCTATCAGTGTTCATCATAGGAAGAGGTCAAGAATGACATATTGACCAAACCGATGTTTTACCATTGTGTATCAGAATGACTGCCATGTACTGTTAACTTGTGTTGTTTCAGTTAAATCTATCAGAGAGATTGTAGGCCTCCTACATGTTTGTTTCAAGCAGATGCACATTATGAAAAATAATAATCCATAGTACACAATAGATTTTGCATGTTGTTTATTTCTCTTGCATTAAAATATTTCAAGCTCTCCCATAATTAACTTAGCACAACCAAACATCTATATAGAAACAGGATACATCTGAACAATTTTTACATTCTTTTATATTGACAAAATGCCTTCTGACATTCAATTAATTATTCTGTATGAAAATACAGTTACACAGATGGACTCACTCAGTCTTGTTGAATGCTAGGTTACACCTTTTTCACACCTATCAGCATATGAAACAATATTTTTTTTAAATTAGTTCATTAACCATATTCTCATGAAAAAGGCACAATTCTATTTATTTCTTTGTGTTTCTGTCACTCTACATGAAATGTAACATTAAAAGAAACTTACATGACACTTCACAACCTAATATTTGCTTGACAAAAAATGTACACAAGTACTGAACTCCAAAATTCCACAGATCAGTCCGTGACAAATTAACATTGCCTCGGCTAGAGAATAAGTTCCTCACCTCACAAGGAACACAAAGATTCACTAATGTATTCACAAGAATGTGCCACTGGAACCTATCTTCAGTTAAAAAAATCCAGTCCACATCCTGACTTGTTTTAAAGATCCCTCTTAAAATTAGCCTCCCATCTACATGTCGGTCTCCATGGTCCTCCCCTTTCTCATGAAAGCTACATACCACATTAAGCTGATGTTTAAGGTTATGATCAGTTCAATACTTTCTGGTGAAGTAACATTTTCAATTGACCTGTCACTTAGCTCCTGCTGAGAAGGTTCACAAAGTCAAAACCTGTTCAATTATTTTATAAAATTTCATCAAAGAAATTAAAATAAAAAGATGCATTAAGAAGATAAAGTAATAATGCAATATCTAAACAGTCTTATTCATATCAGTTTACTCTTGTTCCCAAATGAAAGTAATGACTGAACATATTTAATCATAAACATCTTCTAGTTCAATGAAACATGTAAGGTCCACAAAACAGTTCCATGTTTCTCTGTACTAAAAATTCTAGTCATTTAAAATGTGGACCTTATAATCAAGCTCTTACTTGCACAGTAAAGTAATCAACAAGTTAACACTGAATGGTGCAAACTATTCACATACAATAAAACAGTAGTTTGTTAAAGGTGTGTTTTACAAATGATATACCCACTCCTACAGGAAAAATTATTCCAAACATGTTTCCTAATCTAAAGAATGCAAACTTTCTTTAACAAAAGTTCCGTAATACCATTCGTTAACACTACTACTGAATTTACCAGTGGCACTTTATACTATGACAAAATTGTAGTTCCTGCTACAAATAAATGATAAACAATATTTTTTTTAAATTAGTTCATCAACCATATTCTCATCTCTATGTGATGTATATGGAAAATAAATATAAAGCTAGGGTCTATGAATTTATACATCTTCTGCACTTACAATTTTACACATATAGAATCACTCCACTAACAGAAAGGACAGAGAACACAATTTTATGCACAAAGTTGTTCTTCACTCCACACTGACAAAATGAGTTTGCATATTTTCCTTTTATATAAAATCTGACCTTAGTACTAGATATTCAGTAATTTACTACTTAATTGATAAAATTCTAAAAAGTCTCTACTTTGTTCCTTTATAAATTCTATTTGTGCAATGTCTTTTTATAAATACATTTTTTGCTCATGTCTAAAAATGGCTGAAGACTATAACACAATGCTTACTGTAGAGCAAAGAAATGTACTTCAAGAAACTGTTAAAACATCAACAAAATAGAAAAGGTGATTCTTGAAATGCATTTACACTGCTATCCAGATCCCCGAGTTCACTTTTTTAAATGTTGCATATGAGTGTAAACCAAAATATTACATCGTAAAGTCAAAAAGGTTTGTGAACTTCCTCATTATGAGCTGAATGACACAACAGCTATTTCAATCATTTGGAGATATGCGGGAAAGGCGCAAGTGTGCACAGACAGCAAGAAAGCTCTGGTCTGTTCAGTGACAAAATTTATTTTCTGAACTCAGCACATCAACATATAGAAAAACAAAGGAACATCAAACATCAAGTTTTGGGTACGATATTCTTACAAACTTATAGCATGATCAGAGCCTAAAGAATCACACATAGGTATAGCTGCAATACACAAATGGTTAAAAGTTTTCAAACAGAGCTACAATCACAGAAAGACAATCTGCAGAAGAGAATGCCAATGGTATCTTGTAACGAGGAGAATATAGACAATGCTCAAGTCATACGAGAGGACCATAGATGATTAACTGACACTCACCAACATCATCAGTACATCATGGGCCATGATTTTCAGCATGAATAGCTTTTCATGTATTTTGTGTGATGGCATCATGTTCTGTCAAAATACATGAAGGACAATCAATCCTTCATTAGCCAGGACATGATTAATGAAGCAGACAATGATTCAGGCATCCCAAGCATGCTACAAATTATGAAGGTAACTTCTAGACCTACAATCAAAATATCAAGCGTAATACAAGAAGTTTCCCTCAACATAAGAACGGCATTTCACGTCAGGAAAATATCTACAGCAGCTCTCCTAGCAGTAGTCCCTGGTAGAAATGTGGAATGGCAAGAGGAAATTTCTTTGATGGCAGTGTGCTGGAAAAACCTTGCATGACGACAGATAAGCTCACTTGGACTGAAGTTCAAGAGCTTTCTCGACTTATAACAAAACATTTACACACAAGAAAATCAATTTTCATTTCAGTGTAGTTACTGAAACTAATGTGAATAAATGAATGACTGCTTTCTTTTATGGCAAGGGTGTATAATCTGTGTGCCACCATATGAAGTGAAAGTAATTTCCAGTCCTTTTCTCTTTGTCATATATAATAGGACCCAATGAACAGTTCTGCACAAAATTTTGAATAATTTTTACTGTTTTAATGTTAATGCAAAAATGAGACATTTGCAAACCTACATGTTGTCTGTGGCAAAATATGTTTGAACAATATCAGTTTCAACTCCATTCTGACTATGCAAGCTTCACAGGTCCATTTATTTTAAATTTTTCAATTAAGCCTTAGGTTTTTCTTTGTAATGATTCATTAGATAAATTCACGCAGTTCGATCTATCAAACATTCACAATCAGTGGCATTGTGGATTTAAAACACTTGGTTGGTGTTATCACATGAATCCCTTCATACCAATACAGTCATTAAACATTATGAATGGAAACTCAATTTGATCAATATCTTAAACTCAATAGCAGCTTTCTTTTTTAAGTTATAAGACATATTACTGCATTTATAATAAAATCTGATGTCAGGTTCTCAAGGTGGCAAGTATTAACATTGCTATCTTCTGGTTTGTTGTGCCATGTAGTCTAGCAGAATTTAAAAATATTTCAGTGGTGCTTACTGTCTCCATCCTCAGGTAAGGCAGGAAAGCAGCAAGCACCTTTGAAACAAAGATTTTATTTTCAAGTGCAATTACAGGGAATCAAATTGTTATAAAAAGTGATGGAATCACAAAATATCATCTTTTATTACTCAATTTTGCAGTATTTTTGGCATAAACACGTCTGAAAAACATCATAAAAGAGAAAATAGAAAACTCTGTAATTACACATATAGTAGTATTATAACACAAGGAGTGCTTCTAATTTTTGTCCACATCAGTTGTTTCTTCAGCAATATTATATCTTGCTTACCACAATGAAAACAAGTTCTGAAATCAGACAATTATACACTGTATTTCCTTGACTATAAGACACACACTTAAAGCATTTTAAAACTTCTGCAATCAGGATTCATCTTATATTTGACGGCAACTAAGAATCGTTACAGTGCCTTTTTCCTGTAAACCTATTACTAAATCAAGGGAGCATCTTACAATCAACGGTGTCTTAAAATCGAGGAAATACAATACTTTCAGTAATGTAACCAAAATACAAAAATGAAGTATGTCTTCATGTTAGTCACGCCATCAACAAAATGAGTGTTCTAATATTACTAAATGGCAATATTCCCATCAATTTACAGTGAAGCATTTTATTTTTGTCTGGTAATATATGGAGATTCCATTACCAAACATTTTTTATTTTGTTATTAACACAATGTGTAATAAAGTGGAAAGTACAATTAGGTACCTTCAAAAACATAAATCTGTATCTTGCTGACATGAATCACTACATTATTTAGAAGTATGTACTGTTTATTCTTATTACATGCTTACTCTCTTTTTTTGTGCCAAACTATAATGTTAGCTGACACGCTCTCTGCAATTGCACTGTGTAGACAATTTATCCACGTTAAATACAAACACTACAGTTGCTACAATCCATTTGAACAGATTCTGAGGTTTGGTTTGATTTGACTGAATCCATATGCTGGGTCAAAACATGATTACAGTTTTAAGATATAGTCTATGTCATTAATTTGCCATTTCATCAAAATATAAAGATATCACCACGGTCAGAGAGTTCAAATAAATGTGGGTGCATCTGCGTTAATGGAATTGGAAATCTACTATTGTTTCTGAATCAGATTTCTGAACAACACCTTCCACTTTCTTTTAATCCAACGCATGCAGCAAAGATTGATTGTAGCTATTCACGGTACCACTATCCTACCGATAAAAGACATGATAACAGAATTCAATTATTACATTGTCTACATATATTGCGTGCTAGATGACTTCTGTTAACACATCAGAAAGCGGCCTGTAATGTGTAATGCACAAATGAAAGCTCAATCAGATTCAAACTTTTAAATACAATTAAAAAGTAGTAGTGATGAAGACAGTCAATATTAATGACAAATTATGAAATGTGAGATCTGCATAACCTAAAATAATTTTAAACAATATTTTCCTGAGCGACTGTATTTCTGAAAGAAAAAGAAAAGTCAAAAGCACAAGGCTGCCAGCATTCAATGTGTAAACAACACTGCTATGATTTAAACCCCAGTAGTAGATACTCAAAAAAGTTTAATTTTGAAACAGGTTGTCTGTTAATGGAAATCCCTTTCTGCTTTTCTCCCATGAATGAAAACAAAAATTATTTAACAGGAATAAAACAAGTGGCAAAACACAAGACACTTTGTTTTGTGTTTAAGTGACAATTCTTGACACTTTACATCCCCCACCCCAAATAATGAAAAATAATGCTAAAACAGCCGAAGACTGAACACAGATCTCAACTTCATGTGAGTACCTTACCGAGACATCAAGTAATTTTGCAGGATGGCTATATGCAACATTTAACGTTAGCAGAAGTGTGTCATGGGAATTTAATGACACTGCAGACTTACATCCATTAATGTTCCACTGTCCTCTGCTCAACTCACTGAAGCAAGAGTTTTTCTCTTCTGGCATTAGTGCCTTGATAGTCCACACAAGAAACAAGAGTTCAATCCCCAGCCAAGTCATTTCAACTAGCAATGGCAAATGTGGTCCTCACAGTTGAGGTGCTGTGTGGACCTGCAAGTGGGTACCAACACAGCAGAACTAGCTACCTTCCAGGCTGAAGACAGGGGCATGGCATTCTCCAAAAATTGGTACCTACTTCCAAATCCACATGATACCACAACCAGAACACCATCAACATCTTCACTACTGTGAGAATCTTAAAAAAACATAACATAAGAAGCAAGTTCTATGAAGTGGACTGCAGTTTGTGAACATGCCTTTGCATCATTTTTTTGAAAAAAAAGTGATGCAAAGAAAGGCACAAACCTGGATTATGGTACATTTGTTTCTATATACTGTAAATAAAGCACCAAGGGAGAAAAAAGAAGTTTGTCCTTACTATTTTAAACATCTAAACTTTGCCATTATTTTATATTTTTATAGAAAGTAATATTATATGTAAACTTATTTTATGATTAAATACAGGCATACCTCGGAGATATCGTGGGTTCGGTTCCAGACCACCGCAATAAAGTGAATCACACAAATGTTTTGGTTTCCCGGTGCATATAAAAATTATGTTTATACTATACTGTAGTCTATTAAGTGTGCAACAGCATTATGTCCAAAAAATCAATGCGAGAACATTGCGAGAATTACCAAAATATGACAAAGGGACACGAAGTGAGCACATGATGTTGGAAAAATGGTGCCGATAGAATTGCTCGATGCAGGGTTGCCACAAACCTTCAATTTGTAAAAAATGCAATATCTGCAAAGTAGAATAAAGTGAAGCGCAATAAAACGAGGTATGCCTGTACTGGAATTTCCCAAAGACATCAATAGTATACCAACATTCTAAACAATCACAGCCAGTACTTAACATAAGTACCTGAACTAAGTTAATCCTATTATCGCACACAGAATTTGTATGCATTCAGAAATATATGTCAGTTAAAAATCTGAACCATCAGCAAAATATGAAAAAACCACCAATGCGTCTGTTATTCAAAATCTATACCAAAGAGAACAGTTTCCTCTCTGTTCTATGTAGGTTTTCAAATTACCAAAACTAAAATTTTTACAAATTATTATTATTCTCATAACATATATACATACATAAAAGACGTTAGAAAGTATTACTTTTACAATATAAGCTACTGAAATAAAATTCAAGACATTTTATATTTGGGGGGTGAAGTTATCATATCAGCAACAAAAGACATTTCTTTTGCTACAACAATAACGAATCATGGTCTTTGAGTGGTGTTATTGCAGCATGAGGCTTTATTTATCGCCAACCCTTTCACAGATCCCGCAGTGAACTTTAGGCCAGTAACACAGGTAAGAATAAGGAATAACGTATTATCTGGGCTTTGCAACAATACAACACAACTCATTAAATAAGTAGTTCTGGTTCAAACTGTGCCAACAGAATTTCGATGGTACTCACACACATCTTACTTCACTACATTTTAATTTTGCACATTTAGATCAGCTTTTCACTCACAGATGAACGACTGTAACCTCACTGGCACACCATCAAGATCTAATATGTCTTTCCAAAATTTTCCACTTATACACTGAGACAACACTGGACACTGAGATGTAACCTTTCAAAAATAAATTTTCTGATAAAACGTGTCTATATTCACTTCATAAATGCTTCTGGTGGAATTGTCCCTTTCTTATTTAGTTCAGTGAAAACAGATACAGCTTGCTGAAAATTCCAGTTCGAATCTTCTAGACACCTACAAGAATAATAACAAATATGATAATTTCAGTGTTGACTAAAAAATATTCTCCTGTCCTTATCTCTCACTGCCCTGTTCCCATGTACAGGAATTTTGGTCTCATCAAGTCAGTAAGCAGAAAATTAGAAAAATAAAACAGTATTTTTATGGGTAGCCAACATTTTCTCTAGTAATGAATTAATATCTAAGTTTCTTTAACTATAACTTTGCCCTAAATGTAGCAGTGATATTCATATTTCTCTGCCAAATTTGAGAACATTTTATCTTAGTGTACCAGTATATTTACTATTAATATGACCAGAAGTAATTAGGAAGTCATGCCAATAAGATCATTTCAGACACAGATCTATTTTACCAAAAAAGATCAATCCTACAGATGAACTGCCATCTACAGTGAAACCTCAATGCATCGTTTTCGGCGGGGGTGGGAAATAAAAACGATGAATGCGGGAAAACGATAGATGCGGGAAAGCATTAAAAATTTAAAAAAAAAACAATGTTTCTCTTTCAAAGTTACTTCTTTTTACCAAAAAAGTCTTTAATGGACAACTGGTTTGTCGAAACTTTACGTTTTAGACCAAACAGAGCACTTTCCACGTTCACTAATATTAAGCGCATAAAAGAACGACTTCACTTTCGCCAATGTAGCGTGTGCTTCGGCAAAACTCGGCACAGCTTCGGGCTCGCATTCGTCGTCTTCCTCTGCCTCACCACTCCAACCCCCTTTGCGGACAATAACAGGAAGAATGGAAATACTAAACGAAACGTAGCTGTAGAAGACCCTGAACCGCTGGAAACGAGATGAACCAGAAGAATGAAAAGTGCCGCCAGCCTTTCCTTTGTACTTGTAATAAAAGCATTTGTGAAGAAATTCACACTGCACATGCCATCTGGCATCACTGGAACGAAATATGAGTGCACCCTAATTAAAATCGTAAAATTTCTGACAATGAGCACCGCCATTCACTCCAACTATCACCCCTGCACCGCTGACCCTCATTCCAAAAGAATGTGCTGGTTGGGCGACATAACAGGTTACCGCTACTGTGTATTCCAAAAACATTATGCGTCTTTCGGTATTAATTTATCTCTAAACCCAGCATTTTAAATTCTCAGAAACGATCATTGCGGGAGAATTGTGGGCCGGGACTAAGATTTTTGAACGATCGATGCGATAAAACGATAGTTCGAGGAACGATAGAAGCGGGAAAATGTAACATTATTTTATATGGGATGTATTCGGGACCAAACAAAACGGACGATGCATCCGGGAAAACGATAGTTCCGGGAACGATGGATAGAGGTTTCACTGTATCTGGATAACAATGTTTCTCCAAGAGCACATGTAATTCGCGAGAGTTAAGTTACGAAAATAAAGCTTAGCCACTGCTAGCAATTAAAAACTGCAGAAATTCTGAGCACAAAAGGATGTAATTTTGGTCCTAAGCGAAATGTCTGGGAGAACACATTGGAGTCAGCATTCCTCAGATTGTTAACTATGGTTCCTTCTAACTTCATTATTCATAAAAAAAAAAAAAAAAAAATGCAGTGGCCACATTTAAAAGTCTATCTGGAGAACTGCTGAAATCTCAGTACTTACTTTCTTGCCCAACGCACATTCATCCCAGACTGAACAGCAAATCCTTCCACCATCTGCTGCTTCATTATATCATCAGTAAAAGCAGCTTGAGGGGAGACTGCAACTGGTACTGGTGTAGGAGCTGGTGTAGGTGGTGACATAACGGCTGGTGGCAAAGTTCTCACTACCGCCTACAAAGATTGCACCTTATGAGATTGCTTCAAAAGCCTATACTGCATTACTGAAGATTCATATACTTTATGTTACAAGAAGATAAAGGTATACAGATAAATTCTACACAGACTAAATGTCATAAAGGGCTAATTTAACGCCTCCTAATATCAATATCCACATGTTAAGATAAGTAGCTATGACACCCATGCAGCCTCGGAAGTCTCACGCTGCATTACTAGCAGACTGAGATATGTCACAATTGCTCTTATTTGATGTGGAATGATAAAGTTTCAACATAAATTTTCAAAGTCTTGACAGGCTTTATATATTAATGACGGTTCATAAGATATACAGATTTTATAACATTCCATTCACAAGAAGCACAGACTGAACTTCACAGAATTTTAATTTTATTAGAAAATCATTTAAGTTCACATCCTTAACCTTTTGAATACCAGCCGGCCGATCCGTCGGCCGAAGCAGTAGCTGTTAAGCCACAAATTCGGCCGACCCGTCATTACCTACTAAATCTGATGTCTGAATTACATACAAGGCTCCCAGATGGCAACACAATGCTGCTTCAGATAGTCTATACCTTAGTTCATGTTTTGCTGTACGGATCGATCTTCTAGGCCAACAAAAAAATATTTTATTTGAACAAATGAAATTTGTTGAACTCGGAAGTGGACCTCGTGGTGTGCTTACAATGATTGCTTGTGGATTTTGCTGTATTTTTGCTAAGATAAGTGTTAAGCCTTGTAATTGTGTTTTTAGTTGACGATTATATAGTACTTATGATATCGTTTCGTTATTTTCCTTAGTATATTGTATATAGGTTTAGTTTTTTTAGTTTTCTCACTTTGGCAATGGCTAGTGCAAGTTCAAGATTGGATGGAGCCAGTATTTTGGATTATTTGGATACTACAGATAGTGATAGTGACATTATTCAGGAAAGTGTGTCTGAATGTACTGAAAGTGATGACAACTGTGCTGCAGAAACAAAAGGCACATTTGCTTACACTATGCCCGGCATTGAATTTCCGTGTGCATTGTTTTACAAAATGTATTGTAGTTCAGAAACAGATAAGAGTACAGACACCAAACTCATATCAAATTATGCAGAACGAAATGTTCTTTCTTGCAGGATGAGTGATGAAGAAGGAAGACTAAACACAATTCATGATTTTGCCTCCTGAAAATGAAACTTTTTTATATTTCAAAATGTTTTCTAAGCTAACTATAACATTAGGATATATGAGATATTTCTTTTCCTAATCTACAGTATTTAGTGTATAAGTGTGATTTTTTTCATATGTATGTGTGTAAAATTCTTAACTTGGTGAATTTTTACATTTTAAGTTGTAAATACGTGAAAATTGTGTTTTCAACAATATTTTGCAAATAGGCTTCGGGGTTAAAAGGGTTAATGAAAATGTCCATAATTAATTTTTAGCAGAGTCTCTGCAGTTTCATGGAACATGGAAAGCACTGTTATATAAAGGCTAGTCATGATTTCTTATTAAAACAGATCCTCACCTTACTTTGTTCATCTGTTGCATTTGTCACAAACAGCTCCTCATTAATGATGCAATAACCCTCACCATAAGGCACAATGACTAACACCCTGTTGAATGACCTAAGAGGTTCATTTCTTGTGGGTCCTGGCTCCAGAAATAAGCCCGTCAATGATACCATAATCAACTGCGGCTGTTGGAACAAATCACACAAAAACTATTAATAAACAAAAGGTTCAAAATGGCTCACCATTCCACGCCAAACACAAGATACCTAACACGTTCAGGAATTAAAATGCATTACAGTCTTGAACCAGATCATGCAGCATGTTCTTTTTATAAAAAAGAAATACAATATTGGTAACTAAGATGCTATTTAAGATTGTGTTACCACTTCCCTGAGGCTGGATTACATGCACAAGACAGTACATCATCATTCCATAGCACACGTTTGCTATTAATCAACCAAGTTCGTAAACAAACCAGTTAGTGGTCATCAAGTTGAACAATGTGATCTACAGGTCATAGAAGTTTATGTAACAGTTCCTACCGCAATGAAAAAGCAATGCTTCCATTACTAAGATCAACTGGTTAACAGTTAGGGGAAATAAACACTGTTCATTCTAAGAATCATGAAAGACTTGAAAATACATCTAACAGATAAAATGCAGAGTAGCTGACTGTTAAATCTTGGCTCCAAAATGTTTAATTAAATAAATATGAGAAAACATCACTTTTGACTGTGAGGTGATATTCGTGGTATAATTACATTTACAAAAAATAATTTGTAACTAGAAACAAATGTCAAGGCCACTGAAATATGCAAAACAGCAGAAATTGTATCTAAAAATGTATATTCAAGTGTTCAGAGGTAACACAATACATATGCTTGAGGATATATAACAAAATTTGCAATGATCTAACATGATTCAATATTATTCGGTTTCTTTGTCAATCGTCCCATCCTGACTGTACATTTATGTAAAGAATCAACATCTGTACATAACTAATTAAACAATCTGAAATTAGAACTTACCGTGAAAAGTGTGAGATCTACAACAAATGTATGAGGATAATGATGTGTTTTGGGTAGCTTGGAAAGACAAGCAATTATAGCCAACTTTCCTTGGTACAGTAACTTTTGTCTTCTACCATTATCTTTCACACGAAGAAGATTCCGGCTGTCTGTGATGTAATTCACGAGCCTGGAATGCAAAGGAAGTATAACAGTTTACTAAAACTACTCTTATGAATTTCTTATACATTGTTTCAATGGTTCATGTATGAGCAGTTATCAGTGCAGCATACATACCTTAACAGAACAAAATTTGCATGAGCCCTTTGTGACCTAATAACATAGTATGACACAATATAAAAATTATGTCAATATTTGTTAATTAAATTGTTACAAGCACTGCAATACATGAAATCCATTTCAACAGGGTTGAACTTTTAGATTAACATAAAATGATGTAAGAACTTACTTGGAAGTGGTAGTGGAACTCTGACCAGGTGGATATGTTGACGTAATTGAAAACATGGCATCATTATGGTAAGCATTAGCCAACTGTTCTCTCTTATCACTGTCATACAGTTGGTAGAATTGTTCCAGGAATTGGCGGACCATATTCAAGCCTTCTTCTGTACATAAGTAGTTCCCCTTACTTTTTGGTAACTGTAAGTCTTCATTAACATCAAACAGGATTGGTGGAGGCAGGTCAACTCCATCCTTTGTGTAAGAGAAGAAATAGAGACCCTTCATTGTCATTAACAAACTAAGCAATTAATAAAACCAGTTTAATATTACCCTTCCACCTGCACAAAGGACTCCCAAATGAAATGGTAATCACCCTGGTGATGGAGGCAGCAAGGACCTCCAAAACCTTGGCAAACTTCTACCAGACAATGTGGTGCGACAACCCAGAAGACTCACTGCCATGAAAACCCCAAATCCTAAATAACTACAGTGTTCTTTGTAATGCCTTTTATTGCACTGCCATATCTTAATAATAATTTTACTGAAATATCCATTTTAACCAAAGAAGATGGGAAAAGGCAAAACATTTAAAAGATTAAAAAAATGCTGTGAATCAGATCATTTAAAATTTCATTCTTGACTATGCACATCCACTGATTTTCACTTTGGCCAAATGTTATGCCAGCATTCAAAACATTCTCCAGAAAACCACTGTGATAACATTTTAACACACAAAAACTCAACTACTTTTGAATATCAAAAATTTGGAGAAGAAACATAACACAATTGTGAACTTACTCACAAGGGATGTTCACTGTCAACATTGAAACAGGAACTTACTACTACACTTCTCTCAGTTTACAGAAAAATATGAGTTCCACTTAAAAATAAAAGCTGAAAAATATAATCTGTTAACACTCACCAGCTTCAACACCTTTGGGAACCTCTTCCTCACTTCACTGTAAAATGGGTTTGATCATTGTTAACAAAGGCACCTAAGAGCATGCCTGCAAACATCTCACAACATTAAAATACCACAATCCACGGCACGGAAATGTACAGTATTCTCAGAATAGTATTTGAAGTGATTTGGTATATCAAAGAATCAACATCAACAGTGACTTTCAAAACAATTACATAAAAAACATCAGCTGCTCACTAGAATTTAAGTGATCTGGAGAAGGCATAATATAATCATTAAAAGTATAAGAATAATAATAAGATCCCAAATCATGCATTATTGTTTTCAAAGATTCATCCCACAGAATGTGTCATCCAAAGCTGTTTCACATGTACCAAATGCCATACCAAAACCTTTACTACTCAACTGTACACTCTTATTACAGTTGCATTAATGAAGATGCAAATAATAACTGTTATAAAAAAATGTTAAAATTCAGTTGCAATTTTCAAATATTTAAAAGGTTCTATAAAAAAAAAGAATTCCATGTCAAAACAAGATTCAGTATGACACCTATTTTTACTTCGTAAGCATATACATTGCCGTAAATGGGACTTTTATATCAGTATTATATTTTACAAGTGAAAAGAAAGATTTCAAGATCTTGTAATCCAGTGCAATTCTTTTGTATCTTTAAATATATTATCTCTTTCATTTCTTCAAGTTGTTTCCCCACCCTTCCCAAAATCACAGATGCCATTAAAAAAAACATTCAATAATGTGCATTCTCATGGACAATAAGCACACTTATTTGGACTGGATTGATGTTAATGGTGCCTGCTAGCGGGGGTCAGTTCACAAACCCCGTCGCCGTCCTGGGTCACCTATGTTCATAAAGCAGCTGCCAAGATGATACTGTTCTTTACTCATCTTTTTGTTTCACTGCTGCATTAATATGCATCTGTAGTGCAGTGGCAGAATATCACCAGTCACATGATAATAAGCAGATCCCCTGACACATGAAGGTTTGCAGCTATGAATCTAGCATCTGCTTATGTCTGCAATTTGTCTCATTTCGAAACATTCTCCATATCTTTCCAATTTCATATATTTTTAATATCTCTTTATCTTTAATTACAACAGCATCCTTCACCAAACATACTTCATGGAGTACAAGATCAATGTATCCTGTTGAAAACAGCAGAACTACCATTTTTTAGTTCACTTATAATATTCAATACTTAGTACTTCATTTTATAATTAAAGAATCAAATATTAATCCTAAAAACATTTTTTTGCCATAGTGAATCTGGTTTCCAAGACATAGGTCAATAAATTTTTTGAATTTCATATGCCAGTGAAAGTTATAGGTCTGTTCTGTGAATCTTAACATTTTTATAAAAATAACATAAAACATTTAAATTAATACTACATGAGTGACTATTTGCTTCTCAAGGATGACTTTGGTCTATGAAGTTAGTTTTATTTACTTTGCAAGATTCATAAATACAACTGCAATGAAAATATTCAGACTCTTTTCAAAAACAAAGCATACTTCCGCACATATGAAACAGCATGGAGCACTTTAAAAAATGTGTTTATAAATACTCTGAACTCATAAGCATGAGATATATAAACAAAAATATAATATATAAAACATCATGTAATGCAAGAGCATAGCACTTATGAATTTTGAAAACCAGTTTAATATTAATTATTGGGAATAATAGATTAAATACTCAATAAATATGTAAATAAATGTAAAATAAAAACTGCTGTCATGAAAATTAAGACCAGAAGAGTAGAAAATTGGTGTTCATATGCCTCGTCCTAGAAAATGGAAACATCACATCCTTCAAACATAATGACCATTTAAAACCAGTTTTCATACTGAAGGCAATTTCGTACTTCTCAACTGAATTACAAACTATGAAAGCAACAGAAAATCTATCACAGAGAAAGTGCAGCTGTATGTACATATACCAAATTCCATTACAATTTCTTACTTCTTTCTTTTATACCAAATACACTTCTTTATAAGTAAAAGTGAAATTCCTAATCTAATCCAATCACAAAGAAGTTAACATAGTCTCAATACCTGCAGCATTCAGCTTTCCTTTCTTTCTACACAAAAACCTTCATGACTGGAGTCTCTGTATTTAAGTTTCCCAGAGTCATTCCATAAAGTTGGTCAATATATGATTTAATATTTTTAGGATGACATATATCTGAGCACCATATTATTTATTCAAAGAAGTCGGGTTTTCTTGTAAATGCTTGCCATAAATTAATATCACAGAGAATGCCCAACAGTTTACACTGCATTCAAGTGAAGAATAAAATCAACGTTATCCAACACACAAAATTCAGAGAAACAATGATGAAGTCATCGTAAAATAAATTAAGTACAAGCACAGTATCCAAAAGAATATCTGAAATAGCGATTGTCATTCTGATTCATTTCCAAACAAAACTGTATGACTTCATAATTATTTATTTCTAAAACCCAGCTATAATTTTCAGTACTTAGTAATTGTCAGGTATTAAGATTGTCAGTGGTAGAAAAACACTGTAAAACATAGAAATTGGTGCTCAAAAAACTACAGTGCATACGTTGTTGAAAAATAAAAGCATCTTTAGAATAAGACTTTCCAAATAACCAGTTAAAATTAAGTGCTGAATTGCAACACAACGTCCAGTGTCATTGTGATGCTGACGACAAGAAAATTAGTAGAATAAAAAAATGTTGCATGATGAAATTTATAAAATATTTATGTGAATTGGTTGCGTGGGAAAGATAAAAAGAAGCAACCACGTCAAGTACTCATAGTGATAAGAAATAAAGTTATGTATTTTATCTACCTTGACAATTACTTTCTCTCTTTGAATTAAGTTATATATGAAATAAATAATATTTCTTGCTCAGTAGCACTGAATTCAGGTGTTAGAAATCAATAATAGACGTAACAAAATCGTTACAGACATCTAATGCCATATTATCTTGAGTAAGGGTATCTGTTATGAGCCGGGATAGCTCAGTCAGTATAGTGACTAGCTACGGGCTGGACGGCCGGGGTTCGATCCCCGACAGGGGCAGAGGATTTTTCCTCTAGCCTCTGCGTCCAGACCGGCTCTGGGGCCCACCCAGCCTCCTCTACAATGGGTACCGGGGTCCTTTCCCGGGGGTAAGGCCGGCCGGGGCGTGATGCTGACCACTCACCCCCATCTAGTGCCGAGGTCAAGGAAGAGAGGAGCTATACCTCCACTCACCCCAAACGCCTACATGGCGTATAGTGGGACAAACTTTACAAGGGTATCTGTTGTGAAGAAGTCTGAGATGATACACTGTAAATAAATCCAGATTAAAATACGTTCAACTCTTTTTCACAACTCAGATTAACCAACATTTCAAAACACATAATTGTTTGTTCGAACGCATGCACGTACATCTACATGCATAAACTGTGACCTCGTGGTTCATCCACCTTACCTAGTCAACCAGCAAATCTGACGACACCTATAGCAAAAACAAATCTTATCCTACCTTACATATACATTCTGATCCTGATATTTGTCACACAGAGGGTTTCCATCCAACATTAGGTCTTCTAGACGAAGGCCCTCTAAACAGTCCAACTGATGTATGTCCCGTATCTGGAAATAAGTCATAAAAAAATCAAGCCATCATGTATGTACACTGAAATTAAACATACTAATGCCTTCTTACACATAAAGGTAAGTAAAAAGTTTATATACATTTTCCCAATTTTAAATTAATAAAAAGTCCAAAATCGCATCTATTTCTGTGCAAGATGTGAATGTAAGACAATATCTTTTAGACACAAAAGAGGTCTGTCTGTCAAAATGGTCAGGAAATGCAGTGCCTACAATGGGTGCCAGCTAGTTATTCTATTGATTAATTAGTTGTTTAGTTTGAATGGAGTATCTCACCCTGTTTCTCCCGATGTAAAGGACTCTGAGGCTTGGGAGTTTAGTAGAAAGCACACTGAGGTTGTCAAGTGAGTACAGCTTGTTGTCAGATAAATCGAGTGCTGCCAGATCAGGAGCATTTTCCACAACAATATCCAACACTGCCAACATCATGGCGGGTCTGAACAATGCCACAGCATAACTGTCCATAAGATCTGCAAACACAATTTTTTTTAGTTAGTCTTAAAATTAACAGATCTTCACTGATTTGATATTTTGACCTTTCATAATTCTGTATATAACAGCACAGCCTTTAAATGCTTCATCCCTTATACTAATCAGATTCATTGTAGTTTATTCCGTGTTCTTCACAAAAAGTGCACAAAAGATTGCATACTAATTTTCCTAAGATATATCACAGCATGTATGATGTGAATGAGTTCTGTATACACAATCAACATTCTCTTACCTGGATCCGTGTGAAAACGTGACAAATCAAGGGCTTTTAAGTTAACATTGAAACGCTTAATCATTGCTGCCTTTATTTTTTCCTTCATGGTAGAATCAATCTCTACATGCGGTAAGCCAGGCCTTACTTTCACCAACAGCTGTAAACATAAACAGTTTTATTAGAAATAATTTAAACATCATGCATGAGGTCTGCTGCAATAAAATGATGATGGTACAGTACAAAGTCCACAGGCATTATATTCAGCACATGACAATATGTTTCCTGTTCTAAGGTACCTCTGCAAACAGATGAGAGTTCTTCATTTAAAACAATTTTACCTAAGCTATGGACTGCATTGCCACAGCAGAATCCCCACTTAACAAAACTATGTCATGCTAAGGCTGGGGCTACACGACCGTATAAAGTACGTCCATTGTAACGCACATCGTGACGTCCGTCATAGAATTATGAAGGGGCATATAGGGTACAATACACGAAGCACGCGCACTGTCCCTTCGTAATTCTATGATGGACGTCACGATGTGCGTTACAACGGACGTACTTTGTACAGTTGTGTGGCCCCAGCCTAACTGAACTGTACATCTGTATGAGCAATATCAGCAATGGGCAGTTTGTTCCTAAATGTGCAAAGGCCATGCAAGTAAACATAGTGTACTTATAGATAACAATTTTAACAAATCTTTTGCTTAATGATCAACTCTCAAGACTCCACTCAAAACACAATAATACCACTTTCAAAACTTCTCAATGTATTGCTAAATAAGTAAAAGAAAACAGAACACAGATTCACCAGACTTTCATACAATTTAATTTTGATGCAACTTACAATGAATCCCATACAAATACTTTCAAACCATATCAACCCATGATGACAAGACTCCTTACTTAAGAATTGGAACTACTGTGCTTCCTATGCACATATGAAACAAACTTCTATAACTGTATGAGAAAACATAGTTTATGCTTTCATACATCTCTTCAATACCAACTACAAAAAACATATTCAATTTGCTGCCAACAATTTCTTAACATGCATGTAAGTTATATACAGAAAACTTTAAAGTTCAGCTCAAAATTCAAAATAACATTTACGGATATACATACATTCATTCAATGCATGCATGTAACAATATAATATACCTTAAATCCTTTAAATGTAGTAATTTTCTTGCTAATGCTGGTCAACTTTTCTGCGGCATTATAATCATCAACAAAAAATGACGAATCTGATCCTCGAACTTCATACTGGAAGGAGGAATGAAACAGGATTATTCAAAATAAGTAGCATACGGTCCCAGACGATGATAATAATTTAAAATGCAATTGTACTCAAATTATTAACACCCAAATCAACACTGTCTTGGTATATTCCAAATCTAAAATTCAAAAAGTGATAAGCAGTTATGATATTCATCAAAAACTCCCAAAATGGAAACATAACAATTTATGAACTTCTAGTAACCCACATCCCTAGTAATATAATGTATATCTTGTATTAATCCCACTGACATACATGATTTTATATACAATACAGTATCACTTGAACAACACTTAAATTATTTTGGCTCTCATCTTGTGACTGAACCACCACAAAATTAGGTAACTCAATTTGAATGGACAGACATCCCACAACCATCAAAGTATATCCACGAGTTGAACTAGATAGAAAACAGACCATAATAAAAATTCACAAGTTATAACTGCTGAATTCTGCAACTTTCACCACCACCACATATATTACTTTGGTACCGCTTACCTTCGCCCAAAATAAGGACTTCAAACATTATAAATGCTTTTTCTGTTCCCATATAGCGAATCATTAAAACATTAGCTATACTCCCATTACAAACTTACAAACATATCATTCTGTAATTCCCTTAAGTATTTTCAATATGTGGTTCAGCCAATCACAAGGCTGTAAGCAGAAACGTGTCCGATTAGGCTGGGGCCACACGACCGTACAACGTATGTCCGTTGTAATGCACATCGTGATATCCGTCATAGAATTATGATTTGTAAGTACAGACAATACTATTTTTTTTCTAAATCCTTTCAAGCTGCCGCAGTAATTGGCGCTCGTGGTGTCCTCACCTACGTCTGTACAAAAGTAGGTCCGTTGCAACGGACATACTTTGTACGGTCGTGTGGCCCCAGCCTTAGTCTGGAATGTATACTGAATAAAGCCAAGATTCCAACTGCAGTTGTACCACTTCATGTTCACAGATGGCACATGAGGACAGATGTTTGGTTCTGTGACATATATAGCAGGAAACATGAGGAAAATAAATTCTTACCTAAGCATAATTTCCAGTCATGTACCAGTCAATGTTTTCTCAGAAAAATAGAATAGTATACTATATATTTTATTGATTAAAAGAAAGAAAAAAACAACATAAAAATGTAATGTACCACTTAAACACTAAAATTCCCTGTAAGTAATAAGAACCCAAAGATTTCAATAAAAAGCTTAACACTGGTACAAACCTTGAACCAGTTCAATTCATGTGACATTATCAAAACCTATTTTCTCAAAATCCATTCTTATACTGCCTCACTTTGGGTTTTTACTTGGTCATGTTCCCACAAAAATTTTAAGTGTTCTTTATCTTATTCATTTGAGCTACAAGCCCATTACATTCCAACCTCCTTGATCTAATTGCCCTAACAATCCTGGAAGAAAACATAAATCACAAAATTTCTCATTTTGTGAATCCCTATAATATGATAAAATGTAAGTTAACGTAACCTAATGAAAAAGAATTGGAACATGGGGTACAATTAAAATTTTAAAAAAGTACTCTAATGACAATATATGCATCCAAATGTCAGCCTTGATTAGTGACAACATACTGAAAGAATGGCAGAAACTTACACGCAGCGGAATAAATATAGTTGGTGCGACACTGGCCAGTAATGTTTTCAGGATGTAATCTTTGCTATACTTGCCCCCATAAGGAATCTGAAATAAAGAATATATTTCCAACATAATAATTACATGGTGTTATAACAAAAGATTGGAAAAATTAACAAAATTAGAACCGTATTTTACAAATATAACCGTTAACAACTTACTGTTACTTTAAACCATGATACTGTGTTATCTGGACCATTCTTCTGGCTGAACTGTGAAGGTACAGGGGGGCTGCCACGACCTGGTCTCCTTCTGTTACCTGAACTCCTACATGAAGTTCTGCCACCTCTACCAACAAAACGGCCTCTCCCAAAATATGGGTTGCTGCAAAATTGAAGACAGTGTGATCTCTACAGACATTTACTATAAGTAATAACATATCTTGAGTTAGCATTGTTCTGTTACGGCTTAATGCTGAGAAACTACAAATTTAAAACACTGCAAATTGAAATAATACAGACAATTAATTCCAGTACAAAAAAAACTTTCTTGGAAACTCTGCTTTGTTTCATGTTTGAGTATTATCACTTACCACAATATCAGCCCCAAATGGTGTAACAAGTTATTTTCATTTCAGAATGTTTTCAGTTTTGCATAAATGATAACTCAATCTGATTAATACTTAAGGAGATATTCTTAAAACCCATGTTTGCTTTCATGTAAAGAATCAGCTATGATTCAAAAGTACTCTTTTTATTCCCTTTATTTTATTAAGTCTAAACATCTATAACTACAGTATTTATTCTTAATTGTTTCACAGAAATTCAATTCTGCAGGACAGAATTATATGCCTAAGACAGGAGGCAGATTGGCAGAAACAAAAGTTTTACATGGTTATGAACATATTTATAAATTATGCATGACCAAAATTCAGCCACCCTGCATTGTGGCAGGGCCAACAAAAACTGCTCATCAACTCAAATGATTCACTTGGAGGGAAAGGATCAAGTGCTAAACGTTCTTAGTACATGACAAAGTGAATTTGAGTATGTATCAGCTTAAACACATGTAAGGCTCATCTCATGTGCCATTTTTTAAAATTTGCTATTAGTGCTGGAGCTGCTAGTAGGAAAGAACAGGTCTTTTAAACAACAGAACAACAGACACTAACTATTTTATGATCTGTGATCCTGAGAAACTCCAATGCCAAATATGATTATTTTATAAAGTTCTTAAAAAGAATAAACTTTTATGAAAGTACAAATCAAGGTCAAAAGTACAGCAGTAGCTACATAACTGCTGATTCAAGGACTGGTTTGATACAAAAGATAACTTTCTTCTGACCATAAAGTTCCCAATACCAAAGTTCATTGTGATCATTCTTATACAATAAAGACAGTAACATAAATATATGACTTAAATGGCAGCAAAACAATCTTGAGTCTCTTTCATATCAAGCAAATTAGTCCGGGACAGAAAAAGTTTAAGAACTATTACTTAACAATGCGATTAGCAATTAAATGTACAGGTAACAGGCATCAGAATACCAGTATTATAAACAATTACTTACAACCGCCCAGAACCTCTTCCACTTGAGCCTGGTGTGCTCATATCAACATCATCATCAGCAATACTCGCACGAATAGCCATGTCCAATTCTCCACTTCTAGGATTTCCAATGCGGTTGCTTCCTGGTTTGAAAGATACTCTTCGTATATTGTCATTGACACGATCATCATGTTCTGAAACAAAATAAATTATGTGTATTATGCATACATAAAATTTCTGAAAAAACAGATATAATTATAAATCATTATTAAACAAATTGAAAAAAAAATTAATGTGACAACCAACAAAATGATGACAACAGATGATACATAATTTTCAAAGATCTACTGCCACACCAAATTTCAATGCACTGCATTATGGGACACTGATATTGTTCTGACTTCAGTAGTTTAAAGGTTCATCATCTTGGTATTAATTATGGCAGAAAATTAAAGATGGGGTGGCCTCTAATGGTGTTATATTCATCCAGTTTCATATATACTCAGGATTAGTATGTCTTATATATTGTAAGATCCTTCTGGACCCATTATCTTCCATCCTCTTCGTATGGTGGTTGCTAAGGAGACACATACAGTAAAACTGTAGGAATATGTGGTCACTACATTATAATGTTATTCCTCAAATTTTTGCCCATTTTAAAAATGTTTAATGTATTTATATATTACAAGTTTGTCAACTAATGATAGTGGATTTTCCATTTTGCTTTCAAGTTAAGAAAATACATAACTATAAATTTAAACAAAATCATGCAACCATCCATACAAAATCAAACTAGTTTTATGAAACTTTCTGGGTCAGACCAGTCATTTACTGCTGGAATTGCATGAATAATAACAAAATTGTCCCTTGTACTTAAGCAAACACCATGCCATACAGATATATGAGGAAGTAGAATAATATCTCAAGACATTCGTAACTTTGGCAATTGATGGAGGTGAGTGGTTAGCATCATGCCCTGGCTGCTTCATCCCAGAAATAAAACCATACCTATTGGACTGGATGCTGGTTTGGCCTGAGATGGCCTGGACGTTGTGGAGAAAAAGATCTTCCCCGACAGGAAATGCACCCAAGTCGTAACCTACCCACTATACAGATTGAGCTATCGTGAGAGTAGAGTAAAGTAGAGTTTATTTACATTCCATAGATCCTTCTTAGGACTCAACCAAAGGATGTAGAACATGTCATTTCATACAATATACATACACTTCACAACTTTCAACACAAGTACAAGAACGTATTTCACATATCAATGTACATAAATTTCAGATTCTGCAATACAAGTATGAAAAATAATTTTACAAATTAATATACATAAACCTCAGAATTTTAAATATAAATACAAAACTTGCTTTACATATACGTAGATTATGGATATAAAGCTTAAACATTTTCAGCAGAGATGAAATCATCTACAGAATAGAAGGAGTGAGTAAAGAGGTAATCTTTCAATGCAGGCTTGAATACCTTTATATCATAATTTAGACTTTTAATTGTTGGTGGAAGATTATTAAACAACTTGATACCTGTATAGTACACTCCTTTCTGATATTTAGTAAAGTTAGCATTTGGCACATATAGATCATGTTTGAGTCTTGTATTTAAATTATGTACATCTGTATTTCTTTTAAATTTATCCATTTTTTTTCCACCACAAATGATAGCAAGCAGAGTATAAATTCACTTGCAAGTGGAAGTATATTAAATTTACGAAATAATTTTCTACAAGATACCCTGCTTTTGACACCAGCCAATCTGGAATTTCCTTAATACTGAATAGTGACGACGATTCTCAAACCAACATTTATCAGAGATTAGCCTGGGTAAGAACATTTAGCTTTCTTTTACAATAAGTCACTACAATACCAGCCATCCAAAGCATGGCAGCATTTCCACAAGATTGCGCAACATTTCCACAATATTGCGCAACATATCAACAAGATAGCGCAACAGACAGGTTTATCGTCGGCCGAAGAGAAAATATGAACAACACTGTAGCTCTTAACAGATTAATTTATTGATTCCTAACATTCACTGCCCTGTAACACGACGCACCAAACATATATTTCTGGACATGTAATAACACGAATCATGGCTGCCCTCGCGTACATACATACCGTAGTATTTTTTTCCTTCCCGTCCTCCTCCTTCTGAATTCCATGTTCTATTTACTTTATTACGTTTTGGCATTATAGTATTGCTATACAGAACAGTTTTTACACTTTATATAGTCTGTAAACAATATCTCAAGAATAGAACTATTAAAACTCGATCGCAACGAACACCAACTTCCTCTCTTCGCTCTATCAAGTAGTTCACTGAACACAGCCAAGAACAAAATGGCTGTGCGTTAACCATGGATGCAACATTGCCATTATTATCTTAAAGTAGTATATCGTAAGCAATAAAGTAAGAAACTTTTACAAAGGTGAACAAAATTCCATGCAAATGCAATTAAAATATTAACCAAATTATGTATTTTGTCGATGTTACATGTTGCATTGTTCGCAAAGAGTAATCATATTTAACCCTGGAATACTATGGTAGGGTACTGGATTCCCCAACCGATTTTCTTTCAGGTGCTGTCAAGACATGGCAGCACTGCCTACGTTTTCCTTCCCTGTATTCTCATATCAGACCAATAGGTTTGAACATGTTTTGAAGTGGTTGTGTTCTTGTCCATTAGCATTGTTGGGGAACTGTATACCCCAGTGTAGTATTTAGGTAAGTAAAACTGTGAATGATATTTTAATTTTATTTCATTATTATAATCACAGTTGACTAAGGATATATATGAAACAACATGGAAACATGTACACAAGTATAAAAGAATGGTTATGTGTTCATTACAGAGTAAATAAGAGCGCTTTTTGCCGGGGTCATGACTTTGTTGTAGAAAGCACATTTGATGCACGAAACTTTCTTTTTAGTTTAGAAGAAAATGGAAAATAAGTCCCTGAGTGAAAAAGAGATTTTGCGAACTCTCTTTGAGAAAGATGATGATGAAGATTTGCATGAAGAAGAAGAGTGCAGTGATGAAGACCATATTGAGGAAGATGTGGTAGCAGACGATGAAATTCAATTGACTAAGTATACACTACCAACACTGCTATTTCGAGCCGATGTGTTTGCCCCAGGAAAAATGACAGAAAAACAACAGTCAAATGTCAAAAGTGTTGTCGACTTGTCTGCAATGCCCACAAAGTGTGTTTGTGCCCTAACTGCTCATAAATTATGTTAAATAAATACTAAAATATCATTAATTATTACGTATAAGAAAGTTCGTGAATCAATAAAAGTTGTCTGTTCAAACTATATATCTCCTTGTCATTGAAATATTGTTCCCCAGTATAGTATTACAAGGATTATTTATAAGTGTAGTATTCCAGGGTTAATAAACACAGCCTTGGAACACATAGACTTGGACAGACTAATATTTAATGGATATTCACGAGGCAGGGTATGAGAAAGGATTTATGTTGCAGGATATGGTTCAATGGTGGGCCCTTGTAAATATTGTAATGAAGGAAGTTCTTGAACAAGTACTATTAGCTCTTTCAGAACGACTGTGTTCCAATGAATGAGTTAGTTGGCCAAGAAGAGTAACTTCAGGTATTTTTCTAGTGATAGTAGTTTATTTCAGAGAAAAGTTGCCATGCTTCACAGCTATAAGCCAAACACATGATTCATGGTAATCAGATTTGATACAGATATTTAAACAAACATTAAAATATCATCTTTTGACACATGCCAACAATGCGGAAGTTACTTCAACTGAGAACTATTACACACTAAATATCTGTAACTATGTATTCATATTTGAATTTGTATTTGTACCAACATACGTATTGTATTCATATTACATGTTCCACATACTTGGCTTGTAGTATGATCAATGTATGGACTGTAAATAAATCCTAATCTATTCAATCTTGGTTCCTAGAGTGATAAGTTGTGCTGGTGGTTAGTATGGGAATGCTGATAAAATTAATTCCAATCAATATTTGCATGTTCTGATTTATCAGAACTGGGAGCAATAATATACATATTACAGCTGTGCAGTCACAACAACACAAGCTTCAGTTTAATTAATTTCATAAAGAAAGGTGAAAAACAGAACAAATGGAGGAACACTTTTTCTTCTCTTCAGTATTTTCATACTGACTCACAAACTCTCATGGAAGGTATACATTCACTTTTGTAAACATATTATTGAGGAATATAGGGTAAATAAATTAAAGACTTAAATAAAAATTGCATTGTTTCTTAATTTATTCTATTTTATATTTAAATATTAAAGATGTCAAAATGCATTTTTTGGAATGAATGAGGTTGTTCATAGGTTTAATTACTTCAAATAATTCATTACTGAAAAGATACAATAATAAATACCTCTGAATTAAACTGAAGGACAAAACAAATGCAACAAGTTGGAATGTAATATATTCAGTGGTAACTGCAGCTTTTCACAACAGTGGTACGTAAAGAACATATATCAAACCTTAGTATCAAGCATTTTTGGTTCAACAGCACATTTTTCCAATTTGAACCCCCAATTCTACGTAATGATCATTTAGACTTTCATGAACAATTTTTGGATATGTCAGAACTTCACGTTACCACATACTGTAGACCTAGAGCACTCTCAACTTGATCGAGCACTCTTCCCTATACACAAATTGTTGATAATGATCTAAATTAGTATTTCCCAGGATTATGGACTGAAAAAATTGGAACCACGGTTCCAGAGAACTTGACGTAAATACGTCTCTGTATTTAAATTACTAGAGCAAACTTTTAAACATTTCAGGTTTTATGAAACATAAATCTGGTATAAGCATAATTAATACTCAGTGCCATGAACAAGATGATGCAAGTCTGTGACAGATATTTTTGACTATGTATATTCCTTTACATATTCTATATATGAACAAAATAAAGTTTTACAGCTCTAAAGTGTCACCACTTTGGAAACAACTGCACTCTGTTTATGCATATCAATTTCTTTATACTACTGTACCTTGACAGTTATTATTGTTAGGAAAGTATAAAATAAATATTTATAGCAGTAAGTTCTGAACTTACCTTCACTAAGTGCACAATCTTTTCATTAGGATGATGGCATGCACTGTTTCAGTGTCAAGCTTAATGGGTGTCTTGCAGATCGTACAGCAAACGATTAAAAATGCCAAAATTGATTGTGTGGAAGAACAAACAAAATACATGACTGCTTCAAATAAAAGTCACAATTATAAAGTAACTAAAATGTAATTCCTAACTTTACATTCACACTAACACACATGAAGAGAAATGGCACAAATTATCTTCATTGGTAGTGAGTGCCCTTCTTTCAACTGTTTTCCATCCTGTATGACTTCATAATACAAATTTTGTATAAGAAACTTGCATAACACTTGAATGTATAAGAAATACATAAAAAGTGATAGTGGAACCACGGTTCCGGAGAATTTGACGTAAATACGGAAAGGAAGTTTATATATTGGCTTTATTCTAAATATTTCCTTTATACCCGCTTTACAATTGAGTAAAGTTTGATGAAGACTTTGCTTATTTAACTTGAATTAGTTATGTTTAAGATGGGTCTGTGGTAGCTGAATGTATTGTAAGGTAATGTAATGTTTTATAGGTAACAACAATGCCGAGTAAACAGATGAGGTTTCCTAGGTAACGTAACAATGAAGTTACACTTTTTCGTTTCCCTTTTTCGTAACACATTTTTGCCGAATGACCCTTCCTTATAGACGTATTTACGTCAAAACAAGGATAGTGAAACAATATAGGGTTAGAAGAAACAAGTCCTAGTTTACTTCTGTGAGTAGTGAGTAGATGGAATGTCCTAAGTAGTGAAAATCTGTCAAACAGTTCTGTTGATGAGATTGGCAAGCTCTCTATACAGGAAGCACTGTCTGTAACAGGTAAAAGAAAAAGAATGATCTTTGTATTAAATCTATTGGATTAATTTCCTGAAAGAAAACAATTTTATGGGAAAATTATATATGTCCACCTACATTTACTTCCATGAAGCCAGTAGAACCAAATGTTGCAGTACACAATAATACAAGGAAATTCAACTAAGGTGGAATGTTACAGCATATGGCTTGAAGTTGAATATTGTTGCTAATCGCGTAAACTCACATTTTTCCTTCGGCTTCCAATTACAGACATATCCATACAAGATTTGGTTCAGTGTTGCAAACAGTTCATTACATGAACAGTTGAAAGGGTTACATTTTATTCAGAACCAATGTTATTTATACACCCTCATCTTTTTAAATTGTCTGGCTTTGTTGGTCAGTACTTCATAACCTGAAACCTGTACATTTAGTTAATTCTTAACTTGCTGCATCAATGCTTATATGTGATCTGGATCACCACAAGTCTTGCCTGAAACCCTGTAGTACTAGTGTTTAAATCCCCTACAGCTGTACAATGAAGGTTAAACTTCCGATGATCAAGTTTAACCTTCAGTACCAAATGTCAAAATATTGTCATAATTATTCAGACTTAAGTAATTCCTGTCATACTCCACACTTACTTTCATCTTATGTTATCACTTGCTGTCAGTACAATGTTTTAGTGGTTTTAAAATGTCAAACCAACCTGCTTGAAGGCTTGCAAATGTTTCTGTGATCCAATGGAGCACCACATAGCTCACCAATCCCAAGATCTGTAAATGAAATTAGTAACATAGTTATAATATTGGAAATCACAACAGAATGCATTATGTAAGATTTGAGGTTTTTACAGCGGTGAGTATGAAGATTTCTGTCATGCATTCATCGCCCTGATGACGGAGGCAGCATGACCTCTGAAACTTTGGTAAACATCGACCATACTACACAGCGCAACAACCCAGAAATCTTCAGAATGCATTAAATAGGAAGTTATTATGTTTTATATATATATAGATGGTCATTCTAAAGTTAAGTTTTAAATAAATGTATATCTTTATATTTTCCTTAATTTCATATTTATACAACACTTGCCATTTTAAGGCTATCAGGTTAACTCACCTGCAGATTCAATGGACACAATCTGAATGTAAAGAAAGGCCATGAATGTTTGAACAGTTTCAATAAAACTAAAGATCTCAACTTGCAGCAGCTTCTTATCAATGAGTGACAGAAACTTTGTATGAAGTTCTAGTACCTCACGGCAATCTGCAAAGACAGAAGTAAATTTTGTGTCAATGCACCAAGCTGAAATCAATTTGCATTCGCAAGTAGAATAAAACATTTTTATGTACAGTTCTGGGGTCCGCAGTGGCCGCGCGGTCTGAGGCTTGGGCCTTGTGCCGCTTGGTCACTGGGACCGTGGGTTCGAATCCCACTCAAGCCATGGATGTCTGTCCTGTGTACAGGTAGAGGCCTTGCGACGGGCCGATCCCTCGTCCAAGGAGTCCTACCGATTGTCTATAGATCAAGCCAACGAAAAAGTTGGGACCCGCAGTGCTGAAGCACTTGAAGAACGGGTCGTTCCCAGTATCCCAGTATGTACAGTTCTAGACAACACCACAGGTACGGTCTTCTTCTATTGCAGGGACGTCTGGCAAATATTCTGAATAATTTCCTTTTGCAAGAATAGAGAGCAAAAACCCTATAAAGACGGGGTACTAAGAGCAGAAAATTCCATGTTTTATTTGCTTTCAACCATATTTAAGAATTCAGTTTCTATAGTTGAACCTTTTAAAGGAGAGAAATGGCTGTATTACAGAAGAAATCTAGCTAGATACCGACTATAAACATTATCTATTGAACAGGCAACAAATTACCTGGTTCTGTCAAGAAAATCAAAAGCATAAAAAAAACTAGTCTAATACAGTATCCTGTAAGGAATGACATTGGTCATGCAAAGTTCTTTGGTTTGAAATTTGGCTACACCTCAATTTCTTATTAACTGTAATTGTTAAGAGTTTATGCACTCTATATATCAATATAACAATCAGCATTTTATGGTGTTTGTTAGCAAAGGCTAATTATCAGTACTGATAAAATCTCAATTTTTAAAATAAGTTAAATTTATTTATCTCTCATGACACACACTTTCAGACACAGAGAGGGAAAAAGGCAGGAAAGAAGTACTTACTTTTTTGTACTTCTGTTAGCTCCACTGATTGTCTCAACAGTGGCAGGTTGAAGTCCGCACATGGTGATCCACGATGAGGCACACTGTAGAACATGATGCCACGTGTGTTGTAATAAAATCCAGTAAGATTGTCATCTCCACTCTCAAATGCTGTCAACCAGGCAAAAAGTTTAGTCCATAAAATGTATTCACTTTCATGTGTATACTAACTCATTTTATGAACACTCACAAAATTCTTGAGTGAATGCACATGAAAAAATTAATACACATTTCTCTGTATAATAAAGTTTTGATACTATCAAAAAATTCCAAACTGTGTTCATGTTTTCAGTCCTGTCCACCAGTCTGAAGGTTGGAAACATTTATTAAGTTATTTATTTATGATTTATTAAATGATGCTGTCAGTAACTCAAACCATATTGTGTTGAATGATCAGATGTTTAATATGTAACGAATTAGAAATGATATGGAAGAAAGTGGTTACAGCTTAATTTAAAGTACTATTCTGGAACTTGTCTCCAGGAACTGACAAAACCATGAGAAACTTCTGTCAGGATAGGTGGTGTCTGGGCTGATATTTCAATCTAAGACCTACGAAACACAAAGCACGAGTGCTAACAATTTGGCAGAAATGCTTGTTGTCTGTCATCTAAGTTATCTTTGTATGATTTGAGGTTTTCACAGCAGTGACTATGAAGATTTCTGTCTTCTGGGTTGTTGCGCTGTGTAGTCTGGTCGATGTTTACCATCGTTTCAGAGGCCATACTGCCTCCGTCATCAGGGTGATGAATGTGCCAATTGGGTGTGTGGGGCTAGGTTTATAGGAGCCGGACCGTGGATGGAGGAGCCTGCCCCACGGTCCGGCTCCTATAAACCTAGCCCCACACACCCAATTGGAACATTCATCGCCCTGATGACGGAGGCAGTACGACCTCTGAAACGGTAAATATCTACCATACTACACAGTGCAACAACCCAGAAGACAGAAATCTTCATACTCATTGCCCTGATGACGGAGGCAGTATGACCTCTGAAACGTTGGTAAACATCTACCATACTACACAGCGCAACAACCCAGAAGACAGAAATCTTCATACTCATTGCCCTGATGACGGAGGCAGTATGACCTCTGAAACGTTGGTAAACATCTACCATACTACACAGCGCAACAACCCAGAAGACAGACATCTAAGTTATGATTCTGAATATGAGAAGTTAATGCAAACTGTATTAGGATTCAAACAAGATACTAGATGACTGTTACTTGTACAATAGCAAGGACTGTCATGATTTAAACCAATGAGCATCAGTCAGTCATCTACATACATACAATTCACCCTCTCACAGTTTTAACAAATTTATATAATGTATCTATTTCTTGTGACAAATTGTTTTACATTGTAGTCCCATTTTAGTGACTTTCTGTGGGTGTGTTTTAGGAATGAAAGACCAAGTGAGATTTGAGGTTCTCATGGTGCCAAGTATAAAAATAGCCGTCTTCTGGGTTTTTGTGCTGTGTGGGCTGGTAGAAGTTTACTGATGTTTCAGGTTCTTGCTGCCTCCATTATCAGGGCTCATTGCCCTGGAGCTGAAAATCTCACATTACAACACCACAGTATTGGTGTCTCTCAGTGCAATAAAATGTCACTCACGTGTCATGATGTATGAATCCCAATAACACAAAAATATAAACTAAACATGAAATTCTTATTAGGTGGTATGATGCAGAAAGAGCCAAAGAATACAAATATATTCCTTATTAAGTGATACATACCATCAACAATCATTTGCTTAACAAAGAGACCACCTTTAGAATGCCCTACCCAGATGATGGGATTCTTGCCCACACCTATCTTCATCAAGTGATCCATCATCTCACGACTCCGCTCCACCATACAAGTCCTGTAACACGGAATGCAATGCATACGGATCAACACATTTAGATCCGATGCGACTACTCAGAGTTCAGCGTTAGTTCTTGCAATTTATGTCATAGCTGGTAGATCATTGGTTTAGTTTTTCAGTTTAATGACACTTTCTCACATGCACATGTTTTATAGTGGTGAATAACATGATCATTGTTAATGATTAATTATGATGGATGTACGTACATTTATTTATGCGTGGTTTATTTAACCCTTTAAAGCCAAAGCTTGATTAAATACTATTAAAGAATTCAGTCTGTACTGCAAAGAAAACACCTCACCGTTACGAAGATCCATCTGTTAATGCTGTTCGTGTAAATAATCACTGTTTACATTGTAAATCATATAAAATGCAGAATTACTGACTGTTAAAACAGCTGTACATTTACCAATTGGCTTAAAGGGCCAATGACATCAGTAGCCCAGACTACGTAGGGTCAAATGATAGGATGATTAATGAATTCAAATTGATATGGAAAACGTTGTCATAGCTTCATTTAAAATACTACCCCAGGGACTAAGGACAACCACAAATCTCAGTCTTCTTCTTTTTTCCAGTTTAACAATGGTTGTACATTTTCTGGTACCCTTTGCGGGTCCCCAACTTATTAGTTGGCTTGATCTATAGACATTTTGGTAGGACTCCTTGGACGAGGGATCGGCTCAGCGCAAGGCCTCTACCTGTACACAGGACAACGCGGACAATCATCCATGGCTTGAGTGGAATTCGAACCCACGGTCCCCGCGACCAAGCAGCACAAGACCCACGTCACAAATCTCAGTCTTTAAGCTAATACTTGGATTCAGGACATTCCAGGTACGAAGCAGAAGAACCATGACATTTGATTCAAAAGATGTGGAATGCTTAATCGTATAGCCATTGTCCCTATGTGCATATGTTTACTAAGGAGATAACTAGAGTTAAGGAACAATAAATCAACATAACAGATCATGACCCAGAATATAAAACAGCTGGAGAGCCTAGAAGAAAAGAAGCCAACATTCCAACCGCTTCAAAAGTCAAGACCCTGAATTCATAGTAATTTAAACAGCTTAGAGAGGAAAGAAGCATTGTAGAAAAAAAAACATGACTTAATACTGAAGGCAAATACAGAGTAGAAATAAACTGATGCACAAAATTGAAAAGAATTGAGTTTAAATAAATTTGACTCATGATTTAACTCAGCACAGCATCATGTCACATATTCATGTGACATGATGACCTCACTGACTGAAGACTAAAGACACATGTCTCTGTGCAAGTGGAAGTTTTGGAAAATATGATCAGAACATTGCATAATCAATCAGTTCATATTTAGAAGCGGTCAAGGCTGACCTATAAATTGAATATAAAGGTTGAAAAATCATCATAAATTTACAGGGTTCGCTACTATACCCAATTCACTCCAGGATGAACAGAACTAAAGAAAAATCTATTTTTAACCACTTCTGTTGGTTTTTATTTGAAGGAAAACTTCAAATATTTTTTGAAACATACAATGTATGTCAGTTATGAGCTACAAGCAGTTAGATTCAATTCAGAGAGGGCAGGAACTATTTACTACATTGATCTTGAAAAGGCAAAACCAAGTTGCCCCTGGTGCATAACTAAGCAGATGGAGTTGAGGTCTGTCTCGATAATCAGGTTAAACATTAATAAAATACGAAGAGACTGGGCCTTTGCTTACGTTTGTTATAGAAGTAGATTGTGTCATATATTATGAAGGAATGCTGTCCAAGCGGTAGTAATTGTCAGCAGTCACTTGATGCTAGTCGGTCACAACACAGTCTCTGCCAGTTATGACGGACGTAAAACACGAATCTCACTAAACCCTCCAAAGCAAGTAGTTTAATTAACACCTACTTTAACATTCAATAAATCTGTATTTTGTCCACAGTGTATTCCATGATTATCAGAACAAATGCAATTGTTTCCCTACCAACTTAACACTGCAAATGAAGAGCAACTGCGCTATTGCGCTCGTTAAGTCTGGTAATAACATAATACATGTCATGGGGACCTCGCGATTGCGCCCCCTCCCGCCCCTGTCTTTCAGACGTCTGGAAATAGGGGCAAAATGATTCACGACCACTTTATACAGTTTCGACTACTCTGGCGTGAATGCAAAGGCGATATCGAACCACGTATCGCCTTCGGTTGTTGCCCTCTGCTTGAAACTACGTTGGTGCATATATTGCATAATAATACTCTTCAATGATCGACTGATTCAGTTCCTGTATGGAACTAACGAAAAAGAAACCTAAGGCTTTTTTGTTGGAAACCGGTTCCCGAAGGTCGAATCGAGAAGTAACCAGCAAGTGGGAGAAGTTATGCTGGTAGATTAGCTATCGAAGTACGGGTCAACTTCGGTAATGTAAAACGGGTTTTCACGTCCAGAGATTATAGAACATTCAACTTTTTCCAAACACATTCGGAGCTCGGGGTTAGTTCATAAATGAGGGCAACTTACTGAAACGTCAAGGATATATAAAAAACGCTACTGGTCTAGAAGTCAGGTGCGAAGGAATGGAATAATACGAAATCCCCCTAACAACTGCAGCACAATTTTATGGTATTTCAACAATAAAAATAATAACAACAATGACAGTATACCATTGTTATGTTATATAGTAAAAGATTTAATCCTCCATTTTGTGGACTGGATCAAAATATTAAATTTAAAACTTTTGGTGCAGACATTGGGAACCACATAATATAAATATTTCAAGCAGTTTCAAGGATGAATAATGCAGATGGACAGCAACGAAAATAGTCATTACCTTCCCATGAACATTCAATTCAATTCAATTCAAATGCCATTGTTTTTAACATGAAACTGTTGCAATGGCGACTTCACTTGGCTTGGAACTAGGATTATTGTGACTAATATTCCATGTAAGTGTCACACTAAAGGTGAAAATTTAATTCATTATATAATTACCTACCAACATTCATGCAGGATCGGTTCTGAATCCCACTTCAAGTACTGCATAGTAAAAGTCACAGATGTTCAGCAGATCTACAGAATAAAGCGCCTTACAGTTCTTTTGCAAGCAATTCATGCACAAGGAAAGAAAGAAATAAAGAAACACTGCCTGACCTGTTACGTTTGGTCATCCAAAGCGGTCTCCACAAGTAAGGATCTGTTGTGTAGCTGAGGGTAATGATCCGCACCCCGGGACAGTCCTGTGGCAACCAGTCACGTGGCCAACATGTGGAGTATGGCTCCCTCTCGTTATTTACCTGTAACAAATGGTCCACCAGCATCTTCATAGTTCTATATCTGGCATAGATGCATTCGCCATGGAGTTCGTATATTTAATTTGGTACACGAGAAAATCAGTGAAAGAACTGTATCCCATGTTAGTAGTTTAATCCAAAGTTTATGGCTTTGGAATAACAGAAATTAGAGTATGGGTTACCACAAAAGGTTTGTTAATTGTGATATTCTGGGATGTAATCCCATGCAGACTTGTAGGTGGTTACCGGCGTTTCGGAAGAACCTGCTGCCACCAACATGAAGTCAGCAGGGTTTTCAAAAAAAAGTGACTCATCGCCCTGATGATGGAGGCAGCAAGGACCTCTGAAACGTCGGTAAACTTCTACCAGACTACACGGCGTAACAACCCAGAGGACAGCCATCTTCATACTGACAACCGTGAGAACCTCAAATCCTACAGACGAAAGCCTTCTTACCCTGTCTCCCGACAGATCCACGCGTCGCTCATTCCCTTCCGCAAAGCTTCCGTTCTGGGATGACCGAGACCGGCAGGTCTTCCCGTCGTGCGAGTTTTTCCGGGGGACGGGAACAGTCCTCACCTTCCTCACGTCCCAGTTCCCCTGTTTCCACGTTTTGTCCAGGGACCCGTGAAGTCCGTGGATGAAGATGACGTCTGCGCGGATTTGCTCGGGGCTGGGGTCGTACAGCACTTCACAATTCACACACCTCTCAGGCTCCGAAGTGTCCACTTTATCTGCTCTTTGCGTATTCTCAGATTGTTCAACTAGCTGGCGTGGTCTGAATTTTATTACCTTGAATGTCCGGAGGATGGGATCCAATTTCGAAGATGGTAAGAATACAGACCCTGAATAAGAGAAATACCACTGGAATCATCAAACCGACATACACCATTCACGTCGAAGTGAAGTGGTTAGCACTCTTACTTCGTATTTAGGAGGTGCCATGTTCGATTCTCTTGGCCCGGAGACTGGCTTTCTTTACAGGTGTCTTCTAGAAATGGCTGTGTGCTGTAATGCCTTAAGGGAGTCATGACCACTTCTCTCTACGTGGTTCCCAATAGTCACCACAATTAGCATATTCTACAGTACCAGACCCATGTAGGTGATAATCTGACATTAAATGAGCTAAGCAGAAAAAAACGGAATACAAGACAATGCAATTTCATTAAGTCGAATAAGAAATGCTTTTGAAAAAAGTCCAGTTGTGTCGCCAGTGCAAAACTTTATTATATTTAGTGTTCTGTCTGACGACAGGTCCATATGAACAGGATCCTTCCATCCTTTTCTCGGACTGGGACCTGTTCATATACGTTCTTGGCAGATGATCCAGAAGTGGTTTGCCATTGCCTTCTTCTGTGTGTGTGAATGGAGTAATTGTTGGGATGCCACGGAGAAACCGGGGAAGCCCCCGGAGGAAAACTCCGTGTTGTCTAGACCACGGCCTTGCCCAACACAAGTTATAAATTCGGGCACCGCCGGGAATCGAACCCGAGACCCCAGGATTACAAGGCCAGCGTTCTAACCGCTAGACCACCGTGGCACAGGTCGCGTGGTATGCATAGGATTGGTTAGAAATACAAAGTTTTCGTCGGAACGTGTAAAACGTAATATTTATGTGTAAACGGGAGTATAATAAAAACATAGAATGTTGTTTGGATTCATCTTTCTCAAGATAGTGTCCATTAGCGGGCTCTTGAGAACGCGGCATTGAACTTTCGAGTCCCACAAAAGGCTTCGAACCTTCGGACCACATCCACAAGGTTACTCGGCAAAAACACAGACGAAGACAGTCTGAGAAATGTTAGTAAGTTTGCAATACAATGTAGATTAATGTGATTAAATACATATACTTACATACTATTCGTTCAAGATTTAAATATTAGAAAGATACATCCAACAAACGATTCAAATTAGTAGTAAAAAAAAAGGACTATATCTTTTGTCTCGCTCCTCACAATAAATTTTTAACCAAACTGACTGATTTTTCCTGCCAACAGTGACACCAAAATAACGATCTTGGAAACTTAAGAGATGGCAGAGACACTATCGTCACGAAATGAAGATGAAGTTGTCAACGTAAATAAATTCAAATAGGTTTATCTCCATAAAGCTTCCATGAAGTGCCAATTTTCAGAAGGTGTGGAAGTTTAATCTTAGGAAGTCTTTAACTTGGATAAAGTTCCCCCTGAAAGTCATACAGAGTGCATGACGGGAGTGGATGGTGAACTCCGTGTTCTTGCCTGGGGAAATTATACCACACACCCACTGACTGGGTCCCTGTCAGAAGAAAAACCACTTCTCCTGCCACTACATAACCGGATTGCCTACATTAACAGGAGCTGACCTGAGATCGAGGACAGGGAGATTACGGCGAGCACTGCAGGTCCTAGCTGCTGGCGTACTCCGTTCACGACGGTCCTCTGGTTACGCAGCCATGCGTAATACATGGCAAGACACACGGGCAGCAACAACCGCAGCACCACTGCCACGTAGCTGGTCACATATCGGAGCTTTCTGCAACGAGAAAACCCGACGACATCTTGTTTGCGCACTGAAAGCCTTCAATCAAGAATAATATTCGTGTCTTCTGTATACGCTTACGCCACAGATGCAAGATGGAGTGGTGATGATCATCTCCCAAAATTTTGCTAACATTTTCTTCTACTAGTTTACGCAGACCGCTGAGTTTTGAAACTCGGTCGAGTCACCTCTCACATACCTCACAGGGGCATGTGGATGTTTCTTGATAATCGGCGTAAAGGTACAATTTGGCTGCACGCGACAGAGACAAGCGACCGAGGCAGGCGACAGAGTTACGAGACCGAGACTGGTCGCTTCCTGTCTGCTCTCTGTACAATCGTATGAAGTACAATTACGAGCGCGAGACAAAGACAGGCGACAGAGACAAAGCACAGGAGACCGCTCTCGGACCAGTAGTGTCTCGCGACGGGCTCAGGCAGCACGTGTGTTGTTGAGTAAAATAATGACAGAAATTAAATTTACTGGTGACCAAGATGAGCAATTGGTAGAATTAGTAGCAGAAAACCGACCACTGACCACCGACAGAAATATCCTTCTTCGCGTCTGGTTTTGAATATTGAACTCATAGGTTTTCTTTGTTTCTTTCGCAACAAATAACACAGCAACACATCATCTTCTTCGATTAACCTTTTTAGAAGCATTTTTGTACTCATTTTTCACAGAATATGTGAACGCATGTCTCAACAAAACAAAGAAAACAAACACTTTGCCGCATGTCTCGGTCGTCACATCAAAAGTGTGTTGCTACAAGCTGCGATGTGTCCGTCTCCCGTCTCTGTCGCTTGTCTCTGTCGCGTGCAGCCAAATTGTACCTTAAGAGAGATGTAATGTGGATAATTTATCAGGCGATGTCAAATGACAATCATATTCAGTTTTACATTCCGGCACTTCAAATTACAATCAGTAATTTTATTTATGAGATGAGAGAACTGACTTCAAATTCCAAGTTGTTTCGCACAGTGGCTTGCTAGGATAACGGTTAAGACACACCCAGTGAACATCATGCACTAGAAATAGGCCTAGATATGGCACTGCATATAAAGTATTTCTCATTGTATAAATATTAAATAAAGACTAGCCTATGTCAAAAAGAGTTCCGAATAACGTTTTTAAATTGTAATGAAAAATTGACATTGGAACCACGGTTTCGGAGAATCTGACGTAAATACGTCTATACGGAAAGGAAGTTTATATATTAGCTTTAATTACAACAATATTAACAACAATGCCGAATAAACAGATGACGTTTCCTAGGTAACATAACAATGCAAGGAAGCTGACCATTGTTGTCGATCCATATTAACATAATTGACATGGATCTTACACGTTTTCCTTTCACGTTTTCCTTTCACTTGTTTGCCGAATAACCTCTCCGTATAGACGTATTTACGTCAAAAATGGATTTTATGTAGTGTGTGAAAGCTTTGTATAATGACCCACATTTTGGAAAACTGATTAAGTAAGTTTTGAACGCCATATCAACAACAAAAATGTTTATTTTCTAAAAATATAAAATTAATAGAAATTTCGGCAGAACCAAGTATCTTCAAAATCAGGCGAGTACTTTCTCAGATAAAAGATGCAAACAGCCACATGACCCCTGAACCCAATTATGAGTTTATTTTGCGACATTTGCGTGGAGAGACAGACAAAAATCACGAACTGTCAGGATAACCGGTCTCCAGGCAGAGATTTGAAGTCGTGACCTACCGAATATGGAGTTCTAACCCCTCGACCGCGATATTAGTTCTTAGTAAAAATATAAATAAAATTAGACCAAATATTTCAAAATAATGACAGATATATTATCTATTGGAAAACATTCTAAATATTTATATTTTGGCCAGTGACGTTTCACAGCCATGAAAGCAGGTGCGTCAGCCGGAGACACGATTTCAAAACAAGCGTGTATGTGAAAGTATTTATCATGCAAACTGAATTAAACCGAGTGGTATCTTGCGTATGGAAACGTGTGGCCCTGTTCACGATCATTGAATATAATGACCCCTCATTAAATGTCATTTAAACTGACATATAAAGTCACTTTCACAACCACCTCTTTTTTATAAAAGATTCATTCCAGACGTAAAAAAAAAATAACCTCATGCTTGGACAACGCTGCATCAGGTGTTGTTATTTCCGTATCAGTTTCAAGCACCAAGACACGTCTTCGATATCAGGCAAACGATGTACCAACGGACGGGCCAGTTCATCTTCCGCGACTTATTCGTGCGCTCTATTAAGGCTTCACCACACATCCTGTTCATTGTCAGTGGCCAAGGACAGGTCTAGTGCCGTCTTTCTACAAACATCAGCCTTTTACGTTTCTCGGCCAACATCAGACAACCGACGTTTAGATCCAAGATTTCCTAAGAAATGAGTACCAGCGTTCTTTTCAAATAGTTAAAGGCGGCCACTCAACTATTTCCAGACTGGCCTTGGACGCGCGTTCACTCGGGACTATAGATTTCCCTTCCAGAGTTATCTTAGCAAAATCTCTTTATGAGATAGTATAGTTGCGTCATATTGTGATATTAATTAAAATAATTATTATATTTGTTTACCGTCAAATCACAATAAAATAGTAACATAAGATAATTAAAATGATTAAAATATCATCTTATGTTCCATATCGAGCATTCGATTTACATCGGAACATTCACAACATGTTTCGGTTTATCAAACCGTCATCAGGTGTAAATTATAAACTTTTAAACTCAAATTACAATTATTTATATTTTTTACAATTTTATTTTATAATTTTATAATTTTTTTCAGTATATTTTATGGAAGTTGTGTCTAGATATTATTAATATAACATTATTGTTGAGGTGGTGTTATTGATGTTTATACCAGTCTGTGAAGTAGAAGATTCGAAAACATTAATGAAATATGATTGAATATAGAAAACAAAATGAATTAAAATAATAAATAATAGCAATCGGTTCAGATGTGTTCAGAGGAGAGATCAGAAGTACATCGTATCGGAGCGAGGTTCGTTATTGACTGCGGTGTAAGTGGGAGAAAGGTGGTTTGTCAGGGTTGGGGTCAAGGTACTGGAGTGCATTAAAAATTTGGTTATTAAGAAAAATGTTATTATCGTTTAGGCAAATGTTTTTTTTAAATGTTTGCTGTATATGATATTTTTCTATTGTATTCCTATGTTTTTTGTTTTGTACTATTTTTAATATGTCCATTGTTTCTGTTATTGTATTATATGCATGTCCTGTATTTAGAATATGTTTTGCGTATGCAGAACTGTCCTTATTGTGTTTTTTGGCTGCAATGTGTTCTTTGTATCTGTGTGTGTGAAAGTGCGGCCAGTTTCACCTATATATGTTAAAGGACAGTCTTTACATTTTAATTTGCATATACCCGGTAAGTTATATTGATTGTTTATGTTTATTGGTGGTTTTTGTTTGAGGAGGTTTTTTATCGTGTTTTTTGTTTTGAAAGCAATTTTTATTTTGTTTTCTTTAAATAGTTTAGTTATGAATTTGGTTTCCTTACCTATGTATGTAAAAGTGGCCCATTTATCTTGTATGTTTTCATTTTCGTTAGGTTTTATTGTTTTATTAGGTTTTTTATTTATTTTGTGATTATTATATCCGTTTTCACTAAGAATTTGTTGGATGATGTTTAATTCTATTTGTTTGTTTATTGTAGATATTGGATATAGATTTTTTTCTGTTTAGTAAGTAATTGATGGACATTTGTTTATGTTCGAAGGGGTGGCAAGATGAGGCATGAATTATGGTGCTTGTGTCTGTAGGTTTTCTGTAAATTTTGAATTCGAAGTTTTTTGTTTTTCTTATTATAGTTAAATCTAAATAATTTAGTGTGTTGTTTTGTTCAAGTTCTAATGTAAATTGAATATTTTGATTTATGTTATTGAAATCTTTAAGTACTTGTTGGGTATTTGTGAATGTTCCGATGTAAATCGAATGCTCGATATGGAACATAAGATGATATTTTAATCATTTTAATTATCTTATCTTACTATTTTATTGTGATTTGACGGTAAACAAATATAATAATTATTTTAAAATCTCTTTAATCAGACTTTGTGACGGACTTCCGACAGAGAAAAATTTTATTAAAAGAGGGGAAATTGTGCAATGTGCAAAATAACAATAATGAAACTGGTGATAACGGCCCGTTGACCGATAACTTTAAAATTACGACTCGTGATAATTTCGTACGGAAGCAGTTTCTCAACTCCGCTCACATCTTCCTTTGAGTCACAAACCTTCACGCACTCAGGTCATTTTTAAATAAACGATGCCAGAATCTGTCTTTGCTTTGCCATATCCGTCTGTCCCCATGTGACAACTCGGGGAACGCCGAAGGCATTTTCATTAAATTTGGTATTCGGGAGATTTCTTCTTCCAATTGACGTTCATTCGGACGGTAACGAGCAATTTACATATAAAGATCTAAGATCATTTCTTAGCGCGGAAGAGACTGGGTGGGTAATCTGCATGTGGATAAGCCCCGATCACAACCGCTCACGCAACGTGATAAATTCCAGTGATGATATCTCATCCATTATCTCAGGTGAAAGATCAAATTCTGATGAACGTACCAGAACAGTTGCCTCTACGTGGTATTTTTATGGGACACGCAAAGAACTTCGCCCTTTCCTTTTGTCTGCGCCCTGTCAACTGCTGAGTCAGATTAAGACCACCCCTCAGGTGCAGACAGAGCGAGCGTCTGGGCTATGTCAGCCCCAGGCACGCCTCATAAACGGTGTTACTCAGCCGGTTCAAATTTGACCAATATTTTTTATAGCAGAGTGTAACAAATCGTGTCGCTTGCCAATTCCCATTAAATAACTTCGTAACAGCGGTGCTTAGAAAAAACGATGAACCTTCGGGGACGAATGTGAACCGCCCTCGTGAAAAATCATGGAGTATATTTGGAGTGGTGACTGACACCAACAACCCAAAATACGGGCACTGGGAGATAATCCTCCCGTGCCACGTGTTCCGTCGTTTACTTTCAAAACTCATTATTCATTAGGCCTAAATATTCCATCAGGGACATACATCAGTGGGTACGGGGACTGGCACCCCCGAGGTACCCGAATTACCCAGTGCCGGAGGACATAGCTGGGCCACCCTACTTCCGGGGGCTGTAAATACGGAGGTCTGGTCCTCCAGAGCCAATGATGATGATAGTCTAACACGAGAAGCAGGGTCTAACAGGCCTATACAACTAACGCGGAGGTTGCAGACAGTATTCGGAGGTGTTACAGCACAAAATGAAGATATTTGGGCGTGCACTAAGGAAATTCGTCATTTCCGAACGAGTAATATTAATGATAATGAAAACTGAATATTATTTTAAAAAGTGCCAGGAGGGATTTTTGACCCTAAGGTCTAACGGCAAGACTATTCTTGAACCGAGGGACGGAAAACGATGGACCACACGCTGTAGTAATTCGCCATTGTTACATTTTCCCTATATTAGGATATTCAAGAAGTACGAATCGATCTTTCTGAATCCTTAATCAAACAGGTGAATGACGACTTAACAAAAATAACATCTCTATCAGAATTCGGCAAACACCTTCTATTAGAATCGCCGTTAGCTTTCTTATCTTATCTGCTTTGTGGTCGATAACCTTAACTTCAAGGATCAAGGCTTTACATCTCTGATCTTTGTAACAACACACAGTTTTCTGTGTTTCAGAAGAAAATTGTATCTACATCGAAGTTTTTTTTCGGATAAAGTTCACTGAGTGAAAACAGAGGACTTACACTTACGTTATTACGTAATTTCCTACTGATAAAAGAATTTCGCTCTTCACACTTGTTCTGAAGCTTCTTGCTTCTTCACACAAGCCAAATGCTGCGTTGCTGAATATTTCTGATGCTCACAGACATGTATTAGCTTCTTAGTGAAAATATATAATTCTTACGTTTATTACTTCGTATTTGTATATTCACAATATCGCCTGTTTTAAAATATATCACAAAATTAGCAAAATGCTCTGTATTTTACTACACAGAATTGTTAATAAATAATTAAATAATTCAAAAGCTCAAAAGAATATGGTTTGTTATTAAGGCCATAGAATAATTCCAAGCCACCGAATGTCGTGCAGAACGAGAGAAAATTAAAAGAATAGATAGACGAAATAGAACTGGCGAAGGATAGAAAGACTTTAGTCGTGGTTCTGCTGAATTTTTATTTGAGAACGTGCGACAAGTACAATGCTACTATTGGCAACTGACACTTTGAAAATACTTCTGATAAAATTTTTTAAGAAAACTGCATGAGGTAGCCAGGAGTCAGTATATTAGACGCTCCAGACCCGCGATGAACCCATAGAATATATAGAAGGAAGTGGTCGTGGTCTAATTTAAAGCGCTATCCCAACATTTTCCTGGAAGCATTGAGTAAAACCTCAAAAATCCCTTAGTCAGGATAGCCGCTCCCCAAGACGAGATCGGAATCCTGGATTTCTCGAAGACGAAGGAGCGCTAACCTCTCGGCCGCGATGTTCGAAACCATTATATTTCATTGTCGAAAACATACAAAACCAAATCGCAAACATCATAATCGTCAAGGATTAGGCAGTTTACCCCTTAACCACATGCCCCCTTCCAATAGGTTTCAAAATACCAGCATGAAATAGTGAGATTTTAGGTTCTTGATCACCGTGTAGCCTCAGTGATTCATCGCCCTGATGATGGAGGCAGCAAGAACCTCTTAAACGTCGGTCACTTTCCACCAGACTACACGGCTCAACATCCCAGAAGATCGTAGTACCCTGATCTGACAGAACGCCGTATCCAGGACATCAACAACGAACATGCTTATTACAACAGCCCAGGGACGAAGGACAGCTTTGTCACTGTTTTTTCAACAAATCATTCGGCACGCTTCAGAGAACAGAGTTCAAACCATGGTCCTCTACCTCTCCCCGCCAACCAGCTGGAAAGAGTTCTATGCAAAGTCAATTGAGCTCGTTTAAGCGCTGGCAGGATCTGTGACGCGTCTCGGCTCTTGTACTGATTCCTTCTGCTAGTTGACAATTGTCTGGTTCGTACGTAAAATACGACCAAGGGCAGACATTTCTAAATCTACTTCCGTGCAAATTACGAAAATTCCAACACTGGAAATAAAAGAGAAAAGTCCGTACTGTCAAGCTTTCTCTTTGGACCAATAAAGTTGGTCAAAATGCGTGTTTCCTCACAGAATTAAGTAATTCTCGTTTTTGTAGCGCAAGTAGTCAGTGTTAAAAAAAAACTGGCGTAAAATTCGTTTATTTTGCAAGATCTGCTGACCTTCGGGTCATCTTATTGCGGATGTGATTACAGATAAATTACGGAGAATAAGAAACTGCTTTTTCCCTCGAATTACATAAAGCAAGCTCCATTTAAAATCTTCAACGATACATATCTTATGCTTTGCAGATACACAATGCAATGGATGTTTCTGAGTGATCTACCAGAGCTCGATTCTGGTTAATTGCAAACGCCGAGGGCAACTCTGCCGAGTTTATTACTAGGGGCAGACAGAGTGGACCTGCAGTTAGTCTTGAAAACGGCGTTGTAAGAACATTCTGCCTTTTGGTTGTGTTAGTTGAAAGATAATCCTTATGGTTGCCTGTCAATACGAAGTTCTCTGTTTTGTTACAACACACTCTCGCTTCAAGCTTCTTGCAAATTAAGTACAGCGCCCCCACGAATGACACATTCTGGCTTCAGTCATTTGTTATTTCCGGTTGCTTTGTCAGTAATGTGACCGCGAATGATGTGGGGAAGATATTCGATCATTTTATAGAAGCGAAATTAAATCATTCGCAGAAATCTCTCGAATTTATTAGTCCCTATAACCCTATTAATTATATAACACGACTTCAAGATTCATCACGAGTTCTATTACTACTTTCCTTACTTGTTGAAATGTAATGATTTATTAACGATAGTTGTACGCGATGATCAACAAACATGGACTTACTCCTCCATTGGAATCGCAGCTACTGCAAAACAGTCCACATACTCTCTTGTAGCATGAAGTAGAAAAGTTTCTTTCATAACATCTACGGAGTCTTTCTTACTTACGAAACGGCGTGTTGATTTATGGGCTTGAAGCGAGTTTCCGACCGATCACGTAATTGCTGTTCCCTCATGTCACATTGGCTATTCACCAAGGTTACACTGAAACAAAAGCAGATGTTCGACACCAAACAGGGCTGTAAATTATTAGGACATTGTACTAAAAACACTGTTCAATCAACACTCACACTTATTTATTCTATAATTATACTTCAGTAAAGCTAAAACTATAGTACAACGTCAATGAGATTTCTTCGCGGGCGGCTTACTCATCGCCCTGATGATGGTGGCAGTATGACCTCTGAAACGTTGGTAAACATCTACCAGACTACATGGCGCTACAACACAGAAGACAGAAATCTTCGAAATTATCGATGTTAACTGTGAATTATAGAAAACCCATACTGATTGTTAAAGTGGTACATATAATTACCACTCGGTTTTAACAGTTGAACGAAAGCCTTTACTTATCAACAGATTCATCTGGTCCTGAGAATACATAATGATAACAAATTTAATAATTAATATTTAATGGCGAGGAACGCATTTGAAAAATATGCTCTGTAAGGTCTGTAGATCAGGCATGGTTGTAGTGTACCATTATTTTATCCGGGCAACTAAGTTTTGGCTGAGCAGGAAACTTGGCCGAGTACTCTCACGAACTTACCTGGCATGGTTCTTTATGTTAATTTCTTGATAACGAGTCACAAGTAAGGAGGTCGAGTGTGGAAAGTCTGGCATGGTGATACTGGCGAGCAAGAATTGTCCGGTTTCTTTTAAAGGCCGTCTTCTGGGCTGACACGTCGGTAAACATCTACAAGGCGCTACAACCCAGAAGACAGCCAGTCCTCATTCTCAATCGCTGTGAGAACCTGACAACTATCCGTTTTTAGTGTGCCGAATGATTCGTCCACAGACACAAAGGTCACATTCTACCTCTCCTTTAACTATCAAAATCTGAAATCACCACAATGCTTCCTCCCAACTAATCTCACCTACACAACCTTCTGTCCTTCATGCGACAATAAACAACTTTATCAGATGCCTTTAAACAGCTTCCATTCCAATTACCACTTACACAACAAATGTAAATAAACCACACACACGTGGAGTAAACTTGGATTACGTATAAAAGAATATCTACTTTCACCTGTCGACCACGTTACAAACAAACAAGGTGCCTATCCATGTTCTCACGGCGACATCTTCTGGAATATTGCGCCGTGTTGTCTCCATCAACACGGACGATGAGTAAAATTCAAGGTCTTTCAAAGGGACTCTATTCCAAATGATACTACTAATTAGACTTCACTTCAAATCCTAACAATCACTTTAATTTATTTTTCCATCAGAAACAACACATGTTTCATTCGCTTCGACTTGTCTTTTTTACCCTGAATCACATGTAAACTAAAAACATTTCTTTCACCTAGTAACTCGCTGGAAAGAGTACACATACTATCAAATTTAAAGAAAGCATTGCACCTTAAACTTATAGCACCGAGTAAAACGTTGAAATATGACCAAAAAAAAATTTCCCCTTACTTTTCACTCTCGAAGTTTAAATGTGCCATGCTGTAGGTGAACATTTATCCCCTCAATGCCACTTCAAAAGCACAGAGGACAGCCGTAACTCCCCCTCTTCGTCCTACCATCTGCATGATACTGACGATCACAATGTTCTGTTCCTACAGCGATCCTACACGCAGCTAATCCAATAAAGACACAGCAAACAGGTTTCTCATTTCTGCTAAAAGATGGCAGCTCGTTCCACTAGCCCACTACTGTTGCCACGTCAGGGCGTAAGCTAGTGCACTGAAAGAGCGTCAACCATCGCATAAGCCATAAATTTCTTTCAAATCGTTCGCAGATTACGTGGAAGAGTTGTCCGCGACATGTATTAGGATTTCTTTGAATGAAACAAGAAACATGATTTGGGAGACGTGTGTCATCTGCGTTGCAGTGCCTTGTAATCTGGAAGTTTATTACTTCTTTCAGAGGTTCTTGCTGCCTCCATTAGGGCGATGATTTGGGAGTTTGCCAATGCCAGATGGACAAAAATTTACTGCATCAAGAACACTTATTAATAGATACACATGTTCATTAAGGGCAAATAATCACAAAATAATATATTGATGAAGTAAATAAAAATGTTGTAGAAGTAGGCCTACGACGATAAAATCGCGTTGTTGTGCAAAGGCATATTGTTCCGCTGTTCAAAACCATTTGACTTCTAACAAAAGAATATGAAAATTACAGTGGTATTAATAAATGCAGTGTTATAATAAGCAATTGATGGAAGTTTCTGTGAACGAAGGCATTATAAAACGTAGTATATATAGGAAGAAAGATGTACTACAGTTCTGCGCCATTATTAGGGTAATCTAACAAGTACAAAGTAAGAACTGAACACAATTTTCTCTATCAAATTTAAATATCTATACTTGATATTAAATTAAAAACTTTTCCTGTGGATTACGTACATGACCTCTACGAGCAAATCACAAATGTGCACAGGACGAAATCTCAACTGGCCCGTTAGCTCAGTTGGTTAGAGCGTCGTGCTAATAACGCGAAGGTCGTGGGTTCGATCCCCCCACGGGCCATGTTTTTTTTCTTTCTTCTTCTTCTTCTTCACCAGCTCGTATAACCAGATTTATTTCTCTTAACCTGTTGCAAGCAACTGGCACAGCAAATTTCATAAGTTTTTCTATTCAATAGTCACTTGCCAAGAACATGTTAGTTTGCATAATCCTCTTACATTTGAACTGGGCCTATTGTGCGGCAAGAAAAAGCTTTTTCTAGCAAATAATTTTGGGAGAGCTAGAGTCAAAACAATTTTCGCGGGATACGAACTTATAGAATTTTTCGGGATATCCAATTGTTCCCGGCATCAGCTAGTTGCTCTTTGGATGTGTTCTGAGATCTAGATCTTGATACCAGTCCTCCGCTGTGACGTAGTCTACTTTAACTTTAACTTTATTCAGTATAATCCATGTAGTATGAACCTGTCACTTATTCCAGATTGTTAAATCAATCGTCCAATACAAGGGATTATAAACTAATCCCACTGATACACACACAATAATAGGTTATCGAGAAACGTCTTAAATTTATGTATCAGCTAGCTTTGGCCTCTTATAAGCAGGCCTAAAAAATTGTACTTTTTGTGTGTCCTGCTTATGACCACAATCTAATCAGAATCTGAAATCAGCCTATATATATAAACATGAAAAGTGGAACAAATTGGACGACACAGCAGTAACTCCACAACTGTTCAAAGCACGGAGCCTGAGACGCTTGAATCAGCGACGACGACCAGTACAATGAAGACTACTGTAACTGTTTTGGGACTTATATCGTTTTTCGCTTGCCTCAGAGTCAACCACGCTAAATCCATCAAAGCAGGTGAGTAGCTAACTCGAAAAAACAGATTCCTTCTTAACATGCTGTTTGTCCCTTGTCGATTAGTGAAGACACTTCCCGCCTTTTACGGAACACTAAAGTTCATTACAGTGTTCACAGTGGTCTCTATCCCTACACAGACGAACGTAGTCCACCCTCCACCTTAAGATTTATTTTAATATCATCCTCACATCTCCAACCAAAGATTTGTATATCTTCAACTTATATAAGCTTGAAGATTTCTGTCTTCTGGGTTGTTGCTCTGTGTAGTCTGGTCGATGTTAACCAACGTTTCGGAGGTCATACTGCCTCCGTCATCAGAGTATGAAGATTTCTGTCTTCTGGGTTGTTGCGCTGTGTAGTCTGGTCGATGTTAACCAACGTTTCGGAGGTCATACTGCCTCCGTCATCAGGGCGATGAGTATGAAGATTTCTGTCTTCTGGGTTGTTGCGCTGTGTAGTATGATCGATGTTAACCAACGTTTCAGAGGTCATACTGCCTCCATCATCAGGGCGATGAGTATGAAGATTTCTGTCTTCTGGGTTGTTGCGCTGTGTAGTCTGGTCGATGTTAACCAACGTTTCAGAGGTCATACTGCCTCCATCATCAGGGCGATGAAGATTTCTGTCTTCTGGGTTGTTGCGCCATGTAGTCTGGTCGATGTTTACCAACGTTTCAGAGGTCATACTGCCTCAGTCATCAGGGCGCCCTGATGACGGAGACAGCAAGGACCTCTGAAACGTTGGTAAACATCTACCAGACTACACCACGCAACAACCCAGAAGACAGAAATCTTCATACTCACCGCTGTGAAAACCTCAAATTTTATATAAGCTTCAACATTAAATAGCTCTCGAGCCGTCTTCATCGGAACCCTAACGCATTTACCTTGTGGCCTAAGGCGAATTCCGCCTCCAAATCTCCGCCATTTTCATCACCGAACATGGTGGAGTCTACATCACAAGATCGAATTAATATGGAGGCAGTGTGTCATTACTGAGAATATCTGTAGTTTTCCTCAGTCACCTAAACAAATGTGACAATATCTATTTACGCAAAATGCGTTTCATATTCTCCCACCAGCGTCGAAGTCCCGAAAATAGCAACATCTTTAACACACTTCGTACGCCATTTGAATCTTTAAAAAATAATCTGTTTCTTCTAATCCCCTGTTCATTATGTTCTAACTGTTGTAAAAACCTTAATTTGTCCCACCCTTTCTTATGGCAGTTTGTGACCGAATTCGTAACAAGACGGACAACAAAGGGGCACCACTGATATAAAAAGTAATACATTAATATTAAAGCAACACCTAAAACTTCCAGTCCCAATAAAACCATAAACTGATTTGTTCGAACGAAACATTATCCACGAACCTGTACTGGTACTGACAAGAATCTCAGGACAGCCACTTCGCTTTGGGGACAGACATAATAAAGACCTTTGAAACGTCGGCAATAACAGGCTACATCTACATGTTACGATATCCTAGAAATGGAATCCAAATTCTCCATAAAAGCTTGAAACTTTCAAGCATCCTTGACCCCGGATCTTTTACAACTATGGCAACTCTGAGGAGGGCTGCTCCATTAATACCATATGTTCAGCCCATCTCATCATCGATTTGATTACCCTAATAATATTTGAGTACAAATTATTATATATATCCATCGTAATCCTGTTACAATCAACCGCAGTATCAAATGTTTTTCCGAGAAGTCCTTTTTATCGTCGGCGTCGTCACCATCTTAAATGCTCCCATAGAAATGTTTTACACATTTTGCTGGCCACATGGAAATATAATGCGTTAATTGCAGGATGCAGTATCGGAATAAACAGTGACCTGCCCGAACCACAACCACTGCTTCTAATCCCAGGAGGCAGTAAGGATGGGAACGGATTCTTCGTGCCAGATGATGGTGACGACATCGTTACATTCGGTGTTGGACAAGACGTGCTCTTAGCCTGCCCTGGCACCAATAATTATTTGGCATTTGCAGGTTTTGGCACAAGGATTGCACTTGCAACATGCAGCTCTGGCACTACATTTTACATTAATTCAATTCCTTACAGCTTCTCAGACTTTGCATGTAGAAGTTACCCTTACCACACTGCCAGAAGATCTGGCAGCACATGTCATGATGGTACCAAAAGCCATATAGAGATCGGGTTTGAGGTTGAGTCCGACTTTTATAAAACCATAGATATCTGTTTTGATGATAACGTACTTAATACCCTGTACAGCAAATTCACGCTGGTATCTGGTATTGGCGGTTACCAGATTGGATTTCCACGGCCGAGTTTCTTAGAAGACGACTTCTACCCTGGAATCCCAGTAGACAACCTCTACACCAAAAACACGCAACGGCAGACAATCAGTAATATCCTTGGCTCAACACAGCTGGGTAACACGTACATTTCTGACACGACCGATTATTATCTCGCTAGGGGTCACTATACAGCAAAAGCTGATTTTGTCTATGGTTCCCAACACAGAGCAACTTTCCATTTTGTAAATGTCGCCCCACAGTGGCAAACTTTCAATGGAGATAACTGGAATTCACTTGAGATGAGTGTAAGGACTTATGCTGACAAGAATAAACTTACTCTCGACGTGTACACTGGAACGCACGGCGTCTTAACGTTGCCGGATATTAACGGGATCGAAAAAGAGTTGTATTTGTATGTTGACAACAACAATAACAATGGTATTCCTGTACCAAAACTATTCTGGAAAGCAGTTTATAATCCCAAGACCCAAGCTGGCGTTGTTTTCGTGGGTGTCAACAACCCGTACGAACCTAATCCAGAGGAAAATTACGTGATTTGTACTAATGTTTGCTCAAACATTTCTTGGCTTCAGTGGGATGAGAAAAATGTTAAGAAAGGATATTCATACTGTTGTGAAGTTAATGATTTTAGATCCACTGTTAATACACTCCCAGAGTTAACAGTAAGCAGTCTATTAACTTAATCAGTGAACGGAAGCAGGAACTGTTCACAGAGCCGATGGCAATAAATAAGCAGAACGAATGACTGAATGTTCTGAAATTTCTGTAAAATTATGGATTTATATGGGAAGTATAATTATTCAAGAAAATGTACATGACTTATATAAATATACTTGAAACTACAATACTAGCATAATATGGAAACTTTTAATTTTTACTGTTCTGCATAATCATGTCTTTTCAATATTTGTACAAAGCTCTAGTTTTTAATAAAGTCACTGGTACGATATCAATAACTGCTAAGTGTGCACCGACAAAAGTACCGATCGCAGTTGCTTACTACGCATAATTTCCAATTCATCAATCATAATCATTACTCAGTAGGATTTGAGGTTGTCATGGCAATGCGTAAGAAGATGGCTGTCTTCTGGGCTGTAACGCCGTGGAGTCTGGTAGCATTAGCGGAAATTCTACCAACCACCAGTCTACACCTATCTTCATCCCACGACTCAACGCTACATACAATATGTTTCCTAAAATTTCAAATATTCATTCAGATACAGTACAGTAAATGCCCTCACCAGGAACTGAACTCAAGACATTTTTACCTGGAGTTCTGACCACCTTATGTTTGCTTCCTGGATCCAAGTAATAAGTATGCCAAGTTTGGTGAAGTTGGTTTATACCTGCTCGAGCTATGAACGAACATACAAACATAAACAAATTCAACAAACAAACAAACCCACAATTTCAAATTTATATGTAAGATACTTAACAGGTGTTTCTACAGACGAGCTCAAACAGGTTTAAATATGTTCAATCAAAATTATATTTTAAATGGCTTGACAATTTGTCTTAAAATTCTCCAATATAAAATTCAATCAAAATCAGTTTATCCGTTCTCGAGTAATTTCGTGCATACAGACAAACGAAGCAAGCTTAGTATTCATTCCACTGAAATGTAAACTGCAAAGTAAAAGTGTATTTTACAGTATATATTTTACAATACTTAATTAATATGACAACGATCAAGGTTATTACAATTAATACACATGTATTCAAGTAATTACATTCAATAACAGTATATTTTTAATTTACTAAATAAAACACTTTGGTCATTACAGACAATACTATAACTTGAAAACAAAATAATCTTACGAAAATGATCATCAATATGTATGACTAGAAATTAAGAAGCGATTATCACATGTTTTTTCTAGTTGGCAGCATTGCTTTATATGTTGGAATATATAACACAGGTATTTCAAAAAATGCAGGTCGCTTGCTACATTTCTGGTGTGAACTTTACTCTGTTATATAAAATTCTTACTTTGAAAGTCTAAATCTGACAGTCGATCATAAACACTGTGTGTTATACAGAAAGATATTCTGACATTAATATTTCATTGAGACATCCTTATTATCAATCAGCACCACAAAATGAATACTGTAACAAGCGTAAGGATAAAATGCCTAAAAATGCTGGTAAAAGAAATAAGGTACTTTAAAAAGCAAGAATTCAAGAGAAACAAGAAAGATTTCACAAATTACATCGCTTTCAGAGGACATTTTCTGGGGCGATGATGAGAGCAGACTGGAGAAAGGTGTTTTTTTATGGATTAGTGCAGAGAGCTACAAACGCGAATAACAGAAGGTCATTTTATATTTTTAAACATTTTTATATCTACTTATTTGCTGTTCGTTTAATGATGTTATTAGCAATTCAAACTGAAAAGTCAAATCATATAATTATTAATGAATAAATAACTTGAAAGGATATGGAAGGAAGCAACTATGACCTAATCAAGGTCCTATTTTGGCATTTGCCTGCAGAGACTGATAAAAACTATGAAAACTGAAGGTTCATTACCGAGTTCATAAGAGCCCACCCCCAGTCCCTTTTGTGAGGTAGATGAATCCAATTCACAACCCTTCTCAACCTATTTCCCTAAGATGCATTTTAATATTATCATCCCATCTGTGCCTACATCTTCTGGATCATCCCTTCCCATCAGACTTTCCAACCAAAATTTTGTATGTACTTTTCACGTTCCCTATGCATGATACATAATCCATACAGCGGAAAAGGTACTGTTAAATAACCAAAGAATCATCAATAAATAAAATCTTATTTTACTTTATAATCCATGCAGACATGCTCTAAATAATGAAAGAAGTATGTGACATTTTAGAAAGTACGCTGTCTCGAACAGCAAACACAATAATTTAAGTCTAGTACCATCTAAAATTAACGGACTGCTTCCATTACTGTGGATTTAAAAATGTTATAACGATGTGTAACTCTTTTTAAAAATATTTTAATTTTAAATTTAATTTAATTTTTAATAATTATATTTAAATAAGAATTGTAAATCAGAACAGGCTTGATGCCTAGACCACGAACTGAAGATGATGAAGAAACAGAAGAAGAAAATCTAACAGTTATTCTAAGTGTATGTAGATAAAAAATAAATTTGAATATCTACAGCAAGGTTTTCTCAAGCTTCTTCGCTGGCATACCACTAATTCTAACTGAACACATTAAATGTACCACAAATAAAATGCATTCAAGGAAAACTGTTATTTATGTTTTCGATTTTCTTACTTAGTTCATGTACCACTCAATATTGGGTCGCGTACCACCATAGGTTGAGAAACGCTGTTATACAGGATAATACTGTGTTATGAATTTGATACAAAACAAACCATTATGTGCGCTAATGTTACCTTCCATTTGGTGTTTCGTAAATTAAGAAAGTCTATTCTTGACAAAATATTAAATTACTTTGTCTGACATAACTTCACAGAGATAAATGCTAAGTACTGCAATTTCAACTCTTCTAATAACAGAGTAGATTTTTAACATAATACTACTGATTTGTCGAATATTTCATGCTTCTGATTACACTTTCTTCCTTTATGACTAACAAGCTCATTTAAAATATAGTCATTTACATAATTTTACTCTATGAATCATAATAATAAAAATTCAATACAAATATCTAAATAAGTTACTTTAAATTCTAATAGTACCATGCATCTAACATTGACTGGCACCAAAAATTAAATTTAAGGAAATCCCAGCTGTGTCAACATTAAGTGACTATGAAAACAGCAGCGTGTTCCAGCAAATTCCATTAACATAAAAAATATGGATGTTTAACAGTAAAAAAGTTAATTACATCACTACAGATTAATCAGTTTGCCAGTTTTAAGTCATCAGAGAACTAGCTGGCTAAAACACATCAAAGTAAATTTCTTGTAGCCAGTCTAAGTCACTGTAAACATGAAGCACGGCACTTTGCCGTCAAAGGCAATTTTAGCCCTCGTCATTTCATCATAACTTTATTTCTTAGCTTCACAACCTTAGTTACAGAGAGACACACAAGAATAAGTCCCCTGTGGTTTCTGACACCTGTACATCAATTACTCCATTGTTCAGCAATTTCACTGTTTCTTCTAGAGGTCACTTGGTACTTATTTTTGATAGATCAATGTCCGAAATACAACTGGTTCATCTTCTGGGCATAGCACAGTGACAACAAATAAAAATAGTACTTAGGGATCAACCCTGAATACAAAGACAGCAGGTTCTTCTGAACATCAACAGTACTTTCATTCCTTGACATGATGCTATGTTAAAAAGATGACACAATGAAAAGTGATCATCCTGAAAACTTCAAATGCCATAAAATCTTTACATTTTCTTTCTCAAAATTTATGTGTGGGGTCTGCAGTGGCCGCGCGGTCTGAGGCGTGGGCCTTGTGCCGCTTGGTTCCTGGGACCGTGGGTTCGAATCCCATTCAAGCCATGAATGTTTTTCTGTGTTGTGCTGTAATGTGTACAGGTAGAGGCCTTGCGACGGGCCGATCACTCGTCCAAGGAGTCGTACCGAATGTCCATAGATCAAGCCAACTAAAAAGCTGGGGACCCGTAAAGCGTACCGGAAAGTGTACAAACATTGTTAAACCGGAAAAAGAAGAAAATATATGTGTATCAAGTTGATATGTGGCCTCTAGTAATAAAAATACTTGACTCTAGTTGAGTAAGACAGTCAGATGAACTGTATAAAACCACGGAGACTTAATCACTGATATTCTCACATTACACCACCTCATAAGATGAAGTAGCCAATTATGGCACATCTCATTTCATGTCCAGATGTTTAATCCAGTGAAATGCCCTGAATCCACGAACTCAGGTCACTGGTACCCTCACACTCCAGCACACGTTCCTGTGGTGAGTCAGAGCCGAGAAGCAATTGCGCTGCACTGCGACCAGTGAGATATGCTCCATGTACTGTGGAGTAGAAGCTGCTGTGCGTGTGTTCACCAGCGAACAGCAAAACCGGCTGTAAATGCAATGTTACTGTATGGAGGGGATATCAGAGCAAGCGAGAGAATCTGCTGTATGACAAATCCAAATCACTCGCAAGAACAACGGAGTGAATTAAATCACTGCACGCATATTGACTGACATTTACTATAACTGAATGCCAAAGCAGTACTCATGCATGTCCATTTGTCATAAATTCATAGTCTGAACTTGTTCTACATCACGCTTTGTCACGAACACCTACAAATATGCATTATTCTACACCCACACAGCTATTATTTGTAGAAACCAGAGGTACCTTAAGTGCACGTCTTTCTCATTTACTTCTGAAGCTAAATGAATACATTCCCTTATTTTTAAGCAGGATTTACACCAAAGCAACCAGTAACAAGCTATCAGAAATGCACGATATATTGCTAGCATATTCACGCCTAAACGACCAAAGCAATACAATTACTAGTTTGTGGCTGAGTGGTTAGCATTCCCGTTTCATATCTAAGGTTGAAATCTCAGTCCATAGACTGGCAATCCTGACTGAAGAATTTTGTGGGACTCCTCAATTCCTCTAGGAAACAACCATAATAGTACCTCACATAAGTCCACAATCGTTTCCTTCCAAACCTTTCCGATTCATTACTTACTAATTATTCATCATTCAACACTACACAGTTTGAGATACTGACAGTATCATTAAATAAACATGTAAACAAATACAAAAATAGAATAGACAGTATTAACTTTAGAAAGATGTTTTATGTAAATGGGAGGCGAGTGGAAGTAGTTCCAGATCATGTTCGATGGTCGACTTTGGTATTAGTAGTGGATTTTAGTTAGTCAGTCAGTTTATGATATTTGCACATTAGATATACCATCAAAATTAATTACAGAAGAAAACAGAGAACTTCGTTAGGTGCCAACTGATTTATGTCAGTGTTAATGTTATCCTCCCAGCTCCTTCTTGGTTTCAGAGGTCATACTGCCTCCGTCATCAGGGCGATGAATTTTGAAGATTAATCAAATTTTTCGAAGAATCAAAAAATGTATGAAAATGACCAAAAAGCTCACAAAAACAAAAACAAAAACAAAAACAAAATTCAAAAATGCCAAATTCAAAATTTCAGTCAAAAAACTCGGAAATTTTTAGACTGAAATTTTGAATATTCATCGCCCTGATGACAGAGGCAGTATGACCTCTGAAAAACGTTGGTTAACATCGACCAGACTACACAGCGCAACAACCCAGAAGACAGAAAGCTTCATATATTTCTTGTCTCCCCACCCTAGCTACACGCCCAGGTCATGATCATGTTCTACTGAAATCAATTTCCTAACAGTTGGAGACTCGAATATCAGAGGAAGTTCTTCAATATGCAAAATCATACACTGTCCACATACTTCATACATTACAGGTCAAATTATTTTCCTGCCATCTGTAATTTATGTTCTTCCCTCAACGTAAGAGGCCATATTTCGCACTAGTTAAAAATAACAGGCGAAAATACTGTTCTGTATTTTTTCTGAGCATTAGTTTAGAATACCAATCTTAGTAGCAGATACAGAAAAGATGAACACTTCACATGGCTACAAACGCATTCTCTATTTATCTTACTTGTATTAGGAGGTTGGATGGCAAATATGCCAAACATCCTGAACTAAAATGGTACTAGAAACCTTACCTTCTTCTGCTGTGGACTGGAGTACAGGGGTTGTGCCAAGTTCTCAATATCAAGCTGACTGGCGCCAACAGCCATGGCAGTATATGAACCTCTTGTGTATGGCTGTGTATGCCAACTTGTACTTCACGTAAACAGAAATGGAGACAAGTATAAGTGATGTAGTAATAGGAAACTACAATGTGCTGGGAATTTAGCAACGACAGTTGAGATTAAAAAGTGCATACTACACTGTGATTGGGAGACAATGAGAAATGGTCACTTGTAAGACAATCATTTCAATGTTATAGTTCTACGTGGTACAACAATAACGGAACGTGTTATACAACAGATTTAGCAGACAGAGAAAAAGAAACATAAACATTAACATATTTCAATCAAAGTGAAATTTGATAATGTCGGTTTCCGATAGGGTGCATGGCTGTGGATTGGATTAATCTGCCTCAGGATAGGGACCTATAGCATACTCTTGTGAACATGGTAATGAATCATCAGGGTGCCTCAAAGGTAGAGAATTTCATGTCAAAACAGGACTCTATTCCACAGAGGCGGTTCATATGATGAACCAAGTCACTTTGGTGGGATACCCATGCAAATTATCACAGAATATCTCAAGAATACCAATGAAATATCCTTTTGTTGTGTTGGCAATAATATACAATTGGATGGCTTACCAAATGCAAAGTTTTGGTTTTGGCACGAAGGGATCACTAAGGAACTTCCTGAGGATGGTTGTGCATGTGTCAGCCACTTGGTCATGGGACAATGTCTCCATGTATTCAGCTTCCTGACCTGAGATCCAGCCAAGAAGCAGCGTCTCAGACACTTTGGAGAAGGAGTAGATTTTGCGGTACCAAGTTTCACTCAGGTCACCTGGAAACAGAAATGTTTGTCAGTACTGCATTACATTAAATAAAGAATGAATAAAAACATAGAGGAACCTTAGGCTATTTGCATTACCAAGTATGCTTAGTTCTCCAAAGTGGTCTCTTCACTTCGGGTTTTCTGACAAAAATTTTGTTTTGGTTTAATTGCCCCAATAATGTTTTGTGCAGAGTACAAATGAGTCTATACATTATGTAACTTCCTCCACTTTCCCATTTATTTATCTCTCTCAGATTCATGTTTTCCTCAGCACTTTATTCTCTGAACCCTCAATATATGTTGTTCTTACAGACTGGAAGACCGAGTGTCCACCTAGCAAAATTAATCCTTAAGCTTTCAGGCAGAGGATGAGTAGACACAAGATTTTGGACTGAAAGATAGCAAACAATCCTTAAATTTAATCTGCTCTCAACTTCACTGCAAATTCCATATTTCCATCCTTTTATCATCATTACATTTATCCTCAACTACTATCTTTAGCATATATGTGAATCTCAGGCTACCGCATCTCTAACTACTGATTTTAAATTAAAAGATATTCAAAATGCATACGCAATCTTATCTTCATTAAAAAAATTGTTGGAATGTAATTAATCTCACTCACAGACATATCTAACAAATCCCACAGTCAACTTCATTATTTTTAGTCATCAAGCAAAGTACAGTCAAAATGTAATGACAATATCCCATTTCTTATGTGCACAGCAAATTTTCACTAGAATTATGACACACCTACTCCACGCTTTTGAACAGATGCCATGTTATTTCATACAACTCCAATTAATTTTCTACCATCAACAATACCAATGTGGTTACTGTGCAAACTTCAGAGGTGGGAAGCCCACTAAAAGCCCCTGGTCCTCCAGGTTGGGGGTTGGTTGCAAGGCTAACAACCTTGCACCGTAAAAATGAAGATGTTTCGAAACCTCGATCAAAGCCTCGGACAGACGGACCTAACAGAAGACAGTATGGAAGAGGAGAATTGAGGAGGCCATGGACTGAATATGGACCAGAGATCCATAGAAAAAGAAGAAGAATGACCCATAACAGTAAAATTTTATATGTGATGTGACATTAAATTATTTATAAATTCTGTATAAAACATCTCTTCCATACTGAGAATTACAAATATGGTACCAGCAGACAAGATTCAGAAAGTTGATAAACAACAGAACATCAAACTGGAGTATTACATTCAAGATGTGAAGAATGTGGGATTGCAGATTACCACTTTTGTGTCATGCCACATTTTAAAGGTTGCAGTTCATTTATTTCTATCTAGACATAAATGGATGATGGCTCTATTGAATGCTGACATGCTAAGCACCATGATAAAATAATCTCAACAAATTCTTTCAATTATCTCAATGACATGAACAAACAAAACAAACTGTACACAACGCATACATTATTTCACCATTCTGAGAATTATGGCAGTCAGAACAGCAGGTTTCTAGATGCTTAGATAAGTGTTTCCTAGATACCACTGGTAACAAATAAAAACAACAACAACAAAAAACCCATCAATACAATATGATTTCAAGTCGCATTTTTCCTAATACTGCTTCCCTGGACAGGTGGACTCTTTCTGTATCTTTAATTCCACCGCACAAGTAATACATCAACTCCGACATTCTCAGGTACTCTTTATAGACTGTAATAATAGTAATGGGTGTTAACACCATTCTTCTCACTGCCATCCACTGAACTTGCCACTTTGTTAACACAAAATTAAATTGAAGCCATTGAAATTCAAGCAACTTTATTAGTATGAAAGAGGCACAACTCAAAACTTAAATAAAAATGTTACTATAAGTCTGGCATCCTACAGATTCACTACTACTAGATAGATGGATGGTACAGCTCACTATGAGCCTTCTGATTTTCTGTGAATTTCTTCTGCCAGCATTTTTAACCATTCTTGACATTTTGTAGGGCTCCTTGGATAAAGATGTCGGCATGTCACAAGGCCTCTACCTACGCAGGACAGCACAACACAAAAAATGCAAACACACATCTACAACTCAAGCAGGATTCAAACACATGATTCCAGTGATTAAGAAGCCAAGACCCACGCACGCCTTTGACTGCATGAACACTGATCAGCCCTTCTTTGTTAACATGGAAGCAATTTAAGGAAAACAGCTGTGCAAAGTTTTTGCTGTAACCATGTTTTTATTCCTTCCCACAAAGGATTATTATTTCAGAAGTACAATATATGTCAATGGCATTTTCTTTTCTGCATTACTGGAACTATGAATCAAAATATGGATATAATGGCCATGCTTGTTGAAAATATCGCACACCATCTGAGATTTACTCACCTGTAGCAGCCTCTACATCTGCTTCCCAGAGTAACATCACTTCTGAGATATCTGGATTCAGAAATGGTCTATCATATTCCAACAAGATTTTGTCTACTGTGCCAAAGAGAAGCCTGTTAATGGAGTCAAGTTTGTACTGAGGCAAGGAAGGTGAAAAGAGAGATGAAGCTTTCTCCTTCAATACTCCGAGGGGAAAGGTGCAGATCACGTAATCTGCATAGTAACGAGAACCATCTTCACAAATAACTTCCACATTTGGCACGAGTTCAACGGACTTAGACTTCGATGATCCACTACTACCATTTTGATGCCTCTGACAGAAAGATGCTGATGAACCTTCACAACCTTCACTCGTGTTTATTCCTTTATTTTCACTGTTCACATTTAACATTTCTCCACAACTTTCTTCACATTGATTTAAATTCAAACATGAGTTCTTCTCATCTTCTGAAACAGCAGACTGAAATTCTTTTTCACTACTACCACCACGACTAGATGCTTCTGATGGTCTCCTTGGTTGCTCACCGGTTACTGTTCTGTCTGAATCATCAGAGTCATTCCCAGGGTCACCATTGGCAAGGATGTCAATTCCAGAGTCCCCACCAGGACTTGTGATGTCGGCTGACCTGTATTCACCTGCGTAATGCCACTGTATTGTTGTGACGACTCGTCTCTTACAGATGTTTCCCTGTGGGATTTGTCTAGATACAGGTTCAAGGATACTGCTGTACCCAGATGGAAGGACAATATTACCACCTTGGAGTTCTGTATAACTTCCCAGTTCCAATAAGTCTATCTCATTCATACTATGGCAGCCTGTGATGCATGTTTCACGTTTCAATAAACAATCGAATATGAGCTGTCGTAAATTTCGTTCCTCATCATTGGACGATCCCTCAAGATACAACGCAGTTTCAAGAGATATGTGCTCACCAACACTGTTAATTCCAGTTGGGGGTTGGTAATGGCACAAGAAGTATTCTTCACAACGCCGAAGAAAGCAAACATATGCCTCATATATCTCCTAGAACAAAATATTAGATTCAGTAACAGAAGTGTAAAATCATCCCGAGAAAAGGCAGAAAGGCCAGTTTTTGGGAGAGAGTTGAAGAATACAGGTTTTTAAGCATAATTAATAACAGTTCAAGAAAAAATAAGAAGAAAATTGTGATAAATTATTTACAAAGAGTCTATTATGAATATTAAAGTTAAAATAACTCATATACTTATTTTATACCGTGACTTAAATTTTGTTGCAAACTGCATGAAACTGATGACCGATGAAAGAAAGAAATTGGGTAGAGCATGACTGTGGCCCATTTTAACCCTAGATGCAGAAACTGACAATTTATCAACAGAGTAATGGGAGCTTCATTTTTTTTACCAATAAGTTTCCCCAACTTTCCATTTTATTGTTCTGCACTGCCACTTCTATGGTTAAGATGCTGAAGGGAGTGATAAATGCCACACAGAATACTTGGCTCTAGAATTTGACTCAAACACCTCCTTCAACATTTATGTTAATTTGGAAGGTTTGGAGTTAACAGCGGACATACCAATTATCACCAAAAGAAGCTATGGGCAACAAACACAAAATAGCTATATGCTCTGCAATTTGAGCCAAACACAGTTGAAAGAATCCTCATGATCAATAACAATGTTGCTTCTCAGACTAGTGGAACACTTCATCAATTGAAGTTTGAGGTTATGGCTTACAAAGATCTTCATTCTGTTTTCAAGGAACTAAAACATCAAAGAAGTTATGCATACTTAGGATAAACATTGAAAAAAATCCTTGAAGATTATATTAGAAAGGCTGTGGATAACTGGTATAAGTGTGGTTTAAAGAAAAGAAATTGTACTTAAATAAATAACTGAAGACTATGAAATACAACAATTATTTCAGCCTAACTTGCCATCTTAAACTAACTTAAAAATTTTGATTTCAAGTAAAGGAAGCTATGAGGTTAAAGACTACAGTGGTAAATAAAAATTTTAATATACAAATGCAATACCATCTTTAAAATTCTAGAAAAAGATAATTTCTTAAGTACCCACAAAGCAACACTCCATTGAAATGCAACAGGACATCACCAAAGATGCCAAGACAGACCATACCATATACAGTGATAATAAAGAAAAATAAACTGTAATATAAAAGTTGTATTTCCAGATACTCAGTAATTCATAACTGTAAATAAGAGGGCATAAAATCTTACGTGTTAACTGTGAGTGAATTGTAACAAGGTCCTGCCTTGCAACAGAGCTGGCAGTCACAGGTTCCAGATATATTTTTGGTTTGTTTGTTCAGGTCCTGCACGGTATGTCCAGATAATATTCATATGAAACACAATTGAGGGGATGAAAGTGATATGAGTTCAACCAAATTCTACTACAATATTTACTCCAAATTAAATGTAAAAATTTAATCAGGAATTTCTTTTCCTCTTTCATTAATAACCAAGGTTATTTTTATAGCAAGAATACTTCCATCAAAACACAAATGTTGAAGAATGCTGACTGTGAAACACATCATATGACAAACGAATGTTATACCAAACGGCTAACCTGCAAAACTTGAAATGGTATTTGTTTTCCATCTTCTGTAGCAGCTACTACTTTATGTGGTTTGGGAACATGTACTATATCAATTAAACCATTTGCCATCGCTATTTCATACATGGGATTTCCCAGAACACCATGAATCCAATTTGCTCCCAGTTCAACTTTATGGTTACCTGCAATGCAAGTTTAAGAATAAGCGTACTATGATTAAAACTATGCTGATGATACTTCACGTTTCATAAAGATGATGCTGATAATACTGCAAAATTTGTTAAACAGCAATGAACTGCCGGTAGCATCATAAACAAAATAAAAACATTGGTGAGGTTATGTCTACCTGTATTTATGGACACTATTCTTCCCCCGATCCTATTCTTTGCTTCTAGTATTTTAAAATCTGTAACACCATTTTTAACTAGGTGACTGGCCGCTGAGAGGCCGGCCATTCCAGCACCAATTATTAAAATTTTGCATCGATTGCTTGAAACGTTTTCTGATGCCGAAGCCATATTTACTTTTATTACGATCAGCTGACATAACACCATTAAAAAAAAACCCATTTATACTGCCATCTATTCTGGTAAAATGTAAACTACTACAGGGAATTTAGACATCAGTCAAAAGATGGCAGGGTAGTATAAATTTCCACTGACCATTGCAATTATATATCCAACTGACATCGTAAAACAATCAGTGGCGGCTCGTCCATAAGAGCTGCAGAGCTGTAGAACCCCCTATAATTTTTTGGATTCGTTTAGGTTGATTGGGATAAGTTATATTGGGTTAGGTTTCGTTTTGGGTTAGGTTAAGTTAGGTTAGGTTTAGTTAGGTTAGGTGGGGTAGGTTTATAGGTTAGGTTTGAAAAGGTTTTTTTGTTATATAATGGGTTATGTCTTGTCCGGGAGAATTTTTAGCGTGTTTATCGGGTGGTGATGGGGAAGTCCTGGAAACGTCCTGGAGAAATCCTGGATAATTCCTAGTGTAGTGCCGGAGAAGTCCTGGATAGGTTATGAGGAAATTCTTTGGACATCGAGAAGTACTGGTGAAATCCTGGAGAAGTTCTGGAGAAGTGCTGGAATGTTATGTGGAAGTCCTTAAGCGGTGAAGGGTTTGATCCTATACTCACTTCAACATTCTGCGTTAAAAATCCCAACTTAACGTTAATTTGTAAATGTCTTTGGCGAAGGTGAATCATCATTAGATTGTAGGAACTTAATCCATCGTACAGGTTTATTCTATAAACGCGACGTTTTGGATATTGGCTTTGTGTCCGTCTTCACCCGCAAGGAGAACGTAATCCGAAGGATCAATCGGATCAGTCCATAGCCGGAAACTAGCTCGTATAATGGTCCCCTCCGATGACACCGCTCCTCGGTCGTTTCCGAAATACTGCGGTTTAAGACGTGCCACATATAAAAACTAACACACTGTTTAAAAGTATGTGATATCGAGAACGTTTCCCTCACAACACTTGTGTGGGTATCAAATCTAAAACTTCTTGACGATGGTGAAGAGTCAATTGAATAAAAATTTACTTGGATATTATCCATCGTCTAGTAAATATAAAACGTAAAACGACGTTTCGGAAATGGGACTCTATCTCCGTCTTCAGGTTCCTACACAGTTGGGCCCGCTAGATAGAGCTAATCCCTATCTCCGGAGATAGAGTCCCATCTCCGAAACGTCGTTTTACGTTTTATATTTACTAGACGATGGATAATATCCAAGTAAATTTTTATTCAATTGACTTGTGTGGGTGTTCATTGTAGACCTACATAAGGGTACGTAATGTGAACAAAATGAACATTCATGTATTACGTGGGACTCGAACCCAAGTCATAACAACTTTTGTTACTGGAAATAAGCTTAAATATTTATCACTCTCGGGCTACTGGCAGGTCAGAACCTTCAATGGCTGCACTGATTTACTTCCGTAGGGAATACGCCTACACTACCTACAGCGAGGTTTATTATTTAGTAGCAGTGAGTTTCAACATAACTATCCTGTCATTATATGCCTCCTGTGTAAGCCTTTGTCTACTAGTGTCAGAACAGACTACTATAAAATACGATTGTAATGTAATACCAAGGGAATGAACATTTGTCCGTGTCAGTTTGCGTTGAACGCAGGTACGTATGAGATTTGAGATTCTTACGGTGGCTTCGTATGTCGATGTTGGTCTTCTGGACCGCAACGCCCTGTGGACTTATATATATATACACACACCAACATTTCGGAGGAGCATTCTGCCTCCATGTCCGTGACTAAAGATGAAGGGAGCTTGTACCTACAAGTGCATAGGGCATTACACGGGTAGCCATGAATAAAAATATTGCAGTTCGTACATTCTTCTTTTCTTTACTATTTTCTTATCAACTCCTCTCCATTTCATTTTTATTTTATTTTTCGTCAATATTTTTCAAAAACTGCTTTCCGTCTTCTGTCTCGGATGACCACGCACGGCGCCTGCCATGGTAGCAATACATTCCCGGAGTCCACCAAGGACAAGGCGTCTGTGTGACATAATTTGATTGCACTTTCTATAAATTTCTATCATGGCGGAAAGGAAATGGGCGACTCAGGGACGACATGTTCAGCAAATCTTAGTAAATCTTTTTCGTTAACAAGATCGAAACATGTTGCTCATGTAACGCGTATTTTAAACAGGGTTACTGCGAGTACGGAGTTTGTGAAAAACCTCGCCTTGCTCTATTCTGTACAACCGTTCCGATAGTCACGTATAATCAAAATATGGAGGCAGCTAAATTTATCAAACTGAGTGACCATAATCATGTCAGTTTGAAACCACTTATAGATAAACTTCATTCATAAGTCACGAAGAACCAGAGACGGCAGTAGTACGAGAAAAATACCTGTTCATGCTGAGAATCGAACCCCGGCAATCAGTCCGCCGTGATTTATTAGCCTCCACCAAGCCGAGGAACTACATTTTTAAAAATACCACGGTTCTTCAAAGTCCTTCCGAACGAAATTATTTTTGGTTCATATAAAATCAAATGGAGAGGAGAGAAACCTTGTCGACGTACGGCTGATGTAGCTAAGTGGGGGTGACAGGCCTAAGTTCGAAAAAATATGATGCTGTTGCACAAGGCTTCATGTCCGTTTGCCATACTCCACCCCCCACCCCCACCCCAATCCTGGGGTTATTTTCGACTTCAGTGAGATGAATGGCACTGTGCATACGTCACATGGAAAACCATGGCAACATTTCGCGTCAGTAATGTACACTCTGCTAAACTCACAAAACACAGCGGGTGTCCTGAGGCTGCCTCACGAACACACAGGACCAAGATCCTCTGAAGCAGGTAATTTAAATTACGTTGCTGGCCTTGTAACCCTGGGGGTCTCTGGTTCGATTCCCGGCGGTGCCCGAATTTATAACTTGTGTTGGGCAAGGCCGTGGTCTAGGCAACACGGAGTTTTCCTCCGTGGCATCCCAACAATTACTCCATTCACACACAGAAGAAGGCAATGGCAAACCACTTCTGGATCATCTGCCAAGAACGTATATGAACAGGTCCCAGTCCGAGAAAAGGATGGAAGGATCCTGTTCATATGGACCTGTCGTCAGACAGAACACTAAATAAATAATAAATAATAATATCACACGACACCTCTAATCCTGTACCTGTAACTTATTTAACGACGCCTTCTTTGGCCCTTCACCAAGAGGATGGGGTGGGTGGGTAGACGAGAAGTGTGTCTAAGGAAAAGATACCTCTCGTAAGACCTAGGCGAAGATACAAGGACAATATTAAAATGGAGAGTGAGTAAGTAGAGATGGCTTGTATTTGTATGGCTCTGAACAGAAACCAAATGACGGGCTTTTGTAAGCACGGTAATGAACCTTCTGCTTCCTAAGAAGGCGGGAATTTCTTCATTGGCTGAGATGCTATTGCCAATAATTTTCTATTTATTACAGTGACCATACCGAGCAGGATGCCTTGTTGTTAGTGGCCCTGATTTCTTAAAGGAGTGTCCATACTTTTCCCAGAATCGGGCTGCAGAAACTCGGGATAGCGCGGCGGAAGACGTGTTCAAAAAGCACGTGGGATCAGGGCAGGATTTGAGAAAGAGAAGATGGCCCTTGTGTCTGCAGTAGGAAGACGTTGAACACGCGCTGTTAAACTGCAAGTAAACTAAAAGCTAAGGGAGAAATATTTACGGAACAATGGCTTATTGACTTATAAATAAAGACTTAGTTATGTTTGGGGGTGGGATTACTGTTTATTCCGAGAATCAAACGAAACCCAATATACTACTTTCTCTACTTTAAAGCAGGTGGCAAATATAGCAACCACTGCGCTTTATAAAGTTAAATGAAGACACGCTACTGGTATTTTAAAAACTGAACAATATAAATACGATTCTTTTGTGCGGTATATATATACACTTCCTGTTCATTAAGGGGTCGGATATCGACATTCTTTAAACATCGGAAGCACGTGTATAACAGAACGGAAATTCAGGAAGTTTCTTAGGTAAATAACTTCTGGGAAGTTTTCATGGGAACATGGGCTACATCGGGAATGAGTATTTTATTGAGACGTAAAAGCAGGGAAGAATTAATCCTACTTCATTTTTCATCAGTCTACCACAGTTTACAGCAGGGGTGGGGAAAAATGCAGTCAGTCCACTGCATATTCATGTTCGTGTAATATTAACACCATCAGCCTTCTTACTTTCGCGTATGAATGTGTATCACAGAGAAGGCACTGTCAACGCAAGACAATATCGATTTTATAATTAAAAGTTTTCACGTATTTAATCAAGTAGTTTATTATAGCTACAAGCAGGTACGGAGAAATCAATCGATGTCACTCCACAAAAATGTAATTGATGAGATCGCCAATAAAAGTTCGCAATATAATGGCGGAACTAATTATTTACAACTAGTGGAAATTCCCGCTGAAAGTCAGCGGGAACGGGTCCTCTCTTATTTTTATCCCTTGTCAATTTATTATTTCTCTTTATTCCTTTCGTTCCTTTGTCTCCTGTAGAAGTATAAATATAAAAGTTGCCTAATGATAGCATCGCTTGCAAAACCGAACATTATGCCATCTACCAATATTACTGAGAACTTTCATGCATAACTAATAGCCATAAACAGTATCCTGTTTTATATTACTAGAGCAGAACGCTCCTTTCGGAGCGCCTCGGGGGGGTTTGTCAATTTTTTAAAACGCAACCAACCTTGTGTAAGAAACTAAACTAACCCCCTCTAACGGAGGGTTGAAAACAATTGACCAACCCCCCCCCCCCCCCCGGCGGGGGGTTAGTTTAGTGTCTCATTCAAGTGTTTTAACCCTTGAGTAAGAAACTAAACTAAACCCCCGAATGAGGGGTTAAAACCCTTGACCAAAAACACCCTTTAGGGGGATCACGTGTTTAAAACGCAACCAACCCCCCTTTGGGGTTAGTTTAGTGTCTCATTCAAGTGTTTTAACCCTTGAGTAAGAAACTAAACTAACCACTCAGAATGGAGGGTTAAAACACTTGACCCCTTAAGTAACACACTAAACTAACCCCCCCCTTCGGGGGGTTGGTTGCGTTTTAAAATCTTTAGTGTCTCATTCAAGTGTTTTAACTCTTGAGTAAGAAACTAAACTCCCCCCGGAATGGGGGTTAAAACACTTGACGAACCCCCCGAAGTCAAGTGTTTGAAACGCCAACAACGAAAATTTAACAATTTTTCAACTTCATAATTTCCCTCGTCAGATTCCCCGTCCCACATTGGCCCGAGTAAAAATAATTTACCACCCCTGAGCTTCATATTGATTTGCTATGATTCTAGACGTAACTCTCCGACCGTTTTCTGTGTAACTCTTTGTATACGAATCTTGTAATCAAAGAAAAAAAAGAAAAAAAAAATGAACAAGAAAGAGAAAAAACCTCTCTCTCTCTCTCTCTTCAGAAAACCACCTTGCCCCTCGAATCCAACAACACAAAGGGATTCTTCCCACTCACATAATAAATTAAAAATAGCTGATACGTTCCCCGACCCATTTGGCCGCCTGTTAGTTGTCACAATACACTTCACCGGAACACGAATCGATATCAATGTACCCATTCCAGTTCTTCCTTATCTGACACAATTGTTCCCCTGAATATAATTCCTATCGAAAAACACAAATCCTCTGTTCGTCTCTAATATTAAAAGTAGCGCATACATGCTGTGGTGGCAAAGCTCCATATATCAGTACCCCACGCCCTGAACATGCAGCACATTATCATACACTTTGCATTAAGTTGGGGTCTCCATCTCTGACCCGGCACTTGGCTGTCTCGAAGTAACAGTAGTTTAATGTTAACGGTCCAATATAATCCCTATTTTATATGAAGTTCAACTCTAGGAGCGGCTGACTGTGGAGAAATGTAGTGCATTACATAAATATATTTATGGTTCATTTAATAAAGTTGTTAATACTTGAGACTACACAGTGTTTAACGACGGGGTGATCAATGAACAATGAATTGGGGAGAAAGTGGAAGGAAGCGAGGATGACCTAATCCTGGAATTTGCCTACAGAAACTGAGGAAAACCAGGAAATCCTTGGTCAGGATGTCTGGTCTCCAGAATACGACGCAGGAATGTGAAGTGTTCTGAATTATGTATCATTATAGCGTAGGCCGAAAATGAAATTTTGTAATAATTTTCCGCATATTAAATATTTAACTAAACACATGAAAAACTATCTGGCTATGTACAGTATGTCTGTATTTGTGTTAGCTATGGAACCATAATGTTATATCAACGATAAATTAACGTGGTCTAGCGGTTATAACGCTGGCCTTGTAACCCTGGGGGTCTCGGGTTCGACTCCCGGCGGTGCCCGAATTTATAACTTGTGTTGGGCAAGGCCGTGGTCTAGGCAACACGGAGTTTTCCTCCGGGGGCTTTCCCGGTTTCTCCGTGGCATCCCAACAATTACTCCATTCACACACAGAAGAAGGCAATGGCAAACCACTTCTGGATCATCTGCCAAGAACGTATATGAACAGGTCCCAGTCCGAGAAAAGGATGGAAGGATCCTGTTCATATGGACCTGTCGTCAGACAGAACACTAAATAAATATAAATAAAGTACAATGCATCTTCATACAACGCGCGCTTCTCATCAACATTTTTTTACCCAAAATATTGTTACGTCTTATTTCTTTTAAGTGAAGTATTACTCTCAACGCGTTGCTTTCAAATATCCTCGGTGAATTTTTTTTTCAATAAACCTTAGTCAGCTATTTATCGTTTTAACGATTACATCAACAGGCAATTAAACTAGGAAGACGGCAAGAGCTGTATTAAAAACGACAACACAACACGTACCTCTCGTTTTCCTTGAAAGGGCTTCTTCGTTCATAAAGTTCTGACGACACAAATCAGTGTTGGCGTTCCTTCCCGTTGTATGGAAATTACGCTGCAGAGGTGGCTGGTGGCAAACGATAAACAGCAGCCACGTCATCACGACACTTCGACTAAATTCGGAAAAGTTCGGTTAACAGCTTTCATAATGTTTTGTTTTCCTTCGTTTTTAGCACGTGGCCGGTTAAATAATAACTTCGCTGTGTGAACTTCGCCCTTAGACAATCATTCGTGTGGGTTTAACGTAGAAAGAAAATTAAAGGTACTGAACATCGCAAGGAGTGCAGTGGCGGCACGTGAGTACGTAATGCAGGGAAGTATTTTGTGGCTACAAACTGAAAATGGTCAGGAACGATACAGACACACACGCTTATTAAACAAAAAAATGGTTTTTTAGCGAAATGGCACACGATTTTTGATGTTTAATGCTAAAAATTCTAAGTTTGAGTTTCTTGCGGTAGTGCAGATGTCGGTTACTGTCTTCTGTGTTGTGAAGCCGTGGGTACCAACTTTTCGGAGAGATATATCCCTTCAATCTTCAGTTTACCCTTAAGTTATTCGTCCCTGTAACGCATTTGTAATCATCTGCAAGACCGCAATGCGTCATAACCTAAAAGACCACGAATTGATCTTGGAACAAGTCTGTGGGAACATATTTATTTCCAGAAATATCTTAAGTTCAAAACAACATTTACTTCATGGTGCCAGCGTAAATTCTTCCTCCCATAATAGGGAGTCAATACACAGTTGTTTTGTATTGGTATTGGGATAAACCTGGTCTTCCTCGTCCTACGCCAAATATCCTGATTGATTCTCCTCAGTCACTTTAAATAAATGATGCCTTTAGTCCATACTTGTTTGCACCACAGAATAAATTAACGTGTTTCGAGAGTCGCTGTGGAGAGACTGTTCACGTAGGCGTGTCGGCAAAGATACCACATTTATGAATGAAATTAGAAAGGCAACCTTCAAAATGTCTTACAGTGTCTCTCCTTGAGAACATCGACAAAAAGTGTTAAGAACACAGACACAAGTCTGCTGTCAAATATACAGCAAATCTGTACTCTTAGAACGCTGGTAAATTACTCGTCATGAATGACGAGAGCATCTAAAGCAGTAAAGATAAATAGTTACAAATATTATCCCATGAAACCAAAAATCCATCAACAGCAAATAATCACCAACCAACGAAACAAGTCACCAAATGTAAGATTTGAGGTTCTCACGGTGGTGAGTCTGAAGATGGGTTCTTCTGGGTTGTTGCGCCGTGTAGTCTGGTAAAAGTTTACCGACGTTACAGAGGTCCTTTCTGCCTCCATCATCAGGACGGTAACCCATAAGACAGCCATCTCCAAGCTACCAAAACCTGCTCATATATATATATATATATAAAATTCTTGTGGAATTATCGGTTAATATTTCCATTAGGAGAAAATGTGCAAAATGTCCTTTCGGTGCCAGCAACTGATCTCACATTCTTAATTCACCCAATTCTGCGCAGGCCTGAGGCCGTCAGAAGCTGACAATTGCGTACAGATTCCCAGCACAAACACACCCGTCAGCATAAAGACAACATAACTGCCTGAACTTGGTTGCTATTCAAATACTTCTAAGAAAGTTTATTTAAAGTCACACGTTGAAGACAAATTATCAGAATCTGTTTTAATTTATTACGTCGCATCATTGAACGAACAATTAAAGTTGCTTTGCTATGTTGAACCACATGTAAATAAAAATTTCAACAAAGTTTATGCAAATTTATACATTCTTCCAGTCATTTCCAAGAATAAGACTTCGATGTCACTGTTTTCATCACTTCCATTCGATTAATAATAGTACACATTACGATGGTGATGGCAAGTTGCAAATGAATCTCTAACTTGACAACGAGATGGCGTCTTAAATTGCAATAACTTCTAACGCATTTCATATATCACATCCAAACATTTATTATAATGTATAGACCCTACAAAACGCCATCTTTTATTGTAAGAACACAAATTCTAAGTCCACAAAAAAACCTACAGATTCATTTCCTCATACGTCTACTTCTAACTTCGCTTAATGTTGCTGTCAATGTTAATTTTAACATGACACGTTCTCATGAAATAGATTTTAAGGATTAAAACTCCGTTCAATTTGTACAGGGACTGGTTATAATGGGAAGCTCGCGAGAGCATTCATTCAGTCGATAGAAGGCTTTATAACGCTTCTGTAAACAAATGACACTGCTTTCTACGCCGCTGTAAGCAAATAGCTGAGCCTTCAAACTTATGAAGATTTGTTTCTTCTGTATTCAATAAACAGTGACGGTGCAACACGGACAATAGCTGCACGCCACTGAAACCATTAGTCGTTTTGAACTAGTCATTCAGTTACCAATAAACGGTTATAGAAACGCCTCGTATGTTAACTAACAAGGTAAAGTCACCCGTGTCTTATGCAGATGATAGTTGCAAGCCATGGAAGATGATTGATTGGTGATTTTCATTCTTGGTAGATAATAATGGCGTATAGTTGTGACGTCACATAAGTTACGCTGGGCCCCACCCTCTGTCCTCTGACAGCCTCACCAATCATTTGCTAGTAGAAACCGTTCGCCCACTCTTTCAGTTACCCTCAGTTCTCGTCTTGCTACAACAGATTAACAGATTGACTTCTCTGCGCAGAATTCGCGAGGATAAACTTTCACTCCATGATTCAAAAATTCACCGTGGAATAGAATCAGTGGATGTTATAGCTGCATTGAATTCGGTTCTAGAATGTTCCATCCATCAGGGAAGTCAATCATGCCGATGATGTTAATTTCTTGGAGCAGAATATGAAGTCCTGAACAACAGCACAACAAATTCTCCAATAAGGGCTGTGTTGCAGTGATACACCGTGCAACGGAGAGAAAATTACGTTATTTTCACACGCTGTACCAAAATCGAGTAACTGTCCTGATGATTCAGAAACCAGCGAGTAAGTTCCAATTGGAACCATAAAATTGTAACAGTATGTAACCGACGATGTTTAAATTCGTAAATACCCGTCAACAATGACGGGAAAATTTAAATCAGTACTTATAAAACACATTTTGAAGAAATGTCTAACAAAGTAGGTGTCCCGCTACACGCCACTGCGGTGCTTGAGGGGAGAGCAAGTACATCTCCTATTAATTCTCGACGTCAGCGCTAGATGGTGGTGAGTGGTCAGAATCACGCCCGGCCGCACTCTGGCACCGGTACACACTGAATGGGGGCTGGACGCAGGGGTTAAAAGAAAAATCCGTTGCGCCTATTGGGATCGAGCTACTGATTTAGCAACCCCAGCTCCTAACAAAGCAACATATAAGCACTGAAATAACTTTAAAACATTAAATATTTCTGGTCGTCTGTCACCCTCAGTTCACCCTTAACGGAAATTACGTTATGGTTCTGTGTGACGACCTTAAAACTGAAGGAAGGGATCGGGACAAACGAGAAGAGAAAGATGGAGGTAGAAAGGAAAAGAAGAACAGGAAACATGTTAATAGGACAAAAGATGGCATTGCATTCCAACGTGTGGGTCTGACTCTTTCAAAATTCAAACAAATTAAATTGGATCTGGTGGAATTCTACGCGCACGAACAATATGCATCTCAAAGAGTTGTGCAATCACATGACGCAAGCGTTTTGCAACGCAGAAAGTCCAGCAGGTGTATCGTTAAGTAGAGTACGGTTCGCTGCTGGACTTTGTAATCACTTCCCAAGTGCAAGCCTATTTTAGGAAGACGTTTTGTGACTCGAAACAGTGAGTGACAGGATGGACGGCTTTTATACGAGGTGGCATCAGTGACAGGAATAAAGCAGGTGCTGCTGCTCGGGGGGGCACTGCCCACGACTTGCGGGGGCCCACTCCATGGCCTTATCTGGTGGTGCCTGGTAGACCAGCCCGTTAACCTCAAACAGCCAGGTCCGGGAACTATAAAACACGGGGCAAGAGACGGCCAGATAACAGGAAATAGACAAATAAAGGAGAGAATGCAAACAGAAATGCATAAAACATTAATTCGTAACATACAACGCAAAATATGTTTTGATCTCCTTCTGTACTGATGGGCGTTCAAAGCACAGACACACAATGCGTTAAGATCTGCAGCAACTTAGGAAAGTTCAATATCCTTGAACTATAGTTCACACAAATATTCAAAAGTAGTGACTAACTGAGATTATATGTTCACACGGAGGTAAAGACGTTGCTTATGGTTCCCTGGGTTGTCAATTCGTCTGTTTTTACTCAGTTATCAACATTATGGAAGAACGTATCACCTCCATCTTCAGGGTTTTAATTACAGTACTAACATTGAATTTCAGACACTAAGCCTCCATGAGGATGTCACTATGAAGAGGTAACTTCAAACCTGAATATAGAGGCGACACTTTCTTCGAAACTACCTACTGATGGGATGCCTAATACTGAAATCCACAAAAGACGCAAAGAATTTTTGATTTTAATGTTAACTTCCTACATATGACAAATTATTCCACTCGTCCCATAGTTTCGAATTTTCCGACTAAAGTCGTGTATGAACTTTCATCCTTCCCCACCCACCCCCAGAAATAAGCCATCTGGCGAAGTGTCAGAACTATGAAGCTCCTCATTATGCAATTTATTTCGAAACTCCGGTTACTTCTTCCTTATTAGGCCAAAATACTCTCCTCAGACCATTTGTCCACTCTCAGCTCCTTCGAGAGGATGTATGAACTACGGCAACACATTTAGGAAAAGTAAATTTATCTTAATATTTGAAATTCAGATTAACTTGATAAATTTCGACATTTCTCAACGGTCCAACTTAATTAGCTCCGTGCAGAAAAGTCCTTCCACAGACCCTTAGCTAGTCAACAAAGTGCCCGCCAGCTACAGACTCTGAAGGCTCTCTACCGTGTTCAGAACGACACGCCACTGCTCCCTATCCTCAGTCAGATAAATCAAGCCCACATAGTAACACCATATTTGCTTAAGGTCGTTTTTAATATCACACGCCCATTTATTACTACGAGGCTCCTCAAGTGGTTTTGTCCCTTCGTGTTTCCGTAGTGGCATTTTTATGCATTTCTCATTTCTCCCATCTCAGTGACAGCCACTTGCTTACATTCGCAAGACAGTAGTGACCGATTCGATGTCGAAACGATGTCTTGGGTTTAAAGTACGCCGAACTGACTCTCATGTACAATTAAAAAATATTTCTTTTGTTTCCATCGCCCCTTTAGATCTGTAATAGACTCCATGGAGCGGAGTCCTTTTTCGAATCTAAAAATACTCTTAGCTAGTCAAGAAATTTCTCCTTTTCCAGTACCCGAAGTTTTACTACCCTCTTCGAAAGAGCCCGACACCGGTCCCTATCCTAAGACAGATAAAACCAATTCACGCTCCCACACCCTGCTACCTTAAACTTTAATATTATCCTCCGTCACACCTAGATCTTCGGAGTAGTCCCTTCCTTTCAGGACTTCCAACCAAAATGTTGAACACATTTCTCATGCATTCTACATGTCCGACTCATCTTACCCTCCTTATCTAAAATCCATATTGTTTTTAAATATGGCAGTCCATCATCCAATGTATTTATTTGGAGTTCAAATAACCAGACTGAAACTTTGGTGTGGAAAGGATTTTACAAACTTCAGAATGAATTCTCATTGAAATATGTCAATACCACAAGATCCAAATTTATTCAACCACTGCTTCCTTTCTCCATTTATTTCATTTCTCCTATGTTTATGTTTTCCTTCGTTCTTTTGATGTGATTTTAAGATTTTTGAGCATTAGGCAGAAATATAATTTCAGAGATGTCGAACTGGTTCCGACAAAGAACCTGCTTCAAACGGCTAATCCACTTTTATACGTTAAGAAGAATAGGTGAAGAACCTCTAGACCTTGAAGTGAAGCGGTAAATACAGGTTACGTATTGAATTAAAGCACATCAGTTCAGACTTTTGTAGACTCCACGCGTAGCACAGAGACATAAGAGATTCCCAGAATAATTTTCATCTAAAGCAGGGCGTATGTAGCCTTGTTTCCAAGAGACCAGGTACTCAGCGGAAGGTCGGAAACTTCACGAAAGACAAAACGGATGGAGATTCACTCTCCTTCCAGGTCCCGAAGAGTAATGAGTAACAAGTAAGCAAATATTGAATAACAATTCAATCAATATAATAACCCCAACGTAAAGTTTACAAAGCTTTAATAATTCTTCCAAACTAAGAACTCACTATTCGCACCAAAAGTTTCGAAAAAAAAGTCTTATTTGTGAAAACACGTGAACATTTAACATCTTTGTTCTTAAATTAACTTAAAACAGCCGCACAAATGCATGGTAATGAATGTTAGCATTGGAAATAAAGAGAATTTCATGTTATGTTTTTTATTTTTGAGACTTCATAAGGAAATGCCTAAAATCTTTACAGAGAGTATCACAAGAAACCCAGATATAAAAATTAATTGTTGAAGCAAGTGGACATATTGTTACCATTGTGCTTTAAAGGGTTAAACGCGCAGGATAATAACTACTTTATAAAGCGTCTGAACTATGTGCTTACGTTTCTGTTACTGCACGATACGAATTATAATGAGCCGGCTGCTGTTAGTGACGGGATGACAATTAAGACACGTCTCCACGAAGCTCGAAGGACCTTAACTGATACAATTAACATCACCACTTTGACTACTGGAACACCTTCAAAACTCAGAATTTCAAATCAAGACGTAGTCTTGGGCAACGCCTGATGACAAGCCCCATCTTAGTCCATTAAACAAGGAGATATCTTCTGTGGAACGGGAAGAAACAAAACGACTTAATGAGTGTTCGATAAACTATTACCAGACGCAGGAGTCGATAATACTGTTATAACAAGGTGGGGGAAAAGACACGCTACTCACAGTGTTCGAAACTCACTCTAAAGAAACAAGACGCGTCTTGAAGATGACTGCTTTTGGGATGTGGCGCCATGTAGCCTCTTTTCAAAAGTAAATTTCTACGGCATTACACGGTACTAACACCCCAAAAGACAGCCATCTTCATACTCAGCCGTGAGAATCTAACATCTCTCAACACGTTTCTTAGAAAGAGTTTTTCAACTACTTATTAAATGAAATTTAATTAGGGTGAATATATTATGTATTATTATTAAACATTAAGAATATTCTGATATTTATTGTTATGTAAATTATTTTGGTGATATTCTTCAATGCTGAAAATAGAGGCAGTAAGTCTCTAAGAAATGTTGGTACCCCCTGCAAGTCCAAATGGCGTCACAACCAAGACCACCACAAATGGAAATGGTCGGCGGGTGTTATTATAACTGCCCTTCTATTTCAGCATCACAGAGAATGGTTAATTGTTATATTGTAAATAAACATGTTTATTTCTGATAGTAATAATTAGATGAGTTGACTATTAGACCTCTTCATATTGTTACGAGACCCAAAAGTCAGAAACTACAGACAAGGCATAGTGATAAACAATGGAAGGTGATTTTGTTACAGAAATTTTCTGAGTAACATGTAAACCTGTCTCAATATCAAACCTAATTTAGCGGTGGTGGCGATTTTGTCATCACTCAGATGATAGAGGTAGCAAGTTGGTAGATTACTACCAGACTACACGGCGCTACAACCCAGAAGACAGCCATCTTCGTATATCTATTTAGATTAAAATTAAAGTAGGGAGACAATTTTTAGTGTAGATTCGCCAACATAAAATTTAATAGAAATTTCTTTGATAATTTTGGCGATGGCACATAGGAGAAGACAATTCTCGTAATTATTCGTTCATTTCTAGAAGTTACGTGGGAGGGTCCTGTTGTTTTATAAACACAAACAAACAAATAAATAAATAATTTTATGTAAGGATAGCCCACAAGAAATATAGGGAGCTGTGTGAAGGTTTGTCTTTCTTTACTGGATACATCGCAGCTGTCTTCCTTCGCTGTGAAACGTACCCACCTACTTCACTAGCACAAGAATCGCCGAAAGCCCTCAGTATGGCGCACCCTAACGCCGAAGAAGTGCCGTGTCACTGTGCTACCGAGTCCAAACAAGTGTTTGTGGTCCTAGAGTGGAGACCAGCAATCGAAGGTAATTAGAAGCGGTTTGCCCGCTCCATTCGGCCTAGCGAATTGAAAATGTGCGGAGATTACAATGCGCTATCAAGAGTGACTCCTCAGTGAGGGAGTACTTAAGAGAATAGTGACCCTGCAGCCAAAATATTGATATCACAGTATGTCTCAAAATATATTTCATTATAGAATATGAAAGTAAGATGTTGGCAACCAATACGAAATCCTTAATAATTTAATACGAAATTAACGTAACAGTTTCCATCTTGCATTAGACAGAATTAAGTTTTGTTTAAACAAAACACCTTCGAATAAAATTACACAGATAATTTTAAAATGACCGTCTTCTGGGTTGTAGCTCCGTAAGTAAAGTTTGTCCCACTATACGCCATGTAGGCGTTTGGGGTGAGAGGAGGTATAGCTCCTCTCTTCCTTGACCTCGGCACTAGATGGGGGTGAGTGGTCAGCATCACGCCCCGGCCGGCTTTACCCCCGGGAAAGGACCCCGGTACCCATTGTAGAGGAGGCTGGGTGGGCCCCAGAGCCGGTCTGGACGCAGAGGCTAGAGGAAAAATCCTCTGCCCCCGTCGGGGATCGAACCCCGGTCGTCCAGCCCGTAGCTAGTCACTATACTGACTGATGTAGCTCCGTAAAACCTGGTATAAGTTAAACAAAGTTTCAGAGGTTTTTGCTGCGTCCAATATCAGGGCAAAGACAATCCACAGCTCCGAGCCTCAGACGACGACGCTATAACCCAGAAGACAGCCAACTTCGTACTCACCGCCGTGAGAACCTCAAATAATATAAGTAATTTTATTTCATAAATATTATACTTTCTTTGCTGGTAACGCCAAACACCACGACTGCCAATTACGTCATCTCGTGTTCCTGCCAGACCTACTCCCGTCAATAGAACTAAAAATTTAAAACGTGTGACAAACGGGATCCTGGATTCCTGTGTTCGTGAAATAATGACAACAAAAATTAAGGTGGGTTTCATTTCAATATTCTAAGGTTACATTGCAGTTGGTTATATATTTCACTTGGAGACTTCTGAAATTTGGAATGGTGTGTCTAATGGTACAGTCACTTTAGAAGAACAAGAATAAAAATAATAAAAGAACTGAGAAGAAATAAAGAACTCTAAACAAGGATATGAGGTTATAACAGCGGGCTGACGTCAGACCGTGGTCTTTTGGGTTGTTGCACCGTGTTGTCTTCTAGTTATAGGTATACCAACATTTCTAAAGAACATGCTGTTTCAACCTTAAGGGCTGACGTAAACGACAATCTGAATTGTTGAATTAAAAGTAGTACCGAGGGCAAATATCTGTCACGATTCAGTATCAACTGCGACGACCGATGATTTTGAAAGACAATGTTACACGAAACGCTTAAAATAATATTCTTTTCAGAAATTGCGTCAAGCCGTTAAATGCTGACTGTGCACCCCTGAATATTAAGTGTGGGCCGCATGACCCGTTGTGATCCAGCTTTTTAAATGATAACAGACAGAGAAAGAAATCTCCCAATGTAGAGGGGAGTCGTCTCGTCTCGTGCTATGGATGACGTAGCAGCAATGTGTGTAAAGAAAGTCTCGCGTCGCTCCAAATTGGGCTTTCAAAAGGCCTACGTCCGTCGCCGTATGGCAGCAGGAACGTCCACTCTCTAACTGGCAGCCACTCCCAGCACGTCACGTGACCACGCCGGAGGGGCGGGGCGCACATTTGAAAAAAAATAAAACCGGTGTATTGCAAGATATGGTCATCGTCAATGGAAAATAGACTTATGTGTGTTTTTAAACAAAAAAGTGATCACATACGACCTAATATTGGATTTGTGGAAATACAATACGTCAAACATGACCAAAGTCAAACAGGGATCGGTTTCAAAAAAAATATTTTAATCGTGGCGTTGTGATGACGATGGAAAATGGCAAAAAATTTATTGAAACCAAATTTGATTTTGTAGTGCTAAAAATAATGTAACTTCTATCATGATACGAAATTCTACAAATCGATAATTATCCTATAATTAATGTTCCACTTTTGTGCATAATTTACACTAATGCAGTACATATTTTCATGTCACATATAACTTCAAAGTTTCGTAATGTCACAACATTTGTAACTACTAACATTTTAAAATGTTTCATGCAGAATTTTTAAGCTCGAGTTCAGTTTATAATCCATCTCCATGCCATATTTCACGTGTCGACTTACAGTTCATTATTTATCGTCGTCAAACTCAAAGCTACGATAACAACTTTTCTGTTCCAATTTATAAAAAGAAATATTTTAGCAACTTGAATATTTCCACAAGATTAGTCTATTATCAGACAAACTCTAAGACGTACTCTAGACAACTGCGTTTGAATTTTTATTATTGAAGGCAGGACAGCGGAAATGCTGCCATCTTTTCTGCAGATGGATCTGAGAGAAACATTAAGCGATCTTAGTCTCATCGCCCTGATGATGGAGGCAGTAAGTACCCCCGAAACGTTGTTAAACGTGTACCAGACTACACGGTGCTACAACCCACCGCCACAAATCCAGTTTTATTCTAGCCACCACGGACCTGAATCTACGTATCTACCGACTATATAAGATTTAACCCGTGGTATGACATCATAGCTTTTTAAGTAAAATTAGGGCAGTAACCTCAACGTCCCAGCTCGCAGACCGGATATGGGGCCCAGCCTTCACGCAGGAGGGTACCTGGTCCCACGTGACTACTTGAAGTTAGATGGAGAGATGGTTCCTTGATCTGACGCCAAGGTCTTATTGAAGAATCTGACATAAAACAGACAGTTTCTTATACACTTCACACCCAAATGCCATGGCAGAACAGACTTTAACTTTTGTCGATTGTCTGAATACAAGGACAGCTGACTTTCGTTAAACACGGGGGTTGCGAACCTGAGAACAGCCGAATGTAACGAAAACGCGTGAAACGGGAACCGCGTAACACTTGCCATTTTTATGTTAAACCGGCACCAGAACTCATCACATTTCCTGATAAATGCGGAGAGGTTTCGATGCAGGTAACACATAGGCTTTAAAATTTGTCAACCGACAGCTCACAACACTTAAATAAACTTGCGGATAGCGAAAGCGCGTATAACGAGAACAATGTATATAGATAAGTCCCAAACTGGTTCTGCGCCGTTTTCAAGAAACAGGGTAGGGTATCTACTATGTAAGATAGTCTGATTAATTTACGAATCAACTAACAAGCTTCATGGAGCCGTCCTGAGAAGATGAAACTCGCTAAGGTTGTAAACAAAATCCTTGCCTATCATATTCAGAAGTATCTGTAAGTGGTTCCTATCGTCAATCAGATAAAATCGATCAACAATATCATATCATTTAATCGATCATTTTCTACTGCTTGGTGTAGAGGGATATCATATCTTACTTATTTAATAACCAAAATCCTAATGTTATAAACACGTCTAGGAACCTCAAATGGTCACTCCCAAGTGCAGCTCCCAACTTGCAACTTGTTGGGCCGTCATTCTTGAAGGTTGGGAATTCGTAATTACAAAAATGCTGTGGCCTGTAACGTAATGAGTTACATACCAGGTTTCGTTGTAATTCGTCAACTAGTTTGAAAATATATCATGGAGATACGAACAGAGACGGGCATGAACCCAGAAGCTCATCTTCCCATTCGACGAAGAAAAGCGGGACATGAGAAAAATACACAAAATTTTGCTTGGAAGGCCTGAAGGCAAGACAACACTAAGAAGGCCTAAACATATATGGGAGGATGTAATTAAACTGAACTATAACAGAATATTTTGATAAGGTGTGGATTGTATTCAACTGGCTCGGGTAATGTATCTTTGGGTTCCATGAAATTCGTAGAATTTCTTGTCTGAGGTAACTATTAATCTTTTAAAGAATAAAAAAGGGACTCTGTTCCATATACGAGGTGCGATCGGAAAGTTTCAAGACTGTGTCAATAGCGGGCGAACCGGATGTAGTACGAGCTTCTGCCGCTAGGGGGTGCGGCCTACAATCATAGTGAATCAGTGTGCCAGCCGGCATCATCGAATTAGCATTTGTTTCTTAGTTACGGGCGTTTTGGTAGTGCATTACACCGACCCTCCTGCGATTTCGGAATGGAGTGTGCATCAAATTTTGCCAAAGACTCGCCAAAACGGCTACGGAAACCTATGAAATGCTAAAGCAAGCATTTGGGGAGTCCGCAATGGGTCGTGCACAAACCTTTGTATGGCATTCACGTTTTAAAAATGGCCGAACCTCTGTCGATGATGACTAGCGTTCTGGACGACCATCTTCGAGCACAACGCCCGAAAATGTTACGAAGATTCGGCAGGCCATTCACGAAGATCGACGTCGTACCATCAACGACTTGTGCGACATTGTTGGGATAGGCTATGGGACCTGTCAGCTGATTCTAAAGGAAGAACTCCACATGTGACGCATCCTGTCTGAGGACCAGAAGCAGAATCGACTTCTCGTTTGTCAGGAGCTCAAAGATCTTGCAAGAACCGACCCCAACTTCCTTTCTAAGCTCCGTGTGACTTCTTCCTCTTCCCAAAGATGAAAATTCAGCTAAAGGGAAGGAGATTTGAGACGATAGAAGAGATTCAGGCAGAATCGCAGATGGTGTTTGACAGGCTGACAAAGAAAGATTTCCAGGGATGCTTCCAGGCTTGGCAGCGGCGCTGGGATCGTTGTGTTCACTCCCAGGGGAACTACTTCGAGGGTGATGGATGAATTTAATACCTGAGATAAGTGTACGGGTTTTTATACGCGCAGTCTGGAAACCTTTCGATCGCACCTCGTAGTTAGTGTTCAGTTTTGAACAAGCAAAATGGTCCAAAAAAAATAAAAATAAAGACTATCAGTTAAGCAAGACACTCTTTGGTATCGCACGATTCTGATCGGTATCAATCACCATACGTGTTACGTGCGGAACGAATGTCAATCTATTCGCTTTAATTACCGTAAGTGAAATGTATAATTCACAACGTCCTACGATATGGTAGTAAAAAATGACACATAAATGTCAGTTACAAGCATTAATAACACGTCTGTAAAAAAATCTACGTTTGTTCAGTAGCACGTCCTCACAGAACCACCTTGAACTACAGATGACAGCTGTAAAGCGACGCAGTGTTCATAACTTTTGAGAAGTTGCATTTGTTTATGGATTTAATGTTTATTTATTGCAGACAGATATCAATATTCGTCTCTTACATCTCATACATACATAAAATTTCAATTCCATGGATCCAAAAGTTAGTCAAACTGACTATAGGATGTGGAATGAATCAAAAAACACAAAATTAAGTAAGTTTCGAAAAGCGATGAAGTTTTAGGATGAAAATATTAAAACGTTACATCAAATCCATTGCTATACAACAGACGAGTACAACAACCCCTAAAAGGATTGCAAGTCCTACCTTCTATCCAAAATAGTTCTGATACTGGATTATAGACTGTTTAAGATTTTGACTTGTAGACCAGGGTTCACCACTGACTGAGAAAATAAATTAAAAAGGGCATTGTTTAAATTTCCACTGCCAACAGAACGTTAAAAATATCCATATGTTTTTTTTTTTCTACAGACACATAACTCAAGAAAACAAATATGTGTCTTCTATCCAAGGAGATGATATCAACACCTGAAAAGAAAATTGTTATTTCCAATTTGAATATCACGCAAATCACACATTAAAATACAGACATGGCTTTTACCTGAAGAAATAATACGAACTAAATTTTTGGAAAAGTTATGAAACTCATTAACTCGAGATAAGAACTCTGAATGAAATTCAATGAATTTTGATTAAGTAGACTTACATCGCTCTTTCTGTAACGGTAGAGATACCTCATTCATATTCAACGGTGTGACGTCACGTGATTATAACCTCTACTGCGACTACGAGCCCATGTTCAGATGACAGAGTAGTACTAACAAAAAATAATGTAACAAAGAATACAAAACTAAAAAAAAAATAAAAAAATACAAGGATGAAGCTCTTAGAGCCACCCACCCACTCACACTACTAACGAAGGCATCGTAACAGGTCTTGCAGTGTTTCAAATTAAGGTTTCGAAATCGTGCTTAACAGTTCCACATGTTTGCTTTAAAACCTACGGAAAATGGTAGACCTCAGCTACATACAACATTCCCATAAAGTTACGTAAGAAACTATAAACATTACTATAGGCATAATTCTTCTACATGAGAGAAAAGTCTGTCTCCCAGAATCCTCAGTCAGGATAGTCGGTCTCCGGGACGAGATTTAAACCCGAGAACTCCCGAACACGAAGCTGGCGTACTAATCACTAGGTCGCAACGTTCGTTTGGTTTCTTCCCCTATTAAGTAAGCATCGTGCCATGACAACTTATGGGGGAACGAAGATACTCCATGTACTTTAATCTCGGCACTATATATACAAAATATTGGCTCCCTTCACGCTCTGAGCGCTTTACCCAAAGCGAAAGAACCCAGGTATCCACCGGATAGGAAGCTGTGTGAGTACCAGAAGCGATTTGGTCTGGTGACGAAGAGAAAAGGCTTTGGATTTTCTCAGGTTAGGTTAGGTTAAGTTAGGTTAGGTTAGGTTCTGTTGGGTTGTTATGTTAGACCAGCTGAGCGACTATTAGCTTTTCAAGAAATTTGTTTCATGGATTTGTCGATCGACAGACAATCCGTTGAAAGACATTGGCATGGTGATATTTAAACAAGTTAAACTTGTAAACATATATACATTTTTCTGGTAAGACTCTAACAACCCGGTCAGTCAGTACATCCTCAAGAACGAAAGGATCGTCTTCCGTCCGTTTTCTTGGAACACTAACGATGAACTCCATCGCTTCTAATGGCAGGGTGTTTTCCATTAGAAAAACTCACGGTTAGCAACATGTTTATCTGTGATACCTGGTGACAGGCGGGTCCAGAGGACAATACAAGTAATGCAAGGAAGGTGCTACAAAACTATCATCTCTCTAGAAATATTCAAGCACACAGCAAGGGACAAATCAGAACAGAATCATGTTGAGGGCCCGCCAGAAATCTAGACATGACTTGTTACGTGTTTCATTTCAGGAACAGACTAAATTGCTTCATCAATTTTTATTACTAATATTAATACTATTACTTTTCATATTGTACAACAAACATCCATACAATCATGTTTTGAACAAATTCAGACACCTGTTAAAGTGAAGTTACTACACAAGATCACGTTAAGTCTAGGGTTGAAGATTTCCGTCTTCTGGGTTGTTGCGCTGTCTAGTCTGGTCGATGTTAACCAACGTTTCAGAGGTCATACTGCCTCCATCATCAGGGCGATGAAGATTTCTGTCTTCTGGGTTGTTGCGCCATGTAGTCTGGTAGATGTTAACCAACGTTTCAGAGGTCATACTGCCTCCGTCATCAGGGCGATGACCCTGATGACGGAGGCAGTATGACCTCTGAAACGTTGGTAAACATCGACCAGACTACACAGCGCAACAACCCAGAAGACAGAAATCTTCATACTCATCGCCCTGATGACGGAGGCAGTATGACCTCTGAAACGTTGGTTAACATCGACCAGACTACACAGCGCAACAACCCAGAAGACGGAAATCTTCATACTCACCGCTGTGAGAACCTCAAGTCTTACAAGTCTAGGGTTCCTAACTTCTCTCAGAGCTGAGGAAACATTCACCCTTCTCATCGACTCTCCTGTCGAAAGATTAAAAAGTGAGGACATTTTATTGAATTTATTAGGCCTACTGAGGTATACAAGTCCGTTATGTTACTCAACATTTTCTTTGACAGCGTCTGCTTGAGTAATCTTTCAATATCAGGTTGAATTTCTTTTGTTTTGATTCGCGTGCATCCTTCGAAGTTCGAAGTGATCATCACTAAGACGAGTGCAAACAAATTTAGAAAGATTTCATCACTTAGAATTCAGCATTGTCTGTCAAGATAAATTATAATTGGCACCTGTAGCGACTGAGTGTTACTTTGAACTGAGAGCCCGGTGATCAGTAACTTCTGGCAGGAAGTTGAAATTGAAGCTACTGAAGCTGCAGCCCGACTGCAATTACTGTCTCTCATGACACTCAACTACTCCATTCCTTGCATGAAAGATTATTGTTCTTCGACGTGAGGGGTCAAGTTCGTACCCTTGTGACGGTTCTACTGCCATTTTTGATTACTCGTAACACAAAATATGGTAAATATAGGATGTTTATAAAGTATATACTCAATTTCTGATGTTATGTAAATAGAACGATTAGTTTATTCCATATCAAACGGAAATGTGAATGTTACTGCAAAATTTAAAAATTCAAGAATTCTGAAAATCACTCGTCAATGTAAACACAAAATAATTGGTAAGACGGAAGATATCTGTCTTCTGATTTTTATCGCCGTGTAGTCCGGTAGAAGTTTACTAACGTTTCAGAGGTCCTTGCTGAGTCCATCATCAGGGAGATGAATAAGCCCGCAAGCACCCATGGATAAATCAGTCGGGGAATTAAAAACACGACGCCATGGAACGTAGTCATTTAAGAGAAACTAATAATTGCTCAGCCAGTCAAGAAATTCTCCGACATTTATGGAACCCGAAAGTTCATTACAGTGTCCGCAAGAGCCCTCCACTGGACCCTACCCTGAGCCAGATTAATTTATCTCACATACTCCAACCCCCATTTCTTTAATGAGCATTTTAATATTAACCTCCCACTTACGCCAAGATTTCTAACTAAACTGGACCTACGCCCTGCATCCACAGCAAATTTCATCTTCCTGTTACAGTCTCCCACTTAAGCCCAAATTCTGGGACTTTCTCGTCTGTATTATTTCCTGATACGTACAAATAACCTCTTCTATTTAATTCCGAGAGTTCTTTTCTTTTCTCTTTTCTTTTCCCTGTCTCTGAGTACAAAGTCAGGCCGTCTCCTTTCATGGGAAACCAAACGCTGAGCATTTTACAGAACGACACAAAAGGGCAGGGATTTAACGGTCCGTGCACTGCATGTTCACCGGGGAGGTCCAGGTAGGAGACAGTAATCTTTGGGGATATTTATGTCGGTATCAGCTAAATCCAAGAAAACAGATTTTATAAGCGGTGATTCACGTGACCTTTCATAAGAACGAATAGAATGCACGGATCATCAACATGGACCATAAACAAGAACTCACAAGACAGACATAGCCGTGCTGTTGGTTTTATAAAACGACAAGATTTACGTTTATATTGCAAACTGAAATTCCATTAGGACACCGGACCTACGTTTCCTTTCTATTAATATTCTCCTTAAGTGGCAGAGTTGAAAAATTTTAAAACAATTTTCTCTTTTGCATTTAAATACGAAACACGAGTCTATACATACACACCACTTGCATGTAACAAGGCATAGATAATTTTTGTAAATTATTAAGTGTGTATGAGGTGTCGCGATGCTCTTTCTAAATATAAGCCTTGAGGATAAGCCGTTGAAATTACGATCGGATTAAATTCGGAGCATTTTTGCTACTGTTCGTTGCTTAATTCCTTAGTCTTGCAGACACGGTACGTGTCCAGCGTATTTTAATATGGCGCTTTCTGTTTGGTATCAAGAATTTCTAAAGTATTTTCCAGGCTAGCATATGAGTGTCCCGTATGGAAAACGTGCTGAGCTAACCTCGTTATTTATTACCGACAGCTTGTGTGTTCATTGTCTTACTTCTGAATCTGAACAGATCATACACCTCTGCGACGTCAGTAAATTTCTACCAGGCTCCACAGCGCAGCATCCCAGAAGCAATTCATCACTGAAGAAATATTTCTTGTAAATAATATATTCAACAAGAAGATTTCATGTTCTCGGTTTCTCATGACGGTATTGGTACAATTTGGCAGGTTTCCCGAAGTTCCAGAGGTACTTCATCCCAGAACATTTTTTAATCGATATGACAGCCTGCGTTCGGACTGTGATCGAACCCGGGACAGCTGTTGTGCAAAAAAAAAAAAAAAACTCTAAGCACATAATCACGAGATAACTGCCATCTTTATTAGCAGCCTAGTTATACCCGTGGCTCGCTGTCCGCCCACACCTGATGCTAGCTGGCTGCTACTCATTAAGCTACGTCACATCCTGTTGGATAGCTCACGTGGCTGCTCCAGGCCCAGTTGTCTCCCCCTAATCGTCGTCTAAGAGTTACCCCCACCCCACAAACTTTTGGATGTTTAAACCATCACGCAATTATTACAACTACTGGGTTGATTTGCTTGGCAGCTGCTACAGCTGTGCGCTACCTATGTACATCACAGCCCCAAGACTGAGGTTGCAGTAGTACCCCACACTTGATTCATAAGATATCAAGTTCGAATCCCGACCGTCTTACCAGCTGCTCTAATAAATATTGTCCAACATTAATGATTATTTTTCCCCTCATCCGACGCAATTGGAATGGTGTCATTTATATTCAAAGAGTCGATCCACGTCGTAGGGTGAAGTCAGAGGTTGATGGAACGAATTCAGCGTAAGACAATGATGTTTTTGTGCATTCTCTATAATTATATTTGTCATAATCATATTTAGGGGGGGTTGTCATGAGATAACAACCCTAAGATATGAAACGTGTATCACTAAGAATTTCTGGAAACTGATTCTCGATTTTGAACAAAAGTTTCTGGTCCCGGCTCTGAGCCTTAAGAATTCAGTTCGCACTCTATTTATGATTCGTTTTAATAGCATCCTCCCATTTATCCTAAGGGATTTTTATCTAAAATTTTGTATGCAATTCTCGTTGCTCCTATGCATGCTATATGTCACACCCATCTCATTCCCGTTCATTTGATGACCCCTAATAATATATTATGAAAGCGTCATAAAATAAACCAACCAACAAACAAATAATTCTAGACCGTCACTGATACGTCTATAAGGAACAGTGTTATAATACGCAGAAATTCTAAGAAGGGGTCCAAGACAGTTTTCTGCCAGACGTTAAACACTCTAGAAGGAAAGACATGAACACATTTTCTTTAACATGGCGTGGGATTCGACATATAAGAAACAGAAGATAGTAATTGATTTCAGCTGGAAGCGATGTATCGCAGATTCCACCTGAACTCTGCCATTTTGTCTAGGCTTAAAATTACAACTGGTTACCGAGCGCACTCTAAGCATTCAAGAACTTCAAGTCTCCTTGCCCGTAGATGTCTGTCCGTGTCTAAATTAATAAAGCTTGGGGGTGAAAATGCATCACCCGAAGACTAGAAAGTTTATTAAAATTATTTAGAATTTATATTACATTTAAACTACTCTTCCTCCTTGTCCAGAGTTTTAAAATGTTACCATTCTTAACAGTGTATTAGCCAGAATAATAGGCGTATTAAATTTCTACAGGCTACTAAAAAATCAGTAATTGAAAATTTTAATTGTTCCAGTTGATGTAGTGTTTTTGTTCCCCCGGTATTTGACGACAGTTTTTATGGCACTATATACCTAAAATATTAACTTGCCTCTCTCTATTTTCATTAAACAAGTTCGTGTACAGAACGTCAAGTCTTTCAGTAAAAGTCTTAAAAATCTGACGTCCTGATTTAATATTTTGTACTGTCGTATGCTTTGGTGCATTTCAGTTGATAGATTCTGTACAGTTCTAGTTACCTATGTTTCAAAACGCGTGGACTTTTACACAGAAACCAATATTTTGACGTGTTCAACACTGAAGATGAAGAAAGTAAGTTTATTCAAAACGCTGGTATGTACCCACAAGTCCAAATGGTGTTATAACCCAGAAGATGAGCATGGACTTCTTCGCTGTCGTCGTAATAATCCCAAATCTTACAAAACAGACAATTCACACGCAATTAACCAACCCAGCAACAACAGAATTGTTCCTTAAAAATTAAAGTTATTTCAACGTTTAAGGAAGTCCTACTTTTTATAAAACCTGAATGTTCATTACTGTGTTTAGAAGCAGACAATCGAAAATTGTCCTGAGACAGACGAATCTATTCCAGATATACAATTTAAAACTATCCCCACCTTTATGCAGAGCAATTTCTTCACATCAGGCTGTGTTATCAAAGTTTTAAGCATTTCCCCAGCCATATTTTATGTAGTAACTATAATAACATCAAGTTCAAATAAGGAAGAGTATGTTTGTTGTGATATTATCCAGCTTCCAGTCATTTCACTTTCCTTTGATCTAATTATATCCGTACTTTGTTCTGCAAAACCCACGATGTGTGATTTGACATATGGGCTTTTTGTGTGTTTTACCTCCAATGGTTTTGAATTTTGTGTCTGAAAAGACGCCGGAGCCGAACGAAATGTCCCGATTTGACGACACCCACTCCGTGTAAGTCCCACCTCTGCATAAGCCGCCTTCAGCTCACCAGTTCACCCGCCTTCAGACTGCGCGCTGCAGCCATGCTGACACAGTGCTAGTACCGAACTCAATCGCTAGGTTCGAAAACGCAACAAGACCGCGACGTGAGAAAGCTGTGACTTTTCATAACTATTCGGTTTAATATATTCCTCCTGCTAATTCTACAGTTCCACTTCCTGACATTACAAAGAATGACAGTGTTAAGAGTTTCGACTTCTAAGCCAGACTACAATAACGAGATCGTGAAGGTAACAAGTTAAAAAACTGTATCTTGTAACTGTGAAACATTTCCCAAAAATTCGGGTGTTTATTTTAGTGAGTTTTCCAGTTCTTCATTTTAGGCTACTCCTCTCCATTTCTGGAATATGTTATTTGGATACATTAGGCGTATATTTTAATACGAGTCTTTGGCGAGAATTTGAAGAACAAAAATGCACTTGGCAGTCTAAAACTCTTTTCGATATTCGTGATGACTTAGTGACTTCAGTTGGATCTGATTTAACAATGTCATTTTACTAGTGTGTCTTAATTAAGATGGTACCAGTGTCAATTTATTTTAAAGAGGTTAAAGCAACATTGTAACGAGATTCATTCAGTGTACAGAAATCTCCCAACTACAAGTTTTATGATTCATTATGCGTATTCCTATGGACTCCCCTTTTATGGAAACTGATGTCATTTTATATTTAACCTGCTAGAATATTCGTACTTATAAAACCTAAAAGATTCACAGTACGAATAATACTTAATAAGCAATAGCGATAATAATTTCAGGATTGCATTTATATGAATGTAAAAAGCAATTTTTTGTAATTGAAACGAAGAAATTTCTGACGTTCTAAAGGAGGAGATCCAAGCTGATGTTCGAAGACTCAAGAACAAGCACATAATTAATGAAACTATAATAATATTAAGAAAACGACGCCGTTATTATATCTAACGTAGCCCCACTAAACTTATATTTTGAACTATATTAATATTCTCAAAAACGGAAATTCAATTAAAAGTTTGTATAAACTAATATAAATATTGCTATATCATAAATATCTAATCTACTGCTAACACAAGATTAATTTTAACATACAGCAAGATTAAAATCAGAATTATTGCTGCTTTAAGAAGCAGCAATATTCTACACACGACAATATTTAGTCTACTTCAAGCTATAATGCAAAATGATAACATTTCCAAAAAAAAAAAAAATGGTTGCTACGGTAATGTCTGTACAAATTTCTCGGGTGCTTAAAATATAAATAGGCCTACTTGGAGGAACACTATGCAGACAGACGACGATCAAAATATTAGCTGAACGCTTTCAAATGGTGTCATATGCATTACTGTAATGGCGAGACGTTAAAATTAACCCCTTTGTTAAACATTCGGTTAGAAGGTCTTATAGGATTCAAGTACATAAAAGTGAATACAATTAGCAGTTAATCAGCGATATGAAACTTCATTTATGTTTTCGAAGTAAGGCATCTAGCGTATGAAATGTTATCCACGTCCCTTAACTATATTATTGTGTCTATGGCTGAGATTTATAAATTAATTTTATTCAGCTTTACGTATTTGTTATCAACGTTCATGTTTTAACAAACTATCTATAATTTTAGTAAACAAAAGTATCTTTACATTCTGATAAAAGAAAATTGCACAGATGTCAAGTTAAATAACTTTGTATCAAACTTAACCTCAACTTTGAACTTAACTCTGCGTTGTGAATGAAGTGAATTTCATATTAATCACGTTATGCTGTAGCACTTGAATTAAGTCGTGATCAGTTCCTCGCAGCCCACGGCGTCTTGAACATTGTGAAGTGATTTAAATATTTGTTTATCGTAAAATGACCCGAAGCCAGTGAGAACTTCTGTTTTTTAAAGAGCGCATCGTAATATTCCGGTAATACAATCTGAACTTGTGACCTTTTAATCGCGTTTCCTTGCCGTGTGTTCATCATATTACTGATCAAGTCACGAACCCGGGACAACTGTTGGAAGAGCTGCTCTGCTACAGAACGCGGTCGTGATAGAACGTTACTTGCCACGTGGTTTCAGCAGAGTTCGGCTGCAGAACGAGGTGGACTGTTCAAGAAATACCTGAAGAAGGAGCACGTAAGACGTAAGTAGAAAACGCTTATCACGTTTATAACGCGTGTACTCATGAGTGTCGCATACGCCATTGTGTTCACGTGTATTCTGTTGGTTTTGCAAACCACGAATCCACACGCATATCAAGATACAAGTTTTAAATATGATAAAAACTGGACCACAATCTTTAATTATAATAGCTCAACAGCTAAATAAGAAACAGGAGGGTAACGTTCATGTACTGGGATACTGGGAATGACTCGTTCTTCAAGTGCCTGAGCACTGCGGGTCCCAAATTTCATATAACTTACCGATTTAAAACTCATTCAGCTTATAAGACGCCACGCACTAAAAATCGAGTTTTATCTAAGTTTTCCCACCGCCAGCTGGTTTCAGAATGCAATTTCAAAATCATCCAATTACAGCCTAAACAGTGGGCTAATAAAGTAAGGCGGAAAATCCGAAAGACAGTAGAAAAACAATTCGCACAACACAGACGACAGGAGGAGATTCAGCAAGTTGTAAAGTTGGTGACACTGAATCAGAAAGAAAAACTATTTTTATACTAAATGTGTGAAGGTCAGAATAGTATACAGCACAAAATATTCAAGAAGCTGGTTTAAGTCTGAAAATATTCTATACATATTGATAAAGTGTTTTGAGATAAAGAGATGGAAACAGAAAGAATGGAGGAGAAAATACTTTCGTTAGTGAGGTGGTAACCTTGAAGAGAATTCAAAATTTGTAGCAACGCTGATAATTTACATATTAAAAGCAGGCACATATACAAAGCTAGATATAAATGAGACAGTGCAATTAGTAAGTTACAAGCGTGACTAAGAAAGGGTACAATGAATTATTCTCAGGCTACCAGCTGTGTAAGGCGGCTTAATGAGATAAACACCAACGTTTCGAGAACCACCTTCGTCTTCGTCTTCAGAGCTCTGTACCCTGAGGACGAGGGCGAAGATGGTTCTCGAAATGTCGGGTGTCTTCTCCATTAAACCACCTGCCACCGCTGGTAGTCTGTGAAGAATGTATTATAATTAGTCGCCGTGGAAACTTCAGATCAAGCATAAGGAAGGGTACGTTTCGCATCATAAAAATAAAGACTGAGCAGATACAAGACAGTTGCATTCTCAAAAAACCCCGTGTTCGACTGCCACAGTATTCTGTATAGAGAGATTGATTTTAGGAAAGCAGGTTATGAGGACGAGAGGCAGTCGAGTCTGGACCGCGACTGTTTTCAAAGACGTCGTTAGCACTTGCGCGCGGCAACGGAACATTTGGGTTCACTAGCGAGAGATGCTTGGACGGACGGTCGTTGGTTGATACCAGCGTACGCATAACCTACTCGTACATATTTAATATCGTGACCCAGTATTCTGTGTTATACATTATAGTTTCAAAGATTGTATTTAAAACAAGGCCATTAGCCTCAAGTTTTTAAATAAAGTCCAGAGTCTTATTTCTTTCAATATTACTTACATAACGTACAGTTCCGTTTGCATTATAATAGAATTTCCATCTTGTTTTCGACGTGCAGTCCCATATATAGAGGAAACACGACAGATGCAAATAGAACAGGGCATAATAAACAGTTAACTTTCACAGTTTTTTAAAATTTGTTTTCGTTTACATACATATTCCTTTGTTTACTTTCTTTGTTAAGAATTTGCATGCTTTATTTATCGACAGAGGAAGCATGATTATGCGAGTTTCTCTTCTTCTTATTCTTCTTCTTCCTTTTATTCTAAACCTTCCACAAACAACAATAAGTACTGACTTAAAATCTCTCTAAGTTTATTTACAATTATTTATATCCTTTATATTAATTTATCCCTGACTTGTACTATAAAGGACAGATACAAATTGTAAACAAATGCTACTCTGTTCTATTCAAGGCAAAGGGAATGCACATATGTTCGTCTCCTCTTTGCGTAACGTACAGTACACACGTGTACATTAATAGACTGCAATGTATATTCTGTTATCTAGGTCTAAACTCAGTATCACATGCCTCGGAATTGAATTTTATGTGACTAACATAGTCATTTTTATTTTCCATACAATTAGACATTTTGGAGTCTCATACATGTCCATAGCAATCCTGCGTCCAACCACGTATTAAAATTCTGTTATTTTAGTTTCACAGAATAAACTTCTGTGCACAGAACACACAGGAAAATCAGCGCAACATTTACAATAGCGTGCAGTGAAACATACTGTTCAGTTGATACAGCTCGTAATTACCCCGATAGCGCTGGTTGTAAGGTGACGAATTTAGGTCATCTCCGACCTTTATTGGGTGACTGTTCACACAAAGGACAACTATTGAAAAATTTCGCTGGAAACAATTTCAACAAATTTACAATTTAAATAACTGGTCTTTAAGCAATTAAATCTTGTAGACACGCAATGCGGACTGCATTAATCACTTACTCTAAACACTCCATGTGACATTTCAAGGAGCAGTTGAAGGTTTATAAGAACTCTCAATTAACCGTCTTAAGACAAAAGCTCTTCCAAATAACATTTTAAAAAATCCAGTTACTACCAAGTCATGTGTAGCATTAAAATAACGAATAGATTAAAAATACGATTGAATAGCAAGTCTTACGTACGTACGAAAGAAGTGTTATAGTCGGAACTGACAAATAGTAACTCCACTTCTTTGTCTTAGGCGAGAGCATGGTTGCCAGGAAACTTGAAATCACTGGTGGTCTTGGTTGTGACGCCGAATGGAGTCGTAGGTGGCTATCAACATTTCGGAGAAACATACAGCCCTAAAGACTGAAGATGAACGCGGTATTTACCTCCGAAACGTTAGTACCCACAAACGAGTCCACGTTCTGCAATCATATTTAAGTCTACCCCAATTACTTTATAAAATTTAGATTTATGGTTAGCCCAATTCGTATGTATCTTCATCAAATCAGAGCTCAAGAAACCGGGTAAAAAATATCATGCCACTACAGGTCACCCCAGTGCCTTATCTTTTAATTTTCTACCTGTAATAAAATGTACTGACTGTGCAAGTTTTTGTATTTAAAACTACACTAGCGACACTCAGTACAAAGATAGGAAATTTAGTCTGGCCGATGTAGAACATCAAAAACATTCACTCCAAAACATTCACTCCAATATAAAAATGAATCTGGAAGTGAACATCACCAAAACGTTGCATATCAGAAATTGTAATTAAGTTTTAAGTTTATAATTTTAACTTTTACACCTGAAGATGGTTTATATAGAAACCGAAACATGTTGTAAAAAGATGTTCCAATTGTAAATCGATTGTTCGATGAGGAACATAAAATGATATTTTAATTATCTTAATTGTAAATTTAAATATGAATTGTGATTAGACGGACAAAAACCGAATAATTAATTAAATTTCACAATATGACGCAACTATATCATCATCTGGTAACATTCTTGGAAAGTACGAAATTTTGTCGAGATATTTTTTTAATAAAAATATAAAACTACAGGTTTGAAATATATGTGTAGTTTTCGGTCTCACGGTTTAAGTCATTATAACTATAAAGACAAAATAAACATAACCTAACAGTTTTGTAATTATCACTTGTTGGGTTCATATGTTATCAGTTACAAGTATGGCGACGACGAAAAACGTGGAACTTCTTTCTGACAAATTTAACGTAGTCGGAATCAGTAATAAGGCGTTTACGAAATGTAATGTGCGACTAAATTGCACAATTAACAATTTATATTTCTTGCTAGTCTCGGCATATAGCCTAGATTTCAGCACGTAACGGACGAGTCATAAATTTTTCCAAGAACTACTTGCTTTAAAAACAATTTTTTTTCCTTTGCTGAGTCGAGCCTGTAATTACATCAACGTCCACATAGAGACAGCGCTCCCAGGCCAGCAGATGCGCGACCCATCTAACACCACGCAACGGAGTCCCTCGTGAGCTGATCAATGTACAGAAGCTGGCGGACGGACTTGCTGTGTGTCATGTGAGGTGTCACAGGCGGCTATCTGTTTCGATTCTCCCGTCAGTACACGCCTTTTATGGAAGAAAGATATTCTTTGTCATGTTCACAACAGCCTATCTCTGGTACTTACCTGAACTATTGCAGTTTGTATATCAAATCTAAAACTTCTTGACGATGGTGAAGAGTCAATTGAATAAAAATTTACTTGGATATTATCCATCGTCTAGTAATAAAACGTAAAAAACGTAAAACGACGTTTCGGAGATGAGGCATGAATAAAAATTTACTTGGATATTATCCATCGTCTAGTAATAAAACGTAAAAAACGTAAAACGACGTTTCGGAGATGAGGCTGAATAAAAATTTACTTGGATATTATCCATCGTCTAGTAATAAAAAGTAAAAAACGTAAAACGACGTTTCGGAGATGAGGCTGAATAAAAATTTACTTGGATATTATCCATCGTCTAGTAATAAAACGTAAAAAACGTAAAACGACGTTTTACGTTTTTTACGTTTTATTACTAGACGATGGATAATATCCAAGTAAATTTTTATTCTATTGCAGTTTGTATTTACGGGTTTAAAGTAAACAGCGATTATTTCGTTAAACAACATTAACCAACTGATCTTTGTAGCAGTGAATTGTATTTTCTTCTCGGTACGGACTGAATTACTAAATATCATTTAGGAGAGCTCTGGCTTCAAACGGTTAATGTTTTAGCAGCCACCGTGTGCTGAAAACATGCCGCGTGGCCCGCGGGCCTGCACGCACACACGTGATGATAGGCGGAACTACACCGTTTCAGTAGCAACTGCGTAGTACGCACTCCGCTGGGACACGAACTAACACTACCAGGAATGCGAGAACAACAGGAGGGAATTTATTACAGGTGACAGGGCAACGTCGTGTTTTGGCATGCGGATAGAGTCACCTAAATATTTGAAGATTCGCGCACAAAATTCTGAGGTATCAAACGTGTGGAATTTAACGTACCTTCCCGAAAGTTTCCTGACCGTAAAGATGTAAATATCAAGCAGTTACTTTTATGTGTGAAATGGTGTACAGCGTTGAGAACAATATTTCGATCTACGAAACATTAATAAATAAACTGAGAAAATTCCATGACGATAAGCTTCATGAATTTAAAATTTATATCGTTAAGTCAAAAATAACGTGACCGGTGATACATGATAAAATGAAAAATTCACACAGAATTGTTGTTGTAAAATCTTAAGTGAAGAGAATTTGGGAGATACAAATATAAGATATATCCATCTTAGAGATACTGGATGAGGGTCTAGAGTAGATTGAGCTGGCTCAAAAATAAACTTCTGAGGAAATGGTATCGAAATTTCGGAATTTTCTACAGGCCACGAAATTTTTGAATTTCTGGGTGGCCGTTAAAGGCGATTGCCCCATGAAGTTAATAAGTGAGCGTTTGTTTGTAAACTTGTTACTAGATTTTTCTTTTTCCCTACATTTATTGCATGTTTCCTATACACTGTGTTTGTTGGTTACTCAGTATGACTTATTACAGGCACAATGCAAAGAAAAATCATATCTGAAGAACACGTGAGGAGAGATTGTGCTGCATACTGCATTGTTAAATAATTCAAGACACAATAAACAATAAGAAACTTGCGCTACTGATTTGCAGATAACCTGTTCGTGTCTAGTCATTGACTGCATTACCTGGAATTGAATTATTACTGAATATGATACTGTCAGTGCAAAGTCACAGGCCTGCGTATTAAAACTGAAACAATTGGAAGGACAAACGAACTAAAAATAATTTTTAGACTATAGTGTAGTTATCGTTCCAGGAATTAAAGCGAGAAGCCGAGAATAGGGACAACTGGAGAGCTCTGTTTGGGCAGAGCAATGGACCTGTCGTAAGACAGAACACTTAATAATAATAGTGTAGTTATGTCAATAAACATGAGTCCACATTAACTAGAGGCCCTAAGTTTCTTATATTTTTAAAGAACATTTCCTATTTTGTAACAGAATTCGAAGCACTTGACGAATTTTCATTAAACTTTAACGAACATTAGGATTCAAGAAGCAACCCTACCTTCATATTTTTAATCTTTTACTATCAGTAATACCAACATCGCGGCTGTGCGAACTTCTGAGCTGGAACATACTCTTAGTGCCAATTCACGTAAGGTCCTGAAATTTTGTGTGGTATTACCTTTTGTAAAACTTTAGTGAAGGAAAATTTTTAATGTAAAATAACAATATGGCGACCGCATAGAACATACACTCAGCGTTTGTTTGACAATGATTGATGCAGGCATCGATAGAAATGTGAAACTTGGTATGTAGATATACCTACAAATTTCCTATGATATTTCTAAATTCATATGGCGACAGTAATAAACTTTGAGGTTACGCCTGACAATTTTTAGTCAGTAATAGTTGGAATTATGCCCAGAAATAGCGAGCAAATTGCAGCGTAATTAATATATAGCCTAATCCTCGCTTGCTCCGCCGTATGATCTGAAGCACTCAAAAAAACTTATGTTCCAAAACCAACTCTCGTAAGTGATAATGTTCAATGCCGACCGACCGGTCACTTCATACACCGCGCTCACATGTAGCCCATCCCTCGTAGCATGTTTGCGATTTCCGTTTAAAAAATAAACAAACATTTTAAAACTGGTACTAGATCTGAGTTGCTTACTTCATATTTGCACATGGCCGCCTGTTGGACAGAACGTTAACCAAATCTAAAGTTTCTGGTGGGTATGCAATTAGAAGCCCCATTAGCGGTAATAGAGAAAAATTGTGGGTGTATGGACTCTCCCCCGCAGCTGCCGGGCCGGGCCCCTTGTGATGATGATGATGACGTACTGGTCATGGGGACTCCGCCCCCCAATCGGCGGCAACTTCAAGATGACGGGGTTCAGTGCGCCCTAGGGGACACGATGGATCGGATGGGAGAGGCCCCATCGTACATGGCTGGGTGCAGTCTTTCAAAACATACCACAGACATTCTGTTACTACAGACAAATAGCGGATGACAAGATACACAACTGCCGATCGTCACTTGGGCAAGAAATGCTGTGACTTTTAGTGGTGATACGCGATTATATTAAAAACAAACCAGTTTTCAGTGTTTGTGATGTTAAGTTCAATCTATAAAGCAATCTGAGAGACAAACAGAGACGAATACAACTTTCTTCCGTCAAATGCTCAATAATAACCTAACTAATCTACGAAGCCTTCTTCTCTATTGCAATGTTTCGGAGTCTTTCTCTGACTCCATTATCAGGTGTGGTAAAGCACTGTCTACCTCATAAACTGCATACATACTCAGTAATTTACTTTGAGAATCCACAAGCATTTCGCAATAATATCCTTCATAAATTTCACTAAAATATCATTAAATAATTTCCCCAATTTCCTTCCTAGATTGAACTAAATATACCTGTATATAACAATTCATAAGGGCTCGTCCACCAGACATGGCATCTGAACGCACTTGTAAACCAAGTGTTGAATATGTAGTATTCAGATCAAAGTGCTTGAAAATGTGTTGAATGGTTGGTGGTTATTTGCTGTCAAGGATTTCGGACATTTAGAGATAATAATTATGGCTACGTCTGTTCAATACCTTTGGTTTCTCCCGTCATTCTTGACGGGAAATTTATTACTAGACTATAAGACAGAGATAAAAGTATCATTTTAAAGACCCACATGCTGGACCCCTGTTGTACGAGACATAACATAAGAAACTGAGTCTAAACAATGTGGTCAGCCTTCTGTAACTCCCATAAGTTACGAGAGAATACAATCTTGCCTTAAATCGAACTAACATGAACAATTAGTGTCTGTCGCCTAACACAATGTAAAAAGGTACCAAGTGGAACGTAAATAAAAAACCACGTCACTATTCTGGCAGGAAAAATCTGGTGATTTAGAATGTGAATATGAGAATTAAAAAAAAAAAGGAAACAAAATTTATAATTTTAAGATCATGGAAATTCGCTTGATAAACTGTAATATACAACAGCGAGACAATTGTGCGAGAAAACAAAATTCATATATGCTGCTTAAAATGTGAAAGTTACAAAGAAAAAATACGTGTAGGAATACCCCTTATTATTACACGCAGTGATCTAATAATAGGACATTTTATTTATTCAAGGAAACATTCGCAAGTTCCTTCAGAAGTCATGACCTATAAACTTTCAGTTTTTTAAAATATCTTTTCCCACAGACACACGTAGGCCTTGTGCAATTTTTTGGATCCTGCCCACTTGTTAACTGATAAAATCAACTCTTTATAGCTTCAAATATGATTTTTATTCTTTTATTTTGAATTTATCTTAAAAGTAGACCTTCCCACAGCAGTGACAAAATGTCACAAGCGTATTTACCATTCCTCTTTTGTCATATTATCACCTACGTTTCAGTTCTAAAGCAGGACTCAGTTCGGATATAATGTTTTGTTTCTTTGGTAACCTTTCATATCCTTTCATCTTGGTTTTAAATGTATTCATCAGCGATCATCACGTATTCCCACATTCCTGTTTCCATATTTTTCCTCCCACGTAACCTGAAAAAAATATTTTGCGTGCAAATCCCCCCTCCCCCAAGGATTAAAAATCTTTTGAGTATCTCTCAATCCTAAGCAAAAGCCTATGACGTCAGGTCAGGGCATCGGTCTCAGGTCTCAGGCACTGCGCTGTATCCGTCGAGCAGACCACGAGAACTCCAGAAGTCTGACGGGCACAGTGCAGAGACTGCATTTAGTGATAGTTCACAAGGATAAGCATTTTACATTTTATACCTAATGCAAAATTTTTGGTGTCTTCAGATTTGAAATTTTCGAGGCGGCGGTGAAAATGTCGATTGTGGTCTTGTAGGTGGCTACTGATTTTCGCCTCCATCTTGCAGGCTTAAGAAAGAAAGAGTTAACAAGTTCCTCCGAAACACTGGTAACCACCCACACGGCTCCAAGTCGTCATAACCAGAAGGCCGCAGTCTACGAACAATGTAAGGAACTGCAAAGATAAAAATTCTGGTTTTAATACGTGGGATTACTAGAAGTATTTCAGGAAAGATTTCATTACTACGGCAATGCGTTCTGGGATATGAAGGCCATGTGTGAACGATCCGCGTGGTTCTGAAGCCCACACCCCAGGTCATCGTCCTAATGAATCACCTGACCAAATCGGTGGCTCACATTTATGGGGTAAATACGACTAGAAATCGGCTCTTACAGATTACTTGAAGTTTAACGCCATCGGAATTTATATACACAAACAACTTATGAAGAATAAGATGGCTTATTTCAGACAAAATATACACCTCTTGAGATTCGACTGATTCCAAGAATGCGTGGAGCTACACCTCCTCTCTCCCTCCTCATGTGTTCATGGCGTGACTCTCATTTAAGCACAGGGGTTGAAGTATCGAAATTTTAATCATCACCACACTTCTTTTAATTAAGCTCTATATGATATAGTGTTGAAACAGCGTCGTTAAATAATTTACAGCTTACAATAGGCTATATTCCGTCTTGCGAGTAGAATCAATGCTTATACCAACTGACCTGTGTATGAGGAAATTTGAACTTCATACTGTTCCTGATAAAATACAACTCAATGAAGACACTTTCAGGCGTAAGGAAATCTCTTACTGTGAATTTTACTGGGTTTCGAGGCCCTCAGAGGACTTCTCTGTGTTATAATTTAGAGCTTACACGTGGCGTTGCACATATATATAGCAGCTGGATCAAACTGAACATATTTACTGTGATCCTACATTGCATGGCCAGGATCTTGCAACTCAGATAAATCTTAGTAAGTACCACCACCATTTTAATAGCGATTCCTTGTTAAGACTTACCGACAGTCCATATAAGGGTATAGTAGGCTATGACTCAAAACTAGATTTAAAATCTTTATATCTGCGTCAATCAGTTCGAAGATACGTAATCTAGATTGTGGTTGCCATAGTTATAATGTTCTTTTACTTGAAGTTTTAAAACTAGGGTTACGAGTGTTACATCACAGGTGGTCTTGATATTGTCTGTGGCCAGCTGTGTTCTGTTGTGACCATATAGGGGACCTTAAAAGACGATGACAGGGAGTCGAACTATTGTCCTGCTGAAGACAGCAGAAGGGAGGAGATACGACGCTTTAAAATTAATTACGTTTAATTAAACTGAATTCAATTTAAGTTGCGTTATGTTTCTTTAGTTCCGGCTATGTTTAGTTGTGTTATATTAAGTTAGAATGAGTTTGAAATTGTTGTTCCACATTTACGGCCAGTTTCAACCTCTTTTAATCACCTTCGGTCCCACACAATCCCATTAAGTCACTTTTAATCGAGGTCATTTCATTCCAATCCTTTTTATAATTTTAAATCCACTTCAATTCATTTGATTTGATTTCAGTTTCAATTGCATTCAGCACCTTTCAATTCAGCTGAATTATTTTTAATTCGCCTCAATCACTTTCAATCCGTTTCAATGGCTTTCAAAATATGTCAATTCATTTCAATCACGCCAGTTGCTTTCAACCCATTTTCATAATTTTCAATCCATTTTATTCACTTTCAATCCATTTTAATCATTTCAAATTATATTAAATTAATTTAAATTAATTTAAATAACTTTTAATCACTTTCAAGCACTTTTAAGACATCTCAGTAACTTTCAATCCATTTAAATCACTTCCGCTCCATTTCAATCACTTTCAAACGATTTAAAACAATTGCAAATTATTTTCAATGACCTTCAATCACTTCTAATTACATTCAATTAACGTAAATCACTTTCAAACAATTTATTTCACTTTAAGAACATCCCAGTTTCTTTCAATCACTTTCAATTCTTATCAATTAATATAATATAATATTAAAATAGATACCTGGACATTATCCATCGTCTTATTATAATTAAAATTCGACGTTTCACAGACTGGAATCTGTGCCCATCGTTACGTAAAACCCACTCTGTTGGGCCGAATCGATAGAGCTAATCCCTATTCCCGGAAAAGCATAGCAGCAGACGTCAAGGCGTATGAATTACGCGCGACATTCAATATCACGGGGATAAGACGAAGACACCAGTCGTAAAATAACAAAATAGACACGAAAATCAAAAAATTATGAACATTTTTTAGTTACACATTCATGTTTGGTCTTCTCGATGGCTAATAGTGAACCACTGAACGCTCTGAAGGACGTCGGAGTTCCTCAGCCAGGAGGCACGACGGACAGACTTTGTGTCCTCGATTTTATTCTTAAGACGAAAGGAGAACCCAGCTTTCGATAAGTTTTATTTTTATATATCAAATCTAAAACTTCTTGACGATGGTGAAGAGTCAATTGAATAAATATTTTCCTGGATATTATCCATCGTCTAGTAAATATAAAACGTAAAACGAAGGAACTTGAAGACGGAGATAGAGTCCCATCTCCGAAACGTCGTTTTACGTTTTATATTCACTAGACGATGGCTAATATCTAAGAAAATTTTTATTCAATTTATTTTTATAGTTTTATATTTTAGACGGTTGACGAAGTCCGAAAGAATATTTTTAAACAGGATTTAAATAATTGTCTCCGATTTCCTGGGCCTTTAAACCTGAATGTATCAAGTGAGAATAATAAAATACATAAAACTACGTACGTTTGGTTTCCTTTAAAATAAAATCAGTTTACATTTAATTTCGGTAGCGACATTTTACGATTTATTTCCAAAATTTAGGTCTCTATCGCCATTTTAATACAACAGAAATTAAAAGCTTCGAGTTTATTCAAGTAGTTGAAGAATTTCGAAGAAAACTAATTCCGATCAAGTACAGTATGAGTTTCGGGGCACAGAACTTCTGGGTGGTGGAGTGGATAAAGTAGCCATAACAAAGGGTCTATTAAGCCACTCCTATTATTTTTCTATTTCTAGCTAACTGACCGGCACCTGGTTTTTATTGCTCGGGGCTTCGCAACTCAAAGCGATGCCGCGTTTGGAAATTCAAGAGAGGGCCCACCGACGTGGCCTTGTACGTGTGCGCGCCCACTGCTACAATTTGGTTCAGTGGCGATCGACTGCTGTCAGTACACTTATAGGCTAAATAAAATAACACAACCGAGTGTCTTGATTACGTTATTCTTGTGAGTTATGGCACCGTCACGAGTCATGACGTCACAACCCAGAACGTCGTCGTCACCCTCACCCCAGCGAGGATCTCAAACCGAAATATTATGTTCGTGGCTTATTTAATGACGCTGCCAGTACCTCGGATTACACAGCGATGAATGATAAGGTAGATTAATGAATACTGGATCGGAAAGGACACTGAAGTCAGCAGTCGTGGCCTAATAAAACGTATTATCCCGAAATTTAAGTGGAAGGTCCGAGGAAAACCACGAAACCCCTCAGAACAGCCGATCTTCGACCGAGTCTTCAAGTTTTTAAAAATCGCCTCAGATCGCGCCGTTACTGTGACAGACAAAAATTAGGGCGTGGAATGAAACAGTTTGGGTTAAATTTGTTATAAAATAGTCTTCTCCAGGTTCGAAGGACCCCCCATTACTCGTACTGGCCGGCGTAATTGCTTCTTCGTACTGGGATACTGGGAATGACCCGTTCTTCAAGTTCCTGAGCACTGCGGGTCCCAACTTTTCGTTGGCTTGATCTATGGACATTTGGTAGGACTCCTTGGACGAGGGATCGGCCCGTCGCAAGGCCTCTACCTGTACACAGGAAAGCACAACACATCCATGGCTTGAGTGGGATTCGAACTCACGGTCCCAGCGACCAAACGGTACTAGGCCCCACGCCTCAGACCGCGCGGCCACTGCGGACCCCCTTTTTCCGCACTAAATGATTGCATTGCGAATAATGCCGTTTTCGGAATTGTATTTCGGGGTCCTGCATGAGAATTTCTGAAGCCTTAAGGTTTGTGACGAGTTCTTTCGGGCTTGGCGTTTCGTCTAAATTATAAAAATTACAACATTTAGAAAGCTGGTTTCAGCGTGCGTCATCAGGCAAAGGATGGGATGAGGGCAGAAAACCTAGGTTCCATGCCTAAGGCCAGCTCAACCATCGGGCCCAACAGATCAGTTTGTCGGCCTCTTCCCCTCTTTTACGCGATGACGAAAGCAGAATCCAACTTCCTAAAAGCTGCGATTCTATAATTTAGTCCAAAAGAACAATTTTCGTATCAGCCTCTCCCTTTACACGTGCCCGGGCTGTGTTCTAGAACTACTTGCACTCTGCCGTGATAGAAATTGCTATAAAAACGTTGTTTAGTTTATAAATAATATTATCGCTGCGTGTGTTCCGGACCTGATGTGTATTAATTGGTTTACCACAAAGGGCGATTCACTCGATGATACTGATATGAACGGCCTGACTACGTATCTTTCTCATTGGTTACTAAATTTACAAAAAGAAAGGAATTGGCTGTGGTTTGTTTTATGATTCTGGGCATTGCTATTTACTGATTTATTGATGATGACAGCGTACATGCATGTAATAACAGTATTTTTGAATTTATGTAATGTTAAACCAGGACACTGAAAGTAGCAGTTGACTGATTGACTCACACGAAGTACTGCACTGAACCCGATATGACTAAAACCCCGTGGAGCCCGCGAGGATTTTATCACCTCATTTCCTAACCAAGTGGTGGGTACGAACTTTTCTCATGACCTATTTTCCCCAGTCACGTGGTTGCTAATTATGGATTAAAACTCCACTCTCTATTTATCTAGTCACACCTTGATTTCGCATTCACCGTCCAGTGCTACATGTGTACCGTGCATATGGGCTTTCGAATCCTTAGAGAGATTCTGGCCCTGATAATGGCATCTGAAATGTTTGACGAAACGTCGGAAAACCTTCAACGTTCTACGAGGCTATTCCCGAAAGTTGAAGTTTTAGATTTGACAACACCTGGTGGGCAATGCGGATGGAAGAGACGGTCTCCAGGTATGGAGGATAGCAGCAAATGTACCGAAAAGCAGCAGCGGACAGCCGACAAGGGATAACACTCGATCTTGTGGTTGGAGTAATGCTTTCTCCCTTACTGAGTGTTTATGAAGAGATCTGAACCCACGGGCCTCGTCGTTATAATCCAGAGGGGCCCATTTACGATGGATCGCATATTTAATAGTAAATAACTAATAATGGCTCTGTCCCTTACTGTTATCTGAGGTTTTCCTGGAAAGTTTCAGCGAGCAAAAAAAATGCAGCAATAACAATACTCACAGGCTGTCAAACCTCATCAACGAAATGACCTACCACAAGAAGTGAGCCTGTAATTTCTATAATTTTCGAGGTAATTATTCTCTCCTTCTCTCCACGTAATATCTTTAAGAAATCGCAACAAATATAAAGGCATTTTACAAGGACGGACTTCAAGAACGCAAACGCTTATGACACGTGGCATAACAGAGGGACATTGATACAGGAGGTACGCGGGTATGGCTAGTGTATTGATAGAGGCCTGCCCTGGTCTATTTATCAAATAGTTGAAAGACAGCAGAGCAACAAGATATAAAAAAGAAACACTCGGAAAGTGTATTCAGTGCAGGAATACATGTAACATCCTCACGCGTTCTTTGAAACGTAAATCCGCCTTGTCCCTTGTCGGGGATTGAAAAATTGGTCGCCCTCCATCTTGATCACTAACCTGATTCTGCAAGATGACGACAGAAATAAAACAAATACGGTCTGTTACGTCCAAAGCCCGCAAGCACGTGTTCTCTCTGTGGGATGTGAGAAACGAAGGATATCTTATAGTTAAAACTGTAAAGTAATGCCTCCGTTTAAGTAGATCTATCAGAATTTTAAGTGGAACAAAAGGCTACATACTGTTTTTTTATCTCTTTAAAGGAGAAACAGATTGTTTTTCAGATCAACCCACAGCTCTGGTATCTGTTTTCGCATTAATTATGAATTTATTTATGCATTTTATAATAGTTTTTAAGTAAAATTCTATTTATTAAAACCGACTCCTATTTTCTTAAACGGTCATTAGAATCTTTAAAAATATAACCTTATAAATACATATATATATATAAATTCTTCATATTTACATTGCTAATTAATAAACCGATGTAGGTAATAATCAAATTTAACACCTAAAACGTTGTTGTTGTTGTCTACTGATGTCCGAAGCTACAAACAAACATTTCTGTGGCAAGAACTCGGAGGCTATGTCTAATTGCTCTCAGGGAGTGAGAATTAAGACAACAGAAGGGTCATTATACTGCCCTAATTTATATTTATGTACCTCCTATAAGTTTATTTGGGGAAAAGTAGGCGTTGTAAGTTGTTACCAGAAATTCTTGTTATGTTCCGTGATGCAGATCGACTTGCGAACCGAAGATTAAAAATATCTCACGTACTGTGACATGTTGAGATTACATAAACAAGTCCTCGCCTGATCATTTTTGTTAACCACGTTAGGTGGAAGAGGGCCACAAATCTTGTAAATCTAATGATATCAGACCTAACCTATCAGAATTACAACAAGCACAAATAGCCCAAAGCCACACACCTTTATTAATTGACGCATCTGCCCGAAGGATATGAAATATCATTATACAATTTTTTTTATTGGATATTATATATTGTATGAGGTTCATTTAATACACATACATACTGCAGCCATCGGGTATCAGCATGTTTGATATTTAACTAGTATCATGTTGATACTTCAACAAAATTTTAATTCCAGTTTGACCACTAAATCCGAAACGTCGAAGGAATCTGAGGCATAACATTCATAGGAAGACACGTAATTATACGTTTCATGATTTAAAGTTTTCATGTAACATTATTTTAAACTCATCACTATTTTTGTCATTTTAAAATGAAATGACAACAGTACGAGACAGACAGCTTTTTGGAGTTATGTCACTTCTTCACGGTATTGCCAAATCGTGATCAGCATAATCTCAAACTCGGTTCCTCCTCACTTGAAGGAAATATCCCAATCAGGAGAGGAAACGCCCACCCTAATTAACACCCAATTCGAAGACGCGGCAAGCAACAAGCAGAGTCTCGGTATAGTCGCAGTAAGAACTGATTAACCAAATCTGTGTAATGAAGCAATCAGGCAATATGAACTGGGTGGTACCTGCGAGGTAACCGAGGAGACCCTAACACGCAACTCGCTGTGCTGTACGCCCATAAGACGGAAATAATTGAGTGTTTGGAGGCGTTCAGCTATTGCACAGAGAAATAAGCAAGAGTCGATATTGCTCTTGGCTTATCAAATTGTAGGTTACCAGCCTGGGAGTCGGAATTTAACCTTGCCAATTACGTAGTTTAAAAACAGGTAAAATGACATATGCTGTGACTTTGTTACCAGTTATTTGCACAAAATGCTTAAAACCAACCCACGAATTTATACTTTACTTCGTGATCAACACAACGGCAAATATTTCGAAGAATGTCAATTAAACTTCATGTATTAAAGGTAAATAACAGGCGATAAATTCCTCCCAAACTCTGGTAACTCCCTACAAGTCTACAGAACGCCACAACGTAGAAAACCACTCATTCACGGCTCTAAGAACCGTAATTCTGGAGGACAATTACAAACTCCATAGAGCATAGTCTTTTCTGAGGAGTTTAAGTCACTCACCTTGCCACAAAATTATCCACGGACCGTAAAACCCGAAAAGTCGTCACCGTAGTCACAAAAGCCCGGAACTGGATCCTCCAGTATTTATTTATTCTTTGCAGTTTCTTCATTATTACACCTTGTAACATTACCTTTTATGAGCCGGGATAGCTCAGTCAGTTTAGTGACTAGCTACGGGCTGGACGACCGGGGTTCGATCCCCGACGGGGGCAGAGGATTTTTCCTCTAGCCTCTGGGGCCCACCCAGCCTCCTATACAATGGGTACCGGGGTCCTTTCCCGGGGGGTAAAGCCGGCCGGGGCGTGATGCCGACCACTCACCCCCATCTAGTGCCGAGGTCAAGGAAGAGAGGAGCTATACCTCCTCTCCCCCCAAGCGCCTACATGGCGTATAGTGGGACAAACTTTACTTTACTTTTACCATTACCTTTTAGCGTCTCAGTTAACATTCATATTCACTCCGTTAGCACCAGGAAAAGATCAGGAGCGCACCTCCAAGAATACAGAAAGAATATCGTATTTGCTGGCAATAATTTCTCACTTGCCACTTTATTTCATTTTCCGCACACTCGACTCGATTTAATTTGGCAGGAAACGATGTCCATTGTACGTGACCTGCTATCACCGCGTGTGTGGGCAGTGCGATACGACAATGGAACGCTCTTCTGAGGACAGGTGTTGAATTAACATTCCGACCTCGTCTGCTTGATGAAATTATTGAGTGTGGTAATTGAGTAAGCCAGGCATCAAGCCCGCTTTTAAACAGAAAGGCGACGGACAGATTGCAAAGTTTTACAACTTCCTTAACAGTAAAACCCGACAGCGGCCTTTCTTTAAAGGCGAAATAACTCAATCAACGATTCAACATTTTATTGCATTCTTCTGGGTTAGATCCCGGTAAAGCTGGCTTTGTCTCAGTACAGAATGCTTCTAAACAGCATCATGGTTCTAGTGTCAGCCAGTTTTTTAGCCGATTTATTCATCGAAACAGATGTCATTTAATTAGTATCTTTAACAAAAAATACATTTAAATGTGCTGGAAAAGCAATCTCTATAAGAAACTGCAATTCAAATTCAACCCAACTGAAAGGCACAAACCTTTAAACCTCAAACCCAGAAGACTTCGGACTCACCTTCACCTCCGTGAAAACCTCAAATACTTCAATTCGGAGGAACATATTCTACCATTTCAGGACTGAAGAAGGAGGCAGTATGTCCCTACAAATATTTATCTACAAGTCCACACGACGACTCAACCCAGAAGACCAATATCAATCACAAAGCACATTTACTTTAGAACATACCGGTATTTTTAAAATTAAAAATGTCCAACTCAAGTAAAATACTACTTTTAAAACTGTCTAGAATATCGTCGCTTTGAAACAGAGTAGAATTTTCCATCGGATTTTTTTCCTGGCCACATTTCTCCTTCAGCTCACAATTCTCAATCTGACTACCTGTCGGTAGGAACAGGAACTAATAAAAAGCCAATTACACAGTCACGTGACATCGGAAACGACCACACAGATACCAAAATATTCACAGTCACGTGTCCAAACATTGTCGTTCACGAAGTAATAAGGAAGCCAATATTTAAACCTTTTCCAGCTAAAGAAGTTGTCATTGACAACAGCCACATAAAAATTCTGCCGAAAGGAATCAGAGAAAGAATTGTAATTTTAATTCCTCGAATGCTGTACTTAGTAGCAGCACACCCTTCATTCGAAACGCTCAATGTGTGTTTGCAGCACCTGTAAACAGTATCAAGGACTTCTGGAATGTGGAGACGTGTACTCTGACAAGACACTACAAGACGTTTCAGAGGAACTTAAGACTACTGCCTCAGTTATCAGGATAATAATCTTCCCGACGATGAAGACAGCAAGCTTCTCTAGAACCGAGAAACTTGAGGAATTAGCTAACCATATATCGCCTGCTTTAACAGAGTGTAAATCCGCATTACATAGCCACGGTGATCTAGCGGTCAGAACGCTGGCCTTGTAATACTGGGGTCTCGGGTTCGATTCCCGGCGGTGCCCGAATTTATAACTTGTGTTGGGCAAGGCCGTGGTCTAGGCAACACGGAGTTTTCCTCCGGGGGCTTCCCCGGTTTCTCCGTGGCATCCCAACAATTACTCCATTCACACACAGAAGAAGGCAATGGCAAACCACTTCTGGATCATCTGCCAAGAACGTATATGAACAGGTCCCAGTCCGAGAAAAGGATGGAAGGATCCTGTTCATATGGACCTGTCCTCAGACAGAACACTAAACAACAAACAAACAAATCCGCATTCTACTCAAAGAGTGTACTAATAAGTTTCTGATGATTCTCAGAGTAAACAGAGATTCTCTCCCTGAACAACATTAACCAGTCTGAACTTCGTACTGGTGAAGAACTGAATCCTTAAATATTCTTTGGACGAGTTTTGGCTTGAAATGGTTAAAACAATTACTGTCGTATGTAAGTGCAGCTTCTCGCTACAATAGACAGCAGCTGAAACCACTCAAGAGTTCTTGCTTCATGCATCATTCCAAGGGCAAAAAGTGACAAGATGGCGGCGGTAATTTCACCACTTCCTATAGCAACATCCTTACTCTCTCATTCCGTCTTTCATGACCTACATTTTAGGAAATATGACATTCCACGTAAATACTACATTCATCCCAGAAAAAAAAGTGCTGAAGATTATAATTGCGTTTGTATGTGACCACAAAAGTTGAACGTGCGATATGGATGGCGTATCTGTCAGTATGCATTCCTCATTTCTGACATTATATTTGCTACTGCAATAATCAAAAATTACAGTCGTTGGAGAAAAAAAATAATTTTGGAGAATTATAAATCATGCTTCCCGTGAAGTCGAAAATATTAAGGGACGATTCAACACAGAAGATCTAGAGGCAGAAATTAAGATGGATCTGTAACGAACTTGGTCACCGAGTGTTGACTGGATTCACTGGGTTTTCCGAGGGCCGGTATCTCGAGCTTCATCACACTGAGCACTGCAAAAATTTCGTCGATTTTAATCTTCTGAATTCCGAGTAATTGGTTACCAACCGTATCGCCACTAACTTCACCTCCGTCTCCATTACAAAAGACCACAATCGATCGATCGATTTTCACCGCCGTGATAACCTCAAAGCTCAGTGTCAAGCTGTCTGTCGAGCTGTGATATTCTTAAATTTAAACCAAAATATATCATGAATTAACAGTAACCATTTTAGATTACAAACAATTTTCATTATTCATTTGCTTGAAACTTTCAGTTACTGTGGGATGAGAAGTTAGCAACCCGAGGTCATTACTGACCCAACACCCATAGGAAAAACGTGACGGACAGATAGACAGATATTCTTCGCTCACGTTAGAGCGTGAAGAACACCTAATTAGCAATCGACTTCTCTGTGATAAGACACACATGCCTTCAGAAATCTTATTTTTCAGATAAGTCCAGATGTTCACAAGTTAATTAACAAAGACACAGTGCCACGTTCCACAGTCGCGTTTTGCTACTCATAAAATTAAAAAGTGGTAAAAATGTTCTTTCACATTTTTATCTGTTGTGGTTCATTCAAAACATATCATAATAATAATAAATGCGCTGAAAATCCCGTAATTATGAACCGGCTGCCTTCGAAAAGTTCGTTCATGAGTCTTTTGTTCGGACCACAAATCAATTTAACATGAGCATAATATTATAAATGGCAGACAGGTTCCCAAACCAGCAAACAATAACCTAACCTAACCTAACCTAACCCACAATTAGGCTAAAATATGTCATGCAGAGAATGGATAATGGCTTATAACAATACTATTGTAATACCACTCATAACGCAACCAACAACGAGTACTTTTTTTAACCGTGTGATGTCTCTGCCTTCTACGTTGCGAGTGGTGTTCGTTGAGAAGAAACAAAAGCAAGAGAATTTTTTTAAGTGCAACAGACAATGATTACAGAAGTTCCGTTGGGACACTTTTCTTTAAACATGAAGATGTCTGTCTTCTGTGTTGTTGCGCTGTGTAGTCTGGTCGATGTTTACCAACGTTTCAGAGGTCATACTGCCTCCATCATCGCCCTGATGACGGAGGCAGTATGACCTCTGAAACGTTGGTTAACATCGACCAGACTATACAGCGCAACAACCAAAAAGACAGAAATCTTCATACTCATCGCCCTGATGACGGAGGCAGTATGACCTCTGAAACGTTGGTTAACATCGACCAGACTACACGGCGCAACAACCCAGAAGACGGAAATCTTCATGAAGATGTCTGTCTTCTGGGTTGTTGCGCCGTGTATTCTGGTAGAAGTTTACCGACGTTTCAGAGGTCCTTCTTCAGACTCACCGAGGTGAAAACCTAAAATCCTACTTCCTTAAACATATTTTTAGATAAATCCAGACAACCTGTTGATATCACGAAAGCAGACACTGCCTCTCCGTTACATTTAGCAGCCCCAAAACGCGATGACTGGTTCCTATTATCATTTTTATAATACGAGAAAACCTTTCGCATGACAGAAATGTTAAAATATTTGAGTAGGGAGAGTCTTATAGCAGGCTCTGTTATAAACTGAGTTGCAGTCCGAACAGAATTTTGAGATTTTCAACGTAACCACCGTGAATTGATAGATCAGCTCTACTGATTCAGAGTCTGGGATAATGTCAGTGGCGGCTCCTGATAAACGTCAGATCACGAGGAAATTAAACATCACAACAATGCTAATGCATTATTATTATCATCATTGTTATTGTTGAATTATTGAATTATTATCACTATTATGTAACTGGCTGTTATAGCCAGATGGGTTGAGCTATAGAAATGTAAACCAGTCATAAAAACTTCTGTTAAACATCGATTCAGTGCTACAGAGATATACGTTCTAATAATTCGTATGACTTGAAAAGGCGGGGCTGACACTGTAATATTAATTCAGCGGAGAGAGGGGTAGACAAAGAGCTCAATGAATTTCACTGCCTGGACGTGCGTTGCGTGGTTCGTATCCAAAAGACAGAACACATCAGAAACAAAGCAACGTCAATAAAAACGTTGCTGGATGCTCCTCTTAATTTAAAACTCTTTTTGATACATGGTTTCCTGTGTCAAGGCTGCTCGTATGGAGCACGACATTACTAGAGCTCCTGAAGAATAAGACAGACCCCCAACAAATGCGATAAACACCGACAAGAAGAATGAATGTGAAAAGAAAAAGTTATAGAGCGTTTACAAATTTGGCACGTCATGTAGACATGTTATAAAAGAGAGCTCTATTAATTACAATGATGGTGGTGCCATCTAGCGAATAGTGCTCTGAATTAATATCATCACGTGGAAGTGTGAGACGAGACTAACTACGTCACATCCGGTGCAATTAAATGCCAAGACTGTTCTTGTTAATATTAGGCTATTGTGCCAATGTTGTCGGACGTGCGCCTCTAAAGACATATTCGCACACGTTCTGAATGAAGAAAATTTTAAAAATCACGTGATTTGCGTTAAACAATTAATGGTTCCAGAATAGAGTTCGCCCGAGTGTCTACTGACAAAACACAAAGATAGCTCTTTTATGGGATCTAAAAATCGTTCAGTTTTTCAAAAAATTCCCCGTATTTTATAAAACACAAATTTTCATTATCGTGTGTACAAGAACAAGTCCATTCCCTGTTTTGGAATCATTTTCTTATTAACATCCCAGCTATTTCCAGCTATTCCCTTCAGGTTTTATGAACAAAATTTTTACAAGATTATGCATTTCCAAAAGTAGGCTAACACCGTCACATGACATGGAGAGTAATACAGCGGTTACGTTACACCTCGTTTAGTGTGTCCGTGAACTGTTTACATGTGTGCTGCTAGTTATCTGCCATCATGAAGGTTACGGCTCAACTTGCCTTTATCAGATCACACGGGCTGGAGCATGTAATGTCATGACGTCTCACCGCTTATCTATTGTTCAGTATTACATAAAGAAACCGTCACAAAAGGCTCAGTAGCCGGAGTGTCGTGGTCTCGACTCAGTGACTCTTCGGTCAAGCTGATATCACTTACACAGAAAAAAGCTGAATGAACGTCAGAACTTGGAGTCGCTTTGTAGGCCCGTATAAATTCCACGAGGAATCGACACCGAATAACCCAAGCTGTGCGACACCAGGTCCTCTGGCCCACTGAAAACTCACACTCCAACGACAACAAAATTTATTTCGTGTTCTATGTGTCGTTCAACGTGTCCAACTCCCGTATTCATTCTGACTATACGGAGCAGAGTCCTCCACAAGTAGAGAGTAGTTGCTCAGCTGGTCCTTAAATTGAACCCAAAAGTTCACTATCGTGTTCACAATAATCCTCAAATGCTTCCCATTTTGACTTTGACGAATCCGTTCACACCCTCTGGCCACGTTTATTTAAGATCCGTTTTAATATTATTATCACCTATGCCTATGTCTCCCAAATGGTTACGTCCCTTTATGTTTACGACATAGTTTTATATGAACTTTTAATCTCCTCCATGTTCAGTACATTTCACCACCCTTGATCGGGAGGATAATATTCAAACGAATCTTAAGAAAATAATGTTTGTATGTGTGGATTGAAATCACCTGGCGTAAGGACAGGGACACGACAATAAATTTCGGATTTCATAAAAGGCGAGTAATTTGACTAGCTGAGTGTACTATTTATCAGCTTCTCAAAAAAAGACTGCTTCGTTCTTACAACACAGTGTTACTTGTGTGCCCTTTTAACATTAACGTCTAGCTTGATATAAATCCTTGCATGTGAAAGGGTTGTAAGACAAGAGAACTGAGAAATGTCAGGAATATCTGATGTTAATGCAGCAGCCATGCTGTGGCCAGAGGTCTTCTTTCTTTTCTGTGCACTTTATTGCCTTTGCCTTTTAGAATCCCAAGTGTTTATCGCCCTAAAAACATGCATACTGCAGCAAAGGTAAGAGGAATGATTCTACACAGGTAGCTACTGGATATGGGAACAAGAAAGGGTGCAGCTTTTTACAATAAAGCTTCTTGAGAGATATAAAGAACAGTAGTTTAAAGCGTGGTTCGCGACCCATAGTTTATAGTACACTCTGAGCAACTTTAATCTTACTTGGTTCGATTTACATACTTTAAGCCAAATTATAAAGAAATAAAATAACATTTATATTGATTTATGACCCTGATGACGGAGGCAGTATGACCTCTGAAACGTTGGTTAACATCGACCAGACTACACAGCGCAACAACCCAGAAGACAGAAATCTTCATACTCATCGCCCTGATGATGGAGGCAGTATGACCTCCGAAACGTTGGTAAACATCGACCAGACTTCACAGCGCAACAACCCAGAAGACAGAAATCCTCATACTCACAGCTGTGAAAACCCCAAATCTTACAAAATTTATGTTACTGAATACGTGTAACTTTGTTACGTTAAAAAATTAAGAATATCAAAATTTTGCGGGAGAACTGACGACACAGAATTCCCACTCAAATTGCTTCGATCTGCATTGTGAAGCTTAATACACTGTATTGAACCACATATTAATTATGCATAAATTGCCACTCTTGTAATCAGGATAGCGAACATATTGATTTCATAAAAGGAGTGAAATATATTGACTAGATGAGCGACTACTGGCTTTCAAAAAAGGGCTTTGCTCCGTGGTCAGTTACTGTAGTCAAGATTAAGACAGTCGAAAGATATTACTGGTTCAGCTTAATAGAACTTAGATCGTTTTTCCGCTCACCATTCTGTTGCTCACGTTTGGTGGCTATCGCCTCACCGTTCCTGTCATCTTCAGGAAGGCCACCCACGTGACGTTTGAATGATTTGATTCGCAGCTGAGCAATGTCGGCTGCAGGCAGTCCCAGGCTTTGTTTCTGTACGAGACAGGACTCAGTTCACAGGAAAAACAACTGGTAGAAACTTGTCCAAATTTTAGTGCAACCCAAAGGTTTAGAAATGCTGTGTATCCAGACGAAGTCATTCTTAGAATGAAAATCCAAAATGTAGATTTGAAAGCATAAAAACGGTGATGCCACGCTGATAAACACACATATTTAATAAATTAATTGTTAAACTAAAAAGTGCATTTCATTCTTGAAGATGCTGTCTTTCGGGTTGTTGCGCCGTGTAGTGTGGTAGAAATTTACCGACGTTTCAGAGGTCCTTGCTACACACACTTATGGAAATGCACAGTTTCGTGCCCCCATGTTTATGAGGCGACATTTTGTGGTGTACCGTTATGTGTTTTCGACAAATCAGAGGATAAGAGACGCAGGAGCTAGTATAGTCATACATAAGCAGAATCTCGACCCCAGCGGAGAGTAATTGTAACCCCAGGATAATTCAGGTCTCAGAAGAACGTCACTTACGAGTTCCGAACACAATACACTGTCAAAACGGGCGTCAATTGCTTCTACCCTGCACGAGCGGGTTGTGTGCAACACCAGCAGTTCACTATTTCGATTTTAAAAATTAAAAATTATATTCTTATTATTTAAAATAAAAGGACGCAATACAACCGGTTAAAGATGAAGTTAAACTCTAACGTGGGCAAGACACCTTTCTGAAGACCTGGGCGTAGATGGGAGGATAATATTCAAGAGAATCGTAAGGAAATAAAGTTGAACGATACGGATTGTATTAATCTGGCTTATGGCATCGACCGGTGACGTTGTTTTAAGCAAATAATATTGAATATGAAAGCAAAAGTAGCAGAAATATTTAACCACGACGATAATGGAGGTAGTAAGTACCTCTAAAACGTCGGTAACTTTCTACGAGACTACACGTCGCAACACCCCAGAAGACAGTCATCTTCATATTCACCGCCGTGAGAATCTGAAATCACGGTAGAGACCCTTCAAGATTCCGTAAAAGGTGGGCAATTTAATGACTACCTGAGCGTACTATTAACTTTTGAATTCATGGATTAGGTTCTCCGGCATGTTCTCGTAATTCAAAGTTAATTACGAAACTATGAATATTTTACACAGTAGATGAGCCGACGGCAAGTCCTGTATCCGCGGACACACAGGCACACCCTGGGTGGGAACCCAGCTCTATGGGTCACTGTAGTCGGTGATGGTGCCTGCTGTTGAAATTATTTCAACAAACTGATTAATTCAATGAAGTAGTGTCCTTAAGAAGCTGACAGTCGATCAGCTTGCCAAGACATTCCACGTCTTCCACGTTCACAAGAACTCGGCACAAGTCAGCGCCTGACCCAAGTGAACCCAATATCAAATCTTATTTCCCTAAAAATAATTTTAAATACCACCCTCCCATCTGTTTCAAGGTCTTCCAGTGAAGAAACTGCATTTGTTTGTCATGTGTCCCTTTCATTCTCCTTCATCTGATCACCAGAATAATAAATGGGGAAGGGTACAAATTATGAAGCCCCTTAACCTCCGACTGCCTAAGCACCTCACTTCAGAGCCCACAGAGTTTTTAGGGCAAACGGAGTTTCTTCGACAGACCCTCTCGTTTCAAGTATCTGCCACTTTGTAATTCTCGTTGTGTTGCGACGCTAAAGCCGACCCGCGACGCCGTCTCTAGGGCATCGATTGACACACGCCTCGACCGTGACCGACACAACTGACCTACATCAATGTATTAAAGGGGAGGTCTACGCGACCCCAGACGGGGAGGCGCACCCCATCGCCACATATTATTGAATTCTTCACATACCTGAAACAACGCCTTTCTTGAGTGGGTCATATAATCTCCCTGTTGTAGAATCGGCATGGAAGTCACAAATCCCAGTCTTTTATCGTCATGACTCAGTTCCTTCTACCAGACACGTTTCCACATTGAAGGAAGTCTATTATCGCTTCCGGGCTCTGCAATTATTTTTACAGTTTGAATCAATCTCATTAACTGGTTACGTCATATAGAAATCTATAAGTCCATCGCTGACAATAGCATTACCGCTATCCCCCCCTATCCTAAGGTGGCCACTATCTGCGGATTATTTCTCTAATAATAAAGGCGGCTTCTTACTGACTTTGCCTCGAATCCTTGAGCTTTCATGTTCTCACGGCGAGTATAAAGACCATCTTCTGAAATGCTACTCTGAAAAGACTGAGATAAGTTGACTGGCGTTACAGAGATGATTACTGCCTCCATCATCAGAGAGACGATCGCAGTAGGAGGCAGTAAGCACCTCTGAAACGTCGGTCAATTTCTACTAGAATACACCACGGAATATCCCAGAAGACAATCATCTTTTTCACCTGGGGTTTGCCTGTGACCCCTCCAGGGAAATTTAATTAAACTGTTACCTAAAGAACAGGAGATCAACTGTAGGTGTAACAGGCATTGAAAACGAACAAAGAAGAGATTTGATATTCATTACTCTCCCATCTCAATTTCACTCACAATGATGACAGAGGAAACCAAATTCGTGAAATCGGTTGCTTGCAGACAGTGTCCAGCCAATCAACAACTTCAGACAAACTTTGCTACGATCCGCAAAGGAGCAGATATATCACTTTGCACCTTCGATTTTAACACGCGTATTAGATAAAGTTACACTTTCGTGCTCGGATAAATGACGTCATGTAATAAAACAACAATTTTTTCCCTTTCAACGGCTGAGAAAATTGTTAGTCCATTGTTCCTCAACAGTTATAAATTATAACTATTCAAAAAGTATGGCCGAATGTTTTAAATGATACAAATTTACACCTAAAAAACTTTTCGAAGAATGGAACCGAAAACGAGCACTGAAAACTCACATGAGTCAGTCGGGACCAATATGAGAGCCACAGTTGGACCGTGGCCCACCGACTGATCGTCACTGCCCCGCTCATGTTATTACTGGGGTAGTTGGATAATAATTCACGCTAAACCCTCCACTCGGCCAATGTGCTACCACGATGCCAAATATATCCATCAACAATTCTACTTTTTGCAACTCGAAGACTCACTGTCCTTCTGCCTCTTCCGTACTTTTGGGTTCTGCCTTAAGCTGTTGATTGATTCATTATTTAAGACAATCAAACAGAGCCAGTTGTTAGGTGGACAGCCAGTTGCAGCTATTCTTGTAGTGGAAGTCTATTACTCCGACAACCAAAGTTCGTGAGCTCTGACCTCCAGTTCATCAGAGCAGTAACTGAAGTTAAAGGGCGTAATTTTCATCTAATGGCTCACAACTTCACAGTGGTACCACCAGTACTGAAACCGTTCTTCATCGGTCTGCATTTCGAGCTCGTCCTCTGGAAACTGTTTCAGCACTAAGCGACGTTCAGTCCGGCGATGGAATGATTCTTCGCAGGACCTCATCCGACCTCAGAGTAGGGTAAAGATAATCTCAGGGTTTTACGTGGTAATGGGCGTTGTATTGGAACAGAACATATCCAACCAACTCCATGCAGCAGAGTATTCTCGAGAAGCTGCAAGACTCTGAGCCTGTCAAGAAATTTCCCGCCTTTTAGGGAACACAAAGGTTTATTACCATGCTCACAACAGCCCGACACCAATCTTCACCCTGAGTTATAAGAATCTAACCCACATCCTCAAATCAAATTGACCTAAGATCCATTTTAATATTATCAATCCGTCCATCGACGCCAAAGTCTTCCGAGTCATCAATATGGTGTCTGTGAAATTATGGAGTTTCCTCATAATGTGTTTTCCTGCAGCGTCCTGTTGATTCCTCTCTCTTTGGGCCAAAATCCTCACAGGCTAATCCAACACACAATCTATTCTTATTCCCTCCACAGATATTAAGATTCGTTTTGTGAGTCCCCAAAATTAAGAAACGTCTGTCACAAAAACCAGTCGTGTGGAAGCGTCTATTTGGTTGCAGTTTCTCTTAGAAAGGGCCCTGATTTTCATCAGTCAGGTGCCGCTGGACTCGTGAACAAACGCTGATGCAACGTAGACGAAACGTTGTTTCCACCGGTTGCGACAACGTAAAGATGCTCATTTTACCGCGTTAATTTTGGTTTCATCCGTTTTTCTCAAACGATCGTCAATTTAAATACAAAGATTCATTTCCATCTAAAATGCAGAAACACACAGACGCAGACCTGATGACATCAACAACCTACCTTTCCCCATAAAAGGGAGTAGTCTAAAAATGAAACGAAAACTACGCACTTGAAGAGGTCGTCAAGGAAACAGGACTGTTCTTACGCTGACGTAATGCACTGTCACGTGTTCAAATCAGTTCCTAGAACTGACGTTAGGATCAATTCTGGCGTGCTGATCGGCGGAACGTTATTGACAGCATCCTCCATATTCTTTCAAATCCTGCCAACTCCCGCCAATTCACTGTTACCACCAACGATCTGAATTCGAAATCGCACATTCTCGCCCTTAACAAATTAACGAGGCGTTTTCCCTATTTTTATCGTGCGACCAAAGCGATCTATATATATACATAACCTAAAAATAACTCCGAAAGTAATGAAAGTGGGATAGACAGGAAGGAGAAATCAATACAGCCAGAACCATCGCTCTTGACGTAAACACACACACTGCGAAAGACAATACGCAGTCTGAGTTTACAGGTATAGCTGACGTCATGACAGTATATCGATTCCATGTTTGACGTAGTTCCATGTACTGCTAGTTGTTTGAGTGGATCTCGTTTTAGTTTAGCAGTCTCACCGTTAAACGGCGTTACAATCTGTGAACCCTTGTTGCATTTAGGTCTAGGATCCCTGGCGCCTAACTAGCGATTAAGGGATGAAATTCAGGGGGTAAGTATTAGCCAAATGAAAGTTTGAAACGTAGGATGTAAAGAAGGAAATGCTCCTCGCGGTTCAATGACAAGGAAACTGCAAACAGAGATACAAAATAAAGCGATGTAAATGCATCTGGAGTAGCAGACAACGTCCAGTAATGATTTGAGGTTTTCACAGCGGTGAGTATAAAGACAGAAATCTTCAACGTCCAGTAACTTAGACGAGGAAACTATGAAGGGCGTAAACCTCCAAAAAAAAAAAAAAACACGAATTATGTAACAAATTATTTTTCGCTCGAGACTTTCGTGGGTTAGGTCATCTGATCTATTACGATTCAGAAGCGATTATGAAGGGGTGAATACTTCAGCCAATTGGTAGGAAACATTACGCGGCATATCGACCAATATCAAGGCGAACTTATACCAACACAACAGAAACAAATCAGGAAATAAGCGTAAAACGGAAAAATTCTGGTGCATTAGCGATAATTTGGCCACTGTGAATGGTTGGGAACTTTTCCAGTGGGAGATTCTCCACAATGAAAGGCGATACTCCGAATGCTGAGCACAATTACTTGTGTCCAAAGGAAGGCAGATGTTCCACTAACATCAAAAACTTGATTACAAAATTGAAAATTAATTTATTATCTACGAAAAGCTTTCGGTATTTTAGAGATAATAGGAAGGCGTTGATTTTGAGTAAGACACTTTATTCTAGCGGAGACTTCGATTAACTAAGTTACAAGGCGGTGATGTGTGATTCTCTCATAAAGATCTTTTTTAAAGAGTAATTTACTGGATCCAGAATGGGGCTGTAATGCTAGTCTTTGTGCCTCAGTTACACGTAATGACCTGAAATGTGTTCGAGACATATTCCACTTTACAACGTTTATTCATGAACCAATTATGTGAAGTAATTTATTCTGTTCATGTTCAGAATAACAGTTTCTGCAAGGCGGGCATAAGGGATACTCCCCACATTTTAATATCACTGTTAACACCTTGTACATCTCGGAACGAGGCCTTTACTGTAAATTGACGTCTTCTGTCTGTAGTCACGTAGAAATTGACCGACGTTTCAGGGACGCTTATTCATCAAGATCCAGAAAACACGCATTTCCATACTCGCCTCGGTGATAACATGAGGACTCACAGACACTTATTATTTTAAGGGGTGTCACACCGTGTTACAGGGATAATTCAGCGTGATTTGTACCTTGAATACCACTGAAGATGGCATTTATATTTCTGAAATGCCAAACTTTCCACTAAGTGATTAGGAAACTGCGCAAATGCCTTTTAAAAGATAGATACACAACTTCTCACAGCCTGACATTTTAAATGCATCGAATGTAACAAAAGAGTTCTATCTACTAAATAAATACTTCAGGACTCTAAATATACAGAGTATATACAGTGTATACTCTGTATAGAATGCCTCAAGAGTTCGAGGCCACAGGAGATATCTGCTATTTGGAAAAAAATTTATAGAAGAAAAATTTGTTGCAAATCATACGTTTCCAATCTTGCGTTTTCGAAGTTTTACCTAGGACGAGCCATTACACCCTTTACATTATAAGTAGTTAAACGTTTCGCTATTCAGCCACGTTGACATGACAGCGAATTGGGGCAATTCTCCACATTAGAGGGGAAGTTATAACTAAAGAGACACAGGTGCTACAGTGGAACCAAGGAGGGTAACAGATACAGGTTGGAGAAAACGGAGAAACGAGGGAAGGGATTAAGAAACAAAATAAAGAATTTCCTGCTGTGTAAGACTTGAGGTTCTCACAGCGGTGAGTATGAAGATTTCTGTCTTCTGGGTTATTGCGCTGTGTAGTCTGGTCGATGTTAACCAACGTTTCAGAGGTCATACTGCCTCCGTCATCAGGGCGATGATGACGGAGGCAGTATAACCTCTGAAACGTTGGTTAACATCGACCAGACTACACAGCGCAATAACCCAGAAGACAGAAATCTTCAATTTCCTGCTGGATTTGTTATGACTATAAGAAAATGGACTGTTGACGTTCGTTTGTTTTGCTACATAGTTACTACACTGAAGTAAGTTTGAGGTAGCGATGTGTAAAATAAGCTTACAAGAAGAAATTGAGCAGTTTTACTATCGCAAGTAAATTGTTTTGCAAATGTAACACTAACTCCGACTTCCACTGAGTTCGTTCGATATTCACCGGCAATTTAATTACAGCCTAAAGTAATAATGCTGTCCAGTTTCGAAAGAGCAAAAACTTCGTTAGGACCGTGGACCTCAGGTTGTGGAAATTCCGTTTATCTCGAAGACGTAATGGCGACTTGTGTAATTATCTGTTTTTTACCAGATAAAAGCCGCGTCAGACTGAGATAAGTGACGTCATTTAACAAGTGTGACGTATGCGGATTCCATCCACGCAGTCGTACTATCAGTTTATCAAATAAATATTCTGAATACTAAGTGGGACTCTGTGGAACACTTAATTTTATTTAAGTTGTTCTGAAAGTTCTGCATAATAAGACTGCAACAGAATATGGAGCCAGTTCCTTGAATCTTAACAAGTTTTTGAAAGGAAAGTGGCGATGGTGTATTGTTCTAACTAACTAACCAACCAACTAACTAACTACCTCGTAGCAGAACCGCAGGTGTATTCTTCCAACAAAGAAAACTTAAAAATCTATGTGGGTTCTACATAAAAGCATAAACTGTGAGGGGATACAATAAGTTCGTCTGCTTGATACTTATCCATCGTAATTCTTAAATTAGAACAAAACGTTTGTCTTGGCAATGCTGTTAGAATCTGAAAAAAATGGCAGACAATTTGGATCCTTGCGCATGAAGTTAATGTTCTTTACAAATGAAATTGTTATTTATATTCTGTAGTAACACGGCGGTGCCCGAATTTATAACTTGTGTTGGGCAAGGCCGTGGTCTAGGCAACACGGAATTTTCCTCCGGGGGCTTCCCCGGTTTCTCCGTGGCATCCCAACAATTACTCCATTCACACACAGAAGAAGGCAATGGCAAACCACTTCTGGATCATCTGCCAAGAACGTATATGAACAGGTCCCAGTCCGAGAAAAGGATGGAAGGATCCTGTTCATATGGACCTGTCGTCAGACAGAACACTAAATAATAATAATAAATAAAAAATTAACACTGAAAGTACACATCGACTTTTCAACTCCAATGAAGAATTAACAGGGAGCTGATAAATCAGTTAGGCCTACTGATGTTATGTGAAGTCAGTTTGAATGGAGATGCACGGTTAACCAACTTGTAGTTTATTAAATGAAATAATAAGACAGATTGGCTAAGGATGAGGTCAGAAAGAACCTTACTTCGTTACGTGCAGTGTGTCAGACGGCCACACATTTCAATAAACCTAATCTAACACTGTAAATTTGATTCCTGAAGGAAATGAAATTGTATAGACCAAGTACGTCACTAACCACGGGGAAGTTTACTGATTTCTTGTTCTATCATAATGTGTTGTTACGAATACCATGCACATAAATAATGTAGTTTTGGCTGCAATATCCCCGCTCTCATTGGCAGAGTATCAGAGATAAAATGTACAGCCAGTGAGAAATGTAATGACGGATTGAAAACTATTACATGAAGCTGAAGCTCGTCTAAATTTTTAAAAATGCAATCATTACCCCCAAAAACGTCATTCGTCACTATTACAAAAATCAAATGGTTAATGCTGTTGAAGAAAATAATCCCTGCATACAGTGATAATAATAACAAACCCTATTGGTTGTTAAAGCAGGTGGTAGATATATAGAGTTGCACAACATTGAGCATGGTGGATGGTGGCTTTCGAGTTCGTTTGACTCATTATCAGGCTACTGTTACAAGCCTTTGTTGGTAACCATATCGTGTCACAGAAGATGGTAAAAATGACCCGGAAAAGTATGGGTTCTTTAACGATGATATAGTAACTGTTTAAGCCTTTTAGTGTCAGGCCTACAAATTCGAGATTAAATTGATACTTAAAATTATTTTTGGCATACAAGTAACAGTAATCTGTGGAACTACATTGCGTTTTACTACATCAATTATGGTTTTTATGGAGCAATTTCGGCTGGTCATCGAACAACAAACTGGACCGGCGGTATGCTGTATTACGTGCCTGACTGCCTCAAGGCACACGTCAGATCACTGAAGGTGGCCATGGTTTTATAAGCTGCTCCACACAACAAATAGTTACTCGTTAATTTTCACGTCATTTAAACAAAAACCCGGTGAATTTTAAATCATAGCGATGTCATCTTTTCTGACGTCTTATTGCGAATATAAAATACACCAAAGTCAGTTCTCACTTTTGTGAACCAATGATGCAGCTGTTCTTGGGAGAGCTATTTAAAAATTTAAGGTCTAAAGATCGAAGGTAAATTCCAATGGAATTACCCAAACGCGTCCTTAGGTGTTTTACATTACTTGCCAAGCTTCTATTCGTTTTCCGAAGCCAAAACGCAACCTTTCCCTACACACGGTGTGTTGAATAACGTTTAACTATAGAAGTATATTTGTTTTATTTTATTTGTAGTGTTCTGTCTGACGACAGGTCCATATGAACAGGATCCTTCCATCCTTTTCTCGGACTGGGACCTGTTCATATACGTTCTTGGAAGATGATCCAGAAGTGGTTTGCCATTGCCTTCTTCTGTGTGTGAATGGAGTAATTGTTGGGATGCCACGGAGAAACCGGGGAAGCCCCCGGAGGAAAACTCCGTGTTGCCTAGACCACGGCCTTGCCCAACACAAGTTATAAATTCGGGCACCGCCGGGAATCGAACCCGAGACCCCCAGGATTATAAGGCCAGCTTTCTAACCGCTAGACCACCGTGGCATTTCTTGCAAGTCTAAGAAAAATAAAAGGCAGAGAAAGTAGTTGCTTCAATCTGCACACACCTTATACCTTATAACTTTCATTGTGAGACTCTATATCAGTGCTTCCCAAACCTGGAAATAAAATTTTATTTACACATTAATGTATACCTTTACATCTTATCTATACGTGACGTCATCCACCGACAGCTTATCTACGTGTTGCGTCATGTACTCAACACACTCACTCTACAACCGTTCTTTGTTACCAAATAAATAGGCCAAAACTCCTAAGCCGTAAGAGTTAGCTAAAATCTGTTTGCAAATTTGAAAAGCTCGTATTTATTTACGTACGTATTTCACTCCAATATGTCCAGATCTAACTCTTACGCTTTAGACGTGGTAAGCGGTTGAAGTTAAGGAACGAAGGTATAGTTATTACATGTTTTGAGTAATTATTTCTACAATGTGTAAAATATGCATTATAGAATAAAGTAAACATCATTTTACTCTTTAATTTACATATAGGTATATATTCTCAATCTTACATAGGTCTCGAGTTATTGGTGTTTGAAGAAGTTACACACCAGCGTTACCTTACATCTCACAGTTTCCGACGAGTGTATCGTGATTTTATTAACGTTATTCAACGTTAAAATAAAATCACTCGATGGATCGGAGTTTGAACAGCTCCTACGGCTTTTCTCAAAGGCTAGTTCAATTAATATGATTACGTCACCACGGCGTTGGTTAATGCGTCAGGTCCAGCGTAGTCCTGATCAGAAGTATCTCCCAAAGGCAAAGTATTATTGAGATAATAATGTCCAGAGATGCAAGTCTGAATCCTTGTAGGAAGAATTAATCCTTCGTCCCTTCACTTCGATGGGGTAACTTCCAACTCATCCCTTGGTTGAAACACAGTTCTGGACCAAGTTCTCACAGCGTGTAAAGTAAAAAGTAAAGTTTGTCCCACTATACGCCATGTAGGCGCTTAGGGTGAGAGAGGGTATAGCTCCTCTCTTCCTTGACCTCGGCGCTAGATGGGGGTGAGTGGTCAGCATCACGCCCCGGCCAGCTTTACCCCCGAGAAAGGACCCCGGTACCCATTGTAAAGGAGGCTGGGTGGGCCCCAGAGCCGGTCTGGACTCAGAGACTAGAGGAAAAATCCTCTGCCCCCGTCGGGGATCGAACCCCGGCCGTCCAGCCAGTAGCTAGTCACTATACTGACTGAGCTATCCCGGCGTGTAGTCTGGTAAAAACTAAACGACGTTTCAGAGGCGAATCATCACATGACGGAGGAAGCACTCACTTCTGAAACTTCGGCCATTTTTTACCAGACTAAATTGTGCAAAATCCCAGAAGACACTTTCACTTCTAGACTAATTTAAGAAATTCTAACATTGAAGAATGCTCTGAAAACCTCAAATCCTACAAATTCTAACATTGTTAATGAATGTAGTAACTCTTTCGATGAAGACGATAAACAATTGAAGTAATTATTCTCTAGATTTAGGAAAGAAGGTGCGCGTATATGACAAACTCAGTGAATTCCCTGGAGTCCGGGGTTGGACTCCTTTTGGGTGCAGCTTTCGCATGAGCCACAGAGAAAGTAAGTGTAGACATTTCAATCAAAATATCAGCAACAAAACACAAGCAAAAGGACTACTTAAGGATCAAGAAAAATGATGATGTCTGTAGGCCTATTCATGGGGAAATGCAAACGGCCTGCCCTAGACAACACCATATATTTATTTATTTAAACATACTAAAATATTTCCAGTAATTTTGTACCCGAGCTATATGAACAGACTGACGGACGGACAACGTTCTTCCATTAAGCGCTTGCTTGATACACAATGCGATTATAAAAATGGTATTGTCAAAGTTTCGTCCAAACTTTTGAGCTGTCCTGTACCGTCTGCAGGGTGGAGTCCCTCCTGGCTGATGGAGAGGCGGGCTCATTACAGACGCACAATCTAATAAATAAAATTTCAAACCTCTTCTCATGTCCCGTACAGTCCGCTCCTAAAGTCACACGACGCTTACCGCGTCTGACGTCTTCTCCGATTCTTCCAATCAATGAAGCCACTTTGGATAAACTTGTAACACTTGAGTGACTAAAAATACCGTACCTCAACGAAACATTAAATTTCTGAACACCAAAATTATATTTGTGTACTACAATAATTTATAATTTGTTCTTCGAAAAAATGTCGTAAATAAATATATATTCCCTGCCCACTGCAATTTTACGTAATTTTGTGGATTTAGTTGTAATTAAACAAAATGGATATTTACTCTACATCGTGACGAAATTCACATCGCCTGTTTAACGCTACATATACGATATCACTCCACTCACGAAGAGTCTAGAGGCGCTAACTATTACCGCAAACACTGTACGTAAATTTCTTTGCCTGTTGTATTTAGTGTAACTTTAGTCCGAAATTGTTTTTTAATTATAATTACTCCAGCCTTGTTCGACTTTGTGCCCGTCTGCACATGTGTTCCTTAGAACAGTTACAAGAACTTCAATGTGAATTTCCTTCCATTTTAGTAGTAGGCGTAGTAAGTATTCACTTCCAATATTACTATATACTGATCCTTACAAACAATGTTGTCCTTGCGTAAGCTGTTCATTTCGTGCTGATAATTTAGAGCATGATGTGAAACATACGTAGAGCATATGAATTTACGTCTCCTTCTTCAAGGTATTATTATTATTAAGTGTTCTGTCTTACGACAGGTCCATTGCTCTGCCCAAAAAGAGCTCTCCAGTTGTCCCTATTCTCGGCTTCTCATTTTAATTCCTGGAACGTCATCTTCTTTCCTTGTTTAAGATCGTCGGTTAGCTGTATCAATCTTCTTCCTAGTCCTCTCTTTCCTTCAACCTGGCCTTCGGTGATATCACTCAGTAATCCACTCCTTCTCATAATATGTCCCAGCCAGTTAGCTTTCCTTCGTGTAATCGCCTGCAGAATGTTTCTTTGCTCGTTGACTCTCCTCAATACTTCTTCGTTGGTCACTCGATCCGTCCACCTGATCTTCTCTATTCTTCTCCAACACCACATTTCAAAACTCTCCAGGTATTTCTGTTCCTTCTTCCTGAGTGTCCAAGTCTCTGCTCCATATGTAACACTTCACTAGTTTCTTCTTCATCTCCAAGCCCAACTTGCTAGTGAGAAGTATCCTCTTCTTGACGAAAGCTGCCTTGGCCATGGCTATCCTTGCTTTTACTTCCTTGGTGCATAGGGCGTCCGTCGTGACTATGCTTATTAATTCTATTTTTGTTTTCCACATCGGTTCCCTGATCCAACTGTATTACGCATTGCTTCGATGCTTACTCGGGCATTGAAATTCCTGGATAAAGACGCACAGCTGTTTCACATTATTATAACTCATACCATATATATTTGTTGGTCCATTGGCACACACATCACTAACAGAACTTCGTATTTCTATTCTAGGCCACTTGATATTTGGCCTCAAAAAGATAACTCTTTATTTTTTTAAAAAAGTTCAGAACTGCTTAGCCGATCAACAAATTCCCAGCTTCTGTAAAGTCCGAATGTTCAGTACCATGTTCACAAAAACCAAAAATGTTACCCTACTCTCATCCAGTAAAATTCTATTTCATATACATCAATTTTAATAATATTATTTTAACCACTATCGCACCTCGCAGTATCTGCCCATCACATTTTCAAACTAATATTTCTCATCAAAATGTACTACATTTCGAATTTTACTTAAAGTTGTTATTATTACCAAACGCCAAACTGAAAATCAAGGAAATCCCCCCTTGTTGGCTGTCAGCGACTGCTTATTCAATACGTCCGCAACCTAGGACATGGAATGACTAGGTGACAAAAGACATGGACAAGAAATGAGAATTAACAAAGAAACCAAAATATAAAATAAATGGCATTTCATGAACTGCTTAGAATGACCGACGTTTCATCTAGCAAATCAGTAGTCGTTTCTGTGCATAGAAACTTTATGCCCATAACGAGCGAACATAAAAAAACTTTGACACTCTAATAACCATCAGTTTCAATTAGACTGTATCGCTAAGAAATACATAAGAGGCAATCCATTCATTAGGCTATTATTATTATTTGTATGACTGACTGGCTCTTTGAGTAGAGGCTCATGCTTACAGTAATTCATGGGCGTGTTTATATATTTAAATAGCCCTATCATTACAGTCTTGGTGATAAATGTATCGTCCATATTACTGCTGTAGTCTAGCTCTCACTGAATGAAGACAACATAGCGGTGTGACGTCACAGTCCACAAGCCGAACAAACCGAGAAGTTTTCAGAGCGGTCCACATTCGTTGTTCAATTTTTTTGGCCATCGAAATGCGTCGAAGCCCTAAAATTACCACGTTTCGACCCTAAAGAAGATGTCAGCACGTTCCTCCGATATATTAGTTACGGTGTCACTGATACAAGGTTCAATACCGATGTCGCCAAGTGGATGACACAGCCTTTAGACACATTCTCCAATTTTCCATATTCGTCTTGTAGGTTATAACACTATGTAGACTTGTAGGTAGATTCCAACGTCTCTGAGGAACATCATGACGCCATCTTCAGGGCTTCGGCCGTGAGAACCTCAAGTCTCACTCCCAAATTAGTCGTTAAGGTGCATCTGCTACTGTCTTGCGTGTTTGGTATGGCTTAATAAATCTTATAAATAAATAAACAACCGCCTACGACCGGGGTTCAATCCCCGACAGAGGCAGAGGATTTTTAATCTAGCCTCTGGTTCCAGACTGGCTCTGGAGTCCACCCAGCCTCCTGTCCAATCGGTACCGGGGTCCTTTCCCAGGGGCAAAGCGCCCCCGGTGCTTTACGCAGACCACTCACCCCCTTCTAATGCCGAGGTTGAGAATGAATACTAACTATATAACTCTCCCCCTAAGCGTTTACATGGCGTGTAGCGGAACAACTTTACATTTACTATGTTCTGCAGTTTTATGAGCATACTGTAGAACAGGAGTGGTGTGATTGGTTGTTCAGATAATGTTTGAGTCTGACGAAACTTCCTATTCAGGTGAACCAATTATGAATGATCTGCGTACAGCGATCTGTTTTCTTAGTAAACAATTTTTCATTTTTAATGATTCCCAAGCAGAGGAATAGTTTATAGTGGTCTCAAACCTTTTACGGACCGATAAAAGAGTAATTGTGGTTTTCCAAGGACCGATACCCTACGTCTATCACACTGTACGGTAGATCCCACAAACAAGTCTACAAATATAATTATTACTAGCGCGCCCAACCGCCTTTATTTACAGTGCTATAATTATAGTCTTCCCGAGGCACCTAAAATTTGGCCAGACCTCGGTGTTGTTCGCCGAGCTACTGTATCTTAACTTTATTTTTACGGCCGGCTTGCTCAACGCCCTGATGATGGCAGCAGTAATCACCTATGAAATGCCAGACTGCATACTTCGAAAGTACGGCACTAAAGCACGTTTTGAAGCTCAGGTGCTAGACGTACATACAAGGCTCGCTGGCAGAATATAATCGTGATTCATATAAAAGCAACAAATAAAGTTCCACGAGAGTGACCCTACTAATAATGAGCAAGTATTGACATGGGAATAACACGTGTCTCCCAAACCAAAAGCAGCACTGATTCCACAACATTCATGGTCCTCCATAAACGCCCATAAACCCCAATTGTAATTTCATGTACTCACCTTCGACGCTGAGCGGCCTGATGTCATGAGCTGAGCGTTCTAGCGGTACTGGAAGAATAAGAATTCTGAATTAGACTTAGTACTTTATAATTAAAAGAATAAATCAAAACATTTAAACTAGCCTCATGAGGGAAATGATATTTAGATATTTCTTTTAAGAATTTATTATTTTTTAAACTAAATCTATAGATTCCGTCTTAAGAAGCTGACAGTTCCGCGTATTTTCTGCGACACAAATGTTCATTACCGTGTGGACATAATCCGCTACTGGCCACTACCCTGATCTACACAGTCACACTCTTTTCCTCCTCAACTAGGCCTCGATCTCAAAGCCGTTTACTTACAGCTTTTCTGATCACCAATTTGCGTGTATCTCTCTTATTTAGAAATATTCACGTAAATACTGCAGGCAGCGTGTGAACTCTTCGTGGGGAGAACGTGACATCAGTCTTCTGCGGCGATAAGCAGCGTCAGTACGAAAAAATTCTGACATTTCAGACTTTTGTCTCCACGATCTTCTGGACTGATTTCACCCAATGATTTCTCTTCCGTCACTCCTTGGAAGGGGTAAATGATTCCGTCAAACCAACTAAATTTGCTATTGGCCTACACACACACAAAAAAATATCTCTCTCTCTCTCTTTACCCTTTCTACGACCGAGTTCTCTCTCTCTCAAAAAATCTGCAGTTTACTTTTACGAGAATTTTTATTCACAAATTTAATTTACTGGAGTTTATTTTAAGCTTCAATTTATTTAGACTGCTAACGAAACTTGCATGCAAATGAAGATTTCTGTTTTCTGGGTTGTTGCGCTGTGTAGTCTGGTCGATGTTTACCAACGTTTCAGAGGTCATACTGCCTCCATCATCAGGGCGATGAGTATGAAGATTTCTGTCTTCTGGGTTGTTGCGCCGTGTAGTCTGGTCGATGTTAACCAACGTTTCAGTGGTCATACTGCCTCCGTCATCAGGGCGATGAGTATGAAGATTTCTGTCTTCTGGGTTGTTGCGCTGTGTAGTCTGGTCGATGTTTACCAACGTTTCAGAGGTCATACTGCCTCCATCATCAGGGCGATGAGTATGAAGATTTCTGTCTTCTGGGTTGTTGCGCCGTGTAGTCTGGTCGATGTTTACCAACGTTTCAGAGGTCATACTGCCTCCGTCATCAAGGCGATCGCAACAACCCAGAAGACAGAAATCCTCATACTCACCGCTGTGAAAACCTCAATTCATAGAATGCATGCAAGTTTTTTAAACCCGTTGAGAAACTTTGATAAAATTCCCGATATAGGGCACCATTATTCAGTAGCTAGACAGCAGACAGACGTAACGCGTAAAAGAAATACACGTATTTAACGTCACTCCGCCTGAGAATTTTCCGTCCTTCTGTTGAAATCATCCTTAACACTGACATGACACTGACATTTTCCATTCACTTAAAGAAGGAAATACATGCGTAAAGTAGCCTGAAGGTTTATATAAATTAAAGACAGAATTCCTTGGTTAGAATTACTTGGGGTACGCTAAAGCATCACAGAAGGAACAACATTTCAATAGAATAAAGACTCAACACTGAAAAATATGGACATGGAATAAAAAGAAAACATTTCTACGCTGTATATGCACTGTCTTATTAAGAGAGGCAGTAAACCTGAATGGTAGCTTTGTCACCCAGACAGAAACTAGTTTTTATAGTGTAACTTTTCATAAAGGAACTTCAAACTTACAAAACAGTCTCAGCAAATTGAATGACACGTGCAGCGCCTCTGCGAGTCCATCGACTTCAAGAAATCTAACATTATTCTAGCAAAACAACAACACAAAAAAGAAAACACAATCATGAGTCGTCAAAATTGTCGTTATATGCGTTCCTTAGTTTAAAGTCCCGTACTTGAACAATGGTTACTGCAGCAAGGAAGAAACATGTCTATTCTCTCTTTTACAGCAGGAGGGACCCGTTTTAGTGTCGCAGACTTGTTACTGTGGGTGTGGAATTCAATTTGTGGTCAATAATTCAATTACGAACATGACTGTCGTCTGGTATGTTGCGGAGTGTAGCATGGTAAAAGTTTACCGACGTTTCAGAGGTGCCTACTATCTCCACAATCACGGAGATGATGGAGGCCGTAAGCATTTCTAAAACGTCGGCAATTTTCTACCAGGCTACAAAGCACAACATCCCAGAAAACATTCATCTTTATACACGCCTCTATGAAAATATGAAATCTCACTATTATTCTACATAACAAATTCAGAAGACCACTTTAAATGTATATTATAATTTAACTTGCATCATTGATACTGCCAGGCTGATGAAAATGATAAAAAGAACGGAAGGAACAATTGAAACCCATAAGAAAACTAATGCTAGTGACAAGATCAGAACCCAAACCTCCAGATAATTTACCACAGACGAACATTTTACGTTAAGGGAATCACTAAACCAAATCACTTGTAGAATCGTCTGAAACTTTCCTTGAAATGAACTGCCTAGCGTAAACATTTTCATTTCACAACATTGTGAAATACAAAGAAATTTCTTGTTTATTACTAATTAGTAGCAAAGTTCTATGGGCAAGAAACAGATTTAAAAGGAAACCTGGCAGAATATATAGCATTCACATAATTTCCTTTTTGCTACGATAATTTATAATGTTGAATAGAACAGAACACACCCCATGAAATTAATAGCTTCAAGATATAGAAATGTTTTATTGCCACTAGAAATAAATCTTATGGAGCCCTGAATGTTGGTACAGAAATTATAGCTTCTATAAGGAGTAGGCTTACTGTCCCGCCGTACAGCTACTTGTTAATTCTCCGATTCCTGACTTCAGAGTAGCCAGTTCATTACACTGAGCGGTGTTCAAATTGAAATGGCATTCATCAGGACACAGTTCGTTTTCTTAATAATTTATTTCTCGCTGTAACAAGATATTGATAAGTATTTTTTAATTGTAACAGAAAAATATGAACTCGAGGAGGATGGAAAGGGCGGGGAATGTAGCTTTGAATGAGAGGGACTACCCAGAAGACCTAGACGTAGATGGAAGAATAATATTAAAATGTGTATTAGTGAAACAGGGCAGGAGGATGTGAACTGCATTTATATGGCTTTTGATTGGGATCGGTAGCGCGTTCCTATGAAAATGGTAATGTAATTCCGGGTTCCATAAAAAGCGAGTAATTTGTTAACTTCCTTACTAGAACATAACCGAGAGTTTTATTCATATTTATATTTTAACCCAACGAATTAACATAAACACAGACAAGAAACTGATATCTCCCATTCAATTACAACCAAACTTTGTTTTCCTGATCTTGATGGTCTATTATAAGGCAAAGTTGAAATTAATCGTCATGAAGGATCTCTCTCTTTCCAACAATTATGAATATGGAATGCTGAGATAAATCCTTACACAGTTTTGCTGACTATACTGCTTGAAGGCTGTTTTGAACAATCTTGAAAGGACGAGCACTTAGCTCCATCTTGTTCGCATGCCATTACATTTGTAACTGGTCTCAGTCTTATTTCTTGTAATGTAGCGTACCCCACAACTCACTCACAGACATTAATTACTATAGTAATACAGACTTCAAGGCTGCCGATACATTCATGGTTAAAGGACAAAGTTAATCACACCGTTACTATATTATAATCAGCTCGAAATCTTGAAAAAGTATTAAACCAGATAAAAATACCTTGTAATTTAATATGTTGAAGTTAATCAGATATGCATGGCGGAATTCATTAGACTCAAGGCAGTCACTGAACCGTGGGACAATCAGAATCTTGTTAACCGCTTCTAACGAGATGCCTCTTCGGTACAATATCTGACGTAATCTCGTCGCCAGAATTTAGCACAAAATCACGACATAAAACATGTAATATATCCAAAGATTATGCGGTAAAGTTCAGATATTTATGAACGAAGGTAACAAATCAAATTCAAGAAGAAGTTACGCGTGGATTAAATTCCGGGAATCACTACTACTACTACTACTACTCACTGTAAACACAAACCTATTGTTCACAGCGTTAATCAAGAACAGAGATCATACACTGCTCAGTCATCAATTCCACTGTCAACACACATAAAACATAATATACCGTATAAGCACAAATTATCGTTCCTTGTATTTCATGAAACACACAGCACTCTAAAAATTTTCCAAATAAAATCCGTAGACAATCAGATGCACGCTTATGTTTATACCATGTACAAATGTTCAGTACTTACAAGTTTTTGAGATCCCTCATTAGTTTTTAATTTATCAAAATATCATTAATTTGGCAAGAGAAACAATTTTTGAGATTACATCTGTTGTCCTTCGTTAAAAATGCAGTTTTATTCACCATTGTTTGCACATTTTAACTTTAATCATTCGTGTAAAATTAGCATCAACCTACTTTGACGGCTGTGAGACGCTAGCTACCATACGAGCTGTAAAATGTCACCGTATGAAACTCAAAATAGTACACTTATTGGACAAAAGATGTGAATTCGTACGGGTGTTTCGTAATAAATTTCATTTACTTTGAAAACATCCAAATAATTATACAAGCATTGTGAGCAATCTCGCAGTCTGTCACTTTTACTGCGTGTGACATGAGTAACAAGACAAATGTGAAAGCAGACAGTCCACATACACTTCCAAATCAAGGTTTAATTCTGAGAGTTTTGTATGTCATATCACTGCTGAAGTTCACAATCCACAGCAGATGCAATGCAACACTGTACAATGGAATGCAGGTTGCAGACGAGTGGTAAGAGAGGGGGAGGACATATCTTAGACGTGGACTTTAATGAACATAAGTTAGAGCGTCAGGATTGATTTATTTGGTTTAAACGCTGACCTTTGGAAAGAAGTACCTCATTCTCTGAACCTCGTAGAAGCGATGATGGGAAGAATGTTGTGATGTATAGACAGACGCTTCATCAAATTGCTATTCTTCACACTACATGATTTGTAAATTAAAACCAGAAAGGATAGCATTACCTACCATTTCATACTGAATGCTGGATCATCACAACGAAATCCCTTGATTCGAATGGCTTGTATTGTGCATTGGTGTGGTATCCTACAGTAATAAAACACTCTTCCTATACGCCATACTGTGGTGGCGCTCACACACGAGAAAAAAGTTACGTCTTTCTTGAAATGTGCTTCATAACAATCTTACCACACCTCATATTTCAACTAACACACGTATCTGATATATCGTTTCAAAATAACCTACGAACCAAACTAAAGAATACGACATATTATTACCAATTCTCGGTAAAACCAAAAGTCAGACATTTGCTCTATAAATCTTGTACAAACAACAAACTGTCCTCTCAGATTTGAGTTGTCACGACGAAAAAGTTTTTATTCTGAATTTTCATGCCGAGTAGTCCTGTAAGTGGTCAGCAGCGTTCGTTCAAAACCTACAAAAACCAAATCAATAAATTGTCACTCTGATTAGAAGCGCATAAAATTTGGCGTTGTAAATATCGATATTAGACGTAAACCCCTTTAAAATGAACAGGGCTTGAAAAAATATTCAAAACAAAAATGCTAACGCAATACGTTCATTGCAACATCTGATTATTAAAACACGTCGACTCGTCACGACTCAGGCTGATCTGAAAGAATAAAGCGAGAAAACAGAAGAAAGTAAGGAGAAAATGAAGGAAGATAGAGAAAGGTACGTGAATAAAATTCAAGATTCAAAGAGAGAAGTGCAGTGTTGAGCGTAAAACTGAGTTCCTCGAGTGCACACCACGCAGTGGTATGAGGGAACGAGTACCTTACAAGGGCATAAGCTGGGCTGGGAGCGTGTGGACGACCTCAAGATCCATCGCAATAATAAATATGTATGAGGTCCCGCACATGTAAACAATCCCCTACCTCATCTCACAGCAACACCCAGCAACCAAGGGCCCCTCCGCTCACAAAACAAAGACAGGGAAATGAGTGAATATAAATAGTTTGTATTAATTTTGTTATGAAACAATCTACAGCTTAAGATTAAAATAACTGATAGACAAAATAAAACAAAAAAGAACCTCGTGAACTTTCAGTACGCAGTCTAATTGATTCGTCGTAAATTACTAAGCTTATTGGATCACATTAAGTCCTCCTATGGATGTACTGGGCGAGGTATAATATTAATTATCAATGTGTATGTATAATGAGCAGGTTTATAAAATACTCACAGACTAATTACCTTACAACCGACGATCTGTAACAACCGGGTAATTTGTACAGCCTGCTCATTTGGGAACGCATTCCGTAAACTGCACCAAGGATATAAGAAACTGCATTATTTAATTTCTCTCTAAGTTGGTGGGATTGAAGAATATTACAGGAGAGGAAACGTACGCTCCAACGGAGATTAGATATCTTCCAAATGCGTTGAGCTTTTCCTTGCCTCGATGGTTTTGAAGTTCTCATATCCACTGATGCAAGGATAATGAAACTGCATTCTATGAAATACGATACAAACCAATAAGAACGGAAATTAAATATGACAGGCAACTTTTATTGCAGACACAAAATTACTATGAAGACCGACTTCTGGCATGTCGCGACGTGTAGTCTGGTATACGTTTACCGACGTTTCAGAGGTACCTGCTGCCTGCATCATCAGGACAATGCGGCTATTAATCATCCCGATGACAGAGGTAGCAAGCAACTCTGAAACGTCGGCAAACTTCAACGAGGCCACAAGGCGCAGCAACCCAGAAGACAGTAATTTCCAAACGGAATTTCGTTCCAATATTGCACACCAGAAATTTCACACAACCCATTGGAATCTTTGCAGATTTCGTTATAAAAATTTCTGTTTGAGGCCAAGTCTGCAAAATTCCTGAACGGTCACCGGAAATCGAACACGTGACTCTATCAGTGCTTTAACCCTCAAATGGGACTGAAGGTCAACTAGTTTACGTTCAACTAATCTGCATGCAAAAAAGGCGCCTTTTTTGGCTGTGCCTATGATCACATGGACCCATTCATGTCCTGGAAGGTTTTACGCAAACTGTGTTCCGCAAAACCATGACGTACTACAAGGCATCATCAGAGCTTCCAAGATGAAACGTGTCTGCTGGTGGATTTCATTGCGATAAAAAAACTTAATTTTATATTGAAATTTTAAAGTGGCAAGGTTTTGAAGATGGCTGTCTTCTGGGTTGTTGCGCCGTGTAGTTCTGATCACCCTGGTGATGGAGGCAGCAAGGACCTCTGAAACGTGGGTAAACTTCTACCAGACTACACGGCGCAACAACCCTGAAGACAGCCATCTTCAGACTCACAGCCGTGAAAACCTCAAATCAAACTCTGAAAAGTTTTTATAGACAAAGCAATGTTTATATAATAGTAACTATGAGGATATTATAAAACTGCAGGTGAAGATGATGGGAAATATTTTTATTTTTATTCTGATGATTTCGATTCGTGTTCTCTAAGGCATACTCAGAATTAGTTGCCCGGTGTGTCTACACATTTCTGTCTGATACACCAGTCCATTTGTTTTTTATGGATCCTTTTTAATGTGACTAACGTAGTTCTGCTTAATTTCATCAATCAATTTCCAAAGTCGTATCGTATATTCGTTTGTATTTATTTCTATATCAAATAATGCTTCAATTTTAAATTTAATTGTCTGCACGTTTGTGTTGCTGATCTGAGTACAGTAGTTGAGTCATTTAAACCACTCTGACTCAGTAAGTCAGCGAAAAATGATGACTGAGAACTGATAAACTTCTGGACCAACTTTCATGTCTAGTAATGAATAATATGCAACAACGTATGGAAATTTTCGTAATGTTTTAATTAACTTTCAGACTTGTCAGTTTTAAGATCAAAACCTGTTATCACGTCTACGTTCCAAATATATATATTTTGCTGCTAGGTAAGAAGGGATTAAGTCAATACAAATTCGGTTTATTATTTAAAATGTTCATAGTTTTATTGGAAAAATAATTCGTTTTAAAATTTAAATAATTTTACACTACATAAACTATTTTTAGATTTCAAACAAAAGAACCCTCGTTTTAGGACTTACATACAGGACTACAGCATTATAATTGCATTTGAAATAATCATAAAACCAATTACGCCCTTAAAACGTTTTTAAACAAAACTCAAAATAAAGTTTTAGAACATAAAACATTTTCCTCCTTAGAACGCTAAGACACAAGAGGGAGCTTCATTCTAACTTATTTTTATACCACACATGAAAATTTAATCTATTATTTTGTGTTGAAGATACCAATATAATACTAAATAAACAAATAATGCACATTTAAAGCCAATAAGATTTTTTTACATTTTTTTCTTCGTTATAATGAACAGTTGTAATTCAAACGGTTCTCTTAAGCGGTGTCGGGGGGGGGGGGGGGGGGGCAACTCTTTGAAGCCGAAATAATATTTAAGAATTCAGTCTGTATCACAAAAGAAACACCGTTACAAAGATAAATTTCTTGATGCTGTTTAACGAAATAATCCCTCTTTACACTGAGAATCGTACAAAACCAATCAATGCACAATCGCTTATTGTTACAGCAACTGGTCCATAAAGTTACCATTAGGCTTTAAAGGGTTTTAGTATTATGGGATTTGATTTCAAACATGGGTCATTCGGTGGTTGGAAGGAAGTACTAAATAAGGTTGATTTTTAAAAAGTCATGTACCCTTACCAGAAAAGAAACAAGAAAAGTGACGATAGTTTTCATGAGGCCCGTCGGCCCGTGAAGTGAACGAACCGTGTTAGACACGCCTACTTTGACCTACCAAGGCATTTGACAAAGGGACACACAGATGCAACTTTTAACCGATTTTAATAGACATAAATACATTTATCCGTGTCGTAAAAAGGGTTGCTAACGCAGAATATAAAAAATTAATCAAAATATATGTTTCTAACACTCCCATTATTCGCTATGGTGTTTAAACTTTTATTGCATTATTTTTATTTGAAAGACCAGCTGCACTTAGGATAGAATTTAGTGTCTTAGACTGGATGCAGCAATTATCCATTCTCTATACTGAGAGCATGATATTCAGTCTTTATCTGATGTCTTAGGAAACAGATTACAAGTTATGTAGTGTCATCCGCTTCTCAGCACAAGAATGTTAATTGCATTTATAACGAAATTGAAGACTAGAAACAAAAACTGAACTTTATACAGTCAAAACTAATGCATAATAACTGTATCAGACAAATAAGGAATGTACCACAAACAAAAACCCAACTGCCAGAAGAAATGCGAATAATACATTGGCTTAACATATTAATTACAACGAGTAATGATATTAAAGTCGCTGGCTCTAGAAATGTTTCTTTCCGCCACTAGTGAAGCAAACTCAGTTGTCCGTCCGATGAACACTGATGCCAGTGTGAGGGTCGTAAAATGGCCAGAACGTGAAGGTACTAGAGAGGTATATATAATCCGTCGGATTTCTCAAATACAATCCTAAACGTCTTCATGTTAGGCTCAAGGACATCTGCACTTTAATACGCAACTTTGGTTTTTTTATTCAGGAAAATACGCGGTTTATTCGAAGTCTATCAATACACTGTGGGCGAAATGGAAGGTTATCGAATTCTAAAGTGGGTGGTACATATGTCTTTGTAATGTATCACAATATAGATATCAAGGGAGTGGTTACAATGATTCGTATTTCCATTCTCTCGTTAAAACAGTTCATACAATCGCTACATCGTTTCTATAATTTTCCTTAAAAAATGCATCTTAATCTTATTCAAATTTACAAACTATTTAATGAACCATCACCATAGAAACGATTGGGCATCCAATTGCTTCAGAGCAGTTCACATCGATAGAACAAGGGTGGCAAGACGGACGCAGTTTCAAGTGGTCTACAAAACCGACATTTGTAACTGATTTCGGAGGCGGGCGGAAAGACATATGGCAAGCAACTTGCTGAAGAGAATCCATACGTGTTCCAAACGGGATTCCAACCAGTGACTCCAGCATGCGTCCTACGGCCGCGGCACCGAATTATAGGCTATTAGGTATTTTGATCAGAGAATGAAACCGATGTTACTCAGTCGAACACCGCAGCGCTTAGCCTGTCAAGCGTCAGTTGTAAATCCTGATGAAACTGATAAAACAAATCTTAATAAAGTGTGTCTAACTATCAAGAAAACAATGTCTAAAATGTTAATACTTAGACGTATGCTTAATAACACTTCATCTCACTGAAAACATCCTGACATCCCTTAAACATACAGCACTCACGTTACTTAACGCCGATGATAATTATGATAATACATGAGTAGTGGAGGGGAGGCTGAAACGGACAGCTGAAGAATGACGTAAAAGAATGGCTCACAATAGCAAAACAATAATAATAGTGATGATAATATTTGTACGCTCTTAACGTCTAGTAATAAGACTGATATAGCAATTATTAACGCGATAAAATAAAGAAGACAACAAAATAATAGGACCAGAATATAAATATATATTTGGAAGACAATACAAGGAAAAGAAATTTTAAGAAAAAAACGTAAAAACTTAAATAAATGAAAAAATTACAAATAACGAAAGGAGCGATATTTTTTACAGAGATGTGAAAACACGTCGAAGATGACGGAGGTAGTAAGCGCTACTGAAACGTCGGTATACTTATACTACACGACGCAACGTCTGAGAAGAGTCACCTTCAAGAAAATACAAAGGTAGTATATTTGCGTCATATTGTGAATTAAGTTAATATTTTAATATTTTCCGTCAAATCACGTTTTTTACGTTCCAATTTGTAAATCGATTATTCGATGCGGAACGTGAAATGATATTTTAAATATTTTATATTTTATTATCTTATTAAAAATTGTGATTTGACGGAAAATATTAAAATATTAAGAAAATACAAGTTATAATTGACATCAGAACTGTGTTTAAGACTGAATGTCGTCAAGGCAGATTTCAAATTTGCAGTCCGCTGGACTGAATAATTTGCATTAGACAACTTAGGGAAGATAAAGTCATAAACGTGTCGGATTTGTGTCGTTTTTGATGTGAAGCGAAGTAACGTTTAGAACTGGGTCAACGTCAACACTTCGGAATTTGAGTTGCAACAAATTACTCCTGCCACGAACAGAAATACATACGCACTCAGGATAAACCTCTCATTGTACCAAACCACGTGGCATTCGCAGACTCGCTTAATCGCGAGTGCTAATCCCACTTCAGTCTAATGGAATCGTCTTGTGTGAAGTTTAAGCTGAACCAGCTCGGGGTGCTTAAGGCAGGAGTGGCCAAAAGATTTCAATTGAGGACAGACAAAAATTACATCCAAGATGAGGACGTATTCGGGATGTTCCGGGTCTAACTTCCGCCCTCACTGACACCTTTCTTGGTTTTATTCAGACCACATGTATGCATTTTAGAATAGTATCTCAAAGAGCCCTCGAACACTTCATTCCACTCAGATCTTATCTCCCCATTCAGCACCTATTTGACGTTACGTGACCTATGCCGCTGGGAAGTCGTCCTTAAAAAAATAAAATATTTAGACCAACGAATCAGAATCCTGTTAAAAAACTGATATATTTTAAACAGCAGGCATATTTTCGTTTGATATAGTCAGATGCTTATTTATTGTCATCAGGCGTGGAACTGGTATGGCAACATGCCATATATTTCTTCGCAGTAGTCCAACCCTTCGGAACTCTCAATGGCAACACTAACGGCGGCTGTTTGCAACACTTTTCATACCCTAGCCATGGAGACCGATGTTTATAATTTGGACACCCCCTTGCCGTGAGCAGCGGCGTGTACAATCTGATACACAAAACGTGTAATGTAAAACCACGGCTTTCAAGTTACAAATATGGCTACAATCATTTCATAATACCTTAATATAAATATAAACGTTTGTTTACATAAGGACTTTATTTACAAAATTAAGCATAAACAATGATAAATTATCATAATGCATACGACCTTCAAGCAAGGCACGCCTATTACAGTCTTTTACTGCCTTCCTTAACTCTGTAAAACTCACTGGTAGATAACAGAAATGCATGCTTAACATTCAGAACAAACTACAATTACTTCCTCAAACAGCTTTAACCTGGTGATCTTTGTAACTGAAAAGTGTTGTGTTTTCTTTGAGGTAGGAACTGAATTTTATATACTTATTATATAAACGAGCTTCGAATTCAAAGACTTCCTGTGTTTTGCTTTAATCTGATGGCACGCTGGATGCATTAAGAGGAAAATCAACTAAAGCGAAATCGAATATCCCTGCTTAAAATTTCACGGAGAACAGACACTAAAATATAAAATAAATGACCTGATATTCTTCGTTCAAACTGAGTGGGAAATGCATGTTAGGACAAAAATATACGGTCGAAACAAAGTTGAACGGGAAATGTGTTGTCCTTTCAGGATATAAAACATCTGCTTGGTACAAGGCAAGATAGTATTATTACTTTAAATTGAACGCATTATAAATACTTTCGTAGGAAGTCTGATTAAAATGGCGTAAGCAGTTAATATTTGGACGTTCACAGAAAGCGTGAACTAGTGGAGATACGTTTGTGATGTTTCAAAGGAATCTAATGTCTGAAGGATTAAAATTAGTATGAAAATGTTCAGTAAACCTACACAAACTAAATACGCATATGTTTAAATATATTATCTACTTTCTTACATACAACATTCTCCTAGATGTCCATTCATTGCTCATATAAATATACAATGGAGAAGTTGTCTCACTGCAGGTTGACAGATACAAAATCAATAATTACAATCAGTCTTTCGCTAAATATATAACATATCAAGAACCTGTCTCGTGTAAAGTTGACGTCTACAATTTACGTAATTTATTAAATTTTGTATGGGATAAAACAGTTTGGTATGCGGTATATATAAAGTTAATTTATATTCACTTTGAGCTGTAAGGTTTTATTGGACACAAAACGAACATTTAGAAATCACAATATTACAATGGTAATACATCCACGAGATAAGTACGTAGGGCCAAGGAAATGCTGAGGACAATTTATATAAAAAAGACATTCTTCAGGTGCCGTGGACATTCTGGTTTATGCAACCTGCTACAATCGACGGTAGCCCTGAACTTTTCCACTCATTCGTATACCTTCCTCTTACAACTTAACTCATTTTTAACGAGCGACTTAGTTATCGCCCCGATGACAAAGGCAGTAAGCACTTTTGAAACGTAGGCCAATTTCTACCAAACTATGTACATGGCGCAACATCATAGAAGACAGTCATCATCACACTCGCCACCACGTGAACTTAAAACCTCACTAAGCGACTCCAAGTTTATACCTGCACTAGCAATTAAGCATAGTCAAACCAGGGCTGTGGAGTCGGAGTCGGTAAAAATGTACCGACTCCGACTCCGACCTCGATATAAAATCTTAAGAACAATTTCTGTACAGTGTGAGACGACGGCGGCCTCAGGCTTAGGGAGATTCAACGACGCGTTGAGTCACATTTTCGAATAATGCTTTGTAATTTTGGTCCCGGTACCTTAAGAATACAAACTGTCTACAAATCAACCGATTTCTGCAATATCCATTAGACGTATATTTAAATATATTTTATAAGTCTAAAATGTAGGCTGATGATTCAGGTGGTGATGATAAAATCTCTTATGGTGCCATTTACCATTTTAGTAGGTTTACCCTTCTTAATACATATTGAGCTTTTATGAAGGATTCGGGGTCGGAGTCGAAGCCGGAGTCGGAGATTTTAGTACCGACTCCACAGCCCTGAGTCAAACAGTCTCACTTGTTCGTCCCTGTTTGACAAAACATTATCGCAAAATCAGGAGTGGGTTCGATTTCAGAAAGTTTGAACAAAAACCGATAAAACACTGTCAACGCCTACGATCCGAACCCCGAACCCCGAACATGAAGAGTAACACCCAGTAGGTTTAGACAGCATGTTCATTAGACATATTCGATGTCTTTGCTATTTGAATATACTTCTTATCCAGAAGGTACTGACAATGTAAGGTACACTTTTGAGATCAATATCAATTTATTAAAAGTTATTAATGTCACATAGGGAATCGATAGAGGATAGAAGTCGTACCTATACGTGGACAAACCCAGCAATAAATATTAGACTTTTTATCCTGTTTGTATGATACGTTAAGAAGGCTGCATATATATGTGTCTGGGAATAATTGGAGTCCTTGAAATGGACTGTTAAAAATTCAAATCCTTTTTTACTTCACCTCAGTATCCATACATCATTCACAACTACTCTAGAACATAAACCTGTCAGAAATTGAACGTATCTCGTTCTCCTGTCTCTTGCGAGGCAGCGCGCTGTATCACTTCTTTTTTAAGAAAGGGTCATTACTTCCGTGCTAGTTCAACACGAAGATTCTCTGAGATTGATACGCAACCAGACGTTTTGAATGAACAATAATACATATTATTAATCAGAGTTGAAGTCAGTGATACGTACGACTTGTCTTGACACGCTTAAGAACCCGAAGGTCTCCGTCATCTTCCAATGTCGCTCTTGAGACTCGGCCCAACGAAATATATACGATTCTTTACGAGCTTACTATGAAGCATGCATTTGTTTTTCATAACAACAGACCGAAGCATTCCTGTTTTTCTACAGCTTTATAAAAGCTGATTAAAATGCATCGAGTCCTTAATAGACTGGCCTTTAAAGTAAATAATATTTGTAAAAAAAATAAAAATGTCTTGACAGAATTTATTGTAGTCTACAGTACCAAGTTTAATGTTATGTAGTTCCAGGGTTATAATACCGCACATTTAAGCCGCATTGCTGATATTTACTCGGTGCCAAAATACAAGTACAGGATCCACATTAGCACTGAAAAGCCAACAAAGTTTGACACATTCAACAAATACCTCAGGTAGCCTCAGTGATATCACTGGTGTATGGATGATCATTATGAAAAAGAGGTATCTACAGAGACTTGGTTGTGACGTTGTATCGTTATTAGGACCCCCAGTGACCGTGTTATAATGGCGTGGCAAAGTGAAACATATTTCAGGCCACGGGGGATGAAGACTTGAATAATTCTTTCTTATGGTTACAGAGTCAATAGCGGAGGATTTTATTTTTCATTATACTACCCTGTCTAATTTTTCATCATTCACAATTAGCCCAAAATTTCTACGCTACATAACTAAGGCAACTTAAAACGCTTTTTTTAAAGTCAGTAACTAATACCCATCATATACCATGAAACAAAGTACACAGGGAACATTTTCAAGCCTTCAGCATCAACTGACACCGAAACAAACGGTCCGCCTGCAGAGACATTATCTATAGACTCAATTAATTCCCCCATACCGAGAGACCCTGTCAAAATGAATACAAACAGAAACATTGCTTTCTGAGACTTGAAGGTATTATATACCATTTTCCATAATTTACTTTTGTTCTGTGTCAAACATATCTGGCGTCCGTATCACCCGAAACCGGATGCTTATCATAAATGAAGTACTTAATTATAAATGAAGTGACGACAAGCTGCCTTTCAGATTCCCTGCCATGCAGTGTTCAGTGACGCTACTCAAAAGGCAAATGACTTCTCGGACACGTAAAGGACAACAGCCATCTGTTGTTCCACTGAACTATAAAAATGAAAAGGAATAAGCTCGTTCACTAATAGAGGTGACTCTCATCACAAGCAATTCGATAACCGCGGTTTTGCACGTTCACGGTTTTATTTCAGTACTAGCAGAACTCCTGCTGTGTTACAGCTGCGAAAATCGACGGATGGTTAAATTTAATATCAATTTTTGTTACCCGAAAGATTATCACAGCCCCGATAATTCGATAACGTCAAAAATATCACACGAACAAATTATTATTCCTAAACTCATCCTCACTAGGACTGGAACCCATGACAGTTTTCGGGTTCTGTAACATATGACCTTGTATCTCCCCGTTACAACGAGCAGTTCTGTTCTTGGTATCCTCCTTCTGTCGTGCTTAGCTTCCAAGCTTCCAGCACTCCATCTTTATTTCGAGCTTTTTCATTTTCCCGCCAGTAAACCATAGGACGTTACTACGTGTCTAGGTTGTAAGACACAAGGAATATACTGACCTACAACTTTCTGTGTAGAAACATCTCAGAAAAGATCGATTTGGTGGACCAGGATGGTAATGGGGGATACAGAACAAGAAAGCTCTTATGTATATATTAAATCTTGTCCGTCTAATCACAATAAATTCTTATTAAATATTAAAATATTACAATAATTAACATTTAAAATATTTAAAATATTAAATAATGTTCTTTATCGAAATATTCGATTTACATTAGATCATCATTTTTATTTTTTATTTTTTTTTTCATCATTTTTCATGATGATCTAATGTAAATCGAATATTTCGATAAAGAACATCATTTAATATTTTAAATATTTTAAATGTTAATTATTGTAATATTTTAATATTTAATAAGAATTTATTCTGATTAGACGGACAAGATTTAATATATACTTATTATATCACAATATGACGCAACTTTACCATCTTAAGAAAGCTCTTCTTAGGAAGGCAGGGTGTTATGAAGACAGGGGACGGATAGAACCGGCTCACGTTCGTGTCCTTTTATATTAGCAGAGATAAGCCTTCTTCTGGTTTTGCTGTCATACTGTCAGTAACAGAAACACCGCTGAATAAGTTTTAATTATAATTATAAGGAGCTGTTTAGTACAAATATCTAAGTAATAAGATACTCAGCCCTTGTTCTGGTAGTGTAAGTAAGCATAAAGTGTTTCTGCAAGTAAATCTCCATCATCAGATGGTCTATCCATAACCAACAGCAATTGCATGTAAATAGCGACACTACATCGCATGTGGTGTGAAGTGGAATTACAGAGCCAAACTGAGATCTTGCGGTCCTCCTAAAACCTGCCGTTTTCTTATATGGATGTCCTGGCGTTTCAGATCAAGGAAAGAACATAGATTGAGAAGAGTATTTCAAGACAAGCTTTTGAAAGAATATTCAGACCCAAGAGAGAGGAAATACAAGGAAATAAGAAAAGATATGCATGATAGGGTGTTTCGAATTTCGTAATCCACAAAATTGTTATTAGGGAGATCAAATCAGTAGGAAGGAAAGATTACATGGACACAGAATTTTACTCGGAAAATATATAAAATTCTAGAAGTATCTTGTCTAGTTGAGAAACTGTTACCTTCGAAATGGAATTTGTTGATATGATAATGCGTCTCTAAACATCATGATCAATCGATCGAACGAAACAAATACGCAAAATTATTGGCAAGTAACACGCCATTAAAAATGCAGATCTGAATCAAAACAGATGTTATTAAAATGTCATGTCTTTTTTCTCACCGTATATAAAAATCTGCCCCTCCTATTTATAAATACGTTACCTAATACATTTTAATGGACACAGGCTAATCCTGCAAATATCTAACACGATCTCTAGCTTGACTTTCGCTGCCATGAAAAAAAAAACTAGGCCTGATTTAACTTTGCGATAAGATTTAAGGTTTCATAATTTGTTTACAATCGTCGGCTTCAAAATAATCACCGCCATTTTTGGAGTAATTATATGTTAAAATACTGGCAGTCAAAATACTGATAAGCAAAACTGTGTTTCCATACATAAAACTATAAGCTACAGGTGTACTGAACCTGTAACTATGAATGAATATGCATCAGTTACTTTTACTGGCCTTGGTTGTGGGCTTGGCAGGTTTCGCTAATCATCAGAGTCTTGCACTCTTTCAAAACCAATTTCATATTTCCCCAGTTGTCAGTCAACTTTGTTAAGTACCTTACTATTTGAGGATATGCATTAAACATCGATTGCATCAACTCATAGAGGCACGCATTCGCCTCACACCGGGACAACTCTTCAATTACAGGACACTTCCACAAGACAAATAAGACAAATCACAATACATTACATATAAACCAATGTGAGAATGGAGGATTTGAGGTATTCACGGCTGTGACTCAGAAGATGGCTGTCTTCTGGGTTGTTGCGTCGAATGGAAACGGGCGATTAGTCTATTAGGCCACGAACCTACGATAAGGCTTCACACTTCGGGACTGAAGTGTCTCGCCTTTTCATCCTCCATGCAGCTGAACAGTCTGACATAAGCTCTACAGATACACACCTCTGTAATGGAGAAAATAAGAAGAATAAGAATAAGAAAGCTTGTCATCAGACTCAACACACCACAAACCTTATCCAGACTCCATTAAAAACAATCTTCATCTGAACGTCATTTAATACGCTTGCTGTCGTCTTTAAGCTGTCTTCTTTTTATTTAACTAATTCCATGGAACAGAGTTCCTAAACAGATAAGAAAGTCGCTCAAGCAGCCAAATATTCTCTGCCTTTTATATAAATCGAAGGTTAATTTCCTGTGTTAACAGATTCTATCATTACCTCCCATTTACGTCTTGGCTGTTCAGTTACCTCCTTCCTTCACGTTTTTGAACTAAAATTTTAGATACATTTCTTATCTCTCCCATGATTCCTACGTGCCCTTCCCATCTCAGTTCCAGTGATTAGACCACCTCATCATAATTGTGTGAAGAGCGCAATTATTGAGCCCCTAATTTCGCACTTTTCTCCGGCAACCCTCTTTTCAGAACCCTGATCCCAAACAACCCAAACCGATGAAGATTTCTGTGTTGTTGCGCTGCGATGAATCTTCCTGATGACGGAGGCAGTATGACCTCTGAAACGTTGGTTAACATCGACCAGACTACACAGCGCAACAACCCAGAAGACAGAAATCTTCATACTCTGATGACGGAGGCAGTACGACCTCTGAAACGTTGGTAAACATCGACCAGACTACACAGCGCAACAACCCAGAAGAGAGAAATCTTCATACTCTGATGACGGAGGCAGTATGACCTCTGAAACGTTGGTTAACATCGACCAGACTACACAGCGCAACAACCCAGAAGACAGAAATCTTCATACTCTGATGACGGAGGCAGTACGACCTCTGAAACGTTGGTAAACATCGACCAGACTACACAGCGCAACAACCCAGAAGACAGAAATCTTCATACTCTGATGACGGAGGCAGTATGACCTCTGAAACGTTGGTAAACATCGACCAGACTACACAGCGCAACAACCCAGAAGACAGAAATCTTCATACTCTGATGACGGAGGCAGTATGACCTCTGAAACGTTGGTAAACATCGACCAGACTACACAGCGCAACAACCCAGAAGACAGAAATCTTCATACTCACCGCTGTGAAAACCTCAAATCATACCCGAAACCGATGTTCTTGCCTTCATGTGAGAAACCACGTTTCATACATTTACACACACTTATTTATATTTAAACGAAATTATATACCACGAAAATATTACCGAAACGAAATCAGTTTTCCGTCCCAAGGAATAAATGGTACTGCATATATTAAAGGAGACTTTTTTTACACAAAATGCCCAAATTTCTCATCTGTGTTTCATTCCTTGCACATTCCAAACACCAGAAACGATTAAAGTATCACTACGCTTTGGCAGAAAAATATGAAATTGGTTTTTATTACAAGTTTCGAATTTCTGAGGTCATGAAGCGCTTTATCATCTGATGGACAAAGATATGAGCCCTCACAGCGATCAGAGTGAGAAAAAGTGTCTCTACTCAACACATTTCGCAGATACGTTCTTGACAGCGATGTTTATAAGTTGTAGACAAAATATATCATTGCACATGTCTTCATACCTATCACTCTGCATAAGAAGTATAAATTTATCATTGTATTTCATTAAATATTCACCATCTTAAACAGATTTCAAATTAAAATTATATCGTTCACGCAAAGAGAATAGATGATTTGAGCTTTATATAACGTACTGGATATACTACATTAGATCCACATCAACCGAATGTATATTTACCGGATAACTTTTACTGTTCGCAAATGATATCAAATTTATTGGTATCCGTTCAGCAGTTCAAAAGATAACATACGCAGACAGACAGACAGGCAGACAGACAAACGGGCAGAGGACCTGCGTTATGAGTTATGGACGTCTGAAATTCACAGAACCTGAAATAATTTGCATGTCAGTAGACATGTCTTACTTTATCATCAATATACGCAATCTTCTCCGTGCTACCAATCCTCGCTGAAACACTTTTCCATATGCAGAGGCAGCTAATTGGATGACGGAAAAGAAGCAGCATCTCGTCATGGTAATGTCTCTCATTCCTTAAGGCATCGCCACAAAACCGTTCCTGCTAGATGTATCAGGTGATGACCAGTTTACACGGCTTTCCTCTTGATGTTTAAAAAAACAGTTACAAAAGGAAAAAGTCAAACATGACCAAAAATGGCGGCGCTTCGAACAGAAGAGGTGGGTTCCTCGGACGGTTGGTGGACGCTCGCCCTCTATTTACCCTCCCTCCCGATAGAGGGCTCTTGGTCTCCCGCGCCAGTGCCGGAAGCCATTCTCAAATATTGCTGTATTACTACGAATATGTTATGTGCAAGAAGGGTGTACTAAGACATATTCATTTCCATTTATCTCAGTTAACACCATCGTCAGTTAATAGCCGCTCAGCCACTCAAGAACTCCCCCTGCCTCCTGTTGAACCCGAATTCTTTTTACGGCGTCGGGTAACCCCGGGCCTCTACCAACTCATATGAAGTCATCCACACCTTAGGAGGACCTGGAGAGACCTCGAGGAATTTGACTGTCGAAGGGGCTAGGCCTTTCGGGACCCTCACAAGTAATGCCTCAACGTCTACTCCATATCAGGATTATTTAACCCACGAGGACGTATCATCCGGACCTTCCCCAGAATGTTTGCATATTTGAGACCTGCCCCGCCTCGACTGTTGCTCCAGGGGCTTTGCCCTACTCACGGCCGCCTGGACACCCCTGTGCTTCCTTCAGCCTGGTTGCAAGATTGGTGCAAGAATGACCTACGTCATGTGGCGTGAAGGACGCCTACTGAATGTCTGTGTACTCCAAAGAGTATACCTTTCAAATCATGTTCTTAGCGTTCGTATATGATAGCTCGCAGGTCATAAAATATATGAGATCTATTAACTTTAGTTTACCTGTGGTTTTCCTCAGTCCTTCGTTGTAAATGCAGCAAGAGTCCTGTACATTTTCTCACATGTTCTTTTAAAATAATCGTTCGCAATCAACCTACCACTTCTCAGTTTACGCCATATAACCTAAGCAGTTGGCTGAACGTCCTAAAATAAACCAAGTAACAAGGACTGTTCTGATTTTATGAAGCACGTTTTTCTACGTGCCGGACATATCACTATCATGCCCCCAGTTTCACGCAAGTTTGAAACCGATAATCTAAATTCGATAAACACCTCGAGGATGCAGACGTCAGTGGCGCATCCCGTAGTCCAGTCATCATGTAAATTTAGTTTCCTTCAGTTCCGATAACCATGCAACTGGACCACCGAACCACGAATAAGACACTCCTTGTCTTAAATAACTAAAAGCACAGAATTCCATCGATCAGAGCCCATCTTGAGAAGCTAATACTACGCTCAACTAGTTAAGAAACCTCCCGCCTTTTACAAGGCTTGAATGTTCAATACCGTGATACAAGAACCCACAAAATCTGGTGTAACACATTGTTTCTGTCTTTGGTGAGGAGTTGTTAGCCCTTCGTCCAATCAACAAGCTGGAGGACCACCACTTGTCAGCTGTCCGTGACTGCTTATTCAGTTAAACTCCATCTACCTCTCCATACCTGGAGACCTTTTCTTGTTTTATAAGGATATATAGGCTAATCGTATGATTATGTACACGTGTGCACGACTGAACACAAGTCCCCACGAGAGCGTACATGTATTCCTCACCCCCCTCAATAGTTGTTGAGTAAATTAACATGTTTAAAGTAACACAGAGCGAGCATCACGCCACTAATAGCAACCTAGCTTCACACTTCTTAATTAATTCATAACTAATACAATCCTGACGAACATACAAATATCAAAGATGCGAAAACACTAGCGATATTTAAAATAGGACTTCGATACGTGACTGGTGATGGACCTTCTCCAAAAGTGTTCAACTCGTATTAAAGTTTCCTTGGCTGGGTTTGGTTTGGGGGGACAACTAATGGTAGGAAACATGAAAGTATCAAGGTGGGGTTACCTCAAGTAGAATGAAGTTTAAAATGAATAAGTAAATTGGTTTAAAATTTGTTGGTATGGGTTACAGAATATGAAAAGTAGGCTAAGAACATCTTAACGTAGTGACAGAGCGAATTTTGGTTACAGTGTTACGCCTATAAATCATCTCTAGAAAGTATTGTCACATTGCATAATAACATATTTTTGATAGTCATAAAATAAGTTACATTACATTTGTGTAAACCTTTTACTGTATAATGAATTATCTATCTTGGCTGGAGAACAAAACAAATCATTTCCCTACGAAATGTATGAGACACTACTTAAATTCTAACTTTACTGATAACACAGATTCCGTTACGTTTGTGCGCTTGGCACCTGAAAACTATCGCCATCATCAGGTTTTTCTTTGATAGCTGTACACATATCATATTCTTCTTGGGCTAAATTTGATTCCTTGGCGTTAATCCCTACACAATTTTCTACGTAGACCTCGTGATAACTTTATTCTGGCGAACATCTGAATACTATGTAAGATCTGAGGTTTTCACAGCGGTGAGTATGAAGATTTCTGTCTTCTGGGTTGTTGCGCCGTGTAGTCTGGTCGATGTTAACCAACGTTTCAGAGGTCATACTGCCTCCATCATCAGGGCGATGAGTATGAAGATTTCTGTCTTCTGGGTTGTAGCGCTGTGTAGTCTGGTCGATGTTAACCAACGTTTCAGAGGTCATACTGCCTCTATCATCAGGGCTATGAGTATGAAGATTTCTGTCTTCTGGGTTGTAGCGCTGTGTAGTCTGGTCGATGTTAACCAACGTTTCGGAGGTCATACTGCCTCCATCATCAGGGCGATGAGTATGAAGATTTCTGTCTGCTGGGTTGTTGCGCTGTGTAGTATGGTCGATGTTTACCAACGTTTCGGAGGTCATACTGCCTCCGTCATCAGGGCGATTCTTTCTAAGTTATCTACGCTATGAAGATTTCTGTCTTATGGGTTCTTGCGCTGTGTAGTCTGGTCGATGTTAACCAACGTTTCAGAGGTCATACCGCCTCCGTCATCAGATTATGAAGATTTCTGTCTTCTGGGTTGTTGCGCCGTGTAGTCTGGTAGATGTTTACCAACGTTTCAGAGGTCATACTGCCTCCATCATCAGGGCGATGAGTATGGAGATTTCTGTCTTCTGGGTTGTTGCGCTGTGTAGTCAGGTAGTTGTTTACCAACGTTTCAGAGGTCATACTGCCTCCATCATCAGGGCGATGAAGATTTCTGTCTTCTGGGTTGTTGCGCTGTGTAGTCTGGTAGATGTTTACCAACGTTTCAGAGGTCATACTGCCTCCATCATCAGGGCGATGAGTATGGAGATTTCTGTCTTCTGGGTTGTTGCGCTGTGTAGTCAGGTAGTTGTTTACCAACGTTTCAGAGGTCATACTGCCTCCATCATCAGGGCGATGAGTATGGAGATTTCTGTCTTCTGGGTTGTTGCGCTGTGTAGTCAGGTAGTTGTTTACCAACGTTTCAGAGGTCATACTGCCTCCGTCATCAGGGCGAATACTAATTTACGTTTCATTTAACACGATCATAATCTTTTTTTAAGTAATCAAAATTTTCGCTATTTCCACAACAACTTCTTCTTATCCTTCCAATCGCTGTTATGGAGACCATCGGAAGTATCTTTCAAAGACCTTACAGTGTTCTTATCGATGCATACAAATTGTACGTGTAAACATAATCTAGGCGTTGTAATTCTCACCTGTAGCAATAAAGTTAGACAAACAAAAACTAAACTGACGCATTTCTGAAGGACTTCATTACGAAGTCAAAACTTGATAATTTAAGCAAACATCAAGTCGGTCTCGTGGTGCAATAAGTCCATTGACGGGCGTGTAAGCTTTACAAGCGCGAGAGAAGCGTCCGAAAATACGAAGAAAATTACCTGCCAATTTTAAGTTTGATACAAACTGGTATAAATTATGGTCACGCCTATCCAAGACGCCATTTCAATAAAAAAAAAATTGGTACTCACTAATCACTGAGAAATTCTACGACTGAATGACAAAATTAAGCTTTATGAGACAAAATATTACAATTTTTATCTTTGAACAATACAAAACACAAATCTAAATCTAAATCTCATAAAAATGTAGAAAAATATAAACTGTCTTTTAATCTTTTTCTATATATGAAATGTAATCTCTCAACCGAAGGAAATAACGCATATTAAGGGTGTTTGAGAACAGGATGCTGACGACAACAACAGGGAGGAACAGGAGTTTGGATAAAACTGCGTAAAGAGAATTTTTTATAATTCGTGCTCTGTCAAACACCGTTACGGCGATTAAACCTATAAGGATGAGATTGTCCATCTAAACGCTACTTGAGCCACTATTGCGTTCAAGCAACGTGATGGCTGATGCTGTCAGGGTGGGGCACGCTCAAGATTTTTATCTCGTTGCGACTCGTGCTGCCGACCTCTCACGTCCCAACAGCATCCCGGGCTCCATGAGAAGGAATTAAACCGACCGGATGTGAAATAAAAAAGTTACAATGGAAAACAACGAGATTTGTAACTGAAGAGACAGATTGGAAGCGTCCGGCACCCGATACTAACCCCACCTATGTAAGAATGAGAGAGTTATCCCTACGAGACACAGAGAGTGGCAGTAATATCACCACAAGAGTGACTCAAGATCATCTTTGCAGCTGTTCGCTTAGCAGTTACAAATTGCAGTAGGCCTGCTAAATTACATTTTTAAAAGGAATTATTATGATTTTATTAATTGTTCCTTGCTGAATGTTCAACTTTGGTAATCAGTACTTGCATCTGTGGATCTCGACCGTCCAACGGATTAAGATGCCTTAAATATTTAGCAAAGTTGAGGAAAATAATTAAAATACGAAGCAGTCTCTAAAATTATCTTTCTGACTCACACAGAGGAAATATGAACAACTGTTCAGTTAAATTAAAGGCAAAGCCATGATTTTAACAATAAATGACAACTAAACTCAGCAGTTCCAGATATATAAAAATGTCAGTGGTTGCGTCGACTCCACACATTTCGAAAAAATTGAAGCACGGGTAAGAAACTGACCCCCCCCCCCCTGGTTTATGTGTTTGACATTTTTGTAAGACCGCGTCCGACTAACATCGGCTTTTCACGGACCGCAGTCTAATCGCGGCACACAGGTACACAAACATTATTCTTACGAATGGAAACCTACCCTCCAGTATTCCTATTTATATCTTACTAATTTACGAATAAATTTATACAAGCATTCTCCGAAACACCTTAATTACACAACCTTGGAATACTTGATCATTCTCTTATAAACTACTTCATCATTTACAACAAACAAATTCCTACCCCTCCCAAAAACCCGCTGCCTCTCCTTCGTCATGGGTTGGGTTTCGTTCTTCACCACCACGCCCAAACCAACATTATGGTCCATCCAGTCTCTGATCGAGTCTGCAGTGTGGATTGATTCCTGCGACGGACGAAGACAGCTACTCATCTCAGTCTGGTGTCGAGATAAAGAGTGTACGGATATTCACCTCAGCTCACAATAATGCTTTCACGGCGCAGTGCTAGGCGTGAGGCTCGCCTTTCCATAAAAGCTCAAGTGTGAGGGAAGGACAACTTATGGGCCCGTCCATGTCTGCCTGCTCGTCTGTCGCTTTTCCTACGGGGGTAGACGACCTGTATGACCGGGGTATTGTTGCGCAACAATGGAAAAAAATAACTACCTTCTGGGTTGTAGCACCGTGTAGTCTGGTAGAAGTTTACCGACGAGGCAGCAAGGACCTCTGAAACGCTGGTACACTTATACCAGTCAACTTTGGACTCACTACTGTGAGAAAAACCTCATATCCTACATGGTTTTAAACTCGGCTACTTTTAATATATAAATAGTTTCTCTAGAGGGCTTTTGGCTTCATCTTTAAATATCAGTCTCTGCTGAAAGTGAAGATAGAGCCTTACATTTACAGACCTCAAATTTAAACACATTCTTTCTGAAGTTCGCAAATGTGGAGATGTCATACAAATTCGAAATTCAGAACTGCAGTTTACATACGCAGGCAACATCATAAATAAATTGTATCACTATAGTCTACAACAGCCACGGTGGTCTAGCGGTTAGAACGCTGGCCTTGTAATCCTGGGGCCCCGGGTTCGATTCCCGGCGGTGCCCGAATTTATAACTTGTGATGGGTAAGGCCGTGGTCTAGGCAACACGGAGTTTTCCTCCGGGGGCTTCCCCGGTTTCTCCGTGGCATCCCAACAATTACTCCATTCACACACAGAAGAAGGCAATGGCAAACCACTTCTGGATCATCTGCCAAGAACGTATATGAACAGGTCCCAGTCCGAGAAAAGGATGGAAGGATCCTGTTCATATGGACCTGTCGCCAGACAGAACACTACAAATAATAAAAAAAATAGTCTACAACACAATGGAGCCCATTATCACGACTAATTTTTCTTTTTTTGTGTGTGTGTGTGTAAGTCAGAACCTACCACTTGTTCTTCTCGTTATCCATTGGCCATGGTTTAATTAATTGCAAATTAACTTCTTTCTCACGTTATGTTCCTAAATTAGAACTTGTCACAGTTGAAACCAATTAAACTCTCGTAATCGATCAAGGACGTGGTTTGCAGACTGCGTCATAAAATAACGATTTCTAACGCGGACGCAAGATTTCAAATCAAATGTCTGCAAAGTTTCAAGAGGAGTGCAACAGGTGTCAGCTGGAAGCGGCAAGTCCATGCACTCTGCTCCGGTTTCAAAAACAGCACTTAACTTGAGAGGCCACAGAGAAACGAAGTACTTTGGCGAAGCCAATTACATTACACAAATGTTTTCGGTAATGGACCGACCATGTCTTCAAAACACGAATCGTTTGTTATGCTTTCGGTGATTCAATTTGTTCATCTATCAAACGTCAGCCCACAGACAATTATTGTTAATCATTTCCATGCTATCTACGAGGTATTACGCGTTCCTCTTAAAAACACAGATCTGCATTTGGTATTTTGAAACGATCTGTGTAAGAAGTGTTTCCCGCCAATTCTCAATAATTTAAACTACAGCCCCTTACCTCTTTTGTAGCCATCCACCTGCCCTTCTAAAATCCCCACACACACTCTCCCTTCCAAAGAAAACCGTCTTTTGTTCTAATGGCTTTCATCTAAGCCTTATAAGTATTTATCTCTTGATTTAAACGAGCTTTTAATAATATTAAAAGCAAATACATAGAGTGCATTACAGTTAAGAAGAAAAATAGCTAGAGAAAAACAATGTTACAATAAGAATGAGAAGAAATGTCTTTAATTCACCACGAATAATAAAATATACCTGTATTTACATTTTTAAATTTTTAAGGTAAGTACTGTCAGGGCATTTTTGGCACCAAAATATTTATCTCGTTTCAAGAAACCTGTATTGAGAGATACATGTGAAATTTCTTGTTACTGTTCCTAATGAAACTGATATTTTTTGTTTAATCATTCGTTTGAACTTTGTCCATCGTCTAAATATTTAAGAGTATTAAAACTACAACGTTTCGGAAACTGTATATTGCTTACGTCATGACGTAAAACGGAGTTTCTTGACTAGCTGAAAGTTGGCCTACTATCAGCTTCTCACGGTGATCTCTGCTCTATGGAATTTCTTTGTTTGTTTGTTAGTTATGCCCTGTGAAGTAATTGAACTACAACCAGAAATGCGCTGTTACTAATATAATGGTAACATTTGGGGTTGTAACATACAGATCACTTTTCATTCAGGTAAACGTCGTTAGATGCAAGTTAAAAGTGGTATACTATTTATTATTTCTGGGCTATGCGGTTTTTGTAGAAAATAAAACGTTGATTATGAACACGTGTTAAACATCAGGAATAGCAATTCTAGTGACATGTTTCGTTCTTCCATGTAGATGAAGCCAATAAATGTGTGACAGGTGGACCTACAATTCCATGTAATTATGTAGGGTCTCACTATCTCGCCCTGAGCATCGCATTTTTCGGCCTACACTAAGAAAAACCCCATGCTCCTTATACAATAAATTATGTAATTATTGCCATTACACTACAGTGCAATTGACTAATTTGGGCAGGTATTTGTTACTGGGACACACAACAATCACTGGGCTGTGTGATCTAGAGGGCGGTTTCTGTATAATTCAACTGGCTAATACGCTAAGATATATTACAGAACACCACAGAGGAGAAGAAACTTTCTAGAAGGCGGTGATTCTATAGTCGATGGGAGGTACAGTTAAGTCAACGACTACTGATTACCATTGCCTTTTTAAGTTACTGTTGCCAGTCGAATATCTTGTTTTTCTCACAATGGGGGTCTTATATGCACACGACAGATCTGTAATTACAAAGACCCAAAGATGAAACTCAGGTAGACAGTTAATGTCAAAACGGAAGTGTCGGAGTAAATCGTTCATTTCGCTTTCCAGAGCCACCGTTTGATTCTGAAATTATGAAGCCGGGTCCCCTAGGATAGTTTACGAGAATTCATAAGGGAGGGTATGGACCAAAATCAGTTTTGATTAAAACATTACACTGGTTGTTTTACGTAATAATTTATTCCAGACCGCCGAATAAATGATGTAATTTGGACAACTACAAGCTGTGTGTCGAAATTAAAATGAAACAGGTTAGAATTCAGCGAATAAATTCACACAGTCGAATTCAGTTCATGTACTCAAGTCACCTAGGCGAGCTGTAAAACCTCGTTGTGGTACGGACAACCCAGTCTCCATGTGTGGAACGAAGCGCCCAAAGTTTTGCCCACCTAGAACGATGAGAAATATTTCTATCCTTATTTCACATTTAATTTTCCTTGACAGGCCTTTCTCCGCCTTCCGCTGTATAATTCTCACACACATCGTAGAGCGTGGAGCCGAGATATGTGACCATTAAAAGTCTATAATTATTTCTTGACATCGGGAGGAGTTAATATGATCCTCAGTACAATGACATATAACAGCGAACTGGACCTGATGATGGCCACATTCGACCGAAACATGTTGTACAGGTGAATGTACAGTGCACAGAGAGTGTTAAAATGACGTACAAGATGTCCTTCAATCGCTCAATTTATGTCGTCTTCCGTCATCGAGAAGTAAAGTCTCCTCTTTTGGTAAATCTGTGTTTAGGACCGAGATTATTAAGCAGAGAAGCACCAGTTTGACACGACCGAGTCTCAAACCTGAGTCTATGGTCAAACAACTATGCATGTCAGATCTGAGGTATGATGATGACGTCTGGTAAGCCTCTCCTGGGAAATGTAGGTCAGATTCTACCAGACTACATGGCGCATAATATCTCCTTGAAGCCCACACAACTATAGGCCTTTATACGCCTAAACGTCGGGTGTTAGTCGCAGACACAAACAACAGTTTGACACAAATCAACGTGGGATTTTGAAACGCAAGACCGTCCTTCTGTGTTTTGACTGATAATGCGGCAGGACTCGAGGCATCTGCCAGAATCGAAAATTCCGGCTTGACATTTGTAGGTCTATGCATTTGTGTCAAAACGGTGCAGATCTTTGGATCCCAATACAAATCCTCCAGCCTACATACTGAAATCAGTTGATAGATGAATTATCCGAGACTTTATTAGCCTGGCATACCTTACCCCCATATCATCATCATCATCATCATTAAGGCGCTCTGTTAGCACAGCATTCATCATCTGGGTATGCCAACACGATACTGAAATACGCATTGATCTTGATTTATTATTTTATTTAGTGTTCTGTCTGACGACAGGTCCATATGAACAGGATCCTTCCATCCTTTTCTCGGACTGGGACCTGTTCATATACGTTCTTGGCAGATGATCCAGAAGTGGTTTGCCATTGCCTTCTTCTGTGTGTGAATGGAGTAATTGTTGGGATGCCACGGAGAAACCGGGGAAGCCCCCGGAGGAAAACTCCGTGTTGCCTAGACCACGGCCTTGCCCAACACAAGTTATAAATTCGGGCACCGCCGGGAATCGAACCCGAGACCCCAGGATTACAAGGCCAGCGTTCTGACCGCTAGACGACCTCATCTTATTATTATTTAGTGTTCTGTCTGACGACAGGTCCATATGAACAGGATCCTTCCATCCTTTTCTCGGACTGGGACCTGTTCATATACGTTCTTGGCAGATGATCCAGAAGTGGTTTGCCATTGCCTTCTTCTGTGTGTGAATGGAGTAATTGTTGGGATGCCACGGAGAAACCGGGGAAGCCCCCGGAGGAAAACTCCGTGTTGCCTAGACCACGGCAACTTCGATAGGGCCTGTATGTGCTTCCCTTATTAAGAAGTATATCAGTCTAGTGTCATTCTAAGCCGTAATCATTACACACTCTGGTAGAAGAACGCACTCAGCTGATCTTGTCCCAGCTTCAATAGACTCACGCTGACCAGCAAAACACTGGACACACAATCTAAGCCGCCTTGAGTAAACAAGTATGATATTTGTTATAACGAAACGAGAGGCGCAAATCTGGTGGTGTAATAGTAAAATTTCTTCTTAAACAATACACTAATAAATGGCATTACAATTATAGATTAACATTTCCCAACATAACTGTATCCTCTCTTATGTTCTATCCTCCATTATAAATTAACAAAACAATATACGGTCGCATTTGATACAGTGAAAGGGTATCTTACAATGGTCACGCACACATGCTGAGCGTGGGAGACAATTAGTTACGCAGACTCGACTGAGGATGCGTGAGGCATGGACCACTCTTAGTAAGAAAAATGAGTCGTACAAACTAACTTCTTCATTAACGACCTTTTCGTTATACCTTTTTTTTTAAAAAAAAAAAAAAAACAAGTTGGAACATTGTTAAGTGTTACAAAACACATCTGAAGATTTTCTTTACAACGCTTCTCTTATGTTAATAACGGTCTAAATTATTTTTCTATCAACTTCAAAACGAAGATCGAATAACATCGTAGGGGTAAACTGAGTTCCGAGCAACACCTTTCATCGAATGTGTGTATATCTTTTCGGGACGTTCTTCATATGCCTATAACAGGACGCTATTTAATGTTATGATTGTAATTAAATTCTAAATGGTTTTCACGACAGTAGTTTACACCTAAAATTATTCATTGTCAGGACTTTTTCCACGACGTTTCGGAGGCCGGTTCTGTCTCCGTCTTCAGGTGAGAGGTACCTACTCTGTTGGGTCCCTTAGATAATTTTAAGCTATGAGTGTAGTTCTTATGACTGACCAAACACTCAGTAACGTCGTTAGATAGCAATGTTCAATTTTATAAGTTATGCTGTCATTAGGCAGCTTTTAGAAATAAATCTATAGCATGGAGCGGTACGAAGGGGATACAGAAAGGGAAGACAAGGGTCAAAGGATGAAGGTAAGAAACTGACCATTAACCGCTGACAAAAAACCGAAATTTTCATTGAAATTTAATGAAAAGGCTGCATTATACGGTATTCCTCAAGTAGCGTAACAGTTTCGTACAGGGTTTTAATCCGGCATGAACTGACAGTAAAATCAGTACCCACCCTCGTGAGTCGCAAGGCTTCTCTGCCAAATACGAGAGAGAACATCGCCACGATGCTTGTATGATCTTAATAGAAGTAAAGTGGTCATTAACCACTTTTCTACAATTTGGGTACAGTAACATTTGAATTCGTTTCACCGTCGTCCGGTCATCTTAAAAGAACGTGACTCACGCATTACAGAATATAGTAAGTATGTTCTTTCTGCAAGGAAAATTGAAATGATTGCGTTGTGAATTAAAAACAGATTCTGTAACACCAAGAGGCATGTAATGCAGTCTCGTTGGCTCGCTTTATTTCTTTATTACCGTTAACGAGACATTTGTGTTTCTACATCATAATTCTTTCAAACGGATGGATAAATAACCCATAGACTACTTGCAAATTAAACTGTAGTTTGTAAGAAATAACTACACACTTAGTTTGAAGACGTATAATTTACAGAGCTCAACGTACCTGTTTCAAAATTCATAATTCTATCATTAGTTACCAAATGAATTGTAGTCATATCCTGTAACTATTGCATAGAGGCCTATTTTATACTAAATATGTGATTAACTCTTAGCCCATTTTCAGTAATGATTTAATAATAATCTAATTTAATCACGAATCATGTTAGTAGTACCAAATAAGGCACAACTGAAAACGTTAGCTCTAAACAAAAATACCCTCAGTTACTTACTAAATGCGTTATTTGCATACCTCACTGTTGCCAATCTCCAGTCTATTGCTGCAGTCGCCTTCAGGTCGTTGCAAGAAACCCTGGGCATCTCATTTCCTAGTCAATGCCGCTGATTCAGCCCCAAAGTAAATTATGTCAGGAGGTAATTTGTAAATATTTTTTTATTATGTGTCGCTGAACCGAGCCGGTCGAGTTATTTACGTTATGAAGACTACATATCCGGGTAGATGTCGCCATGAAAGTTTTTCAGACTACAAATTACACACAAATGTTTTTATTTCCTTTCTTACTTAAAATTATAGCCACCAGCATCTGAATTAGCCAGTGAATTGCAGCATCTCTGAAATTATGTGAATCATAAAGCTATCAGAAGAGTGTACAGTACTCCACCAATGGACAATATCCTGCATAATATCGAACCACTGTCACAAACTTTAAAGAACCATGACAGAGGCAGCTATACACCTCTGAAACGTCGGTAAACACCTAGAAGTCTTTCAGTCACTAACGCGACAAAATAATTTTTATTACCTGTAATATTTCGTTGGGGTCTGCAGTGGCCGCGCGATCTGAGGCGTGGGCCTTCTACCGCTTGGTCGCTGGGACCGTGGGTTCGAATCCCACTCAAGCCATGGATGTCTGTCCTGTGTACAGGTAGAGGCCTTGCGACGGGCCGATCCCTCGTCCAAGGAGTCCTACCGAATGTCTATAGATCAAGCCAAAGAAAAGTTGGGACCCGCAAGTGCTGAGGCACTTGAAGAACGGGTCGTTCTGGGAACGACCCGTTCTTCAAGTATCCAGTAATATTTCGTTAGATATTTCAAATGGTCATAAAACTGATTAATGGGTTATTTTATAAAATATTACAATAGTCTATAAGCAACTGCAACTTGCGTTCTGTGCTTTCACGCAAGATGACTCTGTACCTCTACATACCACAATCTCCATTAGCTTGAATAAATTACGAAAATTGTGTTACATATTATTTTGCCATCTTACGGTTTTCTAAAAAAAAAAATTCCTTACAAAAATTCTATGTGTATTTTCTGCTTCCCCACCCTCAGGTTAATTAAAACTTGGATCCGGGTTCAGTAGGACAACCCATATAATAATTATAGCCATTTATGTCTTGATTTTATAATTTATTACAGTAACAAATCATCTTGTAATTAATTGTGCACCAAATTCGTACAGCATTACTTTTATTCATTGACTAATTGACCAATATTTAACAGATCAGTTTCGCCAAGACAGACTTCTGGATCGGTTTATGAAAACGTTGTCTTTAATTTTGTTTTAACTTGAACTTCCTCGAGTCTTTTATTAGCTTATTTCTAAAACAGTCGAATTATGGGCGGCAAAGCTGTAAAAATGTTCCCTCTGAATTTACATTGCCTTTAGGATGAACTGACACGGAAATTTGATATAAAGATTTTCGGCTTGTATGAAGTCAGTGCCTGCTTGATGATCGTGACTGATGGAAAGCCGTCTCGAACGAGTATAATATTCCAAAGTTAAAACATCATCATTCCACATTTAATTAGTGAGTGGCGTTGTCTAAGTTGGAACCAGGGCGTTCCTCACTTTTCTTAGCCCGCGGGTGGATGTCGTTTCTTTACACCGGTCATCATCAATACTCATCAGTACAAGCAACGCTCATTAGTCCGTCAAGAGCGCGGAATCACTGCAACAAACACAATCAGGAGATCCTTCTTGTACACCCAAGCCTTATCTCACAGCCAAATGTAATCGTCTTACATGGCCCAGGATGCTTTTTTATGGAGCCGAGGGTAAACGCATCAAAATGTTATTTATTATTTCGTTAATTAAGAGCGGTATGATGTAACAGACTTCGAATATCAGGATCATCACTGATAGATCACCTTGTTACACAGTTATACGCGGAGACGAGGGATAATATTAAAAACAATATTAATAGGCTGTGAGGATGTGGACGGGATTTATCTAGCTACGGATAGAGTCCAGTGATGGGACCTCGTTAATTTAGTTCCATCTTCAGCCAGCCGCTCGTTGCCAGCTGGTGAGGCTATTTGAAAAACAACTAAACCATGAACAGAGTCTGAAGATTACTGTCCTCTGGGTTGTTACGCCGTGTAGTCTGATAGAAGTGTACCGACGTTTCAGAGGTCCTTGCTGCCTCCATCATGAGGGCAAGGACCTCTGAAACGTCGGTAAACTTCTACGGCGTAACAACCCAGAGGACAGTCATCTTCAGACTCACCACCGTGAAAACCTCAAATCCTACAAACAGAATGTTTTAATTGAAAACGAAAACAGGGGTTGTGACGTGACTAGATTTAACACACGCGAACAATGAAAGATAAAAAAAATTGTTACAAAACGCAGAACGGCAGTAAAGAGGGAGGACGGATTTACCGATTTCGTGGCCGGGGGACTCGGTGGGGCATGGATGGAGCGTCTCGCTGCCAACAAGGGTATCAGTGTCTGGTGTGGGCGAGACAATGAGAACGCAGCTGGCCGGATGAGTATCAACGCCACGCGACAACGGATAGCACGCGTGAGGACAGGACGCAGGCCAGTCAGCGGCGTGCTGACAGCACTGTCTAAATGCATCATCATCGGTACAAGATGAAAAATGTATTTCGTCTGGACAATTCACTTGCCGGGGGAATTCGTCCGAAGCTCCAAACTAGTTTGTAATAGATACTAGCTTAAACAAGGAATTTGAAGTTATTCTGAAACCAACAAACAAACAAACACGATTTTAGAAAACTAGGAAGTTAGTTACGAAATTCAACTCGGACATGGTTTTACACTAAACAGATCCTACACATTCCTTACAATTAAGACCGAAGTACTTTGACCTATTGGCGCACAAAACATTACTTCGCAAAAAGATTACTCTTCTCGAATGTTGTGTCATGCAGTCTGATAGAATTTATCAATATTTCAAAGGTTCCTACTGCCTTCATCATCAGGGCGAGATACATGAGGCAACATCCCAGAAGACTAACCTTTTGAAGCCAAAGCTCGTCAAAATAATATTTCAGTCCGCACCGCAAAGAAAACAACATTGGCAATCACAAATATCAATTATTTAACGCTGTTTAAGGAAATAATTGCTGTTTACACTGAGAATCATACGAAACACACGAATAAAAATTGATGAGTCGTCGGTGGATGATGAAGAAAGTGAGCCAGCGGCTCAGTTACCAGTGGGCTTTAAGAGTTTAATCGGGAGGTCCAAGTGGCTTGCAGCGCTGGCCGCATCACGCCACTCAACACGGGAGCACGCTCCGTAATGTGCCGCATCCTATTGTGACACTTGTAACATGCACTTATATACCCACGCGACAGAGTGGACGTTGGCGAAGGAATGCGACGAAATCGCCCACCACATGGCAGTTCATACGATTAGTATAAATAATGGCAGCCAAGGAGATAAGAAGATTCTCAAAGAAATACAAACACCTGTTTCCTTTGTTTCATGATGCAAAAATTACTTCCTGCTTGGCGAATGTGTGACATTGGATGCTGAGACCAAAATTATCGCGATCTCAGCATGGGGTTATGACCTCTCATTTTTTAGAAACTAACAGTAGCGCAGCTGGTTAAGAAAATTCCCGTTTTTGTGAAACTCGACCGTACATTGGTCCCTATCGTGAGAAAAATAAATCCACTCCACACTGTCAAATCTTCTTTCTTTAAGGTTCATTTTAATATTATCTTCCCATATGCCCATGTCTTCCTAGTGGTCTATTCCCTTTAGGTTTTGCGGCCAAATTATTTTCATTTTTAATTTTTCCGATGCGGGCTAAGTGCTTATTTTAAATCACACTTTTCTTGTGAGTACAACACAGATTTTACCTGAATTACCAAGTTTACTTATCAACGACTTGGAGGGTATGCACCGAACAATGAAATCCGTCACTTATTCAAATTACCCAGCCATCCTAATACTACCCTTTTTTAAACATCAGGTCATGGAACACATGACTAAAGTAAGACAGAAGACATTTATATTTTTTCCTCTTTCAAAGTGTTAGCCGGGCTAACGCGGCTAATACGTTTAACACGAACGCTCCGCTCCTGGTAGGCGAACATAATGCGCAAAATGTCGGCGTAATTATGTACCGTACAAATCTTAATAACGTTTCCTCTGGCCATTTTTAAAAAGTGTGTTTTTCTCTTCTAATGAGTCCTTCAACAGCAGCGACGGATTCCAAACATTATGCGTAAGACGTAAACTTTTCCATATATCAGCATTGCATCCTAACACACCAGATGTTGGCAGATCACGGCTAAATGGTTACCCATTCATACCTCACAGTCGGGAAACACCGAGAAAGTCACAAGGTTTGGTCCCAACGGCAGCTTCCTTGACCGAGTTTCTTTTGATTTATCACAGTCCGTCCAGACAAATATCTGTATAGTACCTTACAATAGGCCACGACCCAATCTATCTACACCCTCCCCCCATCCGACGCTGCATACTCTACAAAAACCTGCCGTGATTACATAAACTTTTAACACGAGAAGAACGTTCAGGTAAAAAGTAATTTTGCTACTGGTGCTTAATGCTTAATTCAACACAGCGCTATGAAGGTTTAGAGGTCTTATCTTCCTTAACTTTGACACGAGATACAAATAAATGTGGCACATATAGTTACCAGTGGGCTTTGAAGGGTAGGTCATGTTGCGTTGCTTTTTCCAGTATAAGCAAAGGAAAACCACGAACGTTGGTGTGGGCAGGATTCATGTGGCTGAGAATAAGGACCGGTGGCGAGCTCTTGTGGACATGAATACATAAAAAGTGGGAAATATCTTAATTATCTGAAAGACTATCTTTTTCTCATGAAGGAATCTGTTCCGTGGAATTAGACAATTTTCAGAAAATTAACCTATTCTGCAGGTGGTATTTCAAGCACATATTCAAATATTCTAATTCCAACAATCAAAAAAAAATCGATATATGACAGCATTTTAAAATTATTTATGATTTCTGGAACGCGAGATGAAATATAATGAAACAGAATTCAGTGTTCTGTTGGCAGTAACTCGCAGTTCTTCTCAGTCACTACACGTTCACTTTGCGATTGGCAACTGAGGACTGGAATTGAGATTCAGCCTGGTCACCCATGGCGGGGGTCCGGAACCCAATTGATCCCACATTCCTCTTGACAAGGCCGTGACCTTTCACTTAACACGTCACTACCATTCATGAAGCCAAGACTTACTATCTGGCAGACACAGCGAACCAGCCGAATGTAACTCGCAAGGACGAAATCATTTCCTTGGTACTGGCACTACGAGAATAGTGTTTCTCTCTCACACCAGAATATGAGTGAACCTCTAAATGGTTCTAACGATGATGAGTTTCGTTCAATAACATTTTTTTTTTACATGATCCATCGTTCAACATTCTGAAACAAGACAACGACGTATCAGGAGCTGTCTCTGCTTCCCTCTTCAGGTGATAAAACCTTTTTTGGTCTGAGGCTGGCTCAACCAGGGAGTCCAATAGACAGATTTTCAGAAAAAGAATTTCAGATTCTCACGGCGACGAGCATGAAGATGGCTGTCTTCTGGGTAGAAGCTCTGAAACCCTGATAGATAGGTTTTCCGTCCTCCTTTCCCTGGCACCGATGTATTTCATCATTCACTCCATGGCATCACATAGGAAGACGTGTCACGTGTACTTTTAGATAATTACTTTGCAGGCGACTGTACATTATTACTGTTTTTATTCGTTAGTTATATGTTAATCTTAAGACACTAAAGACACTCTCTTTCAGAACAAAGGCGCTTTATGTAGATCTATGATTTATAAATCATAATTTTATCAGGAAACGTAAAATATTACTCTGTTTCAAACACGAGTTCAGCAAAGTTTATTTTCACAGCACCAACTTCACCGAACTGAAAAGAGAAAACAATTATTTACGTTTATCCAGAATTCTCCATACAAAATTAATAACATTTTACTGAACTTTCTGAAATAATTATTGAAGAAAAAAAACAAAGCTTGCACGTGCCTAGAAATAAAAACAATGCAACAACTGAAATTTCCAGCAATCGTGTGCTGTTTGTAAAACGCTGAGCGAGGCGAGAGTCTCAACCGGCATACCGTAAGTCGTCTAGAAGGTCCAGGCGTCTATAATTTCGGTTCGAATTCAACAAACTCACGTTTGAAGTCCAACGAGTATTATTCATAAAGATTTTGCCATCCAACGCAGCAACAATAATTTACCATGGCGCAAAGATTAAATCAGAAGCAGGTCCACACTCTGCCCAACTCCTCCCGCGACACTCGACTCAATGCCACCCTGGTTGCTAGGCCGCTGCTCAAGCCAGTTGCGCAAAAAGCTGTGCAGATGCCATAACAACAACGCGCATTCATGAGCAAAAATGTGAGTTCATTCTCGAACATTACTTCGAAGCGAAATTGTTTGATGTTGTTTCATGAAAGGAAGTACCGAGTAAGACGACACTGCACCGACTGGAAACAACAAATCAGCTGAAATTACGGCCGTATCGATTTCAAGAAGTGCGTAAGCTTCACGAAAACTCGTGTTCAGACAACGATTAATTCCTTAAACGGCATTTATAAGTTAATCTTGTAAATGATGAAGAGTTGTGCTTTCTTTGCGGTACGGACTGAATTCTTAAGTATTATCTAGACGATCTTCGACTTCAAAGGATTCGCATGACATGACAACACAAACGAAGCTACCTTTTTCGTATTCAGTGTTCCTCTGGTTCAAATCTCTGTAGTTTAACTGAGTCCCTCCAGGAAAATGCTGTAAAAGTACCTTAAACTAGGTCATGACCGCATCCTTCCAGATCTTGTCCTGTTCATTAATCACATATTCGATGCTGTGTAGTCTGAGATGCTTCAATTAACACGGGGAAAACGTTTTTAGTGGCAACGTACGAAATGATCATTCACTTTCTATCGCGGTGGAGCTGTAGTTATTTAAAAGGCGGCTCTACCAGGGCAACGGAGCATTTCACGCAATCATAAGGAAACCAGAGATGAAGGAAGTCAGGTCATTTTCAACAGCCAGCAGTTAGCCTCGAATTACAGTTCGGGGTCTATGCACTGCAAACTATTTGCGTGAGATGCAAGATAAGAACCGATTACAAAACGCATTGAGCCGATAAAGGTGGGGGGTGCTGGCTCCTTATCGGTCCGAAAGTGAGGAATAATATCTTAGTTGCTGGCAGCACACATACGACTGGTATTGGATTCAGAAGATGGCCTTATTCTTGGATACAGCCCCGTGTGGTCTGGTAGAAATTATGCGATCGTCCTTATGATAGAACCAGTGTACAACACTGAAACGTCGGCAAGTTTTACTAGACTATTTTAAAGGAGACAGTCGTCATCTTCTTACCTACTGCCGTGAGAAACTGAAAGTTGAAGCATCGAGAGTCTGTCCTGAGGAAGAAGAATCAGGTCCACTGCCCCACAGCCATTAAGAATTATAAAACGTTATTGTTGCAGGAGGGGCGGGTGTGACGTTAAGGACGTCATCCAGGGGATGACGGGACCAAACAGTCGTCAGGGACCAGGGAATGGATAAACCCGACCCGGCCGTCTGGTAAGTGACACATGATCCGCAAGACCGTGCGATTCTACATCCAAAGCATTCGGTATTATCACATTATTACGTCATTCCGGTTTAGAAATTAATGTTACCTTTTACTGGAAATATTGCTGCTTTATAATAAAAGATTTCTCTTCGATTTTTGTTCGCTTTTAGAGATTGGAACTTTGTATATAAGAATTCCCTAGTGGCATTCGTCTTGGGAAACCGACTAAAGACAGTAAAATCCTCAGTAAGAATAGTGAATAACCTGGCAAAGATTCAAACCGACATCCTCCAGATCACGCTTTAGAATGGGATCAATAAAGACACTGACGTCAATCTATGCTTCTTTTAACAGTCTAAAATCTGTGCCGAACTGTAAAACCGAATTCATCATTCTCCTGTTTCCGATCACTTACCTACATCGTTGTGTTTCACCTATGAAACTAGAGAACGGATTCTTAATAAATTTGGTATAAAATGTCTACACTAAAGTGGTCGGGGAAAACGGCTTGTATAATATTAATTTGTATCACTAGAATATAACCCTTATTTGACATTAAATTTGAAATAAAATGTTAACATATTTAAGAAAATGGTTCACCGTCTGAACACTTTGCGAGTACAAAAAATAATAAAACATGCGTTACTCAGGTCTACAAATTTTGTATGAACTACTTTTCGATGTGATGAATATTCCAGTAAAAATAATTATGGCCGTTCACTATCGTACCTTTAGCGCCATTAGCTTTGTAACAATTGTTTTTAGTGGGTCTGTAGTTGACCTTCAATCACGAGAAATCACATGTGCAAAACTGGAAATAACAAATTTTATAAAATGTGTGTAGGCCACTGCAATTTAATAGGCCCATGGCCTTTTCAACAAAACAGATCTTTTTTTCCCAACTTTAATGCATGTGTGGGTGATATAAATGTTATTAGGCTTATATATTTATTGAAACAAAAGAATTCTGAGTAATGTGGTTTTAAATATCACAATTCCGAGAACTCTATTTTCATGTTTAATGTCATGAACAGGAGATGACATTATCACACGACAAACTCTGTCAGTGACGAAAATAATCTGCCTCTTGTGTCAAAGAGAAGCTGTAAATCTGTTCATATAAACAGAAACTTAAAAGGGTTCGCGGAAAAAGATAATATCTACATAAGGTTAATTTTGACTGAGCAAATTCAATATTTTTATAAAGTTTTCCATCCGACATTTTAAAACATTACAGGATATACAAATACATATTTCTGGTACAATCGTATTACTTTACAGTGGTTAATAAAATCTTCTCGAGCAATCAGCAGCGTTAACTGGTTACCGTAGTAAACCGACGTTTCGGGAACCAACTCTGTCCCCATCATCAGGGTTCTGATGTGACTGGATACCTCGGCGACTTCCGAGGTATCCAGTCACATCAGAACCCTGATGATGGGGACAGAGTTGGTTCCCGAAACGTCGGTTTACTACGGTAACCAGTTAACGCTGCTGATTGCTCGAGAAGATTTTATTGTTTGTACTCGCCGCGAAAATCTCAAATCCTATTTACAGTGGTTATTTACAACAGGCGGCATGTAACAGCTCTTTTATAAAGAGTGTCGCGCGTTAAACCCTTCAGACTCTACGTCTCTTCTACGCAGCAATTAGCAAACTGATGGAGTGAACCAAGTTTCTGAGCCGTCAAAACCCAGCGGCCTGAAGACTGTACACAAAATAATCTAAATGTATTTATCAAACGATCGTCCATTGTTCTTCCCTGCAATTATAACTTTGTAATGCTCGTTGCTGAAGAATTTCCTGTGACAAGTAAACACACAAGGAATGCCAATGATAATACTGGATGCCAACTTGATAAAAATAATGCGCTGGAGAAAGTACTTGGACGCAGACAAAAACTAGGATTTACGACAATATTTTTCATCGCATAAGCCCACGTCGCCGTGAATGTCTCTAGTGCTTACAAGCATCTTATAAAACGGGCACCAAGTATTTCCTGATTAGCTTTCTCGACTACGAGACACCATGGCGAAAGACACGATGAAACTTATTTCTGCCGATGTCAGTCTTCTAGGTTGTAACGCCTTGTGGACTTGTCGGTAAATGCCAGCGCTTCTGAAGAACGTCTTCAGGCCACGGCCTTACACCCAAGAACACAAACATCGACGTCTTCAGCCCCGTAAGAGCCTCAGATCTCAAACTAATTTGTATCTGCAATGGACAATAAGATCATGGAGTGAGATTTCATGTTCTAACGGCTGCCAGTATGGAAATTAGAGCCGTTTCAAGGTTGTGCTGCCTACATCATCAGGGCAATAAGTGACAGCTCGGTCAATACATTGACGTGTATGCTGGATTACCAGGATTCGATTCCAGGCAGTGAAGGAATTCTGTCTTTGCTACAATGTCCAGATCGGCTTTGGGAACTCGCCCAGCCTCCTATCAAACCTTTCCTTCCTAGGGGGTAAAACGGCCGGGGCGTGAAGCAAAAACCCCTCACCTTCATCTATAGTCGAGGTTAAGAATGCGAGGAGCTATGTCTCCGTCTCCCTCCACAGCAGCATCTCTCTGCAGCCAAAGGGAACTTAATGGGTCGACGAAGGAAATACAGAACACAGCTTCTCTCCTCTGCCATCTCAGACATGAACTTCAGCTGCTTTTAACCCGACCACAAGATCCGGTTCTACATAGCGCATTTGGTGGCACACAATAAAACTAAGACGTGTGTGGCATTTGCGCGTTGTACAGTCATGTCAATTCAGTAATACCCTATAACCTTCCTTCTTACTAGGTTATCTCATGGGGAAGCAAAGGTTTTAAGGTCAGAAGTTTTTAAAATAACCTCTTCTCAGGATTTAACTCACAGGAAATTTAAACTCAGTCACTTGGTTTCTAGACAACTGGAATTTTCTGGACTCGCTGGTACAACACTTTCACGATCTTAATTGCACAGCTTGGAAGTTTGCCAGTTGCAACTACTAACAGAAGTTTCCAGTACGTGCGAACGTCAACTGGATGTGCAACTCCTACCGTCTAGACTTGAATTTCGATCTGCCATTACCAACCTCAACTGAAGACTTTATGTAAATCTCTGATTCTGTTTATGTAAACAAAATGAATTGCACGAAGGAACTTGTTGAGGGCGTGAGAATGTTGGTCTATTCGAATAGGCTAACTCTATTCAAAGGCAAAAGAATCAGAAATGAAACACGTGCTTGGTGTTTCATACGTCACTCGTCTCGTACGAATATGCTGGAAAATACGTCCAAATGACACCTGCCAGAGGCGTATTTAATAACTGCCAACTTAATCCTTGTTTATTTGGAATTCTCCGTCCGTTTACATTTAGGGAAATACGCACAAATTTGACGTAACAATTTATTTCAGGTATCTAAAGATTTTAGTTCGATTTCCTAGCCAAAAGAGGGTTCTTTTTCCTGATAGGAAGACATATATCAATAATTCAACATTCTACACACAGCGTATGCATGGATTTCGTATGATTCTCAGAATAAACGTCGAACATTACCTAACAGTATCGATCAACAGATTATTGTCAACGTAGACAATATATCTTTGATGCAGAAACTGCATTCTTAAATATTACTGATATGCTTGAAAGGGTTAAGTTTCCTCATTCTCTACTATTAGCCAGTACAACAATACACATAAGAATTTTAATAAATTCCGTTCATTAATCCGTGGATAATACATTAAAATTCTCCCTAATTGTTGATATAGGCTACTCATATTCTGTTAATCCACAAATTAAAACGCTTATCGTAACAAATTTTCAATGAGCGTTTTCTACCCGATTACTACATAATTTAGCTGTTTCTTGAAATTAGAACAAATCTCATTTGACTATCCGTTAATTTGTATAAAACAAGTTTTACGAGGCACCTGACTTGCCGAGAAGCACATAATTTTAATAATGTTTTCAACAAAGTGATACAATTCTTTAGGCTCTACGTCCGACAATCGATTGCAAGAATAAAAATAACTATTTTTTGTGAAAATTTCAGTCACGATAATCACCTCGCCTGGAAAGGGAAAGAGTAAAGTGAGATTCCAGGTTCTCTCGGCAGCGAGTATAAACATGGTTTTCCTCTGGAATTCTGAGCTGTGTAGAATGGCAGAAATTGACCGACGTTTCAAGGGTGCTTTTTACATTCATCATTAGGACTATTAGGGAACAGACAAGCTTCTTTACACTGATTTGTATTTCCTGATAGCTATTAACATTAAAATCAATTAAGCAATTTTTGTGAACCCTGGTCTCCAAGGCGACTATCCACACGCTTTAAATAATGAGACTAAAAATCTAACAAAATAAATTTCTGGAATTCCACGCATGTAAGTAACAAACAGAACCCCTTAGGGGTGCACAGTCTATCCGTCTGAAGATGGCTGTCTATTGGATTGTAACGCCGTGTCGTCCGGTATCAGTTTACCGACGTTTCAGAGGTACTTGCAGCCTCTATTATAGCTGTCGGTTTCAATCGGCTTACTGTAGGTTGCTACCAACGTTTAAGAAGAACAAACGTCCTCCATATTCAGAGCTGACGGTAATTATTCCTCTTGGTGGAATTCCAGCATCGACGACTTCACAGCCGCGAGAACTTCATTCTCCTTTTTGTTCCCTTAAGTTAAATTTCAGAAGATTTCAAAGTGCTGTGTCATCAATCCGTCGTCGAATCCTGTTACTGAATTCCACTTACATTATCCGCATAGTTTCCTAGTAAATTTCTAAATTACTATAGGATTATACTACTTATGTTTCACCTTGCGGTTGAAATGAGTTACGTATGATTGCATAATGATTCAAACATCCGCAAATAAATGTGTCAATGCGCAAGTCACACCGAGTTGACTACCTGGGAATACCCAAACAGATTTCCTCCAGTGTCGAGGTGAAAGTGCGTGCGGCCCTGAACGACGTTAATGAGAGAGGACAAGCTGCTACGTGCACACCTCGTAAAGTTTTTTAAAAAAAACCGGACCAGTTTCACATCGCAGTTTAGAAGTTCAGGCTGTTGACAAACGCAGACTCCACAGTTCCATCCTGATCACTACCGAAGCATCTTACACTCTGAACAAAGGCGTTTAATTCAGCAGTTCAACCCTTTGAAACACGAACAACAAAAGAGAGAGAGGAAGGATAGCAAAAGAGCAGAAACAAAGACAAATTTGGTGGAAAGAAGTGTGAGATACTTAATTTCTGGGGGAGGATTGGGGGGGGGGGGTCATCTTATAGTAAGAAGTTTCGCAGGCAATGCCCATTCGTCCTTCTGGTAAAGATAAAGCAAGAGTGAAGACGTTGGGGCGATAATTTCTGAGAGCCTGATAACATGGACGGTGGAATTTCGATTCGCTTGTTAGTGAATGCTTAAGCTATAATTCGTAAAGTTAAGAAAGTAATTTAGTGGCCTCTATAGCAAGGGGGTAAATTTTGATTAGTTTAAATCGGTAGGCTTGCATGAGAATCATGCAGTAGCTACTTGGAACCTGGGCACCATCTCAGCATTTGCTTATAAAGACAGAGGAAAACACAAGACTAAATAATATTCGAAGATTGAGTTCCTACCGTAAAGAAAACACCACAGTTCACATTTACGAAGATTAATTACACCTGGACACTACACTGTTAAATCTAATAGGCATCAGGGAGACAAAGCAGACCGCAAAACACATTAGCATATTCATGATCTAACGTTCTTTAACAAAAGTACCCGAACTGAGACACAAAACTCTCTTATTATCGGTGATGGTAATGTCTTGAATATTACGCCGCACTAAAAAATTCATTCGCCACTTCATCCAAAGACATCGGAAACACACTGCTGCTGTTAACTGTTAGCATAGAAACAGTGACTAGGCTATCACCTTAACTATCAGATCATCGGGTAACCCAATTATTTATCAGCAACTTTTGGGGTCAAACCCAGGACTTTTGAATACCTTTGGGCAGTACATCGGACACTTTGTATGAAGACCGACATGTCCGTCTGCGTCTTGGATTTGTCACTGCGTCGTCACTGAGGCATTAACCAAAACTGAGGTGGCCGGACAGTTTTTCGCAAAATTCTCCCCGGTGACAGTGTCATTAAAATTCGTTCGGTGGTTCCTGAGCTGTTACATGCGTACTGACGGACAGAGATTTTAATAGGCGCTCCAAGGGGAATGGAACAAACCTGAAAAGACTTAGTTTTCATTTATTTAACAGAGAGAATAAACCACGCAAAACGAGCTGAGAAACCCCGAACCCATGATCCATCACGCAGACCCAAGCTTTGTTGCCGAGTGAAATTAAAACTAGCTGACAACTTTTGCTTTCATACTGGTACAGAAAATGATTAATAACAGCCAAGATATGTAAGTGTTGTGACCCCACATTCTTGAAGCGGAGTCCTGTCAAATTCGGTCTAATCCGCCCTTTGCATGTCACTTGCTAATATACTCGGGGCTCTTGTTTACATGGCAATGTGGGACACGAGGTTTAGCATAGAATGGGCCGATTTAAGTCCACGTGCGGCAGAACTTACGTTGCTGTTCGGCGCATTTACACACTGAATATCATGTGTACTAACGCTGAATTCAGCGTGTGTACTACGACCGAATGTGCTGATAAAGCTACTGTTGCCAAAGTCAAACCTACTTCGTAATTACTTAATTTTCTAATACAGAAAGTCCTTGTTCAGAAATCGACAGCAACTTAACTGCACAAGAAATTTTCAATTACACAAAAGCTTACCACTTTACCCTACCACATTAATTCGGTTGACATACTTTTTCCTATTTTTGAACCATTTTATACTTCCATCTACGTCTAGGTCTCTGAAGCAGTTTCTTCCCTTCAGATTTTCCAATTAAAAACCTTGTAAGCATTTATAATTTCTCCTATGTGCTTTGCATTCCCCGCCCATCTCGCTCTCCCTGATTTGATCATAGATGATGAATACAAATTATTAAATTCCTCATTATGCACTTTCCTCCAGAATCGTGTTGACTTCCGCTCTCTCAGAATTAAATATTATCCTCAGTACCAGGTTCTCAAACACATTCTGTTAATGAAAACAATATACATAAACGTTCTGACCACCCTTTAAATAAATACTATCTAATAATTAAAATACGCCAGCGAAACAACAAGTTGCTGAGATTAATATTTACATCGTACTCCAGGACGTATGATATTCGGTAGGATAGAGCTACTGACACAGATATTAAAAAGAACGGTGGATCAATGGAGAAATAATACGTAAGATTTGAGGTTTCACAGCGGTGAGTATGAATATTTCTGTCTTCTGGGTTGTTGCTCTGAGTAGTCAGGTCGATTTAATCGCCCTGGTGACGGAGGCAATATGACCTCTGAAACGCTGGTTAACATCGACCAGACTACACAGCGCAACAACCCAGAAGACAGAAATCTTCATACTCATCGCCCTGATGACGGAAGCAGTATGACCTCTGAAACGTTGGTTAACAACGACCAGACTACACAGCGCAACAACCCAGAAGACAGAAATCTTCATCGCCCTGATGACGAAGGCAGTATGACCTCAGAAACGTTGGTAAATATCGACCAGACTACACTGCGCAACAACCCAGAAGACAGAAATCTTCATACTCTGATGACGGAGGCAGTATGACCTCTGAAACGTTGGTTAACATCGACCAGACTACACAGCGCAACCCAGAAGACAGAAATCTTCATACTAAGAATCGCCCTGATGATGGAGGCAGTATGACCTCTGAAACGTTGGTAAACATCGACCAGACTACACAGCGCAACCCAGAAGACAGAAATCTTCATACTCATCGACCTGATGACGGAAGCAGTATGACCTCTGAAACGTTGGTTAACAACGACCAGACTACACAGCGCAACAACCCAGAAGACAGAAATCTTCATACTCATCGCCCTGATGACGGAGGCAGTATGACCTCTGAAACGTTGGTAAACATCGACCAGACTACACAGCGCAAGAACCCATAAGACAGAAATCTTCGAGAAATAATATTATTCAAACACGATCGTTCTGAATTTACGTCCGCCTGTAACAATATTCTGAAATGTTACAAAGATGCAAGAAAATTGCTTCGTTGATCTAGTTTTATTAATTCTTAGTCGAAGGACAGAAAGGTCGTGAGTTAAACCAACAATTTCGCTGGTACCAGAGCCGATTAAAATACGAATACTTTAATTGGCTTCCATTTCATTGCTGTAATAACGTGATCTAAAATCATTGCTAAAATATGACGAAAGATGCTACACACAGACGTAAGGAACACCTAAAAAGGAACTAGCGGTTACGGTGGTCTAGCGGTTAGAACGCTGGCCTTGTAATCCTGGGGTCTCGGGTTCGATTCCCGGCGGTGCCCGAATTTATAACTTGTGTTGGGCAAGGCCGTGGTCTAGGCAACACGGAGTTTTCCTCCGTGGCATCCCAACAATTACTCCATTCACACACAGAAGAAGGCAATGGCAAACCACTTCTGGATCATCTGCCAAGAACGTATATGAACAGGTCCCAGTCCGAGAAAAGGATGGAAGGATCCTGTTCATATGGACCTGTCGTCAGACAGAACACTAAATAAAATAAATAAAATAACCATCATCAGCACTGGGAACTTTTGTCCTATGGAATAATGAACGGTTACGAAATGTCATTTACAGACGAAAAATAACTACATTACAGCATAAATGTAATGTCAGCATACTCAGTCAAAGCCAAATTCCATGACAGTACCATTACATACGAAAAACGTTTGAGTCTGACAATTGTGTTCATTATGACAATGGGATATTTGCAGCTGATATTCAATTAATGTCGTTGCCCTGTTAGAAGACTGTCGAAAAATTGAATCGGCGTCGCCGTGCGACCCCATTCGCCATGTCTGAAAACAATTACATTTCAGTCTTAATTTCCTTTTGTTAACTATGCAAAGAGGTTAGCATACGTAGTTAGCTGACGTACTCTGGAACTGTCTGCATGAAGGTATCGATGTTAATGCAGAAAGAATGCTTTTGAATCGAGAGAAAGCATCCCCCCTCCCGCCACTTGCCACAGATATAGTCCTCTCCCCCTCCGATGTAGTGCAGTAGTTCGCCTAAGCACCACAGTTTCACATTTTTTGCCTCCAGACAGGTTATCTAATTACGCTCTTCGCCATTTCATCCTATTATAACCATGACGAAATTTTGCTGTAATATCTGTCAATTAAACACGTAAGTAATCCACACTAACAGGATATTATGCACAGAAATTACTCTTAAAATACTATACACGCATAAGTGGCATATGTTCCTTCACGTTATCTTCTAACACTTTCTTTCTAAGGACAAACTAACGCACTCTCCACAACTCAATTATGCATTAGAGTTCGCAAACTTGACCACCCCTGGAAGTTTGTAACCTGACACGTGTTGAAGTCGTACGTGGTTAGTCGCCGTCTTCTGGCTGTGCAGGCCGGAGTTCACCCCTCGGGCCAATCCAAATGGGATTTGTTGTGGACAAAGTGGCACTGGGACAGATTCTTTTTCAGAGTCCTTCGGGTTTTTCCCTGTCAGTGTCATTCCTCCGCTACTACATTTCGCTTTGACTGAGGACAAAGGACTCGTCAGCGGCCCACATTCTCACCCTAACGTAATAATAATTGCAGTGACGAGACATGCGAATTTATGACACGAGATCCAAAGGGAAGAGGCCACCGGAGAACTTGACGTAGATGGGAGAATCTTTCTTACAAATTGTGTTAGGACAGGGACCTCTGACTGGGTTTTGTGAACACGATAATGAATCTTCGATTTCCCTCATTACCGGCTGAGTGAATTCCTGTGTTATAAACAAATATAAGCCTACTGATCTGCAATAAACCCTTAAAGTTCAGTACACGGAGCTTTAACATCCAGCATCTCTGCATCCCGGTCAAAGAGTGTATTTACGATTTTCCCATAATTCTCAGAACAAAGAGCGATCTTATTTTTGAACATTGTAAAACAGTTAATCTTTGTAATTGAGAGACGTGTTTTCTTTAAGGTAAGAATCGAATTTTTAAATAATAAAACCCTAGCCTATTTATATGACATTCAGATTTAAAGGTACACAAAAAGTATAAGTACTCTGTAATCCTGAGAACACACGACGCAACAACTGATAGTTGCCAATCATTTCTAAAATGTAATATCACTTCTCACGCTTTTCACTGAATAATATCGGAAGCTTCGGGTCACGAACCTCACGCTGTAAACTTCCACGGTGAAACATTGACTTCAAATATTTATTTATAAGTGAAGTCCGGACTTAAAAAAATCTCATACGAACGTGACACTAAGTGCACGAGTTTTCTGCGTCTCCAAAACGTGCAAGCGGCAGCCATTTTTACCGTAGCTCAAGAGTTGAGACAATTCAAGATTTCTGTTTAAAATCAAAGCAGCATGCAACTTCGATTTATTTGGAACATCACATTTCGACTTCCTCAGGAGTCTATCTACGTATACTTAAATCATAATCCTTCTTAAAACCGCAACTCTAAACAAACAAGTCCACTTTAAACACTCTCGATTCTTCTCAAACGAAACCTTGCACATCAATAGACTATTAGAAACTAAGATGGCTGTCTTCTGGTTTGTAGCACCGTGTAGTCTGATAGAAGTTTACCGACATTTCAGAGATCCTTGTTGCCTCTATCATCAGGACCTCTGAAACGTCGATAAACTTCTATCAGACTACACGGTGCTACAAACCAGAAGACAGTCATCTTCGAACTCACAACCATGAAAACCTCAAATCGTATTAAGAATTAGTTTACTTTGGAATTTAGAAGAAAAAAAACTTGTTTCAGAGTAAGATATGTCATTTTTTCCTTACGTTCACTTATTCTTCTCCTTACGATGAATATTACGACTTTTATGTACTGTATTTTACAGCTCCTTGCTTGTAAAATGTTGAAACATGCGCGTCATGCCAATGCATGTCGTACGTTCTCGCTTTCTCTTCTTATAGTAAAAGACAGGGACAGAGAATCTAAACCTGTCTAAAGCAAACGATTCTCAAAATGTCACCATAAAAGCAAACTCGACAAGAAACGGTATAAGACGTTTCGAAATACTCCATCTGAATGGAGTCTTCGTTCAAAATTACATGTACCTTATACGTACCACCATATCATTTATACGACAGAACTATGTGGAAATTAACAAACAAACAAACAAACTTAGGGTATTGCTTTTAAATGGTGGTCTAGCGGTTATAACGCTGGCCTTGTAATCCTGGGGTCTCGGGTTCGATTCCCGGCGGTGCCCGAATTTATAACTTGTGTTGGGCAAGGCCGTGGTCTAGGCAACACGGAGTTTTCCTCCGTGGCATCCCAACAATTACTCCATTCACACACAGAAGAAGGCAATGGCAAACCACTTCTGGATCATCTGCCAAGAACGTATATGAACAGGTCCCAGTCCGAGAAAAGGATGGAAGGATTCTGTTCATATGGACCTGTCGTCAGACAGAACACTAAATAAAAATAATAAATTCGAGTTACTTCTTTGTTTCTGATGTCTGTGTTGTACATATCGTATAGAGCAGGGGTTCTCACCCTTATTAGCTGGTGTACCACTAATTCTGGGTGTTGAGGAGGGTATTTGGGCCTGGGAGAGAAGACGATGGGGCGTGGAGAAAACTGCATAATGATGAGCTTAAAAATCTGTTCTCCTCCCCCAGTATTGTCAGGGTGATTAAGTCGAGAAGAATGAGATGGGCGGGGCATGTAGCGCGCATGGATGGGACAAGAGTTGTGCACTGGGTATTGTTTGAGAAGCCTGAGGGGAAGAGACCACTGGGGAGACCTAGACGTAGATGGGAGGATAATCTCAGGCGAGATCTATGGGAGGTAGGAGTTGAAGGAGACTGGATTTTGTTGGCCCAGTACAGGGTCCGGTGGAGGGCTTTGGTTAATTCGGTGATGAACCTTCGGGTTCCGTAAGCCATCTAGTTAGTTAGTATCACTAATTCTAATTTAACACATTAAATGTACCACTAACGAAATGCGATCAGGGAAAACTTATTTATGTTAATATCTTTTGATTTTCTTACTTAGTTTGCGTACTACCAGTGGTACGCGTACCATAGGTTGATAAACGCTGGTATAGAGTGATAGAATACAAAAAAGTTGTAATTATAACACAACTAGCAGATTGTCCACAGCGAAACTCGACAAATGCTTACATTTCATAACAATTTCTACTGCCCGAAAAATTTTCATAGGGCTGTGATCATTCGATATGTATCGTTGAAAGGTCGAAGGAAAAAATTATTATGCAGAAACCCGATATCCTCTCTGGAACTAGAACCCAGGGCAGTTTTGAGGTTTGTAATATTCGCTCTGGTATCCTCCCCACAGAAACAAATGTCAACCGGACTCGAACCCAGTAGCGAATTTCTGTGTCATGGCCTTTTTCCTGTAATCTCATCTTTGGAGAGAGAAAAAGTAGACCTTCGGCCGTGTCGTCGTCATTCTATCGAGCTTAATTTCCCTACTACAGAAACCACCCTCATAGGGACTCGAACTCTGGGCATTTTAGGAGTTTCGACCTTTCTGGATTTTTTCTGCTTTTATTCTATAAGTTAGTAAAGTCTGGTACATAAAGTGTGAAGTGTTAAAACTAACATACCTACGATGTTGTCATTTTTCCAAGATATATACATTATGAGCCTAAACACAGGATATCTGTTATGATAATTATCAAATAAATTGCTTTACTGTTTACACATTCGGACACGTCTCGCAAAGAAGACCACTAGACTGACTCTGTGGACCACCATACCTCCTATCCGGTGGATTCAGCAACTGTATCATCGGGGGTAAAGCGGCCGAGGCTAACCACTCACCTCCATCTACTGCCAAGGTTAAGAATACGCGGAGTTTCACCTCAGTTCAGCAACAGGGGCTGCATTACCTTGACCTAATATTATATAGGACATAACATTCATGAGCTGTTACAGGGACGAATTTAACTTCCTTACGAACTACGTAACGTATATGAAAGATCATATTTCTTGTTCAACAAAAATTATCATGGGTATGGGTGTTTTTATAAACTGTCTCATTTAAAGGAAGTCTCTTGACTCTTTTTTCAAGTTCCCAAAGAGAAATAATGTAGTGTAATCATAAATTTAAACAAGAATTATATCCTCCACAAACTGCCCTCTTTCTCGATTGTTAGTCACTGCCTTACCTCCATGAAGCAGCAACTTCGATGACACGTGACTGGTTCCACGCTTGAAACAGCAAGTAGCAACATGCTCCAAGTCCCTGCGTACGGTCATATTACACAGGCTTTACTCCATATTGCAAAGTTTATTACACACACTAGTATAACGCACCAAACTATAAGTAATTCTGCCCTTATTGTGTATCAGCTTTTAACATTATAACCACAAATAACACTATTACAATCTGTCGCCAGTATCACCCTAGCATAAATGCACCACATTTAGCCACGATGTTCACCTGTCTGTCTTCAATCGGATGAATTCGGCGGACAGATCGACAATTATCGGAACAGCAGCGCCAGGTACTAGGAGGCGGTAGAGGACAGCCATGTATCATCATATTACCACTGAGCATAAAACACAGCAGACACGTCATTCTTAAAATTAGAACTGTGTTTATAAAAAGGGAAAGTTTGAAATTAGTATTTTTTACCAATGGACGCAATGAAACTAATGTGGGAAATATAGTACATACACTTTTAAACAGTATTTTCTGCCATATTACAAGCCACTTGATGATAATTTATTTCAGGGACAAATCTATTACTGAAAAGCAAATATCACTGTACAATATACAACAAACATGTCAAAACTTGCATTTTCCTTTATTTCCTTAAATTATATACAGGAACAAGTGAAATGTCTATGGGTCTACCATACCAGTTTCTTGCACACGATTAATTGCCCCTGGGGGGGGGGGGGGGGACAGTACTATTTCCACATTTGCCTGTGAGGACTGCGGAAAACCTCAGTCAGGATAGCCGGTCCCCGGGCTGATATTCAAGCTCACGACTTCCCCTCAACCTCGGATGTAACACAGGTGTACCAACTGCTACATCGTAATGTTCAGGATTACCCACAGACGCCAGCAGCCAGCACAACTTCACGCTGGCAAACACAAACTTTGTACAACACAAGACACTCAGATATTCACGAAACAAATCTTACGAGATGTATTCTGACCTCGCCACCCCTAATAAAATTTCCTATCTGGCCTCTCGTAAATATCAACTGAAAAGTTCTGCTGAAGACTACTACACCCTGATAAAGAAATTAGATGCTGGTGGTTTCGCGTTCACAAAGACATGGCAGAACAACAGAGCGGTTGCTGTTAGGGATTCTGGAGCTACTTTAATTTATGTAGGGACGTCCAGGGCGTGAGTTATGATATGGTCAGTGCGAGTTCAACTTGAGACCACACCTCAACAGATCTTCTTCCACCCACACCCATCGAACGGTATAAACGGTTTCTAGGCGACTGCAGACGAGACATGTAAGTGTCCTCAGAGGATGAGTGGCGTATCTTTTAATTAAGACAAGGCTTAAAAGATGCAAGGTGCACAGAATGGAACACATTTTCCAAATGCGTAATTTTCTACATTACATACATAAGCCATGAGGCCTGATGTTAATTTATTACTCCTATAAATCTACTGTTGCAAACACACACCTTCGTTGACATTCCCTACAACAAGAATATGTATTTAAAATAAATATTGCAGACTTCAGCCAATATTTTATGTTATGTAACAGTCTTTCGTTAACAGAATTGATTTTGAGAATTACAAAATAAAACTTCATGTAAGAAGGGGGTTTATATTTGACGTATTCAAACCAAAATTAAATTCATCAAACAACTTCTTTTGCAGACCCCTACAATACCAAATACCGCTTAAATATGAATACTGTTATTTTTGGGATATAGTGTAGTCTAGTAGATACTGACTGACATTCAAAGATGAGCTTACCGCCTCCATCATCAGCGTGACCACATCACAGAAAACAGCCATCTTCATACTCGTGTCTGTGAGAACATCAGATCTCAGTCTCTGGAAAATGACCAACAACTTCTAAGACAAAATACGCGTTCCAGTGGCGGGATGTTCTGAGCCTAGTAATAAACTTCAGGGTTCTTTCAAAGGCGCAGCCTCTTTTGGCCAGCTAAGAGACTACTAGATTCCAAACGAGGACTGGAGTATGGATTAAGTTTCATGAATAGAGATTGTCAAATACTTTCTCCTTTATTTTGGGCGCTCCCTTGCAAAAAGCACGAAGTACTCGCAATAATTTGACAGCGAAACGTTGAGGTTAATCGACATTACGTTTTCTGAGCTCCAAGTCTGCACAGGTGACACAGAATGACGGGGTCGTAACTCCCATCCGATCGGCCGACATTCCTATTGTTTCATGCACAATAACGGTTTCTCAACATGTTAATAAACACAACTCCATACGTACTTAAACACGAAACTGAAGCCTTATCACACATTTCCTTCATTAATGTTGCTCATTTTAATTCCATATCGATTATTCTCACATCTTACTTCACTTCCCAATCCTTCTTAGTAATAAATTATAAATAATTACAAGAGAAATTAATATTTATTTTTAAGGACTTCATAGCCTATAATACAACTAACTGTAATAAAGATAGTCCTTGCTGAGAACCGAACAGTCAAGAAAATGCCACATTTTATACAAAATCTAGGGCTTTCACTGCCGTGTTTTAAACAGCTCGGCAATGGTCCGTGTCTTGAGCTATATAAATTCACTGTAAAACCTTAAAACTTACTTTATAAATATCCATTTTAATATTATTCTCCCATGCGTATTAGGATGTCCCAAATGGTCTATTCACTTCTGATTTTCCGATTAAAGTGTAGTCTGCGTCTTATATATCCCGTGGGTAAGTCGTGACCGCTCATGCCTTCCTCTTGACTTGGTCGCCCTAATATTATTCGGTCAAGAGCACAAATTGTAAAGTTCGTCATGAAACAATTTAATTCCATCTTCCTAATACACCCCCTTTTAGCTCTACACATTCCCCACAGCACTCTGTTCGCAAACATCCCTTAATATTTGGTTTATAAAGAAAAAACACCGATTTGTACCTCTGAGTTCAACGGCGGACAAAACAGATAATAACCACACATTCCATTCGACCGCGATCAGAAGCCTACATATTATGTCTAGAGCTCTTAGCATTTTAGAGACGGAATGTTTGTGGTCATATTTTGGTATGCAGAACTCAAATACACCCGAAACCATGGCAATACCCTGAGACAGTGCGTATAAGTCCACCCCTGCATGCCACAGTTATCATTCACTAACGCTAATTATCTCCGCAAGCCTCGTACAAAACATTTGTGGCTTTTAACGTAACAAATGAACAACACATAAGACACGTTACAAAGGCTGTCGGCAATATTCCATAACGTGAAAACACTATTTAGTATTCAATCACAAAAGTGCTGAACCCCATAATGTTAGTTATATCACTTTTCCACTATTATTATTTAAAATTCTCGAGTGGATACAGCTAAGGAGCAAGTTTCCTAGAAGAAACAGAGGGAGATAGAAGGATAGAAAAAGACAGAAGACAGTGAAAAGCTGAAGGAAGAATAAGATATAACATTTGAACATAACCTCTAACAGCACAAGTCCATACAAAGGCAAATCCACGAGGACACTACGACCAGGGAGGGGTAATGGAGGAGAAGTTGTACTTTTAGAACATTAATGCCCCCCCTCCTCTTGTCTTACCATGCATTTCTCCTTCATCCAAGTCTCAGTCCTACTACCAATGGAGTAACGATGGAAAGTGTTTTCGTATACCTTCATTTGCACACATAACATCCATGGCAAACCCATTTGTTAAGTGCAGTGTTTTGTAATCCCAAAAATGCTCCAGCGAGTGGCTGTTTCTGCAACAACATGTCTGCTGTCGAAGTATAGAAGAAGTTTATTCAACGTGTGTCAGTGTCTGCCTGTGCGTTGTTGATAGACATCGCAGTGTGATACTGACTTACTGTCTCTTCATCTCGACTGGAATCTCTTTTAGAAGTCACCGGCTTGTCAGGGACACTGGAATCCGGTAGACAGGTATGTGGAAAATAAATTCGACATGTCTTAGCAGCTCAGTTGTCTAATTTTACTTCTAATAGGCGGTCATTGTATTGGGAGGTTTCTCAATTTCTTCATGTCAGATGACTCGAATTAAAATAGTCTACGCTGCAATTCGCTGACACGTAAAATGTCAAAAGATAAAAACTTCACAAATCAAAGGATTAAAGAAACATAATCAATAAAAACAAGCGACAATATACCTGAAAATTACAGAATTCGTCACTAATCGTTTAGCGTGATACATAAAAACCGTCCCTTCGGACGCAGGTAAATTCTAAATAATTATTTATTAAGAAGCTAATGGTTGCTCAGCTAATTATACCTGTTTCTATGAAACCGATTAATCCCACATAACATTAGGTTAGCCCAACGCGGATTCACCTAATACACCGCTTTCGACAGAGATATCCCCGCGTTGGACGAGGGTTTGGTGCACGTCTGTACAGTTCAATTAGGTGCCAAAACCGCGACTCGTTAGCATTCTCTCGTAAAAGCTTAAAAAGGAGTTTGTGTTAGACAATTAGAAGTAGAACAAATAACAACGGCCATGACAAAATATTCAATAAATAACTCTCAGAAGAACTTGTTCTCTTAACAGATTTATTCCTTTATGCAACATTCTTCTGTTTCTTCATTTACATTTCACTAGGTATTCAACGTTGTCTATACTTTATAAACTTGCATGACGAGCTTCAACAGACCACCATGACTGTGTATGCAATTTTAACACTTCAACGCTCATACACGACACAACAGATTTATTTAAAGACGGATGAAATATACAGAATAACGGGAAATAAGAAATACACACAAAATTTTAATCGTAAAAACAAGAACGGGAGAGACCACTACTGAGACACACTCCTAGGCGTAGATGATCAATATAATAAAGTTAAATGAGTTTTATAAATGTGGGTAATTGATTGGCCGAGCTACCTTAATCCCAATAAAATCTGGGTTATTCAACCGCGTTAGCTGGTTACACGAAGAGACCGACGTTTCGGAAAATATCTCAATCCCCATCATCGGATTCTGATGTTGAGTACCCTGATGATGGTTCCCGAAACGTTGGTCGCTTTGTGTAACCAACTAACGCGGTTGTCGCCCCCCTTAAGATTTTACTGAGTTCAGTCTGCGCAAAGGCTCCAGATCATATGAGCTACTGCAAGCTTCTCTTTCCCAACGAAGAGAAATAATTGTAAATACACAGACCGCCGGTTTTACGAACTGTGTTTGCTGTTGTTTTTCGCACTGAAAAACTAGATTTATATCAGGCAGTACAGACATCTGGTCGGCCTTTAAACGCTTTTCACTTTGAATCTACTTCCGTGACGTGTAATAACGTTTTCCTACATGTGCAGACACACAATTACAAAAATAAAACAATTAAAACGACTCACAGTTGGACATAAATTTGGACAAGATTAAAAGAGACTCGACTTACCATAAAAATAACAAAATAGGCTAAGAAAAGATTTAAATCGTTTCTTGATTCCCCAAGGCGTGTAACTTATTCATGTGGAAACTTAGTACGGCCACGTTCTGATCGATACCTAAGCTCGATAGTCTGTATTGGGCGTTGTCAATTTGTATTTTAAAGTGTTTATTTATGTAAATTTTCTTTCTGCGTCAAGGTGCTAAACATAATATCTGGCATCTTAGGAACAGAACGCTTCTAAATACACACGCAAGCGTCAGTGGTGGATTAGAAGCTCAGATAAAAATGCTCCTACTTTATGGATCGTAACGCTTCAAAGAACATGATTTTATTCAATTGAATAACAAGACGGGAAGATACAGGTGTAGATGGGAGGATAATATTAATGTTGACTTCAAAAAAATAATATATGGGTGTGAATTAGATTCATATGGCAAAGGACAGAGAACAGTGGCGGACTCTGACGAAAACAGTTCCCAGACATCTCGGAGTTCTTCGGATTTCTCCTGTCAGTAACATTCCGCTGCTGTTCCGTACACGCGTACGTGTCATCTGGGGGACGGACAATGCGCCCGTCAGAGGTCCAGTTCATCAGAGACATTGTCTCATCCCATCGTAACAATAACAATTAGAAATCTTGAGAAACGGGTGCAGATTAAGACGTGTGCACGTAAAAGTAACTCTAAGAGCTGTTTAACACACAGTTCTTATTTTAAATTTGTTCTCTCAGCAGGGATCCAGCTTAAAATTAGGAATAACCGCAGAAATAACGGTGGCTTATAGCAACCGGGGTAAGTATCACTACCTAAACTTAGGAAGGTCTGTCCAGGGGGGCCCAAAAGGGGCCCAGGTGTGACTGAGTACAGTGACTTAGTTAGAGATTGTCTTCAGAGACACAGGGACTCCAAGAGATCTGGGATCTACAGGGAGACCTTGACTATGGTCATCATATTTACGATTTCGCCATTAGGGCAGACATTTTCTGGAACTAGGCGATTTTCATAGGATTCAGTTGAACAATAATGCACAAAAGATCAGCCAAAGGTCGTAGTTGAAGGGTCGCTTTGACACCCGCCCCATTTTCATACACTCACATATACGACAGAAAAACTCAGAAAATGACAGAAATGAGGAACTTCATAATTTGTACTTTTCAGCAACTATTATTAAGGTTATATGAACATGTCGTCTAATAGTACGATGGAATAATCATCTAGCCTTACAGATACAAGGGGTAGGAGGATAAAATAGAAATGAGAACTGGAAGTAGAGGGAAATATTTGTACAGGTTGGCAGATATGAATTGCCCAGTGTTTTGGTGGACTCTTAGTTTAGAACACGTATGAATTATCATTTGTATATAATTCTTAATTACTTTCGAACAGCAGTGTTTGCTTTCAGTATATAACGTCGTTGGAACAGTTGACACTCTCTACTCTTCATTTGTTTGAAGTTCTAAATCCGCCACTGAGAATTGATTTATAACCACGAAGTAATACAAAAATCAAGCGATCAAGCACCCTTGTTATGATGTGGTGGTCCGGCCTGATGTTTGAACTACAAGACGCTGTGGAAACAAATTAGACGCAGCTGCGGGCTCTTACATATGTTTCATCACGACCGCGCCTCCGTGCCCACAACCGACAGCAGAAACGGAATCGAATATTAACAAAGAAACGTGATTGCTTTATTTAAAAACCACAAACAGGACAAGAAAGGAGAAACAGTTGACAAAGACGGAAAGTTAGAAAAGCCAAGAATAAATAACTATCTTCATGAGGCAGAGTCCTTCCTGAGAAGCTTACAGTTGCTCAGGCAGTTAAGAAATTCCTCTCTTTTACACAGAACCCAAAGGTCCACTACCGTATTCACGGCGGCCCGTCATTGGTCACCATCTTCAGTCAGATGAATCCAATCCACACCCTCTTTCTCTAAGATAAATGTTATTGCTACCTCCCACCTAAGCCTAGGTCCTCCCGGTGGTCTCTTCCCTTCAGACCTTCCAATCAACTTTCTTCTACATATTCGATGTATAAGGAAACGGTCGTGGATTAATTTCATGTATATCCCAGGATCTGCCTGAAGGGACTGACAAAAACCAGGAAAAACCTCAATTTGTGTACCCGATCTGAGGACCGACACCTCATAAACACGAGGCAGGAATGCTAACCACTCGACCGCAACATTCGGCTTCAATATTATTAACCTTTTAAAGCTCACTGATAACTATATAACACCACATACTCTTACAGATTTTAACTCTACATTTTGCCCAGAGAGCGTAATTATGGTTTCCATGTTTTTCTCAGAGTAAGCACCGCTTATTTTCCTAAGCAGCAGAAACAAACTGATCTTTGCAATGGACTGATTATGGGACAATCCTGTTGAGATAAGTTTAGAATTTCCATAAATAATTTATTACGAATATTAGTCGTGTAGTTTTCAAACATTCTAACTGTATATAGTGTAATGTTTACAAATGCATTTAACATAGAACTTAACTATGTACCTTCTTTCTTAATACCAAGTACTTCTATTTACACACGATTCTACACTGCAAAATTGGCTTGATACAGAACACAAAAGCTATGTCACCTCCAGATGTCTCAACACACTGTTTGCTCCTTTTCTCATGCTATACGGAGACTGGGCCAATTGGCGTTGGTGAATTCTATTTTAACTCTCGTATCCTATTCGGGGTCTCATCTGACCCCAGTGGCAACAAATTACTTTGTTGCAATTGTATTTAACCATTATTGTTCCGTCTTGTTTCTCCAATAATTCCCTTCATCTTCCTCTAACCACTACAGTTATTCATTACTAATATCTTGCCTCTAACAAGCACGTTTTGAGTGTTCTATTGACTTCAGGTAATAAATAGGATAAACCAACATTTCACAAGTGTAAATAGGTTCTTTTATAAACTTTAAACCCAAACTGTTGACGTCCTAAATAAGTTGACAACATTCCTTAAATAGATGCGGCTTCTCTGAGCAGGTAGAAAGTAAATCTGAACGAGTATTTACCTTGTTAGAAGTACGATTACACATCATGGCTTCCTGTATGTATACGAGGCACACATCTTACAAGGCTCCTTGATCAGTTAACGTGTAGATGGATGATACAGATATTATTTATTATTTTATTTAGTGTTCTGTCTGACGACAGGTCCATATGAACAGGATCCTTCCATCCTTTTCTCGGACTGGGACCTGTTCATATACGTTCTTGGCAGATGATCCAGAAGTGGTTTGCCATTGCCTTCTTCTGTGTGTGAATGGAGTAATTGTTGGGATGCCACGGAGAAACCGGGGAGGCCCCCGGAGGAAAACTCCGTGTTGCCTAGACCACGGCCTTGCCCAACACAAGTTATAAATTCGGGCACCGCCGGGAATCGAACCCGAGACCCCCAGGATTACAAGGCCAGCGTTCTAACCGCTAGACCACCTCATCTTATTATTATTTAGTGTTCTGTCTGACGACAGGTCCATATGAACAGGATCCTTTTATCCTTTTCTCGGACTGGGACCTGTTCATATACGTTCTTGGCAGATGATCCAGAAGTGGTTTGCCATTGCCTTCTTCTGTGTGTGAATGGAGTAATTGTTGGGATGCCACGGAGGAAAACTCCGTGTTGCCTAGACCACGGCCTTGCCCAACACAAGTTATAAATTCGGGCACCGCCGGGCATCGAACCCGAGACCCCCAGGATTACAAGGCCAGCGTTCTAACCGCTAGACCACCTCATCTTATTATTATTTAGTGTTCTGTCTGACGACAGGTCCTTATGAACAGGATCCTTCCATCCTTTTCTCGGACTGGGACCTGTTCATATACGTTCTTGGCAGATGATCCAGAAGTGGTTTGCCATTGCCTTCTTCTGTGTGTGAATGGAATAAACGCCGGAATATGTCAAAAAGTTTCGATCGGGTTTTGAACTCGGATCATACGGTTCATTTGTAATCAGTACAATGTTTTAATCTCTAGCAGGTTAGTGTAGCGGTGCTGCTCTAAACTTTTTTTCAGGAAGTACCGGATTTAAATCTTGGACTGACAACCGGTTATCCATACTGAGATAATTCGTGGTTTTATTCAGCATAGCATGAAAATTCAGGAATAATATCTTGAAACATAACATTAAATGCTTCCATGCTGGCATTCATAACAGCACAACACAACAGTCATGCGTTTCGATCCACTTGTCCATCGTTCTGCATGTTGTATCTAAACACACAGCGACATTACAACATAGCAAGGTATTAAATGCTGCCTGTTATGGACAGGTACGACTCCCTTCTAAGAAAACTGGATCCATTTAAAATGTCATAGAACGCGAAAGCCAGTCATCGTCTGCTGATAATCACAATATTTCGTACGCGAGAGTCGACACCACTTATTTTGTCAGTAATAAAAAGACATCTTCAGCACAAGGAGCAAATCGTTCTGGCATCTGTCCATTTGTCCAAATATAGTTTCCACGTTATGTAGAATGGCACTGATTTAGTCTTTACACTGTAAACCCCTAGGAAATTTTATTATTTTATTCAAATATCTTTTTCCCGTCTGTTACTGAGATATTCACCCCTTTTTTTTTTCCTGTTATCACATAAATAATAAATTATAAATATCTTGACAAGATCTGAAGAAATCTAAATGTCTCGAGATAAGTGTTAGCCATGTCAGGGAAACTACACCGTTGTTGAATTTAATGGCGTTCCATTATTCTTTAAAAACTTGTTGTGAGCATCTGTGTAGTTTAATAAAGAACGTCAAATCTAGAACTGGGATACGTATTAGTAATGAACACTTAGAGGAATGAATGCTGATAGCAACAAGAGAAACGAATCCTGGTACCGAAAGATTACTTATTGTCCCTGACTGCGCACCTACGATTTAGGATAGTTCCAATAATTATTAATTTACCCACGATTCTGTATCGACCATCGAGGTGACATCGACGAACATACGAGATATTTGTTGAATGAATTGCGAATAACACGGGAGAACTCCGAGAAAATACAAAGAAACAAATTTTAAGAGTTCCATGAATGCAGTTACCGTGATGGTATATCTGGTGTACCACAATCTTTGGTACAGGAAGGAACCGCATTCTACTGCCGCTGGTAAAAAAAAATGATTGTGGAGAGATTTTCTGAGAATTTCATACGATTCAGTCATGACAAAGTAACGCAGATGTACGCCGAATTAGAGGCGTCCGGAGTGGCGGCGGTGAATCACGCAGAGCCACGTTGAGAGAACACACAAATCCTGTCGCTCTGGTACCACCTCATGAGCACTTCTCAGTAACACGTCGCCGATTCTTAGTCACGCGTCTTTCAACATCGGAATGACGGATCTAACTGACAGCAATAAGATGTACAACGTCCAGACCAGTTCGATGTTGGTTCTCTGGGTTGTAACGCCGTGTGGACATATAGGTGGCTATCGACGTTTCGACGAAACATACTTCCATTTTCAGCCTTCTCCGAAACTGTTATCTCTCTTTTATTAAAGCATCATTAATATATATATATTGGTCCCGGGCATGACGTTAAACTGCGTCCACAGACCGAGTGACCACCGGTGTAAGTGGTACCCCTCTACCAAGTGCCAACAGCCTCTTCGGTGGGTGGATGAGCACGTGGTGGTTCAGGGCACCCTCATGCCCTTGGGGTGAGAAATCGCCCCTAAAGGCGGATGAACCCGGATGGGTCAACGGCATAGGATGCGGAAGGCAAGGGGAATCCACCGCATTAAAGATCCTCCGGATTTCCCAAGTATCAGCAGCTCAAGCTGCTGCCAACGAATCCTGGGATTGATTACAACAGAACAGAATATATATATATATATATAAAACATGTTATAATAATGTGTTATTAATACATATCAAATTAATGAATGGGATAAAGTTCGCGTCGATCCGACGACCCGCGGGTAACTGGTACATAAGCACTGAGTAAGTAACCTAACCTGACCTACGAATGAATCAGAAAGATATGCGGTCATTGCGTTATGAAGAACAAACGAAAAATCAGTGCTGTGTGTTGCAAGTTGCCTACTCTGCACATTGCAGTGAAACAAGAGTGGACGAGGCAATGAAGTAAGTCTGAGTGACATTCAGACGATAAAAACCTGATGAAGGCAGCAAAGATGTAGCACGCTGTCCGCAGCTTCGGCACCATCAGTGACGGACAGAACCCAGTGCAGAGGACGGAACCAACGCCGTGCAAAGTCTTGCTCAGCACGAAGATAAAGGCAAAGACGAGGTGCACCGGTATAAAAAATACTTTGAAATAAATAAATAAGAAACATGAAAACAAAAAGAATTTCACGAATGCTGGGCACTGCTCATTACATGAGATATGATACATAAACGACGTTTCGGGTGATTTGTTTAGTGACAAATCCGTTACAACTTTGTACTTTGATAACAGTAGCGAAAGATGGTATCCGAAACTGACATTTTAAAAACTAAGTTAGTAGTACGACGAAATCGGCAAACTGTCTTCCACGCCCGAAAGGCTTACTGAACAAGAACTTCTCATTCTCTCCCATTTGATCACCCTAATATCCGGTAAAGGTTACAAAATATAAAGCTTCTCATTATGCAATTTCTGCCGCTGTGTTTAGAGCAAAGGTTCTCAAATGTTCTTATCGACTCCCGAGCCGCAGGGTTACAAATGACGACAATTAATCGAATCACCAGGTCAGTTTATTAAAATCACTACTAGATTAGATCTGCTAATGCAAAAAATTTCAGTAATTACTCAGTAAGTTTCTTTGGCAAAATCAATTAGCGACATACTTGACACAGCTTATGACTGGTTGATCACTCATAATCACTCATAATTTCTCTTACCGCGATTCTAATACATCCCTCCAAGTTATCCTGGCTCTTGAAGTTTAACATGTTAAACAGTTGTTCACAGGGAAAGTTACTGTCAGACACTGACGACATTAACAAACGTGTCTTCTGACATCAGAAAAATATTTTTCATCAGTGTCACAAAAACGTATGCGGTCAGCACAAATACATTTGCTCGCAACATGCGACCCGCGGGTTGAGAACTTCTGCATTAGAGAAATAGCCTGTTAGAAATTACGAGTGCACTATAAAGAACTTCAGTAGCTGAAACAGAGTCTATAATGTCACACTATCTGTTTCCGCGTACGCTCTGATCATACTCATTGAATGAGTCAGAAAGGAAATTCGTAAAGAATTTGCAAATAATGCAAATAATGATATCAGGTCTACAGCTGATAACAATGCTTGATTTCGCAACCTTCCATAAAGTTCTCCGATTCAAATGTGTGTCTACATAAAACAGTGAAATTAAATTACATTAAAACAATTAAAAATGTTACACAATAATTATTTTCCGAAAAATATACTTTTCTGGAACGTTGCGCCGTGTAGTCTGGAAGAAATTGACCGACGTTTCAAACGTTCGTACAGCCTCCATCATGTGAATGATGAGTCATCGCAAAAAGCAGTAAGCACCTACGAAACGTCGGCCAATTTCCTCCAGACTACACGGTGCAACATTCCAGAAGACAGCCATCTTCCGTTCTTCTTGCATTCGGCATTGGGGATGTACATCATTGTGGTTCATTACCAGTACAATAGAACTTATACTTTAGGAGCAGCTCAAATCGACATAAGTCGATCGATTCTTTGCATTATCGTCGTGCTGTCGAGACTGTCTCGCGCACCAGAGCGCGTGCAACATAAATATCTTCTTCGTATTCAGCCACGATGATCGTGAAATAAAATATTACGGCAAGCTGACGAAAGAACACGTTTATGTTTGTAACTGTTTGAGTCAACATTGAAATTAAATAACGTTAGCGTATTACGTTTAATTACATGACCATTACTAACCTAGAAACAAAACTGACATCTCAAATAACTGGGTTTTGCAATTTATAAAGCAGAATGTATACAGCATTGCCATTTTTAGCTCACTGGCCTTTGTCTAAAAAGAAAGGCAGGCTTAAAAGTATTTTAATGTCAGTGTGTCTTTGAAATTCGAACGATAACGGTTAACTCTCCAAATTCCCCGCAGGATGCTCAGGCTTTCTGCTAACTGGAATAGAAAGTAATTAGGAACAGTTGAAGGTTGAGTCTCCTCTAGTAGACTGGCCTCCGGCTTTGCCGGCGGACCTAGTTTCACTGCAAACAAATGTAACATTACATAATGCACAACGTAGTATTGAGTTTTAAATCTTAATTTCCGGCTGAGAGAGCAAGCAGTTTCGTGATCGCCCAATATATCGTGACGTCACGAACTAACGGACGAGGGTTCCCACAGAGATGCACAGATTCTAACTGGCTGACGATGGTACACTCAACGAAACCTGCACTATAGAAAGAAATTCTATATAATTTTAAAATGAGAATCTGTCTTAAGTGTTTCAGCCTTGAAGATGGAGTCAGTATTCCTCCCAAACAATGGTAACCTATTTACCTACAATCCCACACAGCATTACAGACCAGAAGACCAACATAGACATTATTATCGCCTTGAGAACCTTACATTTCATCCGCGTAAGTTTCATTTATGAAAAATCTTTAAAAAAAATACGATTTGAGGTTTTCACAGCGGTGAGTATGAAGATTTCTGTCTTCTGGGTTGTTGCGCTGTGTAGTCTGGTCGATGTTTACCAACGTTTCAGAGGTCATACTGCCTCCGTCATCAGGGTATGAAGATTTCTGTCTTCTGGGTTGTTGCGCTGTGTAGTCTGGTCGATGTTTACTAACGTTTCAGAGGTCATACTGCCTCCATCATCAGGGCGATGAGTATGAAGATTCCTGTCTTCTAGGTTGTAGCGCCGTGTAGTCTGGTTGAAGTTTACCGACGTTTCAGAGATCCTTGCTGCCTCCAACATCCAGACTACATGGCGCAACAACTCAGAAGACAGCCATCTTAAAAAAATCTAAAAATTTCACACACTATGTGCAATGATTTATCAGTACCTGTCATTAAACCGAAAATTAAACACAGTTCACACCGTGTTCATATTACTGTTCTGTATTCTTAAAAAAATACTTGACAAAATTATTTCTTGAATATCTATTGTTAGGCATTTCATGATATTTAATTAATGGTCCTAGCGTCACGTTCGTACACCCACGGAGTATGTATTTTTGACGGAGGATTATTAGAAGCACAAAACTCTGGTGGTCTACAGCGGCATAACATTTATACTAAATCTCATTCAAAGACATCTGTTCCTCCATAAGCTAATGTAGGGATACTGGAAGCATGCCTTTCCTTAAAAAAACAAGGAAGTTGGAAGATAAAGGTAAAAACACAGAGCACTTGCGTAAGGAAACTATTTATATTTTAAACACGAATGTCTAAATTTTCCTTACGTACAAACACATCCTGAGGGTCAGTCACAAACTATCATTTGGAGAGAACGTTACCGGTGCCCTGTAAAATATTTAAAACTTCAGAAACTACTTTTCTGAGTCACGCAGCCCAAAGAATATGAGCAGTCTCATGAAGCATGCCCCTCCCCCTCCCGGCTGCCTGCAGAATGTCTACAGATGTACTCAACCTAAATGAAACATTAATTTACCGATGATTTTAAAAAATTCTACGAATCTTCAGTACAGGCATTGCCAAAACTTCTTTCCGAAGTCTGGTGTGCTGCAAATGCAACCAGGTTGATGATCTACCGCCACTTTTCAAAGTGAGTCTTTCTAGCCGGATCGATCCAATGGGAATATACTGACTTCCACTTAAATGTAAATTGTGTTTTAAGTGATTTTTTTAATTTAATGTCTCATGCAGCTCAGTTTTCAATACAATATGTTTTTTATATTCTTCAACTGATTCCTTTCAAGCACTTTCGCGTAGGTTTTTTGGGGGAAAAAAAATACAATTTCAAAATTTTAAAACTGCATATTTTGTTAATCTTTCCTGCCTCCAGCACTAAAAATATTTGACAACAATCAAACAAAAATAATTTGGTAGAGGTTGAAATATGGCAATTACAAGCCTTTGACTTGGGAGTATGAATTTGTAAAATATTTTCAAAAAGATGAGCATAAAGATGTATAGGTCTCATTTTGTTAACCAAGTCTGTAGCAGTATGTTAACCGCAGAGCACGAACGAATTGATCTTTCACAGAAAGTGCATACCTGACCTCTCACGACCATATCTGACTGTCCGCTGGCAGTCGACATTCAAATATTTCGGTATGGCCAAGATTCTGCATAACCAGAAGTCAGTAATAATGACGCCGAGGTTAAGGAGTATACGTGATAATTTATACGAAATCCGGTGATATCAACAGGTCCATACTGTAAAATATAGACCAATATTCTTTGGATATGCATACAACTGCCTATTTTACGCTCGGCAATGGAACAAAATATTTGGTTCATTACGCATATCTTGCACAAAGTAAAAGCATGATAGAATTACTGTACTTGTTCGTCAACTGTTATCGTCTTCGAAATTACAAATGTGACGTGTGTTTAAGATATGACACTCTCTCGGCGACGAAGTTATCGGTATAGCCCTGAGCTCTAGCGCCAAACGGACTCGCAGCCCTGAAAATGAAGACAATGTTGACGTAACGTACTTTTGTAATGAGTTCAACATACAGTTCATCCTTATTTTTGCCAATTATAAATTTCATATCGTAGCCCACCGGTGACCCCCACGGCAGCCAACGTATTAACACGTCGTACTACGAAGGTGACCGCCACGGTGGTCTAGCGGTTAGAACGCTGGCCTTGTAATCCTGGGGTCTCGGGTTCAATTCCCGACGGTGCCCGAATTTATAACTTGTGTTGGGCAAGGCCGTGGTCTAGGCAACACGGAGTTTTCCTCCGAGGGCTTCCCCGGTTTCTCCGTGGCATCCCAACAATTACTCCATTCACACACAGAAGAAGGCAATGGCAAACCACTTCTGGATCATCTGCCAAGAACGTATATGAACAGGTCCCAGTCCGAGAAAAGGATGGAAGGATCCTGTTCATATGGACCTGTCGTCAGACAGAACACTAAATAATAACTACGAAGGCCTATTGCAACGGAGACATAACTGATACTGTTAAGGTAAAGGCGTTTAGTTCAGTGGTATTCAACCATTTTTTGTTCGCGTACCCCCAGATATAATTTCCCCAAAGTTATTGGTGTATAATTCAAGTTATACATAGTATATAATCTACATCTAAAATAAATTAAACAAATTACATTACTGATTATTCAGTGTTTATCATAAAATAATATATTTTTTTAAATTTCACGTGCCCCCTAATATGTCTTCGCGTACCCCAGGTTGAATACCACTGGCCTAGTTAATGTCCGACAGGTAAATACGTCCTATAATGGATTATTTAAATAAACGAGATTAAACATTTAATTTCTTGAAGAACTGCACTGTGTGAAACAAAGGCTAGAAGTGTTTTTCCTTTCAGACGCAATTTGCTAAGAACGTACAAATTCACGCGACATAAAAATCCAGACGACACAGTTACAGGCTAATTGTCCTGCTGTTTCTCTAATAAATTAATATCAAGGCCATACGAAACCACAAATAACGAAACTATGCAAAACGTGTTCTAGGATTCAGACCGCTTCATCCATTTGCTATCGCTCGTTTCTAAACGTTGCATCACTTCTAACAGTTGGTTCTCATTTCAAGTAGGCCAGCGAGGTAAGTAATAAATTTGGACAGTCAGAGCTTTGCGAAGTCGAGTTCACATGCTAAGATGAGTGTGCATGCAGTTAAATTTAACTAACACGTTTTAACTGTAACATTCGTCTTGTATTAAACCAAATATTTCTGACACCGGACCAACAAAATTGCAGTCTTCTGGAAAAAATATCACTAACGTACCCTTACATGTATTTCCCTCACACAGACGGTAACCCTGATAGTATGAAGTGTACGATGACATGATTTTAATATTATTCATGAGTAGCTGTTACAGTGAACTGCCAAAATAAGGAGACTAAACCTGTCGCACGCATTCACCCTCGTGTTTTTGTGTGACGTAAAGTCAGTGATTACCGAATCTCGTACTATATCGTCCTTGACGGTTCGGCCTTCATTTCTAACAAGAGGTAGGGAGGTGCATCGTCGTCATATGCCGTGGCGGAAATAAAGTGATTACCACACTTCCTGGACTGATACACACTGGGACTCCACATGCGATAACTTGAAAATTCCGGTAGTGGCCAAGATAACTTTACCGGGCCAATGATTAGCAGCAGAGAAAATACGTCATAATTTTAAGGCACTTTTATCATGTTGTTATGTTATGGGTGGTTTTGTAAATACGATGGGAAGACAATTCGCGTGTTTAGAATTTCAGTGGGGAAATTATTGTTAAACATCCACTTTGAGTACCACGAAAGAGGAGGTTGACAATACAGTGAATCTTAGGTAAATGGATTTTAAGAATTGCAGATGTGTGGAAGTGGTTGAATGTGAATCCGGATTTTCGCATAAATAATATTTAGTACAGTCTTTACCGCCAAGAGAACAATGGATATCATTTACAAGCATCGAAAGAGATTTCAGGTTCTCAAGGTGGTGAGTATCGATAGCCTTATGAGATATTACGCCGCGTAATTTCGAAAAAAGGTTACCGACGTTTCAGAGATGCGTACTGCCGCTATCAGCTTGGAAAGGGTATGAGACACTATTATTTTACACGTGTCATCATCATCATAAACATAATCAGTTCTATTGTGGCTATTGGGAGTGCATATTCTGATATTATTATCTGTCTTAAGCAACAGAAATGCTGCATCTGATGAGACTTGGTATTCATACTTGGTACAGAAGGTGTACTCACTAAAAAGAAGCAGATAAAATGCTAACTGATGTTAAAAAGGTTCTCTGGTGAAAGATGGAGACGTTTTGCGTGAAGCTTGTTGAATAAAAACGGTTCAAATTTACAAATTTAGTCGGCAAGTCGACATTTTAGCGCGCCAAAATGTGATCGTGTTGTGTGTTCCGGTATAGAAATGACTGCTAAGTCACGGACGGAGGAGTAAGGTGTGAGTGACGGAGAATAAAAATAAACAACGAAAAGGATTACAAACAAACGAGGAATGGAGAAGGAGAAATGGACAGACGAGAGAGAAAAGATTTATGTTAAAAAAAGACGTTGCATCAAGTGGCTAAGAAAAGATTGGTTATAAGGAGAGGTAAATAGGAGCGGTTTTCGTAGGAGGGAGAAGGAGGGACGGAAGATGATTCTCGTGGAGGGGACAAGGATCGCTAGTTTCTCCCGAGCACGAACCAGTCTAGATCTTGCTGGCGGTGTGTCGAGAGGCGTGCGGATTGCGCATCAGAGTGGACCTCGAGTCTCACATCGCGTGTTTTGTGGCGGCATCGCTCGGGAGGTAAAAATATCAAAGCGCCTGCTTTAGAAAACAAAGCACTGTGCAAATCGTTTGTTACACGTAAAAGAACAGAATACTTTGTCGGGATTTACTTGTGTTCTTGCACGCATATTGTCCGTTATCTTCGTGCGTCTTTCAAAATCTAAGCTGTACTGTGCAGAGCCCCTGAACGGAGGATTGTAGAATAAGTCTGTTGAGGTAGAAACGAGAAGCTCTCCCTCCACTTTCGTTTCCTTGCTAACATGATTCTGCGTGGTAGGTGATAGTGGGTAGCAAAAGCTGTTGTTGGCGGGCCTGTTTTATACTCTCTCTCTATGACGACGGGTGACGCTATTGATGACGTCACGCACATGATCGCCCCACTGATGGTAACAGCGCTTGTACTGAAGAACAAGGAAGACGAAGTGGTATTGGAGTCGGCATCATATTTAGCGTTGGCGGAACCTGTGACGAAAACGGTGAGTATCTAGTCTGCTTTTCTCTCTTTAGCGCCAACTTTCAGGCAGAGGGTTAGTTACTACACATGCACCATTGTGTGTGTTCATTCATATCCTGGCACCGGACACACATTTACCCTCTCCCCTCTACGCCATGCAGACATCAGCACAGGACATACCCCCGGACTTCTAGTCGTCACTTTGACACTGAGCACTATGCAGTCAGCGAATGTGATAGCAGTAATGATACTATCGAAGGTTCGTTATCGTTGTTATTATCGACTGTTCATGAAACACCATGCTAACATTAGCGATGAGAAGGTCGAGTCGGGACTTTACACCTGTGAGCGGCAGTGACATTGGAGACGATGACGAAAATAATGAAGACGTAGTTCTCGTTGGGAATTCACCTACTTATCAGCAAGTTAGTCAATATCAGCGACAGCCACGTGACCCAGCGTTAGTTACAACTACTACTACTAGCAGTGTCAGTGGCGGTGCTGATTATAGTCAGCGACATCGGATTGTTACAACTGGTAGAGGGGAAGAGTTTGTGGACATACTGCAAGTGCAACAGTTGCTGCTGGACAACGCTAGTGTCGGTAGTGTTTCTAGTGTTGGTGTTGGTGCAGGGGTTTTGGGTCATCTACACAGAACTGCGACCACAGAGTATCCACACGTAGGATTAGAGGCTGCTGTCAGGGGTCGTATGTTGCTTGAGAGTTGTCACGCCACTTCGCCGGCAGTACCAACCCCGTCGTTTCGGCACTACCACCATCCACCTCAGACACAACCGCCGCTGTCGTCGACCCCGTATCATTATGCGAATTACGTCCAGCAACAGCAGCATCACACTTCTAGTGTCGAGGATTTATTTGCCCTCTGGCTGGGATCTTCTGCCGCAGGTCGGTCATTTTTATTCTGATACAGAGTGCGAACTATATCAAGGCGTCGATCGTTGCTTTTTGATCTTCGACATTCTTACATTTTTGTGTTTCGTATGTTAATTTTAATGTGACCTTTCTTCGTTTAAAAACTGTGCCAGTACAAAGCACTGAGATCTCTTTATACGGGTGGTGGATTAGCAGAATGGACTTTTTGACTTCATACGCTCTTTAATAAGACAGAAATGGGCTAAATCGAGTCAATATTCAGCTGCTTCGAAATTGTTCATTTCGAGATTAATAATTCTGATTCTATATAGACCTATAAGGAAGAGACTATTGTGGGTCTGTTGTTAATTACGAAAATGGAAAATTCCAAAATTCTGAAACTCGGTACCTACCTCAGATATCCGCGCGCGCGTGTGTGTACACTAAATTCTGCTTTTATAGTGTTATTCTTTTTTTTTCGTGTATCAAGGACTGTTCTGACTTATTTTGTTGTTTAAATAATACTTTGCAGTCCCTTTATCACGGACGATGAAACGTAATTTAGTGATATTTTAAGGAAAAGGTCAGAAACTGAATGTTCACCGCGTACTATAGAGCAGTGGTATTCAACCTTTTTTGTTCACGTACCCCCAGATATAATTTCTCTTCAACTTTGTACCCCCAAAGTTGTTGGTGTATAATTCAAGTTATACATAGTATATAATCTACATCTATAATAAATTAAACAAATGACGTTACTGATTATTCAGTTTTTATCATAATATATATTTTTTTTAAAAAAAAAAATTTCACGTACCCCCTAAGATGTCTTCGTGTACCCCCAAAGTTGTTGGTGTATAATTCAAGTTATACGCAGTATATAATCTACATCTAAAATAAATTAAACAAATGACATTACTGATTATTCAGTTTTTATCATATTTTTTTAAAAAAATTTCACGTACCCCCTAACATGTCTTCGCGTACCCCCGGGGGTACGCGTACCCCAGATTGAATACCACTGCTATAGAATGACATAATTGCAACGTCGCGAGAAAGCCATCCCTCAGTGTTTTACAATAAGTGACCTGAAGTACCTTTATTCCGAGACAAAGTGCCGGATGAAGTCCCTAACTTAGTACTGAGGGTATGATAATGTGCCTCTAGCTTAGGGCTGCCACATATCTCGTGGTTAGCAGGGAAAAGCCAAATAATTCGCTGAGAAAATTTGCTCCAGTGCCACTTCGTCACCCGGATTAAAACTGGGTCGTCACTGGCAGAAGGCAGGTTCCAGCCGCGTGCGGCATTGCACAGCCAAAATATTGGAGCCATGTGTTTTGTATTGCAATTTAAATAAATACGGAAATATTAGGGAGTACAAAAGTTTGGAATTTCTGCCGAATTATGAGCAATGCAGATTGTCATATAATACACTTTGTTCGCAGTTCGAACATTTTCCAGATAAGTTGTCTGCATTATTATTGAGTTTCCCAGTTTAATTTAATTTATCTGTGGTTTTGCATGGGCGTGATATTTAGTTTGTCACGTTTAAGGAAAAACATCGACTAACGTCTCAGAAATGCGTAGGTCTACTGACGATAATATTTGAGCCTGAGAAGTATGACATTTAAAGTAACAGCGGATGTTGAAAACTGTACAGTTTGTTTCGTAATTTAGACTCCTCGCCCCAAGATTTTAGGGAAAGGAGTTTGAGATACGCGAGGCATGGGAGAGATATGTAATGTCGGAAACCCCTTGAGAGATCTAGACATTAATGGAGAAAAGAATAATGTGGGGAGGGTGTGGACTAATCTGGCTCAGGATAGGAACCTGTGACAACTTCTTCATAAAGGGATTGTTTTTATCAGCGTAACCACTACTAGCTTCACAGTAAGGGCTCTGTCCTGTGGAAGGAAACAATTGCATTATCCCAGCCATTTCCAAGATGGACTGAGGAAAACCACGAGAAATCTATCAGGATAACAAAGGTGAAAATCCACACATTCCTAACCTTAGCACGACATGCAATAATGTGATCAGTTACACTCTTTAGCGACCGCTTCGCCCCCGGTATTAATTAAACAGAATCTGGGTTCCTCAGTGTGGACCTGGGCTGTGGCACCGGATAGCTGATTTATATTAAATAATGGTGTAGCCAGAGTTTTCAGAAAGTCAGGAACCAATGCCTATATTAGGTCTGACAAGAAATTCGAATTGATAAAGGACGTCGCCCTTTGCACACAGGAAATGTCAAATGTACTCCTTCTCGATAGGCCGTACTCCTTCTAAGAAGTTCTTGGTGTTCATCAGAGTGAGGAACTGAACCTTGTTTACGAGAAAGGACCCTTAATGTAGGACACGTGGTTAGTCTATTAATATTTATGAAAAGCTTTATAACCAACAAATCCAGTGGTTGTTTTAAACACCTTCACTGGTCGACTATCGAGGAAGGGCCATGTTATAGCTTATAAAGTGTCACAAATGTGTTGATTTATGAAGACGATTTCGTAATTGGTAGCAATGATTTATTTTTCTTCAATATGACAGCATAAAGTTGGTAACAGCAAAGTCGGTGCGTAAATCTACAAAACTTTGACCGATAGATTCTGCTCTTCCGTTGTAACATTCGGAACAACATGTGCGTTAATCTGGTGGTTGCTTATCGTGGCATCATTCATACGACGCAATATTTAAATGTCGGATGCATATTATACCTGAATACTTAAGAATTAAATCATGTTGACTTTAAGAGTTTCAATTAAACTTTAATTATCAACATGTTTAAATATGTAATTTTAATTATTTGATTATAAGTACGAATCAAATTTCTTCATCAGAAATAAAAACCTAAGAAAGCCCATAATTTCGATACGTTGCATTATGTGCTGTTGGAAATCTATCCGCACTGCTTTAAATATCAAATTACTTTGGTCTCTCTCTGTTCAATCAATCTTTCTATTCATCTACCCGTCTATTCGTCTATTTATCTACCCAGGTGAGATCTTAGTTTCTCACGGCGGCAAGTATGATGACTGCTAACGTACCAAGATATATTTCTCTTTTTAAATATTTATTCACTCCCGTTTGACGTAAAATCGTTTCATACATGAAAAAGGGTTCATTAAAGCAGTCAGTATCTGGTAGTAATTATCGTTCCAAGCAACTTCTCAGCTTCTTGAGGAATTTCAAATCAAGAACCGAAGTCTTACTGATGAACACTCGGAGAGATGGTTGCAAATCGCAAGAACAGAATTTAAATAAAGATGAAAGATTATTAGAATAAAACAGTGTCAGATATCTAATTAATAACTGCTTTTATTAAAGAAAATTGAGTAACACGTCGACATCTTGGACGATTGTGTTGATCTATCGAAAACGAATGCATTAGAAATCGTGAGTCGTCTGTTTCAAATAAAGCTCATTACGACTGAATTAGAGACGATGGCAATTTATACTGCTTGTCGAAGTGGGGATATGAGATAAGAGGTCCAGTACCACCTCATTCATAGAATGGTATTTTGCTGTAAGATGAATAAGCAGTCAGTTCACGGACGCTGTGCCAGGTAGGCGTTTGTCTGTGACCAGACTTTATCTAGAAACCGTGCGTTCTGAGAAATCTACAATCTTCATACATACGCAAAGAAAAAGCTTTTATTTCATTTTAAATAAGTCCAGCGTCTCTTTATCTTACGTTTCGAAGTGGAGTAACAATTCAGGCTTGTACTCCTTATTGAAACCGGTCTTTCCTCGCAAATGGATGTGTTTTATAATATTAGATAAATAATTAAATGCATAGATCGGGAGCCCTTATTGGGAAGCTATTACTCGCTCAGGAAGTCAAAAAATTCCACGGCTTTTATGGATCCCTGTCCATTGCAGTGTTCAAAATACTGTGGGCTAAAATTCATCCTGAGCTACACGAAAAATTCTACGTAGTGACATTGGCTTTTCAAACACTGTTCTTTGACCTTCAACGATGAATTTTGTGTCTGCGACAAATTAACCTTACCCTCTGAAGCCGAAGCTCGTCTAAATAATATTTAAGAATTCAGTCCGTACCGCAAAGAAAACACATTTCACGTTACAAGATCGATTGGTTAATGCTGTTTACAATGAGAATCATACGAAATCTATTTACTCTTGAGGCATGTGAGGCATACTAATTACCACTGGGCTAGAAGGGTAACAAAGCCAATTAGCTCAGCAGTATCGCAAAGAGGGGATTTGTAAAATAGGAATACTCCGGATTGGACTCGTCATTTCCGCTGTTGTTAAATTCCAAACAAAAAAATGAAATCTTACAATCAGTTGATGATCCTTTTCCTCTGAGATGTATTTAAATCGGTATCTCCATAAAGTAAGACATCGTGTTCATAAATTTGTTCTAAGCTGTACAAGTCTGCAAGCCCAACACATGATAGCCAGTATATTATTTATTAAATACAGCCTGGGACTGTAATATATGAGGAGCACGGCATAGAACGTGCCATTAATGATTTACTATATAGTACAGTTTTCAATATTGTTTTTTTCCCCAAAGGTAACAAATTTTCGCTTGTGTGTCTGTTTACTGAAGTGTGAAAATTGATCCCGTTCTAGCAAACGGTTGGTAATCAATTTGGGATTCCCCTTCAGTAATCCGAAATTTATGCTGCCTGGCCCTGATTATGGAGGTAGTAAGCATGTCTGAAACGTCGGTGAACTATTACGAAACGACATAGAAGACAGCCATCTTCGTACTCGCAGCCGTGAGAACCTCAGTTCTCACTTCCAAACATTAAATTACTTTGGTAATACGATTATAAATAATGCCATGGACTTTACAATCCTCTCATTTGTTTTGTTAATAAGGAGATAAGTAAGAGAAAATCTTGTGTTGAAGACATGCTGGTTATTTATTATTATAATATTATTTAGTGTTCTGTCTGACGACAGGTCCATATGAACAGGATCCTTCCATCCTTTTCTCGGACTGGGACCTGTTCATATACGTTCTTGGCAGACGATCCAGAAGTGGTTTGCCATTGCCTTCTTCTGTGTGTGAATGCCACGGAGAAACCGGGGAAGCCCCCGGAGGAAAACTCCGTGTTGCCTAGACCACGGCCTTGCCCAACACAAGTTATAAATTCGGGCACCGCCGGGAATCGAACCCGAAACCCCCCCAGGATTACAAGGCTAGCGTTCTAATCGCTAGACCACCGTGGCCAATACATGCTGGTACGCTAATGTTTTTACACTCCCTGCAGTATAAGGGGTATAAAAAAATTACCACCAACCAGCAACACAAGTCTATTTATTATAACAGACGATCAGTGAAGCAGTGCATACTGTCAGGTCGCAATTACGAAGAATGGGCGGGATCGGAAGATAGCCTACTGCAACTTGCTGGAACACTGAAGCGCCTCTCTAATGAACATTTCAGAGACGTGACGTAATGTAGCCTGAGTGGTGATCCATATCGTAGTAGACTGTCAGTGCTTTTCGTACTATAATCTGAGGTTTCTGCGGTGTTTTCCCGCAGGTTCGCAGCAGGCCTTGGCTTAAAGCCGACGAAACTCACATCGCGATTTCAATAAAAATGGCGGAAAAATAAAAATTTCCAAAGGCATTTATTCATTACGACAGAGAATGTTAAAAAGTGTTGTTATAACAGCCTCTTTGTGTGCTAAATGCTTAAGAGCACGCCCGTGAGGAACTGTTTAAGTGTTAAACTATTGCACAAATGCTCGGAAAGTTATCGATTAGGATTCGAGGTTTTCACAGCGGCGACTTTGAAGATTGCTGTCTTCTGGGTTGTAGCGCCGTGTAATATGGTAAATCTTCATTTAAGTTTCAGAGATCCTTGCTGCCTCCACCATCAGGGAGTAGCCTGATTTAACCCAAATTTTTTGCCTTCAAATACACATACCGATTAACTGAAATTTAAGAATAACCGGAAAGTTAATTAACATTAAATTCAGTTTCAGCAGCACCCTTGAAGAAATTGTTTAACGAAGCGGATGGTAGGTCTGTTATCAATATTTCTAACAGTCCGTAGCTGAAATAGAAAATCAGACAGGAGACCTTGCCGAAAATTTCTATAGTCTCGGTTATATTTCAAAATTCACACACGACATTTTTACATTTGTCGCTATCTTTCTCTTGAGGTGATTGGTTGTCAAAAGGCTACATTAATAGACATTTTATTACTTTCGCGTTTTAAATTCTAGGCAATATTTAAGATAAAATTCGGAACCTTTGCATCTTTGTGTGATTAACCCTTTGAAGTCGCAGCTTCTCTAAATAAAACTACTTCTGCATTGCAAAGATCAGCTTGCTGGTAGCCCTAGAAGAATTCATTATACTTTGTCGATGCGAAGGCTTCAAATTAAAAATCGGTATTTATTTAAAGAATGATAAGAAACCAATGAATACACTCTGGGAATAAAATGAAGAGTTGGTGATTTTTAAAGCAAGTGGTACATGAAGTTGCCATTGGAGTTTAAAGCACTAAATCACAAGGGCAACCCGAGAATATCTTGTTTGTAGTTTGGGTGACTGAATGTCTATTCTTTGTCTGATGAAGACCGACTCCTTCAGTATCCTAGTGACGCTGTTTCTTTGTGGATGAAGCCTATTTTAACCCATTATGTTCAATGACCGTCAAAAGAGGAGTATTATTCTATTTTGAACTTGGGTGCTTCTATCGTCTTTGCCTCGCATTTACTATCAGTTATTCGGGTTTAAAGTACACCCAACTCGTGAAACGTCTATGTATCAGATCTTCCTCAGACAATGGACAATGCTGAACATAATATTAGTGTAATGAATCGACCATTGTCACAAACATTTAGAGAATCTTTTTCCAGTGGATCTCAGACAATCTACAGTGCATTTTGAGGCAGATGAAAGTCGAGCTGATCTTAAAAGTTGCACGTTATCACACACCGTGACGGTACCAGCTGCAATGGTTCCTGATAAATTGAGGTTAAAATTTGTTAACTAATTATTTCTATCTAAAGGCCTATTCCGACGATGCTGATATGAAAATTAAACTTATATTTGCTGGAAAAGAAGCAGTCATGACGTACCTAACTTCCATTAATTCTACGAAAGTACTCTGAAAAATTCGTCTAATCTCGGAAGCTGTTGGAGGGGAAATAAATTATTTTATGGACGTCTTTGGCCATGGTCTTGAATTATAGCTTTCTTTGTTTTGGAGTTATTCGTCGTTTGTTTAACAAGACTTTCCTTGGCTTAGGTTGTCGATTCACGGATGTCCCACCGGAAATCAGGAATAAATTTACTGCCAAACCTACGTAATTTAAACTAATTAAGACAGTTAAACGTTTATTAAAACTATACTGCCTTTCCATAATTACTTTTACACATAAACTTATATCTCTGACGTCCGCCACCCACGAAAGAATTTAATGCATTTACAATCAAGCCTTTCATTTAATTAAAAGAAAACAATGCAAAATAAACAGTAATTTCATAAAATCCTGTTAAAAATTCAGAAAGATAAGTAGCCCTTAAAATAGACTAAACTGAATCAAACTCAAAATGATTTCATACAAATAGTACATTAAAGATAACCACAGTACGTAGATGAGATGATTGTATTAGGTAAAATCCGGGTACGTTTGAACACAAGAGTGGAGGGTTACCGCTAAAGCATGTTACATCTGGTGGCAAGAACGTAAAACTGATATGTTAGCTCAAACACGAGGATTACATATCTGTTGTTAAGCTTAATATTGTAATAATAGTATACAGTTGCATTAACTGAAACATAAGGATTCCATACCTCTGTGTTAAGCGTAGTTATTCAATTCAATTCAATTAATAATACTATGAAAACTAACTCAGACACGAGGATTCTGTACCTAATGTGAAGTATAATATAACTGCATAAGTTAATATAATAATATAAAATAAAATACGTTCTCTCTGGTTATGTAAGCAATAATATATATAATGAATAAAATAATTTCTCTCATAATATGTAAGAAATAATCATATATATAATTTTTTTTAAAGTACGAAAATTATATTAACTCAGCCACGAGGTTTCTGTATTTAATACAACGTATAATATAACTGCTTAGTGTGTTTTAACGTTTGAAAACAGCCAAACAACGCCAATTAAGCAAAGCACTAAAACAGTGGTTATAATAATATATAATGTTATTATAACAGTATATTCAATTCAATTCAATTCATTTATTTAAGTGCTTGACAACAGCCAAATAAGGCCAATAACAGCCAAGCACTAAACCAGAGGACAGGATGATATATAATAAATAATTAAATGTATTTCAATAATAATAAAAGTAAAACATTACAAATACAAGAACAAATAAACAAATTAAAATGTACCATATTAATAATAATAATGATAATTCAATTCATTTATTGAATAATATTTCACAAGTGAATGGGCAAAATACGATACCTAAGTAATATAATTCAATTCAATAATACTAAATAAAACATTAAAGTACTAATACAATACTTTATCGCACAAAATTAGATGGTGAAGTGTGTCATGGAGTGATATTAGGTGTTAAGGTCAATACATTGAAGTAGGGACAAGATTATCAACATTGTGGTCGAGGTGCAGACAGCTGCACTGTAAGATAACTGGTATCACGTAGCCAAAACTGCAGACCTTGAGACAACAGAGCCGATGATTAAGAAACGCTAAAACCATCATTGGCCTCATTATGCATCGTCTTCTTTTTGACATTTGCTAACGTGGTTTAAGTACGTAATCCCATATTTTATTGAATCCTTACAATGTTCATTGAATCCCACAAGGGTTCTTATACTAAGCTAATTGAATATGCCCTGTTTTTAAGACAAAATTCAATACTATCCTTCATCTACGTCTCTGAAACGAATTTTCTGTAGGTGTTAAAACACGTTGTTTGCATGCATTTCTCATCTAGCCATGTTTTGTGACCCACCATTCTACGCTCCTCGCGATGGTAATCTTAATATTTGGTGAAAAGTATAAATTACGATGCAATTTATTTAAATTCTTCCATTTTCTATTATGTTAATTTTTTTCTTTATTGGGCCCAATTCTCTTCGGAACTTTAGTTTTCAGCATCCCCAACCAGTGTTCTTCCCAAAGATTAAGAAAATAAGTTCCAATAATATACTCAGGATCTTTCTTAAAATACGCTCCAGCATTAACTGCGTATAATTACCTACTTACAGCAAACATCATTGTATTTGGTGTCTCTGAGTTAAGTAGTCTTAGAAGATTTGCATTCTCATAAAAACATTGACAATATGTGCACCTTCGACATTCAACGTCGGAAATTTCGCGCAGTTGGAGTTTCTTCGACTGTGTGCGGATTGATTTTTTTAAACTGGAGCATATTCTTCTAAGACCACTGAACTCAGCGACATCAAATGTACTTAGGTAATTATAATGCAATTAAAACTGCGGTTTATTTCGTCATGAATATAGTTTTTACTGTCGCTCCAGAAGTATTTTAATCTCTACACATTTAATACGATTTACTTTTCCTTGTGGTATTATTGGGAGAGACTAAACCATCATTACGTCACAATGGTATCGACTTCCGTTAACTTCTCGTGGTGTCGTGTCCCAACGTCGTGGATGTTAGGATGTGCCACCGTTTATTATTTAAACAGTCTCAGATATTTCCCTGAGTTGCATTACACCTGTCGAGCGACAGTACATCTGGTTTTGTACGTCATCCTCATTATCTGGCTGTACAAAAATAAAATATCAGCAATTTTCATTGTCTTTGTGAAGAATGTGACGTTTCTGCTGGTCACATGTAAGACAGTAAAAGCCAATCAGCACACTTATTAAAAATTGTAATGTGGAAATGCTTATCAAACTGTATAATTATCTCTTCCCAAAGGACCCGGCAAAATTCGTAAAATCTTTAAAAGGCAGTGCTATAAATTCTAGAGTCGTAGTAACCCAATTCCATGGACAAGTTTCTTTCTTGAGAAACTGATAGTAACTCATTTATTCAATAATCCGTCGTTTAATCCTTTGAAGCTCGTCTAAATTACATTCAAAGGACCAGTTCCTTCCTCAAAGGAAACACAACACTCCTCCATTACAAACATCAAGTGGTTAATGCTGTTTAAGGAACTAATTGCTATTTATGGCTCATACACTGTGAACCATACGAAACCCACAACCAGTGCAGTATTATTGACCATTAAAAAAGGTGGTACATATAGTAACCACTGGGCTTTGAGGGGTTAAGAGAAACTAGTGTCCTTTACCGTTTCACAGTAACCAGTCACTGGAACCTCACAGTAAATAAATACAAATTTACTGTTTCGTCTAGATTTAATTCTGTCCATGTCAGTAAGCCAAAAAAACTTCTTTAAGAAGAACGATTAAAGTCATACCACACTAAACCTGCCTCATTTTAAAACCAGGCGTTGCATGTGGAGCGCGTGGAAGCTTCGAATTCAAATTTCTTTGCAACTCCAAGTCCTCATGAGTGTGAATCTTGAACTGAATTATTAAATATCGCTAGAATTAACTTAGTGATTCAAACTGCTAAGCCGTGGGTCGAGGTAGTTTAAGAATCAAATCGGCTAGCCTGCTTATCTTTAACAAAAGGATACATGACTTAAAATTTATTATCAAAATAAAATAACCTCAAAATTTAGGTGGGTAACCGAACAGACATAACGGTCAAAAACTCGAGGGAGGTTTCCTGTTAGATTTGGCCCTCACATTGTGACATGTACAAGCCAATACTTATGGTAAATTACATACTAGATGCCTCCTGATCGCCTTAAATTTACATAAATTTCCTCTGTCTTTTCTTTTTCAACGGCGTACCACCGCCTACGAGTTATTCAAGGGGGGACGGGGGAAATAGAAGCCCAGAATATTTTTTTCTCTCCAATGAGTTTTTGGGTGGAGTTACCAGCATATAATAATTATTCGTTCGTCTCCCTAACTCTCTTTGAATACCACCATATATAGCCTTACATAATACAGAGGGGACAGTACTGCTTTACACCATGTAAGTTATATCCATCTGTAACCACACCAACGCTTCTTTGAGACGTCACTTACTGGCTACACCCATAGAACCGGTTTCATTGCTCGCTCAGTGTAAGACGCTCAGGTTTTATACCCCTCTAACACTTACATTAAACGACTGGTGTGAAGAAATGTAACACGCAGGTATACACAGGAATCTTAACAGTCTCGAGAAACATTCAATTGATCCGTTTTATTCACATATCAGAGGAAATAGCAATGAATATAGTACAGGTTTACAGGCTATATGTAACAACAAACATTATGAAACAGAGTCCATGAGAAGTTGATAACACGCTCAGCTAGTCTAAAAATTACCCATTCTTTATGGAACCCCGGATGATCGTTACCGTATTCACAAAATTTCGACACTGGAACCTATCCTGAGTGATATGAATCCAGTCTAAATCGTACAAAAACAAACAAGACAAACAACACGAGATAAAATTATACTACGCTGGGGTTGCGAAAATAATATGGTAAAAAATCAAACAGATATTACATAATGAATCAAATACGCACCAGCTGATAATTTATTACACTTCAGATAACATTCCGGACAGAATGTAATATGTAGTGGGCATTGACTCGCTGATACGAGAGAAAGCATTCGTTTCGTAACTAAATACTCCGACGTATGGGATAATCTAACCGTTTCTACAGAACACAGTTCAGTGCCTGGGCGATACCTTGAGTACCGCATCGATAGAGTACCTTCGTCCTTCTAGGGCCTTTACGCCGTGTAGGCTACCGAAATCAATGCGCGCATTGAAAGTTAGGCCCTTCAAGTACGTCATTAAACATTCTAACGCAAACTTAAAATTGTGCACGTCTCTCCCCTTGATACATGCAAATTCACTTCACACAAAGTCGTATAAAATTCTCTTTAGCGTAGAGAAATGTGAAGTTTCGATTTAGATCAAAACTCACAGCTACAACAAGCTATTAAAGGAATTTCACAAATTATGAGGTTATAATGGGTTCATTACAAAATGTGAGTAGAATCATTTTTACTGTATCCTGTGTATTGGATTTTGTACCCCACAAGTTATACATTGAGCGTACAACAGAGAGACAGTCTGGATTTCACTGGAATTGATTTACAGCAGAAAATAATTCATGTCTGCAAAAGGATATGTTTATCTTTCATTATAACTAAATTGCCAATCGTATCATACCATTTCGTCTACGTTTACGTAAGTCCTTTTCGTCGGTCGAAATGCTACCGTTCTGTTCCTCCATTCCACTGAATAATTCAAACGAAGCTTTGTGGCATGTTACAAAACATGTCCCTTCGGTACGTCATAAAACCTAAATGCTGACTCAATGCGCCAGGTGGAAAACTCAAGTTAAGAAAGAGGCATTGTCTCGCACAAATCAGCACTGTGTACCAACGTCAGATACGTATATCAAGTCTGTCTAAGGTGACGTTACCCTGAACGTGAACACATCAGAGCCTACCCTAGCGTTCGATGCCTTTTGCATAGCATTTTCCCCGTTTCGAATTTAGCCTTTGAACCGAGAATTCAGTCCGTACCTCAAAGAAAACACGACAACTGGTTTATGCTGTTTTGGAAAATAACTACTTATTCTGAGAATCATAGAAAACCCATGAATAAACAGACTTGGTGATTGTAAAAGAGCGCTAAGGATGTGTATGGAGAGCCACTGAACCATGCTTTTTTGAAAATGTTCGCCAGGAAAACGCGGTTAACATGAACGCTCGTCTCCTACTGTAACTGTAATACGCGTTGTAAGTTCCAAATGTCAGCTCTTTGATTACGTACGATGTAAGGCAATGCAACTATAAGAAAAGTTCACTGAACATCCCCTAGATGGCATCAGAGAAGCGCAAAAGCTTGTAGAACCTTGACAGTGGCGCCCGAAGGACCTCGACATTGGGGTGTGTGGTAGAGGTGAAGCAAAGGGGTGTGTGCAAGGGTCTGCGCAGGGTCAGACAGAGAACAGAAAGAGAGAGGACACATACATGAAAGGAGAGAGTCGAGCGAATATCATGAATGAACGTATGACGTCATCATAACGTAATGGAGGGCGAGGGAACGGATTTAGAAGGGGGTTGAAAAACTTGCGCAGAGAGATGTTGATTCCACGTCGCAATCTTCGCACGCTCCCTCCCTGCCTCCAACCCCCTCAGTCGTCTGCCTCTTCCCTCATGCAGTCTGTTATCAGCTGTACCTGTGTGACGCAAAATGTCGGTAAAGAGGGAGGGAGGGAGGGAATTCTTCTCCTCTACAGATCTAAATGCAGAGGAAAAGATGAAACCGACGATTTCTGACGATAAGACATCTTCACTTTATGGGGGAAAATCAAATTTGGTTTCCGGTAATGCACTTGTAACAGTAAGCCCTGTGGGTCGTAGTTTTTATTCGTTTTTTCAGTAAAATTTATTCAATTCAATAACGCATTAAAGAAAACATTATTGCTGGGGGAGAGGTCAAAATGTCATAGCGATAATGAGAGTGTCGCGTCTTGAAGGAAAAATTATGTTTAGATAATAGAAAATATATTTTAGCCTTGTGACGTTCAGTTCATGAGACCAAGACTCGAAAACTTTTTCAAGTTGTACCGCCGAAACATGAGGACACGACATTTGCAAATGGGGCCCCTTGAGTAATCATACTAAAACAAATAAAGAAGTCCAACTGTTCATTTAAAATCAAATGGTTTCGTGCACCTATCGTTCTCTCAGTGAGAGTTAAGTATTTGTAACAACAGGTATATTGAAACAAATGTTATCTAGAATGACAAAATTTCAAAGAACTAAAGTTAGAACAGTGACTTTTGATAACAGTAAGAAGATCCCTTTTATCTAGATAAGATAACATCAAAGATTTGGATATCAGTTTGGCATATTCAAAATATCAGTCTGTGGGAATGTGTATGATAAAATTAACTTTTCCCGCGTGTCAGGTTTTGAACTTCTCAGTGTCGCCACATGAATAGAAGTGTGACATGTAGGAAAGCGTTGGGTAGTTTCAGTAAAAATTAGGTTCCATGAATTGTTTTCCTAGATGGGAAGCATATATTTACTGTGATTTTCTCGCATGATGGCTTCCTTCTAACAAAACGCCAGAACTCAGACCACTGTCGGATGTCATCATCTCCCACGTAAACCCAAAGGCTGTTCAAAATTAGAACGAATGTGTCTATCTTTACACTTCTCTTGATTCCATTTATACCAAGATACGTAGACATCGAACTTGGCCACATTCCCAGACTTTTTCTCTCTTCCTAACTTCAATTCTTCGGTGATGTAGTCATAGCCCTGGTTCTGGCATTCAGTTGGCAGCTCCCAAAGTCAATGTTTCTGCAGAGCGATGTTTTGGTTACATAACGCTACGTCACAGATTAGCTGGTGCTTTATTTGAGGCCTGACTCACGCCTCTGTCTGGCTAGCTAGTCGCCCTTCAAAAATGGCAAAGTAAGAGCAGATATTGGCATTTCTTCAGAATCTCTCAAGTTGCCATGCTCACGAGAATTGTTTACATGTCGCTTTATTAAACACGGGATAACATAAGCTTGCAACAGACAACTGCGTCTTTCGGGGTGATTATAATAACTACAGAATAAAACGGTGCAACAGAAAACAAAGTACTTCGTCATAATTTTTTTTAAAAGTTGGCGGTACTGAATGACGACGGAACCGCCCGATCTTGCCCGGAGTTAGGCATTCCTGTCATTTGTGACGTCACATGTGTTTAACGTTCGGCAAACTTCGGTTTCCTCCGATTCCCATATAAGGTAAACTGTAGACTACACTTGTTTTCCAACGGCTGTTTTTAGGTGTCATATTCGATTTTTATGCCAAAATTGAGTACTGTCAAGTACAGACTGACATCGCGGCTGCATATGTGAAGGGATATTGTATTACGGTTTGTAAATCAATGACGGAAAATATCCACCTACCGTTACGTCCCTTTCAATAAGGCCGAGATTCGCTTGCAGCAGCTCGTGTCCTAGCCGTGTTCTATATGCAGTCTGTTACGTCATTTTGACGTCATAATTACGCTTCGGGAGGGTGGGGATGCCATGCGGAGAGTGAGAAGGAGAGAGTTTGGCGGGGGGGCGCCCACTTCTGATTGGTCAACACTTGCCAGTACATACCAAATTTGGGGCAACCGTTCATTCATAAAAGTGATGAGTGTAGCGCGCCGCGCGCAGTTTGCGAGAAGCCACGCAGGCGATAGGACGTGTGCGTAGGGTGGGGGCATTGTCACCCGTCAACCGTGGCGGACAGCTGTTAGTACAATTATTCCCGTACTGTGTGTGTGCATCTGAAATCTGTCAAAACTGACGGCCACAGGGTGCGTGTTTTGGTTCCCCCTTCTCCCTACACCCACATCCTGGACCCGTCACATCTTCACCTCCTCTTCCCCCCCGTTGTTACTCGCCACTAGCAACACAACGAGTACAGGAGATGAAGACCAAGTAACAGATACCCCCCCTCCACTGCCTCTGCTCGAGCCGTTGCTACAGTTCCAACATTCGCCACCTGCAGACTCCACTACGCAAACTGAAGACGACAGCCCCGGATTAGCCGGTGTTGATATCGCCCAATACGAGGGCGTTCCTATCAAAGTAGAACCCGGTTCTACCAGTAGCAACCCCTGCGAAGCTGACAGTTCTTGTTCTGGTCCTTCAGGCGCTACTTCCGGTGGTTTGGCCGTGGCTTCAACAGCAGGTCCCTTGTCCATTCCTCCTGCTTCGACCATGATCATGGACGGATTGGACACTCTGACCCCAGGCCAGACGCATCACCATCACCATCATCCGACACCCGCACCCACAGCGGCAGCGTTCTTCGTCACTGAGGCAGCAGTTGCAGCCGCCGCAGCCCATCACATCAACGTCTTAAGTTTCGAGTACAAAGAGTCGTCAGCCTTTGGGGTTTCCGGCGGCGAAACAGGAGGTGATCAGGGTGACAGGAGACCCGGTAGTGGAGGCTCCGCGTCTGCGGGTGCGGCGGCCACTACTGCCAGAGGCGAAGACGAAGCCGCCGCCCCCGAAACTCAACCTGGTGATCTCAACACCCCCGTTACTACGTCTGGAGACATCCCGTCCTTCTTTGGGCCATCCACTGTCGTCGAGCCTCCGCCAATCACAGGTAAGACACACGTTTTCTATCGCCTCATGTGTCAACTTGTCTGTGGTGCTGCTGCTAAGACTTGCCTGAATTTGGCAATTCATCACGGAAGCTTTTAAGTGACATTAAGGAAGGAAGGAAGGACGAAGTATTCAAATAAATTACATCAGTTTGACTTATCTGATTTTAAACTGGTCGTGAGAAACGGATGTTTTCGAATGTACTTGTACTTGAAAGTTGACACGTGAAGCAAACAAAACTCTTTATACTTATGTGGGAAGTGATACGTAAATGATCGTATCCTTTAAAAACCGACGAGGAGATAAACGGAAATAAATTTAAAAAGAAATGTGCCTATGTGAATTCTATCGTCCGTTTCTGTCCGTCTTGATACTCCGCTAAAAGAGAAACTGATACAGCTTTATTTTATTTTAATCTGTTGCCAGTAGTTTCTCAGCCTCGGTTGTCACTACGAAGAATAAACACTAAAATGTTTTATTGCCGTCGGTGACATCATAGCAACATTACGCCATGCTGACCAGCGCATCGTAGCGCGGTATCGTAACGAGTGAGCCAAGCCGTGTAGGCAATGTTCGTTGCGCACGCTCGCCGCGTTCGGGTTTGCCCGACTAGCGCACGAAGCATGCCGACCTGCTCCATCTAACATTATTTCGTTTGGGCTTTCGAAATTAATCGATAAAAATGACGCCCTTGAACTTTGTCTCTCATAAAGCAAACAAATTTTGATTCCATGAAAACAAAAGACCGGTTTTTCGTTTTTTTTTTGTCTCTTAATACGATGATGCATGGAGATACAGCAAAATTTTGAAATAATTTACAGACGATTTCATAAGTAACATTTCAAAATGTTAATTGAATGGATGAATAGATAAAGAAACTACAAAGAGAAATAGTGTCGAAGAGGCCTAGCTGTGCAAGATGCGACCGTCAAACAATAGGTTGTTAAAGTAATTAAATATTAATTAAATCAATAAAAATTAAACATAACAGATTAATCATTTTTAAATTTTGTGGGAGGTATAGATAGCAATTGTCTGTCTCCCAAACTGAAAACGTCTATTCAAAGAAATGTCATATCGTGTAGAGTAATAACTTTCATTCTACAGATGTTGAAAAATAATTTAAAACATTTAGGCCTACACTGATCAATCTGACAAATACTCAACTGTGTGGCCCGACTCTCTACCGGAATATTCTACAGGCTCTCGTGTTTTAACTGCTACGAATTACTGCTCATGAATCACAGCTTCCTGGCTTACTGAAGCATATTCTACAAGTAGCCTTGTAAACATCAGTCATCATCACAGAAAAAGAAGTCGTTCATGACGACAAATTCAGATTCTGCAGCGGATATTGTGACCAAGAAAATATTTTTGAAACTAGAAGTTTTTCTCACTCGTAGTTCGTATGAAATGAAATTATTCAGTTCAATAAGAATTCTCGGAATAAACGCTGACACACAACTTTCCAGGATCTAAATTAAGTCATCTGAGCTTGAATCTGTCCTCAGTGTTCTAAATTTTCTGTTAATTATAAATTAATTATTAATAATGGGGAATTTTGTTCAATTCATGGAACTCTTATCGATTTTATATCGACGTATTAACGCCAATACTAATTAACTAATAAAACTTGTAATTTCATTAAAATTCCGTGTTTCATAAGAACAAACAACAGATACTGCCAAGACTTAACGTAGCCATTAATACAATCTCTTGGTGGGAACGAGACGGATGTGTCCCACATATTACAGACGCATTTCAAAAAGGGACATGTTTCTAAGAGCAACGTTTTCGTAAGCACAACGCCGGACTGGCCAACACTTAAAACACCACACACCGTATATAGCTCTCAGAATGTGCCCTATTACATATTTCATTTCAAGAACACTTCAAGGCGTGAAAGCAGCTTCAGGAACATGGTTCCCACCACGGCGATCGCCCTGAAGACCATTAGAACCTCAAAGCTCACCTTTTAACGAGATTCGTAAGATCCATCTGAGAGGTCAAAAATACGTACATTGTGCGGAGCTTTTTAACCAAAATAATGTTAATATTTCTTGTTTCCCACATGCGTACTGCACTTGTTTCGGCCCTACGCGATGTAGCCGCTGACTGTAGAATCCCGGTGTTTCATAATACCTTCACGTTATCGTAACACGAAGGTCAGTGGTTGTATATTATCACATTCAAGGTGTGTGAAAGGGTCGTGTTTACATACACCCACTTTCCAAAGGATCGACAAAACAACAGGGAGAGAGAGAGAGAGGGTCATGGCGATCCCCGTCCACACACACACGCCCTCTCTCTCTCCTCTCGTCGCTTCGGCGTAATGACATTACCGAATGCGACAGCGGAGGAGGCTCGAACTGTCGTGCGCTGCCTCGTGTTTGTAAATTGCTGATGCAACCGAAGGCGGGGGATCCCCCCCCGACCGCGCATATCTAAAACGGGGCACGTCCCCTTAAAGAGTTTGTAAATTATGCACAAAAATCTCAGAAAAGACATAATTGCTCATACAATGTTTTGTTACAATATCAAAATTCCCTTGTCAATCTGAATAATTTATTACGAATGAAATTAATTAAAATGTAAAAGGAAAGTAACTGTTTTCATTACAAAAGGACTGCAAGAGAGGGTACGGATATGAGAGGATGCCGGCATATAGAGAAAAAAAATCATATCCGCCACGCTTGTAAGAGTTTCCTTGTTTTGTATCGTAAAGTGGGTGGATATTTTCGCCATTATAGACTCTACTCACTTCCAACTTGCACCGAATACGAAGCAAATTCTTCCTAAACGTAGTGACGTCGTCAGAGGCCCACTGTTTCCGTATTTCCTGGAATGCCCTGATATTCTATAAAAAAAAGCGACTGAGAAATCAAAATAATCATTGAACCAATGAAATGAAACTGGCAGAAGAATATTATTTCCTGTTCAAATGTCCACCTGACGAATAATTCTTTTGAAACAGCCGTCCTTTTTAGAATTCATACTGCCTTTTAAACTACGTAATTAGACATACTTGTGGTTCTCACGGATGAAGGTGTCCATTTTGTCTCCATGGCTACAGCCCTGAAGATGGAAGCAGTGTGTTATTCCGAAACGTTGGTACCTACTGATAAGTCCACGTGGCGTCACGATTAGCATCCAGTTATTACTCTTTTTCTGTTGGATGTGGATATTTGAGATCAGAAAGCTAAGAGAATGTTTGGACTTAAGAAAGACCAAGCGACAAAGGCTGGAAACATCTGCATGATGAAGATCTTCATTATTTGTACCCTTCGCCGTACATTATTGGGACGATCACATTTAGGAGGGCGGATGGTGCATATAGCACGCATGAGACAGAAATGCAAACATAATTTAAGTAGTAAAGCTCTGTCTTGGAAAACCAGTGCGTAGACGGGAGGATAATATTAAAATTTATTTTAAAACAAATAGGATACGAAGGTGTAAATTTAATTAATCTGGCTCAGAATTCAGAGTATCCCTTTGCTCTTACGAATTCTGTAACAGACTTCCTGGTTCCATTGAAGTGTTCTTTCATAATTAACTAAACGAATATTAGCTTCTCGATAAGAACTCTGTTCCGTGAACTTAGTTTGATATAAGTGCACAAAATGGCACTAGTTTCGTTCACAAAATACATGTTCGTTGAAAATTAAAAATTACGAAGGTGGATTTGTCGCAGTAACATTACTGTTTTCAGATTTCTCTCTGTCCTATCGAATGGTCCGAAAGTTATCTGGGGACATGAAGTCTATCTCAGCCAACAAAGTAACCATGGGTCAAAGTCCTTTTCATAAGCTCGTTAAGAAATACCCACCTTTCTATTACACCCCAAAGGCTCTTTGCCATGTTCACAAGAGGCACTGATATCTGTCATGAGATTGAGAATCCAATACACACCCTCCGAACTATTTTCCTAAGGCCATTTTAATATCAGCCGTCCAATACGCCATATTTCGTTACAAAACAGAAAAGTGGGTTTAAACATTGTACTCCTTACCTCTTGACGACAGCAGTACTCCGATACCCCCCCCCCCTCCATTCCTCCTGCCGCAAGTTCTGTGCTTCGTACTATCCACAATGAAAGGGAAATCCGTTTAATCTTCCCCTGGAATACGACACAAGGAAGATAGCAAAATTATGCGTTATCGCTCGATGACGTCGTCGTGATGGTCTGAGTACAACGATATCAGCTTGAGTGCACTGTGACGTACCTGACTTCCACAGGACCTACCTCGTACTTTTTGGCTTCCTTAGACCAGTGGTATTAAACCTTTTTTGTTCGCGTACCCCCAGATATAATTTCTCTTCAACTTTGTACCCCCAAAGTTGTTGGTGTATAATTCAAGTTATACATAGTATATAATCTACATCTAAAATAAATTAAATAAATTGCATTACTGATTATTCAGTGTTTATCATAATTTTTTTTTAAATTTCACGTACCCCCGGGGGTACGCGTACCCCAGGTTTAATACCACTACCTTAGATCATCCACCTGACGACAAGCAAAAATGTTCAGCAGGAACACACCTGAAAGCATCATAGCTTTCACTTCGACAAAAATTTGCGATGAGGATGACTCCGTTACTCTGTAGGAACAAACAAAACATATTCCTAGTAATAGGTCTACGTCTATCGCGTTCTTTTTTTATATCGGGAATGAACACCTCGAGAAGACAGCTGGCTTCTGGGTTGTAAGAAAGAACCCATGAAAATTTTACATAACCCAGGAAGAAGTAGGTTACAATAGCTGGAATACCGTCAAATAATTAAGATACGGAATAGAGCGACATTATTGGCTTAACCGGTTCTTTAATATTAATACTGAAAAAAAACATAAATTTAATTATCACTGTGGCAACACTGATCATATTGATAATATATCTAAATGTACGTGCGTAGAAACTGCATTCATTCAACGCTGATATTATTACAGCATTTGGGTTAAGACATCGATCTCCGTAGTCGAATATTAACGTCGAACGAAAGTAAACGATGAATTACTGGCCGGTAACTCTGGGGCTTAGTCTAACCTTAAAAAAAAGGCCAAAATTTATCGTGAAACTGCTTGCATCACAGCTGTGCTTATGCATACGTCACTTAATATGACGAAACGTTCAGTTGAATAATCGAATTCTCCCGACTTACAATTAACACTCCCGAGTTAATTCAATTGTCGGAACGTTTCCCGGTAGGAGAGAGTCACGTTATTTGCGTCCAGTCCGTACTCTGTTTCTGCACTTTGCAGCTTATTTCGCTCTAAAGCAAATACAGAACTCTGTTGACTCGACACACTAATGCCGTCTTTTATTTACCCATATAATCTTCCTTGTAGGTATATATAGCACAATATTTATATCTTCAATATGTGTAATGATGAAACAAATGCGAATTTAACTGTATATAAAGTTTATGTTGGTACTCCCGTTTGCAACCATTTATCATAGGTCTATAGGTATTAACATTATTATGTTCGTGTGTCTGCCACACAAAATATAATCACAAACATGTTATGTACATTATAGGTCAATGGTAAGTATGTATACCATCTGCGTTTAGGTCGGTATCTCTGCATGCCGTTCGCGAAGTCTGTTTTTCATTCTGTCAAGCTGTCGTTTGTCCTTCAAGGGTTCAAAACGCGACTCTCGTAAAGGCAGAGTGGCCGTCAAACATTGTGTCGTGCTGACAAATATGAGACTTAAAAAATCAGGTATGAGCCGGGATTGCTCAGTTAGTATAGTGACTAGCTACGGGCTGGACGACCGGGGTTCGATCCCCGACGGGGGCAGAGGATTGTTCCTCTAGCCTCTGCGTCTAGACCGGCTCTGGGGCCCACCCAGCCTCCTGTCCAATGGGTACCGGGGTCCTTTCCCGGGGGTAAAGCCGGCCGGGGCGTGATGCTGACCACTCACCCCCATCTAGTGCCGAGGTCAAGGAAGAGAGGAGCTATACCTCCTCTCACCCCAAGCGCCTACATGGCGTATAGTGGGACAAACTTTAAAACTATTAAACTAAAAATTCAAGTAGTGGCTACGATAATGGGTAATTCTGTCTACTCCTAGATTCAACCCTTTGAAATCCATGGCCTGTTAGTCTTACTTTTGATATTCTGTAAATTAAATTTATTTGGACTGAATTAGAAAAAATTAGGTCGCAACCACACCTCATACAGCGAACATAAAGGATATTTTCGTACCACATATACGCATATTTAAAGTTCATAACAGCGATAAATCCACTAGGAAAAAGTTTTTATCGTTTTTATATAATTATTTCTGGGCACGTTCGGAACCCTGAGACGCTCCTGTAAATTTCTTACGTCATTCATTCTAAAAGATCAATTATTTGGTAACTATTTAACTTATCCGCCATGAAATATGATACTGGAGAATTACGCTACCAGCATTTGTCGACATGTCAACTTTTGTTAAGATCGGACAAAAATAACGCACACTTTACATAGACCTACATGCATTGTGAGTAGTTGGGGAATCACATGTCATAATACTGGCGAAATTGTTCCTGTCTGCACATTTCCAAACCTATTTCAATATTACGTTCTTGTAACTTCAACACTGTCGAACTGAGTCCGGTAGTGGAACAGAATGTAATTTCCGTGGGTTTCTGATAGACGATTTGGCACGTTCCGGACACATCTGAACTGATCTTGGCACAAATGACTGAAGATCTGTGGAGTCCAATCCAGATTCAGTGCTAAGACAAACAAACAGACGATCACGAGGAAAACTGTGTTCTGGGTTGTAGCGCCGTGTAGTCTGATCACGAGCGTGCTATTTGTAAAACTGGTTCCCTCCGCCAGATATAAATTCTCCATTATTCCCTCAATCCTTTGAAGCACGAAGAAGAGAGAAAGTGTAGAAAGTAGAGGGAGAGTAATGAGAGAAACTACTTTTAACGGGGATGGAGGAATTTTCCGTGCTCTAAACGAAGCTCATCTGAGTAATATTTAAAAATTAAGACTCCACTCAAAGAAAACAGTACAGAGTTCAACTGCTGTTCAGGGCAAAAACAAAGAACGAAAAACAAAATCTGTTCAAGATTTCTGTCTTCTGGGTTGTTGCGCCGTGTAGTCTGGTCGATGTTTACCAACGTTTCGGAGGTCATACTGCCTCCATCATCAGGGCGATGAATATTCAAAATTTCAGTCGAAAAATTCGAAAAATTTTAGTTATCTTCGCTTTTCATGCCATTTATAACCATTTTAATGTTTTTTTAAAAAATTTTGGAAAAATTTGAAAATTTTCAAAAATTCCAAAAAAAAAATTAAAAAATGGTTATAAATGGCATGAAAAGCGAAGATAACTAAAAAATTGAATATTCATCGCCCTGATGATGGAGGCAGCAAGGACCTCTGAAACGTTGGTAAATATCTACCAGACTGCACAGCGCAACAACCCAGAAGACAGAAATCTTCATACTCACCGCTGTGATAACCTCAAATCTTACAGGTGATACATTGTTACCATTATGCTTTAACGGGTTAACTCTGAAGCAAACGAGTGTGACGTTAAACCAGACATGTCCAGGGTGACAATGAGACTGAGATGACCACCCCCAACAAGTGGCTGCTATCAGCTGAGGTGCTCCCCCCCTCCAATGGACTCTCCCGGCTAGGCAACAAGCCCGATCAATATCGGGTGTGACACGCGGTGCGCACTCTCGCTGGTCAGGACGACTGGCTGCAGTGCTGTGACGCAACAATGTCCGATTAAACTTCCCAAAATTAAGAATGCGAGCAGAATTTCACAAAATCGCTGCCATTGTTTGAACGAGTCTTGGTTAACTTTTACATTTTTCAACTATATTGGCAGTATGGCTGCCGTGAATCATAAACCGGAAAGGGTGTAGAAGGAGGCTTCAGTATTTAAAAGAAAATCCCAGGGTTTTCCAGACAGAATACGGAAAGCCACGAAAAAATCCACGCAGGAAGGACAAGGGAGAAATTTGAACCCGGAACACGACGCAGGAATGCAAATCACAACGTCCGACCTGCTCCTTAAACAATAATTCACAAGAATAAAAGGAAATTGTATTGTTTTTTAATAATTCATTAGTACATATTAAATCTGGCAGTGCCACAGCTCAAGGTGGTTAGTCGCCGGCATTTTACCGAGGGAGCCTGGGTTCGCCCCCAGGCCAGTCCATATGGGAATTATGGTGGACAAATCCTTCGGACTTTCCCTGTCAACATCATTCCTCCGCTGCTTCATACAGACTGATGTATCATCGGGGGGGGGGGGGGGCTAAGTTCCTGAAATTACTCTTGTCCGATTGTAACAAAAAATCGATTCTGGTAATTGAGTGTTTCGTTGTAAAACAATTGTGTTTCCCGGTGGTCTTCTCTTGTTCAGTGACCTTGACATTGCGAACCGTCTCTGAACATAGACCTGGAATGAGTAATTACTTTGTAATGTCATGACATTTTTTATCAGTATTTTCTCTCTCTTTCTTAAACAATTTTTTCCCGTCCCTAGTTTAAACACTGCGATAACTTCTCCAGGAACGGTCAAGACAGGAAATGCAACAATTAAAATGGCCCCAACTTCACACTCGACTTCATAATTATGAATTCAGAATGCTTTACTGCATGGTAACTAAGCGTTGCCCTTACGTCACGTGGTTAATATTTCTTCAGCTGTCCTAAAAACTGCAATACGTATATTGCAGCTTATAAGTAGGAATAAATACTTTTCTGGAATAACGTAGCCCTTTAAAACCCAGTGGTAAGTGTACGTACCACATTCTATATCAGCCTGATGCTTTCTGAGTGTCGTATTTTTCACAGAATAAACAGCTGTTATTTCCCTAAACACCAATGACCAACTGATCTTTGTAATACACACGCGTTATTTTATTTGACGTAAGGAATGAATGTTAAAATATTATATAGACGAGCTTCTTCCTTCGGCTTAACAAGGTTAATTAGGGGAGGAGTCCCATGGTGATGATCCTCGCAGGCCTAAAGAAAGTGGTCCTCCGCTACTGCTAGTTAGCCCACCATTTATACCGGGTAAAAAACTAATCCTAAGCACGGTCGAACGTTAGTTGTAGTAAATTACTTGTTTATGACGAAAGAACAAGGAAGGAAACGGGGCATATGAAAAAAGCGCATCCTTCAAATTCTGCTTGTGTATGAATGCCGTGTACCATCAAATTTTACGCTAAAGCTTCAACAAAAATATTTATATACTTTGGTAATTGTTTTGTTGTTCTTGACGGAAACAGAACTGATACTTGGACTATACTGTTTTTGACATGTTCATCAAATTGAGTCTGCATATACTAACTACATCTAACCACGCTGGCCTTGTAATCCTGGGGTCTCGGGTTCGATTCCCGGCGGTGCCCGAATTTATAACTTGTGTTGGGCAAGGCCGTGGTCTAGGCAACACGGAGTTTTCCTCCGGGGGCTTCCCCGGTTTCTCCGTGGCATCCCAACAATTACTCCATTCACACACAGAAGAAGGCAATGGCAAACCACTTCTGGATCATCTGCCAAGAACGTATATGAACAGGTCCCAGTCCGAGAAAAGGATGAAAGGATCCTGTTCACATGGACCTGTCGTCAGACGGAACACTAAATAAATAATAAATATACTAACTACACTTGTAACAATATGCTCAGTAAGAACTAAGACATTTTGCCTAAACCCCGTTCTCTACGCGGCGAGGCTAACAAGAACAACATTAATGATGAAGCAATATGATGGTCCATTTCCATATCAAGTTTTGTGAAAATCCGTCAATTAATTCAGGAATTATTACGAGAAATCTGCACGCGGACATAAATCTACCTTTCCTTATAAAATAAATAAATGGCTCTAAAAGAAGAGGATTATGAGGTAAACATCAAAGTGAAAATTTACACGATTTGACTGGTATACACAGCTCAATATGCAGAATCGATAAACATGTCTTATCTGTTAGATAAACACAGTTAACTCTCAAGATAACTGCATTACTTGTAACCATAGGCTTATTCTGAGCAACTTCCATTAAAAGGGACAATTCTTTTGGTCTACTTAGCGGTGTGCAGTGAGACTTTCCATGAAAAAATAAAATATGAGAAAACGTCTTGTATTTTTATGAATAACAAATTCATTACCGGACATTTTTTCCCTGAAGGAACGATCAAAATTTAAAAAAAATCCTATCGATCATAAGTCTATCATGATAAACCCCTAAAATATGCACATCATAGCGGATATCTGTTAATGGACAGCATAAATGTTACAAGACAGTGATCCCTATGTCAGAAGACATCAATATGTAACCTACAAACTTAGTTTCTAAAATCATATTCACATCCTTACATGTCCACAAGAAGAAGACTGTATGATCGAAACATGTAAGAATTTGTACATAATTTCTTTGACATTAAGTTCTATTTTAGGTATGAAAAATGAATACGTCCTGACATCCTTAAACTTTAAATACGTTTTCGTAACTGGCATTTAAAATATTCACTTTATCTACCTATGAAGGCTGATTTTGCTTTCGCTTGCATTAAATAGAAATTATATCCCAATTCACATGATACGTTTGTAAGAATATAAGACTTACCACAAAACGTTATCAAGTACAGCTATCAATAAACAACAGTTGGAAGTAAAATTATAATGTTGTACGTGTCGGCCATTATTTCCTAGATATCGTTTAAAACAAACGTCCTAATTTTCTGCTTATTGATTTAATTCATATTAATTTACCTTCGAATAAATGGTATTATCACACAAATTCTTTACGTATTTTTTTTGCGAGCGAAATTATTTCCCAGTACCCTAAGCCACCCTGCAAACAGGTGTCCTTTTAGGTGACGGGCGAAGCCACATTTTGATGCGATGCCTGCGTTCGATTTTTGATGACAAACCCCTTTGCAGGAAACTCGATAAATATCACAGCTTACTATTCCCTTGACTGGAGATGTACATCACGCCACTGATTGGCGCCCATGGTCTGGAGCATTAGGTGCATCGCGCCGAGACGTTTACATCGATTACTGACAGTCAGTGGCGTTCACTGCTATCACATAGCTGCTGTCCCAAAATTTAAGTATTTAAAAAAATAACTATTAGAAATTCGTGTAAATAATACGGCCAACAAACCACTACGTCACAACCTCTGTTTAACTGCAGTTCATATGTAGGCCTGTAGTTTACGGCTAACACGGTTTATAAGTTTCCCGTTCGGCGGAAAATATGTTCATTAGTTGCAAGACCCACCATTCCATGTGCATTAAATTAAAATAACGCTTGCTAAAATTTGAAATTTGGCATAAATTAAGCCGCGAATCTGCAGCGGCCCACGGCCCACGAGTTGATAATCACTACCGTAAATTATGTAATTTCTGGCAGCTATGTATGTGAAATAAAATGTTGGTACCGGTATTAAGAACGATGTTTGCTTATTCAAAACACAAAAATTTTGTTCTGATACTGAAGCTGACAGCGTCCACTAGAAACTGCAACCATAATGCGGTGCACAACTGTCATTTGTTCTTGCTGCTTCGACATGTACGAGGTGCGATCAGAAAGTTTCCAGACTGCGCCTATAAAAACCCGTACACTTATCTCAGGTATTAAATTCATCCATCACCCTCGAAGTAGTTCCCCTGGGAGTGAACACAACGATCCCAGCGCCGCTGCCAAGCCTGGAAGCATCCCTGGAAATCTTTCTTTGTCAGCCTGTCAAGCACCATCTGCGATTCTGCCTGAATCTCTTCTATCGTCTCAAATCTCCTTCCCTTTAGCTGAATTTTCATCTTTGGGAAGAGGAAGAAGTCACACGGAGCTTAGAAAGGAAGTTGGGGTCGGTTCTTGCAAGATCTTTGAGCTCCTGACAAACGAGAAGTCGATTCTGCTTCTGGTCCTCAGACAGGATGCGTCGCATGTGGAGTTCTTCCTTTAGAATCAGCTGACAGGTCCCATAGCCTATCCCAACAATGTCGCACAAGTCGTTGATGGTACGACGTCGATCTTCGTGAATGGCCTGCCGAATCTTCGTAAAATTTTCGGGCGTTGTGCTCGAAGATGGTCGTCCAGAACGCTCGTCATCATCGACAGAGGTTCGGCCATTTTTAAAACGTGAATGCCACACAAACGTTTGTGCACGACCCATTGCGGACTCCCCAAATGCTTGCTTTAGCATTTCATAGGTTTCCGTAGCCGTTTTGGCGAGTCTTTGGCAAAATTTGATGCACACGCCATTCCGCAATCGCAGGAGGGTCGGTGTAATGCACTACCAAAACGCCCGTAACTAAGAAACAAATGCTAATTCGATGATGCCGGCTGGCACACTGATTCACTATGAATGTAGGCCGCACCCCCTAATATCAGAAGCTCGTACTACATCCGGTTCGCCCGCTATTGACACAGTCTTGAAACTTTCTGATCGCACCTCGTACATATGACGCTTTGGCATGATAAGAACACCGGGCGTATCAGGAGGCAGTTAGATTGACATTTGTGTCAACTGAAGTGAACCACATTGACTTAGCTGAGTTCCGTTACAAGTTCGATTGGCTTCCTTTGCTCACGCGAAGGAAGTAAGAGTAGTTAATTCTTAAAGTTTCCATAGCAGGAATATTCGAACATTCTCGTAATCCTTGAACTCATGAATACTCTCAGTATACCGTCTTTTCTTCAGCCAGAAATAACAGTTATTCAGTTCTTAAAATGCCCATACGACTCAAAGACGTGCTTCAAATTTCTGTAATTAAATACTAATTTCTTAAGAGTCTGTATCTATTTTAAGATATGTAGTGTGTCTGCATTCATCTGTAATGACCAAGGAAGATCCCGAAAGTACAATTCATAACAGCCTGCACAGATTTACTACTAGAATAGGAACTTTTAATATGTGCCTACTGACAGGAAATTATACTTCATAAACGTGTTAAGTTAGGTCTTGTTTGGATCAAATACACTCAGTTCGTGACGTGCCCGGTATATAGAGCATAATACAATTACAGTTCAAGGGCGGATATTACAACTACAGCGGGGGAAAGGACATGAAAATAAACAAAATAAATACGAACAAAATCGGTATTACGTATGAATATCCAGGAAACAGTTGCATGGTTGTGAGGGATCCGTGAATCTATTAGACGAGCGAGATTACGTTCTTGATAGCGGTCCATTTTCAATGATTACTTGACGAAGCTGGGCTCGTTAGTTTGTTAATAACGACTAACTCCCACGCCCTATAGTTGCCAATTTTTATCATCACCACAATAATCATGGTAGACGAACAGAACTTCTTACAAAATCCTACAATAAATCACATGTAAGTCCTAAGAATTACAAAAAATATTTTTGTCAGAGTTAAATTTTGATTACATTTTAGTCGAAAACATGAGGAGGTAAGACTTAGGCGAGGGGATAATATTAAAATGAATATGGATCGTGGAGTAACGGCGTATGAAGACGTGGATTGGATTCATGTGACCCAAGATAGTGACAAGTGGAGAACTCTCGTAAACACGAAATGTATCTCAAATCTAAAACTTCTTGACGATGGTGAAGAGTCAGTTGAATAAAAATTTACTTGGATATTATCCATCGTCTAGTAATAAAACGTAAAACGACGTTTCGGAGATGGGGCTCTATCTCCGTCTTCAGGTTCCTACTCAGTTGGGCCCACTAGATAGAGCTAATCCCTATCTCCGGACAAATTAAAAAGTGAAAGTCCCAGAATAAAAAGGCATAACCACACCATCCATCCGTGGGACGTAAAAGAATAAATAGTAGAAATCAAAATTCATTAAACACGATAAAGCCAAGAAAACAAAAACTCACAAAAGGTGGGAATAAATACACATGAATATTAACTTGAAAAAAGAAAGAAAAAAACATCCGGCCTTCTCCTGACAGAACGCCTCTGGGTACGGCGGTTATCCCATATGTCAAAGGTGTCTCTGAAAAATTTAGAAGAATTGGGAACCGATACAACATCAGGACAATCTTTAAAACCGGACACACTCTCCGTGGTTTATTGAGTTCCATGAGACCAAAAACAGCCGAGAGACAGACTAGGCAGTGTGTGTATGGAATACCATGTGATTGCGGTACATGGTATATCGGCGAAACCAGCAGACCTCTGGAGGTACGCTTAAAAGAACACAAATATAATTTCAGACAGGGCTGCTGGAGAAATCCAGATTGGCCCAACATGCATACGAAGAAGATCATCATGTCTGTTGGGATGGAACCAGAGTATTATTAACTGAACCCAATACCATCTACAGAAAATACAAGGAGGCGGCACACATGGCACTACTCGCCAATCCTATCAGCCAGCCTAGTTTAGATTTATCTCCTATTTGGATACCTGTCATCTCTCAAGAAATCCAAGGTGGGCATCGAGTTTCAAGTTAATATTCATGTGTATTTTTTCCCACCTTTTGTGAGTTTTTGTTTTTTGGCTTTATCGTGTTTATGAATTTTGATTTTACATACTATTCTTTTACGTCCCACGGATGGATGGTGTGGTTATGCCTTTTTATTCTGGGACTTTCACTTTTTAATTTGTCCGGAGATAGGGATTAGCTCTATCTAGTGGGCCCAACTGAGTAGGAACCTGAAGACGGAGATAGAGCCCTATCTCCGAAACGTCGTTTTACGTTTTTTACGTTTTATTACTAGACGATGGATAATATCCAAGTAAATTTTTATTCAATTGACGACTTCAATGAAAGTCTGGACATTTGTTCACTAGTTCAGCAGTATTTTGTCTAATCGTCAAAGTTCTGTCGTATGTACAATAGTGCAAAACAAGGGCATTATTCCTACTAAATTTGGAGCCATTTCGAAACCAGGACCACAGATTAGTAGGTTGTATGTGCGCCAGAGTCGGTCTGGACGCGGTGAGAAACGAAGTCCCTCCTGAGAAGCGAACCCAGGTCGTGCAATCCGCAGCCTAGTCACGAGTACCGACTGACGTGGCATTATAATTATGTTCTCGAAGAATATTCCTCAAGAACAGGTGGCAGAGTAAACGAGGTAATTCGTATTCGGTGTTTCTCCCTAAAATATGCATTTATTAACTTTCGTGTACAAACGGTAACGCCATTCGTTTGTCTTCTTTTATGGGTTTATCGTTACAAAGATATGCTCTGACGTCACAGAATAAAGATAAATGTTGGCCATTACAAGACAGAGAAGCTATTTTAAGTTGTTTTTCACCTTCTGTACTCAGAGTTTATGTGAATCATCACAGAAGAATGCAAATTGTAAGCATGACGATTTAATCAGAATGGAAAAGACTTGAGGTGATGAACATGTTTTTCACTTGTTTTGGACATTTCTGTAAATATGATATGATGTAATTTTGCTGTTTCATCAGTGCAGTTGCTTGAAGCTTCAAACGTACCCTACCCTCTTATGAAGTTAGTAATTACAGGTGAATAATTCATGTAGCCTGTTCACTGTCTTCTAAATCATCACCAGGTCTTGGAAGTGCGTGATTATTTTTAACATCCGATGCCACCATATTCAGATATACCCAACTGACGGTCGTCGTGACGATTGGAAAATTAGGAGCTGATGACTGAAAGGTCGGACTGTGAAAAAAAATCATTGCTCCCTCAGCAATATTATTGTGCTTTTGAATTACCTTTTTAAAACTATAGGATGCTTCGTTTTTGTAGTGACTTTAGGCACACTGAGTGTGTGAAATGACGGTAAGTCAGTTTTGCACTAAACAGCACGAGTCGAAGTGTATTTACGTATATTAAAAAATATTAGCCTTTGAGATTTTGTACATGTAATTGATTTTGCTGTTCATTTACAGAAGATACGAAACTATTGTATCACAACAATTCGCGCTGTAGATATCGTAGCAAAGATGCACGAGAATAAAATCCTAGCCATGCATCACATCCAAAAGTTTCGATTGGAAGTCGCCCATTTCTCTGGTATCCGTATTTAATGTCCTATCCTGTGAGAATATAATTTAAGTTCTATACGCTTAATGTAAAACGGAGGTTAAATTAAACACATACGAATCAAAATTAAATTCGCCAGACAATTTTTTTATGTAGACTTCCGATATCAAATTTAATGTATCGCCCTGATGACGGAGGCAGTATGACCTCTGAAACGTTGGTAAACATCGACTACACAGCGCAACAACCCTGGAGACAGAAATCGTCATCAAATTTAATCTAAATCGGTTCAGTAGGGCTCATTATTATTAAACATATATATACAGGGTGGGTGGGAAGTAAGTAGACATTAAATAATCGATATGCATTGGAAATATAGAGGTTATAACCATTTCTCAATGTCTACTTACTTCCCACCCAGCCTGTAGATTAACTTCCTTTAATATGTTAATCTACGTCCCATGCAAGAGTCACTACGTAAAGCCAAACAGGCAGAGGAAGGTCCGTGGTCTTCGTGTACAGCGAAATCCTCCAACGCCTTTTGGTCGTTCTATCTCTGGAAGGTTACAACCACAGTCTGTTATGGGAGAAGCTGGCATGGCCCCTCGTGGTACGCACACACCGGCTGGCACGGAAACTGGGTTTTCCGGTTTCGTCTGTCGTCGTGACACTGCAGGGAGTCCCAGCGTGCAGATCTGGGCCAACTCAGCGCAAGAAATGTTTTGGGATTGTCATCCTACAAGAACCCTGCATTATCGCAAGCTTTGGAAGACAAAACGTCAGATTTGCAGCTTTGTAAGGCAATAGGAGAATAATACTGACACGAGACAAGAGCTATGCCGAGGTTTTTAAAGAAATTATTTTTTGATTTGGGTGCAAGGTTGAGAGTTTTCAATTTTCTAGCGAAAGCAGACAGAACTATCCAATGTTATTCAATCGGATAATGTAAAGGCGAGATAGCGATTATTAGGTGCTTAATTTTAGTACGCTATTATAATATCATGTATTTATATTATATAGAAACTGGATTTGTTTATTCAATTTTCGGCGCTAACCGTTAATTTTAATTTTAACTGGCGTTCCGAAATCCAAGGCTTCAGCTGCTAGTACGAAACGTGGTCCTTCAATTTAATGTCCTCATAGTTCGTATGTGTAAAGCAAGATTTCTTTTCTTTCTAACTGAATTTTATTTTAAGTAAAAACAGCGCGCTTCGGAAGAAACTTTGTTCTCAGTGTTTATAATATGAATGGCACGTTCTGTGTCAATGAAAGACTAGCAAAATTTCAATTCCGGGGAAATTAACTTAACAGATATGGGAGTCGAAATAAGCCGTGAACCCCGACGGTCTAGCGCCGATACATTCGAAGAGACGGACGAACATCACGAAACGAATAATAGATGATTTTCAGAACTGACTCCTGGATACAGATTCCGCCAGGACCGTCCTTACACTGGATGATTTCCAATCCAAAATATGTGGTAATCGAACTGCTACGTATTCTTCGCTAAATACCTAAAATCGAAAGAGAAAAATGCCGCATAACTGAGGTTCCAAATTTATATATATATTTTCTTTCGATATACTTTCAGTTCTGGTATTTACATTCAAGAACACAAAAGATGATTGAATGGTCTTATACGTAATGGTGACGAGAACGCGCGACACACATCCTGTGCCATGGTCTCTTATTTGATTAGCTTCTGTGTCAACGCCACACCTGACACTCGTTACTCTGCATCCACGACGTGGAAAATGATTGATTTATAGACGTATTTTTGTACGCACTTCCAGAAGACCTGATTTTAACTGTTTGGTGAGGTAAATTGGTAAGATGCTATTCATGTCGATTCGAATTACGATGAAATAGGCAGTTTTCACGTAAGTCTTAGATCCGCCATGGTCATTTAAATCGAAGTGCCTTCCTCCCTTAGACCGATCAAAAAGTTTTCAAGGTGCCTAGCTTCAGAGCGTGTTCTTATAATCAGCTTCCCCAACGCGGTGAGAACTAGATAATCAAAATTAACACTGATATTCATTTTCAACTTGTGATGAACACGAGGAAATGTGTATCCAATTTCCCCATTGTTTTCTTTGTATCTGACATATCGCTTTGACCTTTTCCACTTACTTAAGATGCAATCTAATCTGACATTGCAAATCTAATCGCACAACTGATAGCATATTGCAACAGTCATGTAGGCCTTTTTTTTCCGACCTCGGTAAATATTCACACACAATAAATTTTCAAACACAATTTGTACATCCTAATAAGGTCTACAAATATCTAATTCGGCCTACAAGTCTTTGACAAGCTTGATACAGCTGAACGTGGTCCCCATGCAAAGTAAACTGAATCTGACATCTTTTAGAAAGTGCCTTCCAATTCCAAATTTCACCGAAATTCGTCGACCGAAACGTGGTAGCCGAATAGTTGGCACTCCTGCTTCGCATTTGGACATTACCGGTTCAAATAACGGCCCGGAGACCAGATATCCTGACTGAAGATTTTCGTGAGTTCCTTCAGCCTACATGCAAATGGGGGGATAGTACCTTAAATTCGTCAGTGGTTTCGGAGATGAAACATGCAGAAGGAGAGACGCCACTTCTCCATCATGCGTTCATTTGATGATCTCTGTGCAAAATGACATGGGCCCAAAGAAGGATATGGCTATTAACATTTTGAGATTTTTCAAGTTAATGCACTGATGTCTGATTCTACTTGGAAAACGGCATTTATATGTTTATGCAAGATTTAAAACTTTCAAAGCTCTTGAATGTTACAGAATCCTCTCAGGCGATTCAATCAAATATCGACGTTTCAGAGACTAGCTCTGCGCCTCCATCTTATTGTATTTTTCTGTTTCATTCTTTGGTAATTATATGCTTATATAATAATTTGTAAACATCTCAGCAGAAAAAAATACGCCATCTCTCACGCGACTTTCAAATAAAGCTAAGCTTTCCGCCGAAGAAGGAGATTCAATAAGTTGCCTTCACACTTAAATAAGCTGCTGGTTCGGTGAGCAGCCGCAAAAGAGGAATCTGAAAATGTGGCATTTTTATAGGTTCCTTGGATCCGGAGGACCTGTCTCTGGACCCTGCTGGCAGCCCCTGCCAGTCCCTTTGCAGTCCAAAACCTGATCCGGAAGGGACAGCAGAACTTCCCACAAAACTCGATCCCAGCCTCAGTCCTGGACTCGCGACGATCGCCGCTGGAGTCAGTACGACCGTGTGCGAGGACTCCAGCAACACAAGTAGCATTATGTACCCGTCCTCAGGTAGTGCGCCTCACACCACGGGGAATACCGGAGCGGGGAAAATCAGCTACCGCGGTATCTTCACTACTACCTCTAGTGGCAGCACTGTCTCCGCCAGTATGGGTCCCAACGGAGGCGGAAGTCTCACTGGTCTGGGCACAGGCCTCGCTGCTGCTACCACCTCTCCAACTGCTCAAGGCATCAACCACTGGCTACTCCCTAGTCCAGACAAAACACTATTCCCTCCCCTGTTTGGTCTGCTCGGGCAACAACCACAACACCCTCAGTCCGCAGCGTCACCTCAACAGCAACAACAACAACAACAACAACAGCAGCAGCAGCAGCAACAACAACAACAACAACAACAACAGTATCCCTCCGCGAGTCCAAGTCCCGCTGCAATTCACTACGATGATGGATCTCAGCAGCATCAGGAAGACCTGATAGGACTCGGCATAGAGTGTGGACCTGGGGGGAACATGGCGCTCAAACAACCTCCGACATATTCAAGTTGCAGCGGGGGTTCAATCGCTGACGTTCAACAGCAGCAAGAGATGGCATACAGTCGGGTGGGACAGTCCCTCGTGCCCTCAACGGGGAAGTACCAGTGGTTGGACTCGCAAGTTGTGGCTGCGTACGGCTCTGGGATGTCTGTCCCTGGACCCTCAGGGCTCATCCCCAAACAGGAGCCTTTCAGTGCCTGTGCGGGGGGTGGTGGAGGGACGTCAGGCAGTGGCGGGGGTGCAGGGGGTAGTGTGGGTGATGTGCAACAAGCTCAAGAACAGCAACAACAGCAGGGAGGGAATTTCTCGGTGCAGCTTGCTGAATACAACCCGTCCACAAGTAAAGGTCACGAGATTCTGTCGCAAGTTTACCAGCAGTCGCCAATGCCGCTCAAGTTGGTACCAGTGAAACCTAGAAAGTATCCGAACAGGCCTAGTAAGACACCGGTGCACGAGAGACCCTACGCGTGTCCAGTCGAGAACTGCGATAGGCGTTTCTCAAGATCGGACGAGCTGACGCGTCACATTAGAATCCATACAGGACAGAAACCGTTTCAATGTCGGATTTGCATGAGATCTTTCTCCAGATCTGATCATCTCACAACGCACATCCGAACGCACACAGGCGAGAAACCGTTTCAGTGCGATACGTGTGGACGGAAGTTTGCGAGAAGCGACGAGAAAAAACGCCATGCAAAAGTGCATCTCAAACAGAGGCTCAAAAAAGAGAGCAAGCTGATTGCAGGGGGCGCTTCGAGTAGCTTGTCGACAGCCGGCACCAACCAGCAGCAGCAGCAGCAGCAGCACCAGCAACAAGCAGGACACCACCTGCACCACATGCACCCACATCATCAGCATCACCACCACCATCATCAGTCCGCTACGACCACAAGCGGAATCCAGCAGCAACACACGGTGACCTCAGACGACAGCCTCACCATGCCTGTTACGACCTCTCTATAAACCTTGACTCTTGAAACAAATTATGGTGCAAAATGTGTTCTCTTTATCCTGTTCGTACGTCATATGTTCCGTATCCCCACCCACTTTATGTTAACTGTGATTTTTCTCGACAGCGATGAAGAATGTCAAAGACCTTACTTAGTACGGAAAGTTATTTTATGTACATAGACAAGGCCGTTGACGTATTAAGTTTTGTGCGTCAAAACAGAGAAACCATGCACATTTTACTTCGCACTTCGTTGTTCAATTCTTTGTTGTAATTTGACGAAATACATTATTAATTGTTGTGTGTGTGCATCGTTGGCGCTCTGTGGAAAAAGAGAGAAAGGAGAGAGAGAGAGAGAGAGAGAGAGAGGCAGTGGACTCTATGGTAATATTCTTTTTTGTTATGGAACATGACAAATTATTTTTTTAAAATACAAGTCGAGCTGTTGCATTTTAATGAAAACAAAAACGAAAAGCCACATTTTAGAAATGTGCCGTTTCTGTTATTTTTTCACGTTGCCAAAAAAAATTGCGTAAAATGGAGAGAAGTCACGACCGTCTGTGTCAGTTAGTAGCTGGATCGGTCACGTGACGCTTTCCGCCCTTTAACAGAAATGTCCTATTTTTGTACAATTTTAATTTCATTAATTGGGTCTTTTTTCCGACTAAATGCTGTGTTGTGTGACGTATTTGTTGTTGCTTTAGTTTTTATTTGCAGGCCGGTAAAAGGCTTTAACATAGTGGAAAGAAACCAGAAAATAACAAATGGCTTTAATTAATGGATATAAGATCATAAGATGCTATGTATTTACATATTTCTTGTAACTGTACCAAACTTTGTAGGGGTGGCGGTTTCATAAAAAGTGTTGGAAGGATGTCTTCAGAACAGAGGAGGCAAGATAGCCCTCATTTTCTGACCAACAATTTTGTTCCCAATATTAAATTTAATTTTTCTCGAAAATCAGGTCACAAGAGAGGAAAAAAAAAAGAGAGAAAATTTTACAGACAGATATATATTTATTAAACAATAACTCCTCCCAAGTCAGCGCTGTCCTTTTTAAACTGCCACTGTGACTATTTTGATGTTTGATGTAAAAAAATGACAGAGTGTCTCAATGTTATATATGTATATGTTAAATGTTCGTCCTTCGGGAAGACTTCTCCTTCTAACGACACCGCCTCTACAAAAATTTTGCATTGTTGCCAAATAACAACTTGTTTTAACTGAACAAAACATTCCGTAGATTTTAATGAGAACTGGAGCTGTTTAATACAGAGGATATTGGCTACCCACAAACTAAATCTATTGGCAGAACCTCGTATCTATGCTAGCGGCATTTGTTCAAAATCTGTTTCAAACTTATGAATCAAGAAACAAAAATTATATAATTTTAAATATAACGGTCATACACGCACATCAGACATCACATTATGACGTCATCCACTTTTCATATTAGACAAGGGACGGAACCCTCGCCCAAAACAAAACCCCCGAACATGCCGGGAAATTGCCTTAAGGAAGAAATTGTATTCAAATGCCCAAAGTCTTATCACTTTGACTGTTGATTAAGTACAGTAGACGTTTTAATGTATCTTCCTAGTTATTCTCTTCTGTTCCCTGACTCCAGAAGAAAGAATCTAAAATCCTTTCTAAATAATGTGTAGTTTACATTTTTACATACGAAAGTGGCTGGAAACCGTGATTTACTATTCAAAAAAAAAAATACACGTGATATTCGTTATATTTCAAAATTAGGAAAATTTTGACTTTTCGTACGCGCACTGAAGAAACTTTCGTTACATTTCAAAACTCTGTAGTTGTAGTGGGAATGGCAAACAACATGGCAGCCAGCAAGAAAACGCGAAATTAGAAACACTGCTGTTGCCATGGTGATCTTCAGCGCGTGTGTGCCCGCGCATTCGATCCCTGGTCGCGTACACAATCACCAGCTCAAATCGCCCATATCACAGATTGGTGGCTAGCTCTTTCAATTATGCTCCTCTCAATTATTGTGGTGCTAGACGTATTCGTTGTTTCTCAAGATAGATGTATATTGTTTCATTAAAAGATGCATATTCGTTACTAAGACGCCTTTTCGTATTGCAGTTGTTATTGGTGGAACCTACCTTTAAGCAAAAAAGCGTACAAATTCAGGCCTAAAACGCCATAACAGCCAAATAAAACATAAGGAAAACGTGGAGATGTACATAGACTAAAAAAATAAATTGTATATATAGTCTACATTAAACTATTAAAATTATAACATTGTTGAATTACTTGTAACTATTGTTATGAAGTGAATGCAAGAAACTTAGACGTCCTCTTCCCGCTCGTGTTTGATGACCAAGCCACCGGTCAATATTTTACTCAGACACCCAATTTTTCTTTGTCCTAAATATGACACATTGTATGTATGAATGTACTGGTACTGAAAGATTTTGACTTCGTTGTTATTTCATTAAATGAAGAGGGGGATAAATTACTTTCATTAAAATTGTCTTTTGTGTTACGTAGTGCATTATAAAAAAAATCACCTCTTCCGAAATCTTCAGAGAAACAAAACTCTCCCTTCTCACTACAGTAATATATTTGCACAAACTGTTTTTCTATTGTTGTACTCTCGTGATGACCGAAAAAATTGTGGCGGGCAGTTCCTGGAACAGCCTATGTATCCGCGACCCCCCCCTCTCACCGACTTTTCTCGTTTTGTAAAAAAAAAAAAGAATTAAAATAATACGTGTGAAGAGTCGTTAAAACGTCACGAGGCTGTTTCTCTAAATGTGATATCTGCAGACGAAATATTAAAGGTGATGTAACTGTTATAAATAGGAATATAAAAACTCACTCAAAAATATTTATTTGTACTTTTCTCTCTCGCTGCATTAGCTGTACAAGTTGATGTTATAAAACAAAATAAAAGTAAATGGCTGTAATCTATTATTATTATTATTATAATATGATGAAGAGTCTATATTAATTTTAAGCAAAGAGAGAAAATATACAGAGGTAAACTAAATCTGTCACTGTGTATTTATTTCATTCTTACCCTAAATCCTTAAACAGTTATCAGAAATGGGCTTGTGATAACACGTAAGGACATTAAGGCAGGAGCAACATAACAATTCTGGTCGGGATGTCCCAGGTAACCATAGCAACTAAGGTAACGTTGGTTACCTAGTGAGCATGGACATTCCCTGCCCAGAACCACATTGGGTCTTCATGCAACGTGATGGTAGCTGTTCTCCGGCATCAAAGAAACTGGAATGTGACAGATTTTTGTAATAAAAATTCCACGATATAAAATTCTATGAAAATTCGTTTAGCCGATCTTGCGTTGTTACAGGCGAACAGGTGCATTTTCGTAACTTATAGTTCCGTACGCACTTAAACGTTTGTCAATCAGACTCATTCGCAATCCCGCACTTTTAATGGCTACAAACTGAAAGCAGCAGACGAGACCAACATATTCCTCGCTGACAAGAATTTTCTGATGGGACATGTGCCTACACGTTCCAGTCTATCAAATTACGTTCTGATATCCAATACCAGTCTCGCTGACTGTTTGGAGTCAACGGTCCCAACACCCACGTGTTGCAGAGTTGCTGTGGGCTTTATTAGTACCAGTGTCTCAGGTGAGGAGCAGATGGATGAGATTCAACCATATTTGGAGCTCATCATCTTGTTCTTCCTCGTGCGCGTACCCCGCCCTGGAGTCAATAACAACATGCGTGTGTGACGTCACGTGGTGCCCCACCTAGACAACCTTCCTCTTACCCAAACACATGGCCAGGGCTGATAGGGAGACGCCACAAACAAAGAGCTTACTGGAAGGCAGCAAAGTCCTTTCAGGCTTGAAACAACAATAAAGAAGCTCTTTGACAGTCTTACACAGTCAATTTATCCGACAGAGATCCTCACGCCACTAAGGCACGCAGACATTCTCAAGGCGTCGGCAACAGATGGAAATGAGTGGACAGCATCACGCTTCGACCGCTTTAATCAGAGAAGTCCCAGATCAGGTCAGAACGTCATGGCGAGATGAAATTTCCCCGGTCGTCCAGCCCGTAACGAGACACTTCACTGACTTCAGCCAGTTTCTTTCATTAACACAAATCACAATAAATTATATATAATATTAAATATTTTTGTCGCTAACAAAGTCGAGATTCGACAGTATCAGTGACGTCTTTTGCAGGGTCTGAATTGCTTACTGTTTTATATTTAATTTAACAGAAACGAAATTATTCCAGTTCCTTTTCATTTCCCGTGTCTCATTCGCCTATTTCATAAATAAAAAAGTTCTTGTTCGCGTAATTAAGTGTGTAACCTCACTGACATACTTCTATACAGAGTTTTCCCCCTGAAACAGGTTGAGATTCTACAAACTCCAACGATCTTATCGATACGTATCTTTTAATAAATTATTACGTAGACCAAGAAATACGTTCTGAAACAGGCGCCATGAACACGTATCTATTCGTCACACGCACGCACTGTGCAATGAAAATATCAAATGATACCCTTCACATCGCGTAATCTGAGATGTGGGCATAAATCCTGCCAGTCGCTTCCAGTTTCCTACTGTAGCCGTATCCACGATTAGCTTGTTTGCTATTTGAGCTGTATCTCAACTCTGCTGAAGACGCAAATCTATATGCAAGGTGCTACTTAGACGCATCTGCGAGATGCAAGCGAGAAGTGTCTTGCATTTGAATGAAGAGATGAAGCAAAGATAAACCTCATTTTAATGTTTATACATGAAATCAAGATTACTTTATAAGGGCACCTTGCATGTTTTCCAAGTAGCATTCTTGTTTATTTTCTGGATTCGAGCAGAGACTACTCCCTGTTCCACACACAATCCAGAACTGACAACTGACAAACTGCGAATAAATATACCCATCAAGAATTTTCCGCCACGATCTTTTAGACAGCTTAACGATATGAGCATTATTAAGCTACCTTCATCGTATTTCTCAACTCTTGCTATTGAAGTCGATTATATGTTCACTGTCTACAGCAGGTGTTTTCATCCTTACCAAATACATCGTATTGTAATTACGAACTTTTTCAGCATACGTAATTCATCCTTGTGACGCGAAGGTTGAAAATCTCCCCTCTAAAGGTCTGTGACAGTGATTGGTCCTTTAAATCGCAGTTTTCTTTTACACTGGCTCGCAGTTTGTCCGCAGCGGCGTTGTGGTACCTGGCTGTACTCCAGCCTTCTGCTGACTGTTTGTCATACTGACTTATTTTTAGTGACTGGCGTGTACGATTTGCAGTCATAAGGTTCCAAGTTCGATTCTGACCGCTTTCAACGAGTAACGAACGTTTGTCTATTTCAACTTGAGAAAGGATAGCTCATAGAGTAAATGATTGATCTATGGGTTATTTATCGCCACTCAATTAACATCTGAGGGTTCAGTAGGTCACCAATCTTAGCTAGCTGCATTGGCATGAAGCCGTCTAAATTCTCTGTGAGGACAGTAGGAGCCTCGACTGAGATTCGAACCGATTTCCCCAAAGCATAAATCATAATCACCCACTTAACAGTTGTCATGTTTTTGTCAGCTTTAAATGAATGTTTTTCAAATAAATTTATGCCGGTCTATAAATTCTAGTTAGCATAACAATTTATGTGTATGTGGAAAAGATATATCATGTTACAGCTAACGACTATTTTCGGCCTTAGTTTCGCTCGGAGTCTACACCAGACATGTCAAATTTGTGGTTTGACTCAGTTCTCGAATAATATCCGCGATTTGCCCCAGTTTTAATAAAGTTTGAATTTCGAATGCACGTCTAACAGCTATTTATAATATTTCGGTTGAATAAAGTGTAAATGTTTAATGAAACTCACGTACGAAAATATATTTTAAGCTTAACTTGGAATTTGTTAAATAAAGATGTTAATATTTACTTCACCTTTGTGATGACTACCGAAAATCACAATTTTTAAACGACCCTTTATATACACCGAAATAATCTGAGTCGGACATTACTTACTGCTTCTTACCGACTCGTCCTTTTGTGATGTGTAATCGTGTCAACGACTCAGTGGTGAAAAAGACGACATAGAGTTTTGGGGATGGTCGTTTCAGCCCCTCAGAAAGTGCCAGGTATGGCCGGATTACAAACCGGACATATTTTTTTGGCTAAAAACTTAAATAATTATTCCAAATGGCCTCGTGCATAAATTGTAACCGTGGATGTTCAATATGGGCGATTATTTCGTAAAGTCCAGTTTAATGACGCATTAAAGTCGTTAATTGTTATATCGTAAATAAACGCTTATTGACGTGTTAGTAATAATTACGTTTCTAAACCGCTATTTGTACTGTGCAAAGAGAAAGAGAGGGAGAGAGAGAGTACCAGAAATCGGAAAATCCACTGACGTTTTGAAAAGCAAAATGTAGAGAAATATGGTTCTAACTAATCATGAATTTGGATTTTGCGAATGCTCGCGTAATGTTTTTACTTACTCTGCGATCTCTTGAAACATTTAAATATTTAAAAGTGCTTTTTCATTCGACGTAACACTGTGAGACTTTCGTCACACATGAAAATTCTTAATTTGAACATCTCTCCGGCATTTACTGTCCGATGTTTTTCCGAAACTGCAGACTTTCCGCTGCGCGTCCGGTCATATAATCCACCTCTTTCGAAGCCGCGAACGTAGGAGTTCTTAAGATTAACAGTGTCAATTTTACCAGCTATATAATGCAATTTCTGGAGCATGTGTGTATAAAATAAATAACTTGTTGAAATTAATACCGAGCGGGTCCTTTCACACAATCCAAAGACTTAACAGCGCTCTTAAATCCCGATATAACACTTCTGCTAATACAGACATAACTGCAGCACCAAGCATGGCCTATGTGTGTGGAACGCAAAGTGCATAAAAGTCACGTCCGACAAAAGAGTATTCCTAACTGAAAGTCCAGTTTTGTTTTTATTTCCCAACAAAACAGGTGAACAACTGCCAGTATTGTGTGCCACGCACTCGAAACGTCACAATCATCATGACGTCACGCAATGTATTCTGGGCAGGTCCGCGCAACGTTGCCGCCTATGGATCACAGAATCCCTGCCTCATTTTCCAACAGTTAACTATAATGCGTGTCGTGTTGCGCCTATGAATAGGGCTGCTTTCAGAGTTTCTCTCTCCTTACGACGCCGTATCAACTGTTGAGGATTTTTGTGCCTGGTGGCAGTTGGAAATACTTGCAGAGTGCATTCCTTTTTACGGCAGAAGAATGATTCGCTCTTCTGCGGAGAGAACAGACTTCAACACCGCACCTCATGATGGAAAAATATGATTTATTCATGTCACATTCAACGAGGCTTTCAGAAGCTCAGACTGCGGGTTTAAGGAAAGGTTGCTGAAGGACGCTGTCATGACCTAATTTAAGGTACTATATCGGCATTTGCCTGAATGGACTGAGGAAAACCACGAAAAATCTCAGCCAGGACAACCGGTCTCCGACCCAAGATCTTCTGAACATGAATCAGGATGGTAACCACTCGGCAGCGGCGTACGGTGTCTGGTTGTGCAACGACATTGTATCATCAGGCAATGATTTCGCTCAAGACGTATATCAGGAATGATTTTAACAGTCACAGTGCCAAATATCGACATGCGCGCTGCGATTATGCAAAACCGTTATTTTAAAATGTATTTAAATTTTATAAAATGGGCAAATGTTTAACGATCACGTATTCCGTAACGTGCTATTTCTGTAGATATAGAAAAAAATTAGTATCAATCCGTCACACATGGCCTTTCCAGAAATTACCAAGTAAGATCTGAGGTTTTCACAGCGGTGAGTATGAAAATTTTTGTCTTCTGGGTTGTTGCGCTGTGTAGTCTGGTAGATGTTTACCAACGTTTCAGAGGTCATACTGCCTCCGTCATCAGAGTATGAAGATTTCCGTCTTCTGGGTTCTTGCGCTGTGTAGTCTGGTCGATGTTTACCAACGTTTCAGAGGTCATACTGCCTCCGTCATCAGGGCGATTCATCGACCAGACTACACAGCGCAACAACCCAGAAGACAGAAATCTTCAAATTACCAAATGCTTGCCACGCAGTGGTTCATCATCAACCCTTGTCTCCCTGCGGATGGTAATCTCTTCCATTCCGTCCTTCGGTAGGTTATCGTCAGATCTCCATGAGCAGTAAATCTTAAATTGCAGATTTTCAAAGAGGACACAAACCCTCTCCGTTATCAACAAATCATCAAAGAATTTAAAGCGACTCCAGGTCTGTATTAAGTACGATGTCGCCCAGAAGCATTGGTTCTTCGTGGTCTATTCATTTGATGTCTGTCAGTCCACTAAATTGCCGACAAGGAAGTTGAACATCAGACCAGTAAGACTGTAACACAGCAACAAGTGAAATCCCCCTTTTCCGGTGTCCTGAAGAAAGGGACGCAATTTAATGATCCATGGTTCTGCTTGCGCGAAACGTAGCAGGCTCCAGCTCGGGTGTAAAAATGAAACGCTGCTGTCAGCTCTTCATTTCAACTCCAAACGCGCGAGAGTGGAGCAGCCAGCCTGTTAACGGTCAGAGTCGCTGGCAAAGCCACAACTGGCAATGCGCCTGGCAAACACGCGACTGTCGGCAAATGATGTTTCGAGGCTAATGGCGCTGAGCGCTGATCGTAGGAATCATGAAATCCTCGTGTCGTAGTGACCAGTCTAGATCGATCAGACGACATGCTGAAAGGATCTCCCCAAAATATGATGTTACGTAAGACATTCTTCTGGAGTACAGCGAGAAAACACTGTGTTCAGAGCCGTATTACTGATTGTACTTATCACGCACCTTGGCCTGGTATCAGATTAAGTTATTAAAACAATGGCTTGAAGGATTTACAAATGAGTTCTTTATTATTGAGTCATTGCATTCTTTGATTGAAGTAGCACGTCCACTGCTGTGAAAAACCACAGGATAAAAGCCAATACTGGTTGGACAAACGACGTAGTTTAACAATATGCAAAGTAAGTCATTTGACATAGAGACAGTTATGTTGACACTTTTAAAATTATCAATTCGCATTTTAGCAGAACAAATAAAATGCTACGAGACGTCGAGGTTGAGAGGGCTCTGCTCTCCTGAATTCTATTCTGGAGGTCTCGGGCCGGACACCGGCTATTCTGATATGCTTTCGTGGTTTTCCACAGTCCCTTCAAGCAAATGCACAGGACTTTAAATTAGACCACGACCGCTTCCATCCATTCCAATTCATTTTTCATTAATCATCCTATCATTCGACTCTGCAGTGTAGTCTGATTTACTGACAGCGTCCTCAAATAAACCACAAATAAATAAATACGTTTAAATAAAATAGTAGGCCCTATGTCAGGGGTTTACCACTCTATCAACGAAAGAACTCGCCAGCGAAGTACTTCTCTATTAGCACAGCCCGAAGTCCAATTCATCAGTGTTACGAATTACAGAGGAGCGCGCCAATGAATAGATTTCCGAGCCAGTTCCATCCATTACCTTCCATTATCCCAACCTATTGATCTTGGATTCGTTTTAATATCATCCCCTATCTCCTTAAATCACCAGAAACATTTTTTGTTGATCTAAATGTGAGAGTCTAGACATACGTTGCTTTCCATCAGAATTAATTAAGGAAACAATATTTATTTTATAATGTGCTGCTTGAATAATTAAATTCGTGGAACACAGACCTTCTTGTGGAGAGAGTAGCATCTCAACCACCCAAAATATTTCTTTCCCTCTAACGGTTCGTATTCTGAAACAGATGAATCCAGTAATGCTTCTTTAAGATATATTTTAATATTATCTTTCCATCTGTGCGTAAAGTTTTCAAACCAAAATCTGTAAGCATTTTTAATATCTCCCTTGCATGCTATATGTCCCGTCCATCTCATTCTCCTTAATTTGATCACTTATCGTTGAATTTTATTATTTATTTAGTGTTCTGTCTGACGACAGGTCCATATGAACAGGATCCTTCCATCCTTTTCTCGGACTGGGATCTGTTCATATACGTTCTTGGCAGATGATCCAGAAGTGGTTTGCCATTGCCTTCTTCTGTGTGTGAATGGAGTAATTGTTGGGATGCCACTTAGAAACCGGGGAAGCCCCCGGAGGAAAACTCCGTGTTGCATAGACCACGGCCTTGCCCAACACAAGTTATAAATTCGGTCACCACCGGGAATCGAACCCGAGACCCCAGGATTACAAGGCCAGCGTTCTATCCGCTAGACCACCATGGCTCCTTATCGTTGAATATCATAGAAAAATAGAATCGCCAAACACAAAATCTCTTTTTGTTTCAGTATTATACATAAATCCGTGTAAACAATATTAGCGAGAACTTTATCCATTCCAAAGAATATATTCGTGGTCGTCTGCTATTGCACAGTGTCAGAAGATGATTAGAGCACGGAAGCGCTCAGGAAAGAAGGTCAGAACAAAGATTGATGTTATCAACACAACTCGACCTCAGTTCGACATCATCTTTTCTCAGTACTTTGCTCTCATACACTTGGCAGTATCAGAACTTAATAGCATAGATTAGGATGGCACACCGCTGAACGGCTGTCGGCACGTTTGGGATGAGATGGGTTGGGTTAGGTAGGTAAAGGGCCAGTAACTCCTCGCCTATATTGACCACCGTGTTCACAACAGCAGATGAGTGCAGTCCACATCCTCAAACATTCTATCTTTAAACTTCATTTTAATATTATACTTCCCTCCGTAGTGAATTATTTCTTATCAGGTGCCGGGACTAAAATACATATACATTTCTTATCTCTCCCATGCATGGCACACATTTCTCCAAAGGAACTTTCTTGATATGATCGATATAATAATCAATAGGATTGATCACGGTTCCATAAAAAAGTATCGATACCAATCACTTAGAAGCTCCGAAGTTAATACTTAAACACGATCTGCTGTAGTAGTAAGACTTAATCTGAAAGACGAAACATTCCTAGCAGCTTGTTTTGATTTTATAAATATTAACAATTTGCTTCAATAATATTTAATTAAATGAGTTACTTTATTAGAGAGTCTGTCAATAGCAAAACACTAATAAAAATAAAAAACACGTATATAATGTACTAATAAGGAACAAATTAAAACAAAATTATACTGAAAAACAATGTCAATCTAAGAATTTTAACGTGCAGAGACAGTGTCTTCAAAGGAGACATTGTTTATGCCAAAATATTTTCTAAAAATCTGCACATAACATTTGTAGTAATGGCGCGCCTAGTTGAAGGACTGTGACGCACTGATCAATCTGAAGGCACAAACCTTTCTTATTTGCTTTATTGGTACACAAATACCAACAGAGTCCATAATGATGAAATGACAATTTTTTTTTCCTTTAAAGACTTTAGAATTGGAGGTAATTGTCTGGAACTGTGTCCTAAAAGTAAGACAATCCAAAATCAAATCACAGTCACGTAAAAATAAAAAGAATGATGATAATTATGTCAGGGCACTCTTTGCGTTGAATTTGAAGACGAGCAAAAGCAGATACAGAGACAAGTCCATACACTCCGGACAGCTTTCAGCAACCGGTGCTGTATCCAGGCAAATAGACCAACAAATGAAGGGACAGAACGGAACTGCCCACTGATTCTCGCAACGCAGCGAGAAGGTTTCCGGCCCAATTGTAATCGGTTAAGCAACGTAAAACTACGTCGATCCTTGACACAAGTCGGCCCTACTTACTTCTGCAATGCACTAGTCGCCAAGTGAAAATTAATTACAAATCTACCACCAACAACTTCTTGTATCAATAAAAGGGAAACACAGAGCAGGTCTGAAGCCCTGCTTTTGTCATATGGAGCGATGATTCAACGAAAAGAGGATTTCCTCGTGAGGACAGAATTTGCACGGAATTGGCAAACACTTCCTCGGAAGAAGAGGACGTGACGTCATCTAACGCTGTGGTTTCTCATGAATGAAGCGGTTCAGAATGTGTGTGAAGTGTTCAGGAACACGTGCTGACATCCATCATTCATGTATTAAGGCCACAAAGAGATAGAGTTCGTTATGGCTCAAGAATTCTTTGTTTGTTCCATTTATTAACAAGCATCTTATGACTTGTCCATTCAATTATTCTACGTATTTTGTCGAAAGCTGAGCCTAATCGGCCCTAGCGCGAATGTCCACTTATCTCTGTCTTGTTAGCAAGTGGAGCTGTCTCCATGGCGTGGTGCTTACTTAAGCAGAGGGACTTCAAATTTTCTTATGATAGGAAAGTTTGTTCTTCAGAGAGTTTCACGAAACACAGTACTGACTAAAGATATGCGATCAAAGACAATAAATATTAAGCGTACAATCTTCCTGAATATTCTTTTTTCAAAATCTACGTTCAAGCGTTTTTAAAGAAATTTCCGGATAGAAACAGGTTTCCGCTGAAACCACATCCCGTTTTAGACAGGTTTTGACCAACGTAAATAGAACATGAACCGATCTACAAATGTCAAAGTGTACTACTTCTGACATGCATTTATCACAGTCAAAACATCCAAATAATATAATTGTAGATACGCTTTGCTGTCAGTCTGTCATTAAAGATTATTATACTTCGGCATTCCGGCATTTCATGGTGACAAGACGGCCACAACTCGATTCCCAGCACGCGTCAAAGATGACCTAATTGATTTTCATAAGGCTCCAGAGATCTCATTAAATGTATGCATGACTGTCACAGGTGACGCGCCGTGACGCAAGCAATGGAATAAATCACATAGCGAGTTGTGTGCTCACACCGAGTACAATGGCACCGAGGGAAGGAGTCCTTGTGAAGTACACTGGGTACATCGGAAGGAAATGAACAGTGAAATGAACAGTTAAGAAATCCGAAAAGGACGAAGGTGAATATCCAGAAAAGATATTAAAAAGAAATAACGGACGAGGCGTCGGCTTTAATACACCGACAAATTATCGTAGCTCATAGAGCGACTTCGCACATTGTCAGTATTGCACTATCGATGCTATAATTCAGCTTAAAAACCCTGCACGGAAATAAGAACATGAGCTGGAATCGTGCTAATGAGAAGTTAGGTTATGTTAGCGGCCCGCTGACACAGTCACGTGAACATGTGGTTGTTTATGTTTATATTTAGGAGGCTGCTACACGAGAGACGTGGCAACACGGCGCTGGACCGGCAAGCCATGGCCAGCCAGCGATTCCTTCAGACTGAGACGAGATCTAAAAATAACGCCCGAGTCACTACTCTCGAGGCACTGGAAGAGATTTGCATACCATCTTGTGGTCAATGCTTCACACTGCAGTCACGTGGTACAGCAGTGCAGAAAGGGAATGAGGAAACGTGGAACGAACGAAACAAAGAACAGGAGTGGCACGAAAATAAGTGGGAAGGGAATTAGAAGAAAGAAATGAAGCGAGAATACGGAAATAAAACAGATAAAGGAGAGGCAGAAATGTATTAAGGGGGAGGAAAGTGAGTAATACAGAAAGGAATAGCGCAAAAAGGGGGGAATGAGAAAGAAATAAAAAACAGAAGAAGAGAGCGAAGATAAAAGAGAAAAAGAAAGGAAATAAGAGTAAAATGTGCGAACGGAGATGGGCAGAGGAACAGAGACAGACAGAAGAAATGAGGACAGAAAAAAAGAAAGCAAGAATGGAAGAAAGGAAATAATTAGGAAGAATTAAAGAGTAGGAAAGAGAAATAAAGTCGGGAGGTAGAAGAAAGAACAAAACACTGGAGGGAAGAAGAAAGCATGAAATGTGTTTGATGTAAATTCAAGGATGACATCAGTCGCCGTGCAGCAGTGATTTGCATGCAGGACGACTGACTGATGGGGCTACGTCACTGAAACGTCATCAGCACCTCGCCTCTCCTTGCCGAGGGGAAAGAAATTGCTAACCAACTGGAAACCTAGAGACCGGTCGTCTTTCTGGTTTTTTCAAGCTGCCGAGGAGGGCGACTGTCAACAGGACCGAAACACAACGCCTTTGCCGAAATGTAAATGCGGACACCAACATCTCTCGTGGCCGTGTTGTATCGAGTTCCCGATTTCCGCAATTAGCTTTGTTTACGCTTCAACGTCAGCGAAGAAAACCTTGCGGGCCGTCTGTCTTGTGCTTCACTGGACACCCTGTTGCAACAATGACCTTGGATCACACTGGTTCAACAATTGCCTTCGATCAGACTGGTTCAACAATGACCTTGGATCACACTGGTTCGACAATGGCCTTGGATCACACTTGCAATAATGATAGTAGACCAGATTGCTACAGTGATGACCTTGGACCACATTGATTCAACAATGACCTTGGATCACACTGGTTCGACAATGGCCTTGGATCACACTTGCAATAATGATAGTAGACCAGATTGTTACAGCGATGACCTTGGACCACGTTGATTCAACAATGACCTTGGATCACACTGGTTCGACAATGGCCTTGGATCACACTTGCAATAATGATAGTAGACCAGATTGTTACAGCGATGACCTTGGACCACATTGATTCACAATGACCTTGGATCACACTGGTTCAACAATGGCCTTGGATCACACTTGCAATAATGATAGTAGACCAGATTGTTACAGCGATGACCTTGGACCACATTGATTCAACAATGACCTTGGATCACACTGGTTCAACAATGGCCTTGGATCACACTTGCAATAATGATAGTAGACCAGATTGTTACAGCGATGACCTTGGACCACATTGATTCAACAATGACATTGGATTACACTGATTTAACAATGACATTTGATCACACTCCTGCAATAATGACCTTGCATCCTTCCCAGGTACAAATATTATCCTCAGTACTGTACCCTGTTCTCAAACATACCCAATCAATCTTCTTCCTTTAGAATTAGTAACAAATATTGCCGGAACAGAGCCCAGGACCAAACGGCCCCGCTTACATCACTAGTTTGTCAGTAGAAGGTAAACCAAAGACGTTACCGACGTAGGATCTGAGACAGCGAACTAAAAATTGTTGCCATTGGGAAATTATTTTTTAAACTGGGCAGAACATACCTCCTCACCTATTTATTACCCTCTCCCATTCCTCTGGCCTCCTCTCATTTCTATCGGACGTGGTCTCACGGTTTAACCTCGACCACTTTACGTGCGATTTGTACGGGCCGCAGTCACACGAAGTGACAATGCACTACATCATATTCAGTAAAGACTTTGGCGTCACAAAAATAAAGCTGCTTTCGACTTTAATTATGTCGTTCTGCTATAACGCGCGTCAGAGCAATATCGTAATGACGATTGTACCTTCTATAATAAGACTACTTTGTGCTGTGCTGTTGTAACAAGCGTCAGCCCAGTGTAAATACGTCGGATTATAAATGGGATTAAGTTATCGCGAACAAACACGATCCTGCCAACATCAGCGTACTGAAATCAGAATAGTCCCACTTAAATACACACTTATGCGTATCTTTGCACAAAAACAAAGGATGCCATTAATTATTATAAGGACATGCTTCACTTTGAAACCACTTGTCTGGTGATAGATTCTTGGATCATTTAACCACGCTGTTTCAACCGCAAATGACAGTATAATAAAATGGGGAAATTATCATCCTGCCATTCACGTGTACAGGCAGACGAAAGAACTCGGTTACGACAGAAGAAATACACCAATTAGATATCACAGTAACAAACTTTCAGGGTATTAACAATATTCCTTATTTTAATAACAAACGACGTTTCAGAGGCTAAAATCTGCTTCCATTTTCAGGTGACAGGGACTAGTAATATAGATAGGACTCAACATAATTGGTTTACCCTGAGGATGGATACATATTTCAATCTCCAAATAGTCGTTTTAATTAAAAAAAATTGGAAAAATAACAGTGAAGTTACAGCGAATCAAAAAATAAAATTACAGAGTGCATAACAACGGCGAAGATTACAAACAGCATTTCAACATTACAAAGATCAACTGGTAAAAGATGTTTGCGGAAACTAACCGCTGTTATTCTAAACCCACAAATACAAATTGCAAGACTTTTTGACTAAGCGTGTGAGACAACTGGGTTAGACAAAAGTACGGTAAAGTCGTGAAAATATATAACCCGTGACATCACTGCCAAATTGCTGTCTTGTGTCTTGCTGTTAAAAAAATGTCTCTGTTACGCGGCGCTACGAATGTGCGAGGAATTTTTATCTTTGCAGGTAACAAACATCGTGTGACGCGAGGGTGATCCTGGAGGCTGGGCAGACATGACGGCGCTCCGCCTTCTTTTAGAATTATCTCTTATCGCGCGAGACGTTGCAATGTCTCCTTAACACTATTAAAGCACTAACTGATGATGAATACAGACGAAGAATTATGTTTTCGTTTCTCATTATGTCGTAGAGTGTTTACGTAGCGCAGTGCAACATAAAATATTTTGTGGGAATCAAAAAAGATGGGAGAAAACAACAAAGAATGGAAAATAATTAATTAAAAAGAAAGGAAGAAATAATGAATGATTTCAAAATAAGATGAAGGTAAAACCAGATTGGTTCATCGTATAACAAGCATGTTATAAACCATTTTATAAGTCTAGACGTGAGATGGCAGTGAGAATTAGAATTGAATCTTTAAGTTTTATCAAATCTCCCAACAAAATCACGTAAAACAGAATCAGATTAACAACGCCTTAAGCAAACTCGGACAAATACAGACGAAGAGACGAAAGTCTATATTCCATTCGTAATCGTTTACCTTTAAGCAATGAAAGCGTAGTGAACTTTAAGAATGAACTAATGAATATATCAGTTTGATAAGGATATTAAATTGGTACGAAATACAGCGGTGAAGAAATCGTATATGAAATTGAGGCCAATTTCACTGCGTAAATTTGGTTCTGCGGCGTCTTCTGTGTGGTCAATATTGTAGTTTCCTTACATAACGCTGGGGAATCGATTTACCAATCCAGTCCTCTTCTTCTTCTTCTTCTTCTTCTTCTGCTTCTGCTTTCTTTCCGTTCTGTTTCAATCTCTCCTTCCCGCTGTCTTTCGTGTTAGGGCGGATGGTGAGGAAGGTTTGCATGGCAGCCTCGTGAGCTGTTCTCAGCAGCACAAGAACCTCAACTTGATCGCATGAGTCAAGATCTAGGAAGCCAGGAAGTGTCTGTAGCCTAGTTTCACCTAACTGCAGCTTTGCGTGCTTTGAACCGACTGACCCTTGCATCCACATTACCATAAGGGCACGACGAATTAGCACAGACCTTTACTCTGAAGGCTGTTACTGCCGAACATTGTCGCTGGAACTACTTGTAGAATCTAAAGCAAGACGAAACAGGCGGGTTAAAGCAGCACTGAGGACATGTTCACGCTATTTTAGCGATTTAAAGCCTAGTGGTAAATATATGTACCACCTGCTTTAAAAATCAATAACTCTGCATTTTGTATTTATGTGTTTCGTAAGATTCCAGTGTAAAGAGCGATTATTTTCTTGAACAGCGAAAAACAAACTACTCTTCATAATTGTGACGTGTAGTGTTTTATTTGCGGTACGGACTAAATTATTGGACATTATTAAGCGAGCTTGAGCTACAAAGAGTTAATATATTCATCCTACAAATAAAAATCTAGTCTGTAGCAACACACCTTTTCTTTTGTAAATGCATTAATCTCTGACTTCAATTCCCTGTATAAAACACATTAAATGTGTGTATTAAAGGGCGATCTTATCGAAATTAATAATTTCGACGAAATTTGGTGTTTAGTGGCTATTCTTCTTGAGAATTTTCGTGCTTTTTCCAAAGTCTTTGCAGTCGAATGTCAGAAATAGAAACTTCGACTAGTGACCGCCACCTTCCATGGTTTTCCCATCTTATTCCACATTACATGAACTCCCTCATGAGACGATTCTCTGTGAGATTAGAGTCGGCCACCCTTTCTGCGCGGCCAAAACTCAGTGGCCACCACAAAATATTAGGACTTTACATCCAGTATCTTTACGGAATTACATTAAAGAAAAATTACAGCCATGATCAATAAATAGTTGCAGTAAATAAATAACAGCATTGTCTGACGACATTGAAATTATGACGACAATATCAGTCACGCATAAGAACTGTACCTGCGTCACCGATCAATCGTCATGAACAGCCAATCCCACTCTCTTCATCACCCCCCTCCCCTTACAAACCTTTTGCTGTTCGCCACGTGACGTGATGACAACACTCGCGTGTTATGGGAAATAAAGAGTTATTCTGGTAGCTAAGCAACCAGGAAAATGAACTCACACAGTTCTTCAATCTCTGCTGTTGTGAGCCATTAACATAAGTGAACGGGGCAGTTTCTCTCAGCGGTACTGCAGCAGCTCGCCTTCTGCGGGTATTCATTTGAACTCTTACCTCCCTGACTGGCGCCCTCATAGGATTTGAAGTTGTCGTCAAGATGGCTGTCTTCAGGATCGTAGCGCCGTGCAGTCTGGTAGAAGTTTACCGACGTTTCAGAGGTCCTTGCTGCCTAAATCATCAAAGAAGCAGGAAGGACCTCTGAAACGTCGGTAAACTTCTACCAGACTACACGGCGCTACAACCCAGAAGACAACAACACTCTTTCCTCTGAATTTTTCATAATTTTCCCCAGTTACTCCAAGTGTATAAAGTATACAGACAGCACAAACTCGAATGAGAACCGAATGGTGTGTTTAAAAGGTTCGATTAGAATAATCACATGAATTTCCCTGTACGAAACATGAGTTTCAGTCGCTAGGTCCACTGGCGACTCAATTGTAATTTTCGCTCCTTTTTGGCTTCAGAACACATTGCTATCAACTGGAACACAGCACTTCCAAAAATATGTTTCCGAAGCAGTGTTACGTAATTTTAAACTAACAAAAATTATCGGGACCATTTACAGCGACTAAAAGCGAAACAGTCCTCTCAAGAAATCATAAATTAGACAACATTCGTATTTCTAGGTGAGATTTCAGGCTCTCACGGCGGTGAGTGACTCCTTTCTGGGATGTTTCGTCGTGTAGCCTGATAGAAATTGAACGACGTTTCAGCAGTGTTTAATATCTCCATCGTCAGAGACATGGTTCCTGTCCTTGATCCACTTTCCATCTCTGTACCTGATCCACTTTCCATCTCTGTACCTTCTCCACTTTCAGAAGCCTTTCCTTCTGTTCAAACTGCCGTAGCCAGAAGGGCGATTGGCCACTGCTCTACCCCCACTTAAACTTCTCTTCAGCATGTGATTTATTTTTCCTTAAAAGGGCTAAAACGAGCTTTAATCATCCAGAAATTACAAAACCAGACGGACGAGTATATAAAACAAAATGGCTTACGGAATATTAGCGCTCCATGAACATGATTCTAAACACCCGCGTCCCTTTATTATCAGCTTTAACTTGAACAGATTAACTACAGTTAAATCCCATATAATTAATTTGCCTTATTTCACAGAACAGAAATACGTCACTACAAATACTGTTCTTCACAAAATTACACATTGTCACAGAATGTGGTTACTGTTTGAGGGAGGCTGGGACTTGTCATTCTGCAGAGTTCACAGTATTGCGATTTCCAGCTGTGTAAATTAAGACTAACAGCTACATTGCACACGTTTCGGTGCACTGATCCGTTGAAGTGGACGTAATACAAACCCCGTACGTACGTAACACAGTTTTCTTGACGTCTGAATGATGTCTGTACGAGAAATGATTTTATTTGCGTCTCTCATGTTTTCATACCTGAACACACGTTACGTCACTGAGCCTACATCTGGCTTTTGTTACCGTAGCTGTTACAGATTAAAACAGGCCCACATATAACTACAATTTTATCTGAGATTTTAGGTTCTCACGAAGGTGCAGATATCGATGTTGGTTTTCTGGGTTAAAAATAATGCAAACTTGTAAGTAGATACGAACGTTTCGGAGGAATGTCCCACCTCCATCTTCAGGTCTGCAGTTAGATTTAATAACAGTCTTCGTTTCTGCTTAGCGACAAAGACAGTTCTGCTCCTAGTGAAGATACGACAAACCACATTTCGTTTCAAATTTAATGAACAATCTATACCTAGTAACTACATGGAATGAGGTTCGATCCTTGACGATGTAAACTTTACAGATGTATCAGTGTCGATGCAACTTTATTATAGAGAAACAAACAAAGGATTAAAAAACCTTGAAAATCCGCGCGAATGGCTTTCATGGGTTAACTCTGTTCAAGATAAATGCCTGTGACCATATAAACCACTTCGGAATTCACTTCCTCGAGAAAAAAGAGGAGATATTTCCAAATACGTATTATTAGAACGTGTCTGTCATTCTACATACTACCCTCGTTGTCACAGGATACAAAATCTACGTCCAAATATGGTTCATCAATTCCACATCTATGCATCGCGATTTATGTGAACACCTGTAAGTAACTGGAAGTTGTCTGCCTTCACAGAAATCTCCATAACAGTATCAAGCATTCCTACCATAACAATCTCACAATGCAAGAATATATTCGCTATTAATGTCAATTAGCACAGAGTTGCAAGGAGCAGAGTAGGCAATTCTGCGGGTAGAATTACAGCAATCTCTCGCCAACAGCGATTTTCCGTCAGCGAAAAGTTATTTTTATACTTTATTCTTAACATATCATTACGTATCTCTTGTGTTTAGTGAAGGAAGCAATTTAATTAGACTTTGGCTAGTATTAAAGAAACCGCAGCTCACCTAGCCACCAGTTTACCATAGGCCTTGATTTTATCAACCACGAAATGTTGAAAAGAGAATTTTATGCTCTCAGAGTTAAGCAGTGTAATGCTTAAGCTAAGTGAATCATTGCAGCAAATGACACGTGCAGGTTTTTGGACAATGTTATTAAAAACAATGTCTCCATTGGGGATATTTTCTCGAAACCAGAAAGCGTTGGTACTGATTACATGCATTTAGTTTTCGTCTGTATGTATTAATGTATACATTTATTCGTGTCTGTCTGTCATAGGCACACAATCTAATAAATGAACTGAATAATTATTATTATTTTATCGTAATCTTTCATTAAGTGGAGAACACAGACTGAGAATGTTTAGAATATGGCATCGAGAATATTTGGACCTATGAGGAATGAAGTGGCAGGAGCCTGCATAAAAATGCACAAATATAAGCTTCATAATTTGTATTCTTCAGCAAAAGAGTGATGGAATCTGTGACAACAAGATGGGCAGGGCATGGAGAATAATGCGTACAAAATTGTGAGTGGTAAGCCTCAAACGGAGAGATTGGCTACAAGACTTCGTATTAAACTGGAGGATACTATTAAAACGGATCTGAAGAAAACGGTGTGGTAGGGTGTGGTCTGGATTCAACTGGATCAATATAGAGTCAAGTGACGAGATGTTATAGACACGGAAATGAACCTTTGCGAGTTATTAAAGGCGGAGAAATTCTGACTAGATAGGCTACTACCAGCTTCACAACGACTCTACACGCGGAGTTGTTATTATCAGTATTATCAAGAGCATAATCGCGTCGCAGCTAGGCGCTTCGTCCTTCCGACAGCTACTTATCTCGCACAGTTGACTGAGCCACGTGATTCACCCGCGGGCGACTGTTTTGGAACGGCGCGTTGACATTTGAATTGGGCTTGGCCTTTCGAGGGGTGAGCACCCCTCATCGCTACAATCCGCAGGCGCAATTCACAACACCGAGTCTTGTATCAGGCAGGGGATGCCGCAGGTATTCGTCCCACGCTTTCTATACAAAGGCCTAAGCACGTGGGTGTGCAGTGAACTGACGATTCCAAGTTTTCTCTTTGGCAGGATTGTGTTATCACCATGTTTTACACAGTACGACAACTCTGATGTTTGCTAAAGATACAGAAAACAGTGGAACAGGACAAAGACAAAGGAGGAGAGACAGACAGTGAAAGAATCTCTGAAAGAAAACAGGATAAATCAAGAAAGAATTACAAACAAACAAAAAGTAATAACTGGCCAAATATTATGAGTACGAAATGAGATAAGAAACTAACTAACTAACTAACTAGATGGCTTACTGAACCCGAAGGTTCATCACCGAATTAACCAAAGCCCTCCACCGGACCCTGTCCTGGGCCAACAAAATCCAGTCTCCTTCAACTCCTATCTCCCATAGATTATCCTCCCATCTACGTCTAGGTCTCCTCAGCTGTCTCTTCCCTTCAGGCTTCCCAACCAATACCCGGTGCACACCTCTTGCCCCATCCATGCGCGCTACATGCCCCGCCCATCTCATTCTTCTCGACTTAATCACCCTGACAATATTGGGGGAGGAGTTCAGATTTTTAAGCTCATCATTATAGGAGATAGGATATGCATATGTAATTTTGGCTGGGAAGTCTGAAGGGAATGCTTTGGCGCAGATGGGACTATAATATGAAAATAGAAGAAGGGAGGGAACGTATACTGGACTCAAGTGGCTCTATGTAGGGACCGATACGGGCTCTTGTTAACACGGTAATAAACCACCGGATCCCATTGAAGGCGAAGAATTTCTTGACTAACTAAGCGACTATTAGTTTCTCAAGAAAGACTTAGCTTCATGCAACAAACAAAAAACAAGTTTTTGTTTACTTTGAAATTCAAGGAGTATACGGAACATCGAAGCTCTGTGCTGCATAAAAAAATATTAACATCACATAATTAAATAAATATGCCAAAATGCTACAGTGTGAATTTGTTCTTCTGATAACATGAGAACATTTGTGTATAACCAAAGACTTTCAGCAAAAACATCGCCACTTTAAAGGCAGGAACAGTTTCCACTTCTCAGTTCTACCTTGAAACTAGCACATCGTTAAATATTACGCTGCATATTCTATTTAGTAGCACGAACTTTCGTCTTCCGTGACACGTCGTGTACGGACTGACGTCGATTCTATAAATTCAAAAACCGGCACACGCCGTTGGGTGACCGCTGTCACGTGACGTGCGCGAAAGAGTGACGTTCCATATCGAAGAACGAGGATATAGTTGGATGTCACGCTTCAAAGCCAAAGCTGATCTAAATAATATTTCCGAATTCAGGTCCTACCTCAAATAAAACACCAAACTTTAACGCTACAAAGTTTATGTGATTTATTCTGTTTGAAGAAAAAACTCATACCAAACCTATAAATATAATAGTGAAAAATGCAAGGTTGATCAACCTCAAACCAGGTGGTTCATATAATTACCACTGATCTTGAAAGGATTGATGCTTAACATCACCCAACACAACCACCTTTCGTCACAAGAATGCATTAAAACCTGCGGCAAGGTAGAACTGGATCCACCGATTATGGCCGCTGACCTTGTAGGGAGTGCCCAGTATGCGGACCACAGAATGAAGGAAGGAAGGAAGGAAGGAAGGAAGGAAGGAAGGAAGGAAGGAAGGAAGGAAGGAAGGAGTTTCCGTCGGTCAGTACAGTCTGTGTCAGTGCAGCAGTGTGGAAGCCTGATAATTGTTGTCTTGTGACTGTGCTGTGTTAACAACATGCAATCTGTTCTTAGCAATCTCCTTTCTGGCCTCGTATCACAACACTCAGATAGACAAACCACCGACGTCTTAATCATAGAAGGACAAAATGAAAGCCTGGATATTGTAAATAAACATCCCATTTTGTGACAACGTTTTGAAAGCTCAAATGTACGATTTAATCAAATTAAATAAGTCAAAGCACAAATATTATGTGATAGATCAGGTTTTATCTGACAAAGAACGTGCTGTGCTGAGACGTCCGCTGTTCAATCCCGATTTAAACCCCATTAAACTTATTTGGGCAGATGTAAAACAATAGGTTGCAAGCAAGAACACAACATTTAAAATTAAGGACGTCGAGCATCTTTGTCGCCAGAGATTGGAGGAATGGGATCAATATGTCAGCATGTGGAAAAACTAGAACAAATTTATTACGAGGCGCGTCCACAAAGTAAGTTTCCCACTCGTCCCACAGCTAGCAAACCTTATATTGCGCGAAGCGACTGTGCGTACGTGATAGAGCAATGACGTAGCATGGCGCATGCACTAACGGAACTTCCCGCGTTCTCACAGTAGCATCGTTGCAGCTGTTGAAGATGGAGGTTCTTATTCCAGCTCCCGCCGACTGTGAAGTGCGGTCAGTGATAACGCTAGGCCGCACACGGCTCGACGGACAGCAAGTCTCCTGCAGGAGTTCAGCTGGGAGGTGTTTAATCATTCACCCTACAGCCCGGACCTCGCTCCCAGTGATTTCCATCTTTTCCTACACCTCAAGAAATTCCTGTCCGGTCAGCGTCAGCGTTTTGAGAATGACAGAGAGGCGGAGATGGTTGTCACACAGTGGTTCCAATCCCAGGCGGCAGACTTCTACGACACAGGTATTCAAAAGTTGGTCCCACGGTATGACAAATGTCTCAATTCCGGTGGCGAATATGTTGAAAAATAGCTGGACACTTGCTGTATCTGTTGCAATAAATATTTCCATGAAATTGTGTTTTGTTTCTGTAAACGGCCCCAGGGAAACTTACTTTGTGGACGAGCCTCGTATGAGCAAGAAGCACATATGGTGATCCCTTGTCACGAGGTCGAATCAGGAAACGCCTGGTCACGCTTTGTCACGTTCGGTCACGATGTGAAGATTTTTGTCACGCTTCGACACATATGTTGACCCCTTGTCACGAGGAAAAACAGGTAACGCCTGGTCACGCACTGTCACGCTTGGGCACGCGTGGTCACTAAGTCACGCTTCGGCACGCTTGCTATATGTTACGTAAGGCTCGGTTAATTTTGGCTACTTTGTAATAAGTTAGCTGAATTTAAGATAGATTATGTTAGGTTAGGATTGGTTGGGTTGGGTTAGGTTGGGTTAGGTTAGGTTGGGTTAAGTTTGTGTAGTGAAATTTGTTAGGTTTGGTAACGTTTTTAAAAATTTTGTGACGTTTTACACTTATGGCCACAGTTCGTCACGCCGTTACAGTACGTCACGCTTTGAAAATATTCGTCACGTTTCGACACTTCTGGCCATATCTGGTCACGCTGTTATAGTACGTCACGAATAGTCACGCACTGTCACGCTTGAGCACGCTTGGTCACGCTTAAACACATTTTTCAAATCTTTGCCGTATTTTGACTCTAAAGGTGACATCTCGTCACGCCTTTATAGAAGGTCATGGCTAGTAATGCTTTGTCACGCTTGGTCACGATGTGTAAATTTTTGTCACGTTTCGACACATATCGTGACCCCTTGTCACGTGGACAAATCAGGTAACGCCTGGTCACGCTTTGTCACGCTTGGGCACTTGTGGTCACTAAGTCACGCTTCGGCACCTTTACGTTATGTTACGTAAGGATCGGTTAATTTTGGCAACTTTACAATACGTTAGATTAAGTTTCGACATGTTTGGTTAGGTTCGAATTTTTCGTTTATGTTAGGTTAGTATAGGTTGGATTAGGTTAAGTTAGTTTAAGTTAGGTTGGGTTAGGTTACTTTAGGTTTGGTTCGGCTAGGTTAGGGTAGGTTATGTTAGGTTAAGTTTGTTTAGTGTATTTTGTTAGGTAACTTAACGTTTTGAAAAATTTTCGACGTTTAGACAAACGGAACGGTACAAACATTCATTAAAACTTCGCATACCGTGTAGTGTCTTATTATAGTGTTAATAGTTGTTGGTTTGCTTACTCTATACAAACATTCATGTTGGGGGCCAGCCATCCGTGGTATGACGAGGGGCTAGTGGGAGGGAGAGAGGCAGGGGAAGAGACAGCGCACGAGGCATCGTGCCCCCCTCTCCCTTTCAATCTTTCATCACGTTTTGCTGTATACGTACCTTTCATGCGCAGACCAGAGTCAACCACAAAATAAAAGGACTGTACTAGTTCCTAGTTTTCGTGAGACTGATGCATGTAATCAAAGTTGACATGGAGGAAATAGAAAAGGAAAAGAGACGAAAATCAATTGTTAATTCTACGCCTACTTTGCTATACAGGCCGAAAACCTACACACAGAGAAGTGGAAAATCTGACGACGGAGACCTTGTCGTAAGTGAGATGTGAGGTTCTCACGGCGAAGAGTGAGCTGTTTTCTGGTTTGTTTCGCCGTGAAGCCTGTTGGAAGTTAACTTCTATAGAATTTTTCTCGGACACAAGTTTTTTAAAGCAAAAATGCAGCAAGTTCAAATAAGATATCTTCTTTAACTGAAGACAGAACTAAGTCACTCTCCAAAACGAAATATACTCTAGAATTCTTAATTTTATATTGGTATAATTTTTCTTTTCTTTTTTCTTAGAACAGATGGACAACGCCCAAGCAAAACATCGCAGTGCTTTCTTTCGTTTCTTCCACGTGCAAAATATTGAGACTTCTGAGAAACATTTCTCGTGACAACTTCGTCCCCATATCACAATATATAAAGTACTGACCGTACACTGAAACTGCCAATATCGTGCTAGTAAATGCTCGCACGCTTATTGGTTATTTCGTTACGGTTCAAGGTTTCTTGCTTTCAGGTCGTTCATTATGCAACACGGGCGTGTGCAAACCTGTTATTATTCGCGGGTTGTTCAATCAGTTTACGATTTCACATTCACGGGTCTGTAGGGTCTCCCTAAGGACATTTGTCCTTTTGGATCGTAACGACAAATTCCGGAAAGGTTTGAGCGAGTCATTTAAATAACACTGAGTTTCCAGTTAGCTGTTTAATTATCTATGGTTGGTTGTGATTGATTCCTTCATAAACTAAAACTATATATAAACTATTTATAACCTTTACTGGTTAGATAGATAACGTCTGAAAGTTTCAGATAATAGTGTGTTGCATCTGCAAATTTGTTTTCTCTCAATCTGCCGACAGTCTAAATTATAAAACAATAAAATTACATAGTTTCAGAAGCTGAGTTCTGTTCCGTCTTCGGGTAAAGGGGGGGGGGGAGCTCAACGTACAGAGGTATCTGTCCTCTTTCCAATTTTTCCTGAAGACGGAAGCAGAATCCAGCTTTCGAAACGTTGTAATTTAATTATTTCGTAATTTATACGATATAAAAAGAGAACAATTTTACAGACTATTTCTTAATCATATCGAAAACAGCATTCACAGTGGGATAGCAGATAGAAAATTCTGTGGCATAATACGATAATACTCGTATAGGTCGAATATCAGATTTGTGACAACCGCTCAAAACATTTACAGTTTACGGTATGAAATACGTTTCATGCCCAGTGCCTGTAGTACACTAGTCGTCGGAGGCGTCAGTCCGAGGATACCGACCTTTCATCTGCCAGTTAAGAAACTGTAACAAGCTGCTCTGACATGATACGGCTGTTTCAGGAATAAGATTCCTACAATATAATTTAAAAGGTATTGCGGAAGTGTGCCTGAAGATCGTGAAGACATTCAAAAAGCCTTCAGAATGAAAAAAAATGGAAATAATTTCATTATGAAACAATATTGCAGGATGTCAAATGCACTTTTCGACGCTTTCATCTCGACACTGACAGTGAGAATCTTTACATAAAAATTCCACACTTAAAGCAAAATGGACGCCGTGTTTATAGGCAACCCAACGGTGTGATGCGTCAGTTGGGTGGCCAGACAGGTAAGGCGCCTTTACAATAACAGAAATATGTAACAAGAAACTGTATCTGTTCGCGAAACAGCTTTACCACAACCAGATAAAAGTCTCTTAGAGTAAAAATATCATATTAAACTAATCATATTTGAAGATCCGACTGTTGAGGAAACAATTAATGATTTTTTTATATAAATTAGAGCTATTGTGCAGACAGCACGCGTTTATGAAGAAACGCTAAATTTCTCGAATTTGTAATACAGTAATGCATCATTTCAAGGTTACTTTACTTCAGGAAATTTGAAGATGAAGTCACAGAACCAACTACGAAGCTATCAAATTGTTAGAATAGACGAATTTTGGGATCTTGAACGTGGCAGCTATCTTCACAAAACACTGAAGAAACACAGAGTCGTATAATGAATCAGCTGTTAGAGAGAGTTTCCGGTTTCATTAATGATATCCTGGTTCCTGCTACTTCCTGCCGGATACAATCAGCGAGATACCCGCAGGAAGTAGTTCCACGATTGCGAATGGAACAACGTTGCTAGCAGTCGTACCAGACCGAAGAACGAGACGGCGACTTGATCAGTCTTTTTTTCGTCGTACTTTGAGCATACTATACGTAGAACCGCGATGACCGAATTCTCTGCGTGCACTGGAACGTCTTCGCACAATCAATAACAAACAGAAATTAGGTTTAGATAAATTGCGCTTATAGTCTCGTACAATTTTACAGACGTTTCAGAGGTGCATACTGTCTCCATCATCAGGGAGATGAATCCTCTGATAATGGAGGCAAGTAGGCACCTCGCAAACGTCGGTAAATCTCAATCACACTACACGAAACAGCATACCACAAGACAGCCATCTTAATATTAGTCAATAAAGAAAACTTCTTCACGCTCCGGTCGGATTATCCTCTACGGATGAACATCCCAGACAACAAAAGCACACACACATTTTAAAATTATGTGTACTCCAAAATTAATCAAACATGTTTTCATTTTTTATTATAAATATCAAGTCCATCACCACGTGGTTTTAAGATGTTCATATTTGGGGTCTTATAGCTTACTTCGTCCACTAAAAATTGATCGCCTCTTCAAGATCCTTCAAGACTACGTGAAACGAAAAAAAAAATTCTTAAAAATTATCATAGTTTGTGGTAAGACTGGTGCAAAATGCGAACGGAGACAAGCATGGGCGATTCCAAGAATGTGGCATGCATTCGCCAGACGGTCTCTCTCGGCCCGGTTGCGTTAATCAAATCACACAGTTTGAGGTACTGATAGACACCATTGTAAAGTATAGACATTTCCTTAGCTTCTGTTGGCACTCCTGTACTAAATGACTCGTCGATTAAAGCTAGTTTTCTGCGTACATTCATACCTAACCATTGACTGATTAATATAATCGTTAAATAATACAATTATCATTCTAAACAGTGCATAATCTATACATTACATTATATATGTCAAAATATACAGAGTGTTCACTTAACAAACGAGGAAGAACATGTCCGTTGCGTGCTAGCCAAGTTGGTTCCGAGTTATGTGGGACAGTGTGTTTTCACCTGCAATAAACGAACACAAGTACCCATGACGGATACAAACTCGTAAAGAAAGAATTTGGTATATTTTAACCAAGGCAAAACTGTGGCGAGAAACGGTATTATTTATTCAGCATATCGAGTTGTCATGCAACAGCACCATTTTGATTATTAGCCACAGACTTCAGCGCCCTTACAGGCTAGAAAACCACTCGCCTTTGTCGGGATATGATTCCTGGGCAGACGTCTACCAGAATAACGGCGCTAAAACCCAGAAGAGGGCCATCTTTGTTGAGTCATATGAGCAACTATATACCGGGCTGTTGTACCGCTATAACCCAAAAGACAGCCATCTTAGAACGGGCTCCTTACGCGATATGTAGCAGCTTATATGAATTAACTCATTAAAGAATTGTAAAGCTGCGTGGATTAGTAAGCACGCAGGCTGACATACTCGCGCTGCGGTCCCATTATTACACGCAACACTGAACGGAGTTCCCCGTTTTGCAATGTTGTGCTCTAATTAAAAGGTAGTGACGTCACAAGTTGCTAAGGAACCTGTTGCAGCATGACGTCAAGGAAACCCAAGACGTCTCAACCGGCGGCACGTTGATCACGTCACAGAGGGGGGAAATTTATTCTCGTTAAGGGAATTTCTCGACCATCAGGATTACCAACCGCTCATGTTTTTTACAAGTACACTCGCGTAACGTGGAACGATTTGAATGATACGAAGCGAATTTTCTTTAGTAAAATAGTTATGTACACAAACTTTATCATGAGCCGGGATAGCTCAGTCAGTATAGTGACTAGCTACGGGCTGGACGACCGGGGTTCGATCCCCGACGGGGGCAGAGGATTTTTCCTCTAGCCTCTGCGTCCAGACCGGCTCTGGGGCCCACCCAGCCTCCTCTACAATGGGTACCGGGGTCCTTTCTCGGGGGTAAAGTCGGCCGGGGCGTGATGCTGACCACTCACCCCCATCTAGTGCCGAGGTCAAGAAAGGGAGGAGCTATACCGCCTCTCCCCCCAAGCGCCTACATGGCGCATAGCGGGACAAACTTTATCCTTTCTTTTTCATTGTCCATGGCGCTGGTGCAGCTTTAGAACTCTATAATTCTCTTTAGAAGGCAATCGGTTCGCATCTCAGCTGGGTTGTCAGCTATCATCTCTTGTCCATCTTCAACATTTCAATATCGATGTTCTTTGTAATGCAGTGTCGTCTCCACAATTCATGCAGCAAAAATAGAAACAGAGCACACATTACATGGTTACATTGAGGGGCCATAGAAACCGCTGTCATCACAGGAGTAAATGAAGAAATGTTCTGTGCAAAACATCAAAATATTTTTTTAGGGGTGATGGCGACTGACCTGCTACACAAAGACTGATGCAGTGCAGTGGAAAACGGGCAAACTTTCAAACGTTTTCTCTCAGATTACGCTTAAATGGTGTGTCTGGCTTTATAAAGATTTTGTTCACAAGTTGTGAGGATAATTTATACACACCCTGTACATTCTATTGGACAAGGCTATTTGTCTAGGCCCGCAACCTACTGATATGCAAAAGACTTTTGATAACGCTGAATCAACTGAAGATAAAATGTAGCGTAGAATTAATAATTAGAGGGATGTGGTACCAAACAACCATCGCCCTGTTGATGGAGGCGGCAATCTGAAACGTCGATTACCTTCTACCAGACTAACCTGGCGCTACAACCCAGAAGACCGCCATCTTCAGACTCACCGCCGTGAGAACCTCAAATCCTACTGAGTGATTTGTTTTAATGTGTCATGTCTTCATTGTTCTGAAGATCTCTAGAAAAATAGCTCAAGAGTTTTGAATATCTGATCCATGGTGTCGAATACGAAGCAGGCGTGTGTATTTACAAGTGTCCATACTAATACGGCTAATACTTAATCAACATTTTATAAAGATGAATAATGTATTGTGTATCTACTTCACATTATAGGCTATGTAGCCAAGATTTTCGACTCGCGTGGACCATCAGCTGCACTACAAAAATGAAAGGTGTTCTGCTACATGAAATGAAAGCCCTAAGCACTCCGAAAAGGCAATTGAAAACTTAAGTTCGCGCACAGCACCAGGGTCGAGACCTCAAAGGTGACATTTGAAACAGTACTCCCACACAGACGCACCACACGAAACAGAATGTCAAACAAGCATCTCCCCTCGGAGATGATGGAAGATGGACCATCACCGGCCGGGAGCGTCCACCCGCTAGGCTTATAGGGGAGTAAAATCGACTTGACCTTTAGCTCATCAGAAAGATTTCGAGAAAAAATTTAAATTCGTAATAAATAAAATGATATGCGTAATGAACAAGAGCAAACTACATTTATACTAATCTCAAACATAGCACGGCTAAATAACTGTAACATGTCGACGTTCAGAACTTGTGCTCACGTAAAATACTGAACGCGTGGCAGTCTCAAAATCAGTATCTAGTTTGACACGATTTTAAGGCAACAAGAATTGAATTATAACCTGAAATTTATTCAAGTTAACATGGTAGCATCCCAGATGGATCTACAGAGGCCACTATTCTACCTACAACCAACCGATGACATATCCATCACATCACGGCAGTAAAAACAGCAGTACCAGTGCCACTTTCCAAAAATTACGTACACAATTTATCTTAATTTTTACTTATTGCAGATATAAATGCATTATTCTTCATAAGCTAATAACAACGCAGGAAGCTGAACAATTACATAATGCTACATTTCAAAATTTTACCCCTCGAAATATTTTTACGGTGGTCACATCGAAGAGGATGAGACGGGTGGGGCATGAATCATGCATGGGGAACACAAGAAATTATTACAAAATTTTGGTTGGATACCATACACGGAAGAGACCACTCAGAAGACCTAGGCGTAGATGGAATAATATTGTAATGGATATTAGGGAAGCAGGATGCGGTGTATCGACTAGATTCATCTGGGTCAGAATAGGAATAAGAGATGAATAATTTCTTGACTAGTTGTGTTTTTCAAGAAAGAATCTGTCCTATAGAGTTATTTTATTTAATATTCACTATGCTTCCAGATATATCAAACGAAAGTTGCATGTCGAATGAAATCTACATTTTATGCCATCGTTTCTAATAAAACAAAAACAGATGGACTGAACCTCAACCGGAAATCGAAGCCGGGCCCATCAAGTAGTAGCAAGCCACTTAGTTGACAGATATCAGGCTATCCAGTGTCACAAATGCTTCATAATTCCGAATAAGGTACGCTGAACAAAGTTTACAGTTAACTACTTAGATTGGGACACTGTAACGTAGAGAGAGAGACAGCCTCTACTTCGACTAGCTACGCATTATGGAATTGCAAGTTACTAACGTTGAGACCAAATTCTACCTTTGAACTTTAAAAATAGTCTACTTCATGTTATACATGATTGATATACAAACAACTTCATTCCCAACACCTCAGGATGTGTACTCTCATGAATGTATAAAGAAATGATAGTTTCCTGTAAGTATATGGTGCAACACACGATGTGAAAAGGTCACATAACCAGTCATAAGGAAGACGAGGTTTAAAAGGATCACATAACAGTTAAACATGTTTCACAGTAAAATCAAAGAAAGAGTCTGCAGAACAGGTAGCACGCATGACATGACAAAAGCAAAGAGAAGGTAAGAGGGGGTAGTGTGACGTGTTGTCGTGAGAGCAGCACAACAATGTCAATAAACAGTTTAGTTGTCTGTTTATTGACATTGTTGCGTTTGGCATTGTTGTGCCTGTTTATTAACATTCTTGCGCTTGGCATTGTTGTATTCGTTTATAGACCTTGTTGTATTTGGCATTGTTATGTCTGTTTATTAGCCGATTGACAAGCGGCTTTAAAAAGAGTGTGGAGAGAGAGTGTGGAAAGAACAGAGCTGTGAATCGGGCGTAAGAGAAGTGTGTGGTAGAGTCGAGTGAGTGGAGCCAACCAGAGGTCTGGTGTGGCGCTGAGAAAGGACAGGTCGGCTGCGTGAGCGGGCACCGGGTACGTGGACCGTGGCGGCCGAGGAGCCAGCGTGTGTCCAGTGGGGTGCTACGGGCCGACGTGTAAGCGAAGAGTGTGAAGAGCGCCGAGCTCGAGAGTCCAGATAGACTCGAAGGACAGTGCGAGAGTGTGTGCGCGCGCGTTGAGGGCAGGGAACAGAGACTCGGATACTGTTGTTGTGCCAGAGAGTTGACTGTATGTGCAGACCTCTGTAACTGATTTAATTTGACGTGAATAAATCAGGGTTTACAATCAGGGTAGCAATACCGCCCCACGTTACAATATTATGCCTGTCTTCCTAAAACTTTATTGTGATGCTACTATGTAATTCCTGAAAGTGTTATGACATTTGTTCTGCTGTGGATGTAAATTACACTTTGCACTTATTCAGTTATTTTTTAAAAAATTCAGAACAACGTCAAAACTCTCAAAACGTGTGCTCACACTGTGCTTGATTTTCTTAGTACATTAAATGCAAAAACACCCAGTTCAAGCCTTAAACATCAACAAATACTCTAGTATGAAAACAGATATGGCGAAGAGCTCACATTAAAGAATGGATGATTCTTGATCTCCACAGCACCTTCTTTCCCGCAACCCAACCGTTTCTCGGGATCTTTCTCTAACAGTCGGCTCATAAGATCTCTGGCAGCTGATGAAAACTGTGGATACATTTTCGGTTCGTCATTGAGAATTCGGCTGTGAAAGAAGTGTTCATTCTTGTATTTGGGTCCTAATATGCAAAGTCACCAAATGATGTGGTAACAGTGACACAGAATTTAAGGTCACACAATAATACGGACAGGTTTGTGAAAATTTGCGTGACATATTCACAACGAAAGGATCCTATTTATTTGAATCCCTTTAAACAGACTGGTGCATATCATCGGACACTGCAAGAAGCCAACCAACCAGCCAAAAGAAAAGTAAACAATGGACGAAACTCAAGGCATTCTTTCCTGCAAGACGCACAGTCGGAATCGGTGAACAAAACACATACCTATAACATTCTGATAATATTCTGTCAACGTCAACTAACATCGGCGGCAGATAAAAACAGAGATGTTAGCGAAAAAACCCAAAACGTAAATTCAGCTTAGAATCTATTAGCAATTAGTGTTCAGTATGGTAATACCCACGCCCTCGGGTTACACTGTTGGCTTCAAGGAGGACCGCATATGGGAATTCGGTAAAGCTGTACTCCATTGCGTTCCCAAAACAAACGGGCGCCAAAATCCGTTCCGTGCTGAGACTCAGTCAGTAAGTGAAATGTTCTGCGCCGCGACATGCTTCCTCCCCCCGGAAAGAAAAGTTTCATTGACTCGTAATTCACAGAATTTGAACTCTGAACTTTTAACTACGCACTCAACCCCGACCTTCACCTGTAAGGCAATAATCGATACTTCTCTGCTTGGACTGTGTGGGAAGATCAAAATATGCACCGTTGGGCCGAACCACTGTCATCGTTATCAGGACAACTGCTATCATTTCTGGAAACTAGGGGCCAGATAATCTGCTCGGAGCTTCTCAGAACTCTGATAAAAGTGCGGGAATACGCTAAACAGACGATGCAAGTGTGTCGTCTCCACCAATATTCTGCTTCAGGGTGTAACCTGTCAACTTTATCATCACTGCTACTGAGTTATGAGGTGCACGCGGAAGTTCCGTTCGCTACTGTGGCCCTCTGCGTGGTGACACCGCGCAGTTTTACTGGTGATTACCGATTCACGGTCTCGTGGTTAGCATTCCTGCTTCTCATTCGAAAGCTCAGGGGTTTAAATCTCAGCACGGAGACCTGCTATTGTAAGGTCTTCCATGATTTTCCTCAGTCCCTGCAAGAAAATGCCAGGACAGTACCTTAAATTACGCCACGACCACATACCCTTCCCTATTCATTATCATTAATTAATCATCCAGTATTCGATGTTACATATTCTGAGCTAACGACAGCGTCGTTATATAAACAACAGAAATATGTTCTGAAGATGGAGGCATTATGTTCCTCCGAAACTCTGGTAAACCACCACTTCAACACTACCCGGCGTCATAACCGGAACGTTCTTCATGGCATTACATCCACTGTTTTCGTAAGCTGGGTCCACATAATGAGCTAATAGAACGAGGAAAACAGTGAAAATCGTGTCATAATTTTTCAAAGCTTGACACGTGTCAGCTTGACTGCGCTTACGATAAACAAGTGAGCAGGATGTCACAAGTTGAAGATCCTCGCCCTCTGCTTAGAAAGACCTATCACAGGCTTTTCAGGTCCTGATCACAAGTTCTTAATTATGCGGTAATTACTGTAATCTCATATTTCACGTCCTTGCGGGTCGATTAACCTATTCGGCATATCCCATTTCAACATTACGTGCACTGTACGCACTTAAATCTGCACCACCCACGGACCCGCGTACGCCCAAGCGTACGCCTACGTAGCTCATCTGCTACCTAACGCAAATACGCAGCCGGGGAAAAAAACACCGCCCGTTCAAAAAATGAAAGACATGAACTTCCAGAGCGGCTACCCGAAAGGTCATTCATTACAAGCGTCTTAACGCAATAAACCCAGTACGAAAGAGCCATCATCGAAACTACATTTGCATTCATCTTTCAGCGCGAGAAAGTGAGTTATTTATTAACTTTATCGAACTGAATCAGAGAAACGAAAGAGTTATTAACGAAAACACAACTAAAAGCATTACAATGTTTATAAAGCAATTAATTCTGTCCAGCTGCGGTACGAACTCGATATTCCATGCACGTCGAGATCAGTTCAAAAGCTGCTCCTCCCACCACCTGCTCTGATTCACAAACGTTCAGCAATTTACCTGTAGGAAAATAGTGCGATAAATCTCAGGATCGAGTTTCTAGATCGCGAATACGAGACCCGCCCTGGAAACAGTCCACCCCTGCGACAGTAAGTATTATGTCCCAGTGTGAAAGGATAAAGGTCACGACGAGGTTCACCGGGTGATTTGTCTTTCGTTTGGCGGGGAACGGCACTGTCTGGAGCAGTAGGTCTGGCCCAAATTTCTCACGAAATCCGTCGCTTCAGACTCCTTTGTGCGAGGCCTCCGAAAACCCTGCCAAATTAACTTCAGACAATAACTACTGCTGCTACGATAGACCTAGGGCACGCCTTTATTGAACCAGAAGTTTCATTACAGCGTTCACAACAGCCCACCACTGGAGCATCTCTGCGGAGAACCTACCGGAACTGCAATACGCCCATCTATACGGATGTACTCGAGAATAGCTGAACGGATTTCCATCAGGGATTTTTGATAAAATCTGAAAGAATGTTCCAGTTTTAGGTGGAGTCGAACACCAGTATCAGCCGTTTCATGACTGCCTACATTCCACTCGACTGTCATTGCCTATAAAGTGTTCCTCGAATTAAAAACTTTTAAAAACCGCCAAATGCAAACTTGCGTAACATCTTTTAATGAACCTGACAAGATTCGTCACATTTATTTGACATCAACAAAGTATATTCTTTCTCACTGGTAACTGCTAACGTTTATAAACTGAATGGTCCTCTGAAGATATCTTCATCACTTACTGAAACACTAACTTTTTCTGATAACATTAAAATTCATCGTTACTTCTTAAATTTTATTTATTTTCTCTGTAGAAATGTTCTTTGTTCTTTTTTCATCATTTTTCGTTATTCATTGCTTCGCTTTTTAATTCATTTATATTTGATTTTTTTACAAACAATCAAACAAGATTCTAGAAGATAGCTGAAAAATGGCAGTGTGTGTAGGCATATACTACACATTCGCATTTATTTTATCCTGAAATTCTCCTTATTCATACAAATAAACAGCGAAATTACGATACAGAAAGCGACCAACGAGGTTGCCTGTGTGTGTTTATACGTCAAATACAATACTGTAAAGACATTAAAACGTTACTTTAAACACTTTTTATTCAGCCTCAAAATAGTTTTATTTGTTTCCAGTTGTCTGTCCTCTTTTTGGTTTACTAACTCGAATTAACTTTGCCGTACGAGAAAGGAAAATACAAGGCGAAGACGCACGCGAAAGAAACATTTAACAACGCACACCCAATGACGTCTGTGTCTGAAATAGCGACAGCGTTCAAAAATTCAACAGCATATATATATACCTGTCTGACGTCACTAGAAAACACTTTCAAATAATTTCCATTTTCGAGGTAGATGACATTATAAAGCAAAGGCCTGTAACGTGTTTCTTTTCATTTATGATACATGAACAAGCAAACTAAAATGACGTCAGTTTCGTGACGACGTTCACGTCAGTTGGACGCTGAAATTCAACAACGCTTTATTAGCGTCGATGCTATGGGACGTAACAGAACCACCACTGCGTGGTCTGATCTCCGATTAGACAAACGGAGATGTGGAAACGAAAGGGGGGGGGGGGAAAACTCCACGGACCAGAGTCCTTCTTTAAAAACAATTCAAGAAATTCCATGTCTTTTATGAAGTCGACATCCTGTACATAAGAGCCCGCTAATCGTCCTTGTCCTGAGCCAAATGAATCCAATTTCCACCCCCCCCCCCAATTTTCCGTAAGATCGACCTTAATATCGTCCACCCATCTAGACCTTCATATTTCAAGTCCCTTGTGGCTTCTCGACTAAAAGTTTTCGCACGTCTTACATCAAAACGGGGAATATTATTTACCGACAAACAACGAATTCATTAGAGTTTTAATGTCTGATAGTCAGTTCTTTACCTACATGAGTTACAGTAACCACACGAGTGAACTATTTTATGACGATATAATGCACCTCTGGTCATAAAATTGTTACCATCACGACATCAACGAAGTTGCGGTAAGTGACGTCAAGAGCGGATATGCCTTCTGTTTGACAGCGTGCGATAGATGTGAAATAATTGTTTCGTTTTACGAATATTTGTTGCCTGCTTCATCAAAATGGCTTCCTCGCGATATTCCAACCGATTTCCTGGTAAAATTATGCATACACTTATTGGTCTCCAGAAAATCAATTTAAAATTTTACTATTAATATGACAACATGCAAAGCGAGATGCAAATTAATTCAGAAACCTGATATAAATAAAAAGTTCAAAGTCCTTAAGAAGCTAACAGCCACTCTGATAGTCCATAAATTACCCGCTCTTATATGGAGCCCGGCTTAATCATATTCTGAACAAAATAACTCCAGTCCACACACCAACCCCTATTTCTTTAAAATTAATTTAATTAGTATCCTTCTATGCACGATTAGATCTTATAAGTAGTTTCTTACTTTCAGAAATTCCTACTAGGTTTTTTATGTACTCTCATTTCTCCCATGCGTACTACACCCCCGCCAATCATCCTCCTTGATTTCATCAACTTATGTTTCAATATGCTCTGCCGTAGACTACAAGCAGGCGCCATAGCCCCCAAAATGACCAGTCACCCAGCAGAAGAGTAACCAATAACAATTGGAATAAAAGTATAACAGCAATTTTCTTTATTTTTTGGGAACACATTTCCACATTACTGAGAGGCCCGTGGGCTTCGTGATAAATTGCTACCCTGCCTGAAGACACGTTTATTGCGACTGTGTGTGACGTCCAGTTCGCGGTTTGTTTATTCTCCTGACGTCACACCAACGGCTCAGTGTCTAAAATTGGAAAACTTTAAGGTCCATTGCTACACGCGTTTCAAGAAGTGTCTAATGCTGGCATAGCACGACACACACCCTTATAACTACGTAAATGCAGTACACCACTGGGTTATATCTGTCTGAGCTTGAGACTTTATGGTGGCGGAAAACGCGAAGTGGTCTACTTGTTTTATTTACTGTGGGCTGGAGTCTATATAACGAGGTTCTTTTTCTCAGTCTTTCATCATAAATATGATGCAAAATATTTCAGTCCAACGTTCCAACAAATAAAAAGTTCCAGAAGAGACTTGCGTCTCCTACTTTACATCGCATCACTATTGTGTTTCATTCCATGGATAGACGTCCATATTTACACTCATTTCTTGACGTAAAAGGTTATCGTGTCTTTATGTTCAGCACTAAATATATCTTCCAAAACGAAGTTAACTTTTTACCTATAATTTTCAATTCCAATTGTACAAATGTTACTGAACTAGAAGTTGTTACATTGCAATATATTTCAATTCCCGCCACTGTACTTTGAGATTACTAATTACCAGATCAGCACTGGGGCCTTTCTAGCCTCATATCCGTTACGTGCCAAAGGCCTTTTCCCCAAGAATAAAACAGCCGCAGGGTAAAGCTGACCAGTAAGTCACCTACTGACAATTTCAACTGAACAGGGTTCTTGGTGAGACCCAGAACAGGTCTTGACGTTGTGGTGTGTTGGGAAACGAACCTCAGTCGTCTAACTAGAACATAAACCAAAAGAACGTTTGAATAGAAGGGAAACTTTACCGATAAACTGCATCTGATCCTCAAAACACGGAGAAAACGGGGTTATCCTCAGTATGTAAAATTAGAGGTTTTCACAGCGGTGAGTATGAAGATTTCTGTCTTCTGGGTTGTAGCGCTGTGTATTATCGCCCTGATGACGGAGGCAGTATGACCTCTGAAACGTTGGTAAACATCGATCAGACTACACAGCGCAACAACCCAGAAGACAGAAATCTTCATACTCTGATGACGGAGGCAGTAGGACCTCTGAAACGTTGGTTAACATCGACCAGACTACACAGCGCAACAACCCAGAAGACAGAAATCTTCATACTCTGATGACGGAGGCAGTAGGACCTCTGAAACGTTGGTTAACATCGACCAGACTACACAGCGCAACAACCCAGAAGACAGAAATCTTCATACTCATCACCCTGATGACGGAGGCAGTATGACCTCTGAAACGTTGGTTAACATCGACCAGACTACACAGCGCAACAACCCAGAAGACAGAAATCTCCATACTCATCGCCCTGATGACGGAGGCAGTATGACCTCTGAAACGTTGGTTAACATCGACCAGACTACACAGCGCAACAACCCAGAAGACAGAAATCTTCATACTCATCGCCCTGATGACGGAGGCAGTATGACCTCTGAAACGTTGGTTAACATCGACCAGACTACACAGCGCAACAACCCAGAAGACAGAAATCTCCATACTCATCGCCCTGATGACGGAGGCAGTATGACCTCTGAAACGTTGGTAAACATCGATCAGACTACACAGCGCAACCCAGAAGACAGAAAGAAATCTTATCCTCAGTGGTTTACCAACGTTTCAGAGGGCGATGATCCATCGCCCTGATTATAAAGGCAGCAAGGACCTCTGAAACGTTGGTAAACTTCTATCGGACGACACGACATTACGACGCAGAAGACAGCCATCTTCAACGTTTTGGTGGTTTTCATCAACCCGTCCCGACTACATAACCTTAGCAGTTGCTACAGCGTCGTAATAAACATGGGTGTCAAGACAAATGTTGACAAATTAATATTTGTAGTTTATTAAAGGACGATAGGGTTGTTTCCCGCACTGGTTTCTACCCCCGAAATTCGGTCTAGACGCAATCGTCCAACGACGTGTTAGGCAGCGGAACTCAGAGCCAGCAAAGGTTGACAAAACAAACTGATACGAGATAACATGTGATTCAGAGGGAGCTGGGATGCTAAAATGAGAAGATCCGAGCCTCCATTCACATTCGGCAACGCCAGTTTTAACTCCTTCCTTCTCTTTTGGGCCGAACTACTCACGCTTCGCACTGACAGTTATTTTTAACGATGATCTCACAGAACAGTTCCGAGTTTCAGAGCTGGAAAAGTTTGTACTCCTTTTATACAAACTCCAGGACGTGGGAGGCGGCTTCTTAAAAAGCTGATAGTTGCTCGGCTGATCAATAAATTTACCCTTTTCTTATGAAACCCAACGGTCAGGCCTATCACATTCACAGAAGCACGCTATTTGAACTTATTTTAATTTCCTTCATCGAGTGGTCAACATAATTTGGACGAAGCCTCAAGTGCAAGACCCCTTATGCAGCTGCTTTCCTTCGGAAGTGGTTGTCGTCGTAGAATCGATGGCAACCGAGGTATACGACTGCGACATGACGTGACCTAGTCCGTTAGGTTAGTCCCCCAAGTGTCAAGGCCGTATGCTTTATTTAGTCCGTCGCCTGGCGCCCACGCAACCCACCGTTCCGTTACCATGGCAACACTGAGGACGCCGTGACGTTGTTGAAGAACGTTGCTGCAGTGGCACACACAAACGTAACAACGGAGACGCGAATGAAGTTCAGGCTCTCCGCTCTCTGCGATTCCCGAATAGCTTTAATGATTTATTGATGTATTTATTGACTTCTTGTCGGAATTTTAACATCAGACTCCATCGTCTTCATGCATATAAGTTGCACCTTTCGAATCTCCTGCGTAATGATTGCCGTTTTGTAATAAACACATTTAAACTGTACTGTGGTCATCTACCAACGTCAGATCAATAACGTCTTCGTGTAGGTCTTCCTTGAAAAGCTTGTAGTCGGTTAGCCAGCCAAGAAACTCTACACCTTGTAAGGAATCCAAAGGTTCATTGCCGTATTTACAAAATTTGCCAGATGAATCAATTTCACATCCTCATACCCTGTTTCTCCAACGATTAATTTTCATATCAACAATCCATAAATGCTGACGTTATAGATTCAGCTGGTATTTTTCTCTCCCCGATACCGGCAATCATTTAAAAACAATGTAGGTGTAACAACTTTTCCAGAGAAAGTTTTTTTTTTGCTACGTCGGTTTATAAAATAACAAATAATTTACAAGTTCAAATAAGAAAGTTTTAATTTACCACTGTTCAATTATCATACTTTGCTTTCATTCTGTCTTCAAAATTTTACCTACTTTATTCTGTTCTCTAATTTTTTCAACGAAACACATTACAATGTAAATTATACGGTACATCAATAATCATACGCTATTTTGCAATGACGTCACAGTAGGGTCGATGTGATATTTATAAAAGTTCAATACTACTGCCCGGTTAAAGTGACCAGTATCATCACTAACATTCACGATCATGACGACATTCGTCAGTTATTGACGTCTTTATTTAATTTTGAAAAATTGCCTTAATTTGCATATGTAAAACTTTCTACTGCGATCATACATATGGAACTTTCTTACTTCACGTGCACATTATCTGTAATAACTTGCAATAAATATAAGTTCGCAACAATTTACTAGTGTAATGTTAATGTACGTATGGATCAAAAACGTAGGTCTAAGAAGATATGGGTTAAACTCGTACTAAGTTGTGAAGAGCATAACTAAGTTTGTGTAAAAGAAAAGACTTACTAATTTCGGATTTTTATTCAAATCCGTTTAGACATTCACTGTTGCACGTTTTTTAAAAATAGAAACGTCATTTATGCTTCACTCTGTCCTTCGTCCACCTAAGCATCCACGTGTAGACCTGGCAATCTAAGGGGCTGATCTTATTATGAGCTGCGGTCTCGGGAACGAAACTCAAATGTTACGAATAAACGATGCCACATTAAGCTTCAGGTCATATTCATTATCGATTTATGACAGGAGGACGCCGCTCTATCTGAAATAGCGTCATTAAATAACATAAAAATCAATTATCATAACAAAGGTTAATTAATCAAGTAATATTCAAATACCACAATAATGACTTGGTTGAAAGTCTACATTCTGAAACTTTTACAGTTGATACTACGTCGTTAAATTATAAGACCGTTATATATATATATATATAACTAATTTTAGGTGTTCTTTATTTACAATTGTTTTTCACTCTGCAAACAGCTGCCATATGGACCCATAGGCGCCTATTCTCACAGATCGATAGTCGTGCGTAACAGCTGACGTATTCACCGACCATTGTTATTTCTGTCGTGGTCGACTCACTGGCTCTCTCGCGGCTAAAATGGGAACTAATAATTATTTCAACTTCCCCTGAAATTATTTTTGCTTAATATGAAAGCTATTTGAACCATGAAGTGCATTTTCTTTGATATAAAAGAGAAACATGTGACGTAATCAGTGCGAATGTCCGAGTTTCCGTCTTTGTGAATCAACGTGGCATTTTTTTCATTTTCGTAAGTTACTTGTATACCTTTTTGTCGGAAATGAAAGTTATCGTGAGCTCATAATTACAAGACACATTTTTATGCACAGAAACTGCAATTTCATCAATGCAATTAAAAGAAACAGTTTTTAATAATTTACAATCTACTTTATTGACAGAGTACTTCATGAATGTTTCTTTTTGTAGTGTTCTGTCTAACGACAGGTCCATGTGAACAGGATCCTTCCATCCTTTTCTCGGACTGGGACCTGTTCATATACGTTCTTGGCAGATGATCCAGAAATGGTTTGACATTGCCTTCTTCTGTGTGTGAATGGAGTAATTGTTGGGATGCCACGGAGAAACCGGGGAAGCCCCCGGAGGAAAACTCCGTGTTGCCTAGACCACGGCCTTGCCCAACACAAGTTATAAATTCGGGCACCGCCGGGAATCGAACCCGAGACCCCAGGATTACAAGGCCAGCGTTCTAACCGCTAGACCACCGTGGCCATTTCATGAATGTATAAGCCAATAATTTAAGTCAAGATGGAGATTTATAAATGATATAAAATATAGTCAGGCTGTGTGAACCCTCACAAAGCATACAAACGCAATTGACAAATTTTAAACATCGTCCTATAAGATCCACTGCGCTTGAGATAAATTCAAATATGTTGATCTATCTGCCAAAAAAGAGGACGTTTTAGGTATTTTCATTATTGTCTGTATAGACCTATAATGTACAGGCCCCGTTACAACCGGCTCATTGCAATAACTTTCCTCGACCACGTCTTCAGAAGATACGATTACTGTGTCTGCACAGGGTCCCACTTCAAAGCTTTGTCGGCCATCCATTCCGACGGCTTCCGTCTTTATAACTGACAGCCATGCAGTGCGAGAATATGGACTGCTCTGCAGCATCTCTGCTATCACGTTTACTTATCGATTCGCCGCGGACCTTCGAATAGCTGTTTGTACCGATTCTACGAATCTTCGTGACTCCACCATTATATTTTAGCCGCATTAGAGTTTTGTAGTGAACACAGGAGCAAAAACATCGAAACGCATTTCACGTTAGGATACGTCGTTTTGTTTAACTACGACGTATCAGCTGTAGCAGTTAATTCGTGTTGAATGTAAACCATCAGCCAATAAAGACATTGTGTCCTGGTCGAAATTTTAACCTGCTAAAAATCAGCTTGTTCAGTGGTTTCGCGTCAGTTGATGATTCTGTCTAGCAGTTTGATACAGTGTCGTTAAACATCGCATCTACTTTGGCTCTTACCTGCCTTTGCAATAAACTGGCCAATATAAATGTTACTGGTTGTATAGTTTAATATAGTTTAGGCTTAATATATAATATAACATTGTATCTCGTTGCGCAGAAACAAACATAGAATGGCTGATTCAGTCTACAAAGGATATTCAGTGCAGATGTGTAAATACACCCACGATAAATAAATTTAATCAATCAGCAAAGATTTATAACTAGTGGAAAAGTCCCGTTGAAATTCAACGTGAATTTGTTTCGTATCTCCATCCCTTACCCACATTTATTCCTCACCTTTATCGAGTTCTCTTCTTCCCCCCGATTCTTCCAAAACTTGGTATTTCAATACTTTCATCACCCATACCAGTACTCCTAAAAGTTACCTAATTGTGGCAGCACCTACAAAACAGGGCACCACCACGTTTAATATCAGCCGCGTTACGTAATCGTTTTCTCTGAGGTTCGGACTATAGTATCACCTTTGTGAGCGTAAGCTAGCGCGATAACATAAACTGGCTTTCTAGGCCTAATATATTTATTTTGAGGCTCGGAAGCATCCTGATTATTGTAAATTGATGTAACTCACTTGGATAGGTTTACTCTGTAACACTACATCGAATGGAATATGTCCTAATCCAATGCCGCCTGTTTGATCGGTGAACTAGTCGAAGTTTGAATAATATATATGTTTGTCACACTTCCCAGTGTTTGGTTTGACCCAGTGAGCGGTCCATTCATCACACACTGAAATCCGTCGACAGGCAATGTTTTCGCTGCAGTGACCCTCGTCTTGTCAGTGGAACAGTTTCGTCTTAAAGATAATGACGAAATTCCAAACGAAAACCGAAAGCAGCAGGTAAGTTTAAGAAAAATTAAATTCTGATGAAACCCTATGAAGGGGCTACTTCCATTGATGTATTTTAATGATTATGAAAAGTTTATAAATATTTATATTCATCACTCATTCTGTTTGAGTCTTCTGTTCATTGTATGATGTTAATTCTGAAATTAATTTAATTTCAATTGTGTTTTGGTCTGAGATATGTTGCATAAGTGATGTGAATTTGAGTACGTATGCCTCATACTGAGAACTAGAAGACTGAAGGCTGTCATAACAACAGATACATTTCGTGTCCTTTGTTTAAATAATATTGTGAGAGGAAATAGCTGAAAAGGGAAAAGTCATACAAAGATTTACATTTACGAACTTAGTAGCAAACGTGACAAATTTTTTCAAGAATGCCGGTGCAAATTTAATTTTCAATTCTAAAATGTGAACACATAATTATTGCATCGATTCAAATTGCTGAGTACCGATATGATCAAGATAATGAATACAATTCTGTTCGACACATTCGCTTTTTTATTGAAGTTTTGAAGATGTCATATGAAATAGCTACATACGTTGCTGAGAATTGTGAAAGCCAGTAGATTTCGTAACTTCCTGCAGAGTTTGTTCGGAGGACTCATTGATAACACCAAGTAAGTGAAGTCCTATGCCTCTGTGACCTGCTAGATCAATGAAACGATCTGAGGCTGAATAATACAATGACAAGTTCCGTTGTACTATCCATTCTTCATTTGACCCACTGAGTGATCCATTCAGCCATCACATTGCATTCCACCTGTTAAATAACTGAGTTCCATTATGGCGAAATGCAATGCATCGCCTCGGTTATACTGCATCGGTAGCCTTACAGCTACAAATTTTAAATTCGTGTGTACAGGCTATCAAAAAGGTCTTTCGTAACATTCTTTGATTTTAAATAACTAATAAGCCACCACAGCTTCGCCTGTGATGGGTCGTATAAGAAAAAATAAATATCTAAGAATGCATTTGGCGGCTGTGCCGCTAAGACTAGGGAATTCGGCAACCGACGCAGTTATCGCGCATAGCTGAATCTGTGCCGCTCCGCCAAGTTCTTCACTGTACGTCTGTGTTAAATATTATGTTTGCCTATGCAATTACAAATACAATTTCTCAAGTCTGTGCTCCATGGAATTCATTATACCCAGATATCCTAAGATTTTTCGATAAAAATTTCGTATGAATTTCTCATTGTCCCATGTGTGCTACATGCTCCGCCCATCTCATCACCTTTGATCTTATCTCTCTAATAATTTTAAATTATGGGTACAAATTATAAAGTTCCCCATCGAAGTTCGTCTATTACTTATTAGTTTATTCTTTATTTTTTACTTCGCTCAACATCGTGAGTGCGCAGTAAGAAAGCGCCGAAATCATGCTGTTTGGGCTAGTCCTCCCGCACAACACTCCGGTCAGAGAAGTTGCCGCCCTGTCACGGCAAACAGTTCGCGGCGACTAAACATTAATAATAGTGTTCTACAGCTATCAACCGTGTCAGTTGGTTTAAAATCACTGCCGCTGCACGAAACGTCTGTGTTCAGTTCCACATGTTTGACTGTCAGGGCCCGTGTTCGAATAAGTAATACGCGTGGTACGGTCTGCACACAAGGTTACTTCACATCTGTGATGATGGAACAGAGATTCTTCTTGCAAATACAAAATCATGGTCTACAGACAAATACTAAGCAGAATATTTGGACTATTTTGCAAAACAGAAACTTCGCATAAAGTATTCAAACGCTACGCGAACTCCATACACACAGAGTACATAAATCGTACTATACATGAATGACAAAGCAACAAACATACGAAGGCCGATACAGTGATGGTAACTCAGGCCACCTGTAGAAATCTCCCCCTTACCACGTTCAGTGTACTTTGGTCTTTTTATAGAACTTGTCCCAACATGTTTATTTACGGGTAACCTATAAAAGATCGACTCCACATGCGTAGGTGTTTAAGTAAACTAGAAGGTGTTTCGTGACACACAAATACTTTCCAGGAAACGTACAGGATATACAAAAATATATTTCACCAATCAACGAAAATGGTTCAAAGAAGCTTGAATTCAAGCGTAATAACCCACTGCTTTCGCCGATAACTGTTCCGATGAACGTTTAAGACCCAGACGAGTACAGGGTGATAGAAAAGCAAGGGTGAAAAGACACCCTGTGTCATTCAGAGCGCCACGGCCACTCCCTCCAATCGATCCGTTCATTGAGAAAGTGGCGTTGCTAGGATCCAAACGGTGGGCGCTTGGAGCCTGTGACGACATCAGACTGTGAGGGGGCGTCTGGCCGGGCCGCGCCGAGCCGAGCTGAGCCACGCTACACATGCAGTGCTACTATCGCACATAAAAACATCCACCCACGCAGTCTCGTGCGCCAAATCACAACACTCCGGCAAGAATTACGTTAGAAATTGGTATAAGAAACTGCAAAAAAGAATGATAAGGTCCTACAATACCCTTTTTTATATTCTTCTGAGACTTCGTGTTCCACACTTTAACGAGGGACAGCGTGACAGTCTTCAGCTTTAATGATGGAAAAGCGTAGAAGACACATATGACGTACTATCTGGTTATATTCTCGTTTGGAAATAATTTTTCCAGACAAAGCGTAATCAGGATTATCAGTCCTTATGAATAATTCGTAGGTATTTTTCAATCAATTTCCTGATGCTTATGATTTAAATCTGGCGACATTTATGCAACTTCAGAATGCACCATACATGACAGATGATAAACGTACACAACATTTTTTGTCGGAGAACATGAAAAGAAGACGTCTATCGGGAGATCTAAGTGTAGGTAACAGGATAATATTAAAATAGATCTGCAAGGAATATGATATGAGTGAGTTCGATGTTTTCCTCAGTACCCCTGGGCAAATGCAAAAGTCCCCATTCTTCGGTGTCCTTCCCAATTCATTGCCCATTAAACATTGTTTCATTCGACCTGTAGAGTCTGAGATAATTACATCACCGTTAGATAAACAATCGATATATTTTAGCAATCTCTTTATAGCCTGTCAAATCTGTTGCTAACAAACACATTAGGCACCGCAATCCGTTTAAATTGTGGAACACTCTTATATCTTAGATTTTTTTAATTACTGTAAATATTAAAGGAGCGTAACAGTTTTCATACAAAGCAACAGAACTGAAATGATCTCGTATAATAAAACAAAACAATGATCTACTTATTTGAGCTTGTAAGTACGCAAAAAAGAATAGCAACAATCCTACAAGATCCGTCATGTAGTTCTACAATCCATATTCCGCGTAAAAGGAGATATTACGATGTGGGGATCACTGAACGAGAAACAGCCACGCTGAATTCTAAAACACACCTTCCTATTCCAGACCGAGGGACTACGAAAAACTAAACGCCTCTGTGACAAATAGCCTCATGATATGATGTTCGAAACGTCATAATGCGAATTTAAATCTTGTGTTTCTTCTTACTCAACTCATTTTCTGTCTGATGTGCCCGTCTGCAAGCCAATCCGTTCAGCAACCCCCATCAGGCCAACAAGGCTGAACATCGCTCTTTATTTTATACTTACATCAACAACGAATTTACTTGTTATTTTCTGAAATTTCAATTAAAATCATAATAAAAGGTCCCTTCCCTTCATATACGATTCGCCTGAACACGATTTATAGTGACGGTAGCAAATTATATGGAACCGTCCACCTAAAAAAACTAACAAACAAACAAACACACACACACACACGGTGGAAGAGGACGTTCGTCCTTTTCACTCAACGACCTGTAAAAATACGCTGGGTGTCAGTGCTATATAGTTTACCACAAATCATTTTCTACCTCATTTCTTAGAGAGTTAAAGGTTGCTATATACAACTACTACCACAGACAAACAGCAATACGGTAACACGATTAAAATTTCTGTACTTTAGTCATTATGTCAGTAAAATTCAAATCAATTACCATGGATAAAGCTGGAGTTAATTAATGCATCATTTTCACAATGTCAGAAAGATTTCTGAATTTCATATTCACTAAAAACCTAATCGCAAAATTTATAGGTAAGAGACCACTTGGGAGACCTACGAATATATTAGGATAACATTAAAATTAATTTTAAACAACTAAAAATAGAGAATACAGACTGAATTAATGTGGATCACAGACCAGTGGCGAGCCCTTGTGAAGATGGTAATGAACCTTAGGGTTGCATGAAAGGTTGGAAATTTCTTTACCAGCTACACAACTATTAGTTTCTCATAAATAGCTCTGCCCAGTTTGGTAGGTCAGTAGTTATCAGGTGTATAATCACTTTACTAATTAAGCAGGAAGTACCGTTTAAAAAATACTTGTTACAAAATATTTTAACATTCTTCTTTGAAATAAAACTTTTAAGAAAATTTATAAAGAATAGAACTGAAAATAGAATGGCTAGATCCATATCACTTCTACCCTCCTCTTAGGTTCAAATATTCTCCTCAAATGCGCCCTCCTTTGTACTTTGACATTCTGAATGATCCTTGTCGTTCTGATATTAACGTCTTATCCATAAACGCAAACTCCGGGCATGGCACACGGTTGCTGCGAGAGACATTTCAGACCTGTGAAAGCGAACTCAGGTGGCACGCACAGTTGCCATAGACCCATAAAGGAGATTACATGAGCCTAGGATTGACGTAATTGTGAGGACTGCACACGGCCGTGTTACGCGGATTTCAGATCTATGCACTTTAGTACTCCACCCTTTAACCAGTGGTAACCCAATGTACCACCTGCCTTAGCAGTCAGTAACCCTGCATTTTTTATGAGATGGTAAAGTTGCGTCATATTGTGATATAATAAATATATATTAAATCTTGTCCGTCTAATCACAATAAATTCTTATTAAATATTAAAATATTACAATATTTAACATTTAAAATATTTAAAATCTGGAAAAGAACATCGTTTGATATCTGATAAAAATCTGATAAAAATGTACGCTAAAATAATATATAGAAAATGTATCTAAGTTATTAATGATTTGAATCTTTATATATACACCTGAAGATAGTTCTTTTAGGAACTGAAACATGTCGTGAAAAATGATGGTCTAATGTAAATCGAATATTTCGATAAAGAACATCATTTGATATTTTAAATGTTAATTATTGTAATATTTTAATATTTAATAAGAATTTATTGTGATTAGACGGACAAGATTTAATATATAATATATACCTGCATTTTTTGTTTATGGGTTTTGTGTCGTTCTCAGAATAAACAGCGATTATTTCCTAAAACAACAGTGCTATGTTTTCTATGCGGCACGGACTGAATTAATAAATAATATGAGTTAACTCAATGAATTGAAATGAGGCTTAGGCCTACATTTCAAGACTTTCGTTTATTATGGACTTTCACAAAAACTTCAAGTGCCCAAGAGCAGTAAACACGACACCTATGAACCTAAACAAGAAATGTTACTTTAGTTTAGTGTACCATGAGTGTGCCAAACGCCATGACAAAGAACGAGTTTTAAAATCAGCCCCACCCAGGTCTTTCCACTCCCTGGAATTTTTTCTACAGCTCTTCTTAGCATGAAGATCCCTCGTTCTTGAACATTTATTCCAGATTAAGAACAGCTGAGCACGGAGGTGTCCGTGACAATAGAAATACATACAACCCGATATTTCGAGAGTCACGCGTGCGTACAGATAGGTTCATATTTTCATTGAAAATGCAGCCATCTACGCCTTTTTGTAGCCTTTTAGGTACTGGAAGGAAATCAGACAAATTCCTTGATTTCTTATCAATCTTCTTTCCCGAAACCTTATCACAGGCATGATCGTTCGACACGCATCGCTAAATATACGAAAATTTATTATTCCTAAATCCCAAAACATCCATCTTTGCAGTAACATTTATAACAATTAGTTTCAGATATATTCGTGAGAATTTTTATCGTATAACCACACAAAAGTCTTATAGCGTCGCAAGGCCAGTCTTCGCGACGCCTGTCGTCACGATACTCGGCGTCAGATTTCCAGGGTTCTGTTGTTAACAACCAGAAGACGAAATATTTCGGAAACGTTCACATATTTAAAATTAAAATAAATATTCTACAATCGTTGAATAACAAAACAGCTATTTCGGAAATATCGAAAGAGATGAAACAGGAAGAATTTTTAAAAAGTCAAGATCAACGTCATTACATCGGCCTATTTCACTCCATGAGTGTTTTTTTTTCAGTTTTATTCAATTTCCACGGATGACGGAGAGGAACATCCTTCATTTTTGGATTTTCCAATCATAATGAAGTGTGATGTTTTTATAACAGTTAATGATATCATGGTCAAAGTCATGAATGAAACCGCTCCAGAGCTACGTCAATAGTTCCCGTAGTATCCGCGGTCAGCACTGCAAGCAGACACGCTAGCAGGTTAGAAAGTCCGCGAAGATCCAACAGATGTCAGAAGTGTCTAGCGAAACACACCCCAAAAATCGATGCTATGACCCAGCCGAAACCAATACAGCGTTTTTTAAACATTGATTAGAACGTTCACAAATATAAAACAGACGACAGTTGAACACATATCCAAGGCAAAATTCGCTAACTTTCTGATTAACGAACTGCCTCCTTTGAAACGCACATCAATGACAACAATCTTAGCCCCAGGAGATTTCCCTATCCGTTATTCAGAACAGATTGGGAAACGTCTGCAACATGCAGCGAATTAGCTCATTGCCGTAATCACACGAGCCCACCACTGATCCGTATCCTGGGCCGGACGAATCCAGTCCATACCACCCATAATATTTCTCTAAGATCCATTTTAATATTATCCTCCCACCTACGTCTAGGTATTCCAGTGGTCTCTTTCCTTCTGGCTTGCCCACCAAAATCCTGTATGCATTCCTCTTCTCTCTCATGTGAGCTACATGCCCTGCTCATCCCATCCTCGACTTAATTAGTCTGATTGCACTTGCAACTTTATTCAGCCTCCTAATAATTCATCCCTCTGAGGCACAAATATTCTCCTCAAACACCCTCAGTCTAATTTCCTCCCTTAGTGTCACGCCCATTTAGACTACAGGTAAAAATTTCGATCTTTGCGTGTTTAGACAGCAGGCGAAAATACAAAAGGTCCTGAACTAAATGGTAGCAAATACCCGAATTGAATCTGCTCTTAATTTCCTCATGAATCAATATTTTGATATGTTACTGTAGTTCCCAAATATCTTAACTTTGCCACATTTTAAGATTTTTCCAGATCAGCCTCTTCACTAGCATCAATTAGAGCTTCAGTGTTCTTCTTTGTGGTATTTATGTTATCCCCCAATAGATTTGCACCATCAGCACAGCCCAGAAGCTGTTGTGTGCAATTTAATTTCAGTCCCACTTAGACCTTCCTACGGGCTCATTCTAATCCGATGACATTACAGAGCCACAACATCATCAGATCCCATCGGCATACGCGAATGTCTCACATCCGTTAAATCAGGCCTGTTCCACTGGGTTAATGTGGTCTTGCATCACGAAGTAAATTAAACACTTCACGAAAGGTTTTGAATTTTTGTTATGTTTATTTAAACATTAAGTATTTCTTTTTTGTTTACCGCATAAATCAATTTTTTTATGACACTTTTTGTAAATAATGCAAATACAAATAACCCTTGGGGAAAGGGGATCCTGTAAGGTAATTGACAAACAGACACCTTTTACTATTAATTCAGAACTTATTCTAGCCTTCCTTTAGAGACGTAAACAGTTTCCATACTCTATACACTGCAAGACAAGTTCCAATAACCTAACTTACACACAAAACGTTTGACACCTGTTGGATTAAATGCAAATTGACAATGCAGTAGATTCGGTACCCACGCAGGCCAATATAAAAACATCTTGACATCATCAGTTCATAGGACAGTTTAAATTAAACACACAATTAAAATCATAATTCTATGCAGTAACTGTTTACACTATCAAGCATTATTCAGGAATGGCAATTACTCACCAAGACTTCTGCATCGGAATCCGGCTCGGGGAAATAAACCATGGTTTGGCTTTCCCTTTCTTACACACTTCTTACGGTCTTGTCAAAAGTATTTTATAATTCACAACCAATCCTGCTTCACTTAACACCGTACAATTGCTGTCAGTGTATGAGTTCAAGAATGCAAAAGTTCACTTGCCTCGTTAGGCTGCTAGTTATCATGCTTTCCATAATTCTAATGTACACGTGCCGTTTCATGGCGAATTCTATATGTTTAACGCAACCAACTGAACACGAAAATTAAACTGTCTTTTACCACACTTCATACATCTTCCCGTCAAACTTGGTTCTTATTTTAAAATTACTTTAAACATCAAATCACGACAAATTAAGACATCCACAACTTAACTGCATGGCTTTCCATACACCCACTTCCATGAAACTCGCTATTATGACGTCAGACTATGACGGACGCGGGCATGGTGACACACGAGGTAAAGAGCAATCACGGATAAAACTTGGCAGACACAAGCCACCTCATGTTAAAATCTTTGCTTAAAATGGCGTAAGATTACCTACAACAAATTCCTACCGCTTCAGCCATTCCACAAAGAGTCAATCTCACAATCCGCACTAAAACATGGACTTGTTTTACCAAATCGTCGACAGACCCACTCAAAAATTAGTGCCTTGTTCATTACTGCGTCTCCAAATGCTATTTGCATCAGACGATAAGTTTCGATCGATTTCTGACAAAACTGAATGCACTCACGTTGTTCGATAAATCATGTGACAAAATCACTGACTTCGGACTGACTAAAATAATGGAATGCGTCACCACTCACTGCAATGTACAAGACCTCAGACAAGTGTCGATACTTTTCGATCAGGCCTCGTAAATACAAATCGAAAATTACATATAGATTTACAATATAGTGCTTATTTAGTTTGTTAATCTGAGGGGTGTCTTATGCATGGGTCATAGTTGCTTGAATACTGGGATCATGGATTCGACTCGCACTCATGCATTTCCTGTGTTTACCAGTTTTAGTATAGGCCTTACGTTATGCTGATCCTCCTAATCAAACCCCCCCCCCCCACCCAACAGGCCTACCAAATGTTGGAAAAATGTTTCAAAAGTATCTGAAAAAGTATGAGGCAAACGGAACTGTTTTAATTCTGCTTTAAGCTGATTTCTATTCATGGACAGGTATTTAATTTTGTGGGGGACCTTACCACCATTTTAATTTAATCTCATCATTATACCATGAACAAAAAACAAACCACCAGAATATAGTGTTCATCACCAGTAAAACTTATAAATGGATTAAGAGGTTAAAAATGTTTTGCATTCCTAAATAGCAAATGACAAAATGCTTGTACTACTTTAAACTGTACATAATTTATACGAGTATTTCACAATTTAAGACGGTAGTGAAATATGAAGTTACCGCCTCTGCATACTTGTATTCTAGATACTGATTATACATCGGTTTCTATTTTCCATATTCTAAGATCAAATTAAGTTAAAAAGATTACAATTTTATGAAACATCTGTTGGTAACCATATATCCCCATCTGAAAATAACATACACTGAACAGCACTTTTATTTACTATTTTTTGTTTTTGTACAAATAAAAAGGTACACTTTAAAACACTTTCAATGTCTCCAAGTAAGAAAAATACTCAAAATTTCTAAGGTACAAGAAAATTTCATAATTACTGGTACACGTAAATGAAGCTAAAGCTGTAGACAAGAAGGCAAACACAGACACAGTGTCAAACCTTAATAAAGTTACGCAGTTAACCTGTCACAGCACATTTCTCAGTGTAATGGGTTTATGAAGATTAAAAGCTATATAGGAAAATGTAAGGGAGCCAATTTTTCCATAATTACAAGTTAAAAGTACATGTAATAAAACATACAGTGCAATTTTTCTTTCCTATTTTGTATACTTCGCAAATTCGATACATTTCAGAGGCATTAAAAAAAATTAAATTTGTGGCGTAACAGCTCCAGAGAGCCAATCCACATGTATTTCAAGGGTCACATTTACTTCTTGGTATTTCACTCACATATCTCCTTGCACCATTAATTATTTCAAATACTGTAACTCCTTTTGTACATGAATTGTGTGAAAAATGTACCTGCATTATTTGTCAGCCAGAAGATGAATCCCGCGCAGTAGCACCGTGCTGAAAGAACTGACTTTACATGAAGTCCATCTCTATGAGGACAGTAGGCAAGAAAGAATAAAGTTCCACTTCATGTTGAGTGTAAGCCATCATCCTTAAGGATGACAAGAAATGACATAGAATACACACAGGATTATCAAATGACCTAATTAACAAATTCAGCTTATTATATGTAAAATTAATTTGTGCTCACGACATTTCAACACAGTACACGGACGTTCCAAGGAAATTACCTTACAAATACCTTGGACAAAGTTCTCTTTTTAAAATAATTTGTTCACCTAAATCAATTACACTCTATAAATGAATAAAAGTTGTAACAGAAATAAATTCAGGAAGAAAATACCCATGACACTTATGCGCTCAAGATACTATGAAAATAGCACCAGATACAAAATGAGGAAATGACAGCCCAAAGTAAACATGTGGACCTCAAGATGTGAAGGAATTTTATGTATAAAGAGTTCTTATAAAGAGAAACAAAGTATCTGTTTCCTCCGGACTGGTAACATTCACCCGCTTCCACATGAGAACCATATTTAAAGTTTAAAATTCAAACTGGTTATACTACTGAATTATGTTCTCTGGTCACCTTTACAGACTGCTCACTGACGGGAATTTTCTTAGACTACCAAAGTTGCTTAAAAATGATAAGAAAATAACACATTAACATAAACATTCTAGAGCCAACTCAGTTCTCTTTATTAAAGATGAAGCTCTTAATCATTATATAAATATGCACGATATTTCACAATGCAGAGAGCTCCATAATCCTGCTACACTTTACCCTGTTCCTTCTCCGATCCAAAACAAATATATAACAACATTCACTTCATCATAAATGGGCTAAACAAAAATAAAACAAAACGATCCACAAGGATCCAATAAAAAGGCTTGCTTCCTAAACATTTTATGGTATGAAGATATCCGTTTTCTGGGTTATTGCGCTGTGTAGTCTGGTCGATGTTAACCAACGTTTCAGAGGTCATACTGCCTCCGTCATCAGGGCGATGAAACGTTGGTTAACATCGACCAGACTACACAGCGCAATAACCCAGAAGAAGGATATCTTCATACTCACCGCTGTGAGAACCTCAAGTCTTACATTTTATGGTATCTTCACTCGTTCTCCATGTTTTATTGTAAAAAGCATATTATATACACAAGAAGTCACCAAGTTACAAATACAAATTTAACCCATAATTAAATTAAATTACATTTAATACAGTTAATTTAAAATTAATAATAGCAGAAAGTAATACTGTCCTAATAACAGTAACAAAACAATATAACAATTTTCTATGGTTTATTTGAATGCTATCAGTCCCATCTTTTATTGAAAGTGATCTTTCTTCAGCAAAAAGTTTTATTCGGGGAAATGTGAAGAGGCAGAACACTACTTTCTGGACCACTACACACAGAACATACCAGTAGAGAGCAGAAACTATACTCCGCTGTTGCAAGAAGTTGCCGATTGTGATAAGTGGTCTGAATGTATGAATTGGTCTTCACATAACCAAATTATTTAAATATTAAGGTATTCAGTGGCTTCATTCTTATGTACAGATATCAGTTACTCGTCTGTTCATAACTGGGGGACTTCCTGTATGATACATATCTGACCCATTTTACTGAGGAATGCTATCAGTTGAATTCTTTTTAAACAAGTATGCCAGCTTATTAATGCTGACAGCTCATTCAGTTCTGAATGTTATATGACAAAGTTATAAAAATAAGATATATTTTCATACCAAATGTTTCCTCTTCAAAAGAATTATAAGCACAAAAATCTAGTATCACTTACGCAAAAATTAATTCCTTTGAAGATTAGAATCAACATAACTTGGCTATGGCTCACTGTATGTATTAATTTGGACTAACGATCCAAAAGAGGCTCAATACAAACCAACAGGGAGAAGAGACTGTAGTAGAACATGAAAACGATGGGAATTCTGAACCTGGAAAAGGTCATTGGCATAATCCATTAGGTAATGAGAAAAATTATTTTGACTAACGAACTGGGAACTGATGAATAATGGTTGTCTAGATATAAGAAACAAGCCTGAAGATTACCAGCATACTCAACATGCTGTAGTAATTAATACAAAAAAAGAACACAATACATATTTACACAACGTACAACTAAAAGTTAACACGGCATGATGCACAACCCAACCAATTATATATACGAATCCACAACCTAATCCTGACTTTGCAAAATCTTTTATTAAGAGAATCACAGAATGCAGCTGCTCCTTCAATACTGGTGGAAGTACTCCACCACTCTATTGAGTTCTGAAGTCGATTACAAAATTCAATATACAGAGGCTTGATTACAAAATGTTTAATTATAAAGTCAAATTTAATTAGAATGTTGGGTGGCTATTAAAAGATGACACTACACTCACATGAGATAAAAGTAAGAGAACCAATATTTTTCTAAACCTTTTAAAATAACTCTAGCATGTGAGCTGAGATAACAGCTGGACTTAAATGAATGGAAGAAAGGCAGACAGTGAACCGACATATGCATATAATATTACAATATTAAAATGGACATTAGAGAAACAGGGTGGAAAGTTGTGGATCAGAATCGTCTGGCTCAGGATATGGACTGGTATTGTTAATGAAACTTCAGGGAATTTTTTGACTAGCTGAGCAAAGTATCAGCTGCTGAAGGAGACCTCTGCATCATGCAGTTTATTTTTAGTTAGTTAGCTGGAACACAGTTATCAAGAAAATGTGGAGGCAAATGGTTGATCACCCCCATTTAAGAAAATTACAAAACCAAGTAATCTTAAAACAACCGTAATAAAGCCTCTTCATTTCAGAAAAAAAAGTCAGACACTAAACAAAGTACGTAATGTCATCAGACATCATTAGCAGAACCAATTACTTTGGTTACTTTGGAAGAACAGGCCTCATTTGTGATCTGACACTTACCTTCGCACAGCACGACGCAGAGCACAATAACAGTTAAAAAGGCACGGATTCACTGTCAAGGAGGTGATGGGCCAGTCCGTTCTGATTTGACTAGATGTGGGATTGACGGCTCAGATTCAGCCCTCTTCTTTCCAAAGTCTTCATTTGCAAATGAAGAAGAGATCTCCTGCGTAAAAGTTTCTTTGGTTTCACTGTCAACGTTGGCATGAATGTTGGGCACACTTCTTGTCATACACTCATTGACGTCAGACACTTCCTTCTCCTCTTCAGTCTCTTCCTCTGCTTTTAAAAGCTCTTCATTGAGACATACATTGTTGATACTCACTGCACTGTTGGAGAAGATGGCAGCAGGACCAAGGGCACAGTCCGGAGGTTTTTCATTCTCATCGGACAAAGGCACCAGATCGACTGTGACGGAGCGCTGCAAGGGAGACCCAAACTTGGATGAACCAAATACGCGCGTCGGGCTCGTGGTCTGGTCCCGCATATCCTTGCTCGGGTCACGAACAACGCAGGATGCAGGATGGTGCGGTCGGCCATTGATGGGGCTTGTAGCTCGGCTCCAAGCCGGACTTACTGCAGCTGCTGCCTTCTCTTGCTGATGCTGAGATATGAGGTTGCATGCTATGCCAAGTATCACCACACTGTTGAGGACACGGAATGAAGCAAGGCACAGGTACAACATAATGAGCAGAACTACAGCTGCTGGTCCATCCAAATGCAGAGCATGACATAATACACGTACCATCACTACACCCAAAGGAAGTGGTATGAATCCCATGCGACGTGCTACCAGATCAGAGTGATCTGAGAATGCCTGAAACAAGATTTAAAGTGCTCATTCAATCCATACTAAAAGAACGTAGAAGAAACTAGATACAACAAGGGATCGTTCAACTGCCACACTTTGTAATTTCCTCCAATTCAACATTACATTTAATAAAATAAACTAAGATTAAACAGGACTTTCCAGTAAGAGGTTTCCACCAGTCAAAGAATCAAATTCCTGCGGATTTCAGTGGCAACGTTACTGAGAGAGAAACAGACAGACAACCAACGAAGAACAAGATACTCACATGTTTCTGTCGTGTCTGAGCCATGTCATACGCCAGACTGATGGTATAATCCCGATACACATCCACTGGTAACTCATTAAAGCGTGTAATAAAGGCATGCTTGATCCAATCCACTAGCACCTCAGCAAACAGTACCATTAAGCAATCTGGCATCAGAATCCAGAACCTCTCTACAACAAACACATAATGATAAACAAATCACATGAACACATACAAATATACTATATATCACCTAATGTATCTACTTTTAACACAGACCAGTCTCAGATGGCCATCATCATAACAAAAAAATTTAAGGAAGAATAATTTTATTACAAACTCTATGGAGCAGAGACCTTGAAAAGTTTGGGTTTGACCCTTCTTAATTTAGTGCACGTAATACCACACGCAACTAAACTGCAAAGGGTAGAATTGAATATGAACAAATAAATTTCCCATTCTCACAGTTTCAAACATATGCCCACCTTCCTTCCACGAGTACTCCTTCATAGTCTGCAACACCACAACGAACAGCAACACAAATAGGTGGAAACGTTCCCGCACATCACTGCATGACACTTGGAACAAGTTGTTCTTGTCAAACTTCTTAAAAACACTTCCCTTCAGCTCCACAAACTGGAACAGTTTGCTATATTGTAATTATGCACCCTGTTATGCTCTGTACATAACCTTAGTTATGTTATACACAACATAATTTTTAGCACTAACTTATGTATAAAAATATGTTTCAAGCATTCAGTTTAAAGCAATGCATGGGTCAATTTTTGTGCTCTCAGGAAACTATGAGAGATTTGATATTCTCATGACACAAATGTCACTGTTAGTCATCTGGGTTACAACACCGTGTGGACTTCTCCATTTTCAAGGTCATAATGGAGACAATATGTTTCTGCAATACATTGGTACTACCTACAAGTCCACGTATCATTATAACTCAGAATACCAACATCTCAGGGAACTAATACGTACTACAGACCACAGATCAGTTATCTCTGAACTCACATTGTTGGACATCATGATAGTCAACAGTGCCTTATTATTTGAATTGATGGCAACATTCAGAGTCGTTGCTTGGAACAGTACCAATACACTATGCAAAACTGAAGTCAATGTTAAGGCTCAATATTCCATTATATAGCAAATATAAAACTACATATTTGTTATACAACATTCTTAAATCCATAAAAGTAGAATCATTATTAACTTTAAATATCATAAGCAGATACCAACTTACTAATTTTCATGAATGCATCTTTCATTACATATATCAGTTATTAATCAACTGTAAAGCACTTGTAATATGAAATATTGGTACTTGTGGGTTATCGGGACACATCGCTTTAAAAAATAGGTTAGGTTAGGTTAGCTTAGGTTAATGTGTGTGGATAAATGACATAAGTTACAGTTGTGAACAAACGGTCAGGTACTTCAACAATGAAACATTCGTTTGTCTCCGCCCATTTTGTGCAATATACAGCCACTTTCATCTTGCATGTTCTTTTTGAGAAGGTAACAGTCAATGTAGTGTTCAAAAGTGGCTGTTAATGAACAGTAATATATCAATAAGACACAGTAATTGTAGAACATGATCTACGTGCTCACGAAAAATGTAAATCTGCCTTGCCATTGAATCTTGTACATGACCTAAACTTCTGTGCCCAACTATCCTCTACATTTCATCCATCTTCAAAATTCACCCTCACCCATATTTTAAACACAAATTTCAAACCCTTGTGATGTTATGTACAAAATATGCAGTTACTGCAATGTATTTACAAAGCTATAAATGTACGTTTCCAAGTATTCTGAATACATTTAATGATATTAAAGTGAACAGAATTACTAACACTTTGGTGAAGAACCATCGAGGAACATTTTCAAATACTTGAATGATATGGGAAGACTCTATATCAAACTCCAGACAAGATTACTAATCTCTGAACTCAATTCGAAGGTCACCAAAATATAACTCAATTGCAACATGTTACATCGGTGAGCAACTATTCTGATCTAAAATGTAACAGCCTCACAAGCCACTTATCAAATAATCAGTTTGCATATAGATAGCAATGTGTTTCACTCTTCAAATGTGAAAGGATACAGACATATGCCACAGCAAAGAACAGATGTGGTATTACTCCAAGATGTTGTCTCCTGCGATCTCGTGGTTCTGTAGCAGTCCAAAATAAAGCATCTATAGTGTCCTGTCCAAATGCAGAGAACAATCGATCACCAACCTAGAATAGGAAACATTAACACAAACTTCAAAACCATGAATAACAAAAATTAGTAGTCTGAATATGAACTGTAATATTTATGGGTAGTTTATTTGTTGTAGATCATTCTCTTCATTACTCCTACTGTCACATTTTTATTCATTATGACACTGTAGTATTAGACTTGTTATATACTGTAGCTGTTCCTAACACACACTTTAACCTTCCACATGATTACTAAAATAAATTTGCACTACCTAGTCAGAAATTATTCTTTTTATTTCATTATTATTAGCCAAAAGAAAAAATGTTTATAATAACATTTGTAGGTTATGAGATCTATATTTTATGTTACATAGGAAGTTTCTGTGAAAATTTATAATGTATGATTTCAGCTTCATGCAAATCAGTGTATTTATTAGATCAATAAAAACAAATTTGAATTCACATTTTAGGTTTTCACAGAGATTAAAATTTTGGATAAAGTTTTATGGCTTAAGGAGTAGTGTAGTCCTGTAGATGAAACAAAACTGCATGGCATTATAGCCCAGAACACAGTCCAAATCAAAAATAAAATTCATCAGATATTTTTAGCATAGATCCCAAATACCAGAATGTCATTGAAAAAGGAACACTTGCTTATTAGGCCTATAGATGATAAGGGAATGAACAAAACTACAAAATTATTTAGGCATGGGTGTAACCAGAAGACATCCAACTAGGAAATTCATTATGAATACATCCTAACCTCAAGCATGTTATAAAAGATGTAGAGCTTAATAACAGACTGGCTCTTGATCAAGTGGTACATCATTGATGTATCAATGTAAGACATTATCATGCTGCACGCAATCAGGATGCAAGCCTTCAACAAGTCACAGATCTCTGCTGGTTTCAAGACACTCTTTGATTTAGATTTCTGCATCCTATAAAAGAAATATTCAATAAACATATACAATTTTGCAAGTAATATTCAGTTGTTAACTATTCACAAACAACTAACCACTATCTTACCCAAAACATTCTCGAATGGGTCGACTAACCACTGCCCAAAGTGCCAAAACAAATCTCATTGGTAGGAAGGTGTAAACAAACAGAAAAGAGTCTGCACACTGTAAAGGAAACATTAAAACCTGACAGATTTCTTTATTGTAAGAAACTAATTGCATATAAAAAATCATGCACTATAAAATCTACAAAACAAAAATAATTCTTTCGCCCTACCTGAAAGAACCCATATGCCATGAATTTTTCAACTTCACGAGGAATTTTCATGAAGGAATACACTTTCTCTCTTCGAGCTGAATACCTCTCTTCATCATGCTCAAGCATGTACCCACGGGTTAGTTCAACACCAAGAAATTTTAACAGTGATGGCTGCCCCACAGTATCCGAATCTTCCGCATCTTTGAATTGAAACATTTCACAAATATAAAAGAAAATGAGTACCAACACCTCCAAGTTTGCATTCGACATAAAAATTACATTCCAGAATACTGAAAACCAAACAATATATTTTGAAATTACATCCTAAATTAATTATGCATTAGGTGCTTGCAGTTCACACAACCCCAATTTCGGCGTTATTAAACTAAATAAAAGTGGACCTTAACCTCACACATTTCAATTGTATAACCCACACGCATACAAACCAACCCTTTGTCTTCAACTCTTCTGTCTCTCGTACCCCTCTGTTGACATCCAATTTACTTCTAAGATCTGTACTCCGTATATGATCTTCCACTTTGTTTTCATTACTGTAATGAATTTTTGCTGTTGATCTGAAACGTATTTTCTTTTCTGGTAATACCGCAACAAATTCTTTAGCAGACATTGCGATTGAAATAATGACATCACGCCGCAAAAAGCAGTACAAACAGTAGGTTAAATGTACAACTAGAGAGCAGCAGTATTAGTGCAAAGTATGCCATAGTGTCTTCAGTATCGACGATGATGTGACACATAAAAATAAAATAAATTTTTAACAATGTCTGGTTTGTACGAGAATAACTAGATCACTTGTTCAAGCTATACCACAGAATACCTTTAAAAATTAAACCATCCCAACTTTAAGAACACATCTGTTGACTCCCCTGCATAACTAACGAAAAGGATCCAGTAGGCATAAGGTCAATTGCGGGGTGGGAGAAAGTCATTCCCAACTCAGATCAGCTGTGCACATCCTTAAGTCGAGTTACGTCGGTATGGAGTTTATGGATAAATTTCCATTGAACGTGGTAAGTCGATAGATATTATAAACGTTTACAACATATTTCAGTATGTATGTTGTATGAGGAAGTAATTCAGAACTCGATTGAATATCGAGACAAACATACCAAATAAACGATCTAATAGTGCTCAGTGACGAATACAATTTATGGGTTTTCAATAAAATATTCTTCACAGTAGTTTAAATACACTTCTTTGACACTAAATATGCAAATAAAGTTTTCATGATGCTGTAAATAACGTGTTCATTGTTGCCCTATGTTCTGTCAACAAAATAACAAATGCAATGATGCAGCCCGTACAACGCACATTCAATCGAAAGAATACAGAGGATTACATGGCTATGTTATGAAAAACTGCCCATCCATAATACTGGAGGTTACCGTAAATCAGCTTGCACTTCCATTTGGTACTAAACAGTGTTTCACTTAAAGGCTCATCAGCTGGAGAGGCGTGCAGAAGCTCATCTGCAGCAAAAACATTTTGATGAGTCAATTCAATGTTACCAGAAAGCTGTTGAAAAGCTGAAAGAAGCTGAACACAGTTCAGATAATGGGCTGTTCCTTCAGTCTGTGAAATACCAACAAGAACGCTGTATCCAGCTGCAGAAAGTTATAAGGTAAAGGTGTTGGTTCTTAAAGAAGGAATATTCAAATTTAGTTGTTGTCTGTTAAGCATTGGATTATGTGTTGAGACGTATAGTTATGAATTAAGAATTGCAACTCTAGTCTATGCCATTTAAGGCCCAAGCATTTTATTCAGTATGTTAATTGTCCATGTTTTTCTGTTGTATAATGGAACACTTAAAACTAAGCTGATCTGTTTTTCTGTCAAGAAGATATGTCTAGTTTTGAGTCAGAATGATCTAGACTATCTTTTAAAAGACATATTCTTGTGTATCTTTAGTGTAACAGAGAATGTAAAAATGCTGTAAATTGCTATCCTTATTAAAAAATATATCAATATATTCTGCTCATACTATTCCCAGGTTCATGCATATAAATGGCATTTCACAAGGATTGGTTTGCTTGTAATTTACAATTTGCAGCATGAAGAAAGATCAGTATGTAGCAGACAAGACCAGGCAACAGAAAATGCTCCAGGTTTTGACAAAGCTGGAACAAACAAGTAGTGAGCGAAGCCAAGAAACTAATAACCTGCAGCTGAAAATATACAGGTTAGTAGTGCACACTCATGAACAGTTCAGGTTGTAAATCATTAAATTTAAGGATTCCCTTTTCAACATTGAATCACATGGTACATTTCCTTACCACCATATAATATGTAACTTCATGTTAATTTTTATTGGCATCATACTGTCGGTTCAAAGTACTGCAATGCAGTTTGATCATAATCTTTCATTCTGCATGTATATGTATTCTTTGCATATAAAATAAATGCATATTATAGACATTTACCTCTATGTTTGCTTGTTATTCATATCTGTCCAGTGTAATATTTATTTCATGAAGCTAAAATTGAACTTCATTGATTAAAAATGGTTCACAAGAAATTGGTGAGTGTAAAATGCAGATCTCACTAAGATAAGTCCTTTTCACTCGCGGAAGTTCTGTGTTACAGAACAATGGAGGAGGCAGATTCATTATTAGAGCGACTCGTATGTCGTGGAGAGAGTGATGGATATGAGCTGGAAAGTGTCAAGAGTGATAATGTTGGTGGAGCATGTGCTGAAGATACAGTAAAAGTTGACACATTTCAACCTGGCAAGTTAGATGGGAGAAAATGGCCCAAAGATGATCGCACAGTGATAGAGGAGCTGCGCACTCTGAACAACCAGCTGCGTTCACTAGTGATCCAGTTACAAACACAACTAGATGCTTCCTGTAAAGAAGTTGAAATTTTACGTGAACGTGTACGATTCTTAGAGGGAGAACGCCATATGAAATCAGATGACATTGAGGGCAGGAGTTGTATTCCAGCGGTGAGGAAGAGTAGTCTTCATGTTATTACAGATTCCACAGGTGGTTCTTCACCCTTTGTGTATTCTCCCTGTAGTGAACTTAGTCCTGATGTGCCAGTTGATATACCACATATAGTTACAAGGGAGTTACCTGTACTTTCACCGCTAGAAATGCCACACTTTGACTTTGCACAATTCAAAAGTGGAATTATGAAGAACTTTCACCCATATCCTAGCTCTGGCACATAACAAAAATATTTGGTTACACTTTGTACAGTACAGTGTGGCTGTATTTGGCTCAATGTCCCTTTCTTACCAAGGATGTGCCAATCATTGATTACTTTGGAAATTCTGAAGTGACATGGCTTCTGTTTTGCTAGACTGAAAATTCTAGTAAGAGCTTACAAGTTACAGACTTACATTTTTTTAAGCAATATTGTTTTAAATGTTTACTGCCATTTTTAAAAACTGTATAACAGCAAAAAATGTGAATTCAGAAATGTGTGTTAAACTTTTAGTCTTGGGCTCACAGCTGGTATCGTATACCATAGTCAGAGAACATTGGAATTATATTTAGGGTTACATTATTTTGATGAGTTCATGTCTGTTAATGTGTGTAAAATACAGAGATGTTCAGAATCATTGCAAGTCTTCATTCATTATAGAGGAAGGACCTTTAATGAAGTAAATTTAAAGTAATGTGCTAACAGCCAGAAAGTAAGGCAGGCATGTCTAGTAGGCTTATTTTCTAGGAGCAGAGTGCATTTATTTTTCCTCACCAAAGGTCATCCCTGTAAAGCATAAGTGTGTTCCTTGTACTTATATTTTAATCAGCCAGTTTCTTATTTACGCACAAAAGAATAACATCATCAGAATATTTTATCCTCTTTCCTGTCTTTAAGTGCTGAAATACCGACATGTGCCACACAGTTGAGAGAAATTCCTGATAATGAATCATGCACCACACTTTGGGCCAGCTGGATCATCAGTTGCTCACAATGGATACCAGTAGCATAGTCAGTTCTTTTATAATACTAGAGCAGGGCGCTCCTTTCGGAGCTCCTGGGGGGGGGGGGGGTCAAGTTTGTAAAACGCAACCAACCTTGTGTAACAAACTAAACTAACCGCCCCGAATTGAGGGTTAAAACAATTGACCAATTGGGGGGTTGGTTGCGTTTTCAAATCTTATGTAACACGCTAAACTAACTCCCCTTCGAGGGGTTAGTTTAGTCTCATTCAAGTGTTTTAACCCCTGAGTAAGAAACTAAACTAACCCCCCGAATGGGGGGGTTTAAACACTTAACCAACCCCCCTTTGGGGGGGTTGGTTGCGTTTCAAAATCTTGAGGAAGACACTAAACTAACCCCCCTTCGGAAGGGTTAGTTTAGTGTCTCATCCAAGTGTTTTAACCCTTGAGTAAGAAACTAAACAACCCCCCCCCGAATGGTGGTTAAAATACTTGACGAACCCCCCTCGGGGGGGGGGGGGGGGGGTTTGCGTTTTAAATTCTTGAGTAAGACACTAAACTAAACTAAGGGTTAATTTAGTGTCTTATTCAAGTGTTTTAACCCTTGAAGAGCAGTATGACTTGGATAAATATTATTATTAGTATCAGATTACCTTTTTGGTGTTGGTAATGTCTTCTTTCACTTTTCTTCATTTCTTAAATAGTCTAATGCCGCTGTTCGGAGACGATGTGCTGCTTGTATAGCAGTGATAATGCGACTGGCTTGGTACTAAGCGTTATTTGTTTACTCGGCATTGTTGTGTACACGGCATTGTTGTTCCACAACAATGCCGTGTATAAACAAATATAAGGTGATATTGTTGATGACGTCATTTTTTGACGACGACGACTAATCCTTTTGGAGCGCTTCCTGTAATCTGATATTTTACTTCTTTACGTCGCTGATCAGAGGCCAACAGTTCTTGGTTAGTCAACTATCTATGTCCAACCCCACCCTTGCAAGTCTTCTTTTTTCCTCCTCTGTTTTTTGTTGAATAGTTCTGATGTTTTAGTTCTTTATGTCGCTGTTCAGAGGCCAAGTGTTCTTGGTCAGTCAAATGCTTCTTCTATCACTGCATCTCTATAGTTACCTGTATTTCATTATGTTAAAATTGCATAATGAACCGCACTATATAAGAACTAAATGTATAAAAAAGAAGCTATTTCACAGTACCGACACTGTCTTTCCAAAAACCTTCCTGCATACTGAATGACAAATTAACTGTGACTCAATCTGTCTTCAAACTGTTTAAAGTAAAATTCCCTGGGTTGCTAAAACATTTTTATTTACCATTAAAATATTATACCTTATCAAGAATTATAATCGTGTGTTAACAACAATAAACATTCTATTACAAAACAAATCTGAACTGGAAAACAATACAAGATGACTGGATCAAGCAGTGCTTAGAACAAGCAAGCAGGCCTATGTAATTCTCATTGCCCCTTTATGTCCTACATTTAGACCCCATTTATGTGAAAACAACATTTAAAAAAACAAAGAACTTTTGATGGGTTGTTGGTTGACTGACCTGTAACTATTTTTACACTACACCAAAATACCAAGATCTCAACCAGTTGCTTACCAGTTATGGTTGCCAACATCTACAGTCCTGATAAGATGAAGGCTATTTAGCACCACAAATATTTGGTTTCTTCTCATTTATTATTTTGACGGCAAAGTATTCATGCTTATGTTTACAGACAGTGCAGTCAACATAATGATACAGTTCTGTATCTGAGATTTCTCTACAAAAGGAAAAGTAATATTAATTACAGACATGAAATGGATAAGTGTAACTTGTCACATAGCTTTTTGCTTTTTTTTGTGTCGACACTTATCTTGATAAAATAATTTGTATATGTAAATAAAGTACTCAGGAAAATATTTGTGCATGAAGATGAAGTTAGCAACTTTAGATATTTCATAATGAGTAACTGTCATTTATACAAGTCACTTAGCTACATGTAAATGAGGAGTTCCTGTGACAATGAACATAAGCCAAAACATTTTCTTCAGTCATTATGTTCCACCTACCAGTAAGATGGCAGTAATACTTAAAAAAATACAATACAGCAGATCTACAGAAAGAGATAGTCTCTGATTCTGGTGACACAAATGCAATTGTGTTATTCAGAATTTTCTACATAAGACAATCGGTGAGTTCTCGTGTAAAAAGGCTTAATATAATGAGTTATTTTCTTTATTCAATATATTAAAAGAAAGCAGCTCATACCATACCTTAGGCAGGATATTAAGTGAACCTGTTAATACAAGTATGTTGATGAAATTTTATGTAATAATGGAAATATGAGGATTCATCTTCCACGCACATATATCACAGCATCACCTTAACCTACAATCCAAACTATTATCCATTAAAGTTCAACTTTAAAGGAATAACAACTAATTAGTTGATAAAACACTAACATGTGAATTATTGTTAAAAGTATAGCAACACTCGACTTCACACTCCAACATCCTCAACATATTTTTAATTACTTTGCTGCAAATGTTAATACTATACAACATATAACATAACATCAAGTTCTCTTCTTGCATAAATCAGTGCAATCTGAAAGCTTATTAATACTTGATCTTCTTAACCCTTTAAAGCACACCTGCTTTAATAATCAGTGATTGTATTTTGTATTTATGGGTTTGGTATGTTTCTCAGTGTAAACAGGGATTATTCCCTTTAAGAGTATTAGCCAGTTGGTATTTGTAATGGTGTTTTCTCTGCAGTACGGACTGGATTCTTAAACAAAATTTAGATGAGCTTCAAAGGGTTGAGGATATAATACTAACCAGTTTCATCAATGTTTTTCAAACACAACATAGTACAGTGGAATAACAGATTACAGATTGCTGCAAGTTACACATTTAGTAACATCACAAACAAAGGCATCACTTCTGTGAAGTCCCATATTTTCATTCATCTCAAAAACATAATTTCTGGACTTAATAGGTCTTCCACATAAGCCCACATAGTATTTATTCTACTTAATAATCTATTTCTATACATAACTTTCACTAGTACAGACTGTTAAATTTGTCAGATATACCCAGAGCTCTGTACAATTATTATATTAGTAACTGTTTGAATGTAAGCAATATTTCATACAGAATTTGTACCTGTGTTTATAATCAATCATCTTACAAAATTCCACCTACCTAGTTCCAGTGGTTTATTGGTTAGCACCATCAAAGGAAAGATAACAGTATATTTCACATGACCACCATTTTGTTGTTTTAGAGTCTATAAAAGAAACTATCTCAACAAAAGCTGTATGACCTATTACCATACAAAATTTCAGAACCCTGCATTAAAATGTATTAGCGTCACTCCCACATCACAAGTTTAGAGGACTGACATGTTAGTAGTAATGCCAGTAAGAAATTACAAAGCCTAGTGTAATTAATTTAAAGATGATTCATGCCAAATTTCATCTACAAACTATTTCAAAAGTTATTAGGGGTGCCACACATGGATGGATGTACAAATCAAATTATACCATAAACCCATCTTTCCTTACAGAACAAGGGAGGTAGGCTGTAAATGGTCTTTTCAACATTCTACATTAGTTCTAGCACAGGCTGAATCAATTTTTAATTTAATGCTCAATACTGCCATCAGTGGCCGTGCGGTCTGAGGCGTGGGCCTTGGTCGCTGGGATCGTGGTTTTCAATCCCACTCAAGCCATGGATATTTGTCTGTGTTTTTCTGTGTTGTGCTGTCCTGTGTACAGGTAGAGGTCTTGCGATTGGCACATCCCTCGTCCAAGGAGTCCTACCGAATGTCTAGAGATCAAAGCTAATGAAAAAGTTGGGACCCGCAGTGCTCAGGCACTTGAAGAACAGGTCTTCAAAGTATCAAAGTAAAAGTAAAGTACTGCAATCAGTAGCAGACAATTTCTTAAAAGACCACGAAGAAATTCCAACACATGACAGACTCATATTTGATTATGAGTATCTATCTCAATTTTACAGAATATATGCTACAGAGTTCATGCGCAGACATTTCCAGTGAATAAGATGTTATCCCACAAACTATCGAAATGTTTAATTTTTAATCTGAAGTCAATTTTCAATACCTTACACTGTATCAAACAGTTATGAATCCTTACCAAGACTTGACAGATCATTAAGAAAAATGTTATATTTACAGTATGTTTCTCTGCAGATGTTTTTCATGTAAGTTCACTCATACTATGGAGTTAATTACAGAGTTATATTAAAATATTAAACAATGAACAGTATAATTTGAGACATTTATAACCACCTCTCGAAGTGATCTGTTTCAGATATAATGTTATATACATCAAGCATTAAACTAGTCTCTCCTCCCTGTAATATGATGTCATAATGTATAGCAAATTAAAAAAATATGGAAAGATATATTTTAAAAATATGTTTGTATAGTCTAAGATTTGTGATCAATTCTATGTGTTCTATGTTTCACTTAAAAGAATATCACTATTATACTCCACATCTGTTATTGTCATCTCTCATCTGTTGCATATTTTAAAGCACATACCCTGAATACTAAAAGTGATCAACACTTCACAAGAAACTGTGCAGTAGGCTATATAAATCAGCATTATCACTATGTCATGTTGCAACTTGCCTCTCTTACCTAAATAATGAGATTATTATCACAGGCTGGTTCCCAATCAATGGATGTCATAACATCCTCAGGATGCATGGATCAGGGGCTGTATGGTGGAGGAGGAGGAATGCTCTCAAGAGGAGTGTCCAAACTCCTCAGACTGCCTCCCATAACAGAGAATGTCTCAACACCATCCCAGTCGTCCATAAGACGGCGCCGATGTATGTCCTCAATGGGAGAATGATTTTGCAGCAGATTGCTAGCTGTTGCACAAACAGCAACTGCACCTGAACAAGAAGGAGAAACGTACATAGCTCAACTTACTTCTTTTTGCAAGTTTTATGCATACTCAGTATGTTATGGGTTTTAAAAAACAGAATCTTTCCATACTTTTGGAAGAGGTAATATACATCTCTGCCATTTACCAATCTACCATCTATATCTTCAGCGTGTACATAAGGCAGTTATTATTTATAATTATACTTAAGAAAATGGAAGAAGTTTTTTTTCAGTTTGGGATTAAATCAAGGTGAAATAAAAATATGTCAAACAAGTTATCTCCAAGATAAAAAAAAATTCTCCTACAGGTCAGTAAAGAAGTTGGCTTAGAAGTGAATAATGCAGATAAAAATAATTATATATAAATGGCATGAAATCAAAACCAGCACACAAAAAAACCCTCATAATATGTGACAGATCATTTTAAAATGATTAAGCCCAAAAAGATATCAACAAACAGAACTGACATTCAGGTAAAATTAGGTGAATAAATTAAGTTGGAAAACTCATAATGATGTCTCGTTTCCAAAACATCAGACATAAAAGAAACATGAATAAAACAATCATTTTGACAGAAGAACATGTATAACATGTTTCAAAACTGTTCAAGAAAATATTTTGATCCAACAAAGATGACAATGTGGGAACAGGATTTTATAGGACCTCTGCATATTTTAAGTTTTTCAAGGGGCATCCTCTGCACCCCCTTACCCTCAAGCTATGCTTCTATATTTTGCATGTCTTTAAAATAAGTGCCAGGATGGTGTCTTAACCCTAAAAAAATGCAAATTATTCCTACCTGCTGCAGTAATTGTGTAGCAACCATACTCATAATAAACCTTTATTCCAGACACTTCAAGAAGTCTCGTGATATCATAACAAACCCCAATGATGGCTACCACCCACAGAACTGAAAAAAAAAATTCAATCAGGAACAGCACTTTAACCCTAGGATGCTTACTCATTTTGTCAGTACCACAGTCTTAGATCGGGGATTATCAATGTGTGTGGACTGTGGCTTGCATGTGGATGTCATCTGTGTGGCCCACGTAACTTTTGAAACATCAACATTTTCACCACAAAGAGATGAGAACCTCAGATCTTAGATCTTGTAAGAAAAATAAAGATTCTTCCATTCAAAATACAATGCCTGTTCACTGCCTCCCTGTTCATATTGTGATGATGACATTTAATAAAAAAAATGTTAGGATATGAGCTACTCAAAAAAGAGATTGTTACATATATACAGGGATGGCTCCTGGTTTATTATTAGCCTAACTTACCTGTAAATATACTTGGTATTGAATTCCTCTGGATAACTTTCATGAATTTTTTTGTAGGACCAACAATATCCAAGAAAAATCCCACAAGGGAAGAAATCATTGCCATGAAGCATAATATAATTATCACATGCATCAAGTCGGCAATTTCAGGCGTGACACACCGAAGAGCTGAAAATGTAATAAAGAGTTCAGTGAACTCTGAGTAAATTAACCATATACATTCCTATTATTTTATGGTGGTCTGTAACTTGAATGAGGGAAGAACAAAGATAAAGTGAAATGGGAGACAGTGGAAGGCGGGTATCAGACAGGTAGCAACAATACATCTGGAAAATATAAACTTTTGTCATGACTTGAGACTGGCCACAATGTTAATTGTTTTCTTATTGACAGCAAAAACAACTGGTGTTTTCATGCTTGATAGTATCACAATGCAAAACTTCCCAAATTCACCAACTCTCCTTCACACGCAGCAATCAGCAAACTGAACCACTCATACAATTACAGGAAGGTTATTATATGTATGTGGACTTGACTGAGTTTTTTGTGGAACTAAAAACTCAGTGGTCTCAATAAAATAACAGGACTTTAAATTTAATAACTGTAAACTATGTAATGATGTGCTGGAGAGATAAACTGAACTGAGCATATGAAGCTGGTTTGTGGTGATTTGTTTGGTGCTGGACAAACCACTTAACCCAAGCATAATGCATATAACAAAACTTACTTCCACTCGGTGAATGGTATTGGATTGACATTGGGGATGAAACCACTTCTCTTGCACGGAACTGCAAATCTGTTTGCCTTGCTCCAGTATCAAAATATCCAAAGCTAAAGAACTGGTAGACAGCCAGATGTGTTGTACACTGACCACCTTTCAAATGGAACCACCCCAGCTGAGCCAAGGATGTACATGTCAATGCTATTGTTGCCATGTGAAAAAATGCAGCTACAAAGTTACGTTCTTGCTCCTTGGGGACATGCCAACGTTGACGAGGGTAATAAGTAGGGTTATACATCATCTGTAATTTTCTGAAACATAACCGATATACGAATCGGTGTGTTGTACTATCTCAATGAGACAACCTCACAACACCAGACACATACCACAGTACAGTATTCGATTGTGTAGTTAATAGAGCACTTCAACAATAATGTTACCGACACATAAACAAATGAAGAGTTAATCACCTGAATAACAACACATATGAAGATACTGAAACACACCTATTATTATAACATTTATTTTCCTTGGTAAAGTATGTCAATTCATAGGAAATGAAATGATCGGTTCATTCATGATTAACAGCGTTTAAGTAAGCATTATGAAGATTCAGTATTGTTAAGAGTACCTTAATAAAGCTCATTCGAAGTATCAACACAAATTCCACTCAACACAAATTAACAAAATTCCAATTCAGACCTCCCTAGCTAACCATATTCACAGTCAATAATGCCAACCACGTAATCAGAAAATCAGCTAATGTCTGGCGATGGCGGACTTAAACCCCAATACATCGTCTTTGACATCACTGTGAGACTCTCAAAACTCAGATAAATGACTGCAAATCGGGAGACTTATGTACTATAAGATTCTTACACAAAATATTTATAACCCTTTTAACATATTTAATGATGTAATGATGGTAATGTCTATCTATCTATCGCATCTTTAAATAGAAGAATCCATCTAGCCTCGGTGGCCTTGCAAAGTCTGCTAAAAGGCACTATTATCCAGAGGACAGCCGTCTTCTAATTACATACTGTTTCGATCATGTATTAACTTCAGATACCGAATTTTCACTACCTCCATCATGTCTACACTGCATTATTAACGAAATCACCCGACATCTATTTCTACACTACTGCGGAAACTTAAACTCTAAATAATAGTCTTTGGTATTTTGTGCAGAAAATTTGACACAAAAGCGTTTATGCATATGGGGCCTTAAAGGCTTCCTTATTGAAACATGTGATGGGTCTAGAGTTCACAGTTGTTAATAAAATATTAATAACAATAACTTTATTACTTTATGTACAATAATCGCATAGCTAAATTAATTCTTAAAAAATAGTCTTTATATATCTGTGGCGATGTATAACACAGATATATATATATATATGGACGTACGAGTATACAAAGTTGGTAAGACGTGTCCGATGATTGGTGCCATAGTTGAAGCATGGCACGGCTAGACTCAATAATACAGGGAAGCTAACCTAGATGGTAGGTTGTGGATTGTCAGGATATACTCAGGCACGAAGTTCGTAAAAATTAATCTTATGTGGTGTGTTCTGTGTATTCGTTTGTTACAAAATGAAGTACCATAACTCATTCACAGTCTTTTTCCATTGAACTTTCTTTGCAGATAGTTCCATAATTAAATAGAGAAGAATGGTTCACAGTAGATCACCTTCACCTGCATCAAGGCGTCGACGTAGCAAATCACGCGAAAGGGAAACAAGAGACCGTGATCGTGATCGTGACAGACGTAGGAGACGATCAGGGGAGAGGAATAGGAGGAGGAGGTAACTGATTTTTGGATGAAATTAATTAACTTCTTCATGCAGCTCATGGGCTGCTGGTTGAGAAGTCCTGGCCCAAAGTATAAGAATCCTTTCCATTCTGACATTTCCAAATGTAAACAATACAAACATCACACCTGAATAAAGTTGTAGTTTGTATTGTTATTTTTGAAAAAGGATTCTCAACCTTTCAAGACCTGGAGCCACATTCCTATCAGTTTGCAGAATGCTATTTTCTTAAGTATGCTACACTGTCCCAAACAGGTTCTCATTTTCTTCAACACTTATGTGGATGCCATTTTTATTACTAATTCACATAACATTAAACATTTAATAGGCACATATGATCTGAAGAATGAGTGCAGTGCATAAAACATCAGCAGGTCACATGTGGCCTGGATGTTGGGAATACTTGAAGAGTAATTCATTAATAAGTGTGAGAAAATAAACATATGATACAGACTGTAGTAGTATTTACATTATTAAAAATTGTGATATTTCAACAAATTCAGGCTGCTTGTTTGTTCCCTCTCATGAATGTGCATCTGCTACCATATCATCTCCTTTGTAGTGGGGAATAAAGGACACATTTGTCACTTGCCTTCAGACACTACTGCTGCCATTTGGATGAAATCACTTCTCTCTACTAGTTTATACTTGATACATTCTTGCCCTGCCTTCATAGAACAGTTGGAGAAAGTATTTTTAATACAGCTCTCTTGGAATGCAGGCACCGCCGATCTCGGTCGTGGTCACGTTCTCGATCACGTTCAGACTCTAGAGGCAAGGAGAAGAGTTCCAAATCAAAGGTTCAGCTTGCAGAAAGGCCTCCTATCACTGGTATGTGAATTATATTATTAATTTTAAAATGAGCAACAATAATGCTTATTGTCCTATAAAGCTTACTTTTGATGGATATAAAAAAAATTGTTTTCCTTTACATTTTCACAAATGCTAGATAATTTGTTGCAATAAATTTGCCAGTTATTTAAACAGCACTGTTGTGCTTACGTGATAAATGTGAAGTACAACACTTGGCACAAAAGAACAAGAATCTGCCAGCACCAACTTGGAGATTTGTATTATCATAACAATAGAGACCTTTTGCAGGTTTGCTGATTTAACCTGCCAAGAGTGTAGCAGATACTAATCTAAAGAGCCTGTAAATAATGGATCTAACATCTTCACAACACAAAGTTATACATATCACTAATTTATAGAGCCATGGTGCTTTTAGTATGCCATGAAAACATTAGTCTTGGGTTTAGATGGAGGCAGTGGTCAGCTTCACACACCATCTGTTTTAACTTGAAGGATAGGTGAGGTAGGGAGGGGATGGGTTCCAGAGCATCTGGACCTTGTTGCAAAGTGAAATATTTCTACCTTTACATAGTTTTGGAAAATCCACATGGAAATGAGAAATATTAGCTCACCCAACAATTTCTATGGCCTGTGTTCAAGTAAGTATTAAGCAAAGTCTGTAAAGTATTTTGTGTACCACATCAACAAAACTTGAGTGGTGGTGTAAGTTTTCAGTCTGGCATTATTGGAACTACAAAATATGTTGGTCAGCTGTTATTTAACATTTGTTAGCCGTATAGTTTACATTGTATTTATGAAGTTCATATTTATGCCTGCCTACTTTTATTCTAGACGCAGATTTAGAAGGAAAGAGTCCTGATGAACAGGAGATGATGAAGCTCATGGGTTTTTGTGCTTTTGATACTACAAAGGGAAAGAAAGTATCTGGAAATGAGGTTGGCACAGTTCATGTCATTCTGAAGCGCAAGTACCGTCAATACATGAATCGGAAAGGTGGTTTCAATAGACCGCTGGACTTCGTGGCTTAAAATACAATTCATGACACATCTTACTCAAACATGCTGTGCTGCCCAAGACTGGAGATGGATGCGGACAGTTCTAAATACTGAACCACTGACGTTCTGTGTAAATAAGCGGAGGAAGATCCAGCATGTTTCTGGAGAACTGAACATATAATGTTAAGTCTAATTACATAATATCCAACTTTGGGTTCCAGTTTATTACTTTCGTGTAGCATTTCATCTGTTAATATTGTATCATTTCCTTTACAGGTAGAAATTAAATAATTATTTTTGTTTCAAAACAGCATTACAGTGAATGTACAATACAAAAAGAATGAAGCCAGAATTTCTTCAGAATATAATGTTCAAAATAAAAAATATACACAAGCCTTTCTTTACTATAATCATTACATATTGTTCCCTCCTATTTCAATCTTGTTGATAACACTACAAATCACAAACATAGTATAACTTTTTCTATCTCACACAAGAATGGATAGGGTTGATTAATTTGAAATGTTTTCTGTGTTGCCATGCCACCATTTCCTGACATTGAAAACCGTGGATACAATTAATATTCATACAAAATGTACAGGTGATTTATACTTTAAAATTTCTACAGAGAACTATTATCTGAAATGATGTGATGCAGTGGTCTGTGAAGAGAGTGGGTGAGTAAATCTAAAAAGCAAGCAGTGACTGGAATCTCTCACCACAAATGACAATGCCAAAGTCATGTTAAAATAGAAACAAACATGAGTACTGGCATCCTTGCATACTCGATTAAATCGGGAAAAAATTAACATATAATACAGGCATCTAAAACTCTCACCACATATATTGAAAACATTTCTAAAAAATAAACTATAGATCAACTTTTAAATTACATAATATCAAAAATTAAAACACGGTTGTCACATATACTTCCATCACGTAGTTTATACAAAATGACTGAATTAAATCCAATTAAAAACAGTAACTGTGGAAGTTGTTAAAATTATACCTATATGAAAATTAATATTCTCAACTGGGTTTTAAATGCCAATCTCTCCCAAATGTTTTCTACCCAGTTTCATATGACACATTCTCACTCCACCTGTCCAACAAACCTCATAAGATTTTTTTTACAAGTCTGTTCTTCCAAAGAGCAAAGTTTCATTCTTCCTTAAACATTTTTTAAATCTAAAGTTTTGCTACTTACACTATGGATCTAAGAAAACTGCTGCTCCATAAAAGATACCATGAACACTGACTGCTTACTTGGCAACATAAAGGGATGGCTGTACCAGTAGTATTGCAAAAGAGCAAATATATAGAACCATCAGCAGCAAGTACGCTGACACAGGCATAAATTCACTGAGTAGTCCGATGGACTTTGTGCCCACAGTTTTTCTGCACCGATATCGAAAGCCCACAATAGAAAAAAAAAAGGAGCACTACTTAATTTTAAGCTCCCACTTATAACGCTAGAAAGATAACACCCCCAATTATTTGTGCACCAGAGAATAATTAAAACTACATTTGTTCCTCAAGCATATTGCCGTGTCAATAATCACGTCCTTCACACCAGCAAACTGCGGAAACCATCCAAGCACGATAGGTAACATCTGAAATGCTACTGTCCTACTTTTGCTGTCAGAAAATGTAATAAAAAGAATTGTAGGTTTAAATTCATGTACACATAGTAATAACTGTAAGTTGGAAACATTTTTTTAGTTTCTTATTAATCACCACCTTTCTGGCATTTTGCACATACTTTTTTCTTCATCTTCACATTCTTGGTCTGTACAAAGCTATATTATTATATATCTACTGTTTAAAAATAAAAACAATTTAAGAAGCAGCAAGTAATAATTCATATAGCACTGACAGAAGCTTGCTGTCTCACTGTGCCCATACTGCAGCAGACAGACATGAACGTTACAGATGTGTGCATATGGCACAACAGCAATGCACATCACATACCAGCTTGTTTCTTCCAACTAAATGCTAAGATGTGTCAGGTGGCAGTATTTAATTCTTCTGAAAGATTGTGGGAGGTGGTCACTTCAATTTTTTCCATGTTTCATTTCACCTGGCAGTGCCTGAAATAGAACAAAATTGGTACTGTGTACAAAGCACTCAAGGCAATATTAGTTTTAAGAATCTCCATAAACTCATTAAAAAAATTTCCATTTCATGGAGTATTTTGAAAACATCACTGCCATCACTATGATGAGACATGTTTCAGCAAGACAAAGCTCTGTTACTGCCAGATGATCAGTTTTACTTAATTATGATTCTTGTCATTGTTTCATCAGTGCAGTTAATAAAATCATAACGATGGGGGACGGCCGAGTATGACAGATATTTAATATATCACAAATTACTTATTACCTTCTGTATCACTGCAGTTATTTGATACTGTAACAAAATTCACAAACTATACAATACTCGCTACATATTGTGGTCTTCTGGTTCTGACATCATGTACGTAGTCTTGATGGCTACCAATGTTTGAGAGGAAATTTTTTAGTCACATCCATGAAAATGGAGGCAGCATGTTCCTCTAAAATGTTTGTAACCACAAAAGGACATGGTGTCACAACTGAAAAGACTTAAATCTGAATTCTTACCACAGTAAAAACCTCAAATCTCATACTCACTTTATAGTTTTACTGCCTATGCTTCGGCTATCTTCTTCTTCTCCTTTTTCTTCTTGAGGAAGGACGGTGTTCTTAGTCCTTTCTTCTTTTTCTTGTCCTTTTTTGGTGACTCCTCAGTAGACATGTCTTTAGTGGGTGAACCCTGCCACAGTAACACACAAATATGAAGAACTTCAAATAACCCATACCACTTAACGCAAACCAAACCAAAATTAGAACCTTCCTTGTTTCTGAAGCTCTGTTCCAAATAATGGTGTTACAGCACTAATCAAGACAAATGTTTTGAATTAGCAAGACAGTACTGCATTCATAATGCAATTGGGAATGCCATACAGGAACACAATTCATTTACATCACATATCTAAATAACATGACATTTCAGTAGAACCTTCACAAGAACATGTCAGCAACAGTAAAGACCCTTTACTTAGTAAATTGCATGCTGAGTCAAACTATTTTAAAATTCAAATAAACCGGATTTGTACAATTTCCACATTAAAAAGTAAGATTAATTTCTCTAAGTTGGTGCCACCTCACCTCTTTGCTGCTCTGTGAGAATGTGCTGTGGGGTGCATCAGGATCATCACCATTCATTGTATTTTCCCCTGAAACACAGAACCTTCACTGTAAAGTGCAAACTTTGTTGGGAACAAATGCCTCCAGCCCTACTGTGTTGATATCACAAGCTTCTACGATCTGGCTGCATTAATATGCACATCTGTTGAAATAATCTACTGTGAATTGTGGAAAGCGTATAACAAAAGAAACTGAGGTTTTACATCATGCATAAAAATCCAAGTCTTATTCACTACATAGTTACAGGAGTGTGACACAGTTCCTGTCTGTCTACAGTTCATGTACCTACTTTATTGTTGAAGTTTATTTATTTTCTGACTGCATGCTACAATGCATTGCTCAACAACACATGGCTACCTTACACTTACTTTGCAATTAGAAATTCAATCTTTAGTGCTGAAGCTTAAATAAAAAATTAAAATAGGACTACGATAGTTTCGAAATTTTATGAGGATAAGAACAAGGATATAACGAAGGGCCTCTGAATTAAGACTGGAATGAAAGAAGCCCATGACATGACCAAGAACATGATAGTTCTGCCAGGCACTAGAAGACATCAAGAAGGGAGGGAAAAGCTGGCAAAAAATCAAAAAGGAAGGACTGCTGGAAGATGGACGAAACTAGAGACCTTTTGTCCATGCTAGAAGAAGACAAAATTTACTTTCCACAGGTAATAACAAGGTTACAAACAAGTGCAGTATAAACACAAAAGTATGCGTAATTAAACTTGCAATTAATTCTAAAGGGTTCTGGTGACAGTATATTACAATTAGATTTACTAGACTGTTGGACTTCAACCATCATCTAGTTTATTAGACAGTTAGCTTCAATCACCCAACTGAATAGGCACTCCCCATATTTTCACCAGAGGATGGAAACAAATAGTTTCCAACATACTGGGTTCCATTCAAAATACTGGATGACAGACAGACCAGAAACCCAGTAATAATATAAAACTTCTAATGCTGGTCAAAAGAATTGATAAAAAACAAAAGAAACAATTGTAGCTGCTTTTAATAAGATAAAATGCAATAAAATAGAAATTGGGCAACAGTGGTTACGAAATGTATTTTAAAATTCAAGTTTTTGGATTTAATACAAATTTAAAGCAATAATAATTCTAGCTGGCAAGACAAAATACTGTTATTTTTATGGAGGTCTGTAAATTGAAAGGATAGACTTCTGGAAGTTTCAATGAGAAGGAAAGAAACAAACACATCAAAGTTCTTTCTGTCAACTGAAATACTGCTGCAACATGGTTTATTTAGAATTAAACATTCTCACATTCACCATTTAAGCATTTGTATCATTATGTTGAATACTATGCACATTGTATGGTATTCAACATAATGATACAAATGCTTATGTTGAATACCATGCACATTGAAACATTTATCATCCACATTACCATTGCCAAAACTACTTGGAAGATGGGTTAACATAGGGACTCTCAACTCATGGCCCATAGGCCACATGCAGCACTTAAATGTATCTTTTCAATAAATTGGCTTCATTTATAGGCTGTCAACAAGCCAAGATGAAGGGGTAAATGTCACCCCAGGTTTTAATAGATTGCCAGGGGTTCTCTAATCCCATCACCATTTCCATTTCATTCTTTAGGTATAAAAGTTGAAAACAGTGGTGCACCATGATGATAAATGACCATTATTTGTTCCATTTAGGAAGACAATTAGCAGGAAGATACTCCGTCCTCAGTAAAATTGAGATTAGCCAGCCTTAAAACAAAACTGTACTTGCTGTACCAAAGGAAACTAACAGACATGACATCATGCAAAACATTTAACGCAGGCAAATCACTGCTAAGTAACAAATTAACACTCAATTCAATGTAGTTTCTACAACTTATAAAAGAACATAAGATTCAAATCTGACATTTGAGTAATATGGGTAAATTTAGTTCACAAACGTTTTAGATTTTCATCAAACTATATTAAGCCAGGGTATGATGGTGTGTATGAACAGATAGGATGGACAGAAAGACAAAATTCTGTGAAACAAAGCAAATTAACATGAACACTGAATTATATAAACTTGAACAGAGAATCTGATATTTGAGGGTCTCACATTGGCAAATATGCCAAATGTCATCTACAGAGTTATATAACCCTGTGTGATTTTGGTGGTTACTAACTTTGCAGAGGAACATATAGCCTCTGGAGTATCTTTGTAACACTGGTAACCAACTACATGCACACATGATGCCACAACCTTAAGACTACAATTGCCTTAAATACATAAAAATTAGTTCTTCCTAAACCCAGGTAATTTTCTTGTAAGAGTCTTTAGGGTGGCATGCAAGTCTCTGTAATATGGGAAATATGGAACTGGATGGAGTTGGGTATGTTATATGTGCCTTTGCCAAATATCATTCCCCAAGGACCACTCAGCCTGTACACAGTAGGGCCACCATCTGAAAGACATCAAATGCTAAGCCGGGTATCCAAACATTCACATAGCACATGCTGTGAGGCAGTGGACAATGTGTGAAAATGTATTTCAGATTCTTTATTAATGGCATGCAGAAGAAAACTATTTCCTAGAATTCCCAGTTGCAGTGATATAACAGATCAAGTACAACTTCTCCATAAAATATCTGTGCAGAATATTAGAACTTCAACAGCATAACTAGTGTTAAGCTTTGCATACTTTTATTCAAATTAACAGTTCCCGAAAATCTTTCAAACTTAAATACTTCAGCACAATTAAAAACAGTTGTTAAATTCCCCAAGATAAATGGTTTTATGCGAATGACTTAAAATGATGCGTTGCCCCATTTGGGTTATAATTTTCCTGTAAGATTTTAAATTTAATGTAATTCAAATACAATGCCAGTGAGTGTTTGTTTAATTATGGCCACATTTTAAGTTTAATCTTGCTACAATTAGTGAAGACATTTTACTTAGCATTTGCTTTATATGTCACCTACAATCTATACATATGACCAAACTCTTATTATAAAAGTTTGAAAATCTCATAAGACTGAACCAGATGTCCTTTATAAAAAATACTATGGTGTATTATGCCATGTAACAATAAAAACAGAACTCTGAAATACATTATCACTACATTTAGGTCAAAACACAAGAGACCGCCTTTACGCAGCTACCCTCATTACAGTATTTAATAATACAAATCACGATGCCGAATGTTGCCCATAGTAAGCAAAGCCGCACACCACTGCATAACAAAATACTAATGGTAGTTATAAAAGAAATATTTCAAGCAAAATTTTTAAATATCATGAAATGATTACTGAATATATGTCAAAGTGAAAAGCCACAAAATTAAAATATTTTTAATAAAGTGCCAACATCTACCCTGCTTCAGCAACACTTTCAACTGCAAATAAGTTAAATTATCTACAAACAAATATGCTCTTGCCATACCTCTAGCTTCGCTGGTACATAAAATGTTTCTAAACCCCACTTTTTATATGCAAATATAGGACAGGCCTAATAACATGGTGACCCCTAATCAACAAATCCTTAAATGTGACCTTGTGCACTAGAACTCTCAACAATGCTCCTGAACATTAGTTTCAATAGCCCTGCTACAGATAATTCTTACTGAAACAGGGTTTTTCTAGACTCCATAGACCATCTAATACAGGCGTACCCCTAGATTTGACCAGGATGCATTCCTTGAAAAGTTAGTCAAATCTCTGGGATAATTTGTTGAGGTAACAGGTTATAATGGGGTGGATACGTACATTATCAACCAATCATAACAATTATTACCAACTTCACTTGTGTCAAATAAATAAATAACAATTAAGAGTGGTTATAATGCTGAATAGTTAAACAGATGAGTTGGTCAGATCTCAAACAACAGAATCTCGGGAGTCGCCTGTATTGCTCTCTCAAATAGTTATATTCTATAATTACCTACAAAACTATATACACTTATCTACAGCATTGTTTAATGCAACATAAGAAAAAGTGGATGGGAAATGGGAGACAGGCAAAGAGAGGCAAAATATAAGCAGGAGCAGCAAGTGTGTACCTTTTCGCCACACACCGCTGCGGTGGTGTCACACTGTAACACAACAACATGACAGTGACCACCTCATAAATATTTACAGCACAGTCAACTCTTGATTATAAAAGACAACATGTAGTTGGTATGGCATTTCCTTTTGTTTCTAACTGCTACAAGACGTAACAAGTAACAGACTAACCTGGCTTTAGAAAGAAGAGCAATGTTTAGCAGATTTGAAGAATGTTCAGCATTTGTGTAGATTCAAAATCTGACACAAAACAATAAAAACATACGGAAAATGTCATTTCCCAGGTTGAATTTTCCACCTGATTCTGAACTAATGATTACATGAAAGATTATTTACGTTATAGTAATATATACATGAAATGATACACAAACCTCTACTTGGCAAAGCAAAGAACACTTTTTTTTAAAAAAGTTACGCAATGTTACATAAGGTCTCAGACTTGGCAAGCTCTTGTCAACACAGTAAAATAACCTTCAGGTTCCACATAAGGTGAGAAATTTCAAGACTAGCTCAGTGACTACAAGTTTCTCAAGAATTGCACTCCATGGAGTTAGTTCATTTTGAGGTTCATGTAAAGCTGGGGTTATTGCACATGCACACTTAAGAATTTTTACACCTTCCTCTTTATTTGCAGATAATTGCAAGAATCTGGCATGTAGTTATAAAAGTAGAACATTCAGAACAGGAAGACACATTAAAATATTCTTAAAAGTAGTTAATTTAAAGAAATAATCAAAAGTTAACTGTCCAAAAATTTCCTTCCTCATCACAACCAACCAGGAGTGTTAAATAACAAATAATATACACATAAACCAACACTCTGAAGTGTACAGAAGCACATAATATACAAAGTCCAGGGAATACCAGAATCTCATAATACAGCAGACAAGATTTTTTTTTCCAGATACACGATGTCTGACAATAACATTTTTCTCTCATATAAAAACTAATAAAGCTGTCCCACTATATGCCATGTAGGCACTTGAGGGGAGAGGCAATATAGCTCCTACTCATTCTTGACCTTGGTACTAGATGGGGCGAGTGGTCAGCATCACGCCCCAGCTGAGCTTTACCCCCGGAAAAGGACCTCGGTACCCATTGGATAGGAGGATGGGTGGGCCCCAGAACTGGTCTACGACTACCTACTATTTAAATGTTTCTGCACTGATTCTAGATTCAATACAATGCAGAACATATAATTACATACATGAGGAAACTAGATAAATATAAATGAACATTTTCTGTGAACTAAGCTTAAGGATTCCTTTATAATCCAGGTTATAAGGGAGACTACAGCTATGTACACAACAATAAAAGGGCATTTTATTAAATTACATGCAAATTCCCATCCTGGTCTGAGGTGAGGTAGGAACACAGACATGGTGTCTCTTAATATAACCTTACCTTTCTGCTTTGTCTTGTCACGTCCCAGAGACCATGAGCGTCTAAACTGCCCTGACTCAACTGTGGCTTCTGGAGCTGGAGAAGGCAACAATACATCATGCAATAGTTAAAAAGCATGCAACAGCAGGCAAAAACAATGCAAGCTCTTGAAATGCAACATCAAATTAATTATGTACTATCACATACCTATACAAACAATTTACACACACTGTTAACTTTTGAGTTTAAAAATTATGGGTCAGTGTTTCAGGGCCTATTTTCTTGAGGAGCAATATTACAGTGTTTCTGTATATACAGTTTTTCATAATATATAACAATGGCTACATGCATCAACACGTGAAATATCACCTTCAGGCAATTAGTTTTGTACATAAATCTTTCATGCATTTTAAAATTATATATAATTATAAATAATTGTATAGTTGAATCCACATTCTACTTCCTTGTCAAAAGCTACATAAGGGATATATATATATATAAATATAAAAACATGCAGTATCATCACAACCTATACCAGATAAAGTCAGCACCAACACATCACCAAAAAAAAAATCTGATGGAAATAAAATTGTTTTCAAAATTTCTAATTAACTTTGAAATTTAAGTTACAAGTTTTCTTCACACGAAACAATACTATGAATTACATAAACAGAAATATCCAAAGCATGCAACATACTATATTAGTAACAAAAGCAAATTAACCCTACTAACATCAACAATTAGAAACTTTGAAGCCAACAGCAATAATATTATGCACATAATATTGTATGGATTAGGACAAAGCAACTAATGTAACTGCATTTAGATGCATAAAATGAGTGCAGTCTCCCAGTAGCCCCCCCCCCCCCCCCCCCCCAAAGTACAATAGAGAAGAGTGTACTTGTACTGTATATGGAACATTACAGTTCTTGAACCAGTTAATGTGCAAACAAGTATGTAATGTTGATTGTGCTTTTGGGTGCTGGCACAATGTAGAAGTAGGCTTGTTGCCGACATTTTGGGAGGACCACAGTGCCTTTATCATAAGGGCTGATGTGAGAAATATCAGAATCAAGTCATGGGAACTGGCCAATCAGAGCCAAGGATGAGGATAGGAGAGACCGGGCTGTGTCCCACCCTTCTTCCCCGTCCCAAACAGGGCTCTTTCCGTAAGAATTTTATTGTCCAAGCATTCTTTTGTTTGTGATTCTGCAGGTGCCAATTCAGTTCATCCAAAACACGTAACTCTTGCCAAAAATACTACCAAGAACCCCATAAATGTTAAAAGCATACTGAAACTCACCTTTAGGTGTGTAGCGGAGAGACAAGGAACGCTCTACGTTTGGGTCAGGAAAATCAGACTCAGCTTTGAAACAGACACAAATGACAACATACAAACTGACAAATTAACTTGCAAATTCATCATGCTTTCTCATGCTTATCTTTCTGTAATGGTCTGTACAAGTACCAGATATGGTCAAAACTCAAGACTCAGAAATCAGCACATGTATTCCCCTAGTTAATTTTGGGATATTTAAAAAAAATTAAGTGCATTTTCTAGTGAACCACACTATGATGTATGCTCCTTTAATTTTTAAGGGAAGTTCACTGCCATGAATTCTATAAAATAAAACAATCTCATGAATCTATGACACTGGAATTCAACATAATTGATAGTTACTTTATATATACCCGACGATCTGAAACAAGGAAAGAAGATGAAATTTCAGGATTTAAAACGAGAAGCTGAGAATAGGGTAAACTGGAGAGCTCTTTTTGGGCAGAGCAATGGACCTGTCGTCAGACAGAACACTGAATAATAATAATAATAATAATATATGTATCTGGTGATTGCAATTCAGACCAAACAAAACTTGATGGCAAAGTGAAGAGAAATCTGAAATCTGTAACTTCTTGCTCATAGGAGTGGAACAAGTAGAACAAGTTATGACAGCCACTTGGATAATTTTATGTGTGAACTAATTGTTAACTTGGTCAAACTTCTCTTTTCACTAGCAAGTGCTTGTACCATGCATATGATCCACTTATTAAATGCAATATCACAACTAAGTAAAATGTCATAACCAAAGTATCCATGCTTGTAACAAAATAACTTACAGTGGGATCAATTTACTTACCATTAAAACACTAACCAGATGTAGCCCTGAGAACACTGGAAGGTAAATATTATATCACATTGCATAACAACCTAGCAATAACAGTTCCTGGATAAATAATAATGCTATGATTACTGATACATTCCAGTCATGCCACCAGAGTAGAGCTACTAACCATCACTAAGGACAACTTCAGCCTGGCTAGGTCGTGGCGCCTGCTTTGTCTCTATCCGCAACACTCGTGGCTCTGGAAAGCAATGAAAGCAGATTTATAAGGCCAATATTAATGAAATACTAGCGTTCATATTAAGGGAATAACATACACTGAATTTGTCTGCAACTCAGAATTCTCTTACTGACAAAATTCAATTTTAATTTTGAAACAAGTAACATTTTAAAAAGATGTTAATTTGAAACCAATATAATTTGCATTTTTAAAAACTCCTTTGAAACACTATTACAGCAAATAAAACTTCAGCCAGCAATTAACCTTTATCATTCATGTGATGCATCTTACACATGGTCCAGCTGGCCATGTATCAAATTAGCATAAGTCTGGGTAGGAGACCTGTAATATGGCAATTTAAATCCCCTTTTCCTGTATAATAAAGGCTATTGACCAACAGCCATCAGTTAGGCAACCATCTTGCCAACCACCAAAATCACAGATCATCATACCATCTCTGCTCTCTTCTTCTGTTTCACTGGCTGCAGACATAGGTGATGTAAGGGGAGACTTTATGGGGCCGAGATTCCCATCATTGGTCGGCCGGCTATTCTGAAGTGACGACGAGAGAGGTTCTGATTCAGACTGGTCCTCATCAACTGTGGGCAACACACGGTTTTCTTTTAAACTAGCTACTTGCCAATACAGACATACATACTCTACCTTGAACTAATTATTTATAAGCTACACTTAACTCAAAGGGATAACAAAATTTGTATGATTTTACTTCAACCATTATCTTTTACCAATGAAAAACAGTTAAAGCTATTTCACTGCATACTTTCATATTCAAAATGGTACTAATCAGAAATGTCGATATTGATGATGTATATAAAATGGTGCAGTTCACACACTTTCTGTCTTCCGCATACCTCATTTGGTACATGACACTCTCTCTTTTGTGTGTACCACACAAAATATACACCCAAAGTTTAGACTATGCATTGCATGACATAATAAAATCCAATGGATAAAACCTAATAAAAGTACAGCAGTTAAAAATAAAATCAATGAGAATGACCACGAAAAACACAAGCAGACTGTAAAAGAAACCACCGCCTTTTGTTCCAGTATCTTCTAAAAGTTTCCTAATACCTTAACTGATACTAGCTGATGACTACTTCTACCTTATCATCTCGCTGAACAGCCATAAACTACACTTGCACAAATCATCTCATGAAGAAGATTAAGAAGACTAAATACTTAGCAAATATTTGTGTACAATTAATTTTTTATGGATGTGATCATGAAATCCAGCAGTACTTACACGACTCTCCTTTTTGTTTCCTCTCTACAACCTTCTTGTATTCCTCCAGTTCTTCATCCGTGATTGTATCAAATGGATTTTTGGCATATGGTGTCTTGTAGACCATGGCATTGTGCTGGAATCCTCGCTGAATGATTCCTTTGGATGCAGCTCCCACTAGGACCACCTGGTCCCCTGTTGCTGAGATGTTTGCATCCTGTGTAGGATTAAAAATAACCAGAATATGGTTTACATTACATACTGTAATACCAAACACATGAAAAATAGTACTCTACCATTCCAAGCAAAGTCTCCTGTATTAAGTGACAATGACACAAAGTTCTTTATGATCGACTTTCAATCAATCGATCAATGTTTAACACCACAACCCTCAATATGGAAATTAGAAAAAGGACAGCACTCGACAGCTGCCACAATCAGGATCAGGTGATTACTGTGACAATGTTTAAATCCTGCCCATTCAGAACCATGCGAACTGATAATAAAAGAACAACCCATTTGTACTGAGAATAAAGTTATCACCTGCAATTTCTTGGCTTCTTCCCAAGACACGCCTTCCAAGATGTGTGACTGTGGACCTGATGTTATTTTGTCTGCACGTCTATTATCCTTAATCTGCAAAATTAAAGAATTACTAAGAACTGCAGTCCTGCAAGACGAAATGAAATTTTTTAATGCTACGACTAAAGTGATCAACAAGAATGATGGCGGCTAAATTTTGTAAGTTTCTGTGCATTTACTGTCACATACCCTTGTGAGCCAATCAGCTTCAGGGAGTTAGTTTAAAGTACTGAAGCAAACACCATTACTCTCTCTCGCTCTTTGTGCCACCTGTCTTCATTCATGTCAATCACTTTACTTACACAGAATTTATGCATCAGTAATAATTCTGGGAGGATGAGACTGGGGAGGGGGGATATGGTTCACATTGTGGAGGTTCAAATGCATACAAAACTTTGGTTAGAAACCCTGAAGGGAAGAGATGACTCAAAAACCTTGGAGTAGAAAGGTAAATATCAGAAATAAGGAGGGAGAATATGGACTAGATCCACCTGGAACAAAACACAGTTGATGGAAACCTCTTATGAACACAGCAATGAGTCTTCATGTTCCATAAAAGGTAGGGAATTTGGCTAACTGAATCTACTATCAGTTTCTGAACAAGGACGCTGCTTAATGGAATGAATGACTTTATTATAAAACAACAGGTAAAAATGGTTTTATTATTTTAATGTCAAAGTATGTGCTAAGAAAACTTTACATAAAATGTTCTTTACCTGCTGTTGAAGCTTCTTGAATTCTCGAGGATCAGTGTTCTTGGGTACAAACTGCAGCGCACTTTCAATCCTCACTGGAGTACTACTGTGTGTTGGAGAGCCATCCGCTACCCACTGCACAGACAAAACCAGTGCATCAGGGACCATAAATTTACAAACTAGAATCCACCACATTACTTCCTTTGACAACAAAAGCCATGTGCCTGTTTTCATCTCAAATGTCATTCCCAATTTATAAATTTACAATATTAATTATTCTCTGTTTACGGTCCCACATGTTCTGGTTTTGTCGTGGCAACGGCATGATAACCAGGAAATCTTGTTTAAAAATTATATTAGAAATATCTATATGGATAGGAGAAAACAGGCACAGTATGTAAAATCATTTGGAATGCATACATAGATTTAAATATAGAGATTAAAGTTTTTAGAAGCCTCGATATTCAAAAGATTTAAGACAATTATATTTTTTGTGCTTCTGAATTATTTCCAAACTATAGAAAACCAAGACTAACTATAATTTCACGTACATTATTCTTGCACAGCATACACATTTCAATATGCAGAACAGAGTACCAGAACACTCATGGGTACACAGACCAAATAAACATAGACAACTTCAAACTCAATGTTATTTTATCTTGTCATTTGCCTGTGTGTACAACCCAGAGTATGCATCTCTTATCTTTTACAAAACAACCTCTATTTGGTGTCAATGAGAGTCTGGAGTTTATTTCCATCAGATAAATAAACTTCTAATGGTCTAGATCCATGCTTTATTAAAGATAACCTATGTAAGATTCGAGGTTTTCAAAGCGGGGAGTATGAAGATTTCTGTCTTCTGGGTTGTTTCCTCCGTCATCAGGGCGATGAATATGTCATCACCCTGATAACGGAGGCAGTATGACCTCTGAAAAGTTGGTTTATATCGACCAGACTACACAGCGCAACAACCCAGAAGACAGAAATCTTCAAAGATAAGCTACTAATTCAATAGCTGAAATAATAGATCTTGAAGAATGCAAAGACTGTTTCTTGGTACCTGGATAATTTCAAAGACACATGGATGTTCCGGTTATTTGTGAACACTAATGTGAAAATGTGGATCAATGAACAACTTGACATCATATTTATAAAAGTGCCAAACTGGACCCATCATAAAGTTCCCAGCACTCGATAAACATAACCAGCTACAACAGTAATCTTTCTGAACATACTGACATGTGTATGAGCAATAACTTTCTTAATGTTTAAGTGGTAAAGGATCTTAAATATTAGTGAACTTACGTAACGTATGTCTATACATGAAGCATCCCACAGAAATAAAGATATGTAACCTAAACCCAGGAATTCATGCAACAGAGGAGTTATGATGAAGACAGTATCAAGTGGTCCATTCAGTTGTCAAAGAGCCCAGGGTTAGCATACTTAAGTATACACTAAATATGGTAAATGAAGTATTGCACTGATAAGAACACTGTTTTAGAGAGTGTTGCATCATGTTTGATGAGATTCTACATTAAGCAATTATAATTCTGATTCAACTTATAGTAATCACTATGAAAAATATTTTACTTTGAAATTCTCTTTATGCGTACTATAACACTGTACAAAAAAACCCATAATAATTATACCCAACTCATGCTAGTGGTCTATGCATGAGAAACTTTTACTTTCAACAGAACAGAAACAGAATGAAAGAAAAAACTTTACAACACATTTTACAGAATCTGGACCACTTAAACTAATTTCATTATTTATCCTTCAAACACCTCTGACCACAGTTTATCAATCCATGTAGCATAAAAGCAAATATCAAAGAATCCTGCTATGCATTATATTTTTAAATGTTTTTGATTAAATATCGTACAATTACATGTTCACTGTAATAAAACACAAGATTCTTTTTTAACATTAACATGACAACCACAACTGGATACTCTTAAAAGATATAGCCATCTTAGTGTACTGATCTAAGAAGCATGGCAATGCAACAGTAAAACTTGTGAACATAAATTTCAGTTACATTACATTGCAATTTCAGTAAGCAATCTTCAGGGAAAGATTGATTTGCATGCTTTACACACAATGTCACAAAACAATAGCCACACAAGTATGGTAAGAAGCCATTAGAAAATGAAACAAGAGAACAGGGTAAATATATCCAAATTATACGTGAAGCTTTCCAGAAAAGAAAACAACTTGGAGACATGTAACAAAATTCTGTAATATCCCCAATTTTTGAAGGGGATACCTGTTACCCTGTGAACAAAAAATCACTTTATATATAAAACTGTGAAAAATAGCACAGAAATTGTGGCAAATACAAAGCAATTCTAAAAATTCCAGATAGCATACTGATATTCAAGCAAACATTTGTACCTGAAATTCAGAATATATAGCAGAAGACTGCTGACTATAATCATTTGGCCTGTGACATTGCATAGTCCTCCAAAACACTGATAATTGCCTACAAGATTACAAGTGTTTCGACAATTAGTTTTACATTACAAGCAGAATGAACAGTTTTACTTTTTGCTTTACTTGATTCAAGCCACTTCCATAGAAGATAATAAACACTTCTGAGAATCAGAAATGCAGAGTGCTTGTTTGCCTTTAACGAAGCAACAAATTTTAAGAAGAAGGAATCAAGACTTTTTAGACTGAAAAGCTTTGCAAAACAAGAGAATGTAACATGCAGATGAAGGCACATGCAAATAATACCCATCACCAATTCCTAAAGCAGTAACACAATATAATTATAAAAAATAAAAAGGACACTTAGATTATGTATGGAAGGTAAGAGGCTTGGCCAGCCGATAAGCTCCAATTACCTCCTCTGCATTCGCATCCACCCACTAAAAGTCAAATAAAAAACACATCAAAATTAAGAGGTGAACACATTTTATATTGGGGCATTTTGGAACAATTCTGTATGAGAGGATACACATAACAGGAAACTGCCAGTTAAATATTTTAATTTCCTAAACACTGAGCTTCAACATCTGTTGAAGTTTACTGAAGGAATAAAAATTAAATTTCTTCTTATGCATTACTGACAACACATTGCTATCAAGATATGCAGTATCAAGTAATTTCCAGCAATAAGTCACAATATTGGGGCCAATTAAATTATAAATTACATATTACCTAAGGTGATTGTTTCAATAATAAATGTGTTCAGAGGCAAAATCATGTGAAAGTATATTACAGTGTACAAAACTGCCTTGAAGGGAAAAAATATATATGAGTGCAGTTCAGCAAATATAATTATTATTTTCTGAAATACAAGCCACACTTATAGGCCAATGATAGAGAAATCAAAATGTTCATATAGACTTAGACAATTCAGAATATATTTTTTTCTAAAATATATTCATAATACAGAATACATATAGCTTAGTTTATTTGTAAGTATTCACTCACTTGAAATATTATAACATATCTGAAACAATGACTTCCACTTTTAAAAAATGAAAATGTCTGAAGCCACATGCATTACTTAAAATGCTGCAGTCTCAAACAAACGAGACTGAATTTCAAACAAATTAAATGCTTATCAGCAGTTTACTGTTTTGTTCAAGGAAAACAATCAAAAGTTAAAATTACATAACAAAAATAAAAAAGTCAAAAACAAAACAAGTTGTTAAAATGTCCATCACATTCCAGGAAACACATCACTACAATTTCATACTAGAGGAAGGCAATGTGAGAATATTAATTTATTTATGTGACTTCCTGAACTACAGCAAAAGCAATATTATATTATCATTACTTTTTATTCCATATGATAGATGTTTATATAATAATGCACTTAAAACTTGCACAGATTGACACAATACAATAAAACATTTCAGCAACATTTAAACCTAAGCAATGTTACCAACAGCATGTCCTGACTACAAGATCAGTTTTTTAATTCTAAGAATAAAACAGTTTAGTGCAATTTTAATGTTATTACAAATCAGTCTGCATCACACACACCAATTAATTGTAAACTATTAGTTATTAGCAAACTATTTCTAGCAGCTGTGACAAAATCAGAGTAATTACATCAATGGTAGTGTAGTTGATATTCATGCTATGAAAACCTTACCTTTACTTAAAATCTTTAAGAAACAAGAACTTAAGCATTATGTATATCAGTATGTTGATATTTTCACTACCTCACTCTGGCAGGCTTTGTAAAACGTAGCTGATAAATACTTTCTTGCAAGACATTGGAATAAAATTACATTACTGTTACATTTCATGGAATGTTAAGCTGCACTGCTAGAAAGAACAACTACAAAAAGCAAAAATTCCAGCATCTCATGAAACCTGTCATTACATTTTAAAAATAGTTTTGTCCACCTATTAATCTACTATATCTTCTAGTAAAGTATACCCAAGTCATCGCACAAACTGCTTGCACTTGCTTCTTTCTCATATCATTATACACAGCCAACACTGACATCAGAACATTTTATCTTAAAATGTAACAACTTACACTTTGAAACACAAAGTAAAATGCCACTAACCACTGAATAAAAGTGATAAAAGCTGAAAGCCCTTGTTATCTACATTTGAAACCCTAAAAGCTTTGCTATATATAATATTCAGACTTTACTATAAAATTCAAGTGAAAATAATATTATTAGCTGTAGAACTTACATTTATTCATACATATTCTGGGGAGGAAGTAAACATACCTGCTGCCTATAAAGAATGTCTAACTAAAACTCAAACATGGAATAAACATTTCATACAAATAATATTGAAAAAGTCATAAAAAAGTCCTAAGAGCACTCATGGACAAAGCATTTGATATGAATAAATATTGAAATCAAACTCTTCCGAGCACTGAAGCTTCACTGGGCAGAGCCACACTGCAAAATCTATTTTGCAAGTGCCAATCTCAATAATATAATGCTGAATCTAGAAATGGTATATCATTATTAATTTCAAAAGCAATGACAATATTCTAATCTTGGAGAACATCCAGCTCAAGTGGCAAACACAATATCAACAGGTAAGTAGATGGAAGTAATCTCCATTTTCAAGCAAAATAAAAAACATCTCTCACTCTTTCTTTTACTGTCATTTCATTTTAAGATAGAGAATGATTCTATTTTCAACCACAATGTCCACTACCGGCATAGCAGAGAAATGAAAATTTCTCTGAAATATTTTAATATTGGCCTCAACTATCAACATGAAACACCCACAACACTTGTTTTTTTTATATTTTTTCATAAAATGTTTCATTGTGGAGTTCTAACATGCTGACAAGTACTAACCAACAAAAAATAACGTACAAACGGGTACAAGAATCTGCAGTGTTAAAAGCAAAGTAACCTGTATTTTGTGCCTGACAGAACTACTACCCTTAACTACTTCAAATTTAAAACTGTTTCTCCTACCACTGTATGACGTTTCAGTTCTCACATTTACATGTTCATGTACACATTATAACGGGACACAATCTGATATAAAAGTAAACAAACAAGTCTAAACGAGAGAGAGGGAATAGCACGTGTACTTCGTAAATGTGCTAGCAAACAACCAAGTATTCAGCGCTAAGTAACGGAAGTCTTTCTTCCATAGTCAGCTCGCAGTTTATATACTGAAAGCCATCTTCCTTGTCAGCCCTCCCAAAACTAATCAAAACCCCATTTTGTTCCTCACATTAAACCCATTTATTTCTAAAGCAATAATTTTTTTAAACATACCTTTAAACTTTAGTAAATCTACAGTCAATGAACAGCCACTTCGTCACTCAAAACACGATTCACCAACTCCAGTACACAAACATGAAGTCTAAATGAGAACTAATTTTCCTGTTTCTACCCAGACTGTCTCATAAGACTTATCTTTGATCAATGCAGAGCTGAGGGGATTATTTGTGCTTTATGAACTTCCAATTTCACTCTAAATACCATATGAAGTTTGGGTAACAATACATTACATCCTACATCCACCAGTCTCAAAGGAAACCAATGCTTAACCCTTTATCACAGCATTTCCAAATTATATTAAAAAAAAATCATTACTGAGCCAGGGAAGAACATTGCATGAATACGTTATTCAATTTTATGTTTTGTCTGTGGTGTCCATAATTTTAGAGTCTTGCTTGTCTCATTGATTTCTTGTATAATGAAAAATTTTGTTCATTTAAATATTCACTTCAATTTCCTTCAGGCAAGTAAACAACAAAATGTTTATGAATTTATTATTTAAATAAAATAAATAGTTTGAATTAAAAACAAGTTTCATACATACAAATCAAATATGTACATATTCTCAAAATATTTTATAAAGTGATACCTAATCGGTCACAAAACAGAAATTTTGTAATCCAAAGAAAAATTTCATAAAGCAAACTGGATTTTTTCCCTACAAGTATTTTATATGGCACAACTGTCAAATTTACCAATAATGGTTAAATAAAATAAAATTGCCAATACTCAAAAGTCTTGACACATACTTAACCACTGCTATCTCCCTCAAATATTCTTTGGAAATGGTTACAGAGCAAAACTGGTAAAATTTAAATGTCTGAAACATTATATTAATCAATGATTTTATTCCCTCAAATAATAGGGGAAATGAACATATAAAAGTAAGTGCAACACTAAGAGTGGAATGTCATTATAAAAATACATAACTTATATTTCACATCAAATTAATTTCTTCCCATAATTTTTAACCTTGAAAACTACATTACCCACACTGAAATTCATACATGGCAGTACTTTTGTGTTTCAGCATAAAATTAATCTTATGGATTGCACACCAAATATCACAATGATGGCCAACCATCATGAAAATGTTACAACTATCGGCTTACTTAACCTTTATCTGCTGAATGGAATAACATTTTCTCAAATGTGAGATGTAATTAACATTTAAAGTCCGCCTTAGCACGTATTTTTCTGCCGTTACAGCAAACTATCAATGCTAAGAGTTGTGAATAAATGTAAATCTATACAACATGCACGAAGCACGGATGAACTATTCCCATATTTGAGTGAACACAACGCAAGTTAAATGTAAATTTAAGAGAAACTGAGAATTCTAATTGGATTCAGTTTTGTTTTCAAAAGTGATCATCTCTACCTTTGTAATCTTCTTGGGATCTGGTGTTCCTGTCTCCAGGATCTCAACTTTCTGATAGACATTAGGGGAGTTCAACCACCGTGTGCGATCGTGCGTCTTGCGTCCATCAATGTATCTTTTCCACTGTCTATAACAATAAAAATACAGGAACTTCTCAAATATTTTCAAAATACAATTCAGCCAGCCATTTACCAAAATACTTGTGCCCTTTAAATGATAAATCTTTTATGTTTTCAGAATATTTAAATGTATTAACACTTTCTTGAACATGTCAATCATTTTGTATGAATGAATGCTGGGGTTATACTCTCTACACATTCACATAACACACTGCTACAAACTCAATGATCCGCACAATAGAGTCCCACTTACCCATGCTTGTACAGCTCCTCCTCTTCTAGTAAGTAACCAAGTGAGGAAACAGCTGGTGGGACCTCAATATCATTTCGAGGACGTGGAAGTTCACCCTTAACTAATGGATGTCTATAGATGTAGCCTGTGCGGAAACCCTGGAATAAGCAACAGTACTTCTCACATTCAAGATATCTCAAGATTAATTAAAAGATCTGTAACAATCTACATTACGAGTATGTCAGAACATAAAATAAAAATCACATCATGGACGTAGTCGCTACGAAGATAAGCAATCATATTCAGTATCATGGAAAAGGAAAAATGTCCAATCCTGATGCAACTACTTTCCCATTTTATGTACTGTTAGTTCAGAGGTACATTTACGTTGCTCCTTGCAAATAACCCTTTCTGTGCTGTATTTTGTTTTAAAAATAATTTACTGCGACTTGACAGAAGGTGAGACATATTTTCTTAACTGATATTAACACCAAATCCAGGCTACCAGGACCAGCACTTCTCAGTAAGATATCTTATACATTGCGGAATGGAAAATAATAAACGACACTGAGCGAAGAAAAGGCATGGTATGTTTTAATAACAGTGGTAAAAGGCTGGTGATTGTGCTTACAGCATTGTCAAGCATTCTCATTAGAGCCTCAAACTCCACACCACCCACGCGCCACTGCTTTTCCTTCTTAGTAGCTGTGGCAGGACCATCAGTGGTATCCTGCAGCTGCTTTGGTATGGCATCAGGGTGACGACGTGCCGCATCATACACTTGTTTTCGTGTCTCGTCAGATATCAGTACCAGGTTCTCGACACCCAGTGGCATCAGCTTCATCTGAAGAGAAAGAAAAATACTGAAGTACAAAACTGAAGAAACACTTGTAAGCAGTTTGTTTTTTACTTCTTAGTTTATTTAGCAGCAGTTCTTAAACTGCACAGGTTGTAAAGTGTTAAATGGAAGGACAATCACGAATGATGAAAGGAAGCAGTCATGGTCTGTGTGAAAATTAATACCATAGCACTTACCTAAAGCAAATTTTAAGAAAACACAAAATCAGCTTCCAAGCTGATAATCAAACCCAGGATCTAACAAACACAAATCAGGAGTGCTAAGCACTCGATACGAAGTTCATAACCTGTTGCAATATTTCCAAACTTATCACTACATATTTTAGGCTACCATATTGAAGGAGGCACTGGCTAAACTTTAAGAACTGTATGCCCAAGAAGAAGAAGAATCACTATATATTTAGGATGTCTATGCAACAAGTGGAAATACATGCCCCAATCTAGACATAAATCAAAATCCCAGTGTGCAGGCAGCCTAAGACCACACACGTTCACACTGCACGGTTACTGAGAGTTAAATACTCGTCGATGGAGAACAGGAAAGACAAAGCAAACTTTTTAACAAAAATCTAAGATCCTTTAGGTATTATATATAATTACTTTAATTAAAATAAACATTTCAACATCAAGAGCACCTGATATTTAGAACTGCTGCAAAGTGTAATTTGGGGAGTAAAACAACATGGACACCACAAAGTGCAACAAACTCTTTGCAGAAGCAGTGAACTGAAACCAAAGGCATCAAACTTTCCTCAGAATCTCACCAAGTTAAAACAGTTAAAAATAAATTATTTTAATTTCCTCTCATGTAAGTGTGACAATTCCTTACCTGAGTTTCACAAGCCAGCACAGTGTTGTAAACATTGAAAAATGCTTCTTCTATTGTTTCACCACAGCAAACTGCACCATGATTTGCGAGGAACATAACCTGAAGAAAGTAATATGTTAATACACACATAATGAAATTTTACTACAATAAAATACATATTCAGAGAATGTGGTGGTGGTGCAATTAATGAATCACTGATAAGAGAGAACATCTATTTTAATGCAATATAATTATCTTTGATTTAGCAGTTAATATTTTCATATATGCTGATAAAGCATTACACTAAAAGGAAATTGTTACAATTAATAACATGCCTCTTAGTAAAAGCAAATGATACTGTCAAAACATTACCTATGTATGGTTAATTCAATCTCATGTTTGTAGATTATATCACACTCACCAAAGAAACAAACAAAAACAAAAAAAAAAAAAAATACAGCCAGAGTAACAAACATAATAGTCAACATCTTGACGATCAGTCTGCATATTTTTATTTGAATAAAGGTTCTAAACTTTATACAATTTCTTTCTTAACTTACTTTGTTCAAGGGTCCTAAATTCCGTGCAATCTTTTCTCGTTCTTCAGGTTCAAACAGCCCTCCGAGATATGGATGCTGACTCACTTCTCCAATAACAATTGATTCTTGGCACAGAGGCAACAGCCCACACTTGAGAGATGACACCTGTAAAAAATAATTACAAACATGCAATTAAAATTTAAACAATAACAATAATACACCAAAGCATTGAGAAAACATGTCTAATACAGTAAAACCTCTCTAAGTTGGACACTTGGGGTTCCACTAAAACGTGTCCAACTTACAGAGGTGTCCAAGATAGAGGGAGAGAGAGAAATCAGATTGTGGTCTAATGACAATATAATCTATTTACTTATACGCACTAACTACTGTAGGCTTACTTGAATTAAGAATTAATGACAATGGTATTAATAATAATAATCTTTTGAAGCCCACTCCCATGCATTGCACATTACACCCCAGCCTCAATAACATTTTCTAAAGTTAATTCCACCAATTTTCGCTTCCCCATCGCAAAAAGAAAAATTCCATTTCTGGTAACACAGTCTGAACTCAAATGCAAGCGGAGTTAAAACTGTGTCTTCTGCAAAACTGTAGTCCAGTTAAGGGTTCAGCAAAAGAATAGTTAAACACTTGCAATGCATTCCAATGATGGGTTCAATGTCCATAAGATAATCCTCTAGAGAGGAGGCATTCATCAGTCAGAAATTCAAAATAACAAAATATGTAACTGGAAAAGTTTCCCTGAAAAGCATCGAAGTTAAGTGCATGAACCTGTCCAACTTACAATAAAAGGGGTGTCAAGTTCCAGGATAAAGGGGTGTCCAAGATATAGGGTACTGTGGACACGTAAAATTATAGGATATTCTCCGGTTCCAATTAAAAGTGTCCAATATAAGGGGGTGTCCAGGATATAGGGGTGCCCAACTTGAGGGGCTTTACTGTACATCCTATTCAAACAATGTCTACCATATTTAAAAAGTTCTCATTAACACATGAATGTTTCTGAGGCTGAATTTGGAATCTTACAGTCTACCATACTATTATTTTATTATTTCTCTTGTAAAATTTAACATGAACAACAGAAATGTTCTATAACATTTTGGAACCTCACGCACAGCCAGAGCTCCAAAAATACTATTCAAATCTACTAGACACTTAACAAGATACCCCACAGTGAATGTGCTTCACAACAAACTATTTGTCAAATGTGGCATCATCAGAAAAATACAATTAAGAAAAATAAAACACCACTTACAGCAAGTACTGAGGGTGTATGAATATGAATGATGCATCTGATGTCTGGGCGAGCAGCGTGTATCGATGAGTGCAGCATGAAGCCAGCTACATTGATACCAAAGTTGGTAGTACCCTGTTCCACCACCGAGCCTTGCATATCTATCTTCACAAGACTGGATGCAGTGATTTCATGATACAATATACCAAACGGGTTCACAAGAAAGTGTTCTTGGTCTTGATTTAACCTTGCCTGCAACAAAAACAGAACATCTATCTGTGACAAAGGCCAATTCATTACAAGAATACTTCTGAAATACTGTGCGTATCAAATATACCTCAGACAACAGATAAAGTTCAGCTTAGATATTAAAAAAGGGACACTTGAACAAATTTATGTATTTAAATATGCCAATTGTTTAGCTTCCCTGATGCACTAGTCATACTTTCAGTAGCAATGCACTCTTGTGTTGGGTTATCAATTTATATAAATTTAAGTACGAGTTGGAAGATTCTTTTAAAACAAAGCAGACTGTTGTGCCAACAAATCACACGAGTTCAATATATGAGTAAAGTGAGGTTAAAACATTCTCATATTTGGATTGCAGACTTCTGTGTTAGAGCACCAAGTAATGTCATACATGGTCACCATACTTTTCGAAGAACCAATTACCTCATCCTCACGATAAAAGTCACTTTGAAGATGAAGGCAAACATTTTCTGTGTTCAAGACCATATGGCATTGCAGCCAAGAGGACCACAATTGAAATCCAGTGCAATAAAAAAAATCAGATCGCATATAAATTCTACTATTTATATCAACTGACAAGATGGAACCCTCCTGCACGTCTACAGCTACTCACTTACCGATATTTGGTTATAAATGCCCTGAGTCCAACCATACAGATCCATCAACCTGTAGACTGCTGCCAACTTACATCGAAGTATCTTTTCTCCTTTAGCATATCCCATACTTTCAACACCTCGAATATCATTGATGGGAACAACACAATTTGAACCTGGGAAATAATAATTAGGGATCAAATACAAAATAGTTTAAATTTACAATTCAACCGAGCAGAATCCTCCTTTAAGAAGCTGGCATTCATACTGATTAAATGTACCTTACAGTCTACAATATAACACAATAACAGAAGGGTAATTATAGATCAACAGCTGTTGAATAGGAACGTTGTTCTTGGACTGCGATGACTAAAAGAATTGGTTTTTGTAATCACATTTTTCTTTTTAATGCAATTTAAGACATAAATCAAGAAGAAACAGGTGGCACTTGAAAGTTCACGTGCACATAAATGACTGGTCTTGTACTATTTTCTACTTACAAAACTGTCGGGTTCGAAAGAAAGTATTTTATGATTCCAAATTCATCTGAATTGTTATAAAATATCTAAATACGATATATGATAAATTATGTTAAAGAACGATGCAAGTATACTTCTCTTGTAAGTCTCTGCTTTACTTAACATAAACCATTAGTATGTATAATTACTTACCCTATATAAATCATTAACATGCAAAATTATCTAAACTTTCATAACACCACCTCCGTCTACAGGCAAATAGAATAAGATAATGAGAAACGCAGAAAAAATACAAACAAAACTCTTCTTCCAGTTGCATGTGCCACATATAATCATAATATACAAACACAAGAGAGAATACTCACTTTTGAACATGTGTCCAGAGTGGAGGCGGCCACCCTGGACGCCCATCATGTCTGAGATCTGCTGTAACAGCCCTGCTGGACCACCACCATCCTTCATCTGCACCTCGATGATTCGCTCCAACTCCTCGCGGAATAGCCTACTGTTCATTACCATCTCCACTCGCTTCCGACGTTCCATTTCTCGCATGTCCTATGATATGGCGCACACAACATAAGATGTGAAACAATCCAGACTTATCAACGCTCATGATTATAGCAGACAGGAGACTTTAATGTATTATCAGTGCCATAAATAGGATGAACCTTCCCATCACCGCCTCATTTTTGAAAGTTGATGCTTTCCAAGAGTTTCTCTAAGCAATTTTTCCTATCCAAGCTGCACACCCAACCTCAAATTAGCAATACCATCAATACTAGGCGAGAGCTTACAAACCAAAGTCCCTTTTATAAAATACCACCCGTTCCAATTTACTTCAGTCCACTTCAAAACAAAAATTAGAAAGGCAATGTTAAGATTTATTTGAAGAATAATTAACAAAGTGGTCTTCTTCAAGTAACTCTGTAAAGCTCACTCAGATATGGGGTAATTATGAAACCTGCCAGACCTTCCCAGAACAAGGAATATATAAGAAATAATCCTGTATGTAGAGATTACCTGGTAACACTAAAACAGTGGTCCCCAACCTTTTTGTGCCTACGGGCACTTTTGAGAGTTTATAAGATTGTAGTGGGCACCAATTAACAAAGACAAATTTTCTTTTCTCTGGACAAATAAGATATGGACACCAAATAATACACAAAACAACACGACGTTTAATGATACAATAAACTATGCTATCAAAAACACATAGTTTTAGAAGTACAATTGTTATTACTCAAGTGGGAAGTTAGAGAGATGTTTGGCGCTGCATTTCATTGGCCAGTTTTTCAAATTTGGGAGTGTAGGATATGTTGCTCCTCGCAAACAATCATCAAGATGGGCGTCAGTAAGTCGAGATCTGCGCTTTAATTTTATAATGTTCATGGTTGAACGGCCTTCATTATTCAGTATAACCTCTTTCCGTAACAATGCGGGCACCCAAAAAAAGCCTCGGCGGGCGCCGAGTTGGGGACCACTGCACTACGACATTTACAGGACTATAAAGTAACCATTAGTGCTACACTTTGTATCTGTCCTTATAAACGCAATTTTACAATAATATGATGACTACTTCAGCAAGAAACAAGACCCTGCAGATAAAAATGCAAAGTACGTCTCCTGTACATTGGGGGTCTTACAAAAATGCGTGCATTCTTAGGGAAAGTAAGAATGAACTAAAACTTACAGCATCAATGTCTGCGGGTCGTAACTTGTTTTTGTCTTCCTCATCGGTATCAATGCCATTTGTCTGTGGCTCAGCTGGCGGAGACTGCGCTGTCTGACTTGTGTCTGCCATCCTGACCGCTCACTTCTTTCAATCGTTCAGTCTGCAACAAATCACGAAACAGTTCCATTACTGAATGTTCCTGATTTTCTGGCCAAGTTCTAGTTCTTGAAGAGATAACGGTGGTGAATGGTAAGATAAATTGTGATTTTTTTGCCCAAATTGAGACATTATCTTGTTTTATCAGACAGCAATATAAGACAATCTTTCAAAGCATTTTCCTTCTCTCTTTTTCCCTCCCCTGAGCCTCGCAATTTAGCCAGTCAAATGGCTACAACACAGGTTGTCTAGCCCAATCATTTTAGACTTGTTGGCCATGAAGACGCCCTGAGCAGGTTGCAAACTTATACTGCATTTTGTAACATGCGAGGAACAAAAATATTATATTTAACTTATATGGGATATCACAGCAATGCGTATGTAGATTGCAGTCTTCTGGGATGTTGTATTTTTTTTAATACTGACTTGACATTTCAGAGGAGCTTACTGCCTCCACTGTCAGGGTGATATAAGTAATTTCACAATGAATGCTATGAATGACAGGGCTATTTTTTTGGTCCTATGAATATGCAACTCTGCTTGTAAAGTGCCCATACAGGCAGAATCAGCTTCTGAAGCACAAAGTTTTGGTTCAAGCTAAGAATGACGTCACCACTACAGCTTTAAACCGTAACAGAAATTGGGTTCGAGACGCTAATGCCAAGCTGTGGCAATTCGATTTCAAAAATGACATCAAAGACGTTGTAAAAGCCCTCCAAAAACACAACATTAAAATAAACAACATGCTGGTTGAATATCGAGGGGTGTTTAAACAGGGTAGGTTATCAAGTGTCCGACACTCACCCTCAGAAAAGCAAGCACAGAGGCAAATGATTTTTCTTCTATTCCTCTCATCAACGTATTTGTCGTCATACACCGATGTCCAGCTCGAATGGACCCTTGTTCCCAACATGACATAAGAGGCCACGCCTATTCAATTCCCTAATTGGTGGTTGTGCAAATGCCGTTGTCGTGTCAGCTATGAATATTCCGGTCTTAACGTCGGACAGGTCATAAGATACGACCCCTGATGATTCAGTTTGAGATCGTACGATGACGTAACTGTGTGGCGTCTCCTAGGCCTATGATGGAGCGGATGATTTCATGTGACGTGTATTTTCTGATGGCCAAGAGAGAAAAATCTGCGAAATGCTTATGACTCAGAGACAACTCCTGCACTACAAACTTCGGGTTACTTGAAAACGTTACAATTTCAGAATCCATTATACTTCAAGCATATTTATCTACTTTCTCCAGTTCGTGGCAACGTCTTACACGCACTGACAGCAAAGAAAATGTTTACTGGGTGAGATATCATGTTCTCAAGGCGACAAGTATGAAGATTGTCTTATGGGATGTTGTGCCATGTCTTCTGGTAGATACTAATAGACGTTTCAGAGTAGCTTAAAGGTACAATTTGGCTGCACGCGACCGAGACAGGCGACAGAGTTACGAGACCGAGACTGGTCGCTTCCTGTCTGCTCTCTGTACAATCGTATGAAGTACAATTACGAGGGCGAGACAAAGCACAGGAGATCGCTCTCGGACCAGTAGTGTCTCGCGACGGGCTCAGGCAGCACGTGTGTTGTTGAGTAAAATAATGGCGGAAATTAAATTTACTGGTGACCAAGGTGAGCAATTGGTAGAATTAGTAGCTGAAAACCAACCACTGACCACCGACAGAAAGATCCTTCTTCGCGTCTGGTTTTGAATATTGAACTCATAGGTTGTCTTTGTTTCTTTCGCAACAAATAACACAGCAACACATCATCTTATTCTTATTCTTCGAGTAACCTTTTTAGAAGCATTTGTGTATTCATTTTTTACAGAATATGTGCACGTATGTCTCAACAAAACAAAGAAAACAAACACTTTGCCGCATGTCTCGGTCGTCACCTCAAAAGTGTGTTGCTACAAGCTGCGATGTGTCCGTCTCCCGTCTCTGTCGCCTGCCTCAGTCGCTTGTCTCTGTCGCGTGCAGCCAAATTGTACCTTAATACCGACTGACGTGGGCAACAAGTTGAAACATAGGTCAATACCGACCATTTTTCAGTTTTTAATCAAAAAAACCACGTGCCTCCATAACAATTTGGTGCTGTTCAAGAACATAATCGTTGTTTATTGAGAATCATACGAAACCCATAAATACACCCTGTGGGCAAAATGGAGACTTATTATTGTTAACATAGTGGCAGTGGCTTTGCTTGAGTAATCTCCCAATGTCAGGTTTAATTAAGTATTACTTTTCCTACTCAAATGCAATCCTCCAAGTGTTTGATCAGCTAGACGGGTCCTCGTTCTTGATTTAACATTTGCCATTGCTCGGTAGAAGTTCACAGCGAAAAGGCGGCATTTCTTACATGCAGGTCCGTGGAACTAAACCTCCACACCCCACAAATCTTCATGAAGTGATCCTTAATTAAACACTGGGGCCAACGTTATACATTTGCCGGCATCAAGAATCAAAAATCAAACATAAATAAAACTACTGAACAGCCTACCTGCGGCACTCAGCGAACAAGATCGCTAGGAATTACTTTTTATAACCGTCACTGACCACAAACAGCAGCAGAAGCCACGAGCTGGCCTTTTCACGCCCAAGGTAAATGTGCTTCCCTCGGTAACGCTGTTTGTGTTTCTAGAAATGAGCTCAACGAAGAAACACAGAAACAAGCAGCATCATTATCTAGATCCGTTGTGTACGGTTGAGAAATCCCGCCCACTAGGCCAGAAACACTGTCTTCACAGAAAGAGAAGCGGCCATCCGATCCATCCCTGAGGTCATGACCCAACGGGGTTGTCCAAAACGGAAAAAAAACCCCACAGAGCTACCGCCTAAACACATTTATTTATTTATTTATTTAGTGTTCTGTCTGACGACAGGTCCATATGAACAGGATCCTTCCATCCTTTTCTCGGACTGGGACCTGTTCATACACGTTCTTGGCAGATGATCCAGAAGTGGTTTGCCATTGCCTTCTTCTGTGTGTGGGATGCCACGGAGAAACCGGGGAAGCCCCCGGAGGAAAACTCCGTGTTGCCTAGACCACGGCTTTGCCCAACACAAGTTATAAATTCTGGCACCGCCGGGAATCGAACCCGAGACCCCAGGATTACAAGGCCAGCGTTCCAACCTCTAGACGACCGTGAGCCATCCCTAAACACATACACGTATGTAATCAAATTACATCTTGTTCGAAATACGCTAAAAACTGCACCGTGGACATCCTCAAACAATCTGGAATGGAATCTCGTGACCAAATGAACGACAATTACCCACTAAACAGAAGCACAAATTAATTGTTACTTTAACAAACGAAGCAAATCTGCGAGGCAGTGAAATTATATACGGAATATATTTACGGTTAACAAAATCGACATTACGGAACATCTGGATAAATTAAGGCTACGTTCACCACGTACCAGACTACAGATCACAAGGAAGAGTTTTCAACTGCAGATTTTGAGGAAAGCGGGATTTAGGAAGACCGTGAATAGATGGTTTGGACGGTTTGTGTAACGCCAGAACGGGTATAATGAGCCTAAAACGTTCGAGCAAGTAAGAAAGAATAACATGCGTGTAATTTAAACGATAATGTGCCCACTTCGATCTACAATAAGCGTGACTTCTTTTGGAACATCCGGTGGAATGACGTGGAACTGACAATCACGAGTCTTATCCCCGGGGGGCACGTGTTCTCTAGAATTTGTGAAACCGGCTTCAGAAGTCCCTAAAGGCTTGCGGCCGACAGCGGACTGCTGCAACTTCAAGAGCGTTTCCATGTTTACCATCACGAACCAGGCTTTAACCGCCGTGAAAACCCCAAACCTCTTGCCAAACTTCTCATAAACTTACAATGGCATCTGAATCAGAAACTACTTGTGTTGCATTCTCTACAAATGTGCAGTGGAGAGAAGTTTCTTCTCCTGATAAACTGGCAAAATGTTTTGCACAAACGCAACCAACCAAACACCCAGAACTTCGGATTAATGATCTGTATCGACGAGTGCTGTATATTACGCTCTGCATACATAGAATTCGTCATGCTACTTACGCGCCAGTCGTCGTTTTCCGAAAATCAAAGCACAATAAACCCTCCAAAAAAAACCCAGTCTGGATACCCGGCCTCCGGGCCGAGATTTCAACCCGGGACGTCCCAAATACGAAAGCGTGCTAACCAGTCAACCAAGACGTTCGGTCACCCTAACTACAGAACACATTTGTGCGTAAATATATTTTCAAATCGTAGTTAATAAAAAAACAAGTAAACTTAACACAAATATGACAAAAAATACAATTTTATAAAAAACGGTTTTTCTTTCAAATCTCCGTTATGCATAAATAAAATGTACAATCACATACAAAAGACAGAAAACAGTCAACATTAACGAGGATTTACTGTAACGCGCGGCTGAATGGGACTATGTCAGTTTGTGTTCCACTGGACGCACTCAGTTGCGTCTCTTAATCAACTGACAACGTTCGAACCGAGATGGACATTCTATTTCCAGAGAAATGTTCCGCGTGAGTGTACAGCGTCAGACGTGGTAACTTATTACCGCTACATGGTTCGTGTTTTCAGAGGTTTAACGTCAATCAAGGCTACAAGGTCATCCACGGTCCATCAAACTGACATCATCGACCAGCACAGCGGATGACAATAACTTCCAAGATCTCGTCGATTGCACGGTCTGATACTGATGCAAATACCAATCAAAACTACACGCATAATTTTAGGATCATGGACAAAATGAGGGCCAATGAAGTCAGAGTCGGGGATGATACCATGTGGGGTTCCCCACTTAGTCACGACAACGCATGTAGGTCTTTAATGAAGCACCTGTAATTGTCAGATGTCAACCAAAACTGGAATGTGTCGAGATTTTAGCAAATCCCAAGATAAGATTTCACGTAAATATTTTAGGCGGTTCACGAGTTCTTACATGCGTACGGACGACATATATACGGCGCAGGTAACTCAAGATTCTTTCTTTCAACTTTCAGTTACGAAGGCGCCTGAAAGGAAAAGGAAATTGTGTTCCCATTTTCATCTCCGAACTGAATCCAAATTTACAAACAAACAAATAAATAACCAGACGCGATTTCAAGGAGTTGGTATTCTGCAACAGTGGAAGGTAGCATGTCTCCTGAAGACAGTACGTCACACAAAATAAAAGGAGAAACAGATAAATTCGTATTTATTTTGTTCCGAACGTTTATGAACATTCATCTGCAATGCGCGACCTACATTTTGAACGTGGGTGGCGACATAATTTTGCCCGCTATGCACTGAACTCTGCAATTACACAGCATGATACGTAAGCAGAGTTAACAAAGCTATTTAGGTCACCACCACTGCTTACAATACACAGGATGTTAAAAAAATAAATAAATATTGATTGTACTCTGAATACGAGGCATATTACGCTCATGTTCTCAGTGAATCATGCAATGTGCTTTTGTCTGGAACCTTGGTATTTAAACTGTTTGTTCTTCACACGTGTCAACTCGCAACTGTTATCAGCTCCTCTGGTAAAAGTAAAGTCGACGCCCTGCTTGAAACCATGCTATGGAGGGAAAACTCTTTTGCCCTTTGAGAGTAGACTCTAAATCACGTAAGCATGTTCCCGAAAAACACGGCTGGCAAGGAAATTATATGCCATTACAGCAATGACCACAGATGTAAATCTCTTGGTGCGTAAAAGGTCAATTTTCGTGTACACACAGTTTAAAAACTATGGACACAAAAACGTAATATCGCGGACGACAACATTTGGACACAAATGAAAAAAAAAATTCTGCTGGCATGGGACAACTGTACTTTTGGCCTGTTTCGTCGAAATCCGTTAAGGACTTTCGGCGATGAAAAACGCACAAGGACGTACAGGCCACCCATTAGTACTTAATTTAACGAACTTCCTGCCAAACAACGCATAAAAGCATGAAAGGATTAAAGAACAACCATTAAAAAGTACCACAAAGAGTTCGATCCACGTTTTTGGCCAATTCTATCTAGCAGATGTTCTCCTGTGAGCTACACAATGTCGTGTTAACATCCTGCGTCATTTCTTACTCCAGTCTTCCCCTCCCATCAGTTTCTTTAGCAGAAACCACGCAGTTTGGACGGGAGCTATGTCAAGAGTTCGGGAGTCGGTCTACCATCTGTTCAGAGCGCAACTTGCTGTACTTGTAGACAAACGAATGGTTCACAACGAGTGTTCGGAAGCACAAACACGGCTACACTACTTAACGAACACACATGCCGAGAAAAGATCTAAATTTTCAGTAACTTACATTCAGATTAACCTTTAGAAGCCGAAACTCGTCCAAGCAGTATTTATAAATCCAGTCCGTGCCGCAAAGAAAACACTACAAAACGAGTTGTTCAACGCTGTTATGGGAAATAAATAATAACCCACAAATACACTACGTCGACAAAATATAGTTACTGAATATTACGTCAGGTGGTACATATAGTTACCAGTGGACTGTAAGTGATGAAAGATATTACAGAACCTATGCCAAGAATATTTGGTTTAAAGATAGAGTAACAACAAAACAGAGAAAATTACATACAGTAATGATGTTTCATAGTTCGTATTCTTCGCCAAATATTACGTATTAGGATCATAAAATCATGTAGAATTGCATGAATGGGAGATGCACACATAACTTTAGTGGAAGATACTCACGGAAAATACCACACTAGGCCACAAAAAGAGATGAAAACATTTCAAAATATATCAGACACACAGTGAGTGGGTGTGCACTGAACTGGTTCAGAATGAGATGCACTATCGGGTTTTTGTGAAGACGGCAATAAACCATAAGTTTCTGTGATACTTGAAAATTGTTTGATCAGCTAATCAACTAGCAACTTCACGAGGTAAAGATCCTGTATCAAGGAAGGAGTTATCTATTTATAAGAAGTCGTATATTACTGATAAATCACTAGTGTAGAGAACAGGAAAATAAGAACGAACAACCAATTCGGTCTTAAACCAATGTCAAGATGCAGGCGCAGTCGTTATAAAGTATGTAATTCTGAGTGCTCGGGTTCAAATCCCGGTGAAAACGCCATCAAGAAACGGAATGATATGAAACTGCTGGTTTATAACATGCCACTGTGGCACAAAAGATTGGGCGCCCCTGCCTTGTGAACCACAATACAATTACCAAGTTTCCTGTCGCGGTTTCCGAATCTACTAAACTAAATTTAGATAATACGAGGTGCGATCGGAAAGTTTCCAGACTGCGCCTATAAAAACCCGTACACTTATCTCAGGTATTAAATTCATCCATCACCCTCGAAGTAGTTCCCCTGGGAGTGAACACAACGATCCCAGCGCCGCTGCCAAGCCTGGAAGCATCCCTGGAAATCTTTCTTTGTCAGCCTGTCAAGCACCATCTGCGATTCTGCCTGAATCTCTTCTATCGTCTCAAATCTCCTTCCCTTTAGCTGAATTTTCATCTTTGGGAAGAGGAAGAAGTCACACGGAGCTAAATCCGGCGATCCGGCAAGATCTTTGCGCTCCTGACAAACGAGAAGTCGATTCTGCTTCTGGTCCTAAGACAGGAGCCTTGGCACAAACTTGGCTGCGATGCGTCGCATGTGGAGTTCTTCCTTTAGAATCAGCTGACAGGTCCCATAGCCTATCCCTATTCTATATTATACATGCCAAAAATTATGAAGACTGACATACTCCAATTATCTTTCCGAGGACTGTGTAATGTCCGACCTGGAATCTGTTGCCATCAAAGCCGGCATATAACGTAATCGAATCTCTGGTGGAGTGGGACGTCGAAACAACTGTGTACCCTGCGAGTAGTTTGTGAATTTGATGATAAAGGATGCGCTGGCGAGGAAGCATCTAATTTTCATTGCCAACTTCACCCTTCCTACTTATTCCTCTCTTCCTTTGCCAGCTCCCAACCAACACATTACCCGGCTCCCTCTTCTCTCTCTTATCACAGTCCTTCCTTAACAACGAACCGTGAACCAGGCTTTGTGCGTTCACTATGTACATCGACCACACAGGAAGTCTGACGTAATTGATGTATCTGAATTTCTTGTTGTTGGCCTTATCATTTCGTGATAAAAATATTAGGCAACAGTTTTCACTAAATTGAGTATGCAGATCGTGAAAAAGGCAGCCAAAATCTTGAAACACGCAGTTACTAAGCCTTAATTATTATTTTATTCAATATAAGAACTTTCGTATCGCCCATTACGCAGTTTGGAATATGGACTTAGAAAAAACACAAAAGTGATAGAAATACTGTTCTGACAATTATAACGGAGAAAGTAATCTTTGCCCTCATATGGGAACTGTTTTCCCCTTTGAACTGCGATGTGACGCAATTTTTTAAATTCCACATCTGTAATCCGCGTGTTAAAAGTTATTCTCAATCCTGATCCCAAAAAGATTTTGTTGAGTATTACCACAATCGATCGGAATAGAATTCGTCATGACGCCCGAAGAACGTGTGATGACACATGCCCGGACGTCTCTCTTACGTAACCCCATTGCAGTCTATCACGAACTCCAACGAACCACAAACCCGCGTGTATTTCGGAGATATTCTGCGATGGATTTCAGTCGTGACACACAACGATTTTAAGCTGAGAAAATACCGCACACTTCTACGTTTTCATTTCGAGAGTCTGCATTTACGAACTTGTCAAACGTAGAACAAAAACTCGGTGTCTAAAATCGTTATTGCAAATAACGATAATCACTTCCTGTCCCATGAAATGTTCGTTTACTGTAGTGACTTATTACACAAATAGTCAATGCCTTATCTGTTCAGGCCGTGAGTACAATAGCCTTTACTCAGAAAACCAACAGTTCCAAGAAATAGCCACTTTCCTGTCTACGAAGGCTGTATAAGCAATGCCATAATATTGTCTCCTATTCCGGATATTGACTGCAGAATCAACGTTCTACAATCTTGTTTTGATTCACTCAATTCGATATGACGGACAGAAAATACGTAGAGGCGTAATAACCGACAGTATTTGGAATTTCTCTTTGTTTTACTCAGTCCTTTACAGCAGACGTTGTTTTAAGATGACAGAACATTAATTCTTTCATTGAAAACCTAATATTTTCAAACAAACCTTGCTATCCACAGCTCTTGTAAGCAAACCAGTGACAACCATAAAATAACAAGCCTGTACATTCCTAATAACCATCGTATGCAATCGATATAGCTCATAATATCACGAACAACGCCTTGGAGTCCCATCGGTTTACAAAATGAAACAATGCCTATCTTATCCAAATATGCAGCCGTCTGCAGGTAGACGTTCCACCTGCCTTGTACCCCAACACGAAGAGAGAGGTTTTTACACAGCGTCTTGAAACAAAGGCCTGACTTCCTGTTCGTCTATGCGAGAGAAAGACAGAGCAGAGTTCACTGGCCTTCAACAAATCGCCACTTTGTTGCGTTTACATAATGACTGGAACAAAAAGAAAGTCCGAAGAGCATCTTTAAGCAACAGAAGCTCCCTGGCTCTTCTAAAGAAAACTAAAACGTTTTCAACATAATTACTTTATACCTTCCTTCGAAACCGTACACCGAGTATGTGGAAGAAAAATGTAGTGGCGAAACTCCCGGCATTTGCCGCGACACTGAGGAAAATCATGAAAAACTCGGGGCATTATTTCTCCGGACCGAGATCTGAAACCTGGGCTTCCCGAAGTACTAACCACTCGACCGCGACGACGTTCAGTTGTTTTCATTCTTGTAACAACACTCGAATTAACGGTATGACAAGAATGCTGCCCTCTCGGGTCGCAATAAGCTCACTTAGTACAGTACTTAAAGTGGTAACAAGAATTTTAACACATTCACACTTCTTACAGGCATCTTTTACTGCTTTGTACCAGTGGTATTCAACCAGGGGTACGCGAAGACATATTAAGGGGCACGTGAAATTTAAAAAAAATATTATTTTATGATAAACACTGAATAATCAGTAATGCAATTTATTTAATTTATTTTAGATGTAGATTATATACTATGTATAACTTGAATTATACACCAACAACTTTGAGGGCACAAAGTTTAAGATAAATTATATCTGGGGGTACGCGAACAAAAAAGGTTGAATACAACTGCTTTGTACGACACTGGCAAACCCTTCACGAGGTGTGAGATTTGAGGTTCTCAGGTCAGGGTGGTGTTACGCTCTCGGTAACCCCAGAGACAACTAAGAACATTCATTTGTAACAGTTTCCGGGGCGAATCTGTGCGTTCCACGTCCGCTACCAGTAAAATGAAATGGGACCAGAGGGGCAGCAGGTAAGGAAGCAAATACTGTCCTTACTAAAAACATTTCCCAGTATCAGTACCCTGTATCTCGCTGTGTCAATTCTGTGTCTTTGTGTTTAATTGGTACATGCGCCTGTTTTCCAAAAACACGCAAGCCAGTGACGTACAGTCACAGTTTGGTCTCCGGAATTTTATTTCAGCTGTCGAATGTGGAAACGCCAGCGCCAAGGTCGCTTGGCAACTCCAGAGGTGCAAGGAGAGTATCATCCCAGAGCTTAAAATTGCAAGACCATCAGCAGGAGAAGAAAGGAATACGACGCTGTTCAACGACAAAACACCATCTGCCCACACTCGATTAAAGAGCGGAACTCTGTAACTTACTTTTGTCATTTCGACCACGACATGCAATTTGCTGTCGGTGAACCGTGAAATTATTTGAGTTCTTCCCAATTTATTCGCTACCCTGGGCATCTTCAACAACCTCACAGCACCGCACCGTCTACAAATCTTAGACGTATTTACAAAGACCAAATACAGGATTAATACTATTTGTGGAACTCCTCCGGTCTATGACAAACAAATTATACAAGCAGACCTACCACACTCTTCGCCCTCAAGACGTTCAACTCTTCGGAGCAGGTTTAGCTTGCTGGTAAGATAAAATACCACTATGAATCCCTGCTGTCGGACAGTAGGTCTATAAATTACGAGTTCCCTCAAAGTATCACTTGTAAAAACAAAGGAACTAAAACTTCAAAATCTCAACCGTGTCTTTCTTCACTTTGTTCTGTTTGTCATCCAATTTATTTAATGATATCGGCGTAATACGTATAAACGTTCCTTCTCGCAAAGATAAATATTTTCCGATGACTTATCTGTTAAGAGTTTTAATGTCTGCACATATGACTAAGCCTAAAACGTTATCTAAAGAAACGTGCAAACCAAACCAAACGATATTCTTCTGAAGAAAGACAAAAATAATCTCTGGCATTTGATTAAGAGAAATATAAAAAGTTAAACCATCTCGTATAGGCTACACGGAGCATTAGATTTAAGGACTCCCACAATTAGAATAGCGTGTCCTTTGTCAACAAAGTCCCAGTAGTAGGTTTGTTCATATTCAGTCTTTATTTGGGTTTTCTGATTAGGGATTCGGGAATAATCTGGGGTTTCCAACGTTTCTGCATTCATCTCGAAGACGGCGACTGCAACGTTAGGAAACCCTGAAGATACGCCGTGGTTATCCCCGAACGCCAAAGTAGTTGTTAAACTCAGCAGTGAAAACGTAAGGACAAGGACATATCTATTTACAAACTTTTAGACACGACTGTAGTACAGTCGTTACATCACATTTATTCGCAACCTGATGGTTCATTATGTAATTTAAAGGCGCGACGCGGTCACTAATGGCTTTCCGCATTTCTAGTCTCCTGGACCGCTACAGACGAGGCAAAACGTTACATGGCGAGCAATCCCAATCTTTTACAGACGCCGACAGCCATTGTAATGCTACCGGTGTGACTCATGCCCGAAATATAGGTAGAGACTTCGGCTGAATGCAACCTGGAACCTGCCGAACGAACTGCACAATCTGCATTTAAAATAAAATTTAAAAAAAATCCAGTAGGAATTAAAAATAGACGCTTGTCCACCTTTCAGACAAAAAAAACTACACAGTAATAATAAATATACATACAATCAAACGACCCATTCTGTGCACAGTACCCACTAACACAAATTACGGAAGAGTCAATATTTGTCAGAAAGCATCAAAAGTTTAAATCGTATAATCATGTCTGTAATTATTAACACAAAAAATTCTTATAAAATTTTCAAGACATGTTTATAGCCCATCTTCATCGTTTTACATGCCAGGCTCCAATGGTTTGCACTGCCGCCATGTTGTTTTACGTCACGCAAAGAAAATATACAGAAACAGCTGCTGCTTACTTTTTAAAACTCCATCGACGCTATATTGTCCGAACTTTTGAAATCGTCACGAAATGAACTACAAAATAATTTTTTAAACTCCCAACACCACACAAACCCTGAGCGTCACGTGGTGTGGTCAACAAGTTTATTTTACTGGCGGCAATACAGAGGCGGAGTGGCCTACAAAGGCATGATGTTTATACCAAATCTAATGAAAATCCATCCATTAGTTAAAAATTATTTGGTGGATGGGACAGCTACGGTCACAATGACTTGACGTAAGCCTTAAATTTCCCTCAAAACCTACGGAACGCAGGAAAAGAACCAACATTACGAAGGAATAAAACAGCTCCACAAAAGTCTGGTCCCACCAATCATCGAGCGAACACTGTTTTCATCAGACTGTACCTGCAGCTCTGAAATGCAATCATGAGGTCAACGAGATCAGGGTGGAGCGCAGTTCACGTGTGAAAACCTCGAAGAAGATTTTACATTTGACAACGAAAGAAACGCTGCAAACTATTTCTCCAGCTGGCGTAACGCACTTTTGCCCACGGAACGTGTGACGTCATTACTTCATTGATTTCACCTTTTTACGACGAGCTGGACCGAAGTGCGTAGAGCGCAAGACAGCTATGAACAATCTATGGCAGTGTTATTCAACCTGTGGGGCCTTTCATGCAAACAGCAGTTAATCACAAAATTTGTTTTAAAAATAATTTTAGTTCATCATCATCGTTGTCAAGGCTTCTGATTCAATTTTTGAAGCGAAATGATCTTTCCACTTGTTTCGATGTGTAATGACTACAATCGATATGGTAGGAACAATATTTACGGACTGGTTTGTAGGTTACAAGCAGGTGGTTCAAATTCGATCGTGCCAACACAACGTTTTGCCTGAAGATTTCTGTCTTCTGGGTTGTTTCGCTGTGTAGTCTGGTCGATGTTAACCAATCGCCCTGATGACGGAGGCAGCAAGGACCTCTGAAACGTTGGTAAACATCGACCAGACTACACAGCGCAACAACCCAGAAGACAAAAATCTTCATACTCATTGCCCTGATGATGGAGGCAGTATGACCTCCGAAACGTTGGCAAACATCAACCAGACTACACAGCGCAAGAACCCAGAAGACAGAAATCTTCATACTCACCGCTGTGAAAACCTCAAATCTTACAACGTTTTGCTTGTTTAACATTGCACAGTTTTATGGGATTGTTAGCCAAAGAAAAACTGAGAACCGGGGGTCATCCAAGAAGTGATTCAGGTGAAATAATATAAATCACAAATCGGAATAAGTAAGCCACAAACACTAATGCCGTGGATGAATCTGGGATCATGTGAGTCATTATTAAGACAGGACTCATGAACACAGTAGCAAATTGAAAATGTGGCGAACTAACATGTGACACGAGTTACGTCATAGAAATGATGCAATGCGTGGAATATGAACCCGGGTCACATTCCACGATCACTTATTGCCCAAGTCTGTAACCACATACTAGCACGGTGCACGAGTACCGATTATGAAAGTTGCGCCCGTCCACCATATTAAGAATCCTGAACTAATACGAACCACAATTAACTCGAGTACTGCAACAAATGAGTCACTTTAACAGAAAAATTTATTGGAAGACACTTTCCTACTCAACTTAAAAATATAGTACCGTGTATTTTATCACAATCTAATTTCAATACGCGGTACGTGGAAGCTGAGATTCCCAGCGGTCACAGGCAACAATTTATATCACCAAACACGCGTAATCTACTCAGTTTTCAGACAGAACACCAACAGTTCAGTGACATTTCACCCACGAATTGCTTTCCTTAAGCAAGGTCGTATTATAAGAACTATGACAACATTCAGGTCTTGACGTCGGAAGATTATGTTTGCCTGTAACAAGGACAAATATAAGCCGATATGAAATGCCCAAATGCTACTAATGTCTGCAAGTTATCAACGTCTAAGCTCTACAGCGAAGCCATTCATATGGGAAGTGAAAGGTCACGGCTATCACCACAGACCAACTGTCGTTCTTGAGAAGCTTGAAGTAAAAGTAACTTACGTAAAGAGATTCTCTCCCTTCAAGCAAGCTGGAGGACCACCCCTTGTCGGCTGACCGCCACTGTTTATTCTACACATTCACGCCCACTTCCCACATCCGATGGCAGCCTCCTTCACCCTCGACCAAAAAACGCTCCATGCTGCTAGTGAAAATCTTCAGATGCACTTTTGTAGAAAACTGTACCTGTCGTTGATTATAAGTAAAATAAAACGGGAGACGAACGCGCCTTAACGTTCTACGAAATGCAGCCGATCAAACCTGTTTCTTCATAATGTAATGACCCTCATATTGTCAGGAACACAATCCCATAATGATGGACGAACACAATTTCATCTTGCTGACTCACCACTAACAGGTTAAATGGAATCGAACTTCTTACACCCACCCACCCACCTGTTGGGTAACCAGACATTCAATGGCTGTTACTGAAACTTGAAGCTGAGCCATCTTGCTGCCTCCACCATCAGGGCGCCCTGATGATCGAGGCAGCAAGGACCTCTGAGACGTCGGTAAACTTCTACCAAACTACACGGCGCAACAAGCCAGAAGACAGCCATCTTTAAAACGTATGGGAGTGTTTGTGTACTTTTTAAGGATATTACGGGAAATACATTCATGCCAAAGTACACGTAAGCTTGGCGTACCATTCAGACACTGAAATAACACTGTGTACGAGGTCAGGACATTGGGAGAGGAACAAGGAACACAACGGTATAAACGAGACGGTTCAGAATAAAAGATAACAATAAAAAAGACACACTAAAGGAAGAAAGAATATAACAAACGCAAAAATAGTGATAAAACAGAATAAGGTGGAAGGCAAAACAAGAAGACAGGAGAACGGGCAAGTTTACATCGTCTCCTGCTTTCATCAGAAAGCAGTACTTAAAAAGGGCGACCTCTTCCTAACCACATGGATCTGTACACCCAACAACACAGTTTATGAGCAGATCCCACGTTCATCTTGCATTCTTTTCCAGGTGCTTCGTGTTCTGCACGTATGTTGCTGGAGGTCGGGGCTTGGCTCTTCCTAACCTGTGACTCGAAATGTTCGTTCATTCTCAAGACATTCTTGGAAGCAGACAGATAACAGCAGAACCATAGGCGAGCATATCACAGCCCAGAAGACACATACCTCCCTCATACATTTACACAAACCGCTTGATTACATACTGATGCAAGTTCTCATACATCCATCCAGACGTAAAATCAACATTACACCTTCCCACTACACGAAACAAAAGCCAAATTAAAACGCAGATACAACCAAGCGGTGATGTCATCTGAGGTAGATGGAGTACAAACACAGCGAACATCAAACTCTTTTTTTTAATGCTGGCATCGCGTAAACAAATTGTAGCGGGTACCCGGAACAGAAGCATTCGACAGAACACAGGGTCCGCTTGAAGATGGCGTGTTGCTCCCTTCACGGATATTCTCCGGTTTCAGAGAACGCACCATCGGCATACGTCATTTTCGACGTAATTTACCATCCTTCTGGTGACAATGGTAAGATGAACCCCTGCTTCGTATCGTGTGGTCCCGGGCTCGGAAATCGGCTCTGGTGCCGGGTATCCTAGGTCATTCATGGGTTTCTTTAGTCACAAACGCGCCAGGAATGGTTCATTCTTTTCTTTTTTTCCAATTTATCTTCTAAAATCCAAAAGCCATTCGCTTGCTTTACGAATCCGAACACTGTTCTGATTGTGTCAAAAAAAGCTAAGGAGTAATACTTTAGGGTGGGGGATACAATTAGAAAGATATTAAAATGGCATAAAACTGGGACTGACTTGAAGACAATGAACCTTAAAAGACATTGAATTCCTTGACTATTAGCTTCTCAAGGACGACTCTGCTCATGATTAGTAGGGTCGCATGAGATACAGTTCTTAGCTACGAGTGAAGAATGTATCCGGACTGTCTCATCACCATGTGGAATGATCAGGGCATAAATGAAATATCTTGACCAGAACAGATCGTCCACACCAAAAGAGAAATCCAGACAGCCTTTAGAACCTCTAAGCCTGCGTGTTCTTCGATGAAAGGAAATGGTCATGAGACATGTCTGGCAGACAACTGCAATCTATTATTTCAGCCGCATTATGTACCAACTGTTCAAAAAATCAGAATGAGAAAGGTTGGTCGTTTGATCCTCAACTTCTTGCTTCGTTTGGACTCAGTGGATACAAGAAGGGGGAATTTTAAGCTGTCTCAAAGAAGTTCAGATGTACACACACATCCCCAAAACAAATTATAATGACGGCGATATACTGTAATGTAATTTTTAGTATGTATATGAATAGACGATTTAATACAAATCATTAACTCAACCTTTTACAACATATTTTAAAAATTTAGCAAGTTCGTTGACAAAAACAAAAATACGAGTAATGAATCCATTACAAAACATGTGCGATGTTGCAATAATCTGGTTTGTATAGTCCATTACGTTTACATCAACCTCCGAAACCCCCCCCCCCCCAAAGGCCACTGCACACAATACAAAACAATCTATTTACGATTCTGTTACAGAAAATATGGACCCACTTCAAAATGTCTTTTTGTATCTGGCGAATATTTAACCAAATAACAAGGTTCAGTAATGCCTGTGTATTTCAACAAGTGGACATCTAGATTAAGTACTACATAAGACAGAAAAGAAATGCCAATTTCGAAATGAATTTCGGTGCAACCAAGTGGGAGTTAAGTAAACTGTCCGTTCAGTCAAGCTTCCTGAAATTATACTTTCCAAGACTGCTTTCTGACGACGTGAAGTAGCCTTACTTGGCGTTCTTAAAAAAATTCTGATGTATTTACAGATAAATTAGCTTAAACCAACAAATACACGATGTATCCTACATTTACATAACGAATTCTCGAGCAAGAACTACAAGCAATGTTTGGGAAGTGCAGTTACCAAAGCAAACATCTGGCTAACCTTTTAACAACCACTTCAGGTTCACTGTAAGATCAGAATTACGAGTTGGGGAGAAGGGATAAACACGTAAAATCAAACATTTGTATATTTTAATATTAACCTGTAGTGTGAATGAATATAAGTATATAAATTATACTCCAAAAAGTACCTTTAATAGAAACGGTACACAATAACAGTTGCACTGTAATACATTATGCGACTGAGATGGCTGATTACTATGGCTGAAGCTGCAAGTCACTCCTGATTCGTATTCTGGAGATCTCATTTCGAAATTATGACCCAGAGACTGACTATCCTGGGACTTCTCGTGGTTTTCTACAGACCCTGCAGACAAATTTCATAGTACGACCCCCTTTCTTCCTCCATCTTCTTCCAGTTCTATTTCCGTTAATAACCTGCCACTGACTCTACAGATAATTTCCACTGGCTTAATGTCAGTACTTCAGGATCTTATTACCGAGGTTATTTCCAGTCAGAAACGTCCAATTCCCAATGGTTACGGAGCTATGGATATTTGAAATTCAAGAATCGAGAATGCCTCCTGCGGCCATCTAAAATTCGGTCCAGTAGTTCATCTCTTCTGTTTACTTTGCGATAACACACCGTGCACGTCACGTAAATTCAGGGGGCTGTGGTACGGTGACAGCTGTGGCCAATTCTGCGGACCACCACGACCAATCCATTTGTCATGTAACGGCAAATTTAAGTAATTCCGTCACGTGTCGACTGAAATGTGGGGTGCCCAGTCGAGCTGTAAAACATGTCATTGTTTTCTGTCGTTAAAAAATGCTAAAATGATCAGACCTATGTTCTCCTCTGACTGGGATGACCTCATGAATAAGAACATGAAATGTAGTCACCAAACAACCAGAAGCGTTGTTAAATTAATCATAAATAATGCCACCATGAAATAAATAAAATACCAGTATGTACAGCGTAGTGAAGAAATTGTGATAATCTAATATTCAGGCCAAACTGGCGGTCGTATGCGACTGTAAACTTCACACAGCCCCTCCACTACAAACCTAGTTCTGGAAAGCAGCTAGCTGGCCATGCCAGCTAGTATCGATCTGTTTGCACTGCGGAGAGCTGGTATAAGACACCAATAATTTTGTCTACGTTTTTATATTTTTTCCCAAATTACAAGATCCCTGTTATTAACACTGAATCTTTAACTGTAAGACCCCACTGAATGCGTTCTCTTTATAAGCCTGTAGTTGAGTCAGCTGAGACGACAGAAGGACGAAATTTGCTGACAGAATTCCGTAGACAGAAGACGCCTTCCGAACCTTATCAGATCATACCATTAACGAATAATTTCAACATCAACCCCTTAAAGAGTCCGTTACCAAGATATTAATACCGGGACTGCACAAGTTCTAAACAGTGAAAATGAACATTTTAGCAATCTGCTATATTTAAACGCACAACTCCATAGAGTAAGATTCCTTTTGAGAAGCTACCCGTAGAACACTCAACTAGTCAAGAAATTACCATCCTTTTTACAGAATCCGAGAATCCGAAAATCCAAAACCGCATTCACAAAAGCCCACCACCTGCCCCTACCCTGAACGAGATGAATCGAACCCACACCCTCCAACCCCATTACTCTAAGCTCCATCTTAAAATTGTTCTGCCACCTACGCCTATGTCGAACGAGAGTTCTTTTACCCTTAGGGCCTTCCAACCAAATATTGTACGCATCACTCGTCTCCCATGTCCCGTCCTTGTCATTCTTCTTGAGTTGATAATCCAAATAATGCTTCGTACCCGATGATCAACATGCTGAATCATCGTCGTCACATTCCATTCCAGAGTGAACTGTTTCGAACAAAGCGTTCACAACCACAACTTGCAGACCGTGTAGTGTGTTCATTTAGCTTTCGGTACGGCAGCGAAAATCTCAATGCCCAACTACAATTTGAGGACAGGTTCAGAAACACCGACACAACAGACCTGTAATGCAAATGTTTTGAGGTCAGTATCGTTGTGGTCCCTCCCTGGCATATCGCTACTGCAAAATCAAATTCTTCTGGCAGCTGCTGTGTGCAGAACCTTCGCTTTTCATTCGTCTGTCATCCATTCATATGTCATCATCTTTAGCAGCGCGTAATGTCCATAAGTCACCCTGCCCACAGCAATTGTAAAGAATGCGCAGTGTTGCTCTTAATTAAAATACAACAAGAATTATGATGGATATTAAATACATCCGTTATGAATATCAATTTGACCTTCGGAAAGATCGCGTATCCCGGGGTCAAACGGCACTTCCAGTACGAGAATAACAGCCAGTGGTGCAAGCACAAATCGCTGAAATGAACATCCGAAGAGTGAAACATAGTGTAAATAAATCCATGGACCCAGATTCTTGACCAATAACTTGGCAAGCAGGTTCATACTCACTGACAGAGCACGCGAGGTACCAACTTCGAATCCCGACAAGACATTATCTTGACTGGGCCTTCTCGTATGTTGCCCAATTCATTCAGGGGAGTGATAGTATATTCATTGTTTGTTTAAAAGTGAACTCGCCACCTCGTATGAACAAAGAGCCCAAAATAAGAGGCGAATATCCACAGTCGTAGCCATGTTTAATCCCAGTTATGTCCGGCAGGGGAACAGAAGCCTTACTAATGCCACTGTAATAGAAGACACTTGCCGGGGAGGGAGGCCGATAATGCACTGACAACAACGGAGAAGACGACGCCCTTCCGAGGGATAACACAAAACGACAGGTCGCCGGAAAGAGGGCGAACAATTCTGGCCTGTTCCACGCGTCATGAGAGACAGACACGCGTAATGACACGCAACCAGGGGGGGCAGAACGTGAATAGTACGTATAAAATCACGCCACGTAACATTAACACGGTTTTTCTCAACCGATGGTCCGCGGGCATACTGGACGTTACAACAAATACGTATAGTACAAGACATAAAACTAACTCCACGGAACACAGCCCTCCTTGATACACAAACGGTCGCATTTCCTGCATTTTATAAAATCAAAAGGTTCATTACCACGTCCACAAGAGCCCGCCATTGGACCCTATCATGAGTCAGCCTGAATCCATTCCAGAAGGTTCTTCTGGGGTGCTGCGCCGCATTGTCTGTATCTACCAGACAACAAGGTGAAACATCCCAATCTTTATACTCACCACAATTCCACGCCATCTCATGTCTATCGTTTCGAAACCATTATCCTTCAACCAACGCCTAGATTCTCCTACCAAAGTTCTATATGCCCAGCCCACCCCTTCCTTGCTCTGAGTGCCCAAAATCGGTGAAGAATGCAAATTATAAAACTCTTCTTTACACACTTTTATCCGGCATCCCGAATATACTTGGCCAACCAACTAAAACTATAAACTTCACGCAGTGAAGTCCTCGAGAAGACAACAATCTCTCAGCTAGTCACGAATATTCCCCGCCTTTATGAAACCCGAAGGTTTCCTTTCCGTGTACACAAGTGCCAGGACCTACCTTGAGACAGATGAACCCAGTTCACACCGCGCCAAATTTCAGATCCATTTTAATATTATCCCTCCAAATAAAAAATTAAGCCTACGCATAATACTGGCTACATATTATATTTCAAATACGAAAGCACTGATAGTCGGGATACAATTAAAATGTAAATTAAATACGAAATGAGGGTGTGGACTGGATTCATCTGGCTCGAGACAGGGACCAGTGTTTGGCTCTTATGAACACAGCAATAAACCTTCGAATTCTGTATATAACCGAGTTCTTCACTAGCCGCTTCTACTGGAAAGAACTAACAAATTATTTGGAAGTCTTGCTTCAAACACTAGAACTTCTTTTCGCTTAAAAGACGAGCATTGTTTACAAGCTGAGATAAAAGCGGTCTTGTCTGGCTAGACAAAACATTGACCTGTGACACGCCATCATGGCTTTGTCCGCTACAGAAAGCCACAAAATTACACGCGGAATTACGCAGCTGACCAAGAATTCACGGCTCCATGAAGAAGCCAAATTACATGCATTTCCTACCGGAAGTGATGCCATGCCATTGTTATGAATGTGGAGAACAGCTTTGTTCCCCCCCCCCCCCCGCGAAACGCCTAAAAGTGAGAAGTTACTAACTTCATACGAAACTGAAGATCGTAAAACAGTGATTCACACTTACACGTTTCAACGGAAGATATTCAAAGTCACCTGTGCTTCTTGGTTCAATGACTACACATGCAAAAATACATAAAATCCAGTTCCTACCTCAAACAAAATAAAGCGAGTCTCTCCTACAGCGATAAACTGCTTAGAGCTATTTAGGGAAATAATCGCTTGTTTATTCTGAAAACCATGTAAAACCCGTAATGCATTTAACGGCATTAAGCAGGGTCACCCAATGTTAAAGCAGCGTGGACATCACAGTGCTTCATAGGTTTCATACATAAATCTTCATGCCATAATTTCAGCTTTGTTTTGAACTCAAATTTCTATACAGGACGAAAGTCCAATCCGGGAGCCTCATTTTCCAAGCGTTAGAATGTCTTCCCTCTACTTTGGGCATTACACGTGTTCGCACAAACTGAAAGTAGTGGCGTCTTTATTTCATTCGACAGCTGCTGATCGAGTTCCTGCGGTATTTTACACACACACACCGAGTTACAAGCCTATGCACAAGATAAATAATGGACACAAACGTTGCACTATATGTTCCCACCATCTGTATATATGAACCACTGTACAATTTTAATAAACTGTTCCATCAAACATTTATTTATAACACATGTTACACGTGATAAATCAACAACTGGTCACTGTTGAAATATACGCAAACATCACATGTATTGCATACAAATAACCAAACATTAAATTCTAATCCCGTGTCCATTCTTGGTTGATAATATTGTGCTGACGTTTCAGAATAGTTAGAACACACTGTCAAATAACAAGCAGTTTCTACCAACTGCTACTATTTACTAAAAATCCAAACTATTGACTGTGGTCTTCTGAGATACGACTCCATGGCCAAGCTGGTGGTAACCAAACGTTCCTCCTGAAACCACATTTGGCGTCACAACCAACAATTTCACTGCCGTGTGAACCTCCACTCAGACCCACAATCACATTGCTTTTAACATTCAATCGTTTACCGGAACATTCTCATGTATCCCCCCCTTCAAGATTCGAAATGTGTCCATACCCAAAATGCCTTTCCACTAATTCTTTAAATGTTTCTATTCCTTTGCTGGAACAAATACTGTGAAATAGCATTAAGAAATTCCTCTTCAGATTTAAAACAAGTTACGAAAGGAGATAATTAAGGTAGCATGTAAATTCTCTTCAAACATTTCATAACGTTCAAGTTCCAAGTACAGTTTACTGATCTTAACTCCTAGGTACCAATTTTATAATCGCCTTTTGGATCCTGTTTAGACTTCCCGCATGCCACTGGTGGTGGAGAAGTAGCCACAGTGAACCGGCATATATAAAACGAAGTTTGTCTAAATTTGTATTTCATAAACAGACCCTACATTAAGCAGAAATAAACTCAGCTGGCCTATGAAACCTCAGTGTTGTCTGTTTACTTTCAAAACTTGCGATCAGCCTGTCAAAACTTCGCCATCCATACTTGCAACTAGCACCTGCCACCAGGATTCAGTTCAACCAAAGCACCATCTTCACAGGCCACCCAGATACTCCTCAAGATACACACCAAGGCCACCTAAAATGCGGGCTCATAATCCGGTACAGCCTCGATACAGCAGACGAGTAAACACTTCCTCATAAATCCACGCTCCTTCCTGTTACTGACCGCGAATCTTAGGGCGGTATCGCACTAGGATGCCAACGGGAGGCCATGGCGCAGCTGCCAGCATCTCGGCCAAACTCAATGCATTAATTTAGTAGTCATATATCGCACCTGGCATCCGTCTGGCAGCGCTTCCAACTTGGCATCGCTGCCAACCAAGATGCCAAGTTCAAATGCTACTGGCATCGCTGCCACGGCCAAGGCCAAGTCAACATCACGACAGTCTGGCCAGTCCATTGACGTCCGTGCGTGAATGTGCTTGTGTGTATTTCTGTTTCTTCCAAACATGGATAATTTCGACACCGAAAGATTGATAATTGCAATTCAGTCTCGACCATCACTATGGGATTCATCTGCTATTGAATACGCAAACCGGGACTTGAAAAAAAGAAACTGGGTAGAACTTGTGGAAATATTTGGAGGAGATTTATTTACAGTAGAAAAGAAAGAATTAGCTGAGAAGCGTTTCTATGGCTTTATTTGTGGGGCCGCTTTCCAATACGGAAACTTGATTTTTAAGTTTTTTTTTGTTTAGCAATCTATGCATCTATCTATATATCACAAATAATGTGAATTAAGAAGAAACCTGCTTTTATAATGTTTTATTAAATAAAGTTTGTTCATGTAATATCACATGTGATTTGCAAGAACTGAAATATTTCAAATTCAATAATGGTATGGACGTGCAAAGTGTGTGTATGGAGAATTTTTTTTTACTTATTTCTTTGTTACAGAATTGAAATTCACTCCAGGTATGTAGTTTTGATAAAGGTAAATCTCATTTTCTCAAAAGTGATAAAAGTGGACATTTCTCCTTGCTAATAGCCCTTCATTTCGTGATCTCATAACGTTGATCCATCTGTTCGCTCGACTGGCAGCTTGTCTGGCGTCTTTTTCTGGCAGCTGGACGCCATGGCATCGCTGTTGGTGTCGCTGCCATGGCATCCTAGTGCGATACCGCCTGAAGCAAGGAGAAATTTCAAGCGGCGTGCTCTGGCTGCCTCTGGTTCTACTCGTCTCCAAAGTGGCTATGTCGCAATCTTTATAACTTTCCCAGCCAGACAACACTGGTGCAACCCGGAAAAGTTCAGCACTCTTACTTTCCATGCAACACCGGAGGAACGTCAACATTTCAGTATCGATATATCGCAGTAGCGACTTAACTGTCACGGATAGTATGTCTAAAATCTTAAACGGACACATTAATGCTTTGACATGTCTAAAATAATTTGCATGTGTAATTATAACAGCTATCAAGCAATAGACACGAACTTCACTAGGTTGCAATTTTAAATCGATAACAAAAACTGCCAAAATTAAACTACAAAACAATTGAGCTGGGCCAGTGATGTCTTACATGAATCGTAGCAGGGAATGTCAGATTTCATACGAAATGGGGCTCAGCGTGACATTTTACATGAGGGGAGGGCATGTCTTATTACGTAAAAAAATGCCCCATGCCCAATGGCATCAGTGCGTCCTCCGACATCACGTCTCTCACGCCAACCTTGTTGCAAAGCCCTCGTTAGTGAATGGAAACGCCGAGGCTAAAAATACTGAAGGCGCATCATTCAAGCTATAACATTTGTCAACGACCTGTACTCGAGTGTTGCCACTATGACATCACAGATATACTTGTTGCTTACTGGCCTGCCAGTAATGACGTGACACATATTTAAAGCACATAACTGATTGCGAGGCCTTAAATCCCGACCTTGAATCCTATTATGTACGGTATTTTTATTCAAACTGCAGTTCAAATATTAATGGGGAAAAATCAGAAATTATTACTTCCGTATATGTTTTCTGTTCTGTTCACTCCTATTTATTAAACTGTTGGAAATTACTAAATGAACCACTGTACCAACATTTATTCCTTAATTTGTCGCCCTCCCGTATGCCACCAAGAGGCAAGATAATTAAGGCGAGCCACTTCATTAGCGCCCTCTAGCTAAATGCGCCTCATAGGGGTGTTCCAAAAATACGTATACACATTATAAATGGAATATCAACCTTGTGTGAATACACCTTTTGAGACATCCTATATCATTTTTGACATGGTCACGTATTCTCACGTTCTGAATTTAAACAAAGATTAAGATATGAAATATTTCATGGATCAAAACATTGTTACGTTATAAAAGTGTTATAAAAGTATTTTAAAACCGCACTAGACATACTAATGATGCAATATATCGCCATACAAATTTCTTAGGTCAGCTTATGAGTACGAATCAGTAGTTTCCATCACTGCATCAAACAGTTCGCGCAGCCGCCATGTTACTTTACAGCGTCCTCTAACATCTCTATACTTTTCGAAGACGTATCGACAAACAAAACCTAAGACCCTAGGTTCCACTGTTGCTCCCACCTTAAAAGCATCACGGTGGTCACGTTGGTACGCTTGCTGATTGGAAGACGGGCTGGCCTATCGAGACGCGGAGGTATCCAAAACTGGGTTCCAAAAGCAAACACTTCTTTATAAATTGTTTAGGGCGGACACCAACGCAGGAGAAACACAATTTCGCTAAACCAAATACAAGGCCAAAATAAATTAACACCGACTTCTATCACGTTGGGCGGTGCCCAATGTTATCTCTTACGTCACATGATCCATCACGAGTGAATGGTCCAATGACGAGAAAAAACTTGACGCTACATAACCTCAGAAGCTGTTACGGCGTCGTAAAACAGCCGAAGTGAATGAACTACAAGAAGTAACTGTGGGGTTTCATCACACTTTCCTTCTCACTTTTTTCGCTTGGTGCTTTCTAAACTTCGTCATAAACAACAGCGAAACAACACACTCGTGTAAACTCGTGAAGTGGCTTCAACATGAACGCTGTTTGGCGCAATGTGACGTATTTCGTGCTTCGGGAGACTTTAACGCCTACATTGAACCAGATGGTTAGTTACAGTTCGTAAAAAACCAACCACTGTAGCATAAATCCACTCCATATCCACATAATTTATTTATCCAAAACCCATTTTACATTGTCTTCGGTGCTTAGGTCTCGCATGTGATCTCTTTCCATCAGATTTTCCAACCAAAATGTATCTCTTTCGTGTTACAGACGACGCCCGCACCTCAGCAACAGTAGGTAATAACAAATTATCAAGTTCCTCATTTACGAAGTACTTTCCACCTCCCTGCTACGTCTTTGACCGAGCCAGAAGTTTTTGTTAAAAAAGTAATACACTGATAAAGGAAAGTTGTCTGTATCCTAAAACCGTTTCGGTGTAAAAATGATATGGCTACATCATCCGTCACTAGCTGTAGCGTAGCTATATCGACTTTACGTGTTGCCATAACAACCACGGCTAGCAAAACTGGGCATATTATAGGCCCTTCATACGCAATTCAACATCAGATACCAATTAATTCATAATTCGTGTAAGCACCCGATTCTAATGAAATGTTCGTAGCTTGCACGTAGAATGACGAACAATACATAAATGTACTAGAACGGTTTCAAACAAAGGCAGAGAAATTTAAATCATGAGACTGATAAACATCATGACATAAAGTCAGAATACACATAATTTAAAAATGTATCACGGCTGAACTCAACCTGAACACACGACAGACGCATAATAAAAATATGAGCAAAATAAATTAGGAAAAATGCCAGTTATCACTCATTCAGAATATTTTACGGTCTGTTTCCTACCCAGAAATCTTTAGGAATGGGGTTGCCAACTCAAGACCAGCATTTAATAAATTAAATGACTGCCTTAATAAAATGACCTCGTTCAAGATCTTAAGAATTCGAGAAACCCTGCACTAAAACAAAACTAATTCACCTGTAGTTTTGAACAAGTGTTTGTTAAACGTGGTCTCTCGTACCAACCGCACGTGAACAACACTGTGTTTCACTATTGTGCGTTCATTTTATGCACTGATTCGTAAACTAACAAAAACGTAATGATAAACTATATTAAATAAGGCATGTACTGTTGAAGGGTATGAGCCGGGATAGCTCAGTCAGTATAGTGACTAGCTACGGGCTGGACGGCCGGGGTTCGATCCCCGACGGGGGCAGAGGATTTTTCCTCTAGCCTCTGCGTCCAGACCGGCTCTGGGGCCCACCCAGCCTCCTCTACAATGGGTACCGGGGTCCTTTCCCGGGGGTAAAGCCGGCCGGGGCGTGACGCTGACCACTCACCCCCATCTAGTGCCGAGGTCAAGGAAGAGAGGAGCTATACCTCCACTCCCCCCAAGCGCCTACATGGCGTATAGTGGGACAAACTTTACTTTACTTTTTTTACTGTTGAAGGGTGCAGAAGGTACGAAGTCGAGCGTGAACTTTGTGTGTCTGGGGTTAGACACATTTAACAGAAACCCGAAACCATGGCAACGGATGAAAATGAGGTACATGAAATATTCAATCTGCACTTGCTGTTTCAAAAAAACGCAATTTCATGTCGACAAATATTACAAGGGCCGGTGCAGAATGTTCAAACTCGAGTGGGAAATGCCGTCTCACTGTTAGTCAAGGACGCTAAACAATGGTTAACATTTCTTTAGACTGAATTGCTAACAGAAAATTGTATTTTATCCCTAGATCTAAGGATGCAACATTCGCTTCCATACACCAAGCTTGTTTTTGAGACCACGTTATGAAATCTTAAAAGGCAGTCCAACAAAGATTTCAAAACGTGGCCTCAAAAAGAAGCTTATTATATTGAAGCGAATGTTGAATCCTTGCATCTCGGGACAAACAAAGAGTAGAAGCAGAACAGCGAGAATTTTTATGTAGACTGAGAGATGATGTGAAGATTTCAAGACGGATGTCGTTAATAAAATCTTCTCGGGGCCAGCAGCCTTGAAAATGATGACAGATATGGCCCTCGAAACGTCGGCATTGTTCAACCAAGTGACGAGGTTGCTGGACCGAGAAGAACTTCCGAGACTGACAACGAAGCGGGGATATAAGGAATGAGTTTGGCAACATTAAGGAAAAGTAATGTTAACTACAGAACTACATATCACCACAAAAATGTTTCAACTACACACTTCGGAGGGAAACGGTATTTAGGAAGACCACGAATGATAGTTTGGACAGGTTAGCATATGTGAGTACAGATTGCTAGATTTTAGGTCGCTTTATCACAGCTTTCCACGGGTTTAAACAACTCCGGCATCGTATGAACAAGTCCTGGCAGGTTGGGAGAGGTTTGGCCACATTCGAAAAGGTTTCGACAACTTTCTACAGATTTCCAAAGGTTAAAGTTTGTTTACATAATAATGCACATACGTACTATATCAATGACCACCACGCCATCAATACTGCAAAGAGCCTAAACCTTTATAAGAAAAAGTAGTTGAAAAACTACCCAACATTTAAACGAGGAATATTTTGAAGATGGCTGCCTTCTAGGTTTCTGCGCCGTGACGCCTGGCAGACGTTTACCAACGTGTCAGAAATGCTTGCTACCTCAGCCATCAGGCCGATAAGTACCCCAAACATCTACCAGACAACACGGCGCAACATTCCAGAAAACAGCCAACATATTCGCAGCTGTAAGAACCTGAAATCTCATCTACGAATCTATTCAACGCAAACTTAAGTTCAACTACGAAGGGCTTACGTACGTATATAACCACACTAAAGAAATAATCAACTTTTATTGCACTTCACAACCAGAGACAAGCTGCCATAAATTCCGCAAAATCTAACGGTATCGCCAACTCTCCAGAGAAATGGTTCAACTATTTTCTGTCTTAGCCCCTCCCACCCCACCAAACACTGCTTCTGTGTCGTTAAGAGCCGGCTTTACGGGTACAACATTCAACACTGCTCAAAAACTTCACAATCTTAATGCATATGCAGAATAAGAATCATTTTCTTCCGCATTGCTGTACACTTGGAATGGACATTCTTAATAATAGGCCAACCTCCTCATCTCGTAGTGTAACCACTCGTTACAAATGTGCCTCTAACGACCGAGTCATGACAAAATAACTTATCTGGTGCTCGTGAAATGTTATCAAAAATTTGGCGCGTTTATGTTCGTAACTTAGGACCGGGTTGAAATGTAGTTAATGTAAACTCATCTGATACATTTTGATCACATTACAACCTCAAATAGTGACCACGACATAGCACGTGTTTCCACGGGCGTCAGACTAAAAACAATTACGATATTATTTGAGAACGAAATTTTCAGAACCGATTCTGTGATAAACATATTTCTTTCTCATACTGCGGACATGAAAATACCACAACTTCCTCTATCCTGCCTTAATCTGAAACTGGTCGTAAGGAACTTAAACTGATTAGACAGAAAGTAGACCAAGTTCTACAGCTCGATAGTTTTTCCTTAAAAACTCTATAATACAATCATAAATGCATCACTCAAAGCTCATCCGAGCAGCTGCTTTCTGTTCAATGTCAGGCAATCTACAATAACTAACAGAATTCTGACCAGGTAGCAAAATAATAAATGTCTGTTGTTGTTAACACCATTAAACTATTTGCATATCTGCCTTACAATTCAAGGGACCCTACAAGCTCAAATTTATATTTCGATTTGTCTGTGCACACAAATCACATGTGAGACAAAATCAGTTGGCTATGCGGAGACCAAAAATCTTGTTCTGAATAAAACTTGGCTAGTATTAAAAATTTATTTGCGTATACAACCCTAAACGCGTGTATTGTAATCAGCACGTCATACGTCTACCATTCCCCACATTGAACTGCACACACAAATCTGCGTCAAAATCTGTATTTTGTGTGTGGAAGAATAAATAATTCTGATCGCAGAACAGATTTCTCACTATTTCCCCCAAACGACACCTCAAACTACTCATTCAAAAACAATATCGAAACGACGACAAATGCTACTCCAGGGACGTGTACCACACGGTGCACACCCCATCTGAAGTACCAGTGGAAACACGCAAATATCGCGCCACCTCTAGAACTAACAGAACTTACCGTATGCCGTCAGTCAGACAGGAATCAATGCCCTCTCGTCTTTTAAAGGTTTATGGTGCTGCGACCTGGAAAAACAAAAGGACAGAAAATCTGAGTAACAGGACACGAAGCATCCATCATCTTGTATATGTCGACCTCACCAATCAGCCATCACGCCGACGGGCTGAAGGACAGACACACAACCACATAAATCTACGTCAAGTCGGCGACTGCAAGGTTGGCATGAACGGAAATCAAGGTACGAACCAGACATCGAAATAAAAAAAATCCCAAAAAAAGAGGGAAGACGGTAAATTAGGTGGTCTACTGCAAAAATTGTTAGAAGTAGAGTTAGTCAGACTCCTTGAACGGGCGGTAACCCCGTTGTAAGGCCTCTACCTACAAGCGAAAAACCGGACCACATCCATGAGTCGTGTGCATTCGAACCCACGGCCCCAGTGTTCAAGCGGTCAAGACCCTCGCTCTCGACCGCAAGGCCACTGCGATCGGCCAACATCACACTAATCGCAACTCGTACAAACGATATCAGCGCAACTGCAGTAACAGGCGATTCCCCGCTGCAGTCCGCAAAGTGTCGCTTGTCCTGTCACAAAATGAAACGGCCTCGAACCGGTGGAGTGGAAAATAGGTAAATTCCGACAATTCATCCAAAATAAAAACACCAAGTTAATGATGACGTGTAAAATTATGAGAAACACGTTATTTCAATTGGCGTAACGTGGGTCTACGACTATAACAATACCATCACTTACACGGTCATCCAAGTAGCATATTCGTGATACACCTCGTTTCGAAGGTTTTGTGACATTACAAAGCCAAAGGAATTCTGAAACGTGTTTCAGTGTGTTCACATCCTGAAACCGTAGTGGTCAAAAATTCACAATGACGTACATCGCGTGTCTGGAATTCTTGTGTGGCTCTGAAATTCCTTACATTTGGCTCACGTCCTGAAACCGTAAATAGTACCAAAACATAATCACGTGCATCATGAGTCTGGAATTGTTATGTGCTGTACTCGAATCCATACCTCTTCTCATTTCTACAGAAGCTCCAGTTTAAGTGACAGCTCAGTAAATCCACCCTTCAAACCCCAGTGCGAATACGTACCTCCTGCTTTAAAAATCAGCAACTGTGCATTTTGAATTAATGGGTCTTGTATGGTTCTCAGTGCAAACAGAGATTTTTTTTAAACAGCATTAACCAGTTTATATATGTAATAGTGAGGTGTTGTGTTTTCTTTGCGGTACGGACAGAATTTTTAAATATTATTTAGACAAGCATCGGATTCAAAGGGTTAAATGTCGAGATGTCGTCATATTTCGAGTGGTAACTACAAGCAACAGATAAATGATCAAGTTCGTGGACCTGTAAGTAGGCCGACTTGCTACTTGTTACATCTAAATGGTGTTTACTTTCGACTCAGCGAAGTACAAGTTGCTGTATGTGAATAAGTGTTTCTGAAATACTATAGATCATGACTACCAGTTACGAGGTGCGATCGGAAAGTTTCAAGACTGTGTCAATAGAGGGCGAACCGGATGTAGTACGAGCTTCTGCCGCTAGGGGGTGCGGCCTACAATCATAGTGAATCAGTGTGCCAGCCGGCATCATCGAAATTAGCATTTGTTTCTTAGTTACGGGCGTTTTGGTAGTGCATTACACCGACCCTCCTGCGATTTCGGAATGGCGTGTGCATCAAATTTTGCCAAAGACTCGCCAAAACGGCTACGGAAACCTATGAAATGCTAAAGCAAGCATTTGGGGAGTCCGCAATGGGTCGTGCACAAACTTTTGTGTGGCATTCACGTTTTAAAAATGGCCGAACCTCTGTCGATGATGACGAGCGTTCTGGACGACCATCTTCGAGCACAACGCCCGAAAATGTTACGAAGATTCGGCAGGCCATTCACGAAGATCGACGTCGTACCATCAACGACTTGTGCGACATTGTTGGGATAGGCTATGGGACCTGTCAGCTGATTCTAAAGGAAGAACTCCACATGCGACCCATCATGACAACGCGCCAGCGCACACCGCCCTCAAAGTTCGGCAGTTTTTGGCCTCAAACACCATGGCCGTCATCCCCCACCCTCCTTATTCGCCGGATTTAGCTCCGTGTGACTTCTTCCTCTTCCCAAAGATGAAAATTCAGCTAAAGGGAAGGAGATTTGAGACGATAGAAGAGATTCAGGCAGAATCGCAGATGGTGCATGACAGGCTGACAAAGAAAGATTTCCAGGGATGCTTCCAGGCTTGGCAGCGGCGCTGGGATCGTTGTGTTCACTCCCAGGGGAACTACGTCGAGGGTGATGGATGAATTTAATACCTGAGATAAGTGTACGGGTTTTTATAGGCGCAGTCTGGAAACTTTCCGATCGCACCTCGTATAATTCAGTATTTCATTAATTTGCACACAACTGTCAAAGTATATAATTCTTGCATTATTTCTGCAAAGAAAAACACGTTTCGAATTAAAACTTGTCGTTAGGTCTGGATGTTCGTATTTGTAAGTGAAACGTAAACACAAATTAATCACAAAAAATACATAGATCCAAATTAAATAAATTCAATTCTGGCCTCGTGCGTAAAGCAGCCCGACGCCCAGAAAAATTAAATTCGTACCGAAACGTTAAATGTGAATCCCAAAACCCAATTATATCTAACTGGGAGTCAGTTTAAGAGAAGAAGAAAGAGTGTGGTCAGCCAAGGCCACAACATTCCGCATTCAATTTATGCACTCTGTGCAAAGATTGCGTTTAAAAAAACTCGTTTTGAATCTGCAAACAAGCATTTTCAAATTAAAGAAATAAAAAGCCCGTACAGTTTCAAGCAATCTGAAGATGTAACAACTCTGCCTTCTCAGAGCAGTTCGGAAGCTGCCCCGTGAACAGCGCTGATAAGATGCAAGCTTCAAATGGCTCAAGGCAGCACAGAACATGTAAACCCAGAGGTCGTCGGATCGATAGGAGGTTGCAGCCCGAATATCAATTGTGGGTTTGCAACACACAGCAACGGATTTCTAACTGAACAGTCCACAATAAATGGTTCCGTTTAACCTACACGAAATAACTTAATGATACGATGACCAGTTTACCTTTGATAATTCCGATTCGTTTGTGATTGTGTGTGTTAAAGTCTTAACACGTTACAGGTTTTAGTTACACTATAAGTTGTGTTCGCGTAGGTAAATGCAAATCAAACACAAATTCTTAAACGGTTATAAGCGGTTGCTACGTTGTAAAATCGTTTCACTTGCACGCACAAGCACAAAATTAAATTGACGCGATAAAATACTTGATTTTTTTCAACCTGTGGCCCGGCTTTTTGACGTGAAAACGTCTTTAAAATCGATGCCGGGTGTGGGGAGGCAATCGCGCCCAAATGAGCGACAGTTTCTGTCGAAGTAATTTCAAACTTCAATAACTCGGCTCAAAATAGACATAGCGCCGCCATCTTAGTCTCGTTTTAAAGAGGAAGGATGAAAGTTTGTGCCAGTACCGCTCCGACATTCGTGGCGGCCGGACATCGCGAACTGCGCACGCGCAAAGATAACCCACGATTTTCGACTTTCCGGATTCGACACGTGTCCATAAACGGGATCATATCTCAGAAACTAATTATCCGATCCGAGTGAACCAAGAGTTGTTTTGAAGAGGAGTGTATATGTTACAACTCATCCTGGCTTCCAAGTGTGTATCTCAAAAACTCAAAAAGATACGAGGCTGTGAATTTGAAAAAGTTTGAAAATTTCCAGATTTTCTTAAAATGTCGCGATATATGAGGGCAAAGTACAACCAGAATTACAAAAATCTGGCACGAATGCGTAGAGCACAAAATTCCAAAGAGAGTGACACCGAAAACGCCGGGCCCGGACCCAAAACCAACGCGCAGTACTGCCGCGAATATAGGCAACGTAAGCGCACTCGGACAACTCAGGAGGCATCTGACGAGCCTGGGTCAAGTATGGATGTGTACCAATTAAGAAATAATCATTTATAAAAATGATTATATTTACAATATCCCTATGTTAAACTATTAATTATTAACTAATATTTTCGTTAAGAAAAAATAATATAAAAGAACATTTATGAAATGAATTAAACGATTCAAAACAAAAATTCTGTTTAATTTCAATATACTATACACGATTGACGTTTTCACGAAAATAACTGCGGCAGTGTCCGACACTGCCTATCAATTTTTTGTTCTGCGGGGCCCGCGTACATATTCATAACGCAATCATCACTTTATATAGGCCAAGTGACCGCCAAAATTACGTACTTAATTTTAAGTGAATAATAAAAATAAATTTAAAAAAAAACTGAGATCGCATAATACGTGAACCTGTCTGCATTTTTAACAAACTGCTATGAAGTTTCTATTATCGTCATCCGACGGCCAACGAATCGATAAGCGTGGCGCCATAAATGTCGACAACCCCTAGTTAATGGGTAAGTTATGCAATTTGTGTTACAACACGTGCTACTAGGATCCCTACATCAAATGCTTGTTCCGTGAAAGCACACCGTCAGCACAGCCGATCACCGAATGCGTCCTAAATATCTCCAAAGGTTTCGCAAACTATTAACGAACACCTGTTTGTGATATTTAATTCTCACAACGTTCTCAAAGATGACCAGTTACAAGTTCTTGTGACATCGTTTAAAGAAAGTGTTACTGCAATTATCAACTGCCAGTCAGATCAACTAATCTGTTCCAAGGTAACACGTCTAGTGCGTTACCTGTCTCGTCTTTCCTTCCCAGTCTCGCCAGTGAATCTTCTAAAAATTAAAATGAACGGCTGAAATTCGTATCCGACAGAGTGCGTTTCTTGTACCTGACCTATGAAAAGTTCTACCAAGTACAAAATAACGCCGTTATGATACATCATGGGTTAGGTTACTAAAGAACATTAAATTTGTCGAAATAAAAGCAAAGCACTGCGTGGGAGAATGGAAAAGAATATAAAATTCATCGGAGAACCTTAAGAAAGGAGACCATCTGAGAGAAATGGGCGTAGATGGAAGGATAATACAATAACTTTAAAACAATAAGATACGAGTGTGAAATGGATTATTCTGGTTCAGTATTCGATGCATCTTGTGAACGCAGTAATGAACTTCGGGTTCCATGAAAGGCGAGGAATTCCTTATCGAACTGAAAGTGAAGAGTAGTGGCTTCTAGAGGAAGACTACGACATGGAATTACTCAGTTTAGGGAACAGTAAACCACTCTTCAGTAATAGACCCCACACGCCTCGTGGCCTGAATACTCCCCGATCGCAGGGCCTCATTTGTGAGTGATGACAGAAATAACTCACGCCCTGTTGTCAGCGGTACCTTATTCGGGTCAAGATCTTTATTACAACTTTCAGCAAACAACTTTCATTACTTTGTTTTGCAGCTATGCATAAACGACGTTTACAAAACTCCAAATATGTTTACATCTTCGATTAAAATCCAATCTATCACCAAACACCAAAATCACGTAGATGGCCGGGGTTCAATTTCCGACAGGTACATCTATATGTTTAGAAAGATTCTTTCCAAAACGGCTTTGGGGTCCATTAAGCCTCTAACTAATACGATACCCCTGCCTACGCTCAGCCACTGGGAAAAAAAATGAGGTATGAGGTTCTCGTGGCAGTAAAGATGACGATTGTCCACACATCGTTAAAACCCTGAAGCCCAACATTGACAGAGACACGTATTTCTTTGCCCCTGTCTAGCATATAGAACGATATCGGCTGAGGCTTTCTGAATCCAATTCGTTAACCCCAGTACAACTCAGAAGCCGTAGAGATGCAGCGTGAGGTACCAGCCCATGTGCAACGTTATGAAGAAATACGAACAGAAGTATAACTCCCAGGCACAATACGGAGGTGAGGAGTCTTTACGCTCCGGCTGCATTATTTTGAACAGCTCCCGGTACCCTTCGGATTGGGGGCTGGGCTGGACGCTGGGGCGACAATAAAAGTTCCTCCCCTGTCGTGGTAGTTCAACCCACAGCCAATCCGTACTGACACCATAACTACAGCGTTTCGTTTCAAGGCCCAACAAGGGTAAAGTCATCCCAGGTGCTTAACTAACCACCACGCCATGAATAAATGGAGTGGAGGTACGGCTCCACGCATCTAAACTCGACACTAGCTGGGGGAGAGCAGTCAGCTTCACGCCTCAGCAGCCTTGTCCCCGCGGAAAGAGCCCCCCCCCCAAACATTATACGGGTGGTTTGGTGGTCTCCAGAGCCGGCACTGTGTTAAAAAGAAACATTTCTGCCCTACCAAGAAATAAAACCCGGTCAGCACACTGGCTGAGGCATCCCAGTTCTCGTCATAGTGTAAGTACAGAACAGACACATGAGAACGTGTGAGTAATGACCAACTACGCAGCATTTCCGAATTCACGAACCGGGAATCGCGTGGAAACAAAAAATACTCCGAGGGAGACATCTTTCTATGTAAACTTCCGACAACACACGTGGGCAGATCGATTACTATCGAATACACAGGTAGGTTCGCTGACCTCTTTGGTTCGAGAGACTTGTTTCAGTACTAGAGAAAACGGCAGCTTAACTTTTACTATAGACAGAGCGTCAGACGGACAGACCGACGCCTCGCAAGACGCCAGACGCTGACACACACTGCACAGCAACACGACGCCTAGCATTCACAGCCAGTCTGCAAGTCGACCCTTTTTTTTTACCACGAAATTATGCGACGCTGCACTCACCAGTAATGAAACGCGGATAGAAATTCTGTTTTACAAATGCATATAAAAGCTCCAATTTACCTTTGTGTACCTTGAAGGACAGTATTCAGCAGCAATTTTACAAATGCAATTTGTAGGTTTAATCATGTATGAATTGGGTTACTTTAGCTCAGAACAGAGTCCAGTGCCCAACAGGCAATTTATTGACTAGCTGAGCGACTATTAGCTTCTGAAGAAGGACGTGCTCCAAGACGTTAGTTGCACAGGCAAGTGTCAGATATCTTGGTAAACTTGCCATTGACACTGCGCATATGATAACTCAAAATCGGAATTTCGAACGTTTGAAACACAACCCATTTTAAGCTCACGAAAACCAAATTCATAATTCCTCCTCTCTTTCTCCTTTAGGAAGGACAACGATGATGTCACGTATCGAATTTAATCAAAACGCGATAAGCTGCTTGTGTCGAAACGCTTCACATTATCGGAAACATACAAACGAAAGATTGGAGAGCCAATGAACGATCGTACGAGAAACAAATGGATGGATACACGGACGCAATGTTCATAACACGTTCTTCGCCCTAACGAAAACAAATGTAAGCTACGGTGTATAAAGAACTCGACCTAACAACGTCTACGCGAGACAAAAAGGGGAGAATTTCATGACCTGATAAAAACAGAACATCACACAATGCCCGCAACGATGTGGCGTGTGACATAAAACACGCGGTATCCCACTATGCGTGCGTGGTTTCTCGTAGCTTCAGACCGACAAGCGTCGGCTGCTTTCCTCAGTCACGCATTTTGTGAAAGAACAACACCAAACGTTGATTGCACATGCCGACCTTCAAATTATGTCCATCATGCCACAATTCATGGTATAATGGTGATCCCGTTTCTAGATTATGGCACTGTGCAAAAGCGGGCTATATTACCGAAGTGACCCCTGAAGATGGAAACAGGATATGTGAAACATCTACAATACAACCCACTTCTATGTGGTGCCATCAAGAGAATCAACACTGGCACCGAACAGCCTTCAAAGACTCAAATCATCTAAAATTTAAGTAACGATATTATTATAATTATCTTTATTAAGGGCACACAATTCATATCTCTACAAAATCCACTACCGACTGAAAAACATCAAATTCCATTGTTTATCTCTTTAAAGTCATATTTTCTTGTGATTTATTTAATTCCGCTGTCAGCAATGCAAATTTAGGAGCATCAAATGATACGATGGTTAATGAACTACAATGTATATCGAAAAAAGCGGCCGTGGCCTATTTTAAGAAAATGTCCCGGCATTTGCCTGATAGAACTGAGGAAAACCACGTGAAACCTCAGTCGAGATAGCCGGTCTTCGAGCCGAGATTCGAAAACAAGATAGGTCGAATACGAAACAAGAATGGTCCAACTACTAGGCTGAGACCATCGGTGTGGCATATGCCACTCTTCCTCTGAACATTAAGATGACTGCACGCAGCACATGGAGTCGGTCGGAATGCTGGCACATGACAAAAAAACAACAACACTGGTTTGCCCTCGGGGTAATCCAGTCAGGGGCTTCCTAAACTCTACTGAAGTTACATCAACTCTTCACCCAGACCCTAGACGTAGAGTTACTTTCAGGAACACTTCAGCAAGATACACTTTTCGACTTTAGTACTACCAGAACCAGAACTAGATTCAAGAATGTGCATTAGACGGAAATTTGTACCGACAATTCCGCTGCCAGTTATCGTCGGTTGCACGCTTCGCTGTATTTAGCTATTTTGTTTGGATTAAAAAATAGCTTTACGTATTCCTCCGGCTGAAAACAACATCCTCTCTCGATTGTGACGCCGTGGACTCGTAAGTAGAAACCAAAGTTTCGAAAAAAAATATACTGTCTCATCTTCTGGGCACTTGGGGCAACAGATTAACCAATAACCTCACCGCACCCTACGAAATAGGTCTTTACTATTCGAACATCATTCACAGTACACCTTCCTGCTGCATATCGCTTCATTAACCAACTCAATGCTGCCATTTTGTGCAAAATAACCAAAACAGAAACCAACAACAATTATATACAACCAGTCTTTACTTTGGCCAAAACTGTAACAATCGCTAATCGCTGAAATTTTAAAAGGTAACTACGTCATGTTTGGTTTTCGAATAGTGAAATGATATGGGGCACAGCCCTGGAAGATGGCTGGCATGCAGCCATAAGCTGCTGCCATCTTCAAAGTCCAAAATAACTTCTTTTCGCACTCCTCCATTACACTGGGAACTACAGCAGAAGTGTGGAAATACCATTGACAGAAAAATGCATTTACAATGGAGGTAAGAAGTCGACTTAATAAAAAAAAATTCAAAGTTGCCGACAGAGTCCGCAAGTGAACATTTACAATTACGCACGAGGCCGTATCATTGTCCTTTGACTTCACATTTCTGGAGGTTCCAGCGACCAACTGCGTAATCCGCGTACTCATCACAATTCAGCCGGTCACACCATCAACTGGCACAACAGAAATACGCAAATAGTAGTGCTATGTTTAAAGACCGTCATTTAGCCGCCGAAGGGGCATGAAAATTGGAACTAATGCAGTTACCTGCAAAATAGCAATTTTGTAGTTGCCAGAATCTATAGTAAGCGACTGTAATCTTGAAACTTGCAAGGAATGCAGGAAGTCCGAAGCGTTAAAGACTGACGCTATCTTTCCTCCTTCACCCCACTTCCTCTCCCCGCAAGTCACAAGATTAGTCTTACACCGAACAGAGCACCACGAAGCAATGTGTTCCCTCCCAACTTCCATTTTTACGCACATTAAGACGGTCCATCACACACAGACGTCTTCTCCGTAACAAACAGCTGAGTCAATTAGACTCAACTGACCCCCTAATTGACGCTCATTCGATTCATACATCATAAGGATGCATAACTTAAACCACAAGAATATGTTTTAACTAGGCCTACATCTCAAACGTGGGTGTCAAATATGACGCCTGCTTTTGGCATTGTATCCTTGCTTCATTAGAAACAGGAACAAATTATGTTCCCAACTAATTTTTGGGCAGATTTCCTTCTTTTTTTGAAATTCCACATGGTAAACCCACCACCGCAATCATTTTAATTCCCATGCCTGCTGGTAAAGTGAACTTCGGAAATAAACGCCTTCAAACAATGGACCGATCTTTGAGAAAATATAAAGCAATTGTGCAAAAGTCAGAAAATAATGTCAAGGGGCCAAATATACATTCTTTGGTTCAATGACAATAACCTCTGCATCAATTCACTTGGCAGAAACGGACGTATGCTAAGGAGATGCACACATAGTTTGTGCAAAGAAGAGATTAGCAAAAGTTCCATCACCGGGGGTCACATTGGTTGCTCCTATCTTGTCGAATCTAGCATAAAAATCAGTAATACTGTGGAGCTGTAAGTAAAACTGTATCAGACTGACATACGAAATCTGGATGTTCACTTGAAACAGATAAATGTTTCATTTCCCAACAACAGATTAGTTCAAAACCTCTTAATACGCCTCTAATACATTGACTTAAAAACAACAACCTAACTTCACAAATGAAAGTAAACAATTCATAAAAATGTGCATGATAAAAATTATACTTCAAAATATTTCTTTTGTTGTTTAAAACATAAACACACCGCTACAATTTTAAAAAGTTCATGTGGCAAAATGAAAGCAGAAGTCAACAGAACTGTAACAAATGTCAGTAAATCACATAAAATGAGAAATCCTACAAGAATTAAGGCACCTAATTTTAAAAATACTACGAAAACGGCTGAAGACCGTAATAAAATAAATTAGCCCAAATATAAAAATTATGTTCCTCTAATATCAATAACGTTAATACGAACAGCAATGAACATGCAGAGGCTTCAGATTGGGTTAGGTTAGTTATGTGCATGTGTAACAGCTTCATCATTCACAAATTCAAACTTCCATCATGGTGGTATTAATGAGTAAGGCAAAAAAACAAGTACGAGGCTGGAGTAGTCACCTATGGGATAACATCCATATCAAATTTAATCAATGGCACTACGGCCATTACCTAGTTATTAAATTTATCCAAATGGACATCAGTTGTGAAGGCATCAGACTGGGTTTAGTTAGATGGCATCATCATCATTCCACCTCGTAATATCCATCATGGTGGCATCACCAAGTGTGGGAGAAGGTAAGGTAAAGATTGGAGTAATCACCAATGGCATAACATTCATATCAAATTCATTAAATTTCTCTCCAGCCATTCTTCAGGAATTAAATTTATCCAAATGGACATCAGTTGCAAAGGCACCAGACTGGATTTAGTTAGATAGCATCATCATCATTCGACCTCGTAATATCCATCATGGTGGCATCACCAAGTGTGGGAGAAGGTAAGGTAAAGATTGGAGTAATCACCAATGGCATAACATTCATATCAAATTCATTAAATTTCTCTCCAGCCATTCTCCAGGAATTAAATTTATCCAAATGGACATCAGTTGCAAAGGCACCAGACTGGATTTAGTTAGATAGCATCATCATCATCATTCCACCTCGTAATATCCATCATGGTGGCATCACCAAGTGTGGGAGAAGGTAAGGTAAAGATTGGAGTAATCACCAATGGCATAACATTCATATCAAATTCATTAAATTTCTCTCCAGCCATTCTCCAGGAATTAAATTTATCCAAATGTATATCAGATGCAAAGGCGTAATTAGCCTGTGCTGGGTAGTGATGGGCAAGTGCAGACGCTCATGCACAATGGCATCAATCCACCTCACATCTTCAAGCAACTATCGCATTGGTGTTAGCAGTGTAGAAAAAAAAATTATTACACTGGAGTAGTTCCCTGAATTTCTGTGCAGGCATTCCCTGGTTACTATAAGCCAAAATCTTTTGAACAATGAAATGATGTACATAAGATTGTATTGGAGTGTCATATTGTTGAATAAATTGTATATATCACTCAGAAAGTTGTATAAAATGTCAATAATAAATAATATATGGGAAAATCTACTTTATGGAATTATAGGATTTTAACATTATAGTCCTACAAGTATATATTTCTGAGTTTATATAAGACAAGTCTAACAAGAGAAAAAATTGTGCACACATACATATAATGATCCCTAATTAAGCTGAATTTCATTTAGCAATGAGAATAGTTTATTTACTGAATGTAAACATAAATGTAATTTCCTTGCCTTTCTGACACCTAGACTAACAAAATGGATTCACTCAATTACGAATTGGGGGTCAATAATGTACAAAAAAATCCTCAGCCAGTTTCAAATGTTCGCTATTTGTGCAATTAATGAAAATATAACCCTCAAAATTCCTGCTGTTATGATTTCCCTACTGATAAGCTATCACTGGATGAAAGGTCAAAAGACTTAGGTATTACCACTAAATAAAAATAATTACATCACTACACGTAGAGCTCTAAAGTAAAGACAGCACACAGATTTACATGCAAAGAGTGTGCATGCACACACAAAAAAAGTGTTACTGCAGCCCTATTTACATGCATCACATCTCTTGGTCCCTTTCTGTCCAGTTCAATCACCTGAACCAAACAGTTAAAGAGGTTTTCAGTCAAGCAAAATGTATAAAAACATATAAAACCAACAGCAATCATGAACCTTCAAGCAACAGTTACCATTACACATGCATTTTGTATAAATAAACAGCTACAAGCTATCTGTTGTAAACATCCACTTCTTAGTTGACTATGGGAAAGATTCTAATGTCAAACCTTAGGAACAACAGTACTACTGTTTCGTTGTAATACAATGTTAAGTTCATTACAGATGAACAGTTGTCAAGGAGACATTCCATTCATTATGACACGATGTGAGAAACGCAGCGTCATAGTGCTGAAGAAGCTGATGAAAATTGTTAACTGTCTACTGACTTAATCCGTAACACACACACCACACATGCAGTTATATAACATACTCACATCAGTTTGTGATATATGGAGGTGGCATTTATTTTGAGAAAGGTGCTTAAGTGACCCTTGAGGCATGTGCATCACAAAAACTTGCTTCATCCCAACAGATATTCTAAATTTACTAATTTTAACATTCATAATGACATTGCCATTGCCAAGCTTTTCAAGATCTTCAGAACTAAATCTACTTCATGTACAGATGCATAGAACTGAACCAATTTACATATTCCAATATTTTAAAACGACACTGATTCCACTGTTTTAACTATATAAGCCAAAATGTTTAGGCACACTAACATTATAAGAACTGGTAGAATATGCTGCAGTTTGGTAAGAGTATGTGATGTAAGGTGGGGTCCGCAGTGGCCGCACCGTCTGAGGCGTGGGCCTTCTACCGCTTGGTTACTGGGACCGTGGGTTCGAATCCCACTCAAGCCATAGATGTTTGTCTGCGTTTTTCTGTGTTGTGCTGCCCTGTGTACAGGTAGAGGCCTTGCGAAGGGGCCAATCCCTCGTCCAAGGAGTCCTACTGAATGTCTATAGATCAAGCCAACGAAAAGTTGGGACCCGCAGTGCTCAGGCACTTGAAGAATGGGTTGTTCCCAATATGTGGTGTAAGATCTAATGTAACACATTACAATATGTACAATTATCTGGGGTAAATTAGTGTTTTGCCTAGTAACCTTAAATAAACTTCAAATTTCAGACAGTTTGAAATAACAGCTGCAAACAACAGCTATATACAATAACTCTGTTGACAGCTGTTCTTAAACCTGTAACTAATGTTCCCACAGTTCAGAAATCTATTAAAAAAAATTAACAAAAATTAACTTATTAAAGTACTGTATATAGGTAAGTGCACAAACCTTAACTTTATAAAATTCCAGTGGCAGAAAATGGTCCTACAAGTCCTGTCCAACTAAATGTGCATGAGGGCCACTGGCTGGGGTATGAATACCCAGAACTATATTAGGCGGTGATGTGTGCTTAATGGTGACGGAATCCTGGGCACTATATAATTAAACTTAAACCGTAAGTCACTACTTCACATATAGGGCCAAGATAGATAACGTTACTCAACTGATATGCGACATTTTCAAATATCTACGGGTATATATGAAATACATAACGATCACTGTTCACTAATGACACACTAATCCTGGTCATGTGTCAAAACACTAAGACAAACACAAAACCCACACAAACAGGCACACTGCAAGCAAGTGTAGCTCCTCACTAACCAGCAGAGAACACATCCACCCCCGTAAAGCCACTGCTCATAGGTTACGAATAGGGATGGCGCGTGATTATTGGAACAGCTGCAGAGGAGGAATAGGATAGCATGCCGTCTGACAACAGCCGCTAAACATTACAACTAATCCCATATATGTATACTGATTAAAAATATAATAACGATAAACTTGTAAACTATTTACTGTACAACTTCTCACTACCTTATTAAAGTGTGATTTAACTATGTAATTACTGAATCCGAATCTCCCTCCGTAGGGCATGCATGCAAATGGCGCCTAAAATGTGCTTTATTATCACAACTAAACATAATACCACTGATCCATTACAGTAAAAAGAACCAACAAGGGAATAACAGTTTTGCCTATCGTGCAATGGGAATCTAAGATGTTCATCACAGTATGAAGTTACCGTGCCTTACGAGAGCCTTGGGTGACACACCCCTATTTTTGTGTGTCAGTTTCCACTGAATCTATATGAATGAGGACCATCACCAGCACCTATGGCGCAAATTTCATGTAATCACTTAACTACTATTATCCCGAAAATCATAAATATGGTTTAAACAATTTATTAACTTACCAATACTATTTATCACAACTACACACACACACGCACACATACGCAGCTTTCCACTTTCCCTGCAAGAAGCACGAACCGACTCAGATTAGAATCTCAACCTCCGGCTGATCCGAGGAGCGCCCTTACTCCCTACAATCAGATTTCCAATGTAAGAAAGTATATACTTTATAAACTACACCAGAAAACAACAGTGTCGGCACATTATTTTTTATGTTTCGCTTCTATAATATTAGCAGATATTCTACAATACATCATTAAAATTTATCAAAATATTATATTGTGGTCACAGATGCTCCTGTGCCACTGCAACAACGCCAAGAGCAAAGGCAGTAGTAGGTCCACCATCTGTGACAGTGTTCCATGCAAAGCTTTGGCCAATGTTGTTCGGATTGTTGGGTAATGGTTTGTATATTTAGGACTTCCAATTTTCAGTGTGATGCAGTTTGATGAAATCTCATAGGGTGTTTGTTATGAGATATTGTATGATAACCAAAGTGCAAATTGAAATTCTGTAAGCTTTAGTCTTTATCAGGTTTGCAAGAGGAAGTGCCACACTGTACGCTTATATCCGTTTGGCTTCGGGTTGTAGCTTTTATAACATACAGGCATTGTAAATAGTTTGAACCATTAAAAATAAACATTTATGGTAATTTTAATTGTTGTTACAGTTACTGGATCTTGCTAGGTGGTGTGTCAGCAGCGAACAGTAAGGTAACCTACGAGTCTGCTAGATTACACATTAAGAAGAATTTGATCATGAGTTGGTGTGTGAAATCGTTGTCACTAATTTGTCAACAAATTAAGAACCCACAACTGACGTGTGTACGTAATCGCTATCACGCAGAAAAGATAGCAAAAGGACCTCTTCTGCGGCGGTATGGATATAGAGACAGAATTCTTCAAAGTGGAACTTTACCGCATGTTGATGGACCACGGTTACCCATGCCAGTGTACAGACCAAAAAATGCATGGTGCGAGAAGCGTGCATTGTTTGGGCAGAATGATTATATAGACATTCTTGGGAATGGAGATCTTCATCCAACCAGGATCATGTACAATGTACAGTCATGGCTACGCGGTGTGAAAGGAAATGAGTATCAAATACTGCTTCGCAAAAGGAAAATATTTAGTAAAGGAATAGTACCAATTGCAAGACCCACTAAATGGAGAGATTTAAACAAAAGAATAAGTTACCTCTATAGATTCTTAAATGAAAAAACCAAAACAGGCATGCCCAGCAATTGAGGCTGAGTTACAAATGTTTGTAGTTCTCAAAGATTATATGTTTAATATGTATCTCATTACCATAATTGTTATGAAGAATGAATAAATATGATGACTTGGAAAAGAAATTAAATTCAGTAGTGTGTGTGTAAGAGCAGATCATTACAAGTGGAGTAGTTAAGTCAAAGAAAAAATTGATTCATTGTATTTCTTTTACCTACTTTCTGATAAAAGAGAGTACTAAAAAGGCTGTGTTGCACTCACAGATTTGGAGAATCAGATACAAACTACAACTACATGGGGAAGAGTCTTCCTTGAGAAGTTGGTATCACACTCATCTAGTCAAATTCCTTGCATTTTTGTGGAACCCAAAAGTTAAATATCATGCAAGTGATTTCAGATTCTCAGTGATGAGTATGGATATGACTTGTCTTGCAATACTGCACTGTGTGGTCTGGTAGATACTGATCAAACTGCACAATGCAATATCCCAGAAGGCAGCAATTTTCGTTCATTATCATGTTTGCAGGCACCACCATTGGCCCTTATCATATGCCAGATGAAACCAGTCTAAATCCAAATAACTTATTTCCATCAGATCCATTTTAATATTATCCTCCTATCTATGGCTAGGCCTTCAAGTGGTTTCTTCCATTTAAGCCTAACAACCAAAAATTTTGAACACAATTCTCAATCTCATGTACACTGCATGTCCCAGTCATCTCATCTTCCTTTACTTGATCATCTTCATTTTGGGCAAAGAATAAAAATTATTGAACTCACCATTATGTAATTTTCTCCAGCCTCCTGTACAGATATTACTTCAGCACCCTGATCTCAAACACCCTCAATCTGTTCTTCTCTTAAAATGACAGGCCTCATTTCACACCCATGCAAAACAAAAGTAAAGTTATTGTTTTGTATATCTTAATCTCTATGTTTTTAGATGGTTTATGGTAGCAAGCAATCCCAAAATTTAATGTTCTTAATTTCTTCATTAATAAAATTTTGTTGATTTTGTCCTGTAGTCTGGTGATTAGACATATTTCAACATCCTTATTAGCAACTAATATAACTCTCCTTTATGATACAGTTTTACTTATGATATTTCAGTTTTCACCTTAATCTACATCATCAGTGTAGACCAGAAATTAGGAAATATCTCTATAACCCATAACAGGAGAAATGAGAGGATAATTTATTTAAAAAGTAAAACTACTGAATTACCTAGAAGGATCTCATTATATCTATACATTTAAAATGAACTACATAAATAAGCAGAAGACATGTGGAAATGTACACAAACCAAGTGAGTCAGCAGAATCATTTCACTGAAGACATTAACTCAACAAATTAATTATGGTTATCTTGTGTTCATTTCCCTAGTCTTTGTTTTTTGGACTTCGGTCAGAACACATCTTTCTGTCATCCATTTTACATGTTGGACTTCAAGTACATTTGTAAATTAATGGTTTTAACATTCTGTACAGTAACAAATGGAAATTAGAACAATGGAGCTATTTCCCCTTAAAGTTACAAAATGATTAGATGAGCACAATATAAAATTATTCTTTTTACATAAAATCACAAATATTATGACTTTACACTGCATGATCAAATATTAAATTAAAAAAGAGATACTCATCCTCTTTTGCTTTCCTAATGTTTACAACACTAACCTCAACATTCATACTATGTTAGTAACAATATCATATGTATGTGGCGAAATATACAAATTTAAAACTGGAAAGACAAGACAAATGGCAACATTTTCAATTATTTTAATTAAGCTTCGAAGTTGGGTCTATCAGTTCAGTCATAGGTCATTATCATAATAATTGCAACACAAGTTATAGTATAAACAGGAAAAAATTTGTTTTAAAAAAGTCTATCTGAAAATGATGATTGCACTTATTCACAAAGTTTACTTGATGGCTACTGTGACAACCACCCAGAAAACTGTAATACTTTCCTTCACAAAGGAAACATAAATATAATTACACAACACTGCAATATGGGATGTAGGACTGGATATTTGCTGCACAGCAGAAAATACCATTGCAATATTGCAGTATTAAAAAGGGGGCAGTGCACTCAAATGTTCTTGCACTATAAGTGGTTCTGGAGAAAGGAAAGAAGTGTTGTTTCATAATGCTTGCTGGCATCCAAGTGGCGGAGGCTGTGTCTTTCATTTGGGTACACCTAAAAAATGGTCATCAAGTTCTAAGCAGTTTAACCATAACATATCATTTGACCTTAAAAGTGCCCTGACTATAAATCCCAAGTAAGAAAGATAATATGAAACCCTGGAATTTATTTACTAGCTCAGATGGCAGCTGATAATTCATAAATTTGGCCATGACCACTTCCTTCCATACCTTTCCAATTCTTCATTAATCTAATCATTTGAAACTATACAGTCTGAGCTAATGACTGTGTTGTTAAATGAATCAGATATAAATAAATAGTTGAAATCAGTCTTACCTGCAATTGATAGGGTTTTCCAGCTTTAACCATAGCAGCAATAAATTGGCTAGTATGGAAAAAGTGAACATTCTCATCAATCAGTCCATGAATTATCAAGAGACGATTTTCACTGGAAAATAAAAAAAAGAAGTAATAAGCTGGAGACAGTAACAGTGTACTGTACATTTAACAAAAGCACACAGGTCTTTTTTACATAAATTCTATACACATTCTAAGCTTTCTCATGCGTACTCCATGCCCCACCTATCTAATCCACCCTGACTGAAATAAGTAAAGAGAAGAAGAAGAAGAAGAAGGAAGGTAAGTAAGTAACAAACAAACTGCAATTTGTGAAATATGTAAAATATTGACCTCTTTAAAATATATACTTCACACAGCTTCAGTTGTTTTGCATTCTTTAAACAAAGAGGAAAAAATTAAAGGATGAAAGAAGCAAACAGACTACAGAGTCTTCTGGTGTCTAACATTTACTTCACCATACAAATTTACTACACATTTGCTAAGTCCAGAAATCAGTGACTCTTCTTTCCTTCAGTCTGAAACTGTGATACTCACTCATCTGGGAACTGGTTAACATAATTGAGTATGGATCCTGTCCGATACCCATGTGCATTGTTCTCGGGGAGATCCATGTACCTCTCTGTGTAGCCTGTATCATACAGTGTCCAATTTGTTACAGGTGCCCCAGCTATAGAAATCTGAAACATGTAACGTCTGTCACAGATCCTTTACTGTTACCCTGAGATATTACCTACTTGGGATTAAAAATATCACCATGTCACAGCTGAAGAAAGTTGGTTTTAGCCAACATCTGCTTTTGAGTGGAGCCTGGGTGAGATTTCAGGTTCTCAGATGACTGTCTTACGGGATGTTGTGCTGCACTGTCTGATTGTCATCACCCTGATGATGGAGGCAGCAAGCACTTCTCAAATGCTCGTTCACTTCTACTATACTATGTGATGCAACATCCCAGAATACAGTCATATTCAAATGAAAACTCTGACTGGCTGAGTCATGAGTGACATGGATGGAAATAGTAACGGAAAATTAGGGATGAGAATGAATTGATAATCAGTGGGGTACAGATTTTTTCCTTCAAATAATGTGTCTACAGAGTTGTAGTATACTGTTTACTGTGATGTGGTTGTCAGCAGTCCTATAACATTCCTGAAGTACCCATCCCGAGAGACCTCAGAAGGCAGGGCAGAAAGAACCATAACCTTACTAAACAACCCATGGGGCCAATAACAGTGCTCTAAAGAGCTAGGGCTTACATTTACATTTGGTATCTGGGAGCAAAAGCACCTAAACATTGGTGATGCAGGAGTTTCAACAGGGATGGCACTGAGAGGACAACGATGAAGCTTAGCTGTCCAGAGTAAGACAAGAGACAAGTGATGCCTGTAGTGAGACAAATTCTCATTCATGGCAACTGGCCAACACTTCATTGTGGCGGCAGTGGCTAGATGAAAGGGGGTGACGAGTCATCTAAGGAAGATACCTAGACTGGGGTATATGAGAGCAACAGCAAAGTGGTTAGCACTCCTGCTTCACATTTAGGAGATCTTTGGTTGAAATCTCAGCCTGGAGACAGACTGTCGTAATGGAATTTTTGTGGCTTTCTTCAACCCATTGTGAATGTGTTTAATGAAGTCAGCATTCAACCTACAGACCTCATGAACAAGGTATAGACAAGCAAGTTACTCACCTTGAAGATCTCAGGATGCTGAGCAAGTGCCATGAGACTCAAATAGCCACCATAGGACCAGCCATGAATGGCAACACGATTCATGTCTATAAAACCAAGGCTATCTGCCAGCCACTGCAGTACCTCTATCTGATCAGCAAGTTCCACTGTGCCCTGACACAAAAAGATAAAAGAAAGGTGACATATGTTCGCTGAATCATTACTTGTGCAACATTAAAAGAATGTTAGGGCTTTAATGAATGGTGAGGCCGTGTGATAGATCATGCATTTAGCTGTTGGTTCCTCACCATGGAGGTTCAGCTTCAATTCCATGGCACCTCATGGGGGATTTCTGGTTGATAAAGTAGCAATGCAGCAGGTTTTGCTCAGAGTACTCTGATTTCTCCTGTGACTAATCATTGTGCTTAAGCTGCATACTTATCTATGATATTATTATTATCAGGGTTTAGTACATAAGCTCCTGAGGCTGCACTGCCAAGGAACTTAGTCTAATCACATTCATAACTTCATAAATGATGAGGAAGTGAGTATAACTATTTGTTCTGTCCGACCTATACCTCTACCTATCACAAATTTTCTACACAGCTTACTCATGACCTAGAAGAAGAAGGTACAAACTTGTCTGAAATGTCAGTCACTATTTACCAGACCACATGGTGCCACATCCCAGAAGATACTGATGGACATATTTGTATTTTAAGATACATCCCAGCCAAGGAATATGTTCAGAGGAAAATATTTCTTACAGATGTATTCCACGATAATTCTCAAGAAGGATCAGTGAAATTGAGGTTCCTATAGGCTATTACAGTCTTATAAAAATTGATCATACAATAAAAATTTCAACTGAAATACAGGCTATAAAGACCATACAGAAAATACATACAAATCTTTTAGCCATAACAATCAAATATAACTAATCCATTAATATGAATAGCTACTAAGCCAGAAAAACTAAATAAATCAGAGTATGATACAAACATAAAGATTTTATACTACTTACAACAATGTTTTACTTGTACTTACCATTCTTCCTCGTAAATAGCTTTCAAATTCCAGACCCCGGTGTTGTGACCCTCGTGAATCAATGGCCACTACACAGTAACCCTGAGCAGCTAACATATGCATTCTTAACTGGCGCATTCCCTGAAAACAAAATCTTTGAAAACAAAAATTGCTGCAGTTCTTTCTGAGAAAGTCTCAGTAAATAAAGTACAACTATTCCCTATCACTAAAGCCATCTTTGGGGTTCGAGCAGGGATCTTTTGTATATACGACATTGTCTTCACACCAAACAATCATACCTGTTGTATGAGTTACTTTTCATTCAGTTTTTGGTCCCCAGTATAAAGATAGTGCAACTGATAGTGTTATTACAAAACTCAATGTTATGAAAAGATACAAGAATCATGTATCACATAAATATAAGTAAAATGGAACAAAGATTATAAAACTGTGTAAGATTTGAGGTTTTCACAGCGGTAAGTATGAAGATTTCCATCTTCTGGGTTGTTGCGCTGTGTAGTCTGGTAGACGTTTACCAATGTTTCAGAGGTCATACTGCCTCCGTCATCGGGGCGATTTTTAGTATGAAGATTTCTATCTTCTGGGTTGTGTAGTCTGGTAGACGTTTACCAACGTTTCAGAGGTCATACTGCCTCTGTCATCATGGCGTCATACTCTGATGACGGAGGCAGTACGACCTCTGAAACGTTGGTTAACATCGACCAGACTACACAGCGCAACAACCCAGAAGACGGAAATCATTATAAAACTGATTACACATCATGAAGATAGAAACTAATAACATATCAATTTATCACACTAGTAATGAATACATGAATGTGAGATATGGAAGCTAACATACCAACCTTGAAAGTATTGGATACCAACTGTACTTCAGGGCCCCCATATATGTTGAGAACAGTTGGGTACTTGTTTCCAGGCTGGAAGCAGTGAGGTTTGAACACCATGGCATACAGGATATCCCCTGATGAGATCTGATGAGTATACAGTTCTGGGTAGTAAAATTCACCTTCTGGAACTGAAAATAAGTTGAAATATTGTTGTCACAATGTGTAGTCTTGTAGGCAATTACCAATGTTTTAGAGGAACTTACTACCCCTATGGAACCTCAGATCTCAGGTGATTATTGTGGTGATTAACACTGGCCAAGGTAAATTACTTCACACAATGTTGCAAAATACATATTAACGAGTATTAAAATCACTTGCCCCTTGAACAATACATTTCATGGTTCAGGAGGATTATACATCAGATATTTTAATCATAACAGAACATATTTCATAATAAGAAAATAAGTCTGAAACCCAGAATGAAACCAATACTCAAAGAAGCATTTGAATAAAAACAAGCATCCTAACTTTCATTACCAATTAAAATACAATGTTATTCAATTTTAGAACTGTACTATACAGCTATGTTTAGGACTTGAAAAATTGTGACGTGTAGCCTTAAAATTCTAAAACTGAGCCAATACAAAGAATATATAAGAAGAATAGAATGTTCAGAAATTAAGATTTGGTTATTGTGGCTTACATTTTAGCAGTCCAGCAAGTAGTATACACTTACCAGATGGTTCTAATAAGTATCCAACAGGTATGAGTGTTATGCCCTCCACAGTCCAGTCCGTATGCGATATTCGGAATACCTGACATGTCGGCAACTTCTGGACATTACTGTACACAGCCACAAGCATGGTGCACTCCTATACGAGATATAAAAGAAGTAATGCAAGAAACAGCAGGTTTGAAATATGTCATACACTTTTAATAAGCAATTTTATTCATTCCTTATCACTGTGTAACTAGAATTAGCTTCAAGCAATACTTCTCAATGTGTTAATAAATAAATATCTTGCTGATGTCAGGAAAGGAACAGGGCAACAGGAAGTAAGGTTAAAAGCAATAAAAGGTAATTATTTACACATAGTAATATTTGTCGAGCCATCAGCTAGTGACTGAAGGACATGTCACAGATTTTGTGAAAGTAAATGAATTTCTGATCAAAAAGTGTAAGTTTATCATGTTCACAAAAAGTGCTAACCTTATTGAAGTCCACAGTATATGAGTAGCCAGGGTGAGTTAGCAGTCTAACTTCACCTGGCCTCCTTAAGGACACCACATACAAATGCTTCTCCAATGGAGACTCTCTAAGCCCCAGAAAGTACACCAACTGACGATCTGGATCAACCCATACAGAACGATCCAGAACTTCCCACTCGCCTGATGTTAGTGCCACTTTCTGGCCAACACGTGGTTGTAGAAATACACCTGCCAAAAAAACCCACAGCCTTTTACTGTTTAAAGAATTACTTTTGTAAGAACCAAAACAACATGTTAGAATCTACTCCTAATATGAGAGCTGATGTCCATCATGCTTGACTGCACAAGTGCATTGTTCATGCAATGTGGAAAAAATATAAATTAAGTTCTGATAGTGGTAATGCTGGTAGCAAAAATTGCAAATGAGGCTGTGGTGGTAACTACGATAAAGTCTGGCAGAGTTTGTGTTTGACAGTAGCCTGGAGTCAGGCAGTCAGTTTTGTGCTCGCGCATTTGGCAGGAATTTGGTTTCAATGGCTGTGAAAATGTTTTCATACTTTATTTACTTCATAAAGAAATTTTATGCACGTATTTTAAATAAACTCTGTAAAGTTAATGCTGTAATAAACTGTATCACTGTTCAACATAATTAAGGTCCATTCCTGTCAGCTTTTATAAGCCATACCACATTAATGTAAAAGCATCTAATGAGACAGATGGATGTGTTATAATACAGTATTGTTCCTTTCCACTCTAAATACCACAAGACCTCTTTCAAAGTATTGAAAACTTCAAGTCTTATGGGTAAATGGTTAGCATGCAACCTCACGGCAGTTCTTTCTTGAATCATGACACCAGCCTCTGTGAATACACGCATGTGTCTGTGAAACAGAAGGCAGAAGACAGACGGAAGGAGCGTTAGTATCTAATGCAGTACCCTCTTAATGTCTCTTTGGAGACAATGTATTGGAACATCAGTTCTAAGAAAACAATAACCAACTGGTTTTCTCTAAGGAGATGTTGGCTTCTCAGTAGTATTTCCATAACATAACATAACATACCATTATTAATTTCCAAATGATTACAAGCCACTAATAAGTGAATATCACCAATTTTCCAAACAAGATGACCCAGAAAACTGCATGCTAAATGGTGCTGTGAAAATGTATTAGTAAGTAAATGGATCTGAAATATGATTTTACTGCGCACAAATTGAAGAGTGGAGCTGAGTAGGGAAGAGTACAGTTCCTCACTTTCCATACGCTCCAGCGTCTCCTCCACTCCATTGCTCAGTCCGGACACCTGTGCCGTGATCAAGTAAAGATGTCGGAAACCAGTCTCCTCGCTTGCCCACACAAATCTCATCTCACTGTTGTCGTTTGTGGGGAAGAAGTACAACAGATCATTCACCTGACAAAAGCAAGCAGTAACAATAGTGAAGCACTGTTACACAGTTATCTCATCCAATTAAGTCCCATTAGTACCTACGTCTCGAACTTTGACCTTTGAGGAACAGCATCACACTATTGTAACATACTAAAATTCTTGCCAATAGTATACCACTGCATCTTGATGTGTCAGGTGTGTAAAGCTGTCCTGCTTCATGCCACATAGGCGCTTGGGGGGAAAGGTTGTAGAGCTCCTACTCATTCTTAACCTCGGCACTATACGAGGGTGAGTGGTCAGCATCATGCCAAAGTTGTGCTTTACTTCTGGGAAAGGATCTGGGTACCTTATATTATTATTAAGTGTTCTGTCTTACGACAGGTCCATTGCTCTACTGGACAGGATGTTGGGTGGGCCTCACACCCAGTATGGACACAGAGGCTAGAGGAAAAATCCTCTGCCCCTGTCAGGTATCAAACCCTGGTCATCCAGTCCGTAGTCAGTCACTATACTGACTGGTGACACTTCAGACACATTGAGCTCTCCTAGGGCTCATGATCTCTTCCAACAATTCCATTCAAGTGGCATATAAGTGTGCAGATATCAATATTAAAGCAAAGCCATGCCATGTGAAGTCTAGTAGAAGTTTACCAATGTTTCAGAGGTACTTGCTGCCTCCATCATCAGGGTTCTACCAGTCTGCACAGTGCTACAAGCCAGAAGACAGCCATCTTCATACTCACTGCCATTAGAACTTCAAATCCTACTTGAAAGATTTTTACTTCATGTAAAAGGGATTTTGAGTTGGAATTAATAAAAATCTATACTTTGGAATACATGTTAATACATAGCACCTGCAATGAAATTTTGCTGTAAAAAATAAAACTGGAAGGAATGGAAGGGAAGAGCCTCTGACCATTGAAGAAATACAGAAAATCTTTACATGAAAATTAAATGCTTTGTCGAGTAACATAATGCAATGAAGGCCTCACAGGTTAGAATTAACTTCTTTATTAATAAGACTAAGCACTTTTCACTTCATATATTTTCTTCATGACACTGTTTCAACAGCAGAGGTTATATCACCATATCTGGGAAAACGAGACAAACAAAATGGCAGTGGCCTATTAAATATAACATTTCTGTACTGACTTACATTGATCCAAATGTCTGTGTGCTGCGTATATATAACCTGGACGGCAGGCATGGGTGGGTTCAGGTTGTTCTCTACATTGTAAATGTTGGGTGGAGGTTCTGTAAAATTATCAACAGACAGAAGTACCAACTCCAGTCTCTGCTGTCTTCGGTCCAAAAGCTGCACCCAAATGCTGTAATTAAACAATCTCTTATACTACAGAAGGTGGTTTGCATATACAAATGTTTATATGTTCTAAATGCTTGCAATCTGCAGGAAAAGAGCTACTGTCTGATTTAGGGCAGTGTTACTCTGCAATAGCGTTCTGCGACATGGGACTAAAAAGTGCTGCAACATTCTCGACACATTTAACAATTGCTCACAAAATATGGCAGTAACAGTGAGATTGTGTTCATCCCTGTTTTGCAGTCCCATTGGCCAATCTTGCTGTTTATTTGTTAAATTGTTGTTACCTCAGTATTTTAAATATCCTTTCTATTTGTTATACACTGTGCTTTTCCAGACTGGCCACATGTATGTACCTAGCCCCATGTTTCTGAATTTATATTCCGACTCTGATTCTGTAATAAGTACCTTACCTTCTAAACAGTTAAGTAAAAAAATTCACAATCAAATTCCTAATAAAATAAATACTCACTGCTCTGCATTTGGCGTCCAACCTACTCTAACCAAGTATTCCATCCATGGAAACATGACTGAAAGTGGATATTGCAGTTCTAATGTATCTATGTCCATAATTTGCATATTCTCATTCAGTCTAAACTGTACCATCTTCAGATTAGATTTAGAGTTAGGTGTGCCAGCACGCGGGAACCTGTAAAAACAACAAAACCTATATTTTTTTAATATCTGCATTTAAGTAAATAAAATCTTAGAATTGGGAATAAAAGAAGGAGAAACCTCCCCACACTACCGGAGTCCTTACACAGCCACAAACAGTAACAGGATAAAGTCTGTAAAGCAGTCTGATTTATCTTAGATGTAATCATAAAATAAAATAAAAATGTACTGGTCTGCACACTGTTATTCATATTAATTATAACAGACTGATCGACTATTCCAGTAACACACAATTTTAATTTTTTGTTGAAAATTCACAAATTATTTAATTTCTTTCTGCTTACAACTTCTAAACAAACCACTGATCTATCTCAATGTATTTTTATGTGATTAAGTAGTTATTATTATTCAATGAAGCTCACCTAAATTCCTCTAGTTCTCCAAGATCTGCATTTGAAGATGGAAAACAGAATATTTTAACATCACTCTCATCTACTTCTTCATAAACAATTCGATACATAGCATCTGTAAAAATAAGAAAACAGGTAGTTAAGATTTCATGAATCCATGAACGATAATGTAAATTTAAATATATTTAATCTTTAGACATATAAATACAGTATTTATTGCCAGAATTAATATTTCCCAGACAACATAAATATGTTTATTGTAACACTCATTCAATATACTGTGCATTTCACTTGTTTGCAGCTTAATTTCCATGATCACAAGCTAATTATTTCAATGGTACTGTGCTTACATTCAAAGTTTTTCCACTAAAGCATTAAAATTCATTCCTACCCATTGAAATATTAAATGAAGTAACACCAAGGTGTGTCCCATGCCGTAGCCGCGCGGTCTGAGGCATCATGCTTCGGACTGGCGATACGGAATGCGCGCTGGTTCAGGTCTCGGGGGAGAAGAAATTTTCTCATGAGCTTTCGACCAGTGTATGGGACTGGTGCCAACCCGGCATCGTGAGGAAATTGGGGAGCTACAATACGTAGCGTAATCCAGTCATGAAAGCTAGCAATGGCTGGGGGTTTGTCGTGCTGACCACACGTAACCCTATATCTGGTTGGATGATTGTTCACCTCTGCTTAGGCATGTGAACGCAAGGCCAGCAGTCAAGCTAGTCGGCTTTGGCTCTCTGGAGCTGTTACGCCACAGATTTAATTTTTTTAACACCAAGATGTAATGAAGGTTATTCTCCTAATTGTATAGAAAACCATCCACTGCCCAGCCCTGAAGATTTTTTTTCAGACAGACAGTTTTATAAAATACAGCATACTGTAATTATTAAATTTAAGTCTGTAACCCATGAAAGGCATCCTCATTACTCGCACATTGAAAACCATTAATTCAAAGGACTGTATTTGACAATCGCCAAGTTGTGAAGTTGAAATAAAGATGGTAAATTGCTGGGACCTACCTCTGAAAAATAACCTCATATAAACAAAATCTATGTAAAGCTTTGAGATTAAGAAGGGGGTACAATACAGTATTACAGAACTGCCATCTGTTTCATTAGATGTCTTTGACAGTGTAACTCCTGTATTCATGTCAATAGCAATTTCTCCATATCAATATCATGTACACGTGTCTTACCAATACTTTTTGGTTGCCACCAATAACCTTGATATCTGTTGAATTCTTCCTGCATCACATAAGATGGGATTCCAGCACTTAGAGGGTCGTCTGCTAGACTGCGGCCACCTTTGTGAGCGAATGTCAGCCTTAACGTGCTTCCTGAAATGTTGAAGAACAATGTCCATCTTATGATGAGTCCTGATTTTGAGTTTCAGAAAAAGCATTGTTTCAGGTATGCTAATTGAGGGATGTCTAAAATGTGATACTTTAATTTCATCAACACCAAAGTTTACAGTATTTTTTGTCGCAGAACAACGGTAATGTATAATCAAATTACCTGTTAGTGCATGTGATACCCAAATATCACTATTACACACATAAGCTATGAGATCAGGGTTGGAAGGGCATATCTGAGGGTTAAGCTTTGCTCCACATGAATTCATGCGCAGTTCAGCTGGAAACAAGGGTCCATTCTGAAACAATTCATAAATCATATCACACGATATTAGTTTGTATTCATTGCAACTTCCTGTATTCTAAAGCATATCTCTTATATGAATAAAGTAGCTCTAATTGGGTTGCATTTCAAGATCTAAGCACCATCATGATTACTCCAGTTGATGGCTCATTTATGGAGTTATACAGAATTCATTTGATCTGGAAAAGCAAAAGCAGAGTGTCAATGCAACTGAACGTGTTTTTGCATGTTTTGCTGCTCTTAGCAGATTGTGTTCAAATCTCCTTATCAAAAAATATTTTCTTCAGGACAAGATCTTATGAGTACTACTGAATCACTGAAAATATTTGCCCCTCATTCCACCAGACTTCTCACCATATATCCAGTATCGAGACACTGGAACAGACTGCTGGCCGCTGGAAAGACTAGTTTCCCTGACTCTTGGTGGAGTTCATATGAAGTGATTCCCCATGCCGCCAACCTCTTGCGCTCCCAAAGCATCTGTTCTTCACGTGAGAACCCACTGTCAGAAACACATAATTAATGTGATCAACAGACAAAACAGACAAAGTTTTCATGAGAACTTATGACATGGCTTCCTTCAAATGCTTCAATGAATATGGAAAGTTTACCAAGAGCTACAAAGAAAAAAATATATAGTTCAGATATTTTCACAGGTACACACTATCTATCTAATGCAGTATTCTAACAGGTTAATGAAAATCTAAAACCAACTGCAGAGGTCTCAACAATGTCATAAAACCTCTTATCATCTGCATGAACCTCAAGACACCGAACAAAACCTGTACTATTTACACATTCATCTAGATGGAGTAGAAAGCATGAGCCATAAGACCCATTTTAATAAAACCCTTCCATCTACACCTAGGTATATTGAGGGGTCTCTTCCCTTTAGGCTTTCTAACCAAAATTTTGTACACATTTCTCATCTCCCCCATATCTTTGGGCTGACATTCAAACACATGATCTACCAAACACAAAACATATGTTGTACGCATCACACAAAAACTGTCAGTTTGAAATGTTGGTCTGTTGTCAGTTTGTGACATATGGATCAATAATGTGTTTACAGGAATTTACCACATACCTTGTGACACTTGAAAGGCTCTGGAAATTTGCTTCTATTACAGGAAGCCACTGCAGACGATGTGATCCTGTGTGATGGTCACTATTCATTACATCTGCATAAAGTAATGTTGTTTCCCATCCATTTACAGGAGTGCTTAAGAAATAGATGCGTGTCCTTCCATCAGGTAAGGTCCTAAATGACACAGAACCCGGCACCATTGCTGATAAACTTGATAACTGGCGACGTAAATCACAAACCACATTCCTCAGCTCAGCCCAAGAGCCTTTTTCAACACTGTGACACCTTTCAGGCTCCTCATGGTCTTCCATTTTCCACGACTCCAGCCTCAATAACAGAGCACCAAAACCTTTCATTTATTCTATAAATCTGACAATGTAAAAAATAACCCAAACAGATTTATAACTTCACAGTTACTGGTGACAAAATACACAGACAAGGATCTTAAACATATTTACCTGCCAAGGCTTTAGAAGTCCTTCTAACAAAGATTTATTTTGGTAAAGGGCAGCATAGCAGCTCTGTAACATTACATACACAACCAACTCATAAAAATACAAATCACTTCTTCGAATAACTTCATTCACATTTCCACTTTCGGAATGCATTAATATGATGGTAAATGGGTTAAACAATGTGCCAATGTAATTCAGTACAAAGAAATGTAATTAACGGGCAGTGTGGTTAACTTCAATGAGTAATTTATAAAAACAACTGACTGCTACCTTGACCATTGCGTTTTATAATCTGATTAATATGCATCTGCTACAATAAAATGTTTGCCAAAGTTTGACAAATGTAGCAGCTGATAACACCAAACCACACTTTCCACAACACTGAACTACGAAACAGACACAAGACAAAATAATTCCAATAACCTTATCATGAATGCAGATAATGTAAATAAAACAATGACTTTAATATACCCCTTATATTTTGGGAGATAAATGAATGCGGTCCACACACTACCCTCACCTGCTTTCAGTTCAGGCCCATGTTCATTGCCCTCTATCAGTGTACGTTGAAAATAAGCACAGAAGACGATCTACCAGCGTTTTCACCGCCTTCAAAACATTACACATCTAATTGCTTGCAACAAGCACTTTAAATGCCATTGAATCGGTTCAATACGTATTAACAGCAAAATATATTTGTGCAGACCATGCTTTCTGGCAACTCTAATTTATCACCTGTATGAAATGGGTGAAATCTTTATAAAAGTATGAACTGTAATTGTAGTATGTACTGTATTATTTGACGTATTCCACGTCTTATTGTCATCTGAGTACCGACACCTTTCGTTTTGCTCACGTTTCTACCAGACGGACAAGAGTCCGTAAATAAAGAATTTCACTGTTATTATTATTATTATTATTATTAATTATTTATTTATTATTGACTGCAAATGGGTTTATACCCGGTGGCAGTGTTAAATAAAACATTGACAGAAAAATTTGTTTTACTCTTTCTATTCTGTTTTACCTCTAGTATGTGTTCATATAGACTGTCTACAATTGCAAGTTTTGATTTGTTCATCATTTCCTTTCACCAAAGCTCTTGTCAAGTATTTATTTTAATACGACATGAACACACTAATTGAACAGAACGTAACATTGATGACAAATCGTTTAATAACCCTTGATACGACGTTATAACATTCTTAGAATGTCTCCAAGGTCCTTTCGAAATACATTATGGTTAGCGTTACTGTTATTGTTAAAAATTTATAAATATAACCTGCTTAATTTAAAACTGATTAGTGTATCTAATTAATATCTTCCATTGAATCATACGTTCTGTAGAGAAAAATTCTAACAGCTTTTGTGAGTACTTGATACACTTTCAAATGCTAGTAGTTGGTACAGAACTTTATTACAGATGTGAGAAATTACCGAATGAAATAATTACACGTTCAAATTCCAAAGAAAGCAATTTATTGTTTAAAGCCTTAAATACGTGGCGTGTATACTGTCTGACGGTGAAGTGAACATTCTTTAAATGCATACTTGTGCCAGAACAATGGCCGAATTAACAGTTCTTGCTCATAAAACAGTGAAACATTTAAATCACCAATAAATGCGTGTTTTATCTGCAGAATTTTACATTCATTGCTGCGAAAGTGATAAGATACGACGCTATTCTTTCGACAGATCTGTATTATATCAGAATGAATGTTCATATGGCACTCCGTGTAGTCAAGTTTCGATATGCTGTGCTTGGGCACGCTTGCATCACCATGGTGCTTACAGCAAGCGGCGATATCAGTAAAACCAGTAAGTAAAATCATTTTGACATTCAATAACGCTGTATTTTGGCAACGGAGTGTTATTACAGGTTTCGTATGATTCTCAGAATAAACTGAGATTACTTCCTTCTCCCTTCCCCAGAAACAAGTTATTATCCTCGTAGCAATTACACATGTCCGTTTTTATAGTGTGTGATAAATACTCTGAGACTGTAAGTCAGGAAGAGGACAGTCCGGTGCTGACACCTGGTGCGGGGACGAACAAAGTATCTACATGCGGAATAGTTGAAGTGCCGCTCGTAGTCGGAGGCACCAACGCCGCGCCGAGGGAGTTTCCTCATATGGTATGTACGAACTTTTCTGCCCTACAAAGTTTTAGACAGACATAAAAATTCATGTAATATGTGCGTAAGCATCGGGTGGTAAACATGCTTCAGGAGGATGTATAAAAAAAACCCGCACGCGATATATATGCACGAAAATTGCGCAAGGAGTTTCATAATTCGTCCCTTTCACCGAATATTGGGGTCGTCAAATCAACGAGGATGAGATGGGCGGTTCATGTAACACGCAAAGGGAGGTAAGAAATGCATGCCACATTTTAATAATGAAGTATCAAGCGAAGAAAACCACTTTAGAGACCTAGACGAAGAAGCTGAGATGACACTTGAAATAGATCTTAGAGAAATAGGAGTGAGGATATTGAGTGGATTCATCTGGCACAGGACACAGTTCGATGATGGGTTTTCATGAACACAGAATTATCTTTTAGTTTCATAGAAGGCGGGGAATGTTTATGAAAAGCTGACAGACTATCAATTTCTCACGAGTTTCAAGGTCTGCAATTTTCAGGCAATCATCGGCTACGGGTCATCAGAAAGAGAAATATCGTGGATGTGTGGTGGTACCCTTGTGAGTGACGAATGGGTGCTGACAGCAGCGCATTGCAGTAAGAGCAGAGACAAGTAAGCAAACACACATCGGTCTGTCGCTGCCACTGTCGTCCGGGTTGATGCGCCGTGTAGTCTGGTGGAAGTTTACCGACGTTTCAGAGGTCCTAGCTGCCTCCATCATCAAAGCCCTGACCACGGCGCAACAACCCAGAAGACATCCATCTTCAGACTCACCGTCATGAAAATCTCAGATGTTAAAACACTTCGTTTTCGCTAATCGCGGAAAGATTAGTTCTTTGCGATTTTGAATACATCATCAGCCTCGGTGTTGAGATACATATTTCAAATACTTTTATAAAATACCCTAATCATATTTTAAATTTCTCAAGGGCACCCAAAATCTCTTCAGATGACAAAGAACGTGTCTGCGAGTATAGATTTCAGATAGCCTGTATTATTATAATAAGAACAAATATTCAGACTACTTACGAATACATTTTGACACCAGTGCTTGCTTTTATGAGGCCGGAACGGGCTGACAAGTTGCCTAATTCTTTCACTCCTCGATGAAGATGATGTCTGCTCATACTTTGCTCCTGTTGGACGCCTTTCCAGAGGTCCAGCGAAATGGGTTCGACTCGGTGAACTAAATTTGGAAGAGAATGACGAAGATTCGAAACCCAAGGACTTCAATATAGTGGAAATAATCCCCCATCCAGATTACAAACCGCCATCAAAATACCACGACATCGCACTCTTTAAACTCCGCGAGAAAGTTGTGTTCGACGCTTACATTCGGCCGGCTTGCCTCCAGGTCGAGAAAGACTTCAAGGACACGAAAGGAATTGCCATTGGATATGGACGGATGGACTACGGTATTTTAAACCTCCATTAGTACCTTCTAATTTAGTAACCCCCAGGATATCAAATCCAAAAGTTAAAAGAAAAGGAATGTCTCTTTGCGATCGGAATTAATCCTAAACTAGTGTTTGAAAACATGTCGGGAAAGAAATCAACGCCTAAGCATATAAATAACTGCAAACTAATTAACTACTTATCTATCTAACTATCTAAGTAACTAACTAATAATTTGGTTATGTTTGAAATTCGTGTTATAATAGAGCAGGATAAAAATCTGATTCCAGAAGTCCGCACTTTACAATCTCTTTTTAATATTTCCTTTTAACTATCGTGACCTTCTGCAGAAACAATTGAAACTTTTTTCGAGTCGAACGACTGACGCTGATAACATTGAGTCATGAACCTACTGAAAATGTGTCAGTGTTGCAGGCGGTCTTTAAAACAACCTTGTAATAAATGTTTATCGAAGTATGCTGAACTCTATTTACCCGACTTTTTAAAAGCACTTTAAGCATCTTTTTTTTTGTAAGTGTAGAAAATAATTATGCTCTTATGTAGTCCTATAATACTCGACGAAATTGCGCAATTTGAGTGAAATTAGAAATGTCAAGACAATATTTCGTAAAATTCTGATGTATCAAATTTAATCTAAATTGGTTTATCCGTTCTCGACCTTTTTATGCATTTATACAGAGAAGCACACATTTTAAAATGTTGTGAACGCATTTAAATATGAGTTCCGGGCCGCCATTTTTTGTGATTGTAACTAACAAAGCTTCAGCCGATTAAACAAACTCAATTAAAAATGAAAATCGACGGTTTCCTTGTAGGGCGGACACTCCTGTCTCAATTACCCAACCCTTTAAAGCCTACTGGTAACTATACGTACCACCTGCTTTAACAATCATTAACTCCGAAATTTGTACTTATGGGTTTGCTACGATTCTGAGTCGCAAACAGCGATTATGTCCTTAAGCAATATTAATTGACTAATCTTTGTAATTTGTGTTTTCTTTGCGGTACGGACTGAATTCTTAAACAATACGATTTAGATGAACACCAGCCTCGAAGTGTAAAGTGTATTTATCTTCAGCTAGCGATGCCCAGAGCAAGGAGCTTATGAAGGTCATTCTGGATTTCGTGACAAATGACGACTGTTCCACGTATTACAAGAATGACGTCGGAGGAAAGCAGATTCCGAAAGGCCTAATTGACGCTCAGATGTGTTCTGGTGTACTCGAGGGAGGAAAGGACACTTGCCAGGTGAGTGGTAGAATCGTAGACTTCAGACGTTATCTAACATCTCTATCAACTCTTGAAGTTATTTACGATCAATAGGCCTGTCCCTTGCGTAGTCTGTAAATAAATATTTATATGGAGTCGTAATGTTGTCAGTCCAACATTTCGCTTTGAATCCGGTTTACTCAGCCCAAATCCATTAAAGCTGGTATCATCTACATGGGTCTGGGAACGTTACCAGTTCAGTCCTTGAGGAATACGTAGTGCACTGGTGGGAAAAGAACCCTGGGATTTGCTATTTCCTTACGCTCCGGCGTCTTTAATTTCGGTAACCATTGGATACAAGCCACGGTGGTCTAGCGGTTAGAACGCTGGCCTTGTAATCCTGGAGTCTCTGGTTCGATTCCCGGCGGTGCCCGAATTTATAACTTGTGTTGGGCAAGGCCGTGGTCTAGCCAACACGGAGTTTTCCTCCGGGGGCTTCCCCGGTTTCTCCGTGGCATCCCAACAATTACTCCATTCACACACAGAAGAAGGCAATGGCAAACCACTTCTGGATCATCTGCCAAGAACGTATATAAACAGGTCCCAGTCCGAGAAAAGGATGGAAGGATCCTGTTCATATGGACCTGTCGTCAGACAGAACACTAATAATAATAATAATAATAATAATAATAATAATAATAATAACCATTGGATAGGAGGCTGGGTGAGCCTCAGAGCCGTTGTGGATTTGATGGGGAAGAGAGAATCGCTGTCTCTGCAGGGAATCGAATGCCGGTCGTCCAGAACTTAGCCTAGTCACGCCACTAACAGCTTTCCCGGACAATACCCCGAGTCTCTGGAGGACGAGTACGAAAGACTAGGGCCTTGAGGGTCAATTATTAAGAAGACCGTGGACAATGGAGTTAATTATAATGATGCAATTAAAATCCTAGTGGTAATTATACATCCCACCTGCTTCAACAATTAATAAGACTGTACTTTTTATTTATGTTTCATGTGATTGTCAGTATAAATGGCGATTATTTTCTTAAACAGCGTTAACCAGTTTATCTTTGTAGTGGTGAAATGTTTTGTTTTCTTTGCGGTACGGACAGAATTCTTAAATATTATTTAGGCGTGAGCTTTGGCTTTAAAGGGTTGATGTAACATCCCCAAAATGATCTATAATTTTACAAATACAAACAGGTTTAAAACCGATAGAATGCGAAGTGTTCTTAATGTGCAGGGTGATTCCGGAGGTCCTCTGCAGGTGGTGCTGGACAATCCCTACTGCATGTACAGTGTGGTGGGTGTGACGTCATTCGGCAAGTTCTGTGGGTTCAAGAATTCCCCTGCGGTTTATACCCGAGTGTCTTCATACGTCCCCTGGATAGAGAGCGTGGTCTGGAAATGAAAATTATTGAAACGAGATGTTAATCTAAAATACATTCGAAAATAATTTAATTTTATATTATAATGAACTTAAAAATAACATATTTGTAAACATATTAATTTAAATCAATAACAATTCATGTTTATACCATCTTGTAACACGTATAAATAAATGCTAAGCTACACGTTTAGAATGACATATTCTGTGAAGGAATTTTAAGCACTGATCACACCCATGACTGTCATTTTAAATATCATTCACGTCGAGTAACAAGCCAGAAGGCCAAATTCGACGTCACCGTCCTGAGAACCTCAGCTCTCCCTGTGTGTTCGTATTTCCTTCTTGTATCTGGTTGAGTTTCCTCAGGTGGAGAAATGCGAGACTTTAAACTGTCGGAAATGATGGTACCACTCTGACGTCATACACTTGCATGACCTCAAGAGAGTAGTTCGGTTTATAAGGCAGTTGCCATGACGACTACCTGTTTAGTTTGCCAAGTGCTTCGTCTCGTGTAGTTAGAATTCACGCGTGCTGTAGTTGGCTGTAGGTTCGAGGAAAAATGTATTCGTTTATCGTGTTCCTATTTTTAATCTGTTATGTTTCTGCTCAGAACGTCGAAGGTAAGTTCTACGTCAACGCTGGATGTGCTAATTTTCTGTCATCCTATCCTTTTAACATAAGAAACAAGTCTGATGTACGTTCTTGGCACGAAGCGGAAACATCATCAGACATTAGACGAATTTTATTTTGATTTATAACTCTCCAATATATGCACGTATTGAACATGTGGCATGCACGGCAGAGATGAGAAATGCATACAATATTTTTGTCGGAAAACCTGAATAGAAGAGACCATTTGGAAACACAAGGTGTAAATATAGGATAATATTAAAATGAGTGTTATAGAAGTAGAGTGCAAGGGTTTAAACTGTGTTCATGTAACTCAGAACAGGAAACGGGTAATGAATCTTCGAATTCTATAAAAGACATTTAATATCTCGATACTCATCATGATTAATTAATTTCTCAGGAACTTGTTTAATTCAGTTCGACCTTCAATACCAAGTCGAGATATTTTTATGCGTTTTCTGCACGAATAACATAAAATTAACGCAATATTTCAGCTTAGAAAATTTCGAAGATATTTCGAGAACATTTATTGTTGTTAGATTTTACACAGTAAGTTGTCGGTGGGAAAGGCGAAACATGGATCGTGTGGCGTCGAATGAAAACTGTGGAAACAATAAATTATTAATTATCAGTTGAAGGCAAAGAAAGAAAGTGTTTAACTTTGCACTCATGTAACGTATTAAAGAAAACTTGAAACATCAATTAGTGCAGAAAGTCTGCCTTCAGATGGAAAAGGAGGTCTTAGTCATTTAATGAACAATATACTTTTAGAAGATGGCTGTCTTCTGGGTTGTACCGCTGACTCGTCGTCAACCCGGAGACAGCACATCTTCGTATTCACCGCCGTGAAAACCTCAAATCCTTCTTAAACTATTTTTAAACCAACACATCGCACGGAGAGCTATGCAATGATATTGCTACATTTCAGAAATGTCACTCTTCTCAGAAGCAAATTCTTGAACAAACTGATTTGTATTTGTCCATGAATGTTCCTTTTACTTTACTTCTTGTATCAAGTATGATGAATCAGACTTGCTATTTAAGGCTAATGTGTGGATAATGGATAATTATAAGCGTTTATGGGACCGTGATGCAGTCTACATTGATGTAATTAGTTATAATAAACAGTTATTTATTTTAATCCGTCTTATCACAATATTTAAAATTTCTTATAATTAAGATAATAAAATATATTATCATTGATGTTCCATATCGATTGATCGATTTACATCTTTGAACATTTTACACAACATGTTTCAGTTTTTATAAAACCATCATCAGGTGTAAAATATCTACGAACTTAAAACTCAAATATGATTCCATTTGGTGGTGTTTTCATTGCGTTTGTTTTTCATTTTTGGGCGGAGATGTTGTTTTTTCTTAAATTTTATTGGATGTACATATCGGTCAAAGATGTACTTCTGGACATATCGGAACAATCACTCCTACATCTTTGACCGATATGTACATCCAATAAAATTTAAGAAAAAACATCTCCGCCCAAAAATAAAAAACAAACGCAATGAAAACATCACCAAATGGAATCATATTTGAGTTTTAAGTTCGTAGATATTTTACACCTGATGATGGTTTTATAAAAACTGAAACATGTTGTGTAAAATGTTCCAAGATGTAAATCGATCAATCGATATGGAACATCAATGATAATATATTTTATTATCTTAATTATAAGAAATTTTAAATATTGTGATAAGACGGATTAAAATAAATAATTGTTATAATATTCACAATATGACACAATTACACTATCTTATAATAAACAGGTCAACTGTTTCTTCAGGCAAATCTGGTAGAGTAACTAGATGTACTCTTTGATTTATTTTTCACATCTCACTGATTTTCACGTCCATTTATTGAAGATCCAAATCAGTTTTTACGGAGCTAATTAAATTATAAACATGACGTTTAAAAAAAACATAAATTATTTTTTTTATTAATTATATATTCACCAAGTTAAAACATATTTCAAACACAGCTAATAGAATTTAATTAACAGTCTTTAATTAATTGTCCAAAATTCAGTCCGTACCGAAAAGAAAACACTACCAATAACCAAGATCAATCGATTAATTCTGTTGGGAAAATAATCGTTGTTTATTCTGAGAATCGTACAAAACTGAGAAATTCGCTTTGTGGGAAGAAACAATTAATAATTGATGAATGTTAAAACAGATGGCATATATAGTTACCAGTAGACTTTAAAGTGTTAAATATATATTTTATGACAGGGGGTACACTAAAAACATTAAATTTGCGTCTCTACTTTTAGCGTAAACTTTAAACATCGGATGTAATCGAAGCAAAACTACTCAGAGCAGCTCCTGAGGTGGAAGCTACGGACAGACAGACAGACAGTTTCCCCTCAGTGCGTTCATTTATATACACCGTGCAACAAGCGCATAAAAACCATCACATATGTTGCATTTGCTTACACATACTATTTCATATTCCGTTAGTACCGTACAGTTTAAACCACTACAACTAAGACAGGAGCTAATATTTCAAGATAGGCAGATAAGAGAATATCGAGTGCTTAATCGATAGAGTTATTAATTAGTTTATAATTGCTTTTAATAAATACTTTCTAGCACTATTTTTGATTGAATGTACATTATTAATCTACTGACCCGTGATAGTGCAGATTGAAAGATTAAAGAAAAGTTAGAACTGAGCTTCGTGAGCAAATGTTTTGAATCACGTAGTAACAATTACCGTCTTCCTTTCAGGTAGCAGTTTCAATGTCATGACTGTCGTATTATATAACCTTATTCTGGTCAGTGCTTTTCACAACATGTTCCTTTCCTTTTATACAAGATTGCTATCTTAGACGGGTTTACGGAGCACTTTGTGGCTTAGAAATCGTGGCCAGAAATCTCTTAGTTGCTTTAAATTTCGTCTAATGAACACTTATTAACTTTACGCCAGTGTCTGCTAATGATTCTACCGTACAATACTTAGTTTCCAAGACAAGTTTTCTTTTTTATAGTAGTGACGTATTCATATGTTAGTTTCTCAGCCTAAGACATTGAAAAAAAGTATTACCAGGAATGAAGGTCGTGTCTCTAGTTTATTTATACGTTATTTAACAACGCCCTGTTATATGATGAGTCATTTAATATAAGATATTATGGTAGGTTGATTATATAAGGCGAAATGAGAATAAATTGATTTTTGAATTATTTAACGGCTTTTAAAACACGTATATTATACAGCGCCAACTGGTAAGATGACGTCAAACAACAAATCGAAATACACTGTGTGTTCATTCTATGCACTTCGCTCAGATATTGTGTTACAGCTTTGACGTTTGTATTTTAAAATAAAATCGGAAAATTTTACATCCCAAGGAGAAGATTCGAAAAGAAACGTCTGCTCTAGTTCTCTGTGAAAACCTTTGAATTCTCACAAGTTTTTATATATTTTATTTAGTGTTCTGTCTGACGACAGGTCCATATGAACAGGATCCTTCCATCCTTTTCTCGGACTGGGACCTGTTCATATACGTTCTTGGCAGATGATCCAGAAGTGGTTTGCCATTGCCTTCTTCTGTGTGTGAATGGAGTAATTGTTGGGATGCCACGGAGAAACCGGGGAAGCCCCCGGAGGAAAACTCCGTGTTGCCTAGACCACGGCCTTGCCCAACACAAGTTATAAATTCGGGCACCGCCGGGAATCGAACCCGAGACCCCAGGATTACAAGGCCAGCCCTATGACAGACGCTGTCTTGATCTAAGGTCGATACCAGGTAGAGCTCATTTGCTTCTGGATTGTAGGTTTCACACTGACATTTCTAAAATAATCCGTGCCAAGTCTCTGTGTAAATGTCACTTCCTATCTCTTAAGAAGGCTAACTTGTATAGACTAGAAATATAAGGAATTCTGGCGTCTGTTTCATTAAAACGGTTGATCAACTTAAAGACCATTAATGAACGATGTTCTGCATTGTCCGTGACTTTCAGAGTAACAGTCACTTGGACACAACAGGGGCCTCAGTTCGCAAGATGCGATGATTATTTCAGACGTGTGGGCGCGCTGTTTGATGTGCATGACCTCTCACTGAAAATGGAAATATCACTCACCAACAGGTCTGTTCATATGTAGAGACAAAAATGGCGACAACAAAAACAAACCCTGCCAAACATGTTGCGTATTTGTAGTCAATGACGTGACAACGTTAAAAAAAAGTACTATCGCATTTCCTCGATTTTAAGACGCCATCGTCTGTAAGACGCAGGCTTCATTTAGTAAAAAGATTCCAGAAAACATACGTATATTACATAAGGAATTGTCAATATTTACAAAAACGCACACACAGAAATCATAGTCGACAAATGAATGTTTTTTTCGTCGTACATTCTTTGCTCCCTCATAATTATTTATTTTTTATTTTCTTATTTATCGCCTCATTCTCCTCTTATTTCATTCCCAAATAATCAAAATGGGATACCACATATTTGAGGTTCTCACGGTCGTCAAGACTCGATTGTGTCCTGAGCTGTGACACCGTGTAGTCTCGCAGGAGATTATCAACTTTCAGGAGGAACACACCACCTCCATCTTGAGTACGCAGTACTCATCTGAAATGTTGATAACAACCTACAAGACCACATGGCGTCACAGCCACGAGACCACGATCGACATTGAACACTATACGAGTCTTGTTTTGAGTGGTTACATCGAGTCATAAACATTTACCAAAACACGCCGAAGAAAACCGCATTGATCTGGACAGAAGGATCGAACAACCCAGTTATAGAACACGCTCCGTCTGTACTGAATTGATTTTTATTGTTCGAATAAACTAGTGCAATTGGTTCCGGTTTCAGGCGACCGCTGTACCACACGAGGTGGTTCAGCAGGCACATGCAAGAACATCGACCGGTGTCAGATCGCCAAAGATGAGCTGAAAAGGGGAAATGTGCCTTCGATATGCGGGTTCGAAGCACGTGTTCCTATCGTGTGTTGCCCCTCAGTGCAGCCAATCTCAACAGAGCCCACGCGTTCCCCGCCAACTGCGCCAGTCACGCCAACACAAGAGAACACTTCAGGCGGCAAGAGTAAACAGAGTGAGTGAAGTCTTCACCAATAAGAACTTTTCTTCAAATTCTTCTGTCCGCATAGGCAAACCAGTAATTATAGCGTTCATTTAATAAAGTTAGATTAAAGTACGTGAGGTCAGTATGGGGTATTATCTGCATATTGTCGTTACTGTACTCATGACATATCACAATGTCAGCGAGGGAACTAACTCTTACGTCGACGAGATGGAGACACAAGAGTTGGATTTAATTATGGATTTTTTAATTCTATTCTAAAACGTATCCGAAAAGAGTTTGTGCCTGTAAAGGCGTCATTAGCTTGGTGTTATTACTTGTATCAATTTGCGCATGCGCGTATATTTAAGATGTAATTTAGTTCCATAGATTATGTATATATCTTATGGACTTAAAGGGACACTGGAAATATTTGATAAACTACTATTTCCTGACAATTTCCATTTCAGGCACGTTAACATATAGAAGATGCAAAAATTCGCCAAGTTTTTCTATCTACATTTAACAACTCGAGAGCCGCTGAACGAATTATCATTAAATTTGGTATTAGGATTCGTGCTAAAATATGTCGACAAACCTACATTTTAGTTAAAATCAGACAACAACAAAATACAATTTATATAAATGCTATATCAATTTCTGAGCGAGGGAGTGACTGGATGGGGAATCCCATCAAGTCAGTCTCCCACGCAGTGACGCTGGGAATCCCCGTGTATGTAGTCAAAGATTAAATGATGGCGAACGTGTCAGAACTGCAGGCCTACATTACCTTGGATTTTTTTAAGTTTAAATGATGTGTGAATTGTTTGTGCAGAATGCAAGGAGTACTCCAGTTTCGTTTATACGAAAGACGGGGTGACGGTCCTAGTTCCTGGTTACGAATCCAAGAAAGTTTCGCAGTGTGTGGCAGGCAAAACGCTAATCATTGGAGGTGTTGAGGCCGAACCCAAGGAATTTCCTCACATGGTAAGTTTTATTTTACGAAGTAAAATGCAAAGGACACTCAAGTATGACAATCTGTAGGTATCTAAAAAGCTTTTTTGCCTGACATATAGCTTTTATGCATGCTTATATGAAAGTAATACATGAAAGCATACTATTCTTGGCTCACTGGTCGCAGTATTTCCAACCTTGAATTTTCAAATATTCCTATCTTACCATCGATTACAGGACTACACAGGTTATAGTTTTTTTCTCAAACAGAAAATACAGGTTTCTTAAATGTTTCAGGCTGCGATTGGCTACGGAGCAAAGAACCAGGTCTCGTGGGCTTGTGGTGGAACTCTCATCAGCGAGAGATTCATTCTCACTGCGGCGCACTGCGTCTCGTCAGCGGATTGGTCAGTGACTTGACATTACTTAAGTCAGTTAATTAAAAATTACAATTACAATTAGAGAGAACTTTAGTGGCATGATGTTCATACCAATTTTCATAAAAATCTGTCTCTTGGTTCAAGATCTGTTCTGGGAGATGAATACAGAAGATAATGTTGAGACGCGTAACATCGCCATAAAATAAGGGTGACAGATATAGGAAGAGGATAAAGTGATACGATTACTAAGAGCAGTGGCTGGACATTATAATTCACGTGTTTTTTTTACAGGGGTTTGGCCAAGTGGGTTCGTCTGGGCGATTTAAATCTCAGGTCAACCGATGACAAAACACGGACTCAGGATTTTTCAATAGCCCAAATATTCCGACACCCAGGATACGCCAAACCGGCGCATTACAACGACATTGGCCTGTTGAAGCTAGACCGGGACGTCAAATTCGACGGATATGTGCGTCCAGCGTGTCTTCACGTGGAGCAAGACATCCCCACAAAGATGCCAGAGGCTATCGGCTGGGGGCTTACGGACTGGAGTAAGTAGAAACTCACGATTTGTCAACAGGCATTATAAATTGAAAGAACGTAACATTTTGAAGTAAAAAATCATTTATCACTTGAATTATTTAAAAGCCAGGTTCATGCCTCATCACTCGTTGAGAGAAAGGATATCATTTTGTTAGAAGATTCCCAGGCTTCACCCACTCGTCCTACTGATACTGGTAGAATGAAAGTGACGATATTACAGTAGTGAAATTTGAATACAGACAATGTTACATTTAATTTTTTGAGTAGTTTATAGTAAAGCAGATAGTTTGGAAATATAAATAATTTGGTGGCCTTTATACCAAACAGAGTAATTTAGAACTTAATTTTAAAAAAAATAAAATTTTAATATATCCTCAAAGGAAACACAACGCGTGTTCGTAACAAAGGTCAATAATATATTAATACTAGTATTATTAGTGACAGTGGCTGGGATCTAACCGGGTCCTTTCGAATATTTGGCTAATATGATAACTAGTTCTAGTGGTTAGATTGCTAGCTTATCATTCTAAAGGTCCTGGGTTCGATCCTTCCCGTTGACACCACTACCACTACTGCTACTACTACTACTACTACTACTACTACTACTACTACTACTACTACTACTACTACTACTAATAATAATAATAATAATAATAATAATAAGGCGGTAAGAAAAGTTTGGAGAATCGTTATATTTAACTTTGCAGTTGGTTCGAAAGGCAGTGACGTTCTGCTGAAAGTCGGGCTCAACTTCGTCAATCCAGAGATCTGCAACGACACCTTCGGCCCCTTGATCGGCGGCAGGGAGCTCCGTGTCGGAATTACCGCCGACTCGATGCTGTGCGTGGGCGACCTCAACGGCGGCAAAGACACGTGCAAGGTGAGTAGAACCACGTGGCCCCGATGACCACGTCCCTCCAATTCATTAATCATCCCGTCATTCGTCGTTAAATAAATCAAATATATGAGAGTGGGGGTTGTCAGGGAGGCGAAGACGTCGATGTTGTTCTCGTGGCTTGGCAAAGGCCAGCAGACACGCACAGTCGCTTTTGATCTGGCCATAACCACGTCATATCATTTAATTCGCAGGGTGACTCTGGCGGTCCCCTTCACATCCGGCTGTCCGAACCGTACTGCATGTTTGACGTGATGGGAATCACGTCCTTCGGAACCATCTGTGGGTCCAAGAACGCTCCGGCCGTCTACACCCGGGTGTCACACTACGTTCCCTGGATCGAGAGCATCGTGTGGAGTTAGTCCTCAGTTTCACTTCGACCGATACAATGACAGAATCATCATCAGCTGGTGACCCGTTCCAGCGTCATTCGTCCCAAAGTATCTTCAGCGAATGTCCACGGTTTCTGAATGCGCGTTCTTTGTTATATTTGAATGGTTTGGGAATTATGTCAACATGTTGACTTCAACTGTTCGTATGTTTCACAACGTTGTCTAATATGTATTTTATTTCTTGTTCTTTAATGTCTTCGTATAATTTAACGGCATGAAGTGTGTTTTATTCGGTGTCATGGTAAAATTAATATTACTTTGTATGAAATTTCTGGAACCGTGATATAATATTTTAATATAAAATATAATAATTTTTTCGAGTGTAGAATATTAATTACGTCTGTCTCCGTCTTCATCGCCCTGATGATGGAGGCAGTATGACCTCTTAAACGTTGGTTACCATCGACCAGACTACACAGCGCAACAACCCAGAAGACAGAAATCTTCAACTTAACCCAAAAACTTACCGCGTACGAAAACATCTGAGATGAAATATCTGCGTAGACACTTTCTCAAAACCTGCAACTACAACTGAAATTCTACGAAAATAATCTAATTTAATACTACGATTAACGTTTATCTTCACTGTACCGGTGTTAGGGGTCTTCAGGAATGTCTAGTGGCCTGACGTCCTCTGCTTCTACTTCAGCGCTCCGATCAACGAAGTCGGGATCCTGGCTTCTTGTAACGCCACGCGACCTGATCTTCATTTCAGTCCTCTTAAGAGAGACGTCTCCAAGCCAGTGTTCCCAGATGAGGCCCCGAAATTCTTCCCTTAAGTCGCTCACCCCGTAGTACCCGCCATTCAGATTTGATTCGAAACAGCTGTAACACGTTCAGTTCCACGTCTAAGATGAATTCAGATTGTGACCGCTTTGAAATCATTTTTCATATCTGACGTTCTGAGCTACTGTTAAAACTAAAAAATTTAAACTTAGAAATAATTCAGAAATAAGAAATTTAAGGAAAAATTGTGACGTGTACAATTTTAAAAATGGTAAAAAAATAGCGTAATTTCACAGCCACTTAAGTTACGCTCGCTGTTAGCGCCCGGTTGGCTGCAGCTGGCTAACGTTTGCATCAGAGGACTTTTATTTATTTATTTATTTCAAAGTGTTAGCCAGGTTAACACGGCTAACATAAATTTTCCGTCCCTGATAACTAACTGCAATGCTATATGAACCAATAAAACCACAGCCCACACGATTATGACGTCTATAAATAACAATTTAATGTAATTTAATTATCTCGTGTGTTTCAATAGTTATCGCTTCGTACTGATATTTTTTGGTGTAAGAGAATTACGCCTGTAAGATAAGGGAGTTAGTGGCCGTGGTTAGTATACCTGTAAAACCACCATCCACCTCCATATGAAGGAACACAGGGGCAACAGGCCGGTGCTTTGTCATTGTTACGATCAATTGCGCTGAACGAGAAACCGTCGTGAGCGGAAAGCGAATCCGTGGCATTTCCTCGGTAACCCCCGATGCTTAATCGGTATCCGTTCTCTTCATTCGCTATTCTGGAACAATTAAAATAACTTAAAATTAATTCCCTAAAGGACGACTACGGAAATAATGCGATGGCAACAGGACAAACGCATAAATCATGAGAGTTCGCGAAAATAAAGAAAAATACATTTCTTGAAGTCCCCACTAATTACGTTTGTTGGTTTCGCTGTTTTTGGCAACATTCGCAAAATGTCAAATTCTGGCGAATACGCCGGAGTCGTTACGCTATGCATATATTTCCTAACTTGTGTATGATCCCTTCTCTTACGCTACATGGATGCCACCATGAAACAGTGATAACATAATTTTGGTTGCCTTGTCGTTAGTACTGATAACAAAAAGATTTTTAAAATAGTCTATTTCATTTGCATACCAACTCACTTGAAATGTGTATATTCGGCCCAAGCTGTCTTGCCGTCGAAAGATTCTAGATCCACCCTCAGCGTCACCTCCTGAAGACTAGTCAACCTGCAACATTAAATAAAACCCACGACAACGTTCTTAAAACTTATAAGTGTCCGAGGGCGACTGTCTTCGGGGATGTTGCGCCTTGTCTCGCAGTAATTGACCCAGGTTTCGGAGGTGCTTACTGCCTCCATCATCAGGGCGATCGCCTCTTAAACGTCAGTCTATTTCTACCAGACTACAGAATCGTTTCACACATTGTATCATCCCTTATATGATTTTTGCTGTAAGTACATTAAGTAGACGCTCAGATTCCACGTAATTTGCTTCTAGGCAAGTATACTTAAATCCCTTATGGGGTCTTCGTGTGTTCGTACTTTGTCGCTTGTAAAATTCCACACCTTCGTTCATTTGGTTTCTTCAATACGTCCTTGACCTCCCAGTGGTATTTTATCACGCACCTTTATTTTTTTTGAAAAAAAAGTACATAAGCCGTAAATTCAAATTTGGACTGAGCTTACTTATATAAATACTAAATACCTCTCTAATAAATGATGTTACCGAGTGTTTTAAATTCGCCGACCTTTGGAAGCATTTGCGAATGGTCATTAATCACGAATCTCATTAAATAACAAAACATTACGACAAATGTAAATACCCAAGCTATAAAGAAAACAGGTAAAACTATAATAAAACCTGCTTTTTCTGTTGTTTAAAATTCAGCTTCAAAAGCACCTGTTTTATGGGCATTTCTTTGTTTCTAGCTGTAAAACAAAGACCGAACGAAATGGCTTCTTGGAATGAAGGACTAGTTCTGTAGATCCGTAGGCCTTGACATCGCCTCTGACGTGGGGAGGAGAGGGGTTTGGAATTAATATCTCAGAAATATACGGCGTAGCTGGCTACAGCTATAATGTTGGACTAGGTGCTTAAAAACTGACTTCTCTGTTCTATTTTTGCCGTAAGAAAATGAACAGCATTATTATTATTATTATATTAAATCTTCAAATTTCTTATGACGGTACAGTGACTCACCTGCACAAAAAGGGCACAAACGTTCTCAGAATCTTAGAAAAGTAAAAGGATTCTTAGACGCACTATACTGACCAGTCACGTGATGTGTGAAATACATCCTACGAATGAACGAAATGTAATAAACATATTCGTTTCCAAGAAAACTGTTTCTTGTAGCTCTGTATAAACCACTCTAAAAGAATTAGCTTAAACGTTAAACATCTGGCACCAGAAACTCATCTAAATATAACATAAAAATTCAGTCCGTACCGCAAAGAAAACACGACATTTCACCATTACGAAGAGTAAACATTTAATGTAGTTTAGGGAAATAATCGCTGCTTGCTCTCAGAATCGTACGAAAGGCATAAATGCTAAGTTACTAATTATTAGAACAAGTGGTAGATATAGTTACCGCTGGGTTTCAAAAGGGCTAAATTCATATTTACAGGGCAATTTTATAGAATGTAAACTGTTCTACGACGTCAAGAATAAATAAAATCAATTACATCGTTCAGTCACTAGAGGGAATAAACCACTCGAAAGATCTAGACATAGATGGAAGGATAATATTTATATGGTCGTTCGAAAAATAGGGCCAGAGATGGAAGTAAAGTGATTTGGCTCAAGATATGCACTGGTTCTTGTGAACGTCGTAACAAACCTTCGGGTTCTGTAAGAGGAGTGAAATTTATTTACTGGTTGAGCGACTGTCAGCTTTTCAAGCTGCGTCTCGATCCTACATCTAACCCGTCTGACAGACGTAAAATCTGGCCGTGTTATTCCCTTTCGTCTGTCTCCAGGTTTGAACAAACATAGCAATTATCACCTGTGAATGTAGTCGTTCCCGAACCAAAATTCTTGATCCAAAACCCCGAAACCGTTCTTGTAATCCCTCCACGGCAATGTGAAATTAAGCCGGGGCCCAGGGAATTCGCCACGGCGTTGGAAGATCTAAAACATGAACACATTTAAAGCGAGAAGTTAACGATTAATCCACATAAAAACAGACTGTACTCACCTACACCACTATCCCCACCTGCCTTTCCTAACCCAGTGTCACGAAAACTTAGCTCTTAGTTTGTCACATCCTGTATCAAAGCCCAACGTCTTCGAATCTAATTGTTTCCTGTATTGTCCGGTTCAATAAAATATTTTTATGGTTTTTATGGTTTTATGGCTTCAGAGCGCGGATTATATAAAATTAATGCATTTCTGAAAGGTTATGTGTCCGTCCGCGTGTTTAATCCCCGATACAACTAATGGATTTCGATAAAATTTGGTATTGGATATATATAATCAGATTTCGTGGGACTGTCCTAATAATAAATTTACCATAACATATGGGATAAAGTTATTCTTTTAGGAATTTATGCTTTTTAATGTTAAAACCAAATTTATTGCCCCGAAATTGGACGGTTCACGCCCACCTAAGTTCTCCACGAGGAAAGAAACGAATTTGGTAGAATCATAGAACATCATTCCCAAGTGTGATCATAACAAATCAGGCGTTAGCTTTAAACTATAAAACGACATAATTCAATTTATTCAAGTTAATTTCGATGCGACTCTCTTGAATACCAAAATTATTTAAGGTAGAAACGGTTAGTGCTCCTGAACGAGGAATCTCGTCCAATGGCAACATCGAAAGCTTTGCACAGCTTCCAGCGTTCGTCGCCACAAGGTCACTCACCGTCCACCCGCCGCCATCTGTCCTCATATCGCAGTACCGGGTGTAATAATCGCGACCTGCCGAATTTAGCTCGCAGTCCTGTAGACGGTACACCCCACTGTCCATGCCAGACCCCACCAGCTCCTCACAGCTGGAGACTGATGACGTCACTATCGGTTCTATGGCATGCACTTGTTCCAGGTCGCCACCACATCGCAATTCCATTTCCATCTCGTCGTCACCGCTACCCTCGACGTCTGGGAGTTGCGGGGTGCGATCAGGTAGCTCAGGGTCACTTCTACTATCGGGTGCCTGAGAAAGACATTAATATTCAGGAAGACTTCAGGTTTTCAAGGCGGCAAGTCCGAAGATGGCTGTCTCCTGATCTCTAGTCTTATCAGATTACACGTAAACTTAGTAATTTTTTTTAAATTTCATAGCATAATTAAACCAAAGGGAATTGAATCTCTAATACAGACGATGTTTATAAAAAGTAACGCTTGGAACGTCTAAGTTCTTTTATGTACGTCATGTTCTGTGACTGGAGTTGTGATTATATTTTGGGGCATTCAACTTCTTCTGGAGTCCACATTTATCCCTGTCAGCAGCATGGTTTAGTCCATGTAACTGAAGCCGATAAATCTTCGGTTACTGGCTTTCATCCAGACAGATTTATAGACAGACAGCCAGACATGAAAAAGTTATTTTTAAAACTCCAACTCCAACTGAATCATCTATCAGGTTTAAGTCTTCCTATGTTCTGTATGGATTTGTAGCTGAAACACTTTACTGAGTCGCATTCTGTGCCCCTGAAATTGTCTGGAAAACTATAGAAATAATTTGACTTGAAAACAAAGAGGTTAGGGAAAATAGACTAAAGCCATATCCCTGCCAAACGCAGAGTCCACTAGACCACATCATGGCCTCGTTTGTATTTCTTGCTACCAAAGTCTCCGCCGTCAGAACCTAATTTAATTACATCCGAATCCAATAACACGTTACTTACAACAAGTTTGACCTTTGGACACGACGAAGCCAGACTCTGATTGAGAAACTCTCTCTGATGCTTGAAATGGCTTTCCAGGGTCTCAGCTCGCTGTTCGTCCTGGAATGCAATGTTGATAAGAGCTCCTTCTATCTTCTTGAGTACCAAGTCTGCATCGCCTGTGGAGACGCGGAGTCCACGTCGAGTGTCCTGGCAGCAAGAGAGAAGCTGTTCGAACATTGCCATCTGATCCTCCCAGACAGCCACCGTCGTGTTGCTGGCTGTCCTTACTGCCTCCTCCAAGGCCTGCAGAGCTCGCGCTGTCTTCTTTTGTGGGGACGTGAGACGCTTCCATAACCTGGCCAAGCAGAAACCCTCTGCGACTTTTCACGTCTTACACATCTTTCGTATTTATTTCATATTTCATTTAATAACGTTCTAAGTAGCTCAGACTATATAGCTTCGAACAACAGTTTCATAAATTAATTGGAAACTTTATGAAGGGGAGTGTTTGTGGTCCAATTTAAGATAATACCCTGGATATTTGTCTGGAGAGATGGACGCATATACTCACTTAGGATAGCCGGTCTTCGAGCCAATATTTGAACCAGCGGCCTCCCGAATACGAATCACGAGTGTCAACAACTCGATGAATCTTATGGTTAACATATACAAAAATTCGTATTTTACCTGCTGTTTCGTATGGGTGCAAAACTTGGTCTTCTACAAACAAAACGAATATGGGCTTAAGAACATGGCGCTGATAAGAATGCTTCGACCTACTCAAAAACATTGCATAACGAGGATTTTCATAATTTCTCTTCTATTGCAGAAGTGTGTTGTGTGGTTTCTAATAAATATCCATTTACATCTAGGTCTCAAAAGTTACCTTTTTCCTCGAGGTTTTCAGACTAATTTTTTTTTACATATTTATCTCCAATCGTACTACGTTCCCCGCCAATCGTATTTTTCTTAATATAATGTGGATTATAATTGCTTACATATCAAATTACAGAAAGTTCTCTTATAATCCTTGCATACTTACTTGTCCAGCAATTTTATCTCCTGAGGTTCTCTGATTTCTTCAACAGGTTCTTCACTGACTGCTCTTAATTTTATGATTTCTTCTCCTTCTTCTTCTTCTTCCTCTCCTCGTGAAACTTTGTCAAAGATGACGTCTACTTTCGATGCGACGTCGCGTAGGAGGTCCTCCACGATGACAGGCGTGTTGCATCGAATCACCAGTTTGCCATGGCCCATTATCGCCGCCTCCTCGCCACAGGTTAGGCAGCCTGCAGCGCTCTCGTTCTTGCGCGCTGAAGACTTACCAGTAGCGTGTCTTACAAATTTGAACCCAGACTTTCCATTGTTATGTTGACGATGAGACGTCACGTGTTGCGCAAGGCCACCTTGAAGTCGATCCACCTTTCTCTCGATAAGCTGAAAGATTATCGAATTTTGAAGGTTTACGAAGATGGTGTAATTTCTACTATGGACAAAATACATTAGATAAATTCAGCACGATGAAAAAATGGCGTAGATTACTTTCTTATATGGAATCTTTCAGCGATAAAACCACCGACAATGATCAAGATCTGTAGACATTCCTCTGTCTTCGTGAAACTGCATTCCACTACACAACGTACTGAAAGTGGTCGCCGAGATTTGGATTTCGGACTTCCCAAATATGAACCACGGTTACTAACCACTAGTCCGTGACAATCATACGAAAAGACTTTGCAATACAAACCGTAAAGAAACTTCTAACACGCTTATCTGTTGGCTATAAAATATCCCTCCAGAGACGTCCAATAGCTTTCCACATCGAATTTTAAATTTACAAGTTCGATATTTTGTTAAACTAAACGATAGTCTAATATGATCTCAAAACTGCAGTTTCACTATTGAAATTGATCTATACACTTTATACTTCGTATACTAATTAATTTTTTCTTCATTCATACACTCACAACGATGCATTTCAAATACCAATATGTCAGCCATAAGTGAGACTGGATTTGAAACGGTAGTGAGAACAAAGTAACAATTCACATTGTTCTCATGACAAGAGAAAAGCGTTCATAATTGTTCTATGATATTTTAACAATATCAACAACGAAGATAAATATTTAAGTATTAGAAAATGATAGAAGACTGGATTAATGAAGGCCAACGATTGGAAATACCAGTTCTGAACCCGCAAAGTTGGTACGATTGTGACAATGATAAAAATTCTGATGATTGAAGGGCGGTGTTTGTTATGATTAAAACTAGCCTCACTGGTATTCAGTAAATGCAGTATACTTCTATAAAAGTTAAACAAGGAAGTCTTAAATCATTCCACAGATTCAATAGAAAGAAGTCTTAAACCAGTGTTGACGAGTGATTTATGGAAAATGTTCACGATGATTCTTGAGCAGAGGCACTTTCAGCACATCATCCATCACACGAAAGCTGTTTATTGCATCCAAATCAGACTTCCAGCCCTCTCGCGATTCTGTTCAATAAAGGGAACTTCTCTGAACACATGCAGTCCGCGAGCTTTGTATCCGGCCCTGCGCGCCTATTATTTTCACCTGGGTACAGGTTTCAAAACCCTCTTCTCAGCTGTCCAGAGGCGTAATAACTGTTTATATAAATTCCATCTTACGACAAGTTAACGGTTTACTGAAAACTGGCGCGTGATTAATCAGGCTTTTAGGTTTCCATGAAACAGCTGATGGGTATTGGGTCCTCCTACTAGTGACGAGATTAAGAAAGTATAAAGCTATACCACTGTTCTCCCATAATTCTGCACGGCGTGATGCTTTATTAAGCACATGAGAAAATATTACCGTCTTTAATAAATTTAGCTTTTTCTCCTGCCTTTTGTGCTAAGTGGCATTTATTCAGATGACTTTCCACTGTCTTATCTTGACACTCTGTTTGCAAAGTCATTATAATTTAATCAAACATTGTTTGTCACAGATGTTCTTTGTTAAATTTTCAAATATTAACAGAAAACAAGAATTACGTAATAAAACAGGTCTAAATATTTTTTCCTCAGTTGGTAACATCCGTTAATATGTGGGAAATTACAGCAACTTTCTGCATTTCCAGGGGACTGTTCTTTTGACACCAGAAGAAATAATTAATTTGATGAGGAAATTCTTTAGCAACTACTAGATCGAGTGATTCTCACACCGCCTAAATATGGCTGTCCTCTGGTATATTTCACAATGTATTCCAGTAGATATTTACTGACGTTTCATCACCCTGATGATGGAGGCAGCAAGCTCCTCTGAAACGTCGGTCAATATCCTACCAGGCTACACTGCTAATATCCTAGAAGACAGCTGTATTCTAGTTCGTCGCCGACAAATCTCACCTTACACTTATTTGTGACCTCACCTTCAGGGTGCTGAGGACACCTCTTGTAGTGAACTCCCCAAAAAGAGGCCCGTCCTTCTGTTGGTCCAGCGCCTTGCCGATAGCCGCCAACTTGTGGTCTGTCTCGCCCAGCTTTTCCACGACTCGTTCCACCTTGTGATCAACCTCCATAAGAGAACTCACCTTCCCGTCCAGAAGGACCATTTTCTCCTGACCCCTGTATCACATCACACAGTGAAGCGACTTAATATCCTTGTGAAGGTTTAGGTGAAAATGTCGATGTTGTTCTTCTGGGTTGCGACCGCCGTGTGGGCTAAGGAGCCTCCGAAACGTCGTCCCTACCTACAAGTCCACACGGCGTCACAAACCATGACAACAACAATTACGATCCATGTTTTTTTGTTAAAAACGCTAAATTTAAAATTTCAAAAAAGAAATTCTGGGCGGAACTTTAGGGTCTGCACTTTACAGCTTACATGGCAAGCTACTAAAACATGTAAATAAATATTTATATAATTAATGACTAATTTTATGCGCATAATTTCGACCAGTGCTGATTAAATCTATGAAGGTGGTTCAGATATAATCGAGAATTTTTATTGTTATTCCTAAACAATAATGTGGAAAGGTGTCATTCTTGAACAGTCGTTTCATGTTCCAAAAAAATTAACACATAATAACTATACCAGCCTACTTCAATAAAATTTATAGTACAGAACTGTATGAATTAAATACACCCTTATGATATGTAGGTTTCGAGAACGGATTCGACAATGGTTCCGTTGTACCGGTATCTGCACAAGCAGTGTCATGTCGGCGGTGTTCCCATGACCCCAAACATCTTGTGATATTTCGGGAGTCCTGATTTTCATCCCAGCGTCAGAACAGGGCGAGCGAATCCACTCTTCCTACATTTTGTTTGTCAACATGCTCATCACACGGTCTTCCATGTATATCGAAAGTTTTGACGAAAATAAACAACACTTTAAATAATGCAGAACAAGATCCCGAGATAAGCCACTGAATGCCAAGAATAGAATTTTCTTGTAGGATTTGAGGTTTTCACGGTGGCCAGTCTGTCGTTGGCTAGAAGTTTACCGACGTTTCAGAGGCCCTTGCTGGCTCCATCATCAGGACGATTATCGCCCTGTTGATGGAGGCACGACGTAACAACCCAGAAGACAGCCGTCTTCATTCAATTTTATTTCTTCTCTCCACATTCTTCCTCAATTCGTCAGCGTGCTTTATCTATCAACGGTTCTCTGCTACTAACAGCCTTTTTTAATTGCCAAGCAAGTTATAGAATTATATTATTTGCAAAAATTGTTTTAATCTTTGTATTACATTTACCGTTAACCATGACAGAGGAAGATTAATTTTCTGGATGGCTCGGTGGTAAATTTTAAACTTAGTTTTTAATACAATGAAATAGCTTTTTTTAAGAGAAACTTCTGGTATAGACATGTTCCTAGCAATTTTTCTATATCAAGTTTTGTGTTAACAGATTAGATTAGTATCCCAATGGAACAACTGTTCATAAGACGGAAAGAATAAACAGCTTATTCAAACAGTTAACAGATAAGCCCCACGTGCTTCGTTTAGGGACCCTCCTTATTTAGCAAGATCAAAGCAGAATCGCGCGGTCACAGATGCAATGAAGCGTAAATTATTCCGGTGAATACGTCATTTCTACGTATGACATTGAAATTATATCCGTGGAAATTTACAGACAGATGCAACCGTTTCTCGTGACAAAAAGACGCCTAAGAGTGATTGTTTACAAAAAAGTATCAAGATCAAGAATGACCTAACTACCGTATTTAATTTGCAGTTAGCGTGGTCTGGAAATTCACAGCCTTCTATAAACATCAAAGGTCCATTTCTGTGTTAACAACAGCCCATCATTGGACCCTGACCTGAGCCAGGCGAATCCAATCCACATCAATTCCTGTATCAGTTTATTAATGTCTCAGCGCCATTTTTGTATCTGGACTGTGACGAAATTGTTTGCAAATACTGATTGCTGATTCTATTCTGCATTTCTGGGTGCGTTCATATTCCTGTTAATCGTCTGTGTGTACACTTATAACTCTGATATCTTGTTTAAACAGTAAAAAATTAATCACTTCTCTGTTGATAATTCTGTCTCAATTCCAACGTCTTCCAGATGTTCAGAAAACGACTACGCAAACAGGACCAGCGAGTCGCAAGACATAAATTCATGACACTGTGACCTTTAAGCGTGTGATACAGATGACCTCTGACCTCCCACTCACCTACTCAGGATGTCCACCTTCTTGTCCAACGTGCTCATTTGGTCATTCCAAGCGGCCACGTGCAGCTGGAACGTATCCCACACGTGGGCTCGCTCCTGCAAGTTCTTCACATTGCTGTCCAGGCTGCTGAGTGTGGAGGCCATGGACAACATCCGATATTCCAGCTTACCGAGGTAGAGAGTGTTGAACTTCTCCAGTTCGCCTGCAAACGCGAATACAGAACGAAAAGAGGACGATAATGTTGTAGCAGAATAAAAGAAAAACTTCAGTTTCCTTACTTTGAACAAGTGGCCTTTGATTTGAGGTTCTCACGGAGGCGAGTATGAAGATGACTGTCTTCTGGGGTGTTGCGACACGTAGTCTGATAGAAATTCACCGACGTTTCATCGTCCTCACCCCATGGATGATACAGGCAGTAAGCACCTCAACGTCAATCTGTTTCTACCGGACTACTCGGCTAAAGACCTCAGAAGACAGCCATTGTTACACTTTGAGTATATTTTTAAGAAATCAGGATCATTTTATATCAATCTGAAGACAAATACAACGGCAAAATATGTTTTCTTTAATACGCGTCAGACGTGTTGACAGCGACACAAAATTATAAAAGGCAGAGTCTGAAACCTGAAGTACACAAAGAATTAATTAGTCCAAAGATAAGCCTAGCAGCTACAGATGCAAACATGATGCTGTTCAGGAGAGAACATATGCTAATTTATTTCCCATAAAGCACATGCGCATTCAGGTTAGTGCCCCACCTAATTTTCGTCGTCCACAGAAACTTCACCCACTCAATTAAGCAGTAAAAACGTCGCCCGATTGGACTGGAACAATGAGTCACTTCACCACACCCACTACAATGAACCTCGTGTAGTGTTTCCATATAGAGGTCAGTGAGTCCGGCGTTAGTTCCGGAAAGCGAGAGGCGAGGGCACTAGATGCTTATAAAGGGATTAAATTCGGCTTCTCTTTCTTCATTATTTTTCTCTCTTTATTCCTTTTGTACTTTCGTTATTTATTCCATTCCTGCTTGCTTTCTTTCTCAAGAATTTCTGCGATTCATTTATTTCTTGCAAAATGATTGTTGAGAGAACGATATTGTTTCAGACAAAAGACTTTTACAAACTATTCAATTCATCTAACATACAGCCTACTACATATATGACGAAATGTCTCTTAACTTGTCAATTTTAAACAAAAAATATTTGCAATTTAAAAGACCAGAATCTTAACTACTAAACCCACTTAATCAACTCCTAACTGTACATAAAGTGCATTCTTCACGTCTTCCTGAAGTAATATAATCCATAACGCTATAAATGGGGCATCCACAAAGTCGCTTACGTGACACAGCGGCCATCATGGTCTTGACATTACCAATCTCCTCCCACAGCTTGTCGGAAGGACTCGCAGGTACACCACCGGAAAATCTCATCAGAAGCAGCAACATCGCCACTACGAGTCTGAAACCAAATTCCTGCAACACACCACAGGAGACTTCCAGGCTTCTGCATACACCTTTATTAAAATGTTAATAGTACATCCATGGGCTACCCAACGTCAAGAAACTCTACCCGTAAAAAGCAAAATTTTCCATCGATCTTCTCTCATTCTTACATTTCAAACTATAAATGCTAGTGAAACTCGTAAAAAATCAGATTTAACTCGTCTGGACGAAAGACTCGGTGTTCGCTTTTTCAACACCAATTCAATTCTTTATTTTAATTTCCTCCACCAACAGTCAAATGGCCAATTATAGATACAGTACAGTACACATTATATCATTTAAAACAGTAAAAATGTTACTTCAACAATAATAATAATTCCTATTTTTCAAGCTATCGCTGTCATGTCTGCTAAAACCAAAAGCTTCCTTTTGTAACGATAGCTTCTTATAGAATCACGAGAGGACGTAACTTATAATGACACCTAAAGTGACTTCGAGACGAGAAATCAAAACTGTGTGTTCAAGACCAAATCTAAATTAATCTACCTTCACTCTGAGACCAGCCAAGTGTAGAATCAGAGACGAACTCCTTAACTTTAGACCCAGGTTATGATAATGTGCACCTTGGTCAGGGCTACCCTACGCCTTCGTAGGGCGGTGATAGATGAGTATGGTGCAATGTTGGAATAGCGACTGGATGGGGCAGGAGAAAATATGCTACAGTGCTACTTCGCCCACCGGGAAATCATTCTCGAAGTCACCCGGGATTGAAACCTTGTCTCCTTGGCGAGAAACTGGCTTCTATAAACATTGCCGATAAGCATAGAGAGCTCTAGTTCAAAATGTTATCGCGTAATTTGTGGTCTTTAATGTAGTCAGTCTACTTGGGTGGCCCAAATCATTCCTCTTGTCACTTTAACGCTCGTCATATGAGCACGTGACTACCTGAATGTCGAGCAGACCATAAACTTTTTAAAATTAAATTTGCTTGGTGTCTCGGAGGTCTGAGGTAGAAGGGCAGATTAGTAAAATAAATATGTCACGCCATCTCTCAAAAGGTAAAGCTACAAGTTTTTGGAGATTTCTGTCTTCTGGGTTGTTGCGCTGTGTAGTCTGGTCGATGTTAACCAACGTTTCAGAGGTCATACTGCCTCCGTCATCAGGGCGATAAGTATGAAGATTTCTGTCTTATGGGTTCTTGCGCTGTGTAGTCTGGTAGATGTTAACCAACGTTTCAGAGGTCATACTGCCTCCGTCATCAGGGCGATAAGTATGAAGATTTCTGTCTTCTGGGTTGTTGCGCTCTGTAGTCTGGTCGATGTTTACCAACGTTTCAGAGGCCATACTGCCTCCGTCATCAGGGCGATTAAATCTACCAGACTACACAGCGCAACAACCCAGAAGACAGAAATCTTCATACTCATCGCCCTGATGATGGAGACAGTATGACCTCTGAAACGTTGGTTAACATCGACCAGACTACACAGCGCAACAACCCAGAAGACAAAAATCTTCATACTCATCGCCCTGATGATGGAGGCAGTATGACCTCTGAAACGTTGGTAAACATCTACGAGACTACACAGCGCAACAACCCACAAGACAGAAATCTTCATACTCATCGCCCTGATGATGGAGGCAGTATCACCTCCGAAACGTTGGTTAACATCGACCAGATTACACGGCGCAACAACCCAGAAGACAGAAATCTTCATACTCACCGCTGCGTAAACCTCAAATCTTACAAGTTTTAGGGTTTTCAACAATAGCAATTATATTTTGCCATTTAAATATATTGAATAAGAATTCTTTAAATGGGAACCAACAACGAAAAGTTTAAAATTACGATACATTCCTCTACAAAAGCAACGAAGCTGAAATTAGACGTTAGTTAGACGGTAACAAGCCGAACTCACCTATTCATGGCATCTCTGTCATACTGAGCGGTCTTGTACAAACATGAGCTTCACAAACTTATCTTCAGATTATACAAATTTTTTTAATGCTAAGTCGACTGTTTATAAATGTCATTTCATAGAGCGTCTCTCTCTCTCTCTCTGTTTATTATAAAATTGGCTCTATATAAGTGTACCCATAACAAGGATGACAAAATGCTAGATAAATGTTTTACGATCCATTACATTATTGTGATTACTGTCACAGATGTAAGACATTTGCATCTCTGTGGGCGATGCTGTCTTATTGGCCAATGATCCTCGGTGAAAAATAAATTATTTTGTACTGAAGCATAATTTAGTAGCAGCAAGTGGTATTTAAATTCGGTGACCAGACACATTACACATAAATCTCTCTCTGTATTCCAGTTTAGTTCTCAAACTCAAAAACATTAAAATCACACATGTTGAAGGTTTCGATATACACTTCAGAGATTCTACTTTTTTTTGAAAAGAGAGGACTGCAGGTCGAATCTCGGTCGAGTTTGTTTTCGTTGTCATTCAGTTTCTGCAAGCAAGCCACGAAGGCGCCTTCCGAGGCGACTTCCGAGGATCCAGTCACATCAGAATCCTGAAGATGTTGACAGAGTTTGTTCCCGAAACGTCGGTTTACTACGGTAACCAGTTAACACGGCTGATTGCCCGAGAAGATTTTATTAACCTTTATGAAGTATAATCCTTAATTTAAAGCAAACAGTGGCTCAGCTAGTCAATAAATTCGTCACATTTCATAAAATCCGAAAGGGTCATTACCGTGTCCACTAGAGGCCGACAATATTCGCAAATTCATTAAACAGGTGTAAATACCTAACCTGGACACATTTGCCACATTCTTCCGCCTATATGATGTGTGTGTGTGTGTACAAAGTCGGGAAAGGTGTGCCATGTATAACGTATAACATGTGAGAAGCCCTATAAATCCAAATATTCCATTCGCACTAAAAGGAATTTACGATAGAGTAACAGTGTTTTTTTGAAAATTTACTGACAAATTATTTTTTTTTGTTAAATTATTTATTCTCTGTCATGAGAAAGTCTGCCCACGTAACTATTAAGTTGTCCATCTTCAATGTTTATTAACAATTCTTTTAAATGTTTACGAGGCCTCGCCTTTGCACAATACTTTCTGCCTTCATACGGTACGACCAACTTTGCAACAACAACAGATTCGATTTTGAAACTAGTTTTCAAAAACACAACGTATGAAAAATTGCGATTAAGCACTTTTTATTTAATACGGAATTATCCACACTCATGTCAATTCTTCTCAGAGGAGATAATTTTTTTCTTATATTAAAAAAAATGAATATGCATTAAAATACAACAATACGACCAGTAAGAAAATCATTTTCCTCTTATTTATTAAACACTCTTCACGAATATTTATAACTGAAATAAAAGTTAAGTACTGCAAATTCGAAAAAAAATATATTTCGTATAAACACCGGCGTAGTTTTATAAGAACCGCTGAAAGGAATTATAAAGTTTATTTTCTTGTTGAGAATAAAAATATTTACGTATATTTCGATAAACGTATAAATTACGAAAAGACTACAGTCATTTTAGTATGGTATACATTTGTAGGTTGTACCAAATGGTTTGTAGTGAAAGGTAACGTTTTTGTATCAAGTGCAGTTACATGAGTCAGAGTACCTGTGGAGATAAACATCTGACGCATGAAATCGCGAAGCGATTTAAAAGCATTCTCTGTCTGTAAGAACTCGCAAAGGAACAAATAAAACCAAAAAGAAATTGTGCTAGTTGTTTTCAGTTGAGTATTACGCCTTAAAAATGCACGCACGCACGCACACGCACACAAAAAACGATAACTACAACTTCTGACCACCTTAATTGATATTACCACCCGCCAGTTTTAAAGCACAGCATTGAGGTGATTTCCTTATATGTACTACTATGTCATTATATTCCATCCACAGGCCTCGTAATTCACCTGCCAGGCCCAACGATAAAAAAGGAAACGAAAAGAAGTCAATCCTGTTAAGTTACGCACAATGTTATTATCTTCCATATGCAGTGTACTTCGCTAAAATTCTCCTTAAATTCAAATCATAACGCAATTGAGCTTAAATGAATTGAATGAGACAGAAGAAAATTAATTTATGTGAATTTGAGAAGTAAAATATTACAATGGCGTTCGTGTTTGAGGACTGGCGTGTATTGGTGCCATCTCCAGAAGACTGCATCTCACCTGATGTAAGCAGCTCATCTTCGTTTCTACGTCCCCACCACAGACAGTCTGATGTTTTGCCGTCAGCCTCGTTTCCCGCCGCAACCACAGTCATTGCTGATGGATTCTATCTCATCTGAGACAGCTGAGGCATCCAAGGGCAACTACACTGTAGCGGCATCTCGTATGTAATGGGGAAACTTATTAGACAGCGCAACAGGCGTTGCTGCTATCCTGACATCTACCGTAGAAATATATCTCTACTAGTGAGCTTCCTGCTGTTCTTTTTTTGACGTTACCAAGTATGTATATCGTCTATCGACCAGAGATATGGGCACAATCGATATTAAAAACTCGAAAGTTTACTACCGTGTTCACAAGCGCATGTCACTAGACTTTACTATGTGCCAGTTGAATTCAGCCCACACTGTCACACTATTATGAAATAAAGCGTCTCTTTCACAGCAACCCAAGTACAACCCACCCACCACAACCATCCAAAAAAACCCACCAGCCAACCAACCAACCATAACCCATATACCACTAACCATGGTCGAGTTAGTAAAAATCTGTACATTCTCTAAAACTGGTATTTTTCATTCCTATTTTTATTAGCTAAAATAATATTGTTCATGAAATATAATTTCTCATAGTGGTGTACATTCTGAAAATGCCTCACTCTGAATTACAAATGCTGTCACACTGTGTATCACTTGTATGTTTCAAGCAAAATTGCAACCTACCTTAAATATGTGCTTTTGGTGATTCCAAACCTTGATTCCATGTGGAGAAATAATCGACAAGTGTAACCGTATTTCAATTACCTTTAAACATTAACAATCATTTAATAAATAAGACTTAAGGCAACTTTCAACTACCAAAACAAACACACAACACACAAAGTAACGATCCTCCTTGCACGCCAATCTTCTAACAGACCACATTAGTATCATGACGTAAGATTGCCAACACAAACAAAAGAAAATTCCCTTAGTAAATATTTTCTTTATCACTGCAATACCCTTCCCTCTGACACTGGCTACACATTCTCTTCATGCGTCTAATACTCCTTTTCATAATCCGCTATCGGCACTGCAATATTGGTTATATATAAGCCTCTATCTTCATCTATAATACTGGATCGATAGATTCCTTTAATCATCCATATTATACTTTATACAGAGACGTCTCTATGATACTGGCTATATTGACTCCTCTATCCAAGCATGTTTGTTATTGGTTATTTAGCGGCCCCTAGCAGCGTCTATAATATTGGTTGTTTCCACGTCTTAATACTGGCTAAAATGACTCCCCTATTCATTCCTTTCCTACATAACTAAGACTATAGGCTCGCATACGGGTATCTATGCAGCCGGTAACACAGAATTATATAATAAATTATGTTTAGTTAATTTTATGGGTATGGATACAGACGTGTACAGTGGCGTCTTCTTACAAATATCATGGACTCTGGTGTATGCATCACAAGCAACACGGCCCTCTGTGTAGCTAGTATTATGAGACTGGATACGTAGATGCTTCTACAGAAAATATTAAGGGGCATGGACATAAGCGCCTTTCTAGCCGGTTTTAGGCACGTCTAGGGGATTCTATATATGCAGCGTTATAGACAGGTTGAAGGCACAAATATAGCGAGAACTGTCACAGTTAGAGGCGTCTATATATACGGTTTTAAAGTTAATAACAAGTTAATAATAAGGATATTGCACTGTAGTGTGTGGTAGAAACTGGCCGACGTTTCAGAAGTACTTACTGCTTTCAATATTATGGTGCAGTATCCCAAAAGGCAGTTGTCTTCGTTCTCATTGCTACAAACATGAAATGTCACCAAGAAATTATTTGACTTTTTGTGGAGCCCGGGGGATTATTACTGAGTTCACAAGAGCTGGTCACATATTATGAACCAAAAGAATCCAGTTTTCTTAAATAAATGTCTTCGGGCCCCACAGTTTGGGACAAGCTGGATTAGGTACATTGGTAATAATTGAACCACAACAATTACAACTAATGGTCTAAAATATATCTTTAATAATATTTAATATATTCTATTTAAAAAAAACAAATATGTTAGGAACACCACATTTTATAAGGAAAATGCTACAACCAAAAACTTAAAGCCTAAGTGTTAAAGTTCACCAATAACTCAAGAGGAAAAGTTCTAGAAAAACCCGTGAAAGGAGAAATAATAATAATAACAACAACATTAATAACGATAATACAGAGGCACTACAGCCCGCTCTGAGGCTTGGCTTGAGCTGAATTTTTTAGCTAAATACATTTCTATCTTGATATAACAGACAGTTCCAGAATATCTGTATAAGGGACGGGAGAGATCGGATTCTATAACTACACTAAAAGGCCTCACAGTGTCACAGTCGAGTGCAATTGGCGTTTATTTCGTAGGGATATTTTCTGTGCTCAAGTTTTCTTAGTCGTTCGGGTGAGGCCATTTGGGCTTTCCTTATTGTCATACTTAGTAACCAATTGTAAAAGGAATGGGCACCTGGTAGACGCATAATTACCCAAAATGTAAAGGTCATCAGGCAATAAAACAATTTTTGCGTGAATGTGAGTGCAGCTGTAAGCCTGGGGGCGTAGATACCCAGCAAACTGCACAAATACAGAAGCGATATTTCAAACGTAATTCCAGGGATGTAATAGCTGACTCCCTCCACTATACAACGCACCATGTGCTCCCAGTCACGAGAAACTTCGCGTAAATTAGGTTTCACCCAAAAATTAATTATGTCACGACTCCTCTGTCGAACAGTTTCTAAATCACCGTTACAGAAATTATACTTGTCTTCTAAACCCAATACGTACCCCAGGCAACGCCAAAGGTGAACGAAAGCATCCATGTCCTCATCGGAAATTCCATGGGCACCAAACCTACGAGGAAACAGAACGAAGAGTCCCACAAACCCGAACTGAGCAACTGCCATGTCCATCTGATTCACGAAGACAGAACTGCTGTGGTAGTCAAGAAAAGGACATTGGTTAGGACGAGGGTATGGACAGGATACCTGAAAGTCTTCACATATCTTTTCATGAAGAGGGCTCCATATTGCGTCTTTGCACACGCACTTGGAATTCCCTGAGAGTCTTATTTTCTTAGGGAGGTCTTCAGGTTTGGTGTTATGCAGCCCCTGTCTGACAGATTCATGCATCGCTCTAACTACGTTAACATTTCTGTGACCTTCTGTACCAGGCTTCCAGATGTCATCGGAATACCACGATCTAACTCGTATCAATGTAGAAAGATATCTCTTGAATGATTTGAAAGGAGTATCAGATTTTCTCGTGAAGACAAGTGGGTGGAGACCATGAGGGTAACTAAGGATTAACATAAGAGACAGCATTTCGGCTAACATAAGACCAAACAGATACTTCATGGCAACGCACTGGCCTCTTCGGAATTTATCCAAGTCAACCCACTCTGGCCTGGGATTCATAGGGCACCCCGAGTCTCCGCACACATTCATGCCCTCCAGAAGCAGACTGAGATATTCAGGAAGTATTGGATCAGGAACAGCATTAGTCTTACTGACATCAGAATTACAACTTGCATCCTCTGTCTTCAAACATTCTGAATCTGCGACAGGTATCTCAGTTCTTCCAACATTTTCGTCACAAATTTCTTCGCATTCAGAGGATACGTGGTTTTTGTCTTTCACCTCAGCTGTGGAATGTTCTTTTATGTCAATTCCTACAGCATTCACTTCAGACTCGTTCTGTCGATCTGAACAAACTCCACTAATGCTTACTCCTGACCCACTACCCGAGATATTCAGGGAAACTGAGTTCACGATAATATTTAAAGCAACTGATCTCAAGGCTGAAATGTCGCTTCTATTTACACCATTAAGTTCTTTGTTTTTCGTGCCCACGACGTCCCATATTATTTTTGTCTCAACACTAATTTCATCCCTGCTTAAGGATTTGTCGTATTTTTCATCTGTGGTCAAAGATACAAAGGTATTTTGGTCACAACTGGCATAATCATCTGAAGTCTGACAAATGTCATGTATAGATTTCTGGGTCGATTCTGATACCTCTTTATCTTTTTGTACACTTCCACTGATGACCGTAAGTCCTTCCCGTTTTACCATTATCGGGGATCCTTTGGGTGTATCTGAGTAGCTGGGATTCTCTTCCATGGATACTTTGGTATCTTACGCACGAGCAGTTGATATCACCGCTGCAATGCCCATAGGAAAGCTACGCATTAGGTCACCTACTTTTGATTCAGCCTCCCTGTTTAATAAAAGGCCAATTTTCCCCTAACCTGCAACACAATTAATTTCATAAATGTTTTATTGCACGTTTATTCCTGACTACTCTTACAAGAATATAACAGTGCAAATTCGAATTGAAATTTCACAAAGTACATGGCCGTTTCTTGGGATGTTGCACCGTGTAGTCTAGTACAGTGGTATTCAACCTGGGGTACGCGTACCCCCGGGGGTACGTGAAATTTAGAAAAATATATATTATTTTATGATAAACACTGAATAATCAGTAATGTAATTTATTTAATTTATTTTAGATGTAGATTATATACCATGTATAACTTGAATTATACACCAACAACTTTGGGGGTACAAAGTTGAAGAGAAATTATATCTGGGAGTACGCGAACAAAAAAGGTTGAATACAACTGGTCTAGTAGATCGGCTGGCATTTCGAGGGAGCTTACGGCCTCCATGCTCATCACTTTGATGATGGAGGCAGCTCCTGGTAAAGTGGTAAACTTCTACCAGACTACAAGGTACAACATCCCAGAAGACAGTCATATTCATACCCATCGCCGTGAGAATCTGAGATCTCATGCCGTTTTCCACTCCTGAACTTCTACACTTCATTAACAGGTCTTAACCCAATATCATACACTAAAACACGAAGAAACGCTCTAAAATAGACCCCTGTACCCTTCTTCCCAAGGAATATTCCTGTCTTTAGAAGTTGCATGGAACAATGTCACTGTCGCCAGCCAACTTCGTGGTTATCTCAGTTCTCTATTCTCAGCAGAACACAATCTACTAAAGGAAAATAAAACCTCAAACAATTCTAACACACGAACAGAATATGCTCGTAAATGTAATGTTACTTACTTACACAATATGTGTCACGCAGCAGAACTTAGGTGGTACAGAATTGAGATGTTGAAGTTCATCAGAGCGCGACGATTTTCTGAATAGAACTGCAAGATTTGTTAGACCAGTGGTATTCAACCTTTTTTGTTCGCGTACCCCCAGATATAATTTCTCTTCAACTCTGTACCCCCAAAGTTATTGGTGTATAATTCAAGTTATACATAGTATATAATCTACATCTAAAATAAATTAAATAAATTACATTACTGATTATTCAGTGTTTATCATAAAATAAAATATTTTTTTTAAATTTCACGTACCCCATAAGATGTTTTCGCGTACCCCAGGTTGAATACCACTGTGTTAGACCACATCAAGTAGTTCGTACTGAGACTTCAAAGGTTTTCTTCCGGTTTTCTGGCTTAATTAACGAATACGGAACGCCGTACACATGAAGGTATCAGCGTTTTCAACATTGAACCAACTAGTCTCACAAGTATTATAACAGAAGGCCCAGTTTAAAGCAGCATTAAATAGATAACTTGATTACACAGTCCTTTTACACTTTTGATAAATTTCTAATGTTTACAAATAAGTCATATTTTTTATTATGGTTTTATTGTATTTACACAATATATGTGGATATTATAATTTATCTGCTGTATGTGTAAAATCCTTGGCCTTCCACTTCTAAACACACAGAAAAACTTAACACCGGTCACATCAAATAGTCCCCCCCTCCCCTCAAAAGTATTACGAAACTGCTAAAGCCGGAAGGCGCGTAAAGTAGTAGTAACGAGGACTGGTAGAAAAGTGAGGTTTTAAAAGCGATGAGAAATTTGAATTTTGGTCTTCGGGGTTATGACGCTGTGTATTTATGAAAGCCTTCTTTGCTGAAACAGAAGCCATACATTCCTCCGAAACGTCGGTAAACACATTCAGTACGACGAGGCGTCACAACCCACAAGACCACAATCCACATGCCTGTAATTTAACTCGAAAATCAATGACAACAGAAACAAATATTGACTGATATTCACGTCTGCCCATCGGCTTTGCTTTATTTAGTGTTTTTATTAGCCGTCGTACAGCCAAGGATTTCATCTTATAGACAATGCGATGTGATTTTGTTGTTCCAACATCGCCTTGTTTATTTTAATGATAATATACAGGGCTTTTGTACGCAAACGATTGGACCAGTTTGTCACGTGAGTAGCTTCTTAATTATTATTGGCTGTTTAAATTCTTAAGACCTGTATTGCAGCCACGTCTTTCCGTGGATTTAAACAGTAGATAAATATTTAAAGCAAACTGTTTTAAATTCAGTTTGTGCTCATGAAATCAGCAAGTTTTCGTTAATATAAATAGATATTCGTACATTAAAACTAACCTCGGATGTCTTGTTCTGTATGCTGAGATGCACGTACTCCTGGAAATATGGATGTCCGTCTCTAAGAACTAAACTTGCAACTGACAGGAACATTCCAAGTGGACATAGCCGATATCAGTTCTTGTTAGCTATACGCAACCAGAACCTTTAAGTGTTCTTGCCCGTCTTCATAATTGCTGAAAACGTGGACCAAAGAGAAATAAACTTCATATAAAGGACGTATTATAAAGACATACACACATCTTACATCTTTGTTATATTCCACAGATCCGTAAGTTAGTAAGACTACAATAGGATGTGGAATAAGTCATAAGATGTCACATAATATAAGCAAAGATTTCACACAAAGCAGTGAAATGTTACAAACAAATTCACCAATTACATGAAACCTAGAGAGCTGTTTTTTTAAGATGATTAATTCGAGAGAGATGCTTAAAATGTGTGCGTGGTGTTATCAAATCTCGAGAATTATTTTAAACGTCCGTCCGTCCTTTACGTTTTAAAGAAAAGAAATCAGCCTTCATAATGTTGTTCTTCTTGGTTGTAAAGTCGTGTAGACTGGGTACATGTTAACGTTTCAAACATACCATCTCATCTTCAGTCATTAAATTTAAAGAAAAATGATTCAATTTTTCCAGTAGTCTTACGGTTTTCGAGATACTTACACTAATCAAAAATTATTTTATACTATTAGATTTCGTACCTGGAGATCTAGTGGAGTGATTTTGAAAAGTTTACATTATTATTATTATTATTATTATTATTATTATTATTATTATTTAAGGCTCGCGCACATTGGAACTGCCTGCTTTATATGCAGGTTATAACAAGATTCACATTGGAGCAATCAGCAACAAGTAGCAGACGATAGGCGATACCCGACAGACGTTGCTTTTACATGAAAATAACATTCACTGCAATGTGAAAGATTCATCCCACAATGTTAGTCCCACCGCTTTCAAAAGTAACGCTCAGTGACATACAGAACGTTACGATGCTATTCCTCTAGGACACGAGTCTTCACGACGTTAAAACCCAAGAGCCTCAAATCTCACATCTAAATAACTTTCTTTGAATACACAAATACCACGAAAGTATTCAGAACACCGATGTTAATGACAGGTCTCGAACAGTGCCTGGAGGAACGTTTATCACCAATGCCAAACGCGTAGAAGCTTTTTAAAAAAAATCGCCCTGATGATGACGGCAGGAAGGACAGCTGAAACGTTGGTAAACTTCTACCAGACTACACTGAGCTGCATTACGACTATATTACGCGGATCCTCGTTTATTATATTTACCAGTGATCACTGAATAATATATAGTGAGTGACAAGTTATGGGTTGAACGACCAGGTTTCGATTCCCGGCAGGGGCTTCAATTTTCTCTCCTCAAACGCTTGTAGACAGACTCTGGAGCCCACCCAGCCTCCTGTTCAATGTGATCAGGGCGTAAAGCCGTCATAGCATGAACGTAGTCATTCATATTAATAGAATATCAAGGTTAATAATACGTGGAGCTATCCCTCCACTTCATCATATGGTTCGTATCGCTGTATCTTGCTTTAAATTACAGGCTCCTATAACGAACACTTTAACGTAATAAATGTTCGAATTTAAACATAAACATACAAAGGGTACGAAAGTGTATATGCGATAGACAATGGCGTGGTAATTGTACTGTAAATGACAACATTCCAAAACCTTAAGAAAAAAAAATAAACCTTGCATCTTAAACTGCTTCTAAGGTCAGTATTAACAAACTAAAGTCTGGCAAATATTATACATTTGTGTCTAATTTTAAATTACAAGTAAAACGTAACGAATACTAGACGATTATTTTAAGACCACATCTTAGCTACTTATGGATATAATTATAATTTGATATATGTGCAGTTTAATCATGATATATACGTATAAAGTATGATTTTCGTCGTAAATAAATGTTAATTTCATAATAAAAGAATATCTTACTTAATTTTAGAAACGACTAATACATTTCCGTATGTTATCCAATTTTAGTTTTCAGTGAACCACTTTTTTTCCCCCAAAGTGAAAAAACAGTTAACACGATGCATTCACTCTATTTTACGCAGTTTAACAACAGCGCAATAGCCAACATGTGATCACAACTTACTTACACTGAAATGTCACAAACACCCTTCCTGATGCTGTGTTCGCACTGTTGACGACAAGCGAACACTATCCTTGACTCCCAAACACTCGTATTCCTGAGCTCGGGTCTTCTTGCATTGGGTATCGACCAAAAACGCGCCGAGGCATGCGCCTTCGCGTATTTATACGTCACAGCTGAGTACACGTACAATTACGTAACACTGTGCGTCTTTTAATATTGTCTTCCGAAACAAACAAGGCCAAGCAATGCGACTTTCTCTCATACGGTTAAAGATATTATTAGGCCGTAATAAATACAGCAATTCTTTACCAATAGCGTCATTATATTTCTGAAATAATGACCGCGTTTCACTTATCTGAAAACCGTTACAGCCTTTTCCTCGGAAAACGCAGAAGTCCTCCGAGATTTAGCGCGTCACCTCTCGCGAAGCTAAGGTGACAAAACTATTTTTGGACGCTGTGGTCAATTCGCGTTATAATTTTTGTTCTCATGAAAGTGAGATCCAGACACCTTGTTCTCGAAGACATCTTAACGAAAACTTTCTCTGTGCATTGTGAGACTATTATGAACTACTGCACAAGGCGGAAACGTTACAATGGGGGACCGGTAATATCAGTAGGTCATCTCTCGCATCAAGACTGTAACGCTTACGTACAAGTGTCAAAGAATATAAAAGCATATCACACACGCTTCAAATAAAGAGACATTCTGTTAGTATTTAAAGCCAAATGTATAAAGGTTGTATTTTTGTATCACTGAGACCAGGAAATCATACAGCACTTTGCTCGAAAATTTGAAGGAAAGATACTACCTTGGACACAATGCTTAGACCTAAGGATAATATTAAAATGGATAGGCTTTGACTTGATTCAGCTGACTCAGGGTAGAACCCAGTGACAAGTTCTTCTAAATTTGGCACTGGAACTTGACTTTCCATAAAATGTGACATTTCTTTACCATCTGCAAAACTATCAGCTTTTCGACAAAGACTCTGTCCCATGAAGTTGGTTAGTGAAGGGCAGCACAGAGTTGAAGACCTTTCTATATGGCACATAGAGTTTACGAAATTGCTGAAATTCTCAAATATTCTATTCGTTACGCAAAGGATGCTTTGAATGTAGTGTCTCGTCCTTAATACCCATCTTCAAAGATCCATCTTATTGTTATCCTTCCAACGCATTTTAATGTTTTATTATTCTGTCCTAACTTGTTTAAGGAAACTTGTAGTTTGAAAGAAACGTGGATGATTTGGGCCTATTACTTATGGTAATACAGTTACTTCGATGCTGATTTTGGTTTCTTGTCATGGTCATTTACCCATATTTTATTATAAACAAATTTCTTTTAGTCAAAATTGAAAAGAAAACTTAAATACGTCATTCCCAATACTCATTTTTGTTAGGTTTATAGCTTGAAAGCTAATTAAAGAGAGTATTTTTATACCGTGATCTCATGACTTGAGAAACTATGGGCTGATTTTTATTAAATTTTATGTTATAGGTTGTCTTTTGGGAATTCCGCAGGAATCCTTAAATGGGAGATCAGCCAACGGCAAGTCTTTTAATTTACATTAATTATATGGAAACACATTTGACGCTGTATAACCAAGGATAAGTTCATACACATCTTCTGGAATGAATTTATAGATTGGTTTTATATTGTGTTTCCCGAGCTATCAGTTTTAACGATGTACCTTACGTAAGGAAGCTGCCCTCGCTTTGCAGAAAAGAATTCCGTAACAAATTGAAACGAAATTAGAATACGAAAGCTTGTTTGACGACGTATGCGACGAATATGGTGAAAGTTACTCTGCTGCCATCTGCACGGGTGAAACCTATACTACAGCACACATTTCAATATTCTGCCACCAGAGGACAAGCTATGTCTAGAAGAGAGATCGATTTTGGCAATGGTTTGCAACGGGCGGCCCACGACAAATTAAATCGGGCCCGCAAAAATAACCATTTCATATATTAATAACAGAGACCCCTCTCAACAGGAAGGCCTGTTAGATTTGCAGTTAACGTTAAAATTAAATAAAATAAAATACCGAATAAATGATCATACGATTAAATAAATGAATATATTGAAATAAAATTCAGTTCTTTTTATCATTATTATTGTTTTGGGCATTGTCTATTGTCCGGGGATTTTTAAAACAAGACATTTTGGAAACTGGATATGTTTCCATATCAGCTGACAGGAAGGTGACCAGTAGGAAGAGCCGATTTTTATCTAAAAATATAAAAAATCTGAAGTAACTAATGCTGTTTAATGCTAATGCTACCAGAGTCGCCACCGTCGTAACTTAATTTAAATTTTTTCCGCACTCGTCCAATCAAGCGTGACAGACATTGACTGTCTTAGTTACGCGTACCCACGGCATGAATATAAATTTCACCGTGCTGGGGCACAGTTTCTTCATTTCAATTTGATAGTTACCGAATTCGCCATAGATGCTGACACGCCTTCAGACAAGCCAACAAGATCATGCGATTGGATAAAACTGCTTAATGAGGAGTTTTATGATCTAAAGGGCTTACTCTTTATCAAATTATGTGTGAAATAGTGTAGTTGCGTCATATTGTGATTTATTAAATTAAAATTAAATTATTTGGTTATTCCGTCAAATCACAATGTATTTAAAATAATCGAATAATCGATTTCCAATTGGAAATCGATTATTCGATATGGAACACAGAATGATATTTTAATTATTTTAATTATCTTATTTTAAATACATTGTGATTTGACGGAATAACCAAATAATTTAATTTTAAATTATGTGTGACCAAACCAGTTATGAGACAGGCTAAACATACAGCACGCATCAAAGAACTTAAACATGCAAGCAGAGTTATTTTGGAAGACTCGGGCTTAGATGGGAGGATATTATTAAATGGAAAGTGCAGACTGGAATCAGTTGGCTCAGGACGGGGTCCATTGGCTGGTTTTTGTGAACACGGCAATGAACATCCGGGTTAAATAATAGACAGGGCTAAAAGACTTACTCCATGTCTGCCTAGCTTTATTTTTACCAATAAGCAGCTCAGTACCTTTATTATCCTACAATAATCTCTTACGTAAACTATGAGCCCCAACTATTTCCTCTTGCAACCAGTCCATCCATGCAACTGGGAATTGCCCCATGGGGCGAACCCTGAGAACATTCATGTTCCCATGATGCACCGGGCGAAAGCTATAACTACAAGTCCACCAAGAACGTCAGACCAGGTTAGTGCTTGCCCATTGTTTGTTCATTATTAACATAACAATTATTATTACAATATACAGACGAGAAAAATCTCTTCCCTTCTTCCCCACTTTAACAACCCAAGGCAAACGAAAAGTGGAGGTTTATTGCCAGTAATCTTTAAAGCAAAGGCTACATCTCATTAGTCTGAAAAAATTGTAGGTTAAGAGAGAATATATTAATTACTATTATCTTTGGTAGGGACTTACGTTCTGATACAGGTGCAATGACTGCGTTTTGTGAACGTGTTTGTTTGTGTGTGTAACGGACAGACATACAGACAGGGATAGAAGAGATTCAAGCTTTGAAACAAGCAAAGACCGACTCTGAGATCCACACAGCCTCCTATCCAATGCATATCATGTTCTTTCCCGGGATAAAGCGTCCGGGGCTTGAAGCTAACCACTGACCTCCATCTAGTTTCAATGTTAAAAATGCGTGTAGTACACACAAGAGCAAAGAGTTAAGTTAAAAGCTGCTGGAAATTGAATTACTGCAACACGAAATTCTTATTTAAAGAATCAACTTGAATCCTAGTTGTCCTTAAAGCCTAGTTCGCAGGGGTTTGGTGCAAAGACGAGTTACTGGAGCGAGTTTACAGTTCTTATACGTTTCGTGTTAAAAAAACCTCTTCAATAAATACTAATAAATAAGTAAACCGATCTGAACACAATATTTTCCATACAGTGATACAATGAAAGACTTCGTTAAGCAGTTAGTCACTGCAAATATACTAAAGCTGTAAGATTTGAGGTTTTCACAGCGGTGAGTATGAAGATTTCTGTCTTCTGGGTTGTTGCGCTGTGAAGTCTGGTCGATGTTAACCAACGTTTCAGAGGTCATACTGCCTCCGTCATCAGAGTATGAAGATTTCTGTCTTCTGGGTTGTTGCGCTGTGTAGTCTGGTCGATGTTAACCAACGTTTCAGAGGTCATACTGCCTCCGTCATCAGAGTATGAAGATTTCTGTCTTCTGGGTTGTTGCGCTGTGTAGTCTGGTCGATGTTAACCAACGTTTCAGAGGTCATACTGCCTCCGTCATCAGAGTATGAAGATTTCTGTCTTCTGGGTTGTTGCGCTGTGTAGTCTGGTCGATGTTAACCAACGTTTCAGAGGTCATACTGCCTCCGTCATCAGAGTATGAAGATTTCTGTCTTCTGGGTTGTTGCGCTGTGTAGTCTGGTCGATGTTAACCAACGTTTCAGAGGTCATACTGCCTCCGTCATCAGAGTATGAAGATTTCTGTCTTCTGGGTTGTTGCGCTGTGTAGTCTGGTCGATGTTAACCAACGTTTCAGAGGTCATACTGCCTCCATCATCAGGGCGATGAGTATGAAGATTTCTGTCTTCTGGGTTGTTGCGCTGTGTAGTCTGGTCGATGTTTACCAACGTTTCAGAGGTCATACTGCCTCCGTCATCAGGGCGATTCATCGACCAGACTACACAGCGCAACAAACCAGAAGACAGAAATCTTCATCCTAAAGTTGTTTCGTCTCGTTAAAAGCGTTCAGTGACTTAACCAAAGAATTTTCACTTGCCTTTTTTTTATAAATGTAATGAAATTCTTGAATAGCAACGTTTCCTTCCTTGCAATGTCGTGTTCCTTCATATGTTTAATAGATGGCCTCTCCCTCTTGCAATGCCAACACTGCTAGACTGAGGGAGGGGGGGAGTCAAGGTTAAATTAAAATTTTGATGTGTGATTACACGAAGCGCACGTCCGCGTTAAGATTTCACCTGCCACACACGTTTCCCACGCAATTTGCAACCTTGAATACTTCAGCTCCAAGCAACAATGTCACATGTACTCTGAAAATTCATCATCCTTCGAAGATTTTTTATTTTAATTTATGATAAGCTGTACCAATTATTGGTGGAAAAAACCCGGAAATAAGGCTTCATGAATAAGGATGGATGTGTGTAGAAAGGGGCGTGTGTTCATTTTAAAGTGCTACCACCGCAATTTGTCAGAAAGAAAACCAGAAAAATTATTTCGCTAAGTCCGATGTTAGGCCGGTATCCGAATCTCACGCTGTACCGTCCCATTTACACAAACACGAAAGATAAATTTATTTTAAAATGTAGGATATTTTACAGGTCTATGAATATGCGATCCACGAATATAAAGTCACACACATAAATTAAACGTTCACCGCTCCCGTACAAGCTCTGGAATTCAGCTTTCACTTCCGTCTTAGGGTGTTTAACCCTTTAAAGGCGAAGTCCGCCTACACAAGTTAAAATTATGGGTTTGGGTGTTTGTTCGATTATAGTTCGAGAACGGTTTTATCTACTTACATCAAACTTGGCATGCTTATTTCTTGAGTCCAGAAGATCATATATGGGACAAAACTCCGGAAAATGTGTCCTGAGTTCGACTCCATTTGAGGGCGTTCCCCGTAGCTCAGAAACTAATCACGATTGAAGAATTTCGCCTTAACCAAAGTGCAGAGCGTCGCGACGCCGACTCCGAAACGCAAATAAACGTAACAGAAATCTCATAATGCTATGTGCAACGGTTGTAACATGCCGACGCTGAGCGTCGCTACGCCAATCGTTGCGACTGCTATATTTAGCAGAGACAATCCAGGGATGCCATCGGACATGAGGTTGGAAGACTGACACCACATCTCAAGGCCAACAGCGGAAAAATCACCACATTTCGAGTAGAGGTGCCTTGGGATGCCAGTCGACACAAAATTAGGAAACGCCAAGCGTCGTTACGCCTAATGCTGAGACGCCGACTTCGAAATGTAAGTTAAACCAACAGAAGAAAAAGAAGTCTCAAATATTTAGCTAGAACGAAGGATTAATACTAATGTCACACAGCACAATTAATTTCCAGTCTATGGAATGAACATGATTCTGTTACTTTAATTTTCAATTACGCTATTGATCCTTCTGTTTTGTTTCGTCCGAATGGTGGAGGTATGTCTAATCGTTTCCCTTCTGAGTAAGAAATTAGTTTTCTGCAAAAATGTTATCTTAGGCTAGGATTGGAGGAACTCGTGGCTTCTGAGTTGAAGCGTCATGTAGTCTGTCTAGCAGAGGAAATCATCGCCAGATGATTGAGGTTGCAAGGACCTCTGAAACGTCGGTAAACTTCTATCAGACTACACGGCTCTAAGACCCAGAAGACAACCATCTTCGTTATCTTAAGCTGTTTCGAACATATCTTGACAGGCAGGCCTGATATACAGTACCATGAACTTAAATAATAAATACACTACACAATTAGTAAGAAAGCTTTCTAGAATATAACAAAAGCCAGTTTCATTATGAATATAATTTGCTTTCGGTGGTTTGGGGAAAGCTAAAGGTCAAAGCCAGTGTTGAGTTTTGTCAGGAAATTAAGGGTGTAGGCAGTACCAAATCACTAGTCGCCTGCGACTTCCGAGGATCCAGTCACATCAGAACCCTGAAGATGGGGACAGAGTTTGTTCCCGAAACGTCGGTTTACTACGGTAACCATTTAACGCGGCTGATTGCCCGAGAATATTTTATTCATTGTACTCGCCGCGAAAGTCTCAAATCCTATATCAAATTACAATACGTACCTTTGAATCTATATATTTTTTTCTAATAGTGTATTTGTAGAATTTGAAACACACTTCAGATTACAGATACGGGTACGAACGAACTTTGAAGAAGCAACACAAACTTTCGAAGCCAAAGCTCGTTTAAATAACATTTAACAATTTAGTCCGCACCGCAAAGAAAACACATCACTTCAACATTACAAAGATCAACCGGTTAACGCTGTATAAGGGAATAATCGTTGTTTATTCTGAGATTCATACGTAACCTATAAACACAAAATGTAGAGTTACTGATTGTTAAAGCAGGTGGTTCAAATAGCTACCACTGGGCTTCCAAGGGTTAAACGCAGAAACTACGGGAACGTCGTATAAAAATGATGAACCGGTAATACAACATCTAATATTACCCATATTATAATAGGCGATGGCCTTATAAAGAACCATCCTTTCCGGCAGGTGCAGCGTGGTGGTGAGGAATAACAGAGCGACCACATCACAGCAAATACAAAACCTTACTCCTTGCAACCATTGCTTAAAATTGTTTCTGTGAGAGTCACTAAAATGAGAATTCATTATCGTAACAGCGGAGTCTGTTTAATAAAGATAAGTTACAGAATCAAAGCAAATGAAGCTGAGTGATCTGGCTAAATTATGTAAATGTTGGCCTTCTGGGCTGATGCGCCGTACAGTCTTTCGATATGTACAAACTTTTCGGAGGGATATATTTCTCCCATCTTCAGGGCTAATAAAATCAACATTACCGTGAAACCGGAAATCATACATGTGAAATGAGTTTATAAAAGCGCAGAGCCTCACTCTAGAATAAAAAGTTACTTTACGTAATTATATTGCGTGAGTGCGTGTGTATGTGTGAGATAAACAACATTACATTGCTTATTACTATCGCATATTCCACACAAAACTCCTGGGTCTAACATTAAGTGGTCTCTGAGTCGCTTCCACCACAGAAGTTTGTATAAGCGCTAGGTTGGTAGGCCTGTTTCTGATGAGAGGAATTTAAAATGCATCCAGTGGCTTAAAATTTGACACGTAATGTTCAGTGACTAAAATAAAACGAAAAAAAAAATTCCATAGCAATAAAATAGTAATTTTCCAACTGCAGTAAAATGAACATAATACGTATAGCACTACCCACAACTTCCGGAATATGAATCAGCCGGAGACAGCTGCCCATACAACATCGTATGCAGCGGATTGCCACAATTTTCATAGCCCTATTGCTTCAGAAATATTTATTGTGTAAAAGATCGTTTGGTGGCCTGAAGCAGTGCTAGTCACTCACGAAACGTCTTTTTCCTTCCAATGCCGAGAACCCACGCACAAGCCCAGAGGAACCCAATGACCCCAGACCTTTCTACGATCACGTTCTTGAACCGTTCAGTTCCTACAACAGCTAAGTCGCAGACGCCCTTTGTCTCTCACTGTGAAGAAAATTGAACGAAATGAAGTTACATCACCAGTGTAGTCAAACAACCCTCACAGACACGTTCTCAAAATGACCCCAGCTTAACCAGTTCTATTTGGCGTACAGACACAAACAGAAATTAAAGATCTGGGAAGTCGCTTCGACACTAATGTTTCTGTCTTCCACTCCGCTTTTCAGAAACGTAAAGATTAAAATGTTCTGGTCTCTCATATTATTATTATTATTATTTAGTGTTCTGTCTGACGACAGGTCCATATGAACAGGATCCTTCCATCCTTTTCTCGGACTGGGACCTGTTCATATACGTTCTTGGCAGATGATCCAGAAGTGGTTTGCCATTACCTTCTTCTGTGTGTGAATGGAATAATTGTTGGGATGCCACGGAGAAACCGGGGAAGCCCCCGGAGGAAAACTCGGTGTTGCCTAGACCACGGCCTTGCCCAACACAAGTTATAAATTCGGTCACCGCCGGGAATCGAACCCGAGACCCCAGGATTATAAGCGTTCTAACCACTAGATCACCGTGGCGTGTTGGTCTCTCATATTAAGGGAAAAATATAAACTAAAGGTTTGAGGTTTTCATGAGAGTCGGAGTCGAGATTACGATTTTCTTGGTCGTAACACCGTGTAATGTTTCAGTTTTTGATAACAATAATGGGGCGGAGCACACGACACGAACGAGGGGATGTTATGAAACAGAGAAGCAGATTGCGTACAGGATTCATCTGGCTCTGGATAGGCTGTTGAACGAACCAGAAGCTACATTTATTTTTAATTCATATTCTGATCATATGAGTTGTGCAGTCTACAGTCAGGAAAAAAAAAGTCTGTCCTGGAAGTCAGAAAAAAATATAATTTGAAGTATGAAAATACAGAGAAACTAATATGATCTGCTACGTTTTCCCACATCCAGGTAAGGAAGTGTGGAGTTGTCATGGTTTCAAATGTGAGGGGACCCTCAAGGGTCCAAGTTTCCCAGATCTTTTGACAGCCCATCATAACAATTTACCTGTCTCCTACCCAGTCCCCTCCTTTCTGTCTTTCAGTCCGAAAACCGATCCCAGTACAACAGCAAAGGCAAGAAGGAGGGAGTACAGGCTTGTGTGATGCAGCGAGGTCTACCTGGCTATCCACTTCCACCCACTACACACACACACACTCCTGCTCTCAGGTTGTCAACACCCAGTTCTACACAACGCTCATTTGCCAGCCATCCGCTCTGCACAGGAAGTGTTCCAAAGAACGACACGCGGTGTTCATGTGCTTAGAATCGTTATTTAATTTACACAGACAGCGACAACGTTTTTATTCCAGTGATTGAGATTTCGACAACAAAATTAATTTTAAACTTGTTATTAGAATGAAGTGTAGTTTATCGTAAGTACCTATCTAAGAAGATACCAAGATTATTAAATTACTCAGTGTTCATTTGTTACTGACTACTTAATAATAATCTGTGCTTATCAACTATGACTGTTATCTGTGATGTAATTTTGGTCACCATAAAATAATTCTACAGAAATCAACTACATAAAATATTAAGAGTGAGTCTCTGATCGTACAAGTGATGATATCAGACAAGCATGACCTCAATTCGTCATGTCTAACCAGAATAATGCAGACCATAAGAAATCAGAACTGTGTATAAGAGTAATATCATAATAATAAGACTTAAATATGTTGCACTATTGACAATTGCTATTCAACTAACGTATATTCATTATATGCACAATGTATCGTGATGTGTGTGCTGATAATGGATGATGAATAATTCGTGCAGACATAACGCGTAGGTGTTATAACAATCACCAAGGTCTATTGCCAATCTCGTGTTCCGTCAAATCATGCTTGTATCTGCTACAAAGATGCTGACAATCATAACTTGATTACAGAACTATGAAATATAAATCCAAAGTACTGCCTCTGTGAGATGTATCAGATTTCAAATTTCACTCGCCAAAAATTAATTTCATATACAAAGTGGGAAATTAAAACGATGTTCTTCAAGGTCAGTGAAGTTATATTCAATGCATCCTTCAGTTTGAGTGACAAGATATATCGTAATATATCAGAATAACAAGCATGAACTCAGTGAAGGTTTCAAATGAAGAGTCATCTAATAACCACATTTTTTCTGACTACATTTTCAGTACGAGACTAAACTTTGTTTGTGGCATTCAGCTGAGTGAGCGGTGCATTAACAAGTGCTGATGGACTACGTTTGTGTTTGTGACGTTAGCAAAGGTAACACAGCAACGTCGCCCTTGGTTTTGCAGTGAATTATTCTGTGGGAGGTCAAACATTATCATGGTCATGAATGCACTCGTATTTGTAATGAAACGTTTTTGTTAACAGACTCTTATACACAAAGACCGAATGTGCTGCTGGTTACATTGCGAAATTATAGCGTGAAATTATATCTTAACTTCATCAAATAATTTTTAACAAATTTCGGTGAAATTATATCCAGTGACTCACAACCACGCCCATTAGAACTGTTTTGTTATAAACCATAAAAGAAAACATTAAATATATTCTGTAATACAGTTTGCAATTAAGGTGGAAAAAAACTTCAATCACGGAGGCCTTAAATGCTGGGTAATATAATATTCTTTAAAACTACGCGCGCATGTGACTATAAAAGAAAATGCTAAAGTATTTGAAACTGAATCCTTGAAGATTTACGTATTTAATAACGGCTTGGAACTCAACATGAAATTACGCTGCATTTCTGTTTTTATTCCATTTCTTGATTATCATCGAAAATATTATGATTAAAACTTTAATAAGCTTCAAGATTACTTTAATTCTACTGTTTGGGGGGCAAATATGTCTTACATCTGGTTTGGACTAACGTAGGAGAGCAATTTTTGAATAATCGTATAATAAGGGTACAGATTTTATCTTATATTTTTACAAAAAAAAATGCTTAAAATCTCAATTATTAATGACTTGAGTCATATGTACTGTGTGATAAACAAATACGCTGTTTAAGAACGGATTACATTCTCCGAGAAGGTGATTAAAAAATAAACTCTAATCATCCACCTGTAAGTTACTTTGCTAAAGTTGTCTTCTTACAAAGAAGTGCACCGTAAACTTTGAACACTGGCTGCAGGGCGTGTGCCAGAGCTGAATATTTGCTTTCAAGTGTGGACAATAGAACATGCATCGTGGAGATTCGATTGAATCTGCTTACTGAAGGCGCATCGTAGGCCAGAACAGCTGTGTCAAAGAAGAAAAGACATGTCCCCTGGGCCCAATGGGATCTTCAGATGGGCATCTACTGCCCTCCTCCTCGTCATCTGTACTTTACTGCTCCAGGTACTTGAATTACATGACATGATAACTAATATTATTCTTCGTCTGTTCTTTGTATTGTGTCGCATTCTTGTCTTTCCCAGAAAACTGTGCTATTAACTTCTATCTCTTAGACTTTCTGTGTTCATTTTGTGATCACGCAACAGTTTGGCATTTAAAACCAAAGTACTGTTTTCTTATTACGCAACAACTGTGCCAGATTCAAAGCCAGCTGCGAGGCAGTCCTCGAGGATAGACATATTGGTCTTGCAAAAAAATCTTGACTAAATCCTGAGGGATTTGACACTCTGAATAACACAAGGCGTGATAATTTTATTCGAATATAATGTCGATGTAATAATAATCTTTTCTAAGACAATCTACAAAACTAATAAAGAAATTAATCTATTTGTTGCGAAACAAATTGTGGGGTTGTGTCTAAAATTACTGTCGATTACTAATTACTATTAATAAATAAAATGACGCGAGGCTAGCTCATGAAATTTTAATTTTTTTATTGGCAGTCACCGGAAATTTCATCCCTGCCTTCAAACGCTTCAGATAATAAAAAAATTAAATTATCTGTAGCCATGATCACTGATTATACAGTTCTTTAATATTTATTCATTTACTATTAACATCTTTTGTGGATATTACGTCCATTTTAAAATAATGTTTAGAATTTAAAATATTTAACCTCCTTTTCTTAAAGTAGATGGTCACTTATTCAGGGGTTTTCAACTTTCTCCACGCCTGGAGCAACAACTGACTTTTCTTATCGACTTGCAGGAATAAATGACTACAATTTATTCAAACTCCAAGGCAGTTTGTTATAAATGCTACTAAATTAAGCCTACTAATAAAACATGGTCACATATTTTGTCAAAAAATACTCATTAACGAGATGTTTCACTTTCCTACTGTTTCATTAATCTTTCAATATAACTTTTGAAAGCTGTTAGGACGTGATTTACGAATGCTAGAAATATACATGACCTTAGTGAGTTAATGAACTTTCCTTTCCTACGTAGAGCAAAACAGATTTGCATTGTAACTAAGCGAAGTAAAAAAAGAAAGGAAAAGGAAAATGTGGCTTAATGCACAACGAACAATGGCCTTGAATGCAATCTTCAGTAAATCTGCTCACCTGCATACTTATTTTAATTTCACGTTTCGTCTGTTGTCTGTCGGAAAGTGCATTAACTTGACTGAGGAGTCGTGCGGGGAGAGCTGTTCTGTTAACTTGTAAGCGAAATGTAAATTCAGCTGAACAAGCAAAGTTGCTCGCTTATTTTGCACTACGAGAGTGTGACTTTCATCTTTTATAACGCATTGTTAGCTGACGCGACTTGCATATGTATCGTTCACACCTTAATTATCGTAAATTATAACTTAACAAAAGATATTTGTTACGAACATGTCTTCTAAGATGCTGCGTAGAAGTTTACAAAAAAATGTCGAGGTACTTACTGCCTCCATCAGCAGTTCGATCATGGCAACATTTTAATATTATCCCATAAATCCCAAAATATCTTCAACAGCAAATAATCACCATATCTTGATATCGGTAATGACAACACACATATATAAATATTATCCTATAAGGACCAAATTTTCTTAACAGCAGCAAATGATAATCAACAAACCAGAAAACTAACCACAGTTGATTATATAAATACATTACTGTGTATCTCTTCAATCAATGGTACATTATCCATTTAAATATGTGACATTTAAAGACTGACTCATTCTTAACATTTGTCCTCGAGGAATTAAGTCTTCTCGGGTGACAGCCGTGAAGGTATGAATGGGATTCCGTAGGGACACGTTTGATTCCCAGAAAAGCCTTTAATGTATTATGTCGCCGTCTTATATTTATTCTTGGAATAAATATAAACGTTCCATGACTTTAGGAGGAAACTACACAGCACGTTCTACCGGAATATAATTTCTTTAGTCGAAAACAGCTCGCACTGTTCATCTCCACCCTTTTTTGAAACATCGCCATAGGAAACTGACAAGGATCCGCTTCAGAGATTTCACGGATTGGGTGGCGAACGCAATTTTGCAACTCGTTCTGCTACTCAAATAGAAAAGGACAACATTTTAATGTTAATGCTTGTTAGTTTTGACACTTCTACAAGCACTGTTCTTTAACAAAAACTTCATTCAGTTTAAATAGCCTTTTTTGTGATAATGATACAACACCCTTCCCAAATATCTTTTGTCAATTTGTTCGGTCTTTTTTGTAACGAGTAATTCTCATTCCGTCTCTTTCTGTCTTCAACAAAAGCATTAATTTAGCTACAGAACGATTCCACTTTTTTTCATTCCACTATTATGATAGTAATAATAATTGGATAGATAGTGGACACCACAGAATGTTCGTCCTTCATGCCTTCCTGGTTTCCACTTCCTCTGCTTATATTTTCTAAAAAAAAAAATCTCTCCGCCTGCACAATCCCCCTTCACTGGTAACTCTGGACACCATACATATGCATAGTGTATAACTTCCAGCGCCGTTTACCGTAGTAATCTGACGTTTCGGGAACAAACTCTGTCAACATCTTCAGAGTTCTGATGTGACTGGATCCTCGGAGTCACAATAGAACCCTGAAGATGGGGAAAGAGTTTGTTACCGAAACGTCGGTTTACTACGGTAACCATTTAACGCGACTGTTTGACCGAGAAGATTTTATTGATTGTAATCGCCGCGAAAGTCTTAAATCCTATATCAACCCATATTATTCTTTTGATCTGAGAGACAAAAGTGAATTGCATCTTCACATTTTAATCCTTCAAGCGAATTAATCGTGTTCCTTTCAACAACAGGAAATATGCCAACAGAATACGATTTCATTAAATATAAACCATCACGTAAAGAGCCAATCAATCTACCGAATACTGCGTTATAAGAATTAATTACTAACAGAACTGAAGGACTGTTGACATTCCTGATAGTACGCCCATAATTATCAATGACAACAATTCGTACCTGTTCCAAAACCAGAAAATTCGATGTCCATACGATCATGACTTGTGTTTGTTCACACGGCACACCCTCTCGTGAACCGGAAATATCGAAGATACGAACACTTGCCACACTCCCATAAATAGCATTCGCTGGTTAAATTTATGTGCGATAGGAATAAAGTGGACCGGATGATCGTTTCCGGATGATCATACTTCCCAACTGCGTTCCATGCAGTTTCTCCTACCTCTGTGGTCTTCATGTTTATTCATCGCAGTAACGAAACTATAGTCCCAAACCTAACAGAACCACAGATATTAATTTACAAATTATCATAACGTATGGGGCAGGAGAGTTAAGCTTAATTAAGCACCAGAGTCAACTTTATAACGTATTTTGTTACGCAATCGTGAGACCAAAAATGTTTCAGATGAAAGTTATTCGCAATGGGAAATTCTTTCTACTATTCCTTCGAGATCTTTAATTTCCCAGTCTAAATAACTAAAGATTAAAATATATAAAACTACGTTCCCTGACGATGGAGGACACAAACGTCTCTTCTGTAAACTCCTACCAAACTACAAGGCGCTACAACCCAGAAGACAGCCATCTTCCTAAAAATATAAACAGAGCTTTGATGTACGAGTATTGAAAAGCTTTATGGAGTGTTTGTGGAGGTAGAGGATTGGATGTGAAAGGCAGACTAGGAGAAGTCTACGACAGGTGGCAATGGAGTCCTCCAGCGACGCAATAACCAAGGGAAGGCAGCTGGTAGCCATGGAATATAGGGCTGTTTCTAGGTAATACAGTGCCCCCCCCCCTCCCTCACCTGTACACTGTGTAGCCAAAACGTACACAGGCTTGGGAGCCCCCTAAGGCAGTATCAGATTCAGGTAGCAAGGAAAGGATTCATCAGCATTGTTATAAAGGCACAGAAATTAATTTTAACAACACTAATTAGAACGTTTCTTTTTAATATATGAGTCAGTATTACAGGAAATTCAATTACCAACTTCCTGAGCATCTGGCACAGTGAGAAGTCCTTGTAGGATCGATGATTATACAAGAGTATGGCTCTTTTAGCATTTCTGTTTCTCAAATTTGTAAAGTAAATTGGATGAATGACTTGAGTTTTGATTTGTGTCATTATAGCATGAATTTCGCACATATCAAGATGGTCGGGAAGCTTACAGTGGCTCTGATGGTCAAGAAACTCGCGCCGTTTATCGAACCAAATTGTTCATTAGCTTATTCACAACAGCCAGCCACAGGATCCTGTCCATAATTAGTTCACTACAGTCCAGACTTCCACATTCTACTTCTTACAGACCTATTTTAATATTAGCATCTCATAGTTTCCAATTCTCTCACATCTACATTCTAAATACTTAGACGCAAGTAGAAGGATAATATTAAAGTGGATATTAGAGAAATACGATTGGCTGTTAAGGACTGGATTAATCTGGCTCGGGATACGGACCGGTTGCGGTCTCTTCTGAACACAGTAACGAAACACAGAGTTTAATAGAAGGCGTAATTTCGAGAGCTAGTTTTAGTACGAGACTTAAAAGTGCATGACAGCACATTTTTAAGCATGACATGTATGGGCTACGTGGAAATTATGAATGGTTACAAAGATTTTCTTTCGTCATAAGAACAATTAGAAAGATTTGTTTCAGAAAATGCCATTACTCACGACGAGGAGTCTGCATTTACAGCATTTAACATTAGACACCGCGACTCGCAATACTTAGCAGAAACGTGTCTGCAAACAACGCTGCTAATTGCAGCAGTCTGATAATTACCTGAGAACTTTACTTTAACCATGGCCTGATGATACTTTTATCGACATACATTGCACTTTGTCTAACATTTTCTAACAAAAAAACTCCCACTTCCACATCCTGTGCGCATTGCGCATTATATTTGCACAAACACTTAACAGTAAAAATAAACAAAGAAGCCTGCATCTGCGGTAGTTTAAACCCATTTCTTGTACAGTTTGCCACATGTAGGTACAGCACAGAACACGCTCTCTGTTTACTACTTACAATTTAAACAAGGAATTTCGATTAAAATATTGTTTAATTGTAGAAGACTTGGTAGTAACAGGAGAAAAGATGCAAAGCTAAAAAAATATAGGAGTTTCTTCAAACGTTTACATGGTCACGTGGGCGACTTTTGATGTCTTACATGTTTCGGGCTGATTAGCCCATCCTCAGGTGCTCCTTTCTCATTTTTCACGCACTACTACACTGTTGAATATGTTGGGCACTGGCCCCCCTTTGCATTTTAATTACAACAATAATTTAGACTACAGATTAAATCCTTTAAAGCAGTGTGGTAACTATATATACCACCTGATTTAACATTCAGTATTTTTTCCCACAATGTAACCTACTCATGAGTTTCATGTGATTCTCAGAACAAATAGCAATTGTCTCCTTAAATGATATTAAACAATTGACGTTTGTGTTCTCTTTTAGGCAGAACTGATTGTATCAATAATAAGTACTGGTGGCTTGGTTGGTATATCATTAGCTGTTAAGGGATTTTAGTCCTTAAGGTATTTATGTATGTGTGTTATAATCGTTGTCACGGCAATGCTGTTAAAGTATTTTGGATCTTACGGATAATATTTATGACTTAGCGTGTTTACTACTTTAGATTTTCATTCTTAACGACGAATTTAATAGATCTATAAATTTATTAAAGATGTCCTCCGGCTTCAGAGCGTTAATTGAAATCCAAGTTGTCGGGAATTTGGAATGGTCTGGATTTTAGTTGTTAGCGTATCACTCGAGAATTTCCGATCTTACACGTGACACTGTAGAGATATTTGCGATGTTTTGTTTAATATTCCCCATGCCTGTACACATATTTAACGAGTGTTTTCCGATCAGTTATTTTATTATAATTATCAGTGCACCATTAGCCCTTGAGATAAACCATCGCATTTGCTGAAGCAGACAAACGCCCACAATCGTCTAGGATTTTCAATTAACTTTCACAGAAATAAACAAGACGTCAAATTTCCGCACAGTGCATACATGACAAGATTCTACGTCAATGTGACGTCAACAACCCGTGTTAATATAATGCTAAAATATTCAGGCCATGTTTTTATTGTCCGGTGTTATAATAAGCACTGTTTCGTAAAGACAATAAAATATTAACAGTCATTAAGGGCACATAATTAGCTATTACTTATTTGCATCCAGAGTTATGTTAGAAATTTGAGAATAAAGAACCGTTGTTTTAAACGCCAGCATTTCTATATACAGATTAGAATTACTGTTACAGAAACAACAAAGGTAGACCGGACAGAACGAATGAGTATGGAGACGAGAATCAGTAGATAAGATTATTAACATCCACACGTTTCTTCTCCATTCTTCATATCATGATTGCAGTTTCCTATGTAGACAGACGAAATATGGGCATATAATGAGAAGGGGGAAATACAATACCTGTTATGTGCTACAGGAAATTCAACAGAAAAAATGACCTGGGTCAACTGAATCCTGTATTGTGGGAATTCGCCCTTTCACGGTGGTCTCAAGGTCTCGTGTTCGGGGAAGTTCCGCGGATCGAACTCGAGCGTATGGACATTATCGAATCATCTATACTGAAGTAATTTTTTGAACATATAATTTGTACTTTTCACCAAATTTTTGTTTCAGTTAATTTTTTATTTTAATTGAAATTTTGTTTGGGGTTTCTTTTCATTTAGTTAGTGGGGGTCTTCGTATGATTCACAGAACAAACACCGATTATTTCACCCAAAACAGCATTAACCAGTTTAATATTTTTTTAATATTTTAATATTTTCCGTCAAATCACAATTTTAATAAGATAATAAAATATAAAATATTTAAAATATCATTTCACGTTCCTCATCGAATGATCGATTTACAAATTGGAACGTTGAGACGTAAATCGATCATTCGATGAGAAACGTGAAATGATATTTTAAATATTTTATATTTTATTATCTTATTAAAATTGTGATTTGACGGAAAATATTAAAATATTAACCTAATTCACAATATGACGCAAATATACTACCTTATTAACAAGTTTATCTTTTCGATGTTGAAGTGTTTTCTTTGAGGTACGGAGTGAATTCTTAAATCTTATTAGAATGAACTTCGTTCTTCAAAGGGTTAATGAGGCAGTCCAAACGTCTAAATGGAACATAACATAAGTGACAGCAAATGAATAGTAATTTTCTGACAGATAATCCACTTGTTTGTATTTTCCTCCTCGAAAGCCCAGTTTAATACCAGAGCTGTTGTGCGTCGTGTAACCCCGTAATTAGCTATATAACTGACACTGACGCTAACACGTCGTTCAACAACACGGAAATAGCCAATCTTCAAACCTACATTAATTTCATATGCAGTGGAACGATAATTTCAGCTTAAACACATGGCCTTTTTTGCCTTAAGAAGACAAAGGAGCCACAAACAGTAATTATTAAATTTTTTTACACTAGTAAAATAGCAAATGCTACTTGATGTAACTTCACTTACTACTTATCTCATCCTATTTCCTCTTATTTTTACGAAATCTCTTCTGCAAAAGTACTGTATTTCTTTGCTTACTTCCTTTGTTTCTTGGTGTGGTAACAACGATCACAAGGTATCAGTTAGAGAGACAGAGTTACTTTTCTTTAAAACACAAAAACAATAAATCACATTCTGCATCTTAAAAATCGGTTATCACTTCGTACTGATTTACAGAAAACACATCAAATGATCGAAGGAAATTTTGAAGGAAAAAGGAAGGTTTAAACATCACTGCGTGTTACAGTGTTAAAATTCAAAGTTTTTTTTTTCCAGTGATAACAGTTGTCATTCATATGGTGCAGCCAAGACAAAGCGTGCGAACATTAACCATTCCATTATGTTTGTAATTAACTATTATATAAGAGAGCAGCTGCCAAACGAAAACAGTTTAGTGACCAACTGGTCCAAAATGTGGAGGTAACTAACCACTTCCTGTGATTGGTATGTACGATAAAAGCCATAACTTCACGTCCCACGTCCCACAAAACAGCAGCTTTGTGCCCCACGGACGCAGGGTTGCTGAGACAACAAAAGTGCCTGGTTTGCTAAATCGGACATGAATAGTTGAAAATAATTAATTTACCTATTAATTTAGCATTCTGGATTATCACCATAATATTGTTACAAAGTTATGGGTTTCATCTCTAACCCAGCAGTCGGACATTCTCCGAGTAAAGTAAGGTAAAGTTTGTCTCACTATACGCCATGTAGGCGTTTGGGGTGAGTGGAGGTATAGCTCCTCTCTTCCTTGACCTCGGCACTAGATGGGGGTGAGTGGTCAGCATCACGCCCCGGCCGGCTTTACCCCCGGGAAAGGACCCCGGTACCCATTGTAGAGGAGGCTGGGTGGGCCCCAGAGCCGGTCTGGACGCAGAGGCTAGAGGAAAAAATCCTCTGCACCCGTCGGGGATCGAACCCCGATCATCCAGCCCGTAGATTCTCCGAGTAAGAGTAGTTAATTTCAGTTTATCAGAATATTGACAAGTTTTCTTGAACATTCCAATTACGAATAATATTCGGTACTAACAACATAAAACACAGCCCTTCTTGAGTAGCTGAGAATCGCTCAGTTAGTTAAACCCATTTACGAAAACCAAGCTCCATGACCATGTTCACGCATCCAGTCTATGTCCTTCCATCATATTTCCTTGATATCAATTTTAATTTTCTCCTTCCATTTACCCCTAGGTCTCACAAACGTGTCTTCCCTTCAGGTTTACGAATTAAAACAATGCGAATACATGAGCGTATATACAGTACCCTATCACAGCTTTCATGCATGCTATATGCCCCGTCCATCTCATCCTTCATGATTTGATCAGCCTAATATATGGTAAATCATGTATAATTAGGCTGTGTGGCAACGTTCCAGACAGACATACTGTCTCCATCGTCAGGGCTGAAATGAGGAGTGTCCTGTTTTTAAAAGCAGTAGTTATTTAACCTGAAATGTAATCACAGAAGGCAAAGCACTACGGAGTCACAGAAGAACACGGCGTATTTTTCTTCTCTGAACAAGCATAACAGAATTTTAGTTTCTTTCGACTCTCGGTGAAAAAATCGGAACTTAAAAAGATTATTTAATTATTTTACACAGAATGAAGTTCATTAGTGCTAGGAACCTCAGAACGTTTGAATAACAAGGCCGTCTAGTTATACAAACTCCCAGAGGTTCCCACAGTATTATAGGCAACACTCCCCTCCCCCCACATACACATGGAATTCAGCGAGAGTTCGTTATCAGCAAATGTAAAAAAGAAAAATTAGAGAGGGAACAAAGATAATTATGCTGATTAAGTTAGTATCTCACGTTACAGACTTATTCGTGAGGAGTGGGGACTATAATATTAATCACAGGTTGACAGAGAAGATGGATTCCCTTCCTTTAGCCCTTTGAAACCGAAGCTCGTCCTAAAAATATTTAAGAATTCAGTCCGTACCGCTAAGAAAACACAACGCTTCACCATTACGAAAATCAACTGGTTAATGGTGTTTAAGGATATAAACGCTGTTTACAGCAAGTATCATATTCAACCCATTATATAAATAATGCCAAATTACTGATTGTTTAAGCAGCTGGTACATATTCTTACCACTCAGCGTTAAAGTGTTAATACTCATTATAAAGTTGACAGCATGTACTGAAATGAAAATATGAATGTTTGCAGTATATTTCATATACAATTCGTCATTTTTCGAAGTTTCAAATTCCATTCCATTAGCTTAACTCATCATAATTATTTAGCTTTAAACAGCGACATAAATCTGTAATAGAAAATATTACGTATGTTTTGACTTTAAAATTTGTATACATTATTTATTCAAGGTTGTTTGACATGTTTTATGCATCCGAAAATCACTAAATCCAAGAAAATAACGTTTGATGATAAGGTTTGTGACAATGCTTAAGTCATTAAATTTAGCAAAGCGTTTGTATTAATTACATCTTATATTATGGCCATTTTTAGAGTATTTATATGCATTTATATTTGAGAGTACTTTTCTTTTAATTATATATTAGAGCGTAGAAACAATTACACGCCATCATAAGCCTGGAGGACAAAAAATATCTCATCAAATACACGCAGTTCCCGGTCGGGATCCGAACCAAGTCCTTCCTTCAGAACACAATTTAATATTATTACCACCACAGATTGTCCCGCAAGTTCAAATCAACAGGAGAACTTTCATTTGGCATACCATTTTGCCAAATATCCGAGTTTATCAAAGACGCCGGACTTTGGGACACTCTGTATATCTTCAAGGTGTCTTTGGTAAAGAAGGTTAGAACAGCACACGAACTCTAACCCCCGGTTACATGTCGCGACATTCGAAGTAGCAAGCAAGACAAAAAGTTGACTGAAGAGGCAAGTTTAAGGACAACATTAATTATCCCTCTGGTTTATACTCTCTTTGTAGTGAAGTTTATCTATTGTTCAAGTCTTATGGTGTGTGAGGAAGACAGCCTGACTTCTTATCTGATGCACTGGACTGGGTTTACGACCTATAAACTACCCTGACTCTCACATGCCCAGTGGCGTGCGGGGCATTACAGAGAGATTAAAAATAACACATTATTTTTAAGATTTCAGCATTGATATAATATAAACACAGTCAAGAAGACAGAAAGTTATTTTTATTTGATGTTGTATGTAGATGTTGTCTCTTGTGTTTGTAACAGAGTTAGAATTTTTAAATATCGTGTCTCGTGAATGAGAACTTTTTTTTTAAATAGCCTGAATACTTTATTAGACGAGGAATGTCTACAAAACTGCGTATGACTGATTATTTAGCACAGTTCTTTTGCAAATATATCCCCAAGGCATGGAAATTTTATCTAAGAATCTAAGTTATTGATAACAATAATGTCGCATTAAATTATAATTACAAGTTATGTTAATATTTCATACATGCCTTTAAATTTCATTAATAATGATTTTTGGCATTAATAAATTATATTTTAAATATTTTTATGGGTTTGGGGTCTGAAACACTTTTATTCAGATCGATAGAATAACATACTGGGAACAGTCCTGAAACAGCTGTCACAGAAGAGTATTCTGTGACCATTAAAATCACGAATCCCGGTTGAAGCCTATCTGGATGCAACGTGCATCTCACGGTGTCTTGTCCAAATTAACCTAGCTGCCATTCTGTCGCCCGTAGGCAGGTCGTAAGATACAGCAAGTTTCGGAACTGTGGTTCGCTGCTTCTCGCCTGCCATAGGAGTCAGCCAGCCGAGTGGCCGACCAACTGACTACACAGGTCGACAGATTTCTTAAAACATAAAAATCATTAACTGTTCGAACGTTTCAGTCTTCGGAAACGAGGGCTTACGAGAAGGTCTATATATATATATATATCTATATATGTGTTCCCCCCCCCCCCACGGTGCTCGATTACGCAACTCGCAATATAAAACCGCGGAAGAATGGAGGTATAGCTCCACGCATTCTTTTCATCACTAGTGGTCAGCGTTATGCTCCGGAATACTTTATCATCATGCGAGCCTCTGACTTTAATTGGGTTTTTTGCGTATTTTTTTCCACGGTTAAATTCAGCTTATCGATTTTTATTTTGGCTCAGTGAATGACGGATTTCCAACTGCATATGGCGTCGTCCCATGTGGGAGGTTTCTTAGTCTTTTTAAAGCTTGCATTTATGAGTAGTGAGAGACAAGCCCACTGCTTCTGCACAATTTCTACTCAATCCTGATTTGTCTGCTAGAGCCATCTAGTAGTGAGTCAGGAGAGGCTTAGGTGAGAAATGGCCGCTGAATTTTGCTTACGAAACATCTCGTTCCTGTTCGTAAGGTATATTTGTAGATTGAGCATAAGTAATTCTTTGTCATTTGGTATATGAAGAACATTCTTTTGACACCGAGAACGCCTTATGTAAAGCGCATTTCTGACGTCACTAATTGAAATAAATTGCCGACATTTGTAACAGAAAATTATACTCTGTCGATGTTTAAGAAAGATTTCGTGTGCCTGTAATGAATGTGGCTGAGCAGACAAATGCCGAACGACATGCGTGTGTAAAATATGGAGAGAGAAAAAAAGTTTGAATGTCAAGAAATGTCTCTATTGTATGGGTTATTTAATGATGAAAAATCAGTCACATGTTTGTAATGTTTATTTTCTTCTGTTGTTTTGTGACGCTGCATCCATCACTGTCATCTGTAGTATTATTAGGACTATAGCTCTAGTTCGTTTCTTGGTAAGCGAAATATCTTGTTGACTTTCGGGAAACCGGTGCGATACGTAAACAAAACAAGCTCTAGTCACAGGAAAAAATTTGTCCCATTTCACTTATTTACATTAAAATAACAACGGAACTAGTGTCCAAGATTTGTTGATCCCTCGAACCAGTGCTTAGTGCTGTCCGCCTCAAAACATCAATGTCCAACTGACTGTCATTTTCTCTGTTTGCGAGTGAATCAATCACCAGCCACTAAACCACAAAAGTCTACTGGTTATGCAATGAGACTGCCACAAAGCATGTAACTGCACAGCGCTACATACGCCAGTGTTGGGGCTTGCTACGTCACGCGCGGGCGGGGCTAGAGATCGTGAAATCCTGGCTCTAGTATAATACTTATCGATAGAGGTAAAGAATATATCGATAAAACTACAATGAGGTCTTACTGTTTTGTGATGTTCCCGTTGTCTTTTCTGTCCAGGAAGTGTGGGGTCGTCCCCGACTGCGCCACAGTCATAGAAAGATGCGATGCTCCAAGTGTCCGCCAGGTTGGGGCGTGTCCCAGCGGTGCACGGAGCAGACCGACACGGAGTGCAGTCCTTGTGGCGGAGGGACTTATTCGCCGCATCATTCTTACCACACGCCATGTTGGGTCTGCTCGCGCTGTGGCCCGGGGCTCTTTGAAGCCCACCCCTGTCAACCCGCGGGCGACACCATCTGTGATGACTGCCACCGAAGTGGCATCTCTCCCAACACGGATTTCTTGTCCAAATGCCGCCACAACGTGACAGAACGATTTCTCATTCGTGGCAGGCAAAGAGATCTGGATGCACGGTGAAACAGAAATTGCAATTAAATGATCAAGAACATGGAGAATGTGAGGACCTCAAATTCTTTCTACAGACCTACAGTGTGCGTAGCTACTAGGTGACTCAAGAAGCAACGCGAGGCTGATACCAGACTGTGAACTTAAAACCATCAGCTTCACTATTCGAATCTCAAATTTCTAATTATTCCCTTAGCTTTCACGTATGATGTCTTAAGACATGTTCGGGTTCAGATAAACGCTGATACATAAGCATGTAAGCTGGATTCGAACCAGCGGTCCCAATGTTAACGCGGTACTTTTGTAATCCACGCCTATTTTTAAATAATACTAGGCCTATGTAATGAAGAGATGGCACTGTTTTCCAGGACAGCAAACCTCACGCCTTGGTAGACCCATCTATAGGACAACATATATTGAAACTTCGAATTGGACATTTCTCATATTACTCAATGTAGTGTCATTACTTTATAGTACATCACTAATTCAGTTATCATAAGTAGCAATAGGATACCAGTAATCTAAACAGAATAATTATCATATATTTTTATTCTGCATGTCCAGGTTTGTGAAATTTAAGTTCAAAGTTGGGTGGAAATCGTGACCACAATTCAGAAGAGAATCCGCTATTTTGTAAATAACTTAACAACGTTTAAAACGTTGTACTGAGTATCGAAATAATTGTTAAAAAAGTAATGCATTCATTCTAGATGCAGCAGGTTTTATAGAAAGCTGTCTACTGTTTCTTATATGATCTCATAAGATTATGTTGTTTACAATTTGCATTAAAAACTGGAGTCGTCACAAAATGAATTATTTCCAGAACGTGAAATCCTCAAGATATTTTCACCTTCCAGGCACTAAAACCTAAGCCTCGAGTTTAACCCTGATGAAAAAGACGACAGTTCCTCCGGAATGTTAGTAATAACAATACCCAGCGCCACAATATAGAAGACACAATCGACCAACTGTTCGTATTAAGTTCCTATTATGGGTAATATTTAATAGCATTTAAAACTATTCTGTATTTATATTCATCGGCTTTACCAATAAGTTCACTGCGAAATAACCAACTCCATGAAGCTGAGTCATTCCTCAGAAGCTAATTTCCATTAATTTCCGCCTTTTATGGAACCCCACACACTCATATTTATTTAAAAACTGTATTTATAGTATTCTCCAATCTATGCCTAGGTCTCCCACAGTTTATTCTGTATGCGATTTCATTTCTCCCATGCATGCTACATGTTCCGCCCAGCTTATTTTCCCAGAAAGGTATAGCACAGCTAACAGCAAATCTATTTTATCCGCGGCAACGTATTTTGCTTATTTTCGTAAGATATTAGAAACAAAAATGAATTTCAATCACAAAACAGGCTCTCTTAAGTATATCGTGGTTTCCCTCAGTCTCGCGTTCAGTTGAAATCTCCATCGTGCAAATCTACTGAAATTCCGTACTTTTTTTCCAAAATATCTGAGCAATTTAATAGTTACTACCACACTGTATGTTCTTACTCGACGGTATACATTGTTTAAATGAATGAGTCAGCGCTGTTACATAAACAAACACTTTTGTTAATATAATCCGACATTAAATAATCTTTCCTCAAACAAAGCTTACCTGAGTAGTGTGCCTATAGACACGCGCAGTCCTCATACATTACGATATGACTAGACTACTCTCCTAATCCTTTAAGTAATGTTAGATTATCTCACGTTCTTCAGCAAAAGAGGACAACGTCCATTATGACAGCGATTCCTAGTTCAAGAACAATCTTCTACTACTTATTGGCATTTGGCAAAGTTATGAACGTGTAGATTTTACCAGAAAGAGAGAATGGTTGTATTACGTAACGTTTCAAAGGCAGCGATTTAGAACTTTCTGCAAAATCCAAAGCGTATGACCGTTAAGAACTAAAACACAGAAGGCTGTGTAAATTCTTCCTTCCTTGAAGTTAATGTTGCGTAAACTGGAATAAATGTTTACTTCTGTGTGACCTTGTCACTGTGTAAACTTAAAAACATTCGCCTTCTTAGAAGACAGAAGAAAAATACATCCTCAGTACGGATAGCTTCAACCAGCTTATCGGCAATAAATATAGTCAGTCCACTTTCAGGTTAAGAATTAATTGTTAAATTTACTGCAAATGCCAAGCAGCTATCGTAATTAAATACTTTAAACAATTAAAAAAAACTGTCTATTAAAAGACCTAAATAGGCTGTGTGTCGAATACAACCTCAGAAGTCACTCTGTGTCATTGAAAAGTAATGTTAGCAGGAAACAAGAAAAGTTACTTCATCTACCAAGGCTATTTCCGTCAACATACGCAATGGAAAACGAAATAACTGCGTCTCATGTGCAGTATAAAAGACAGGGAAACGAATGAGTCGTCTAAACAATTGTAAATCCAGCTTCAATAGCCTTTAGTCCTCAAGGATATTCCACAATCAAAGTTAACGGTAAATAATGTCAGACATGAATACATTACATAAAACCATTAACAAATTCCCCAGGACAACCCTAAAGTTTAAATTCAATAAAAGACAAAGTAGAATCCGTACTGTACGTATTAAAACATTTTTTCACAGTGTTAACATCTGCCTACATAATTAAACACGAAAACACTGAAAATCATCTAACCCTTCAAGAGAAAGTTGAACAAAACTGCATAATGAGGAGCTTTATGATTTCTACCAAATATCATTACTTTAAAATTATTTTTATATACACGCAGGAAAAGTAAATTGCTTGGATTGGTCAGCTCAAGTAGTCAAAGGCCAACAATATATCGATATTAAACTACAAAATAAGCCAAGCTTTAACACACCATAGGAAACAACACAGGAGTTTACCAAAATTCAGAGGTCCTTGCTGCCTCCATCATCAGGGTAAGTAATACCCCCTCTCACTGCTATAATACTGGAGGCAACAAGGACATCTGAAACGCGAGTAAACATCCACCAGACACACGGCGCTCCAATCCGGAAGACAGCCGTCATCACATACTCATTTCCGTGAGAAGTTCCTACTGAGATTGGCTGAGACGTTCATGAAGGAAAATATTTGGAGCTAAGAAAATTATGGTAACAGCAGTACGGAGAAAATTTGTGCAGCTACACAGTTTTAAAATAACATGAGCCTGCATCTTTCACTCGCACTACAAGCAATGGCAGGTAAAATGTATAAAGTATCTTAAGTCCAAGGATAAAGAATTCGGCAGAGGCACGCCCAACTTAAGCCAGTCTCACTTAACCTATTTACTATCTCACGGAGATGGCAAATTTATTCTTGTACACACGTTTCAGTTCTCTTGCTCAGTAGAAAGGTATGATATGTGGAATAACAACATTAAATTTCTCATACTTGAGCTTCAACAGGAAACAAAACAAAAAACTTACTTCTTGTAAAAGAAAACTGTTAGAATAATGGCAAGTACTACTAGGAGAATCTCAAGCAGGGAACTATATAAGAAATTTAATATTCTTCCACTAAGCAGTGAATTCTTTCTCTCACTTTTGTCATTTGCTCCAGACAACATAGAAAAATTTCAAGCAAACTCAAATATCCAAAGTGTAAGTACAAGATAACCTCATGAAGGTTATATACGATAACCTTCATGAGGTATATTTAATATGCAAATATTATATTATTCACCAGAACTGACTAGTGAATACCAAAGTCTGAAGCTTAACCTCAATTAAATTTGAAATACCATTCTTTATAAGAAAGTATTATAGTTGTAATTTAATCCAGATTGCAATGTCTTCTAAAAGAGAAACTTGAAGTTGTGCCCTACTTAATAAAGTAATCACATGATTAGGTAAATTACAATATGCACCTACCATTGCATCACTAATTAAGCCAGGAAATCAAGAAACTCCTTTTACCACTTCAGACCTTACCTAGTTACAAACATTATGATCAAAGCAGTTTCATACTGGCCACCAGACTGCACTGCTATTTTGCTATTTTTCAGTTTCGGATAACTGTCAACAGATGTCTGTGATGGGATGGACTTGATGATATCTGAGAATCGAGTTCAAATCTGGAACACTGCCATAAACATGTCGGTTTCTTACGAAACAAAACATACGGCACTATAAATTCTTATCTGTGATTACATAAACAGTATTTATACAATCAATGCATAATCAGTGGAATATAATTTCCGGTTATCTATTAGGTTGAACGGAAAGTTTTTTTGCGTTTTCTAACCAAACAAAACCATAAATTCAGAAGTTTAATGTCAACAATTGGACCGAGTAAACTAATGCCGTAAAGAAAAACGTCTACATCTCGTCAACAGAAAAGAAATTCTTTCACCTTTACAACGCCCGTCCCCATGTCAGTTCAGTGACACAGCAAAAATAAAGGAACTGAATTGGGAAATTTATGACCACCCGTTACATTCAGTGGACTAATCTGTGTATTTTTTTATAGTCTTAGTAAGTATTAATAGACTACCAAATTCCATTTCCACAATTTGTATATTCGATTTTCTGTAACTACCTTCATAGATACATTTACTACAAACAAAACTTCAAATATACAAGATTTATATTTATATTCAGTATTTATAAAACATTTTTGCTGTGAGAGTAGTGCCAATTTTATGAAGAAAACAGTACAGTTCATATCATGGTGTAAACATTTGTTATGTGTTATAATGGTAGCTGTAGCCAAAAGAATTATAAGAAAGTTGCAATTGAGAACATGACATTGAATATTTTTGTGATGAATTCATTCAGGAACAAGACCGACCATTCTAAGTAACAAAATACTACTGCCACATAAAAACATACGCTAAATACTGCAATACATTTTTATCATTCAACTGAATACATGCTCCACATTTTAAAAAATAAAATTTCTCACAACAGCCATATACACATTCATGAGAGCAATCTTCCGAATGATGTGGTGTGTAGTCTGGTAGCTATGACATGTTTCAGAGCTAACTCCCATAATCATCAAGGTGTTATGGAAGTAGTGAACTCTGAAACATCACTCAATATCTACCAAACTACATAGCACAACATCCCAGAAGATGGCGACTTCATACTTGCGGTGAGAAGGTGAAATCTCACGTTCACACTTATTCTTTAGTTCTCAATTTACATATATATATCTATTAGGGTATTACACTTCCTGCTCTCTTCCTATGAACAAGAGAGCTGAGGTCTTTGGTTGCTCAGGCAACACTAATAACCATATTTGCTATTAGTATGGCTAGAAGATACCGACTCCCTTATTCAACCATATGACTTACTACTCACAGTACACAGAATGCAGTAAACATATATCCCACTGTAGCTACGGAAGATGATTTTAAACATTTGTCACACTTTTTAGTTGATCCTTTTTGGTGCTCACATAAACCATCTTGGAATATTAGCAGAATTAATTTCTTATAATAATTCACCATCCATGGTATTTGTAAAATACTGGCTGGGTTGGATTCTGTTTTTCCAATTGAAAGCACAGATCAATGTGTGAGAGTAGAAATTAATGTCATATTGCTGCAAGCAACAATATTAAATGGTACAAGGATTTACAGTAAAATATGTTTGCTCTGTAGGACTTCCATTTTATTTCAGTTTCATAAATTAATGTAAAGTAAATTTAGCACTTTAAAAACACAATTTCATATTAATTTTTTAATCCAATAACAAAGAAAGTCACTACTCTCATGATGGAAATAATGCGGTTCAAAACCACATCAGTATGCCCAGCATTTTAAATTAATATAATCAAACACTTGCTCACCTCCATTCATTGATCTACAAGTAATAAGCAGGTTATATAGAAGGCAGCAAACAATGTCAGATACCTCAAATATGAATTTCAAATTTACCATTTCAGAAAGTTCACTTTAAGTAAACTAAAAAGGCAATAAAATTTCAACCCAAAACAGAGTATTCCCAAATATTTACATTTTGATATAAAATACGGTAACTTATCTTGCATTTATTTTTATTTACTTCAGGATAGTACTGATAACAACTTTGTCAAAATTATAATTATGTAAATGATATTTAATTCTGCCAAAGAAACAACTGAATTATAATAAAATATAAAATTGTAGTGTTGATATTAATCCTTTCACCATGATGCCCTGGACATCCCAGATCAGTACAGACTAGCACACTGCTTTGCCCACGAGTTTTACACAATTTTTAAATTTTTTTATGAGATGAATTAAGGTAAATTATACATACTTTTGCAAGTATCTGTATGTTTTTTCCAAAACAGTCAGTGAGAAAAGAAATAATCAGTAGTCAAAGGGTTTAGAGCTAATTTGTTAGAGTTAATCACCACAAATAATGAAACATAATTAACACCTCCCCATGTTCTTACATCGTAATGAAGAAACATAATGTGCCAGTCTGTCCTGAATGACCACTACTTTGTCTTGTTTAACTGGTTAAAAATAAGGAAAAGAAATGAAAGCTGGAATATGTGATCAGGTACATTCATATTCTAAGAAGAAGGTTATCTGATTAATAGTCTGATTCAATGGGAACTGAGACAAATTATTAAAAAGAAAGAAAAGTTTGCATTCTCATTGTTAGACTAAGTCTACCATATCATTACGCAATGGTATATTATGTGTTGTTTGTGTGTAAATCTGTTACATGTCATCAGATACCATAAATACGGATGCTATTATACAACTGCACGTTGAAGCTACAAGCTGCAGGGAGCCACAGAAAATAGAAGCGTCACCAACGAAGACATTTTAAGCACCAGTTCACTGCACTGAAATGATATTCATACACAAAACACTTCTTTAATTCATACTTTCCACATATTCAAAATGCGGGCGACATAGACATTAAGAAACAACACTGACCAAAGAAACTGTGTTGCCAATATATCTTGGGTCAAAATATGTGTACCCTAGTTTGAGACAAAGGAGAAGTGTGAAAAACATCCATTCTAGAGGGGAAATTATCATCACAACAGTGACATACTAACAAGATGAAATAAGAAATTGGATGCTGACATCCTTTTACCAACCCACCAAAATTGCTGATAATGTTATGGTAAAATGTAATACTGCTGCCCAATGCACAAAATGCAATTCAGGGTCATTATATTATTGTCTCTATCACATCCTTATCCAGCATTGAGTTATATTTAGAAGCTACAACTATAATTATCTCAAGAAAGAATGTGATTTGCTGCTTAATATCACAAAGGAACTGCAAGTAACATGTACATTCAGAGTTATTTGTGGTGACTGCAGACTCTTCATATTAACAAATTAAAAAAATAAGAAAAAACATACTCAGTGTAGTATATAGGTATGGCTTTCAACTCTCTTGAATTTGATAATGATTGCTTATAAGATAAAACGTCACACAAAATGAAATAATCTTCAAATTTAATTTTCATATCTACACAAATTAAATTCCCCCAAAATTTGAGATTCTTCTGTCATCAAAAAATGTACCATCCCAAATAAATTACCTCCATTCATAAATGATCTATAAACAAATTATCACATTTCATCACACATTATACTGAATGATATACACTCATGCCAATACAAAACAATTAATGCATCAAGATGTACTCTTAAATTACCTAATTACTTTCATAACAGAAATATTCCCTTCTTAAATGACCAAGGAATTACTGCTTCAAAGGTGTTACTTCCTGTTAAGAGTTATGATCACAATACAAAATTGCATAATACAGAAAATTTTATCACGGTAGAGAATTAAACTATTTCACATGCAAACACTGGAATCCTGAAACAGTTGACAATGTAACACATTAACAGCCTTGCTGAGAAAAAATAATTCCAAAAAGTGTCTACTAAAATACTGAAAAATTTGAGCAAAATTGTAAATCATAAAATAAATTTGGTCAAGCAATATGGTACACACTTTCCTTCAACAGAACTGTAACATCAAAATAAATATGCCACATCAAGTGTTAACCTTATAATAGTGAAAGTAAGCACATCCTTAATGATATTTAAAATCCACAGCTGTAGCTGTATAACTAAATTGTACGTATCAAAGAAATTTGACTTTCTTCTAAGCAACTGAAGAGAATAACAATAATATTACTGGAAGTGGGAGATGGGGGGGCTTGAAGAAAATCGACTGAATTACATAAAAACAGATTAATTGAAATTACTGTACCCATATCCACTCAATTATATAACCCACATGGGAACTTTCAAATTCTTTCAATGGTTTTTCATAAAATATCCATTACTTTAATAAGCAAATACAATTTTATTTTTGCAGCCGAGGGAAGCAGTGCTGCCATAAGACAATTACTTACTATTCCATCTCCATTTCATGGTTTACATACTTTCATACAATGTGATTCACTGTACCAGCAGCAATGAATTTTTCAAATGTAATTACTTAGTCAAATATAGCCCAAAATTCAACAGCTATTTATTAGGGTAAATGGGGGACATGGAGAAAAGAGAAAGGGGAGAGGTAAAAGTAAAACAAAACAAAAATATTCATTTTGCTATATCCAAATATTGATATGTAAATATGTACAACACATCCCCTAATTCTTTTATGAAATTATTCAGGAAAAAAGGAAACTAAATACATAAGTGATGCACACTGTTACTGCTGCTACCAAATCCTGTACAAATTTGTTTTAGCTTTCTAAAGCTGCTTATATATACCCTGCTGAGTCAATTACCATAATTAACTTGACTGGATGACATACACATTAAGACACCATCTGTTTTAATTTTACCATGACTGCAGAGCTAAACCTCTTTCATAAAGAATCTACATAAAACAAAAAGTTAATCTAAGACACAACTTATTGTCAAATAAAAAAAATTATTATATATACCATACAAGTCTTATGTTTTAATGATATTTGTGAAAAAATGTGTGTATCATTTGTTATTACGAGGAGGAACTGCCCAATTACTATGGCATGGCATTTTCCATAATGCAGACTACATGAAGTTCACACATTTGTCCAGTAAAATTTTGAATGTTAGTTCATAGTGAAATATTGCTTGTTTTCCTGATGTAGGAATAGCCTCCAAAAAGTAGAGCAAGCAACTTAATCAACTGAACAAACATGAACAAATCCAGTCTGTCATAATTCCCAGTCTATGATGAAACACACATCATCTCATTATAAACGAATGAGCAGCCACTATTATCTGTTTCAACATTTTTAAATAGAACTATTAATATCATATATGTATTCGACATGGCATGCCACAATGGCGATGCCAAAGCTTTATCTCTCTTTTATACACCCAAGCCATTTGGGTATACGAGGATAACCCAAGAAAGGTTTATATTGGGAATAGAAAGGGAAAAGTTACACACAATTTACAACAATATGCGTCATCGATTCATCCATCAAAGGGACAAAGTCTATCATGCAGACTAGAACTGGTCTGCCAAGAGTTCACAAACTTCTTGTGACACACTTTCTTTGCTTGATCGAACTGTCAGTCTGTACATCTGTAAAATGGTTAAAAGACAGATATTAAGATATAACGAATCAACAATGTTCCAAACGATACCCACTATAACCAAAAATTTTAAAGTTATGTTCTGCAGCAACAAAAATATGAATGTTCCTTTCATTTATTGTAAACAGAAGGAAGGATAATATTACACACATAACTAAAACCATTCGTTTGTCATTTGAACAGAAACTGCAACGTTATTACCGCACTTCTGTATAAATAAATATTTTGAAAAAGTAACATGTTTGGGTGCAACAGCATACTGGTATACAGAATTTAGCAACTACCAAGCAAACCTTGCAGTGACAGGCTACACACATACCTGGGCCTGCTTGTTAGGTTCCAGTCGCAGAAGGCAGCCCACTGCCTGAGTTCGTGTGTGAATGATACCGGCACACACAAAGTTGTCTGGGTTTGGATCAATACCATCCAATAACTGCATACCAAATCCCAGAAGCTTAGTGCGAACCGCATTAAGATCCATAGGTTGTGAGGCTTTGAAAATTTTCTGGGAACGTTGCTGATTCCTGGATAAATAATGTTCACAAAAAAGTTAAATGAAACGACGACTGGAGCCCATACACATGTAAGACAATAATACACAGTTTTATAAACTCTGTGAGGCAGTCTTTCTTGATAATCTATAGTTGCACAGCTAATCAACAAATGATCCACCATTTGTGGAACCCATAAAAAATATTGTGTTCACAAGAGCCACCACTGATCCCTATCCCGTGTCAGATGAATGCAGACCACCTTGCATTTTTATTATTCACCATCATCCAAAACTTAACCTGTTACATAACTTAAAGTCTCTCCACCTTTGGTTACAATCATATGGAGCCTTCATTAAAATAAATATGAGGCTATTAACTTCTATCCATGCATAGATCAGAAATTCTAAGTAAAATGAAATTTCCACATGTCAAAACATGCATATTTTTTAAGAAACTGATTAATATTTTGAGCATCTGGGCACAAATTTTGGGAACACAAATACACCAAAATGTGAATTTTTTAAAGAAACTGTGATGATGTATTCATATCTGTAAATTTATTATAATGAAGCACGCACACACGCACACACATGATCTCTATATTTAACCAGCCAACATGGTAAATTATAATGCATATATACTCACCCTCCCAAATTCTTCCACCGTGCAAAAAATGATTCTCCATTCATTTCAGTTGGTTCAAAGAACTTGTTAATTGTAAGAGGCAGTTTGATAGTTAACTTCTGGGGTACATTATTATATATAAATGTTATGATCATACTGGGAGCATCTGAAAAGGTGATACATTTAATGAAATTACATTCAGGAAACAACAGTGGTGCATGTTTTTGAACTGACTGTCATCAGCACAAAATAAGACTTTTTCTCAGAGACCTCCAACTAGAATCTTCCTCTGAGGTATGATAACCAATCATAAAGCACCAGCCAGAATTCCTGACAGAGCACAACATTCAACAGGTTCCCCATACATTTTATTTCCCAGACTTGATGCTTTACGACACTTTTTGTCCCCCAAACTTAAAATAAATTCCAAGACCTGCCAGAGAACTCAAACTTCATTTTAAAAATACAGAGAAAGAATACCGTAAGTCCTGTAACATATATAACCACCAATGGAATCAACATATTCAATCAAGAAATTACTTTGAAATCTGATTAACAGTTATGACTTAGTTTTTCAATACAAAATATAATTTAAGGAATTTCATTATCTAACTAAACCTAACCTAACCCAACCTTCCCTTGTGACACACTGGTGTCTACTCACCAATGAAGTCCTCAACGCACTCTGCATTGACCAACTGCTGTATCTGAGCCCCTGCTTCTAGAACAGGCTCCACAGGTTTCACTTGAATATTCATCTTAGATGACAGATCATCTGGGCAAGATATATTTGGCAGGAAATTCTACAAGAAAGGTAAGTGTCAATGCAAGCTGACTGAAGTTAACAGCCTTGGAATAACCGCAGAAATACTTTAACACTGTGGGAGCAATCATTTACATACTTCTAAATCATATAATTTACCAAAGGCTATTATCCGTCAAAGTGCAAAGGATCCATCACTTTGTTTAATTTTAACACATGTCATGCCAACAGCTGCTAATATAGACACATCTCAAATGTATAAGTTAGTTGTAATAAGCCAATTGCCAACATCTGCTGAAAATTTGTTCTTTTGTGAAAGAAATGACTGGCGAGTTTAATGTTTGTCCGACTGATTAACCGAGCCAACATCTATTGTAAAATGTGCAAGAGTATACACATTTAAGTCTAACTGGAACCACGATCAACTAACTTCTTGTCATACGAGCAGCAAATCTTAACAAAACAGACTTCATACTGTTTAGTAAAATTTGAGATTCTTAAGGTGGTAAGTATGAAGATGGCTGCTTTCTGGGTTGTAGCACCACTTAGCCTGGTATAAGTTTACCAATGTTTCAGAGGTCCTTGCTGCCTCCACCAGGGTGATGAGAAAATCATTCGTGTGGAATCGGTTTGAGATATAAGAACCAATGATTCAAGCGACAGTCTTGGCTGGACCAGTCGGGAGACGGGTCAGGATCAGGTGAGGGCCTGGGAGTCAATCAGAGTGGGGGGGAAGCCACAGCTTGGCAGTGGCTTACTCATAGCCCTGATTATGGATGCAGGAAGGACCTCTGAAACATTGGTAAACTTCTACTAGACTACATGGCACTACAACCCAGAAGACAGCCATCTTCATATCGTACCTGACTCCAGTGAATGTGTTTCTTGTAATTTACCTGTAATGCAAAAGATGTTTTATTACCATAGAAGAGCCCAAGCCTTCCCAAATTTTGCCGGAACTCCGATTTCACACCTATCTGAATAAGATCATTTTCAAAAAGGACTCCATTATTTTTACAGACAAACCTGAAAGAAAAGCAGAAATATAAATGAATCCTTGCTGTCTATTACACTGCAAAATACAGGTTATAAATTCTTTGTCAATGAAGCATATTTTTTAATACCGTAAAATTATATTAGCATGTTCCTTTTTCAAAGAAGTTTTCATTACAAGGTAATGTAGGTTAATGACATTTTTATTATTACTTCCATAAAGAAGTACTAATGGACATCTACGATATTAACTAACACTCTGTGTATTAAAAAACTGATTGTCTTCTAATAAGATACAGTATGGCCAACAGATCTAAACTCCTGGAAAGTATAAAAGCTATGAGTGAAGACTCCACTTCCACCCCCTGCTTTTGGGTAAAATTTTTCCCAAAAAGCAAGAGGGAAAAAAATTAAAGGTACTGTACATGAAGACAAACATGTTTTTGCATGCAGAAATAACTGAGCATCGAGATCCAACCAGAAAGGTGCCTGAAAAACCATATGGGACAAACATTGTTATGATGTCATCACCCAGACAGACAAGCACAAAATATATCATCCATGAAAAAGTCAATAATCTCAATACTTCTAACAGCACTGCTACCATTTGCAAAGGTCATTCTGTTCTGATAGAACAAACGACCTTCAGTAACTATACAGGTTACTTATAAAACAGCATTCACAAACAGAAAATCTTGAGACAATAACATATTAAATGCACCAAAATTGTTATGTTACATACATTTCCTAACTAGCTGGAACTGAATTATAATGAATCATTTCATTTTTCTGAGCAAAATCTAAGAAAAATTAAAAATATATATGACTACCTACTTCTTTGCATTATATGTACTTTGTGCAGGGGCTAGGTTGTTTATATTGTTCGCAGTATTTTGTGAACCGCTATAGATATCTCCGAACATGTCTAACAGGACACCAGTGTTGCTAGGAGCTGCTGGTTGTGATGCTGGCGGCGTTGATAAACCCAGCAGATCTGTTGATACATTGTTTACTGTTGGAGCCTGGAAGTCAGAAAACACCAGACATTTTCCAAGAATTACTTTATGACTACCAAAGTAAATGGAATGTAAAAACCAACAAAACGACAAAAGGTGGATTAATGTAAGAACAATCAGAAACTGTTTTATGCAGTCACTACCTGTGTTGGAGGCTGGTCAGTTTGGTGATTGGTGGTCGGAGCAGGACTCTTTCCTTCACGAATTTCATTTTCTGGTACCCTGCCTGGCTTCTTCTTCTTTAGAACAGCTAAGATGGATGATTCACGCTCAGGGAATGCTGGCATCTCTTCCAACACTGTAGCCTACATAATAAGGGAAATAAAATAGAAGTTACTTGTTTAATATAAACATTCTGGGTGTGATAATATCCTTTATCCACAAACCATAACATTTCAATGTTCAACTTTCATTCCAAGACCAATACTTTCCAGAAATTTCTACCATCAACACTTGTAACCACAACTCAAGGGTCAAAGTTGGACTAGACAGGCACATAATTTCAAACCATGTCGAGAAATTTTGCAAGACGGGATCAGTTTTTGGACACGGCTTCAACAGCAAGGCTAAAACCAGTATTCACACTGTCATATAAATGGCTTGGGATTCTGATATGAATGGTATCCGAAGATCCTTAGGCCTCATCAATCAGGTGAAATAAAGCATTAAATGTGGAAGGTATATTTTGAGCCATCCTATACGATTGCCTGGCAACATGCAAACAGGACATGACAGACCTAACAGACAGGTTTCAAAATTTATTTTTTGAACAATGCTTAGAATGATAATTTTAGATTCAGGACATAAAAGATACACACACACAAAAAAAGTCACAAACCAGAACATCTGTAGAAGCAATGATGCTCAGCTGCAAGTATTCCGATGCTCTCTGCTGGAGTTCTGCATCTGCACTGCGCAAGTTACTATGCTGTTTGAACACTTCCTGGATCTGAGTTTTGATTTCAGGGAACAGATTCACAAACTTTATATATGTTGAAAGCAGAAGAGCTCTTGTCATGGGTGAGCACAAGTGGTACTGTAAAAGAATGCACATATATCAACACGTTATAATCACTGTTTTAAAAATATTAATTTTTATTCATGACCTACATTAAAAATTTGGGACGTTACACAAAATCATACGCCCCAAAACTGTTGAAATAATTTTTTCTAAGTTTACATGCACATTAAATGAGTAGCAATTAATAACTGCTTTGAATTGAAACTTGCCTTGGAATGTAGAAGTTGGAATTGAACTAGAGGTGATGATCGTTGATCTCCCGCAATCAAATTACCAAACTCTCCAAGAATGTAGCCACCAACTTTGACCATGTTTTCATGGCAAGCTGGTGCTTGGAGAGCCTGCAACATAATAAAGAAGCAAATCATTCTTTCCATGGTGTATACAACAACGGACAAAAATGCCATTTGGATTAACTTTAACTAAATTTCTAAATGCTAAAAATCACAATACAGGTTAGGTGATCACATAGTTAAAACTGCATTCTCCATCTCTCAACATTTAATTTGGACAGTAAAAATTCTAGCGATGAAGTCCAGACACTCTGGATTTTTATATATATAATTTTCCTACAGGAAAGAATTCTTTCCATTATTGTCAAACATTATCCAGAATGTCTTTTTGAAAACACACAATGGAAGAAATAAACAATAATATTACTCCAAGAAAACTCTGGTACACCATTTATAAATTTAAAGTAAGGTGGAAAAGGAAGAGCAAAAGCATTTATCTTTAAAAAAAATACATAGAAAGAGAAGAACCTACAGCCTGATAGTAAAATGATACTTTATACTTATTGTGAATCTTCTCGATTAGATACAAACAGCTGATTATTTCATATTTCATATATTTTCTCAGTAATAACTGTTACACTGTTGCAAATGCATCAAGAGCTTTCTGGTGTATCAGTTCAGTAAGGTGAAACAATCAGTTTTTCAGGTGGGAACATCAATAAAACAAATTCTGCTACCCCTAATGATACAATGGATGACAGTGGGAAAGATATTAACTAAGGGGCCCAAAATTTAAAGTACACTCCTAACCAACCAAGCAACAGCAGGTATATAAGCTTTGACATGTAAATGATAAAATATGCACCCAGATCTAGTACAAAATTCACTTCAGGATCCCTTAAATAAGCCTGTATTATTTAAATGGATAATAAGCTTCAATGGTAGGTACCACATGGAATTCCTATGCCATTCTGTTAAGCTGAAAACAAAACCATACCTCGAACACAGTTTTTGCAGCATAACCCTGCACGTCATCTCTATTGATGACAATCTGGATAACTCTGTACCACACCTCTTCTGATACATAGTCACCAGCTATCCGAATTAAATTCAAGATAACATCCACGTACCACGTGTAGTCTGTAGCATATTTCTCTGCAAGAATGGCAACTTTCAGGACCTAGAAGACAGAAATAAAAGGATACACATGTAACTAGCTCACAGACAATCTAGGTCAGTGATCCCCAACCTTTTTGTGCCTACAGGCACATCTAAGAGTTTATGAGATCGTGGCGGGCACCAATCAATTAACAAAGCCAAATTTTCTTTTCTCTGGACAAATAAGAAATGGACACCAAATAATACAAACAAAACAACACGACGTTTAATGATACAATAAACTATGCTATCAAACACACATAGTTTTATAAGTACAATTATTATTACTCAAGTGTGAAGTTAGTGTGATGCTTGGCGCTGCATTTCATTGACCAGTTTTTCAAATTTGGGAATGTAGGATGATGTTGCTGCTCGCAAGCAATCGTCAAGATGGGCATTATTAAGTAGAGATCTGTGCTTTGATTTTATAATGTTCATGGTTGAACGGCCTTAATTATTCAGTATAACCTCTTTCCGTAACAACGCGGGCACCAAAAAAAGCCTTGGCAGGTGCCATGGCACCCGCGGGCACCGTGTTGGGGACCACTGGTGTACAGTAACAGAACTATATCATGTGGTCATTCTAACAACGTAAAGCACATCATGTGAATCAAAATCAGTTGAAAAATTAATATCTGTTTCTTACCATTTCTTCTCTGATTGAATAGTCTGCAGTTTCTAGATAATTCAACATCTCTTGCACAATTTCTTCAGCATTGCTCTTGTCACACATAGCATACAGCAAGTCCACCGCTTGCTGCCGTACTGACACATCCTTCTCCATCTGTCAATGATAAGCACATTTTCAATGCTTAGTACATGTTTTAAACAAAATATATAGCCAAACTAATAATATGAAAATTCAAATTCAAGAAACTCCTTCAATAAAAACACTTTCCTTGAAAAATCAAACTGTTAAAACATATAATAAACATCTCCTCCTAGTTTGCATTTTACCTTCATAGAGAGAATGACAACTTCCTGGTGCTTTTTGACAGCATCATGTGAAAACTCTGAGGTAGCTAGGTGGCACATCGATTCCAGTGCCAGGTACCTCAAATTTGTCTCACGATTTGACAGAAATTGGCCCAACTGGTTACATGCACGAACAAGAAGATTTGGTTCTGTGTCATTGTGGATGATAAGACTGATGGCCTCAAATAACACAGCATTTTTTGCATTTGAATGCTGAACTTTTTTTGATTTTGGAGGCTCTTGTGCCTTGTTCAGGATAGTTTCCAAACACTCATTCAATCTGCCACGTACACCTGGATCCTCTGAAAATGAACACAAATCCCTATTTAATGCCTGTGTACAATTTTTATTTTCAAATGTTCAATGTGGGTAATTATAATGTCCCTGTTAATTACATGTATCATGAAGTAATTTCTTATATTAAAATAAATGTTTGCAAGCATTAGTAAAAAATACATTCATAGATTATAAGTTGCAGTGTATAATGTGAGCTGAACAGAATGTTGGTTCATGAATCGTAAAAGATTGAGAACCTATCTTAAACAGGATTTCATTGTACAATGACAAAGCTATTCCTCAAACTGAATGAATTTTTGAATGACTGCAACATAAATGTATAGTAGATTTCAAGCTTTCATAACAGGTCAATGTTTTCACATCAGAAATGAATGCTCAAAAAAATTCAAGTTACAAGTACCAGACCTCGTATCCAGAAGCCTGAGATACGAGCCAGATTTCTGAATTTCCCAGATTTATGGTCTTAGGCCTATTATGTACTTAAAATATAAGATAAAGAATGAAAGCCAATGCAAAATGCTACCCTTTAGCCACTTCCATTAGCCAGTGGACTTACTATCCTTTTAAACATGTTTTTAATTTTAAAAGACGAGGTAAATAACCACATTAATCATATATAAACAAGTTTACAGACAAAAGGGTATGCTAGGACTAGTGACAGTCATTCAAAGAAAGTGGCCAACTGACTATACTATACTACAGTCAGTTACAGTCAGCAGAGTAAAATCTGATCTAATACCTGGAGGCGTGTAATTTTGCAAGAGCCGTAACAGTTTGACAGAGAGCCAAGGGGCAGGCACAAAGTAGTAGGTGTAATCCTGCAGATCCGTGTAGCTTGCTGTTACAATCTGAAAATATAAATGTGTTAACTCTTTCTCTAAATATTTCGGACAAAAAGTGTATCGCAATCAGCTCTAATTTCATCGACGTGGCTTTTTTAAAATGCTACATTTTGAAAACGAGTTCCTTTCAGAAATAACAACAGTAGTTTCTTACCCTACTGAGCCTGGAAACTGCAAGACTAATGCATCCCTTGTATTCCTCAGGGCTTTTTTTAACAAGTGCATCAATAAGACTGGTTGCAGCTGTCACTACACCCATGTGTTGGTCATTAAGGAGATGTATGATCCGTGACGTCCACTCGCCACTTGGAATGATGTCTTGTGAGGTACGGAACAACCTCAACAAACAGAGGGCAGCCGACTGTTTAACCACATCCATAGTGTCCCTGTTTAACGAATTAAATAAAACAACAAATATAAATCACAAAATAGTCTCAGCCAATAAAGTTATCGGAAAAGTGGGTTTCATATGGGATGAAAGAAACATGTTTCTAAAAAGTTAGAAGGCCAGATTTATGGAATACTTTGTGAGAAAATACTTTCATGATAGGATTATCTCAGTAGTATTTGAGAATTCCACGGCCGTGAGTACAAAGACAGCTGTCTTCTGGGTTGTAGCGCTGAGTAGTCTGGTAGATGTTTACCAAGGTTTCAGGATGAGTAACTCATAACCCTGGTGATGGAGGTAGTAAGGACCTCTGAAGTTTTGATAACTTCTACCACATTACACGGCACTACAATCCAGAAGACAGCCACCAAGGTTATGTCAGTTTCAACCCTGAGATTAATATTATGAGGTAACAACATATTAATTTATTCAGCAACTTTTTTCTGTCCAGAAGAAAGAAGCAAATGATACCATTTATTTTGCAACCCTTACCAAGTACTATCACATTTTATCTTATATTGCAACCAAGACAAATGGTTATGAGCTGAGAGAGAAAACTAGGAACCCTGCCATTCTATTTATTAACCTGGCAATGACATCTGCGCTCTCACGCAGGTAACCGCTTGCCTTCATTGGAACATAACTAGTCAGCAATTAGGCAGGAAGTGGAAGATGATGATGATGTTCTACAAGACAGTGATGCCGCATGACTAAAAATATCTCGTCTATATTCATATCATAATGCAACCTTTTAAAAATTTAATACAATATATTACATGAAATGAATCCATTACTGTGAAGTATAAATACAGTAAACCTAGTAAAAACTGTATTTCAATTTTATTAATAAAAATTAATTTTCAGTTCTTTCTAGTTTACACTAAAGAAGTCTCATGACATTCCCCTACACTGTAACAAAGAAAAACTGGACATAAATAAACCTGAAGCAATACTCAACACTAGGAAACAAGTGTTAATAACTCACAGACTCCATTAACACTGCAATTAACACAGTATTTACACTCACCCAGATACCAACAGTTTTGGAACTTCAAATCCAAAGGCTTCAGCCATTTCCTTGCTTCCTATATTGGCTATACACTGCAATGCCAGACTAACATGGACTGGATTTCTGAAACATAAATATATCCTGACTTTTTTACAACTATTTTAATTAACATTAATTTAAAGACATATAACTACTAATTCAAAACAGAACTCAAAGAAGTATCTCTCAGGAAATAAGTGTCTTAAGTAAAAGAAGACACCATTTCCCTTAGTACTGTTTATATATGGAACTGATTATTACAATATTTCCCCATATAATCAAATTAATTCTTCCTGAGAAGCTGGGAGTCATCAGCCAGTCAAGAAATTCTCCCACCTTTTAAGAATCTCTAAGTTCATTATTGGGTCAGCAACAGCCTCTCACTGTCCCGCGCCATAGCCGCGCGGTCTGAGGCATCATGCTTCGGACCGGCGATATGGAATGCGCGCTGGTTCGGGTCTCGGGGGAGAAGAAATTTTCTCATGAGCTTTCGACCAGTGTATGGGACCAGTGCATCGTAAGGAAATTGGGGAGCTACAATGAGTAGCGTAATCTGGTCAGGAAAGCTAGCAGTGGCTGGGGGTTCATCGTGCTGACCACACGTCACCCTATATCTGGTTGGATGATCGTCCACCTCTGCTTAGGCATGTGAACATGAGGCCAGCAGTCAAGCTAATCGGCTTTGGCTCTCTGGAGCTGTTATGCCATGGATTTAATTTTAATTTAACAGCCTCTCACTGGAACCTATCCTGAGCCACTTGAATCTAATCCACATCCTCAAACCCCGATTCTTTAATATCCATTTTAATATTATCCTTCCATTATGACTAAGTATGCCACGTGGTTCATCCCTTTTATGAAGGTTTAACAGTTTTCTAATCTTTTTAGTAGCACAGTGAAATAAGAACTCATTACAATAAAACATGCCCTTGTTACCAATTCACATAACTATAAAGCATTATTCCATTCTAGACCACTGGACCATTTTCAGTTTTTGCAAATAATGGCCATTCTTCAGTTTCAAATGGTACAGAAAATCACTCGGCTCTCCGAGGACTTCGTTCTGTTGTTAATAATCCTGCAATAAGGTTTCAGACTTTAAGACTGTGTACTCCTAACTACAGTGAGAAGCATTAAATTTCTTACCTAGACACTAAGTCATTTTTTATGCTCTGAATGATAAGTTTGATGAGATCACTGTTGGTGTTCACCAGAACAGATATGAAGAGGTACCCCTGAAAACACAAACCAATAAAAAGAAACTCAACAATTTTAAACAATTATTATTCTCAGTCAAAAACAAAATTAACCCACTTCCAGGAATCAGGTTTCTCACACTAAAAAACAAAAAAAAATAAACAGTGTCATAATTCGGACATCAAATAAAAGGTTATTTGGATCTTTATTAACATCTAACTCAAAATTCCTCAGGCTCAAAATATGTCAACTTAAGGTGTACATTATTTTCAACAAAGTTTTAACAAAATTACAAATGCAGTCCTACATATCAGATTACATTAAACATGACTAACAAAACAAAATTATGTGCTCATTTCAATCCAAATCAACACAAGACAGTTGTCTTTTATCCCAACCACCTACGATTCTATTCTGATTTGTGTACTGTATTGATTAGAAACTCCTGCAATTCCACAGAGGACTCCAACTGCTACATAAATTACTGTACATTTGAATAACTCAAACAACACACTGTTATGAAGAAGCTCATAAATGATACAGAACACTTCACAACAGGCTTTAAAATGTGTTGTTTGCATACTGGGGCAGATAATTTGCTGTTAAGTTAACATACACATGCTTATTTGAAAGGCTAAAAGCAAATTAATACACGAGAGCTTTACCTATTCACAGATTATTACCTGCATAATGTAAAGAATAAAGTTTCAGTTTTCCTAATACTGACGCACATGCTGTCAAAGTAGCAACCATTAAATACAAAATCTGTCAGCTCACATAAAAAGAGATGGAATTCAAGTATGTAGTTGATGGCGGTGGTAGTTTTTAAATAAAAAAATCAATAACACCACACACACCTACAAAACTAGAACATATTGAATTCAATTGGAAATGTTTTAGTTTTGATAAAAATCTGTAGTCTGTTACTTCTCAAATCAGTTTGTTTAAATTTAAATTTCACATAACTTACAATTGTGATACCATATTCTGTGTTCTAACTATTGTCTCTAAGCAGAAAACATCTTCCTAACTATGGTGAAATATATTTAAAAATTCAGTTCCTTCCAAAAATAAAACATCACAAAAATCACTTAGTAAATACTGTTCAAGAAAATAATAGCCATTTATTCCGAGAACCATATAAACTCCATAAATACGGAAGATGGCTGTCTTCTGGGTTGTTGTGCCGTGTAGTCTGGTAGAAGCTTATCGACATTTCAGAGGGCCTTGCTGCCTCCGTCATCACTCATCATCCTGATGATGGAGGCAGCAAGGACCTCTGAAACTTCTACCAGACTACACAGCGCAACAACCCAGAAGACAGCCATCTTCAGATTCACTCATCAGACGTGCTGAATCTGTAACCATAGTAATACTTACAATTTGTTTTTCTGAGTATTTATTTGATGACAACAGGTTGACAGCTTCAATGTGACCAAAATCAATGTCATGACCCAGAAGAAAGATGAATAATAACTTGCATACATACTTCTTTTTCTGATATCCATCTAATGTTTTATCACCTTTAAATTTACTTCTGATATTGGCTAATTCTTTATTTATTCTTTTAATTTCTGCTTCTTTGCTTTTACCTAGAAACAAAGAAATAAATTACCAATCAATAATTTAAACATAACATATAATCATATATAGCAAAAGGTGAAGTTGTCTGCAATGCTTAACCATGCAGAAATACGGAGGGAATGAGGTACAACTCCATGCATTCTTAACCTCCTTGAAATAATTTTTTTTAGGGTGATATCATTTGCAGGGCTTGTAGCATGCGAAGGAGAACTCAAACCAATATAAAAAGATAAGAGACAACCCAGGAGACCTTGGCAAAGATGGGTACAAAATATTCCTTCAGTGGACTAGATAATCTGGTTCAGGGTGGGGCCCTGTGGTAATCACTTTGGAAACAGTAAAAAACATCTGGGCTGCATAATAGCATTTCTTTATCAGCTAAGCAACCATCACCTTCTCATGAAATTTGTATGCAAAAGTCTTAATTAGGACCAGTCCCAGAGTTAAAAATATTTTATTCCATATCTTACAGGTCCTTCCTTGCTCAAGTAGGACTTCTTATGTTAATATAACTGTGGGAACAAACAGTGAAACTATTAAGAGGATATTCATGAAAAATCACATCATAAATCAAGGAATACAAATATTACAGATATTATGTCTCCATGACAGATCAAAAATGCACACTCAAGCTATTTCTATTTTTAACTGTTTTATTGTCCGAAGCTGGCAATCATACCTACTCAGAGCAATGAAATAAAATGTCACGTGTAGTAATTAACATTGGCAAGGATCCACCCATACTCATGCGCTATTTGTATACTGCTACTGAACACTCAAGCAGCAATTGGAGTTGTCATATCACGTCCCTCCTCAGAGATCGCAAACTGATATCATCTTCACCACCCTAAGAACCTCAAATCTCAGATACAAAAGAATGATTTAAATATGAAAAATATGCAAAGAAGTGTTTCATGGCATGATCCTGGCATCTGTCTGAAAGGACCGATAAAAACAACTAAAACATCAATCAGAATACCAAGTGCCCTGGCCAAGAGTCAAGCCAGGCACCTCTTAACTGTGCCAACCTGCTTTAAACTGTATAATAAATTAAACACTTCAATCTTAGAAGCCTCCCTCCACAACTGTTGTTTCCAACCAGCATTGTTAGAAATGATGATTCAGTGAATAATTGCCAAGTTATTATCACAAAATGGATGCTGAGGATATATATTTATGCCTGTTCTGAAGTACTATCCAAACACTAGACTGATGTTTAGAAATAACAAGTATCATAAGTAAATGCCATTGGTGATGTACACGTTACAATTCAAATTAACAGGTATAGATAAACTTTATTCATAATTTATTTTAAAGTCTTAAAAAATCTTAAAAAGTCACTACATGTCAAAGACTCAATCTGTCTGTATTTGACTGTGGATCAGGACTATCTCAGTCTATCCGATACAACAGAAAAGGTATCTCCCCTTTTTACCACTCTTCCCTATAGGTTTTTACAAGTTAAACTGTGTTTGCATTTCCCATCTCTTCCACACAAATTAATACCCTGCCCACCCATCTACCTTGTTTTTATCAACCCAATAAAAATTGGTGAAGAGTATCATACCATGAAGAAACAGATACCAAAATAAAACTAGAAGATTCAATTAGATATGTCGCTTAAAGACTACTTCCTCAAAAGATCAAAAATAAACTCATATTATTGTCCATATAATTCATCTTTGTCTTTTGCAGAAGTGGAACTGGGAGGGAGGGAGGATAATGACACATTGCACCACTCATTGCTGCCAAAAATAACACTTCTCCCTTTGTATGCACTGTATGAGAGATGTGTACGTTTAACACCGGAGCAAACATCAGTGTGCAGAATATATGTTCAGTGAACTTCCACATTGCCTTCCCAGTGCATAAACCAAGCCAAAACACACAAATATGGCAGGAAGATGCCAAGTAAATTGACATGGAAAATATAAGCTGTAGAGTTCAGATTTTTAAGATCAGCAATTAACAAGACATGACAGGGTGAGAACCATTTCACACATCTGAATGATGCTACAGGAAATCATAGTTAACAATGATAGTATTATGCACAGGGAGTGCCATCTGCAGACTTCCAATAACAACACCCACTTGTAATCAACCTTAAAGAAATAATGCAAGGCATACAAGAGACTAAAGAAGGCAATGCCCTTCATACTAATCTTCAAGCTGAATAAAGTTGACAATTCTGCCTCATCCTTCAGCAGTAGATCTACAGATGCTTTAATCTGAAGAAAATTGGACTCCCAATTATCTTCAGATCACATGTCTAAATCAAGCACAAATAAAGCTCAGCACCTCAACCAAGAGCTGACTCATATGCTAATCCCAATAAAAATCTCTATTGTGAGATTGTCCATCTGCATCTAGCACGTCTTTGTGTGGGAGGATGAGACAATGAACATTGACCTTCTACAAACAGGCGACCTATAAGGCAGTAATTCAATCATTACACAAATATATGCAGTCATCTTTCCAGTCCACAACACAGCCCATTTCTTTAGCATCCAATTTAATACTTTTTGTTCTCCCATCTGCAACTCATGTGGTATCTTCTTCCCTTAAAATTTCCCAAGTAACATTTTGTATCTCAACTCTCCTATGCATGCTACATGTCTGGTCCATCTCATCCACCACGATTTGATCATCTTAATAATATTTGGAGACTTTTGTCCCTATTTTTGCAATGAAACCTTCCAACACAAATTCCATGAGGTACCAGAGAAATGATCTAACACACACTCTAGTTCCTTATAAATGTTATCATTTGTATTCCGTTGTGCTACAAATTAATAAAGGAGTCTCTTCAATTCCTATCATTATGTACACACATCTTATCTCCTTTCATAAAATAAAGCAGTAGTATACCGCCTGATGCATAACAGAAAGTTACACACATCATTATCAGAATACTAGCTCTATGGATTGACATAAATAACAAATGCTATATGCCAGATTGTTTGCTTGCAATAGAGTTGAAGGGAACTTGAAACCATGAGCTAATTCCTGTGCAGTATTTTATATAATTATCTTTAGGCTGCATCCAGATGCCAATACACCCTCCCTTATCTCTTATCACAACAGGATGATGTGTCAAGCAAATGCATGCCAGAACCTTTCCCCTACACTGCTTTATGATAGGAAGAAACCCATAGATAAACCACAAAACAAACCAGCGCGAACACATACTGGAGCTTCAGAGAAATAAACAGCAAAAAAAATTTAAAAGAAAATTAAATTAGAAGATGCCAGAAATACATTTCTAACATGACCCAGTCACCCCACAGCTTTAAGCAATAATTAAAATAGGAGTTTTAAAATCATTTGATGTAAAATGCAGTGTTACTTGTGCATAAAACAAATCATAAAATGAACTACCAGACCAAGAATAGAATTAAATCAGACAAGGTAGGGTTGGATAGGTCCACAGATAAGCAATATATGGACAACAGGAAAGAGATGGAGGGACCTTGCACCACTGTTATAACAATGAAATTAGATTAGATTGTTGCAACAATGGCCCTGGACATCAAAATTACATTTGTTATTTCCTTTGGCTGTCTTGGTGATGTCATCATCCCAATTATAGTATAAAAAACACCTTTGAAATGTTATTGTATTTCAAAGACTGTATTTTTTCAGTCTTGTAAAATTATACTCCAATTTTGCTCAAGTCTTCCATGCAGACTATTTGGAATAATTTGTAAGTATAAACATATTATACCGTCCATGTTTCTCACAAACCATTTCAGTCACAATCACGATCATAACTAATCCCAGTAGAACAGGTTCCCTCAACAAATAAAAAATAAAAAAATAATGAATTAACAAAAAATGTTTAATGTACTCACAATTCCTGATGTCTGAAATGAAGACTGCGAGACCTCGCATCCCATCTCCTCGCACGGCCGGCATGCTTCCTGGGTCACGTTTGATAGATCACCTCCTAATTTAACATAAAAATCAAAACATTATAAAATAATTTAAAGAGTAAAGCAAACATCTACATGTACAAATAAAATGAAATTGTGACATTCTTACTAATGTTATCTGACATGCATACTCCCAGGTAATATGTTTCAACTGTTCGTCACAACAGCAATGAAGAACACTAAAAGATTTTTCTTGGGTCAGTTCTGTCCCAGTCTAACATAAGGATCTCCATTAAATCCCCTTCAGTATTCTTCTGCTCAATCTTACAATGACCTCTTACTGCAAGATTATACTCCAAAAAAATTCTATATGTAAGCCTGCTTGTTTTGCTAATGCGTTAAAAACACTGTAATTCTCATTTCCCAGACACTTCATTTCTCTGTGGTGCAAATATGGGAACTAGCAATTAAACAGCCAGGCTAATGTTTTTGTGTAGCAACCGGCACACTGATGCATGCTAGATCACGTGACCACAATATTCAGCCGTTTTGTGTCAGTCATTAGGATTCAGTTTGTTTCCTGGTTACCATAAGTGTTTTATTTGCAGTGCTCTGTCTGCCAAAAATAGGAGTGATAAAATATTAAGAGTTTACTGCTGAATATAATCAACAAATTTATGGTGGAAATGGAGAATAAAGTCACCAGCATTAAGAAAACAATAAACCAATTTCAGTGAGAAAAAATCAGTGTAAAGGACACAGCATTTATGTGAATTAAACTATTTCAAGATGTAAAAAGATGTTAAACATGACGAAAGATACAGGCATCTTCAAGATCTCATTTAAATGTTGAAAAAAATGAATGAAATGAGAAATTATTCTAGACTGATTGCTGAGTAAGATAGCAAAGGCAAACAGCAGCAGTGAAACTGTGAAATTAATTTTACAAAACATCTGAAGATGAAAAATACCTGTATCAAAATGCAAATGAAAAATGTCAGCAGCAAGAAAAAAGTAGAACCCAACTTTTAGAAAAAATTATGATAAATGTGTGCCTTCCATTACAATTCAGAAGCAATATGCCAAAATATCAAATGAAAAAAGTTTCTGTGACTGAAAAGATGTGAAAATCAAAATAAAAGGTCAAAACCATGCTGATCTGCTGTTACGATAGCAAAGGAACTATCGACTGCAGATATGTTCCTACACAACAGTCAGCCTGCCACTCAAGCATTGTAATGTTTATGGCAGCATATTAAAAAAATAAGACCAAATCTTGAGCCAAAGCACTGAATTTTGCATCACGATCATGTGCAAATTGATTCTGATAAACAATTACTTCAGTGATATGTAGAGTTCACCTTGCAACGATAAAATCATACAAGGAGCTTATATATATATAAAACTAATTCAATAACACAACATTTCTATAATACTTAACCCCAGCCTAGTCAACCATTTTGATAACATACTGATTACTGTGACTTATTTATACTGTTTAAATAATGAATGAATGTAAGTACAATCAACCATATCTAAAATGGATCCAGTCTGAATACTGAGACTAAACTCTTCACTGTCTGAATGTCTGTCTCTTCTATCACCATCCTCAGTATATATTCCATTCTAAAATACAAAACAGATCTGTCTCTTTCATTTTACTGTTTGGAAATCATTATGCTCTCAATGTCCTCCTTTACAACTGAAAGACCTGTTTAACCTTTCCAATTAGATTTATCGCCATTTTATTGGTTCAAATTTGAAAATCACTGATTTGTCCCATTACTCAATGTAATTAGAGCACTCTTCACCAAATCTATGCATATTCTGTTTTAACTAGTACTAATCCAAAATTTGCTCAGATAAAATTTTGACATTGACAGATATAATTTTTTATATATATAAAAGGTTTTAATATTTTAACATATGTACTATGCAATATTAAATTTAAATCAGAAAAAAGTATTAGAGAGCACGTTATTTTTAATTCAGACGTCAAAACCATTGGTTAAAATTACGACAATCAATACAATGACATGATCTGACCTAACCTAATTCGCATAAGGCTGCTTCTCAAGCTGTATCGAACTTTCACTTTGCCATAACAATATTTCAGAGGTTTCCTATCAATGTAAATCACTGCCGATGTTTTCCGCAACTGTTATATAATACAGTACAATATAAGACTTGTGATTTGAATCTTCATTGAGACTACTGTATCTTTCACTGGCTAGTAAGATGACGCCTAAAATAAAATGACAACTCTTCCATACAACAAACAAACTTTTATATACTAATTCTACCTCAGCAGACGGTTATTATTAAACATTCGAATTGTTCGGTGCATTAACTACGTACATCGTAAGCTACATTCGTTCATCGTGTAACTGGTCAACGAATTCGCATCCAAAGTCAATTCAATCAGCCAAGTTCCTAAGTCATACATTTCCACGCTCTTTGTATAAAGAAATGCATTTACAGTCATGTAATTATTATATAAATAAGACATTAGTACTTACACAAAGTATACAAGATGGGAATGAGAATATGAGGAGATCTACTGCAATAAATCCGGCTACGCTGACATGAAACCTTTCAGTTCTTCGGTACCATGACCGTCGCCATCGTCGCCATTAGAAAAGTTTAGTACTCGATCACTCCACCCACTTGCTGCGAGAGGGCTTTGGTCTGAAAAAGCGGCAAATTCAGTTGTTATCTGACAAACATTCTGAGCTGCAAACACAAAAAAATGATGAGTCATTTGATGTACCAACAAGAAATACCAAACATAAAAACATTATCCATCTTGGATAAGCACTTTTTCTTCATAGCAATTCTTTGAATGCAACTTCACCACTAAAATTGAAGGTATTGCAGGCATTACAATAGAAAATTACACAGCTGAATCTTACATATTGAGATCACTGGTCCCCAGAAATTTGACAGTATAAATTTTTGACAATGTATTAATCAGTACTGCCATTTTGTGCTGTACCTTACATTATCGAAGACTTCAGTGTACATAGAAAATGAATAAAAATACTGTCGAGTATGGGACGTGATTCAATACAGGGTTCTCTTCAAAAATTAATTAAAAGTACCTAAGTCCTGCTACTGATAATTTGGATACCAGCTATACATATCACAAAATGCTCTCTGAACAACTAAGGTGATCTTGCTCAAAACTAAAACATTTATAATGAATGAAAAAATGCTAGTGTGCACTCCTTCCCAAATATGAGATGTCTCCTAATTTAATTTCTTCTAGTGTGGACAATAACTGGGCTGACTGAGGATCCTTACCTGTCTTTAAATACTGGTACCCCTGCACCATGACAACAGTTTAACGCTGTATCATAATGAACTTACTGAAGGGCTTGGCACAAGAATAAACAAATATGGTGAATCCTGACTGTTAATTGGACAAGAAATAAAACAAATCTGAAGTCACAAATATATATTTATGAACCACATGAGAAAAGAAAAAGTTTTTATTTTTAGTTCAGACCACTGATATCCTTTAAATAAAAAAGATGCCCAACATTAAACACTGGCCCTGCTCATGCCATTCTTGTCAGCATAGAATGTTTCAACCTGTCTAAACTTGTCTTCAAGTTTGCACACACACAATCATGCTTTAACAACAGCTACAACATTAGCACCAACAGCTGTTATCTTCAAAGTCACTGAAGAAGAGTCCATAGTGGGATCACTTGTTTCGGCCAGCCTGCCCATACTTTAAACATTAAGTGTGTTTAGAGTTCAAAATTATGATCTGAATGTACAGGCAAACAATATCAATTTTAGAACATAAATAAAAACAATGAGACGATAAATAAGAAATTAACTTGATACAAAAAGCACTAAGAAATGTCATCTCATTGTTTGACTGAAAGACAACATTCTTTTACTCTAATTTGCAGGATACTTTTCAAAGAAATCCATTAAGACTGCAGCTCACTAATTAGTAGACTAAATTGACAGTAACACAGTGGTTCATTTAATATTCAGGGAAATAAAATTGGTTCAGTTGAGAAATTCAAAAAATGAACAAATGTTCCTTTCTACAATCTTATATGTAACACTATAATCACACACTGAACACTTTACAATTCTATTTAATAAACAATTTGGACACATATACATACAAATTATTTTCTGGCAGTACACAAAAAATGTATATCAAACCACCTTTTATCCATGTAAAAAATTAACAAAAATAATTTTAAATAAAATTTAACATTTTTTATTATATAATTTATCCAAAGTTACACTACTACTTATTATACTGATTTTTGTTTTTCTCTTATCTAAAAACAGTATGTTGCCCTTGATGTTTCAAAGGTTGACTTTTTGTCTAAAGAACTTGAAACTGTTGCCTAAATGCCCTTGCCACAACAGTGTATTGCATCTTTCTCTCTAAAATAGCTGTTGCTTACAAAATAAAAAGATAGACAAATGTAGAATGATTCTGTCAGAACTGTTGTACAACACAAAATGCATACAATTTATTTTATCTTTAAAAAGATAACTGTAAATAACTAAAAAAATGGCTGCTTCTTTGCTATCATAACAAAATTAAACTTTATCAGTTTTGGTGCAGTGTTCTATAAAAATTGTATTATCACAGTTAATTCTTCTATATTGTACACATAAAGCACAGACTTTAGATGAATAAATAACTTTCTCACATCATGATTCAATCCTGGAGATTGGTTATCACTGCCAAGCTTCTTTTGATTTTTTCGTCTCTGCATTTGCCTGGACAGATACAAACAGCTCAAAAGAGGTTATTACAAACACTGTATTATGGTACACACAACTCAATATTCATCACAATCTTAACACCATTATGTCTATAAATCTAATAATTTGTGTAATTAAAGACACAGGCAATAAAGTACAACTTAAAATCAGATGATAATTTCACGTACATTTTATTACAATAAAACACACATAACAACATTAACTTTGGTCCAATCTGTCGTATATATACTACATTTAAAGTCCATAAAATTACTTTTCTGTTCTACAAAAGGAATTTCACCAAAATGTTACTAAATTTACCAGTGTCTAAAGACACTGAGAGAAACATCATCAGATATCAGTTTAGACTGCGATAGTAGTTAAGCATCTTATGAGGATCTGAAGCCAAGTCTCTTCAAAACATAATGACAACAGTACAGTGTTTCTTCACATATCAATTTTAACCAACCTTCTGTCCATTCTAAACTGGTTTAACCACAGACAAACTTATATGAACTTATAGAACGAATGCAAAATATTTTAATAAAAATGTAATATAAAGAAAAATCTTCATTTAAGACCATGCTTAAGCAACCAAAACAAATGCAATTCTGCTTTGTAAATTTTTGCGGTTGGAGTTCAATGTATAACTTTGGACCTCATCCAAATGCCAAAGTTAAAAAAAATAAAATAAATTTAACTAATCTGCAAAAGAAATCATTTCATGACACTTTACACCTTCATAGTATATTATAAGAAGTATAGGCAGCTATACCGGGGCATGGCCATTCTCTTATGTATGAACACTTGAACACTGCTGGTTGTTGACTTTCCTAGTCAGTCAGCTGCAGCAATATCAAAAGTAGATTTTAACTACCTACATTACAGGAGATGCTGTACAGTGGCATCAGGTGATGGCAGTAGAAGTCAAGTTAGCTCAGACATAACACTGTATCTTGGAAGCTGTTTTAAGACCCTAGGATAAAAGTAAAAGGTCAAACTACCATGCCCCCAAGATACAGCAATGAGATTTCTCAAAATAAGTTTTGCGGCACATGTATGGCACAGCCTTTCTTAATGTTTTACAATGCTTCTATAACTGTAGTAACATTAATGTGCTTTTCGCTTATGATTTATCTCACTAGTGGTAAGGAAATGCCAGTAATACTTCAGCCAAAAGTACAAGACACCCACAGCACAGTACACAGACGTAAGCATAAGAGGTAAGAAGGGCAGTCTTGTGTTCAACCCTAATAATGGAAGTATCACATTTTCAAACACAAATAGAGGAACAAGTCCTAAAATATAAACTGATTCAAGTCCACTGAGAAGGGGAAGACATAATGAACACTTCTTCATATCAAATAAACTGGCTAAGTTAAAGAAAGCATATGAAGAATGGAGGACTAACAGAAGCACCTTGATAGGAAGTTCAAATGCCGTGAACAATAAAGGAAACAGGGAATAATGCCCCACTGTAGCCAGGAACACATACATCTGAGCTTCTTTCTTCCATATAACAGCCATGAAACTGAAATAAATGACATAACACATACAATTTATCTTTTCACTATTAAAATGACAAAATGTAAACACATGTACCTACATTCTCAGCTATTACAATGTCTAGACATTAATAACATCAAAGAATCACTAAGTATACTACATGCTGCAGAATACTCCTCAACAAGTTGGTTAATAAATTTCATTTTATGGAACCCACGTGTTTATTACTGCATTCATAAGACCCTATTTTGAATATCTTTGTTTCTGCTCTCACTTCTAAAATTCACCTGATATGACTAAATGTTGGAACTTAACAAACATGGCATCAGTCACAATGAGTTACTTTACCTTCATTCTGAATTTCATCACAATTACTTACAGATCTTAAGTTACTATTGGAACTACAGACAGATGGATGACACCCTAACTATCTTCCCTTTGGAAAATCAAGTTAAAAGCACTGTTGTATATTTCCAAAAGCATGGTTTCCTTCAAAAAGTTCTATCTCAGATATTCCACGATCAATAATAAATTCCCATCCTGTTTTGGGGAATCATTCCAGAAGCCACCTTAAGTATGAACTAAAAAGTGTAGGAATATTTCTGGTATCATTTCCACATTTACCATTACTCTTAACGCATGAATCATGCCACAAATACAAAATAATCCATGCTGCCAGAAGCAAACCTTAATGGAATGATGATCAGAAGAATAGCCTTTTCATGCACGTGCCAGCCAAACATGAAAGATCCACAGGCACACAGAACTATGCAGCGCACAAAATGGTATGGGTTTCCAGGGCAACACCACAGCTTCACCAGGGCTGGCTAAAACACATGACGGAATACAAACTTTTTGAAGGCATGCAAATTATTTGAATACTTGTAATGTTATCTTCATTACACTACAAGTGACATAATTATGCATAGATCATATTAATGGCCTACAGGTAAGAGTGTGGAAATGAACTCCACAGAGCAGAGTCCTTAGGGAGATGCTAACAGTCTCTCAACAATCAAGAAATTCCCTTCCCATTATGCAATTTAAAAGGTTCAACATTGTTTTCAGCAGATACCACCATTGGACCTTAACCTAAACCAGAAGTATTCAGTAAAACCCCTCATATTATAGTCCTTTATGATTAATTTTAATATTATCCTCTCAAATAGAGGATAGGGACAGAGACAAAGTTACATTGTTACTCACCAGAACTGAGAGAAGTGTACACAAAAAAGTAGTTCTGGGTGTAATTTCTGGTAGAAAAACATGATTGTATTCCTGAACAAGTCCACCAGTCATGACAGCAGCAGACACATTACTGGTAATTCCAAGTTGCCTGCCTGAAAATCATATTTTATTGTACAAGAGGTGTGATTTAATTTCTTGTATTATTCCCTTAGTTATAGGAAAAGAACATTATTCTTAGACTATCTCACTCATTCCAAAACAACATTTAACATAAAAAAGACTAAGTACTAGGTTTATGCTTTAAAATGCCCTGTTTCTTGTCCATCAGAAGGTAACCATTCATAAGCAGTCTGAAATAAATTTTTATAATTACAAGAAACACATTTCAAAATTCATACAAAGGAGTAATGTACAACTAAAGACCAAACTGGTTAACAAAATAACATTCATTTTACATATTTCAAATAATAAGACAAAATACACCTGCCTGTGACACTGTTTCAACTTACACACGCCTTTTAACACACCATCAAAATCCTGACAGCAGAACGAGAAGAATCCAAGTAGGATTTAAGACTTCAAGGCAGTGAGGCCAAAGATGGCTGTCTTCTGAGTTGTAATGTCGTGCAGTCTGGTAGAAGTTTACCGACATTTCAAAGGTCCTTCCTACCTCCACTCATGGCCTTGATGATGGAGGCAGCAAGGACCTCTGAAACACTGGTAAACTTCTACCAGATTACATGACACTACAACTCAGAAGACAGCCATCATCAGAATAATCCAGCCCAACAAATTATAATCTATCTTTTACATTTTCCAGTTCACTGTGAAATGATGTATGAAATGCAAAATGTTAGGGTCAACTTAAAAACCACCCTCCCTTCAATGCCATCGTTTTTCTAAATGGCTGTCTCCACAAATAACCAGAAAATACTCTGTGTGTATGCATATCTTTGGGAAGTATAGAGCAGTGGTACTCTTTCTTTGCTGTCTGATTAATTACTCTGCAAATTCTATAAGGGATTGCAATAATGTTTCAATAGGGAGAAAGGTTATTTATTTTTAGTTGCATGCAGAAACATAGCCTGTTCATTGCTAATGTAGAAGTACAAATTTGTAGCACAAGATGTCAAAGCCAAAGACAATTAAGTAACTGTAAACCACAAAAAAAAAATCAGTTTAATATTTGTATTTATCTCAAGAGTTCTACCATTTTTGTTGTTCAGTAAGTGTGGTCTGAGCAGTAAGTAATTTGATTAACATAAAATGGAAATGAAAATCAACTCTGCCAAATCAGAGAACAGTCACATCCTCTGTGGATACAAGGATAAATGAACATGCAAACAACAGAACAATAGAAAGATTAAGGACACAGGGATAACAGAAAAATAACCCTTACATAACATTATTTCAGAGTGGGCCATAACATTTACTAATACCCTACAGTGCATGAAACAAAGCTAAACCTCACCATTATGTTAAGCGTTTTATTAAAAGAAACAAGATCCTATTAATTTTTCTTGCATACTTCCTACCTGCAATAATGGCCATTTTATCAGCAATGTTATAGAGAGCCCAGATGTTTGGTGCCCAATAGGCATGGCAGAGGCCTCGCTTAAATGGGAACAGTCTTGAAAACACCTGAAACACACATTTATCACAATCTTCTTTTTTATTATTGTTGTGGTGTGATAAGACTGACTCAGTGGACCTGTGGCAGCTGTCTATTCCAAGAAGACACATGAATGGTTATGGAGCAGTGGTGGGATTAATAAAGACATGGGAAAACCAAAGAACTTAGAAAAAACTTGTCCCAGTGCCACTTTATCCACCACAAATCCCACTGGGCTGAACTGGGCACAAACCTGAGACGCCAAAGTAAGAAGCCAACAGCTAACCACCTGAGCTACAGCAGAGCCTATCACAGGTATTGATATATTTTTGGGTATTATTATTATTATTTACATAGATTCTATGTTAAATTTGCCAGATATAACCTCAAACTCTCACAATTGCCATTATTGTAATTTTTAATTCACAAATAATATTTCAAGAATAATTTGTTGGTATGATTATGATCTATCTCCATAAAATATTTCAAATTATTGTTGTTTTACAATTCAACAAAGAGGTATCTTACAAGGGTATATATTTGTCAATAAATGTTAACACATATCACTGCACTAGTATTGCTGCACTCTTACAAGTTCATATGTCTACTATGTTGTTACTACCAGCTGTATGGAATTGAAAATTATGAGGTTAAGGTGGCCACCAAATTTCACAAAAAACAGTTTAATGGCCCACAAGTTGAGAAAGGGACACACAGACAGCATGGTGCCCTCAGATGCTTACATTCTTTCCTTAAGAAAGGAAAGTAGACTATGCACCAAACTAAATTAGTACTAAGAATATTTTAAAAAATCAATGGCAAATTTAAAACAAAAATAACTTGCAGGAATTAGCCGGCTCTTAAATTATTTTATAAAAAGGGCGGAAATTAAGAAATGGATTGATAAAATCTGAGAAGCAATATTAATTACCTGGAGTGCAAAGTAGACCTACCTCCTTGTGGTGCACCCTGGGCAACGTCTTTGACGGCAAAGTGGTCTACAAGTTTGGCAAATGGGTCAAACATGAAATTCTATGTACCTGCCATTTAACATAAATAAATATTAATTACCTGAGGTAGTTGGTTCAAAACAATGAAAGGTCCAAAAGAGACTAGGAAAACATATGCCACCACTAAACCAAGCTTGGCAAATCGAGCTGGAGAAAATGATCTCCACTGAACCAAGCTGCTAGACTGTGCTCCAAGGAAGCAGTAGCTACGCAGAAGATAGACAAAATATGCTGGAGCCACATATATAAAAATATGTTTCAAGTTCAGAAGAACTGCAAACCAGAATGATGCCATCAAGCATTTACCCTGCAAAAACAAAACATGAAAACAATAATATATAATATGTATACTATAAATTTTATTTGTACAAAAATTATATTCAAACTTTGGAAGTATTGCTGCTATTGCTGAACAGATTCTGAAAAGAAAACTTAATATTAAAGTCACTTACTGGTTACATGAAAACTTATATAAATGTATAAATACATTTACTTAAAACTTCAATGAATAAAAAAAATGTCAGGCATATGTTGTGATATGCAATAAAACAAACATACTGAAACATCTCTCCTCCAAACAAAATTTCTAAGACAAGAAACAAACATGTAGCAAAAATCACAGAATTATTAATTACCTGTAGGACCCTAGCCACAGAAATCAAGAGAAGACCCAGTAGAAAACCATTATATTGAAAATGGATATGGTCAACCAACAGCAGACCAGCATTGCCTAAGAGAAGTATCTGTAAGATCGCAGCTGGTGACCCCCAGCGAGATCCCCATTTGCTGCTTTTTCGTATTCCACTGCTACTCAAATAGCTACATAGCCTGAAAATAATCCACAGCATCTTAACATCTCCCCTATCTCTAAATGCGGTGATTATTTTCAAAATAAACTTCTCTTATATCAATTTTTAACACTCAGACATAAATAGAATAGATGGCCAATCCCCTTTTCTATTACAATTATAAACATGATCAGTCTCTGTATCAGCCTCATTTTGCTACAAAGAAAGAAGAATAAGTTTTAAATAAAATGAAAGTAAAACAGTGAAACAAACATATTTGTACTCATGCTTCTACAAAAAAAAAAGTACATCATATTAATAGTATTCCAAAAACAACAGTTATTCTTGACCACAAGTACAAGAGGGGGGGGGGGGGGATGAAAGAAAGAAATAAAGAAAGGAAAACAGGATTGGAAAGGTGTACGCTTTGGAGAACACTGACATTCCAAAGGTGTCCTTCACATGCCATATCACGTAGGCCATTGCTGCAATAATATGATCTGAAGCCATTATTACATCTAGATCATTACTGCATTAATGTGATCCCATGGCACTGTTGTATATTCAATAACAACAGGCAACTCTTGGCAGATCTTGTAGATCATGTATTACATTCCTGAATTTAAAAAAAATATATATATATATATATATATATATATATATATATACATTTCTTTGACATAATGAAACATTTACAAAGCCATAAATGGACTTCATATTTTCAGATACATAAAATGGCAATGATATGAGTACACCTAAATTATTTCCTCAGTTATTTATTAAAACCAGTTTAAATTGCAGGTTGAAGTACTTACTCTCGAGTTCCATAAGCAAACACAAAATCTGTGACAATCACTGATAATCTCTGGAACAGAATTGTTCCTGAAGATGCATAGTTCAGGTTTTTCACTTGTAACATCTCAGCATCAAAATATTTTGCAAAATAAGACAAAATAAACTCAAACCACGCAAACAAAGGAGGATAATCCAATGTCCATTCTGATGTTGCTTCCTGGTACCATTCGCTTATGGGCAGGCTATGGGTAATGGCCAACCAGTTCCGATGTACCTCAAAATCTGTCGAATGACTGGGAAAAAGAAATTATAAAATTACTTTCAAAGCAGTAAAACCATAGAGATGTAATGAGTACATGCTTTATGAAAGGTTTTATAAATTCTGAAACACAGGCACTAGGTAAAATATGAATGCAGTTGTCTTCAAAGCTGTCCCCAGCACACTCAGCAAAGGTATTTGGGGAATGTAGAGGAGGTATGACTCCGCCTTATTCCTGACCTCGCTGGGCCACAGAACCAACACGGACACTTCCTTTTACTTCTTTCCTTAGTTCCAAATATTTTATTCAGCATCCTGCTTTCAATGAGACCTAGTTTCAGCCCTATACAATGGTAAAAAATAATTCCAAAATTTAATCTGCTCTTAATTCTTTACAAAAGTATTTTTTAATTTGCTACCGACCAGCTCAAATATTTAGAGTTTATCACAGTCTAATTTATTACCTATCATTATATTATGATTTTGCATTTCATTCTAATGCACATAGCTAACTTTATTTGTGTTTACTTTCGGGCCATCATCCTTCCTGACTTTTAACAGAGATTGTTTTTTTCTATGTGGTATTTATGTAAAATCCCCACCAAACAAATTTATATCGACAGCACAGACCAAAAGCTAATGTGTCCCATTCAATTACAATACCCATTATTTATTTAATTTCTAATGGTGCATCGCAAAGCACAACTGAAAACAGTGACAATGAATCTGCACCACGTTCATACAAATAAAACGACGGCATTCGAAGTCTACAGTTTGGGGACCCCTACTACAGGTTGGGCAGCCGATCAAATTTGTCGTTGTCGTAAGCGATTATTCTTGTTGAAAAACATTTCTAAACACAGTTAATTTAGAAGGAACTACAAAAACTACTGTATCCAAGTCAGTTTGTAAAAATGAGCATACGCTCGGCACATGTCACGATTTATATTTCCGATATAACATTTTGAAAACTATAATAAATGCTATCCTTCCACATAACCTCTCTGGTGTTGGCAACATTGTGTTGGCGCTTCTGCTAACATGCACTTCTATACACATAATTTTAACCATATTTGGAATTATTACATTGGATTTATGTTGTCTGTACTTACTATGATGGAATTAGCAATAATTTGACACATAAAATTAAAGCAACTGTGCTCCAGAACATATTTCACAGTGAAGTTGACAGCGACAACCGGCATACACTTAACATTTACACGCAAACAAAAGTGAAACAATATGCCAAGCTTCCAACCTCTCGGGCTGGCACAGATTACCCCGAATCGTGACCCATAGAAAATCCTGAAAATCTATGATTCTACACGAGCTGTAGAATGTTGTGGCAGCATCACGATCTAGCGGCTTTTGTGAGCCGAAATAGACTGGTGAGCTCTCCCATGGTCGAAGAGCTCTCCTATGTTCTTTTCCTCACCACTCAAGCGTGAAAGTACCGATAAAAGAAACACTAGCTCCCTCGAAAGAAAAGTGCACTCCCTGCTATGTAAAAATAAACTGTGGTTATGGTATCCGAGTACGATTGTTTTGTTGAGAACACATTTGTCAGAAAAGCAAATGGAAATGAATGTGCTTGTCAGTGACCGATGTTCACGATTGCCTCTGCCTTTAGGAATCGATGTGGCAGTTGATTATCCATGATACTTCAGTATATGTTCTACTAACTTGAGAAATATGTTCCAAATTGAATTTCATACCAAAATCAATTGTGTTATATGTTTGTACGATTACTATTTTGTTCAGTCTTGCATTATATCATGGAACCCCTTCCCAAAAAATCCACGGGTCATGCCATCAAAAAGTCAGAAAAATTACATTTTTTTAAAAACAACATATTAAGTACATATCCTTAGTCACTCTGAAGTACAGCAATTCAGGCAAAAAGGTATTTACTGTACTCTTGCCTGCATTATTTTAATTTCCATTCATAAACTCTTTACTTTCCATATTTAAAAGTAAGGTTATCCTGAAATGGTTTCTGTTTCACTTACACCCACTAAGTAAATGCTGTGATACTCGCATAACTCTTCAGAAATGGACTAGTAGGATAAGTGCTTATGATGGCTTACATAAGGTGCAGAATCTTTTTGTAACAAGTGAAAACTATAGAAACATACATTACAATAATAACAAATGATTCAGGGAAAAATCAAAGAAATTCCAGATGAAGGATAACTTATGTTTTTACTTTTTTTTTAATGCACAGCTTCCTTTATGTGTCTCTGTGTGGACTTCAATGATGAAGACCAGCTTATTAAAATATCTAATAGTTAGGCTAAAAAACTATACTCTTATGTGAGTGATAAAAAGACCAGTTATTTTCATGGTGGAATAAGTATATTATTCAAACAAAATTAATTAAAGCTTGTGACATTAATCATATAACCAAGCCTTAATATTCTTACAGTTCAAATTATATGGTGTTGTGTCTACAAACCAAGGACCAAAGTTAAAGCACCCTTTTGTTGTTTTAAAGTGTGATATAACAACATGATGTAAATGGTTATTCATACACAACACATAACAAAGTATGAATATAATAATATTACATTCTTTTCATAACCATATCATCAATTTATACCTTAACATATTTCTCATATTTTTACCCTTCTTCCAAAATGGTAACAAATTTGTGGCAAATTATTAATATGAAAGTCATATTAGAAAATATTTTGCATGATGCTTGGTTACCTTTACAATTCACTGACTGAAATTGTAGCTGAAGAAGCAGTCTGAGAAATAAAACCATTTAGACAAGGCTCATCTTTCCACATCGCAGAGGTGACTGTTATTTTCCATCATAATTGATTGTCTAAATAACTAATACATTAAGGCAATTTGCAGATACATCAACTGCAAGAATACCTACCAAATTCCAACAAAGCTGTTATGTCTTGTTACAGATCATAACACTTGGACTGGGGTTTCAGCAAATATACAATGCATACTAATAAATATTTAAATCACACAATTATATATAAGAAGGGTAAATCACAAAGTCTTACCACACATTCTACCATGAACTTGAATGAAAAGTATCTTTTACTATATAGTTCAAAACAAATATTGGCAAAAATGCATTATGGCTGACAAAATTCATGTGTGCCAACTACAAACTTCCAACCAACAGTTACTAACATGAGAATGTGATGTTTCATCTCACCTCTACAATTGCACTTATCTAAGTACAGTTGAGTTTCCCACTTTACACTATTATGTCTAAACTGCGAATGTTACGTTTTTTTCTTTGTTGCACTTTTCACTCTGTGTTTTGACTCTTTTCCTTGTACCTGAAATAAAAGCAGCTGCCAGGTTATGTGAATAATCTTCTGCAACTGAACACATGCTATGAAAACAATTAACAAAGTTATATAAGGTAAAAGTTTACATATTTAATAAAGTACATTTACACAATGTAATGATACATTTTGCAACAGTGTATAATTTCTTAAATAATGAACTTTGAACTGATGAAACCTAAACTGAAGCACCACAATGCAACCAGGTGTAGCTAGTTTTAAAATCTCTTCATATTTAAAGTGTTACATCACATTCCTTCTGCAGCTAGATGGGCCAGCTGTCATACATAAATCATTCAGGAGAAGATCATGATAACAGTTCTTACAGATTAAACAGATTATGTATACACAATGCATAATACATGATGATGATAAATATTTAGTCCATATTAAAGGGGAAGGAAAAATGTACATTTATGACTTATTTTGAAATATCATTTGAAAATAAAGGAAGTGTCTTGGGGATATCTGGTTGCCTTAAATGCATAAAAGAAATTGATGATATACGATACACTGGAGCCTCAATATACCGCGCCTCATTATACTGCGAATTTGGATATACTGTGTCTGTGATCATAACCCCCAATACAATTACATATGTTTTACATATTTCACAAATAACACAGGTATTGAAGCTATAACCCAAAACCCGTGTTATATCGAGGTGCCACTGTATTAAAAATATTCAGATGCCAGAATGAATGTATGTGGGAAATATATAAACTTCCTAATCTATATGAAGGCAACATAAAAAAGTGTGAGGGTTAAGGAAACCATTATCAAATAATGTAAATGACATTTCGGTAAGGAATATAAAATGACAGTTGGTCAAAAGAAAAAGAAACACTTACAGAATACAACTAACAAAGTAGAATAAAATTGGGGGTTGTTATTTGAGTTTTCTGGAGTCTCATCATAACTATTATCAACTGAGCTCCAAACAACAAGACGTAATTACAGATAAACCCATTTCTGAATTACATGTGTTTGAATGTTTCAAAAACTTGTACTCTAAACTCAGTTATGAATTCACATAAATTAAGTTGTTCACTGTAGCAGATTGTCAGGGCCCCACTGCTCTCTAGAGCAAACCTTTATGAAATTACAAATTATCTAAAGAAATATTGCCAACTTTTCCCAATTTAAAATACAATTACAAAATATTCCTACCAATTCAAGAAAATAATACATTATTGCAAAAGTATGAAACAAAAATATTTCAAATAATTAAAATATTTTTTCCAAAAGAAATTGTGTGAAATTAGTATTCTAACATGTATTATCATGTTTGTAAATGAGGTCCAATTCAACTCATTTCGAGAGTTATTCAACATTAACTTAACAAATGAAGAATATACAAAACATTTTCTACATGCCTTAGTTTAAAGAATTAGAAATTAATTTTTATCATGCATAATATATACATTTAAAACTGTATTAATTTATGCAGCTACTTAAAACTATCAAACACTACAAAATTACTGGCAAATGTCTTTAGGCAATGCAAGTAACATATTATCTACATAATACCAGCTTCCAGCATCATTTGCTGTGAGGTGACAAGCAATATTAGGTGACAGAGTGATCACATTAGCAGTGCTTCAGTCAAAATCTGCATTTTATGCTCATAAGAGCAGAGGCAGATAGAACTTGAATATAAATAAAGCTTTATATATACATTCCTATTAGCAGTTCTGATTATACATAATAATTAAAATAAAACAATTTAGCAATTAAAAGTCATAATATTAAAAACGACGACCATCATTGGACCAGTCTTTAAATTTTTAGGATTCAACAATTTTTATTTACAAAAATTTGAGTACAAAAGGACTCATATTTGAGTTAGTCTGTAATAAATCACAGAACATAGTTTTTCAAGAAATTTTCTTACATTTATGTAGTTTAATGTCCGTCACTTTCTGCACACCGATCGCTGTGTTAAATTGATGTCTGAGTTTAAATGAGAAAGCTGGTTTGTTGCATTTAGAATGTACCAGCATAAAATGTGTCATCACACATGGCAAGGAGTAAAGCTATCCGCAGAATTTACTTATCACACGCAAGTAAAGAGACTAGAATGAAAAGTTTCACATTACTGTATATTCCACAAATACGTAAAGTACAGTAATTTGTTATATGAATGCATTCAGTAATATGCATATGCTGAAGTTTTAAGATGATGATGATACAAAAACTATCATCTCAAGAAATAAACATTTTCTTTTCGCTGAATCTATTCCCAGGCCACGAAGTGTTCAGTTGTGACATTATATCACCTGTCAATTCTGTCTGTTGTATTCTGTCAAGATAAGAAAGTAAACCACTGATAATTATTAAAAAGTCACAGAAAAACATTTTAGATACAAAAATTGTCTACTGCCTACTTTGTTCCTCTGTATAAAATAAATTTCAAGTGAAGCACTGCCTTTTTGCATCATTGAGCCATAACCTGTCTGGCGTGGTGTATCTATGAGCAGGTGATTGCATAACGGCTGTGGCAGGCAAGTGCCACGTACGAAGGCACGTGTGGTGCCTGCTAGCGCCCTATAGGGTCTGACGGTGGCGGACTACGATATTTAGCTTGGATGTGCAAGTACGATGGTGAGGATGACTTGTTGGTTGGGGAGTTCCTGTTCACTACCTTCACCTGGCAGGGATCGTGTCGCAGAAGGAAGTGCTCCAGAGTATCCCAGCCACCTCCCACACGGACCATCATGTGGCGACCCTTTAACAACTTCAATGAAAAATAAAATATTAACATTGATGAATGTGATCATTATTTGCTAATTTTGAAGTAACAGTTACGCAATTGTACGAAGCTGAAAGATTTATGAGGCTAATCCATGGAATGAAAATGAATAAAGAACAAAAAAAGCAGCATTTTGTGGAACTAAAATTCATTATCCATTACAAAGATCCAAAAAGAATACATTGCTAGGTCTGTGCAGGAGAATTTCTTTGGAATCACTTAAAATTGGAAACTGAGAAATGTGGGTGTTTTGTTTTGTTTTTGGATTAATACTTTATGTGTAACTACCACGGAGTGAAAAAATAAAGATTCAGTAACACTAACCCGGATGAAGACATTGCGACCGGCTATGTTGTATCGCCCCTCTCCCACTTTTTTCACCTTGAGTTTGTTGCACTTGCTGGACGGACAATGACAATGCCTTTGAGCCACTCTCGCCACCTGTTGCACCTGAACCACATGAAAGGAAGAAATATGAAAAATTTCATTAAACCTTGTAAGCTCTTCCCACTCTATGACACTTAAGAAACCGGTACTCACCACATAATGTACCTGTGCTGCTGCGGATGATCTTCAAGGAAAAGAAGAAACTTAAAATACATTACAGAGGTTAACCCTCCTCAGAAACTCTGAGACCTGGGACCTATAGAGAGACTTTGATTACGCCCACCAATAAAAGCTGTAACGCAGAGCTTTTGTCGAGACTCTGGTATGTATTTCAAGGAAGGTAGAGGGCTATTATCAGAATAAGTAAATGGAGATACACAAAAGATTAAGGATGGTTGCAGTGCAAGGGTCAGTTAGGCGCTCACCCCATTTATAATCAATAAATTAATCAATGATCAGTACATTTCTACCTCACTAACAGCAAATTCAATATTATTTTTCTAATTTTAACATAAAATAACAGAACTATTACTTCAATTATTATTATATTGTTTTTGGAATAATCTATATATGGTGTGCATATATATAACACTGCCAATTTTCTTTTTCATTTCTGGTTGACCATTCCCAACTCACCCTCCTATCCAATTCGGTGACCTCTGTATGGTCTCCCTGTCCAAGATCCTGATCAATCTCTAGATCTGGGTCCTCACCACTGCCCCTGGACCAATCGTCCTCAGTCGTGTCACTGGGAACACCATCACTGGTACCACCGCTAGTTGCTCCTGGACCCGCGTTACCCTCACTGGCTGCTCGTCGCAGGTCGCATTGGGGAGACATGGCACCAACACCTCCAGGAGAGCTCTCTATTAACATCATACTGCGACGTTCACTACTACGAGGACGTGCCACCGGTGTTCGACCCCATCGATTAATGCTACCTGATGAGATTGCTGATGAAGAACTGCACACATGATAATAAGCACTAAGGTCGGGCAAGAAACTGAAGGTGTCCTAAATCACCTATTTCAACCTTACATGCTACGAATAATTCGCGATTTCTCCAGGACCTTCTCGACATTCCGAATGATTCTCGCAGCACGAGGCACACTCAAAATTCTGTCATACTGTAAGTGAGGGGAGAAAATTATTATTCAGGCTTTCTTGTACCAGTATTAGAATGCTCAACTATATCATGCTTCTGGCACTGAAAAGTATACCTACAGGATAAGAACAGCAGTACTTATAAGAAAGAAGACAGATTCTGTCAGAAACTGACACAGTAACAGAATCTAATACTAATCAGTTACAACTATGAATTGCATAGGATATAAACAAGAATATGTAGCTGTGTTTCAAATTGCTTTCAATCTACGTTACTAAATCTGTTTTATACCATGTTATAAAATATATATACACACACACTTCATTATCACATCCAATAAATTATTAACTAACATGCATTCTCTATTGCAACACAACCTCCAATACAGAGGTGCATCGAGCCACCCGTCCTTATAAAATCAGAATGATCATTTTCATTATCTCATCTCACAACACAAAATATGAGAATTCCACATTGATTGTCATCCAAAATAATTCAAGGTAATTTAGATACATTTAATGTTGTCCCTGGGACGAATTGCAATTTGAGATTTTGTCGCTTCTAATCCAGCATCTTTACCGGTACATACTGCACCAGTTTGTAAGGGCAAGTCGCTATTATTTTGAGACACACCACTGTTTTATTATCATTCATAATAGTAATTTTCCCTTCCTTCGTCCTTGCCTGCTGTGCCGTATCTTGTCAGGGGAGGAACGAGGTGTGACTGCAGGACTGGACTGGAACTGCCAGGACATGAGCGAGCTATGCGACAGCCCCGAATCAGAATGGCAGTGTGAGTGAGTCTGAGATTCTTCTTCTGCTATTTCTTTCTCCAGCTGCACCAGACTTGGGGGCTCCACACTGTAGCGAGACGCAAGGCGAGACACCTCTAGCAGACATAGGATCACGTTTCGAGGTTGATTGTGCAGAACTGAAAGGAATACCAATATATTATTATGGTAGCAATTGGTATGAACACATTTTGAGAATTAACAAAAAGAGAAGTATCCCAAAGATTCTATTAAATTACAAACTAAAAGGGCACACAAGAACAAAATTTTTCTAAGATTAATTTAAGAAGAAGAAGAAGAAGAAGAAGAAGAAGAAGAAGAAGAGGGGGGAGGAGGAGGAGGAGGAGGAGGAGGAGGAGGAGGAGGAAGAGGAGGAGGAGGAAGAGGAGGAGGAGGAGGAGGAGGAGGAGGAGGAGGAGGAGGAGGAGGAGGAGGAGGAGGAGGAGGAGGAGGAGGAGGAGGAGGAGGAGGAGAAGAAGAAATTCTATGGATCAAGTTAGTTAACATGGATATTTCTTTATAATGGAGGAGCCTTCTTGAGATCTCATATTAAGTAAGTACTTTGCTTTTGAGTAAAATGTTATAACACACACATCAAGACGGAAAACTGAATACCGCAGTGTTACTCTCCCTCTTGGACCATAAATGGCTCATGAATAAGAATATATTATAAGTTCATACCAAGATCATCACTTTCAAAAAGCAGGTTCTGATGGACTCCAAGTTTTCGACAAAACTGGATAAAATTCTCCATGTTGTCCCTTGAGAAGAAACTCCTCCTAGCTGCATTTTCCCAACACCGGCCCTTGATTGTTGGTACAGGCTGAAAGTGACGGAACCACAAAAAATCTTAGTCCTTCTGATCATCTGGTAATGTTTTAAAGATACTCCCCCCCACTAAGCTTTGTCAGAGTGCACTATGAATACAGATTTCTTGAAAGAATGGTTGAACAATTCATGCTTAAAATGAATACCAAGCAGCCTCAGAAAACTGGTAACCTAACCTAACACAAAAGGAAGCACAATACTCTAAAAATTCTGTCACCAGATGGAAGCATTCAGTCACATGACCAAATTTTGTCTGTTCAAAATTCAAGTCACGTACTGAAAATTACAATTTTAGATGAATTAAGCACAACAGATCAATTCACGAAGTGTAAAGTAAACAGTAGAAAGATATGCCATTCGTTTTTGCTCTGCACTCAGCTGTGCCTGCTCCGTTTAATAGCATGCCAAATCAAGACAACTTACACCCTTCGCAGATCCCATGTCGACCACTTGCTTGGCACGATCCTGGATAACTTGTGCCAAATGGCATACTACTACACCGTTATCCAACATTTCCAGGAAGTTCTCACCCGTGATGTAGTCAATCCCTGTAAAACACAAAGCGCACACACTCATCCTACATTTCATGCTTCCCAGGTACAAGTGGGTTGGGACATTGCGTAGTCTTGTAGGACAACCCAGAATACGTGGCAGACATCTTTAATGCCCTAAAAACGAAAACCTCATATTTTTGTAAGATATTGTACAAATTGCAGGGAAAATGCAATGACTTAGCACCTTTTTCGAATAAAAACAGTTCATTCGAAGACACGTTGGTATATTCGATTTTCTGAAAACAATCAGGGCTAGAGCCTCTACAAACACTGCCTAAACCTCGTAAGTTCACAGAACGACTGTGTTTGTTTGTGTGTTGTATTTAACGAGGCTATCAGTATCTGAAGCTATAGGATTAATAAAAATTGAACTAGAAACATAAAGAAGGAAGTGGTCGTGACCTAATTTAAGGTACGCTTACTATCCGGGCATTTGATTGGTGTAATTAAAGAAAACCACAAGAAGAACTCTGATCAGAATAGCAAGTCTCTTGGCCAAAATATTAACCCGGGACTTGCTAACTACTAGTTAAAAGGTACCAAGATGGTGATAAGCTTGGCTGTAGGGTTCCTAAGAAACCTAACCTAAAGTGAAATTTTTTAATCGGGAATATTTGTGGATGTATACCTGGGTCCCTTTGAGGTATAGGAAGCCGTGAATATGTTCAGCAAACACCGCCTGCTGGAGTATGTGACGTACTGTACTGTGCGTCTCGTGGCGCCAACACGTGCACATGCTACTATAAAACTTCCGGTGGATGGTTAACCCTTTGCATGCTGAATTACACGCCGTTGTCGGCTCTGACCACTGTGCGGGTGAGTCACAAAGCTTCCCCTGAATGATGAGCGAAACGTGACAAAACAAGGCGAGATTTCAAGTTCTCACGGCGATGAGTACGAAGATGACTGCTTTCTGGAATATTGCTCCGTACAGGGCTGATGATGAAGGCAGTAAGAACCTCTGAAACGTCGGTGAATTTCCACCAGACTTCAAGGCGCAACATCCCAGAAGGCAGACATCTTCATGAAGAAACAATGTAACAGTTCAAACGAAGAACCATCGTGAAGCAATATTTTTGTTTCGCTTAGCATTCGGGAATCTTGCGTTATCTTTTAGCGAAATATCTAATCACCAGGGTAATCGTTATATCTTACATTTAAACATTACGAGGAGCATAGTTCTGTACAATTGGGAGTTTAAAATTCAGTCTGCTCGCAGAACAGTGAACACTTTGTGTTTACCACGTGTTTTGTATAGTGAGGTATGTCCCTTCTCTGATAAATTCCAGGAACAAAATTATTATTCTATCCTGAAGTAGGAGGCAGTGTGTCCCTCTGAAACTATGTCAACCACCAATAACACTAAGCAGTTAACCACTGAGGGTCACAGTCTGAACTATAATTCTTACGAAAACCTCAAATAAAACTGTACGTCTAGAAACAAATGTTCCGACAAAAAGGCGTATTCATTTTATTCGAGTACTGTTTTGGGAATGTTTTAGCGTATATCTTAACCTATATTTTAATTGCGGGGTGGGGGGCAGAGAACCAAGATAGACATTTAAAACATCAAAGAACACATCTGGAAAACGTGTTCTGCAAACTGAAGTCCAGTTCTCTATCCTTCACGCTTGAAGAAGGATTAGCAACGTCACAGTTTACGAATGGTCTATTGTAGACCAGAGGTATTCAACCTTCTTTGTTCGCGTACCCCCAGATATAATTTCTCTTCAACTTTGTACCCCCAAAGTTGTTGGTGTATAATTCAAGTGTATATAATCTACATCTAAAATAAATTAAATAAATTACATTACTGATTATTCAGTGTTTATCATAAAATAATATTTTTTTAATTTCACGTGCCCCCTAAGATGTCTTCGTGTACCCCCGGGGGTACGCGTACTCCAGGTTAAATACCACTGTTGTAGAGGACTCAGGTAAAGCAGTTACTGTATCGATCTGCGAAAAGGGAAGACATTGTCTTTGTAAGGAGGGGGGATCCCCTTTTGCAGAACAGCGCAGACGTCCACTGCGGCCGGTCAAAACCTACTCGGGCAGACAGACAATATGGAGCCTTCGGACTTTGCATTAATTATCAATTTAAGACCTAGTACCACCTGCTTCAACAAACTAACTGTGCATTATGTATTTATGTGTTTCGTTGAAGCCTTTGAAAAGTGGTGCTATGTGCTACATTTAAAAGTACGAAGAAACCGACAGCCCGCCCTGGAAACTGTACTCAGCCAAATTTTAATATTATCCTCTCTACGTCTAAATCTCACTTAAAATTTTCTCACGTTTGCATGAATCTGTAAAGTCTCAGATCGCGCTACATGTTATGACAGTCAGTGAAGAGTATACATACAAATTATGCAGCTTTTCAGTATATAATTTTCTCTATGTTCCTTTTATATCCTCCCTATTTGGTGCTATTATTCTCCTTAGCCCCCTGTTCTCAAACATTTTCAATCTTGGTCCACATCTTAAGGTAAGAAACCAAGTTTCGTTCCTGTACTGTCCGGGGAACAAAGGCTGGAATTATTTCCTCTGCATCAGAGGCCTTAGGTAAAAGAAAAGATGTTGTTAACGAAGAAATACACAGGAATTTCCATTATCTATTTTATGTGAACCTTTTGTTTGTATTTTGTGACATTTATATGACTTGTATTTGTATAACAAGTATTGTATTATTATGACTTATTCTACATCCTACTGTCATCTGACTAACTTACGGATCCATGGAATGTAATAAAGATGTATGTATGTATCTGTTTTCGCTACGAGGCGATTTTAAACTGAAAACGTCTGAAAAACTGAAGAAGGTTTCTGAAGACAGAGAACACGTGGGAGTAGACGACCATTTCATATTCATCCACACGCACACTGAATCAATATGAAGAGGGGTGTTGACATCGATTTAACCCAGCACTGTTAATCGTACATTGTCCGGACTCTTTAGCTTCGTGTGTGGATGAAGTTACCAACCACGGTCACAAATGGCGACTTCCTAACTCAGCTGAACTTGTAAATGTTAACGTCATTGGTCTTCTCATTTTCTGTTACGAGCCTTCGAGACGTTTACGAGAAGCTCCGTTTCCTTACATTGCCATTTAATGTAATTATGTTCACGCCCACGGACAGGTTAATGACTGAGGTTATTGCTACTAGATGCTATGTACACTCACTGATACAACAACATGACTTAATACTGAGGAAATATGTTTACAGTTCTGTTAATTTACGGTTGCCTCTGGACTGCGCAAGAACGTACTGACAGGGGAAGAACGCAAAATCGTGACCTGAGATATCGACAGTTGAAGGAGAGACAGCGACTAAGCAGTTTGCAGAACTGTTGGGAAACATCACCTATTAATTACCCCAAAAATTAGCGATGTAGTGTCTACTCTCACAACACTTATGATCGGGCATACGTCTCTTGTGTGTTTGTGCATAAAAACTGTGACATACTTAATATAGGTAGCTTATAACGATAACTCGATAATATCATAACGCTTAACCCTTCATAATTGGACCTTAATTGTATGCAAAAATTAATAAACTGATCCACACAGAGAGGACTTGGCCAAGTTACTGAGCGTCCAAAATTCGGTGACTCCCATAAAATAATACGACTGCTTTTCCGCTGTTCTGCAGATCTGTTTATTAAGCAGGCACACTCACATATTCTATACAAGGCAGATAATTTCTTGACTAGTTAAGTAACTTTTAGCTTCTCAGGAATTCTTTACCATGCAAATCTATCGTGATACGTCATACTATCGCATGCATTAAAAAAATTAGCTTATCCATCTTAATTCTACTCTATGCTGGCATTTATTCCGGTTACAGATTGGGCCCAGGTAACTTGCGTCGTTACTACAAAACAAGAGTTTATTTTCTGTTACAGCAATTTGTTAAAAACCACCGCTCCCTATTCAGACTTCAGGAAATTAGTCGCTCATCAGGGAACACGCCTTTCCTGAGCCCCTGTGCTCTGACGATGCTAACACGCAGTGCCCCCCTGTGCTTTAACCAGGGGCTGGCGAAGATCAGACTCGACGAAGCTGCTCTAGATCCATTTCGCTTAATACAATTTGATATTCTACCTAACCATGGGCGTAACCCCATCACTCGAGTGGAAACAGGGGTTGATATGCGGTGTAAGGGATGCGATGCTTTTGAAGAAATTCAACCCAACGGGAGAATCTCCCTCGTGTGGCGATAAAGGGAATTAATTTGTGACTTTGTGTGACGTCGCTCGTGTTCATGTTGAAAATAGAGATGGTTTCCACAATATCTCCCAATTTGTAATACGTCTGATCCGTGTTTTCTCGGGTTACATGTAGAGTAGACATATATATACCGCGCTGTTCCAAAACGTTCTGTCCGCATTCACTCTTCATGTGTAAAAAATGCCGGACGTCCACACACACACAAACGGCAAGTTTATTGTTGTGATAACATTATAAGACTTCTTAGTTAAGTAGCCTAATAACTAACTAACTAACTAGATGGCTTACCGAACCCGAAGGTTCATCACCGAATTAATCAAAGCCCTCCACCGGATCCTGTCCTGGGCCAACAAAATCCAGTCTCCTTCAACTCCTATCTCCCATAGATCCCGCCTGAGATTATCCTCCCATCTACGTCTAGGTCTCTCCAGAGGTTTCTTCCCCTCAGGCTTCCCAAATAGTGGACCCAACCAACCAGATGGCTTACGGAACCCGAAGGTTCATCACCGAATTAACCAAAGCCCTTCACCGGACCCTGTCCTGGGCCAACAAAATCCAGTCTCCTTCAACTCCTATCTCCCATAGACCCCGCCTGAGATTATCCTCCCATCTACGTCTAGGTCTCTCCAGAGGTTTCTTCCCTTCAGGTTTCCCAACCAGTACCCGGTGCACACCTCTTGTCCAATCCATGCGCGTTACATGTCCCGCCCATCTCATTCTTCTTGACTTAATCATCCTGACAATACTGGGGTAGCAGTACAGATTTTTAAGCTCGTCATTATGCAGTTTTCTCCACGCCCCATCGTCTTCCCTCTTAGGCCCAAATATCCTCCTCAACACCCGATTCTCAAACACCTGCAATCTGTGTTCCTCCCTCTGAGTGAGAGACCATGTTTCGCACCCATACAAAACAACAAGCAAGATTATTGTTTTGTATACTTTAATTTTCAGGTTCTTAGAAATCAGACGGGAAGACAAAATATTTTGAACTGAGAAGTAGCAAGCATTTCCGGAATTTAGTCTCCTCCTAACTTCCTCACGAGTATCATTTTGATTTGTTATTGTTGTTCCCAAATATTTGAACTTTGTAACCCTTTCAAAGGATTTATTAGCCTAATAAATAATCAAAAAACGAAAAATTAGTATCAATATGGTAATATTTCAGGTTCTCAAGGACTTCTTTTTGTGACTCTCCGATATTTCCGTTTCTTGGACACCCTTGTACGTAATCTACATACATAATAAAATTAATATAGAGACTGTCTCGCCAAGAGGATTTCTTTTTTTCCCCTTTTTTCTACGACGTGCCGTATGAGAGAAAGAGAGTGGGACGGATGGACAGACGGCTACTATATTCGGATAACAAAAAATCCCTTCCTCTTTTTTTACCAAAAACCTTCAACTCACTGTCTAGTTTTAACTTCAGACATGTTCTGCATACCACTGAATATTTCGCAGCGGTTTATTGGAGCCATAGGCGAGACTTATCACCACATTCATGGTCAGTTAGTAAAGAAATTTGCGTCATAAATCAAGACTGACCCGAGGAACAATTGTTCGAAGCCGCCATGAAGGTCACATACAGCCCTGACCCTGAGACGTAGGTGTAGACTCTTCGTCAAGCAAAGCGAAAGCTTCACGCCGACATATACAGAGTGTCAAACCACAATCACGCACTACGACACAAAAATGAAATTACGAGGCAGAAGACTCTCTCATAGACTCCTCCCCCGTCACACTCGAACCAAAATCACCCTGGTTGCTGAGCCACTGCTCTTACCAATTGGGCAAAAGCTGTGCTGGTGAAAACGTCTGTTCATTCTGGAAGACATTACTTCGCATCGAAAACGTTTGCGAACCATTTAGCATAGCGCATATCCTGACAAGCACGTAACAAATGAGATAATCTATAACACCCATCTCGTCTCATTACAGTATTCAAAGTGTCTATGAAACATAGATGATGTTACTGGAACGGTACATCCGACACGAAAATAGTTCCTAGCGTCTTCCGGTTCTTCTAAAGTGGCGTTCGGTACACACAATGTTACACTGTACACGTGTACAACTACAAATTCTGTATTGTACTTACAATTCACATGCTGAAAACACAAAAAATTGACAGTAAGAAATAAACCCGAGGTTGTATTGGAAAAATTTAACATAGTGAGAATCCGTTCATATGGAAATTACGTACTCGTATACAGCTGATCAATAAATTGCATGTTTATTATCCCACAATTAATGCTAGCAATATCACGTTCATGTTCAAGCATTTTAAGAAAGTTTGACACCGTAGTGTCTTAGAACTTTTCATTTGAAACAGAGAAGATATACGCTTTTGATAAGGTAAAACATTATTTAATGAAAATTAAATGACAAATAAATGTATCTGTAGTATTCTGATAACACGTTTAATATCGCCTGATTGCCAAATCATTTTATCTTATCAACTCCTTCGTAGCTTGAATAACACTCGAACTAAAGTCACATACATTTCTTGCCAGCATTTCTTTAGGGCTAACAACGTCTACCCCATTTAATGCAGTACATATTTGGTAAGATTTCTCTTCAAATAATTCATTTGTAAACTAATCACATAAACAAGTTAGTATAAAAAGGATCCAAGACAAAAAATACAGCAACGCCAATCCCACGATATCACATACAACGTGGGTAGGACGATTACGTAATGGTTGCCCTATGCAAAGTACAGAAAACAATAACAGCACGGAGACTGCCAAGTGTCGACGATGTTACTACATTCGTTCATTTTACTGTACGCTTTGTATCAAGGCAGCTTTCAGACATTCACAGGTAAATTTGTCCCTGTACGTAATTATGCACTACATCCTGAAGATGTATTCCTGCGCTAATTTAAGACAACTCGTCATGAAGACATAGGCTGTTACTTTGCGAAAGTTGTTTCTAGTTTCTTTAACTTTCAGGACTTACACGCCTTTATACCAGGGCACTTACGAATTATATCTTGCAAATTGCCACCGCGATCCTAATGACGGTTCAGATTTACGACGAATAAACTTGTGTCCTTTCATTACGTCTTTTTATTACGTTAGCCCATATAATGAATACAGAGCTCATCGTAAATCAGTTTTAATAGCCGTTATTGTATACACAGTATTTTGACACAAGGCGAGCAGTCATCATTTTCATAGTTATCAAATGACGGCATCAATTACTTTTATTTTTTTACGAGGTGCGAAGAAAATAAGGATATATTTGTAGTTCTACAGCAAGCAAATACGTCATGGAAAATGTCTGTACAAAACCTGTTACTAGCTAAATATGGGCGTTACGAATGAAAGATGATTTTCGGAACATTATTAATTTATTCATTCTTTTTCTGTTTCCTTGTCTTCTTCACTTTCATATTTGTTTATTGCGAGAATTGTTCACTTTTACACATTTTATGAATGTATTGCGTTCTCGTTAATTTGTTAGTCAGAATGATCTCGCTTAAGGCCACAACTATAGGACAAATTTCAGTGACTGATGAAGGTTTTTTAATGAAGACAATATCTTTAATTACAGTGAAAAATATGACAGTCCCCAGATACCGACTGCTAAACAAATTAAAAACTTTCCCTGATAAAAGACCCACCTTGTTGAAAATCACACTGGTAAATAATTTAAGAAATTTTTAGAGATGAAAAAAGGAACAATTCATTTCCGAAAGTCATAGACGCAGCTCAGCTGATTGGCATGCACAATCGATAAACCAATTTTCTCTTGGAGCTCGTTATTTGTGCAGATTTAATCATCACATCTTTCGTTTCAACAGGCCATCAACACAATGACAGCGTCAGATGTGTTCATGACGTGATGACACTCGATATAAATCTATCAATCTCGATTTCTTTATGAAAGTGTCAGCCGTTGAGACGACTAGGAAAAAGCTTTGTATGAATTGTCGAACACGAAAATCTATTTTTGCGATTTATTTAAGGATGCTCCCAGTAGCTCAGACCATCAAGAGCCAACGAGAGGTTGATTAATGAGCTGAGAGTTTGAAAGTATGTGGAAGGAAGTGGTCGTGTCTGGAGGAACTGAGGAGAAACACGAGAAAGCTCAGTCACAATAACCAGTTTGTCAGTATTTGGCAATAAATTTCGTTTCAAATCAAGAACATAATGATGAACACTTGGAGGGATGGCGAACGAGAAGATTCTTGTCAATGTCGGGAATCGAACCACGGTCGTCCACTCTATAATAAGTCGCTTTTCTGACTGTCCAATCCAGTCTAAAATCTAAGTAAATGTCTAAATATTGAAGCAAATACATGGAAATAAAATTTGCATCGCCTTACATTCACGTGACCTATTACAACATCGGTAAATTGACGAAGTGCAGAGGCTGGAAAAAAATAAGTACTCTCTCTAAAACATGCCCCCCCACACACACGGAGGCTGCAGGCGTCTGAGTTTGAACTTACTTCAGAATGATTTCAAGATACCCGTTTCATTTTACAGTCTCATTTATTTGTGTAACCGGATCACACCATTCAACAAATTCCTTGGCCCGAATAGATGTCTAGAACACTGAGTGGGAAACAGGCTGGTAAGTTTCATGCACATATCTGTCGTACAGACTTAATAAAGTACTAAGTTCCAAATAAAACAGTGGGAGGGAGGTGTTACATTACAGTACCAGCAGCTGTCCTCAAGATGGCAAACGTATCTCGCAAGAATATCGAAAGAAATCTCAACGAATTAGAAAATGTCATTATCTTTTCGACCTACTTCAGGTGTTTCATATGGAAATTGGAGCAATATAGCTTTACTAACTTGCCGACTAATCGATCTTACTAACGTAAGAACACCTTTGATGTTCAATATCTTACCGCCAACAACCCAGTCCGAATATTTTTTCGCTATTTCATCAATGACGGAAGAAACAAATTCTTTAACACACCCACAGTCAAATGCAGTTGACTGCCGATTATCTGGGTTCGTACGGAAATATATTTCCCCCCGGATAATACTAAAAAAAAGTCACGAAAATGTAACAAATACGTAAGTTATTTACAGACATGCACTATATACATTTTTAAAGATTTTCTTTTAAGAGAAAGGATTTTATTTACAATTTAATACAGGATATACAAAGTTTTAAACAAGGAGTCCAACGGATAGTAACAACGTCCTATTATCGCAAACTTCAGGTTTTAGAAACAACTGATTCATGTTTATACGTTAAAGAATGTTATTGTTGTATGTATTTCTTTTTTAGCGTTCTAGATTTTACAGCATGTATTCTAAATAAATTTTTAATTTTCGTTTAAACCAGACGAACCTCGGTTAATCCGACCACAAATGACCGGGAGTCTCTTGTATCGGATACGATTTTCGAGAACAGAAAGTAGCAATATGGGCTACTTATCTACCCGTGTAGAGTTTCTTTCGAAGTAACCGTTCAGATAAAAAAGAGTTCAATATTCACAATATAACTTTTAAATCCGATTTCAAAAACACTAACATATGCTTTATGTAAGATTTGAGGTACTCGCAGCTGTGAGAATAACTATATTCTTCTGGGTTGTGATGCCTTGTAGACTCGTAATTATTATTATTATTATTATTATTATTATTATTATTATTATTATTATTTAGTGTTCTGTCTGACGACAGGTCCATATGAACAGGATCCTTCCATTCTTTTCTCGGACTGGGACCTGTTCATATACGTTCTTGGCAGATGATCCAGAAGTGGTTTGCCATTGCCTTCTTCTGTGTGTGAATGGAGAAACCGGGGAAGCCCCCGGAGGAAAACTCCGTGTTGCCTAGACCACGGCCTTGCCCAACACAAGTTATAAATTCGGGCACCGCCGGGAATCGAACCCGAGACCCCAGGATTACAAGGCCAGCGTTCTAACCGCTAGACTCGTAGATGGGGGCAATTTATTTCTCTGAAACGTTAGTCTACCTACGAGTCTACACGTCGTCACAGGCCAATAGAGCAACGTGAATTCATTCACACTTTACTTTATTCCGTATCTATCTTCAACAGAAGCAGAAATGGGGTGTAGTGGGTAGCGATAAAGCAGAGCTGGTAGCTGAATTATTCATGCAACCATGTTGCTCCTCCCACTTCGGGAACTCCCGAGCTCCCCCATAAGCCGCTGCTGCAAAAACACGTCACGTAACAAGTCTCCTCAGACACGACAACACATGGAACACATCCAAGGCCAAGATACCTGGGGTAAACGCGTACCAAAACCCCTAAAGCGTGTTGAAAGACGTCCACGGAGAAGACGCAAATGGTTAACAGTCTGTTTTACTTCCAGAATAACAGATAATTGGCTGGTCAAAGCGAACCTTTTGTTCGTGTTTATGTGTAACAGACGAGAAACTGAATGGCACTTAACCGTGCAGGTTTGCGGAACTGGAAGGGTCGGTGTACCTTCAAAAACTACTATTGTGAGATTTACTGTTCTCACAGCGACGAACAACAAGATGGCTGCCTTTTGGAGTGTAGAACCGTGTACTGACCGACGTTCCAGAGGAGATTACTGCTTCAATGCTCCGACGTCGAGGGCTTTAGCTTCCGTTGATCACTTAACGCAAATTCCGGTTAATATTATTTTAACGCTACGAAATTCAAGCAGTTTATGCAACGAAGTTAAATAATACATGAATCAAACAATAAATTATTAAAATTATATACATTTTTTGAAAATTCATTGGTTTTGAACTCTGACTGAGTACGTTATGCAAGACAGGCAACATTAATTTTTTTCGCAGTTATATAAAAAAGTGTTTTTTGAGTTTTCTTGACTGCAATATATTTGTCACCTCTATTATGTTATATAAATTCTAAAAATAGAATGTAAGCATTAGGTTAAATTGTAGTCTGAAGTTGTATCTGGACATGGTTCAAGAATGTGCGTACGCTCAAGGACATCAAACACAAAACAAGGAAATCCGTCTTTGTAACTGCATTTTAATTACTAAGAGCAGAAAGCTCTCCTTGGTAGCAAATTCTTTTGAAGTGCAAGCAATCTGCAATTAAACACACTTAACAACAAAGCTTAAATAACTTAATAACACAATATTCTTCTGACAAGGCCTCAGATAAAAAATATAGAGAGAAAATAAAATAAGTATTAAAACCATTTGTCATTGACAGTTGGACCTATTAATATGTCTTTGTTACATATTACAATAATAAATATAAAGTAACAGTGAATTCTCAGTTACCTACACACGCCATGTTCTTTCAATTTTCGTGAAAGAATGTTTGAATAAAAGTTATACATGTTTCAAAGACGAGTCTCCGTACAAAACTCCAAGCCTCGAAGTTCAAAGAAGACAACAAATCCAATGGTACGATGTTCATATCGAGTTTAACAAAATGTGTTGATTAATGATGATGACGATGATCTTGTGGGTTTTAGCGCCGTGTAAAGGCCAGCGTTTCTGAGAAATACAATGTCTCCACCTTCAGCCCTGAAGACGGAGACAGAATCTTTCTCTACCGACGAGTTTACACGATGACAAAACCCAGAAAATTATCATAGGAAATCCTCACTGCTGTGAAAACCTCAAATCTATAGTTAATTAAATTCTGCAACAGTGGTGTTTGTAACCGAATGAGAGGACAGATGGAAAGACACACATCTCGTTAGTTGGGTTCCGAAAAAAGAAAAAAAAGAACCACACAGCTGGAGTTCAAATGAATATAATTTGTTCATTCGCACAATTAATAATAACGTATTCTTTTGGCTGGAAAATTCCATAAGAGATTCCTCACAGTACCAAGGAAGAATGAATAATTAAGCCATATTTGGACTCCAAGGTTTTAGAAAGTAGACTGTCGGAATGTTCATATCATCGTCATTGATTTCACCTTCCTAATATGTGCCGAAGAGAACGACCTTTTATAATCACGAGCGATTTTTTCACACCACTTCCGGTTGTACGGATGCAAAGCTCGAGACGAAATGTATCGATCTACTGCAGAGACGGAAGAAGAAGAAGAAGAAGAAGGAGAAGAATCCTTCGGTGGAATTGTCTTACCTGAAAATAAACCTCGTCAAACGGAAACTACTAAAAAGTAATAAGAAAGAACTGATTTTTATCTTTCTAGGGGCAGCATTCACCATTACCTGAAAATACTGAAGAGGGTTGTTTTGGGATGTCTCACTCGAATAATAAAATTCCTCCTATTTCCTAAAAGATATCCAGAAAGCTTTAAGCCCTAAACACTACGTACTGTAGCAAACCTGACTGGATTATCGTAAACAGAAGCGATTTGACCAAATCTGCAAACGACCGAAACAGAATCCTACACGTTCACTTAAAATTAAGCTCATCCTTAAAATCTGAGAGATGAGAACTGCAAACATTACAACAGTCTTACTCGAAATACCTGAAACAAAGGACCAGTTGGAAGATTTAGACGTGATGTTAGAACAATACACTTTAAAGGCGTACTCTTTGGGGTACACCGACGTTCGTGAGAGATAATTATTGCACTAATGACCACTGTTGCACTAATGCTCCCAACAGAACTGTTGAATGACAGAGGTGTCCAGGCCTGATAGGCAAGGTGGACGAGGGCATTACCTGGGGGTGCACAGAAGGGGCTTAAGTCTTCGAAAGTCTCCTAGCACTTGGGCCCCAAAATTCCTTGGGGGCTGTGCAGATCCTTCTGAGGCCTGGACGATTTAATCTGAGATATCTGAGGTTTACATGGAGGTGAATATGAATACAGCTGTCTTCTGGGACGTTACGTCGTGTAGTTGGGAATAAACTATCCGACGTTTCAGTGTGTTTACTGCCTCCATCAACAGGGCGGCGAGATATCATATAAGACAGTCATATTCAAGGTTTGTACAGATCGAAATAAGCAATATTATTTTTTCCTGTTCAGTTCTTACCCTTATTACAAGTAAATAAATATTTTATCAGCATTTATAAACTTTGCAAATACATTTCAAAGTGCGATATATGGAAGTACCCTGTCTAAATAATTGGTTTTATGACAAGATATTAACCAGCTCTGACAATACAATTTCTTCGGTTCGACATTCAAATCCGCCGCACTTCGCATGTATACTACCACGCTGTTTGCTCACGAACAGGTACCCTGTGGGGGCGCCTCACCTGAGCACCGATGCAACCAGCCGTTCCGGTACAGAGCCCCAGATGGCCTGAACCAACATTACGCCACTGTCCGTTATGCAGAGGGGCGTTCTACCACGGTCCCGCGCCCAACCGAGAGCTTGGCACCGACCACGTTCGCTGTAGGCGCATCCAGTTTATTCTGCCGAAACATATTACTCATGACCCTGATGATGGAGGCAGTAATCACCTCCGAAAAAGTCTGTCAATTTCTAAGAGACTACACAGCGAAAACATCACAGGAATAGTCATCTTCTATAATAAAACTTCCTTCAGTTATTAACTTCTACCCTGAAGGTGGAGGCAATACTTTACTCCAAAGTGTGGTGACCATCTACAAGACTACATGGGGAAACAAACTCAACTCAAATAGACCATAATAAACAAGAATGTACTTGGTGTAACAGGTCTTCGTCGTATATCGCGTATTAAAAGTTGTTTGTCTGGTTGCATAACTGCCTTCTTTTGTTCTAATTACAGCAAGTACAATCAAATTGCGAAACGGTAGGCAACTATAACTTACTACGCCTAGAGAAAAATGGCGTGAGAAGGGGAACATACCAGGACGCCCACTAATATAATATTCTGAGCACTGTGTGTTGCGAGAGCTCCGACAAAACAAGAGTTTTGGACGCATTCAAGAACATTTATTTTATATGCTCCATGTCTTCAAATTAAAAAATGTATTTCCACAACTGACTTTCTGGAAATGTGCAATTTTGAGATTTTGAGCATTCGCAATGCCCACCAATCAAACAACTTATCTGTACTGCTTAAAACTCAACTTATTTATAGTTTATATTAATTCATGTCTTGACGCAAAAGTAATAAAGTGTTTCAGGCTCGATGCTTAGGCTAGGTAGTAATTTTTATACCAAATTCAGCTCACAGCTGTTACTAATGTATCCAGGGACATCAATTATACGAATTCTAAGAACAAAGGCCTGTTTGCTGCCGACACATTAAAGAATTACTTACCCACTGTCTTGTTGATCCAGTCTGCGAGGTCTTCTTGGAGCGGGTACAGCTGACGGCTCTGTGAAGAGTAGATGCGATCCTGGTAGTATTCCACGTACTCTTCCTCTGTTTCGGGCATGTGCTGACTCTGGGATGGCCCTGACACGGGCCGGTTTATTTCGGACGGCAGGGACATGGGTCCCCAGCTGTTGACGGTGCGCCGACTCCGACCCGGAGTAGCTCGGAACGCAGAAGCCATCGAGACTACAGTCATCCGCGGTTCCTTACACCTGCAACAAACGACAGGAATAATTTTATCGCCCCGATGACTGAGGCAGCAAGCACCTCTGAAACGTCTGTAAATTTTCACCAGACTATATGGCGTAACAACTCAGAAGACAGCCATCTTCATAATGAGTTGGAAATGAATGGTCACAAATGTTGGTATCATACTTTAAAGTTATTATTATTATTTAGTGTTCTGTCTGACGACAGGTCCATATGAACAGGATCCTTCCATCCTTTTCTCGGACTGGGACCTGTTCATATACGTTCTTGGTAGATGATCCAGAAGTGGTTTGCCATTGCCTTCTTCTGTGTGTGAATGGAGTAATTGTTGGGATGCCACGGAGAAACCGGGGAAGCCCCCTGAGGAAAACTCCGTGTTGCCTAGACCACGGCCTTGCCCAACACAAGTTATAAATTCGGGCACCGCCGGGAATCGAACCCGAGACCCCAGGATTACAAGGCCAGCGTTCTATCCGCTAGACCACCGTGGCTGTACTTTAAAGTAGGATAAGGTAATTAAAGAGCGCTGTTCCTAAATATGACGTTCATTAAAATTTAACATATTTCAGTAAGAATTAAGATGTCACAGAATTTAACATCAGACGAAGCCTTGGGCTACACTGGAGTGATTACTTGGTATCGGTTCGTAAAACATTAGTTACAATGCAAGTTTCTTCAAAGGTGTCGCTTTTCCGTACTTCCAGTCCCAAAGTAACAATTACTAACGCCCATTAAATTCCTATCTGACCATCAAAGCCATTCAGAACAAATGGAATACCTGCCTAATGGTTTAAGATTCAGAAGGAAACACCCAACTTTCACTGAAGACAACGAAACTTCTGCCACTCCACTGTCATGTTCAATTGGTATGGAACATCAGCTGTTGAAACGTTTTTGCTGTTCATCCCAGCAGGCTTCTCGAGAGTTAAGAGGGTGTGGGTAAGTTTCTTCCCTTCACAGTCATTCAATTACTAAAGGCCAAACCAAGGAGAATGATGGGTCAAAATGTACTGGGAATGTAATATCAAACGTTCGATTGTACTTACCGGTCTGGAATTCAATGTCTGTATTAAGTGTTAACAAAGAGTCGACATAAGTGATTGAATAGCTACGGTCAGAAAGGGTGTTACCCCGGCTAACGCTGTTAAACGGGCTAGTAATAATTATATTCATGAAGTCTGTCCATCAATCATAAAAGCTGCACAAACAATGACAAACGTTTGGTGAAAAGATATTTTTAGGCGTTGCTCTAACCATTCACTAATTATGGGATTAATTATCTGCGCTAATTGACGTCTGGCGCTGAATATATCTGGATGTTAAACCATTACAAGATTCACAGAACATTCCAAAACGCCCACCACATCAATTACGTATTTTAATACAGACGTAATAATGAATTAGCAAAGAGGAAATAATTAAATATTTGCTTCTCAAACACTAAATATCGGATATTTGAATCTGGAAGTTCAACACCAACCATAAACTGTTGTGAACGAGAGTTCAACCCGGTTCATATACTGAAATCATTTAATCTTAATTCATCTCTCAGTTTCGGTGTTACAGGAGGGTTCTTTTTTGACAGTTTCGATGATGGAACACGATGACACTCTCTCCTTTATGTCTTCAGTTTACAAATTTCGTGCAAAAAGCGGTGAGATAATTTTTAATAATCTGAAACCCAGTGGTAACTATATGTACCACCTGGATTAAAAATAATTACGTCTGCATTTTATCCATACGGTGTTTTCGTGGGTTTTGTACGATTCTCAGAATAAACAGCGACAATTTTCTTATGCAGCATTAACCAACTGATTTCTGTAGTGGAGAAGAGAAGTGTTTTCTTTGAGGTGAGGACCGAATGCTCAAACTAAATTTATGTGGGTTTCAATTTCGAAGAGTTGATACAAAACTGAAAAAAGTTCAAAAAAGTTGTCGTCGTGACCTATTTAAGGGTACTATCCCAGCATCTGTCTGGTAAGACAGAAGAAACGACAAAAATCTAAACAAAGCAACCGACCTCTTCTCTTGGTCTTGTAATGATATTTAATGAACAGCAAAAATCAAACTCCTTGTTATATACAGGACGTTCTCTAATAAAATTGAAGGCAACTATCACATCTCGGCTCCCGGTAGAAATTATTATATAATTTTTATTTTTTAACAGAGCGGTATCTGACTCGTTTGAAGGAAACCTTGTAGCACTTGGCGCTGAGTCATGCAGTTCCAGCCGGGAGCCAAGAAGTGACAGTTGCGTTCAAATTTATCAGAGAACGCCCTGTACATTAATCCACCCTCCTGTCACGCCCTCCTTCTTGTGTCTAAATAATCTCCTTAACAGTTTGTTCTCAAATACCCTCAAGGAAAATACAGACCGTGTCTGCTAACAAAACATTCTTCATTCACACTGCAGCTGTGAGTAGGCCTATATCAACAACGAGTAACGCGCTGAATAATCACCTCACACTATTCCTGTATACAGTTAATTCATAAAACACATCTTTTCAGGCGAACAAGTTCTTTCAATAACGCCGCAACGCGAGAACGGGCATGACTGTTAAATATTTGATAATACATGTATGATATTATAATGAATCTCTGAGCACAAATCCTCTCTACGCCGTCACTTCTACGTCAGAAGAAAAACCAACCCTTCACTAAGATTACAGTCTTCTGGGTTGTTCCGACTTGTAGCCTGGTAGAAATTAACTGACGTTTCAGAGGTGCTTGCTGCCTCCATAATCAGGGCTATTTATCGTCGCCCCCTAATAGCCCTCATGTTGGATACAGTAATCACTTCTGAAACGTCGATAAACTTCTATCAGAACGCCGTGAAAACCTGAAATTTCGTCTAAGGGACAGGTAGTCTTTTAAGAAAAAGTCTGATCTGTGGAGCTAGTCAACTTTGATGGTAACTGTACTTCCAAAAGGCATTAAAAAGAAGTCTTAGATTCTGAGGGGGGGGGGGGGAACTGAAGATTAGGACATGCGGGTGATCTCCCCCAAAGTCTTACCGAGCCGACTGAGTACGTCCACTGACTGAAACAGTATTCAGGCCCTCTGGTAAAAACTATACAATTTTTTTCTCTTTTAGATTTTATTACTCTAGTGACTCCACAGTCGCCTTCTTCCTGTTAACATTTTTTGTCTGAAGACATTGACGCCCATGGGAATGGAAGTAAACCGTGTTGTAGCTGAATACATACAGAGAACTGCTTTCTCGCCTGTCTCATCTGGAGCTACAGCATAAATAAGATTTTAACCGAAGTAAGAGAGCTAGGCTGTGCCCTGTCGTCGTATTGACTGAGACAATTTTCAGAACAGTGAAAGTGTTTGGTATTTTCAACAAAAGTTTATATTTTAGATTTTGATTTGATATGGCAGTATTAAACAAAATTATGCAGAAACAGTACCTGCAGTTTCATTGCTTTATTCTGTTGATACTTAACATTCGTTTCATTGTTTCAACGTGGTCAAAGCACCAATTTCGTTTTCGCATCTTCAGGAATCTGCAATAACGAAATATCAACAAATACTGCCACATCGTGATGACACTGAATTCCTCTACGCCTTATTCCGTGTGTCATTCGATAAAGTTTAGTTCGACAACACTACAAACTGCAAAACAGAAGATACGAGAGTGGATAATCAGAGGGGGAACCAGATTATTCTTTTTAAAAAAAGGTTGAAATGGAATCTCAGTTTACGTAATTTCCGGGGGTATAAATCGATTGGTCGAAATGTTGTCGACTTAAATGCTGAATAAACGTGGTTTATAACTAACTAATTAACTAGATGGCTTACCGAACCCGAAGGTTCATCACCGAATTAACGAAAGCCCTCCACCGGACCCTGTCCTGGGCCAACAAAATCCGGTCTCCTTCAACTCCTATCTCCCATAGATCCCGCCTGAGATTATCCTCCCATCTACGTCTAGGTCTCCCCAGCGGTCTCTTCCCTTCGGGTTTCCCAACCAGTACCCGGTGCACACCTCTTGTCCCATCCATGCGCGCTACATGTCCCGCCCATCTCATTCTTCTCGACTTAATCACCCTCACAATACTGGGGGAGCAGTTTATACGTTAACATTTACAAATATAACAACTGTGCGATATTTGGAGATTTTATATTTTCAATAATGTTTAAGATAGTGGGAATCTGTAACACTGGAAAAAAAAACAATGATATGAGACTTCAGGTTCTCGTCGCGGCGAATACGAAGATGACTTGTCTTCTGGGATGTTGTACTTTGTTGTCTGATTGAAATCAACCGACGTTTCAGAGGCGCCTACTACGTCCATCGACAGGGCGATAAGTAATCATATTTTTGTAGTTCATTCTAACAACACTACATTAAATACAGAATGAAGAATTGTGAACGAAAGCGCCAGAGTTTATTTCCAGAACTTCTCGTTTGTCTCTTATTTTGGACCGTCTGTCTTCCTGTTGATGTGGCTGCAAGCGACACGCATTACGGACCAAAAGCACCCATGTATACACAACTCACCCATACGCACAGCTGCTCCACTGGCTTCGCATGGACGGAAGAGATGCAGCATCCACACACACTACTCCCCTCACAATTCCAACAACATACCCTTTCATTCCAGCACATGCAATAAGGGTTCTGCTTTACCCACCCTTTGATGAATTAAGAAATGAAAGACGGATGGTTTTTTGTATTCATGTCTACGCTGTCAGGGTGTGGCTCAGTGTGGGGAAAATTTCTATCATACATAATGCACCTAATTCTAGTCTCCCTTCCCGGTAAACCCATAACTGACAGAAGCTTCTTCTGTAGCCAGAAGTCAAGAGGGAACCACGGTCTTAGCATGCAATTGAAAAGAGATGCAACTGATACCCATTCTATTCACAATTTAGTAAGGGACGGGTTCAGACTCACTAACAAACAAGTGTTATGACTGCTATTTAAAGTGAACAAAAAGATAAACAGATGTAAGGTACAGATAAACAAAACATGTTAGAACAGACAATTAATTTGCAGTGCTCTAATTACGCCGTCGTTCGTAATGAATCTCCTTTTCATACGTGCCTATATTAAACGAGTCTAACTGCTGCTTTTGTAAATTAATCTAGCAGTATACTACAATCGATAGATTTGCCAATAAAAAGACGGATACTGCTTATAAACTTCAGAATAATCTTTCAATTAATCTGACAAACGGACAGAAAAGTTAATAATTGGTATCAATTTAAATAACGTTATGAACAACTTTACAGATTTCTTATAATTGTTATAAGCATCAAGCTACTATATTACAACCCACATTCATTACATTAATATTTTAACGTCCTGTCACTAATAACAGCATGGCAGTAGTACCAACGTTTGAAATGGGAACGAGACTTAATGTGGATCGTAAATTAAGTGCCGATAATGTAAAATGTGATAACAGACATTCTAAAAATATTAAACTTTTCGTAATACAGCATTTTGTAACATGGAGGTAGCCGAACACCGAAATCTACCTTTCGGTTTAATACCGGTAATAAAACACTGAAAACAGAAGTTTTGTATGAGATAGATCGTAAACACACGTACAAATTCTGTACGAAAAAATTGTGTATGTGTTAAACTTTTACTTCCTACTAGAGACATTGTCAGTAGCTATATTATTACTACTAGATTCATACGCATTGTTCATTAGCCTACTTAATTTTATGATAAATCACCGAAAAACTTCGCCACAACAAACCACTACAAATCTTAACTCTGAACCCCATTTTGAAAGTCGATGGCAGTTCACGTGGACAGATCTGAATCACGCATTTCAGATCAACAACCTCAAATGGGATTGAATAAGTGAAATGGTGTTTTATCTGTTCTATCACACCACGCGTGTAACAAATAAACACTCCTTTTTTCATCTCACTGATAAGAAACACGACAAAAGATCACTCACTAACGAATAGAACTGACTTCATCAGGGGCAATCAACGTTCCCAGACCTGGGACATTTTCTGAATCGCCGATCGCAAAGTAATAAATAAGGGCAATTTAACGAAACGTCATAGTAATTTGTTTTCAATTTAAACAAATTAGGTCTACTGTTACAAATAGGTCCACATATAAATAATTATCTTTACCAAAATAATCCATCAGCCAAATGCTTCGTTCGGGCTTACATTTCAGCTACAAGTATGAGAACATTTATTTATATAAGAATGGCAGTCATGCATTCCAACAAGGAAACAACAGAACGAAGCTCTCATCCCACTTGCTTTAATCAACAATGTCACCCAGAGTTTTCTCCATCCTCTTATACACAATTATTGTCTCAGTAATTTAATTTAAATCAGCGTCTGCGTTACTCAAGATTTCTCTGACCCCTCGAGACGACAATGAAAATTTCTCCTAACACAGTAGCATTATCTTCATTACTGTACACCGTTCCTCCAACGCCTCTTTTAACTTCAACCTCATGATTGACGGAGTGTCATTAGATCATCGAAAGTTAGGGCAATTCAAGCTGCCAATGTACTTCAAGTTAATTACGCGTAAGCGTAAAATTATATTCGAAATAAATTACAGTAACACGTATTTCCAACTGCTCATAAATAATATTATTTAATGAAATGATAAACAAATAAAAAAGAAGTGAAGATATTGTACCAAGATGGCTGTCTTCTGGGTTATAAAAGTTTACGATGAGTAATCTCCCTGATGATGGAGGCAGGACCACCTCAGAAACGTTGGTAAACTACTAACAGACTACACGGTAGACGGCCATATTCGGACTCACCGCCGTTAAAAACCTCAACTCCTACTAAATTTTACAAATTTCAAAGAAATATCTTACACAGTATTGAATAAGGGAGATCACGCACATATTGAAATAAAGGAAGACACTTTATTGTTCCGCAACAAGATTTTCATCACAACTAAATGATCATCAAAATAATTTAGGCAACTAAACTAGCAAAGAACTCATTTGGAAAATGTTTAGGCCAATAAATCTCATTAGGCCTGGGATTGCCGCTTGCTGTGTAATCATAACAGATAACAGCAACTTACACCTCAAACCGTCGAAAAGATTCTTTATCAGCCCCAGTTAATTCTGCAGTTGTTATTGGCAAATTCTCGAATATGCCTACCGACAAAGCACTCTACATCTGGAATTTTCAGCCCCGCCAGTGTGAAATGTATCGTGTTTGAAACAAAAGAGAAGAATGCACAGCGAAAAGAAGAGACAAAGAGATAACACGCTACGCCATATTTCACAAACATTTGTTGTTGTTGTTGTTGTTGTTGTTGTTATCTATAAACTTCTAGTGGCATCTCAAGGTTTGTAAGTACGATATCTGAGATTCGAATGCTGATACACAGAGCAAATATCTGTGCAAAGAATTCTGAAGTGCAAACAGAATACACTAGATTGTTGCGTAACACTGGAAGCAACCCGTTAGTGCTTCGACACAGAACAGACCTTTATCCAATCGGTCAGTATCCATGCTATCCGATAGCATTATTTCTTCCAAATTTGACATGTTACTCCTACTCGTATAATTATTAGCTTCAGGCACCAGAATAATTTTTTTGATAAATTAATAGTCGTTCAGCTAGTCAAGAAATTACTCTCCTTTTATAGAACCTCGGGAGTTCATCAACGTATTCACAAGAGCCAGACAGAGGTCCCTACCCTGAGCCAAATAAATAAAATCCACACCCCGAAACCCCATTTTCATATAAATTTTTTGATCGGATAGCCTGAAGAAAGAGTGAAACTACTCGGAACACATATACATAGATGGGAGGATAATATTAAAATGGATTTTACGCAATTCTCGCCTCTCTCATGACACAAAAATACTTTGCGAAGAGTACCAACATTAGTACTATACACACAGAAAAAATCAGTGCTATGTTTTCAATATGCTTTGGTGAAGGCCTATTGACCGGTATTAGTCTGTTGCAACTTCACGAGATAATTGAATGTGAAGAGATATAGATATCTCACTTCTCCAAAAGAGGTCATCGATTGTTTCTTGACTGAAAATTTCCGACACCTAAGATTCTATCTTGATTCAGCAAAAAAACTATGGCAGATAGTTCCAGGTTCACGAATAGATCCATCTGAAGCAAGAACTGATGTAAATATTATTTTCTTTCCTATCGTAAGATTAGTATGCCCTCCTGCTGGATACGGAATCACAGTTGTGACAGGCCCACGATGCCAAATGCGATTCGTTCTCTGCGTTTTACAATATAACAAATACAAAATCATATGGAAACAATTACATTACAATGTTTCGTGGAAGTTCATTTCCCGTACTGACATGGACCCCCCCCCCCTTCCCCGGTCACGCTTGGGGACACTTCATTGATTTAGTAGACTATAATTTGTCCCATTTTCGGCATACTTTCCTTTCTCATACAAAGAAAGTATGCTTATGATATCACCTTGTGTGGGTCACATTTCAATTTTGACCGATTTCCACAAAATTTTATACGAACGTTGAGCCACTGGTAACCACCCAACCTCCTCACATTTTTTCCAACTTCCTATAATCGCTATCAACAATATGGAGAACGCAAACTTATGAGGTGGGAGCGACACTAGTGCCTCTTTATATAAAGTTCTAAAATTATATATTGTGATATATTATTAAAAAATAGGCCAAGGCTGTCAAGGCAATTTTTTATGTAAAAAAAAACTTCTCGACAGCACGAATATATATTTTTTTGCTACAAGTTCAATGGCGGTAACTGAAAGTACAACTGCAGCTAAGCATGTAAAATTCTTCAGATATGGATTTGGAGATCGGCGGTGGTAAACCGTAAGATTGTATCTGGAAAATGTAACGAAGACACGACAATTCATGGCAATCGGACCTTATAAAATAAATAACATAATAATAACAACAAAACGGACACAGTAATAATAACATTCTGCAATATATTTACAGTTAAAAAAATAATTAATAAATAAATGTAATCTTCCCAATTGTTTTGAATTTCTTCTTCGTAATCGAGAGGTCTCGAATTCAAATCTCGGCTCGGAGACCGGCTATCTTATTTGAGTCATTTTGTACTTTTCCTCAGTCCCCATAGGCTAATGCCTGAAAAATTCATCATCCATTAATCACCCCATCATTCTATTCTATTCAGTCTGTGCCACTGACTGTGGTTAAATTAAACCAAAATAAATATTTAACCTTCTAATTAACTTACAGCACCTGAATACCACGTTAACACACGATCGGTCAACTATTAACCTTGCCAGTTACAGGGCAAGCATTTTGAAGTCTATCAGAAACTCGTCGGTCCATTTTAATTAAATAAAATAGCCAGGAGATGATTAAACTTTGAATGCTTACAAAGAAGTCTAACCCGCTCTTTTAGGTATCAAAATAAATATGCGATTTAGTACATACATTAGCAAATTTTACACATTTTCAGGCAGAAATGAGTAGTTGTTACTGTGATAAGTTAAATATTAACTTGTTATAATTAATTAGCAGCGATAATAATATGATTAAATTCATTACAGTACCTGTTAATGAACCGTCTTACTTGCAAGAAAACGAAGTCGTGATTCTGTCACCGTTCCTGAAGAACTTTTGAAGACATTTTCAACCGGAGCAACTTGACATCACAATGTACCTAGTCCATCCAGATAGAGGCACAGAAACGAGATTCAATTTTCCCCCCCTTTCTCACATGTATTGTCAGCAAGGAAACAGTATCAGCTGTCTGTTCAATAGCGCTCACTAATCTTTATATACACAAACGCTGTACCCACGCTCGTGTTGTTTTCTGTAAGGTCACACCTTCACGATCAGAACTCAGGCCGCGTCTGTTTGACTCAGCTGAACCACGGGCTTGCCCGTAGTAGTAGCGGCTGTCGGCGAGTACGTCTTGACATGAAGTAGTAGTAGAACTCCTACTGCTCGTAGACAAGGATACATGTGTGCGGTGTGTGGGCTTCTTGATCGGACCACTACAAATGCCGGTAGGCGCTCTTCTGCTGTTTCAAGACCGTATTGTCACAGTACCAGCCATCAGCTGGTCGCTTCCTCACGCAAGGCGGGCAGACAACACTAGTGACAGAAACGCAGTAGTGTTCCGGGGTTAGGATGAGTGAGACGGGGATGTTTTCCATGTTTCCACTACGTCCCACATAGGCTCTGTCGTCGCAGCAGTCAAAGCGCCCCTCGGTACAGAGTTACCGCCCCTAAAGTAGATCAATATAACTGGCCTGGCGCACATTTCAGTCCAGGAGGGAGGGGGGGGACAAGTTGAAGGTTGAAATTCAAGTTCCCCTTCCTCTACTCATAACCTCAAAAATTTATGAGTTCGGTGTGGGGGGTCAACGTGGTTATTTAAAGGGGGTACACCAGGATTTAAACCCTAATTAATACGCGATACACGAATGACGAAATACAACATTGATGAGATTTCAGATTCTCACGGTGGCGACTGTAAAGATGGTTGTCTTCTGGGATGTTGGGCCGTGAAGTCTGGTAGAAACTGGCCGACGTTTCAGAGGTGGTTACTGCAACCATCTCCTAATCTAATCATTGCCTGAAGAGCCAAATGTAGCCAATAAACCGAAATGTTACCACACTTGTTCTGCGTTTAGGTCTGCACGAAGTCTCGTCTTATAGCGAGTTCTCACTGTCTCGAATCTAAATTAACGAGCAACAGATGTAATTGGTGTAGACTATCAGTCTTCATTACAAGAAAGATGGATGACTGCAGTTCACATTCTTTGGAGAAGAACATAACAGACGTAATTAAACTCGGAAAAGTAACACAAACACACAGAATGTTAAACGAAACGCAACTTTATGTTACGTACCGTAAGACATTCAGATGCAGATTGAGAGACAATTACAGGAGAATTTCCGTGTTTTCTACATCACTGTCTTCCCATATTGCTAGCCCGAGATAAACCCACGTTTAAGTTTCAATCGGATGTCTCTGTCACCCTTGCATTTTATGTATCCCGTACTCATAACTCATTCCAAGGAGCATAGTACTTCTACAGATGATAACAGCCACTCATCTAGTTAAACTTGTAAGGATTCATTATCGTGTTCACAAATGCCCGCCACCAGATCTGGTCCTGAGTCACACGAGCTCAGTTAACACCCTTAAATCCTATGTCCATAAGCACCAGTTGAATAACCTACGTTTATGTACACAATTGTTTAATTTCTAAGCCTTTGTAATGTAACTTACTAAATATCAACTGATGGATAAAGAAACACCCCATCTGACAACGTGACAACCCCAACGACGTATAAATAGAATTAATGTCCCGCAGGCAGGATTATCGGACATCACCACACTGAACTCTGTACTACGTAAATTATTTTCCTAGACTGCAAAAATCATTTCCGCAACTATCCCTTTGTTTATGTAAAATATTATTTAAAAATTTAGCCCGTACCGCGAAGTAAACACAACACTTCACCATTACAAAGATCAGTTAGTTGACGTAGTTTACAGAAATAATCGCTGTTTACTGCGAGAACCTACAAAATCTAAAAATCCAGTGATGATAATAAATTCAGAACTGACTGATAAAGTTAACCATAATTTTTTGACAGAATCTTAATTCCTTATGCAAATGCCATCGAATGCTAGAACAATTTGTCAATATAAATGTTTATGATAAGGTACAATCTTCATTCCGAACAAAGGGTACAGCTCCATGCATTCTTAGCCTCGGAGCTAGATGGACGTGAATGGTTAGCTTCAAGCCCAGGCCTGCTTTACCACCGGAGAAAGGTTACGAGTAACGTAGCTGGTTTTATCACAGCAGCTAAATTTTGTACCCCTCCGAGAATCGAACCTCAGTTGCCCAGCCAGCCTATTCATTACATTGACTAAACTATCACGACTGGAAACCGTTAATTGTAATGCAACTACAGTATCAGTTCTGTTGTAATTATAGCTGTAGATCATCATCATCATCATCATAACACAATAATCATGCATATAAAGTAGGACTCAATTATCGATTCGTAGTTCTGGAAACACCCGCACATTTTGTGTCGCATGACGATAATTGCTAAGACGCCGGCAATTAAAAATACTACAGACGTCAATGTTCTGCGACAAATGATAGACTGTAGTTAGTAAAATGAAATTCAGTGGGATTTGAGGTTCTCATGACATTGAATACGAAGGAGGCTGTCTTCTGGTTCGTAGTGTAGTCTGAGAGACGTTTACCGACGTCTAAGAGGTATTGTCGCCCTTATCTTAAAGGAGATCGCCCTTTTGATAGACGTAGTTCGCATCTTTTTAAACATCGGTAAACGTCCACTAGACCAGTCGTGTTCAACCTTTTTTTGTTCGCGTACCCCCCAGATATAATTTCTCTCTTCAACTCTGTACCCCCAAAGTTGTTGGTGTATAATTCAAGTTATACATAGTATATAATCTACATCTAAAATAAATTAAATAAATTACATTACTGATTATTCAGTGTTTATCATAAAATAATATATTCTTTTAAATTTAACGTACCCCCAGGGGTACGTGTACTCCAGGTTGAAAACCACTGTACTAGACTAAATGGCGCAAATAACCCAGAAAACAGCCATTTTAAAACAGCCAATTGCACAAAATTAACTTTAGACTTGTAAATACTCAACTGGGCCTATATTACTGCTAGGATTTAACTTGAAATGAAGTCGGTTTAAACCAATTATTTTCAATACACGAGTTCAATTTTTGATTTTTGCGCTAAGAACGCATGAACACACGATGTGAAAACTCTCCCTGTGTTTTATGATTGACGCAAGAGATTGCTTTTTGGGCTAAAGTACATCTGGTGACGCATATCACGGCGTCAGTCAGCGATGGCGGGGGCGGATGGGGGTTGGAGAGAAAGGGGAAGGGTACATTTCAAATGACCCATATTCAATTCAGATGTACAACAAAATTACAGAGCACCTTGCAAAAAAAATGAAACAAATCTTTATCAAAGGCAGGCAGCACCAAGCACGCCATTTGCCAGCGGAAATTTGAGATCAGGACCGCATGTCACGGGGTCAGAGAGAGGTCTCAAATATGGGTCAGGCAGAATGAGAACGGGAAGACGCTGTTTCTGGACCCAAAAACAGGAAGACACGAGGAAGAACAAGGCAAATGTTACGTAACGCAACTGCGTTTCATGTAGGACAGTATCTTATTATTTTCTATAATGAAAGCGGTGTCAAAAGGTCACGGTTTAAAACAATATATTCCGACTGATAAAGATACACAAGGTCAGATATTTGTACATGTGTAGGTAGTCGTCCTGTAGGTGTGTTTCTTCGTAGTCGCAGCGAGATTTGTATTTACTTCGTATAAAAAGCATCGCCTTTCCTCTGAAACGTAATTTATTTTCAGTGTTTCAACTCTTCGGAGAACGAAACGACTTGGAGAAGAATGAGATAAGCCATATTTAACGAAGGAATAAAAGAAACGATCTCGGCTATGAAGGTTCCCAGTTTGTACCCAATCGTCCTTCTGGAGGAGTGTAAGACATTCAGAAGTTGAGCCATGGCTTTGTTTATGCAGGCTTTAGTCTGAAGAACGCAACTCGTCGAAATCACATTTAAAATTTCAGTTCGTACTTCAACACAACGTGTCTCGATTACAAACATTAACCGGTCAACGCTGTTGAGAAAAATAACCACTAATGCTCTGCGGCAAGAATGCAGAGATATTGAATGTGGTACACTCACACTAACCACTGTATTTTTAAATAGTTCGCGCAGTGTGTGAATTTGGAGTAATCGTATTTTCGAAGGAAGTCTTTTTTTTAAAAAATGTTATTTGACCTGAATTCCGGAGATGAGACATGAACTTTAATGAACCTTCGGATTCATAAAAGCGGCGAATACTTTTTGCCCATCTAAGAAACGGTCAACGTACCACAGAGTTGAGATTTCAGGTTCTCAAGGCAGCGAGTATGAACATGAAAACCTCGGATAGTGTGCCGTGGTGTCTCGTAGAAGCTGACCGAAATTTCAGAAGTGCTCACCGCCCCCATCGTCTGGGCAGAAGACAGCCTACTTAAACCTCTGTACCCATTGGACAGGAGGATTTATCGAGCTTGCCTAGTGGGCAAAGTAGCATTGACGTCCTACGACGTGCAACGTTCGTTCAAGCCACCTTCTGCATAACAACGTCGTTTTATGACAGAAGCATATTATCGTGTCTTACCGAGAGTCACGAAAGTCGTGTGCCCTTGACTAATGTCAGAACGCTCCCATACCTACATTTTAGGTGAAGCAGCTACAGAAATAACAACCCAGGACGATCGTACCAGTTACAAAGTCCATTCAGCAAAAACTGAAAGCAATAAAATGTTCGCATTAGCAAGATGTAAGAGACGTATGGCACAAACCAACACGCGATGTAGTCTGGAAGAAGTGTACTGGCTCCATCATCAGGCCTCATCACCCTGATGATGGAAGCAGCAAGGACATACAGCATAGAACAACTTCAATATTCTGGTATCTTCATTCACTGTTGAAAATTATCCCCAAGCGATGTCTCTTTTTCTGGCTCGTATGTGTCCCGGAGAACTTCTAGCCTGTTCAAGGCTGATCGCGGTTATATCCTGGAGAAATTCTGGAAAAGTACTAGAGAAGTTCCGGAGAAATCCTGGACAGTTTATGCAGAAGATTTTTGGTCATGGAGAAGTGCTGGAAGTCTCTATGGAAGTACTTAAGCGTTGGTGGGTTCGATCTAATGCTGGTCGGTTATTTTGCATTCGTTTAAGTTTGATTGGGATGAGTTACATTGAATTAGGTTGCGTTTTGAGTTAGGTTGGGTTAGGTTAGGTTAGGTTAGGTAAGGTTATGACATTCCTAATTTCTGACGTCTTCTTGCAAATGGTATCCAAAGTAATTGCAAGAACTTAGCGTCTAGGTATTAATTTGTACCCTGAAGACAGAATCAAATATTGAGTAAGACTGACACGCCTAGGGACTTCCGTGCGAACTCAAACCCACACACACACTCACACACACACACTCACGCGCGCGTGCAACAAACTGATGCGACAAATCTCGCATTTTCTTGTACAAAGGAACGAAAGAAACAAAGTAGGCGTGTGGATGCGTGAGACGAGACACAAATCACTTTCAAGCCCCCGACGAAGGTCAACGGTGTATTATAGATATTAAAATACGCCTTCATGATTTATGTACGTCTTGAAACAGGCCACGACTGTACTTTCAACTCCGCCATATCATAAATCACATGTGTTATTAATGTTGCGTCATCGTTCATCGTTATAGCAATCCGATTTCAGTAGGTATCCAGGCAGCGCGTTTGATTTATAACAAGACGTTAATAAACGATATAACATATTTAAGTAAGCAAATAGATAACAGTACACATTAGACGAACGGGGTATTTGGCGTCTATGGAGGAGGTAATAAATTAATAAAATTCAGGCCAAAAAACCTGAAGGACTTTGGCATAGATTGGAGGATTGTATTAAAATGGGTCTTAAGGAAAATGGCAGGCTTGAGAATTCAGAAAACTACATGTATTTGCCCCTTCTGATCCACGCATATGTCCGACGACCTTGTGGTCCCAAATTCTTGCTTCTGAAATATATAAACTATGACAACAGTAACAACTCGCCCACCAGAACTTCCAAATTCAGAACAACGATGACGTAAGAATTCTAGAGAGGGCAATTCTGCGGGGCACCCACCATTTGTTTACAATTTTCGTATGCAAATTCAGTGTTCCGATGACGTAAACAATAATGGCGAGTTAAACCCGTCTCAGAACATCTACTAGGTCACTTATTTACTACGTACTACACCTCCACTCATCTCTCTCTCTCTCTCTCTCATCTGATGGCACACACCACGCCTACTAGCAGTGTGTACGATTTTCACAAGAGTTGTTCTGCATATGTCGACAAGAATCTAGGCATACAGACGTTGAATCTAATGTAAATTTATTAAAAAAACACGTGTCTCATACAAATATCACAAGTAAGAGTGTTGTGGTGCTGTCTCTGAACCACACACAAATTCCCAACGACGACGTCACGCATGTAATGAGGACCTCGGCCTGTATCTTCATCGTCCCACCTCAATATTTTGATCACTCTCCCTTTCGATTTTACAGATTTGAGAATTAAGAAGCACTATTATGGACTAGGCTCCGATCGCATTCTGTACGGAATTTAATGAAAATCCGTTCCCTAGCCCCAAACTGTGGTCCACGAGGCCAAGTGATAGAACGATCTTTTCGGATGAAATACGCGTCAGACAGACTTGAACACGCATATAAGGTATTATTCGCTAATGCCAAAGCGTAAAAATACACCTGGATGTTTTTCGATGATCTATTAGCAAATAGGACAACAATTTTGGGGTCTTATATTAATGTCTCTACGACCCCACAGGTCTGAACGATAGCCATGTTGGTATTATTGACATTGGAAAATCCAAAAGGGCAAAGATGGTAACATGACGTTCGAAAATTCTTTGTATTTCTCTATAAAATAAAGAAATTATACTAAAATGTACCTCATTACAATGCTGAACACGCAGATACAAGTTGGGTTCCAAATCGTTAATTAGAGGTCAGTAAAGTGCATTCACTTTCTGCATCTTTCACATAATAACAAAGCAGTAAACTTACCTTTGTATAGAACTTTAAACATTTACACAACTGACGACGGAACCGCGCAGATTAGTCACTCCGATGGTTTGCTGTCTTCCTCTTGTCTGTGAGCGCATGTTGACACAAAGTCCCACCGACGCCATAATCTGAGTTATTGACAATCAATGACAGCGTCCTTAATTCGGCCACAAATCACATGCACACATTCGTATGAGTTGCTTCGATCTATCGAGGAATATACACTGAACACTTCACTGTTGAATTATATCTTGTTTACTGCCTCACGCTATATGAAGTTATGTGAGAAGATATCAATTACTCGACGCTATAAAGTCAGAGCTAATCACAACATCGTTAATTAAACAACAATTAAAGAAGATATAAATTATTCCAGAGGCCACTGACGAATAAAACACATGCATTGGTATATGGCATCCTATTGTCCTGGATCAAGATATTTTGCCTGATTATTATATTAAAGTTCCTGTTGTGTACTTTATAGCCTTCAAAACCGTCAATATTTATTAAATACTAGAGCAGAGCAACCAACCTGTGTAAGAAACTAAACTAACCCCCCCGAATTGAGGGTTGGTTGAGTTTTAAAATCTTAAGTAACACGCTAAACTAACTTCCCTTCGGGGGGTTAGTTTAGTGTCTCATTCAAGTGTTTTAACCCTTGAATGAGCAGTATGACTTGGATGAACATTATTATTAGTATCAGATTACGACGACGACTAATCAGAAATTTTTATAGTAGATAAGATAATACATTGGTTTGCATTTATAAACATACACGTATCTTAACAGAATGTTGCACTAGCAGGAACAACTCACGAGGGAGGTTCGTGCTGCTCTGCCAACTTCATCAAGTTAAAAGCTATCCACAATCGATTAATAGATCGAAAGTTGTACTGAAACAGTCAGCAACCTGCATCACGCTCAATAAGATCGTTGTTTTTATAAAGGTAGATTGTTCGTTGTACAAACCATATTGCATTTAATAACTAGAGAATACTTTAACGAAAATTTCAATAAATTCCTGATGGACGTTGTGCCATAGATGACGATTCGAATCTCAAACTTCGAAATTCGATATCTAGGGCACTCATCCTCGGGTTGTGGTTAAACTTAAAAAGTGGTATGGTTTTAATTGCAAATATGAAGATTGTTGCTAGGGAAAACAATTTGCTTGCGATGGATAACGCAGCAGGTGAGAAATATTTGTCAGTGTGTCTCAAACTAGCTTGGTACTCATATGTATATGTTGCAACTTCTCGAAATGATCTCATCTTCCCCCCCCCCCCCCCCCCTCCGGCTAAGATCGCTTTATCTCTGGACCCACGTACGTAAATTCTGTCGCCCACCATCCCACCTGATCCCGGATCGCAATGAATTATGGATGTCTCCGTGGGATGACTTTCAGAACCATCCTTGACTGGGAATTATAATTCAGCATTACTACGGTAAAGACTTTGTAGCAAGATCAAGAGAGGACATGAAGACGGCTCCTGGCTCACATTTCTGCTATGGTTCTTAATTTTTTGCGATCTTACTCCACGGAAACTTCACACACCTCGCAGGGGTAACGCCCTAGACAAAAGGAGTTTACTTGACTAGTCGATCGACTGTCAGCTACTTAATAAGTTCCTGTTCCATCGAGGTGTGGGAAATGTATAAATAGTACTTGCCACATGATAATTTCAGGATGATGACATGTGAGATTACCTACAACATTCGATCCAACCATACCGACTGCCTGCCGAAGTACACTCCATTCTAATTTTCCTGTTGCCCTGTAGGGGCGCTAAACATCCTAGAGGGCAGTAAAGAAAAGCAAAATCTCAAATCCTATAAAGTAAAACACTGCGCGAAGTTCGTAACATTTATTCTCCCGTTCCGAGGCCGATGTGTGAACAGTAATAATAACAAAAAATACACACACATTAATACACAAGTTAGTTAAAATGACAGTAGAATTTGGAATAAGTCGTAAAGATACATAACATATAGACAAAAACGTTTCAGTTATACATTTCTATTGGCAACCCTGTCCTTTCGAATGAATGATGAGATACACTTCCGCTGTTACGCCTGAGAAATCTATGACCCACAAAACGGCAAAGAACGTATTATACGTGTGTTGTATGCGACCATAAGCCCTGGTGTTGGCTAAATGTATAGGTGTGACATAACCGTGGTTTTGGCGGGACTTGAAAAGTTTACGGTGCAAAACACCAAGCTTGGTGGGACTCTCTTGAAAATCTTACGGTGCAGAAATCCAAGTTTGTCAAATAAAATTTACAAGTGTCCAAATATATTTTCAACAGTATAATATACCTATTTAAACCAATTCAAAGTGTTATAACATAACCTAAAATACTGTCAAAACTTTACGTTTATATCAGCACATTCTTTCTTACAGTTTACGATGAGTGATACTGGAAAAGTTGAAAACCAATTCAACGGTAGTAAGTTTGTAGGGGATGAAAACAACTATACACAAACATTAAGGTGATTACATATTTTTAATTTCTTATATGTCTGGCATGTAAAATGAAAAATATGCACACTCTTTTATGTTTCATATGTAAAAGGAAACTACTAAACAAATAACTTTGTCCAAATAGAAATAAAGATTCTCTAGTTGGAATATCTCACAAAACATGCTGGTAGTAGTACAGAAAATGTATCATAAAGGGACATAATTGTATCTTCACATGAGTGTCTTTTAATATTGTATCCTTTAAATATAATTGGATATGTTGACAAATTTCAGTAATACTCCTCAAAATCAAACGGAAACCCATTTAGCCATTCTCAAGTTATTTAATGCAGGCACATGGATAACACTTCGCAGGGATGCTGATGCTAAAAAATGATCAAAAAGTTTGTCAACCCTTTTTAATTTTGCAGATATTCCCATGGTTACTCTTTTATACCCAATATAAACAGCAATATATAGGGCCAAAGACTTTTCATATAGGTAGAATTTCTTATGGTAGTGTGTACAAAGATGGCTGTCTTCTGGGTTGTAGTGATGACTCCATCCTTTCCCTGATGGAGGCAGTATGATCTCTGAAACATTGGTAAACTTCTACCAGACTACATGGTGCTACAACCCAGAAGATAGTCATCTTTATAATTTTAACATAAACATACAATAAATATTCCTTCACAGAGATATGAACAACAAACGAGAAGATTACTTGAGCTGGACAGACTATTTCATGGCTACTGCATTCTTGGCTGCTAAACGAAGTAAAGACCCATGTTCACAAGTTGGAGCATGTATTGTGAATGAAGATAAGAAAATTGTTGGTGTGGGATATAATGGCATGCCACATGGCTGCAGTGATGATCAGTTTCCATGGAGCAAAGAAAAAAAATATAAACTTGGCACAAAATATTTATTTGGTAAGAGAGATGCTCATTTCCAGACAGTGCAACTACAGTATCACATATTAATACCCAAAAGAAGCCACTATCCTATGTAAGGGTGCTCACTACCCATATATGGTCCAGGGTGACAATCTTTCAACTTTGATGTTCAAGTTTTGTGGAGTAGAACAAACTCTCTGAAAGTTCAACACAAGGCCACCATTTAACATGACCTTTATAGCCAGTACCATCCACCTTTCATCCTCACAGCCACTTGCATAAAATAAGAAGCTGCTTCTGGTATTCTGTGTCATTTTATTGTAAGTGATCCTCACTTTATTATCTGCCCAATTTCCTTTCATATTTTTATCACACGTGTTTGTTTTATATTAAATGTAAACATTACATTTTAAAAAATTATGTAATGACATATTTAAAATGTTTCAGAGATTAACATTCCTGCACTGTATTCTGGAAGTCCTGAATTCCAAATGTGGTGGTGGCCCAGAAAACAGCTATCCTGACTTCCGTTTAGTCACTCCAGACAAATGATATGAAATGTATATTAAAATTAGAGTGAATCATCTTGAAAAATAAATGTCTGTGGGTTTAAACTGTATGAACTTTTATTAGCAGTTGGCACTGACATTTAAGTACTGAGAAATGTAATTCTTATTTCATGATAAATGCACAAGAACAGTCTTCTCTTCAAATCAGCAACATGCAAGCCACAATCAAGCTGCTCAATTCATTCTTAGACAAGTTTAATTCAATAATATTGCATCATCATAAAGATGGAATACAAGAACTTAAAATTACCATATTTCAGTCTGTCATGCCGAAATGAATGCAATCCTGAACAAAAACTCAGCAGATGTTAAGAACTGCACCATGTACGTCGGACTGTTTCCATGTAACGAATGCGCCAAGCTCATAATCCAGTCCGGAATCCGAGAAGTCATCTATATGTCAGACAAACATTCTCACAAGACAGAAACAGTTGCTGCTAAATTAATGTTTGATTCTGCAGGTGTCAAGTACTGGTAAGAAATCATGAAATGTATAAATTTAGTAGTTTTCAAATAGTTTTTGAATTTTAGGGCTTAGGATCATGTTATCAGTTATTCAAATACCTTCTATGTACTTTTTAAGTTTTCAGTTTCAAAAGTGTACAATCGTTTCTGCCACACAGTCAAGATCATAAAGGTATTTAACAGTTGTTAGTAGTACCATGTGATAAAATTCCTGCATTCTGGTTCACATTGCAGGCAGTACATACCACAAAATCCAAAGGTAGTGATTGACTTCACGGAAATCAACTGGAACAATATGACCCAGTTACCATCATCTCCATCAAAATCCAGTGAAGAAAACTGAAAATCTGAGGATAACAATAAATTAATAGGCGAGATACATATTAAGTTATGTTTGCTGGCAAGATAAGTAGAATGTTAACAAATGTATTGTGTGACCAAGAGAGATGTGAGAAGTTAGAACAAAATGAAGAGACAGCGATGAAAACATGATTAGCTAAAAAAAGTATTCAGTGATGGAAGTGCTCTGAACATGATGACAAGGGAATTTATCACAAAATCAAAGAAGACCAGGAAAGTAGATTCTGAATAAATGAGAAGAATGTGTTCACTGATAATCACCTAATGAATACAAGAATTTATAGAAGAGTCTATGGCATTTCATTGTTTCTCACTAATTACAAATTCTCCTCTACCATGAAAATTATTAAATAGTTGATCTATTGCAAGTGGCAAATGCAGGCCTGACAGACGGGGATCATTAGAATTTGAAAGGGTACTGCATGATATTTTGTGCCATTTCATATTGTTAACCATAATTGATTTTGAAGTCCAGAATGCTTACAGTTTCTTCATTTCTGCATGTTGTCTGATTGTAATATTAAATATATTCTGTTTGCTTACCTTCATCTCCTGAAACACATTTATTTAGTAGTAAGAAATAAAATACAATGTACAGTCATTAAAAAACATGGAGCAAAAGAGATACAAGATGGAACTCAGTCTCCAGTAAAGTTTCTTCATGGAATCAGTTTCATTTCCTCTCAACATTCACTCATGTAATGAAATTGCTAATAACAATCAGTTTTCTATAATGCACTTCATTCATTTCAAATAAATAATAATGTTAAAGAAAAATCAAACAATACATTGCCTACCAATCTAATAATTCTCTACAGCAAAATGAAACACCCCTCAATTTGGAAGGATTTCATATTAGGGGATAGAAATTTCCTTCCTTTCGATGATGCAAGAACTACATAATTGCAACACCTGAAAATGGCTTCGGGTTATCCGATTATTATCCATTATCTTCAAACTGATTTTTTGTGAATCACATTTAAGGTGACATACCAAAATGGCATCACCGTCAGAGAGAGGAAGAATCACTGAAATGTTCACTCTCTGAATGGAATCAAATTCCTGTCAATAGGACGCCGGTACAATTGTCAAGTACATACAAAGTGTTGCTACAGTTATTCGTGTGTTAAAAAGCTTTATGGTACAATGACTTTGTCTTTGTTTTCTCTCCCTTTCATATTGCCTTAACAACGAATAGAAAAAAACAAAGATTGAGATGGACAAGTCGCTGCTATCTGCATTGCTCTTTAAATACACAGATCACAAGTCAGACCCACAGAACTCTACCTTATGGAAAGAGCTTCAAGCCAACTAGCCCATATGAGTAAGATGGTGCAAGAGCAGGGCAGTTAATAGAAAAATAAACAGCATTTCAAAAAGTTCAGATATATATCAATAGATATTTCTGATACAGAAACTCTAGTGATTTTTGCCACCAAAGACATTTTTACACAGGGAACTTGTTCTAGAAATAATGCAGTCTAAGATCTGTCTCACTTCCTTGCAAGATAAGAGAACCGTGAAAAATACCGTGACCTAGGACACAGCATACGCGTAGCAACAGAAACTGGCTGGCTTTGTAAAATTACCACAAGATAGAGCTCAGTAAAAATTTAATTCTCCCAGTTTCTTTGCTGCAATTCAGTTCCAATCTTTCCAAATGTTGTTATGCATCACTTGCTTCTATGATGGACAATTTCCAGCAGCCACCGAGTTAGGAGCACATGGACAGACAGGCACTCAAGTCTTTTGAACAATGATTTGACAGTAAGAAGATCACGATCGGCTGTATTTGTTCTGCTGTCAATGACAACAGAAATATTATCAAGAAAACCAATGACCTGAGTTAAGATCACCTAGAAGATGTACACAGTGGTCATCCGATACTCTATCTTATCATCATCTTCTGAGTTCACTGTCTTTGTAGATACTTCCCATTAACTTGAGTCCAGTTGTTCTCAGTGGTTAACTTGTGTCTTATTATGATACATTTTGTACAGCTCAGGCAACAAGAGAAGCAACAGCACCTTGACTGTGACTGATTTTATACTTACAATTCTTTGATTTTTCGAGACTAAAACACTCCTTCAAACCGCTTGATTACGCGACACATTTTTTACCTTCCTTGATAATATATACCTTGCTGCTATGTAGAACATTTCATAATGCTCACTTCAATACAGAGACTGCTAAGGCAACCTCACAAAATTCACATTATACGACAAGATGCTTTGGATGCCTCCAAAACTATATGACAAAATGCTCGCACACTTCTTCGAAACTTCTTACATGTCTTGTAATGTCAGAAATTTAAACCACGCTGCAACGTTTGCTCTTAATATATATCATAATCAACCAATATTATGGTTGGGTGTGTTCATCTATGACATAACTGCCTATTTTAAATTTCTGACAGTATTCACTCAGAACTTCTTTTAAGATTCCTTCAGAATTTCAATATGATTTAGTTAACTTATCAAATAATTCCATTCCTATAATTGTTATGGTACAAATTACATCCTTGATTTACTAATTAGGCTTGTTGCAAAGTACAGTTCATTGAATCAACATGCACTTAACTTCACACTGTTTTTGTTCATTTCCACATTGTCTTCCAGCTACTTGGATTCGCTCGCGTTTCGCTACAGATCGACGTCCCCTACACGGGCAGAACTGTGCATGCTAGGAAAGTAGTGATAATGTGAGGGCCACCTAGATGGGAAAGGCCAACATCAGTTATTGATGCAGTTCTCTTTGCCATCAGAAATGTGATTAGTTTCAGCAGCGGGAGAGGACTGACACACGGCGGATGGCGGGCGGAAGACTTGAGCATGGGGGAACTGGACGTGACAACGTGCCTCATACTCTGCTACTTTCTCTGGACATGAACCAAATTCTTCATTCCTTAGAGCCTGAAGAACTTTTGTACAGTTCTGTAAATATCAACCATAAATTCTCAGCGTTAGCATTAACATCTGAAATCCGTTCATCAAAAGGCAGTCTGAAGAAAGAACAAGCAACCAAAATTGGAAACATATTTGTAATTGTTTATAATAAATAAAGTACATATAAACTATAAGCATCAAAATAAAGTGAATAAGTACATACGTACCTGTAAATTGACTCCTTCAATATCTTTGTCCAAAGTAGTGGCCAATTTTATGGCAGTCTCCTGTTTTGATGGATCAAGATGATACATCATTCGAGCACCTAGAAAATGGATTAAAAAATTTATTGACATAAGAATTCCTTAACCTGGCAAAAATGGTGACCCACTTCTGTTCTAGAAATGTATATATTTTTTTAAATGAATCTTCTTTACACGCTTTTATTGCCTCTGAATTTGGCTCATGTGCAGTCCACCTGCCTGTGCATCACAGTAGCACGCTACTAAACCATTAATCCAGAGAATTAAATTCTGACTGACAGTCCTGTTTGATAAATTTTATCATTTCTCTGGAAATAGGTTCCTGGAAAGTAACTGGATGGTCACAGGACTTGGGACCCATTAAAGTCTAACTGAAAGAGATCAATCCATTTGGGATCGTATATAACAGGAAACCTATTGGTTGGGAAGCCTGAGGGGAAAAGACCGCTGGGGAGACCTAGACGTAGATGGGAGGATAATGTCAGGCGGGATCTATGGGAGATAGGAGTTGAAGGAGACCGGATTTTGGTGGCCCAGGACAGGGTCCGGTGGAGGGATTTGGTTAATTTGGTGATGAACCTTTGGGTCCGGTAAGCCATCTAGTTAGTTATATAATGGGAAACAAGTCATGAATGACGACATACGGACGGAGAAGGATATTGTGGTTTTACCAATGCAAGGCACACTATTTAACAATGTTTCTAGTTACGCATGTGAAATAGGCAACATTTTAGATTATAGCAAATCACAAACTCTCCTCATTATGGCTTGACACTCACTTTCAAACAGAGCCTCAAGAGATTTCGAGTTTGCTGCTAGGAACTCTGCGTTCATTTGGCGTGCGTCTCTTCCTCTGAAAATAGGTTCCATCTCCTGTTTCAAAACCGTTGCCACTGATGCTTCTAGATTCCCTTGCCACCGTGTCAAGTAGCCATGACACAGAATGAGACAAGAATGAAGTTTTGGGCTATCTGGATCCAGACGATGCGCCCTCTTGATTGACTGTAGCATGAGTAGCGGCTTTTCTGTTGCAGAGATACATCCGTATATCCAATTTAAGCACTGTTTCTCATTATAAAGCAGTTTCACATTGAACTAATAACATATTCTATTTAGTGACTTATTTTAAGTGCAAAAATGAGATGTCACAAAAACTGAGAATGGTCTGCGAGATACATGAAACAGACCTGTGAATAAAAATGTATCTTACTTTTTCTGGAATATATTTCAAAGGCCATAAGGTGAGTTTCTATTCTTCTTCCAGCCAAAGTTTGCAAAGGTTGAAGAAATCTAATGGCTTGTTCTAATGGATCCTCCACCTAAATGACACAGCAAAATATACAATAGATCATGTTACATATGCACATTTTCAACCTTAGTAACGCAGGCGAGAGATTAAAGTTATCAATCGGGCAAATATTCTCCTCACATTTTTTCTTTCTCAAATACGATCTTACTTCAGAGTGAGACACACGTTGTACAATCAAATATACAAAATATATTTGCGCTCACGTCAAGTGTTCCGTAGTTTTAAACTATTTTACGATGCAGATACGAACCCTGGCAAGTTTCTCTGGCACTAACTCATTCTGCTGTGGAGCATCTGGCTCGGCGTCGCCCTGCTGTCGTGATTTGTTATGTTGCTCTCGCTTTTCCTGAGCCTGAGCTGCCTGCTGACGTTCCAGTTCGGCCTTCCGAAGGGCCTTACGCCGTTTGTTGCGCAGCTTCTTTATTTCTGAAGGGGCAAGATTTTCTGTAACAAAGAGAAGTAGTACTATTATAAATAAAAAGTTCTTCCAGTATTTCATATTCACTCATCATCTGGAGGATGGGAAACTTGGATGTGACAGAGGAGGGAAAATATTAACTGCATCATTGGTAACCCCCAAGCAACCCTTACACAACTGCCACCTACTCATGTGTTGCTAAATCATGTGATCATGCGGTTACAAGCAAAACTATTTAAAGGTGTACAGGAGGATCAAAAGTAACTCGGAAGATGATATCAGATTTTATTATAAAAGATTAAATGAATGGATTCAGCTGACCCAGGAAGTGGCCAGCAATTTATTACCTTATCATTTACAGCACTTGCCCACATGTTTACTAAAATATGCAATATACTTAAATAACGAAGTATTTACATCAACGACAATAATTATAATGATGTTTCTATCAGTGAAATGTTCTTTGAATATCCAAAACCAACAAATATGAATGTGTCTGGTCGACTAGATTACTACTCGTAGTCCTTCTGAAGTGGGACTGTAATTTTAAGGGATGTTTAAACCACATCCTAGTAATTCTGGAGGCCACTGACTTGTGAGACACTCCTTTACATGCAATCATATGCCAATCAGTTCACCACACCCAACCTGTTCTGCTTCTGGGCACAACTCCAATTCTGTCATACGAGCACGAGAAATAGTGACCTAGTTGTGCAATACTGACATACAGTTGCTTATAACGTCCACTTTAATGCTATGCAGAATTATTCTATCAAATACGCCACATGGCATGCACGTGAAGTTGACACGTGATCTCAAACATCATTAAGACAATATTGTACAACATACAAGTCGGAAACCAGAAGCTACACTGTTACCAACATGACAGGTGAATTACTTTTAGTAATATTGACTACAGACTGGATAATCAGTGTTCAATCCCTGGCTAGTGCAAAAGATTTTTTTCTTGTGTCACGTGTCCTCCGAGGGGTAAACCATGGCCAACCACTCGCCCTCATCTAGTGTAGAGGTCGAGAATGAGCTATATATTCTGATACTATTTGGGCGCACGGTCTCTGTCACTCGAGGTGAGAGTCGTTCATGTCATAGTCCTGCTCAGAGCGGATGTGACGTAAGAGGGCTTGTTAGTACAAGTCAACATCTTCCGCTGCCTGTAGCTGTAGGTCTCGATATCCGGCCATAGTCGTACCCCGTTTCCAATGCAGCTTAGTTTTAATACCGACGCCATAAAGCGTGAAAGTTTGAACAGAACAAATACTGATGTCGTGTCGAAGGAATTAACAGACAAAAAACACTTTCATTCATATTTGAATTCCTTGTTGTTCCCGTTCGAGGTAAACTATCACTGTGCAGTGCACGATCTTTTGTTGTACGTGTCCACAGCAGCACCATTTTATACTGGCCGAATATCGACCATCATTCGATTGAGCGTTCATGCCGTGACGAACACGTTTGAAGAAAGTGACCTCCGGATAGGCGAACATATGTTCTGGGCAGTTAAACATTTACATCTCTAGGAAATAATTCACACTCACCGCTGATATGCTCCGAGGTTCAAACACATTGAGACTGACACAATTAGAAGTAGCCTGCGTCCTGCAACTGTGAAGGCTTTTGACATCAAGAATATGTGTACAATCTAAGTCACGTGTGATATAAAGTCTAAATTTTCATTTAAAAAATATTTATTCGAGAGACAACTTTCGCACACTGAAAAATATACGAAATAAAACTCTATACTGACAGTCTATGGAATTCAGTTCCATTTTAAATCGAGAAACAAATGGATTCTTAAATTGTTTTAATATATAAATAAGCCCGGACCTGTTTTCATTTGTTCTACACAAACGCCATGGTTATTCGTAAATTTCATTTTCAGTAACAATCAACAGAAAATACCCTCAAATTTTCTGCAATGGACGGAGTTCTGGTTTTTCTCTAAGTAGGAAGAAAATTAACAGTCCCCGCTTACAAGACCTGACACTGCTCAATGGACCGGTGAAATAAATTACGTTTCATTTTAAAACGCTGACTTGACTACTGTATGATCTGTATCATGACTCTTAGTAACTCTTGGTCTTCCGTTCAACAGAAGTCGTGACAATAGGCGAATTATTTTTTACTGTGTAGTACTGTTTGAATCTGCCACATTCTTTTTATTGTATTACACATTTAAATTAATGGTAATGAAATAACCAACCATTCTTCCAAGCGCAAAACGTAAACATTAATACAAACAATTGTAATTTATTTATTTATTTATTGACCGGGGTTCCATCCCCGACGGGGGCAGAGGATTTTTCCTCTAGCCTCTGCGTCCAGACCGGCTCTGGGGCCCACCCAGCCTCCTATACAATGAGTACCGGGGTCCTTTCCCGGGGGTAAAGCCGGCCGGGGCGTGATGCTGACCACTCACCCCCATCTAGTGCCGGGGTCAAGGAAGAGAGGAGCTATACCTCCACTCCCCCCAAACGCCTACATGGCGTATAGTGGGACAAACTTTACTTTATTTATGGTTTATTTAACGTTTTAATTCAGTATCAATAATAAAAGGTGTCGAATGAGAGGATGGCAGTAATGAACTGGAAGGGACGTGTTAAGAAAGTGGTCGTGGCCTGACTTTAGGTACCATCACGACATTTGCCTGGGTGACTGCGGAAAAGCACGGAACACCTCAGTCAGGATAGCCGGTCTTTGGGCCAAGATTTGAGCCCAGGTCCTCCTCAACACAAAGCACGCGACCTAACTACAAAATTACGACTTTCGGTGAAATTGTAATGACCTGTTCTTACCGACAGTTATTAACAACCACGCCGCTTTGCATCATCCTTGAAACAGAATTTCTTTTTAATTTCACGAATTAAATAACGTGCCAACGCGTAACAGAAATTCCACGAATGCATTCATTTCTGATGGCGCGTAATATTTTTGTTACATTTTACACTTTCCAATTACGTAAGTTCGTTTACGGTCTGCCACTCGTCCAGGGTAAGAGCCAGAAATTAACGCTACTTCCACGCAATCTTGTCGCCACTTCTGTGTGTTACGGGGGCACGAGGTAACCGCTCTTCAACACTTCGCAAAAACAAATGCTTTACGCAAGTCTGTTAGCAGACCAAAACAGGATAATTTTAATACGACTCTATAAAATATATATTTATGTACAGACGGTGTTAGGCCGGCAAACATTTTCATAAACGAAGATTAAACATTCTTCTTCCTTTCTTTCACGGTTCAGTGAAACTACATACGCTGGAAGACAGCAGAACCGATCACAAGAAATCCATCGTTAGCCAGCTAGTTGAGGAGATAAGCCAATATGGCGCGTTCTACAAGCGAACATAAAAAAGCGATTTTCGATCTGTCCATTCTAAAAGGCACGCTCCTTCCCATGTGCTTTGCTAATTAATACGGAACCAGACGAGACCCACCCAATCCCCGCCCATGGAGAGGTGATGACCGCCAAGGACTGTTACTGATCACGTGCCAGATTAACGTGTCGTATCAAACAGAACTGACCGACCTCGGCCATTAATAATCCTTTTCTATTCTGCCACAAAGAAATAGATCGGTCAGTACTGCTCCTTTGTATCTGCGAGGTCCCGCATTCAAATCCACGCTCGGAGACCTGCTATCCTGACTGAGGTTTTTCGTGGTATTCCTCAGTTCCTCCAGACGAATGCTACGATAGTACAAAGACCGCTTCCAACGTTTCCCCTGCGAATTAGTCAACAAGTATGGCCTGGAACACATTGCATCAACGACGACAGAAGTCATTGTTGGACATTGTTACAACACGAGCCGAGGTCACTGTGGAAAAGTTGCAACAATGACAGCGGATACACGCATTCATCTCTTTCGAGCGAGAGTGGCAAAGTCCACACTGCATCTGAGTCCTGGTTATCAATGAAGGAACTAGCTAAAGCGATCATCTTTAGAATTACAATGTACTGAATACATAAACACAAACAATTCCACCAGATGTCACTTCAACTGAAAGTTTCATAAAAATGTCTACCGATTTACTAATTTTAATGTCGGCAGCGAAACATCTCCAGGGCAGGTGGCTGCAGGAGAAAGTGGACATTCGGTAGAAAGGTTTTTTCCCCTATGTTCCGAGCAGGGGCATAACTTCCAACTGTTTCAAGAACATTACAACATTTAGAAACACTGCAAACGTTAACAAGAAAGAAAGCTTCTAAGTGGCTCCACCTGTGTGCCGTGTCTGAAATTTACACATTACGATACATTGCACACAAAAGACAACGGAGACAAACGCTAATTACTTTGAAATAAAATACGATTAATAATACATCATTCCTAACAAACCGATATAATATTCAAGTGCTCTGTGTATTCCTGAAACGATAATTTGTGTTACAAGAAAATTTTCACTGACAAAAAACATGTACAACTTCGTTAACGTATGTTCCTGAACAAATGTTTAACCCTTTTGAAGCTGAAGTTCGTGTAAATAACAGTTATGTATTCAGTCCGTACCGCAAAGAAAATACAACATTTCACCAATACAAAGATCAACTGTTTTTCGCTGTTTACAGCGAGAACCATACGAAACACATGAATACGAAATGAAGAATTGATGATTGTTGAAGCAAGTGACATATATAGGTACAATTAAGCTTTAAAAGGTTAGACTAGAATTACGAATCAAACCGGAAGGTTCATGAATAACGCTGCGACAAACCTTTCAGTTACATAACCTTAAACTTGAACTTCCAAACGCCATCTGGCAAAACAACTTTACTGTACATCGATGACGAAATGAACTCCAGAAATCGTGCACGCCTGAAGAAAAGTGCAATCTGGGACCTCCGAAGCTCAGGAGGAGTAGTTTGTGTTAGAGCTGCTCTAAGAAAGTGGAGGTACAACGCGCGTTTAATAAAGAACCACTACAAGAAAGGCAATTTCACGGATAAAATTACCCTACTTTCGTATTTCATGCCCTCTAGTGCTGGGTTTCTCAAACTTTTTTGTTTGGTATCCCTGACGAAGTCAAAAAAAAGTCTGGTGTACCACGCAAATCAAACTTGGAACATACACAACCGACATTAGAATTGCTGATATAAAAGAAAGTAGGCCTCAATGGTACAGTTTGGTTATATTAATTTTAAATGCGGAAAGAATGTGAACTAATTTCAATTTGCAAGAAGGTCCATTAGTTTTTCCGCTCGCTGCATCTCGTTGTATACACGAATAAAGATTTATGGTACTCCTGGAAATCATCTCTAGTACCCCAAGGGGGCCCGTACCACAGTTTGAGAACAGCTGCCATCGAAATCACCACCACAATCATCAACATAATGACGCGATATTTAAAAGCTGATGTCTAAAAATAATACAGTTTGAAGCTGCAATGTTTTCAAAATGAATTTACATTAGAACAAAACATAACACGCGATGAATAAAACTATCGATGATGAACCAGTGTGTGTATTACGAATTCTAATACGAAAGAGAATATATTACTTTTTTCTAACTATAACGTGCAAATAAAAGTTTCTTATAAAATTTCGGGGCACATCGGCTGCGGGTCAGGTTAACTGGAAATGCTGAAGGTAGAAACCTTCAGCATTTCCACGTAACCAGGTCCTCCCACACCAGAAGGTTCAAATCGTGTGCTCCGACAGCCTTGAGATAAAACGTAGCCTTCAGAGCAACTCACCCACCACTCGCAGCAGACGGCTATTTCACTAGGACTGACCGGGCTCCAACGCGACATGTTTCACCATAGTTACATTACCCGGGGCCAAACCTCGCGTTTCGCCTACGCCACAAAGTTGCTTGCAGAAGGAGAACAAACATGTATAGAAGCCAAAGACATTTCCTTCCTCATCTCTTTCTAATTTTATCAACTGTGTTGGAACATGAATTATGGAAAAAGGGGCAGATGCCCTAGACGTATCACGCTGGGGATCAACACCCACACGATACAAATTATTAGCATGGTTAACAGACTAAGACACATTACGTTACGAAGCCAACCAACCAGCTACCCTTCACTGCTTAACTATAATAATCCTACTTCATAACAACGAAACCTATTATTCTCTCTCACAGCAAGGAATTCAAGCCAGCGATTCTCATTTCCGCATTTCCTTACTCTGCAACCTGTCTCATCACGATTTGTACATTCTGTACACTAATAACTGCTACAACAAATGACACTGGTATTACTAAAGCACATTACAGCTTCTGGTATGCACTGTATTTCCCCTTCCCGTCTCTGCTCCTAATTTCGTCGCAAAAAAATAATATATTGTGTAAAAAAGGGCTGTAACTTAGGAGAATGGTGATGGCAAATACTAGCAATGCATTCGTTTTTAACGTCTCTCGATTCCACTATCATAGGCATCATGACGAAATATGAATGTTTTGGGATGACGAAAGACAAAATATTAACTGGTTAAACGAGAACAAGACGTTTATTACTTAACAGCACTACTTCAACTCTCCTCGTCATAACAGGAGAAAACCACGACACTCCGAGTATAGCCGCTATGGAATTAAACTGAATTCAGGACCTTTTTTTTAAAAAAAAACGCAACTCGGCTCACGTGCATTCAAGCCGAGATTTTCAAAATACCGAGTTCGAAGGTAATAAACGTTGAAGAACTGCAAGTTCCTTACACTCATATTTGAACACTGTATGAAGTTCGCATCCATTCAAAAGTAATTTACACTTTTTTTATGTATTTCAACAGCTGATTTCTATTTTTCGCGACACATGCAAGGTCTCAAGGTCTCGAAACAAAATCACATACCAGAACAGTGATTCGATTAGTTCCGAAAATATGGCCTCTGTTCCACAATTTGTCAATAACACAAGGTGATACTTTCCACGAGCAGACAATGATCGAACACGGCAATTAAACAATTCCCCGTAGATACCATGTTTCATCATTAATGTTAATGGGAGCGCAGAAACCTACATCGAATAGAGAACTTGTTAATCAACCAACGAAATGGTGCAAGTTTCTTGGGACTGGCGGTCGGCCTTCGCTTGTATCAGGGCTGTACTTTACTTGCGACAGGAACAGAAAGTATCTTACAAGTTTAAAGCAGAAAACGAATTAAGCTTCTTCGAGGTTTTCCTTAGCTCTCCCTCTAGCCAAATACGGCACGACCACTTCCTCAAAAACAATTCCAAATGTACAACTACGTTGTCACTGCTTCGCATTCGGGAGGTCCCGGGTTCAAATTTCGGGCCGGAGGCCGGCTAACCTGACTGGGGTTTTCGTGGTTATCCTCAGCCACTCCAGAAAATCCCGTGATGGTACCTCAAATCAGGCCACGATCGCTTCCTTCCACATCATCAATTCATTATTCACTATAATCCTCTCATTCGACACGATAACATCTAAGCTACTGAAAAAAAGTCGTTAAATATCTACAAACAAATTATCACTCGGCATCATAAGTCGAGCTTCAAGTTCCCCAAAATGTGATAAAAACATGCACCTCGAGGTTACAGAATTTCTTCAGTTAGCTTGGGATGAATACGTAATGCAGCATCTGGTAAACATTAACAACCACTGGAAGTAATGTTTACGAACTGTCAACTGGACAGCCCTGCAGGACACATATCCTCCTTTCTGGATAAGTCCAAGTTGACCTTCAACTCTATTCAATACTAACGTGTCAAACCTATATAAGAGCTGAAGTCCTGACCGCATTACATCCGTGACACAAAACCCATACCGGTAGAATGCCGGAATCCACTCCATCGTGAGGAAACGCCCTGCTGTTGGTAGGAACAGTTCCATTATCGTAACCCAGAGTTCTTTTTCTTTTCCTCGGAATGACTATGCAATATTTTGTGGTTAATTTCTGAACTGCAGTCCTTTCTATACACGATATTAATTACTATAATGTGCACTCACCAACAAAATAATTCGATAACCATATTAAGCACGTGTTACTCTATCTGACCCGGTCGATGTCTGCAGTTGACAGCGGAAATCTTTCGGATTATAAACCTAAACACGGCACAGAATTTATTATTTACTGCATACAAAAGAGACAAAGATAACAAATGAAGACTTTTTTAGAGTAAGGTAGAAGTAACTAGGATTATTTACATATTCGCAGAAGAAGAAAGTCCACTTGGAAGACCTAAGCGTAGATGGAAGACAATAAAATGATTTTTTGAGAAACAGCGACTGAAGATGTAAACCAAATTCATGTGGCTCAGGACATGGTTCAGTGGCTGCTATCAACACGGCAATGAAACTGAGCGTTCCGTTAAAGGCGGGAGGGGGGGGGGAATGTTATCTGACCAGCTGAGCTACTACTAGCTCCTGAAAAGTCTTCCGTGGAGTAAGATTATAAAGTGGTGTAGTTGACTTCAATGCAAGCGACGTCCTGATCCGCCAAGCTGTGTGCAGACAGCAACTTCTTACGCAGAACGGTTAATAGGATCGAAAGAAGCTATTAATTTGTACAACGCATAATTAAAATAATGTTCTAATGACCTGCCATTAGCGTTATAATAATTTCAAGCTCCTCTTACGTAGAACGTCAGCGCAAAAATCCGGAAAACCCACCACATTCGTTACATTTCCCCTGCTTTCTAAATGTGGACGGCTTCCGGTTGACGTAACTGCGACAGCCTTGTAATTCCTTTTCCGTCCACTAAGTTTATACGCTATGCCGACTATTACTCAATTCTTTCTTGAAAATTTCATAAATCCTGAAATTCTTATAACTGTTAGGAAAACTGTACTTTCTTCGTTATAGGATCATCTCTTTCTCATGAAAGAGTAGACGATAGATAAAATGTCTTAATTACTTCTATACCCCAGATAATTTTCCGTATGTCCGGTGGTCTGGCGGTTAGAACGCTGGCCTTGTAATCCTGGGGGTCTCGGGTTCGATTCCCGGCGGTGCCCGAATTTATAAATTGTGTTGGGCAAGGCCGTGGTCTAGGCAACACGGAGTTTTCCTCCGTGGCATCCCATTCACACACAGAAGAAGGCAATGGCAAACCACTTCTGGATCATCTGCCAACAACGTATATGAACAGGTCCCAGTCCGAGAAAAGGATGGAAGGATCCTGTTCATATGGACCTGTCGTCAGACAGAACACTTAAAAAAAATGCTGTAAGGGAAATGTGAAGTTCCGGTAGCGTAAGACTATATTAAATCAAAAATTATGTACTTATGAGAAATCCTCCAAAAAATGGCCACATACTTAATGGGGGGTCTTTCGCCTTGCGATCTGTAAACGTCCATATAAGAAATCTACACGAACAGACCATTAGCCCTTAAGATGTGAATTCTATAATCCTATCAGAGATACAAGAGGTTGGTCGGTGTCACTTCGTTTCAAAACTCATTAACTTCCCTCGTATTCGATTTCCCCACTACACAAAACTGGAAATAATAATCAAACACAAAACGTGGTGTTCTGGTGGAAACAAACATAAACAAAAATATTCACCAATAAAATAATTACTGTATGGTTTTTCGTAGAAAGATAACAGATTTAATTCTTATTAATATTAAATACCATCCTCATGAAAATATATTAAAATTCCACATTCCAAGGTTCCTGCAAAAGAATGTCAGAAATGTTGCATTCACAATTGGCTGGCGACCCATACAGAATGTCTCTAACACATGAGAACCATCTACGAAGAAAGAATATTGTTACAGAGTGAGGGCTGTGTTATATAACGCAGCCACTTTCTTGCAAGGTTTGTGGATACCACAAATAGCTTTCAGGTGACTACGGTCTAATAACAACAGGGTAGAAATCAATCTTAAAGATTTACAGATATAATGAGTAATGATGATTACAAACTGGTAATGATTGGATAAGAATCAATTTGACATGCTTTAAAAATACTATTCCATCATTCTACTGGACAGACTCCTAACACCAATGAACGGGAATTAAAAACGGCGACTTCCCGATTTGAGGATAACGCAAAGCGAGGCAAAATAATTTCCTAATTAGTCAACATACAGGATGTTCCATTTTAAACTCAACCCTAATTAAAACAGTAGTTGCAAGCTTTGGTGATATCAGGACAAAACAAATAGTCTGTTTTTGTTTTGTTAAGAAACATTTATAGAACGGCTTCATAGCAAACGCTGAAAATGTCCTCCACCTCCTGAAAGACAAGCATCCACTCCTTTTTAATGTTTTTGTGAAGTGTTTCTGGGTTAATGTTGACAACATTCTGTTCAATATCGTGTTTCACGAACATTAGCGAACGATTTAGATGCGAAAATAATGTTCACAACGAACGTACGATCTGCTCGCGAATACACCACGTTCGCACATGCGCAGCTTCTGCGCAAATGGCGTGAGCATCGGCCTAGCACACAGGGTGACACTGACTTAAGAATCACGAGACAGGCTGGGAGAAGGATGGTCCTGCTTGTGGTCTCATTTTTCTACCGTCGAACGCGAGTCTTCTTGGGTTTGCCTTTCAAATGACACACCCTGTATAACCACTCTGCGTTTGCAATACAACGAATGACCCTTGCAAAGACAAACTCAGAATTAATTCAACAGTAATGAGTGTGTAATTTCCAAATTTCATTCCGAAGGGGGACAAAAAACCTTTATGCACCATTTGATGATAACTTAAGCATATAATTAATTATGCGCGCAGATATCCTGACCACCAAATCCTAACACTTATAGCCTGTATATATTACGCAATTAACGATACGAAGTAGTAGGTTCCACTCGGGAAAATGACCACAGAAAAACACCTCAATCATTCCATTAACCGTAACGATTAAATAAATGTAAATGAAAGGCAGGAGAAATAAGACGAATCTTGCAATAGAAACCCCACAGGACAAGTTTTCTACAGACATTTCAGTCCAAGTTACGATAATAAACAAAGGAAAGTTTATGGTGCAGGAAGAATGCGCTGTACACAAAACAAACTTCTGCATACGATCTGAAGGTCTCGTGCTGATCAAACATACTGACGTTTTCTCGGGCAATCAGACGTATCAGTACAGAAAGAACTTCCAGTGTTTCGGAGGCTGTTTATGCCTCCGTCATCAGGGGCTATGAGAATACAATGACGCACATAACTTAACGCTTTCTTCCACAATACATTTCTCATTGTCTTTCCCGTGGAACTGATGAGTGTTATGAATGACAGAGACCAAGAGAGACAGCGAAGATTCTTGACGATTCTCGAGGATCAGTTGGCAAGAAATAAAATGATAACTAAGGACCTGAACAGGACTACAGCATCTCGCAAAGAGCACGCGTCAATCAGAGACTGGATGAACAGAAAACATCACGAATTCCGGCAGTCCAGTCCTGGACAAGACTATCACATGGCCTCACTAAGCATCAGAATACTGCACTTCATTTGGCGACAAGGACTGCTACAGGGGACGCTCCACAGATGAGGAAGGTCGCGGTGCTTGGATACTTAAACGCCCACCTCGTTTTACACATTCATGTATGTTAATTAAACGTGTTTCAACAAAACAAATTACTGTTGAGATGTGGTGTTACCTCCTCGTATGAATCTTTACTATCCATCACGACCGGAAGTACGGTTAATTGCAATCGTAGTCATAAGAAAAACCAATCAGTTTAATGTTTATGTCAAAGCTCTCGGCAGATTCTTCTTAATGCCAGTGAGTGCACGTCCCGTCGTGTGTCGGACAGCGAATGAGGAAGCCCTCCAGACACAGGGATGGGGAGACTGGTTTGGTAAAACCAACAAGAAGGTATACGCCTTCTGAATAAAACTGTCTTACGATGTTTATAGTGTGATATTAGGAGATGTAAGGATACGTTAGGGTTTGGAACACCATTACAAAACTACAACACCTCAAACCTCTTTTACTTGTAACCGAGTGTGTCAAAAGAGCCCTCATGTCAGGAATGTCCTTTACGAAAGCACATACACACAGGACAACAGTTTGTATTGCCAATCAAATGACCGCTAATTACGCTTCAAGAACATATTTGGTAATATGTTAACATAAATATGGGCAAATCTGACACGCGAACTTTCGAAATGTGCCCAGTTCCTCTCATTCTTAGCAGCCTACATACCACAGACAAAAGAGAAAGGACGAGGCGAAAGATAGGATAAAATAACAGTTTGCTTGTTTTGCCCAATAAAATGACAGCCACACCTCCGCATTACCAACTTACGAAAAACTATTCTTTCTCCAGTCCGATTCATCACTCGTGCAGCTTCCTTGGTACGTGGCAGATACGCCAAGCAGTGCAATATCACACCCGCGTATCGAGTGAAATCTTGAAAAGTAACGCTTCACCTGCCTTGCTTTTATGCATGCATATAAATTACAACATTTAGCGCAGAGTCATCCACTAAATGACTGAGTTCCCAAAACGTGCTTGCGGCAAGAAACATTTGGAACTAATCTAATGCGGGTGTCTTGTTTCCAGTGAATTCATCCCGAGGCACTTCATTTAAAATCGGACGATCACTTCAACCACGTCGCTACTATCCTATAATTTATAATGTCCGTTTCATACATCGCCGATGTAGGCAGTCTCTAGTCCCGAGTAGGGCGCCTGATCTATGTCTCAGTACTCGAATGCGCGTTCATGATAAGTCACCATAAACATCACCAGGTGTTGGAGAACAAGATGACAAGAGTCATTCGAAAGCCATCCTCCCTACGAAAAGAAAGATGATCCTCTGCTTTCTAAACTTTCTCACATAAAAACCCTGAATAGTAAGAAACTGTATATAACACGGGCAAAAGAATAATTTATCTGTATCACCTTCCAGCTCATGAATAATTCACGAGTTCATCGCTTGGCTTCTTTCCGCATAAATATTATACGGCTACACAGATATACGTTGTTGAAAAAAGACCAAACCTGACGGAAACACGCAAGCAAAGTTTATAGATACCGTCTCGAAAAATTCAGGAAAAGAAACCCCGCTAACAAAGGGGTGAAATGTACATTGACAAACACTTCATAAAATCAGAACGTGAAATTGCTTTATGTTCAATGATTCATTAAACAGAAGACTGCTGTTAGAACCTTTACGGAAATTTCTTCCACAAAGTAATAAGACACTAAAGGTTTCAGATGGGAGAGGACAATAGGCAACCAGAACTACATTTTTCCCGATTGGCTAAGTTACGTAACAACAAAGAGACGAGGAAAATGTACATTAAGTTGGAAGTTATAACTTACGTATTATAGCCAAAAGGTCAGGATGAGACTTACTGCTTGGACACGTTCCAAATTAACCAAAGATAAACAAGTTTTTCAACAGGCGTCTTACTTTTGAAACCAGGAGTTTTAAAATGTTAAAATATTCAATTATGACTTTTATAAGTTTATAAATTCATAAACATTTAAAAGGTAAGATCTCATTTAACGCTGGCCTTGTAATCCTGGGGTCTCGGGTTCGATTCCCGGCGGTGCCCGAATTTATAACTTGTGTTGGGCAAGGCCGTGGTCTAGGCAACACGGAGTTTTCCTCCGGGGGCTTCCCCGGTTTATCCGTGGCATCCCAACAATTACTCCATTCACACACAGAAGAAGGCAATGGCAAACCACTTCTGGATCATCTGCCAAGAACGTATATGAACAGGTCCCAGTCCGAGAAAAGGATGGAAGGATTCTGTTCATATGGACCTGTCGTCAGACAGAACACTAAATAATAATAAACTTGTGTGAGGACCCCAGATCTCAAAACGTTATTGTTTGAATAATATGAACATCTGAAATGCTATAATCTGGAAATAAAACTCAAACTGTGTTCGAAGGCTCGCTATGCTGTGCAGAAAATGACAGTGATCACGTTGTAAGAACCCCCTTGCATGTCAGGTACACATTTTTGCAAGCTGCCACGAAGTTCTCCTTTCACCACATTTCATTCTGGACGCCAATACGACAGACCACTACGTCCTATACAGACAAAAACAATTATTTAACCATAACAAAAGCAATTTAATATAGACTACAGTTCTATCGCAGTGTGATGGCGGTGACTGTTGAGATCAAACTCACCAGCAAACCTAACTGACACGAAATGGGACGACCTTGTTTGTCGACAAGCCCAATATAAAGAGGGCGATTATGTCTGAAAAAAGTCACGAAAACTTATTTATAAAATAATAATACACAGAAACACTTCACAGCCAATTTTTCAATGACGTAACACTATAACCATGTTACTGCAAATACCGGGCACCGAATTATTCTAGCCTATAACAAAATTTGCAAGGGGAAACTTTACTTTCTTTCATGCAAAAAGGTAAAATTGGCCCTGTGTTTAAATAAGCGTGGTCCGCTTCACATCTCGGCCGCCTTTACCCAGGGAGAAGACACTACACCATCCATCTTCAAATCTCATTTTAAGAGATGACGCGCATATGCCCATACATAAGCAGTATTCTGATATTTGATGATGGAGGCAGTATGTTCCTCCGAAACGTTATAGTGTTACTATCCAACAGACCAATCTTACGTGAGCACATTAAAACATAAAACGATAATATTTTTCAGAACTACAAAATTTAAATCGATGATATGAACATATTATATAACATAAGTTGGTATAGTTGCGTCATATTGCGAAGATATATATTTAATTAATTATTCTTGTCCGTCTATTCACAATTTAAAATTTAAAATTAAGATAATTAAAATATCATGTGATGTTCCTTATCGATACATTCGATTTACATTTAGAACATCTTTTTCTTACGACATGTTTCGGTTCTTAAATGAGCCGTCTTCAGGTGTATAAAAATTAAAATTATATAAACTTAAAACTTAATCGTAATTTCTTATATGCAACTTTTTTAAAGTTGTTTATCAGTTAATAGTGATGTTCACTTCCAGATTCCATTTTTATATATTTGAAGTTGTTTTACATATGATGATGGTTCATTTAAGAACCGAAACATGTCATAAGAAAAAGATGTTCTAAATGTAAATCGAATGTATCGATAAGGAACATCACATGATATTTTAATTATCTTAATTTTAAATTTTAAATTGTGAATAGACGGACAAGAATAATTAATTAAATATTATATAACATATCGAAAATAAAATTTGTGTTCGATATTACTTTTTTTGGCGGTGAGAAAAAACTGGCTACAGATATGGTCGGCCTTGATTTTAGTTTCAATCTGCCATTTGGATCAAAGTATTGCAAACGTTACACATGCTGATCTGTAAAGGTGACTCGATGTTCCACATCCTAATAATTTCAATGCTGTCGTGTGCTGCTTAATGTCAATGGTTAACAGGTGCTTGATTCTAACATTTTCTAACGTCCTGTGCTCCAGTAATCCATAATGATGTTGAATAAACTAGATCACTTCATGGCAAGCTCGAGGCTTGCTCTTAAACACTGCCGGTGAGTGGGTGGGTGAATAAGACACACAGACACTCTGGAGAAAGTTACTGACGGATACAGACAACAAATACAGGTGGAATAAGAATTATGGCAATTATTCAAATCTGAGAGCCTAGACAGCTGGTTCCAACAGGCACGCGACTGGCATCAAACAAAGGTAACACTGTAGCGTATGACGTAATATTACGAAGGCCTGCGCCCTCTTGCGGCAATTTTCATTACACGAATGACTCAAAATTAAATTGACGCAGAAAGTATTAAATAAGACATAACCTTAACAACAGCAAAATAACCTCATTGCTTTAGGTAAAAACAATTTATTTTACTAATTCCAGTGACGAAATCACCTATACCAGAGAGAAAATATGACGCTGAACTTTACTGTACCAGTTTATAACATAACAGATGTTTAACAGTAATTTATTTTGGACACACAAAAAAATATCGCACGGAGAATATCATATGTCAAAAGAAGCGATACCGTTACAAGTGACACTCAAAAATGCTTGAAAGTGTGCGTGTGCCCTCGTCAGGAACCGTACAAGAAACTGGGCGCCTTGTCCCCCTTTCGAGAATTCGTTCTCTTAAAACGCGTGAATTCAGAATGCAGGCCCGTTCACGACAGGGAGTTTAGGAGAATATTTGGGCCCAGAATGGATGAGGCTGATGAAAACTGCGTAATTTGTACGTCTTGCCAAATAATATTAAGGTGATCAAACCAAGAAGGATAAGATTGCTGTGGCATGCGGAGAACATTACGAAGATACACTTTATGTCAGATGTTTGAGGCAGGTCTGGTCAGCGACACTGTAATCGCTTAGAAACATATTTTAGAACAATTCCTCATTGAAAATTCGAGAAAATGTATCAGAAAATGCAATCCAAATAGATTTAAGGAAAATCTCTTGGTAGCACAGTGCACAAGAGACACGACAGGTCACCACGTACCTGCAAACACCAAAGCTCTTCAGAGAGGACAATGGAGCCATCTTCCCGGTTCTACGATCTATTACGAAAGCAAATAACCACACCATCTGAAGGCAAGGCCCCCTCCTAACCACAATCATTCATGAGAAGCCGGAAGAAGGTCAGGGGCGTTTCTGGGGAGAGCATCACGGCCAAAGACGGTCGACGGTTCACACTGGCAACTTCCACATGACAGACGGATCAACCTGAACGCTCACACGAAGGAAATCATCGTAACTTTGTAAAGACGACTGTATTCTCGTGGAGACTAGATGACGTTTCAGAAGTGCTTACTGCCTCCGTCAAGAATCTCCCTGATGATGGAGGCAGCAAGGATCTCTGAAACGCCAGTAAACTTCTATCAGACTACACGACGTGACATCCCAGAAGACAGCCATCTCCATAATAACCTCGGTAGGAACCTGAAAATCTCACTCATCACATTGTTTTTCATCGAGTTCTGGAGGATTTGGTAAGTAGACGGGATACAACACTAAATACATACGAAGACAAGACCTATTATATCAAGATAATATTGAAAAAAAAACTATTTTACAATATATATAGTTCAGGTTTATTCTTACTAATGGTTCAATATCATTATATAAACCACAAGCTTTTGCAGATGACAAACGAAAGAATTTCCAAGACGTCATAACAATTACGAATACAAGCTTCTCACAACCACATGATAAAATTACACCTGACGTCAGTTCGACGGATAAAAAACCGAAAAGTATTCATGATTCAAGGGAGTGCAGGAGTAAAAAGGTGTCGCAACAAGCAGACTAACACCACGCGTGTCCTGTCGTTAGGGAAAGTCCCATACTATTGAGGGTAAGGTCGACCTTGGCTGACCATAACATGTAAGAAAGAACCTGGTACGCCCCGTAAATGAGCAATTTATTTGCACTTGTTAGCCCTTCTAGAGACGAACCAATGGGAACGATTATAGGACATTACGTCATTCATCTTTTTCTGTTTTACATTTGTTCGCATTCGACGACCGCTCCTACTCACTAATTTTTAGTCATCAAAGCTAAAGAAACGGCGAGTTTAACGAAGTTCAATGGACCAGTCTCCTTATCTAGAAGCTAACAATCCTTTAAATTAAGATGGCTGTCTTCTAGGTTGTTGCGCCGTCTGGTAGAAGTTTACCGACGTTTCAGAGGACCTTGCTGCCCCCATCAACAAGGTTCGCCCTGATGATGGAGGCAGCTAGCCTCATATAGATAGATCTCTTCTGTTACAGTTCTCCTTTTCCTGATAAAATATATTTTAGAATTTCTCATTTCCAATGCAAGGTAGGACCACTTCACCCCCTCCCCCTTGATTCGACCACCATTCGTTTGAAAAAAGACTACAAATTATTAGTACATCTCTGTGCCAGTTTATCCGTCTTAAGAAGGAACGAATAACAACAAAAAGTCGAATTTCAGCAAGGATGGACGAAGCCTCGTATACTCGAACATCGACCAACCGTAACAGGGAACTAAATCGAGAATTATATCACAACTCTCATAAAACTTGGGTAACACTAAATTACTGTCCCAAATACGTCACAGTAATTTGTCTGTTCACAAAGCTAAAAAAAAGCAGGCGAATCATAACACTATTAACAATTCGTTATGTTCAAAATAAGTTTCGTAATGCAATAATTACGAAGTTAAATGCCCATTTGACAAGCTTTTGAACCACACATTGTAACAAAAAACAAACGACAAATAGTAGATTTACAAACAATGTCAGCAATAAGTATAACACCTAACATTTTAAACCAAGGGTTATGAACCTGCGACCCTCCAACGTGTTTCTGCGACCTGTACACATTTTTATATTATTATGTACGAAAAATAGTAACCTGATATTAGAACACGATCTGTGAACGTCATTGTCGGTGTAAGCAACTATTCAGCCACCAAGGTACACTCGAAAGGATGACAATTGCAAGCGGAAATTAGATCTGTCATTGAAACATTACTCAAACAAACGAAATGACAAATATCTCACTAATGACTGATTTTGTCAAAGAAATCAGAAAACTTACCGCAAATAATAATGGGAGAATCTAAAATATTTAAAAACATATTTATATTGAAAAGTACATAACAAAGCAGCATATAATTAAAATAATTGCTTATTCCTGTTTAATTACAAAATCTCCGAAAAGTTGACACACAAAAAACGTATAGCTGAGTTGTATAGAAGAAGACGTACACAGTAGGGCATAGATGAATGACCACCAACGAACACATGCCAATTACAGACAGATACGTGAACCTGTTTCTAATACATGCTGTTGGTAGTAACTCAATTAATAATCTGTCATGAATTTAAATAAATAGCCCTGTTATGGCCAGGCGATTCGCCAGTCAATGAGAAAGGACAAACATGGCCCCATATCTGAAAAGACTGAGACACACTTCACAGCACCGTTCGATCACATGATAAAATGACAAACGCTGTGCTCCAATAAACTCTGCACGTGGAGAGGGATTAAAACAAATACAACATTAAGTATAAATTCGTTCACCACAAGCTGTGCATGACGGACTCGGAAAGTGAACTTGGAAATATGGGCCAAATTAGAGTACACTTGAACCAGCACCGAATGACTAAGACAATTTTCTGGGATAAGAAACATCTCTTCGTGACATTCGGTTACTTTCACTCCCTAAGTGATACATACACGCAAAAAGATCAGACATTGCTTTGATATTTTCAAAACAGAAAAAAAAAATATACGTGTCATTATAAGAAACACTAAGACAGCAACGTACAGCACATTATGTTTTTACTGAATTACAATCATACGAGAAACTTCGAGACTAAATGTGCTTGCGTCTTCTCACTATCCTATGCTTCACAAATAAGTATCATTCTTGAGAAACTAAAAGTGGCTCAGTTACTTCCATGCCGTCAGCTACGTCTAATTTTCTATCAAGAACAGTGAACTGTGGATACGTTTGTTTAAAGAAATAATCGTTATTTTGTCTAAACGTGGAGTTGGTACACGCTGGAATACGCGGTACACACAGTAAACACGTGTCATCAGAGGGTTTCACGACAAACACCACAGTTAAACCTTAGAAGTGACTTGTAAACATGCTTAATTTAGAAGATTTCTGTCTTCTGGGTTGTTGCGCTGTGTAGACTGGTCGATGTTAACCAACGTTACAGAGGTCATACTGCCTCCGCCATCAGGGCAGTATGACTTCCGAAACGTTGGTAAACATCGACCAGACTACACAGCGCAACAACCCAGAAGACAGAAATCTTCATACTCATCGCCCTGATGATGGAGGCAGTATGACCTCTGAAATGTTGGTAAACATCGACCAGACTACACAGCGCTACAACCCAGAAGACAGAAATCTTCATACTCATCGCCCTGATGATGGAGGCAGTATGACCTCTGAAACGTTGGTAAACATCGACCAGACTACACAGCGCAACAACCCAGAAGACAGAAATCTTCATACTCATCGCCCTGATGATGGAGGCAGTATGACCTCTGAAACGTTGGTAAACATCGACCAGGCTACACAGCGCAACAACCCAGAAGACAGAAATCTTCATACTCATCGCCCTGATGATGGAGGCAGTATGACCTCTGAAACGTTGGTAAACATCGACCATACTACACAGCGCTACAACCCAGAAGACAGAAATCTTCATACTCACCGCTGTGAAAATCTCAAATCTTACATGTTTAATTTAGTTACAAAAACCCAATACAAGTGCCTGCTCAAAGAGATTTCCTGCACATAATCTTATTTTGAAGAATGGTTTTAATACTTTGGGCATCTTCCCTTTACCAATTACTGCCTCGTAGAACCGGAAAATACAATCAGTACTGGACAGGGTTATATTCCTGGAGAAAAAAGCGGCTACCAAGACCAAGGCATTTAAAGCAATTGGGGAAGCCACATACCTTTTCCATGCGTGTACAAAAAGTGCTGATAAATACGACAAAACACCGCGGTATTGTGCAACATGAAAAGTCCCTGACTGTAACTGTGTGGTCAGAAAGAAAGGGAAATTACCTGTGATATTACAGCAATAACATTTTACTTCAATTCTCATCTCCTGGAAGCATCATACTATTCGAAGACCTCAACCACAATACTGGAAGGTTAAGCAACTGTTGGTGTACTGTAATCCAGAGTGACAATGAACTTGAAACACAAAGGTTTCCCATCAACAAAACCCAAAGTAGGACGCACACGTAACAGATTAACGATACATGAACACGTATTGTTAAAAAGGACAAACCGAGAAAATAGTTTCTTTCGTTCGCTTATTTCATACCTCGAGGTCTCCATCTTCTCTACATCTTGTTCGTTACACGAACAGCAAACGCAAAACAGAATCAATACCAAGGCAAAGATTTCTTATTTTATTCACAAAAGCATACAAAAACCTAGGGCCTTGTGCTAATGTAAGTTTAGAATTACTTGTCCAATTAATCTACTCGTAAAACAGCACAGATCCTTATTTATTATATAGTCCACAGACAGTTTATTCTGATATGTGCCGTATTCAACTTTCCTCTATAAAATACAATTCGTTACCCCATTGTTTTCGATCTTCTAAAAAAAGGTCGGTCGTGCAGAATATCGCACAAAGGTTTTCAGTAAGAGAAACTGATATTAACACTAAAGTGAAATAAAACGTCATATAACATTAGTACGGTGGGACAATACTCATTATCGGTTAAAGAACAAGGTTATCAGCGAAATCATAGTAAATGTAGCTAGACGTAAAACTTGGCCGTACACTCTGAGGGAACACCGTTAGGTTGAGGGTGTTTGAAAATATCTCTGAGAAGAATAACGACCTGAAATAATGTGGCAATTAAAATTAAAATTGACACACACAGTCGTATAATGCCGTAGGCACAGAAATGTATCAAAGTCCTCAAAAGCATACAAGCGTTCATTCAAGATCTGAAACAATATTAAGAAATTAAAATAGCTCGACGAAATGAGTGATCGTACTGAGTTCATCCACAGTGGTCCCGTAATTTGGGTCATTTTCGAAACACGCATAAAAATATCAATGTGGCTGGAGTGACCAAGGAAAACCCTGTTAGTCTTATGACAAATGCTCGAAGACGTAGACTATTCTATCAGATACATAGTTCTCACATTAAGAAAAATGAAATAACTATTCCTAAAACTGCTCATGCAATATACAGCGATTCATATTTCCTTTCTGATTTCAAGACAAGAAGAGAATGGCTATTATGTTGTATATATACATGTAGGCCTACAACAGAATAAAGTACAATAGCACGTTTGAAAACTGCATTTTTGATTAACTATAAGTCTCTAAGGGCGAAAGGTGGACACCATGTTTCTCCGAAAGGTTAGTATCTACCTAAACGTCCAATCGGCGTTACAACCCAGAAGACCAACATCGACACATACACGAGTAATGTATCCATCGACTATCAATCACAAAAGCAAAGCCTGGATATGATCAAGTAAGCTGGGAGATCCCCAGTACTCTCCCTCTTTCGTCAACACATCCAAACTCGCTGAAGGAATGCTCCTCAATAACATCGAAAGTCACTACGTTTTCCCCCACCAACTCACCAAACTTCACTTTTTACCTTCCCTTCCTGCCAACCAACAGACCGAGAGTGAACGCTAATGTTCGTTTCTCCAAGACCTGCTCATGTAATGAGCTCTAGTTCTGGTCGTGCAGGCGGACACATGGCTGTCAGTCGAGACCAACGCGGTACACAGTGGACAGAAATTTCTTAAGGAGCGAACAGGTACTATGATGGGGACAACTGTTATAACCATAAGGAGGGTCAGTACTAGCAACACCAGTACGTATCACGAACGAATGCAACATCTTTGGAACCTCTGAGGAGAAGAAACGGTGGACAGAAGACGTACAAGCCGCAGTCATTCATACGAACTCTGCCATCAAACAAACTGCAAGATTCTACTAGGCCTACTACACAGCTTCTTTTCCAAAGGATCGTGTTCTAGTTAAAGAAGATTCAGTGTGTGTTGTGCGACAACGCTGAAGTGAGTCAAACCTCGACTGTATGCAAAAAAGATACGTAAACACAGAGTATGTGAATCGCAACATATTTCTTCAAACTACACATACTACAGTGATATTCCGTAAACTACGTAAGGCATTCGAAGCAAAGAGAACGTAAAGCAACAACATCCTATTCCACAGAGTTGTACTAACAGAAAAGCGGACGTTCATTGCTTCAAGAACAGCACTGAATAAGATCAATTTACTTTTACAATAGATGATACATGCAAACAATCAGTACGAGCAGGATATATTTATAAATAAACTACTTCTACGAAATACACTTTAACCATCGTCCCTTATTTGTGTTCGTGAGCGATGTATTACGGAGATTTCAATGGTGGGATAGGAAACGAACATAGCTCACAATAGCTTACAAATGTTGTTTTTAAACATTTCGACATAAGAAGGAAAAAATACAACAGGACAAACAAACACGCACCCAAGGTTCAACTGTTTCTGTGTATGTAATTACAGAGTGAATATCCTGAGAAGGTTACTTACAGTGCTGGTAAAAATGGTCGCAAAAACAATCCAAAATAACAAGTAAGAATGTCATCATTTACCTTCCCTTGAGGCACTAACACTGGCTGGTAATTTTCGTATAATTAAAATCTGTTTAGCAAATGTATTCTTTCATGTGATGTGTGCAGATGACAGTGAGCTATATATAAAGGACGCCGCTGCATTGCTAGGAGGGGGTCACTGATGTTAAGCAGGTGCACTACTGCTGGACTGTAATGGTGATCGTCACATGATGATAAACACAGGTGTGAAGAGGATTCTTAAACTGCAGAATAAACACCACTACTGGCTGTCAAATAACCAGGGAACAGCAAACAGAAGAGGGAACTGGTGTGTTTATATCAAACCAAGAGTAAGTAATGCTAGTACAGCGGTTAACATCTATTTTAAGGGTGAATCAACTGTATCCTGATAGCACTACTGAGTCAGAAAGTGACCATAATTCTTTGCTGTCATAATTATAATATTTGAATCAATTATTTACACATCTGAAATAAAATTCTACAAAGCATTCGTTACGTGTTATAACATAATTGCGTCATATAGGCACACATGAAAATTCAGAAAATATTTCTAAAATATCAACAATTTGAAAACATAGTTCAAGCGAGATTTTCATTATTAAAGATTAATTACGACGCTCTTATGCGCAGATGAAGCAGATTCCCATCTAGGAAGTTATCACCATTTGCAAATTTGCATCATTATCGTTTCTGTTTCATATTTTATGCAAATAAGATTTTCTTCTAAACTATTTACATTTCAGAACATTAATTTCAGATGACATCTCAAATTATTATTATTATTATTATTGATTTCACTAATGCCAAGTTTATCATACAATTTCACTTTCTTTACACGCACTAATTTGCATTCAGCTCGTCTTCTATTTCCAAGTAAGCTGTCGTGACAGTGTAACGTCACAAAGCTGTTGCGGTTTCCCCAGAGGACAAACGTTCACGCTCTGCGTCAAATCTTTATAAACACCTCCAGAACTTTTTATAAACTACATAATAAAAATATATACATATCAGTATACGACTACGAGACAAACCCGTTTTGAAAAAAAAGTTTTATAAATCCCAGATAATTCATATAAAATTCTGTGACAAAACCTCTTAGATAACGTTGGCGTTGCGTGGAAGATCAGGAAGGTATCTGGAGGGTAAAGATACATCTTAGGGACATAGGTTGCGAGTATGACATAAAGGGAAGTGGTTTAGAATTCGTGTTCAATGGCGGGGTTTTGGTACTGGCGTGTGAATCTCTGGATTCTACTACTACTGTGTGTGTTATATAAAGTCAATACATATTCATCAAATACAAAACTGTTCCCCATAAACACACATCAGTAAAGAAATTACACTTCACATTGTTTTTGAATATGTCACTTTTCTTCAAATTATATAGGGTTTTCAGTCAATGCTTTACATTTCCCTTTTTGAGTGCATTTTCTGGGCAGGTCCGATTAAAACGTTTTGTCTTATAAATTCGTTAAGAAACCTTAATATTCAGAATTTCAAACTCCGAAACTGTTTCTCAATCACCGGCTTACGAAATGCTCGAACCACGAACTACACAATTTACTAAATGCAAGAGCAAACTGCCATAGTTTTTAATGCATGACCGCACAATGCTAAGATTCGTGCTAATCGGCAAATATGTTCGTAGTTCCCAACGAATTCTTTGATATTTTACATATTTCACTTCTATCACAATCTCGATTTTATACTGTAACAACGTTCGATTATAGATTTGTGAAAACTAGGAGCAACATTTGACCGGTGAGAACCAGAACATTTTTCTTCAACAATTTTCAGTAGACCCCGTTATCACATTCAACTGAAACTAAGTATTTTTGGCGATTAATATTCAAAAGAACATATGGACATGACCACCCCATTGGCGTCCATGTTACGTACTATATAAAAAGAAGTAAAACATATTAATATACAAACAAAAATTTAAGATAAAGTGCCGATAAAATCATAATATGGCATCAAGTCAATACATTTCTACACACAGCAGCAAACATGTTACGGCGTTAGTATCCCAACAGTTAACGACTTCTCACGAGTAAAAAAATACAATGGCAGTACGGACCCCCTACGAGCATTAAAAGAATTCGAAGTCAAGACCCCCTACTGTGAAATCTTGTAGCCAGATCACTTTGGAAGTGTATCAGTTTTATACTTGCCCACTTTCCATTTCATTCTAAAAACAATACACATGTAGACTGCAGACTGTTCCCATTAATGAAACCGAGGAAAACTATTTCTAACAACGTCAATGCCTAAAAACAAAATTTTAGGATCTGTGGTGTGTATGAAAATGGCTGTTTTCTGGGTTGCAACGCCGTGTAGTCCGGTAGAAAATTACCAACGTTTTCGAAGTGCCTGCTGTCTCCATCACCAGGGTGATGGTAGCCCTGATGGCCAGACTACACGGCGTTACAACCCAGAACACAGACATCATCTTCGACTGTTCCTTTTTTTCGAAGAACTATTTTAATGTTTTTCTTTTGCTGATGTCTTCGGATACGATTTGCATTCTCATGTTACGGTCAGGGAGTGATCATTAAACTGTACACGAATCAACGGTTCAGCGAGCTTCTATCACATGTGACAACTAATTTCTAAACCTGTTTTCTACACTGCGAGCGTGCCACAACAAATCAAAGCAAAGAGACAGGACATGTCATTAACATAAGACCGAAACGAACACATACGTCGATGTTTGTCGAATAACATAAAAAGTTAGCTTTCGTCGCAGTTCTCTTATTTTGTGAGCATAACACTCCTATGGCATTGCGTCTGTGTAGATGCATCTGCTAACTAATTGTAAACGAAATTAGGAAAATTTCATAAAAGTTGGTATCGCTGTCTTGTGTTGTTTAATTTCTCGCTATAAATAACAGCAACACGACAGCATTACGAGCTTACTAGTCATTCAAAGTTTCAATCTTTTAAAACCCACGCATTCAAATCCTGAGTCATCGCTAACGCGAAATTGGCAGACATTTCACCGCCGGGCTATACGCGATTATTCACCTGGGCGTTATTACAGCTTTCTAATTACGCAGGAGACCCTGAATATAAAATTTCCGAAAATACACTACATAACTTTTTAACCAATGAAATTTGGTTACAAAACCTCAGAGCTCCTAATTACAAACACGTCTTTTGTTAGACACGCCAAAGTTATGAGATCCTGAGGTTACGATCAAAATAAACTCCAGCTTTTCGTCATTCGGCAACACACACGCCTATATAGAGTTTCGAAATCTGTACACCTCACAAAGTATTAATAAGGCGTTCAAATCAATGGGGGTTAATATGGGAATTATGTGACACATACTACATTTTATTTTAATATTTTTTCCGTCAAATCACAATTTTAATAAGATAATAAAATATAAAATATTTAAAATATCATTTCACGTTCCGCATCGAATGATCGATTTACAAATTGGAACGTCTCTTAATTTATACCTGAGGACGGTTAAATATAACCGAAACATGTCGTAAGAGACGTTCCAATTTGTAAATCGATCATTCGATGCGGAACGTGAAATGATATTTTAAATATTTTATATTTTATTATCTTATTAAAATTGTGATTTGACGAAAAAAATATTAAAATATTAACCTAATTCACAATATGACGCAAATATACTACCTTACTACATTTTAGTCGGAATATATGAAATGAGAATAATACTAAATGAATCTCAAAGGCAATGTTAGAGAATCTGGACGGTTGGGATTTGGACCTTGTCCATCGTCTGATGTTATAAAATATACAAAGTTTCGAGGACTGGACTTGTCCTTGTCTTCAAGTGTAGTGAAGGGGGCACCTAGGTGTGGGGCCCGTTAGAATGAGCTAATTCCAGTCACTCGACAACCTAGGTCAGAACAATTATATGTTCGATAAGCGCCTGAGATCAGTGCCATGTCAACTGGAGACAATAACATTAACAATAACAATTATAAGTAGGCGGAGGAAGACAAATGTGGAAATTGTAATGTATCTTGAGATTAAATGTCTTCATTCGGAATGATATTCGACGACAATGCTACCTGGATATAATGACTTACGAACCTTCAAGGTAACTGTTCACACTTCCGTACAGACATCTCAATTAACGACAACTCGTCAAGATGACACTCATGTTGCATCAGTAATGACAGAGCATAAATAATCTACTCTAAATGGTTCTGTAAACAACACAACTTCGCGCCGCGAAGGCTTTGCAGCAATGCACAATGCAATGCCATACATAGCCACTGGTGGGAAAATACGTGTTTGCCCTCCTGTTTCCACGGAAGGGCATTTACGAAATCAGTTGAGATTTCAGGTTCTCAAGACGACGATTATGAAGATCGGGCCTCTAAAACGATGATAAATCTATCTCCACCAGACTGCACGAAGCAACAACTCGCGTCATCTTCAAATTCATCGCACTGAGAACCTGAAATATCACCTAATAATATTGTTAATGCGAGTATTAAAATGGTTTATTCACCAAGCTCAGATTATGAGAGGTCTAGCAACACAAGTCATGGACCACTTGTCACGAAGAACCGCGCCCAAACCAGGTAACAGAACAGCAATGGTAACGACCTTGCTCTATAAGGTACCGTATAATGCAAGAGCGGGTTGAACTTAAAGACCTCTACTACTCATGAGTAGGCAGGCCGGCCGGACGCCACAAGAAAGCCTTTTGCTAAACTCGATAACGTCTCAGCGTTACATAAACCGGTAATGCGAGTTGTGTTTAGAACACGACTGTTTTCACTCTCTGGGTACAGCGCTAGAATATCAAATTATTACTTTTGCACGTGGCCAGAATGTTAGACTTAACGTAGTTCTCTTTATATACAAGTCATTTTGGATAGTATACGCTTACTGTTTCATAGATGAAGCTACATTTTCGCCGTGACTACTAAGACATTCGAAAAGAGAAATTAAATACAATGACATATGTCATTCTTATTTTAACCTTATCGTCAGAGTCCTCTTGACACGTAATGAGGATACCTGACGCACGACATTACAATGCGGTGGCTTTAATTAACTTTAAATAAATGAAAGACTAAACAATTCAAACCAGAAGGACCATGTTTTATGAGAGTGAACAAGGTTTAATTTCATTTCAGACTGTCAGAAGACAAAGGTCGGTCAATTGATCATTCGACCTCATGTCACACTTTCAAATCAACTGACGAATATGAAAAAAAAATAGCCACCTGACAATTTGAGTACAAATGTTACACCAGCAGCGCATTAAAGCGACTTCATGATTTTCTGGGTTGTGACATGTAATCTTACAGATGACACAATGTCTCTATCTTCAGTGTAGAGAAGATGAAGTTCTCCGAAACTTTGGCAACTACCTACAAGGTATCATAACCCATAACCTATTCCCTTGTTTTGTTTGCTAGCATAAACTATGCTTAAAATTTCATCAGCACGAAAAATCTTTTACATTCTTAGAAAATTCACGAGTTCTTACTGTTTGATCTAAAAACATCGATTTCGTGAGACACTTATCCTGATATAATTTACGGGTTTCATCTCACGGCTGTACAGTGTGTCAGTATATCTACGGACAGACCTCGATTAAACCCTTCCTAACACCCACAATTACCAAGAGACTATCACCACAACATAGCCCGACCACGAATCAGCAGGAGCAGGAAGAAGATTTTGGAGTAAGCAAAGGGTTTGCGATAAGCTCTGAAAACCATGAATTACACAGTCAAAGATTAAATATTTTAATAACAGAAGCCACGCGAATGAATCAAGCATTTCACCATATTCCTGGCACTCTAATGATCAAATGTTGTGTTTATTCCACAGATGGATTCGATCTTCCTTCCGCTGATACTAGCAACACTTGTAGCTGCAGGGTCAGCGATGGATCCCAACACCAACAGACCGACTATCGAAGAGCTTCATGTAGAAGCAGCGTCTTATGACAGCAACCAACTGACATTACCACCACAAGAGATCGCCCACGACAACGGAAAACGACCCAGCTTACCGGATCACGGCCGAGTGAAGCAGGACTTTGGTTCACGGTTGACATCAAACAAAACGGACACGGCATCATCGAACAGAAATGTGCCGAGCACGACCTTGAGTGACGTGACGTCGTCTAAAGCAGGTGGAGTACGTGAATCGGGGGCGGCGAGACAGGCACGCGAAGAGGATGGCATGTTGATGGCCGGTGCTGGACGAAGGAAAAACAAGGCCAAACCACGAAAAGAGGACGACGATGACGATGACGATGATGACAAGAAGACGCTGTCTCAACAGATTGCTGATGGAAAATATGGACTGATTGAAAAGGAGATATATGCAACAACGCCGAAAAGACCGGGAATAATCAGTTACGCCTCTAACCCTGAAGTTCCGCGAGATACGGCTCAGAATCTGGGAGGGTTGGAACCTGAGGAAATATGGCTGTCAGAAAACCACGTTCTGGTTCTTAGAGGCGGCTACTTCCCTGATCATAAATTTAACAGGACAGACGACACAGCCACAGCGTGGCCACCAATAGACAATTTCAATGCGCCATCACGACAGGTGAAGATTCCGGCCAACCCGAAGGTCCCACCACCATTTCCTGTCCAGCTCACAGACGGAGGTCCAACTCAGTTCATCGGCTTCAACGGCACCGCAGGTCCTCCACCTTTCCCTCCATTCTTCCCACCGCCTCCTCCCGGCAATGGGTCATACTTTGCACCGCCGTTTCCGTTCCAGCTCCCAGGAAACTTCACACCGGGGTTCTATCCCCCAATACCGCCGGGAAACTTCACTCCCGGGGGAGGGCTCTACCCACCTCCGGGAAACGGATCGTTCTCTCCACCTCTGTTTCCATATCCACTTCCTCCACCGAGGAACGGGTCATATTTCGCCCCGCCTTCGGGAAACTTGACGCCGGGGAGCGGTCCACTGTATCCACCGCCGTTCCCCGGATACCCTCCCCTCCCTTACAACGGAACATTATACCCTCCTTTCCCTCTACCACCAGAGATCTACCCACCGCCGTTTCCACCCAATGGTACCCTACCATTCCCCCCACCCTTTCAAAATCTACCACCAGGAGCAGCGTTTCTACCTCCACCAGGAAACCTGACAGAACCGTTCGACGAGGAAGACCCTTCGCTATATTATCCGCCGCCTTACGATTTCTACTACCCACAGGACAATTCAACTGAGGTGCCTCCAGGCCCACTTGTACCTGGAATCATTCTCCCACCCCCTCCCAACTTCTTCGCCCCGCTAAACAATCACTCAGATGAACGCAATACAGAACCACCATCAATAACCACAGAGGCCCCAGTGACCGACACCTATGCTCCACCTGATGACACGTACTTATCAGGAATCAGACGGCCTCCAATCACTAAAGATGGCCGTCCATCACTCGGCTATTTACCCGTCATTAGCGAAGTTCGCAAGAATATACTTCGACCAGTAGCCAGCGTAGTGGATAACGACGCTCTTAACCACATCACACCGGCACCTGAAATCGAAGTTCTAACAACTCCTGCTGCTGACATACAAAATTATGACAAGTACTCTGTGAAGCCACCCCGTCCATCAATTAACGTTGTTCCCCAAAACGTTCAGGTAACCCACCAAGGAAAATCACCTATTGAAATAATTCCGCAACAAGGTTATTATTACGAAAAACCAACTATCGTCCTGAGGCCAGCGCTAGAAACTGTGTACAATGACTATAGCACAGTCCACAATGACGTGATTCTGACGACCGCTGCACCTGCTGTATCTTACTATACTGTGCCTCTGACGGATATCATCGAGCAACCCACTCCAAGGCTGCAGGATTCCGGAAATGTTTCTAATCAGCACACACTAGCACAACCTGCTAAGACACACTACCAACATGAGCACAAAATTCAGAGTGAGTCGCCACTGAACCGAGGGAAACAACTCAATATACCAACAACAACAGTGAGACCTCTTCTTGTCTACTATAACAACCAACAACAGCCTCTAGATACTGAGACCAATGCAGTGACTCCTTCACCACAACCCTACTTCCTAAGAACTAAGACCGGAGTCACAGCGACAGTGTCACAGCCGCTTGTTTACTATCCAGTTCCTCCAGCTGACAAAACGAGGAATCCAACATCTGTGAAGACATCCTTCTACTTCTATGAGGAACCCAAGGAAGGAGTGAGTCACGTTAGCGATATTAATTCATTTACTAATACCCCGGCACCACTTTCAAAATATGAGAAGTCAACAACCATTTCCCCTGTAAGGCAATACAATGAAGAGGCTTCTCCGACTCCAAAACCTTCTTATAATGCCCCTTCTACAACTGGAAGGACTGCTTCTCAAAAGGCGCAACCAGAACAATACGAATATTCTGACGCGCTTCCAGCGGAACATCCAGCTAAAAATCCTCCTGAGACATTACACTCACAAGTGTATTCTGTAAATGGGCAAATGAAAGTTTCCAAACAACCTCAGGAATATTCTGATGTTGTTCCTGCCGGCCAAGTAAAAGGAGCAAGACAAAGAACTCAACCCCAATCATACATCCTATCATCAGCTTTACTTGTGGGTCAACAGGTGATCTTTCCCAGCATTAGCGACAAGCTCCCACAGAGTTCAACACCTGCACCGCCCAAGTACTACTACATTACTCAAAGTCCTGGTCTACAGTACGAAGTTTTGGGCTCTACTACTCCATCCATAATAAATGAAAATTACCCGACACAGCAAGAGCATGCGAAACTGACTTCACAACTACCCTTCGTGTCTAAATTAGCATATTTCACTACACCAAGGCCCAATATCGCATATCGCGTCTCCTCCGAGAGACCTATCCTGTACAACATCCAACCATCTCCTTCACCCACACCTACGTATCAATATAGTTACGAGAAAAATATCAACAACCCAAAAATTCAACAGCCTAGACAACAAAATACCTACACAACCACTCGTACAAAATCTAGAACACCTCAGAGAATAAATTATCAAGGAGGCAGTTCAGGTGCAGAAGGGTCACCAGTAGAGTACCGATCTACTCCTAGAACACTATTTGAATACAATTACGAGCAGCGTACAAAAGCACCAGAAATTCAACAGTTCTACCCTGCCGCTGCTGCTCCCCAGTACGATGATCAGGAAGACGTCACAGCAGGTAGCCCAACTACACGCTATGGCCATGAAGACAGTAGGAAACAAAACCAACAAGTACAAGAATATCGATCGACGCCTCGACCGAGATTCAGCGGATATCAGCGCCCCCGAGTTAATATATATCCAACTGCAAATCCTCTTCACGTGCACTTTACTCGGCAGGATGAAACACTGCTTGATGATATAACTAAGAAGTATTTCACCATATTTGGCCAAAAGCTGCCATCAAATGATGAAAACGTGCCAACAACGCCCATTCCACCTTATGTCGGAGGAAACGTGCAATCACAATCAGAGCAACCTTATGTAGTAAATGGAGAAAGACAGTATTATACAACTCCAATTCCCAATTACAACCAAAATAGTGAAAATCCCCATGAACATGATCGTGTCAGTAAGGTTCCAATATCGTTAGCAGATGATATAAATATAAATTACCAAAAACCTTTACCACCTGTGAACCCATTCAGTGAATTTATTGATACCAGACAAACCAGTGACTCAGAAACTGGCGGAGCCCTTGTATCTTACAAATTTCCAGGTGATAATGGTCACTTTTATTTCATCACGCCACAAATTGTCGGAGCGCAAGCTCAGCAGCGTGTGTACTCCCTACCAAGCCAAGCACCTCATCAACTGGTGAGATTCAGGCGTAAAAAGAGAAAAGAACAAAGATGAGGGAGTGTAGAAAACACATTCTAATTAAATTCTTAATTCAAAAATAAATTAACTCTCTTTATACAGCTCAGACAGCTCCAACGTACGATGCCATCGACATTCACACGCTAGGAACTATGGCATGTTATTTATGTAGCCATTAAAAGACATTCCAATTACAATAAAAGAATATTTGTAAAAATTAAGCTAAAAAATAACACGTAAGTTAACTAAAATATCAAACATCTTTCAATATACAATAAGCAATGATCGAATCATCACGATTCAAGCGCTATGAAGAGAAAATTCAACTTTCATCACGTAAAAACTGCGCCAATATTCTAGGCAAACATGCTACCCAGACTACAGATGAACGATTCGTGGTATAACGGAAGTACAACAAAATGATGTGCTCAGTGAATCACCATCCAATCACAAGTTGTTACATCAGATGTTTAAAAACTAGCGAAAAAAATGCATGACTGATAATATTGTGCGTGCATGTGTTATAGAACCGTTTCAGTAAACCAATGAACTATCAACGCATAACCACTCAATTCCTTGTGAAATTCTACGAAGGAAAGCCAAGTATTTACTATCATTATCACGTGGGATTTAGCAACAGACAAATACATTCACCATTGTTTCCAAAGTTGCAAATCTTGTGAAAAGATTGGTGGAATACTAGTGCGATGTTGTGTCGATAATGTAAAACCAGACGTACCAATGGCAACGTAAACAAATACAAGTGCCATTACATGTATTATTATGAACTGTTACGATGATGAGACACCGAGCGATGCGAATTATGCCATGTGTTAAGTGAAGTTCACAGACTTATTTATTAAGGACAATTCTTGTATAAGTGATATTAAAATATAAGGCAAATCTAGTTCCATTTCCAATAGATTTTACTTTTGACTGAACTTGTATTTCTTCATTAAATTGAATTCTACATTAAAGCTTGCTATCAGCAATAAACTTCACAATTATCTGTAAGTCCAACAAAACTGAAAGCAGTACGCCACACCTTTGTGCGACCATTTATGAATGAAGTAAGATTCATTTCACGCAAAAAAATTTAATTCCTTAAACGATTATTTCTGCTCCTAACATACACCAGCATTTTAACTATCAATTTTACCCTGAAGATGGAGGTAATATGTTCCTCTGAAACATTATTAACCTCCTTTAACACTTCAGGGCATCATAACCCAGAAGACCACAATCACAATTTTCACTGCAGTAAAAACCTCAATCTCACATACCACAATAATGTTAATATATATATACGTGATACAGTCACCACACTTGGGTGATTTTTTATTTTTATTTAGTGTTCTGTCTGATGACAGGTCCATATGAACAGGATCCTTCCATCCTTTTCTCGGACTGGAACCTGTTCATATACGTTCTTGGCAGATGATCCAGAAGTGGTTTGCCATTGCCTTCTTCTGTGTGTGAATGGAGTAATTGTTGGGATGCCACGGAGAAACCGGGGAAGCCCCCGGAGGAAAACTCCGTGTTGCCTAGACCACGGCCTTGCCCAACACAAGTTATAAATTCGGGTACCGCCGGGAATCGAACCCGAGACCCCAGGATTACAAGGCCAGCGTTCTAACCGCTAGATCACCGTGGCTATACTCGGGTGATACCATTATATATCTACGTGGATTTTTATTGTCACACACGGCACGGTTATATAATCATAAATAAACTTGTCACGAAACACTACAAAAACTGTGTTAATTACATGTACCGCGCGGTCTGAGGCGTGGGCCTTGTGCTGCTTGGTCACTGGACCGTGGGTTCGAATCCCACTCAAGCCATGGATGTTTGTCCGCGTTTTTCTGTGTTGTGCTGTCCTGTGTACAGGTAGAGGCCTTGCGACGGGCCGATCCCTCATCCAAGGAGTCCTACCGAATGTCTATAGATCAAAGCCAACAAAAAGTTGGGACCCGCAGTGCTCAGGCACTTGAAGAACGGGTCGTTCCCAGTATCCCAGTATATATACAAATTGTGATTAAATAAACACTGAAAAACAAGACCATTTGTGCTACCACAGAACAGACAACTCAATTTCTGATGGACGCAAACGCTGTTAGAGACTCTCCAAAAAATACTTTCAGGGCCTAGCAATGAATAACCTGCTTATCATATGCGACTGACCTTATGTAGAATAATCTGTGATTCTAAGGCATTTCAAGTAACTGATTTTATGGGACAAAAAAGGCGGCATGGAATATTTCTTTTGCTGTCATGCAATATTAACATAAAATTGTGATTAATTAAACGGTCTTAAAATCCTCAGGGGTACATATATGCACACATGCATGACAATAAAAGCAGAATAAGCCATAAGGGACTGTTTCCTTTGACTTAATTACACTAGGTGCATGGTTTTAATTGCTATAAAATGAAATTGGTGAGATTTCAGGTTCTTATGGCAGCAAGTATAAGATGACTGTATTCTGGGAAGTTGCGCTGTGAAGTCTGGCAGGAGTTTGCCAACATTTCAGAGGTACTTGCTGCACTGAATCTCTCTTATTGCCTGCAAAACTGTTTTACTCTGTGTATCAATCAGCAAAATCTCTAAACTGTCTATACAATTTGCAATTTTATTCAGTCAGCAGCAAAATGAACGATCTGAAAATACATGTCACCAAAGTTCGTGTAAGATACATAATGTGGATAGTTATGAAGTTCATAAACGTGAGCACCACCTACAGGTAAGGAATAAATTTTCCTGTCTTTATAAAATAACCAGACACGTAAGATTATTTTAATGAAATATGAAGTTTTGACAGTGGTGAAAATGTGGACTGTGGTCTTCAGGGTTGTGATGCTGTGTAGACTTGTGGGTAGTTAGCACCATTTCAGAGGCACGTATGACCTCCATCTTCAGGGTAGAACTGATGAAAATGGAGGCAACACATTTCTCCAAAACATCAGAACCATCTACAAGACAAAATATGGTGTCACAACCCAGAAGATCCACAAGTTTATTCTATTTCACTTTTAAATATTAAGTTACTTTGAAACAGGGCCATCTAGAAAGAGTTCTAAAACTTCACGGACTTATTCGATAAAGGTATACAGATGGTGGGGGGATGGCATGCAAGAGATTCTAGGCCTCTGCACTAGCATGTGAATGGTCAAAGTCACGATCCACCTGCTTTACTCTTGGAAAAAGGGCCCCCAGTACTCGCTATGCATACCAAAGAGCCAGTTAGGACATAGTGGTTTACAAATGCAATCATTCTTTGAGATTTAAAAATCAATAAATTTGGTGCCCATTCAAATGGCATGCAACAAAGAATAAAATCACTTCACAGGGACAGGTAATTATTTTTAATCAGAATTGGATAAGAGTATTCCAAAGTGACCACAGGCGGTAGAATCTCACAAGAGAATCTGGGTACATTTATAGATACTTAGATACTTTGACGACCCGTTCTTCAAGTGCTTGAGCACTGCGGGTCCCAACTTTACGTTGGCTTTGATCTATAGACATTCGGTAGGACTCCTTGGACGAGGGATGGGCCAATCGCAAGGCCTCTACCTGTACACAGGACAGCACAACACAGAAAAACGTGGAAAGACATCCATGGATTGAGTGGGATTCGAACCCATGGTTCCAGTGACCGCGAGGCACAAGGCCCACGCCTCAGACCACGCGGCCACTGTGACTCCGATTACTTTTATAGAACATCAAAATATAGTATACAAAAATTAAATTATTAATAATTAATGCAGACATGAATTCCTAAACTGGAGAGAGCCCCCCCACCCCCCACTCTCACATCCCATAACAGGTATAGTAATTATGCATAATGAAACCTACATTTCCATAAACATCTCGATTTTCTTGGTAATACAATATACTTTATACACAATGTGGCAGAAAGTGGAAATTATAAAAGGCCTTGTTCCAAAAAATATCTGAACAATGTAGAAGGCCAGACTGAATTATTTACAAGGTGCATCTGGCCCTTGGGCTATAGTCTACCCATCCCTGAAATTATTGGACGTTATATCCGCACCCCTTGTCTCACTTGACAGTGTGATACTTTAATACAGGAGAATTCTTCAGGTGTAGACAAGAGAGACATCTACTCAGTTAACCTCAATCATTGGAAAACCTAAGTCGGAGCAACTAAGCCACGTGTTTTCAGCATACCAGATGATGGATAAAGTCCAAAAAAACTGAGTAATCCAGATTGTAATAAACCATCGTCAGAACCTTTTAGAGTCTACATAAGTCATGAAAAAACCACTGCCACATAACGACCGCCTCACAGGCAAGCGCCTGGGTCCTGCACCTCCAGACAACCAACAACAGGCATTTTCACCACTGCAAGAACCTCAAATCTCATATTCCATATTAATATTACTTATTCAAACTCTGTTGATCCACAAGTTGAATTCATGCTTTACAAGACGTGCAGCTTGAATTATGATATTGTTTCTATACCTGTATTGAATTCTTGTTCTGCAGTTTCATCTTTGAGTGGCTTGTCATGGAGCCTGAGGTAGACTTCAATTGCACAGCGGGCAGCCTTGAAGTAGAATGGATGAGCGCGCAAAACATCCTCCAACCTCAGCAATCCCACATATGACCGTAGTGTCATCTTACGCATGCAGTACGTGTGGAAGTCAAACTGATCCTCAATAATTTCAGAAAAATGCTGAAATGTTAATATCAAACACTCAATAACATTCAGAAATACTCTTTAAAAATTTTAATTTTCTATTGAAGTATATCTACTGTACATCCTGTGCAAAATGTTTCTGTTTTCATAAAACATCATGTTACATCCTTATAACAAAAGCTTTATAAACAGCAAAGCTGCATATTTGTTAGACATATGCAGTGTCCCAAAAAGATGTATACACAGCAGGAATGTTCGTAGCGTCTTATCAGACAGTTGCTCACCACAATCAACTGTGCGACGAAGCCAATGATGGTCAATTTGAACACATACACAAGAGTCACTAATTCACTAAGATTATTAAAATGTCTTTATTTCATTACTGAATGTGTATATACATCTTTTTGGGACACCTGTATTTAGAATTCACCTTATTTCAAACAGATTTTCAGCAGATATTATTAAAATAAAGTTACTTACTCGATCTACTTCATGGCATTTCTTTAACGATTCTCCCCATTTTTCTAGCCTCTGATAAGCCAAGGCACATTCTGTTTGGAACCACATACACTGCATTTCATTCAAATTTTCCATTGCTGAAACACCTTCCTATAAAATTGAAATAAAACATTCAATAACATTACTGGATCAAGTGAGAATGGCAAATCTTTTGCACCTTCCATAATAATTTTTTTAAAAATGCAAACAATTATATTTGCCACTGTTTAATACATAATACCCACTAATGAAAAACAATTTCTAGTGTTAAAAGTCATAACACTGAGTTACTCACTGGTTTGTAAATGAAACTATTGCTCCACTTGTGCCACAGTAATGCAGCAAAGTCACACAATTTAAATCATTCAAATTTTATTACAAACGCAAAGAAATAATAATTTCATACCCTTTCTTCAGTGATACTTGTTATATTTTATTTGTGTGTTCACAAAGTAACTTTCACCACATTTTTTTTCTTCCACAAATAGTCTTCAGTTGTTACATTCAGAAATGCAGCATTTTTAGCCAGCTGACATGGGGTCTATAGTAGGAATTTGTTGTTCAGGAGCAAAACATCTCTATAAATGCACCCCATATCGACAAAGCCCAAGTAACATTTTGAAACAGCTCTTTTTTACAAACAGGTGACCAAAACTTATTACTAAGTATGCTTCCACAATTAGCTGATAGATATTTATTTATCTGTGGTTTACTTAATGACAATGTCAACAGCTCAGACTACATTGTATCAATTATGGGATAATACTAGGAAAAAAATACAAATTATGAAGCTCTTAATTATGTTATTTTCTCCATTCTCCTGTTACTTCCTCTAGTTAGGTCTACATATTCCCACAGAACTTTCTTCTCAAACTGCCTTAATCTATGACGTAACAAATCATAATTATTATGATAACATAACGAGAACAGTAGCAGTGCCGCAGTTGATGATGATGGTTAACATACCCTGGTGAATTTTGAACATGTTTCTTCTGCTTCTTTGATCAAGTTTGCCCGAAGCATATATTTAGCGCATTTAGAATTTATATAACGATCAGCAGTATCAAGCCCTTGGGCTTCATCCAACCATTTGTATGCTTCCATTGCATCCCCACCATGCTGTAAAAAACAAAACGTGCAGGTATAATATGGGGTTACAAACTCACCATTCACCACATCACATAAACCCTGAATCTTAATCCCAGTATGAGATCTGACAATCCAAAAGACCCAAACCCACATTTTCACTGTTGTGATAACCTCAAATGTCATACAACATAATTTAGATTATGAAATTGTGGGTTACTGCACCCTGTAGTCTTCTGATAGTACCTCCAAAACTTTGGTATACACCCTGATAATAATAAGTGCAAGAACCCAGAAGTCCACAAACAAATAACACTGTCGTGAACACCTCAAACACTACCTCCTACAACATAAATAGATATTCTTTGAAAGTAATGGCATAATAAGCTTTCTGTGGCGGAAAACAAAACAATGTTAGTGTGTGGATTTTGACTGCGAAAAACAGTGAATCTGGCTCCTTACCTTATATATCCTACCCTTGGTTACAAATAGCTCAATCAATGTGGGAGTATGATCAATTGCTGCATCAATGTATGACACGGCCCTTTCCGTATCGCCTAAGAAATCGTAATGTTGGGCTAAATAATAAAAAGCCCACAGCAGTGCAGATGCAGGTTCTTTTGGCAAACTTTCTGAATCTGCAAATAGAAGGAAACAAAAAAAAAACATTATAAAGAAAAAATAGCACACATCGTTACGAAAATGGTTTTACAATAATTACATAAACACACCTTGAATCAGAATATTATGTCACTGGCAGAAAAACAGTTCATACAAGAAATACAGTTTCGTATTATTTCTGATTCAGGTCTGCATAATGAAGTGTTCATAAAAGATATTGAAATCCAAAACAATTAGGCAAATACAGGGAGATGTATACTGGTAAAATGTCCGGCTGGTTAGTTTGCTTTACGGAACAAAGTGTGATGAAAACACTTTGATGATATGTCCAAAAAGGGAGACCAGTCCAAGGATCAACCATTAGAAACAACAAAAGACCTCCCAAAAATGAAGCAGGACTGCTAATTAGTCCCTTGAGATGTTTCGTAAAATATTCTGAAACAGAAGTGTACTGGACGATGAAATGCTGATATTTCTAACCAGCAAATGGGATCGGCAGTATATTAATTACTATCATAAATATTTCACTTACCTTCTTCACTAAATCTGCAAACCTTCTGAAGTGCATCGACATACTGTAGGACCAACTTCTGTATAATGTCTACTTTCTCTGGGTCCTTATACAGAGACCGAAGGTCCACAAACAGTGGTGGCACACCTTTGTGCAGACCCTGTCTTAGATATTTGTCAACCAATATCCTAAACTCTTCACCTGAAAACATGAAGCAACAAATGCATTGATTTATTTTCCCATGTAACACATCAAGAATTCTCTCACTTGAGAATTTGTTAAATAAAAAAGGATATTAAGATAATCTGAAAAGAACAAGAAAAAAGTTCTAGTCAGTCTACACAATCTAATATTTAGAAATAACAGACAATTACTAAATGAAGTCACAATTCACACCTTACAGAAAAAGAAGATAAAAATGTCTAAAACAAACCTACTTCAGATGTTTTAAACTGTGCGATGAGGATAACAAATACAATAATTAATAGTTATGTAATTTAGTGATCCATTTTTTCTGATTGTACTCTTCTGGTTGTAATGATACATGATCGTAAGTTGTTATAAATGTTACACCAGAATGCTGGTAACCACATATAAGACCACATAGTACCACAGCCCACAAGACCCCGATCAATGTCTTAAATAAGAGGACTGGAGATACAAAATACCACCGAGCCAACAACATTGAAAGAACATAATGAAAAAGATAAGTAAAATTAATATTAGAGTACCATCTCTAAAGGACAAGAGGCTTACAAATGCACTAAGGAGATAGCAAAGTCAACCACTGAAAGCTGAAAATAATACAGGCTAACAGACCTAATATGTAACACTCATTCCTACCTCAGTTCCCTGACACTAATTTTTATTTATGCCCCCCCCCCCCCCCCCACACACACACAGAAAAGGGCATGCCAGACAAATCTCTCCTTAATTCACCTGTAGCAAAGGTTAGTGGAAGTCGTCTTGGTGCAAGAGCTCGTGGAAACAATTCTTGAAATTCCGAAAACATTTTTAGTTTCTCATTTGCTGTAATCAGCTGCTGAGCTTCTTGTAATTTGGCATAATATATTGTATTCTCTGGATTCCTCATAAGTAAATCCTTATAATATACTTCCGCTTCTGTATACCGTTTCAACTCCAAGTTCAGTTTTCCTGCAACGTAAACTCAAAAAATCAGTAATGCAAAATACACATAAAAGCACAAGTCCTATAGGACATTGATTCACTTATTTAGATAAATATTATGTGCCCCCACTTATTTCTAAACTGAGTACTTTTAATTCTTCAGTGGAGGACAGCGTATTTAAACTGTGAGGTTTGAGGTTCTGACACCAACGGCTCTCTTCTGGGATGTTTTGCCATGTAGTCTGGTACATATTCAATGTTTCAGAGGTGATTACAGCTCCATCAGAACAATGAATGATACAAGCAGTGAGTGCCCCTGAAATGTTGGTCAGCCTTGAAGAAGGAGACGGTGCATTCCCCAAATCATCGGTATCTACCGACAAGTCCACGTGGTTTTATAACCCAGATGATCAATGTCATCAAACACAGTAAACTGAAGTCACGACATCTGGCATATAACTTACCTACGACCAATAAAATCTTCTCGGGAAATCAGCCACATCAACTGGTTTACTATGGTAACCAGCTGACGCAGCTGATTGCCCGAGAAGATTTTATTGATTGTACTCGCTGCAAAAGTCTCAAATCCTATAACTTACCTAAGGTTTCCTTGATGGAAAGCTTATCACAGATCTGATCACTGTACCGAGTTAAGTGATCGAGAGCTTCCTTCAGTGCTCCTGACTCTTGTATAACCATATTCTGGTATAACAATAGTTCACTATGCTCATAGTCGAAAGAACTCTTCTGAAAAGCAACAAAGGCCAATCAAGCTTAGAATATTCATATTAATATCATAAAATGCAACTTTAAACTTAGTCACAACTACAATGTTATTTACACAACAAATGAATGGGTCCACAACACAGACCAAAAGCAATGAAACTCAGAGAATCATACAATCTTACCTCTAAATTTAAATCAACCCTTTTATTGGGTTACCCTAAAATAGATTGAACTAGACACTACTTATCTTTGCTGCTAATGTATGATGTCTTAAAATACTTTTACATTCAAATACACACTTGCAACATCTTACAATCAATGAACATAAATATTATATATCTCAAGCTTACCAACTGCGTTTTACGAAATTCCTCTAATATCCTCAATGCAGTATCATAATCCTGGAGAAGGTGATATGCCATTCCAAAACCAATCCATGATGCACGTTGTGTTGGACGTAACATAAAGAGTTGATATCTGGTATCCTGGATTGACAAAGCATGTTTTGACAGCCTATATAAATAATAACTTCCAATATGTCAAAATATATATGTACACACATAACACAATCTCATAATAAATGCAACAAAGAACTAAGAACTTCGGTAAATAGAACAGCAAAATCTCCTTACCCTATACCCTTCCAAATCTCGCATCTGGATCTGTAAAAGGGATAAATCCCTCAAGATTTGAATGTTGTCTTTTTCCCATTTAAGTGCATTGCGATAGCACTTGATGGCTTCATCATACTTCTTATCAGAACGCTGAAGCAAACCGTATACATGCCAACAGACGTGTGACTTGAGGTCGTTGCGTAGTCCACGTCTCACGTGCTCATATGCTTCGTCTTTACGGCCCATGCAGTTGAGGGTTAAACCCTTCATGGCAAGGGTCTCTAGATAGATACATGACAGTTGAAAGAGCTAATAAGTTCCCATTTTAACAATATACAATATACCTTACTGCTAGTAAATACAATATAGCATAACAGACAAAAGACTTACAGACTGCTACTATTGTAAAACTGCAGCATCATTATCCCCTACAAATGTTTATGGCATTCAAACTTTTGAACTCCAAAACCATTAATATTATCATTCCGACCATTTTATACATCTATTCTTCATCAAAAGAATGTGATTTCGCATATATATTGTATAAAGATAAATGGAGTCATATATATGCAACATTGAATTAACATAATTTGAATACCACATGTTAACAGAACCTATTTTGTGCCACTGTTCTCATACAAGCAACAATGGTGGAGAACAACTGTTACAATGTGATAACATACTGCATTAACTATATGAGGGAAGGCTTACATTGTGTACAAGGATACCTTTTCTGACTACTCACTATTTCCTGCATGCACATTATGACTGACACTAAACTTCAAATTTGAATTTAACCATATTCATATTTCTGACTGCATGGTTCACCTTTGCTGTTCCAGACACAGGATGTAATAAACACGGAAGCAACTCATATATTAACAAGCTGACTTAAAGGATTAAAGAGAGTGAACTTCAGAATCAATACACTCTACCATATTTTACATTGGATGCTTCTATCTTCAAGATCTTACTCACCTCCATGCTCTGCATATTTTGGGTTGGACAGGATCTGTTTTGCAAATTTTAACCCATTTTTGTACTGCTTTTGCTCATAGCACTTCTGAAATAAAGGAGCAATTGTGGCACCATACTCAAGTCAATCATCATGAATATAGGTAAAAAATTGTAATTAAGTGTAAACAAAAAAGTGGTTAATACACCAGTCACACTGTAGTAAACAGTAAAACCAAATTGAAATGACTTGGAAGTTGGAAGAAACAATCACATTTCCTAGTTATTCAGTACCACATGAATAAAAAAATTAGGTTAGGTCAGTTTGTTAATCATGAACTTTTCTGTTGGCATAAACCTAGTCTTTTGAAGATAGAAATTGTATCTCCATAAGACTTTATTTACAGTTGTGCTAACGCTACAAATAAATTACACAGATTTAAATTCATAAAGGTTCATAGGCAATGCAAATAGTGTTAAAAGTTCATAGTAATCGTTTGGTCCAGCCCAAAGACCTTCATTGGTTGACGTTTGGGTGTGGATTATTTTTGTACATACAAAATATCAATACTTACCAGTATACGCTTAAAAAGTGCATTTTCTTTTGGTGGTAAGGGATTACTTGAGGGCATCCTAGACTTTGCACGAAATCCGGTAAATCTTATTTTTCTTCACTAAACCTCGTGGCCTTAATCCAAGATGGCGTTGCAGATCACGTGATCGGAATATCATCCCAAGCGAATAAGCGAAACGATGTCATGGAATATTTAGCGCGACATATAAATAAGGTGCAATGTGTTCCAATAGTCAGTATTATTATATTAATTAATATATTTACATGAATAATTCATAACGTTTCCAAATGGACACGCATCAAGGACAGTTTTCTCGGTCTAATTTATTCCGAGCTAATCAAATTTTGTAATTCCCTACCAAAATAAATAAGAATTTAATATGAACATACATGAATAATAATAAGAGGTGGGGGATTGGATAATGTTGAAATAAATATATCCTACTGTTGGTCACTTGTGTGAGCAAATTTTTTGCGTTCGGATAAAACAATCCTTGCCAGAATTTTGAGCTGTTCCTGTGCCTAATCACACACCTCACTTTTAGAAAATAAGTATGTGGTACTGGAGGAAGTGTTACATTCCTTACCTCAGCACTACATGGAGGTGATCAGCTACACACTGGCTCCTTTGCCCCTGGGGAGGAAAAATTCACCCCCAGAGCCAGTCTAGATCCCCTGCCAAGAGTTTAACCCCAAATATACACCCACTATACTGAGCATTCTCTTTACTTCATTCAATGAGCTCAGAACATAGTCCAAGGGCAAAGGTTTATAAGTGCAGCAATGAATCTTCAAGTTACATGAAACAGAAAGTTTCTTTACCAAATAAACTGCCAATATCAGCAGTCAAAAAAAGCCCCTGTAACATAAGTTATACTAGTTACAGTCTTAATGTTATGAACAATAACATTTTTCTAAAAAGCATGTGGTACTCAGATGTTGCAAGGAAGGTTGATAACACTTTTTTGTTTCTTTCTTTTTTCTTTCTCTCTCTCTTTTTTACAGAACAAATATTCCAAAACTATGAAAACAACACATTAATTTTAAGAAGGTGAACAACAAAAATTACAGGGTACCTCTTCTGTTCACTGTATACAGAAAGGTTTTTGGATCAGAAAGCCTAAAATACACTCTGCTGCCAGTCAAACTTTATGTTCTTCATCATGTCATCTTTATTTTCACAGTTTATGTTCCAAAAGAAGCAACATCTAGTTTACTCACTGTATATGATCCTCCCTGCTAGCTGGAATTACTCAACAAGCAGCTTCCATTGATCATAGATAATAATTTTATTTTCACATGTACACCACTATTCTAAATGGAACAAATTTCCCTCTCTGGACTCAAATATTTGAGAGAGAAATTAAAAAAACACCGCAAAGTAAAACAAATTTGTTTTTTACTTGACTAGTTACAGTTGCACATAAAATGTACAGTACTGTAATCAGATCTGATAACTTAGATAAAGCTGTAAAATGAACATAGTCTCATCTAACTGAAGCTCTGCCTCATTCAGCCTGTTGATCATTATTCGAACTTTCTCAAGCAATGCCTGCTCTGGTGGTGTCAGCATTTCTTCAATCTATAAAACACAGATTAAAATTAAAAAAAGTAAAGGTGAAAGGTAATATTTTTATGAGTAAGGTTTTAGCATAAAGGCCTACTAATAAATCTGAAAACTTTCAACAGATGTTACACAAATGGACAAAAGACTGAAAACCATTTGTTCATTAAAACATTTCAGAAGATAATACTTAAACTATAATCACAAACAAACGAGGAATTGGAATTACTCATTGCACATTAATGGAAAACTGACAAACAAATTATTCAAACCTGTTTTAAAGCATCAGTTGTAATTTTTAATACTGATCACTTAAAATAACACATCTTGGTGTATTATGTCTACTAAGAGGTATAAGAATACATGTGAGAGAGCCTTCTCCTTTAACTTTGGAGTCAAATTTTATAATAAGACAGATATTTAACAAGTTTGCAAAAGAGTTCATCACAAAGACCAAGAATATTTCATGTTTAATTCTAAACTGTTATTCAGACTTACTCTGTTTTGAGGATTAAACAAAATTCTGTGTTTATCCTTAAACATTCATAACATTTAAAAAATATCAGACAAGAGTTGCATATGTTCATGAGGTAAATTCTTCACAAATTGAGTCATTTGTAACTGACAAGTATGTAAAGACATATCACTGAAATACTAATACTACAACAAATTTTCACAAGACATAGTAAGGAAACCATTGTAAGGAAAATATTTACTTACTTCTGCCAGTTGTTCAGAAGTTGCACCCTGCTCCTTCATATTAAGCGTGATTAACTCAATTCTCTGTTGCTTTTCAATCATCCTACGGTTCTCACTCCTCTCATATTCCCTCCGAGTCATAGCATTATAAAGGGCCTTGCAACACATTTCAAGAACCATTCGAGCTACCTAGAAAATTGTACATAATTACTTCACTAATAAGAAACATTTTACTTCCTAAAACTGTTGAACTTTCTAAATAAAAACTCTTCTGTGGAATAATAAAGTGTTCTCAGTTAGAAACAAAGCTGAAAAGAAATGGTGATACAGTATCTCCTTGTTTCAGACAATTCTGAACAGGAAATGCACCAGACAAATATTTACCCACACAGGCTTTATGAATATGAAGCAGGAGGGCTAATAAAGAGATGGCATGAAACTGTAATGGGCCACATGGCCTAATACCTAGAAGGATGATTGATGATGCACTACTATGTGATCATGTCAAAGGCATACTTAAATTAATTGTTCTATTCAACAAAACAATCTTGCTGCTAATGATGAATACACTCATTACACGTAATTATAATGTTGCTGTGCAGAGTATATTTTAAATTTCTATAACAATTTACAAATGAATATAAATAAATAAATTTACCTGATTTAAGTCAATATAAAAAAGGAAGAATGTTTTGTTTGGGACATTGCTGGCTAAGGATTTACGCAGTTCTTGCATCTGGAGAAAATTTTCTTCCAGTAATTTGTATGTCAAAAGTTTGGCTTCCTTTGCAGGTATCATTGCTATTTGCTGGATCTGCTCTTGTTCAACAAACTTTTTTGCCTTGACTAGCCTAAGGAAAACCAAAGCCATTTACAGATGACTATTATATTATAACATACCATGTTAAAAGATGAAATTTACTGGCACATAAAATTCACCATCAATACACAGACTATAACTATATGAATCTATTACAATAATTAAATTTTATAATTAAATAATTATAACGAATTTTTAAATCATGTGATGAATAAGTTACTGCACCTGATCATTCATTTTGTAAAATTTACTTTCTTAATATATGTATAACACAGTTGTTGAAAGTACAGTGAACTAATTTATAATAATTCACTAATTACTATAGCATAATTTTACCATGCCTGATAAAATGAGGCTTCATTAATATGTTTCTTCTAGCAAATTCTCATTATAGGTGTTACTAGTAAAATCAAACATCCACCACATAAACTTGGGTCAATTAAACTGCATAATTACAACAATAAAATCTCTTTACCTGTTAGACACAATACTTAATTTAATGGCTCCCTCAATAAATAAAAAAAGTGTCAACAATACTTAACCACGTTCAGTGACAGACCTTTACAAACCCATAAGTTAACTAAAAATAACAAACAAAAAATAAACATTATAGCATATTCAAAACTACAGAGAAGAAGGCCACATAACTTCAAAGCAGCCCACAAACATAATAAAATGCACAAAATATAAAACCTTATAAGGAATTAAAAATTCTGTATATTGAAATATGCTAGTTTCCACTTTTGAAATAATGTGAATGAAATGATAATTCTCAAAATAGTACACACCTGAAGATTCTTGCAGCTTTTGAGCCAAACCTTTCCATTACAATATTTTCAATAGTTGCCCATGTAAGCTGAATGAAGGCTGTCTTCATGTTTAGGCTATACTGTCCACCTGAACTATCTCCAACCTTGCTAACAAACCCACTAGAATCCTCTTCTGGAATGATAGTGTTACATTGAAATATATGTCAGATGAGCACAATGTTTGAAATAAATTAAAATATTTAAGAACAGTAATTAAAAACAACTTGTGAAGTGACTTTACAGTGAGTTTACCACAGATAAAATAATTTTCACAAATGTAATGTTGCTGGCAACTATCCTAGACATAAAACAGACACAATGTTGTAAACAGAGAAAACAGAATGTTAAAGGATGACCCCAAGATAAATAAACTATAATGTACTATATACACTTATAAATTTGCAGAAACTATATGTAAAACACTTTATTACGTGAAAAAATTAAGCAGTGAAATATATAAAGACAAGAAACAAATTATAATCAAAAAACTGACACTGCAATAGTCATACCTTGATTATTCTTCTCTGCTAATGGTTTTGACAGAACAACTGACAAGTAAGCCATGAAATTTATGTGACCAGTGGTGCATGCTTTTTGATTAAGAAACTTGTCAAAGTTTACTGCAAGAAATAGGATTGTGTTCTTTTACATACATAAACATACCCATAATTTTCAAGTACTGATCCACATATTGTGCCAAAAGGGGATAAGAACTCTGCTTGCGAACCGCTTCTCGTAGTTCGGTGAACGGAACAGGATTTGAAGTGGCAACCCAAGGTTCTGTTCTTAGATACATCTGCTTAAGAAGTTGCCTCAACAGTTCTCCAGCATTGTCATCCAAACGTCGAGAAATTGCAGACACCATGATCTGATCCCTACATTTTGAATAAATGGTAACTACAAGATGAAAGAACATAGATTACATTTTTATGAAATTAGATACTGGTAACCACTTGGAAAGACGCTCTGAATTAAAGAAAAAAGATCACCTGAAATCCTGATGAAATCTGTCAAGATTGACTCTCCAACAGATACCTTCATCTCCTGGATTTCCAGGTTTCCCTTCTTCTAAGTCTGAAAGACCTTTCAAATTTATATCTGGTGGAAGATATAATTGTTTCTCCTTTATTGTCAACTCTGGGACATCTTTCTCTTCACTGGGATATGGACAGCGCATCACAAATTGTTTATTTACAAGGACTAAAAACTTATCGCGTAACGTCACAAGGCACACCTTCTCCACTGTAATATAACACAAGCACAAGATGTTCTTAATATAAATATTGTTACTTTGTTTCTTAATAGTAACTATTTACTTGCTTCCAACAACTGATATTCATTTTACATAACCCCTTCTACAGCAACCTTAAAGTTTAATCTATTTGGAATTTCTGTTGAAAATGTGCTACTAATGTTTGGACACTGTAACATATCCATGACAGGAGATACAAACAGTACTGGATCATTATATATAAAAAATATTTACATGAACATGTTTATATCTAACTCAACATTACCGGTGATGGACTGGCACACACTATTTTTGCTTTGATTATGGAATTGTACAATGCTGCACAACTTCAATGTTTTTCTGTGGGAAAATGAGCCTCTACTCATTCTCTTAACAACTGAATCTGTTTTTAAGAACTGTGTCACTTGAAATAAAGACAACACAAACGTATGGTATTTTATCTCATCTGACTTACAATTTATGTATCACTGCTTTATAAATAGTATATGACAAATTCTTCTCACACAACATAAAATAACAGTCCAATAAGTGCTACACTAGTTCAATAACATAACTTCCCTTTATCAGAAATGTGTGTTACCTTTTAGTGATTCCTTAAGTCTTGTGGCAGCCCTGATGATAACACGTGAGGCAGTATCCTTGCCCTGCCTCAGTATTTCTTCTATAAGCATTTCCGCCTCATCACCATATTGTGTTTTCATCAGTAACAAATATCTACAAATATTACATAAAACACTGCATTCATTGGTAACTCACATAACGTGTTTATCGAAACACATACTAAAATGTTATTTTCTTCTTCTAGAACCTACCTGGGATACCGAAGTAGAAGAACAACTTTGTCAGCTAACAATGTATATTCTGCTCTGTCTGGTAACTGACCCATGGAAAATGTCACAAAATCATACTGAATCATGATTCGTAAAGCCTCTTTCACCTAAAAATAAGGCTTTAGATTTAATGACACATTAATTCAATCTGTCAGTAAACAACTACTTAAAGAAGATACTACTTCTGACAATTTAACTTGAAGGTTATATCTGTATCCTGTAGTTATGCTGTGGACATCTGAATTTGTGTAGTTCGTATAATTAGTGTAATACCAGCACAAATTCTTTTGACGGCCAATTGTTATTATGCTCTATGTACCTGGAGCGAGAATCAAGCAAACTGACTTCTCTACATTTAATCTACTTCAAGAACGAGTATCGCTAATACTGTACGTTAATAACTACAACTACCAGTTTTACTTCCTATTTAATTACTTGTCAATGTAAATAAAACAAGGAATGTTATTTCATAACGTGTAGTCAATAGTTGGTCCATTGTATTTAGTACCTTTTGAAGAGGCAGTTTCGTACTTCCCGGTATCAAGCGTAATGGCTTCGACTGACATTTATATAAATCATTTCCAACTTTTTGAACAATTTCACCAAAATGTTCTAATAAAATCAATGAACACAACGCTCCAAATTGTGTTGACATTTTGACGATAAAAATGACTCTCTTTTCAGGTTAAAGCTCTACGAACACACTAACTGGCAAAGAGCACATACAAACTTTCCGCACGGATTACAAACTTACCATAGGTGACAAAAACATATGAAAATTGGCATACTACAGTACTACCATCTATCTTCATAAATATAATCGAAACAATGGTGGTACCAGAGGTCGATCGGCTAACACGTTAAATTCTCCACCGTTATCTGGAAAGAAATTAATATAGCCCCCCCCCCCACCAAAAAAAACAACTAACTTTTTAACGCGTATCAACTACATGTTTCGTTTTCACTGTAGCGAACTTTTCCATGTTCTGTTTTTGTAGACTTCACTTACTAACCCATCACATAAAAAAAAACAATTTACTTTTGGGTTGTAAAAATAAATGGCGCTCATTTCAAACACCTACACTAGAATCACTAATTCACAAAGTGCTAATGCTGATGTATGCGATGGTTTTGCTAATTAAAATGTCTTATTTCATTTACTGAATGTGTGTATATGCATGTTCTTTGGACAGTCCATACATTACATACATTGTGATGCCAGCTATACACAGAATCCAATAATTTTAAAAATGTTATGAAAGAGGAACAACACCTTACAAAATAACTGAATGCCTGTGAACTGGTTGAAGGTCTCACTTCACTAATACCATACAGACTGACTGTTCCATTAAACTGCATGTACACTGTTCAATTATAATAGGGATGTAAAAGATGTAAATTACTAATTATGGTCATGTTTAATGTAGATATTAACATGTATTGACAAAGGAAGATGGATAGGAAATCAAGAAGTGTTACAATGACAATTCATAACTTTCTTAATGACCGATCAAATTTGAACAAAGACTCCTGTACACATATATTTCCAGGTGCTCTGTCGTTTACACACACACACACACACACACACACACACATATTAAAACCACAGGAGTAAAAAAACTAACTAAAATAGTAATTCATTGAGTTTAGTAATACTTAAAAATGTAACCTTCCTCTGACAGCAGTATATCTTGCCTTATAAAATGTTTTCACTTTATTCACAATTCATAACATTCTTAAAGACAGATCAAAACTACAAGGCTGTTGAGCAACATACATACTTACTAATACAGAAGTTCTTTGATCATTCTGTAGCATTTTCAAATCTCTTTACTGATTTTCTGAATTTATAAAGACAAATACGAGTATGTCTGTGGGTTAGTGGCACAATTAACTTTTCAATAGGAACAATTACAAATTAAAATAAATTACCATAACAAAACATATAAATGCATACAAAAAGAACTAATGAATACCATATTCACTGGCATAGATATTGTACCATTTTTATAGTACAGAATTTCAAGTGTTTAAATATCAGCATGTTTTCTTTATGTTGCAAATAGATATCTCACATTAAATTAAGAGCATTTTTCAGTGGCCACAGTATGTTATGAGTTTGTTTCCAAAAGACTTTCAAGAAATCAAACTGCCTGCAAGTAGAAGACTTCTGGAGGCTCAATCAAACAGGCCATGTCTCCAAAGCAATGTCTGACATGACAGATACCACTTTAAAGCTCATGAAATTTTCTGCAATGTCAGTGCAGTTCAAAGGGAGCCGCAAATCAAGCCACCAACAGTAAAAAAATCCACAATTGTTTTTTATCTTTCAATATAAGGAAGTATTGTGTGTAAATTAAAATTTGATGAAGATTAAACAATAAAAACTGCCATGTATTATAGTGGTAGCATGTTCCTTGATTTTGGAAAATAATTTGTATTTCATGGTTTGAGTTCATTTTTGCACATGCATATATTTTTCACGTGAAACTGTTCCATCTATAATTATCTTGTGCACACTGAAAGTTCTGGTGTGATAATTTCAATGTGTAAGCCAGATCTATTGACAGGGTTTATTCAGCAAAGTAAACAGAATTTGTTTTTGGCATATAAATGCCATTCTTTAAGATGAAGTATAGCTTAAAACATCAAACTGGCTTTGATATTCCATCATATGACTTGTTAAATGTCTTTGCAGAATACCTATGACTTCCTACTATTATGTTATACTAGTAATTTGAGTACCCAACATGTGAATCCAAGAGTAAAGTAGGATAAGTCACAGAATTTCCAAACAAAATGGCCGAATCCTACTTTCACATTGGAATAAATGTACTATCTATATACCAGTAAATATGCTACTCAGATGTAATACCTGAATGACATCTGTAAATCCAATAATTTCATAAACATAAAACATGAAGAATAAGTAACATAATGATAAAAGATAGCAAATATTATCTGCTGTAAGGAACATTTGCCAGAACAGAACCAATTAAGAACATTATCTACCAAATTCAAAGTAATGAGATTTTTGTTAACAAAAGATTTAGACTACTTACAATTATACTTAAAAATCATATTTAAAACATATAACAACATGACAGAATTTGTTTAAAAAAAGGAGAAAATATACTTCCACCACTGACATTTTAAATATCACACACTCCTAAGATGACTGGTAGCAAGACAATACTACATTTACCAGAATGCAAGGTGAGCCAATTTATCACTTTATGCTTTGAAAAAAGAAAAGGCATTCTTGAATACCAGGAAAAATTACTGTATACAGTAGCACTTCATGTATTTAATTGTATTTTACAGCTTTCTATTGGGGAATCACAGACAGATCATAATGGAGATAAGGATACAATGTTATACCGCTGAATATATTCTTTACAAATGTCATGGAAAGAAAAGACAAAAAAAGTAATCTAAACATGATAAAGATTTCAACTTCAAAAATATATTTTAAAGCCACATAATTACCTACACTGAAAAATTAATATTGCAGCTGTGTAATGTATATTACCATGTAAAAGTTCTAATCATTTATAACAGTAACAGTGTCTATAATATTACATTTCTACACTTTGTATTGTATGGAATAATATTGAATTTGGGTAAATATACTACTTATGCTGCAAAATCAGTATTACTCAACAAACAACATGTATAAAAATGCTTAAACAACTTACATATATTTAAAATCTGAGCAATAGTTCTAAAAAGTTTCATTATCCTCACTAATACAACAGATTCATGTCTACACATATCTGGTAAAAAATTGGCCAAATGCATAAGAAATCACAGCCATATTTAAGACCTTTACGTTAAGTTTTAAAATACAAACAGGATTTCGTTTTGGAAACCCTTTATGAAAGTTGGATTTTACCATTATACTCTTGGCTGCAAAGGATCACTTGATATGTAAACTTTTATCTTTACATCGGCAAATAGTTCTATGATGAGCGAATATATTTTATGTTTACGAGATGTACGTCAATAGAGAAATGACATGCCACTATGCTACTGATTTCAACTTGCTGAGTTGCAAGTGTAAGGTTAATATCATATAAACAAAAATGTTAAATGGGAACAAATGAAATCAATAACAATTATATGAAATTAACACCTTATCTGTATCAGTGACAAATTCTTATGTCACAACACTTCAGCCTTAATTTCTATAGTCTTCACAAACTATGAAATAATTTCTGTTTCATCCCACGCCATTTCTTGCAAGAAAAACAAGGACTTCAATGAAAATGAGAATATATAAGTAAATTGTGGGAAATTTAGCTGATTATAAGCTTTCCTACATCATCACATCACAATTTTGAGGCTTCAAAACTGTTAGATGAAGAAGAGATGTGTATCTGTACACAAATGAAAGAAATGGAATGAACAAATTCTATTGTAATTGGGGGGGGGGGTTTACAAACCATTTTTAGGAAATGTATCATTTACTTTAAAAAAACAGTAATGTCTTCAAATGGGTATCATGTGATGTTAAAATATTTTCAAACATGAGCCATGCATATGATTTATGCTTTTCTAAAATTAGTCACTAAACTGCTTTAGGAAACAAATTCCAAGCACATTCTACCATCAAAATCCTTTGCATTTTAAATACATGTTCCCATTTAGCATGCATCCATTGTATTATTTGCTAAATGGATGTGGTGTCCACATAAGTCATAACATCTCAGGAGGAAGATTATTTACACCTTGAGCACTATGGTCCAATAAAATTAAGGACCTTGACATAAGCTGTGGAAAATGTGGTTTATAGAGAAGTGGGGGGACCTGCCACGAAATGCTAACCTGTAATACAAGTTTAGAATAAAATGAAGTTAAAAGAAATAATTTTTGACATATAGCATATCAAGTAATTAGAGGTTTTACCAGTACCTCGGTGCCAAATTGCCACAAAATAAAAGACAAATCCTCAGATATAAATAAACTACAGTGCAGCAAGGTTGGCACACGAGTAGTGACAAATGTTGAGAAAGGATAATATGCTACAAAATCTTGAGATGAGAAGCATCCACCTGTATACTAATCAACCATGAAAAATAACTGCATAAAACTCCCTACTGATCGCACAAACAGTGTACTTACATTTCACAAAATAAACATGATGTATGCTCTTCAGTGCCAAAACAGGAAGCACATCAGAAAACATTATATTACTGCAGAAAAAACATATTTTATAAGTTAAAATAACTTCTACTATAAATAATTTGAAACAAGTTTTAACACATTCCAGTGTCCAGTTCTTACCCATATTCTTCATTAATGTTTTTTCAAGTTCCTCAGTACTTTATTGTAAGTGGTGAAAAATATTACTATGCACCCATTCAACAGATACTTCATACTCGTAAAATGCAAATGGTTCATAAAATCAGAGAAAGGACAGGATGGAAGGTTGGATGAATTTATCACAGGGAAATGGCATACACTTTCCACAACATGAGACAACTGTAAGATAACCTTACCCCCTCTTCAATGCAATAAAGAAAGTGGAATGGATTATAGTAACTCTTATCTGTAGGCGTTCCTATCTAGTTAAGAATCACATTTGTATATTTGTTGAACATTTATTACCATCACATTTACTGGTTGTGAATCTTCTCCAAGGGACTGAGTACCAGAATCACGTCTAGCACGCTTGTGAGAATGACCATCAATACTGACATCTTCATCAGAAAGACTATGAGAGCGTGCTGGCGGCTGCTGAAATGAGAGGCTCGAACTTGAAGTTGATCCCAAAGCTTCAAAGGGCCGTTGTGGAAGACTGTTTGATGAGGTTCCACAAGAGGAGTTTGAAAGTCCTGAGTCAGGAGCACTGGCAACATTTACTGCTTGGTTTGGAACAGTCACTTCACTGTTACCAGTTTCATTATTTGAGTCCTCTGCATTGCTAGCTGATGCCTGTTGTCCATATCCACTGTAAATAACAAAATTATAAAAGCAATGTGTATGCCAAGTGCTCGGTATGAAAAATTAAAAAAACCACTATTAAATCATACATAAAAAAATACTCAAGGAAGAAATGTGAAATACATTAAACCTCTCTGGATTTTAAAAAATACATGTAAGATTTACTGAATTTACTCAATGAACCCTCAGGGGGTTGCTAGTCCCCCATCGGGCACCTCCCCAGGTTGCGGATAGGGGAATGCTTCCCAGATATGGGTGGTACCGGGGAAATTAAATACCCGGGGCGGACAAAAACTAGCATAGTGGAGGGCAGCAGCGACCACTATTACCAACTTGAAGCGTAAAGGAAATGATCCTGGACCGGTTCGAGGCTGGATTACCACAAGCATGGCTGGAGCAGCTTTAATGGTTGTGGTACTGCGATGTGGAAAGCAAATGGAAAAACTACCACATTACTTTTTTCCAGGACAGCTTCTGCCCAACAGGAGCAGTCACAATATGCATGATGCTTTCTCCAGAGACAAAACAATCCGGAGGTAAACTATTCCTCCATTCGGATCTCCGGGCGAGGACTGTCTCGGACTGATTACAGGACCATCACCCTAATCTCATATGCGGCGAAGATAATGACTAGAATACTGACTAAAAGACTAGAAAAGAAGATAGAGGAAGTAATGGGAGACGACCAATTTGGATTCAGGAGAGGAAGAGGAGCCAGAGATGCCATCGGAGTTATGAGAATAATTTCAGAGAGAGTTCTCGATGTCAAGGAAGAAGTATGTGCCTGCTTCATCGACTGGAAGAAGGCTTTCGATCGAGTAAAATGGAAGAAATTAATGAGGATCCTACAGAGAATTGGAAATGATTGGAGAGATAGAAGACTAATCAAAAACCTGTACATGCAGCAAAAAGTCAAAGTGAGACTGGATCAGGAGACACCAACAGCGTTGAGATAGGTAGAGGTGTAAGACAGGGATGCTGCTTATCACCAATTCTTTTTAACCTGTACGGGGAATGGCTTGCCAAGGAAGCTCTGGAGGGAACAGGAGACTTCAAAATTGGAGGAAGAGTGATAAAGACTGTAAAGTATGCAGACGACTTAGTAGTATTGGCGAAGGAAGAGGAGGAATTACAGAACATGATGGACAAGTTAGTGGAAACAGGTAGAGAGTATGGAATGGAAATCAACATTGAAAAATCAAAGGTAATGAGGATAGCACCGAGAGCAGAACCATTGAACATTGTAATTGGAAACCAACAGCTGGAGAATGTGGAGCATTTCAAGTACTTGGGAAGCATAATCACGACAGACTCCCTATGCACCAAGGAAGTAAAAGCAAGGATAGCCATGGCCAAGGCAGCTTTCGTCAAGAAGAGGATACTTCTCACTAGCAAGTTGGGCTTGGAGATGAAGAAGAAACTAGTGAAGTGTTACATATGGAGTGTCGCGCTGTATGGAGCAGAGACTTGGACACTCAGGAAGAAGGAACAGAAATACCTGGAGAGTTTTGAAATGTGGTGTTGGAGAAGAATAGAGAAGATCAGGTGGACGGATCGAGTGACCAACGAAGAAGTATTGAGGAGAGTCAACGAGCAAAGAAACATTCTGCAGGCGATTACACGAAGGAAAGCTAACTGGCTGGGACATATTATGAGAAGGAATGGATTACTGAGTGATATCACCGAAGGCCAGGTTGAAGGAAAGAGAGGACTAGGAAGAAGATTGATACAGCTAACCGACGATCTTAAACAAGGAAAGAAGATGACGTTCCAGGAATTAAAATGAGAAGCCGAGAATAGGGAAAACTGGAGAGCTCTGTTTGGGCAGAGCAATGGACAGAACACTGAATAATAATAATAAATAATAACTCAATGAAACTTGCATTGTTTGTGTAAAACACAATATTCAATACTTCATATCAACAGTTCCATCATCTTACAACCTTTATAATGCTGATGATGAGCAAACATTTTTCAGGTTTCTATAAATTCAATAATAGAAGCTGGGATAGCTCCGTCAGTAAAGTGACTAGCTACAGGCTGGATGACTGGGGTTCAATCCGACGAGGGCAGAGGATTTTTCCTCTATCCTTTGCATCCAGACAGGACTCCGGTACCCATTGGATAGAAGGCTGGGTGGGCCCCCCAGGGTAAAGCACGGCCGGCGCGTGATACTGACCACTTACCCCCATCTATTGCTGAGGCCAAGAAAAAGTAGGAGCTATACCTTCACTCCCCCCAAACGGCCTACATGGTGTGTAGTGGGATGGCTTTACTTCACTTCACTTTTATAAATTCAATAATAATAGTTCTGTAACCTTGCAACCTTTATAAATGTGAAAATAAAACAGCATTTTGTGACTTGTATAAATTCTCATCAAATTCTGTTTACACTGTACACTGTCAATAGTCAAAATTACAATGACTGTAGGAAAATGCCTATTACCAACCTATATCAGTTATACATTATCCTTATACCTATATGCACATACAGACATACACACAGACACCAAAGAGCCAAACACAAAATAAATAATGGCCAAAAAATATGCTTTTTAACCAATCTTAGAAGAATTCATAGTCTTACTAAAAGATATGTTGAAATGTGGCAACAAATTAATTATTCTAGATGTCACTTGTTTCAGGCAGCAAATCCAGTTAAAAGAAAACAAATATCAGAAGGCTTGAAATAAAAAAATCTTGAAAATGAGTATACAAAATACTTTTAGAAGGGTGGCAGGCCTGACTTACGGTGGTGGACCCCACATACTCTCTACTGTCTCTTCATCCTGTACAGGCAGAGGATCGTCTTCAGATGCATCATCCGGCTCGTCAAAACTGTTGAAATAATGGTCACACCACACAATTTAATAAATGATGGTCCATAAAATAATTAGTTCGAGTACGTAAAATTTCAGTCTACAATTATACAAATATAGCATATGTATGATTCTTCTTTTGCTATGGCTCTCCGGTCCAAATTCGGTCCATGGCATCCTCAATTCTCCTCTTCAGTTCGGTCCTCTGTTAGGTCCAACTGTCCAAGGCTTTGAGTGAGGTTTCGAAACATCTTCCTTTGTACGGTGCAAGGTTGGCAAGGGAGGCCCTACCAGTAGCTATGCTACCACCAGCATAGCTCTTGGGGTCACTGAGGTACTCAAGCCACACCACCATGACAAGGTGCATGTATATGTATGATTTCTGTATATAACTATAAAACATTGTGTACATACATAGCTTTAAAATACACTTATCTACTTACCTGCAATAACCTGATTTTCTTAACTGGCAAACAAATTCAGAACAATCATTAACATTGATGACTACGTCTGTTCCAGTTTCTTAATTATTTTTTTAAATTTAATATATTGGCAGTACGTTTCAACATTTTTTCTCTTATGTCAGCTATAATCACTACAGGCCAGCACATTCAAATGTTAATCTTTCAAACCATAGTTTAATAGAATCTCTAAAAGGTTAAATGCTTGTAGAAAAAAAAGTACATCACAGAACTTTTAAAATGTAATGAAATTTGAATGTTAACAATAATTGTTACTGACAGTCTTTAACTCAAGATATTCTGTCATCAGAGTATAAGTTACATGCAATAACAGCCAGCTACGAGTAGTAACTTACTTCTGATAATTCGTAAAAGGCACTGCCTGTTGAAAGGGCTGATCTTCTTTCTCAACACGAAATGCCAAACTTGTTTCACAAATTTCTGACACAAAATCACTTGCAGTAGGAGCAGTAGCTGTAAACAGAAGTACGTTACAATTTATAAGACAAAGTACTGAATAATTCCGTCCAATCTTTCTGAAACAATTACTGGTTTTAGAATAAGGCCCCTAATAAAAGAAAGAGAAAACTTTTTTTAAAAAAAATAGAAAATATAAACATTAGACACCTGTATACAGGCATGAATGAATTTAAGAAGGATTACCAACCTAAAGCTTGGTAAAAGATGACAACGGTGATCTGTTTGCAGATTCCAACACTAGTCTGAACAGGTACAAGAATTACTTTGACAACTATTGCTAGCAATGTCAAGCGGACTGAGCCATTAATACCTGAACCAAATACTTTTAATGATGAAACTACCATTGAAAAGGAAAACTGCCAGATACTGTTAAAATTCTGGCAGAAATGATCCAAGCTGGGGATAATACCTTGTATTCCGAGACACACGACCTTAATAAATCTATTTGGTATAGGGTAGAACTTTGAGAGTAGTAAAAGGAATCTATTCTGAACATATTCATAATATTTGTGCTGAAACTGGTTAGTATATTGGATGCAAAATATCGGCAACCCTCAAGTACATGAAAGTACGAGAAAGGAAGGAGAAAAAGTTTGTTTTTCCATACTTGTACTATGGCAGAACAATATTTCTCACACTTCCTCTAAACACTTACCCACATGTGTTTCCTCGAGTAGTGGAACACCACTGTATGGCGGTGGGGACTGATCTTCGAGACCAATATCTTCCTCAACGCTTTGGACAGGTTCTGCTACACAAATAATTTCCAGCTTTAATCACTTTTACATTTCCTCTTTGTTTTCAACTATATATTATTAATTAAAATATATAACAAATTAAATAGAGTAAGACACCAGTTCTTTGCACTAACGCCGGTTCAAGTTTCTCTCTTCCGAGAATAAAACAATCCTTTCAAATTGATCTAATAATTTAGCAATTAAACTTAATTATGCCATTAAACACTAAAGTTCCAGCGTTGCAAAATACAAACAAAAATGTATAATACATATTTATTGAAGGCTCTGAAGACAAATTCGTGTAAATGACTGTCTTATTTGGTGAATGAATAATAGACAAAATGTAAGTACAAAGCTTGAATGCCATAGAAAACAACAAGTTCACTATTTAGAAGTTGGTAATAAATCAATCTCAAGGTAGATGTAGTTCTTTCTTAGATCATTAACAATGCTGTTTCAACTGCACTGATTACATAGCATTATTAATGTGAAAACGAACATGTTTATGAAATTTGTAACAAACTGTAAATCAAGACTACATGTTTCAAAATACAATAAAGTGATTTTACTGGTTACTAAACAGTGAAGTGCATAAAAATGGCCTTAGGCTGAAATTCAAACCATAAACTGGATGTCATGATAACTGTGAAATATAAATACAATTAACAAGTTAACATTACCTTTCTTCCAGAATCTTCGGACAACAAAGAAAATTATGATGCAAATTAAAGCAAGTAGAATACCAACAGTAATGGAAACGGCTTGTATCCAGGGCATGCCTTGCGGTGATGCAGTAGGAATACAATGGCTTCTAACTTCCCCTTCTGTAAGAATTTCCTCTTCATATCTAGAAAAGAATGCAAAACTTATACAGCATTTATTTTATAGTTTAACGTTGCTTCTTTGGTAGCTCAGACTCTATAATGCCAAATGAGAGGATGACAGTAAATAATGAATTGGAAAGGATGTAGAAGAAAGTTGTCATGGCCTAATTTAAGGTATTATCCCAGCATTTGCCTGGAAAGATCGAGAAAAACCACAAAAAACCTCGGTCAGGATACCCGGTTTCCAGCTGAGATTTGAACCAGGGACCTCCAAAATACAAAGAAGGAGTGCTAATCACTCGACTATGATGTGGACAGAACTACCTCAGAATCATGTCCACTTGTGTGCTCTGGTATAAGTAGTGTTAAAATTTTGGCTTCTACTATCATGTAGTCAGACATCGCTAAACTTGTTACTGCAAGCCTTTCTCCCTTGGAAAGACAAAGAAATTTGTAAAAATATTTTACAAGCATTTATCTGTGAAACATTAATAAATTATCAACCGTAAGATATTATAAATGACAGCCGACATGTTTTTACACAAACTTAAATAAAATGCTGATAAACATGTCTCATCCGACCGCAGAGAATTTTAGCTCTTACCTTTCCATGGGACAGGTAGGAAAATTTCTTTTTCCATCACATTCTGGTTCTGATAGTTTATAACTATAAAGAATATAGAGCTGAGGGATATATGAAGAGTACATTCCATTTCCAATATGGATCACTCACCCTGGTAGACATTCTCCACACTGCAGAGGCACCTTTGGACAGTTTGGGTACAGAGCTGGCTTCTGTCGATAGTAAACCTTACAATCTGTACAAGGTACACAGATTCCAGCCACCTTGTAGCAGTACTTATTTCTATCACATTCATGATCTGCTTCACACTGCAGGAAGAATGAAGTTCTTTTAACATACAACCTACTAAATAAAATTTTGTAACTAACATGAAACAATTAAACATTCCTTGACTGCTGGATTAATAAACAAAAGGCAAGTCAAACTCACAGCGCTTTTCAATGTTTTTCATTGCTTAACTCAGTTCTCAAATTAAACACAATGAGCAACGCTGAAGTCCCAATTTTAATAAATTATAAGTTTCAAATGCAAGTCAAAAAGGTGCTTGTGTACTGTTGTTTTGTATTTAAATGTAATGAAGTGGAAATGTGTTTCAGTGAAGTTCACATTTGCGTGTGCTTGTGGGAAATTTCTTCTTCCTGTGGCTCTACAACCCGGCGTGGGTCTTGGCCGCACTCCTTTTTCGGAGGTTTCTTAGTCACTGTGAGAAAATTGACAGATGAAAAATATATCTTAATCTTAAGCTTGGAAGTAATAAAAGTAAGTAATTATAAGTTTATAGTTTAGATGCGTCATGTTTGTGTTTAAAATTCAAATATATATTTATTATTCAAGTCTATACACAAACTTTTAAATTGTTGATGTTAAAATTTAAAATTAATATTAATATTCTGCGCCATTCATCGTTATCTTGATGTTACAATATTGCGCTTAATACTACTACATGTTTCAATGTCATAGCATCATCTTCAGGTTTTTTATCTTTAAAACTACTCTATATTTATTAATGCAAGCTTTTCATTGATTGTAGATTGTAGATTACTGTCATAGAGTCTATGAACTGACATTCACCTGATCAGACGGGGACACACTGCACATCAAACTCTTGAATAATGAACAACTAACATAATATGCAACATAATATGCAAAATAATAATAAGATCAAAGGAACACCCACAACAGTAATCTACAATCTACAATCAATGAAACCTTGCATTAATAAATATAGAGTAGTTTTAAAGATAAAAAACCTGAAGATGATGCTATGACATTGAAACATGTAGTAGTATTAAGCGCAATATTGTAACATCGAGATAGCGATGAATGGCGCAGAATATTAATATTAATTTTAAATTTTAACATCAACAATTTAAAAGTTTGTATATAGACTTGAATAATAAATATATATTTGAAGTAATTATAACTTTCCCCACCGTTGTGGTGACCCTCAGAACAGTTATCTCTATTTTAAGCTACCCTTAGTAATTTTGAATTTGACATGCCTGATGTACATCAACAGACAACACAAGCAATGCAAGCGCAACTTCTACAGCTTAAACATAATTATTTCACATCTGATAGAAAGCAAGGAGGGACCGAGTTATCTCTACACATGTCATATCAATTTGCAGTCTTCTCTTCCCTCCCATGTGTCTATTTGTAATGATCATCCAGAGTTATGTTGCTTCCACTGTATCAACATAATAAAAGCTCATTTAAAATATATAAATAATTTGTATGCATGAGAGATCAAGTATGAGTCACTAACTTTGATGCTGATATAGAAAAATGCATGTTTCCTGCATCAAGAAACCAGGTTTGTCGGTTTATGAGTTTCTTGCACATCTTACGTGCATCTTTGGTAAAAAGGGAATGGATGTAATTTTTAAAAACACTTTTATCCTCCCATTTAAAGTTTTCTGACTAAAATTTTGTTTCCATTCTTATCTCTCCTCTATGTGTCACATGCCTACCTATCTCATCCTCTTCCACATGATCAACCAAACCTAACCTAACTTAACCTAACATTTGGTAAAGTGTACATATAAATTAAATTCATCATTTACATATTTTAACACAAGAACTGGAGGATACTATACGGAACACAGAACCACAAACACTGTACCTGACAGTATTAAAATACCGTGTTAATTATCTTTAAGAATGACAAAACTGTATTTACTTACAGACTGATAAACACCACTACCTCCCACAGGCTCCTGTTCAAACCAAAAAAACTTGTCTATAACAATGTTTAAATGTGTCAATTGCTGAAATTATAGAACATAAATAGAGAAATGTGACATTTGTCATAAAAATTTGGTATGGATGTTATGCCATGCGATTTCAAGCACGCAGCAAATGAAAAAACAGCGTGTGACACTGCCTGCGCACGTTAAACCCCAAACATCTTCAAGTGACTGGTGCACACATTGTGTTTATGGACACAAAGATACAAACACTTGACTGACAATCATAAAAAATGAAGTCACTAAAATACACTAGACCTGGGACAGAATGATTTGCTTTAGAATCAATTAGTTTCATATTATATACAGCACAGATTAATGATAAAAGAGAAAATGATATTACTGGCCAGATTACATTCAAAGTGACTTGAAATACTACATTTCCATTAGAACAAAACAACACTATCAGTAAGTTTTCTGTAAAGAATACAGCACATTAAACCATCAGTAACATTGCAGTGATATAAATTATCATGTAGAAATGAGACACGAAAATGATTACTTACTGTAATGGCAGTACCTGACACCGACACCGACACCATCACCACCATCATCATCGCCATCATCACTGAATATCCTTTACTTATCTTCTGTAAGAGAACAATTTAATGTTTTCGTAGATCATGCCCAATGGATTACAAAAGCATATTTATTGAAGATTTCTGTCTTCTGGGTTATTGCGCTGTGTAGTCTGGTCGATGTTTACCAACGTTACAGAGGTCATACTGCCTCCGTCATCAGGGCGATGAATATTCAGAATACCCAGAAGACAGAAATCTTCAACATGATCTTGATCACTCTAAATATGAAACGTCCCAAAACTCCTATTCACAGTAAGGTATTTGCTTACCTGTACATATTGAATGATTATGCTGTGTTTACATGAAAAACGACTTTCTTGTCAGTTTATGATGGTAAAAAAAATCAAAACTTTTCTCATAATACACAATATTAATGTGCAAATTAAAATTAGGAAATAACGAAGGTTGATAGTTAATTAAACATTTTACTTCAATAAACTTTCGCTGATATACAGGCGATTTAAAACCTAAAGTATGAACCTTTCTATAAACAGAAGCATATTGAGGACACCAAAGAGGTACTAGAATACCAATTACGAAAATACAGCTCGTTCTTAAGTAGTCATTGCAGGCAGACTAGTTATATAAACCAAGGTGTTGCACCCCTACCCATCACAGATAAACATACGAATGTCACTGTCACGTCAAATAATATACATCGTAATCGAATGTCGCGGGTGAGTCATGGCTTCCTGCTGATCAATCACAAAGGACCATAGATCGTTCGCACCCTAAATTGCCTACCGAATTAATCCCTCCTCATAGTTAAAAATTCGAGGCTCTCATGAAGATTGCAAAGGTTTGATACACAACCATGCCACCAATGTAAAGTATGTAAACTGCAGAATGGAAGCATCCGTTAAGTTAAATAATTTTTTTTGTATAGAACTACTTATCGCACACGACTATCTATTCCTTTATCACACCAATACATGGGAAATGGTATGAACATGTACAGTATAGTACTAAATGCTGATTTTTTTTTTACAATGTATCCATCTGATTTTGTATTTAATTGCGTTGTAATAGCAGGCCTAGAAAAGTGTAAAAAAAAACCTGCATGTAATCACTATCCATTTTGTCCTGCAGTCGCCATACACGAATGGACGGAAACTAGTGAGAGAAATTCTCAGTTTCGAAATAGTATTTTTGAAACATAACAATGCAATTACACAGCTATTACCAACTCGAAAGAGTGATCTGCATATACTGTGTTAGCCTGAAGGATCATATCACCCGAATGTTTGCATTAAGTTATTTCGTATAACTTAATGCTATACTGAGATTCATCATGTTTTGAAATCAATGCCTCTCATATAATAATCTTATAAAACAAAAGATGGCCTTGAGTACTCCTCAGTTTTGTTCAATGACAAACATGAAAAATGTATAAAAGTATTGTCGCTCTGCATTCTGCTTTAAGCATTCTCAAACAACTGAAAACTCGACATTACTATCACATCTAACTCGATGCAAAACACATAGAGGACAGGCTTGCTTTCCAGCACCATTAATCGAACCTGAAAATTTGCTTTATAGTATATTCTATTTGAACGTTTTCTGAAACATGAAGTTGGCTACCCAATTTCTTCTGTAGCCAATCTTATGGAAGTAAAGTCCTGTGTGCCCATGGTGATCTCACGTACGGTCTTCCTAGTTACTAGCATGACAAGGCAGAATCTGAGGTTTTCACGGCGGTGAGTCTGATGGTGGTGACAAAATGACCTCTGAAACGTTGGCAACCTTCCACCAGACTACACGAAGCAACCCAGAAGACAGCCATATTTACAATATCTTTGTTTCACAACTTCATACAAACCCTCACGATAGCAATTATAGAGGCAATAAAGAGCGCCATTTCAGAGGGTACGGCAGCTAATGAAAATAGTTCCTACTTTGAAGTAATTTTATTTGCTTCGCTCTATTCTTTATTTCAATACTTTTCTAGGGTTAAGTACACGATTCTAAGTATTCTTAATTAGTGTACTATTTATAATAAAAACACCAAAGTTACGAAAATATGTCTTTGTCTGGCAGCCATCTTAATTGTGGGCATCTCATGAGTTCTGATTATCACGGAAAAAATATATCCTACAAGGAATTCACAATTTATGAAGTGTATTACATGTGCACTCATTCTTCAAAGAAGAATGGTCGAAAATAAAAAGTATTCAATTCCAGTTGATGATGTTTCTGCCAGTCCTGTTTGCAGATAACATTGCAAAAGAAAGGAAATCAAGAGGTGAATAATGAGAGTTTGTTCTTTGTTAAACATTCTTCACGTAATAAAAACTGTTGTAGGAGTTAGCATGGGCCAATGTCTAAAAAAACTAAAATAAAGATTCCATACTTGGTTTAAATCCATTATGGTATGCCTTTCGCAGACATTAATATGAAAACTGCAAATTTTTGTTCAACACGAGATTAGGAAAGTATTGCTTGTGCACAAAAGTAATTTGTAATAAATGCAACATTAATTATGCAACTTGGTTACATCATCCGTACATCCCCTCTGGCATCTGGTGAGAAGTATAAACCCAGTGAGAGTTGCTCATTGGCGTAATAATACGGGAAGAACGATGATAATAGAACCCAGTATTTTTTTAATGTAATTTACCTTGCCGGTATTTGGTACAGCTAAAATAATCGAAAGGAAAAGTCTTTCTTGCGTTTCGGCCATGTCTTACTGTAGAAATGTGAACGACTTGAAAATTATAATTGCGCTACATTGCAAACAAATATACATTACGAAATCATTCATCACATGACAAAAGATGGTGTAACTTTTATTTGGAATTATTAAAAATAAATGTGGTAAAGAGTTATGACGTAATTAAATGACAAACGCATCATATCAGAGAATTAAATCACATTTTTATACAAATATGTTACGCATATTTTGTTCAAGCAATCTCTTCTGCTTCAGATACGAACTGAACTCCGGTTGGAATATTTATGATAAGCGTTAACATAAAGTAGGATATGAGGTGGTTGTCACGGCGGCGAGACCGATGATGGTTGTCTTTGTCTTGTAGAAGTTTACCAGCTTTTCAGAGGCCCTTGCAGCGTCCAACATCAGGGTGAGAGTTTTAATATTGTCCGGTTTCGAAACCAGAACACAAATCCAAATGTCTGTAATGGTATATTGGAGGGGGGCGACTAGCAATTCTGGAATTAACTGATCATATTTAGACACTTCTGTCGGCAGTACCAAAGTATTCGCCGACGATAAAATATAAAAAAATATGCAGGAACATTTTGTTTCATTTTATTTGCCTGGAAATATCGAATCGTACATTATCCCTTATCTGCAAGCTCTGTAAGCTGTAATTCGACTACATCCAATACAAAAGCATGACTCACCTGTTGACAAAACACACAACCTGACCAATTGAAGAAGTCCTGCTTTGCTATGTAAGAAACCTAGTGCATTGCGCAACTTTCAAACACCAATACTCCATTCGCAAAACCGTCAAAGATACCCTCTCAATCCCATGCAAAGAAATAAAATCACACTGTGAAATGTTATTAAAAACAGTAATCCCAAGCACGTAATTCACACCACAGGCAGTACCTCCTTTTCCTATCGTCGAAGCCGGGAATCCAGCAAAATACATTACTCGGCAATAATTACTGCAGTTACATTAAAACTTAATGGCCAACACTGTATCATAAAGCACACAAATAATCACTCACCTTATAATTCATTTCCAATACATACAAAACACGTTAATCGCGAGTTCAAAGCCGCACACCTTCCACACTCAACATCACAATGACAACTACCATGCTACGGACTAGAGACCTGTCGAAACTTGTTCAAACATAAGGTATTCGAACTCATTATAGGTTCTGCCATACTTGTATGAAATTAAATGGCGGCTCTATCTGTAGACTATGCTGCCATCTGTGATCATATACGAACTCAGTCGGTAATGTTTCTAGCGCTTCTAGTTGTTCTGTGAAAAATTTGGTTATCATAATGGTCTTGCCTTCTGGTACAGTGTGTGAAATTATGAAACTCTGATTGTCTGTGGTATTGGTACTAATGTTTTCCAGTATTGTTAATAATCATCTGCATTTTACAATCTTCTCAGGTTATAAGCCATATCACTTTGTTAAGGATATTGTGGAGGAAAGTTACAATGTATTTCTAAGTATGTTGTCATGTTACATATTTAGATCTGTAAGACGACATTTTGAATTTACATTAAAGAATTGACATGGCCAACAGCTCAAAGATATTATTAATGTTGGTCATTGTATGTTTCTCCAAAATGTTATCTGCAAGTGTCTCTCACAACCCAAAGTATAATATAACCATACTTGCCACCATGAGAACCTCAATATCAGACTTAACAATTCACTACTTGACTGCATTTACTTACCCCTTTTAGTAGAAAAAGCATTATGTGAGTTAAAATTGTACCAAACAACTATGAAAACTTTTTAGAGTACAGTGTCTATGAATATTAGTAACTTTGAATCTTTGTCCACAAATGGGAGGGTTTATGTTTAATCATATGGAAAAAGGAGAGGGAATTTAACTGTACATACACATTTAAGCCCATTAAGACAATGTTATTTAAATGGTATAAGGCAAACATTAAGAGGAATCTATAGCCATGGAAACTTTGTAAATTACTAATGATGCATTAATAGAAGGGCTAATAGAGCACTGTAACCTGAAATTCTTTACAATATCAAGTTGTATTTCAGAAAGGACAAACTACTGCTTTTCCAAACAAAAGCATATTTATTTGCAATATTTCTTCAAGTTAACATTGCACATATACAAAACACACTTTGAAACACCCATACTAATTTTTAAATCAGTCTTGATTATACACTCCATAAGGTAGACTTTTTTTGTGTACATACAATTACAAAATTCTTCTCAGTGTCATAAAGATAACAGACCTTTACATTAACAATCTGTGGCCCCAAATAAAAAAGTGTAACAGATGAATAACCTAATCCAGCCTGATTTATAACAACTGCTTTAACTGCATATACACCCTACTTTACAACATAACTCCACATAAAGAATGTTTAAGTAACAAATGGTTCTTGCCCCATCTGACAATATTCTTCACAAAGTTATTCTTGTTTCAAGCCCAAAGAATTTCTCACCATGACAAATGTATCAACGTACATATCTTCTTCCACACAGGACAAGGAAGACTGATGGAACTGTCAAAAGTATCCCAAATATACATGATTTGCTGAAAAAAAAACCAACAACTTTAATGTCTATAACATAATTTACTAAAATTATTTCACCTTATCTCCTTCATGCTTAGCAACTACAAAATAATATGTGCTCAATTCTTTTAAAAACAGATTTTAATAAAATTAAGTATGCAAAAATTTAAACCCTTTGTTTACCAACTAATAACACAATTTCACTCACTGTATGTAAACAAAGGAACTCGAGGATTGTCATGGGTTCATCAAATTTCCCTAATGACATAGTTAAATAGAACTGCTGACCTGAAAATTCTTAAAATATATATGTAAGATCTAAAGCTTTCATAGACACTGATTGCAATGATGATTTCTCAGGAGATCGGCCATGTGAGAATGTTATCAACCCTTATGCTGTACATTATACTGCAAAATTCCACTTTAGTCCACTGTCTCTGCCTTCATTATCAGGGGCTGTGCATTCTGTATTTACAGCCAGACCTGAAGAGGCTGTATTCTGCCTCCATACTACACGGATAATTCAAAACTATTTAATTTGACATTAGTCATGTATGGTCCCTTAGTGTATGTTGTCTTACCAGAATGTGATGCTACAAATTTCCTTTTAAGGCTCACTGCAATATTTTACGTATCATGTAGTTCAAAATTCCACCATGTCGGAAGTATGTGAGGTCCACTTCTGTATCAAACCTGACGACCACCTGGAAACTCTTTCCGTTAACAAGCTGTAAAAACATGAAATACATAATGTTTGAGGCAAATCCCTAAAAATTAAAGTCCTTACACAATGATTCTTAACCCATAGGATACGTGCTCTTGGAGGAAGGGGGCAGATGGGCAAAAGCATTTTGAGACAAAAGTTATACACATTATTGTTTTTCTAATGTAAATGCTGTCTTAAAATTAATTCCGCATCTCAGAAACAATGCATTTGATATCAAACTAAAAAGCATTACTGACAATGTTATATAAAAATGTAAAAAAAATAAAAATTGCAGAAAGTTTCTGGTGATGGAGAATTTTGAAACCTGTGAAGAGGACAATAAAAGGTTTCCTGACACACAATATCATTAGTGAAGAACAACTATGAATTGCCTTCATTACCATCTCATGGAATAAATGTTATTAAATTACAGTCCAGAGTAAGACAAAGAAAGAAAAGAAACACTGATTCAAAGTAAAATGTAAAAGACCCGTAGTCTTTTCTTACCATCAGATAAACCACAGAATGTCTGACAATAAGGAACTGCTGTTATTAAACTTTAAATTCTAAACTTGATGGAAACTCACTAAGTTAAATATTCCATGGCTGGAATAATCTGAAACAAGTACAAACTTAGATTTCATCCTAGAGTAAACAGTAACTGTCTTACCTCAACTGTCAGCTCCTGCAGTGGACGGATATTTTCTGGAATTCTGATTGTGTATTTTTCCTTGCCTGTGAGGCCTAGTGATTCGGCATTCTGGCCTTCCAAGTACTGCAGAGGAACAATACCCATGCCTACTAGGTTAGACCTGTGGATACGCTCATAAGACTCTGCAATAACTGCTCGCAGACCCTGCAAAGAATTAAAGTTACCTTATTTAGATGGCTGCTTGGTTGTAAGAGCTTATCATTCCCTTTTAATTGTATGGTTGTAAATTTACTCTCTATATATTTACACTTTAAATATGTATATATAATGATATATTAAAAACAATTTTAATTCCTACACTGAATCACAAATGTGCACTAAGAAAACTCAGTTTACATTTGTGAAACTGACATTATATTTAAACTGAACTTTTATTTTTGGATTCATTTCTGACTGATTAATGAATGAATAAACAAATCCAAGGATAAATGTAAATATAAGGAGCAATGTATGGTGCATAAAAGCTAATTACAAATGTAAGATATAATCACCCAGTGTATTCACATCAACAACTTGTAATGGAGACAAATATATCAACAAAATTTGCAGGCAGTTTCGAGGTGAAGATGACCTCTCTATTATATATTAATTTTATATACTAGAATGTGAAACAGGAGATGGTTCAATGTATCACAAATAAGAAATTAGTTGTTCTAGAATATCTGAACATTTCTTATTACTAAATAAACTATATGAGGCTATTCTTTTCATCTATACAAGTGAATACTTACAAGAAGAAAAGGCCCTTTAGCTGCCCAATCTCTTGATGAACCTGATCCATAATCCTTTCCAACCAGTGCTATAAGTGGTACTTTTTCCTTCCTGTAACGCTCAGCAGCATCAAACACATCCATCTACAAACAAATTATCTGTTAAAATATACACATTTTCTCCAATGCATTTGTTCACTAATCTGTACACAACATAATCTCCAAAGTCTGAACCACTGTCCTCTACTAACTACTAAACTAACTAGATGGCTTACCGAACCTAAAGGTTCATCACCGAATTAACCAAAACCCTCCACCAGACCCTGTCCTGGGCCAACAAAATCCAGTCTCCTTCAACTCCTATCTCCCATAGATCCCGCCTGAGATTATCCTCCCATCTACGTCTAGGTCTTTCCAGCGGTCTCTTCCCCTCAGGCTGTTCCACGTTCCAAATCTCATATCCTTTTTCAATTGCCATGGTCGTGCCAAAGAGTCCGTCCTGGTCCGAGGCTTGGTTAATGTGTTTGTAACAATGCTTTTTTTTAAGGTGAAAGGTTGTTAGCCTTGCACCCAACCCCCAACCTGGAGGACCAGGGTATCACTCTTAGTCTGGCGCATCGCCTTAAACCTGTCTGCCTTGGGTGACCCTACCATGTGCCAAAGCTCCTCACCTGGCAAATTGCCTTCGACAAGGTTGTGATACCTTCGAGTAGGCCACTGTCCTCTACAGAAACCTTAAATGGAAAATTAACTAATAATGAGGAGTACAGGTACATTTCAGTGTATTTATGGGTTTCATGATTCTCAGAATAAACAGTGATTATTTCCCTAAACAGCATCAACCAACTGATCTTTGTAACGGAGAAGTGTTACGTTTTCACTGAGGTAAGAAGTGAAATTTTAAATATCATTCAGATGAACTCTGGTGGGAAAAATGGAACATAATTACAATTATGTAGTTTAATTACTGTCAGGATATTTTTACTGAAATCGTTAGTTTTTAATATAAATAAACCAAATGACCATGTGCAAGTATCGGAATATAAAAATAGAGACTGATTTCAACTGGCTTGGAACAGAGCGCAATAGCAGGCTCTTGTGAACATAACACTGAACGTCTGCAAGTAGGAATTTCTTGACCAACTGAATAACTATCAGCTTCTCCAGGAGCCCTGTTTTAATTATAAAAAGTTCCAGTTAACATGCTCTTATTGCACTAGTTTCTGTACATGTGATGAGAGAATCTCAATAAACCAGTTGTTTTATTCAGTTATTTATCGTCATTTTTGGAATGCATTCCATCATTCTGTACTACACAAATTTAACTCACCATTTCTCCTGACGGAATGTGAATTGTTTTTGGTCCAGCCTGTCCTACAAATTTGTTGACTAAGCGGATATTTGCAAATGTGCCACGTGCCATCACAGCATCGTTTCCTCTTCGTGAGCCATACGAGTTGAATTCACGTGGTGTCAACCTGAACGGAAATCAACTTTCAGAGATGCCTGAAGCCTGTTAAAAGATACTCAGCATATTCCCACGTTACAGATCAAATATTAACCAACAACTTCATTTACCGGTATACATATATAGATCAGTTTCAGTAAGCTGACTGAAATTTGTGGAAACTGTATGTATTGATGAGCATTATACAGTTTTCTTCAGAGGGAAAATATATTAATGTAAAGCTGCAGATCTTAGCGTTTTCTGATTCAAATATGAAGCACGAATGCCAACCATTTAACTGTGGTTTAGTATTCAAAGGTGAATAAAGTTCAATTCCCGACAAATGAAGATACATCCAACATGCACTACTGGTGTGGTGCATACCCTCTTGCTGCGAGATACCGAGCAGCTGGACTGTTGCGGGCAATGCTGCCAGCTGGGGAGATGTGATCGGTTGTGACGGAGTCACCTAAGTTCAGCAACACTCGGGCTTCTTCGATTGGTTCAATGTTAGGTAATTCCTAAGAAGGAACATTTTAAACACTGAGTAAAGAAAATATAAAGGATCAAATATGTGGGGTGATGAATATACTGACACGACAAAGCAAACAGAAGTTAATGCATTAAAGTTTATAACAAAGAGCATAGAGGATAAGAAGGCATATTCTCTATTTCACAAAAAAACTAAAGGTCTTTGTAACTCCTTAAACTACACCTGTTAAATGTTAATGATACAAATGTAAGTTAAATAATTTTCTCTCATTTGCGTAAGTACATTACTATTTCAGTTGCCCGACTTCCTCACTTTAACACAGATGAAATTTACATGGCTTCAAAAGTACTCATACATCTTGTTTTCATGTGTCGTAATGTCAAGATTACAACAACCCCCAAAAGCATTAAGAATTACATTTCGAGGCAATTTTTAATTTGCATATAAATATTCTCCGCATCAGTCATGATTGTGATGACATTTCTCAATCCTAATTTCAATCATCCATTCAAAGTCCAAGACCTTGCCCCACCATATATGCATACCTGCATTACATTTGCACTACAATTTTGAAAATAAGGCATCAAAGTAATGTAAATAAATATTAAAAATTTAATACGTACCTTTGTCATGGCTTCGAAGAATGGAGGGTTCTTAATATAGGTAGAGGATGGGTCCCATGGGTACAGTTTGCCTTCAGGTGCTTTTAGATTCGCCCAGTTGGAGCTCCCCGTCTCAATCTTGGCGTACACTTCACGGAACATCGCGGGGATAACATACTTCTGTTCTACATCGTGTATCTCGTTACGTAGGGGCCATATTTCATGGAGGAAAACTGGTTTGCCATCAGGTGAGTGTCCTGAAATGGAATATAAAACAAAGATGACAAATAACAAAGAGACCGTAAATCTGTTTCAATAGTACATTGGTCGGAACTATCTATTCTACTTGTCAATTACGAAGTCAAAAATGTTATTAGTTAACCTAGTTTCAATAAAGATCCAGGTTCAATTTGTGAACGTTCACACAAAAACTTCTATATTTTGATTATATAAATGTCTGTGAAAGTTTTTGAAACATAACTGTGACTATGGCTTTCTATAACGCTACAGTTTCCAAGATGGATGGACAGACATCTTGTTATAAGAATTCCAAAGATTTTCTACTCTAAAAGACGACCAATATTTCGCCTCTCCACTTCTAAGCCTTCCAAATTCAAGATTACAATAAAGACAAACAAAAGCTTGAAATAATACCAAGTGGCTCCTTCTCAAAATCGATATCCACTCGCCCAGCAATGGCATAAGCTATCACAAGGAGGGGCGAAGCGAGATAATTGGCTCGAGTATTGGGATGGATGCGGCCTTCAAAGTTGCGGTTCCCAGAGAGAACGCCGCAACACACAAGGTCATTCTGTAGAAAAAATAAACAAATCAACACCAGTGATTCCATTGTTTGACAGACCATTTAATTTATAAAACTGGAAAATCTTACAATACCATTAATAACCTCAATTTAATAACCGATATAATAAATCATCAAATAATAGTGAATTACATTCTCATTCAGAAACAAAGACCATTTTTATTGTAATTACATAAATAATATACAGCTGATTCCCACTTAATGGTACCTGCACCTTGTCGTGGTGGTGGTGGGGCTTGAGTACCTCAGCGACCCCAAGAGCTACTGGTAGGGCCTCCCTAGCCAGACTGTTCGAGGGGAAGAGCTCAGACTAAGACAGGTACTCTGGTCCTCCAGGTTGGGGGTTGGTCGCAAGGCTAACAACCTTTCACCGTAAAAAGGAAGTTGTTTCGAAACCTCGATCAAAGCCTCAGACAGACGGATCTGTCAGAGGACCGAATGGAAGAGGAGAATTGAGGAGGCCATGGACTGAATACAGACCGGAGAGCCATAGAAGAAGAAGAATATACAGCTGATAGATCTTACTATATTGGTGGATAGGGAGATCAAATGTTTACTTTTTACTTTACTGTGAATGTAGAATCTTTAATTTAAATTACCATTATCTTCTTTGTTTAATATGCCACCTCATTTTTGTACCAATAGACAGCTTTCTCATCAACTGACAAATATCTTTTTAGAGAGAATATGCATCATGAAGAATGACTACAGATCAAAATAAATGCAAATTTGATGTCCTTAAAATTAATATATTAGCAAATAAAAGGGAATGGAGACCGATGGGAAGAAGGATGAGAGGGAGACCACGGAAATGAAGGATAGATGACGTGGAGGAGGATGTGAGGACGATGGGAGTGAGGGGATGGAGAAGAACTGTGAACGATGGGACAGAATGGAAAAAACTCGTCGAAGAAGCTAAGACCCACATAGGGTTATAACACTACAAGAAGAAGACGCAAATAAAAGGACATACAGTCAGGCACATACTGTTATTACTCGATTATACGTCTGCTTATCCAGAAGAGAACGATGTATTCATGTGTTAGTTGAGAAATACTTTGAGTTTTAGTGGGAAGATGTCTGGAGGAATAAATGAAAGAAACTGCGCGATGGACGGAAGTTACCGTGTCAAGACAATGTTCATGATCACCTGGCTTTCTCTGTGCCACAGAAATGGTATTAGTGCCATAAGGTGCACATCACAAAACATCAAACTTTTTTTCCCTTACCTTTTCAATGGCTTCAGCGATGGATTCAGGCAGAGGGCCACTGTTCCCTATACAAGTCATGCATCCGTAACCAACGATATCAAAGCCCAGTGCCGTGAGGTAAGGGATGACACCACTTTCCTTCAAATAGTATGTGACGACTCCTGACCCCGGCGAGAGACTTGTCTTGATATAAGGCAGCACTGTTAATCCAGCATCTATGGCTTTCTTTGCAAGAAGTCCTACATTTACAAAAACAAATTTCGAATTTACTGATTAGAATTACGTCTTATTAGGTGATCAAACATTTCAAACACTGTAAGATTTGAGGTTTTCACAGCGGTGAGTATGAAGATTTCTGTCTTCTGGGTTATTGCGCTGTGTAGTCTGGTAGATGTTAACCAACGTTTCAGAGGTCATACTGCCTCCGTCATCACGCATCGCCCTGATGACGGAGGCAGCGCAACAACCCAGAAGACAGGAATCTTCATTTCAAACACTGTCTCTGCTTCCCAGACAATCAGCCACGTCAACGTTGAAGGCACTTGACTCGACACTAACAGGGCCGATTTCCCAAGAAATTTTACATTCATGTACCATGAAAGTTTTAAGTCTTGCCCAGAAGATGCCACTGCATTCAGTCACAGGGAAATCTTAAAACCTTACAAAGTTATTGATAAATTATAAACATTTAGTAACAAAGATAACAACTTATGTTAGTATACTGGATATTGTTTTTTGTATATAATTTCAGGTTTGGGGCGACAATTGCATTGAATTTTTTGTATTAAACGTTTCAGCAAATATTGAAACGTGCTCTCGCATGAAAATCGACATTATACACTGTACAACAGCCACAAAAACCTATGAACAAGAATAGACATTCCTTTAACTTCTCATTCCATGTTTATGCTGTGATGATTATGAAACATGGAGAAAAGTACATCTAATTGGGCATAAATGCCTGATTTTGCATAATAAACCACAATTTTCATTTTTGAAAGCTACGAAACTGTCCGAAAATGACAAAAATGGTTTAATTTCACTGACAATGTCAAACACCAAAGATACACGGGACTGTCAGTTCTAAATTTTGGCCAAAAAGGGTGTTTTAACATAAATAGAATGACAATAAAGAGATTTCAAACATACCTGCTCCAAGCATTACACTTGGGTTACTTGTATTGGTACAGGATGTAATGGCTGCTATGACCACTGAACCATGACGCAGTACATATTCACAACCCTCATGAATGAAAGAACCTGAGGCATTAAGTTTATCTTCTGGTAAACCAAATCCCTTGAATCCAATCTGAAACGCGGAAAAAGGAAGAATCCAAGGCATTAAGATCGAAGTGTACCGTAATAACATAAATGTTGGTATTTTATTATTTATTACCATGATGACATACGTACATGTAATGCATAGAGTACAACTCAGGTCAGATACAAAAGCTTCTAAAAAGTACTTTCATGCACACCGTAACAAACGTTCTGAAGAAGAATCGGCTCCATGGAGGTAGCTGGTTAGTGTTTGAGAACAGGGTGACAAACGTTCAAAACACATATTAATAACTGCATTATTTGAACAAATCTCTTTTTCATATGAAGTCTGAAGGAAATGTTCGGAATTTGGGAACTTGTTTTGTCAAACGCGAACGTTCACACCTAAAAACTTAAATCTGAAAACAGTTTACTTCGTTATCGATTATCAATTTCGATCTGTACGTTCGCGTTTGCAACATTTATTATACCACTGTTAATAGAAAAGTTTCAAACAACATTTTCAGTAACGCTATTTAAGCGTCGGTTGGGTTTAGGACTTGGTTACGTCATCGATATTAAACCACGCCTCATTTCTGGAACAGCAACGTGTCCAGCCAGACAAATATAGAAAGGGTGAAAGTACAGAAGTATGCTCTCTCATTAGAGAAACGTGACTCAGTAGAACTGAATAGATGACATCTGATAACGCACCAGAACACTAGTCCACACACACACAGGCCATTATGCTGAATGAGACGCCATCCCCACATTAGCCTTGTGAAAAGAATTTTCTTTTCTCTTCTTAAATGCCTCAACACAAAACCTTCTACGTCTCTACCAACCGAACAATTCATTTCCACAAATGACAAAAGGTACACTTGCCCCTTTGACCGCTATTAAACACGAATGTTACAAAAGTTCTTTTGTTTATAAATTTGAAAGGTATTACTCAGTGGGAATTCAGTCAGAAAGGGTCACTAAAATGGATTCTACTATGCTGGTCTACCAGGTTGTATCGTCGTGTGGCCCAGCCTTAAAAATGAAGGCAGTATGTTCCTCCGAAACGATGACGTTTGTAAATCCACAAGCAACGTCGACATCTTCACCGCCCTCAGAAACTCAAATCTCATACAATAAAGACGCACCAGGCATTGTAACAAGTAGGATTTGAGATTTTCACGACGGTGAATACGAAGATGGCCGTCTTCTGAGTTGTAGCGCAGTGTAGTCTGGTAGAAGTTTACCGACGCGCTGTTGATAGAGGCAGCAATCGCCTCTGAAACGTCGTTAAACTTCGACCACACTACAGAGTGTATGTAATTGGTAGATTTATTTGTGAACACTTTGTTTAATTTATGTGAAATCTTCATAATGCTATGAATTGTACTTGTATTATCGTGGATTATTATGACTTGTCGTCTGACCTATGGATCCATGGAATGTAACGTAGATTCCATGTACATACACGACGCCGTGAGAACCTTAGATCCTCCCCAATAAATATTGCTGACTACGGTTCAGTCTTTCTGTGGAAATAAAACTCATTAACTTCAAGCAATAAATTTTAAAACTCAAAGACGCTATTGTATTTCTCACCGACTAATTGTCTAGTCCCGTTTTTACCTTCCGTCCTGGAAATATCTTTTCAGGCAGTTAAGTGAGGTAAGGAATAACGGGTAAAGCGACCAAAGGCGACCGGAATCGTTCAAGAGACAGCAAAAGACACCAGAATTTTTGCTGATTACACCAAAAACCCTACAAAGGGCAGTGTTTATTCATGCGTACTTTATACCTTCAAGAATGTCTTGAAGCAAAGTCTTAATAAAAAAAAAAGGTCTTTTTCTTTGTCGGTGCCTTTAGATTTCAAATTCGTAAATGACACTTTTTGGCATACAGGATTTTGGTAGGGAATCCTTCTGGAAAATGACCACTGGGCAGACCAAGAATGAGATTGACCTTAGGGAGGTGGGCTGCGAGGATGGCAAATGGATGGAGTTGGCTCAGGATCGTGGCCGGTGGTGGGCTTTGATGTTGTCGGGGTTCTGGTACCAGGGAGTTAGTTTAAATGACACTTTTTATAATTCGTTGTTCATCGGTTGTCTTATTAAAACACGTTCCTCAGTACATGGTTCACTCAGAGGACGGGGTAAACTTGCATAAACGTACCCTCTCGTTACAGAGAAGTGATAATATACAGGCATACTTCAGAGATATTGCGGGTTCGGTTCCAGACCACCGCAATAAAGCGAGTCACACGAATTTTTTGGTTTCCCAGTGCATATAAAAGTTATGTTTAAACTATACTGTAGTCTATTAAGCGTGCAATAGCATTATGTGTTTAAAAATAATGCGAGAATTACCAAAATATGACGCAGAGACACGAAGTGAGCACATAATGTTGGAAAAATGGCGCCGATAGACTTCCTCGACGCAGGGTTGCCAAATCTTCAATTTGTAAAACAAAGCAATATCTGAGAAGCGAAATAAAACGAGGTATGCCTGTAACAGGTAAGTTATTTTCAAAACTATCGAATGAGATTTAATCTTCGCACGGCGGTTAAGATGGCTGGCAATGTTACTGTTCTCTGTTGTGACGCCATACAGATTCGTAGGTAGGTTGCAACGTTTCGGAGAAACATACTGTCTCCATCTTCAAGGCCATGAAGATTTGTGTTGTACGATGGTCTACTTACGAATCTACACGGCGTCATAACCAAGAACGTCAACAGTTACGTGCTGTATATCACTGGACGATAATTTTAAAAGCGATATCGCTGAACTTCGCGCGTGAGATGTTCATACTGCAATGCACGTTATTCCACGTATTAGTAACATGATCGTGCATCGCCTGTTGCTAATTGTTTCGGTGTGAATCCTGCCTTACAATCACGTAAAAAACAGTTCTGTGGATATCCGGATACGATAAGTCAGATTTCTGTCTTCAGTGTTGTTGCGCTGTGTAGTCTGGTAGTTGTTAACCAACGTTTCAGAGGTCGTACTGCCTCCGTCATCAGGGCGATGAAGATTTCTGTCTTCTGGGTTGTTGCGCTGTGTAGTCTGGTCGATGTTAACCAACGTTTCAGAGGTCATACTGCCTCCATCATCAGGGCGATGAATCGTTGGTAAACATCGACCAGACTACACAGCGCAACAAACCAGAAGACAGAAATCTTCATACTCATCGCCCTGATGATGAAGGCAGTATGACCTCTGAAACGTTGGTAAACATCGACCAGACTACACAGCGCAACAACCCAGAAGACAGAAATCTTCATACTCATCGCCCTGATGACGGAGGCAGTATGACCTCTGAAACGTTGGTTAACATCTACCAGACTACATGGCGCAACAACCCAGAAGACAGAAATCTTCATCGCCCTGATGACGGAGGTAGTATGACCTCCGAAACGTTGGTAAACATCTACCATACTACACAGCGTAACAACCCAGAAGACAGAAATCTTCATACTCATCGCCCTGATGACGGAGGCAGTATGACCTCTGAAACGTTGGTTAACATCTACCAGACTACATGGCGCAACAACTCAGAAGACAGAAATCTTCATCGCCCTGATGACGGAGGCAGTATGACCTCCGAAACGTTGGTAAACATCTACCATACTACACAGCGTAACAACCCAGAAGACAGAAATCTTCATGCTCATCGCCCTGATGACGGAGGCAGTACGACCTCTGAAACGTTGGTTAACATCGACCAGACTACACAGCGCAACAACCCAGAAGACAGAAATCTCCATCGCCCTGATGATGGAGGCAGTATGACCTCTGAAACGTTGGTAAACATCGACCAGACTACACAGCGCAACAACCCAGAAGACAGAAATCTTCATGCTCATCGCCCTGATGACGGAGGCAGTACGACCTCTGAAATGTTGGTAAACATCGACCAGACTACACAGCGCAACAACCCAGAAGACAGAAATCTTTATCGCCCTGATGACGGAGGCAGTATGACCTCTGAAACGTTGGTGAACAACGACCAGTCTGCACAGCGCAACAACCCAGAAGACAGAAATCTTCATACTCACGGCTGTGAAAACCTCAAATCTTACAAGATAAAAGTCAATCTATCTCTTTAAAACTAAAATCCTACATACGGTGCGATATACCAATTTAGTAACAACTATGCTGAAGCTGAAAATTCCCCAACTTAATGCTTTGGGAAGTATCCCATAAACTACAAGGGACAAAAGAGTTGTATCAAATACCGCATTGTTTGGTTATAAACAAAGACTTTCAGGCCTTTTGTTTACAAAGGCAAGGCAGGTTTTAAGATTTTGATGACTGTCTTAGGGGTTGTCTTGCCGTGTAATCTGGTAGAAGTTTACCGACGTTTCATAGGTCCTTGTGATGGCCTCATTAGGGCGATCGCAATCTTCGGACTCAAAGTCGTAAAACCTATCCGCCTATTATGATCATTTTTCGACCCTACATTAAACGTTTGTGCAAATACAGTAAAACCTCTCTAAGTTGACACTTGGGGTTCCACGAAAACGTGTCCAACTTACAGAGGTGTCCAAGATAGAGGGAAAGAGAAAAATCAGATTGTGGTCTAATGACAATATAATCTATTTACTTACGTAAACTAACTACTGTAAGCTTACTTGAATTAAGAATTAATGACAATGGTATTAATTATAATAATCTTTTGAAGCCCACTCCCATGCATTGCACATTACACCCCAGGCTCAATAACATTTTCTAAAGTTAATTCCACCAATTTTCGCTTCTCCATCGTAAAAAGAAAAATTCCATTTCTGTTAACAGTCTGAACTCAAATGCAAGCGGAGTTAAAACTGTGTCTTCTGCGATACTGTAGTCCAGTTAAGGGTTCAGCAAAAGAATAGTTAAACACTTGCAATGCATTCCAATGATGGGTTCAATGTCCATAAGATAATCCTCCAGAGAGGAGGCATTCATGAGACAGAAATTCAAAATAACAAAATATGTAACTGAAAAAGTTTCCCTGAAAAGCATCGAAGTTAAGTGCATGAACCTGTCCAAATTACAACAAAAGGGGATGTCCAGGATATAGGGTATTATGGACACGTAAAATTATAGGATATTCTCCGGTTCCAATTAAAAGTGTCCAATATAAGGGGTGTCCAACTCGAGGGATTTTACTGTATATATAATCAAAAAAATCAGGCACAGGTCTACGGTTAGTGAAGTGGTATGGCGAAGATGGTAAGATGAAGGACGCAATTTTAAACGCTACCAAAGCGAAATGATACACGAAAATGTTGGTTTACAAAAGCAAATGCACGGCACCATCTAAAAAGGGTGCATCGCCTTGATGATGTATGCAGTAAACACCTCCGAAACGTCGGCCAATTTGTACGAGACTGCATGGGGGCAATATCGCAGAAGGCTGTCATATTCAACGTTTCGGATGAACATACCACTTCTTTCTTGAGGGTAGAATGCACGAGAACCAACTTCCACAACGTTTTGTGGCCCCGTATCAAATTAATTTCAGGCAACGGGCAATGTTTAAGATAATATTGATACAACGTGTGTATTTACTCATAGAAACCGAAGGCTGTCGGTAAGTCTTCCGGAGTTTATCTTAAGAACGGAAGATAAGAGAATAAATTCTATACAAATGAGAAATACGAAGCGATAGATCTGTTTGTAGTAATGATGAATCATCGTTCCTAAGACATAACGTTACCAATCCATGGCCAATAAACCAAACGTCTTGGTCGGATATCCAGACTACGGTTTTCCTCAGTCCCCCAGACAAATGCCGGAATAGTATCTTAAATTAGGCCACGACCGCTTCCTTCTACATTCCTTTCATTCAATTATTCACAATCATCTCATTCGACGCTAGACAGTCAGCGACGTTAAATAAATCAAATTTAAAACGGCGCAAATTCCATCAACTAATGCGTCACCCCTTTCAAAAATTCTATGTCAAAAACGACAGTAATTTATAGATACGCAGCCACTACCCCGAAAAAATAGTAGACATTTGGGATATTTCAGGTTCTGACGGCGACAAGTGTGACGATGGTTTAATTCCGGGTTATTGCGCCGTGTAGACGTTTCAGAGGCGCTTACTGCCTCCATCATCAGAACGATGAGGTCCATCGCAAGGACCTCTGAAACGTTGGTAAACTTCTACCAGACTACACGGCGCTACAACCCAGAAGACAGAAATCTTCAGGTGACAAACTAGCTCTCTGCAAGTTTGCATACCTCTAACTAACTAGATGGCTTACCGAACCCGAAGGTTCATCACCGAATTAACCAAAGCCCTCCACCGGACCCTGTCCTGGGCCAACAAAATCCAGTCTCCTTCAACTCCTATCTCACATAGATCCCGCCTGACATTATCCTCCCATCTACATCTAGGTCTCCCCAGCGGTCTCTTCCCCTCAGGGTTCCCAACGCGTGGTTTAATCTGCACGTCTTCATAAAGGCAACCTCCTTTACGTGCTACTGCCGTTCTTAAATATTTAAAATTTGCTATATTCCTATACCAGATGAGCTATTTTCGTATTTTAATTCTGTCAAGAAAATAGTCTCTCGTCAAAAAAAATCAATTTAAATTACCAAAAATAAGCGATAACTATTCAATGCGGCAAAAATTGAAAATAAAGAATTTAATAGAAAATGTATACTCCAACAAATTTTCTATTTCTGTACGCAAATTTTGTCACAACCTGTACTTCCTGCATTATAACACAAGAACGCTACCTTCATAAACGGAAAAGTAAGGTCACAATAGACTATAAGTGCAAATATCTTGGACGCCTGAAAGGTTAAAAGGGATTCCTTGAAATAAGGCTGTAGACTACAACAGAATGTGAGGACTGGAGTCTGCTGGGTTATGAAGCCGTGTACAATTACCAACTGCAAACAAAGGAAATACGATCCCGCGACACGCATGTAACCACCAGCAAGTAGAGTCAGGGATTAACATGAACCATCATAAATTAAATCCGCACTGACCCAGATGAAAATCGTAAAAAAAACTTAATTTCATTCAGGCGCATTGATAGAGTGGAGTCTTATGCAAATGAAAGGACGACGTTAAACCACCACATAAGGAGTTACTAATTTACCCCCTTCATATATCAGGATTCCACATGAGAGGGGTAGTTTAGATTATCATTGCCCTGATGATGGAGGCAGCAAGGACCTCTGAAACGTCGGTAAACATCCACCAGACTACACGGCGCTACAACCCAGAAGACAGACCGTGAGAATCTCAAATTCAACTTTCAATTAGCACGCTCGTATTTCTATGGTTTCAGAGAAATACATTTCTTCTATTTCGTTATATTCGTCATGTCAAATGAGAGCGATATACCAAATCATGTATTTTGCGACTGTAACAAATTCTGTGTCCAATACACTTTTATCGCGAGCCGTATTATTTTCGAGATAATTAAACAGAAGTGATTCGTACGTTGCCACTTCATAACTTCACAACTGCTGGAAGGAATCTGATCAAATAATATCCAAAGTATTGAGATTTCCACATTCCCATATCGCCTGTTGTACACTGTTAATAACAATGAATCATAAGTCAGCATTCACCAATCGAATTATTATTATTATTTAGTGTTCTGTCTGACGACAGGTCCATATGAACAGGATCCTTCCATCCTTTTCTCGGACTGGGACCTGTTCATATACGTTCTTGGCAGATGATCCACAAGTGGTTTGCCATTGCCTTCTTCTGTGTGTGAATGGAGTAATTGTTGGGATGCCACGGAGGAAAACTCCGTGTTGCCTAGACCACGGCCTTGCCCAACACAAGTTATAAATTCGGGCACAGCCGGGAATCGAACCCGAGACCCCAGGATTACAAGGCCAGCGTTCTAACCGCTAGACCATCGAGCCAATAAAATAGCCAAAACGCCATAAATGTTACCCTACGCATACATTAATTTTCCAATTATTTACTTACGTCTGCAAATTTTGTGTGAAATGAATTTCTCTCCAAGGCTAGCAATTACATAAGACCAAAAACGTAACCAGGCTCTTAAATTTAAAGTTTACGACATTTATACGTGGAAACCTGTTACTTTTAAAGCATATTTCCAATGCTATAAAAATTTATCATTTGCCTAAAAATATATTCATTCATTTGAGACCAAAAGAAAATTCATCACATCACACGAAACTCGTAAATGGAACGTTCATTTAGGCTTTTAAATAACAACTAAAATAAGCCAAACTAAACCAAAATGGTTCCAGGAAATTTTATCTGATCGAAAACTAAGATTTAATTTGGGCATTGCTACTAGCGAATTATCGGGCATTACAAAACCAACTGGGATTTCCTACATTTTTTTCTTAAACGAACCGAACTGCTCTATAGTATTTGTCGCTGGAATGTAAGTCGCCATTTTGAAAGACGTTGCTTCTGCACGGACAGACGGTCCAGATGAAAAATAGGCTTTCTGAATATTTTATATTTTGAAATGCACTCCCCGACTTCAGGAATGGTTACTGCAAATGGTCACTCCTCCCGGGTTCAAAGTTGTCCAATCAGCGACAGGTGACGACGTTGCAAGAAGCCAATAACCATTAGCAAGATCCTGGCCATTGTATGACCGCTCTAACTGTCCGAAGTATTATAACAGAAGACTCGAAATGAATACGGGGCAGTCCTATCGTGTGGAAAGACAAGACTTGTCATCGGACTTCGGACTCGATCAAGCAGCCACCGACCAGAAACCTACGCGCCGCCATACTGGAATACTTCTAAAGACCCGTTCTTCAAGAGCCTGAGCACTGCTGGTCCAACTTTTTCGTTTGCTCGATCTATAGACATTTGATAGGACTCCTTGGACGAGGGATCGGCTCATCGCAAGGCCTCTACCTGTACACAGGACAGACATCCATGGCTTGAGTGGGATTCGAACCCATGGTCCCAGTGCGCGGCACAAGACCCACGCGGCCACTGCAGACCCAAAACAAGTGCATGAAGTGTCCGAAATAACTCGACAGTGAAGACGGCAAGAGAACGCCAAGTGTACCACGAAGACGACTCCATTTTGTCAACCTCAACACCGGCCCAGTCTGTAGAGAAAATACTGGTAAGTTTCATCAAAATGTCTCTCGGAATATTGTAGGGGTGATTAAGTCGAGAAGAATGAGATGGACTGGGAATGTAGCGCGCATGGATCGGACAAGAGGTGTACACCGGGTATTGGTTGGGAAGCCTGTGGGGAAGAGACCGCTGGGGAGACCTAGACGTAGATGGGAGGATAATCTCAGGCGAGATCTACGGGAGATAGGAGCTGAAGGAGACTGGATTTTGTTGGCCCAGGACAGGGTCCGGTGGAGGGCTTTGGTTAATTCGGTGATGAACCTTTGGGTTCGGTAAGCCATCTAGTTAGTTATTAAATCTCAAAACGAGAGTGTGATGAACAAACTGACTGACTGATGATAATTTTTCTATAAGGAAGTTAACAGATCACCTAAGCTGAACAGAAACTACCTGTCCATTTTCGTCCGGTGATAATGCTCCTTGAGTATGTTCGAATTCTCTTAAAGCTTTATCATCAGATAGAAAATGTATCAGATCACTTGCTCTCCTTAACTGGTGCACTGAAGGAACCCTTGACGTCATTTGGATCATGTAAAAATTTGTGCCGAGCATATCTGCCGCCCAGTTGCAAGCACATTCTATTTTCCTATTTTTTTATTACGAAGTTTAATTACGAATGGATTTCAGTTCCTTTTAGCGCCCCTTCAACCATGGCTCCTGTAGGCGATTGCATACTTTGCTACCCTCCGGCACTCCACTGCGATGCTTCAAAATTGTGCCGCTCTAATGTCGCCGCCCAGGTACAATGCACCCATAGGGTGGCACGGCTCTGTGACTAGTAATCTTATTTGTAAAATGCATTGATTATCAACACCTATAGCTGACAGTGGAGCAAGTTGCCCGGTTGATGTCAAAACAGACTCATCACTGGGTGACTTCCTCCTCTGTCAGCTACAGAAAATAGAGAATTTGATATACATTTGGCTGCTATGTGAATGGATCTAGCTCAGTTTGGTGCAGCATTTGAAATCATCACTGGAATATGTCTGTTGCCCATGGCAGTCTAAAATCTTCCACGAGAATTCACTGACATGTCTTCGAGAGCTGTGTCAAAGATGAGGTCATATTGTACCATTACTAGGGCTATAAGAATGTTCAAGCAAAATCCACACCAAACTCAAAATTCGTTGTCCACAAAAAAATATTCGTTTCTGACTACACAAGAATTAAACTCCTTCATCGGCTACGTTACTTTACATCAACCGTAATTCTTGATTATCATTTTTACAACTGAAAATATGAGAAACGCTCATTAATAGCGATGAATTTTTTATAAAAATAATTTAAAGATTCCAAAATCGAACTAATACAAATCTTGTTATTAATGTCTTATTTGGGTAATGCATATTTACAATCCAACAATGCAATGAATATATATAATGAGTTAGCATGCTCGACTTATCCTAGTCAAGTCAAGTGTTTCATTAATAAAGTCTTCTCGGGCTATCAGCCATGTTAGATGGCGATTAATCGCCGACGTTTCGAGGACCATTTCTGTCCTCATTTTCAAGGCTGTTGACTGTGGCGAACTAGTTTGCGCTACGAGCCACACAGTCAACAGCCTTGAAAATGAGGACAGAGATGGTCCTCGAAACGTCGGCGATTAATCGCCATCCAACATGGCTGATAGCCCGAGAAGACTTTATTAATGAAAGCCGCCGTGAAAGCTTCACATCATATACAAGTCCGGAAGTCTTTCATCAACTTCAATCGCAGCGAAAGCTTCACTTTATACATCAAAAGTTACACAAGTTTAAAGATCTATTACCGTACATAATTTCAGGATACTACTATTAAGTTCCGCTAATGTCACTCATAAGTTAATATTTTAAAAGTTAGTGACCCTGCCACATATATATTTTTCAAAATTCACCTTGAAACTACTAATTCACAATTTTTACCCCAAGGGAAAGGCATATTTAATTTCAGGCACATATTTTCCAAGCGTGTTCATTGTGATTTTACATTTCATCGACTCTAAATGACATGAAATCAGTACGCATCCCTTATAATCAATTTTAAAATTATCCTTCCATCTATGCCTATATCTTCCAAGTGGTTTTTATTCCATTTAGGTTTTCCGACCAAATCCATGTTCTTGCCCCTTCAGCTGCTGACAAGAAGAGATAATATATTACGCAAATGTATTTATTAGTTAATTTGCATAACAGTTTTGATGGGTTACATAACTTTACTTATCTTGAACTACATATTTCAGGAACAGTAAAATCAATGTTGTGGATCTACAAGATAAGACAGAGACACAGGATCTACTCATCTCTTGTTGATGGTAAGTGTCTGGCTTAATAATAATAATCCGTGGCGTGACAGCCCTCTGAGAGCCAGAGCCGACTAGCTGGCCGCTGGCCTCGCGTTCACATGCCTAAGCAGAGGTGAACAATCATCCAACCAGATACAGGGTGACGTGTGGCTAGCACGACGAACCCCCAGCCATTGCTAGTTTTCCTGACCGGATTGCGCTACCCATTGTAGCTCCCCAATTTCCTCACGATGCTGGGTTGGCACCGGTCTCATACACCGGTCGAAAGCTCATGAGAAAATTTTTTCCCTGAGACTCGAACCAGCGCACATTCCGTATCGCTGGTCCGAAGTATGATGCCTCAGACCGTGAGGCTTCAGTATTTGTATATATGGCAAAGATAGTTATCAGGAACCTGATGAGCTTAAAAATCTGTACTCCTCCCCCAGTATTGTTAGGGTGATTAAGTCAAGAAGATTTAGATGGGCGAGACATGTAGCGCACATGGATGGGACAACAGGTGTGCACCGGGTATTGGTTGGGAAGCCTGAGGGGAAGAGACCACTGGGGAGACCTAGACGTAGATGGGAGGATAATCTCAGGCGGGATCTATGGGAGATAGGAGTTGAAGGAGACTGGATTTTGTTGACCCAGGACAGTGTCCGGTGGAGGGCTTTGGTTAATTCGGTGATGAACCTTCGGGTTCGGTAAGCCATCTAGTTAGTTAAATAAATGTTTTGACTTGTAACGCGGATGTTGAAGCCACCAAGGGTCTACTGAACACAATGGACGGCACTGGCTAATTCAGATGCAAATACGTATGAATCATTCTTTCCTGGTGTTGAGAAGATTGAAGCCATCACCGGGAAGGATGTTTCATGCGTTTTATGCCATTCATTCAACAACTGTATCGGAATTTGTGGGATACAAACTGCGTTGTGGAAGATAACCTATAATGGAAGTCCAGGACATACTTCCTCTTTAAAACTGAGAGATATGAAACTATCATGCAGAAGATACAGATATATACAAACAAAAGATTGGTTGAAGATTGCCGTCTTCTGGGTTGTTGCGCCATGCATCTGGTAAAAGTTTACGTTTCAGAGGTCCTTGCTGATGATGGAGGCAGCAAGGACCCCTGAAACGTAAACTTCTACCAGACTACATGGCACAACAACCCAGAAGACGGCAATCTTCAGACTCACCGCCATGAAAACCTAATATCCTACAAGAGATTGATTCAGTCAGATTTTATTCAGGAAGAACTTCGCTCTGGTCATGAAAATAATTCAAGCCAATCACATCTGTAGGATGCAAACCGATTTGCAGAAGACATCATTTAAACTAGGCAAACTTCTAGAATATATGTTCTACTTTAGTAATTAGAAACTTCGGATAGAAGATACTGGCTGATTCAGACTTGCGTACGTATGAAGCATTGTACCTTAGTGATGATAATGCTGGAGCCATCACCGGGGTGAATGTTTCACATGTTAACATGTCAATTCTGTTGTGGAAGATGTCTGCAGTCTAAACTAGAACGGAGGTCCCGTGCATATCCCTCTTCGTAAATGATGCACTTTGTACAAAGAAGATACAAAAAGAAGGAATCAACTGAACCAAACTTGTATACGTACGAGGCATTCTACCTTGGTGACGGGAAGATCAGAACCATCACCAAGAAGGATGTTGCGTATGGTTCAAGTCTGTCATTCAATATGAGAATTTATGGGATGCAAATTGAGTAGCGGAAGGAGTTTTATGTAGTCTGAACTAGAGCGGACGCCTAGCATATTGCATAGTCCTCTTTTAAGAGAAACTATGTACCATCGCGGACAAGAAATAGAACACGTCGACTGACTGAGACTTGCATATGTATAAGACATTCTGACTTGGTGATGATAAGATTGGGGCCATCACCGGGAAGAATGTTCTATATGTTTCAAGACTATCAGATGCAGAATTTGTGGGATTAAAGCTAAGATGTGGAAGATGTATGCAGTTTAAATTAAAATAGAAATTTGGTTTGTATTTGTCATGACTGAAAAAATTTGTGCTATCGTGTAGAAGATACAAAAAGAAGACATCAGTTGATTCAGACTTGTTATACGTATGAAGCATTCTGCCTCGGTGATGAGAGTAATGAAACCATCACCGGGACGATTGCTTCATGCGTTTCAAGGTACATATTCAACACGAGAATACGAGGCATGAAAATTCATCACAGAGAAGATAAAAGACATGGTTATCAGCCGATTCAGACTACACGTGTGAAGCGCCCTACCTTGATGAAAATACTGCTTAATATGTTTAAAGACACTTATTCAATATAAGGATCTACAGGATGCAAATTTAGTTGTGGAACATACACGAAGATTAAACTAGAATCGAGTTTTGGTACGTAGCCTCGACTGATGAAAATCAAGACAATGGTCACAGCAGACCTGTGAATAAAGCATTTGACCTTCACTACGAAAAGATTGAACACATCATTGGAAAGGCTGTTACATGTAACTGAAGTGACTCATTGAACTTGAGAATCTGTACGTTGAAAATTGAATCGTGGATAAAATCTTATGCAATTTAAATGACTGAAGGGAGATCTTGCATTCAATCCTACGTAACATTGAAACAACATAAAACTGATTTAGACTTGTTTACATGTGAATCATTCTATCTTGGTGATGAAAAAGTGACCATCACTGGGGAGATTGCTTCATATGCTTCAAGTCACTTACTCAATGTAAGAATTTGTTGGATGCAAATTCAACTGTAGAAGAAATTGGATACAGATTAAGCCAGATTGGTTTTCTGGTCAAATATCACAGAAGACAGAAACAACGCTTCAGTTAATCCGGACTCATATACGCACGTAACATTCTGCCCTGGTGGTGAGAATAATGGAACCGTCACCGGGACGAATGTTCCGTATGTTTTGAGTGAATCATTCAATTTGAGAATTTGCATAATTTATTTTTCTTCCGATTTCAATATGAGAACTATTTCCACTTGACGGTGTTATACTTAATTCTGAAACTCTCCTGTATTCTTAAAAACAAAAAGAAATTCAGGAGTATTTTATGTGAAATAATGTAGCATCCTATATCTCACCTGGATTGAAGAAACTCTGAAGGATTGAACAATATTTACAGCCTCTCATAATGTACAATACCATTACATTTGCTCTCACTTATCTGAGATCTAAGGTTCTCACAACTGTGAAGATTGTCTTCTGAATTATGACGTCATGTGGTCTTGTAAGTGGTTCAAGGGCGTTGTTCCTCTGAAACGCTGATAACCATCTACAAGACCATGAAGTGTCACAAACAGAAGACCACAATCAACACGCTTTCACTTAATTTCATTACCTGACATTAACTTCATCTTGTATTTTACTACTTTTCATTCAGATTAAAATAAAATTGAACGTAACTGTCTCATTCTTACCTTATTGGTCAGGCACTGCCGAAAATCTGTGGGCATGTCCACAACGGGAACACGGTCATGAGGTCGTTTCGGTCCACTGACAGAAGAAACTACAGTTGCCAAATCAAGGGTCACTACTTCTGAGAATACAGGATCCTCTGATTCATCCGTATAGTTTCTGAACATGCGCACTGATTTCAGGTACTCTTCCATTAAACGCACTTTGTTCTCAGACCGATCTGAAAATGCCAGTGTCAAAGTGTTACTTTTCTTTGCTCCATGTATGATCACAAACTAAAATCAAAGGTCTGATAATAATGCCAAGATTTTAAGATGCAAGTAGAATATACTTTCTTTATCCCTTTTATAAAATAAGGATAAAGTGAGAAAAAAAGGTGCTCATGTTTTATATTCTATACGTAAATAACCGTAAAACAAATGCATTAATTCTGACTGCATCAACAGTATTCTTGTTTAGTTATTCCAGACACAAATTTAAATTTGCAAAGGTAATAAACAAAACTGAGTTGAGACACCCTTAATTTTTCCTTTCACAAAGACTGATATAAAAAACCGAGCAGTTTTGGGCATGAAACAAATGTAAATAACTGTCCTATATTTATTTATTATTTATTTAGTGTTCTGTCTGACGACAGGTCCATATGAACAGGATCCTTCCATCCTTTTCTCGGACTGGGACCTGTTCATATACGTTCTTAGCAGATGATCCAGAAGTGGTTTGCCATTGCCTTCTTCTGTGTGTGAATGAAGTAATTGTTGGGATGCCACGGAGAAACCGGGGAAGCCCCTGGATGAAAACTCCGTGTCGCCTAGACCACGGCCTTGCCCAACACAAGTTATAAATTCAGGCACCGCCGGGAATCGAACCCGAGACCCCAGGATTACAAGGCCAGCGTTCTAATCGCTAGACCACCGTCCTATAAGGCTGATTAATTAAAAACTTCGGAAAAGGATAACCTGGCACCACGAAGGTAGAAAGTGATCACCGTTACATTATTAAGAACTACTCACTTGTCTGACGGAGGTAAGCAAGACTATTCTTGTCTACAGGGAAGAAACCAACAGTAGCTCCATATTCTGGACACATGTTACTAATTGTGGCTCGGTCTGCAATTGATAATTCGGCTACGCCCGAGCCGAAGAATTCGACAAACTTGCCCACTACGCCAAGCTGACGTAGATGCTATCAAACAATAAAAACATAATTACATGAAAAGATAATGCGACCTTTAGTGTCGAAAACTTTAAACTGATCTAGCATGTCATGAAATTGCTTAAACTAAACAATGAAAAATTTAAAGAACAAATAGCCGACTAGTGAACTGTAATTTCCTTTCGCTAAACATTAATATTAACATTATTCACAAACTGAATGGTTTGTCTATGGCGGGGGGAGAGGAGAAGTTTCAACACAGATCATTAGGTAATTGCATTTACATCCTGTTTCATCTTCTCATCTCCCCAGTTTTACAAGCAGCAACTTTCCAAGAGGTTTCCATGAAAATTCTGTATGTACTTGTTGTGTCTCCCGCATCCAAGTTACATGTATGGCATAGCATAACTTGAGGACAGTATCCTAATAATGCTAGGGTATCTGCATAATCAAAAAATTTCTTATGCATTCTAAAGTGTTTGCTGTCTTCATCTATAGGTCTTTATATTTTCAAAAATAATTTGTTTTCAAAAACCACCAATTTAAATTCTACAGACAGCCATATATCACGTATGTTAAAATAATTTCTAATTAGCCTAATGTGCTTCATCACATCAGACAAAATTGATATATTATAATCAGTTTGGCCACGCAGAACATAGAAAGTTTTCTATTTCAGCAAACACTTCAATTACCACCTTCAGAGAGTGAATGCCTCGGGGCTGACCAGAAAATTAGACACCAATGTTTTATAAAACTAAACTTAGTTATGTATTAGCTACGAGTTCAACTACTGTTAAGTATAAAGACTTGGCGGAACATGGAATGCCAGGCGTCCTGCTAATTTTTTCAGTCTCAGACTTAGTACTTATTTCCCAATGATTGATTACCTTTGTAATAGTGAGAACAAGATCTGTAGATGTTGCATACTGATTCAGCTGTCCAGTAATCTTGTAGCCAACCACTTTGGGCAGTAACATTGATATCGCTTGACCTAGCATCACAGCCTCTGCTTCAATCCCTGTATCAAAACAACAACGAGAAACATGATAAAAAATATTATTGATTTTACTGGTACAACCACAATACCTAACTTGAATGTTTGACAAAGGTCATGTACATTATTAATTACACTTCCGTGTACTTATATTTTCACTTTTCAACACTTTTCCAGCCTTTCCCAACATTTCACATACAAATACATATATAAATATAAAAACACTTTTCTATATTCATAACTTTCATTACCTTGATATCCAGAAATGACATAATATTGTTTTGTTGAACTAATCTTGGTAATCTTAAATTTATCCAACCCTGCTTTCTAAGATACCCAACAGAAAAATCTTACCTCCAACACCCCAACCTAGCACACCCAAACCATTGATCATGGTGGTATGGGAGTCAGTACCCACAACCGAGTCCGGGTACAACACTCCTTCCGAGTCAAACACAACTCTGGCCAGATATTCCAAATTTACTTGATGTACAATGCCTGAACCTGGAGGGACAATCAGCATATTCTGGAAAGCTTTAGCACCCCACTGCAATAAAAATAAGCAACACCTTTCAAATTACAGAATCAAAGCAATTATATTCCAGGATAATTAACAGAAGCTTTATCTATTTGTCAGATCACACTTTCCAAGAAAATGCCAACACGTCTGTGGAACGACAATGAAACCAGAATATAACGGAGACTAAATACGCACAGTAACATTTGGTTCTCTAGCACAGTCGCTCGATCCACATAACAGAGCAGATTGTTGTGCAGGTAGGAGTTCACATGGAACCCACTTCCCACGCCACAGACGATCTCTTTGTTATTAGTTTGTTCATGGCTTCATTGAAAATAAAGTCAAGGAAATATAAAAGAATGGAGCACTAGCAGAAAATTCAGATTACACGATTACGTGTATAATGGCAGGAACATCAAAGTTGAAACAAAAGTGTGATTTCTATAATACATCGCTTAGATTGTACAGGTCGGTATCTTTTGTATGATTACACACAAACGTCTAAAAAACTGCAGTGTGCTCTTTTTTACCAAAAACAAAAACCCTGTTTTAATAATGTTACAATATGTCAGCTACAAAATGAGTGAGACAGTTCATCAGTAAAGGCTGCTACACAAAACACCGTTACATCCAAGGTATAAAACATTTTCTTGCTCAAAATGAAGAAGGAAATAAATATTTCCATGCTCAGTGTGGAGTCCTTCTGCATCTTGAAGGGACGGCACATCTTCAAAGAACACTAAAATTAAGATTTCTGTCTTCTGGGTTGTTGCGCTGTGTAGTCTGGTCGATGTTAACCAATGTTTCAGAAGTCATACTGCCTCTGTCTTCATCGCCCTGATGACGGAGGCAGTATGACCTCTGAAACGTCGATAAACATCGACCAGACTACACAGCGCAACAACCCAGAAGGCAGAAATCTTCATACTCATCGCCCTGATGACGGAGGCAGTATGACCTCTGAAACGTTGGTTAACATCGACCAGACTACACAGCGCAACAACCCAGAAGACAGAAATCATCATACTCACTGCTGTGAAAACCTCAAATCTTACAATACTAAAATTAGTAAAATGTTTGATTTTCCCCCGCTAAGTCATAATTTCCCTCTTCTGTCGGCCATCAATTTTCAGTGCAAGTGCACAGAAAAATAAGATCCAATGTTTGCGTAATTTTGTAGCCCAGCTTATCCTAGCAATACCGACACTTTCTTACTGGAAAAATTTTCTTATGCTGTAAAAACAAATACAGTGCTGTGATCCCTATAATCAGTTTAGTTATCATGAAGAATACAGCAAATTTACAAGCCATGAGTATATCCTCTTAGATGTGAGGAATGTAAAAGTTGGTACATATTTATTTTTAATGTATGCAACACTGGTGTTGCACATCCTACTATTTCGCAATCAAGTCAGATCCGAAAAGTTACTCACCTTTAAAAACATGAATCTCTCTTTGTTCCGTTCAAATTCCAAATCCTGATTCTTCTGTAAAGCATCTGGCCTAAGGGCATAAATAATACAAATACGTATGTAAAGGGCATATCCAAAATTGCAGGCAGATCTTGATGTGCCTGGGAAGATCTAGCTTAGCCCATTTGTTACGAGGAAACCACAAAAGCCAAAGTATGTAAATATATATAGGAGCTCTTTCAGCCGAAGTTTGCTTCTAATATAAGACATACAATCTGCCCATTACTACTTACCATTGTAATGGACAAAATAATTGCAGTAGAAATAGGAAGATAGAAATCCAAGAACCTTCATACAGACAAGTGAGGTACTACTAAGGCAGAATAAAGAAGAAAGGTTTGAAAATGAAGTCAATAAATGTAATAAAATCTAGAAAAGTTAAACTTAAAATTCATCTGGAATAAAAACATTCTCATCAGAATTAGAACAGCAGATAAAGCCATGCAAAAAATAAAATGTAATAGGAGCAGTCTCCGGTAAACTGAAAGAAATTACCTGGCAGTAAAATATCATCAAAAGGAAAAATTAAAGAGGAAACTACACAGAGGATCAAGAGCCAGGATATTTTACCACTAATACGAGATACAATTTGGAATAGATATATCACACAAAAGTTCCATTATGAAAGCATGGCATTTGGCAAGAAGGCGAAATTAAACATGTATGCAGACGTGTTAAGCGCGAATAAAAATAAGATACCTTTGAGAACATGAAGATGCCACGTATTTAATAGACCAAGTTATGAAGAAACATAAAAGAGTGCACATAGGTGGTGGCCTGTTTAGATGACTATATGAGAAAGACTTCATCATAAGACAAACAACACCGGTGGAAGCGTCAATAGATGCTGATACAGTGACATGATAATTTTAACTTCTGATAAGAAAAACCCCAGTAAAGAAAAGAATATCACCCAAATATATTAAATTATCTACCTTTACATGGGCACTCTATGAATACTACTGATAACCAGAGATTCAGGTTGCATGATTCAACTGCATGACAAAAAAACGATAATGAATATTTGAACGATTTCGGGTTTTACATGCATTTGATAATATTGTTTGTCTTAGATATTTACAGCAGAGTCTGAGGACAGCCATAGAAAATCTGGTCTTGATAAGCATTATAAGAAATAATCCCACAGACTTGCCAGATATATGCTAATATATAAATTTTGAAAAAGAAAAAAGCCTGTAACAGGAGAAAAATTACAAACCCATTACATAAAAAGCACAATATGTCAGATATTTGCAGAACCAACAGACATATTTTTATGTACAAAAGTCTCGTACTTTAAACAAAACGTGTATCTGATTAGTGCTCAGCTGTATTTAATCAATTTTGACAACATTTAGTGGAAAAAAGTCTGTGAAATTCTTTCCAATCATTTTATTAAGCCACTGACTGTGATGAGCTGTATCATGTACTGCAGAGCAAGTGTTTCTACAAGACATACCAAAAATCACAGAGTACTATCTGAAAATATTTGTTAGAAAAAAAAAAATCAGAAATGTGTGTTATACGTCAATCATTCCTACTTTGAATATTGACATTCTGCAACCTGCCCATTCATGTCCAGATCTGGCCGATGTCTAGAATTGCCCATAACATACATATAAGTACAGATATTACTAAATAAAGTTAAATATGTAAACATAAACTTATTTACAGACCATAACCTCTAAAAATGTTATTCTTAGATACAAGAATTCATTTTTTCTCAGAATTTCTTTACTGCTGGTGACAGCAATACACTGCACCCAACCCATAAAGTAGGTATACCAACCTTACAGCAGTGCCGAGAATAAAAATGCCTTCATCAATGCTATCATATTATAGATTTTAGGACGTAGAAAATAATATTATTTCTAGAATAAGCATTCACTTAAATTTCTAATTAATTGCATCTGAAACTACATTTACTTAAATTGAAAGTATGTGAATAAATGTGTCTTACATGTATCTGTATTTGTTAAAAAAAGGCTTGTGAGAATTTGGATTTCAACACTTACGTCCGAACAAAGTCCACTTGTACTGAATGATCAATGACAAGATCGGATGGGCATACAGGATTGATGCGGTCAGGATCACCACCAAGTTTCTTTACTGCATCACGCATTGCTGCAAAGTCGACCACAGCTGGTACTCCTGTGAAGTCCTGAAAATTTACAGAATAAAGTTATCAGTAAATTGTATGAGGGATTATCCACAGATCTCAATTATGAAAACTATCACCATCCATAAGAAAGTTACAGACAAATAAAATGACAACTGAAATTCTTGTGAAGAGTCAAGACAGATAAGTTAGGGCAATGTAAAGCATTCTACTGAATCAGCACTGAGCAATGTTGCCACTTCACCTCTAGTCATAAAATCTAATATTGACATGCATGCCGTAATTCTGTTTAATGCTGTCATGTTGCAATATGGGAGTCAGCATAGTTCTGTCAGTAGTGACTAGGCTGTGGGCTGGATGACTGGGTTTCAATTCTGAGCAGGGCAGGATTTTTCTCTTTGTTACAATGTCCAGACTGACTCTGGGGCCCACCCAGCCTCGTATCTGACAGATACCATATTTATTTCCTATGGTGTTAAGTGACCAGAACATGAAGCTCACCACTCACTAATACCCAGTGCCATGCCTAAGTTAAGAATGTGTGGAGCTATACCTCCACTCCAACATGTCTGCAGTGTGTGGTGTACAGTAATGTACCAGGGATAACTTCGCCTTAATATAATATAATGTATTAATTTTAATTATACATTTTTGAAATTTAATACATGACACTGCATTACATTATTTCTAATCAGTTGCATGTAAATAAGTAGCACAATTAAGCCATCATAAATCACAGGAAGCAACACTATTAGTATCATTCAACATTTTAAAGTATGTAAAATAAACCCACTAAAAGCCGATTCACTCAAATGAATGAATGTTAAACAAGCTGAGTGTTGCTGGTATCAAAATAAAAAAGAAAAAGTTAGAGATCTTGAAACATAAGATTCATAATGTGGAACACACACACTTCAGAATCATTACTGCACATTTACCTGCAGGATAACTCTTGCAGGCTTGAAAGCAACTTCAACTCCCTCTGGTACTGCCTGACTCTTCTCCCAGTCCAAGATGGCTTCAACATCTTGCTCTTTCACTTGGAAGTTATCGCAATTTCTTACTGCTGACTCCAGTAGTACACGTATTGAAAATGGCAATTTATCTGCAAAAAGAATTTAAAAATTATAAGGAGTGACATAATTTGTACTCTCCATCAAATCCTATAGGGTGATTAAATCAAGGAAGGTAATATGGGAATGGCATGTAGCATGCATGGGTAAGATGAGAAATACATACACAACAGTAGGTTGTGGACCAAATTTATCTGGCTCAAGACAAGGATCCGTGGTGGGTTCTTGTGAACACAGTAATGAACCTTCAGGTTCCATAAAAAAAAAGATATTCCTTGATTAGCTGAGAGTACCATCAGCTCCCATCTACATATCCTAAATTCACATACAAATAACAGCATACACAGCAGAATGGCACTCCTCTGCCATAGCTTAAGCACTTAAACATTCCAATATACTATATGAAACATCCATTTAAGTTTTCACTCATCCAGTTCCATAAATAGCACCAAATTGTAATGTTTCATGGCAGAAACGGTCAAATGGTTTCTAATTCATCTAATTACAATAAACCATATATGTGAATTTGTAACCATTTGACCATTTCTTAGACACACACTTACCATAGCTAGATCCCAGACTTGGTAAGTCAAAGAATTTGTACTCTTTTCCATCTACTGATAATTTCTTCAGATGGCGAATATATACTGTATTTTCTGAAAAGTAATACAATATTAAAATTAAAATGTACTTTCATAATAAAATTTCAATACAATGAGGTTACAAATGTGGTAGGCAGAAAACTACGTATTTCTAATTACATGTAGACTACTCTACGACAACCTGATATGACACATTAAAACCAATAACATACTGTAAAGTTGGTTTACTACATAACAAACACTAAAGATTCTTACGAAAATAACGTTTATTTAAAAGAATTTTTACACCGACCTTCCATAGCCACAAATCGTATCGTCACGTATACGACCGTCTGTTTTAGGCACGCGGCCAGTGGTATCTTCCAGCACTTACTTATGCATGGAAATGACATAACCTCATTATGTAACATTTGATTTATTGCATATAATGTAATTAAACAATAACATAAGTTAAAATACGTATAAAAGATGTTAAAATAATTTTAAATTTAAGGGGGCGAATTATGAAGCAAAACAATGGTTAATGTGTAACGTTATACGAAATGCTCCATCCTCTCTGCCCTTCTTCTGACTTCCTTGCATAAATTAATTTCCATGTGCAGTAGAAGAAACTATTTTGTTTCCAATGGTGTCATAACACTTCGTGGCTGTTTTTCTTCTCATGTTTTATTTGCACAACCTTTATGTGCACATAGGTTATTGTCCATGTCCACTTTTGCTGCAGGTTGCGGAAAGAAGATTGGCGTTTGATTTCTTGAACATTGCAAATCAGGACGAATAATAAATAAGTCATGGCTTATTTACTATGTCGACATTCTGAGGTAGCCAAGAGAAACTCAAAACACTTTGCGATTCTGGGACCACAGACCTAACCTGCTCTAAGCACATGCATTTGTATTCGGATTCCTACTGTGTATTAACTAACCAATTCTTGTGATGTCTGTAATGACATTAAGAGACGGTGGTTTTCAGGAGTTGGATATTGCAAATTAACAATCCTGGATTCCACAGTACTGTGGAGCATTAATATTACTACCTTTACATTAGGGTAACTTAGTTAAAATCAGGAAAGAACGGAACTTGAATGTTATGACTGATGAGAGGTGTTATACATGATGATGGAGCACTTGTCAAAGTAAAACCTAATAAAGAATATAAAGGTGAAGCATTTAATCTACACAATGAGAAGATATTTCATATTTACCTTTTTATATGCATTGACATACTGGGTAATGAAGTATGGAGAATTAAAACATACACTGTATTCACATCCAGGAGAGTTAATGTAGAATTTGAAATGGGAAAGTAGCACAATGGAACAAGTTTCTTCCAAAGTTATTTAGACCCCCCCCATATCATTCCATCATTACTACATATTCACTTGATGTACCATTTGGAGCTTGGATGAGCCTGTTAACAGCTGCAGTGACATAGCCTCTCCCACCTTTCCAACAAGAACTAGGGCAGGAAGGTGAGCAAATCCATTTCTTCTGTACTGAAATTATTATTAAATAATATAGATGATGTGATATGTTAAGATATTTGGTACCAAATTATAAAGATTGTAATAATATTTGCTTCTTGATATGTGCTACACATTTTTCATTTTAACATTAATATATTATCATCTTTATAACATACAGTTTTAAAAGAAACCTGAAAGAAATTAATACTGCAATATAGTATAACAAAACAAAAAAGAAATATGATACAAACAGCTGAAAGTAATAAAATAATCCACAGTTAACACACAACCTTGTGTAATGTGAATTGTATATAACACAGACAAAATAAAGTTATAACATATATTTGAACTATATTTTCTGCATTGTACTGAAATTAACTTATGAGAAAATAAATAAAATAATATAAATTGCCCTCATTTAATTGTATGCGGAATAGTTTACTCATACATACATACATCTTTATTACATTCCAACTCCACATCAGCTGTTGATGTTTGTTTTCTAAGTTTCAACTACATAGGCAGTATGTTCCTCTGAAATTTTGGTATCTGCTTTTAAGCCCATATGGCATTACAACCCAGAACACCAACACTGACATCCACTACCATTTGAAACCTCAAGTCTCTACTGCAGCTATTAATTTTTACAGCATGCTTAAAAATGGCTTACTCAAGCCAGAAATAAAATTACAAGTTCTTCCACAACTGACTCCCATCTGGAATTATCATTCACTTCCTGATAAGCAAGCAAAAGAGATTATTCTTACGTTTATAATATGTAGTGCATTCACATATGATTCTTGATAAAACAGCCAACAGTACTAGAATTCATGGCAGTACAAATTCTTAAAAGTTCCAAATCTTGTAACAGACATCTTCATAATGAATTGTGCAAAGAACTGAACATGGTTGTATCTAAAAAAATATACTTCAGTGGTAACTAAAACCAAGAGTTATTCCATTAAAAGGAAAATTAATAAAATAAAAGTTGTCATACTCCATGCTTCCTTTGTCATGTTCTCCAGTTTCCAGTAGTCGAGCAATTGAATCAGTATGTTTCCAAAATGTATAACGCACTTATATTGAAAACTATCAGATGACAAAGAATAGTGGATGAATATCAGTTTAATAAGTATATACATTTGGTTCAGACATAACCTCAAGGCATACATATCGAAACCAAACACTGCAAACACTGAAAGCATTAAATATACAAAATGACGTGTCATAAAATCTTACAGGTAACTTAAAATTTTTAATATGCTATAATGCTTATATAGTAATAGTGTAATTCAATACAAAGCTTTTTTTTGCACACTACCAGCTACAAATAGTTGCATTCTATTGGAAAATGTCAAGAGACTGATCACTATTTACATTTATTGTATTAAGAATGGTCATAATAAATATGGGGTTCATATCAACAATGTGTTACATTTTTTGCACTTAACCACAGCCTTTCAATGCATCTGTTACATCCTTATTCACTCTAGTCAAAATATAGAATATTCCCATACACATAAAAAAGCTAAAATGGATTTACTCCAAAGCCAGATCAGAGATAAAGCCTCTAACCTAGGACCAAGGGTATGATAATTCACTGTGTGGTAAGGATTATCGCATACTTGATGTGGTGGTGGTAGCTGAGTGTAGAGCAATGGTGGAATGATGACTGATACAGGGAAAATGAAAAACTCATGACAAAAATCTACTCCAGTGTCACTTCATTCTTCACGAAACTTTTTGAAAATAGGTCTCTGTACCAAGATGCTTCTAGCTACCTGAATTGTGGTACAACCAAATTAGGGTATGCCCTACTTTATGCTATTGCAGCCTGACATTTTTAAATTATAATCTTAGAACATGTACTATCCTGAAAAAAACCAGTTATTACTCTGAACAAATCTATCTTTATTTTTTTTATTTTTTGGAAATACTGGTCTAACACAATTAATAAGACATAATATCATAAAGCCGGCCGCAGTAGCCACTTAGTTTGAGGCATGATCCTCATGCGCCTGACTGCTGCGACCGTGGGTTCAAGTCCCACTCAAGGCATGGATGTTTGTCCGCTACCAACCCACACTGGCCAGTGTGGTAGTGTATGGCTAAAAATCCCCAAATGGGAGACCTATGTCCAATAGTGGACACTGAGAAGTTGAAGGGAAAAAAAATATCATAAAACCTAAATATGAATGCACATCCTGTACACATCAAACTGACATGGATTAGCATTTATAAAAATTAAACAATCATTTAGTCACAAGCATATTTAGTGCACAGATTGTAGAAGATTCACATGAAAGAGTAAACTTTTAAATATAATAGAACATATATCAACTTTTCAATAGTTCACAAGGGCATACATAATATTATCACCTTCTAGCAATGGAACTAAATTTAGTACAAGTTACATAATGTACTGTCAAACTTTCCACGTTATTTACCTTCCAGATGGTCCCCCAGGGTCAGGGCTGCCCACTGGCCTGGTAACCTATCTATAGAAAAAAAGTTGACAGTGGAACCACGGTTCCGGAGAATCTGACGTAAATACATCTCTGTAATGTAATGAAATGTAATAATTCTTATATAAGATAAGTACTTTTGATATTCTAAAACGTTTTTACCAGCACAAAATTATCTAGTCTACGACACTTCTTCTACAAGCGATTCACAGCTCAGCTCTTTCCGCAATAACAAAAGCGTATTGTTGACAGCAGTAATGTAAAAAGCTGACCATTGTTGTTGGTACATATTTACACATTGTTGATATGGATCTTTCACATTTTCATTACGCATCTTCGTTACGCTTTTTTTGCCAAATGACCCTTCCGTATAGATGTATTTACGTCAAAAAATAAAATATCTGTAAGGCTAAACCGGACCCACTGGAAAGGTAGTATGGTCAATTTTAGCCTAAGAGATGATCACAATGGTTCAAACATCATTTGAAAGAAAAAGGCCTACCCTAATTCCATACTTAATGTATCATATATTCAGTCACCTGTCCATAAATATTTTAACATAGATGACAAAAAATGCAACAGTATTGCAATTTTTGTTTATTGATCAATGTAACACATAGTGAAAACACTTTACTAATTCTGCTATTAAACTCCACAATGCATTAACACTACAAATCATCAGTTGATAGAACCAGCTACCATCGTATATAATCACGGTACTCCTCAATGATACTCATTCGCTTGATAGTCTCATAACCCAAGATGATGGCAAAGCTGAAACAAGCTGATTGTACTAGACGAGCTGACAGGCCCTTGGTGAACATTCGTAATCGCTCCTCTGACCACAAGATGTGGAATGTCCTCTGCATAGAGCCCAAACGCTGAACCTGTCATATTATGAGGTAAATTATATGAAAGCAGATATACACAAACAAATTTAATGCATTAACACAAGCTCCGAAAGTGTATTCTGTACTGGAATACAAATAATACCCTCATGCATTCTTTGCAATGTGCATTTAGAAGTATCAAAACTTTCTTGTTTGGTAGTTCCCACTTTGGCCACCACATTGCAGCAACTCATGTCTACCTCACGACTTTCCTCATCTGTGATTTTGTTATCACTGCTCATAGGACATTCAAAAGTATAATTTTGAGGTCATGTAGAAATTCCCAGAAAAGTAAGTATATATCTGTTCTGGCTGGAATGATTACCAAAACATTAATTACAGACCAGAGATTGGCAGACCAAGGCAAAGATGGAGCTGAAGTTCAGAACAGATTATGAACCTAATCCCTGAAGAGAGATTATGAAGACCAGATGAAGTTCAAATGCTCTTACACTGTACAAGCAAATGTCTGGTATGTAGATGATGTGAACAGAATTTAAAAACAGTGTTACCTGCAGTCTTGCTCGAATAATGTCCAATGGATTGGTAATTAATGTTGTTGTGAAGCCACCAAGAGTTCCAGCCATGCACTGGATGAATAAATGTGACACCCAGTTAGGAAGTACTGCATGCAAGTGATCTGGAAAAAACAGAATACACTAGAAATTCATTATAGCTTATCATTTAAATATAATTTTATTTCAATATATAAACATTATAAGTTCAGTTAATAAATGGATTTTGCTTGGTTATATTACTTCTTATAAAATAAATTCAGTATAATATTAATTTGATGTACATGCACACACGCACACACACAAACTCCATGGACAAGATCCTATCCTCTGCTAGATGAATGTAGTCTACAAACTACAGCTCTGTTCATATGCATATATACAGTGAAACCTCTATCCATCGTTCCCGGAACTATCGTTTTCCCGGATGCATCGTCCGTTTTGTTCGGTCCCGGATACATCCCATATAAAATAATGTTACATTTTCCCGCTTCTATCGTTCCTCGAACTATCGTTTTATCGCATCGATCGTTCAAAAATCTTAGTCCCGGCCCACAATTTTCCCGCAATGATCGTTTCTGAGAATTTAAAATGCTGGGTTTAGAGATAAATTAATACCGAAAGACGCATATGTCGCCCAACCAGCACAGATTCTTTTGGAATGAGGGGTCAGCGGTGCAGGGGTGATAGTTGGAGTGAATGGCGGTGCCCATTGTCAGAAATTTTACGATTTTAATTTGGGTGCACTCATATTTCTTTCCAGCGATGCCAGATGGCATGTGCAGTGTGAATTTCTTCACAAATGCTTTTATTATAAGTACAAAGGAAAGGCGAGCGAAACTTTTTCATTCTTCTGGTTCATATCGTGTCTTCTACAGCTACGTTTCGTTGAGTTCGGCAGTAATAGTACTTCCATTTTTCCTGTTATAGTCCGCGAAGGTTGAGGGAGCGGTGAGGAAGAGGGAGAAACGACGAATGCGAGCCCGAACTTTGCCGAGGTTTGCCGAAGCACACGCTGCATTGGCAAAAGTGAAGTCGTTCTTTTATGCGCATAATATTAGTGAACGTGACGAAGAAAGCATTTTGAACGTGGAAAGGGCTCTGTTTGGCCTAAAACGTAAAGTTTCGACAAACCAGTTGTCCATTAAAGACTTTTTTGGTAAAAAGAAGTAACTTTGAAACAGAAACATTGTTTGTTTTTTTAAATTTTTTAATGCTTTCCCGCATCTATCGTTTTCCCGCATTCATCGTTTTTATTTCCCACCCCCGCCGAAAACGATGCATCGAGGTTTCACTGTATATATATACTTCCCCTGAAACTTCAAGTGGGGGGGATGTGTTTGCTGATGACAATAATAGGCCAGTACAAGTAAGAGTTTGGATACATTCATTATGAAGCAAATATTGGGATAAAATAAGCAAAAAGCATATTTACCAATAACAAAGAGAGGGTTAAGGTAACATTCCACATCCAGTTCTGTAATATAGGGCAATTAATTCTGTATTAAGTCAGTATTAAACAAAGAAACAAAATAAGTTAGTCCTGTCTCCAAAAGACTTGATGCTAAATGAAACTGTATATTTCTATTGGTCACTGTTCACTGCATTACCTCCTTGACTTGTTTTTGTGTAGTATTTACCTTGATACAGATCATAAAAGGCCCACCATAGGGCAGAATTTGGTACATAGGCGCATAATGAAGCAACGTAGCCTCTGTAGAAACCTCGCACACCGTCATGTAAATATATTTGTCGTGCTATATCTGTAGTCACCTGGAGACGTGAACGGGCTGGATCAAGTGATATGCCCAGTGGATTCAGCATCACCTGAAAATATATATTTTGAAAATAATGATAATCAAAATATGACTATACATAAATGTATATTAATGGCACAGAATTACAGTCAAAGTTGGTTATAACGTCATCCACAGAACCAGAGAAATTATGTCGTTGTGCACCTAGAAGCATGGTGAAGTTTCCAAACTTAATATTCACTTATGAATAACATTCATGTATGTTTCTCTAAGACAATCTTCTGATATTAGATAAATTATTGCTAAAATGTGACCCTTCATTCATTGCAGTCACCCTGAGTAATGTTACCACAGCACACTGTTCTTCCTCTGCCAAGATTCACTGCTGTCCTTCAAGGATTACATTCATCCTTAATATAAACCAAGAGAACGATGTGAAAAGAAGAGTGGCTGTAGAACAAGAACACCATTCTCTGCAAGAAAAACTTATGAATGAAAAGAAATACAACTACCTTGTTCTCTTTTCCAAGAACCATTAGGTGCTGACTGAGCACATCAAATGGGACAACAATAGTCTGCCCTACGAGTGATGCACATCCTCCAGCTACAAGAGATTTCATCCTTGTGTCAGCATCATAGCGGGTCAATACATGTCGTACACCTTCATACGTTGAGATGTAGAATACTCCAGACACAATTTGGAATGTGCTCACCCAGAAACCACGATATAACCCTGATGCTCCCTCATATCGGTAAATCTTGCTCCATGCATCAATCATACCTAACATAAAAATGAAACCAATGCAATGTGAAACAATAATATTAGTAATGTGAACTCTACTGACATAAAGTTCAGCCATTTGATTACTAAACCCTTGATAGAGGCTATAGTGTATCACCTCTCCAGGAATATCCCAATCTGCAATTTATACATTTTTTTTTTTACTTTTTTTTAATGAGTTCTATATGGTCAATAAAAAAATTACAGTGGAACCACGGTTCCGGAGAATTTGACGTAAATATGTCTATACGGTAAGGAGTTTATATAGTGGCTTTATTCTAAATATTTTCTTTATACACACTTTACAATTGATTAAAGTCTGAGTAAGACAGTACTGCCTACCTTGAATTAGTTACGCTTAAGATGGGTCTGTGGTAGCTGAAATATGTTATAAAATTTGTACATTTTAGAGTATCAACATATCGTGCTAACACCATATCTATAAAAGATTTTGATCTAGTAGTACTACACTGAGGATTTGACATCAACATTAAGCCAAACGTTTCTTCCATAAATGTGACAAAGCTTTGATTTTCCTCCTTCTTTAAAACAATGTTAAAATCTCCTGTCAATATTATCGGCATTGTATTAGGATTTTCTGTGGCCATAACTGAAAACATCTTTGTTGATATTTCCTAGGTAACCATGTTACACATTTTCCTGTCACTTTTTCGTTACAATTTTTTGCGGAATGACCCTTCAATATAGACATATTTACGTCAAAAAACTGTGCATACTCTACCACATTTTCACAAACATATGAAAGTATGTGTGTGTGTGTGCTTCTTTTAACATATGAGTCAGTGAACTACAAAATACTCCCCAGTTGGAGGATTAACATTATACATGATTTGCTGTTATCATTGCCTTTTCATGAACTGGTCCAAAATTGATCCATTTCAACTCCACTTTCCAAGTACTGCTTGCAAATTTTTAAATACAACTCTCAACTTCTACTGAGACACTGAGATCGCAATGGCAAAAACCACTAATCATGCAGAACATAATTTATGTGTGAATCAGAATGCTGATATACCAGTATTATGACAAGTCTACCGAAGTTATAAAAAACCTATCACCTCAGAACCCATGACTGTATTTCAAAACATTACTCAAGACTGCAGTTCTCAACATGCAAAACAAACCTGACCTTGAGTAACGTTCAGGAAGACAGAAGTTAATGTGGTGTCTTCATACTTTAAAATCAATTTAAATTGAAGAAGTAAAATGTCATCGCAAAACTCCAAAAATCTAACTGAATTCTTCCTGAGAATCTTACCAGTTAAATATTTTAGTTCATGACTACTTGCTTACCTTTGTACATCTGATCATGTCTTTGCACTTGCAGTCTGGTCTTGATAACAGTTAAAGGATAGAGCACACATCGAACTGAAAATGTACTAAGCATACTCAGGGGGAAAAACTTGCTTTTGTCCATCATATCCCATTCAATTGTTCGAATAAACTGTGGAGACTCCACAGCGGTTGTCATGCTTAAAGCTTAACCTTTATCATCAGTCGGTAACATCTCATTACGTCATGAACTCCAACTTGCTTCATAAGCAGCAAATGTTGGTAATGTCAGCATAATTGTTGTGTCTAAATAAAAAATGTCCATGTACCCTTTCCTGTAAAGTGAACAAAGATGCCTCAAAATATAACTCGTAACGTTAAAGAACGCATTAACTGCTACAGTTTCTATACTGAAGTTGTACTACAAACAATTGAAAATAATATTAATCAAGTCAAAGTTGCTCTAATTGACTTCTAATGCCAATCATAAAATACTTCATTAAAGGCTCGAATAACGGTAATGAATAATATACTTACGTAATTCTACTAAAATAACATAATAGAACTTGCTACGACTAGTGGCCATAGCATAAACGCCATCGTTTTCGTAATAAAGTAAGACTCAGAAGACTAAACTGCACCATATTGTGACGTCAAATCAGATGCTACCAAATCCATGTGCCGATAAAATAATTGGCGACACTGCTTTCCACTTTGGGTTGCCATGGTAACACAAACGTATACAAATTTAGTTTATCTTCTTCATGTAACATTGCCCATTATTTTGCGGAAAAACGTCAACCTGTTTTATATCATTTTATACCACAACAATGGTATGCGGCGTACTATATATTCTATATACACATACAAGTTGTACATGCTTGTGCATGTGTGTATGTATAAATAAGTATTTTTTTCTTCTTAAATTTTTTATTATTGCAGCCACCCAAAAAGAAAGGCGGTGGTGGAGGAAAGGGAGGTAAGAAAAAGTCAGAGGGATATGTCATTGATGGTGTATCAACAACAGAAATGACTCGAGAACAACTGGAAGCATTTGCCCATCGTTTACAGGAAGAAATGGAAAGGGAGCGAGAAGAACGTAACTTCTTCCAACTTGAAAGGGACAAACTCAGGACCTTCTGGGAAATAACAAAACAGCAACTGGAGGAGAGTCGTGCAGAACTGAGGTCTGTATAAGCTTGAAATTGAACCATGAGTCATACCAATACAAGTCACATTATAGTTCTGAGACTTGAACAGTACTTGCATCTAACTTACTTTTTCCCTCAAAGGCAAAATCATTTTTAAAACATATTCTGTACACTCCCACCCCCTCCAAATTTTTACAGTACAACTAAAACATGTTTAGTGCACATTCTTTATGTATTGGTAAGAGAGGGCCTTCAAACTAGTGTTGGATACAATAACCTGACTTTCTCTTTTTAGGAACAAAGATCGAGAAATTGAAGAAGCTGAAGAAAGACACCAAGTGGAGATTAAAGTTTACAGACAAAAAGTGAAGCACTTACAATATGAACATCAAAATAATCTTTCAGAACTTAAGGTACCAACATGAGCATTTTAAATACCTGACTTACAAACCCACTAAATTTTCATTATTATTACATCTTTTTTGTATGTATTAGGCAGAGAGTATGGTATCACTTAAGATGGCCCAAGATGACTACAATGAGCAAGAAACGGAGCTCCTTAGAGACAAAAGAAAACTTAAAAGTCAGCAGAAAGAACAAGAACTATCCCATCAGGATGAGATTCGAACAATATTCATGGTAAGATGTTTACTTTTCTGTACCAAGTAAAGCAAATCTATAAACACTACTTCTGTATACAATCCATCCTTTCAGAGACTTTCATTTTCTGATCCTTCCTCTGAATTGGTATCTTATAATTATATTTTGGAATTTTATTATGACTCATTTATTTCCTTAACACTGAAAATCTTTCAAGGTAAAAGAAATACAAATAATGGAGATACAATGACACCTTCACGAAAACATCAGTGTTCCAGGCACATCTTACTTACCTGAAATACCATCTTAGAATTCTAGCTGCACTTTCATAACAGTGCAGTGCTTGTGCACATAAATCCATACAAGAATACAGAAAACATATAATGCACTGTGTTTATGTCATTAAATATTCAACAGATAAAATAATGTTTTAGATACAATTTATATAATCAACAAGAAAACTATTTAACTCCTCACATTCTAAGGTATGATGATTTGAGAAATTCATATAATTTTTAGAGTGAAATACTGTGCGTTGATGAGTCTAATTACAGAAAACTGCAACACCACTTAGAGCAGTGTCTATCTCACTCCGTTCAGGCTCATTTTGAATAAAGCGTAAAATTGTCTTTTGCAAGGAATGACTTTTACTGGTGGCATCTTCTATATACCAAAGTTCTTTTTTCTTTTCTTTTTAGAACCACAGTGAAGAACTTGGTAAAATTCGTGGTACATTTGAAGTTGAAGCCCGAGAGATTGAAGCAAAATATGAAAAGCGACTAACAACTCAGAGAAATGAACTTAACCTAAGGCACAGAATGGAATTAACTGAAGTTGAAGAACGAAAAAATAAGCAAATAGCTGAACTAATGATGAATCATGAAAAAGCATTTTCAGATATAAAAAACTACTACAATGACATTACCTTTAATAATCTTTCGCTCATTAACAGTCTCAAGGTATATGCAAAATACTGATTATATATTTTGTATAAAGAACTTAAAGGTTGTAGGTAGTCCTGCCTCTATCCTTTTCCCTGAAAATTCCATTATGTCTGTAATGATATAAGACAGCAACTAAACAGGGGCAGGCTAATACAAAACTGCATATGTTGAAAATTAAGAATGAATATTCTGCACTAAAACAGCAGATATCATGTAAGTTGAAACTGAACACAATATGTAAAAGTTTATATCATAAAATAAACTCCTCAACCACAAAATTATTTAGTGGACAACAGTAACTTCCATCTTCAGCAAGCCAATATCATCAGATTTATGGACTACCCTGTTTTGACTTTGCAGACTTCCTTTCAATCTTTCCTTCTCCAAGTACTTTTATCTGTTAGGTGCTTGTAACAACCATAAATCATGATTAACAGTCACGATGGAATTACACTCACACAACAGTACCAGTACCATAGATAGTACTTAACTCAAAACTAAGAGAAAAGTTAAAGAAACAGAAGAGATTGGATTTGTCTACAAGGAAGCAATTATCAAATCAGGCTTCTTCCAGATAACAAATCTGTATCAATAACCAACCAAAATGAAAATACAACTATGTAAAATGTAACTACTTGCATACACTTTTCAGAAAAGTCACTGTGTTTGGCACAAAATGGTTTATTTCTCACCATGAAAACCTACTAACTCCTACCTAAATTTTATGTTCCTACATATTTTTTCCAAGTTCTTTCAAATTTACATTATTTAATTATGATACACCTTGAGGAAAAAAATAAATATCAATAAACTCTTCAAACCACAAATATACCCTTATATTAAAGATTCAAAACAAGAATTTTAAATAAATCTATCCCAGATGTACATAAAACCAGACTGCCTATCACTGGAAAAATAAAGTTCAAATTAATGAACACACAATGAATTTAAATCTTTGGAGACAATATAAAGCAAACCAAACCCAAGACTTGTATTAGTTTAAGGGGCAGTTTGGCTTGATGTAAACTCTTACTGATGACAAAGCAGGAATATAATTTGTTATACTAATTCCCAGTGTATTCCTCTTGAATAGGAACAAATGGAAGGAATAAAGAAGAGAGAAGAACGTATGGAAAAGCAGTTACGCGATGTCACAGTAGAGAACCACAAATTGGTAGAACCTCTGCAACAAGCTCAGGCTGAGGTTAATGAATTGACCCGCCAAATGAAAAATTATGAAAAAGACAAGATTTCACTAGCCAACACAAAGACACGTCTTGGATTATGTCAGAAGGATTTTGAGGAGTTGAAATGGGAAAATGAAGTTCTGGAGCTCCGATTTGAGAAAGTAAACAGATACTAATTTACTTATAATAATATTAATTTTACGAACATTTCCTTTTAATGAGAAAAGAATAATTAGGTGGTATGGATATACAGAAAGAATGATCATCACCACATACCAAAACAAATAATAAATGTGGCACTGCCTGAAGAAAAGATAACGAAAATTTAAATGTGTCTAAAGATGGGAAAATCCTAATTTTAAACAATCAAAATCCACCAAAAAGTATGATTTTTTCAGGAGTGGAAAATTCTCCCTCATAAAACTTGATGGGGGGCAAAAGATACAAGGTAGAGGGCAGTATGAAAAATTATTTACTCTGTCAATGTGTTTCTAAAAATATTTTTAATGATTAGAAGTTAATTAATAAATACTTAGTAACTTTTTGCAGGAAATGCAGCAATTTCAAGGTCTTCCACTGCTTGTTGTGTGTATGTAAATTCAACCTGAAAATCACTTCAGACTGATTGTTAATGTAGTCTAATTTTTATTAATGATATGAACAAGAAACCAGCATAACATGAATACTGAATGCTTGAATATTTTTGACAAGATAAGCAAGAATCATACCTTTTCTAAAATAGTTTTTTTTAAATTACAGGATAAGTATCAAGTGTTGACCTGTTCACATTCATACAATTACATCAGATTCAAGTCAAAAGCAGAGCTAGTACCTTTTTCACTGACAACACCGACTTTCAGTATTTTCACATCATACAATATGTTAAGGAATTAATCACAGAGCTGATGATGAAGTGATAAGATCCAGGACTTCACTTCCAGAAGTTCTAAAACAATGACTAGATTCTACTGTGTACTGTTTCAGCTACAACAAGAACGGGATGATCTACACAATCGGTTTGTAACAGCAATATTAGAACTGCAACAAAAGACAGGGCTCAAGAATGTCTTACTTGAGAAGAAACTGGCAGCCCTAAATGATTTACTGCTGCAGAAACAAGGTCAAATTAATGAGGTGTTAGCAGCAGCTAATCTAGATCCAACAGCAATGGCCACTGTGAACAAGAAACTTGAGGTAAGTCATCACAACAGATGTAAGAAATAATTCCAAGTGCTTTTATGACCACATCTGTAATTAACCCCAAAACACCCAACTTATGTCTTACAAGTATGAAGATCCAATAGTAAAATACATTAATTGCAAAATGTTTTGAAATTTATGATACAATGCCACTTGTTCTACTATATCATTATGATCTACTTTAAATATGTTAGTGCTCACTTCAGTACCCTCTTTGTAGAATGTATTCATTCTCAACCATTTCCACAATGTATAAAAAAAATATCAAGTTACTCTCTCATTCCTTACTAATGGCCCTGTGACATAGGTTAAGACACATTTAGGAAACACAAACAATTGTTAAATTTCAGGAGCTGCTGAGTCGGAAAAATGCTGCCCTCCAGGACCTGCAGTATGAGTTGGCAAGGGTATGCAAAGTACATGATGATCTTCTCCAAACATATGAGGGAAAGCTAAAGCAATATGGCATACCAAAGGAGGAGCTGGGTTTCATACCACTGCAGGCCACTATGCGCGGCACTCGAATACGTCGCGGACCTGCTGGTTTTGTCACCACAAATCAGTAGACTGAATCTCCTCATCTAACATTACAGATAACTCATAATTATGCTACACAAAAATAAAACTTAAAACAGCTTCTATACTACTGTAGTCATAATGAAACATAAATATGAGTATGTAACACCTTTTGTACATAAACAGTATGACTTGTCATAAAAAATAATGAATCATAAGTATAACAGAAGTAAGGTATTTCAGCAAGAAGTATTTTTGACATATATTAGCAACATATGAAATGAACTTTCTTGTTACATTTATGGAATTCAATAACATACAAAATATCAGTTTTGAATACTGTTCTGCATATCAAGTAAAATACTGTTTCATTATATTATGAGTTAATATTATTTGATACTTATTTCTCTCATAATAAAACACCAACTGGGGGATACTGGGACGACCCATTCTTCAAGTGCTTGAGCACTACGGGTCCCAACTTTTCGTTGGCTCGATCTATAGACATTGGGTAGGACTAATTGGACAAGGGATTGGCCCGTCACAAGGCCTCTACCTGTACACAGGACAGCACAACACAGAAAAACGTGGACAAACATCCATGGCTCTTGAGTGGGATTCGAACCCACGGTCCCAGTGACTGCGCGGCCACTGTGACCCCCTTGGTTAAATATCAAACCTGGAAGACATATCCATTCTTAGAAGAAACGTGGGAATGCTGGAAAATGCCACAAGAAAATAACAATTAAAATACAGAGATACGTAATATGATCAGGTTTAGGATCCTACCACTTTCTTCTATGATAATAATCACATTCAGAATTACTGAGACTGTTATTGTAAACAAAGACTATAAGACTTTATTAACACAATCTATAATAAAATTAAACATCTGTTCAGCACATTGCTTATATGCACAGTTTTTCTGCAAATAGTAGTGAGGAAGAAAGAAACAGCTAAAGCAATACATCTGCTCTAATTATAAAATGGCATAATATTGTTAAAAACTAACACCATTATGGGTTTCTCCTAAGTTTTTAACAAGTTAATTTGTACTAAGATTTCTCTTCTCAGCCAGTGCAATATTCTCACATTATATATGATTCTTATAATCTAATATTGCATCATATTTAATTACCTTTCAAAATGATGTTCATCTTTTAAAAAACACTAAATCAGTTACAGACTGTATGTGGCTCTGGATCTACACAGTAATGGTCTAATCTTGTCACCAAAACAAAGGGAATAATAATTTAAACACAAACCATACAATTGCTGCAATTATGTTTTAGAATCTACTCCACCTAAGTTACACAATTTAATAATAATTCAATCTTATGTAAATCTGACCACCCCTCTATCAAGCGCTTCAGTTTAGGATTACATGGAGCTTTAATTCCATTCTCTCTATATGTCTTCACTGTGTGATGTTAAGCACAGAACCATTTTTATTGTAAATATCACTGTGCTGTATTAATTACACCAAAGCATAATCCCACATTTTCCTTCTTCCAAAACAATGATTTTTGCATTTTGAAACAAAAATAAACAATGGCAAAGTAACTGAAAAATCTCCATAACAAACAGTTTTTTCAATGTATATGTTCACTGATGGTGCATACCATGACTGAAACACTTGGATTTTCATGCACCAATTAAAAGCCTCTAAGTGTGTGGTATTATAAAGTAATAAAAACAACATTGCATTACACTTAATTTAAATCCTTTATATGTTTCAGTCTTTGGGTACCAGCACCTATTTGACAAACAATCAAATATTGTATTTATTATCCACTTACATTTTTTATTCTCTAAATTTTATCCTTTTCTTTACAGGTTAGATTTTATAAACATACAAACTTTCTTAATGAGGCACATGGCTATGGTGTACAGCAAAATGTGAAGCCAAACAAGATCAACGACAGAAAATAATTCAAATTGATATTTAACAAAAATTTCAAACATTATCTACAGCAGCTGAGCCCCTGACTTATGAAAGATATGAAAAATCTTCACAAAGTTAAAACACATACAACTTTCAAAACTGTGATAATGCTTTCAATGACTTTAGACACTAAATGGAAAAGGGAAGTACTCCTAGCATTGGTTTAACAGTGTATTAATTGCTACAGACTGCAGTGTTATTTATCAAAGAAGTATAATCGTGAACTTCAAATCCTTGAAGAAAGGAGGCACCACCAATAAAAATATCACATATTTTTACCCCCCCAAACAGTACAGCAGTATACCAGACTTAATACACAAACCTATTCAAAGTCGGGACTGTATCAATACCAACTGCTCACTCTTTCTGTAGCTACTTGTTCCAGAATTCCACCAGGATTACAATTTTTTACCATGCTAACAATGCCACAAGATTTCAAAAATAATATATCCTTCAAATTGGTGACAAAACTGAGCACAACATTAAACAATTAAAGAACTCAATAAGAAACTATACATATTTTCTACACATGTGAGCAAAATGGCTTCTGTACCATATAAAAATTCTGGGATATTGTGACTTATCAAATAATTTAACAAAAATTACAATGACAACAGGAAAACATGCACGGTTCTATAATATCTTCAAATAAAAACACTAAAGCCAAAATACATGTCTAGACATATGGTGAAAGAATACCTATTTAAACATCCCCACATTTATTTTTAAATTACTGACATCTATTAAAAATATTTTATAATACGTAACTCATCATCTTATTTTGGTAACAGCAAAATTCCATATAAAAGTGAAAATAATAAATACTTCCTATGGAAAGCCCAATCAGATGATCAACATAAATTATAAATATCTTTGGAAGAAGCCCAATTTGTCTCATTTCACTGAAAATTTAAAAATATAGTTGTAACTCTTCCAAAATTACATTTAGAACCTGTATGAGCAATTAAAATGGGCAACAAAGAAGTAGGTTGTGCTGTGTGAGGTGGCTGAATACATTCAGGATTGTGTCCAATAACAGGCTTTAGTGCTGAACTTTCAGGTTCTCCAACCTCAGCATAAGCTCGTTAATGTCAGAGGATTAAACAAACCTCTGTAATATAATAATTATGCAGTTTGGATGATTCCTGTAACAATCCATTTTACTTTCATGTTCAGATCAAAATGTCCCCTTACTTATCACAGGAATGAAGGGAAAAATAAAATGAAATTGCTTCTAGAGATGAAAGATTAAATTTGTGCTGAAAAGAAATGAGGATAGCTGAATCCAGATTATTTGGTGCAGTATCATAAGACAATAATGTTTGTGTTGACCTGAGAATCCCAATTCTTGTAACCACTCTTTCCTTAAATCAAAAACATATTTTATTTATGGTTTCTGTGTGTAACACCCCCCCCCCCCCCCCCCAGTGGTACAAAGTGCAAATTTTAAACCTTATACTGGTTTGAAACAGTTTCTGCACAAAACATGACCAGCCTCATACAGAATATAATCATTTCTATCATGGAAGGGAAATTTGGGGAGGACAGATTATGTTTAAAGTACTGATATCCATTCAACCATATTACAATTCACTTGTCTATGAAGAGATGCTACACTGCTATTAATTATTCAAACAGTATGAAAGCTCAAAATTGCAAGCAAACTTAAGAATACTATATTTAATACATACAACAGACATCAACAATATCCCAGTGTATTATTCTGTATGACATTCTGTATATTGTCATAAACTCTAAAAATTACTAACACGATCCAGTTCTCTTAAAAAAAATTGTATATATTTACACCAATCCAAATCCTATTATCAACCTACTCAAAACAGGGATAAACAGGAAGCAACAAGCTGTTGCAATATTCCCAACAGAAGGCAACCAACCAACATCAAAGAACAACAATCACCATTGTAAGTTAACACACTATAACTGGCGTGGCATTAACAAAAACTTAGGCACTGTTACATATAGGCCACACTAACAAAAAACTAAAGAGATATGCAGAATCTGATAATTAAAATTTATATTAAAATGGTTAGGTACTTTTACTTAAGGCAGAGAGAGAGAGAGAGAATATTCTCCTACAAGCATAAAATCACAATGCTTATTTTCACAAGGATGTAACAATGATGATAGGATACACAAAATAAAGATTGATTCATTCAAAAAGACTCACTCCTGATAAATTATCAGTAATCGCAATTAAAATCATGCTGAATAGAAGACAGCAAATGCCTTATATACAAAAACTCAACCTGAATAAATGTGGCAATCTTTCACTAATGCATATTTACAAGCAAGTAACAAAACCTTATGGTTCCCATCCAACTGATAAATGACCAGTTTCAATCTCCCCTTCATCATAACAAATAAATTTCTCACAGCCCTACTTCTGAAATCAATACAGCTCGTTCTAAAATACCATTCACTCAACCAAAGGCCTGATGTACAAAAATATCCCTATGGAATGAAAATGCATTTACTGTACATCCCTTAGATGTATAGCTAGTGGCCAATCTATGTTTATAAGAGTTTCAGTTCAATAAGACTGTAAATAAAACTTTTACAGGGTTCCCAAGCTACAAACAAGCTCATACCAAAACAATCTTTTCAGCAGCTGCCAAAAAGACATTTCTGTGGTTACACAAAACAGTGCTGAAACTGTGGACTGTGATCTGAGTTATGACACTATAAGGTCTTGAAGCAAATTACTGATATTCCAGCAAAACTTTGATTACTCCAACTAACTCCCTAGTAGCAGAACCTGCAAGTCCAACACTGACAACACCAAAGCCCACCACCTGGCACAATCCTAGGCCAACTCATCCATTTTTCATCCTCACAGCCCACCTCCCTAAGATCCATCTTGATATCCTCCCATCTCCTTCTTGGTCTGCCTGATGACGGAGGCAGTATGACCTCTGAAACGTTGGTAAAATCGACCAGACTACACAGCGCAACAACCCAGAAGACAGAAATCTTCATCGTCCTGATGACGGAGGCAGTATGACCTCTGAAACGTTGGTAAAATCGACCAGACTACACAGCGCAATAACCCAGAAGACAGAAATCTTCATACTCACTGCTGTGAAAACCTCAAATCTTACAATTTTTGAATTAAATAAAAACAAGCATTTCCCAAATGTATTCTACTCTTAATTTCATCAAGGACCTCATTTCTATTTGTTTCTATTGTTCCCCAAAACTTAAATTTTTAAGCATTTTCAAATGACGTGTTACTTTTAATTCTGTTCCGCCATTGTTGCTGATATTAATCTTGTATTATGGCCATATATTTAGTTATGTCTACTTTTACTTCTAGGCATATTTCCTTACTAACCTGTATGCTGAATGCAACAGATCTGATAAAACTTTGATAACCATCTAGAAAACTTCATAGTGTCACAACACTGATCACAGTTCATTTGCATCCTTGTGTAAACCTCAAATCTCATATAATGTTAAAAATGTTTAACTTCAAACCTTTTCTTGTGACTGATAAGACAGTTTACCATTCTGTATTATTTTACTGTATGACTTATTAAGACATAGGATGCCTGCATCTTGTTACCTATGTTATGAAATGATGAAGCTGTACACAAAGCAAATGCCATTATTTGCTTGAAAGACTAACAATCATTAAAAACCTGTTTAGGCAATCAGTGTATTTTTTCTTACAATGACATATAAGAATAAACGGACACTGAGACTTCCACAAAAGTCGAGTAGCATAATATGACTTTTGATAGTATCATTTATCCAGTTCTGCATTTTAATTTTCCAGTGAATGTGAAATTACTGTTACCTATGGCAATATATTAACTACTGCTTATACATGATATTCCTGATAATAACACATTTAATTAAAGGAGAAGTAAAAGAACCCTGAGAAAAATTTCTCACTGCTCGTTCGTTTCATACAAAACACTACAGCATGAAAGGAGGAAGTGACAAGAAATTGTGTGCTTCAAATTAAAAACAAGCTGTATATTCAAACACAGCACTTAGGCAAAATGGCTCCAAAAATTCAGTATATCTGCCTTCCAAAAACACTACAAATTTACTATTCCAACAGAAGTATATTTTGGAGAAACAAATCTCATACCATCATTATGCAAATTATTTGAAATATCATTTACAGATACTTCACAGTCTTAAAGTCCTGTACCACCCACATGCAGTAAATCATAACAAGTTTAAAAATTAAAGTTAGTATTACCCTTAAACAGATTATGGTAAAGTGCACACACCTATTGGTTGAGTGATACTTCGATCATTTTATCATCTCTTGAAATATAGCACATTCAGCATGGTCACTACTGAAAAATTTGACATTTTTAATAAAACCCCAAACTATTTTTGAGGACCTATATTTATATGTCAATCAGTAACCAATGCTCTACATATTTCTCACTGAACACCTCTTACCCAGCCATAAAGTGGTACAAAAGAATGTCATCAGCATACCACAGTAAGTTCATTACAAGAGTTGTATCCAAACTATGGGAAGCAACGTACTTTCTCCACAACTTTCTATTCCTTCAGAGGAATAACACTATTAGATGGCATTCCAGTTCCCTACAGCTGTCTTCTAATGCTGCATAACATCAACCTGTATCTGAACCCTTATCCATCATCTTTAATAAGCCCTTCAATAACTTTGCAGTATTAAGCACATGCACTACAACCAAGACATTGTTCACTGTGACACAATGCGGAATAAAAGAAAGTTTTGTACACAACATACATACCAAAATCTATCATAACAATTTACATAACAATGTAGACAAGATGGAGCAAATTAGGCATCAAACTTTTCCATTAACTACATTACAAGAAATATTCATCATATCAAATACAGATCTAGGATACAGATTTAGGCAAATTGTCAGTTATGAGAAAACTCGACACTTCCCAAAAAAAATTTAATTTCTAGTTCTGCAAATGATGCGATATAAAAACGGTTTCAATTGCATTCAGACACTGCACATTATTTTACAAAAGGTCTGCAATATTATGTGTGTTTAAAAGCTAAGCTGTCAAGAAATACAAAATGTCAATTTTTCATGCCAATTCAAAGCATTCATTATGGTTTAAAAATACCAATAACTTTGGAAGTACGATCAAGGAAATAATCTCTCACACACAATATAGTCTACATGATATCTTCAAATACATGTGTGTAAATAAGCAAACAGTAGCATCAGAAAAATGGGTTTAGAAGGATGCAGTATATTGTTATACCTCTTACAGATTTTTGTAAACATGTAACTTACTAACCATTAAATAGACTATTTATTTAAATTAGTGGCATTCTGAATATCATTCCAGCTACTGAAATGATGTCCTATTTGAACCCTGATAACCAGCATTCGTTGTTATGTAACTACCAACATTAAATTACTTTATACTGTGTAAACTTATTTTATTTACACAAATCTTTAGAAATCACAGTTCTAGATCTACCTCGAGTATTAATTTTCAAAATGGATACACATATTTTCAGTCTCAAAATAATTTAAAAAAAAATTCTATTAGCCTTTGCATAATACAACTTTAGATGTACAAAAAATGTATTTCTGTGAGAGGGAATATACCTATTAATGTGCAATTTAGCTCTATGCCATGCGTGCGAGGAAGAATAAAACTTCACAACCATTTTAAAAATTTATGAGAACACACAAAATTACCATCTAGAGCAATGGTCTTCTGACATGGGAGAAAAAGAGGCTTGAACAACAAATTAATTTGGATATAAACATTACTTTGTATAATATAGATTAAAAGCCTGCCTTCAATAATTTTCATCTTGGATAGTCTTTAATATAAAATTCCATACTGTTAAACACAATTTTGCTTTTTTAAATTACTGATTCTATTCGTTAATTGTGATATAAAATAGTATCTTACAACATTCGGAAAAGTTTTCAGAGGTAAAGGTGGGTGCAGTGCTAAGGCCAGTTTCACGTCAGCCAACTTACCATACTAATTCGTCTATTTTACCATCCTACCTTACACGTTTATACAACTCTTCATTGCTGTTTATACGACTGCATGAAGTCAGAAAAACTGCTGAAGCCATTGAGATCAATCGGATCTTCATCAAGAGGTGGTAATTCAACATTGCCCATAAAATCTACGCACGAGTAGTCCATCTCTAGGCCACCAACTCCAACTCCACCAGCCCCATGGTAACAGCTGCAGACAGACAGATCCACTGACATGTCAATCATTGCACCAACCCATGTGCATTTATTCAACAACTGTTCAGGGCAACCAATACAGATACTCAAACACAATAATCTCAAACCTTTATCGAGGATCTGATCACACAAGATCATAAATTGGGTACTGAAATTTGCAAATATTGCACACAGCTGTGCAGTACAATATAAAGAAAATTCCCACATAACATTTAATTAACACTGTTATGTGGCTGTTTATATAGAAATTAACGCCTCACTGGGACTCAGAATTTCTTTGTATGAAGATCTTGCTACAGAGGAGTTATAATGCAGATGTCTCAGCATACTCTCTCCTGAACGTATTAAAAGTCTAAAATTTCAACCACACCCTATCATGATCTTGTGATAACTGCACTGGTAGCCCTGACAGCCATGTTGGAACTGCCAAAACATGCATATCTTGGGTCAACAGAGGGAATGAAGCAGCTGAATGCTAAGCCAAGGATAGAAAGAAAACTTCGCTCATCTTCTGTCACTCGGTTATTTCAAAATTTAACCAAATTCTTTCCCAATTTAAAAGACATTGAACACTGCTTCAATTTTAAAAATAAAGATTTTGATAAATATGAGCCAATCATTCCTCTTGTTGACTCCAAGTGGGTTGGTGACATTGTCTGACATGTGCGACGTGCCTGTCTCTCTCTCTATCCTCGGGCATAATCCCTCGTCTGCATTCTTCACTACACTGACCTCTAATTCCATTCAGAATAGGACAAGGAATCTCTCCGTTCTTAGGTAATAAGAATATAGTTACACTTTCATGCCAGATATTTGTTAGAAGACATGAAATTTGTTAGTACACATACATCACTGCCATTAACAAATACTTTTTATTCACAGCTGGTATCTTTTTTTGTTGCTACAATAGAGCACTTACAACTTGTGCATGAAATGCAAAATTTAATATCAAATAAATATAATGCAACATTTCTAAAAGACACCAACCTACCACTGTAGAAGTGAGTCATAATTCATATTTAAAAACACCAATATTAAGACCATGGATTTCTTGTTTTGCCATTTGCAGTTACAAAAATGAAAACTATTCCTACCATCTTTTCATCGCATGTCCTTTCAGCTTGTATTAACAGAGCAGCTTTGAGATTTAATTTCTAGATATTCTTTCCAAATATTCATATTTATTTCTTGCTCTTTTATTATTTGTATTAAATACTATACAGACAAGACAATTACAAATTAATGGAGTGAAGTAATAAATTCCTTATGTATTATTTAAAAACCTTCATCAAATGTCTGTATAAATTAAATATAATGTTTAGAACAGAAAGTCTTTTCACAAAATTTACAGCACAGTAAAGAGCAAAAAATATACCACATGAACTTCAGATTCACTTTTAGCAAGAATTACATGTTGCCAGGTCTTAATATCTCATGTACAGTGGTTCAATACAAACCCTTACAATGAAGAGACGTCTTAGAAGTTAATCAATGGCAGACTGAAGATTTTAGTTATAATCAAAGAAGTATCTGTTGACTATGATGTATGATTTAAAAACAAACTTCATTACACGAAGAAGGAAAATGTTAAAATATTACTGCAGATTCAGAATGAATTGACAAGCACAGTTTTCAGTTTCACCCTCTCAAATTAATAGCTAAACAAATAAAGTTCTTTTCATCTCATGACAAGGAAATCACATTTTACCGACAGATAACCTACTTTAATCAACATTTTAAACATCTGCCTACATAAATGAGCAGATTTCTGCATTAAATGCTAGAAATAGATGCTCATACAAAAATTAGATTGTGAAAGGTATATTAAATAATACAACTTATCTTTAGATGGTATATACTTAGTTCTTCTAAGACATATAATTGGATTAATAAATTAATGCAAGACAACATTAAATCACAGACACAATATTGCATGTTCAGATTTCAACAGAAAATTGGTTGTAAATTGTGGTCTTCTGACTTGTTATGCCATATACTAGTTTTGAAGGTGGCTCCCAACATTTCAGAGATACTATTACCTTATAACCAGGGCTATAAAGAGTCACAATGCTCACGACCACAACCAACATCTTCACTGCCATGAAAACCTCAATTCCATTTTAAGGTTGTCTATTTTGATCACACCCCCAAAAATGATTCTGAACTGACATAAAATTCAAAATACCCAACACAGCATTATATTGTCAACATGCAGAAAATGTTGCATTCCAATAAATTTTTGCAGAATACTTCTTAAACACATAGCATTTACAAAAATGGTACCGGAGTTCTTAAAATTAATACCAAGTTATAATCTCAAACCCAAATGTTATTAAATGAAATGGTGTTTATAAAATGTAACTTATTGAAAATATGTATGTACATTTATTATTTCCCAACCCCTTGCTTCTTTCAGGAGTTATCTTTCATTTACAACATGACAGGTAATCAGAAAATCAAATATTTGTAACTACATGCTGTGGAGAAGATATGCTTTATTGACACATGTACATGAAGCAACAATGTTAAAATGTGAATCTAACAAATCAATGTGTTACTCTCAACACTCGGTGCTTCCAACACCATTTCTCAGTTCATTTAAATAAATTTATTGTATAGAATGAAATTCCTCGCCTATTTCATTATTAACAATCTGTCCCGTCACTCCAACACAAATCCCCTAGGTATATGTAGAAGTGTTGATGTTTTGAATACCTTCCACGGTAATTATTACCTTTCTGGTTAAAATGTATTAACAATACATGTAAATTATAGCAGAAGGAAATACAAAGACAGATAAATTTGTTAAAGGATAATACTGTGTTCAAACTTGGCAGGAATTGATACTGAATACAAGTAACTTAACAAAACAGTGGACAAGGTAAAATTTAAGGAATAATAAAAAAAAATGTTTATAAGATTAAACCAAGTTGTAATACAGTCAGAAACAAATTGATATCCACTAATGCATGGGTTAATAAGAAGACTGCTCTGTGGGCTTTTATTCAATACAGGAACATAAAACGTGTGTATGTACAACCTCAAAACAAGTTCTGGCATATAAGATAATAAACCTTCGTGACAATCCTAACAAAATAGATGGCAGGAAGATCACAAAGTTGAATGTATACAATAGCTTGCTCTGCTTTCAATCAGATACATCAAAATAAACATATGTTTATGAGAGTAACACAGAACAACTACTTACTCCTATAAAAAAAATATAACACAGATATAAAAAGATTCAGCATCTACCAGAATAAGAACTGAGCAGAAGTGAAGAAAAAATGTATTATCATCTCTCAACCAGTATACTACTTCTGTACGAATCAAACAGCAGACAGTATGAAAACCGGTTACCAATGTTCTTTTACTACTCTCAGTTTTAACATACAAAGCAACAGCCAAATTAAATACCATGATTATATGGGGTGAAGATCAATTCCAGACACTTATCTGACAAGCAAATAAGGAAAGATTTCAGTTAACATTGATTTATATCACATGAGTAAAATTCCAAAACAAAGGAAATAATGAACAAATACTACTAAGAACAAAGAAACTATCACAGAACAGTGGTATAAACACAAAGTAAATATTCATATCTCCTCACAAGAATACAGGACATAACAGCTAACTAATCTTTTGAAAATCTGACAATAGTAAGAAAAAATTGAATTATATTCATGGCAAAAATATTTTAAAGGTGACAAACAAAAACAACAAATCAAAATTATATTAATGATGAAATTAAGAACAAATTAAATTCTATAAATGACTTAATAGTTCTGCATCTGATGTAGAAAAAGAATTCAGATTCAGGACATTTGAGAATAAATGCTGAAAAACAGAACTGAACTTCAAAGTGAAGCTTTAAAAAACCTAAGGAGCTTCATAATGTGAATTATTTACTCATGGGGGACATTAAGAATGCATTAATTTTGTAGTTGGTATCATGATGATGATTAAATGGATTCAACATGCTCAGGATATAACAGATATCCTCCAAGTGTCAAGACTGCTATAAATTATTAAAATCTTGATCCCTGTAACTGTTCACACTAAAATGCAACTCAGAAACCCTCCATCCCATCCACTCCAGTGTCTAAACTTAACATTTAAATTTCTGTTTGAATAGTTTCCATAAATAGGCTTGAATGTTAATTAAAGAGGCTAGACTATCTTTCAAAATATTCTGCTGCCCTTGACCACAAATGGGAACAAAATTCTGTATAACAGTCTTTAAATCTTAAAACTGCCTCTGAAACCTGAACTGAAGGTTTGTCAGAATGCAACCTCACAAGACTGTCCGACATATTACTCCATTCACCAACAATGAAGTGTCTGTTTAAAATAACCAAAACATAAAATATATCTAATAATTGCCTAGTCTGTTCTCTGCTTCCTACAGAAGTGCACTGGCTGACATTCTACAACTCCATTTCACTGGCATGTTTATGAGACCTTCTACTGGGAAGAACTGAATTCTACTGCATTCCATTCTATAATAATAGGCCAAATAAAATTCATAACCAAAAAAATTAAATTTCTTATTATTTTATATTTTTCTTTCTGGATTCACACCTGTAACTAAATCTAGAGACAAAAAATACGAATGAGGGACAAAAAATCTTTTTGGTTCTTCACCAAAATAGATCAACCACACATTCGTTCTGCGTATATATATCCATTTCTTTCTCTCATACAGTCCAAGTCCATATTAATTCAAATGATATGAAAATAATGCCATTTTAAAAAGGCAATAGATTATTAAAAATAATAAAGACAGGATGAGATCACAACTGGTACATTCAGACTGACAGATACATAAGAGGGAATATATTAATTACACTTGCTATGATAATTCCTACTTCATGAACGGTACATTTAAATGTTCATTAACAGTTTTACTGTTTTAAAACAAATGTTTCCTGCAATTCATTACCACTGCTAGTACAACAGAGCACAGCTCTAAAAATAGACCTCTTTAAAAGATCAAATGCTCCAGGAGGGGCACGTGATGCCACGCCCCTTCCCCAACAAACTAACTTCAGAAATGGTCTTCAAAACTGGTTCTGATTCATTTGACTTTACTTTTCAAGCGACTACAGCAACGGAAACACCTACATAATCTTCCTAGATTCCTACCTATTACTTTTTCCAAAGATAGACTTTTACAAATATAATAAATTCTCTTAAGTAGTAAAGTATATTCAGAATATAATTTTCTTTCAGATATGCTTCAGAATTTACTATTTACTATCATCCTGCATGACCATTTATTTAAATGATCCACTGTTAATAACTTTTTATATAAAAATTTCATTTGTTATAACAAACTGATAGCAGCATATAGAAAGGGCCTACTGTTTATCAATTTCAATCACATTTGTGTGCAGCCTCCAGCACAATATAAAAAGGTTATGTTCCCAATTTTACCGTCGCCTTAGACATGGAGGCAGCATAAATATATCGAAGGTTGTGAGCAAACAGTGGTACTGATTTATTGGACCTACTATATTTCACACAATTAACAACTTGTTTTAATAATGATATGACAATCTAGCAAATGGATGAAGATACTTCTTTAAGAGATTTTTTTTTAAATTTGACTCTTGGTCACACAAAACATTTACTTTACAACATAAGCCAACAATCCAAACAAAACCATATTTACTTCAGCTGGTATGACAGATGAAGGCTGCCATATTTTAATTTTATGGTACAGCCAACATTTTATATTTGTACAAACATCTTCCTTTACTGCACTCAATATTAAAGTATTTAAATAATCTTTGTATGGTAAAGGCTTGATAAACTATATTTGGGTGTTTATTTTCTACTTACACACCTGTATTATATATGTATTACTTTTCATGAAGTACACTTCAAAATAGTAAACAGTCCACAGAATGTACTCACTAGATTTCAATTTAAAATACTGCCATAAAAGAAACAATTTTCAAACTCATCAAATGTACAATGGGTTACTCAACTATTAAACCTTCAGCATACAAGAACTACTTAAATGCTAGTTTTCAATAAATGGTACACACTAATAAAAATGCCAACTGTGGGTACATGAACCATTTCATATAAATGTACCAAAGTTTATGTTGTAAACAATGTCCCCCCCATAAAGAAAAAGCTATGCTAACTAGGGTAAGGATTGCACATCGCATGAAAATGAATATGTAAGTACCATGATATTCATGTGACTTTGCTCCCATGTTACCCTGTTTCCAATTACTAACTTAAGTAGATTTTTGTGCAGAGTGATAGTTTACAGAATCAGTAAAAGGGCTAAACATCAGTATTACACAGAATACATTCATATACTATATGACTGAAACATTAACCAACATGCCAACAATTTTTATCATTGTCCACATTAAACAATGAGGTAATCACAAGTTACAAAATATTATCAACTGATTCTACCTTTCTGGGGGCAGAACCATTAATTCATGACATACATATCTGTGATATTTATGATATGATCCTACTCTCCTACAATCAAAAAGTTATGCAGTAATTTACGACTGACATGTTCTAATACTCATAATAATTTTCTGACATGAGGATCTCCACATCACTTTTGTGATAAGAGCTGGCACAAGTGACAAACACTGACACTACTGGAACATATCAAAACCCAGCAGTATGCAGAGAAAAAAGAAGGTTACAGCATATTTCAACCTTACATCAGCTGTGAATAGGAACTATAAATAAAAGAATACAGCAATAAGCAATGTTCAATAAATGTAGCTAAATGCATCTTATAAATACTGAGCGTCCTTTCATTTATTAAAAAATGCTGTACCCCTGCTTAACCTTCTTATAACATTATTCAACAGTACGAGAAAATGAAGAACTCTTCAGAAGAGAAAGATAAATAAAATAAAATAAACCCTTTAAAGATATATTTAATGTGTTATATAACTGTTCTTGTGTCTGTTTCTATCATGTATGTACTAGTAATTCAATTAATAATAAATGTGAATATATATAATTCTGTGCTTAAAGCTATTCAGATCGTAGGGATAAAAAACACATAAACCTAAAATTCAGTAATTCTCAGTCATTAAAAAAAGAGGTCATTTTCTTCATTTGAGTAAATGATTGACACACCATGCACAAACAAATTTCAGACATTTATATGACTGAATGTTACCTATAACATTTGGGAGCACCTTAAAACAAATTTTAGGTTATAAGTGCATGACACTAAAATACATAATCTTACACTTCATCCAAGAAAGGAACAAAATGACACCTGGCTTTGCAATACGTAAAGCAGACATAAATAAATGTAAAAATGTGACTGAGCACACTGCAATATTTGTGCGTGCATACATTAAAATCTTTGTATCTACAATGGAGGAATGTAAATGTAATTTTGGTCAAATCCGGGGGAGGGGATAATTTAGATGTAAACATTTTATCAAAATACTAGGGATAATATAAACCACATTTTCAAATAATCAAGTCTCTAGGCTTACAAAAATATGACTTTATAATACATACATCCTGGACCTACAATTTCTTATGTAGTCTGGTGTAAGTTTACTTATGTCTTACGTATGCCTACTTCAAATGAAAAAGTTTTACTGATTAATCTTGACACTCACTTTTTAAGAAGCATGAAGCATGAATGTGGAATTGATTCACTATATAAATATAACAAATAGCCAAAACTGCACATGAAAAAGATCTAAGTTTTTAGCTTTTCAAACCATTTTAAATATAAACTTAGGATAAAAGTTTAAGAAAATGTTGGTTCAGAATAATAATACACACATCAAATGGTGCATGCCAATAGAAATAATGGAAATTAATGCTACTGATAAATTAACGCAGTTACTTTTAGATTGTGCACATGTATGCATATTCTGGAAAATACTAATAATTATCTCATTTTGTCTGCATCCTTGTAGAAATTAAATGCAATTTTTACAAATATATAATGCCATAATTGCACATAAATCTAAGCAGATACTCAACTGCATGATAGAAGCATTTTCACGTGTTCTTATATTGAATGTATATGCATGTATACACACAATATTCGTGAGGTTTTACGCATTGTGATAAATCATCCAAAGTTTCATAAGACACTCGTCCTTTAAAGTATAAGAACAGAAAAGTCTATCAAAGAATGTTATAACCAGGTTATACTGATGTATCAGCATTTGTCTAATATTGCCAATAAAACCATGCCTTATTTTCACAATAAAAATTAACCAAATTGAGTCCATAACAAACTTAGTAAAGAAACAATCATATTCTCAACTACATCAATTTACAAATATATATATATTTCTGAAACTCTAAAAATAAAAATTCTCTGTCCTGGCTACACAAAACCATTTTCACAAATATATCTGTTTATAAAACAATAAAAACTAATAAATGCAATGATGTGAAAACATTTCATTCAACTTCAACTCAAATAAATGAATGAAAATGAGATGGCAAAGGTACAATCTCACTCAATGTCATCATTTCAGAAACTATAAAATATAAAGAAGGATAGTAGAAGGAAACAAAGAAAGAAGTAAAGAAAGGTAGAGAGATAAGGAAAGAGATAAATTAAATGCAGGCAGAGAATAGTCTACAAGCAAAATATGAAAACCGATATCCTCAATGTAACAGACTGCTGCCTCCATCACTGCCCTGATGACGAAGGCAGCACATACCTTTGAAAACACCGGCAAACTTTTACCAGACTACATGTTGTTACAACACAGACGACAGCTGATTTTAAAGGTATTGACTGGTTTGAAATAAACATAGATCTTACTTGGGTACAGCAATTCACAGTAACTCGAGTAAGATTACTTGAAGATCACAGCACAATGGTGAGTCATGATACAAGTAGGTAAACAAGATGCTTGGAATGATCATCAACAACCAAAAAAATTTTCATGTAGCCTAGTGATCAGTAAAACAGTGTTTATTTAATAGTTACATTGCACGGTTTACATAAACCTGCAAGAATGAGACACCAGCCAATGTATTTGTATGGAAACACATGTGGGAGACAGTTGATTAGCAAAAGAGAAAAAACACCTATACTGAACTCGGGTTAATTATGTATCTCATACATACTCTACACACTGGTTTTGGTTGAAACACTATCACAGGGATGGCAAACCACTGACATGAATTGGCACTGGTAAGTGCAGGTTCTGTTAATACCAATAACCTAGCATTTTTCTTGTTTGTGTACATGTGTCTAAGATCAATTTTTGCTGTTACTTCATGTTTCCAACCCAAATACCAAGTACGGTTACCCAAAGAAAAACAGCTACAACATAACACAATGTTGAATTTTATTTTCAACACAGCTCATTTTCACTTATCTCATGTGTTAAATATATTCAAATCATATTTAAGTTCCTTATAAGATATGACGGCTAATTTTAATATATTTTTAAGTTCCTTACAAACAAATTTGTGTTCTCAAAATAATGATACATAACCCAAGAACTGAAGGAATGTCTCTAAATGAGCAACAGCAGACATCTCATTAAGTTCATCAGAACGGTAACAGAGCAATGAGGATTGCTGGCACCACTTCTTATTGTTAAGGAAGGTCTGATGCAATCTTGTGCAAAGCAGTGAAAATGTTTGCCATCCCTGACCAATTACATGTGCACAGAAACCACACAACTGGGGTATGTTGTCAAACTTCTATAATTCTAGGAAATGTGTTGTTTGTGAAAGGTTGAGAAAGTTCTTGTCCCAAGTTCATACAATTTTGAGTCACAAAGTGAAATGATTATGAGCTTAAAAACAAACAATTCAGAATAAAGTAAGTGTTGCTTATTCATGAGAGATAAATATCTGTATTAACATCCTTCCACTTTATGGAAACAGTTAATCCAGTTTTAAAAGTACCAACAATTAAATAATTTTTAGAAAGGAATTCAAAGTGTTTTACCATTTCTTATCAATACAGTGAAACCTCTATCCATCGTTCCCGGAACTATCGTTTTCCCGGATGCATCGTCCGTTTTGTTCCGTCCCGAATACATTCCATATAAAATAATGTTACATTTTCCCGCTTCTATCGTTCCTCGAACTATCGTTTTATCGCATCGATCGTTCAAAAATCTTAGTCCCGGCCCACAATTTTCCCGCAATGATCGTTTCTGAGAATTTAAAATGCTGATTTTTGAGATAAATTAATACCGAAAGACGCACAATGTTTTTGGAATACACAGTAGCGGTAACCTGTTATGTCGCCCAACCAGCACAGATTCTTTTGGAATGAGGGGTCAGCGGTGCAGGGGTGATAGTTGGAGTGAATGGCGGTGCCCATTGTCAGAAATTTTACGATTTTAATTTGGGTGCACTCATATTTCGTTCCAGCGATGCCAGATGGCATGTGCAGTGTGAATTTCTTCACAAATGCTTTTATTATAAGTACAAAGGAAAGGCGAGCGAAACTTTTTCATTCTTCTGGTTCATATCGTGTCTTCTACAGCTACGTTTCGTTGAGTTCGGCAGTAATAGTACTTCCATTTTTCCTGTTATAGTCCGCGAAGGTTGAGGGAGCGGTGAGGAAGAGGGAGAAACGACGAATGCGAGCCCGAACTTTGCCGAGTTTTGCCGAAGCACACGCTGCATTGGCAAAAGTGAAGTCGTTCTTTTATGCGCATAATATTAGTGAACGTGACGAAGAAAACATTTTGAACGTGGAAAGGGCTCTGTTTGGCCTAAAACGTAAAGTTTCGACAAACCAGTTGTCCATTAAAGACTTTTTTGGTAAAAAGAAGTAACTTTGAAAGAGAAACATTGTTTTTTTTAAAAATTTTAATGCTTTCCCGCATCTATCGTTTTCCCGCATTCATCGTTTTTATTTCCCACCCCCGCCGAAAACGATGCATCGAGGTTTCACTGTATATGTATCAATCTGTCATGTGTTTTAAACCAACCCACGAATGCCCATCAGCTGCATTATCCATATTAATTAAACCATGGACAAAAAAAGTATAAGGAATTTGGTGTCTACAATACACAAACATTTAAACAAACTGTAAATCTAAGTTCTGATAAAAACCGAAAAAGCGTATTTACATGAAGCCATAAGTACACTAATAAATACTGATAAGACAAAAGTTTTAAATAATCTTCATCATTTCAATAACATTAATATTTTATGTTATGTACATCTTCATACAGAGTAGTGCTTCTGAGGCAACACCATCAGATGCTAAAATTTAACACAAACGTATGCATAAAATATGCATGTATTTGTTACAGGCTGCATACTTGAATGCCTACGCTTAAAATAAATCTACTTTTGGAAATGTAAAATGGGTAATAATCTGATAACTACCATAAAATACTTTTATTGGGGGGGAGACTATACAGAGATCCTATATTAAATCAAACCAAATTACACTGGAAAAGTGCTGCAACCGCCCAAAGAACTCAATTCACAAAACAGCAATAATCTCCATATTTACAACTGAGAAAAAATTAACTTCATGATCCGTTTCTTATAGCGCACATTATTCCTGCATTTACTGCAGCAATCGCTTATGAAGTAGGACTGAAACATTGTACTAATTTTTATGCACAGAAGCAGTATCAGGGTTATGATGATTGAACTTACAGCAGCAGAAGAAAAAATACTTTAATGAGCAGCTGGTAAGTCCTGAGCTAGCAGCTGAGATGAATAGGAATTTGTGTCACCTTGTGACAGAACGTTACAGAAATAAGCTTCTGCACCTTGCATTTTTATCAACCTGCAGCACAACATCCACAAAAAAATATAAAAATTCAATATTTAGATATTTTAGAATCCCTTGAAGGAGTAGATTCAATTTCAATTCGGGACACATTGTTTTCCCTGAAGTAGATGTTAAATGAACAATGAAAACAATACAGCAATCAGAGAACCACCATATTACATCCTAAAGCACTAATTCACCATTGGCAAATTGCTGTGATTATGAAGAATAAATGTATATAAATGTCGCAAAGCAGACTACTAGCATGAAGATGATATAACTGAAAGGCTTACATAAGTCTGGAAAACTAGGCAGGCAGACACAAATATACTGTGGTTCAGAATAAGGATTCAGTAAGGAACAACCAAACATCAGAGGCTAGTTAGCATTAAAGATACAATTAGCAAACACGGCCAGTGCAGCTTTCCAATTTGTATCAACTATCAGATACAGAAAGGCCCATGACACAGATACAATACCAAATATGTGGACAATGTTACAGAATTGCTGATATTAGCCAAGGAATCAATGTCAGAGCAAAGGCTTCGGCAATTAGACTAGTCATCAGTTGAACATGTAACTTGGGACAAACTCAACCATTCCATTCAACAAACATCTAAACTCACATAAGTCATTTCAAAATCACATCCACATTCTAACCTCTATTCTTCATCTACATATAACTGCTATAATGTAAGTCAGTACAATGTATAGCCTTATTAAAGTCTTTGTATTCTTCCATTCTGGAAACAAAAATTAAACTTCTGATGATGTGTTAAATATTCTGCTGGTCTTCTGTTTCAGTGTCTTCACTTTGATACCCTGTGCTCAGCTGTCATGGACGCACTGGTGGAATCATTCGTAAAAGTTTGGAAAACTTGCTTTTACAATTCCATAACAGTTGTTAAACTGTGCCCAAAAAATGGAAAGACATATATAGTTACGCTTGCACATCAACTTCTGATATTTCTTTCTCTACTTACCACTCTTTAATTTCACTGAACTCACAGAAACAATTCTTTCCATTTACTGATCTTTTTTACAGGAGCTTAGCTGTATGTAAAAAAAATCCAATAAAACATACTAAGCAAACCAAATAAATTACTCTTCAATCATACTGCATATGAAATCACTGAAGAAATTCATAAACCTATGAAAAATTTCTTAAAACAATAACATGTATAATGCCTGTCCAAAGCCACAATTTACTGCGCAGGCAAAGTACAAAGCAATGTTCAGCCACTTGGAATTAAAAAAAAGGAGCCTAACACTGATACCTAAAAACCGAAGATCCAACTTTTATTGGCAACAAAAAAATCAAAGGATACTACACAGTTCATTTCAGAGAAAGCAGGTTATGGGACTCCTGCAATGTTATTTGTGGCTCTACTTTCTGTAATGAAGTAAACTGTGATTTCATTCAGGAGATAAGATGAAGATGTACACACACAAGTCAAACTATTTTATGTTCTACGGTGGCACGGGATAGATGGATGGAGAGTCAGAACTTAAAAATACCAGAGGAATTTAAATGTTATATATAATTCTTGCATTTAAAGCTATTTACATCTTTAGTACAAATATATAAAATCCTTAAACAAGTTCCTCTGCTATCACAAAATGCTCCATTTTTCTATTACAATAATTTTCAAATCCCTGCTTTAAATAGTCCAAACTGCACCTCCCTATTTTATGACTTTTTTTAATTACACATTTTAAATTTTCAAAGAATTCCTAATACCTGTATTTAACAATGTCTCTCCTTTATTTCTCATACCTTTGACACCGAGGCTCACCTTGCATTCATAGCTGTCTGAAATAGCACACGAAAGAAACTTCCTGAAAGAATGAAGCAGCAAATTGATTCTACCAACAGTAATTTGTCAGTTGCGTGCCACTCTGTTCTCTTTCCCTCTTTCATGGTATCAGTATAGTAAAGCCGTCCCGCTACACGCCATGTAGGTCATTTAGGGTGAGTGGAGGTATAGCTCCTACTCTTTCTTGACCTCAGCACTAGATGGGTGTGAGTGGTCAGCATCACGCCCCGGCTGCGCTTTACCCCGGGAAGAAACCCTGTTACCCATTCGATAGGAGGCTGGGTGGGCCCCAGAACCGGTCTGGACTCAAGAGGCTAGAGGAAAAATCCTTGCCCCCGTCGGGGATTGAACTCCCGTCGTCCAGCCAGTAGCTCTCTTTCATGGTATATCTTGTGAAAAGTTTCAGAAGGTGTAAACACACTGGTCTTTAAACAAGATACTCGAAAGAATTAGTGCAGCAAATACCACTTCTATGAAAGCATTTATATTTCTTGTGTGACATGTATAAAATGAAAGCAGAATAGGAAGGTCTGTCTGCCTACCCATTCATCTGCTACCTGTACACTTCATCTCTGAAACCACAGATTTAGTCAAAGTTTTGTATAGTCTTTTTTCTGAAATCTGCTGCGTAAAGTACATTTTCATCCATATTGATTTAATTTCTTCAATTTTATCAAAAACAATGAAACTTGAATATTATTAAAATTTCATGATTACAATAAATAATACTCGTTGACTTCGAATTAGTATGTTCTTCCAAATGCACATTCAATTATGCACCTCCCTGCAAATTTCACTAACTTTTATTATATGGGAATAGGGGATTTTTAACTACATACTAAAGGGCTGGCAGCCAGTCTTAGGGTTTAATGGTTTAACTTTATGTTAGCATGATTGGACAGCCAGCTGGACTGCACATAAACCACAACGCACAGTCTGTAAGCTTAAGATGTTTACCTTATATATCATTATTTGTCCTTCATTTAATTCAGACTAAATTGGACCAGAAAGTCCATGAAGGCAACTGCAATAAATTTTGTCAGTATACCAAGACACAACCATAATTACTGAAAGGGAGAGGCTTTGGTACATGTATCCCCTTATTGGTAAAGCACTATTTTGGCATTTGCATAAATAGATTGTAGCATTTGTCAGTTGTCAGCACTGTGATATGTTTACAGGATTTACCCAAAACAAATGCATTATGAATCAATTGACCTGGATAGATCCTTGCATTTATATTCAGTTATTCAAAAAAGTATTAACCACACATTTGTATATGAAAGCAGAAAAGCAACACAGAATAAACAGAATTACTCACCTACTGACGGAATCACTGACAGCACTGGCAACAGACGGAGTATCTCGTGTCACACTGGGATCTGGAGACTGGGGTTGATACATATTCTGTGGAGTGGATGGATAGCTCCCACCTCCAAGAGAACCTGCAGGTCCACCCCAACCAGGAACGTGTGTTACAAGCAGTGGCTTCACATAACCATTGCTCGTCGTGGGCTGGTTTTCTGCAAATAAATTCATAAATTGTGTCTTCTGGGACGTTGCACTGTGCAGACTGGTAGCTATTGACCAACATTTAAGGAGTGCATTGCTTACTTAATGCCCTGACGATGTAGCACTGCAAGAAACTGAAATTTCAACAATAAATTTGTAACTTACATCTTTCACCAATCTCTATACATGGAAGAAACACCACTTCAATGCATTGTAAACTCTACTCAATGCTGAATTATGAACCTTTGTAATAACTGGGATTGCTATGGAAGTTATTTCCTGACAAATCTTTCAGCGTGTCATTGCAACACTGCATGAAAGAACTCTCAACATCATCCACTTTTCTCACATATGCACCCTCTCTCCTGACCCATACCACGAACCCACACACTACAATTTCCTTCATGTGACTACTCCCACATCTGAACAATGCTTCTCAACCAACACAAGCCTTCAAAACGCTCCGCCGTCTTCCCTCTTCATAACGTATGGTAGCAGACAAAATTAAAAAAAGGAAACAATTTTCTTAACTTGCCTTAAACACCCAATATTACATTATGAAAGACTGGTTGTATAACATACGTATTCAACAAATACTGCTACCATTCTTAAAACATACCTGTGTACGGTGTATAGTATTTTCCAAATGCCTGCTCCTTAGGAACATCAGGAAACAAAGACACAAGGTGCTGAAGGTCAGAGATCCTATCTGCTAAGCTACGGATGGCAAAGTCCTTACTTGTAAAGGGCTGCAGCATGAACACTTCAGCTTGTTCTGTTAAACAAGAATTCAAACAAATTTCACTCCATCATTACTGAAAGTCGGACTTCTCAAACTGCGCCCTTAACATTTTGAGTACCAGCTTCTGGACACTTTTTACTCATAATAATATCTGTTTACAATGGGGTTGGAGGGAGACATACATACCAAAGAAATTTTTAAGAAAATCTGAGTACAGGATATTCAGTAATCTTTGGTTTTATTAATACTTCTGCTTACACAATTTGCAGCATGTTAACTAGCCTAAACCTCACCTTCCCATCCACCCCATGACTTTCCCCACCCAGACATTTTTTGTTTTATCCCCCCTCCCTCCCTTGCCACCCCACTCGACTACATCAATATGCTGTACACATTCATGTCAGACTTCAACTTCAGACTAGCAACACTAAGGAGTGCTTGGTCAAGTTCAGTTCTTTAAGCATCTGGAAGGCAAGTACCTTTCTAAATTACATTTCGGATTGCACATTTTAAATCTGTTCTTTCAGTCTGATATCATCCCATAGTCATTTCAAGGGTCCTTTTTTATGTAATTTTCTGTAGACCAAACAGTCCTCATTCCCTGTCCTTTGACATTATTCAGGGTGCTATAAATTTTGTATTTCATCTCTATTATGTATTATTACAGGCCCTGGCTTGTACCGTTTATAACAGTGCCTGAACATGGTAGAACTACACCAAGGTCAGTGTTCACAGCTTTAACCAAACAAAGTTACTGCATGTTACAGACTAGTTACATTATGTATTACTAAGTTGATTTAATACATACAACATGGATTAAATTGCAACAGCATTTACTAGTTCACTGTGTAATTCATTTCCATGGTACAATCCCAAACAGTGATTGGGCATCAAAGGATAAAGAACAGCAGACTTCTGCATACAAACCTCCAACCCACGCAATCGTGACACCACCAAGTTCTGAATCTGAGAATCGAAGGAGAAATACTCCATTGGCACATGTAGACAGCAACTCCTCTGCTTGTTTCTTGCGTATAAACCCCATTATTGCACTAGAAAAATTAATACACAAGCCACTAAGACAAAACACGGCTGAATTAGAGGAGGAACAATCCACTGGTACGTGTTACTAGCAACTAGTCTGTTATTTCTTGTGTTAAACTCCAGGATTACACCAATAACACAAACACATATGCCAATATGATGAACATCAAGCGAATCAAAGTCAATATGGTACTTTGCCTAGCTCCAATTTCATTTAGCCAGAGCAGACCATCTGCTAAGTCAGTGATCCCCAACATTTTTGTGCCTACGGGCACTTTTGAGAGTTTATGAGATCGTGGCGGGCACCAACCAATTAACAAAGCCAAATTTTCTTTTCTCTGGACAAATAAGATATGGACACCAAATAATACACAAAACAACACGACATTTAATGATACAAGAAACCATGCATTAAAAAATACGTAGTTTTATAAGTACAATTATTATTACTCAAGTGGAAAGTTAGTGTGATGTTTGGCACTGCATTTCATCGGCCAGTTTTTCAAATTTGGGAGTGTAGGATGATGTTGCTGCTAGCAAACGATCGTCAAGATGGGCGTCAGTAAGTCGAGATCTGTGCTTTGATTTTATAATGTTCATGGTTGAACGGCCTTCATTAATCAGTATAACCTCTTTCCGTAACAATGCGGGCACCCAAAAAAAGCCTTGGCGCCCGCGGGCACTGCGTTGGGGACTACTGTGCTACGTGTTTAAAAAAAAGTCATGAGATTAATCTACAGACTCTTGAGTAACACAAAAATTGTATAATAATGACTGAAATTAAAGTATTTAGACACAAGTCATCAAAAAACTGGATAATTAACTTCTATTAACTCACCCATCAATCCAAGGCCCTCTAAGGTGTTCCCGCGTCAGCTTCATAACTGCATAAAACCATTCCCAGAAGGTGAAGTTGCGTTCTGGTAATGGTTCCTTACAAAACTGGGACCAACTGAGCATCATGGTGCTGTAATCTCCAACTTGCTGTTGACCTCCACCCCTACAGTACAGTTCTCATTAAAGATACCAAATGTTTGAAACAGAGCCATCTTCAGAGAGACAGAGTAACAAATGCACAAAATTGCTGTTTTGCTTTACCAATGTTCTCAATGAAAAATATTAATATTTATCAGTAATAATACCTGAATGCCTTTTCAGCCAGGAAGCGAAGGTTCTCTTCTGTAAGTAGCCGACCCGTGGCTGCCTTGAATTTCATATTGAGAGCATCTGCTACTTGCAACCATGCTACCTTGTCAGGAACAGCAAATGGAATACGCCCTGGCTCAGCAAATGCATTGTCCCATGTTACAGTTGCCCATGCATGTGGTTCCTGATTTCCATGCACAATTACTACTACTGGTAGTGATAATGTCCACACCTGCATTAAAGTGCATGAAGAGAAGTTATCAACCAAAATATAAATCACAGACATCATCATTTTTTTAATCCCCACAGGCTCCTTTATTAGCTTGCATTTTCAAAATCTGAAACAGCAATAGCTACATTAACATACAACCCAAAATACTTAAAATCTAAATAGAAATAAATTCAGCATTATATAGGATAAAAACTGAAGATGCCTTCACTGCCAATAAGATAAATTACTTTCAAAAAATACAGTATTTTCCTAAAGTAGCTACGTATAAGCACATTCACAAATGTAGGACCTGACATTGAAATGGTTACAATTCTGGCATTTTTTCACTTTATCGAATTACTGCATTTTTCAAGTCTTTATGCTTTACAGCAGTGGTATTCAACCTGAGGTATGCGATGACATCTTAGGGGGTACGTGAAATTTAAAAATATATATATTATTTAATAATAAACACTGAATAATCAGTAATGTAATTTAATTAATTAATTTTAGATGTAGATTATGTACTATGTACAACTTGAAATATACAACTACTTTGTGGGTACAAAGTTGAAGAGAAATTATATCTGGGGGTACGCGAACAAAAAAGGTTAAATACCACTGCTTTACAGGACTCATTAATGGAACCATAACAGAACACACAAAAATTATTTACATATCAGTAAGTATATCACTACTTTTGGGTACCAAATGTGATTTCTGCTTCCATTTACACGCAGTCCTGGACGTAATTTACTAAAACATGTTACTTCTTGTTTTGATAAATCTCATAATTTATTTCTTATTTCCCTGATTCTCTATCAGAAAAGCACAGAAACATTCTTACCTGGAAGACCAACTCTCCTCCCCCCACAGAAAACTGTGATTGAAATAGAAGAGAAAACTTCTCGTCCATTACAGATTCTGTGCCCTTTTTCTCTGCTCGCTTGATCTTCTTCAGCTGCATATTTCTGTAATAACCCAAAACAGTTTTCCTTTAGACCATGTGAAAGGAAGTAACATCCAGTATTAATTCAAACCCCAAACCGAGGAAACCCTTACACAAAACGAACGTACGAATGTGATAGTGTGGCTGGTATCATATCAACTCAACAATGAAAGAAAGAAAAACCTTCAAGTCAATTAAGCCTTGATACCAATCAGATGCAAAAATTCTCTATAAGACATGTTAATCAGCGTTGTTTGTCAAAAGCATAGAAAACTTTGTCAGGGGAAGGAGGGAAAAAAAGTGGTATACTAAACTTCCCACACCATGACTGGTAATTATGAAAATCGAACCAATAACTCAAGACATATATTTGTCAGCTCATACTTTTAACACATATTCGATTTCTGTGAAATTACTGACATGCAGCATACAAGCCAGTAACATATGTTCACGCACTATACTGGGCACAGTGGAGTTAAGAACAAACATAAATTTACCTACTTGTTGTATTTATTACCTTCACAATGCCATCTTGGAGAAAATAAATCTGTAGTCCACCTGAAGATGATGCTAATTCATTGAAAATCTAGTAGTGTTTATACATAATAGGTTAAGTTCTGGCTGTTTAAAGTAACCTAGTACTCAAACCACAGAAAATGTTAATAACGGTAATTATATGAACTATTACGAATTATACAGAGTCCACTTTTGTAGGAAAGCGGAGTAGAATGGGGTAATTATGAGTCTGATAAAAAAAATCCAGTAAACTTTAGACGATTTCACATGATGCTGCGGAACACTGGGTAAATATGTAAAAATATATATATATATATATATATATATATATATATATTTAGTAACATTTCCAGTATAAAATATGAACACATTAAAAATTACCTGAAGCTGACAGAAAGCTGGCGGGTTGCTTGATGATATTCCATGGTACCAGTGTTGTTTAGAATGTCACCACTTGCTTCACCTTTTGCCATTTTGTCATTTTTTAAAAGAGCATTTGCCTGCGCTTCACTTATTATGGTTACCTTAACCTGAAACATAAAAATATTCTACACCATGATTTTTAGGCTCTTGTGAGGCTATTTTCCACTACGCTTAGAGTGGTTAAAATTAGAAAATATAAATTAACCTTAGTCATATGGGATAAGGTAATTTAAACCCCAGTACTAACTACTGCCACAGTGGTCTGGCAGTTAGAACACTGGCCTTGTAATCCTGGGGGTCCCGGGTTCGATTCCCGGCGGTGCCCGAATTTATAACTTGTGCTGGGCAACACCGAGATTTCCTCCGGGGCTTCCCCGGTTTCTCCGTAGCATCCCAACAATTATTCCATACACACAGAAGAAGGCAATGGAAAACCACTTCTGGATCATCTGCCAAGAACGTATATGAACAGGTCCCAGTCCGAGAAAAGGATGGAAGGATCCTGTTCATAATATGTCGCCAACCTCCATAAAGGAGACGGTGTAATAAAGAAGAAGACTACATATTTCCAGCTGGGCTTCAAGTCCAACATTTCACATCTTTACCAAAGATTCCCAATTTCCAGTGAGCACTATTCTATGTTTTCCTCCTATTTGCTGAAGTATAAAGGAACAGCAATTAACACAATTGGGATGATCTAAATACTATTTAACATGCACAATTTTGTGGTCTGAGAAATATACCTGTCATCATTTTCAAAATCTAGAAATTATGAGCAAATTGTTAACCAAATTTTCTATCAGACAAGTCTTCTACGCAATCACCATCTCACCTGAGGTGGAGTCATGTGAACATTAAGTTTGCCACCCACCAACAATCGAACTGTTGACGTAAACCTTGTGTTTGTCTTCATCACCTGTGGAGGCTGCTTCTCGATAATGAACGTACTGCAACCAACATTTAGGAATGAATTCAATATGGCATTCTGGACCAATATCAGAGATGTTCATGCTCTTTAAATTGCTTAAGTACCTAATTAAATTCAATTTCAAACTATGTATACTGATTTTACTTGCATTACACAAACCTTAAAAGACAGTGATATTAATTTTATTTGATTATCGGTACTTGTGGGTTATCGGGACACATCGCTTTAAAAACAGGTTAGGTTAATGTGTGTGGATAAATGACATATACTTGAAAGTTATTATATTTTATTTCAAAAAATGACAAATTATTAGATTTTATTTGGATATGCATGAGATGTTAATTGTTGTTACAACCTGTCGCCGGAGGCCAAAATTCACTTATAGATTTTAGAATCATTTTAAAAATATCGCCCTTATCATTTGTACGCCGCCACATAAACAACCGAGTATACGGGTATACTGATACTCATGCGCAGTTTTCCGTCCAATCCAAGTCCAGATATTCGACTCTCCCGTTTTGGGTCCTGATATCCAACAAGTGCCGATTATTCTTATGCTTACCTTGTAACTAGTGAGGATAACAGCTGCGTGATCTGATTGTTGAGATTTGGTAAAATGTCTGCTACACCAGGTGGTTCGAGTCCAACTTTTTGTTTTAGCCTCTCTGCTTCCTTTATCTGCTGCCTGTTAAGCCAGATTATTTCAGCCAAGGACTCGCACCATTCCTGAATGCTGTCCAAGTTACTGTTGAACTGGGACCCATTGCCTTGCAGTTGTTGTTCACGTTTCCAGCGTATCAACTCATCATCTAGGACGCGTGACTGCAAGGTATTGAGGTGAGTAATTGTGTCTTTCAACTTGTCAGCAAGAGTTAAGCGAAGCTGCACTAGCCCTGCTACCTGTAAACAGTGCACAATACAAATTACAATGGATGCAAGTTTATTTGCATGTAAATACAAAAGTTACAAGGGAAGAGATGCATTATTTATATCGTGACTAAAATAGCATGAACCTATCCACTCTCACAGAATAAATATATGTAGGATTTGAGGTGGCTGGGGGTTCGTCGTGCTGACCACACGTCACCCTATTTCTGGTTGGATGATCGTTCACCTCTGCTTAGGCATATGAACATGAGGCCAGCAGCCAGCTAGTCGGCTTTGGCTCTCTAGAGCTGTTACGCCACGGATTATTATTAGGATTCGAGGTTCTCAAAGCAGTGAGTATGGAGCGCTGTGCAGTCTGTTAGAAGTTTTATGACATTTAAGAGGTGCTTACTGCATTATGTATACATGATTTATATTGCAGGGAGATTCATACATGTATATGGATTGTGTTATTCTGGGTTACAGACACAGTGCAGTCTTGTAAGAGGTTACCAGCATTTTGTAGAAGCATACTGACTGAAGATTTCTGTCTTCTGGGTTGTTGCGCTGTGTAGTCTGGTAGACGTTAACCAACGTTTCAGAGGTCACACTGCCTCCATCTTCATCGCTCTGATGACGGAGGCAGTATGACCTCTGAAACGTTGGCTAACATCAACCAGACTACACAGCGCAACAACCCAGAAGACAGAAATCTTCATACTCACCGCTGTGAAAACCTCAAATCTTACAAGCATACTGACTGTATCCTGATGAATGTAATACATTTCTCTGTACCATCAGGAACTACCTATATGATGAAACAGCACTATAGTAATAGAAGACCACAAATTCACATTCTTACACCTTCTTCATCTGTACAGATGTAAACTGAAAATATTAAGTTCTACCTTCATGTGCCTACTTTGTTCTGTACTAGTTACATGTTTAGGCTACCTAAATCAAAGCCATAACAATAAGAAACTAAAGAAATGAGCACTGATCTGACGATGAGGCAAATAAAATATCACGTGTTTTGTTGGGCAGTGAATATACTTAAACTAAATAAAGTCATTTCTGAAAGTGTGAAACACAAAATATCCAGAAATATTACAGAGGTATTTGGTGATCTGGATTCTGAGCCTGAGGCAGCTGCGAAGGATTCTGGAACAGCAAATGATTTGTACACAAAAATAAGTGGCCGTGAAATAGCCTGTGGGAGGGTAGGTCAAGGTCGACTGGTAGCATCACGATGGTTAAATGCTGACACCACCACTGCCACAAACGTCATTCACTGCAGCCCCAGTTCTGTAGCATACGTACTGATGAAAGAGTTTGTCCTCTACAGGAAATTTAGCAGCCTAATGAGTTTGTGACATTTTTGGCACCTTTCCCTACATTTTTGTACTGACAGTGCCTTATGTGTAAATGAATCTTTCACTTCAGAATGCCTGGATTCCTGCAGCTGTCCGCATCCAGATTAAACTCAATGTGCAATTTTAACACAAACCTATCACGGTCCACTAGGAAATACTGGAATGATCGAGTTCATGTTACCTATAACAGCTCAGTTAATAGACAATTCCTGACAAAAATTGTACAAAAATTAAAGAAACGTGAACCCCAGCATAATGTATTTTTGTGTCTCCAGTCAACTGTTAACATGATTATTACAAGTTGTGAATAAGAAACATTTAAGTTTTAGGTACAAGCAGTGGCTTACCTTTTGATTAAGCATTTGCTCTAACATATCCTTCTGTCGCCTCACTTTCTTCTCCAGTTCAACATTTTGTTGGTTCTGAGGCTGTGTCTGCAGATGTTGTAAATGGGCTGTAAATAAATACAGAAAATGGTTACCTGAATTTATCATTTTAAAATATAACTTCAACATATCAGAGAAAGAAGTCAATGTTTTCTATGGAAAAAGCATGTGACCTCTGACTTAAGTGTACTGGTGTTTAGGAGGTAAATTCATACAGGAGAAAAATGTTTATGATTTTGGCGCAGAATGGAATGTCATAAAGTTTGTAGTAATATTTTTACAATTAATATTCTCCATGACACAATATTATTCAGGTGGTCAAATCAAGAAAGAAAAATGAGTTGGGCAAGCGTTTAGAATGCATACGAAAATACAAAATTTTTTGTAAGTAAACCAGAACAGTCCTGTGGCAGAATCTTCAGCAAAGTGATGATAAAGACTGCACTAGAGCCTCCTGAAAAATGGCATGGTCTTTCAAAGCAAGTCTTCAAACACATGCCTCCATCTTAAACCAAATAACAAGTCAGGAAAACATGATGAAAACCAACTCTGACACAAAAACACAGTACGACAAGTACAAGTACTCGTAACTTCTCTGAAGGGGAAGAAATAATTTATTTTCATCTCAAAGCAAACGAATAAATATAACATAAATACCAATCAGATTAAAACACCAAAATGAGAAGTACTGAAAAGACTATAGGAGACAGGATGACTATATGAGAGTAAATGAGATTTAAATTAGTGGATGAATTACTAAACACTGTAATGATTCAGACAAATCATGAGGATAAGGAGAAATTCAGTGAATTACTTATTTACCATTAAGTTTTGTGCACTCATGATACTGCAGTGCAAAAGCCTCTTGTTCTTGTTCCATTTTACGCAAATCTTCACCGGTTTCCTGCGTCCGTCTACGCAGGAATTCAAGTTGCTGAGCAATCTCGGCATTGGAATCAGGAATCAATGACAGTCCTGGAGCCACAAGTCCTCCTCTTCCCAACGCAACCTTATAATGAACTTGCTTTATCAGTTAGTTTTCCATAATATGCTACATTTTTTAGGTGAAAATAATTTCCTAAATGTTTTCAGATGGAACATTGTCAGAATTTAAAATATTCAGTAACTTACATTTTCAACTTGCTGGACTAACTTCATCTCTGTACTGAGACAGTGTCGGATGATGCGGAAAAGGCCCAGGGGATTGTGACTGTACCGTTGCTGAAAAGTACACACAATCTATGAACCCTTCTTTCAGTATCTTTAAACAAACACAAACTGTACGAAACTAAAATCTTTTATGGCGAGCAAATGTATTAAAATCCTTTCATGTAATCAACTGCATCAAAGTTGAGTTGAAGAACTGCTGTCTCTCCATCATTTGGTTTAATTTGGGGAAACACGACACATAAACCACTAATATGTATCTCTGTACATTCCTGAGGTGCCCCTTCCCTAATGATGCACTACGCAACTTTAGGGTGGTGTCAATTTGAGCAGTATCCCCTCCAATATCGTACTGTAACTTGGACAACAATCTTCTATCAGCTGATCTTTGTCCTGAAGGTTGTGTCATCAAGTTTAAGCCTATGGTCAGGCTTAATTTAAAGAAATGCCAACAGTCGGCTAAAATAATAATGGGTATAATCTTTCTATGACTTACTCTGAACATATTGGCAGCCTCAATTAGCTTCAACTTTGTAAGAAATAAATCTTCTGTTGTCATTGTATTTGCTTTTGCCTCTAATTCCTGTATTAGTGACCCAACCAATCCTGTCACGTACTGTTCATGCTGGGGATTTTCTGGATCCAGATCCCTGAGAATTAGAATAAAATGTACATTTATGACTTCAAACATGATATTATTTACTAAGATCAGTACTTCTCAACTGGAGATCTGATCACCACTGCCAGATGACAGTTTACCTTGACAGTCTGAAAATATTATGCACAGATTATCCAATAAATCTGAAACCAGTACCAAATTTCCTTTTTCCGGACTTTGCTGAATACTGTTTTTGGGAACTGAAAAATGCACTGGAATTATCCTCATGTGAATCAAATGGCCGGACCTACACACAAGTAGATAAATTTAATAACAATCCAACTACGGATAACTTCCTTGGGAATTTCTATAAATAGCATAAACAAAAAAACATGACATCCAATATAAAACATGACCAAAATCAAATCAAGAATTCTTGTGTTAAGACTTAACACAGCATAAGATTCCAATTTGCTTACCTTAAAATCATAAGACATTCATTGCATTCAGCTAAAAATGTGTTACATTTTTCTCCACAACTTTCTTTTTGAAACATTTACTTCTCCAATAATTACAATCTTTGTTACACTTAAGATGCATGCAAAATGTTTCTCGAGTCTGTGTTATTTTTGCCTATTTTGACCAAAACTGGAACATGTGAAAAACTGTCCAGTAAAATTCCCCTAAAGAAACCCTTCAGCAGTACTTGAGTTGTTACACCCCGACAGGTAGATTGACTGACAGATATGATAAAATTAATAAAAACACTTTGTAACATTTTATTGCAAATGGACAAAAAACCTGTAGATTAGTGTTATAACAAAACCTTGAAAACTTACAGCCTCTTCATTGACTGAACTACCACATCTATGATTTTACAGAGGAATGTGTACAAATACAATCATTAGTACATTACCGCAAACCATTTATGCTTAGAAATTAATAGATTTAACTTGAAAATAAATTCTGTACAACACTTTTTGCAAGTAACAAAATTTTATAAGATCGTTTAATTTCAAATGAGCATATATTCTGAATAGGCATTATACCATTAACCATGGGTCCACATTCCACTTAATTAATTAAGAATAAATAAGTCTTCTGTAACAGTGTTTTTGCTTCTAATTCATAAAACTATACTTTTATCTTACACCTGAGCAATATATGAACAGTCACTGTAAGCTGATAAGATGTAAAACTATTTAATGTAAAACAACATACCACATTTTCTCTTCAATCCATGCAGCAAGGAAATGGCGTACTTCAATGGGGAAATGCTCCCCATACACAGATCGCACTTGCTGGAGTGCATCTCCCTGGAGCTGCTGAGCCTTAGCCCAGAGGGCCATTGGGTTGCAGTCCGTATTGGAGCAACCTGGACAAAATAAAATGAACTTACAAAACTTTTTTCTCATATCAACACCACAATCCACAACAGAGAATTATTTGAACTTACTTGTGTCTTCATAACAACAGGATGGTCTATCTTTAACATCTCCCGACATGATAATTATTATTCCAGTATCAACTCAGCTTAATAAAAGAAACATCTCAACCAACAACACAACCTACAAGCCAGTCAGTCATTCAATAATATAACTTACTACAATCCAGACTAGCATTGGGAGTCCATACTGCTTTTAATAGAACTATTATTTCTTAGAAAACAAAGTTCGCATATACCCATCTTTCAGAGCGCACACCCAGACGCTTCTGCTTACACACTGGTTTATTGTCACTTCTGATACCAATACGTATATACCGAGACAAGGACAGACGACATGAAACAAAGCAACAACAGCCACTATATGAATTAAACGTTATCCATCACATGATAAAGCATTATATGTAATTTCTAATTGCAAACTTCATCTCAATGCGTGAAATGAAGACCAAAAAGGTTGGGATGCCTGCAGACAAATTCCGAACGTCTAAACATCAGAGTCTGTGCTTCTCTTTTCAAGCCTATAACGCACGCTACATTACATTACAACTTACCAAAACTTACGTCTGGTTTTGTCGTCACTCGGACAACGGATTTTCAATACCTGTGACTAATATTATTTCTTCTGAATAGTAATTACTAGGAAAATATGACATAAACGATCTGCAACACTTTTCCAAGAATTTCCTACCATAAAAATGGAAAACGGCAAATCACGTGACCAACGCATGCGTGCACGTAGGTATGAAAAAGTTTCCTGCCTAGATGTATAATCTCAGTTCCTTCATTTACTTCATATGCGCGGAATGTAGGGTTATAGTTAAAGATATTTATTTTGAAATTATAAGTAATTATCAACTGGATTAATTATATTTCATTGGAGTACTAATGAAATAAAATTATTGTTTTAGAGAAATAATTTATATTTAAATTTTCATACACGATTAAAAAAGAAACAGATGGAGTAATGAAAGGGAGAGAGAGAGAGGTGTGGCCTACCTCTTCCAAAATAAACTAAAACTAGATTCTGGCAAAACCCAACTGTCTTTATCTAAGAAGGTACGAAAGCTCTGCGCAACCGATTTCTTCCTAATCTCATAGATTAATTTCGTAGATGTGACTTGCTGTGTGCACTTGTTCTATGTACATATTTGTGCAGGTGAATAAAAGGAGCATTATTTACCGAAAGGAGTATACCCTTCAGTAATCCCATTGGCATATGGTTTACCTTTAATATCCATTTGTGCAGCTAGAATTACGGAACGCGTTAGAGTATTTGAGCACTAAAAACTGAATTTGAAGAGGCCCAAAATCCATTGACTGCTGGGTTTATGAGTGTCAATTTGCATTGGGAATTTCCAGTATTTGCTTGGTATTTAGAGAAAAAATTGTTAATTTCACAGATTGGCTGTACATAATTCCTTTCCATACTGCAGCACAGATTTCTTTAGGAAACTATAGTACATAATTTTGCACCTTATAAAAAATAAAACCCAAATACATCCAATTCAGCCCCCTCAGCAAATATAATTAATACTTCATTGGACTTCATCCTTCACCTTGGTTTTCTTCATCAAAAAGTTCTGAAACTATAAACAATTTTGTTTATATATATAACTACAAACGGTGTATAATTCTGTGCAATGTAGAAGTCAATCACGCACCACACACAGTTACACTGTCAACAAACTGACCATGGTCATGGACTAAACCGAGGGATCAGGCAATGCAAGGAACCTGAGGTTGCACATTGAAAAAATAATTAACATAATTCCAAGAATATGTACTTACAGAATATACACATGATGAAAACAAAACAAAAACCTACATAGTTGCATCATTGCTAGATAGAATCAATATGAGGATCCAATACTAGCTCAGAAATCAGCCAAGCTATACAAGGAGTACAAATTATTCAGTCATTTACAGGAAGCATGAAATATTATCTTGTATGCAGTAAGAAAATTATATCTTATTCTTAAAAAGTGTTTAAGGCATCAATATTTTAAGGCTATCATATTTGTAGTCAATGTGCCACAGATACTGTGTGAAAGAATATGTGCTGTTACTTGATGGACAAGGCCTATGAAATGAAGTTCAAAGTCATTTCTATGCACACAACTTCAAATATTTCAATCTTCATTTCACACAGAAATCTGATAGTAGTATCAAGAACATGGCTGTACTCCACTGTTACAAGAATAATTTGAGGCAGATTATATGGAAGCACATAATTCCTTATACTTGCTTTAAAAAAATAAGTTTTTATAAAACCAACAACAAACACAACATTTCCTTTGACAGATATTTTGAAATGAAAATAACATAAAACAACTATTTATATATATATGTACATGAAACTACTGTACTACAAGATATACATATTTGATGATCACCTATTAGCCTTTTTTATGTTTAATGTTGACATCTTATTACATTTTACTGAGTTGACCAGTTTTGCACATTTCTAAAATTATATATGCAACAGATCAGAGAATATTCCATAACAAATGGAGGAGGAGGCAAAGAATGGAATAATTTGATTAAAAGTAATTACAGCTACGTTTTCTGGTGTGAGGCTTGGAGTGACTATATAATTTGTTTCAGAGACAAGCAGAGGATGCACACCAAAAATTTTTCAAAGCCCAAAAAATATTGAAAGTCACTCCTGCCCTTCGGAAAGCAAACAAGAGTTGCTCTGCATTACTTGGTTTCATATAAATTAACACACATTATAGTACCTTTCATTCAGTACAAAGAAATGAGTACCTATTAGTTTGCTACCAAGAGCATACTGTGGTTGACTAGTGTCATGCTAGTGTATACATGTATCATTATATTACAGACTTTATTATATTAATTTGTACAATAAATGGAAATGAAAAAGTGCGTAAAGTGATTCTGGGTGAAAAAAAGAAGGAAGATTTATGTGTGCAATCAGAATTTAAATTAGAGGTAATAGCAATTTTGAATCTTCAGCTAATATAACAGAGCATTCTGTAACTTATGATCCATGAAGTGATTATAATTTTTTTCACCACAAACCATCTAATCAGTTTGGTTACCACAGTGAAGCAAAGATGTGGATGATCAACCTTTGTCGTACATGAATAGGGAGATGCTGGGCTGCTCGCCAGACTTTAACTCTAATGTTTAATGGTATAACAGAACATCACTGTGACTCATGGGTTCTTAGACCATGTGTATGCCATGACCTATGGCTGATAAATATTAAATGTCTGGTTTTGAACCAGCCATGCATGGCTCACTACTTATAAAAAAAAATATGATTACATAAATGGTCAAAACATATTAGAACATACATACAAACAGGTTGTTCAAAGGTAAATCATGGGAACAACTAGGTTACCTCAAAGATAACACATGTAACATGAAGTCTTAACTTGAATCTTGACCATGATACTGACTATGCTTTTCTTCAGTCCTTCCTGGTGAATACTCAGATAGTACCTTAAAATAATAAGTATCAGATTGCTTCCTCCATCATTTTTCAAATTTACCATACACAGTCACCTTCTCACTTCCTTTCTATGTAACCTCTACAACTGATACATCAATATTAAATTACTCTTGGATGCAAATCTGCACATACCTTTACAATGACCTTCCTGTCACCTCACAACACAGACTAAGGGTGGAGTCAATTTTTCCAAAACATTTTCATAAGCAGGCTGAGATTTGAATCCAAGAGCTCCTGAATACATAGCAGGAGTGCTAACCACTCAACCATGTTCAATGTGTACTGTTTTAAAGAACTAAAATAAATAAGGATATAACTGACATCTGTCAAAAAGGGAGAAAAAAAAACTACAGATGTGGCCTTGTTACATTGTGTTAAGAAGCAAATTCCACTTACAAACAGTGGCTTAGAAACATTTTTTCATTTCTTTTTAGCTTGACATTATTTTCGATGTACAATATATAAACATATTACAGCGGTAACTGTGTGTGTACCAAAAGAATGTTTAGAATTTCCTTAATGTTATTTAAAATATAAACAAACATGAGATTCATAAAGGAATTTATGTTATAGGCCTAACATAATTTTACATTTTTTTATTTAATACAACAAAATGATATTGGGCATTCCCCTTTGTCTGAGATATATGTACTAATTGCACCAATTACTATCCTGAGGCACTTAATTTAACAGCTTTCTTATTTTAATTACTTCATTTTTCATGATGATAATCAGGATTGAACCAAAATTCCATAGAATATCACCCTAGAATCCTAACCACTGGATCATACACCTCTTTTAAATCAATACTTAGGAAATTGGATACCTAAAGTTACACTTCAAAGAACTCCCTTTTAAATATTAATTACATTTATTATTTTAACATAATTTCTATGCTTACTGTACTAAGGAAACAAACACTCTTTTTTTGTGATAAGTTTATATCTTTTCAATGTATATAACAGCCAAGATCTGTCTGTCCACTTTGCAGTTTCTCCCAAATAGTGTGCTATTGAAGACATGGTAGAAACACAAAAATATTTCCCTTGGACAGACTCCCCTGGGGAAATACCGATTTTTTTTATTTAAAAATTTAGGCACAGAGTATCCAAAAAACTTATACAATGGTGTCTTTGAAAAAATTAACACAAAATGTCCTATTCGAGAGACAACCCAAAGAATATTGTTAATTCTCTGTTTTGAATATAATGCAACACAATGTCCAGAAAACACACACACAACAGTGTGTCATAGCAAAAATGGTAAATACTAAAATTTTCCTCTTGGATACACAACCCTGGGAGAATTAAATTTTTCTATTTCAAACTAGCTGCAAGACTCTTTTACTATATACTTTGTATTCCCCAGCCTTTGGATTATGGACATTTCACAAGATTCAGAAAAAAAACAGTAATGCCTGTCAGTAACTCTGAGTCAAATATTTAACTAAACATTCACACTTGCAACAGGAAGTAATTTCCAGTCTTTAGACAATGCATAGTATTGAATGTTGAAAATGACTTTTCTTTTTTGCACAAAACCACACAGTTCTTCAGCTATATTTTAATAATTTCAGCAGAGAGTGAATGAAGAGAAAACTGAATTCCTATTGGCATGTCCATCTTTCCTTTTTCATAGTAGAATCAACTTTCAGTGAATACAACCACACCAGGGTCTGTACTTCTTTAAGAATTATACATAAGACATCCCACAAATAAACTCTATTTACATGCGCTTCAATCAGACCGACTCCAAAGCAAACAATTATACATGGCTTTCTGAATATGATTATATCTTATTGCTCCCATCAAAATGTCAATAAATATAACTGTTACAAAGTTGAGTTGTGCTTCTAAAATTTAATCCTTTCAATTATTTCAAGTGGCTTCTCCTACTTTTACTTATTTGGCACTTAAACCACTTCACTACCAAACTCTTTGTTGCAAAATGATATAAACCATTCTACAGCTCATTTACTTATTGTGAACATCAAGTACCACAAAAAAATTCACAAGTGAAGCAAGAAAACAGATATTCCAGCTGTTTCAATACCCAGTATTCTTTCATATGATGTACTTTTTAGAACAAGTTTTTACGCTACTCACGATTCCAGTCATACACAAATTTATTCTAAATTCAGGCAATAATCTCAATAGTTCACAATTATGTAACATGATTATTACTTTGTTTTTGTCCTTATAAGAATGGATAACTGTACAATGTGTTTATGAATAAAGAATGTTGACATACTGGCAGTGATAGCCTGCAAAAGGAAGAGGCACACACCTTCGACGTGTGCTAAAGGAAAACAAAGAAAACATCCTGACCGTGAAAAACGTAACACAAGGCCTCATACTTTGATAAATTCTTTGGAATGATCTCATTTGACTCAGAACAAAAACCAGGGCTCCATAAAAAGCAGGAGATTTCTTAACTAGCTGAGCCAACTATTAGTTTCTGAATGAGTGCACTCCATAAATTTAGGGAAACTGTTAATGTAGAACAAATCTGTACTCCTGACTCTGTTTTGCCTTCATAATCAGAAGGCTCCAGATGACTTCTTCATGTAAGTTGAGATACTGGTGGACTCCTGGTATTACCCTGCACCAATTCTGTTTGGAAATGTACTGCGTTGTCCGTTGATGAAAACAATGTGTGTTCACATAAAATATGTTACAAATAATCACTCAAGTTGAAATGCGTAGTAGTGAGAAAATTCTACTAACAATGTGAAGTGGAATTTGAGTTGAAACTCAAAACAATACACGACTTACATAAATTTACATCAAACAATTTCAATGCAAGGAATGTCAACTCTTAACAAAAACCGGTACTTTGTGACCATGAGGCAAGAAGCTGGACTCTCCAAGTTTATGCGTTTGATCCTCGGTGAAATCTGTGTGGATTTTTCTGCACCCAGACTGAAGTGATCAGGCCCCCACAATGGTTTGCAGCCTACATTAAAATTCAGGTCACATCTACCGACCATCATCTTCGTAACTACCCAACGACTGGGGGTAACAGAATCCACCGTATTAGTGTCCGACCTCAGAAATGGAACCTACACCTGCATACGTTTGGCAGAGGCTAAGAAAAGTCATCACAGACCATTCATGGGGACATCAAAGACCGATCAATCGCTAATTTAAGAAATGTCAGATTCATCTAACGTAGAATATAGTTGTTGATTGGAAGGTATCAATTAAAATATGTTCGGATACATCAAGTAATGGATGTTATGGTAAAACAATGTTTAAACAAATTTTTGGGCTATACAAACAAGTGTTAAAGTACAGACATTTTGGCCACTCCACCTGCAATTCCATAAACATACTTAAAAACAAACATGCCATTATGAAGACTGAACACATCTGGTAGTAAATTATAAATTATGCCTTTGGTCATGGAACTGAAGAAGCCAAAAGTATTACCAGGAAGTACATCATATGACTACAACACTGTAGAAACATCCGTGAATGTCGTGAATTCAACTTGTCACGATGGTTTGTTACTGCATCATATTTTCCATCAAACATATCCAATAAATTGACAACATCATTCCTTTCTAGAAATATTTATACCTTACACAGGAAGTAACAAAATATTAAATAAATGTTACATCATTCATCATGCTCTGGGCTTTCCTGCTCAGCTATTGTGTAGTTTGAAAAAGTATATAACACAACTTACTGACAATTTAAATTGAAAACACAAGTTTAGACAGGTTCAAAAGCAGAATGAATGTTGTAATATGTGACAACGCTGAACCATTTAATGGCACAGTGATACAATTTGACGTAATACATCACATATTGAGTCATAAGTTGCAAAGCTAATTCCAACAGCAACTGGCCCTTTAACCCAATTCATACTAAGGCCCTTGAAGAAACCTCCACGAATACCTTCGTACCTGAAATATTGATCAGCGCATTAGAATGGAAGCACACTGCATTTTTCCTAGAACGGAGTTCACATAAAGATTTATGAAAGTGTAATCAACTGTTTGAGAGCAGCGGAGGATAGGACTGAATGGAAGAGGAGAATTGAGGACCGGAGAGCCATAGAAGAAGAATCAACTGTTTGAAGATTATTTATTATGGGGACAATCTGGCTACAAATTCAGTGTTGTTAAGTCTTTGTGGCACAGCTTATGAATAAGGACTCCAAACTATATTAGTGTTATCATACTATCAATAGCTTGGCATAATGTGCTATCGCTACCAAATGGTGATGAATTATTCTAAATACACTGTGAACACTTAATATACAAGAAGACTATGTTCCCATACTTATCCACACACATATTTAAAATTGCATATTTTTTTTAAGTTTTAATAACAGATCTATTTGTTCAATAATTGCTAACTGTAGACAATTTTCCTAGACCTTACACATTCCAAGCCTACCCTGAAAAAATGCATCTCTTATCTAAATCACGTAAGTATAAGACGTTTTATTGTACCTGTATATCTTCTTGAGTGTTCCAAGAATCGTCTTGTACTGTGTGCCAGATATAGGTGAAGTCTGCATACGACGTCTTACAATATCTAGAGGGTAAGAAGAAGACTGCCCCAACATCCCTGCTATGGCACCAAATGCAAGACTCGGAAGAGGACCAGCCTGTTTACTTGTACTGCCAGTATAATCTGTAGCATGCAACGATTTTTTTAAATTCTATATCGTAAGTAACAATTTATCTTATTTTAACAAGGTCTTAGAAAGTAATGTTTGTTTTTTTAAAATTACAAGAAACAATATCAGGGGCCAGACAAAGAGGTGGCTTGTTTTCTGTTTGAAGATGTGTAATGATACAAAGCGAAGGTGTGGATTGTGGTCATAACACTGTGTGGTACAGTAAAACCTCTCTAACTTGGACACTTGCGGTTCCACGATAATGTGTCCAACTTACAGAGGTGTCCAGGATAGAGGGAAAGGGGAAAATATCCTTTCATATTGTGGTGTAATGACAATGTGGTAATTGTGAAGTATTATGGAGCCCTTCCCAAAAAAGGAAATTATTGATAAGAAAAATCAAAGGGGTAAATTAAATTTTCATAACTTTTGTTTTCACTAAATTAAACTTACATGGATAAGCTCAAAGAAGGGCACCAATACCTTACGTTTACCGGCAATGTATTCTATTTTACATAATCTAACTACTGTAGGCTTGCTTGAATTAAGAATTAATGACAATAGTATTAATAATCTTTTGAACCCCACTCTCATGGTTGCACATTACACCCCAGCCTCAATGAAATTTTAAATGTTCAGAATGTATTTTTTTAATTGTACTTACAGCATTAGCTCAACATATGATATCACTTAATTCTTGTAAAAAAGTCCGTCACAAGACACTGCTTTTTTGCTTTTGTCTTTGAATTTGCCCATCCTCTTTCTAATTTTCGCCGCAATCCGAATAAAGTTTCAACCATTGCTGGTTGATTATGAGCGAAACCATACCGTTCTAATTCTTCCATGCATTGCAAAGCCCTCTGATGTGTAGGTGGTTCTTCGTACATAGATAACTCTTCTTCCTCTGAAGATTCTTTACACACATCGTCACTTGAAGTCATCACTTTGTCTAGCACATTATCGATTGTTCCAGCAACATCGTCGTGAACCTCTAGAATGTTGTCGAACGTTGAAAGAGCTTGGACATCAGGAATTTGGTTGCGATACTCCTCAGGAAGACAGTTTATTTCTTCATGAAAACTGTCTTCTTCCATCCCTTCCTCTTCATCCTCAATGGAATCTGCCATAAATCCTGCATGTCGGAAACACTTTGCAATGGTTTGAGGAGAAACTTCTGCCCAGGCACCATGAATCCACCGAATGGCATCTAAGACTGTAACGCTTCTTGAAAATTCGGTCACGTCTTTGCACTTATCTGCAGCATTGATTAGTGAATGCATTAGTTGCTTCCTGTAGAGCAGTTTCACAGATTGAATAATGCCCTTATCTAGTGGCTGCACTTCGCTGGTCAGATTTGGCGGCAGAAATTGTATACTGACGTTTGAGAGATTTGAACTGACGTGGCTTGTAGCGTTGTCGACAAACAATAATATCTTCCGATTAGCCCGCTTCATTTTAAGGTTGACCTCGTTCAACCACTCAGAAAAAATTTTAGATGTCATCCAAGCCTTCTTGTTGTGACACCAAATTACGGGAAGGTCGTCCAATTTCACATTGTTCGTTTTGAAAGCTCTAGGACGTGCAGCATTTCCAATAACTAATGGCTTTAATTTCGCTCCTCGCGAATTGCAACATAGCAAAACAGTAATCCGTTCCTTAGATTTCTTCCCTCCTTTACATGTCTCTCTCATTTCTATTAAGGATCGCGTTGGAAGTTGACGGTAGAATAATCCAGTTTCATCCGCGTTGAAAATGTCCTCTTCTGCGTATCCCAACAAAAGGCTTGGAAGTTTGCGTTTCCAATCTTCAGCAGCTTGAAGATCAGCAGAAGCTGATTCGCCAGAAAGGATGTGCAGACTTATGTTATTTCGTTTACGGAAACGATCCAACCAGCCATTGCTCGCCGAGAAATCTTCGGTGTGGAGTCTAGTTGCAATTTCTCTAGCCTTCTCCTGTAAAAGTGTGCCACTAATGGGAATGTTCTTTGCACGACAACACCGGAAAAACTCTAACACTTTGTCATTTAGTTCATCATGAGGTGTTTTTCGTAGTCTTTTTCTGTGTGCATTACAATTCTTTTCCCACGCATCGGTAATTGCGGCTCTGTTGCTGTTGATGTTGGAAACAGTAGATTTTGAGATGCCGTATTTCTCTGCCAGCTTCCTGCAACTTTCTCCTATCTTCAGAAGATCCAAAACTTCTTTCTTCTTTTCCAGAGTTAATTCCACCAATTTTCGTTTCCCCATCGCAAAAAGAAAAATCCAATTTCTGTTAACACTGTTGCAAGCTAACTCAGCTGCAAGCACAGTACTGACAAAGTTAGAACTGTACCAGCAATACTACTGTAGTCCAGTGAAGGGTTCAACAAAAGAATTCCAATGATGGGTTCAAAGTCTCACACCCTCAATTATAAGCTAATCCTCAGGTAGAAGGCATTCATCAGTCAGAAATTCAAAATAACAAAATACTAACTGTAAATGTTTCCCATAAAAGCATTGAAGCTAAGTGCATGAACCTGTCCAACTTGCAACAAAAGGGGTGTTCAAGTTCCAGGATAGAGGGGTGTCCAAGATATAGAGTGTTGTGGACATGTAAAATTATAGGATATTCGCCGGTTCCAATTAAAAGTGTCCAATATAGAGGGGTGTCCAGGATATAGGGTGTCCAACTAGAGGGGTTTTACTGTATATATCACTTGCCCTTTCAGAGTAGGAGGAGACAACAACCAATCATGTGACTGGTAGTCAATATACCTAAAGATTTGTTAATATGTTTTAATTTTGATGTCAGTGGCAAAAGTTGGAATTAAACATGAGACCTAAATATTAACAACCTGTTATTATAATGATAACATAATATTATTAATACGGATCGAAATGAAATACGGTGGTAGGGTGTAGACTAGATTCGAGTGACCCAGGCCAGTGACAACTGACAGGCTCTTGGGAACATGGTTCCACAGAAGGCGTGAGATTTTTAATGCAATTTCAGTTTGTTACCATCATTCATAATTATTTTAGTGTTGTCACATTTTCAAAGATTTGTGATTTTGTCCTACAATCTCGTGATGGGACATGATTATGTTTTCACTTTATTTACTCCAGTCACACTTGCATGTTATGAAAGTCATTATTCCAGTATTATAATCTTCTATATACATACCCATGTACTTCCTTTTTAGAGTATCATATGTGAAAAAACTAACGCCAGCATAGGGAATTACGCCGAGAACAGTCGGTAAGTAACCTCGGTACAGAGCATGTGGTCCTTCTTCGTACCAGATTTTAACAAACACTTCTCGTAATGTCCGGTACTGTTCTTTATGAGTGACAGCCATCCGAGCTCGGGCCAGGTCCAAGGGGTAGGTGAGAGATTGTGAGGTGACTCCAGCTAGTGAGCCAGCTAGGAACCTCATGAAAGGAGAAGTCCTGAACAAACAAAAGTACACAATTAATTTGTATTGTTATATGTTTTTATGAAAATGGCACTAATTATACAGGAAAACTGTATAAGATAAAAAAACCTGCAAATTTGATAGTAGGAAAAGAAATGAATTTTTCACAACAGTGTCTTGAATATATATATTTGTTTCACAGCATGTTGTTTTCATAACGAAATTAACAAAATCAACAAATTACTGTACTTATGGCTTTTGTCGACATCCACACGAAGGACCCTCTTCCATTGTTCATGTGCAGTAAACTGGATTGCAGCATAGGGAATGATGCGTGCCATAGTTGCAGAATTACCACGCCACAGGCTAAGCAAACCTTCATTTCGATAAGTGTTGACTAAAAAGCGTAAAGCTTCTCTTGCAGAGTATCGAGACTCTGAGATCTGAAAATTTATTTTTGTGCGGTCCAGTGGTGCAATTGTGGTTTTAGCAGCTGCACCCGCTGTTGCCCCAGCAATCATACTTGTCACCACTTGCTCTGTGTTTGACAGCTTCTGAAACTGAATGAAGTCGAACACACCGATCTGAGAAGTTACAAAATAATTTGCTCTATTCGCTTGATTTGACATCCCACAACTTCTGAGGGAATAAACTACTTCATTAGGATACAGCTTCCAAAACTTATTCACTAGGATACAGATTCCCAAACTTCTGATGCCCTTATATCATGGTCTATCATGTCCTGGATCATTTAAATCAAAAACATCACTTGTTGTAAGCATTAAGAAACAGCAAGCAGAGTGACAATCAAAACAAATTTACAAAGCCACACTTTAAAACATAATTTAATGTGACATGATAAATGAGATGCAATTTATTTTTAATTTTATTTTACAAATCCTTGAGCATATCCTGTCAACTGTTAAGCAGTCACTGACAATTTTGTATTTCTCTGGACTTCACACAGGCTAAGAGAGTTGAAAACTATTTCATAAAATTACGTGTCATAATAGAATAATTCAAATTCTGATTAGATCAACAGAAAACTTACGATGGTATGAAGTTATTATCATCCATAACTAACCCACTACCATTCTAAGTCATCTTACAAGTAAGATCTACAATCAAGCAAGCTCAATGTACAAAGTGACAGAAGCTGGTTTATATACTGATTCAAACAAGGACAAGGCATGAAAAAATAAATAAAAGAAATAAAGAAAGAAAAAAGAAAATTCTCTTCATGTGTTTTAGGCTCCTGATATGAATTTCAGTTATTATACCAGTTAATTTTTCTACAGAAATAATTTCATTATTTTGCTTGAAAATCAGTGTTAAGAGACTAAAATAATTTGAATACATAAACAAAAAATGTTGAATACATCAAAAAATATAAGTGCAATATGTACAATTCTGAGATGTTTAATTACCATGCACTATCAAAACATGAAACACAACTCACAACTTCTTTGTTGTTAATTGCTGAATCATGCTGATGTTTTCTAATTGCAAGCTTGGAGCTCTCTTCCCTGAGGACCACTGTTGTATCTGTTGTTCTTCCCTCCACTGTGCTATGGCTCATGACTGGTTCCAAAGTCTCACACTGTTACAACTAATTAACACAAACATTACTAAGTTGTAAATAACATGGTATCATCTGCACCTAAAATAAGCAAACTCTGGTTATATCCTCGCCTGCATAGACATATCATTAGCTACAGTCCACAGAGCTAAGCTTGCAAGCTGACACATTCCAAAACCGAATCCAGGACTACTGCGGGCACAGTTACAATACACTTGAATAAAAAGTGTAAAACCATGATTCAATGATAAGCGAAATAGGCAACAGTAATTTTCTCGTAAACCAAATTATATACCACAGCATGGTAATTTCTAAATTTACTAGTTGTAAACAAACGAAAGAGTAGAAAATGTACTTATTAGAAATTTCCAGTGCTCATACCGAGGCAAATAAAGCAGTATGAGATAACTGTTTCTTTCCAAGGACAAAGCAAATATTGCACTACCTTTCTGCAGATTCAAAATCATCGTGTCCTTTGACACCTGTTTTGGACTATTTCAAAATCACATTCTCTCTTTCTTCTTCCATTTGCACCATAATAAATGGTAAACTGGAATATAAAGTTACAATTAAACATCTTTTCCAATCCCAATTTCTTTATGTTATACAACTCACTAACCCCACTGCTACAGCTTAACTTAAAGTATTACAACATGAAGAAAATCTGTATTCTTTTATTTTTTAAATCTGTGACTACGACAAAGAACAACACCATGCACCAGGAAAATATTTTGACTCACAAAGGATAAATCAGTAAGTAAACAGTGACGGACAAACCAGATATAATTTAATTCTTATTACTTTTTGTACACACTTATATTTAACTAATAATCTTACTTAAAACATTGCTAAGCAAGGCCAACCTATGACAATTCCCTCACTACAAACTTGTCAAATCTTAAAACACATCCACACACAAATGAACAAAAAGGGAAGGTGGACTAAACGCCTCAAAAATAAATCTACGAAAATACAAGCAGCTACAGTTTTCTTCATATTAAATAGACTCTTAAACTCACTGCAAGTCATCTACAGTGAATAAAGCATTCATATAAAGTGCTAATTACTGTACCTACAAAACACACCTATCTTCTTGATACCAATCCAACTACGGTTCGCTTTGCCCGAACTCGCCAACTTTGCTTAACTCGCAGTTGCAGTACGTGAGATTACGTGGTTACATCATAGCTGTACTTTAATTTTTACTCCGTCCAATATTCTCTGAAAGGTTCATAAAATGGATGATTACAAATTTTTATACACTAATAATTACATGGGGACCAAACACACCTGACAGTCTCATGCACAATTCTGTATTAAGTTGATGCATGATTTTTCAGAATAAGACTGTTACATCAATGAACTGTCAAAGTTGTTAATAGTTAGACCAATCGGAAAGTTCAAAGAGCTCTGATTTCTACATTTCTATAATAATCATTCAACATCAATTGCCTCACACATCGCACCAGAACATAACACAAATAGAATCATGGAAACAAAATACACCCGACTGTGTGCTGTTGTATGAAAACATTACGTCCCAAGCGAAAGCAAGACTTGGCCCATTTGATTTATATTGTTGCTGTTTACCGCATTACGTATCAAGCGTATAAACATTTTAAGAGTATGTAGAACATTGACAAAGGAAACCACAATGATCAACAAAACACCAAAATAATTCAACGAATTATGAAGTGGACATAGTATATTTTCATAACTGTTATAAAAGTAAACATCTGCTGTTATCCCCGATATCTCGCATTAGCTCATCTGAGTCACGCATTGCCCATATTCTGATAAAGAACCATCAGTCTGACAAAATAGTATAATACGTAGATGAATGCGTTGAATTCAACACCTTAATATTGCCACTTTCACAAAATTATACTTCTGGAAGACATTTACAAATGGTATTGCTATGTGTTTGTTTTATTTACAACTGTGTTACAGATCCATAGGTCTTGGTATTCAATGTGTTCTATTCCTAAGAAATACTCTTAGCTGCTGTGAATGTTGTAAGTGACACGTTACCTTTGTTTCAGGCACGATATTTTAGAGAACAGGATATCGATGGTAAGAATCTGAAAATTCGTGTTTGGCTGATCTGTAGGTTCATTGGTCGATTTCTCTAGTTTCTTCCTGCCTCCGTGGTATTATTATACAATTGTGTTACAATGTTTTGTTTTCCAACAGAGTTTCGAGAATGTTTTTACCTTTTTGCCCGAAGTGGCCAAATTAGAACTCTGGATGAGTTGACAATCATCATGAGGTCACTAGGAATGAGCCCAACAATTCAGGAGCTGAAAAAATACCTTAAAGATAAAGGCAAGTTTCACAATTTCATTAACCATCATGCTATTTGACACTATATTAGAATAGAATTGATTTACCTTCCATAGATCCTTCAGGGGCTGAAGTAAGCCAAGGATGTGGAACATGTTTCTAATACTAATATAAATTTCATAGTTATGACAAGTTGTCAAATTCTTCAAAATGGCGGTTACCAAAGAACTCTTGTGTGCAGCGCTGCAAAGTAGATTGTAATATGGTTACTGAAGAACAACTTTAAAGGTGATTCACATTATAGAATACTATGCAGCGATCATTTCATTCACCAACATTTCCACATATTAGTAAGTTGATTCCTCTGGTGTGACTGTACATGCAGATATATCATGAATCACCTATCTGAAACCATACTGTATGTTACCATAAGTAATGTATTGTTCAAGGTGTTGACACCATTTCCTATAACCAAAACCTGATTAATACAACTCTTTTTGTGATATTAATATAGGTCTACATCATTTATCACTGTGTAAACACACAGTGTGGTAACTTTTCTTAGCTGATTTTAAAAGCCAGAGTATAATGAAAAACAATTTGCAGGTGGCAAAATGTCCTTCGCAGACTTCTTGGATGTAATGCATATTCATAGTCGAGCAGAAGACTTGCCTCGTGAAGTGGTAGATGCTTTTAAGGCAGCAGATTCAGCTAAGAAAGGTACTATACCTGCTCGTCAGTTGCGACACATGTTGCTGCACTGGGGAGAACAGCTTAGTGCAAAGGAGGGTAAGTGCCAAGAAATGTAGAAATCATCTTGGTTCATTCTGAGGAGGAAAGTAAGTGGTTGATATCATAGGTTGCTTTCAGCTTAGAAGTAGCCATGTTATGGCAAACCAGTAGGACTATTTCCCCTCCCCCCTCCAATTTTTCAAACATTCTAACATATTATGTATGTAAATATTACCACTAAAAATTCCTGAAGTCACTTGGGTTGGAAAAGTTACCTGTTGTTTTATATTACACCCACAGTTCAAGGGATAAAAAAGCAAAACTGAATTATGGTGAAAATTGAAATTCTTACTTCAAGGTTTTCATGATATTGAAAATACAGATCATCACAACCCAGAACACCACAGTTGGTCATTTATTGGTGTTTTGTTCTTCTTCAGTTGAACAGATATTTCGTGAGGCAAATGTCTCACCCGGTGGGCAAGTGCAGTATCAAGACTTCGTGAAGATTGCATGTGCTCCTGTACCAGACTATTACTAGTTAAAACAGAATTGGCAGGTGTAAGAATAAGTTTTTATGATCCTGACACAATCATCTTAAAATGTTAAAGGTTTTAATGTATGATGATTTTGACTTGAATCATAAACTGTTCTTATGATGCTTTCTTGATGTATGTTCTACAATGTTTTTAAAAATTTACAATTTCAAGGATTAGTTTTCCGAGTGTTGGCATATTATTTTTAAATTAGATTTATTTTAACAGTATTTATCATTCATTCCATGGATATGTATTACTGTGAAGTGTTATAAAATAATATAAAATCATTATGAACCCATGTATAATGTGTTGTTTTTAATAATGTTAATGAGAGTCAAAATATCACATACAAATGAAGTAACGAAATTGTTAAAAGATTCGTAACATTCATGTGGGCATTTTGTTGGTGTAAATCCAACTTAGTTATGGTAATTGCTGATAAGATAACAGCAGAGAACATACCACAAACTATAATCAAAACTCAAATCTCTGATTCATCAAACTTACACTGTCCATTCAGCTGGAAATTCTATAGCCAAGTGAATTTAAGAGGTTAACAAGGTGAAGGATGAGAATTAAAACCTACTTGCAGATGCACATAATATTTTTAATGAGTGAAAAAAATATGTCAGCTTAAATGGAAAATCAGATTTTAAATGCAGCTGAGACATTATTAGTACCTGATGCTAGTTCTGATGATGCTGAAATTTCTGTTCAGAAGATGACAAGGTACAATTTGCCATCTAGTTTTGGACTACCAAGTTAATAGGCTCAAGTGATAACACTTCTGATTTGGATTCAGGAGATGCTCAGTTCAGGTTTCAGCTGGAAGACTAACCAAAGTTTTCATGACTTCAGGTAAGTGCCAGAATTAGTACCTCAAAATAGGCTACTACTAATTCCTCTTCATTCCTTTAAAGTTCACTGAGCACGATGATCCTAGCTTCGTATCTTCAGATAATAATGACCAGAATGATGGTCCACAGAAATCTGAAACATCAAACAGCTGACTATGTATTACAAGGCACAAGGTTGACATGGTAATGTATTTCCCAGCAGTTGATGGAAAATATCAGTGTTAAATGCAGTATGAAACGAACAGTTTCATATTACCGTGTTCATATACATTAATTTTCATCTGAGCAGTGTTTTCTGGAAATGATGGGAATTCAGCTCATTTAAGTTATAATAATGTGATATAAAAGTGGAAACTTCATTGGATTCAAACTTTGTATCAAATAGAACATGCTTGCAACATGTTATATCAGCTGATGATTTTCGAACAAGTAAAGCTTCTGAAAGTGCAGTGTGGATTTTGTCAATAGAATATTATGAGTTGTACTTTCCAAAAAAGAATGTATGGTTCTGCTTCATGTTCAAAAGTTTCAGTTTTAACAATGTATGATTATATTTTTAACTCCATATAGCAACTGTTCTGTTTAACTCTTCTTTTTATTAATATTACAACATACACATTGTGTTCAGCTGAGAGAGAAAAAATGTAATTACTGTGTTGAAGTTGTACAAACTAGCTGGCAAAACAAGTTACAGACTGTTCACAATGTTTATATAATTTTATTTATAAGAACATTAATACATTAGGTCACCTTTACACACATTTTCTCTTCTTTAGTTACCATTTAGGATTATGTTATAAGCATTTCATAATCTACTTACCATACTTTCAATAAATATCTTCCAACAATAAAGTCCCAGTCTGCTTTTAGAAATCTTGTTGACAGCTCATGATGAAAATGAAACACTCACATAACACATGTACTGTAAGTTCACATAAAAGGAGTTTAGATGTTTTTCTCCATTTTTATAAATCAACTGTTATTACATTTTAAATTATGCATATATATTACATTGTCAGGAGCATACATCTCATCCCACATCTTCTCAATTGTTGCAAATACACAAAAATTCAACCCATTAACTGTATTATTTTGTCTCACCACATGTTTTCATCAGAAACAAATATCATAACAATATATTAACTTCATAAAACACATATAAAACCACAATAAACTCAGTGGCATCAATATGTTTCTATAAAAATTATAGTTTTGGAAAACTTTGTCATTCTTACACATATTTCATGTTACAAGAGCTTATCATATAAACTGAACTTAATAGTATAGATTAGCATTCAGACAAAGATATCCCAAGTGTGACTTTTTAAAGCAATCTGCTTCATCACAGCTTCATTCAAGTACCCTATATTTAATATGTAATTCTTGTTTTATAATTTCAGCCATTTTATGAAGCTTTCTGTCATTTTCATCAGATAAATCAACCAATGTCTGGGATAAAACTCCATGTCGCATTGTATTCAATAGTAGATTATAATTGTTTCAAGTAAGAGAGTTAAGTACTAACCAAACATTCACTTTTACAACCAAGAATTATTACAAAAATTATATGGCTATAGGATTTGTGTCTCTGAATTTATGAATGGAAGAAATATAATGGAATTAAAAATGGTCAAAGACTCGGTCACGGTAGGGGGACCAAGATGATGGGGACGAAGCAAGTCTCTTGACATCTTGGTTCTTAATTCAACTTTAACATGGCTGATTGCCTGAGAGAAGTTTAGCACACTTACTCACTGTGAAAGCTTTATATCTTAACCACACACATCTCATGAACATCAGAACATTATAACCAAAAGTTCAGTCTGTTTTGAGCCTTGTAATTTATCTGCAATTGAATCTTCTGTCTCCTAAACTTTAAAGAAAATGTCTCAAAAGGTTCACAACTAACATGGGACAACAATAATCTCAATGTAACCCGACATTCAACATGAATTACTCAAAACACTTAGGATTTGAAACATTACCTACCTTCTCTGTGTATTCATTCTGATTATTGCACTGTCTCTAAACATTATAACAAGACTTCCTTATCAGATCTTTCATTTTTATTTGGGTGCCAGTATGATAACTGTGCTGTTATATGAACATGTCAACATACAAGATTAATTCTACAAACATACTTCCTCATTTTTAAACCAATCTGACAATTCTATTAGATCATTTTATCAAAACATTTCACTCACGCTATTCATCTCATCAAGGGCCATACGGAGAGCCGCAGAGGATCACTGTCGTTGTGACAGCAGTTGTGAGCAGAAATACCCACAGCAAGAACCTGTCACACACTAGTGCTACTTGCTTCCATTCTCGCTCTGTCACATCTCGGTGTTCCTGCTCTGTGACGCGCAGCTCATTGCGTTCGATGGTGTGGTTCACCTTGTTCAGCACACGCAGAAACTGTGCCTCAAAACTGTCTGCAATGGATAACACCCTACAGTTTGCAGATCATGAGTAATCAGACTTGATTATAAAAATATAACAAATATAATGTAATATGGGACTGACATGTTAAATCTTGATACCACCACAGATTCTGAACTGTAGCAGGTAGCAATCGGGGAAACACGATATACATGCTAATTCAGAATATTGAAATTAAGCATGTGTGTACAGAAAGAAAGTAGGATATTTACTGAAGAATACAAATGATGAATCTCACAATTTCATAATTTTATCCACTGTCTTACTTCCTCTCTCCCCTATGGGTTTAAATATTCTCAGCAGCGATTTCTCAAACACGCTCAAAGTATACTTTTCTTTCACAATTAGAGACCAAGCTTCACACAAATGCCAAACAAGCAAATACAATGAGTAGAAATTAATTCCAAAATCACTCCTGGGGTTCAATCACTGGAAACAGGATGTCGAGAATTTTCTTGGCTACTGAAACCTAGAGACACTTGGTGTCCTAGCCAATGTGCATTGGGGGAGGGATCAAAGCATTATACAGAATAGTTCTGATCCCTCACTTCAGGTTTTTCTATTTTTGTAATTAGTAACGCCATCTATCACAGCCAAATGTAAAACTATACCTGGTGTTGAATCTGCACGGCTATGACGAGGCAGGAAACGTGGAGACATGTACTGAGGATCCAGATAATCCCCTTCACTGTCTGCTATCCACTTATTGTCTGGTTGGCGTGGACAATCTAATCGTGTGCCAGTGCCTGTATTCATGTCCTGCTGCAACAGATTCCCCGTATCATGGCTGTTTCATTCTGTAGACTTTTAGACAAACTAATAAACTAACTAACTTCATGGAGCAAAGTCCTCCATGAGAAGATAAAAGTGACTTAGCACGTCAAGAAATCCTCTGCCTTTTGTGGAATCTGAAGGTTTATTACTCTGTTCACAACAGCTTATCACTGGTCCCTAACTTGAGCCTCATAAATCCAGCCAATATGCTTCCACTCCTTTAAGATCTGCCTTAATGTTAGCCACCCATCTACACCTAGGTTTTCCAAGTGGTGTCTTCTCATACTTGCTGATCAAAATTTTGTATCCCATGCATGGTGCATGCCCTGTCCAGCTCATTATCCTTGAATCATTCTTTTTTCTTTTTTTTTTCCGGTTTAACAATGTTTGTACATTTTCCGGTACCCTTTACGGGTCCCCAACTTTTCAGTTGGCTTGATCTATGGACACTTGGTAGGACTCCTTGGACGAGGGATCGGCCCGTCGCAAGGCCTCTACCTATACACAGGACAACACAACACAGAAAAACATCCATGGCTTGAGTGGGATTCGAACCCATTGTCCCCGCGACCAAGCAGCACAAGACCCACACCTCAGACCGCGCGGCCACTGCGGACCCCTGAATCAATCATTAAAATAATATTTGATCACTTCATCCCTCTTAAGTCAAAATATTCTCCTCAACGCCTTGTTCTTGAACACCCCCATCTGTGGTTGGTTTATGGACATTGAACTAACAACATACTACAAAGAGTACACAGAGGCAAGGTTCAACCACCTAACAAGACACAGCAGATAATACTTTCATGATAGTTTTAACATGTTTTACTGTCCACCACTTTCAGTACTTCTTGGTGGTTATTTACCTTAAAATTAATACATCACAAAATGCTTGCACTAATAAGTGCTTATGTATGCAAGTGTTAAAGTGAAACTGACGATCGCTTGACAATTTAAACTTGTCATTCTGAAGGTATGCCAGTTAACATGCTACAGGGACAGTACAATGATGCAGTGAATATTGGTAATTATGTTGCATAACAAGTGATGGAACACTGAATAGTAAATGTATAATTAACACAACAGGATGCTGCACTGAAAGATTACATTGGTAGAGTATTTATTTCCACACAACTCTTGTTCCAAAAGAAACATCTTAATTACGAAAAAATTATATTGAACATAAAGAAATTTCTTAGATTTAAATATTTTGACGTTATTAGGTTTGAAAGAAAATGATTTTGTATGGAATTGAGGTTATATTTATTAGGGAAATGAGAGCAGTATAAAAGTCTCAGATAAAAAGGAAAACACTAGCTATTTCAACCAAGAGATGACTGAAAATTGGAGAAAATCTTGTAATCAAACTTCAACATACATCATGGCACAATGTTTAAGTGAATTTCAGAGGATCTGCAGCTGGTATTCAAGTACCGTCCATTCATAACCATTAAGTAATTACGTATCATAACAAACTTACGTGTTGCATCGAAGGTCTGTGTTTGTCTCGTGGTTCAAACTGGAGGAAGACTAGTTTCGCCAGCTTGCCCAGTATGAGGGCCTTGATCATTCTGGGGACACCAGTTCCTCTCACTCCACGATGGTACACATTGAGTGTCACAACAGATAAGCCTGATGCAAATGATACTAGGCATATGCTAACCCCATAATACAAACCTGTCAAATAACAATGTGTTGTACAAATCATGAAGTTAGTAATATCAACATAAGAATTACATCAAATACAATACCTCCACATTACTTACATAACATTTAACCAATTTATTTTTATAGAATCTGTGGTGGTATTCATTTTCAGTCTAATGAAAATTCTAGTCGGTACTTCGTATCTATTTTGTCCAACTTATTTTATGGTTTCATTCCACTAATTCCCCACTTAATGGTACCTGCACCTTGTCGTGGTGGTGGGGCTTGAGTACCTCAGTGACCCCAAGAGCTATGCTGGTGGTAGCATAGCTACTGGTAGGGCCTCCCTAGCCAGAAATTGTTTTTTACAGAACTCAAAGACTCATTACTGTATTTGCAACTGGTGACTACTGGTCTAGGCCAAATTCTGATTCAGTTGTATTTAGTCCACATCCTCAAACACTGTTTCTTTAAGACCTAGATATGCCTAGGACTCCCACATTGTTACCTGATTTCAGGATTTCTGATCATAATTTGTACACATTTCTCATTCTCCATGGATGCTATATGTTTTGTCCATCAACAGCCTTTGATTTAATCACCCTAGTAATAATTGGTAAAGAGCATAAATTATTAATCAATTATTATTTTCAATTAAACTTGAGCATTGCAGTTATAAAAGTAGGGAAAATGAATAAAGAATTAATATGTGCTTGTTAAACTTACTAATTAAAGGTGTCTTCTCTGTAGGTGGAAGACTCTCTCTTATGGTCATGAGGAAAACTGTCATTGAGAGCAAAGCACTGATGCCTAGAGTTACTTTCTCGCCAGATTCGGATGGAACATAGAACACAAGCAGTGCTGGAAGGTACCAAAATGGCAATTACAATATTAATTCAAAGAGCAGTTTCTGAATGAAGTTCTGACAAAAGCTGCATCTGCATTCTAGTAAAACATGTTGAATGTGAGCTGTGGTTAGATTCTTTGGTTGGCCAGTCCACAACATTACTTTGCTTAAACCTCATGTGTTATAGGGAGCAGCCTAGGGACAGAACTTTCTGATGGATGTATCCAAAAGTTTGTGAGACGTAGGAGATTAATGGAACAACGTATTGATTTTGAAGGAAATCTTACATGCCTAGCAGTCCTTTTAAAACCAAACAAACTGAATTGGTCAAGAAATTTGCTACTCTTTTATTCAAGATTGAATACCTTATATATCTTTCACCAATGCCAAGGTCTCCCATCTTGTCCCTTTCATTCTAACCTGATTGAAACTTTGTATGCCTTTCTCATCTCTCTGATGTGTGCTACAAATTCTGCTCATCACATTCTCTTAAAATGTTCCTCTTTTTCTGAATAATGAAGTCTAAAATAGTACTAATATGATTCAGGATTTCAGTTATGTCACCAACTTTAAGTACATTTAACCATTTGAAACACGAGTTAATCTAAACAATACTTAAATATACAGTTCCTACCTCAAAGGAAACAAAGCCTATCTATTGCAAAGCAGTGGTGAAGATTCTGGTCTTGACTAGTACTGTGCTGCCAGACCCTAAAACTGGAGGAACACAAAAGAAATGTTTTATTATATAACCCAACAATGGTATGATCATAATGCATTTTTGCGTAACCTCAGTTCTACACCATGAATTACGTCTCTTACAAACATCAACTGATTAAAGTTGTTTAGGGAAATACTTGGAAACACCGTTTATTTTGAGCGTCAGATGAAAGCCATACTCTCTTTGGTCAAAATATAAAGTTCGTGAATGTTAATTGCCCACATTAGACATGTGCAATAAATCCATTTATAATTTTTTTTTCCAAAAATTTGTTGTGTCTATCAAATTTGCACTCCTGGAGGAAGAGACCACACCAGTTTCTTCATCCACCAGGTATTGCAACGTAAGTTAACAGAATTTCAATTGTGATAACTGTCTGTACTCATTCAATATAAGTAGAACAGACATCTGAAAGCTTTAAAATAATTTAGCGTGGATGTGACGCCGTATGTGGGGGGGGGGAGTTATCACATTCGATATTGAAAAACAATTAAGTTTTTTTTCATTATCTGCGATCGGTAATGCCAACTTCTGCTTGAAGGTCTCAAGTGTAGTGACGATGCCACTGCGCATTGCCGTCTGCACATGTGCGTCACAAACCTAACCCAACTCAACCATACACAAACTCTACGCTCTTGGCAAGTAGTCTTCAGGCGGCAGAAATTTTGTAGCGATGATAAACCATTGTTAACATCTTGATATTAGCACATTGTGACTCCTTATTCCTGGTAGTGCCATCCTGAGATATCTCAAAGCCGCGAGGAGAAAAATATTAACACCAAAGAGCGTCCACTGCCAACAAAACTTTCTTCACCTGACTATTCAAAACGACGTTCGTGCGCATTTCGAAAAAAGAGATTTACGAAACAAAATCAGATTCTAAATGTCGACAGGAACCACTTAACACTGTAATTAAAGCTTTCGAATAGTATTTCCAATGCACATTGCTTCAACACACGCAATATTTCGTGCATCCATTCCTACCAGCTTTAACACGGAGATATATCGATGTTGGGTGTCTCGATTTACAGTGTTAATTTACGTCCACACTGACTAGCTTTCATAGTTCCTACATTTGTTTATAAAAATCATTTGCAAAACCATCACACCAGCAAGTAAGCAAAATAACGTGACCGACAAAATCAATACTGCTAATCGCTCACATTATATGAGATCGCAAGGAACATTAACATCATAAATCATATTAATAATTAATAATTCAAATGTTAATTAATTGTTTCACAGAATAATGAACAACTAACCAAAATATGCAAAATACTACGAAGATCAAAAGGAAGAAATCTACAAAAACAAATAAATCAATAAAAGGTTGCATTAATAAATATGTATTAGTTTTAAAGATGAAAATAATAATAAAAAACCTGAGGATGATGCAATAGCATCGAAACATGTCGTAAAAATAATAATGCGCTGAAATGTAACATCGAAATAACGATGAAAAGCGCTAAATTTTAATTTTAACAACAACATTTTAAAACTAAGTTTGTGTATAGACTGAAATAATAAATATATACTGAATCATAAATATTACACGACACCAGTCACAACCTTGCATTATTACCAACGATCAAACATAAGACGGTTGTCTTACCATTCCGATTAAAAGCATGATGTTTGCAGGTAATGAACATATTGGAAATCTGAAATATCGATAATCGAAAACGTGGAAATACGCCATTTTCACGCCTGCAATGGAGATGTTATCGAAGCCATTTGCAACTTATCGTAAAACACGCATTTGTCTGTCGTAAATTTTACACAGTATGTTTAGATTAAAAATGCAAGTAATTAGGTAAGGAATTAAAGGTGACAGAACATATGATTGTGGAACCAGCACTTAAACGATGCGCATGTTTGCTCGGCGCGTTGCGAGTTGTATTTCTTATTCCTTTCTTCGATATTTGGAGTTCAAATTAAAAGCTGGCAACAACATTACATTTTCCGTCCGTGTTGGGGCTTGTTACGTCACACGCACTACAGTTGCAGGCAAGATTACTGAATGGTGTAACGATGAACGTAGTTTAATTGCTGTGGTACTTACCAATTCCGTTAATCAGGATGCAGGGGAGGATGAGGTTGTAGACGTAGAACATGGGTCGTCTTCTGAGCCGGATCACGTACGTGATGTCGGGATAGGGCTCAGGGCAGCATGAGTAAAACTCAACGTGTCGGATCGCGTCGAAACTCACCAGGTCGAATTCACCGTTTGCCTGATAGTTGGTCACGTCACCGTCTTCGGTCTGCTTCACCAGGTCCAGCTGTGCGACAGGAAAAGGACTTGAGGTTACGGCGTGCTACCAAGCTTACTTCGGCGACAAAGAACAGGAGGAATTATGTTTTTGTTGTGTCACCTCCAGATATTATTAAACTAAAAACTATTTTGGTACTGGCAGTAATTGAAAAATTAAACCAAATCATACTCACAAATCCATAAATTCATACGGTACCCCAAACAATAAAAATAAAAATAACAAATGAACATCTTTAATAAGATCATAACGTAGCATTCACTTCCTAATGTATTTCCAGAAGCCACGATTTTATGAGCCTGGCGAATAATATTCAACCGTGACTCATGGGTAAACACCGGTACGTAGAATTTGTGGTTATCACGGCGATATAATGTGTCAGATCTGTCGTGCTTCAGCAGTGAGCATCTGTCAGACGGACAGAACAAATGGCAACGCCTGCAAATTCGCCTGACCTGGAGCACAGCCGTGTCAAAGAAGTTGCCGTAACACCGGGCGAAAGGAGAACTTGAGAGCAGTGTGGCAAGTTAAACATGCATTATTTCTTAGGTCTGACTTCATAGAGTCAGTTTATCAACAAGGCACTATAATATCCAGTACGAAGGAACACATAAAATCTACCGTAGGTTTCTCGGCCCCTACATTCCCTTATATTACTAAGAGTTTTATTATACTGTGAATACAGAAATACAGAATATGCTGCTGTTTCTAAAAAATATTACGTTTCAAGCATTATTTGCATAAACATTCTAAAATGAAAGCACAACAGGAAAGTCATATCTCTCCGTCCACCTATCAAAGCTCTGAAACTACTTGACGGGCTTCTATTAAATTTTATACAGAACGTTTAATATAAAAGTTATTTGGGCTAATTTAATTTTGGAGCGTACCAGTGACTTGTAAAACCTAATTTAGGGAGCCAAAATTACACTTTCAGCATATTCATCAATAATAACTTATCTTATAAAAGTAGGAACATAAATTAAGGGTTTCAAATTGCTTTCGTGTTGTTCTTGACTTTTATAATGAATTCGTAAAATCCTTGTGATTTATTGGCTTCAGACACCAAACATCATGGCGTTACGTGTGCTGGGTTAGGAAGGCGTCCAATCCAAATGAGATGGCGTCATAACGCGGAAGACCAAAATCGACATGTTCAATGTCTTGAGGAATAAACACGTCCTACTGAACATACAGACACAGCGCCAGATTGAAGTGACAGAAATGGGTTAAACCCGACATGCCCACACACATTTTTTCATTTTCCTATCTTCCTCCCTTTTTATGTCTCTTTTCCTAGGATAATATTTTAGCTAACCGAGAATCAAAGTAATGTGTTTTATGTAAAAAAACTTGTTCATGCCTTTGAAGCCGAAGCTCGTCTAAATAATATTTAAAGAATTCAGTCCGTACCGCAAAGAAAACACTACACTTCACCATTACAAAGATGAACTTGTTAACGCTGTTTATTACAAGAATCATACGGCACACACAAATACAAAATGAATAGTTATTGACTGCTGAAGTAGGTGGGGCATAATCCCCAGTGGGGACGTATGGAAGCCTCATGTCTGTCGCAACATATTTCAGTATTGGGATGACTGTGACACGTTTCTTATGGCAGATGTAATGTCTGTTTCGGAGTATAATATCTGCTTTCAAGTAAAATACATTACACGTGCTCAACTTTTAATTAGCCCTTTTTTGTGGGAGTTGCTATTGATAAGTTTGCTCGTTTCGTATTCCCACACAAAGTTTGCATGTGTTCACTGACGTCATACTAAATCCTTACTTGCTGTCCTCAGAAAGAGCGATTACTACAAAAAATCCCAGAAACCCTTCATGGACGAATGGACATGGAAGGGTCTTTGGAGCTATTGTGACGGGACCCATTCATTGCTGCTCGAATATCACGGGGTAAGTAATCCTTCGGTTGGTTAGCCGATATTCATAGGGAATCCTCGTCAAGGAGACTGCACGGAGTGGCCATTACATTTCGCCCCACTGTTTGTAGAACAAAGTGAACAACATTAAAGGGAATGCAGATTGTAAACAACAAAAGAACATAAACCACCCCCCAAGTTAAAAAAACGTCAAATCCTCTTCAGCCTAAGAACTGTTTATAAAAAAATGCTAATAAAACACGTTATTCCGTTTATTAATAACACAAAGAGCGAGTTTTATGTTTATACTCTGTATATTTATAAATAAATTATCGTATAATTATTCGTGTTTTTTTTCCGTCTAATCACAATTGTATATAAATATATAAAATTTATACATAAGATATTAAAATATCATTTACATATTTGGTACATCTTTTTACTACATGTTTCGGTTACATTGAACCATCTTCAGGTGTAAAGTTAAAAGTTAAAAATTATAATCTTATAAACTAAAACTTAATTACTGTTGTTGTGTAACTTCTTTAGTTTATAAGATTATAATTTTTAACTTTTAACTTTACACCTGAAGATGGTTCAATGTAACCGAAACATGTAGTAAAAAGATGTACAAAATATGTAAATGATATTTTAATATCTTATGTATAAATTTTATATATTTATATACAATTGTGATTAGACGGAAAAAAAAACACGAATAATTAAATTTTAATTCACAATATGACGCAATTATATCAACTTATAAATTATCGTAGTATACCTGTCAAATTAACGGCACTAACACGAGACTCTTGCATGAAATTGCATGTCGAACAGACTATATCGAAGGCAACTGCTAAATCATTAATGTAATTACTAGACATTAATTTTCTTTTACTTTTTTTCTTCATCAGGAACAGATTAAGTTAATAGACTGACCTAGATTACCGATTTTCCGAGTCGGCAGGATGCGTGAATTCAACACACGTGCTCCTGGAACTGTTGTACTAATCTTTAAGAGGTGTGCAATCTGCCTCTCCGATTAAATGACTTGTGATGACGCTATACGAACACATTTTCAAGATCAGCTACATATCAGAAGTACTCAGAATTAAATTCAACTTAATGAAATAAATGAGCAACCTAGTAATTACTCCATAGAACAGAGTCGTCCTTTAAAAGATGATAGTTACTCAGCCAGTCAAAAAGACTGTACCCGCCTTCTATGAAATCCACAGGCTCGCATTCGGGGACATCCTGAGTTGAAATATCGGACCGAAAACCGGATACTGTCACTGAGATCCCCTTTTGTTTTCCTAAGTCAGTTCAGGCCAATGCCGGGATGGGTCATCACTCATTCTTCCAACATCCTTCCCAATTACTCAATACGCGTCCTGTAATTTCACGCAGCAGTCCGCTCCACTGAAAACGTCGTTAAATAACCACAAATAAGTTTTATGTAAAAAGGAAAATAATACCATTGCCAGTCTTACGATACATTTTAATTATACAAGGCACAACATTTGAAAATAATAACTCTAGAATATCCACCAGCCTTTGATGGCTTATGACGACGGCTGGTTCGTCGTGAGTGGAGAAAAGAGGAATTCTTAGTGAGCACGGCCGGCTGGCTGCATCGAGACTTACATTTAGTTTCGTTTGCGATCAAAATTTCGATGACGTTAAGTTAGGGTACGGTACCTGATAATGGATTTTTCACAACAACCAATTTCCCCGTTGAATTCGAGTCTCTTCATGAACAGAAAACAGAAATCTGAAGGTAGCGGACTCAATGACTGTCTTCTGGGACGTTGTACAGTATAGTCTGTAGAAATAGACAAACGTTTCAGAGGTGCTTACTGCCTCCATCATCAGGACGATGATGATACACGGCGCAACATCCCAGAAGACAATCAACTAAACATCACACCAAAATTGAGTTTAGGGTGTGTGGAGGCAAAGTTCCATTCATTTTAGATTTAAGTCGGTTGTGAGGTTCGTCCTTTAGCTCGGATGTTAGGTTTGGTGAACCCCAGATAAAATACTGACGCGGTGGCGTAGAGAAAAATTCGTTTACCGTCGGAGTCAGACACCGGTCGTTTGACATAACTCAGCATCTTTAGTGCCTCATCTCTAACACCGGCTGGTGACACTGTGTGCCATCATCGTTGGGACGAACAGTAAATATGGATGATAAAAGATGTCATGTTAACGTAACACACATCACTGGTTTTTGTAAAAGATATTCTATGCAGTTCTATGAACCGTTGTAAAGTTGAAGCGTAGGTCATAAATATACCGAATATTGAATAGAACAGGGATATAACTCTGATACCCCCCCCCCCCCCCAGAATGTACAGAATGTCCCAAAAATATTTATACACATTATAATACGCAATATTAACCTAGTATATATACTTATTTTTAGAGCACGCCACACACGCATTTTTAGCACGAAACATAACGTGTTCAGAAAGATCTGTAAATTGTTGGATTTTTTATTTTTTATTATTTAGTGTTCTGTCTGACGACAGGTCCATATGAACAGGATCCTTCCATCCTTTTCTCGGACTGGGACCTGTTCATATACGTTCTTGGCAGATGATCCAGAAGTGGTTTGTCATTGCCTTCTTCTGTGTGTGAATGGAGTAATTGTTGGGATGCCACGGAGGAAAACTCCGTGTTGCCTAGACCACGGCCTTGCCCAACACAAGTTATAAATTTTAGCACCACCGGGAATTGAACCCGGGACCCCAGGATTACAAGGCTAGTGTTCTGACCGCTAGACCACCGTGGCGGTAAATTGTTGGATATATAAAATGATTTCATGTGTGTCCGTGAATTTATTTTGCCTTCGGATGCTACTATTGACAAGACTAAAATTTAGAATCCTATACGAACTAGTGTCGTAATACTAGGAAATTAATTTTAATTGATTTTCGGAAAAAAAGTTAAGAATAACATATGGTTTTGTTACGTCTGTCCGTCTCTGTATTCGTATGTAACAAATCCCGAACTACACGACCGATTTAAATTAAATTATGTATGGGAGACCTACACTAAACAGGCTACTGTCAAGCTACTTCGATTTTAAATTATCTGGTTAACTTCAATGGCCTAAATGAACTTTAGGCAGACAGATTTAGATGGAATTCGATATATGGCACTTATACAAGCTTTATCGACGACCAACATCGACATATTCACCGACATGAGGTAATGAACATTCAGATTCTACAAAAGACGTAGAATGTCTTGTCCAGATTGAGCTCCTAAATAAATGCCCTGCTCCACGGGGGTTAGTGGTTATTTTCACCGTACCTGGTAGCCGTCGTACGTCCAAGAAGCCCATTTCATGTTACAGCTCTGCACGTCGAAGGGGAAGTACTCGACATTGATGTCGCAGGAGCTCCTGAAGATTCCGTGGCTTAGCCAGACCACCTCCCCCGTGTACGTCACGATGACGTTTGTGTTGATCACGGCTGAGTTGTACTGAGAATCCGCGCTGTAACACATCCCGAAGGACGGAGGAGTTGATTACCGACTTCCAGCTGATAACGAGTAATACATTTTAAATAATAACCTAATAAAAATTTCCAGTTTTACATTTTCATTTTGGATAATTTTTACGTTAAAGACTACGTTTAAAACGCATGGCACTCAAATTACTGTCCGGGGTCGCGACCCATTAGTTGATAAATAATTTCCCACGATATTAACACTAATTTTCATTAATGTTTTCGGTTTGCACTGTTCTTGAATTAGCATCACTACAAAACTTCAACGAACGAGAATAATTTCATTTGTGATTGATTTAACGCTAAGGGTATGAAAGGAAGCGCTCGTGGCCTATTTTAAGACACCATTTCGTCATCTGCCTGGAGGGATTGAGGAAAATCTCGAAACTCAGTCGGTGTTGATGTGACCTCAAGATTCACTGCCGTGAAAAATTACCGTAATAGATTATTGTATTCGAATCGATGGTATCTGAGCGTTCGAGGGAATAATTTTTCTTACTCACTTGCCAGTTGCATGCTTTAAAGCTTCTGTCGGCAACCTAAAGCTAACGGTTCGCATGTGGCCCTCGCAATGTTTCTATATGGTCCGTCACATGATTTAGGAATGAGCCAATAGGAGAAGGGAAACAATTTTCTGCTATTGAGGAGAACGATATTTCAATATGCAGTCACTTATCAATGCGTAAAGGCAAAACATTGCAAAAAAAATTCATTTAAAAACTGTGTAGATGAAGACTTACAACGTCATAAGAGGGAAATTTCGGTAAAGGTACATTCCTCCGTTGTTCAAACCGTGTGAACACGGTAGGCAAGGAAGGGGACAGCGGTTAAGTTTAGCGAGCAGGACTCTGACAATCCAAAAAGGAAAATATTTTACTGAAACAAGTTTAAAAACTTTTGTCGGAAATGAATAAACTATGATTTTCACTTTGGTAACTCCTGTCAAACGCAGACTGATTGGTGGTGTTTATATGACAAGTTAATAAATGTAATGCGGTGAATAAAACACGTCTGTTTCAAAGTTTACCGAGAGGTACGCAAATTCCATGGTCTTTTTTAGGTCGGCAGTTGAGCACAATTGATAAACGAGTCATTTGACATTATCATTTCAACGTACTTCCATTACCAAGAAACAATTCACAAGCGCTATATATGGCATGGGGTTATAAACACTGCTTCATATAAAAGTTGCCTTCCAGTTGATGGATACTTAACCTTGTCCCCGATTGCGAAGTGTAAATATTGAATCTTGTGCAGCGCTGTTTGCGGAAGATGTATCAACAGTTGATTGTGTATCGATAAGGAAGTAGAGGGGTCGAATCGTTGAATAAACACTTATTGCGACTACAATCGATTATTAAGGCACTCACCCAAACCCAATAATCTGCATGCGATTTCCTCAAAGAATTACAAAAAGTGTTTAAGAGGTTCTCCAGTCAAGTTCATGCACTTCACAAACGCGTTATTTCTTATTTTGAATATAGCCTTGGATTTAGTGTTCATTTATTACGAATATAAATCTACCGTCGCAAAGCAAACACCACTACACACATCATAATATGCAGACACCGATATATTTCTCTTAAGTTTCAACATTCGTAACATGGAATAATGAATTCTGGGTAGAAATCTTAAAGCCTACTTTGCTATTGCACAGATACGTCTAGCAATGCATATATAATTTCAAGCCCTGATATTAAATGGCGCTAGTGTGGTCCCCCTCGTAAGTACGCGCGTCCGCCATGTTATTATTATTATTATTAAGTGTTCTGTCTTACGACAGGTCCATTGCTCTGCCCAAAAAGAGCTCTCCAGTTTTCCCTATTCTCGGCTTCTCGTTTTAACTCCTGAAAATTCATCTTCTTTCCTTGTTTAAGGTCGTCGGTTAGCTGTATCAATCTTCTTCCTAGTCCTCTCTTTCCTTCAACCTGGCCTTCGATGATATCACTCGTAATATGTCCCAGCCAGTTAGCTTTCCTTCGTGTAATCGCCTGCAGAATGTTTCTTTGCTCGTTGACTCTCCTCAATACTTCTTCGTTGGTCACTCGATCCGTCCACCTGATCTTCTCTATTCTTCTCCAACACCACATTTCAAAACTCTCCAGGTATTTCTGTTCCTTCTTCCTGAGTGTCCAAGTCTCTGCTCCATACAGCGCGACACTCCATACGTAACACTTCACTAGTTTCTTCTCCGCCATGTTATAAACGATTATATGTTATTAAAAAGTTTTACAATGACGTACTAATGTTCATATAAAGTTTTCCGAAAATCTGTCAAATAATTTAAAAATAGAATGGGGGAATACACACAGCATGTCCATTCAATGTTTCTTTCTTTCAAAAAAGAAAAGTAGGCAAACACGTTTCAAATAAAAGTCATAGATACACTTTCAGAGCCTACGGGACAGGATGCATTTCACAAGGACTGATGTACGTACGCCTACCCATAGCATTTGATAAACGTCGGTGAAGGAAAAGTAATTTTATAGCTGAAAGTCTTTAAGTCTTGAGTCCCTAGCGAGACGACATCCAGCATGTTCTAGTCGCGAGGGCACATATCGGGCTGTAGGCGATACCTTTTTCTATTATTCACACTTCCTTGAAATTTATAGTCCAAAGCGATGGACCTTCATCCCTCGGCGACTCCCAACCAGAAACGAGACGAAAAAGGAACAAAAACATTGACGAATCATAACAGAAATGGAGGATGATGACGAAGCAAAGGAAATGAAATCAAGCAAAAAGGAATATATAAGGACGACTAACTTGATTTCGAACTTCGTGATAAAGTTTTTACAAGAAGAAGAATAATTTTAAAAGATGCTCAAGTAGTTTTGAAGTTGAGGAAGCAGAAGTACGTTCTTTTTAATTTCGGAATAAGAAAAGGCAAATATGCCAAGAGCTTATCTTGATAATATTTAATTAGATTATAGGAAAATTTCACCAAGTTTTATTCTATAACCCACGTTCTTTGCAAAGCGTACATGAAATGAATGCAGAACGGTTGTTTGAGGAAAGTCTTCGGGAGAATTTAATTTTAATCCGCGTGGATAAAATATAATTCTTACTGTACACGAAGCTCAACCTAAATTTAACACAACCTCCTCACAAAAGATTCATGAGTATAAAACTGTATATGGTCCAGCTGTCGGTAATGCGAACATCTGTGCAATTAGCACAGTCGTGTCTGAAACCTAACAACCGAAAAGTGACGTTCATTCTTTTTCTCTCCGTTTCTACATAAGCTCATAAAGTCTATAGGTTAAGTGATTATGTACTTTTACAAAGCTTTTCCCAGCACTGTGTTAAAAAATAAAAGTAACTAGTTTCTCTGCAACTTTGAAGTGAAATTCCTCGTTACTGTGTAATTATAATTTCATGGGAGCATTTAGTACAGACCGTATAATCAGAAAAATATATTTATATAAATAATTTTGCAGTCCTAAAACCATGTAAACTACGTATAATTACAGGTCTACGCGACTATAAAGCATTCCTTTCTAAGATTAATATTCTGAACAGCATTCATTTAAAACTAAACTGTTGATTGGTTGAGAGATTCTTGTTCAATGTAGTGCAAGTTACCGGTGAAGGCAATTTTCTTCCAGTATTTTAATTTACAGAGTGAGAATGAATGACTAACCCCATGGAGCACAGTTTTCCTTTACAAGCTTATAATCGCTTAGCTAGTCAAGAAATTCCCCGTATTTTATGGAACCAAAATGTTCATTACCGTGTTCGCAAGAGCTTTAACAACAAAGACTTTTGAATTTTGCTTACAGAATGTATTTAAGGGCTTCGTAAGAATTTTCAGAATAAGCAATGAATATTTCCCTGAGTAATATTAATCAATGTTGCCTTTATTACAACTATTGTTTAACAAGACTCAGTAATTTATTGAAACTTGCAACAACTGTACAATCGACAGATAATGGATCCTATTAGAAGACAATGATGTACCAGACACGAGAGAATTGAAGACAATAAATGCCGGGAAACTTTCGTCTCTTAATAAAAGAACATTTTGCAGAGAACGACGTTACTACAAGAGCCGATAGAAGAAGTAATGTTCTTACAATTCACTATGAAAGCGGAAAACTTCCACATAAGATTTTTTACCAATGCGATGATGAAATTGTCGTCTTTGTTAAAATGTTTCCCAGAAATTTAAACAAAATGAGATATAATTCGAAAGACATGTAAAACTTCCTGATTCTTTCTTACTAAAAGCAATCTTGAAACTTCGTCAACAAATAATAGATTTTCTATTCGATATCGAGCTCGTCTTTTCCTTAAAATGACTCGGCTTCTCTTATTCTTGAACGGTTTAATATCATCATATTTACACATTCTCATGCGAGCAATTTAATGAAGACTTTCATAAGACTCTACACGTGCCTATTTTATCAGACGCCATCTTCCTCTCCTTCATCCATACTTCATTAAAGACAACAACACAAAAATGACGACCCCGCAAACTTCAGAGGTGGGCGCGACAGTTGAAGCATCGACTTCTGAAGCCAGGAATCTAAAATTTAGTATTTGAAAATACTGGGTAAAGTACCCGTTCGTAAGATACATTTTTATTTAAACAATCTGTACTTAAATAATTAAATTATTTTGTAAATAACGTGCAGGCCTATAATGCATTTAATCATTGTAGCAAAGATGGGTTTTTTAGATAACCATTCTACACGTACGTTTAATGCACTTGTTACCAAAAACAACAAAACACCAACATGTTTCCTTGTCTGTCCAATCATCACTCATTTCTCTCTCTTCGCGTGTTTCATTTATTCTGTCTATGTCGACGGTCGGAAATTACGATAATTATTTCCCATTTGAAACAATTATGCTGCAGCTAAATTCAATTCTTGTTAATTTACCAACTCCTGCTTCAAAGAAGTGCCCAGAACTTTATAAAACTAACTGTGCGAGTTTTAAAAACTACACTCCACTAAATTATGCGTAACTTTTGACTATTTTGTGTATGAGTCAAGAATGATAACCCTTCCTCTCGGCTGTGATTGGTAAAAAGGCGCAGAATATAACGGATACAGGAGAGGTTACCGCACTAATTTATTGTAATAAAATCCAAATTCTGACGATGTAGACGATTTTGAGGCGTTGACAATTCTTAGATGAAAGAGCCAGACGCAGAACTCGGGATTAATTCCGAACTGTGCCGCCCTTTACCATCTGGACTCACTTGTTGTACAGGACTGTGTCCGGCCTCCAGACCCTCTGGTAAGGTAACCTGATGACCCTTATTCCTGCGAAATCTGACGCGTTCCACTTGAGGTGATGATCGGTCCAAATCTGTGTCAGCCAGCAATTTGTCGTCAGGATCTGATTCTTCTCGTCCTGACAAAATAAGAGAACGTCTCAGTCCCAGAACTAAGAGGAGAAATGTACATAACACGTTTGTTTTTAGCTTTAAAAAAATTTGGAACAATAAAATTCACACACTTCTTCAATTATTATTATTATTATTAGAATAATAGAATAAAGGATAAGATTGGTGGGGTATGTAGCACGCACGGAAACATAACATTTTAAAAATAGGTACAATAATTTTGGTATGAAAGCCTGAAGGGAAGAGATGAGAGGATAATACGAGGCGCGTCCACAAAGTAAGTTTCCCACTCGTCCCACAGCTAGCAAACCTTATATTGCGCGAAGCGACTGTGCGTACGTGATACAGCAATGACGTAGCATGGCGCATGCACTAACGGCACTTCCCGCGTTCTCACAGTAGCATCGTTGCAGCTGTTGAAGATGGAAGTTCTTATTCCAGCTCCCGCCGACTGTGAAGTGCGGTCAGTGATAACGCTAGGCCGCACACGGCTCGACGGACAGCAAGTCTCCTGCAGGAGTTCAGCTGGGAGGTGTTTAATCATTCACCCTACAGCCCGGACCTCGCTCCCAGTGATTTCCATCTTTTCCTACACCTCAAGAAATTCCTGTCCGGTCAGCGTCAGCGTTTTGAGAATGACAGAGAGGCGGAGATGGTTGTCACACAGTGGTTCCAATCCCAGGCGGCAGACTTCTACGACACAGGTATTCAAAAGTTGGTCCCACGGTATGACAAATGTCTCAATTCCGGTGGCGAATATGTTGAAAAATAGCTGGACACTTGCTGTATCTGTTGCAATAAATATTTACATGAAATTGTGTTTTGTTTCTGTAAACGGCCCCAGGGAAACTTACTTTGTGGACGAGCCTCGTATTAAGATGGATGGGATGTGTGGACTCGATATATCTGTCTCACGATAGGGACCTGTGGTGGACTCATATGAAAGCGATAAGGAACGTTCTGGATCTATATGAGACCTGAAATTTATTGACTTACTCAGTGGCTTGACTTTATTCTAAGGGAGTTATTTGAATGAAGTTATTTTACGACGGCAGTGATGTTTCATAATAAGGTGCTGAGGGGAATATTTTGATCCTAATAAAAGAAAATGACTATAATGAGAGAGAATTGCATGGTCTATAATCTTCACCAAATATTAAGGTTATCAACTCAAGTAGGATTAGATAAATGGGGCACACGGGAGCCGAGATTCATTTCAGTCAGAAGACCTCAGAGGAGGAAATCGCTTTGGAAGACAATTTCACACAGGAAGATGATATTAAAATGGATTTTATAGAAGTAGCGTGAAACTGTGAACGCGTCTGTGAATTCCTGTCTTCGACAATATTAATAATTCCTGACCAGATGAACAACTAACTTTAGACTATAAGATAGGTTCCGCACCGCTGAGTTAATCCATCAGACGGCTGACAACATTTAACTTTTTTTTTTCAAAGTAGCTGGTAAAAAGAACAAATGATTCAACAACGTCACACTCTGTTCAGCTTGTCAAAATTTTGCGAAGAATATATTAAAACAGCAAAGAACGACAAAGCTATTAATCGTTGTTATACATAATCCAGGAATACAAAGCTGTAGATCCCTGTCTCTGTGTTCAGCATCTGCATGCCACGCCATTAAAATGAAGCACGGCGTATAAAAGTCATTAGACAATATATATAAGAAGACTAATAACCGAGTCTGGAACCATCGCTCATGTTCAGGACGTGTTGAATCGAGACTGTCACATAGCCACCAGCCGAAAACTGAATACATCAGAGGATTCTCGTCACAGATTATGCCCACATTCCAGCAGTTGCAAGCAAGTAACGAGAGAAAAGGTTAGGTTAGGTTAGGTTAGGTTAGGTTAGCACGCATAGCATTCACCACAGAGGGACATACCTGACGCGTTCTGATTTCACCAGGGATAAGTACACTAATGATTGAACTAACAAAGGCGGGGAGGGGAGGGGTAGTTGCTCTATAGCACTGTCACGTGATGACAGTTGAACTAACCAAGATCAATTGCGATTTGTTAACTAAACTGATTGCTTCCTCTCGTGAATGCGCCGTCTAAATAGCTCTGTTTAGGTACGCGTTGTTAAGAGTTACGACAATGAAATGTAAACGTTTGGAAGGGAAAATCGAGTTTCGATAAACAGTGTGAGATAATGTAATAATATTTTGATGATGATAAGATATGTTGCGACATACTATTAAAATTCATGAAAAATTCGAGGGAAAACTATTTCGCAATATGCAGTGGCGTAGTTTTGTCACTTTCCACGCAAAAAATGTTAGTTCAACCGCCTTCTTATTTGATTCGAACTTTAGTTTAATTAGCGAAAGAACAAGATCAACCAAGCTTATAGATGGTACACAGTACAAAATTATTTCATTCCATATTCCACTGAACTGTCATTCAGCATTGTAGGCACAAGTTTTTCGATTACACCCATCATTAATAATAATTATTATTTTATATCTTTATTTTCAATAATTTACTTGCTAAATTACGTGACTAATGCAGAGAGGTAAAACAGCTTTCAACAAACTTCTCAAACTCGGGTTATTAAAATTGTTAGGATTTCATTATAAAATTCATTAACTTTCACTTTACTTTTATCATTCTACTTTTACAATAGGCCAGCCTTTCTTTTATGCACGGAACGGATTGTTTCTGATCTAGAATGTCGTAGTAATTACTTTTCGACGTACAGGCTTCCGTTTACATTAACTACTGTCAGAATTTTGACTGAGAGAAAAACATTTGTTTCGTAGTTCAAATCGCTCTATTAATGCAACGCACGAATCTGTTAACACTGAGATGACCGTCTTCTGGGTTGTAGCTCCGTGTAGTCTGGTAGAAGTTTACCGACGTTTCAGAGGCCCTGCATCCATCATCAGGGCTCATCGACCTCTGAAACCTAAGCAATTCCTACCATGTCTACCACAATGCGTTCAACAGTGTATCAGATTCACAATAATTTGAAAGCGAGTAGGGTTTTATTTTAGTAATTAATGGAAGTTAAAGAAAGACTAGTCTAGTTTCATATTACATATCGAAGGAATATTATATTCTCACTTCCCACAATCTGAAATGTTTCTCTTAATATTATAAGTAAGTATAAAACTTTGGAGAAAGCCAACGTGTCATAGTTATGGCACACCCACAGGAAACTGGCAGAAAACAGAGCCGATACTGCAAACGAAGCAATCGCTACTCGTTAGGCAGTTGTTTAAGATCAATAACTCACAGAGTTTGTCAAATCGGACGCTGGCAGACTGCAAAGCTTTACTTATCGTCACATCGCTATTGTAACATACGTAACTAGTGAATCTGTAACAAAACTCTCAAAGGACGTCCTCTGGAAATTAGGATTTTGATTAAAAGTGATGCAAATATCAGGAAACATCAAAGTTTGCCAGGAAATGATAACGCAGAAGCACAATAAGAATATTACAACGGAATCCAGCAAAGAAAAGAGTACAAGAAAAATGAAAATGAAACGAGAAATAACACAGAGTCAAAAGAGAAGCATTATTGGTTGGCAAAAGTGCTGGATAAATTTTTGTAATATGGAGACTGTCCGCATGGACAAAATGTGTTTTGGAGCCTGTAGTCTACAAAAGAATGAGCAGCTCAGGAAGGAGAATAAGACCAATTTTAATTTTATACTATAAAAGAAAAGAAAGAATCCATATCGCTGCTTAATCTGTCATCCCGTGGACTGCTCTACCAGTCAAGATCTGTGCCTGGGCCGAACTGAACTGCTGGATTTATTATATTGAAAATAACATCCATATAAGGCTGGCCACGTGGTCTTGTAGGGAGATACCAACGTTTCAGGGTAACCCTGAAGATGGAGACAGTATGTTTCTCCGAAACGCTGGTACCTACCTACAATTCCACAAGGCTTTAACACCCAGAAGACTAACATTAACATCTTAACCGTCGTCAGAACTTTCAACAAACTGAAGCTAATAATTAAATCAAAATTATATTTATAATCATTCAGTCGTCACATTCACTGATTTCCATGAGATACGAGGTGCGATCGGAAAGTTTCAAGACTGCGCCTATAAAAACCCGTACACTTATCTAAGGTATTAAATTTATCCATTACCCTCGAAGTAGTTCCCCTGGGAGTGAACACAACGATCCCAGCGCCGCTGCCAAGCCTGGAAGCATCCCTGGAAATCTTTCTTTGTCAGCCTGTCAAGCACCATTTGCGATTCTGCCTGAATCTCTTCTATCGTCTCAAATCTCCTTCCCTTTAGCTGAATTTTCATCTTTGGGAAGATGAAGAAGTCACACGGCGAATAAGGAGGATGCGGGATGACGGCCATGGTGTTTGAGGCCAAAAACTGCCGAACTTTGAGGGCGTTGTGCGCTGGCGCGTTGTCATGATGCGTCGCATGTGGAGTTCTTCCTTTAGAATCAGCTGACAGGTCCCATAGCCTATCCCAACAATGTCGCACAAGTCGTTGATGGTACGACGTCGATCTTCGTGAATGGCCTGCCGAATCTTCGTAACATTTTCGGGCGTTGTGCTCGAAGATGGTCGTCCAGAACGCTCGTCATCATCGACAGAGGTTCGGCCATTTTTAAAACGTGAATGCTACACAAAAGTTTGTGCACGACCCATTGCGGACTCCCCAAATGCTTGCTTTAGCATTTCATAGGTTTCCGTAGCCGTTTTGGCGAGTCTTTGGCAAAATTTGATGCACACGCCATTCCGAAATCGCAGGAGGGTCGGTGTAATGCACTACCAAAACGCCCGTAACTAAGAAACAAATGCTAATTGGATGATGCCGGCTGGCACACTGATTCACTATGAATGTAGGCCGCACCCCCTAGCGGCAGAAGCTCGTACTACATCCGGTTCGCCCTCTATTGACACAGTCTTGAAACTTTCCGATCGCACCTCGTACTAGAAATCAGGCTACTTACAACATCTATGATGTGATGCAACGAGATCCCAAACACAACTTTGAGAGGCTCTGATGAATTCTCGGCAGGACGAACTGACGGATCGTAATTCGCCATAAGATAGCGCGTCAGTCTGTATTCCTGCTCGTCTCCTAACACTGGAACAGAGATTTGAGTCCCACAGTTAAACACGCTCATGTTGAAGTCACCGGCTGCACCTTCGGGTGAAATGGCGAGACGCCTAGATGGCCGGATGTGGTAAAGCGAGCAGATGTCTCCGGTATTTTTACCTCAGGAAAATAGTGATTTTTAAGACTTTTTAAGAAGACATTCAACAAACAACGGATAAGGCCTAAAACGAAGAAAGCATTGATGGAATACCTTCACCAAAGACATTCAGGATAAACCTCTACCAATGATTAAAATGGATAAGGCATTCGAACTTATACCTCAGTTTACTGAACGCAAGACCAACTATGTGAACAGGTAGTTGGTTGATTCGGGGGTTTTACATTAACGACGAACGACTGTACTACTTGAATCATGTTTCAATTTGTGGGATGTTCAAACTAAGGCGGATTTGTACAGCTTTGTTGAACAGGAGAGCATTGAAGCGTTCAGTGTGCTGAGCTACAGCAAACTCGATGAAAGTGCACACTGTGTCTGTCTGCCCTTCCCTGTTTTTAGGAACTTAATCAAGTTCTTTGTTTCCATCACCCCAATGCCTGTCCAATCCCAATCATCCGTCCTTAACGTAACAAGTGGATACTTGGCTCTCCATAAACTAATGGAATTGTTCGTGTTTAATCGCTTGAAGCCGAAGCTCGTCTAAATAAGTAATACTTAAAAATTCAATCCGTATTGGAAAGACAACACGCCACCATTACAAGGATCACCTGATTGATGTTGTTTAGGGAAGTAATCGCTGTTTATTCTAATGATCAAACAAAACACATAAATATACTCTGAGGACAAAATTCAAAGCTTTCTCGTGCTTTTACTCAATCCTTCCAGGCAAATTCTGGGATAGTACCTTAAATTGTACCACGACCACTTCATTCAACGTGAAGCACTTAAGCAGACGGCATAATTTTCATTGTAATTTCGGTGACTAGCTACGGGCTGGACGACTGGGGTTTGATCCCCGACGGGGGCAGAGGATTTTTCCTCTAGCCTCTGCGTCCAGACCGGCTCTGGGGCCCACCCATCCTCCTCTACAATGGGTACCGGGGTCCTTTCCCGGGGGTAAAGCCGGCCGGGGCGTGATGCTGACCACTCACCCCCATCTAGTGCCGAGGTCAAGGAAGAGAGGAGCTATACCTCCACTCCCCCCAAGCGCCTACATGGCGTATAGTGGGACAAACTTTACTTTACTTATTGTTCGATAATATAAAGTCTGAGCTACAGATTACGTTGGTAAATAAATAACGATTAATTAAATTAATTTTGATTTTAGACGGAATAGGAAAATAATGGTCACTTCCGTACATTAAATTACATACGTGTACAAACGAACAGGTAGTCGAGTGGGGAAACCATGGGAGGCATTCAACTGTGTTTATGACATACAAAATTATCTTAAGGCAATCTGATGAGAATAACAATCACCTACATCTATGTGAGATTCGAGAACCACCTACAAGACTGCACGGTATCATAATCCATAATACCACAATCTGTCAACACGCGTGCTGAGGGCAAGGACTATCTCAAGCACAGATTTGCGGATTCAAATACTTTTTCCTTCTGTTTGAAATCTACCGTCATTTAACGGTATGGAATCAGGGAATATCTAAAACTGAAGGCGGCGAAGCGTGAAACTGACCACATCACCCATGGCACGTCGTTAACACGGTACAGTTGCTGATGAACTCATTCGCAGAAACATTCTGGTTTCGCGTCTCTCAACACCCACAGGCATACTTCGACGCTTTCTGGTCGTCTGAGCGTATTGGTTCCATTACACACGAAAGACGGCTGTGATATATCTCTGGGTAAAGTCTAAATAATTTATTTAACGACGCTGAAAGTAGCTTAGACTATGTGGCATCGACTGAGTGTGAATAAAATGGAAGTAATCGTGGCCCACTTTAAGACACTGCCAGTATTTTTCTGGAGGGATTAAGAAAAACCACGAAAAACTTTAGCCATTGTAACCGATATCCGGGCTAATATTTAGATATTTGATCCTGGGTTCCCTCTAATATGAAATATAAGTACTTAAAATAAGGGGTTTCAGGAATGTGGGTAGGACCCATTTGTCTCAAGATCGGTTTCAGTGGTGGGCTCCTATGATCTCAATCATGAATCTTCGAGTTCAGAAGGCAGGTAATTTCTAGATCCATACAGAAACTATCAGATCTTTGATCCATGCAGTTCTGAAAGCCTTGTCACACGACTCCACATCGTGATATGCCCAAAACCGATGACTTTAACTCTTTGGGACCTGAGGTTCATCTAGATAGTATTTAATAATTCTGTCCGCACCGCAAAGAAAACACAATACTTCACCATTACAAAGATCAACAGGTTCACGCTGTTTAAGGAAATAATCAATTTTTATTACAAAAATTATACGAAACACATAAATATGTTTAAAATTAATGGTTACTAACTGATATTACAGGTGGGATATGTATTTACCTATGGACTTTAAATATTTAGAAAGGCTCATAAATAATTGTTTTCACTAACACTTCTTGAGAGAAATGAAACAGCATCTCACATTTCTGCGAGGCCATGGCTGTTCATGTTTTATGATGATTTAAAGCAAAGACACGAAAAAGCAATACTTCAGAATCACACTATAGCCTATGCAGATGTGAATACAGAATACATTATTGCTGTTGATGATACCCATTCCATTTCAAAGGAGCTTCTTGCAAGTTCAATCTTACAAATACTCTTGGCGGAAGCTGCTTTGTGATACACGAATGGAAATAACGTCCGTCTGGGAATGAATGCACTCAACTCAGATCGAAGAAAAGAGACTGTGATAGAAAGGCTTTCGAAAATCATGAAACATCTAACTTGTAGTCGCTCAGTCTTAGTCCACGTGGCATATCTTTTGAAATGTTTACACACTGCTGGCGTTATAAGAGAGAAAAGAAATTAGCAAGGGAGTTCAACTTCTGAAATGTCTGAGACGTCCTTAATCAGTCAGGTGCCGCGAAGTGTATCTGTTACAAGCTTATGGAACTTTCAAACGTGTATAGAATCCTATCGGCTTAATAGCTTAAACTTCGTAATTGTTTATTGTCAAAATTGCAATTTTGAACACCCGTACTGAAATTAGAACTGAGTGTTATTTTACAAGATTCTGATAACGTTTCTTGGATAATACATGTAAAGACCCAAATGGCTTATTTTAAACATAACATTTAACTTTTTGTTAGTTTGTAGCCATTTTACAGGGCATATTATCAATATTAAGACTGTAAACGAAGTTAAGTCTTCCAAATAATCATCTGAAATTTAGGCTACACAGTCAATTTACATGTTTGTCTGAGGCGATATTTTACTTGGATGCCTTACAAAAATAATCAAATTTGTGTTTATTAAGTGCACTGACCCGTGTATTTTTTTCTACGTAATTTTTCATTCCGCCCACATTATGTAAGTTCATAGCAACGCTCTGTATACCACCGATTAAATAGCCTCGGGCCCCAAAATTTAAATTTTCATGAACATCTCGATTTTATAGCTATTATAATACACTCACTGCCTATAACGTATGAACAAAGGCCCTTTTATTATTAATACCCTAAATACGTCGCGGTCTGGACTGAACGTTTTCATGGCCCATAGTTTGTTAATCCCTTATCTTGAACGTAATTTACACTACAATACTAGTGTAAGACACTGACTTTCACACTCATAAGAAACAGGTACAATAGTTCGTAATTTTGAACATTTTAACCAAACGGCTTTCAGATAAGAGATCGGAGGATAAACACAGATCCCAAATAACCTAAATAACTGATAAGACCCCGTGAAACATTTCGTAACATTCTAATTATGCCGGAAGCGGGCTCTTGTTAGCATGGTAATGAACCTACGGATGTCATTAAAAAACGGGGAACATTTTGACTAGCTGGATGTACTACACAATTCTCAAGAAAGACAGTACTCCATGGAGTCAGTTGTTACGACACGAACATATTAACGATTTATTACGACTAAAGAATGTGTTACATCAATATCGCTGTTTTTTTCTGGAATTGATCTATCGTTAGTTATTCTAGAATAAGATTAAAACGTTTCGGGAGCTAGCTTTGCTCCCATCTTCAGGTGAAAATACGTAATCCTAATCCCTGGACCGGGGTCCAGGGATTTTCACCATAAGAGATCACAGTCAGGTCGCAAAACGTAGTGTTATTGTTTTAAAATGTGGAACGATGGATCAGGCCCAGAACAACAGCGACACAGAATGCAGATAAATTTAATTAAGGATGGAGAGCGAGCAATGTACAAGCGAATAAGTTGTTAATATCTCTAGCGATGGTCGTGACTATCAGCGTATTGATATGTGGGTGCAAACTGATTACTCAGAACAAGTCTGATGCTGTCTCATAGCGGAACAGCAGAAAGTCATTTCATTCGGCTTCTGAACACGTTGACAAGCCAATATCCAGAGCAGTGGACCCATTTATGGTCTTGGGCCGTAGATTATCAACACGGTGAACTAATTACAGAGATTAGATTGGGTGCTTCTATAGTGAACTTAATTTCCGACAGAGACCTGGAATGTTTCCACCCGGACGAACATGAACTCAACTTAATACATTCACTAAGAAATTAAGAGACAATTAAATTCGAGGCATTTTTGCTTATATTCGGTCCAGAAAACGTTGAATTCCAGTCTGCTATCAAAATGCGTAAAGATTAAATGCAAAAGCATGATTTGTAAGGTGATATTGTTGCGTCATATTGTGATGATTATAATTGTTTATTTTAACCGTCTAATCACAATAAAATATTTTATTAAATATTAAAATATTATTACTATAATTAACATTTAATATTTAATATATATTAAAATATATATTAAAATGATGCACATTCAATGTGATAACAAAGTACAATTGATCTAGAAGAGGATAACTTTCCGATATTTAATGGACATCTGACGAAGGATTGCATTTAGAATATTACATTTAAATTTATATCGATTATACACCTGAAGATGGTTCATTGAAAACCGAAACATGTCGTGAAAATGATGATGCTCTAATGTAAATCGAACATTTCGATAGAAAGAGCATCATTTTAATATATATTTTAATATATTTTAAATATTTTAAATATTAAATGTTAATTATAGTAATAATATTTTAATATTTAATAAAATATTTTATTGTGATTAGATGGTTAAAATAAACAATCATGATTTGTAAACTAAATTTACTGAATTTTAAAATTTATCTTTCAATTTCTTAGGCCAACAGCTAAGAACTGCGATTTTAACTTGAAATCGATTTACATTTTATGGTCAATAACGAAACAATTTCTAAAAGTATTCCTTACATAGCTCATCTTAAAGTCAGAATGAAAGGGGCAATGTTTCTTAGTACCCCCCCCCCCCCTTAGAAGTACCGTATCATCTGCTTACCCCATCACTATATATGATTTTGTAACTAGAAAAAGAAGAGAGACAAGTATTGAACGCTGGCAGTTTCTAACAGACAGCGTCTCCATATCTGTCCGTCAAACTTTTAACGAGATCCACAAACTCGGCAAGACATGTGAGAAAAATCTCTGGTGTGAGGAGGAACGTTTTGAAAACACGAGAGTTGACACTGATGGAACACGAATTCATACACGAACATTATTACATCCTGAAATGTTATATTATCACATTTTTCCTCAAAAAAACACTCATTTTTCACAGTTCACCTCCCCCCCCTACCAACACGTCTGTGTGTCGTAACTCTCATGACAGTTCTAAAGCCACAGACGAAACTAAAATGCCACGAAGATGATAAGTGTATCTTCGAGTTCACAGATATGAATAATGTTTCTATTTTCTCCTAGCTCTGCTCGCTTCAATCAACAAGATGGAGGTAGTATGTTCCTTCGAAACGTTGGTATGTACCTACCTAGAAATCCACGTGGCGTTACTACCCAGAAGACCAACATCGACATCTTCACCGCCGTCAGAACTTCAGCTCTCACAAGAAATTCATTTCCTTTCATAAATTTTTAGTCTGTTCTGCCTTATCACGAGCCAACAGAGCCCTATTCAAGGCCTTAATAAGTACTCCAATCTATTTAAGATTCATCCTCTTTAAGATTATGTCTCTATAGTGGTCCATTTACTTCACGTTTTTGACTAAAATTGCATAATTTTCATCATCCAATTTATAATTTTTCAGACGTTGTCAAATTCGCCAAAGAAACTGATAAAAATACCTCTATATTTCAGTACAATAATTAAAAGATGCCAGCATTTTCATGATGATTCATTTTACTTACTAAGAAAGCGTTAAGTCATGACGTGTACTCCTTTGAAGCGGTTGACTGTTAACAGAAATCGCGGTTTGAATCTTTCGCCGCGTAAAATTTCATTCTGCCCGCCTTTTAGTTTTATCAAAAAGAACTTTCATCCTAAGTACAACCAGACGCTGAACACCCAGTGTTGCCTTGTGTAATATAAACAAAATTAATATAACCTAATACTGGTTTTTAATTTTTTAAGCCAAGAACGTAAATTAAATTTGAATCATCCAGAAAGCAACGCGCAATACATTTTAAATTAAACAGAAACTTTTAAACTGCTACCATTTCAAAGAACAATTACACACTAAGTAGAAAGGACTTTTTCTGCAGGAAAAAATGAGACGATTTTCTGAGAAAATGGATGAGATTAGGATTACTTTCACACTGGAGATCCGGGATTGAAGTACAGATTCTGTTCTTTGTTGTTCCTTGCATTTAAATAAATTTCTCGCGGATACCATTGACCTAAATTCTATTATCCTTATGTACCATGACGTAATTAATACTCCAACATGAACTTCGCCACGAATATTGTTATATCTGGCTATTATTTCAAAACATGTCACTTTAGATGTCCCGTGAGAAGCAAAAGAATTATTATATTACATTATATTCTTTTATATTAAATTATAAATATGCCCAGTCTTCAAACCTATCATGCTATTGTTCACACTGGATGAACGATAAGAGGAGAGTACCAGCAATTTATTTTCTACTGGCGAGGAAGATGCTAGAGTCTGATACAGTAAAAACGTCACAAAATCGAATAAAAAACATAAACTACATGCAGACTGACAAGAGAATAGCCCACCATTTCAAAATTGCGCTTTTCTTAATATTCATGAATATGTTTTACTATTTCACATTTCCCCGTCATTTTTAACGGGTCATTTATTGTAATAAATGTAAATATCTTACGACAAAACATATATCTTTACGGATTACAGGCCTAACTCTGTTTGAAATACTTAATTTATTTTTATTATATATACCTAAGTGCATTTAGACCTTCGTATAAAAATACCCATGCAGAAATTGACATTCTGTCGCTTTTTCCCGCCTTTCACGGAAATGGAAAATTTGCCGCCATATTCACAAGATTCCACCAGCGGACTCGATCTTGAGCCAGATGAATCCAGGCGACAACCTTATACCGCATTTCTTTAAGCTACACTTTAATATTATCCTATCTACGTTAAGGTTTTAAAAAGTAAATTTTACAGCAGCCCTTTATTTTCAGCCCACGACGTCCAGTTTGAAACAAAATAAATTCTGAAGCGCACCTTTAAGTGAGAAAATTAATTAAAATGTTACACAGAACTAGTTTTTACAAAAAATTATAGAAACAAAAACTTTGTATAAAATGTATGTACCGTGTTTAATTTTCTGAATGTTTAAAACCGGAAAACTTGCGAGGTAATTTCGGTTACTTAAGAAACACGTTCTTTTATTTTGATATTTTGTGATTAATTAGAAGATAGATTGAAAATCTTTCCCGTCAAAAATAATTTGTAGAATTCCTGATCAATGTAACAGACGTAATTAAAACCTATGGCTCTGAACCCTTATGAGAAACAAGGAACATACCAACATAAAACTTAAATAAGACGGAACAACCTTTAAAAAAAGATAAACATCGAAATTCACAAATAAATCTTCCAGAAATGCCAGACGCAGGAGATTATCAATGTGAACAGACAGACAAGCGCTAACTGCGTTTGTGCAGTTTAATTCTGGCATTATAAAACTTTGTTTATTTACCAGTTCCTACCAGTGGGTCACTTACCATCTTACAATCAAGAGATGACATATCAGCAGAACTAATAATAATAATATTATCAAAATTTTACAATATAAATTAAATTATTTGTGCAGTTCATCATTTTACTAATCTTGTTTATTCAACATGCTATAAACTTATATATCGACATGCGATCATAAAATTCATATTCCTTATTGAAGGACACATTGCCTCGTACATAACTATTTTAAATTCAATTATAACATCAAGAATTGTGAGATAGTTCTCGAAGAAAAAATAACGCGATACTTAAATGTTCAAATTTCATGTTATGTTATTCCATAAATAAATCTGATTAAAGTTTTTAAGCCTGATTCTTCAATAAGGATCTTTAGGAGCAAGATGGCTGTCTTCTGGGTTGTCGCGTCCGTGTAGTCTGGTAGAAGTTTACTCACGTTTCAGAGATCATTTCTGCCTCAATCATCAGGGCATCAATAGCCCTCATCGTCGGTAAACTTCTAGCAGAATACACGGCTTAACATCCCAGAAGACAGCCAACTTCAGACTCACCGCCGTGAAAACCTCAAATCCTACATCTTTAGGAGCACTTTAAAAATGTAAAATTTACGAAGTTCGAAAAATAAAAACAGCTTATCACCAGATACTTAACAATTTAGGTCCTGTTCATTCACAAGATGCATAAACAAATAAAAATTAGTTTTAAAAAGTTGTTTAATAACTCACCGCCTGTCGCCATGACCACGCAAAGTAAAGCGCAAAGCCCCGTCATATGCTGCAACCACGAGGACACAACCGTCGAGCCCATCTGCCGACGCTATCAGGCGGACGAATGATTATGCTTCATCTCGACGCACTTACAGCGGTGCCAAAAGACCTACCGCGCAGGTCCACGTCCGTCCACTCGACCCTTCCTGGAAATGAGTGCACCTCGCATCTCTATTTATGTTAAAGTTTGTCATGAAGATGGCAGTCTTTTACTCAGAGTTATCAGACGAATTTAATTTCAGTTAAAATTGATCCAATATAAACATTACTTTACTTTAGCAAAAATCGAACTTCACCTGTTTTATAACACAAATTTTTTTTTTTAAAAAATTGGTAGACCACGTACGATATAATTCTTAAACTGAAATGTGTATGAAAACATGTTCTTATGAACACGGAAATAAACCTACGAGTTCCACAAAATACAAGAAATTTCTTTACTGACTAAATCAATATAACATCAAGAAATACTTGTATTATTACTGACTATTAAAGCAGGTGGTTCATCTAGTTACCACCAAGGTTTGAATGGTTAATACACAACGTTCTGCAATTCAAAGCAGATGCTGTAGGAACTGACTCCCAAAGATTAATAAAAGAGAGCAAATTCCTTTGAAAGAATGGTCCGTTTCAGTTACAAGAAATATTACAGCGAACGTGCCTAGAGTCCTTGAAATGGGATGGGTCGGGGGAAGATTATGGTGCCTATAGAATTTGAGATGTGACCGAACGACTGCTAGAATAAATTGAAGAGACATCGTGGGTATGCCACGAGGTAAACCAGCCCACATTCTCGTCAATACGGTATAGGGTAGACGCAGAAGGTAAATGTGAAATACTTGGGAACAACAAATATGCGTGATATTTCAGGTTCTCACGGTTGCGAGTATGGACATGACTGTCTTTTGGGTTATTTCGTCGTGTAGTCTGGTGGAAAGCGAAAAACGTTTCATAGGTGCCTTCTGTCTCCGTCATCAGGGCGATAATTCCTGATTATTGAGGCCGTAAGCACCACTGAAACGTCAGAAAATTTCTACCAGAACAAGAATGAACGTCTCATATTATTGGATATAATAAGGCGTCAGTGTTATTTGTCTGAAGCCCATGTCACAACGGTAACAGTGGATAAACGTTTAATTAATTTAATTTCAGCAGTTTTTTCCTTTCTTTCTGACTAATTTAAATTTATAACACGTTATCTGATGTGGTAACTGAAGTATATACATTTATTTTCATTACAATTCGTTGGAAGGCAAAAAGCTCAGTCACTATACAATTTTATATTTATAAACTACCGTATTAAAAATTTTCGGAGCTTCGGAAAAGGATATTAAAACGCTATCTGAAGACGATGTTGCAGTGGTAACTCGCTTTAAATATTTAACTTAATTTTAAATCAAAAGATGGTAAAACATCTCGTTACTTTTTTATTTATAAATTGCATTGTTGTTTATGTAACGTTTAAATATATATATTAATATATTTTAAATATTTAAATGTTAATTGTAATAATATTTTAATATTTAATAATAATATTTTATTGTGAATAGACTGATAAAAATTGAACAAGAACGTTTAAAAAGTTTAAGAGAATAATATCTTAAAACACTGTCGTTATGGTAACTCAGTTATACATTTAATTTATTTTTAATTTAGCAGATTGCAGGGCAGATCACCTTGTCTTGCAGTTAGAACGGTATAGTGAGACTAACAGAGCCCTAATTGCATCTGAAACGTTAACAGCTCAGAGAAATGTGAGGTAGTATCCAGGGCATTTGCTATTGATGTATATGCCACGGGTCTCGAGACGCGGTTAACCATGAATGATGAATAGGAAGTACTACAGCAGGTCTGTATTCGGCCAACTTATGCAGCTCAAGTTCACCTGACACAGAACGATCTATAGATTATGCATCATGACAGTGAACAAACTTCATGGAACAGATCCCTCCATAACCTAACATTGGTACAAATGATAACACCCGAACGTTCATCACAGTGTTCACAAAAATCTCCAATAGTCTATATCCTGATTCATAATAACTCACTCGACATCTTTGCAATCAGTTTTCACTATAATTCGTTTTAATATTATCCACCCATCTATGTCTAAGTATTACAAGTTTTCTCTGCCATCTCATCTTTCTACAGAATAAGGACACAACACTGGTTTCATGATGGAGATATTGAGCTGGTAACAAAAGTGTCACAGACTGCGAAATATAGTTTTTGTACAACGCACAAAAAAATTGCACTTGTACCAGTAGTATAATTTTCAAAAGCTGCTTAAAAGTTAGAAATTTTAAAATGTTCGTAAGTTTCTCATATCTAGATGACAAGGCAGAATCCTACATGACGATGCAAACAGCTGGGAAAAATGTCATCCACACTTTATCCTATAATTCATCTCAAGTCCTTCTGTACAGCGTCCTCCGCCTTAATGGAGGCTGATGGTGGAATTAGTCCAATTATGAAACTATCACGTTCGTCTTGCATACAGACAGAATTATAGAATAATTCACCCATGTCTTTGTAATGGTGACAAGCCACTCATTTAAACCTTACTTGATTATAGGGAGATTGTGAGTCAAAATTATCCTTGACTGATACGCATATTTACGAAAATAACAAGAATGGAAAGGTACCTTATTTGACTTCGATACGCATGTGAGATTTAAGGTTCTCAAGGCGGTCTAGATAACGATTTTGATTTTCTGGGCTGTGACGCTGTGTGGACTCGTAGGTAATACCAACGTTTTGAAAAAAATAACATATTCTCTCCATTTTCAGGGTATATTTTTTCAATTTCGTACTGAACAATTTTGTACTCCTCTTTGTCGCTATCACTGATTTTCTGCAGATAAAATTCTATTATTGCAAAGCTATCACACGAGATACATTTCACAGAACAAAATAATTCTCTACGTTCCTTTACTGTGCCTCAATTTTATAACTTAAATCTGAGGTTATGTGGTACAATGGTTCCAAAATCATTTTAGCCTTGACGAGAATAAAATTTTTTGAGAATCCAAGCCTATAAAAATGAGTTAACATATAAGAAATTTCATGTTCTCACGGCGGTGATTATGAAGGTGACTGTCTTCTGGTTCTGGAATACTACGCCGTGTAGTCTGGCAAAAGTTGACCAAAGTTTCAGAGGTGCTTACTGCCTGCATCAGGACGAAGAGACTTCGGTCAGTTTGTACCAGACTACACGGCGCAACATCCCAGAAAACATTCATAATCCGGCTAACACATGATTTATTATAAAAATAATTATTTAAGATGTACAAGAAGTACTTTCTCTGTTCAATTTCATGTTTATAATAAAATGAGGTCTTTATTCTAGTCGATTTAAATGTACTGTAAGTACACATCAGGATTCAAACCCAGGAAAGCTCCAGTGTTTTTCCTTGGGAAACACTGTTATAACAGACTATAACCACCAGATGAAATTATCGAATAATAATGCAAACATTCTGAAAGTTAAACCCTGGGACTCTCGAAACAAGACAGAATACAATGAGAGAATCAATTCCGAAAATTCATATTTCGTATAAATTTCTTAAAGAAATTAAAGTTTCCTTAAAAAGTTTCAGGCCCGTACTTTAAAGCCCTTCGAATCTGAACACGTTTTAATGTTAATATTAAATAGTGTTGGACAACATAGGAGAAATATTCAAGCATAAAATTTCATATAGTAAAACTTTCCACTTTCTCGGATAAAAAAACCCTGAAAAACAAGTAATATGTACTTTACTGAAAGGGAAAATGAAGAACGAAAACTTGACAGAAAACTCAATACAACATCACCACAAAAAGAAGTAGATAAGACGTATCAAAAGTAGTGAATGAATATAATTAAATGAGAGTTAAATTATGGGTACACTAAAAGAGTTTTACATTTTGTGTGGAATTCACTCACATCTTCCCTGCGGTTGTAACAACACTGAAAAATTTATATTAATGACTCGATGAAAAAGTTGGATAGCAAAATGAAAATCTCTGGAACAGTCCTACATTATCGATATTCGTAGACCAAAAGATTAGCTTCGGCTTCCAAGGGTTAATATACCATCGGTCTGTGTGTACATTTTACCTTGAAATAAGATTCAAATTGTGTCAATTTATCACAAACATCATTAAAAGTTTAGGCCAACCCTCGTTTCTAGACACTGTTAACCTCATAGTTGACAGTTTCATCCACGAAATACTTTTCCTTCCCTTACATCAACATAATCAGTTTTAAAATACAAATAGGTGATGCTGGAGTTACTCAGCAAGGCACTTAACTAAGTTTTATGATCAAATCTGTACACGCATTTCAGATAAAAGGAATGAAAAAGCTGAACCTATAAAGTTTTCAGAGGAGACGAAAGGGGAAAAATATGGAGAAAGAAATATGGAAAGCTTATTCCGTTTTCCCACCCACGTCCTTTACCGCCCAGCTTCGTTCTTGATTGAACAAGTATTCGTCCCTCTCTACACAAAGTCAGAGCCAGGGGTACGAAACAGCTTTAATGTGGAGTAGAAAATGTAGTTAAACACACAACTTTTTATTAAAATATCTGTTCTCATTTTGATTCTGGGACATTTTTCCATTCCTCAACTTCATCTCATTCTTTTCGCCATGTCCATATCTGATCGAATTGTAAAATTAAAAGGGTTAAGTAACGACCCCCTCCCCCAAATACCTTTATTTATGGTAATCTCATTTTCCGAGAATTCTCCGTCGTGTGTTTGGTCAGAACCGCTCTTGGCGAGTAACAGGAGATGTCCTTTGGTGTACGACCTTTCAAGATCTCTTGCTTCTTGAACACTCGAGTACTCTTCCGTGGTGAAGAGTTCACGATGCTCCAGTTTATGGCGTCACTGATGATTTCCCCCAAGACGGAGAGGAGATTCGCGTTTCTGCACCTTGAAGTTTTGGAGACGGGCAAATCCTCAAGTAGGCACAGCATTGTGTACAACACCCAATTAACACGACTGAGGAATATACGGAAATATGAATTTTAACGTCGGCGGATATGAAGATGACTGTCTTCTATGATGTGTAATCTAGCACACATTGGCCGACGTTTCAGTAGGTGCCAACTACCTCCATCATCAAAGCGATTGCATTACAGAAGATATCTTCTCGGTGACTAGAAATGACTCTTTAGTCGTGACTCGGATGTCACGGACCTGCTTCTGACTCATTTTTTGAACTGTAGTACATGATTTTTGTCGGTTTGCATTTCAAATGCTATACTATCAGTGTAGGGAATTGGAGCAGGCGGAAATTATACGCAATAAATAAAATGTATGGAAATTTTAACAGTAATTCTCTGCTGATTACATGCGGATTGACAGACTTGCAGACAAGTATGTCGAAGCAAACAGGGATATTTATGCTATTATATTTTCTTTTAGAATTCGACTGAAAAGGTGTCTCAGTCGGTCTCATCTTCGCTCTACTCTATGTGAAATTTTATAAAATGCGATAAGCTACAATGTACATAACAAACACACATAAATTATTTACTTTCCTTCTCTATTTTGGTGTCAAATCGTAAACACGACCTAAAAAAAATTGGAAGGTCCCCGATCTCGAGGGTGAAAATAATGAATTCAGATTCAGTGATTTATCGATGTCTGAGACAGACTGCTGCTATTGTCGCCATGGAGTGAGACAATGTCAGTCGAACTGAGTCCTCTGTCCATCCCCCACACCATATACGAGAGAATGTGAGACGGAGGTGGAAATATACTGAAACCACAAATCCCACCCAGATGGACTGACCTGGGCGCCTAACAGCTTGAACCATGCGGCACAACCTTGGATGAAACTTGGTTGTGCCAGGGCCAATGAATTACTATCAGAATCTATAGATCCGACATGACAGAAACTCTGGCGTGTTTTGTGTTTCCACGTTACAAAATTAATTGACTCTCACACACTAAACTTTTCCGCCTTAGAGAGGTTACGTTACCTTTCCAACACTGCTATTTTTACAAATAATATTTATAGAGATTCTTTAACCGAAAACACACAAAATGTAAAAAAAAAAATATATAAATGGACAGAGTTACTGAACTGCATAAACGGATCAAGATTTTTTTTTAAAAAAAAACGAAGCTTGTGGAACGTGAATCATGCAATTTAATTTGTACCCAGTCTGCAAGCTTCGCCATGGTTACGACAGCCCTGTAAATTATTACATCAGTTGCTACAGCTTCTTCGTTCCTGTTTTAGCAGACATCAATATAATATGGGCTTAGTATGGAGTTCACAAAATGTCATAGGGTCTACTAACTCGAAAGGAATGGCAGATGGCAGGGAAATATACTGTAAAGATACATCCAAGGGATAGATCTCTTCCTCATTTAGGCTTACTCCTTTTAAAGAACTCCGTATTGTGCCATGTACCATATCAGAAGGCGAAATTGATATTTGAAAACTTGTATTACAGACATCAAATTGGGTGAATGAGATAGCGCAATATAATATGAAGGGAATACATTACTTGCTATGTCTAAGAATAGATGAGAGATAATATTAAAACGGATATTAAAATTGGTATGTAGCTATAAGTCTACGCGGCGTTACAATCCATAAGACCATCATCGATATTTGTTGTTCAATAAATTTTTTTGTTTTTTTAATAATATTCCATTTTTATGATGGACTAATGCAATTTCTCTTGGGTGTTGATCGGCAAGAAAATGTTTGCATGAAACTTAATACACGAAACCAGTTTCATGTAATTGGATCCTTCTGTGTTTGATCCACCACAGAGGAAACGTAAAAAACATTACATTAAAACTGAAGAAATGGGAACGGGAATTTTGAGTTCGTATGAATAATAAAATCTCATAAATAAAGTTTATTCTAAAGGTTGGATTGACAATCACACAACAAATCTGTGAGCCATAAGTATCATCATTAACGAACTTCTATCAGTGCAAGCCACGCGTCTGAATAAACAGTTCCCTCATCAGTGGTATCTAATCGAAATGCATTGCCATTAATTTGACGAAGCCAATTTCCAAAGCAAAACGGGTCTATCAGATGACTCTTCTTATTTGTAGAGAACAAACGAAGTATGAGAACAGCATGAGAAAGAAATTGAAAGGATTCTGGGCTGTAGGCAAGAGGAGAAAAAACTCCTGAAAACAAGACGAAGGCAGAGTTAAGTTAGTATTGGGTCTGTACAGGGTGCATAATATAACTTTACCCGTTTGTCACAAATTATCACATAAGTCCTGTGTCGTCAACAGTTTCTGTAGTGTTCTGTCTGACGACAGGTCCATATGAACAGGATCCTTCCATCCTTTTCTCGGACTGGGACCTGTTCATATACGTTCTTGGCAGATGATCCAGAAGTGGTTTGCCATTGCCTTCTTCTGTGTGTGTGTGAGTGGAGTAATTGTTGGGATGCCACGGAGGAAAACTCCGTGTTGCCTAGACCACGGCCTTGCCCAACACAAGTTATAAATCTGAGCACCACCGGGAGTTGAATCCGGGACCCCAGGCTTACAAGGCTAGTGTTCTGACCACTAGACCACCGTGGCGGCTTCGTCAACAGTAAGTGATCTAAGTTTAAAAAAAAACATGTAGGATTTGAGGTTTTCACGGCGGTAGTCTGGTAGAAGTTTACCGACGTTTCAGTGGTCCTTGCTGCCTCCATCATCACGGCCGTCAGGACTTCTGTCTGAAACGTCGGCCAACTTCTATCAGATTACACGGCGCAAAAACTTAGAAGACAACCATCTTCAGACTCACCACCGAGAATACGAACTAAGAGCAGATTACATTCTAGAAAAGCCTAATACATTACTGTTTTAGAAACTTTTTCACTCACGCCTCACTGGAAAAGACTAGTTGTGTTCTCAACTGTACGATAAATACATCTACTATTAATAAAGATAAATCTGTTACAAAACTGTTAGTGTTCTCAGGGTAGTAATATTATAGGACACATAGAATGTGTTCAGATTCCAATTTTTGGCATGAAATCCAGTGCATGTTCGTTTCCACATAATACAATGGCTGGTATACCTCACCGTATTACGACTTGCAGAACCATTATCGTTTGGCTCGCATCAAGACGGATGGGGGAATGGGGCATTATCAAAACGTTGGCTTTCAGAGCCGGTGAACACGAATCGAAGCGGAAATGCACACGGCTGCTAATCCTCGAGCACATTTGGGGATCGGATGGGGATAGCCTTCAGTAAATTTCTCGGTATTTCTCAGGATTTTTACCTCAACCTGACATCAGAATATTAAAAATCCAGCAGAAGTCGGCCCCAACGACTATGCAAAACGCAGTAGTTTCAATTTTCATCTGAGAGTCCTATCAAAGTCAGGAGTTAATTTCTAAAATGACTGTGTAATAGAACTGACTGTTCCTACGAAACTTTTACGCATTTACTATATATGTATATATATATATATATATATATATATATATCTGTTTCTTCCTGTGGTTTTATATGTGAGTCCTTGCAAGAACATCCGCTAATTTTCTAATGATAATCATAATAAACTTTACGTGACAATTTCAATATAAATGCTTCTAAGACAATAAAAAGTTCTTGTGCCCCATGAAATTGTTCTTACGTTCTGCGTCTCCTTCAAAAGAACCGCCTGTTCCTTCCCTATTCATAAATATCATGTTTCCGGTACGGAATACAATTTATCGTAGGTTAGGGAATTAGTTCGCTTGTGTTAGGTTTGGTGAAAATTTTTCAGAATTTAAGAAAAATATAAAAAAAATTCAAAATCTCATAACATTAAATATTTTCGAACATTTCCAAAAAATTGCCATAACTTCTACACTTTTTTTTCAAATTTCTTTGTAACGGGCAGGTTTGTTAAGGGATTTGATTTAGGTACGTCGTTAATAGAGTGGTAATGTCAATACTGGTCCACCCGGAGACGGCTAAAACCCATATCGTAACCACTAAATGCAAAAAAGTATCACTAAATTTTGTTATTTGTAAATATATTTACTGCAAATTCTACAGGTTAAGATAATCGCGAACTAAGACCTACAGAAAGTGTGTCGAGCTACTAGCGGCACACGCCATTATTAACAAGATTGTACGACGATGTAACTTACCTCGTGTTTCCCATTTACTTGTAGACCGGATTTTAAAACTTCGATCCCGCACTCTGATTAAGTAACTTCAAAGAGATTTTTTTAAGCCGTGCATTTTTGTCAAACAATAGCCTGTTATGTGTTATCACCCTGAAATAAAAATTCAGAAAGTTCATCAGATTTCTGGCAAGATTTTAAAAGGTTTATACCAACCACACCTTAAATCAAAATTCTCAAAATATTCCAGACATCAGACATGAATTTTAAAAAAAATATTTGGAGGACGTTTAAAACAAACTCGTCAAGATATGCACCGAATGAATCCTATTCTCGGCGTGCTGTGGCCATTAGCGATGTGCTTTTCAATTTTTAAAAACAATGAAATCAATTTAATGAACATTCTACATACGACCTTCCTGAAATTTCCAGCATATATTTTTACTGTGATCAGTTCCAAACAAATAGAATGCGTACAACACATACAATTTCACACATTGGAATACTTATAAATATCAGCTGTGAAAAGTAAATGAAAATATAATTATTTATGACCTGAATCCTGATTTTATAACGGCAGTTTAGACGAAAATATAATTTTTGTAAAATTAATAACCTGAGTGGAAGACTCTAGTTATGGTCATAAACGAGTTTAATGTAATAAGTCATAATTCATGAACTAAAAACAATCACCAAGACTTCTTACATAACTGCCTTGCTTAACAGCTACACAAATTTGGAATTTGTTTGTTGTATGGATGCAAATCACCCCCTTAAATCCAATCTTATTGACGTAGGAAAATGTAATTAGAGAACACTAGGATTCTAGGCAATTTCCCTATCCAGTTAATAGTCCAGATGATTAATAATGCAGTGAACATAATTTCAAAATTGTCATGACATGACCTAATCAAAAGTACTAATCCAGTATCTACCAGACTGAGGAAACATTAAGACAACCAGTATTTTGGCAACGTTTCGAACCCAGAACCTTAACGACAAAGAATATTAACATGTCATATCACAAGTTTTTAAAAAGAGAAGGGGTTTTAATACCTTGCTTAGTTATCTCTTAAAAATTCTAAACAATAAATTACAAAGCCTAAATCATATTTTAAATATCGTTATAGCTTGAACATATGTTCAAAAATTGACTAGGCAGTTTGAGGTTACTACACACAAAGTCACTGCAAGTATCCACCATAAAGACAATTCTTGTTACCAGACGGATTAAACAAAAACGAATGCCAGGAAATCCTACTGAATAAGGACGAACTAAAGTGCAACTCAGTCTACCTCAAACACGGGACATTATTTAAATTTTCGTTTTGGTAGGGTACTTACACAAACACCCTCGGTAGCAAAGACTTCTGAAACGCTGGCAAACTTCTATTTCGCTACAACCAAGATGATAGCCATCTTCATACTCACCACCACAACATCCAATCCTACAGGAGTACCAACTGCAGGTCCGAGAAACATCCTTTGTCAAACACACCTTGTACTTATTTTTGGCACACTACCGACAATTCAAGGTGTTCAAACCTTTATTTAATCAGGAGTCTCCTCTTACAAAACTTGTAGGGACATAATATAAGTACCAATACTACGCACCACCAGGAAGCTGTACGATCAGAATATCCCAGCCACTTCTATTACCACTCGAAGCAGAATCACATGCACTACACACCTGCATTTCAACCTATGGGACTATTCGCTTTGGCATCAAGACATTGTAAAATTTAAATTTAATACAAATAAACCTGTAAACATCAGTCACTATTCAGTTAACATGTGGACAGAGAAATTAGAAGAAATGTTTATCCCACTGAACATTTGGCATTAATAGTCTTCTCGGGCTATCAGCCCTTTTAGACAGTGATTAATCACGGTTTCGATGACCATCTCTGGCCTCATTTTCAAATGAGGTCAGAGATGGTCCTCGAAACGTTGGCAATTAATCGTCTAACACGGCTGATAGCCCGAGATGACTTTATTGATGAAAGCCGCCGTGAAAGCTCCACATCATGTAACACTTAGCATGTCACAAACCACCTTCCCTACAGGCCACTCAATCACATTCATTTCGACAACAGCAAGACTAAAAATCGACCACCACCGCAAATGGCACCTGTGGAAAGATCAGGGGGTGGTCTTGGGATCTCCTGAGGTTTCAGATCCAGTGACAATGCTGTAACAAAATTACAATTTCACGTTTCCTGGGTTCAGACTCAAACACATTGCTAAAAGGATTGGGAGCAAACATTCACACAATGGATTTTACAGGACAATTTAATTCCACATGTTCAAATTCTTAAATAGTTTCAGAACCAACACCTTTCAGACCCTTCTGGATAATTAGAACAAAAATACAATCCCATACTATAACAATACACTTAAAAAAAATTGTACACTTTGATATCTACACCATTTCAAATTTCATATTCCAAGCTACTGACATCAAATATGACAACTCAACACACATTTCTTCAGCTGTGTTACTTTTTACTCTACCAAAATTATCTCCAACTTCACAAAGGAAAGTGTGCTAAAAAAATAAAAAATATAAGCACAAGGAAGGACTGGTTAATCAAGGTATACAATTTCATTCCATTTGTCACTTTAGACAATACTTTTATTCTGAACCAAATTTGAAAGATAATTTACATTTTACTTTTTCGGTGATGCCTCTGCTGCCCCCTTCGTTTCTTCTGTTGGTGCCTTTGGCTCCTTAGCTGGTGCCTTCAGCCCCTTATCTGATGCCTTTGGCTCCTTAGCTGGTGCCTTTGGCTCCTTAGCTGGTGCCTTCGGCCCCTTATCGGATGCCTTTGGCTCCTTAGCTGGTGCCTTCAGCTCCTTACCCGGTGCCTTCGGCCCCTTAGCCGATGCCTTTGGTCCCTTAGCACCCTTGGCACCTTTAGCACCCTTGGCTCCTTTGGCACCCTTGGCTGATGCCTTTGATTCCTTACTTTCCTTGTCTGGTGCAGGTTTTGCCTCCTCCTTATCTTTAAGTTTCTTGGACTTCTCTGCCTTAGCCTTCAGTATAGCGGCACGACGCAACTTCTGCATCTTCAGAGCCTTGGCTTCTAGAGGCGTTGGCTTCAATGTGATCTAAAATTCATATGTATCAAGTGGAAGTCACATATTCTTACATAATTACACGAGCAACGTATATACACTCACCATAACCGGTGATCCTCTGGCACAGTGGTTTTGGTGATGCCAACGATACCTTGGGCACAGCCAACACGGAAAACTAACTAGACATAGCATAGTCCTTCTGCAGCTAGTAATCACTCAGATAACCTCCCATTTTATATCCCCAAGATTAATTGTAGCATTAACGTCCCATCAATGCCTAGATCTACCAAGTGGTCTCTTCCTGTCCTGTTCTTTTGGGTATTGGTGCAGTACTGACCAAAAACCCAGAAGAACATCACCATTAACATGTTTACGTAATATTACTTTAAAAACAGTACAGTGGCGATCAGATTGTCAAAAGTAATCATGATTATTCATAACCCAATGCTCTGAAGTAGATTTTTCATCATTTCACCACTACATTCCTATCACGAGCACTGAACACATTCAAACTAAAAATACAGACGCATAATGCGTCATACATCTTAACCAACCACAAACACTACCAACATACCAAAAACCTCAAAAGTAACTACAATGATTTGTGGTATATCGCTTACTCTTTGCAATAAAATTACAAAAACCATGCGTCTCAATTTTCAAACTCATAATTAAACAAGACTAAATGTAGTTTTCCTATCATAAATTTTGATATGTCACATTAAAGTAAAAAATGTCTGTTTATATTTTCCACTACAAAATGCCTCCCTGTAGCTCTAGTAACTTATGACAGCCTTTGAAACAGGGTGCAAAAGAAAATATACTGACCCCTCTCCTTTTGGCAACCAGTTCTTGACGTTTGCGTCTGCTCTGGATCGATGTAAGAATTGCCTTGCGTTTCAAAACTGCAGCATACGGGTTCAGCCTCAGTAAAGCAGGAGTGTTGGTAAGTGGATTCAGCTTCTTCACACTGCGCTTTTGCTTTCTGAAAGATTTCTGTATTTCAATTCAAGTACCTAATTTGCTTACGCTAAAGTATAAGTTCCTTAAACATCTATCAGTCAGCTATAAACATAATCATGGTTTCTCATAACCCAATGCTCTGTAAAACTTGTTTCATCACGTGAGACTCGAGGTGTTCCCGAGACTAGTTTTCTGGGTTGCCACATTTTTCTTGAAGATATTACCAATGTTTCATAAGGAACGCCAGCTAAATCTGGTATTTCAAAATATGGCCAACTGAACACCCATTTTCTCAGTTATCATTAATGTAAACAGAGTTACACTGAACAAACTGTTAATGCCCTTTCACTAAATGTTCAACAAACTACAATTCTTGAATAATTAATATTAATACTTCATAAGTAATTTAACCAGTATTCAGGGAAAAGATTATGCACTCGCAACGAAATCTAAATTCAAAGCTTGAATGGCAAAGATTTCTTCTCAAAAAATGTCCTTGTCCTCCCACAATAATTATCTGCTACTTAATGTTTCCCCAATTTTGGATTCTAACCCACTGTCCATAGAAGCATATAGAGATTTTTATTCTATTATATCAACTGCAACCAGTGCCCCTGGGCACCTTGAAAACATGTATAAGCCTGAATTGAACTCCTAAGACAACGCCAAATTATTTTCATATTTTACAAATAACATCTTTAACTTCCAACAGCCAAATCTTCATAAATATAACAACAACAAAATTTAAAATCAGCTCAATGAAAATTGTTAACAAAATACAACCTTCTGCAGAAAAATCTTGGCTCATTGGCTTGAAGATAACTTCAATACATGTATCAGTAAATGGGGAAAAAAGAACTTACATTGGAGCACGCAGAACAGACCGTATCTCCTCAGCTTTCAGCAGGCGAGACAAATCTGTATTTGCCATTTTTGGCATAGGCAAATTGTAACCCTTCTTCAGTTTTGCTGTCTTACGCCAAGAACCATACAAATCATCCAATTTTGAAAAGGCTGACTGCGTCCAGATAACAAAGCGTCCCACATGACCTCCAGGAGCAAGTTTCAGCAGGTTCAATTTTGATACATTTATCATGTCAACACCAGGGATATTACGGAATGCCTTCGTCAAACCCTGAAACCGAACACAAGAGCATTAAAAAACATACTTTCCCACTGCCCCACCCCATAAGAGTGCCATTTTTATACTCGTCACAAAGAGAACCCGAAATCTCACCCCTTCGGAGCTGCTGCTAATATCTCAGAAATATCAAGTGAGCCCATTGTACTTCCTCCACCAAAACCCACAGATTGGATTCTTTGAAACAGAGATTACACACATTTCAAACTAATTCCGTAACTAACATTACTATAAATTCTTACCGTCCTCAATCCACAACCTTTAGCATCATGAGATAAAATGATGTGGACTGAATCAACAATTTCCTCACCTGATCTTGTCCATAAATGATGAGAGGACCACGCCTCTGGATGCGTCGACGGTTTCGCATCTTACCCTTGCCAGCACGAAATCTTCTGGACTTGTACACCTATAAATCAAATTGCATACCCAATATGCTCATCATGTCTCACTTCTAATACTACAAGGCATATTAAAGTGGACATCAGGATTTAATTAATAGTCAACACAGACATATAGAATTCATACTTCCTCAGAATAATTAAAATCTTTTATAACAAACCAACTATTTATAATCTTTCCACCACTTACTCAGATTTTACTCGTACCACAAACATTCAGGTTCACCTACCAATAACAATTCCAAACATTCTGCATATTCAAATACTGTGATGGACCACAAACATTTAAAATATCACCGAAAATGAAAATTACATTATTATTTTGTCAAAAAATTTACCAGTGTTTATCAACCAAACCAACCACAAAGCCATCAGGTACAAAAATTTATAATAACAAAGCATCTTGGTTAAAGAATGGAAAACACTACCCATCTCATTATAAGACACATCTAAAATTCAGTAAAAGACTGAAGACAACATCACACTGCAAACCATACCTTCTGAATATCAGCCCAAGCCTTTATACGGCGCAAAAAGATGACGGCCTGTTTAGTCTTTGAGTACTCCTGCACCTTATCATCCACCACCAGAGGCAATTCTGGTATATCTTGTACTAAATGACCTAAAACCAGAAACTGTCTCATAAGCGCATTTCAGCTTAAATAACTTAAAAATAGATAAATTCCAAGTCTTAACCCCCCCAGTAAAAAATATACTTTCTACTTCTGTAATGCCTCACTTATTCAAAATAAACTACGAATTTCAGATTTTTCCCCCATCTTAGGTAGACTACAGAATAAGACTGATAATTAAATGAGACTGACACCACCTTCGCATTCTCTGCTTATCGTAAGACACCTTGATCAACAGAAACTGACAGAGAATGTCATATTTATAATTAAAATAGCACACTTCAGGGACATCCAAGCAAATTATAACTGCAGAGATGTGGTTTAAATAATAAGATCCCAACTATACTAAATACTAAATCTAACCTACCTTTACTCAGAGATCATCGAACTGCTGGCTTCTACACAAGGATGATAATGTTCTGGTTGGTCAGGGTTATCGCACATTTTGCAGAGAGATGAGTATTGTAACAATGAATCTCACATAAATTTACCTGGGATTAAACCCATGTCTCCACAGTCAGGAGCAGCCTGAGCCATGGCACAGCCTTCTATCAATGCACACATGAGCTTTCACAGCCTCAACCACAATGCATCATCACATTTCAAATAAGCAGAAATGTAATCTACCATTAAATGGGTAACCACATTTTTCTTTTTAGTTCTGCATACAAAATCACAAATTTGCCTTTCACCTTTCGACATCACGAGGGCAGGAACGCCACTTGCAGCAATTGCAGACACCAGGGCATATCGCTTCTGGTTTATATTGATACGTCTGTGCCAACGACGCCACGGCTTGGTGGGAGCAAACATTCTTCCGCCTCGGCACATGTTTCCAAAAGCTCCCTGACCTGAACGATGAGTTCCCCCACCACGTACACGAGGAATACGTGCCACGGCACGCCCCGTTCCCCATGACTCAGCACTAGTCTGATGACCTACAAACATCCATTACTGTTCAGCCGTACTTTAATATTATGCCAACTTACATTAACTTCAAAAATTACAACTGCTCAGTAACACCAACAATTACATAACACAATTTTATGGGAGACCCTGTATCTACAGGCAGGAGCTTTAATTCCTTATTGGTGTTGCATCTGAAACCAGCCAGACCCAATACGGAATTTTCCACACCTCAATACTATATGAATGCGAGGAATATAATACGGTTCCACTGTTTAGATCCTGTTATATTACAGCCCTTCTCTATCAACTACAACCATCATTTTCACTACAACCGATCACTGGGGGCAAAACAAAAATTCCAAAATTGGTGCTTCCACCTTTTCCTTCGCCAAGTCAGAAGACCACACCTGGAGGCGTAAATCACAACACAATACACAATTAAACGCATGCATTTCAGAACTATCACTGCTCTAGAACCCAAAGATTCAACACTGCCAATACCAAAATCCACCAATGCACATGATCCAGAGCCAGTTTCATCCATCTCACAAGACATTTTCATTATCCTACCATCTTCTCAGTCTTTTAAGAGAATGCCGTACAGTTTCCAACCAAATTCTGTATGCATTACTTATCCTCCAAATCCAAACCTTATTTCAATACCACAGAAGAAATCAAAAGCTTAGACCCTTTCACTGTTCTGACATCAACAGAAGGCATAAATTAAAATTGTAGTTCCACTTATGTGTGAAGGTTCATAAAACAAGACTACACGAATATAAAAAACAGTTGTGGAGTGACACTGCCCTCACCCAGCCAAAGATAACTGGGGGGGAACGCCTAGTCACCCATCTACTTTTGCACTTTCTTGGAACACCAAAACAAAACTGCAAAGGTGTGGACATTACCAGTGCTTGTACACACAGCATATATCATTCACATAATAAACAGATGAAAGATTCAACGCAACCTGTATTGCTGTATTCTGCTTTAATATACGTCACCAGTAAAGTCGAAGACAATCACTTGCTAGGTGAGAACACAATTACCATAGAAAGCACAAAAATTGGAACAACAAACACTTAATGCAGTATCACAACACAAAACAAAAACATGTCATAACATAGCCATATTTAATAAATAATTTGAGAATGTTATAAAATGTATACATGGGAATATAAACAAAAAACACTATAAATTGTGTTACTATTCAGCATAAAAATTATCACCATCCTATCTACTTTACAAAATTTTGGATGGGTGTGAAACATGGCCTCTCACTTTGAGGATAAAACAAATTACAGGTGTTAACAGAGTGCTGAGGAAAAGAGTCCCCAAGAATGATGAAACTAGCAAGAACTTTGTGGTTGAGAATGGTAACCAAATTCTCTTAGCACAGTGAAATAAAGAAAGCAATGAGCTTAGCATGTGGCTGGGATGAGAAACATAGACTGCATACAGAATGTTGGTATGGAACCTGATGAAAAACGTCAACTGGGAAGAGTAAAACAGTGACAAAATATAGTAAGATGTTTTTTATTACTGTGGGAGGGCTGGGAGGTGGACAGAACTGGCTTAGTATCACGCTGAATGCACATTTTCCTGTAAAAAGTTTTAAACATGCAAGGTCTATCAGTGCTGGTACCTCACAATGGTGGCTGATCTGTTACATGCTCGAAAATGGAGAACTTTAACTATAAATTTTCATTACTGTAAAGTTGGCAGTATGGCATCAAGTTCAAATAAGCTTTTCATTACGTTATTAAATTCTCTCCTGTTATGCTACTTCTACATAAAAAACACTTTCCACACAAACAATGTTACAATGTTAACTTCTAAAATTTCACTGTACCTGCATCCTTATTCACACAATATGGCTGACGATGATTCTTTGCCATGTTATCATGCACAAAGTTGACAATATCAGGCCTAATTGGGGCCTTGAAGACCGCAGGCAATGAAATGGTTGTGCCCAATGCCTCATTCTTGTCACTGTATACACTAATAAGAGGGCGGGCTGCTGACAGCGACTGAAGTAAAAATTACCAAATTAGTAAACTGTTACACAAGAACCATTTCTCAAAAATGGATATATCAGACATGATCTGTTGGATACTCTGAGATCTCTTACACAGTAAGCAAGAGAATGCCATGGTAACCACTTTTAATATAGCACATTTCAGGAACATCCATGCAAATGACACTTGCAGAGATGTGGACATATACAGTGCATGAACTAATATTCTTAACCTATGCATTCATAAACTTGCTACTTACTATACTGGTAGGTAAAATGGCCAACTTACAAAAGCAAATACATAAAATATTCTTAAAGCTTAGCAGAAAATTATTTTCACATAAACCCATATTATGCGTTCACTCACAACCAGAACCAAAGCAACGTGATGTTTTTTCCATTAAAAATTGAATATTAGGAAAGAGTCGGAGAGTTCTACTGACATTCTGTATAACTTACAATACCACTGCAATAACCATTTCCGCAAATCTAAATGTTCTCTTGTAGCCAAACAAATATAACTTCTCAAACAGTGCAAAACAAATTTCTGAGCCCATAACGTTTTAGTTTCCACTTTATACTTATACAGATTACATACAGTCCAACACCGTGGGTCCATAAAACAGTTAATTACTGCAAGCACCACGTGGTAGACAATACTAAAATGTAGCCTCCAATAATTAAACTTGTTACTTTACATTCAGGGTGTCCATAACATGCTTTGGGTTAGTATTCATAATCTAAGGCACATTAACTTACCATTTTTAACAGAATATTGTACACAAACTACCCCAACTCACACCTCGGCATGTACATCCGCCATACCAGCCAAGACCAACGAGAAAGATATACACGTAGTAACAAATTTCTAGACCCCTACTCTTTTGATGCCAATACAACAATATTTAAGTTCTTTAATTTTATTAAAGAAATATTCATATTAGTTCTCTTAAATACATAATCTTACAAGGAAATAAATATAATTGAAAAAGCTTAAGTTTATTTAAACAACATTTCACTACATTACTACATTTTCGTGCATTAATTAAAGAAGCCTCATTTTGTAAATATTGTCAGCCCTGTTAAAATGCATTTCCTGCTATTTTACACACGGGGTTTACACAACACTGTGCAAAGACTGGCAAGTGCATTCGATTTGAACTCAACTGTATCCTAGCGGAGCAAGGAATCACAGGTTTTTTTTTTGCTTATCGTTCAATATGAATTCACTTTTGCAGCATTAAAGCGTTGGTTAGCAGTGTGGTAGGACCCATGCATTCTTGATATTGGCTCTAAAAGTGGGCAACTTTATGCTTTGACTGCCTCTACCTTTACCCAGTACATTAATTGGTTCTGTCCAAGAGTTATTCTGGGCAGTGTTCAAGAAAAGTGCTCCAATGTCCATTCTTGGAGTCAAAGTACTCCCAATTTGCTACATGGTTTTGTTTAGCTACAGAATGAAATATTTCTAGTTTAAAAATTGTATTGTGGGGTCCACAGTGGCAGCGTGGGTCTTGTGCCCCTTGGCCGCAGGGACCGTGGGTTCGAATCCCACTCAAGCCATGAATGTTTTTCTGTGTTGTGTTGTCATGTGTATAGGTAGTGGCCTTGTGACGGGCCAATCCCTTGTCCAGGGAGTCCTACCGAAGTCCATAGATCAAGCCAACTGAAAAGTTGGGGATCCATAAAGGGTACTGGAAAATGTACAAACATTGTTAAAACTGGAAAAAGAAGAAAATTGTATTGCAATACTTTATTTAAGAACTTTAAAATAAAATTAGTGTCACAAATAAGCAATCCTCTACAATATACAATAAGAAACTCTACAAGTTTTCTAAGTCACATGCACTATTTTACTAGAATGCATATTAGATTGAACATCAATTTAAAAGAAAGTGATGTCTCATAGGTAATCGCCTTTTCTTTGTAGATGAAAGTACATTCTTTGCCTTAATTCTTGAAAGAGTTGCTTCTTCATCACTACTGATACCTGTTTCAAATTTTGATGATGTTTCATCTTCAGAAGCAGATGATACAATCACCTTTTTCTTACATTCATATCCTTTATCCTTCGACTGTCTATTTGTTTGTCTTTCATAAGTATCAAAGAGTTCATCCAGAGATGATGATGACACAATTGTTAAATCATGCTCTTTTTTAGAATTTTTTCTTGATGGTGTGAAGAGAACTTGAGACCCTTTCTTAGTTCCTTTGTAACCTTTCCCTTTTGTGCTACTTTTTCTGGCATCATTACTATTGTTTTCAGAATCTAAAACAAGGTTTTCCATGTCTGTTATGAGAGCTTGATTTACATTTCCCTTCAGTGAAATCTTACTTGAAACAGATGATGATGCATATCTACTAGAAGATTTTCCTCTGCCTCTTGTCTTTCTCACAGTCAATGCAGAATCAGGAAATATGTTCTCTACCCCTTTCTTTGATGTACATGGTTGCTTCCTAGCTACAATAGTTTTTTCATTATCCACAGGGGAAATATCCTTCATGCTGTTTATCCTTTCTTCTTCACTCACAGCCTCTTGTGATGTTTTATTCTTGTCAGTGAACTGGGCTTTACTGTTCTGTTTGGAATACGATCTTAATGGTCTAGAAGCTTTCAGGACAGGTGCATCCACGTCACTGAAGATTTCTGATGTACTTGCTTTTCCGTTTAACGCTCCCGTTTGTTTTAAAGCAGGCACAGTCTCTGAGATTCCAAACACTTCATTATCAGAGTCACTAAGGGATACATCTAATCCTTGCAAACCAAGATGTGCCAAATTAATCCCTTCATCATTAGTTACATTTGGAGTCACACCTTTCACATTATTGACAGAGGAATCTCCTTTTTTTCTGTTCTTAATGGAAGACTGATGAATTTTGGAAAATCTAACAGGGCTGTCATTAGTGAATTCAAGTGCTTGGCACACTTTATTAAGAGATTCATACTCTGATACTCTGTGTCTTGTACTTGTCTCCTTCTGAGACGTTTTACTCCTTAATGTTCGAACTGAATTTTGCTTCACTCTTGACTTGCTAACAGGAGGTTTCTTTGTTTTTGCAACGATTGGAGAATCCTCATAGACAATCAATGGTTTCAACTGCTCCTGTTTCAGAGCATAATTTTTTTTTTCCTGAATCGATTTTCTATTCACTGTTTGTTTATTTCCTTTCCGTGAATCATCATTCTTAGTTTCAGGTAAGACCAATTTCCTTAGCTTTATTTTATAGGGTGAACGATGATGATTCTTGACATTACTAATAGAAAGAGGAAGGAGTGCATGATGGGGCAATGAATTAGTATTTAAAGGTGTCTTGATGGTTTCAACAAATCGTCTGGGAGTTTCTTGTACGTGTGATGTGCAGTCTTCTTTGTCTGGGGAGAAAAAAAGAAACTAATTCAGCAAAAATAAACTTAAATTCAAACAGATTCCTCAAAATTATGGAGGGCATGAAAGTTGCTCTTTCTTAATAGTAATATATAGTTAGTTAGTTGTATCAGACACATTATGTATGACCACTGTTCTACACTTCACAGAGTAAAGAAATTCACTTACATCTCTTTGGCTCTAATGAATAAGCTTGTGCTTGTTGAATAGAAAATGACTGGACCATTAAATCAGCCACAAGGTGGAGATGTGACACCTTCAAATTCTCTGCCTCCCGTAAAGCCTCCGCATTCAGTTTCTGAGCTTGGACATAGGAGCCACTTGCAGCTATGAAATCTGCATAACCTCTTGTCACTCGAATGTAACCTAAGACACAACGGAAAACTCATTTATTCAATGTTTCTGCACACTACTATTTGAGCAGACCTTTAATAAATCTACTTTCCTTCTTCAAGATTACAATTTTCATATGTTTCCCTTTCTTTTAATTTCAAATTTGGTTCTTGATGTTATGTCTACTTCAGATAACTATACAAATCAATAATACTAAGGCTTCATTGCTCACTGTTATTGAACACAATGAAAGAACATTAAACGTAACATGTTCAATGTAAGCTTCAAAGTCACATTGCAACGAAGCATTAACAGAATATGACAAATCTGATCTTACTGCTGTCAAACTCATTCAGTATTGCCCTTAATTTTTTTATTGACACCTTCCGCTGAAGTAAATGATTTGATCTTTGTGTAGAATGACCTATTGTAGTAAAATTATGTATTTATACTCTTGCGGAAAATAGGTGTCAAAACTGTCAGACCTAAATAAAAATTAAACTGGTTTGACAATTCTTAATATAATTCTCCAGTATAAAATTTGATCTAAACCAGCTTAGCAATTCTTGACTTGTTTCATAGACAATGCATTTTAGTAGTTTCTACACTGGGATTCAAATATGCTTAGAGATTAATATTATATACTGCTCACATATAGCTGATATTACCAAGTTTTAAAGGATGAAGTAGAAGTGCAAAACACTCGGTGCAGTCGCTCTGACCCAGCACAAGCTGATGAACCTTACAGCTCAGTTTCTTGATCAACTCATGTTGCTTATAAATCAATTGTTTGTACAGCTGCAGACCGCCCTCAAAGAACTCCAGCGCTTCTTTTAATTCTGACTGAATTTTGTATACCTCAGCCTGATGAAACATAAATTTAAATTATTTGCAGCTGACATTGAGCTTCAGATTAAGACAACTTATAAAGTTAGCAGGTTCCATAAATTGGTAACTATAGAATTTAGGGCCACTGTGAGGAAATTTCCAGTAGTACAGTTACCAATCATATAAGATTTGACAGATATAACCTCTAAACTACATATTTTATTAATACATAAAACTTCCACCTGACCTGAATAAACACAGCACCCATTGCAAGGGCTTGCAGTGCAAATGTGTTGCACATATTACATTTGCAGTCAGCACCATGTCTTACAAAGCTTGGAAGAACAAATGTAATCTTGCGTAGATTTGGCGATGCACATGGACTTCTGTTGCGCAGTGGCAGTCTTGAAATATCCCTGAATTCTGCTATCCTTACAGACTGTAAAATAATTCATCTTGTTTAATAAAACGATTACTTTTTAATATATTTTATAATAAATTTCCTTAATTTGTCTCTCCTATCATCACTCTCCCCATTTATTCCTTCAATTTATCCCTTGCTTTCTCCTGTATTTTCCTCCATTCCTTCCATATCTCATTCCCCCTCAATTCTTGTCATATCTTCCTTGCTACCACATCCTTTTTACTTGATACATCACCAATTATCTAAATATATGTACATTTCTTCCAATAACTTCACAAACTAACATTAAACAACATAATAACAGTATCACCTAACGCCTGTCCTATATAAGGCTTCCAAAACACATCAAACCAACACATTAACCATGAAGATGGCATCTGCAACATTTGCTGAAGCATTGAAAACTTTCAACATTTGATGTGGCTATACCAAAAGCTGGACTTTTACAAGGTACCCGACATTTTCAGCGTGCATTGTATCTGACCTCATTAATCTGTTAAATGGCTCTCGGTATCTCTACAAGACTTCATACTAAGTTTTTATCCGACTACTCTGGTCTGCCTGTCAATAATCACTCTACTACAGTCATGAGATATAAAAAATACCCATCTACCTAATATGATATCTTTAGTTGGTACTCCACAACTGATCAAGAGGACAAATAGATCCAGAACAAAGAAGTCACCAGTAACTTACCTTCTAAATATTCCCCTAATACAAAATACATCTTTATCACTTACTCTTTCAAGAGTTAGTCGTTCTAACTGAGAAGAGAGTTCTGAATTTTCATCTGTATTATGATTCTTGCTAGTAATGTCATAAGGTTGGAACCTGCTCTCCAGCTGAAGCAACCCTTCTATGCCCTGAAGCTTAACTTGGGAGTCATTCACATTACAACACATCACATCCACTTGCGCCAGTAAATTCAGGAATTGTGCTGTCCTGCAAAACAAGGAAAAATGACAGACCACTTATTCCGGAGCATCGTTTTTCTGCGAGAACGAAATACCTTCCTCGTTGGCATGGACTAAAGACCATACTGCAAGAGTTAGTCAAATGAAAGGAAGCCTACCTTTGTTAGCCCGTCAAAAGATTCATATCATTGTACCCGTTCAATAATTTCTTGTAGACACTTTTCTAGTGGTTAAGAACTACGAGCTTTCTTTAGATACTGGATAGAACAGACACAATTAACGAAATACCAAAGCAGTGACTAGACTGTTTCCATGGATAACATAGTAAGCTGATTTTGTGCTTTGAGCTGATTGAGAATATTTTCATACTTTGGTTCAGGTTCACTTTATAAAGTCTAAAAGAAAATTGCCCGTAAATGTGATGTTAACACACAGCTATTTGCTAGTACAAGAGGTTATATACATATGAGAAATCTTTAGGATTTTGGTTCAGATAATGACAGAAATTTTGAGAATTATGACTTATTCTCTGTTATTTTCACATCTCATTGATAACCATGTTATAAAATAACAAATATTGCTCCAAACACATTATTTTTTTTAAACCAGCATCATACCTTAAGTAATTACAAGTTAGGAAACAAATTTGAATGCATTTCAATGATATTACAAGTACCCATCAGAAAAATTAAGTCCCGCGCTGTAGCATCATGCTTCGGACCGGTGATACGGAATGTGCACTGGTTCGAGTCTCGGGAAAAGAAATTTCTCATGAGATTTTTGACCGGTACCAACCCAGCATCATGAGGAAATTGGGGAGCTACAATGGGTAGCGTAATCCAGTCATGAAAACTAGCAATGGCTGGGGATTCGTCATGCTGATCACACATCACCCTATATCTGGTTGGATGATCGTTCACCTCTGCTTTGGCATGTGAAGGTGAGGCCAGCAGCCAGCTAGTCGGCTCTAGCTCTCAGAGGGCTGTTACGCCACGGATTATGTATCAGAAAAATTATTTTTCCAAACTGTACAAATTCTTGTTTTATCAACATTTCACCGTGTAAGCAATACAAACTTACCTAGTAGCCAGCCCCAGCTTCTGAGAAAGAATAAGGTCTCCTTTCATAAAGCAACGAGCTTCACGTGGCCAGAACAATTCCAAACACAACTGTCCCAACCACTGGGATACTTCCAACATCAAATATAACACTTGCGCATTCTCCGCTGGTGTCACTGCAATAATAAATGCAAACTTGTTAACTGATGCACTTCATATGTAATATAAGTTATGATAATTCCTCTAGGCCTTCACTCCACCTTAAGGCAATGTCCTACGTAAGCGATAACAAGTGAGCTACCCGAGCTGCATAAGCAGCATGGGGTGTCATATGAAGTGGGGAATCGCTTGTTGTGTCCTACGTGAGAGACCGCAATAGAAGCACATGGCCTTCCTGCGCATGCACCTTCCCTGTACTGCGCGGTCAGAGCTTTCTTGCGCATGCGCCTTACTGCCCAGCGCAGCGACTCGTGCGAAAATATCAAAATATTTGATCTCGGACTTTGGCCGCTTCCCTCTCCTGACCGCTTCGCTGGAACCTAAGACAGCACCACACAAACAGCCAGTTTGATACTTCCGCTTCACCCACGCAACTCGCACCGGTCGCATTTAATCGCTCACGTAGGACAGCAGGTAAGAGAAATGGTCTTTGAATATATTTTTCACAAATATTCTGCTACTCAAATCACCATCTCACTCTAAAATTCAACTGTACCACACATATGTATAAATGCAGATAATAAAAGTCTGGAACTGATTTTCATTGTACATCAGTGATGAACATAAGTTACACAAAAAGCTTGTATCTACATTCATAGTTTCTTTGTCCCATAAATTTTCATTTCAGTGATTTCTGTTTCCTTGCACTGCATGTCATTTCATTGGAATTTCCCAGGTTTAACAGGCTATGTTCAGCCAGCTTTACGTTATTTGCACTGTTAGAGTGGTCTAAGTTTCTTGCGAAACAACAGATAAACCAAGAGGGCCCCTTTACCTTCTTGCTGTAGAATTACATTATACTGAAAAGCCTTACTTTTGACTTGCTTGAGAAGAGACATGGCATTGCCATATGTGCGAGTTGCTTCATTCATGACGTCTCTATCACTTTTACTTGGCCATGTTACAATGTCTGGATATGGTACACACATGCACTGACAAATCAAGAGTGCAGTTTGGACATAAAGTATACTCTGTGTAAAATGTTGAATGTTCTCTCGTTTGGTGAATGCGACCAATTTCTCCAAACAATCTCCAACCTCCACAAACTGTAACATGATAAATGACAATGAGTTCAGGACAGAAAATTTAATTCAGCATATGCAAGATCAGTAACTTTTAATTAAAGGTGCACTTAAGCTAAATATCTGAGAGGGTTGCATGTCCATGTTTAAACTCTGCCTTGTTGAGATCAGGGAAGACACTTTGGAACTTATATGGAAAAAGAAGTTCTGGTAGAACTCCTGATACTTAATTTCTTTTAAATGTTTCATACTATATGACAAGTCAAGCAGAACAACAAATTAATAAATGACTTGAATCTTCAAGTCTCTATTTTAATATTTCAGTCAAGCCTGACGTCATACAATTTGAAAATAATTCGGGCTGTTTTATATCCATAATATTCATACATCCGTTCAATACGTAAGCATAAATAACTGTTGATATAGCAATACCATTCCGAAGAAGTCGCCGTGCTGTTCTCGGTACACAGCACACTGTCGCAAACTCCAGGGAGACTTAGAGGAAATTTGGTCACACATAATATGTTTGAATGATGTTTCCAATTCAGGGACAAATGTAGTAGTTATGTCCCTCCCTGTTTTGTCTCATCCCTGCCCCCTGCCTCTCGGTCTACTTTTGTCACACATACAGCCCAGCAGATGTCAGGCTCGGTTTATATGTGGTATAACGAACATGTCCTAATAAAAATGTGAATTATAAAATACTCATACCTTCTTATTCCTGAGACAGTGACGACCTCTGGAAAGCCAGTACTTATGGAACAGAAGCTGAGAAGCAAACTCCTTATCATCTTCAAGTTTCAATAATGAAGTGATATCCTGAGCTCTGGTCAGCAACTTACATTCTGTCCTACCGCAGGTGCACCATTCTAATATGTGACACAGGCCTACAGGAACACGTAAGTGAAATAAGGAAACAAGAAATATTACACAACCTGAAAGTTTCACACCACTGTTGCATCTGTAATTTTTTAATGAACAAAAGAATGTTTCATATATAAACACGGATATTTGCTTATAATGTTTCTATAACAAATTAACACCTTCCTGCAATGGTAAATTCATTAGTGATATAAAATGGAGCAGTAGATAAGAAGATGCTACAACCCACACTGTAGTGAATTCTAGTACGTTCCTTCAAGAGCTTTGTGGCTTTTATAGAAAAATGTACTCACCAAGAAGCATTGCTTCCTTGTTATCAAGAGTCTCAGCATACTTAAAATACAGACACCATGACCTTAAACTCCAAGCGACATAGCCATACAGGTCATATAAGTGTGCTGCCACCTCTATGTAACACAGTGGACCCTGAGAAGCAGCAATGAACCCCTGTAACATTTGCAAGAAATTCAAATTCTATAGAAAACTCGGCCTTGAATAAGAAATTCCAAAAACCATTTACCTCAGAGTTAATGTCTCCCTGGCAACCTCCATCATACAGGAATTTAAAACCCCAATTCCTATATTGCAGAGGTTAAACAAAACAAAAGAAAACATTATTTCTATTTTGCAATGTGATAAAATCTGCAATAAATGAACACAAAAATCAACGAAGTGCCCAAATTACACACATCAAATGTGCAAATTCCAGTTTAAAAAACTTTTTTCTTCTTGTCAGTGAAGCAAAAGGACGACATGTTGGGGATACTGTGTGTATGAATACAGTCAGAATATGGTTCATTTAAATACAAAATGTAAAAATTCCACCTACCTGCATCTGGCAAACTATTGAACTTACATTCTGAAGTGCACTGGTCCAGCAGGCCACGGCTTCATTCAGGGTTTCAAGTATCTGAGACTCATTTTCAAGGTTGAGATTCCTGTAGGCTGGTGTTACATCACATGTCTCCAGAGGATCATGGTTATCTTCCTGCTGGGACTGAAACTTGGTTGGAATTATGTTGCTGCTCAAAACCTCTTCCTAAAGCAAAAATATTACATAACCATGTGTCACCATGAAACTACTAACAATGTTTCTCTCAAAATACACATTTATAACTTAAGAAGGATCTATGGAATGTAAATAAATTCTATTCTATTCTACCTTTTAGTGCTAGTAAAAATAACATATAGTGGTTCTTCATATGTCATTGCAGTTCCTAACTTTAATTTATAAAATTACAAACTCAGGATTATGAACATGTTTACAGGAAAATTTGACATGTCACTAGTTTCAGTAACTTCTTGAAACAGTTAATAAAAACCAGATACATACCTCTTGCTTTAATCGCATTAATCTTAGCTGACAAAGGAAAAGCCAGTAATATAAATTTCCAAGCAAACACAGGTACCGTTCCTTTCCAATTTCGACACTTTGCTGAAAAACAAATAAAAAACATATTTTGTAAAAATAAAAAAATAAAATTGAGACTAACTAGTCATTTTCAATGATAGTAATACAAGGAAAGTATAAAAATGACAAAGGAAAGTTTAGTATTCACGCAATAATTTCACATTTTAGTTCTGAACAGTAAGGTGGGTGCCAGAAATGTTAACATTCCTGCTTAAACCAGATCACATCCTCAAAAGTACAATATGTAACTTACATTTTCTTTTTTCAGTGTTTCCAGGATGTTCTTTACTGAGCATACCACATCTGAAAATTCTTCAGTAGTGCCACTGATCCAAAGGGAAGGAAGGTATGCCAACAGCCCTTCAACTTGCATAGAGCAGTTCGGTGACAGCGAACACAACTTGTTATATGCAGCCTGAATACATTGCCAACTTGAAGAACTACAAGAAATACAATGGATGTACCTTATAACAATATTATATCACCTTTCATGGTAGGCTTCTTTATGAACAGTCTACCCTCACATACCAGGATTTTGAAGGGTGTTAAAAACAAAATCATGCTCTTATCCTTTCATATCCATGTTGTAACTACTTGCTTTAACATTATTTTTCATAGGTTACAATAAAAATTGTTCTCAGTCTAAATTAAAAATTTCCCATGTTTCTACTTATACTGAAAATATAATATATAAAAAATCGAAAGTTTTGGGGAAAAACCTGATGATGAAGGCTTTGAACTAGTAGTTTATCGTGTAGCCAAAAGATGTCTATTAACGTTGTTACTATCCCTCTGATATATGAGGAAAAAGTTTTTTAATCTAAGACAGATGCGTGGTAATGAGATACACATCACAGGCAGATGGCTAACGCTGCACCACGACCATGAAAGAAGTAGCAAGTTTACTGCTATTCAACAGCATCTCAATAAATAATTCTTATTTTACGTAACAAAATTCTTCACCAGAATCAATACAACATAAACCACAATAACAACACAATTATAATAATTTCAAATAACAATTGTTAGTTGTTATCTACTTTCATATGCAGAATATGAAGTTGCCTTCATTAATATTTGCCTTTCTTCCATGTGATATCTTACTGAAAACATTTAATTTATCACAGTTTTACTTACAGATGTAATATGCATATACTGTGCTTAAGAAATATATATATATATAAAAAGTATACTTACATCAACAAACTGTAGGCTTCCAACTCCCAAATCAATAACTGTGGAAAATTAACTGATTCTAAGCCAATATTAGGATACAATATTTCTATCTTCTTGTCATCCTTTAAAATATCATAAATTGTCAATGTCTGTGTGAAGAGAAAAGAGGAATAAAAGGCATTAAAACAATTATATGACTCCACAAAAAAACTTAAAGTAACAAAAATGAAGCTTTTTAATAATGTTCCTCAATTATAAAACGTCTGAATCATGATATGAATAAGTTACAGCCAGTGCTAAAAGAGTATCTCGTATCTCACTCCATCTACTCCATAGAAGGGCATACCTCGACCAAAAATTCTCAGCTGTTATACACACATGTAAGCAACAGTGGTGATGATTTCTTGCACAATTATTTTTGTTGTCATACTATAGTTGAATGCAAATAATTGTCGTAACTATGCAATTCATAAATGTATTAGAAACAACTATTGTATTTGTGCTATGACATCCTTGTTTTAGGCCTATGAAAGATCTATGGAATGTAAATAAATTCTATTCTACAAAACTGACCAAACTTGGAAATGGTTCTTAATAATAGTTGAGTAAAATTTTCATATGAAACATTTTCACACTATAGTAAAAGCAAAGATGGCTGCCTTCTGGGTTCTTGCACCATGTAGTCTGGCAGAAGTTACATGGTGCAACAACCCAGAAGACAGCCATCTTCAGACTCACCGCCGTGAATGCAGATTCCATACTCAAAAAGTGGTTCTCCTAGAGCAAGTCTTCCTCAGACTGTATGCACTTCACTTGCAGTGTATATTACACATTCTGCATTATCCCACTATTCATTACAACAATATTACCAAAAGAGGAATATGCTTTTCTTAACGCCAAACCAACCAAAGATTCAACACATATTTATTTATGAAGGGATTTAGCATATATGATGCTGTGGGCACATTCACAAGTTATAAAAAAAAATCATAAATTATAATGTTTACAAACCTGAATATTTTTATACTTCTCAGCAGATGCATAATTCTTAATTTTTGCCCACTGTTGCAAAAATTTGTCCTTTAAGTTAGGTAAGATAATCAGACCAACAGCTGCAGTCCTCAGTGCTCCTTGGTAATTCTTCAGATCTTTGTAGATCTGCACCAAATTCAGCATCCCTAAGCCCAGTATTCCATCCTTAGCCTGCGATAATTTAATTAAAATAAGTATTGGAATGTGGTCTTCTGGGTTATGAAGCTGCGTAGTCTTGAATGACCACAAAACTAAGTGACATCACAAAAATCAGTTCTGGTAAACACACATAATGCTTGTTTAAGAAGTGGGGATGAGAGCTGTCATTGTTTACAATATTTTTTCAGTCAAAGCTCATCACAAGGGCTTTCCAGAGTTTCAATACATAGGGAAAACGTATGTAATGTTGCCTCTGGTGCTTTTAACCAGCAGTACCAGGCTGCTGGCCAAAGTTCAACTTCATGACTAACAGTTTAGCAAAGCATGGCCAGCTGCAGTGTGTATAAACTGTGACACATAGATGATAAAGGTTAATTAAGCATGTGTATGGAGCAGTGCAGGTAAACGTCAACACATTCTTCATGTCATCCCTAGACAGGGGTGAGTGGTTCACTTTATATCCCACCTGCTTTACCTCTGAGGAGTGGACAACAGTACCCATCTGAGAGAAGACCCCAGAAACAGTCGGAATATCGTGGCAAAGAGGAAAATTTGTGCCTTGTCAGAAATCAAACCCCAAACACCTAGTCTGTAGCCTAGTCACTATAATGACCGAGCTGTACATAATTATCTAATATTCTGAATGTTTCAAGATGTCACATCTGCGTTAAATAATGATCCATCTACCAACTTGTGCATTTATGTAAAGAATACCAGTTTCACTGCTGGCTTATATTGGGAAAGTTTTAAAACTACTTCCACTGTGAAAACAACATCAGTGAAGAGGAGCATAACATAGACCTGTAGCAAATTCAGCTGCTTCCAAAATTTGTCACAAATCATTGTACCGAAAATTTCAGGCCTAAAAACACAACAATTTTCTGGCTATAAATATAAAGCAAATAAGATTACTATTCAAACACACGAGCAAACAATACAACTTTTGAAGAAGACTGCTTTCTGCGATGTTGCACCGTGTAGTCTCATTGAAATATCAGAGGTGCTTACTGCCTCCAACAAGAGGGAAATAAGTCCCTGATGATTGAAACAGTAAGCACCTCTGATAAATCAATCAACTTCTGCAAGACCACAACATCCTGGAAGACAGTTATCTTCATACATGCTGTGATGAGAACTTGAAATCTCACTACGTAACTTTTCTCAACACAAGAACTTAACAGACAACATTAAATGGCTTAGACCCTGAATAAGACTTAGAAAAACATATTTTAGAAATCTGAGTTTAGGTTTACAAAAATAAATTTCCATAATAAACATTTCACTTAAATGGTAAAACTCATATTTACAGAGCACACATGCACACACACAAAATCTTGGAATAAATAAAAAAATACAACCTCAGGTGATTCTGGTTGCTCTCCAAACTGAATACATGTCTGGCAAAACTTTGAAAAAAACTCCTTGGATTCAAGCATTAATCCAGCTGAATTACAGTGAACACCCAAATTATAGGTCTTTATCCCTAAAATAAAGAGAAGATAAATTGGAACACTTTTAAAATGTCACACTAACACAATTCAGTTTACTGATAGTATGAAGATGGCTGTCACCTGGGTTGTAGCACCGTATAGTCTGGTAGAAATTTACCAACGTTTCAAAGGGCCTTGCTGCCTCCATCATCAGGTCAATGAGTGACTGCCCTGATGGAAACATTAGTAAATTTCTACTAGACTACACAGCACTACAACCCACAAGTCAGCCATCTTTGGACTAAAAACTATAATAACACAAAAATAAATACATTAAAATTATAAAAAATTTACTACACTGTGGAGATTGGCTCTGTTTTCATTTTCAGTTAGGACCCATTATTGTTGTTGTTGATGGTCAGTGATATAAAATACATTATTAAGAAGAACGCAACTGAAAATACAAAGCATTCAAAGATAACTTTAAACAGATTCATTATGCAGAAGCCTTGGGTACCAACCGCTAAATGTAATGTCTCCGAACAACTTCAAAACACTTACCACATCTCTTCCAGGTCTCTTTCCATACAGGGCAGTTTGCTTGTTTCAGTGTCTTTATTCCTTCAATAGCCTCATTCAAAGCAGTTATTGCATCAGGTAACAAGCTAGTAAATCCTTTTAACTTTTTACCAACTGATGACATGACACAATTAACCACAATGGTAAGAACATTTACTGATGATACCGTATCATTATTAACAGGACACTCCTTGCCAGAAGGTAGTGTGCATTTCACACACTGGCTTCTCAAAAGCAGCTAAAAGAAGAATGAAAGTTGTGTTTAAGTATAGCCAATCTACAAAATCATATTAAAAGTGCAATTAATAAAACACCCCACTTAATGGTACCTGCACCTTGTCGTGGTGGTGGGGCTTGAGTACCTCAGTGACCCCAAGAGCTACTGGTAGGGCCTCCCTAGACAGATTGGTCGAGGGGGAAAGGTCAGACTAAGACAGGTACCCTGGTCCTCCAGGTTGGTGGTTGGTCGCAAGGCTAACAACCTTGCACCGTAAAAAGAAATATGTTTCGAAACCTCAATCAAAGCCTCAGACAGACGGACCTAACAGAGGACCGAATGGAAAAGGAGAATTGAGGAGGCCATGAACCGAATGCGGACCGGAGAGCCATAGAAGAAGAAGATTAATAAAACAAGCACTACTACCAACTGAACTGTTAAAATGCTCAGTTCAAATAGGATGAATAGGCCTGCTGTTAGCTACAAATTAACAATTAAATATCTATGTAATAGTAATAAAAATCATGAAGAGTGTATGGAACAAAATTAACTTCTATATATTATAAACAAACATGTTTAGAGTACTAATACTAATTAGATTTGTAGAATGTACTGTACAATGTGTGACAGATGGTGTCAGGTCTTTGGAAAATTCACTGTTGTTTTACTGGTCAAAAAATCAGAAAATCTTGGGAATCAATGTTTTAGATACCTGAACAGGTCACAGTATGCACACTTTGTGTTAAACAGAAAAATTCCTACTTGTTTATTTCAGAATTGTAATCTTCACATAAATATAATAGTACATTTAGGTTTACTTACAGCTCTCTGGCACATGACATTGACATAGTTCCACTATTTTCATACATAACCTTGTGACAGTATTAGCGGTATTAAAAGAAATATGCAGAAAGTCTGACATTAGATAACCATATCATGTACCAAATAAGCTCAAGTACATGGTCACTGTATTGTAACGATTCCTTAAAATTTTACATAGTTACACATTACCAACAACAACACGTAGTACAGACAATTTAACCAGCTAACTATTTATCTTACTATTACACTACTAACAATTACCTTTGAAATGCAGAATATGAACTGAAAGAAACTTTTCTGGACATAAAGACACATGTGCCGATTCCAATCTTCAGCATCTTGTGCTATCCAGTAAGAGCTCACACTGTGCAGTACACGAACTAAGGTTATACACGTCAAATCCAGGATCTTACAGCCCCTATATTCACGTAACAAACATTTTAAAACTCTGGTGCAAGCTTCCAACCTCTCTGCAAAATCATCAGGTCTTTCAAGAAATAAACTGAGAACATCTTCAAGGAACACACTACAGTTCTTACTGACCAGATCATTTTTATTCCATATACTAATGCACTTAAAAGTTTTCCTTATGACTTCCTGTGCCTCTATAAGATGTTTTGCATCAAACAAACTTTTCAATATGGAGGAAAGAAGAGACATGTATGACTTATATAAGTTGTCATAGCCTATCTTTTCACATCTTTCAGATTCTTCACAATATGTCAACTCCAAAATGTCAATCTGTAACTGGACAATTTGCAGATGATGTTCATCATCTGTCAGTTTCACACCATGAGCAAATTGTGTAGCTCTGTCCAGAACATGTAGCAAGTAAACTCCAATGCAGCATTTTAGAAACTTCAATGAATGCTTCACGATGTTAAGAATGAATGATATATCTGCCTTTCCTTCCAGGTATTCTTGTTTCTTAGCAACAACTACACGATGAAAGATATAATGGCAGTTGTAATATACACTACAGATTGTTTCTTCATCCACTTCACATCTTGTCCGTAAGATGAAACTGCTTAACTTTAAAGCTGCATCAATATTATTCTGAAAGAAAGCAAGGGCAGTGTGAAAGAAGGACTGCACATTTCACAATGTCTGTTTGTGGTTTATGTAATTATGTTGTCTGTAGCTCAAATTATATAGCATAAAATGACTTCAAAAATATATGGAAAGAAGCTGTTGTAGCCAAAATTCAAGGTATTATCTAGGCAACTACCTGGAAGAACTGAGGCAAACTACAAAAAACATTGGTCAGGATAGCTAATCTCCATACTGAGATTTTAACCCTGGACTTCCTGAACACAAAGCAGGAGTTTTAACTGTTCAACCACAATGCAATATTGATGTGCAAGTATGGCCAGGAAAAAGGTCCTGTGTGTGTGTGTGTGTGTGTGTGTGTATAAAGTAGTGAAGATAACAACACAACCTGTCATTACCTGGTTAACAAAGTACTTGGTTATGTGATATAAACTGCAGAGAAACTTATACTTGTTCACATTAAGGTTCTCAACTTCTAGGGCCTCACAGCACATGTAACATAGATGGTAAATATCTCCTTCTCTTAAGTCTACACTGCCTCCTGTTATTACATTGGAAATCCCACAAAGCAAGAAGAGAGCCAATGTATCTTCATTTTCAGTTTCCAAACATCCCTGAAAGAAAATATCCACATTAGTAAAATAGAACTTTGATCCCTCTCCTTAAAACTGACCATGAAAAGACCACCATGCTGCAATTTCAGAACGGGTTTTCCAAATTATTACATTCAATAGAACAGTGGGAAAACAGATTTCACATAAACTTCTAGCATAAACGATAGAGTACGTTACCGCCACCATACAAAATACGCAATTTTAAATATACAAACCTGTACGTCATTTATTACACTTCGTATTTGTCCACACTGCAGGCGTTTCAGCAAGTCCTGCTTTTGCTTGGTTAATACCATCTTATCTAAAACTCACGTAGGCACAATCAGAAATTTTTATAAAATATACGACCTTCTACATAAAGCATAACATTTCTCACATGATGTAAAATATGAACACTACAACCGCCCTACTTTTTAAAATCACTACTAACGTTAAACACCAGAGTTCGTCGGTGGAGTAAGCATGGGTTACGTTCGATTGAAAAACAAAGCAGAACACAAAGACAAAATATGTACACAGATGCACGTAATGGTATCATGTTTTCACTAACGCCACAAGTAAAACAGAAGATTCTCAGACATTGTAATTATGCCTAAAGGGGCTTTGCAGCGTGTAGACGCGTAACATACGGTTTCAGCACAATTGAAGACAAAAATTATTACACAGATGAACTCACTGCCCACGTAACTTTGCAAAGCACCCCGCGAGGTTTAAATGTGCGCTCTCGTAACGTGGGTGGCGCAGTAATACAAAATTATGTAAAAGGGACGTTTGATTCACTTTTGAAGGATTTGAAAACTTTATAAACCAACTCGTTGAAGCCAGTTATTTCACTATGTGTTGTGATAGATGTGCAAATGTGTCTAAACTCAGCCAGTTATCTATGTTAATCAGTTTGATAAAAATTCGTTACACAAACCAAGTTAAATTAAAATAATTTCTTCCAACACAGGTACTTATCTATTCAGTTTTTATTTATTTAATGGTTTTATCAGTAATTCAGACTATATAGCGTTAAATAATATGATTAATGGTAATGTATGCAAGGATGCAGTTGAGAGCTAATTATGGTACTATCCCAACATTTGCCTTGAGGGATGATGTCCATAATCATAGTCATGTTTACACACCATCAACAGAAACATTTCGATTAGTGTAAATTAATTGGTAAGATGAAATGTCTCAAATTTTTCTTTTTAAATTTATTTATAATATACATCACTATGTATACAACAATCTTAAATAAGTACTTTTCTCACAAAACTGGAAATTAACACTCATTTAACTTTCCATTATCTTCCTTATCATATTGGGTTGGGAGATGCAAAACGTACTCTAATCCTGATGTAAGTAAAGTACACCTGTTCCGACAACAATGGCTGTTCAATACTCATGAAAATGTTTCTTTACCAGTCTTTCAAAGAGACATAACTAGCATATTGTTATAAAGGTACATCATATCCATATGTCCTGCAGATACCTTCCTTGACTCTGCAGTTCAGTCACCATTAATCTGGCCTTCTGTTCTTCAATATCTGAAAATTGAAAATAAATTCACCTGTTCATATATAAAGGACAAGATACCAGAAACAGAGAAAAACCACTCTGTAACAAAGACCACCATATACTAAAGAAATACTTACGTTTTTCACCATGTTAATGCATATATTTAATGTTAAGAAGTAGATTCAGTTTAATATTTTATATTTTCTAAACCTGGTTGAGGGTCCAGCGACTCAAATGTCTGATATATATAAATAAAAAAGGAGCGTCTTTCATATGAAACAGTATTTCTGCCAATGCCATTGAAAAAGTCTAAAAAAAATATCTACCATGCTCAATGTTTTCACACACACATCAGAAAAGATAAATTGTTCACCTGCCTTAATGTTGATTAAAATGTCTACCTACAGAGCACAATATTATTCTTTATTATTATAGCTAAACATATTAACTATTTTAAAATATAAACATTGCTATTATTTAAAATGTACTCTGATAGAAGTTTGACACAACCTGATTCAGAAAAAGGCACAAAACATTTTTATTATACACACACACAATTTTTTTATTAATGGCCATCCTTCATACACTGTCATTCCTTGTTATGTAGAAAATTCACCTCATAACATCATAACACATTAAAAATATTGTCAAAATCACTCATTACTATGTCACAAGTTGAATGATAGGATATTATATGAATAATGAATTAGAAATATGGAAGACAGCAGCAATGATCTATTCATGGTAATATCCCAGAAAAACTGAGGAAATCCATTATGAACCTCAATCAGAATAGTCAGTTTTGAAGCCAGATTTTCACCTGGGACCTCCCGAATACAAAGCAGGAGTTCTGACCACTTTTCTATTATGTCTGGTAAAGTTATATACATGGCAAATTTAAGATCAAAATGTGAAACAGCCAAGATTAGATGAATTCTAATAGCACAGTGTCATAAGAGGCTTCATTTACATAATATGTGTACACACTAATGTAAAGTGCTACAGAAGTGTACAGTCTTGGTTTATATGGGAAATGAAAGAACAGTAATACCTTTTTCATTCTGTATCACTGATACTATAGCATCAAGTACATCTTTTCCCATATTCTTAGCATCACCACATACATATATTGAACTGCTCTTTTCAAATACTTGTTTAACAAATCTTCTGCCACAAAGCTTGATGTTATCCTGCAAACAAAGCTGAGATTGTAAGACAGTATGTGGAACAGTGTTACTTAAAATAAGTAGCATTTAAATATCACACAATTTCAATTCAGGTTACAGTAACATCTTGTAGAACTTGGAAATTATGTTCTTGAAAAACGCAACATTTTGCAAAAATAATAAAGAGAGAAAAATTAAAACCAAATGGGGCAAACTGGTTGGCAATGTCACCACCAACATTATTATAGGTATATGTCCATGAATTTATTTAAGTATTATCTCTTTTATTGTTTTAAAGAAAATTCTCTTTCAGTATAATTCCAACACCTTCACTTCATTATGAAAACACAAGAAGCACTTAGAATTGGACGTTTGTTTTATAAAAAGCATTTTATGCTTCTATTTTCATAAATTATATTTATATCTTGATCTCAAGTTAAGAAGTCCTTTTTCTTTACACACAAAATAATATATACATAAGTCCACAATTACTGCCTCACACAAACATCAGTGAGCAGATAGCCTCAATTATTTAATTTTTCTTCTCTCTACACCAAAAATTTGTTAAATTCATGCTGGTCTCAAACTTACATTGTCAATGATAAAACATTTTTTGAATCCTGGGATTTGATTAAACATGTTTTACCTAAAATGGGTAGTATCTCAGGAAATATATAATTTGATATTCTTTACCACTGCATTGCAGAAAGAGAAAAAAACATGACAATTGTAGTGTCCAGCAGCCTAACAGTAAAACATTAGAAAGAATCACATTTCATTAACAGGTAAATAATGAGAAAAACTGTATAATGTGTACCTGAACATAATGCGGCACATTTTCCCCTCTTTTTTCACGTGAAAATGATACAAAGAGATGAGTCAAAATTCCATCTTCAATATATTTCTCCAACTCTGATCTATAACAATTTGAGAAGACAGATGAAAAAAGATCATTTAAATAATCAAAATACAAACTTTCCTGAGAAGGTAAATTATTGGGGAGTAACAAGAAGCCTGGGAAATGATAATTTCTTCACTATCCTTCCAAACACACTTGGCAGCATACTAAAATAAAACCTTTACCATGACGCTTTACTGGTGATATATTACAAAGAAATAATTAAAAATTGGGCCCTACTCTTGTATTTTATTCTAATAAGTTTTGAATCTCATGCATGAATAGTTTTCCTTCGGACAATGACGGTTTCTAAAAAGGAATATGGTTTGCAAGATCTCATACATATAGCCACATGGAATGGAAGATTATAAAATTTGACTTTAACCAAAAAAACACATTCAGATCGATGTGTTGTGAAAAATGCCTTGCAAGTGTCTTCACATGTTGAAGGACGGCTGAGAATCTTATGCTCCATTGTATAAAGTGTTTTATGGTGTGTGAATGCCACTAATGCTGGGTGAGAAGATAATGCATTCAGCTGCAATAAGTATATAAAGAAAGTTCAGGAAATGACAAGAAAAAGTACACAAGAACCCAGTAGATGCACAGCAAAAATATTCAGTATCTATCTTCATGAAGAGGAAGTCTCATCAGTAGAGTACCTTGAGCCATCTCTTTACTTCCCAGTCTGCTTATCTGTGCTTTGCAAGACATTCCCATGCATCAAGCACAGGAGATTTTCAGATAAATTCCTCAGGCAAATTATCATGAAAGTTTCTTCACCCTTAAGTTCTAACGGGCTATAACCATTTCTTCTATAAATTTGTATTTATATCCTCAACTAATTTTACCAGCATTTCAAGAAAAATAGAGTAAGTTAAACTCATGATAAATGGAACAGGGCGTAAACTACATATATTTTAAGCGTGTGTTCTCCTAGGTTGTAAAGCTAATGTTTCAGAAGAATGATATATGGTCTTGTAGTTGATTACCAATGTTTCTCTGACAAGCTGTTAATTATTTACAAGACCACATGACATCACAACCCATAAGACTGCCATCAACATCTTCACTACGAGAATGTCGACTCTCAGACACATTTAAAACTAACCTGTACAGGAAGTCCTTATCCTCAAATCTGCAACCAAAGAACAACCAAACTTCTCCGAAGACCAACTCACTTGATCTTCGTTGTTTTGCCTGTCGATGCCGAAGGAAACCTATGATGGAATGTTTAACATGACTGTGTTTACAATAGTCTCTGAACTAACAAACGCTCAATGGTTAAGTTCAAAGTTTTCTTTCCAGTCAGTACTGTGCTTTGACTTTCATCATCAGACACACATGAATTTTCCACATTACAAAAAAGAATTCTCATCATTCTATGCCATGACCTTAGCCCACTTACCCATAAAGGGGGCGACCCCTGTTCCTGGTCCTATAAGGATTATCGGCACTGAAGGATCTGTTGGAAGATTAAAACCTGTACTTTTCCTCAGGTACAAAGGAACCTGAAAACAAATATTCTTAAACTATCTGTAATACGATTACCAAATACTGGTTTAGAAATATGCTACTTGTCTTTAATCAAATATCCAAATAAAATTTTTATTTTGTATCAACATTCTTAATTCTTCTTCAAAGCTCTCCTTTATACTGCCACTGTTAATAATAGTGACCATACGAAGGATAGCTTTTAGGAAGATTCTGTGTGAACAAACCAAGGATAACACAAACAGGGCATGCACAGGTAAGATAGGAATACTGGTACATTCCAAATTTTTGGTTGGAAAATCTGATCAGAAGAAATCACTTGAGAAACCCACAAAACTGGGTGTAAGGTTAAGGAATGGATTCATCTGGCTCAGGACAGCCCAGCAGTGGGCTCTCATGAAGATGATAATGAAACTTCAGGAACCCTAAAAGACAGGAAACTGCTTGATTAGACAAGTGATTGTTGGCTTCTCAAGAAGGAAGAGGTCAAGACATGGAGGAACTGAGGATAAGCACAAAAGCCCTTGGTCACAAGAGACAAGTGTCTGGGCCAAAATTTGTACACACACTACGACATACAAACCAAAACTGAGATACTAGCCACTCAACAGCAGCAACTGGTCTACGACAGACAATATCTATGAATTCCAAAGCTAAAAACTCACTCAGCAACAAGAAATTTCACACGGAAACACAATGATGTCCTGTTACAAGCCTGGATGTTCCATTAACATTCAGATTAGCAATGATAAATCATTCTAAAATCAGTATTCCCACCACAAGTAGTCAGGTACATATAACATATAACTTGGGTCTCATATTTTCTTTTAAAAAACAGTATGAATAATTCATTTCTAAAATCTAGTGTACACTTCTCATTTTTAAGATGGGTACCATGATTGTATGTTAAAAGATACAAAAATTAAGCTACCTTCAACTCCACGAATTCATCCTTCAAGGTTAGTCTCTTTAGTTCTTCACTGACAGAGTCATGAGGACTTATGACAGTCTGTATGGGTCTAGTCAGATAGTCCAACCATCCAGTACAGGTGCCATAGCGGAAACCAGCCCCATGTTCTGATGCAGGAAACTCCAAAAGGGAATAAATAATGTGCAGTTCTGTACAGCCATTCTTCTTCTGGAGTGGAGATGATGCAATTGAATATGGACGGGCCTATGGATGAGAAATAATGAATATTTTATTTCTTTGTTAACAGGTATGTTCTGACTCTGGGAAACAATGCCCCAGACACTGCACTACAGAAAATATAATTTCACACTACATAAAAGGAAATATTTCTACAAACAACACCGTAATACCTGAAGGCGAGGTAAGTGTTCCAAAAGTACTTCAACTGGAGGACAGCAAGAAGGGAATGTTTCTAGTAGGTCAAGCAGAGTATTTCTTGCTGTGACTACAAATTCTGAGTAGTCAGCACTCCCTTCCTTGCTGCACAGTTTCTCTAGTCTGCATCGCTCGCTTGGGTCTTCTGTGTGGGCAGCCAGTACTCTGAGAAATGTCTACAGTAGCAGTAATTATCATTATATACTAAAGTGTTTAATAATAGGGCAGTAATTAATTACTCAAAATGTGACTAAATTACTGCTTTGAGCAGGAATGTACTGAGTCACACAATCATTACTATAGTATCCTGGTAAGCAACCATGCAGAAAATTACAAATACATATACAATTTTAGTCAGGAAACCTGACAGGAAATCTTACAAATAGTAGGATAACATTAAAATGGACCAGCAAATTGCCCCACTAAAATGATGAGAAAATCTAAAAGCAGTACTTAAAAAGCAACTTTTTACTGAAAAATCTAAGAATGCAGAATATAAAAATTAAAAACATAACCTATCTTTGCGTACTGAATGATTACAACATGAAACATCTGTTTTGTTGTGTTACATGTACATAGTAGGCCATGGATGAAGAGTCTTTTGTTTCAAAGCAATGTTTCCACTAAGCAGCATATAAAAATTAAAATCACCACTTACCTTTAAAATTTAATGTAGTGAAATTATTGAGGTCACCATGATGTCAGACGAGACACCAAATGATTAATTATTGCATTGCCAGTGTTATGTGTGTGTGTGTGTGTGCACATGTACGTGTGCTAATCAACATGGCTTATTATACACCCAGATGTTTAAAAAATAGCATATGGATTCTTGTTTAAACAAAGAAAATATGTCTTTACCTTTTTGGGGACAGCCCTAATGTCAAGACAAGTCTGTAAGATATGCCTGAGGGTTGCTTTCACTGGAATGTAGGGTGGAACACATGCTTTTTTCTTCACAGTCCCAGGTTTCACCGATATAGTAACAACAGTGTCAGCTCTTTCCAATATCTTGAGATGTTTCATGATCTTCTGAACTTCATCTTCGGAATTTTGAGGAATTACACCTACCGTGTCCCCTGGTTGATATTCAATACCAGAACCCTGCCAAAACGTTAAATCTCCCAAGTAATATATACAACTGCATTAGTTTCACTGTCACTTCTGAGTCTTGTGCAACAAAGCAAAGATTCTTTAAATTTTTTCCTCCCAGTGCAACCCTTGAAGTTAAACTCAAGGCATCAACCATTTAGTAACAACTTATTTATTTTTAATATTAATGATATAAAGGTAACAAACAAAGAAATGAAAATATAATACCAATATGTTTTTTCCCCAAACACCTAAACTAACATCAATGAGAAGTGATAGTAACACCAGAAAAATTCTTCAGCTACAAAAACCATTGTCACATGCCATAAAACATATTCATCCAACAATCTTGTAACATTCTTTTTCAAATTACTTGCCTTTGAAGTCTAAAGACTATGACTTTGCAATAGGTAAAACAAATAAGATTTCAGTCAACCCAAAAAGCCCAGTGTCCTATAATTCTTTAAGTTTTATGAGACAATTTTGTGTGACCATGAGAATAAATATGAGGTTTGTTCAAATGAAAACAATTCAGAAATTATTTTGGGTGAAAAAGTACAGGCTATTAAAAATAGTCCTCGTGGGCATTGAGGCATGCATCCCACTGGCTCATCAGCTAATGGATCCCCTTGCAAACAACTCCCTGGGCTGTTTGTATAACCATGTTTGACACAATCTACAGCCCAGTCCAGGCCACAGGGTTCTCAGTACCATGTGCCAACATTTTTAACTTTTAAGAATGTTTATGTAGAGTGAAGTGTGAACTAAATTTTTTTTTTGATGCACCATTTAGAGGATATAGTTTGGGAAACAACTACTGGCCTGATATCATACCCACCCAGTATCATACAAACATGCAAATAACATGATATTTTAAGTACAAAATATAACTGAAATAATACAAGCACTAATCAATCACCTGAACATCTAAACAAAGTTCTACAGTCTTCTTTACTTCGCATCCATATGAAAGTTGTCGCGCACTCATCACAGTTGCCAGGTATGTATGGCCAACTGCAAATGGAAAAGTACAGCCATTGTGTATTTCAAGTTGTTTCACATCCTGCAACATAAAAAGAAATCTTACGACTTTTCTATCTATGAGCTCTTAAGTACATACAAAACATTATTTACATTCTTACTTCTAAAACAATTTGTTTCATTAGTAAACTTACTACCATGACAAACAATATCTAAATTAAATTTTAATTCAAGTTTGAACTGTTATAGAAATATAAAAACAACTTCAAATCAATTTATCTGATGTTTGTGATCCAACAAGACACAAGTATTTGTCTGTCTTACATGATATTCTACACAATGACAATTTGAAAAGTTTAGGTTATAAGAAAACTGTCTTCTTGAATGTTATGTGTGTAGTGTGGCAGAATCTTACTGACACTTGCCTCCATCATCAGTCACTAATTGCCCTGATGATAGTGGCAGCAAGCACCTTTGATGCTGATAAACTTCCATCAGACTACACACTGAAACATCTGAGAAGACAGTCATCTTCACACTCACCAATGTGAGAAACCGAAACCTTGCCAAGCTGAGGTTAGTTTCAACACAGTCTGACTAATCACAAAAAAGTTGTTTATATATTATATAAGTATCACTCCTCTTTCCTCTGGTATTCGGTATATTAAATTCAATAATGCAAAAAGGCATACATACCAATGTCTCTGAATAACAATAAGAAAGCTCCAAGAAACGTGGTGATAAAGCAGGCAAGGTCAACTTCACGTCCATCATTCAGGCACAAAGTGTTCTTCGCTAAGGTAAATATCAAATCCAGTAACCTCAAATAGCATTGCTGTGTCCCTTAAACAAAACATCCCTTAACATTTTGTCCATGTCAGAAAACCAATTCGTATTCTTTCGGAAATTACGGAACTACACGTTACACATGTCACACTTCAATGCATTTGGAACTAACGTTTCATTTATATAGTAGTATCTAATGTACTTGGACACCGCGTTAATTAAAATTAAACTCGAAACTATCCTATTCTATTCTAGTATATTCAAATTCCTGGGAGTGAAATCACCACTACGGTTTCAGGCACCACGTGTTGAATTACGAGTTAGTTTCCATTTTTGTGTGGATTGGTTTCTGGAGTCACAGGGCTCGGGGCAGGGCCCACTGCTGGGTTCTTGCAAACACGGTAAAGAATCTTCTGGAAGTATAATAGGCGAAAGTTTTTCGAACTGCTGAATTCTCAGGACGGACTTTACTCCATACCGTCCCCATGGATGTTCGAAGTTATGAGGTGGGATCATCATGACGTCAATACCATGATCCGCATGCGCCAAGTCAACCTAACCTAACCTAACTTAGACCAACAGTACATGACCAGGTTAAGTTTGTTTAGTGGATATTGTTAGGTTAGGTAACTTTTTTAAAAATTTTGTGACTTTTTGACACTGATGGCTACAATTCGTAACGTCGTTGCAGTATGTCACCCCTAGTCACGCTTGGTTACGCTTTGACCCTATTTTCAAATCTTCGTCGTTTTTAACACTTATTATACTCTCTCGTTACGCCTTTATATCAGGTCACGCCTACGCACGCTTGGTCACGCTTTGTAAATATTCGTCACGTTTCGACATTTCCGGCCACATCTCGTCACTCCGTTACAGTACATCACGCCTAGTCACGCTCGGTCACTGTTGATCACGCTTTGTAAATATTCACGTTTCGACATTTCTGGCCACATCTCGTCACTTCGTTGTAGTACATCACGCCTAGTCACGCTTTGTCACGCTTGAGCACGCCTGGTCACTAAGTCACGTAACGGAACGCTTAGGTTACGTTACGCCCGGCTCGGTTAATTTTTGCTACTTTGCAATGCGTTAGATGAAGTTACGACAGGTTGGGTTAGGTTAGGTTGGGTTTGTTTGGGTTAGGTTAGGTTTGGTTGAGTTAGGTTAGGTTAACTATGTTTAGTGGATATTGTTGGGTTAGGTAACTTTTTAAAAAAAATTGAGACTTTTTGACACTGATTGCTACAAATCGTCACCTCGTTGCAGTACGTCACGCCTAGTCACGCTTGGTGACGCTTTGACCTTCTTTTAAAACCTTTGTCGTATTTTAACACTTATGATACCCACTCGTTACGCCTTTATAGCAGGTCACGCCTAGGCAAGCTTTGTCACTCTAGGTCACGCTTGGTTACGCTTTGTAAATATTTGTCACGTTTCGACATTTCCGGCCACATCTCGTCACTCCGTTACAGTACATCACCCCTAGTGACGCTTGGTCACTATTGGTCACGCTTTGTAATTATTCGTCACGTTTAGACATTTCTGGCCACTTCTCGTCACCCCATTGCAGTACATCACGCCTAGTCACGCTTTGTCATGCTTGGTTACGCTTTGTAAATATTTGTCACGTTTCGACATTTCTGGCCACATCTCGTCACTCCGTTACAGTACATCATGCCTTGTCACGGTTTGTCACGCTTTGTAAATATTCGTCACGTTTCGACATTTCTGGCCACTTCTCGTCACCCCATTGCAGTATATCACGCCTAGTCACGCTTTGTCATGCTTGGTCACGCTTTGTAAATATTGGAGTGTACTGTACGCGGCTTGCTACCACCCCTTCTAGCAAACCAGTGGTAAGTTACTCGCTGCGAGTTTCCAGTTCACAAAGTTCATCGGCCAAAAACGCTGGAACGCAGTAGACCACTGGTTTTTTATGCATTTCAACGCCAATCCAGTTAGGTGATTAGTCTCCAAATGTAGTTTCATAAGCCAGTTTAGCCTATAAGACTTAAATATTATGAAACTCATAAAACCATTCTTTGGGTCTTAATCAATGAAATCCAGTATTACAGAAATATTTCTCTGTCCTCTTGTGCATACAAACAGCGATAGATTTAAGATTAATGCATTTAGTGTATTTCGGTGAAATTCTAACGTACACGCTAGTAGTACATTCGCTTGCCAGCAACTGTTTATACACCCTGCAGCTAATTTAAACACGTGGTTTGTATTTGTATTTATTGGAAATTCTCTGTTTTACACGTAGTAATATTTCGCTGGGAACAAATGTCAGTAACATGGCTATCAAATGCAGTATTTTCTGGGAACAATTTAACCTGTTACCTGATACAGACTGCTCATTTAACCAGCCAGCAGCCTTGCGAAGACCATCTGAATGTGTCACGATCGAATACCGAAAGATTTCAGTGACTCAAAAATCCTATTCCGTACTACAGCGTGATATTCGCTGTAAATCCAAGTGTGTGACAAAATTGTACAAAACAGCAAACATATGCTAAATACAAAAATATTGAAATAACTGTTTTCGATTATACATTTTTGTTAGAAATTTAAAATAAATAAAGCAGCTACGCTGTAAAATTTGTGTAGCCTATATTTTACAGCTTGATAACGATAAGTTACAAAATATGTTTTACGGAATTTTACATTTTGAGACTTTATACATACATACATTTTTATATGTTTATATATGAAATTATTTTATTGTGGCAAAAGTTATGCTGCTTTGCAAACCATTAAAAGCAGCTAAAGAGCTCAATGTTATGCTTAACGTTGATTCAGAGGCCGTAATAATTTAATTACACATGGTATCTATACATATTTGCCTTTTTATGTTATAACTACGATACGACTATTAAAATGTAATCTTGTGAACTATTTTATTCTTCTGAAGATAATTTCAAACAGACGAAAATGTAGTACAATTGTGATGTAATGATACATAAAAAAGTCTCTGCAAATGATCGTGTGAATGGAGATTTTCTAATCCCGTCAATTGATTTTGTACCAGACTGTGCGAAGTACAAAAGTCACAATCTGAAAACGTGATCGCCGCTGTATTTCTCGAAAGAAATACTATTTAGACCTCATAAAAAGTTTAGAATCTGTCTTTTCTTTTCCTATATGAAACGTAAAGATTATAAAATATAGTTTATCTACTACGAAAAATGTATTTTTACATGTTATTTATTATGGGTGGGAAATTTGGTTTCTCGCAGATTAAAGGCGTTTGAAAACAAAGAACTGGCGAGTGCATGTGCACCTAAGAGGACTGACGAAAATTGTACAATTGTGATCGTCATAATTTGCATGCTTCAGAAAATTAGGGTAATAAAATCAAGAAGGATGAAATGGGCGTGGCATGGGAGAGGATAATATTAAAATTGATCTTAAAGAAATTAAATATAAGGATGTGGACTTGATTAATTTGGCTAATAAAAGTACACGATAAAAGGTTCTTGTAAATACTTTTCCATAAAACGCCCAAGAAAACAAAATGTTTTGGGGCACACCAGAGGTCATTAAACCCGTTGCGCGCGAAAGTCCTATCGATTTTGTACCAGATACCTGCCGGCTATATTTGCTGTGATGAGTGGTTTTTGTTAATGAATACGGAGAACTGAGAGGAAAATGGCGATTACACGTTCACCAACTCTGCTATATATGGAACGTAGGTAATTTAATAGAACGGATCAGCCTATGTCAGAGGATGTAAATTAATTTACTATACAGACGTTCTGTTGAAGCAGTTAACTTACGGTCACTTAAGCCTCAAGTACTAAATAGGCTAATTGGTTTATGAGGTTAATTTGTAATATGAATAAGAAAATAAATTAAATTGTTATCGAACTATTATTACAGCTGAAGGAGGATTAATAGGATATATAAAATATACGTGATAAATACATGTTAGGGCGATAGTTAATTCAAGTATTTACGTTTTAAATTATCATTACTATTACAATTTCAAATTCACATCCTGTAAAACAAGTATTTATTATTTTAATTGAAACGATACAAAAATCTGAAACACTGTCTCCCACCAGTTGTCTGATAAATTAATTAATTTCGTCTACAGTTTAACTGATTAATTTTCCCAGTATTATGACTGTGTAATATTACAGATTCATGGTATAGAACAAAAGTTCATTTACGAGTTACCTTGTTAATCACATTAGACTGAGTGTATAATATAACGAAGAAACTCTAACGATGAATGCACATATGGTTAGGACGTTAAAGTCTTTTGATTTTGTATCGAACATTTTTTTTTTGTTAAAAATATGTGTGACCTGAATACATACGGCTCAGGACAAAGACCAGAAGAGAGCATAAAAAAGAATAAAAGTTAATGAGGGGTTAGGATATTACATAATGCGAATATTCTACAGAAAGCAAGTCTGGTGAAACCTATGATGTTACGATAGAAATTGTAACTCAGGTAGACAAGAAATGTATACACAACCTGTTGTAAAGCGATCATTTGGAAGACCAAAAACGATATTATCAGGAAAATATGTATTGAGAACGGGAGGTGGATGGAAGATGATCACGACCATGTCCGAATGACAGGACTCGGCTTTATTGCGTTGAAACTTCGTGTTACAACAATACCAGAGATCTAACGTTCACGCTGCAGTTAAGAGGCACAAATCTGTCTTCCAGCAATGGACCCGTTTTACACATTACGTCATTAGGAAACTACTTTGTTAATTTGGGTCATATCAGTTCATTTGAAGAACCTCTGGTAGATGAGAGACAGCATGTCTCAGCGGAGAGGGGGGGGGGGGGGGAATGGCATTAATCCATATTGGGAGAGCAGTGCTTGAGCGTGTGCGGGGGACTCACTCCTCTCTTGCTATCGATTCTTCGTCGCCAGCTCGCTCGCCATTTCGGTCGACATAGTTTTCACTTCTCAGACTCGACGCAGATAGAACTAACCCTGCGACCTGTGCAGTTGAAGTAGAAGGTGATTTAGGGACGGACGGACAGACAGACAACAGGAAAACAGAAGCGTCATCATTCCAACAATGACATTAACATCACTACCAACTGAACATTCATATTTACCTTCACATTTTGTTTTTTAAACGATACAACATATTTTACCACATTAAAATTGTACTGATTTAATTTGTTTAAACATAAAGATACACCGGTGTATGTATTAAGGTAATTGTAACGTTTGGTATGAATTTCGGTCACGAACACACTGATCGACATGACAGAAATTTGTATTAGGAGCTAAGGAAATGAAACAAATGAACACGAAACAGAACTCGTCGACCTTTTTTTATTTCCCCGTTTTAATTCATAAATACGCATAGATCCACGTCGGTTTCACATTTAACCAAATTGCGACATAGGGCTCATTTGTAACTTCAGAAAATAACACAGCCAGCTGAAATTCGACTTTTAACACGCGCTCTGTTGGCACACGCGACAACTACACTTCGCACAACAGCCAGCAACAATAATTCTGCAGTGGGATTTTACAGTCTGTTTTATTTGAAAGCTGTGAGTGTAAATGAAGGGGTAAAAATAAAGGAAAGGAATCAGAAAGGAAAGAAGGAAGAAGAAGAAGAAAAATGACATGGTTTTATCTTCATGGCGTGTACTCAGAGCTTCAGCTGACTGCCGTTCCTATCGTTACATTTTGTTCCTATATCTCAAGTCGTTTGTTTGCTAGCTTGAGGTAGCGAGCACAGGGCGTCCAAAAAATTCTCACCTCGGTTATTCGGAAGGTAAGATACATGATGAGAAATCAATTTATTCTTTTGAAAGGCTTCTTTTCTAGTCGAGCGTATTTTGTAGTTGATTTTGTACATATAAAAATGTTGTAGATGTTATTTCTTATTACGTGGAGTAAAATTACTATATTATTTTTGCGTTTCACACACTCGTTTCGTGGCACATTTTTGTTGTATAGTAGTGCATGGTCTGAAAACAAAAATTCCTCCAACAGCAATTACTTGGAATTTCTATCTTCTTCACGGTACTTTGTGTGTTATGTAATTTGCATGGATTCTGTTTTGTCATTTAGTCGATAAACATTTTGCGTGGATACTTTCAGAGAATCGCTTATCGTGGAAAAGTGTAGGTGTGTAAAAGTTTTCTCAACTATTAAAAATATTTTAATCGTAAGTTTTTTAATATCAATTAATGGTAAATCTTTGTTATTTCGCGTTATAATTATTCGTTATTCTTTGTTATTTACTATATTTCGAGACATTTCCGTTACTAGGTGATGGATATTTGTCAGTTCATCTTAATGATCCAAATTTATTTAGTGTCGTTTTGGTGGTGTGTCAGAATTGTATAGTGTGACAACAAACAGTTGTAACCTCATGAACATTTGTAGAATTAAAAAGGTATATAACATTAGATATATTGCTCAAATTCCTTTACTACTTATTTCTTAAACAGGAAGCCACAATGTTTACTATTTAATCAGTTCGTTTTATTTTATATAATTAAATTATTTCACTAATTTTAATTTTATGAAAAAATGTATCAATAAATAATTTAAGTAAAACTACGTTCCGTATTTCAATAATTTCAACTTTATCTTTCGCAAATTTAATTTAAGACTAATTATATTATTGCTCGTACGTCTTTTACTTGAATTATATCAAATAGAGGAATGATAAGTACTTTATTAACACACTTCAACTTCGAGATGTCCCATAACTATTTTATACGTCTATGCCATAGATGGTTCAGAAGGTTTAAAATACGAACAGATCTATCTAGACGTAGAAGAGGGGGGATGTGTGTGTGGGTACAGCAAACGTGTTTCAATAACGTGGAATTTACGTGATCCCTGAAGATCTGTATAGTATATAAGAGATAAAAGGGAAGTCTTAGAAGTAACATTCAATTAAACATGAAAATTTATCAAGTTGTTTGAAAACAAGATCAAATTTATGTAGTATGTAATGTCTGGATTTTAAAAACAAAGGTGTTTTATCAATGACTTCAGATAGACCAGAATCTCCATTGTAATTTCATGTGATGGGTGGTCATGTGCTCAGGACTGAATAGCTTGAACAAACGAATAAATTAATACAAATAAATTCATTCAATATATAAGTTTAGATAGCCCTGATAATGGCGGCAGCAAACACTTCTGAAACATCGGCCAAACGTCCATAAACAATCTCCATAGTAGACGCCATGAGAAACCAAAATTGTGCAGGCCTTTTAGTAATACCAATATGGCGGCTGTGCAGTTTCTGTAGGATTGCGAAGTTTTAGATGGAAATATATTTCCGAAAAATCTCGAACCAATAATTAAGGCAACTTCTTGTATATTATAAAAGCGAAATTTGGTGACACACGGGAAATAGGCTATATATTTATATTTAATTCTCGGTCAGATGATTCAGCTATGGAGTAGGAATATATTGCACTGAACTGTAGTGTACTGGGAATGGCAGACATCTACACACACATTATAATGTACAAAACATTGTTTTATTAATTAAAAACATAGTCACTGCCCAGAACGTTGAAGCATGTTTGATAAAATAAACATAGTAAGAATCTCTACTGAAAGTGATTATTTACAGAAAAGAATAACTTCATTGTATATTTATTAATTAATTCACAGTTCTGGTTAGCCTCATCAGTTAGATTGCATCTGAAAGAAATTATGCATAAGAAGTTCCTTCCAGAGATTATTTTCTTTTTAGTTTAGAGACAGATTTTTTTTTAAGAATTTGACAATTACTTGCAATGGATTATGGGTACCCTAAATAGACACAAACTTCTTTAAACAGGAACTAGTTTTGTACAAAAATTTGATTTTAAATCTGTTTTCACATTTCAAATTCAATTTGTGGCACTCTTATCGTCAGCCTACGTTGTACGAGGCATGAATTCCTAACCCTACAAAAATACATCTATGTGGGGGGGGGGGGGGAGAGGAGGAATTGCTGAAGATAACGTCGTCATATGAATAAAGTAAACCAGACTTTAAATTCCAAGCGATGACGATATACCAGACTGTTATGTATGTGTGCAACTGATCCATTAGCCCATGAGACGAGCGCATTATTATGTGCATGGATGTTCAGAATCAATTTTCTCGCTGCTTAGCTAAAAAAAGAATCTTATTTTGTAAATACGACTACAAACTAAGCTTATACGTTTATAGCTTACGGGAGAACTGGATGAGAGTTCAGGATGGAATACCACACCTGCATCCCTTTCGCGTCGTATGACCTAATAACCTGCCGTCCTTCCACGTGTGGGTAGAAAGACGGAGACAGAGAGAGAGAAGCAGAAGAAGAACAAAAGAGAATGCGAAAAGAAAGTGGAAAGAAATAAAAATAAAGATACAGCGAAAGAGGCAGAAAGGGTAAAGAGAGACAAATGAAAGAAATCTTTAATAGGACTCAGAATACTCGCCGGAAATACTCCAGAACTACTGGAAATGCATATCTCAAGAAAAAAGTTCTGGAGAATTTCTAAAATTAAATGTATTCTAACGAATACCTCGTGGTTTTTGAGCAGGTACAGAAAATGTCCACCACCTGCTCAAAACCAAGCATCCATTCTTCCTGTGTCCCGAAATTTTGTTACCAGTCCGTCTAATTCGTTACTTTCTTACCAGGATATCGAAAATGACTAGACCATGTTTGCCCCCGAACAGGTTTTTCGCAACTGGCCTGAGTTAACGGCCTAGGAACCAGGGTGAATTTGACCCGAGTGTCATGGGGGAGGTCAGGGGAGAGAGAGAGAGAGAGAGAGAGAGAGAGAGAGAGAGAGAGTTTCATGCTTTTGATTTTAATTTTTTGAACGTAGTACGTGGATGACTAGATTTTTTAAATGGTACATTATGACCCTGCAAAATGTGAATACAAGAAACTGCATTACTACAATAGACGATGATGATGAGAAAACCTGCAAACCTGTGGTGTGGCAGTGGTTCGGATACTTGAAACTCTTGTTACGCTACAGGTCGATATGCAGACTGGAGAATTGAATTTCGAGAGTCGCAGCGAGAAAGTGAAAGTGTAATCTGCGTGAAAGTGGAAGAAGTTTATTATGGAATATCACATTCCTGCCCCGTTTTTCAGTGATTGACAGGACATTGAGACGCGTATTTCACAGAGGTGTATACAGTATGTACCGGAATATTCCATTTAAAGGACGCCCTATCGAAGAAAACGTAAATAATTTACATTTGACATTAAATTCTGAGGAAACTTAAGTAGCATGAAATGTCCCAAACACAGAGTAAATCATGTGAGTTCTGGCTATGTAATCACCGCGTTTGTCTGTAGGTAGCAGGCTTACGATTAGCTGATCCCCCGTCCAGGGACGAATTCTATCGAATCTCAGAAGTTTATTCTGAACTGAAGGGGCTAGAAGGCGTAATTCGTAAAAAAAAGTCTGAAGAACAGAACAGTGTATGTAAGCTTTGAGGTTTCCATGGCGGTGAATCAAAAGATGGTCGTATTCTGAGCTGTAGCGCCGTGTAGTCTGGCAGAAGTTTACCGACGTTTCAGAGGTGCCTGCTGCCTCCGTCATCAGGGCGATGAATTTATCCCAGTAAACAACCATCCTCATAAATATACTTTGTAGGCAAAATTCATAACTACTTCTTATTAAAGCAGGTGGTACATATAGTTACCACTGGGCTTTAAGGAGCGTAAAAATGAGCACAAATGCCTTTCCAAGTTCCGTAGTTGCCATTTTGCCAGATGCTAACAAGAGCTTCATGTCTTTATCGCTCTGTTCATTCCATAGGTTTATCTACTTTTGAAATATTTTCTATACCATGAAATCATAATTTATTACGTAGTTGTGTTAGTTTTTTTAGTAATACGTTTTAAATAGTCCTGTAGAAAGATTCCCTTTGTTATGATAACAGTACAATTCAATAATGTCAATTGCAACAACAAAAAACTCATACATTCTGTCTGAATATGGAGAAACGCTGTGGTGTATATCGTGTGTCAATCACCGATATATGCCATTTCGAACAGAAAGAGCCAACGTATTTGATAAATGAGCAGCTACTGACAGTTTTCGATGTTTATAAAAGGTCGGGGCGGACGGGAGACAAATATTGATTAACATATGCGTTTCGCTTGCACTTTGATAAACAATATGGTTAATACACAGGGTCATTTGTATCAGTTTGCTTAATTCTGCTGTCGATTTCGCCCTAAGAGTAAGGAACAACACATGTTGCTTTCCAACTGCTCGATTGAACAATAATGTTAGAGACGATTATTTAAAATAATCTTAATAAACGTCTTCCTACAGTAGTGATCAATAAAAGCAAATGAAAACTTTTTGAGCTGCTATATTCGTACTTTGCATACAGCACAATTCAAGATATTAGATTTAGAAAAAGACCACTTACAATACACGACATCTTTTATTTGAATATCAGAATAATGCCCAAGCTACACACTGGACAATCTGGGTTCGAACCCTTATAGTGAATCGGATTCCTGTCTCCCACCACGACAAAGAGACCGGCTCTAGGGTTCATCGATCAAGTACTGGGGACTTTTTCCTCGGGAGTGAAGCGGTGATGTACTTGCGGGTTCCATAAAAGGCAGAGGATTTATTGAGTATCTGCTGGCTTGTCACAAAGGACTCTGCTCCTTAATTTGCGTGTCCGCCCACGTGTTTATTCTTGCTAATAATTTTTAAGCAGTTGACTGGTTTCAATATAATTTGATATGGACATGGCGCCTCTAGAATGCCAACTAGCCTCTGTACTTATAATTCCCTGGCATCAGTACACAAATGGAAGAGGCGAGAGCTTCTGAGAGTACGGTCAGCTTCCAAATGGTAGTGTCACAGTTTAAAAATATTGAACGATGGATTAAGTCCAGATAAAAAGCAATATTGAATACATTCACATATAACTTAGAGGCTACTTAACTTCCTCTGTGCCCGTAACTTATAGATCGGCGGAGTTATACATGCAAATAGATCGTAAACGTACCTACAAATCCCATATGAATCATACTCCGTGTGTTGATATTTTTAGCATGGTGAACGTCGAAGCTCTAAGGTCGTATCTGACAATGCATCTGAACTAGTGGAAATTACGAACTGAAGTGGAATATTATTTGTAAAATTCCTAATTCATACTTCCTCATAACAACATCATAAAGTATCTGAGTACTTGAAATTCTTCCTAGAACTTTTTGCTGCTAACTGCCTGGACAGTTACTCGGGTTGGCTGTCCGTATCGATCAGAACCTCCCGTGGGTGTGGCGCTCCACTGTACTTCAGGCTTCAATATTTCAGATTCGATTTAGTCACGACACGGGAAACAAAAACAGGAAACTGGCCTCTAAATAAAACTAAAGGTCAAAGGAACTGTTGCTAAAAATTGTGTAATTATTCACTTGATTGTGAAAGGTTGGAAAATAATCTTGCATGCACAAGTGGGGCGCGATATTTTGGTACTGCTACATTTGGATCGGCCATGAGATTCCTGTTCAAGGAACTCACAATGTGCGGAGAAATTTCAAAATATTATTTTTGTACCTTTCGTGTGTACGTGTACGAATATCAAATTATTATAAAGTGCTGATATTTTATTAAATTTACACCACTTTCTGCGATTAACATCTTTCAAAGTAAAAAAATATATTAATCTTATCTCGAAAGTGCGGGATAAATTATTTTATATAAAAATATAATATGAAATGATTACATATAGGCCTACGAACTGCATAGGCAACGTGTTTCGACAGACAGTTTAGTATATTTTCTTTGTCAGGTTTGGAATTCCAAATCGCCTTAACGGACACAATGACGCGTACGTCTTGCAAATTGTCTCTTCTGTTCGGGTTCTGAGAGATCAAAACCTGTACACATCTTTGACCACGCCTATGCGCGTCACATGCTCCGTCCATCTTATCCCCTTTGCAATGTTTGGCTTCTTTTTACTTTGGGTATGTTGAGTCCAAACATTCTCCTTATCACACTTTTATCCAATATACTTTATCATCATCTCTCTCATCGTCTCTCATATTGACATTTCAAAATGGCAGGCTGTTACTATTTATAAAAGCGTTTCGGACGAAAACCACAATAAATTTTTGGTTTCCATTTGAAAATAGTTTCTACTAGTTTTGTTTGAAATGCTTATAAACAAAACTAGGAAAGGCAAGCAGGTAAACAAAGTTACGGAAGAAGGTTTTGTATTGCTCCTCTGGTAGTTCGTGGACCGCAGTATGAATAAATCAAGTACAGACATCGAAGCCAGCAATCTGTAATCCCTGTCCATGAATTTGTAACAAGTTCATTACACACAGCAAGGTCTGAGTTACACCTCACATACTACATGGGAAATGTTTGTTTGGGCAACTGAATTTGTATCTGGAAAGATGGCAGCTTGCACATAATGTGAAAGCTGGGGTCTCTATATAGCGGTGTGCTACTTTTCTAAACTTCTTATAGTGAACATAAATAAATGCAATATGTAAGGGAAATATGGATAAAAGATTACAGTCTTGACTCTTGATAAAAGAAAATCACTTGAGATTTGTATGGGGTTAGAGCAGAGGTTCCCAAATTTTTATACCTTGCGCTCCCCTTAAAACATTTCATAAATCCCCCCCCCCTTCCAGAACAAGTGGAAGCAAACAGATTTGACATAAAATTTAGCTATGAGTATACAGCACTGTTAGACAACTAAACTGCCTCAACCAAGCAAAGTATGTTAAAAATGTTTCTCCATATTTCGTTAAAAAAAGCTTTTCATACATACAACACCCCCCCCCCCTCCAGAAAACCACTCGCGCCTCCCCAGGGGGCCGCGCCCCACACTTTGGGAACCCCTGGGTTAGAGGAATAAATGGTATGGAGAATTACATTCTCTGGCATTTTTGTAGGCGGAAGGTAACATAACCTGCGACTGCCACAAACCCTATATAAGAATCGGGGCATGTCTTGTTATCAGAAATATCTGAAATCTTATAAACTTAATTCTGTCGCGTGCGTGGCTAAACAGGATGACCCAAAAACAATGTCACTGTTCAAAGAGTAATGTACGAAACGAATCTGATGTCGAGAAAAGCAAATTTCGTATATATTATGTTATTATTAATGAAATCACATTTCTCCTCGTACAGCCAAATAGTTGAGAACTGTATTTTGTTTCCAGAGGGATAACTAAGTATCAAAATGGGCAACTCACTGGCCAAGATGCACACTTACATCGCGGAGGAACTCCGCCCCAAAACTAGTGTCATCACTGCTCGTGGTCTCAGAAAACATTACGGGGTATGTATCAATCAATCATTCAATCAATCAATCAATCACTTCTTTCTACTCGGCTATTGTTCGTATGACATGTTCGCAATGATAAATTAAGCCTAGTATGTTTCCAAAAATAAGATGAAATGTCTCACTGGTAATTTATTGCGAAATGAAAGCATTTCCCTTGTGTTTTTTTTTTTGGGGGGGGGGGAGATTACACCGAATGGAAAATATTTTCAGTGGCGTATCATAAATGAGGTCTAGGCTATAAGAACATTATAAAATATATTAATATAGTATATTTAAAGAATATTGGAAATTATATATCTGTGGAATTGTCGATATATCGATAAAGATAGCTTCAAATAAGATATGAATGAGAGAATAAGATGAATATTAGACAAGAGAATGGCAAAAGAGATAAACAGACAGATAAAAATATTATGTGTACTAAAAGTGTAGCGAAATGGGAAATTTATGTGTGTGTGTATGTATGAGTTGTGGATTGCAAAAACTCGAAAGTTAATTGGGCACAAACCGACTTTTTAAAGTGATTACAACTAAAATATTTGTATCCGTATGACATGTTTCAAAGAGGATGCTTCTCCTCAGATTAAACGTAACATCAAAGTCAACTAAACAGCTCAGAGCATGGCGTAACTTATTCATACCTCAGGGAAACAAATTCGAAATTTGAAATTCTATCTGCAATCTCGTAAATTTTTAGTTATATTAGCCTTCGCTTGATGCACAAATTTCTACAGAATATCTAAAATTAGCTCTGGAATCCTACTCGAGAACCTAACAGTGCCTTATCTGGTCAGCTCTCCGTCTTACGTAGAAATCGAAATTTTAACGCAGCGTTCTCAAGGACCGTATCTTCAACAAAACAAATACAGTCCAACGCCTGCTAAGATTCGTATAGATCTCACGCTGTACGAAAGTGTCGGAGAAGTTGCCGCATAACTACGGCGTGAAGCAACTAGTGACGCGGCTGAAGGAGTTCAGAAGTGAAATGTGTTTGAACGAATGAGTGAATTTGTAGAAATTACATCTCGAAATAAACAGGTAAATGTATAAGATATAGCGTTAAATGACATTGCTTCTTTGTGTTGAGCGTTTCTATATGGGTGCTCTTCGATTTGTTTGTACTCGGAACACCGTTTCTCAAAATGGTGTCCACGACCTTGAACCGGAAGCACACACACACACTGCTGGAAACAGGCAGAAAGTTCGCCAACTGTAGTGTACATACCGAGAATCGCTCACGTTTAGGACTCACGTAATATACTGCCTTCTCCCCAATACAGAGACGTATTAACAATGTCGGCTGGCGCATTAACATTGTAGTCTAATAATATTTTGTTATGTTATACATTTTGTACTCCTGGCTAGGTTAGTAACAACGAGTTTAACATTTTGGTGGACCTGCCTATAAAAAATCGAATTTTATCTAAATGTTTATCAACAAAATTTACTTACATATGGACATCGACTTAGAAATTGGTGTTGACTTGCAAAAGGAAAGTAATAATAAGTATAACAACAATAAGTCAGCTTCTGAAGAGCACTGGAATAAAGAGATAAAAAAGGTGACGAGAGAATGTTCATGGCCAACGTAACAAAAACCTGAGCTGCAATATTTTCTATGAAGACGAATATATTAACCAGAAACGGAAGATGGAGAAACAAACAATTGCCTATGGAAATAAACGGACGTACATATTTTGAAATTATCAGAAATAAAAATAAATGTTCGAAGAGGCATAATCGTAGAGAATACCACACAGAATTCTAGATAAACTGCAAACAGGTAGGTGTAGACAAATGAATAAAGAGGCCATGATCGATAGAAAAAATACATTTTTGATTACTGGGTTATTTAAGGAAGTTTTTGGATGCAGCGTCAGAATATTGAAGGAGGCGACTGAGACATTCTAAACTACCTCCTCAACAATGCAGTGACGGGAATAAGAAAATAACAGAAAATCTTACTTATAAAGACAACTCTAAACCCGACCGATATTCAAATTTAGAATCTCCTGACTTTAAACCACTACACTAATCTGATGGAAAGCCGGATGGACAAGGATCATCAAAATAGAAGTAAAGATAATTGCAATACTACACATTTGCTAGAGACGTTCAACCACATATGGCGCGCCTTCTCTAGAACCTAGTTCATGCCTCTGACTTCCTGAATTTCTCTTCGACGAGTAATTAAGGCCGTGGACTAATTAGAGGAATCGCACAGTCGGCAACGCCAAGCCACTGAATAAAGTCAAAGGCGAGTCCGGCATATTTCAGAGCGGTATTATTCAAGAAAGACTCTAGTAACTTCACACACCCAAAATATTAAAATAAACACTGTTTACTTTTCGTTTTGTGTTTTCTTAAACTGAATTTCGCGAATTCCAATTCTTTGGGGATGGAACGTTTGTATTTTCCACAACCACTTGCATAGTTTATTCCTCATTCCACCCGAGGTATTTATTATAATAAAATAAAATAGCTTAAATACTTTAATTCTGAGGATAGACCTGGTTCTTTTTACTAACTTCTCCATATTAGTCCGTCGTTATAATAAATATTGGAACTATAAATGTTAAATTTAATTAAAATGGTAGACATGAGAATCTGTTTTTCTTTGACAACACTTAGCATGTGTATTTTTAAATATAAAAACTTGAATTGATTTAACCCCTAATTTTATTCACATATTTTTTAGGTTTTAAATGAAATATTTGCTAACTCAGTGTGCATTTAACGTCTGATTGGGAAATTAGATTTATGTATGTTACAGTAACTTTAAACGAACAATAAATTAACAATGCTAATATAGTATGCTAAATATCAATAAAAGATATTTTAAAACCATTAAGTGTGAGTGAGTAGCTTTGCAGCAACCAATTTAATGTCATAAACTGAATTGAAAAGCTTCTCTAATTTCGTCTACAATCTCTTCAGGTTTTAAATACATTCATTATCCACCAGATAATTCCGTTTATTTTCAATTCAGTAACTCCAATTCGGGCACCATCCTCCTCGTGTTTAATCTGAAATCCCTCAGCGTCAGGTGTTGGAATTGGACCAGTTCGTAGCTGATGAGACGGAAAGATTTTTTCGTAAACACATTATTAAATTTTCGAGTAGGTCATTTTTTCCACTATTTCCGCAGAGGTTCTAACAGCAAGATGGACTGCCTCGTCCGCTATGTGTCTCCCGAGGTCCATACGTAATGTAAATACGGAGTCGCGCTGTCAAAGCGACATTACAGTAATATTTATATCGCTGGATACTCCCTTGTTCGCCGTCAGTCGACAGCTTCTGGATCACGCCCAACGAAACATGGCTGCCACACACAAAATTTAATTTATATTCTTTATGTCTAAAAGCGGGTTTACGTTAAATCATTTCGCGTTCGATTTTTACCTGGAAGACGATTCAATAAATGTAAACTGCTAATTACTCGAATTTTGAAAGAATTTAGTCTGAACTAATAAATGTTTTGATCATTCCAGTAACTAGCCAGGATGTTCGATAGTAGTTGGCATGAATTGGCCGAGTAAAACAAAATGTCGAGGTTTTCAGAAGCGAATAACGTTAAAGTTTGTCGAATTATATCGTGCTTATAGGATACTTTTGTTACAATTAAGCTTCCTTTATGTCGCCAGCTTCAACTACGCTAAACGTAATAATTCAGCTTATATCTTAATTGCATCATGCTTGTGTTCCTCAATATAATAATTTTATTTTCCGTCCTTACACAAGCTTATAGATTGTTAAAATTACATAAAATTATAACATTTCAACATTTTTGATATTGTTACATTTTAAAATGTAACAATATCAAAAATGTTGAAATGTTATAATTTTATGTAATTTTAACAATCTATAAGCTTGTGTAAGGACGGAAAATAAAATTATTATATAGTAATAATTCACTTGCAACTAAAACACCTTCTTGCATAAACTGTTTCATTTCTTACATTGAACACTTTGATGACTGCTACATTCGATCTAATGCCATCTATACCGAGTTCGATCAAGTATTTACCTCCAGGAAATGTGAACACTTGATACTTGGAAACAAAGGAACATTTTAAAAATTTCTTCGTAAATTACTGCTTTTATCTGTAGTTCCGCATGTTTAATCTCTGAAGCTGTCAAAAGAATTTTAGTTAAATATAATATACGAAGTCACACCAAACGTAGGCAGTTGAATTTGGTTTATGTACGAAATGGCCCAATATATCGCATATTTTACAGAAAGCTTAATCGAAATTCATCTAGATTTATAGAAAACGGGTCATTGTGTTACTACATATTGTCTCAACACGGTACATTTTATCCATACGTGGCGTTACACCTAGTTGAACGTCATGTTAAAATGCAATAACAATAGCGACGACAACAAAGCCAGACTGTCCACGTTATTGACAACGGGATCAAACTCAAGAACACAAAATTACAAAAAATAATAAAAGCTACAGAGAGAATTTGATTTGTTTAACTCTGAACGTTTATCGACACCCACCTTTCTGCTTGTCCCAGACCTGATATCGACTTGCAGGTCGATAACTGGGTTTGAACCATCGAGTGACTAGCGCGTAAACCCGTACAATAATTTTCGCCAGATGAAATCCTCGTATTTCGGGAGTGGGGAAATTTATGTTTCTCTCCAACCTCCGCTGTGTGTACAGTTTTGTCGCAGCGTCGGAAAACCGATGGAACTGAATTATGAATCTGTTCACTTTCAAATACGTCTACGTCGCACAGCAAAGAAGCACCACAGCTGTAAGTGATGCTGACATCAGGAAGTTTTTAGAAGAGACGATAAAATTTACGGCTGATATATTTTATTGTTGTTGTAAATTGAAATGAATGAGGAAGGAATACGGATGAAAAGAGTTAAGGAATGAAGGAGATGAAAAAGCAACTCAGAGATGAGGGTAAGGGGGGGATAATTTCTGTTGAAGTTAAAATGCTTTTTACACTAGCTACAAGAGAAGTTTGGAAACTGCAGGCGATCATTTGGTGAACCACTACGCCTTTACGTTCAAGAAGTGGAGTAAATAATTGTGGTTGGTGCGATCACGTAATGCTAACATAGGCGTGGTCACTAAAATGCGGGCTTTAATTCATGTTTCTGAAAATCGTTAAGCGTTTCCTGCAACAGGCCAGAGCAAATCCAGGAGTCCGAATGTTCGAGCATACACAGTCCTCGAGAAAAATGAATACAATTGTTTAATATGTTAAAATTCTTTTTCCTGTGCCGAGGATTGAACCCGTGGTCCAGCCCGTAGCCAGATACTATATTGATTTAGCTACTCTGTCTCATCATGTCCCCGTGTATATACCAACATTTTTATGTCTCTCCATCCTATAACATGATGCAATTATGCACTTCGAGAAGTGTTAAAAATAAAATTGTTACTGCTAAATATCCGTTATATATATTAGTCCAACTAACTTATAATCTATAATTTAATTATTTAACCCATTTAAAGCTAAATACATCTCCACTTACAGTTTCAAAATTCGATAATTTAAACCCTAGACAACATACTTTTAAGTTTATATATGTTAATTACATTTAGGATGATTTTGTAGTCTGGTAGAACAACAACCCGGAAGACAAGCCATCTGCAGTGACGATGAATATTATACTTATGCACATTATATATAAATTAACTTATTATTATGTATAAATCAAGAAGGAAACAGCACAGTCAATCAGTCTAAAGTGAGCTACGTTCACGAATATTAATATTTTAAGGATTTAAGTGGTTTTAACACAAAGTTTTAAATTATTATGTAAAGCAATGTCTTGTTGAAACAAGTAGAAATAGACAAATTGATTATAATTGTCAGAATCTAAATGTATATACTGACATAGTTAACGATTGTTAACAAAAGTAGTTGGACACTCAAGCATATGTCGTACTATATACCTACACCGAATAATAGGTCTTCAGGTCTACATTAACTGTACAGAATAAGTGTACACACGATATCTGTCTGTAAGCAATAATAAAACATACATTATCTGAAAGGATTTCTATAAAATTCAGTACGTGTTTAGACGTACTAGTAACAATTAGATCCGTAGACTATTTTTACTGTAGAGTGCGAGACTCCTCCAACGCCAAACCTCGCGAAGGTCTATTTCTGCTTTAGTACTCCAGTAAGCGAAGCCACTGCGATGAAATGGCAGGCTACTTGTGCCTCAGAGGCGAGGCAGCGTGATTTAGGACGCGAGACCTGCTCTAATACAGAGTCATTTGCGCTTTATTGTTCAGCCCGGGGACCACACCCTGCTACGTCATGTCTGCACCGTCGGGCTCCGTTAATTTTTCCAGGAACACGTTTAAAATAACCTACTGGATACTTGCAGTACCGTCATTTTTTAAATCCAGAGCGCATCACTAATCGTGCTGGTTATGAATTTATGTTGCAGTGCAGAAATTATGTCTCTGATTCCCTACATGGGGACTCCCTACTAGCCTGGCCCTCTCCTTCTCATTCCCCGACTGTTTGGCCGTTTCCCTCTACGATGTTTCTGTATGTAAAAGCTATCTTTTTTTCTAAAGTCACTTCAGCCCTGAAAATGGAGGAAGTATGTTCCTCCGAAACGTAGTTTTCTGAACAACTGGGGTAATTTTGTCAGGCTTTTAAGATTATCATTGAATTTTGGGAAGTGTTGTAAAGCATCATATATCTAAAACATTACGTGAGTAAATTCATGAGTGGGCGAATTTATATTTTGTATATTACATGCAGACCCGAGTCGGAACTGTTTTTTGACATTTATTATAGAAAACACCAGGAACATTAACGGGAGGAGGAAACATGAACTTGGCGTTGAGACGGCCACTTGGTATACCAAGACGAAAATGGCAGATTACCCTTAAAGTGAAACTTACAGGTTGCTTGAAACGTTAACTTGTTGAGTATATATTGCACTGTCGGGTCTCGGTATTAGCCATATTCAACCTGTGTCACGTACCAAAGAATTTAGTTAATTAATTACACAGATAAAGATTTTAGTTTAGTAAACTTCATGTTATTTTACTGGAATGTATAGTTGTATGAGATAAGTCCTAAAGTGTGGTTTGTGGAAAGGACTGTGTTTTCAGGGGCAAATATAATACCACGATGACATGGGGTTAGTGCCGAGGAAATCCCGACTACAATACCAAAGTATTGATCTCACTCAGGCGAGGCCATTGTGTGTCCCTCTGCACGCTGTTCACGAGTCAAAGAAACCAAATATGTCTACCGAATAAACGGACTTCATTAACCCTCTATGTAGTCAGATGGGGTAACCACTAACTCCACAGAGAAAAGTCATTTAAAAGAAAACTATAACAACTCAGTCGTTAATTCTTCTGTCATAACATCCGAAATTACCTTACTAAGGTTCCTCGAGATCTTCCTCAGTTTATCCAGCCAAAAGCCGGAACATAAACTTAAAATAGGCCACGGCCTAATCTGTCCTAGACTCAATATGGAAATGCTTCAACCAGGAATGTAACCCCGAGCCACCCAGTCCGTCGTTTCATACGTAACTTTGTTATGGGGTCATGCAAGCCTTTGCGTATTCCCTTAAGGAACAGAAGTATACCAGAGGTGATGTTAGTATATTGATGAGATCGAAAGATTAATACAGGAGAAACTCAGATCTTCAACTGTCTGGGTGTGATCTGGGTTGTTCCTTTTTGAAGTCTGAAAAAGTTTATCGAAGTTTCAATGACGAACGCCCCGAGGATTGAGGCAGCAAGGATATAGTATTTTAAAGTGATGACCAATAGTTGAACTCCGTGTAACGTAGATAAAATAATTATGCATTATCCGTAGTGGCGAATGTTTGGGACTCGAGTTTTAAAACATTCAACCCTGAAACTCACGGTGAATAAAACTGGACGTAACTTAAAATGCGATCCGACGAAGGGGCGTGGCAGGTTTCAAATTAATGTAGGTGTGGTATAAACAAACTGGAGGGGAGATCCATTTACTCAAGGCAGAGAAGTGTTCTGCGTCATTGGCACTGACATTTATGAAGTCTGCTGGTTTCAATTTACAACGTTCGGCACGAGTCCCTGATCTTACGTATACTTCTAATTAGCTTTACCATTTTACATTCATTCTTTCATTTTAAACTATACTATCTCTTATCTTTGCTATCCCCCAATTTCATTATCTATTCCGCCTCATATTTCATTACTGATCTAATTATCTTTGGATGTATTTAAATATATAGCCCAACTTTCTGCAGTTTGTCATTATCCTTACTTGTAGCTATTTTTTTATTTCCAGTTTCAGGATCAGTACTTGTGAACCTTCTGTCCACAAGGTCCTTTCACCAACTTATTGCTTTCTCACACCTCAGTACGCGGCTCCAGCCTTCCTTACTACACACTACCCCCCCCCCCCACATTTCAATCTCCAAACGCCCATTTTCCACCATCTTATACCTCTTATCGTGCCCTGGGCACATTCTTCAGTTCAGTGATTTTTCATATTTCCATGTTCTGTTTACGAATATCCACGCACCTTTTCCTCATTTCTCTCTTTTATTATCATCATTTCTCCACGTATCCCCCATACTCAGCCTTAATAATTACTCCTTTGTTGTTCATAAAATTGTTCCCTTTTTTTAAAGCTTTGTCATTGCACTACATATATTATCCGATACTGCTCGTAACAAAAAAGTAAATTTCTTCCTTACTGATGTAACAATAAATTTAAGTCTTTTGTCAATTTTGTAACGCAGTAATACAGGAATATACATTTGGAAATGTATTCTAATTGTTTGTTGTCATGGATAGACAGAACTCAGTAGCAGAAAAGATTCTCTGCACTGAATCAAAATATAAATTGTACTTTTAGAATAAGTGCACATGTGTATTTCCTGTCTGAATATTGAGGCAGCATGTTCATCCGAAACTTCAATAAGCATATACTACACCATGTAAAATTATATAAATATCATACCAAGTACATAAATTGTTTTATACTGAATGGTGCATAATTTACTTACTTTTTGGAAGTGTTGTGTGAGGGACGGAGAGGGTACTCAGTAGCCTAAAAAACTGCATTTTCTTCGCGAACTCATACGACGCGTTTACCACGTGTCTTCTTCCGTTGTCTAGGAGCAACTAACTGGTAACAGGAGGATTGGTCCGTTCACTTTCAGTTTTTAATTTGACTTACTGAGACACGTGACCACTGACTGCGTCTAATGTCTTGTCATATATTCGTAAATCAAGGGAAATATTTAAAATGGGCATTTCTCAGTCAGATCGGCCAGTATCTTGATCACCCAATACAACTTTTCAAGTTGTTCATTTAAAAATCTGGTGGAAAATCCCCAAGGAAGTTGTGATCCAAATGTAGTTATTTGTTTAATTCATACATGCAAATTTCGTGTTGAATTTGAGTCTGATATGATTATGACAGTAAAAATATGTACTCTAAATATATTTATTTTGTACAGTCTATACACAAACGTTTGAAGTTTATTGGTGTTGTAAAAATTATATAATATTAAAACATTTTGTTGTGTAAAATATTATATTAGCGCTCTTAATCGTAAATACGATTTTACATTATATTTTTTAGCGCTTTTATTAAAACGACATGTTTCGACGGGTAATACCGTCGTCTTCAGGTTTTTATAAATTTAAAATATTTTAAAAACTATTAGATAAAAAAATATAATGTAAAATCGTATTTACGATTAAGAGCGCTAATATAATATTTTACACAACAAAATGTTTTAATATTATATAATTTTTACAACACCAATAAACTTCAAACGTTTGTGTATAGACTGTACAAAATAAATATATTTATCAAACACAAACATGACGCATATAAGATACAAATTATGTACTCTAAGTTGGAGTACACATAAATTCTAAACGGGTACCTCGTTTGGATTGACGTGCATTTTTTTGCAATTACAAACCATCACACTACTTTAAAGTCAGATACTATTTTACTTGTATTTCGTAAAATCTTCAGTCTGTCTACAAAAGTTTAAAATGAGAATTTTTGATATTCTTGCGATGTATAGTTTTTGTATTCTGCGTAAAATGTTACACTGCGAGAAGTTTTCTTATTTGATGTTGGGATCCCATGCGTGCTCAGCCTACGAATGTAGGAAAGGCCTGCAGATATGGAGGGTATCTGCAGTGTCCGACAGCCGACAAGGGGTGGTCTCCCAGAGTGTGCGTGGGCTAACAACTCCTTACCTTAAAAACCAGCGTGCTTAAAAATATTACATAAAGCTTCGAACCTGTGGCTGACTCCTGCGAACACGGCAATAAACTTTCGGGTTCCATATTTCAAAGGTGAAACACGAAAATTGCCAAAAGGCATGTGGATCGACATTATCTCCTTTGTATATACTTCGTGTGACTCGGATAAGTGTTGTAAAACATTAAGATTTAATATCTACAGAAATGTGTATGGAATGGTTGTAGTTCGTTTGCCATTTCTTTTAAATGTGAATGACCCCCTTTCAAGAATTGCTATAGACAGATAATTAGAGGCTTGACGCAGTTTGATTTATGGGTTAAAAGTAAGTAAGAAGAATTGGGGGAGCCTACAATATTATATAGCAGACAAAGTTCGTAATTAGTTTTAACAAACTTTAATTTTCTTACAAATATTTATGTTACTTTTCATATTTAAATGTTGCATAAAATTATACACAGCGATTAGTCCTTTAAGGATTTTCGGAATTACTGTGCCTGCGATGATACATGACGCGGGTGGAAATACGTCACCGCTTAAAATTTGCTATTCTTAAGTGAAGTAAGAAAGAGTGTAAGAAATTTTAGCATTCACTTTACCATCTTTCGACGATAAAATCTCGATTACGAGCGCTAATTTTGTTCAGTAAGACACATTCCAGTCATCAGACCGTCTCCATCACAGTTTGAAAATGTAATATTTCACCTGTAATGAACATTTTATGTCAATTAAAATCTATTTCAGATCGTAGCCTTTTCTCCGTTTCGTTCGTGCTCGTTAATTAACAGGCATTGCTCTAAAAATGTACTTCCTTTAGCACGGGTATTCATAAAATGAAATATCGACGTATCGGACCACCGCCGAAACTGCTTAATGGGGAGGGGCCCACCATCGCACGTGACACACTGTGTTATTGATTCTACAAAGGTTCTTGTTGGCCCCACTAGAGTGCTCGTCTGTGACAAGATTCCACATGTAGGAAACAGAAACACAGTGTTTGTTTGTATTTTTAACAACGCTATTTTAAATACAAAAGATTTTTCTAATTACACGTGAAGATAATCTTGAACGGTGGGCAAGGATATGAAAGGAGGGAGTAATGACCTGAAGCAGAGCACTGGCTAACGGTCTTTTATACAGATCGAGGAAAATCACGGAAACCGTCTAAAAAATTTTTTTTGTGGGGGGGGGGGGGCGAGTTCTCTGAGAAGGTTCCTTCTACCAAACTTTCCATTCAAGAAGAAAAACCTGTCAATAAATATTGGAAACAAAATGGGATATTCATTGCAAAATTCTCAGCCAGGATTCTCACGAAATTTGGTAATTCATGATGTACTGTGGCGTCCGGAACAGCTCCAAAACGGATATAAGATTTATATCGAATAAACCTGAATCCTGCTTTATAAGTACGAATGTAATAATGGTATGACGTTCACGTGAATGGACACACTCGGGGGCAGAGCCAGTGGCTTTCATATATAGACGTTCGCTTTCGAAGTGTCGCGTCTCAGGATTGCGAAGAACAGGGCCTCAAGACCAAGTTTTTCTTGTGACAGCCCCCAGTCTACAGCAAGTCAAATTTCCCGGCCCATACAAAAGTGTGGACATTTCTAGTGCCGAAAGAACTCGAATCTCATGTTCTTTAGTGTTCGTAACAGTACACCACAGGTCAAAATTATCTTTTTACGGATGAATTACCGGTATCACTGTCGATGCCCACTACGGTATAATTCGAGATTGTCAGGGAAATTAACAAAACGAAACTTGTATTAATGGTCATTTCGCGAAGCCAGTCGGCTTGTTCCTTCAGATGCCAACTGACGAATAAATGTCATTTTTTTCAGTCTTGCTACTGATCAAGCGTGCAATTAATTGGATATCTGCGGATCAAGGAGATAGACCATGGGATGCTTGATTACGAAATCACCCCCGTTCCCCTATCCGCTAATGTTGAAAGGAGCGTCAGAAATGCCAACACAGGATAGCCAACACACTATAACTAAAATAACATTAGTGTATAGTTGTTTCCAAAAGTATGTCAACAATACGTTTTATTAAATAGCGAACTTTTAAAAATAATCATAATGTCACAGATATATGCAATGTTGAAATATCAATCGGAAGCAGTTTTTAAGTACCCTTATGTTTTACGAGAAAAAAAAATTGTTCCAAAACGTTTACCTGTAACAGAAGAATATTTTATGTGTAAAATATTGGTTAGGACATAAAACTTCATTACTTGGGGAACTACGTCAAACTTATCATATAACAACATTTTTGAGCACACTCTACTAGAATATTTAATCTTCAATTTACAATAGCTGTAATGAATTTGCGGGGAATAAAAAAATTATAACTCCTTGAACATTGTACTCATATTTGTAGCAGGTTTCTTACAACCACGTATTAGATTTCGTCAACATTTAAACCCACTTTTGAAATGTATTTTTGAGTCTTCTCGTAGTTTTTTTCTCACTATAGCTTATCAAACCCTTACGATTCCCATACAAATTATTAACAATGAAGTATGTATAAGTGAAACTGGAAAAAAAAGTCACCAGTTTCCAAGCTATTAAGAAACAGCTTTATTATTTTGGCACCAACAGAAATATCGAATATCAAGTTTTCACGTGTAACAGGAATCGTAAGTGATTTCTGGGTGTTATCCCCACTAACTAAAATAAAAAATATTCTTATAATAGCACTTAGAATCCACGATAAATATATAGTTCGCTTATATATCATATATTCATATATTACCGTCCGTTTTAACATTATTTACTGTTAAGAAACAAATCACTTTAGTGTAAGAATGTCCCATTCGACAATACGTTATCATCAGGGGAGGTACTATTTCTATAAATACAAATGTTTTCTCTTTGACTTCATGGAAATATAATGAAACTTTCAAATGTTTATTTGTTCACTCGGGAAATTTTAAATCTTTTCATGAATAAATATACTGAGGTCGATATTGCCAACAGAAAAATTTTGGCACTGGTCCCACGGGTTGTGACCATGGTTTGGAAGACAGGGTAGAACACACCACTTTTATAGAAAAAATAGAGGGAGGAAACAATTGTCTTACACGACAGATTTTTAAAGTGGGAGTTGGGATGAGGTCAGTCTCATGACTGTAGGATGGGGGGGGGGGGGTGGCTTCTAATTCTAGAACTAATAGGTACAAATACACAGCACAAGACACCTTATGTAATGCAAAACTAAGCTATGTGAATTACGAAAATTCAACTCAACTGTCGTCAAGTACAATAATTCAGAGTTCAGTGCTGCTTCAAATTTCAGCAACAATTTGTAAGCTAATATACAGACAATAAAAACCATCTTCTGGTCTGTACGTAAGAAACACGCATATGTAGAATGAATTTGGGTAACCTGATTTAGAATATATCACTTGTGTGAAGAAATATTAATTGAGTTGATTTTCATTAATTCTCTGGAATGATACGCAAGGAGCAGCCCATATTATCATGCAAATAGGTCGTGGGTTGCACCTCACGGTTTATCACTGTATACGTAGGCCAGGTAAGTAAGTAGGTACGTTCGTTGTGCAAGTTTCATCCACTACATCAGCTTTCTGTCAACGTTTCTTGAGATCGTTGTCACGTAATCTGCTTGGTGACATTTCAATTAACATATGGGAAGGGAATATCATTATCTCAAGTAATGGCGTGAAATAGATTAAAAAGAAGTACTTATAATTCACACTGAAAAGATAACTATGTTATAAATACCTAAAAACATTTAATAAATTTGCTTCAAAATTTCTTCACATCAAATAAAAAATTTGGTTAAGTCTTTGGAAGAAGCCAAATCTGCAAAATATATGAAGGCGTTTAACTCACGGGCTAAAACAAACCTTTCAAATTCTTTATAATGAGGCATGCAGTAATGACTGGTATCAATTCTGCGGGCATTTCATATTACGACCAAGTAACCTAGAATGAGTTTCTGCCTGCTAGTAATTTGATTTTCATTGCAACATTTACAAAGGGTTTAGACTTTAGACTATTGTACACTGAGAAATGTCCCATCTTCAAGTTTGATCTAATGACTAGATTTCTAATACACTTTAACACGGACTTGGAGGACTAGAAGTTTTAATTTATACCAAGAGGAGATAGGCCCCTCTAAAATGCATCAAATATCCAGAAACAACTTAAAACGCTGGGAAAGGAAATTGTTCTCACGATCTGCGGAACACACAACCAGAACAAAGCGCTTCAATCTTTAAAACAGTGGAAAAAAAAAAAACCCTGTTCAAATTGTACATAAAACATGCATCAGAGTCGCGTAAATGGGACGCTTAATCACGAATCAAGTTTGTTTTACATACAACGCTAATTAGTTTCAAAGAAACATTAAACCCAGTCAGCAGTTCAGTGTTGGCGTTGAAGCAAACACCTTCAATTACAACTACCGGTACTATTTGGTGTCAAGTTTTTGTACAATAGAAGACCTACACATTATACAGAATGCAATTAGTAATGATAAATAACACTTTCATATGGCACAATCATTTCCTGTCAGGCCACGACAGTATCTGCTGCTTGCTCAATCACACTACACAACTGCAACTCGGGAACCACGAGCTCCTTTCGGAGACAGAATTCTGAAAATCCTATTAACGTGTTATCTTCAATAGACGTGGAAACAGACAAAAGAAAAGCCAGCCATTTTGTGTTCACTCTGAAAACAAAATGGAAGAAATTCAAATGCCCACTGAAGTACACAGCAGATTTTAAGCAAATGTTACACGGAACATTTAGCTGTAACAAACAATTCCAAGAAATATCAAAGAACACGAAATTACCTACATTTTCTTCTGCAATTTTGAAGATATATTTTTGCTCTTTGGTTAAAAAAAATAATTTTCACAAATAATCAGGTTCAACATTTCTTTGAATACAATATATTCCTCCTTTGTATGAAGAAAGATGCTGATACCAATATCTAACGTTATCTTTATCCTCATGGTATGGCACGTCCTCTTCAAGAAATTTATAAATATTCTCTTCCTCAAAATGAAACACCAACAGGAGGCAAACACAATACAACATAATTCTAATAAAAAATAAATAAGAAATATCTATAATTTCCTAACTGCGCTCAGTTTCCACTTTGATATTTAAATCTGTTGAAAATTACGTGTGAATAGTTGTAAATGAGCATGCAAAAAAAACAACAACATTTAAAGCGTCTAAATGTTAATAACAAAACAATTGAACAAGTTTCCTTCACCCTAGTTGCAGTTGTTTCATCCACACACTTCAAATGACTAACTACTGCATCAAGTTGTTACCTCAGCCAAGTCACATTTTGAAGTCCCTGTTCAAATAGGTCGTAGCGAGGTTTAGGAGGGAGGGTAAAAGCGACACACACAACTATCCCTGAAGATGAGCCCTTGGAAGTATGAACGTCACGTATGTCAGTACTCATGCTTGTCGACTACCCAGGCAGAAAGGGTGACCAAACTTGAGTACAAACATTTGCTCCCGTACTGGTGCTTGCATTACTGACCACCATGCAATAAGCAATTCATTCATCGTGATTACTCGTGAATCAGACGCAAATCCTGTAGTGTAGAAAGAACTGTTTGAAAATTAAGGAGCTGGCGAGGAAGACCAGTTAGAATGAAACTGCATTATCAACTCCATAATCTCCTTAATGTTCAATGCTTTACAGTTAAAAGACATTAGTTTAACATTTAACCATTAAACACAAAGAATTTAATACAACTAGCTGAAATTTGGAGTGTTTTTAAATCGAGCCTAATAGAGTACAAAAAATGTATCTGTTAGCGATGCACTTGAATTCATAAAACAATACCAATTAACAAACTCCTGTAAATAAAATGTTTTAGATAAACAGCAGAATCATGACTACAAAGAGCGTGTCTCAATTTTTCTTACGCATGCACGAACAGATCTAGCTGATTTTAATTACGATGTAAGGCGACACAGCACATTTAATTAAATGACTGTCTTACTGGCTGCAATTCAAATATTAATTGACGCTAAATACTAAATCACCCACGAGCAACGAAATTCAAAATTTTGTAACACATATGGCACGAGAATATAGTGTGATAATGAACGCCAATAGGGGAGGCTCCTCAAAAGAATAATGAAAAATTGGGCAATGTCAGTCATGCTTACAAAGGCTCAAATAACAATAATAATAAAAAATTTAAACCAAAGTACAAAACTACAACCAGTCCACTGAACAACGCACACAAGACACCCAGGAATATATTCATGAGATGGTTGTTATAAAACATGAATAGTGCAAAGTCTGTGTGAGTCCCTTTCTCGGCACACGCCACTAAAATCAAGAATTCTCACACACCAAAAAACTTGACAGGAAAAAAACTGTATCTACAATTGCTGTAGTGCAATCCAGTGAAAAGTTAATAAAACATCTGTTGAATCTGAGAGGTTGAAGGAGTTGCTCTCAGCTGCAAGGAGCACCTACCACCAGGTGTTCTGCCCCCCCTCACTTGTAGGCCTCAAATCACTAATGTTATAATTCCATTAAGGCACTGAGCTATTTAGAAGTCATAGAGGATAACAAAAAGTCTCAGGTTTCAGTTATTATCCAACGCAAACATTTGTTTTAAATAATCCAACACTCTTCCTCAGGCACTGATCCGCACGATTAAAAATGGTAGAAACAAAGTGTGTCCAGACGAGCAAGGCAGAATGTTCGCAGCGCAGCCAATGAAGCGACAGTCTCTTAAATGAATTGTCATCGTCCTGTATCGAAAAGCACCGCGAGGCAGTGGCGACCCAGTTAGGACGTTTCAGTCGTTCCGCTGCCAGCAAATGGGAATTCGCTGAAACATTCTGCGACGCAATTCGGCAGCTTTGCATCTACCACTCTCACCCGAGTCTCGTGCCCGCGCCAGAGTGCCGCCAAGCGTCGGACGCCCGTCTTTGGAAATTTTATAGTCACATGGTATCACAGAAAAGCAGTAATTGGTTAACTGTAGCAGCAACTCCTGTCAATCCCTCACACCACAACTCTCACTTTTTTTTTATCAAAAGCTGAAAACAGTTAAGTTCCTGTTGCAGGCCATAAACCAAGCAAATACAATAATAAGTAAGGAATAATTACCATCAAGCAATCAGCTGGTCTACTATGAAAACTACTTTATTCAGAACTGCTCTACAAGTGCAAGTCTTTGCTACCAGATGGCAATCCATCCAGCCCCACTACGTTCTACACACAGAGAAACTACAAAAACATCTAACACTAAGGAACTAGTCAAGTGTACTTATCGACTACGACTTTTAAAATACGACAAACCACCAAAAACAGAAATAACTAGTATGAAGTAGTAGGGACAGGGAGTACATAATTCAGTTCAATGCGATAAGATTTTCTTTTTCAGACCAACCCTCTGAAATCTTTTCAAAGTTAATCATCTATGTGGCACTCCCTTAAACACCACATGACAGGCTTCTCAAAGAAAAAATACAAACTTTATTTGCTCTTTTATCATTTAGAATTAAATACAAAAATAGAGGGTTTCACCTTTTCTCCCCTTAAAACACTTATTGCTGTTCTTATATTATAAAAGGGTATTGTCACTCGAGCAAAAGGAAAAAGTGATCATCGGATAAATTACGCAAGTTGTTAGTAGCTGTTTCAACGCCACATTAAGAGTATTTGGCACCATTGACACACCTGTTATTTCAAAACATGACTCTAAAAAAAATGAAGAAAAAGGAAATACAGACAGAGAGATGAAAGAGGAGAGAATAGAGTAAGGAAGTAAATCTGCAAACACATTGTAATAATAGAGAGCTAAGTTTAAGAATGTTACGTACAGTAAAATACCATTACAGCTTATTTAAGGGGACCCAAAACCCTGAAACATTATTCAAATTTTCTCTTACAGCTACTGAGAAGCTGTACAAAAAATCTGTTAACAGCGACTGTGGGTCAATTTCTCTGGTCTGGGCATGCGTCATCCAAATATAACTCTCTCTCTGCCCGAACAACGTCCACAAAAAAACTAAATTTGTAAAAATGTGTGGACCAAGATATTTCCAAAAAACATTGTTTCGCGCATAACTTTAACTCCACAACACAACCAGTTATACGCGCACGCGTCGTTTGCAACGGTTAGTACACGGACTACGATTTCACACCCGACTATAACTGTAATGATTTTCTTCTCCTTCTTGTCATTTTGAAAGAAAGTAACTCTTAACTTAAGGGCATCTGTGATGGTAGTTTACTGCACTAAGACTCTGAAGTGATCATCTAGCTTTTCACATTTTTCCTTTTGCTAGGAGTTTATTCTCTGCGAAAACCCCATATCAAGAAAATGCTTTGGCCCCCACTCCCCTCCCCCCTTGCCACGTCTAACCCAAACACTTTCTGTCTGACCCACGAACTACGACTTCAGTAACACAAAACAGTATTAAGTTAAAACACTCTGCAGCACATCTCAGTCTTTGTTATCACTACCAACCAACAAAGCGTCCGTCATGATCGTCACCAAATTTACAGCTGATCGATCTCTGCACGAGAACACATACACTCAACACTTAATGTTACGAACCAGAAAACATCTGTGGTACTATTACGATACATATGCGTACAATATGGTAGTACGAAGGAAACGAGGCATCTATTTTCTCAACGCCATGTCCCTGTCATTAGCGAGTCATGGATTGTCATTAATATAAATAGATGAGATCACGCCGTTGTCGGGTTTTGCAGAGAATGTCTTAACCGTTAGTTATTCCAAGTCGGAAAAGATCATCACATTGGGTACATCGAGTAATACCTGCTATTTTCATGGTCAATCTAGACTATTATAAAACGAGTAACAATCAAAGACTTATTACGTTTACGTGACCTCTCGAGAGGCGAAGCACACTTGTGACCCGGTGGGCAGGTCAGAACCCGCCGACACATCAGGCGGTGCTGACGAAACTAAGAGCGAGAACATTCGCATACGGTTCGCAAAAATTCACGTAGGAACCTAGAGAAGTCGCTCGTATCCCCATTTGGAAATCGACGACCTCATTAAATTTTTCACGACACTTGGTTCCGACTTCAAAGTCACATTCGGCACAAAAACACAACATAAATTAAGTTAAACTAAATTGAAATTAAATAAATAACATCCGCGATGCTGCCTGTGTATTCCACTAAGAAACTCGCCGTCTACATACTAACCTAACTAAAAAGCATCATTCCACAGGAAACTGTGTGTGCAAGGGAAGAGGGCGCGCTCTTAGTTTCACAGCAGGAACTGATCTGCCTGCTAATCAACGCCCAGCAGTAATTGGTCCGCAAATGTCACATGTGAATGACCTTGATGCATGATGGACAGGAGGGCTTACCCTTCCACCCAAATTTTGACAAGACATGTGAAGTATGGAATGTCGACAGGTGAATGAACTGCATTTACATGCATTTTGGGCTGTGTCGGGCTACGTCTAACGTGGGCCACCGAGGAGCCGTATTATCTATAGTTGAGAAACAGTTAGGGTGATAAGGCTGCTACGGCCAGTTGACTAGATGCTTCAATGACAATCCCCACCAAAAGGAACAGTTTTATAAGGAGCTTTCAAGGTGGGGGGGGGGGGGGGGACCTGACTTTTAGGCAGAATTTGGGGAAACTTCAATGCTGTGGCCAGTCCCACGGTACGCATGTTAAAGATGCCTCACTGGAGCCACCTAATTGGAAATTTTCTGAACATCCTTAAGATCTAACTACAGTGCGCCTTTATCGGTGTAAATACACAACATGGGAGAATAAATAGACCTGTTCATAAAATACTAGGGGGAACATGGGACCTAAATATACAAACATATTTAACTTGAGATCTAAGAACATAATACTTTGTTGCAAAATCTCCAATATTGAGATATCGAACCATTACCCATAAGCAGAGCAACCTCTTCTAATGCACACAATCGGTTTCCACTACGGCACCCGGTTTATCTCCCGCGTGATATAACCGTTGCCCATAGCGATGACAGTTTTGCCCTAGTTACAGCTCTGAATGTGGGAAGATCGTGTTCGGGTAAACTGTTTTCATGTCTCGTGTAAAAAAGAAAAATACTGGGCAGTCATAATGAAGCTGAGAGCTCCAAGTGCCATTTCTAAAAATATAATCTCTAACAACATCACAAGGCAGTGGGTCCAACTTACATCAGCCTACGTCATCTTAACTACCCATCTTTCATTAAGATTAAAGGGTGGGATAATAGGAGATTCTCGTTTACCTCTCTGTGTTCCGAGACTGGAACTATGGAAGATGCTGAGACATTGATAATACTGCTTATTGCGAGTTATTATTGCTTCAGGCTAGGGAGGCTGGCTTACCAATTGAGATTTTTAAATTGTGCCCATGAGCAAAAGCAGATAAAATTCATGTGTGAGTGTATCTTATATTTGCGTGAACTAGGGATCCATTTTCATCCGGGCCGCTGTCTAAACAACACAAAAATTTGGCAATGCTGAACCTTATAAACTTACATCTTTCCAAAGAAGAAAATGGAAAACTGAGCTGTACACGCTTGTACCTCTGTTTGCAACACGTAATCACTCGTCAGATTTAATGCAGTCTGACGTTGCAGTTCGGTAACACGCGCGTGTGCCACCGAAGGTGGGTAAGGATTGGTGAGAATAATTAAACCTGTTGGAAGTCCTGAAGGACCACTTCTGAATGATTCAAGCCCCTCCTTGATGATCAACTTATTAAAAAATGCATTTATGCTTAATTGCTGAGGGAGACTCTTCAGACGTACATGCCCATGCCGTACATGGAGCCCCAGTCCACTCCTTGGAAGCTCGACATATCAACATTGGTAAGGCTGTACCCCTGGTACGGGTTAGCCGGTACAGGCGGAGCGAGGGTCGCCTGATTTGCAGCCGCGGCGGCCGCGGTAGGCGTTGCTGTCGCGCCCACAGCTGCTCCTACTCCTCCAACTCCAGCACCAACACCACCCACCGCTCCGACTGCTGTAGGAATGGGGTACGGTGCGTACCGATAGCTCGCCAGGGTCGGGTACGTTCCAAACAGCTTCCCATATCCTGCCAGAGCAGCTGCATTTTGAGCCTGTGCGGCTGCTGCCGTCGCTGCTTGAACGTGAGCCTGGGCCTGCGCAGCTGCTAGCTGACTGGCTGGCGTCAGGGGCTGCGGGGCCCCCATCCGAACTCCCAGCGGGCCCAGAACCATGCGTTTCCCCAACAGAGTTGCCGTCTGCACTGCTTCTTTCGGTTGAGCCTTCTTGCATTCAACCTTCTTGTTCTTGATAGTGTGGAAATGGATCTCGCACACTCGGTCCACCACGTCTTCATTCTCAAAGGTGACGAATCCAAAGCCACGGTGACGCTTTGTCTGTTGATCCATCAGCATCACAGTTTCCTCCACCTTGCCAAACTGGCCAAAATAGGCCTTCACCTCTTCGGATGACGTATCCTGGCTCACGCCGCCCACAAAAATCTTCTTTGTCCTGTTACCAACCTTAGCTCTGTTCTTTGGCGTGGCATGTTTCGGATCAATCTTCTTGCCATCAAGAGTGTGGATAGGCACTTTCAGGACCTTCTCAACAGTATCCGGCTCTGAGAATGTTATGAACCCAAATCCACGGCTTCTCTGCAACAAACGTGAAAACAAATTTCTAATTCATGCTCTAATTCCCTTTCCTCTTGGGCACATGAGTCACGTTTAATCACCGAAAACTAGTTTTTCAAAGTGAACAATGAACCATAAGATACAGCATAAGCTGTTATACTTCTAAAAAGTGGATGCATTTATAATGTCTACTGCGCTCAGCTTAGTGGTCAAGGTCAAGGCGTTAACAGTCTGAAGCAAGAATTCTTAATTTTGTGACCCAAGTCAGCCATTTTTCTGGCATGTTCAAGAAACATGAATGTAAATCAACATCTTTTTATTTGGAATACGGTGGTTCACGACATGAAGCACAGGACCTTTATGGACACATCAAACACACCTGAAATGATTTCTTATCAAAGTTCAGTGGCGTGTCTTGACATGACAATCATCTATCATCAATATCAACAGATGGCCATGCAAACTTGTGAGGTGGGAACAATAATAACATCATTCAATGTACAACATCTATGAATGGCATTAAAATTTATGAGGTTGAATCCCTTTAGGCCCTTAAATACACCAAACAGAAATTTATATCTTTAATTACATTTTTTACAGACTCTCTGTTATACAGAAGGCATAATTTAAATTGACACAAATTAATTATCTGTTGGAATAAATCCCCCGTACTGTCTGTATCAGCGGAGAATTGATTCAACCTTCAGACGGAAGTACCCGCCTATGCAGGTGCACGGCAGTTCTAATACACGGTATAGAAGCATCGGGCGACTCTCGGTTCTCCATCAGTTTTCTAGCTTTCTACTGCTTTATCTCATTATTGTGTTTTTAGCATTACATAGTTTATGCAGAATTCAGTACATCAGTTCCGCCAATGGTAACGCATTCACGTGACCAAATATCACACGAACAGTTTCAACAGCGGGATATTTTTAGTGCAAGACAATGTTTTTAGGACAGCATTCAGGGTGTCACGGCTTCGAGATCAAGCCAATTCTCTACTCTGTGGGCCAAGTCTTATGGGTCTTCTCCTGCTAAATTATGTGTTTTGGGACAATATGTAGTTCATATACTTTTTAAGCTATGGGCTCCACCCCTGCCAACCCTACCCTCCTCATTTTAGGGATTAATAATTAGCAGAATGAAAAGCGACAGTGAACAGCGTGTCCTTCGTCTTTAGAAGCCAAAGACCTAGTGTCGACACTTCACATGGGACACCTACTAATAAAATCTCGATTTCCTCATACACAATTTCTCCAGCGTCTCCAGCAAATTCTTCCATCTGTTTCCTGAGTTTCATTCATTTAGACTACATTGGCAGAATTAGGTCCTGTAACTACTGCTCACAGAGCCATTCAACGGCAGATGCTCCATGACAACTCCTTTGTTACCGAACGGAGAGAACAAATAGGTACGGCCACTCACTTGGGTAACGGGGTCCTTCATGATAAGCACATCTGTGACCGTGCCAAACATGCCAAAATACTCCTTCAGCTTCTCTGAAGACGTCTGCCAGCTGAGGCCACCGACAAACAACTTCCCCGGAGCCGGATCACCACCGCTCGGGGTTGAGCGCCCAGAAGATCCATTCTGGCTTCCGTTCATCGTCGGCATTAGACCATTTCCATGGAGGTCGTGGTCCATGAGGCCATTCCCTTCCATGACCGCTGAGCTGCAACATACAAGAAGCGACAGCGATTAGTTTCTTTTTGTTACAGCGTCTCCTCACAGCTGCCTTGATGATTATTGCCAGCACTGTCTGTATCACCTTTCCCATGTACAAGATCCAGTCTGAAAATAATGTTTTGGCAGCACTGATTATCATTAACTATCTAATGTTTGTTCAATGAAGTCTTCTCGGGGATCAGCTCTGTAAGAACGGTGTTGGTGTCCATAAAGCCACCAAGAAAGCTTTAAATATCTTAGCCTCATTAATAGTAACTGTTCTTGAACAAATTCTCGAAATATTAACTGCTGATAGTAAACACGTTCCAACGATTATTTGGATTCGTATCCTGCAATATTACAGAAATGTGTTCCAAGAACTGGACTTTAACATTTCAATCTGTGAACATACTGGATGCTCTGATTCTCATTCTACGTACAACGTAAATCGAACATGCGTTTTTAAGTGCATATCTTAGGGACAGAACGGTCCGCTTATTGAAGCCGCACGGCGCAGGCGTCGGCAAGGAAGCCGGTGGTGGGCAGAGCAGTATCTCCCTCTCTAGCTTTCAGCTGATGCGAGAGGGTGGGGGGGTTACACACGAGCGAACAAGAGAACCGAGGCAGTTCAAGAACGGTACGGGGTAACGCTAATCCTGAGGGTGGGTGGGGGGTGGGGTTGTTCTTTTGAACATTCTCTTTCAGGCAAGTGCGATATTGCAGTAGTGACTAACATGTCGCGTGTAATCTGCGCTGTTCCAGGTACACGAGAGGAGGAACGGCTAGATTTCAGAAGTTGGAGGATCTACTTCGCCCGCCCCCCAGTGCGTGAAGGTAAGACCCGCTCCATTTCCACACGTCCTTAAACAAAACCGTAGACTTACGTATCTCCATACATGATCCCACGCAACTGAAACACAAACTCCCAAGTCGTGTCCCGTCGCCCGTCTACCCCCTACGAGATCAATAACCCGGCCACCCAGCTTGCCAGCTGCCTCACACCGCCTCGCGCTGCGCACAGCACCGGCTGTGGCACGGACGGACCTGCTCGGACACCGCGGTCAAGATGTACCATCCAGCACGTGGTTTTCATCTCAAAAAGACCAGGTGTCCTGTTCTAAGAATGCTCGGCTTTTAAGTGAGTGGACCATCGGCGCATACGACACAGAGTGGGGAAGGGTAGAACGACCGAAGGGGGACTGCGCGTTGTCATGGCAACGAGCGCAGGAGCAGCAGAGCTAGCGAGCAAGAACTGCTTGCTGGACCCCCTCAAACCCACCCTTCTACCCCCTTCGCTCAGTCAGTGGCTAGCGAGTGGAGTGAGTGGGTGAATAAGAACGAGGCATCAAGACGGTCGGCGGGCTGTGATATTGTCCTGTCACAGCAGTACTGATCACAGAGCCTACTGCTGTTTCAGGACATTGCCACAGACCCCGGCAACTCGGCCAGACAGACATCCGAGTCCACAGTGCAGTGCTACAGACCCGACTCATCGATTGCTCCCTCCATTTCAAGACATTCTCTGCAAGTGCTTCGCGTCGGTATCGGAATTCAATGCCAGCAAAATGCTACAGTGCGCCTCATTTGAAACACCTTTCTGCTCTAACAGCGTTCACAGTGAGGAACAGACGGACGGTGTTGCATGGGGCAGATTCTCCTACTACGTTGAGAGGCCATTTTTTTTTGTTGAGATATTCGCAACACAGCGACAAAACGCCCAGAATCTGGGACGCTTTAACTCTGAGAAACGGTTATTTCAATATAATAAATTTATCGATGGACGTGATAACAGTTATTATGGTGAACATACGTGAATCTGACGTTTTGCGTCCTAAAACATCCATCTTACAGAAATACAAGACGATAACACGATATCGTTACCCCCCCCACCCCACCTCCCCAGATGCAGAACACAAGGGCACTTATACATTCACAATTCACATGTCAAAAAATTTATTTTTGTCTTTACGCTACAAAAGACGTAATATTTCCTGTGAATACCAACAAAGCACATGGAAGAAGGCCGATCTGCATAATCGCACTGAATCTCGCTGTGCAAAACATTTTGTGGGCCGCGGGTCTGCCAGCATCTAGGCTGAACATTTGCACATGTACAGAATCTGCCACTACAAGACGTTACAGCATCGACAAAGCCACTCAGTCACTGAATCTCAACACTTAAAAGCCAACAGACAGTTTATCCGAACAATTTTAAATACAAGGATAAGAAAATATACCGTATTTTGATGAAAGGAATCTCTGCACTGTGATTCGATGCTTTCAGCTAGGATACGCTCCTTCTACAAAGATGCCCCCCCCCCCCTCGACAAATCTAACAACGAGCCTGCGCGGCCATTCTCATCGCATCGTATACCATGAGGACCATTAAGGAAATGCAGCCAACATTGATTCCGCCCTGCGTTCCAGCTCCAAGTAAGCCATCCAGATGTAAAAGCTGACTTCGGTCGATTGATACAGGGCGGCGTGTTCATCTGCAATGTTTTTATGCGAAACCAATCTCTTTAGTTTGAAGTTTTTGTCTCTTGTTCTGTGTAACAACTATTTGTATGTAATACCGATAACCAAAAACTATTTCACGTTCATTTTTAATAATATACATGTTCACGACGTTATATGACTGCGTTCAAAGCAGAATCACAAACTGCAGGACTTAAAGATCGAAATACAAATGCCATGTTTGTTAACTTTCAATATATAAAACATGACTAATGTATATTCTGCGGAATCATATTTATGCTTTCACGAACAGTGCTCGCCTGCCATCATCAATCATAAGAAACAAAATAACAGCTCCCACCTCAAACTCGCAACTTCACCGATGACAGGAACGAAGACGTATTTTGGGCACTGCAGTGCCAGATAGGAGAACGCTGGCTCCGGCCACAGTCTGAGCTGATACTAAGAGCTAATGGACCAGAACCACAGAAAGAACGGAGACTTGTGCACACGGGGTCAGGGTTATAGCTACGGCAAACAAGATATATGATGAGACTTCCTGAGTTGCAGCTAAGTCCATAGTCAATTTCATTAAAATGGCTGGTGGAACTTTTCGGAGGCCTTTCGTTTCCTCCTGAACAACACTTCCGGTTCGCAAGTGCGAGGTTCAAGAGGAGTCCTCGAAATCAAGTTTAATTACATTTTAAAAATAATGTATCACATTATAATACGGAATATAAAACTTATGTGTAAAAATTTTCGGGACACCCTGTGTATGTGATTATACAAAAAGCGAACGTGAATTTAAGGCCGAAGGGACTAACTTTCACATGTTACAGGCAATGTGAGGCTTCGCCCCTAAAGCAATCATAGTTCGGCTCTAATTATTTAAGTCAAAACTTGGCAACGGTGGTATGAACCAACTGACACCGAGTCACATGATCAATTCATGTTTGCTTACTGAGCCGAGCGCTATCCAATTATAGTTCGTTAGTCTCTCTAATATCTGAAACGATAATTCCATCGCGGCAATAAAACTCGTTAAGTTCCCGGATTCTGGGATGAAATTCCGAGGGCTGGGAGGATCCGGAAACAGAGAATGCTCTCAAAACAAACACGCTTGCCTACACTGTCACAGGAATTAAAATCTAAAATAAGCAGAGGAATTTGATAATAAAAACAGTAATAGGTTCCTTATCTTACGGACTGCAAACAGAATTTTAATAATTTAATTATAAGGATATAAAAGAGAGACGATAATTTCATGCACCAATGAAATGTGGTCGTTTTATGCCAATGGAGAAATTGATCTACGTAAATTTTGTAGTTAAGATTTTCTTTTATAGTGTATGTAATAAGTTACAAACATGGCGCCTAAGCGAATTTTCAAGATATATCCAACTATCAATTAACGAGAATCTGCAAAGCCCTATTAACGAAACACAGGCCTACCCATAAAAATCACCCAGTTCCGTCACAAATTATTATTACAGTGGAGCCTCTTCATACAGCGGCTGTGATCATGTCCTCCAATACGATTACATGTTTTATATTAAATAAATGTTAAGCTGTCCCCCGAAACCCGCATTATATCGAGGTTCCACTGTACTATTTATTATGATCATTGTATAAATCTGAAAGAAGTAGAATGTGTGGGCGTGGTCTGGATTCACCCGTCACGGGACGAGGTCCAGGAACCAGGGCATGCACACAGGGTTTCAAACCTCACGTTCAATGAGGTTGGGGGGGATTTCTTAGCCGGCTACTGAAGGCCGAACGCTACTCCGCGAGCCTAGTTTAAAACAGCGAGTTGCAAAACATCGTTAAAATGCGAACGTATTCCTCTTTTGCAATGGAATCTATCCGATACGCCTTCCTAGTTCCTCTCTTCACTGGAACATGCCAGACCTCAATCAATACTCGACCAACGGCCTGAAACTTATAGCCCGTGGAGTACATACGGTGTTACGTCACAAACCGCAGGCGATGTGACGTAATTCTGGGGGCCTACACGACTGAAATTCACAGCTAAATTCTAAATTCTGAAGAGCTGAACATATCCGGTACAACAGCAAACACGACGTCGACAAGGTTTAAAAACTGCACAACACGCTTTTCAGCATTGTAATTTAATTTAAGATTGGATGCCACTCGATCCTTGGAAATCCTTCTTTGAGGCCTTATCAGTGAACTGCGTGCCTGTCTGTCCGTCTCATCACTGAACTACAATCATCAATATTATGCACGAAATGAACGATTTTCGTGAAACTCGGCGCATACCACGTATTTTACATTAAGTAAAATGGTGCTGAGATGAAGGGCCTACATATCTCCGCGGGACAACGGCGAAATTAGTTGGAAAACCTGCATGAGGCTTGTTTTCGGTTAACTTCCACTGGACAATTACTCGAAACCTATCTACAATTTATGAACATTCGAAATTTTGTAAAACTAACTGTAACGTTTCGCAAATTAACCACGGAGCATACATAATTAAAAAAATACAATTAATTAGTGCAGAAGAACCCTCCCTAAAAACTGACAGTTGCTCGACTGGTTAAGAAATTCTCCAGGTTTTAAGCAACCCGAAGGTTAGCCGCGTTTACAAGCGCCCGCCAACGATCGCTATCCTCTGCCCGTGGAATACAATTGACGACCTCGAAGCACACTGCATTCTTGAACACCCACCTTAACATTTATTATCCTCACACCTGAGCGTAGATCTCCATTTATATTAAAGTTTTTGTAGAAGTTATTAACAGAAGGTATACAGTCAGGCATTTTCCAACAGAAACCTCCCCGTCTTTACTGAAGCGCTGGATATCAGCCAGTACGGCTGCAAATGCCACAAAGAGACATTTAAGCAGTCAATTTGGCTGCCAAATGAAAAAAATACGTACCATCTCACAATGCAGACGAAGGTAAACCAAAACATCTGAATATCGCAGAAAGAATTGTCAAGACAATTTCACTCTTGTTTTAAGTATGTGTTAAGACACTAGGAACAATTAATACTTTACACACAGAAGCCCTCGAACCCCCCCCCCCCACAGAAAAACGGTCAAATAATATAGAATTGACATATATTACCTATGTATGCCTAACGCAGAAAATCCAATGGACCACAGTTTTATCAGCTTTCATAAACAAATAATCATACGGGATGTGCCTCCGCCTGTGTTTGGCAGCATGTCTTGTAGGTAATTGCCAATTTTCTGGATGAACGCATCGCCTCGATCTTCAGGGTAGAAACAATAGGATGGGGGTAACATATTCCTCCGAAATTCTGGTAACCACTTGTTAGCGTCACAGCCCAGCAAGAGACCTACGATTCACAAATTAATTCTACCGCAAGTCTAAACAAAAGAATCCAGGGAGGTTATAAAACTCAAATTTGTATTCGAAGGCAGAAAAAACAGCTCACCCTCTGCAAGCTGCTCCCTCTTTTACGCCCAGACAAACGCACGAGAGGTGGAACATTTACGGAAACACGAACAGAAACCCCAAGCTTCCGCGGCAACTTCTCCAACAGCAGTATGCAGCGGGTAGCCTAAACTCAACCTGCAGGGGTGCGACGAAACAATTTCGTCGTTTCTACCTTACAGAACATTCGCTATAGCGCAGCTGTATTCATACAGTACGGCAGGATTCAATGAATCACGGTCCTTTTAGATCCTTTTGACTTCGGCAAATATACTGCTATGTCGCGCACAGTTGTCACGTTAACCTGTCGCTGAAATGCGCCAACGAGCAGTTCTCGTCATACGAGGTCACAAAATCTCACGTCTGCTTACGTATTTTGTCAGGAAACGCTCAGCAATCATCCCACCCCAGTGACGTTTGGACGGACAGAGGCTATTAAATCTTTGTACCCGTCGGCGCTATGCGAACTTCTGAAGTGGGTAGAAATTGTGCTACTTAGCTTTCGATTTGACGGCAATAATATCCGGCCTGTATATTAACAATAGTTGTCTGAATCTATTTCTCCGATTTAATCATAAACCAACGTCATCTTACTCCGTCTGATTCCACTGAAACACGATGTGAACATTCACATATTTAAATCGCTAAGAAGAATATGTATCTGCCCCCTAATGCCTGGTCGTATCAACTGTTGATCTCCTTAAGACATACGTAATTCCAGGATCTTCAACGGCGACGATATGAAGTCGAATTCCGATAGCCGAGGTGTTCCGATTCCGACCACTAGCCAATATTACGTAAAAAAAACGGCCAACCGGCGTGCAGTTTGCGCCACAATCGATATCGGCCGACGTCTTGCTATCTGCTTCTCCGCAGTCCGTACGTACGTAACTCGGTTTGTTCCATGACCCTGGTCTCGGAACTGGAGGAAATGAGGTCAGAGCAACCCGAGCCTTCCGTCAACATTTCACAAGCTTAAAAATACCCTCGGGGTGGATAAAAATCGACTCCCCGTGCCCGATAAAAAGAAAAATGCACTACAGGCATTACCTTATGCGGGCGCGAACTAGGACTTCGCATTTTGAGCGTATTAATTTTCTTAGATTACGATCAAGAACGGAGGGCCATGTTCGCTCATGAGCTATTATAATTCTCACTTCTACGCACAGCACAAAATTTCTGCGTTCTGAAATCAAGACGCGAATGCCCACAAGTGAGTTAAATAATGTTTGCGTGATAATTGGGCAATAATTTCTACTCGGAGGAAGGCGAGTCGGCCTATTTCAAAGTCGCTGCAGATCAGAAAAAATTGTAGTTAAAATTGTTAATGTTCTTGATTCGTAACAAACATGTCTCTTAAAGATACACCAAAGACAAAAGCACGACTGTTTAATGTAATTAAATGTGCCCAATAATTGTACAGTATAAGAACACAAACATTAAACAGAAAGTTGAATGAACGAAAATTCGCTCTTAAACCAACTCTGATCGGTTGTCTCGAGGGTACAGAATACGCAGGTTATATATGGCCCTGTACGTGACATTACAAGACTACTCGAAGTCATGTCCCCTTTATAAATTCATCTGCTGGGAAAATAATTTATTGTTAAACTTCCTGCTTCGGTATTTACCGAACAACAATGAAATACAGCGAACGGTGGCTTGGCAATAATTATGAAAGAACTATCCATACGGAATCAGCTGATACACGGTTGGACAGATATTTTTCCCGCTGATACACGGTTGGACGGATAGTTTTTCCCGCTGATACACGGTTGGACGGATATTTTTTCCCGCTGATACACGGTTGGACAGATATTTTTTCCCGCTGATGTCAGAGAGCGAGGGAAGTGAGAAATCGAGAAAATCCCCAGCTTCAGTTCCTCTGTGAACTGGGAAAAGGCCGTCATTACTTTATTTCAGAGGGGGCACACATCTGTCTAGTCCCCGGGAACACCGATGCTCCCTAGCACTGCCGAGAAAAAATTCGAGATGGGCCCCTGGTACTAAGCTTCAGGTAGAGAAGCGTAACAGGTTCATTCTATCACCGTCATCGATGGACTTCACGGCTAACCCACCGTCAACATCCACCAACCACCGTCACTACCGTTCAGAATTACTGGCAACGAAATGAGGCAATGAGCACATGGAGCGAACGAAAACGCGAAGTCCTGTTTTTATAGGGCGTCGAACTGCAAACTTCCTTCGTTCTGATGTTTACTGTTACCAAACGATAATTTACGACGCACTAAAACGTAACAGGCATCCAATCTCACTAAAGCAAGAAAATCCACGTATAAACCGTATTTAAAATGGCACGTATGATATTTAGAAGAGGAGGAAATTCTGCCCGAAACACAATTTTCGCTTCCGGTCCAGATAGAAGACATTTAACGCGCTTATTATGAATTTACGACCCAACTAGGCATAAAAATTCGTATGCTGGAAATTCAACGACAAAATTTTAACTGATCGAGTTACTTGCATGAAATGCATAATTTAAGACGAAATATTTCAACCGCAGAAACTACTTGACGCTGCGAGAATTTAAATAGACATTGTAGGATGAATTTAATTCTGATTCGTATAACCTCATTCGGCACCAAGTTCAAATCTTAAATTGTTCTTCGTTGGTTCCTTCTTATGTGGGATGTTTCAACGACTTATGTAATCAAAGACATGCGTTTTTATAAGGCCCCTCAGATGTCGCTTAAGTCGCTTAAGTCACTTAATTCCGAGAAGCAGCATTTCATGTTCCAGAGAAAAATGTATTTACAGGAACAAAAAAACAATGGTACGCGTATTATAGCAAGTCAAAAACTCATCCATCCTTCATGAAACACGAACGTTCATTGCCGTGTTCAGCAGAGCCCGTCACGGACCCATCCTGAGCCAGACGAATCCAATGCACACCCCACCAAATAAAATCTCCCTACAAGCCATTTTAATATTGTCCTCCATCGACGCCTCGGTCTCGAGTTTCTCACCCCTTCAGACTCCCCAACCAAAATGTTGCACGCATTTTTTATGTCCCTATGTGCTCCCCCGATTCAATAATCCTAACGGAGGTTCTCACAGTACAACCAACCCCAGTCTGTTGTCACTGCATCCCTCCAAGCTCAAATATTCTCCCACGGATCGCTGTTCCCAGTCGCCCTCAATATAAAAGAAATTTTATTACAGACGTAGCCATGCTCATGGAGTTCGAGAGCGTGCCGCTGTGATGCGCTGCGATGCTGATAGTAAGAGATTGGGTAACGCGGTAAGGCGTGGAGCGGCGTACGTCCGTCGAATTGCATTCTCCTGATCAATAACGACCCGGTAACAAACGCTCTCAGAACAAGGACATGACCACGGATAAAGAACACGCCAACATTTTCCCGTAACTTATGCTTATTTTCACGAAAATCTATGAAAAACTGTATCTTGAATACGTTATTGTAACTTTAAAATTAAAATGTCTAGTTTTAGTCGTGCGTTTGTCCATGCGAATTAAAACTGGCGAAGGAAAATTAGATCACAACAGAAAATACATGCAAGCCACAGACCAATTCCTAGTTCCCGTGTCACTTTGAAGCCTGAGATTGTGGTTTCTGAAGAAGATTCGAATGAAAGAAACAAAGAAGAATCATGAACACTTCACGCTTAATAGCAGATCTCTACATCTTTACCCACGCCATGTTCTTGAGGGCAGAACTGGGAGACAAGCAAATGGTCGTTGGTTCAGGAAATAAAAACATCAGAATTCTTCCAACAGCTATATTTAAATAGAAATAAATATACCAATCCATCTTTGTTTCGAGTTTTATAGAAAATTTGGATTTGGTAATATTTCTATCCTACGCTCCTATCTCCCCCCCCCAAATAATGTGTGTGGGTGTTTCTGCCCCCCTGAAGACGCCTTTCAATTTCAAAAGGCCCACAACTGTAAATTAATTACACGGACAAGAGATTAATTCTGTTACGGTTTTTGAGGAGCGAGATTTCAAAATGGTTCTAGCAACTTTAAAAAAAAATTATAGTCGTGCTGCCGTCAAAAAACCGCGACTCTAGGACAAAGGACTGGTTCCACGTGAGAAACGAGAAAACACTGATCTGCCTGATACGTAAAACAGTGCAGTTCGGATTTGAATAGAGCTAAAATAATTGTCAACTGGGACTATTTTTTGTTTAAAAAAAGCTGTCCCACTATACGCCACGTAGGCGCTTGGGGGGTGAGTGGAGGTATAGCTCCTACTCATTCTTGACCTCGGCACTAGATGGGGGTGAGTGAGTGGTAATGCTCCATAATTAATAATGTCATAAGCTCTACGATGTTTAAAAGCAGAATAAAAATTTTAGATTTGAAGTTCTCGTTGTAGGCCAAATATTAAGATGGCGCATCGTAATCTGTTAGAAGTTTGCTGACGTTTCAGAGGTGTCTGTTACCTCCATCATCAGGACGATAATCCGCGCGCGAGAAATTTATTCCGGATACAGAAACTACTCGGAAAAAAACAGAACCCTGGCAGAACCACGAGGTTCCGTTTGTAGATTTTTAGAGTGGCTAAACAGTTTTGACGGATGGAACCACAAGTCTGAGCGGTCTCTTACTACGTCCGTCCGTCACGATATCCGTTCTGCCAGAAGCCTTGTGACTACTCTACGCCCTGGTGCAGAATATTGAACTGGGAGTACTCGACAAGAGCGAAGTCCTCAGAAAGCATACTGCCGTTTTACCGATCCGCGGATCAGAAAGGATGAGGGCCATTGATCTGGAGCATCTCCACACAAAACAGGACGCACTGAATAATGGCAGAGGGGAAGGACAATCATCTGCATCTCGTAGCCAGAATTGTGTTAGTAGCTGACGCACGCCGTTCACAAAGAAGTGGGAGGGTAACGCGAATTCATCCATGAGTCACGCACCCCCACTCACCCCGCTACTCAATTACTGTCTGTGCCCCGGAAGGAACAAAGGGCAATCGCCCTTAAGACCATCTACACGAGGGATGCTGAAGACAAGAGACGGATGACGCAGAGCGGAGGGAGAGTTAGTTAGTGACGGACAAAGAGACTGGTAATCAAGATTTCAACAGCTTACACCGCATTCCTGCTAATATACCGAGCAATATAACTACATGCCCCGCAAAAAAGTGTTATGTAACACGGTGGTATTCAACCTTTTTTGTTCGCGTACCCCCAGATATAATTTCTCTTCAACTTTGTACCCCCAAAGTTGTTGGTGTATAATTCAAGTTATACATAGTATATAATCTACATCTAAAATAAATTAAATAAATTACATTACTGATTATTCAATGTTTATCATAAAATAATATTTTTTTTTAAATTTCACGTACCCCCTAAGATGTCTTCGCGTACCTCCGGGGGTACGCGTACACCAGGTTGAATACCACTGATGAAATTAAATACACGATCCAGTAAAAAACAAACTTTGTGACTACACGGGACTTCAGGTTCTCATGTCAACGGCTGTCTTCTGGGGATTAGCAACGTCGTGAAGCCTGGTACAAGTTTACCGACGTTTCAGAAGTCCCTGCCCGCCTACATCATCTGAAACAGCCTACAACCCATAAGACATCCATCTAGAAACTACATGCCCCCTCCCCCCTCATTTAAAAAAAATCTACAGACAGAAACAAGGGTAAGTAATGGGGTCACGTTTATGTGAACATACCACACCTCCGAAATTAATAGACTTCATAGTCGCCTATTCCGACAGCACAAGATAATTCTCTTCATGAGCGCGTGTGATGCAATGCGACAGTAACCTATATATTGCTGCTGAAAATGTCTACACTATCTGCGTAACATTCCTGGATTAGTGAACACTAATATAACGTTCACGTGACTGAGGTCGACGAGGAATCCACAACGAAAGAACGAGACGAAGAACTCGCCCTACTATGGGATGAACAGTAAAATGGGTTGATTTGATCGTCCTAATATTTCATTAAGAAAGAAAGGTCCTCTTCGGTTCAAATTCTCCTCAGAACTCTATTCTCATACAAACTCAATTTGTGTTCTTGCCTTAATACAACGTAAACAACTGTACCACGGCGAATGCTAAATATTTCACATGGTTCAAAGATCACATTTAAGAATCGTTTCTAAAACCAGATGTGAAATTATGCCCTTTATGTACAAATTAAATACGATGAATAAATCGAAATAAAAAACATTATTCTCGTATTTAGAGATCCGTGGCTTTGCACTTCTTAAAGACCATCAACCTATTAAGCGTTTCAATAATCAGCATTATCACTGATAATATATTTTACCAGCATCAAGGATAAAGCCCTCTTTTTCGAGGGCCATTTCTGGCTTGTCCTACAATTCGAGTGTACAACCATCAATTAAACACCTACAAGATGCAGCCAACAAGATCATCGTTGGGTGGGGTGGGGTGGGGTGGATGAAGACCAATCTGCTGTCGTCTGACGTGGGTGATGGAGGCGACACCCGGTTGCTGAAGAAGATGGACAATGGAGGTCAACTCACAGTCGGTTTAGAAAATGTGTTTAAATTTAGTAGACCTTAGAAAAAACTTCATGCCTCGTGTGGTAAAATTGCTCACATTTATACACCCAAAACTTCTGCATTACCAAATAAAACATACCCTAGCAAGAAACCTCTTCACCACATTGAGGACGAAGATGGTCCTCGAAACGTTGGTTTCTTCGCCTTTCAAGAACACGGCTGGTAACCCAAGAAGAATTTATTACACTTAGTCGCCGTAAAAGCTCCAGATCATACATGGAGAAGATACGATAACGAGCAAGGTTTAAGTTGTCGTATTTTAATTGTAATTGAACTTTCAAAAAATGTAGCCATCCTACGACTCTACCCTCTTATTACAGGTCCTAACTAATATTCATGCCTGCAAAATGCTTTCCCGCGTTCAATGACAATCCATTTCTAGACTCAGCGGATGTGAAATGTTGAAAACGGGTTGTCCACACGCTGTAGGGGAAGCCTAGGCAATGCGAGCATGATATAATACAAAACTTGCTTTCCTCTTCACAATTTCCAACTTGCCAAAGGCTTCTTTCCAAAACCCTTCCTCACAGGCTACAAGAAGCCGTGGGAATGTAAATCCATACACAAGCTGTTACACTGGCTTCCGAATAAGGTTTCTTTACACGGCTAGCTCCTTACCGCTATACAAACTAAATTACAAAGCCTGGTTTACCTGTCTAAAGGCGATGGTCGACAACCGTTTCTGATACACGAACTGGCTACTCCAGCTGCCTCACACTGCACGAGACGTCGACGCAAACAGTTCAAGAATCTCCTGACATTCCTACAGCCAGGCTGGTCCCTCCACCCAGACACCAGATACTGGGTTCATACCACGGCAATCGATTTGTGACGTCACGATAGCAAAACAATGGTCATCCTAATTGAGTCAGAGCGGACTCCCAGTAAAAGCGGCGACAGATCAAGATTAAGGACCACAGGTCTGACTACGCGTAGGACCAAACTTCCACGCCCTCTATACACCTGTATGATGTGGAGCCAATGCACTTCGAACTTGTAGCATAAACGACCTAAGATGGTAAGTCCCCTGATACCCAACACTACGCCGTTTATCACCAAAATGATACGAGCACATTAAGAGTCAGCTCATAAACCATTAACATACATCACTAAAATTAAGCACATCTGTATTTTCCAACATCCATAAAGCGTCTTCGAAAGTTTCAATGATGAGGCCATTAAAACTTGCAAACGACAACCGAAGTACAGAAACCTTTAAACTACCCTGGCTCCTGTGTAATTGCAGACAACCCCATTCCTTCTATGCATCTTCATTAAAACAACATTCTGAGGTAGAAGACATTGTATTTAAAGAGCACGGTAAATTACTGAAACAATACGTACGTTAATCCCCCCCCCCCCAAGTGGCAGGGGATGCTTCTGGCTGAGATTTTGTGATTACTTATCCGTAACTTCCACACATGCACAGGCGTGACCTACTTTTTAATTACCTCCAAAAATAATTTAATTGATACTCCCTTGAAATTACGCGACTACGTGTTCAGAAACTGTTCATTAGCTTCATATATACTAAAGGAAACAAAGCAGAGTCTTGTTGTATTATAATATTAACCCTTTAAAACCCAATGGTAATTATATGTACCAGGTGTTTTAACAATCTGCGACTCTGCATTTTGTATTCATGGGTCTTTAATTCTCACAGAAAACTACGATATTTCCTTAAACAGCAATAACGAGTAGATCTTTGTAATGGTGAGGTAGTGTTTTCTTTGCGGTACGGACTGAATTATTAAATATTATTATACGAGCTTCGGCTTCAGAGAATTGGGAGAAAAGTAAAGCAATCTGCCGAAATTAACGTGGGTCTCTAATTAAATATTTTAGTTGGCTTCAGTGCCAGTTTAAAAAATGCAATATCCAGCTTAATTTATTTTATTACTAGGATATTTTTCACTGCGTCGAGGAAGATTTCTGTGTATAAACTTGGAACTAAACCTCGGACGTTTCTTCAGAACCAATCCCCGTTTCGATCTGCTTTGCTTTCCTTCTACCATCAATACAGCGACCGTCGTACTGAAACGTCGGCCAATTTCTGCACAACACCACAAGCAAATAAAATGTTCACACGGAAGGTGGTCGCAGGCCTGTAACAAATGTGTCGTGTTTTCCACTTAGGGTTTCAAAAACTGTCTCAGCATGAAAAAGTCATCAGTATTCCACTAAGATGACACAAGACGAAGCCAGTCTGTACAGAGACTTGTGAATGCTGAACTGATGTTAGAATACAAAATAAACGCGGATAAAGCCTTCAGGATTCTTCCACCAAGATGGTCAGTAAAATAGGATAAATACCTGGCAGCAAGCCCCAAAATATAGACACAAAATCAACACGGTAGAAAGGATATTTTATTTTAATTTTTAATTATTATAATATTATTTAGTGTTCTGTCTGACGACAGGTCCATATGAACAGGATCCTTCCATCCTTTTCTCGGACTGGGACCTGTTCATATACGTTCTTGGCAGATGATCCAGAAGTGGTTTGCCATTGCCTTCTTCTGTGTGTGAATGGAGTAATTGTTGGGATGCCACGGAGGAAAACTCCGTGTTGCCTAGACCACGGCCTTGCCCAACACAAGTTATAAATTCGGGCACCGCCGGGAATCGAACCCGAGACCCCAGGATTACAAGGCCAGCGTTCTAACCGCTAGACCACCTCATCTTATTATTATTTAGTGTTCTGTCTGACGACAGGTCCATATGAACAGGATCCTTCCCTCCTTTTCTCGGACTGGGACCTGTTCATATACGTTCTTGGCAGATGATCCAGAAGTGGTTTGCCATTGCCTTCTTCTGTGTGTGAATGGAGTAATTGTTGGGATGCCACGGAGAAACCGGGGAAGCCCCCGGAGGAAAACTCCGTGTTGCCTAGACCACGGCCTTGCCCAACACAAGTTATAAATTCGGGCACCGCCGGGAATGTAACCCGAGACCCCAGGATTACAAGCGTTCTAACCGCTAGACCACCGTGGCTATGGTCTGAAATTACTAAATGCCACTGTTTCAGTGTTAAGAGAATCAGCTTAATGGAAGTGCAAACAAGTTGCGTGGGTGGCAGAAAACACAGAAAGTGACAAGTTCCTCCACAAGGGACGGGCACCTGTACCCGCGTGATCTATATGTGATTTAGACAGTCATTCATCACGCGACGCGCCGTGTCGAAGCCAGTCGACGTCGCACACCTGGTAACAGCTACGGATTGATTAATTAGCACAGCGAATGACGGCTTAGCCATTTATCTTGGTTCAGAAACACGGTATGCCCCCCCCCCCCCCCCCCAGCTGCTGGAAGTGGATCTGTAATCACGGAATTTCGCACAAGAATCGACAGGCCAGCTGCCAATATCCTAATCATGAAATAACAGTTCTACTTTCATCGCATCTTTGAAACAATTAAAAAGTTTCTTTCCACGAGAATCGATTAATTTTTGTCATCTGTTCGAAGAATACAAATACAAAATTTTTCGACTATTAACCATGGAAACGAACAGGGGGTCAAACATTGCGACAGAAATTACCATACACGAACAATTCTTGGTATCGAGATAACGTCTAAGCTGCAGAGTCCACTTTCTGATAACGCAGTCAGCATGCGTCCTCTGGTCTGTCTGCTTTCAAGCATCTACACTGCCAACTTAATCGCCATACACCCCCGACAGTAAATTAGCTAAAACAACTCGAATTTGAACTGCATATATTTTCCAAATACGCTATTAATTCTATCCCAGCGGCAAGCAAAATGGCGAAACCATGAGATCACCTGCCAACTTTTACCCCGAACAAATTTTTTTATAAAAATGCAATTCCAGTAACTTCTCCGAGGCAAATATGGGGCATACGGACGGACACAACTTGATTTTTTTTTTGGGGGGGGGGGGCACAATAATGGAAACGTTTCTTATTTTTGATACATTCGAAGCAGTAATCACACTGAGCAAGGGGAATGTTACCACATTTTTACCACGCAAACACGCAATGCAGTGTACTAACCTCCCCTGCCACATTATCTGTCTCGAATAAACCAATTGTGTGGTTAACTTACAACTTTGATGAAATTCTAAAAATAGCAACCAGTCTCTCGCAACGCCCCCCCCCCCAAAAGTCGACTACAAAGAGTCGCTTTTATTTCGGTAAAAAGACAAAGTAACTTGCAACTACACGAATTAAGTTCTGACGCCACTTTCATCCAATTATTCCAGTCCGTATGCTTAGGCTAGCAAGAAATGCAAATTAATAACCATTTAATTTCGCGAACCTCTCCTGTCTGTACTCAAAGAGTTCCACTACAGCATATTCAGACCACATTAAATGTTATCAGCCGTGACGTCAAAGTTTTGCGTCTGGGCCGAACTTGAATGTCGATTCGCACCGTCAGTTAAGTTTCCGAAAAAGTTTAAATACCAATTAAGTTGTAGCTCAACAGCAAATGCTTTGCAAGAAGTAGTTTCCCGTCATACGTAACCACGGACGAAATGTTTATAGTATTGAGATGATAAAGTTGCGTCATATTGCGATAAATATATATTTGTTTAAATCTTGTCAGTCTAATCACAATAAAATTCCTATTAAATATTAAAATATTACTATAATTAACATTTAAATATTTAAAATATATTATATGATGTTCTCTATCGAAATGGTCGATTTACATTAGATTAAATGATTTAAAATCTGATAAACATCTGACTAAAAAGTTGCATTTAAGAAATTATATTTAAGTTTATATAATTTTATACACCTGAAGATGGTTCTTTTAGAACTGAAACATGTCGTGTAAAAAGTGATGATCTAATGTAAATCGAACATTTCGATAGAGAACAACATATAATATATTTTAAATATTTAAATGTTAATTATGGTAATATTTTAATATTTAATAGGAATTTTATTGTGATTAGACTGACAAGATTTAAACAAAGTTTATAGTATTCTCACGTTCAAAATGACAAATTAAATCATCCGATAACAACGAACGTCTTATGATTTGAAGATACTCCCGATTCTGTCGTACTGAACGGGTAGAAATATACAAAACTTGCTCGATTGTTTACAAAGTATGCGATGCGAATATCAAACCCGAAAAAGTTAATGGCACCGACTTCTTACATCTGTTCAGTTGGCCTCTGTACGCCTACAGAAAAACTTTAAAGCTAGATGTTAAATTCAACATTCCCCTGAATGCTAGGACTGTGCATTCATACATTCAGAGATGTAATATAATTAGTGAAAGTACTGTCAGATAGGAATGACACGAAAAGGTTTCAACAATTCACAGAATCACCATACAAACTTCTAAGGGCACGTCTACTTTGTATTAAACAGAAGTAAACTTTTGTTTTGGGGGCCTGTCAGGAGCAAGGCAGCTTAGCTAGCTGGCAGGATATTCCTTCCTTCAGGGTCCTGACAATACGGGAACCAAGCCGACTTCTTTTGTCAGACAAGTGGTAACAATTCTCGGGCGGGGCATGACGGAATACGTGGAGTTTCACATTTGAAATTAAGCAGGTTTGACCAAGTACGGCTAAAACCAACGGGTATTTCAGAATAAAATAACAAACCTTCGAATTCTATAATAGGCGTGTAATTCTTTAATTAGCTAAGCAACTACTAGATTTTTAAGGCCAACACTGTCTCATGGAACCAAACAGAACACTACAATATACTGTAAATATTTTCTGCAAAGTTTCTGGCCCCTCTGACCTAATACGTACACGTGAAAGAAATATACAAACTTCGTTAAAATAAGATGGCTGTCTTCTGGGTTGTAGCGCCGTGTAATTTCTTCCATAACGATTTTCTTACCCCGATTTACAGTAATATAAACTTTGAAGACTCTTTTAACTACCACTTTTTGTTCTAGCACTCGTCATTTATCTGCCCGCTGTTTACATAAAGCAGTTTCTCTCATCTGGTTAAGCCGCGCCTCAGTAATGGCATTTTGTCTGCAACCATCAGATCGCCATTAATATGAAATCAATTTGTACTGAGTCTAGAGAAGCAGGCTGGTCTCTTGAGAAGTAAATGATTTATGTTGCACCCGGATCCGAGACTCGCTATTTTAAACATGTCTGATAACATAATCCCACGCGAGCCCCCTCCCTAATTGTACAAAGATTACTAATTTCGTACGCTCCTCTGAAGTTATCACGGAAGAATTATAAGCTTAAGTGGAAGTCTCGCTCAGCTACTTCATACAATGCACTGACCGCATGATACAAATCATGACGTCATAACCATGAGATGGCTAAATACGATGTATTTCGAACAGAATTTTAGGAAATATGTTTCTAGCACGTGCAGGAACCAGGTTATTTGTTGATACAAATTTCTTCTGTTCGTTTATGTCTGTTACAACGAAAAAGAAAGGTTTTAACCCGATATCTACTTGGAGGCACTGAAGAAAAACCACTATAAACATAAGGGCAGTCGATCTCCGAGGTAAGATTTGAACCCTGGCAAATATTAAGCAGTCGGCCTCGACTACCATTGGCCATTTTCCTCGAGGAACTGAAGGAAACCACGAACTCCAGTCACGATTGCCTCCTTTGGGCAGAAATCGGGACCCAGGACCTCCCGGGTATGAAGAAGTGGTAACCATTCGACAAATTCTTGACAAATGAAACTCTTATTATGCAACTAGTATCACGTACAAAGATTGGTTTATTTTTAGGATGAAGACACTTTCGTCATCTCAAAATAAATCATAAAGTTTCGGCCGTAGTAACTCAATACATATTAATCACGGCTGCCATCTTTAAAACCCAGAGCTTACTGGCTTCGTTCGCTCAAAAGTTTAACCCGGATCAATCCCTCGTAGGCTTTAACGGCTTGGTCAGCAAGGCCTTTAAACTGACAGATGGAGACAACTGCAGTCCGAAACGGTTTGATTCACAGCTTCTGCGTTCAACTCACTGATTCCTTGCTAATAAATTATTCAAAGCGTGCGAAGTACAGGGTAAGTCTCAGATAGTTTTGGCATAAAATAATTAATCGTGCTTTGAAGCGTTTTAACTAGTTCAAGCAGCTCAAGGCAAGCCAAGAGCTTCCTACTTACTACATCGCAGTAAAATACGTAAGCAGGCTACACAATCCGTCGAATGATCACAATTATCATGTGAAGAGAAAGGAAAATTATATTGCAAAACTTTAAGTTTCCGTGGCGATGTTAATATACGAGACGGTGATCGGCCTCTAGCGCACCGCGTAACCTTTTGGCTGTGCACCAACGTTTCGGAGGAACATACTACTTCCATCTTCAGACAAATCCCTTTTCCCTCATCCTAACTCTATAATATACCATCCACTTTCTAACAGTACACACTTCAACCCCGAATATGTAGGCAGTATGTTCCTCCAAAACGTTGGTATTCACCTACGAGTCCATGTCACAACCGACTAAAACAACATCGTCACTTTATTGATTACATCGAAATTATTCTTCTCGGGCTACCACCCGTGTCAGGTGTTTGAAAGGCGAAAACACCAACGCTTCGAGAACCATCTTCGTCCTCGTCTTCAGTACCCTGAGGAACAAACACGGTTCTCTAAACGTTGGTGTTTTCGCCTTTCAAACACCTGACACGGGTGGTAGCCCGCCCGAGAATTAATTACACTTAGTCGTCGCGAAAGCTTCTGATCATACGAGTACATCGACAAATTTTAGTGTAATGTTTCCACCCATAATGAGTTCAAACGAGTTAGTTATTCCACATAAAACTATGTGACCTACGAAGTGCCTTAAAAGTGTGATTAATATCAAATTATATCACAAAGCTCGGGTATCGAGTGCAATATAATTGTCACTGTTACGGAATGGGGGAAGTACTTCTTTTAACACTTATCCGTTTCATTCGGAGATTTTCGAGTACAGCTGATCTCAGAACTTAACAAGTATAGTTAAGTTCTTAATTCTACTAAGTAGGAAAGAGTTACTTTAAAATTTCAAACAACTAATACAATTCAAACTTTTGCGAAACTGAGTTTAAATTCTGTTAATTTGAGTTAAACATAGGTGCACTAACTTGTATCTTTTTTTCGGATTAAATTTAATTAAAAAGCACTCTTTTCTCTCTTTCTTTTCATATTCTTTACGGAGCGTTTTGACCGTCCGCTTAACAAATTGAATTTCCAGGTTAATAAATAACTTCTGTTTTGTTAAAAAAAATATTATTATATTCGCTATCATAGTTTTTTTTTTGGTATTTCCTGTTTCCAACGCTTTCATTCATTACTTCACAGCATCTATCATTAAAATCATTCATGAAGTAAATTTACATCGCACGTTCCCTGTACTTACCTCAGTTAACAAGAGCATTAATAATACCTTTTTTGGGTCAACTGCTATGATACATACAAAAACGTATTAATTACTACGACTAGATACAGCTAGAACGGTACTGTGACTCTAAATAAAATCACGATCTGCCCCTACTCAAACTACAATAAAAATAAATATTGTATCTACACCACTGCATTTCAAATCAGACGCCACTACAGTTACGTCTCAAAACGTTTCAGAATTAAAAACTACCTGTACGGGATCGATACGACTCACGATTATTACTAGCTTCTACATACGCAGATGGTTAGTTTCACAACTATAACTAGCATGACCGCCCTTAACTACGTACGGGGTATATAAAACGTATTACACTTTCCTTTCGACAAATCTGTCAAATAAGTTTGCAGCAACTGACTTTATTTCAATCAAAATGAGAAATATGAATATTAAATAAAGGCCGCGAGCCAATTTAAAAACTCTTTCAAAACCATTAAACAGGTGTGCATTTAGAAGTGAATTTACTGTGCCAAAAATCCAAAAGGTGATTTTTTTTTAAAAAAAAAGTTTAGCCAGTCACTGCAAGCATGCGTCTATTTGAAATTTACTTAAATAAGTGCATAACTTCTTCTGACATTCTATACTCCTATTATATACATGTTAAAAATATTAAGGATACGTAAAAACTAACAAATGCACACATCAAAAGAAGCTACAATATAAGTAATTGCCCCGAGGTACGTATCCTCTGAAGACTGGGAGCTGAGCAAAATAGAGGAAGCCCTTGAAAACGGCTCGAAAGAGTGAGTGGGCCATTTTCAAAAAAAGCAACGCTGAAACAACCCAAGTTTAAATAATTATGTAGCCAGTCCATCACTCACGATAGGTGCCATAGAGTGGCTCAACCTAGTTCTATGTTATTGTGCGTGGCAACTATAGAAGGCTACCACAGATATATAAAGAAACATGCAACCCAGTGTCTTTCGGACCCATTAAATACTGGACAACCAAGTGCGGATAAACAAACAAAAGAACTGATAAACTAAACTGGGCGGACTAGATAACAACAAAAATACTGCAACAACATTGGGGCTCACTTACGACCCAGACACAAAGACAGATTAAATACAATTAAAAGAGTACTTAAACAAAGAAGATTTTTTATTTACAACGTTTTAAAATTTCTACCGAACAGTGTTAATTATTTGCATGAGAGGGAAAAATAGTGTGGTAATGATGAGTTAGCAATATAAAAGATATAAACAACAATCAACAGTCAACAAACAAGAGACAAGAGACAAGACAGGTGTGTGTGGACAGCCACATCTCGACGCCCTGTGGCTTATACTGACTACACAATGCTGCAGCTACAAGTTCTGCGTCTGAGGTCGACTTCGTTAAGTTACCTGGTCACGTCGAAGCGTCGGAGGGCTGCCAACTGCGACGATACCTTGCATCCTGGGCGGGCAGGCAAATTAAATCAAGTCTCTCTCTCTCTCTGCTGGAATTAGGGCAAGAAATAACACCCTTATTTCACTCAAATTAACACCAATGCAAAGATATAAAAAACAGTTTTCAAAACCTGTGACACTTGGTCAGTCCTCTATTAAGAACGTGTCGCATACAACACACAGAAATGAGAGCTAGAAAAGACACAAGGAAAGACTGATAAAACAGAAAACACAAAACAATAACAGGCACGGAAAAAAAAACTTTTAACCCAACTACACGAGTTAAACCACTGCTGGCAATGGATCGGCTGGCTATGTGACCTAGACGCCTACTCTAGATTAAATGACCATTGTAATTAAACACATATAAGAATCAAAACAGCGAAAAATAAAGCTAAAAAGGCCTCTAAAACTCTACGTCTGTAAATAAACCTACTGATGAATACGTCAAAAACTCCTCCTTCAGTGTAGTTTGCAGCTCTATGACGGGGCCCTGTACCTGAGGTTTAGACGTTAACGTGCAGGGTTAGTCATTACTTCATTACGATGCGGCTCTATATATATACACAACACTCTTCCTGCTACTACAAGAAAGGCAATTCTACCGGAATAAGATCACAGCCCAATTTCAGGTACAGCGGGATCATCACAGACCCAGTGATTGCCCAAGGACAACGCTACAGCTCGTGAGTCCTTGTGGTTTACGTGCAACAGAGGAGAATCATACAAGACATTCACGAAACAAATTGAATATCCAAATAGACACAGAAGTCTAGGTGACATGAAAGTATCCAAAAAAAAAGTAATGCAGACATGTACAAAGAGGTGTAATCAAAAGCTAGTTCATAGCAACCAAATCTACTTCATCCTCCTGCTCGCTGGAAATACAATTAGTAAGACTACAGGGTTAGTAATAATGAAATCCACAATCAGAGCGCAGAAACGGTATCACATCCGGTCTGCATCCTCCTCAAATAACCTGCTCGGAGTGTCTACGATAGCTGACGTATAACGTGGTTTCCCTCAGTCCCTTCAAGCAATTCTGAGGGGTGGAACAGTACTCGTGACGTATAAGACGATAGCTCAATTACTCAGCAAATTGCAGGCCTAACCTAACTTAACCTGAAGGTTCACTCACATAGTTGCCATGGCGTCGGTCTGTTTCAAACCAGTGATGACAGTAACGGCCACAGAGTATTATGAAATCACCTACAATGAACTGTTCACTGATAAGCGACGGAAAACCCCATCATTACAGAACAATAGACAGTCGAATGTTTGTTATTTCGGCTCTCAGTAGAAAGAATATATATTTCATAACAGTGCACTATCAGTGGCATATCTACTGTGATTCACTTGTGTGAAAACTTCCGCAATTATTCTGAATTTAAAACTAAAAACTCTTCATATTCAGACTAGGGAAGTTGTTACAAATGAACACACCACCCACTCACATACGCGTTAAGAATCTGTGAGCAGAAATCAGCTGACAAGTAGAGACCAAATATGGACGCACCTGAAGATCAAAATATTTGTCCCTACTCCAGAAATACGTCACTGAAAACGCCATTGCATTATTTCATGAACCTGCTTTGCCATAATATAAAGAATTAACCTACTTACTCCTTGCAGTTTACTTTCAAAACACACTAAGGCAACCATAACCTTGAGTGTATAAATGTTTCTTCTGGTTGTCTGTTAACCGCGTTCACAAAGTGAAGACGTGACTCACTCGGCGAAGAACTGTCGACGCAGGGACTCGAAAACAAGTTCGACCAGAGGAGGAGAAAACTTTTAAGATGCAAGCACACTAACAAAAAAAACCCCATTGCTACAAAGGAGCCTTGGTTAATTGGCTGAAGCATTTCTTGCAGTAACGACTCCACGAAATATTTCTGCCTCTCCTAACGGAACGGTTGGCAATCCTGTTAGTGCGGTCCCGTGACTGAATGAATATCGGCCCTGAAAGCAGCCAACATGGCTGCGGGTTTTTTTTTGTGTTCTCGTCAGCCACGCTCCTGATGGAAACAGCTGGATCGCACGTAAAAAAAAACCCAGCTTTGTGTTCATTTAATGCGCTGAGGTGAATCACAATTAAGTGCAAAGTTCTGTTTAAACTGAATTTGCGTTTTGCGAGCCTTTACGTTTTTCTGGCTTGTTTTGATGTGTCAACAGTCACTAGTAAACAGTGCAGTTTTAGATCTCAGATTCTTACGACTTGTGACGCTACCCTCAAGATGGAGGCGATACGTCCTTCCAAAACGACTGTAACCACCAGCAAGGCTACAACTGAAGGGTCTTCTGTATTGTGACGCCGACCAGAATACAGCGACTGGCATTTTCACCTCCGTGGAAACATCTCGATGCCACAATCATAAGAAAAACAGATGAAAATCGACTTAAGAACCCGAGCACATATGGAATGTAAAAACACCATAACTCCACACCTGGACAACCCTTTCCCAAAACTATCATTTTATAATGCGTTACTTTTCACTAGTGCAAACTTCTGTGAAAAGGATATTAGATATATTTGCAGAAGAGACGTTTTACGGCGACAGAATCATCAAAAGAGAGAGAGAGGGAAAACTTGACAGAACCAAACGACGTGGAACAGATCCTCTGCTATATATATACAGTTTCCATCTTCATGACGTTACACAGACGTCTTCACCGCCCTGAGAACCTCAAATCTTGTGTGCTTCAACCCGAGCAATTCTTAGCGCACCATTAACACAGGTAGAGAGGGTCAGAAGGCTGTATAAATAATCAACAAAAGCAAAAACCCGACCTGAAGCGACCCCAATTGTACAGGGAACAGCTGGCCATCTTTTGACAAGGGACGCGAGGCTTTGTTCGCTTGAGGCCCAGCAAGGGACAGAGAGATCTCGTATTGTCCTCGTCACCTCCACACGTGGGTTCCAGAACAAAACTGCAACACAGCTTTCAGTGACGTGGGAAAAGAGAGCTAAGCTCTGCCGTTGAGAATTTCAAACCCAGTTGAAACTCCATCACGAAAAGGGGAAGAAGCCAGACGGAGCAGCGCCGAATCGCTCCTTGCAAACCTCTGCAAGTACGACAAATGATTGTGCAGTGGGTACAGCCGTCTCCAAAACCATTCCATTACAAGAAGCATTGAAGACGTTACTAAAAATCGACTTTTGACTCGTACCTTGTGATACTCATTACGGTGGGCAACGTTTCCATATGGTAAACATGTAACAAAATACGTTAAAAATAAGAGTCCTGCTTGAAAAGCTGATGGTCGCTCAAATTGCCAAGATATCTCACCTTTCATTAAACCGGAGTGTTCACAAGCGCGAACACTGAACTAAGCTACTTTAATCCAGCCCAGAAGACCCGTCTTGCCTTCAACATTATCCCTCCATATGTGGCTCGTAAAGAATGCCTAGTCCTCTCTTCTCTTACATATTTCTACCTTGCCCATGCGTGCTACTTGTATAGGCCATCTCCACCCTAATATCTGCACCAGCCCACGATGTCGGAAACTTCTTTTTGCCTGTAACCTCCCCCAAAGTGTTACTTCCTCTGTAGTAGGTACAAATATTCTTCACAGCACTTCCTTCCCAATCTATGCCCTATTCTTCGGAAGACAGCAAAAAAAAAAACAGGCAAAATTATAGTTCCAAATTAAATATTAGATGAATTTTACAGCAGCAGAAGGGTCGCCATTTCTCGGCAGCGCGTCTTCTGCGAAATTATATCAACTGCAACAACACCCCCCCCCCCCCCCCGGGTTCCAGACGGGTGTGTTCACAAACCGCCCTGCTCATTCAACACACAGCGAGTATGACGCTGTGCCCCAAGCGACCACAGCGGCCTCAGAGATCTGGCAACTCGAGACAAGCGCCGCCTCCGATGCTGCAACCATCACGACACAAACCAGACGGGAAATACCACACGGCATTACAACAAAATACAAATTGTTCTCCGTCATTATAACAAAGTTACAGCGGCCCCAATCATGATCACCGCTGTCCATTCCCAGGAATTAGGTCAATCAAACTATTCCTAAATTCAGCTCCATCTTTGCCTTGGTCTTCCAATATCTCTTGTTCGTAATCTAGATTTTCTTTTCTTACCCATAATCGTTCCGGTCCTATTCTCTCAATTAATCCGGTTCTTAATGGAATTTATTTTCTCTTGGATTGGTCAGCCGAGGAATGTGGAACACCACAGAGTTGTTTCTTGAAAGAAAAATTCTAGCGAGACTTCAATCTCTTCCAGAACAGAAAACAGGCTGTCAAAACTAAGCATTATTTATTCCGCGTTTTTCCTTATCTTTGTAGAGATGTTTCATATCGTGTAGATAATCTAGAGCTTCCTCTGAAAGATGTTACTGAGATGCGTTCGTCATTAGCTATCATAAGTTCACTGTCGAAAAATTCGTGCGTATCTTGTAGTTCCCTATACATCTTCGTCAGAGAGAGGATCGGTGTATTGTTCACGCGCTGAACACACTTACCACTCAGCCTTCGTACAACATGCAATTTCCGTGGAACATTAATTTTACTGTTTCCCTCTAACCAAATCATTAAACACATCGTAAATCTTTCTAGTACTACATTTTCTGTTCCCCTTTCTATTATTTATACATGATTTTAGTTGATAAGAAGCCGAGCAAAGTCTGCCTTTTATCGGAGTGATAAGTTATTTTTAAAGGCATAAATGTGTTTGTAAATGGTCACCCATGCATTCTCAAACACTTGTAAACTGAAACCTCAAACAGGACTAAACTTAGTTCAAACTAAGTAACCAACATCGTCCCTACAAGAAGAGAAAACATTTGCCGAAGATGGCTGTCTTCTGGGGTGGCAGACGAACGTTTTAGAGGTCCTTGCTGCCTCCATCATCAGGGCGATAAGAAAACATTTACCGTTCTCCGGCTGGCAACTTTTGTCGGACGCTCATTGCAAGAAAGAAAGTGTACTACTTTCTACTGTTTTTCCTTCTAAAGTGAGGCATTTGAAATCCAAAGAAACTGGCAGGCACAGGGAACAACTTACGGCTGTTAACGGTTCAACGAAATACGTGTTGACGGGAAAAAAGGCTACTGCAGCGAACCAGAAGGAGCGGAAGACAAGATCACTACTGACTATGAAGGCGTTTTGTAAGCGTCGTTAAGTCCTCCCAATATTCAATCAAAGCTGCAGCCACGGCACAGCCCAAGACAGCTCTTGTAAAGCAAAGTAAATCCGAGGAACATAGTCGTTGAGGAGCCCATAGATGCTCGGGCAAGACGATGAATTCCCCCAAGTCACCGACAGCCCCCTATCCTGAGCCAAATTAATCCAGTCTACGAGTTCTTTCCGTAACATCAATTCTAATATCAGTCTCCCATCTACGTCTAGGTCTACCAAGTCTCTCCTTCCCTTCAGACTTTCCGTAAGATTTCTGTATAAATATATCTAAGCTGATATACCATGTGATGGACTGACAACATTCGAAGGAATCACTTTCAAGTGTCGAAACAAATTTCTTTAGACCAGAAATAAAGCTAATACACCTCAAAGATGGCATGGACAATAGAGTTATAGAAATTGCCCGAGTTATCAGGTCGGACCTACTTTATCGAAAGTATTCGCTGCTCAAACGAACCTACGGTCGGCTACAGGCTCAACTCCTGAGGCACTGTCTGAAGTAAATCGATAATTAAACTGCAAGGACAGATCGACCTACGCGGTAGCATAACTGTCAGCGCTCTGTGATGAAATAAATTCCTTTTTTTTTAATAATTATTTCGCGCCAGTGATTCAGACATGGGCTACCTTGAATTTATCATTTTCCTTCAGTCTACTGTCTTGTGTATTTTAGTGTTTACGACTTTAAGCATCAGACAAAGAAAAACTATTCAGTAGCAAAGCATTCCTCAAATTTAATCTCGACGAAAGAATTTTAGAAATTTTAAGCTTTGCGTTTCGTTTTAACAACTTAACAACGAAAAGAAACATGCGATCTCAAACGCTGGCCCCAATAGCATAATACATATCTTTACGAAGGCCCAAGAAACCATCAGTGGGCGGATGACATGGTCAGACATCAACTTTGGCAACACTGTACTTTACCTGAGCAGAAGGTCGCTCGGCTTTGGGTCCAACTACCCACCCCACACTGCAGTCCTACCAACAGCTTCGAATAGTCCCACAGAATTCGAACAGCCAACGTTTCAGTGCCAGGACGAGACGCACGTCTTCCAAGGTCATAACAACGACTGCCATTAAGCTCCTTCCAGCTGTCTGCTCAGGAAATTCTTCACGAGCGGCCTGTCGCTTGTAGATTATGCCCGTCTCTTGATGTGCAAATTTGTTACATTAATGCGCAACCTACTTTATGGCGCAGAACCCCTGGAAATGCGAACAGCATTCTACGCTATTAAATTACCCGCCTTTTATGGAACCCAAAGATTTATTACCGTAGCCACATGAGCTCGCTATAGCTCCCTATCCTCAATCACATGAATCCAATCGACACCCTCCAAAACCATTTCCCGAAAATTCATTTTAATATTATCCTCTCTTCTATACCTAGGTGTTCTGAGTGGTTTCTCCCCTTCAGATATTCCAACCAACATTTTGTAAGCATTTCTCATCTCCCCGTGTGCACTATACGCCCCTCATCTGACCCTCCTAGATCTGTTTATCTTGATAGAGTTTGATAGGTACAAAGAATGGAGTTCCTCATAAAATTTTCTATTTTTTCTCACGTCACACTTTTAGATTCCTATTAATGCACGAAACATATCTTAAGCTTCGTTAAAGGGTCAGTGCTCGAAGTCTCAACACCCGTTTGCAAACCCAAAATGGACAATCGTAACTAAACCCATCCAAAAAATATTCATTTCCTGTACTTAACACATCGAAGACTAAAACCTGTCTGTAACAAAATACCGAGACCCAACCATGCTTCAGTTACAAACAGGCTCCTTCAGCTTAACGCTGCTGCTTCTGTATAAAAACACTGCACAGTACATGCAATGTCAGAAACACGTGCTACTCACGTGTGCTGAACTTCATTCTTATTAAACCAAACACATTTCAGATTTCTTTTCCCTGCTGTTCATTAAGCGTCCTAAGCTAAAGTGCTTTGGCGTGCTAACAAAATTTTTGATCGGAAACAAACAAGACATTCCAGATAAGATAGTGTAGTTGCGTCATATCGTGATTTATTAAATTAAAATTAAATTATTTGGTTATTCCGTCAAATCACAATGTATTTAAAATAAGATAATTAAAATAATTAAAATATCATTCTGTGTTCCATATCGAATAATCCAATTGTAAATCGATTATTCGATATGGAACACAGAATTATATTTTAATTATCTTATTGTAAATACATTGTGATTTGACGGAATAACCAAATAATTTAATTTTAAGACATTCCAGTTAACAATTTCCATTTTCGTATTAGGCAGTTTCGTGATTTTACTTCAATGCTTAAGTAAACGAGGAGAAGTTTACAAACCGACCCCCACTTCCACTGCATAACCTCTGTGCGAAATCAAAAAAAACCATAACCACAAAAACGTCCACGACGAAGCCGCTGTGTCCATCCTCCGAGGGATTAACCTGGCACCTACGTCACTGTCATCGCGAAATGCTACGAGGTGTGAACACACTTGTAATATTCCATTCATAATAATTCCATTACTTGATTTTGTTTAGTCCTACTTCCAGAAGACATATTAGCAGATCCACGGATAAGATCTGCAGGATTATTTTGTCAGTTTATAAACTTGTATAGTAACTGATAATCTTAATTTTCCTGTACGCTAAGTGACCTATTATTTATACACGACTCTCAACTGTAAGCAACACGCACGGAAGGGTTGAATTTAAAATTTAACGACATTAAGAATGGCATCAGATAGAGGCAGGCGGCGATGAACGTTGGGGTAGAATATTGATTTGCGGTTGCGTGTCACTGAAGTCGAACTGCTCTGCCCCCCTCCCGCCCCCCAATCACCATCATGGCCATTCTGGACAACAAAAACGCATCCTAATATCAAACAATTCATCCAGGCCAAGCATGTAGCACGCATGGGAGAGATGATAAAATTAAAGGAGACTACCTGAGCTACTCTGACCTTGATGAACAAGATGTGGACTGGATTTATCGGCTCAGGGTATAAAGTCCATTGGCAGGGTCCTGAGAACTTCGGACTGCACAAAGTCAGGACAAGCTGACTATATCTGAGCTTCACAAGGACTCTGATCCACGGTTAGTTGTGTGTTTAGAGGAAGTCTGACTGTCCAAAATATAACTACGCATCAGAAAACTTCAAGTTCCGTTTTCAGAGTACGGTCTAAATTGTTGAAAATATTCTGTAACCGGTCGACATGTAAAAATAAACTGTGTGACAGACAACTGGCCTTCGCTACAACCGACGCTCAGCGTCCTTCTGAAGACAGCGAACGAGTGGAGCGTCTTCATAGCCCAGAGCTTAAGCACGGATACAAGTCTGCATTTACATCAAAAACAGCTTGACCTTTGAACTCTTAAGAGTGGCACCAGTGACGTCAGATTTCTGTGCAATCTATCTGCGCGTTGGCAGGTTGTGAGGGTGCCATATGGCGTCGTCTTGAAGAATTCCCCCACCAGGACACTTCCGGAAACAGAAGGGCACTGACGTCTATGCGAAAGTTGCTGAATTTGTCGGCCGATTCTAACATTCTCAGGAACAATCAGTGGTCGGATAGCCCTGATGATGGAGGCAGCAAACATATCTGAAAGGTCAGTAAACATCCACCAGACTACAAGGCGCCAACAGTCTTTCTTGCGCTATATGAGTTGGGAACTGTACTGTGTTCGTCACCAGGAGGCCAATAGTTGCGACATATTCAAAACATTTTCATCTAGAGGTGAGGGCAGCCGAAAGTGCCGAGAGGATCCGACATCATGACGGCGACAGTCTGTGGTCTGCAGACTTTGGCATCCAGTTAGTGTCAATTAGGGAACGAGCCGGTGGTCAAAGGCGGGATGCTTGCTTGTGATGCCGGCAAGTTCACTAATGGTTTCCCGATAAGATGGCGCAACTCTCAGTGGTTCAGGATGCATGCAAGCCATTACCGTCCACACAAAACAGCGGCTAGGTCTGCGAATCTACCCCAGCCACTTCCTCGATACAGCCTATAAAAACGTTTTAACTGCTGATATCCATTACTAATTATCCACCAAACCAATAAACAATAATTTAAATTTTACGTCGCTACTAAGTTAGACTCGCTCCTTCATATGGGTACCACAGCCTAGCCTAAATTCATTCCATCAATTATACAAACGGAAATTGATCCAAGTCTGGATCTAACTCAACCAGGGGACTCAACAGATAATCTATTCTATTATCTCTCTCTCCCCCCCCCCCCATTACCTGATACCGAAATCATAATTCAGCTTTCATAATTGCGAAGATTGGCGAAGTCCGAAAGAACAATTTCACACAATAAGCCAGCCCGTGTTACAAACGTTCAGTCCTCTTCAGTTCAAATTATATTATTTTGACACTATAACCAATGTTATTAGCTTCGATGTCGGGTCGACTTATTACTAAATTCACGTAAAACACCGCTTAAAAATGTTCACTTCATTTCCCCGATTCAGTTCAGTTGTAAACCCTAGATATTTCCTCCGGTGCGAGATTTCAAAAGAAAAAAAGAGGTCAGTGGAGCACAATTCCCGCAACCGCCAAGATAACCTGCTGAGCAGCTATTTGTGCTTCACGTCCTTTATTGGTTGAACGTGACAGTTCCTTACTTCTTTTTCTCTAACCTCATCGATCCCCATCTAATGTCAACACATCACAGTGCTCCAGTTTAAATTCAACGTTTCGCTTTCAATTTGCTCTCTTTCGTAACCTCTCCCAACTTCACTCCATGCGTTTCCAGTTCGACCTCAACGCCCCATGAGAGCCATCTTTTAGCTCTATCATCTCCTCCTCCTCCTGAAGAAGGCAGTATTCAATATGACGAAGGTCTTGGAGTTTTCAGAATTTGCATACATGTAGACTGGTACAAAGTGCAGAGCATTTGAAAGCTGTCGTATACAATTACTTTCCTTTGCTTCAAATTCAACAGCCAATACATTACAATTCTTACAGTCAGGACTCCCAATTTGTGTCTGGTGTTTTTTATAAGCGGAGTGACCCCAGAAAATTGATGATTGAACTGTTACAGACAGAGAATCAACGTTAATTTCCCAGTGACGGAACAAAGATGCAGCCACAAATTTGTGGGTGCGATGTTTCAAAATATTACAGAGATGAAAGTCCCAAAAACTTAAAACATTAAACAATATGGGAAAAACGACAAACAACGAGAAATGGTTCACCCACTGACCGCTCGCAAAGTTAACAGACATGAACGAGAATAGAAATCACATAAATAATAACCGAATATCTCAACATGAAAAGTCTGTGGAAACTACAAAGAAAATCTTCGCGACTGGCAGAAAATTAGAAAAGAAATTTGTTTTAATCTTTCAAAGACGCCGGATGAAAGAACAATTCTTTTAGGATAAAAACAGTGAAACGGGTTCATACCTAGACATTCAAAAATAAATCCTCCAATAGGTAAGACCGAGCAAACTCAGACGCAAAAGTTTTATACTCGTTCATGCATTTTGGGCGATATAAGAACCCCGGTCTAAGAACTGATTAATTCAGTGTATCTAATAATGCTTAAGTCACTGTCTTTCACAAAACACTTTTACTCAAAATGTGGAACAACTGCTAAAACAGTCTTAGGGCAGTTTACCACAGTTAATGTTCACAACTGGAGATCCCCCCCGGGGGGGGGGCCCTTCTTCGGAACGTTTCAGTGAACCTGGAGTCGCAGAACCACAAGCCCGACACACAACTGCGCCGTTAAACAACTGCACGTGACAGGATTCTCTTACAGGCGGGCTTTCGAACAAAAACACCGGAAGGACCTCGAAACACCCGTACACACCGGCAGCTGAATTGTACGAAACTGGGTAGGGACTGACTGGGCAACGTCGCTCAAATAATACGAAGTAAACAGGACCAAAGGTGAATCGGATAACAAACTCAAAGTTACTAACGAACGTCTTATCTTTTATCACAGCCGTTGCTTGAATCCACTGTCCATACTCAAACAAGGACCAAGTTCATGTCATGGAGACGTATGGGAGAGTGGAGGTAGTGGTGAGCTTTACGCTCCGGCCAATTTACCCCAATCGCAGGAGGCTGGATGGGCTCCAGGACAGGTTTAGTCGCTGTGACGTAGAAAATAATCTTACTCTGCCTGAAATCGAAGCTTGGTCGTCCACCCCGAAGCCTTGTGCCTACTGGCTAGCAACTTACAACGCGCCCAAACAGAATTCCTTGCGAATGACTCGTATAAAACTGTCACTTTGCCTAATTAAGCACTGCACTTCGATGGCGGATGGCCAATGGAGACATAGCTCCGCATTAAATTCGGCACTACGTGGGAGGTGAGTTGCTAGCTTCATGCTCCGGCCACATTACCACCGGGGTGACGACCTTGTCTAGGATTAAAATGACCCGTTGTCATATGGACCAATAAAATGACAGAACTCTAAACTCTACAGGAAATCACCTGAAGACGAGAGTACGACAAACCCCCGAAACGCTTCTTCAAATATACCTCAGACGATGGGCAATGCCCAACGCGGTTCACACAAGCAAAATAAATCAACCACTGTCACAAGCCTGGACAGAATCATTCATTACACAAGTGTGTCAATCAATATCATATCACCCTCTTCCCTTAGAAACACCAAAGTTTCTTCATTCTTAAGGTTTTCTTTACGATAATACAAGAATTATGCCGAAATATTACGAACTAAACTCGAGTGCCAACCCCCTCAGGTTGAAATCTTAAAGCAATTGGTGTAAAACGTCCGTTCATATTCGGGGGGGGAGTCAACTCTCGCCAACAGATTTACACAAAATACCCACGCTTGTGCCACGTGAATAAATAAAACGTTCACGCCGCTCCAAACCGATGTTCCATCTGAATCACAGTGAGTTATTACTTCCAAAGATCCAACGTTGTGAGCCGTCAACGAATAAAATCTAGTAATCCTGAATACGAACTCGTAAACAGACCTCAGCACAAAATCGAGGGTGTGAGGCTCATTTCATATGTACGCCATACGATTAACTAATGACATACACTTTACGTGTGAATAATATTAAATACCCTGGCTTGTACCAAATGTCACACTAGACAGATAAGAGGCCTACATATAATTGAACTGGAAACCACTAACCCTAAACATGACGTAATCCAGCTGTGTATAAAGGCCAGAGTTTACGAAACAATTTCTTCAATTTCAATACAAGTTGTGGTTAATTTCCAGCGACAAACATGCAAATTAGTATATTTACTTCCCAAGAAATGAAAAGATCTACAAAAATGCTAAACCACAGCGGCCATACAAAGCTTTAAAATGTACTCTATACATTCCAGATTACACACAAAATGAAAAACGTAGGAACACGCTTTTCTTGTCACAAACAAAGTAACCTACTAGACCTGAGGTTATCACAGCGGTAAGGATGTTGCTGCCGGTCTTTCGGACTGCGGACTCGCAGGTAAATCGGTTGAAACGCCTTATGGGCTTGTAGGCAGATATAATAACTATGGATAGGACTCTACCTACACGTAGGATCTGAGGTTTTCACGGCGCTGTCTCAAGATGGCTGTCTTCTGGGTTGTTGTGCCGTGTAGTCTGGTCGATGTTAGCCGATGTTACCGACGTTTCTGAGGTCCTTGCTGCCTCCATCAACAGCAAACACCTCTATAAACGAAGATTCCTGTCTTCTGGGTTGTTGCGCTGTGTAGCCTGGTCGATGTTAGCCAACGTTTCAGAGGTGATACTGCCTCCGTCATCAGCGCAACAACCCAGAAGACAGGAATCTTCATACTCACCGCTGTGAAAACCTCAAATCTTACACCTCTATAAACGTCGGTAAATTTCTACCAGACTGCACGGCGCAACAACCCAGAAGACAGCCATCTTCAATCTAACTACAAGTTCACAAGACATTAAAACCCAGAAAACCAACATCGGCAAATGTACCCGTGTTCCATCCTGCCCATATGATCACAAGAAGAAAAACTCACCGGACAGACGGATATCTCGGTAAGGGAAACAGTTTGAAGATCTCTCCTAGACTCTGCACTTTAACTGAACTCAAGTCCGCTGATCACTAGCAGACTGTATGAAAGATTTGAACTGGCTTCAACGCGTCCAAGAAGTGCTTCGTGCTATGATTCAACCCCCACTGAACTGGCTTCACTCTGTGACCATACCACAAGCCCCCCTCCCTCTCTCTCTCTCTCACATACACACTTCTTCCCCCACGGACCGAGTAAATGCCTGGAAAAAGACCCATACCCCAACACAAGCAGAGACGCTGATGCCAAAGACTACCCTCTACCGAGAAGAATGAAGCTCTTTAAACGCTTTGGCAGGTAATAAAGTTCGCGTCTGGCGTTATATTTACCTCTGTTCTGTGGAAAATCGCCTTCAGAATCTCTTTTTCTGAAACGTTGCCGGTATCAGACTCAGCCTTCAGAACAATTGGTAATTTATTCAATCCAAAATGACAGATGTTAGACCAGGACATAAGCCAAACACTGCGAGCGTAGGGTGGGTCAGGGAAAACGGGAACAGCTCACACTTCCCCCCCCTTCCCGTCAACCCCTCACACGCACTCACCCCTCACACGGCAATTCCAAGAACTACAAAGCCTTTTATCCACAACCGAACAAATGTTGCCAACTTTCCGGAAGCGTTACGAGCACTCTGAGAACACAGTCACTAAACGATCTAAACAAAAAGCCATAAACATTCACACATGTGTGCATCTTTATTCAGATTGTTATTAATTCGCTGGCTAAAAAAAAAAACTCGTCTACTCAGCCAATTTTAATATTATCCTCCCAACGCAAGAAACTCGTATTGTTCATGCTCTCGGATTAGTGCGGGCCTAATGAACGCACTACTGAGGCGTGTACAAATACTGTTGGCGTTCAAACACGCTGAGCTAACTCGAAATTCTGATATATCACCGTACACAGGCCCATAATCACACAACTGAACGCCCATAAAATCCATGACGGCTCAATGGTCCTCAGGTGCGCCAACCAGCCCACAATATGACACTGGAACGCATACCTAAAGGATTGTCTTTCTGGAAACGCGATGTATTTGCGAAATTAGCGACCACCGCCGTGTCCTTATGACCTCTGACGTAAAAATCATCAATCACTTAGTTACTTATTCTATGGGCGTCATTTCTCATGCGTGAGACCCTTCGGTGAAAAATATATATTATAATACTTACCAGAGACTTACCAGAGGAAACAAGCTGTGTATTGAGAAACCAAAAACCACGTACACCGTGAAAGAATAATAATCGAATAAAGGTGTGGCACTGTTAATACCAATCAATGCCGACTCTACCCACCTCAGATCCTCGCAACCTGCTTTCAATAAAATTCAGCTTAATGTTGCCCTCCAACCTCCTCGATTTCCAAGCGGATTCCCTACCAAAAATCTGTATGTATTTATTAGACTCTCCACCCTCATCTTTTGCCCAATAGCCTTCCAATCTTCACTGACTGCCGGTATCAAATTACTATTAAGTTATATAATTACTTGTTCATTTAATTCGTATTACACAGACCAAACACTTTTCTGGTCACTTTCTGTTCAGACGCTTGCAATTTACGTTCTACTAAGAGTTCGGCATAAACAGGATTTCTGGCTTTAAATCGGTCAAAAATGCATACGAATACCTGAAGACGACACTGCAGATGTGGGAATGTGAATTAGCCCTACGCATATGCACATCGATTATTTAATATAATAATTCTGCGAAGGTTACACACCACAAACAGGTAACTCCGCTTACCACAGAATAAGAATCCTTCAAGCAAGACGATGGATCCATCTTGCGTCTTCACGCGCGTGTTAGAAGTCGGGAGCAAATACAGTGTGACAGAAAGCGGAACACGCTGTATAATTTCCTTGTTAATAAAAGGTTCTCCAGCTGTGGCCATGCTTTCACAAACAAATCGACGAAAAAATGTATTATCTACGCCAGACACCAGACGGCACAGACTGAGTTACATAAAAAAAAAGCTTATAGCCTATATTAGTCGTGAGAAGTTGATACCGTTAGAGAAAGCAGCATAAAGATGCAAATAACACAAATACTATCTAATTACACAGGACTACTAAATACATTTTAATTAAGCAACGAATACTCAGAATACCCTCTTGTACCAACGTTTCAGAGGTCCTAGCTGCCTCCATCAGAAGGACGATAAGTTATCGCCCTCCGAAACGTCAGTAAACTTCTACCAGGCTAACATGGCGCTACATTCCAGAAGACAGCCATCTTCGGAAGCAGCCGCCGTGAAACCTTCAAATCCCATCCACTTTCTACCTATTCTAGCCATGTCTTAGTGTGCATAATCAATGTTACAATTCTACGTACGTTTATTTCATGAAAAGACAAGAGACAGAAAACCAAAACCACAGGACAGTCTGGAAGGACAATTATTTTAAATAGGGAATTTCATTAGACAAAAGAGGACTGCATTGTTAATGGTCAACCAGGGAAAATCATTTTCCTGTGGCCTACCTTCCTTCGACCTTTATCGGCGTGTCAGTCGGCATTGTTTGCAAGAAGTGCCGTGCGGCCGGAGGGGGGATGGAAGTCGTTAGTCCCTGACCCTGCCTCTGAGCCCTTAGCGAAGCCCACGGCTGGACCTTCATAATTTTGTACCAGGACGCTGGCGAACCTGAAACGATGCCATCACGTACGTATTCCAGTCAGCCTTTCCCGATCTGGGAATTGGGAGTCTCTGCAAGCTTTTGTTTGCTGATGGATGAATAATATATGCAGTGAGAGACAAACTTTGTCCCAATGCGATCAACGCCAAGATAACCATCTCTAACCTCTTCATGTCCTGTAAAGGCGTCTCAATAAGACATTCTTAATTCTACTGATTCGTATCTTACAGGTTGCATAATTACCAATTTAGGTATACAGATGGTAGCTCCTCACACTGAAATGTGACATTTGTGGCATCATCACAGTTACGATTGTATAAGTAACGTTCATGCACACATTTGAGAAATGAACAAACTTCTTTCGTTAGAAGGCAGTTTTATTAGATTTTACTATATACTATAAACAAGCCTACAGCACACGTTCATTTCATCAGATGACAAACAACTATAATTATAATTCTTACAATCACAGCACAAAAAAATATTAAAGGATCTATCTACTATCTTCTGTGCTTAACCAGTGAACTGTATATTTTTCACAACTCAAGTTTTTTTTAAAAAATGCGTAGAAAATACGTATTCTACAAAAAAAAAAGGGGAATGCAAAAATAATCTGTCAAAAAAGTAGTGAATGAACAAACACATAAAAAACATGAAAAAAATAAGTAACTCAACTTAAAAGTTCCAATTAACGTATTAACCATACGAGGTGCGATCGGAAAGTTTCCAGACTGCGCGTATAAAAACCCGTACACTTATCTCAGGTATTAAATTCATCCATCACCCTTGAAGTAGTTCCCCTGGGAGTGAACACAACGATCCCAGCGCCGCTGCCAAGCCTGGAAGCATCCCTGGAAATCTTTCTTTGTCAGCCTGTCAAGCACCATCTGCGATTCTGCCTGAATCTCTTCTATCGTCTCAAATCTCCTTCCCTTTAGCTGAATTTTCATCTTTGGGAAGAGGAAGAAGTCACACGGAGCTAAATGCGGCGATCCGGCAAGATCTTTGAGCTCCTGATTTGTTCATGAAAATCCGCCATTCCGAAATCGCAGGAGGGTCGGTGTAATGCACTACCAAAACGCCCGTAACTAAGAAACAAATGCTAATTCGATGATGCCAGCTGGCACAATGATTCACTATGAATGTAGGCCGCACCCCCTAAAGGCAGAAGCTCGTACTACATCCGGTTCGCCCGCTATTGACACAGTCTGTAAACTTTCCGATCGCACCTCGTACTTCATGCGTTCCCCATTTCAAACGCATTAAACGTATTGCACTAAGTCACACAAATATAAAATAAATAACCCACCTGATCACTTAAAGACAAAAGCTCTTCTACGTAATATTTAAGAATTGTGTCCTTCCGTACCTCAAAGAAAACAACGCTATTAGCCTCATCGTCCTAGTTATGGAGGGAGCAAGGACCACCGAAAAGCTGGCAAACTTCTTATAGAGCAGTGGTCTTCAACCTGGGGTACGCGTACCCCCAGGGGTACGCGAAGCTATCTTAGGGAGTACGTGAAATTTAAAAAATATATATATATATTATTTTATGATAAACACTGAATAATCAGTAATGTAATTTATTTAATTTATTTTAGATGTAGATTGTATACTATGTATAACTTGAATTAAACACCAACAACTTTGGGGGTACAAAGTTTAAGAGAAATTATATCTGGGGGTACGCGAACAAAAAAGGTTCTAGAGTACACGGTGCTACAGCACACAAGACGAAAACAAATTTGTTTTAGTTCTACTGAAAAAAAAACCCTGAAACTTTAAAACCATTTCAGAATCCTTTATAGTGGGCGCCATTTGGAATGTCATGCTTTTATATACGAGTAAGCTAAAAATCACGGGTTATCGGCTGCTTCAATCTGTTCGGAAGCCGACATTCGGCACAAGTGTCGTTGCATTCATAACGTCGCCTAACCAATCCCTGCGTTTGCCATTACTTACCCGCCCGCACCTTTAAAATGACACTTATCCAATCACCGTTCATTAACTGGCGTCTCTGTACGTTGCTTTCATAATTTCCTTTCAATTACGGCTCTGAACGCGTGCTAATGGCATGGCGGAAGAACACTTGCACGACAGGTGACAATTTTTCGTTTATCTGCACCGGTTATGAGACCCAAGGTATTTAATCTGAAAAATAGGTCCAAAAATTGTCTTCGGGTTTTAGCGACTGGAGTTCCACGTCTAATTTCGGCTTTCTGGCGTAAAGCCGCGTGGAATGTTGACGCCGCTTAAAGATCAGTTCCTGGGGTAACGTAAGGTTATGCGAACAATTCACACTCCCCCTTCATCAGTGCGATGAGCAGGCAAGGACCTCTGAAACGTCGGTAAACTTCTACACGGCGCCAACAACCCAGAAGATAGACATCACCGCCGAGAAAACCTCAAATCTTACATAAGAAAACTCCTGGAACGTCGTATAACACAAAATCCTTCTCATACTTAACATGTCCTCTACCATCCACAATTAATGGATTGCGATGGTTCTTACCTACTCCGTTACACTGAGGCCCTCTACTTATGTAACCTCCCCAGTGACCTCGTCCCCCTCTCACCGCCTCGCATCCACCTACAATTGGGAACAGAGTGGAACAGCTGGACGGTCTCAGCTGACGTCAGATTTTGCGTGACTGTCAGTTCCGGTCTGCCCCGGAAAAGCCTTGCCCCACATCAACGGTGCTCATTGCATATTTCCAAGCTGAAGGGAGCGGAGATTATTTCTGACGAAATGACTTAACAATCTAGTAACGGTTAGTAACTCACGGCAACTAACCAAATACCCCACTGTCAGCAAAAATTGAACGTATAAAACGAAGCAAAGTCCTGCCGTCCACACGATACCGGTAAACAAGTAGACATAATACATATTCGCCCTGAATATGGCAACTGCAATGCTTGCCGAAACGTCGGATAATTTCCAAAAATTCGACGCGGTTCAACCCCAAAATCCAAAGCTGCACAATGAGCTACAGCCGCGAAAAACTACGAAAAATTGACAGAAACGTAAAATTTTTAAAAATGGAAACGAAGTTCGTACTGCTATGAATTTTTCTTCGACATTCCAAAATAAACTTTCATCACCCGATCGGGCTACTGTATTTTTAAGCAACGTCGATGACAGACAAGACAAGTAAGTTATCGATTTCTGCAGTTGCAGAGAAACTTCGAATGAGCTACGGCTGGAAACAAGATCACAATGGTACGGTGCTGCCATCTATCCGGCATTCATAAATCAGTACCAAGTGCAGCAATGGATGACAAAATGAGTTTCCAATACATTGTTCAATGTTGTATAGATATTTAGAGAATGCCGGTTGAACAATGGTCTAATAACATTTCTGAATTCCACCTTCGAAAATTGTTCTACATGCCATTTCCGACTAAATTCCGAACATATTCGACGAAGCACCAAGGTCCGAAGTTAACATTAGTGGAAGGAGATCTACAGATCCACTCCAGTAGGACAAAGACAGAAATTACCCCCCCCCCCCTGGTACTTTGTTTAATATCGAAAAACAGTGAAAAGTTGTAGATTCTGAAACAGACTTGTACAGGCGGTACTCGCCAACCAAGAAATGTAGCCAACTGAGACTGAACGCCTACCTGGGGGGGAGGGACGCGGAAGGAAGTTGAGTCTCGTGTACAGTCTGATCACTGATGTAAAAAAACATCCGGTGGGCTGCCTGCACCCACATCATCACCGGTGTGGTATTATAGAACTCAAAGAGGCACAAACCTGGGAGAAGGTGGCGATGTTCTGGGTTGTGACGCCGTGTAACCTCGTGTGTACACAACCAACGTTACGGAGAAATGCCGTCTCCATACAACTATTTATTTTTTTTTACATCAGATAACCACTCGTCATAAAAAATACACGACAAAATAAAAATGATTTGCGAGCCGCAGAAAACACATCAGCGAGCCACGGGCTGTGACAGCATACGACTGCTTAGAATTTAATAATACCCCAATCGTTCATTCCTTCAGACCCTTACTGTAACTAGCCCTCAGGTAACAAACAACCTCGAGAATCAACACAGCTGTCACCAAAGACGCTCGACTAGGCAAAGTCCGTTCACCTCGCAATCCATTTCCACCTCGGTTTTCCAACATTCTTCACCATCCAACTAAATCACATTCCGGATGTAACCTTTCAAAACAAAAGAATAACAAGATATGCAGAAAGGAGAGAGAGAGAGAGAGAGAGAATATATACAAATCAAGATTGTCGTGTTATATCACTTTTACCACAGTGGGAAAGCAAATGGAATACGAGGAAGATGACATATCTACGGTTAATTTTCCGTGTTCCATCTTGCTGTAATGCCTCAAGCTCTGTCTCGTGAGGCGTTGTCATGAGACCGCTCTTTGTGGCGAACAGCTGCCAGCCAGTGTTTCGGTTGGCCGGACTGCTGCCGTCACACGCTGACCAACTGGCACAGTGAAGCTGCTCCTGCCTTCTGCGTCATACCAAGTACGTCCAGCTGTAGACAAAGGCCACGTGCCGCCCCATGCACAGCTGAAGAATACACCCCGAGCGAGTTACTTTGATCGGAAACAGAATTCATTACATTTCTCTTTCTTCCATCTTAGATACATTTACAATGAAGGCAGGTGCGAAAATTACACGCAAGATGGCAGTGAGGTAGTTCTTACGGAACACAACGCTTGCCTGCATAACAGATTCGAAAGTTACTTAAGTTTAAAAATTTTAAACATCCGAACTTGAATGAGACGCGCATACAAAATTTTAATCGAAACTCTTGTGAAACTTCCCGAGTTTCATAAATGTCTTGAGTACATGAGCGATTAACTGGCTTGTGAAGAACTCTCCGCTCCATGGAGTCGGTAGTAATATTAATAGGAATAATAATTTAATGCTACCTGAAAGCGATAATATATCACCTCTGACATAGAAAACTGTCGTAACTTATACGCGCCGCGCTGATAATATTCATGGCCCAACTCTTGCCGGTTTAACCCTTTGAAGCCGAAGATCGTCTGAATATTATTTATGAATTCAGTCCGTACCGCGAAGAAAACACTACACCTCACCATTACGAAAATCAGCTGGTTAACCCTTTGAAGCCGAATCTCGTCTTCATAATATTTACGAATCCAGACCGTACCGCGAAGAAAACACTTCACTTAACCATTAGAAGTCGAATCAGGCGGTACCACATAAGATTTAACATCCCGGTCAAAGCCTTAATTTCAACCGATATCGATACAACGTACGAAATAAATTGGAAATTACAAAATCCGTTTGGAAGATAATAATTCAAATAACGATAATAAAAGATGTTCCTAATTCTGCAGTATCTCGTCTGCGTTTAATCTCATCTGTTCTGCCGTGTTCCCTTGCGTGGAAAACGAATGAATCACGTAAAGACCTTTCGTTTCTCGAAGAATAAGCTCCAACTTTCTATCAATCTAAATATTAAAGCTGTGACGTCCCTGGACGGGATTCTCCGTAATTAACCATCTTAGTAGGATCATATTCTGGCTTTATAAGTATATTCGTGGGAAAACCATCAATGACATCGTACAAGAAGCGGCCTTTTGATCAATTTATGGACTGTCGAACAGAAGCTGCTAACAGCGAGCATGTGATATAGTAGGCGATAGCAACACGCGACCACTAGCCCTTGAACTCCCAACTGATAACAATCTCATTCTGCAGAACACTCGCCTGCCGGATTTCTCACGGGGCTTCCATTCAGCCAACTTCGAGGCTCTCGGTTCCACCCGACTTTATCGGAGCGCCAAACAGAGAGGGTTTTCTAAACTTTCAAGGGTTCCTTGCAGGGAACGGGGGAATTTATTAGACGAATTTGTAAAGTTGCCGCAGACGAGGTGAGGGGTGGAGGGGAGATATAGGAAACTGATCACAAAGAAGGGCGGAATGACGTCACACAACTGAGTTGGCCGACTGTTAACAGAAAGCAGACGGAGGAACGTGAAATATCGATTGTCGAAGGGCCGACCAGAAATTAGGTTTTACGAGCATAAGTGGCGAAAAAGATACCAACCCACAAACCTGGCTTCTTAGTCTCGGGATTCTGCTAAATACCTAAAATTATTCACTTTTCAGAGTTAATTACAACCTAGAACAGACCACAGGGCCTAATATGTTAAAAAGAGGAGAAAGGAGACCTATCAAGAGAATTAAATAATCTTGTCTTGTACCCAATTACAACACGTGAAGAAAGTGACATCTCAACAATTCCGAGGCAAATGCATTCTTCTCACGACACAAAACCTTACATCACTCTCATTTCTTAACAAAAAGAATGAAACAAGTCCCTAAACCGGCGGAAATTACTGATGGCCACTGAGCGTAGCAGCAGATAACCTATTTCGAGCACAAAATCTTATTATTCAATAAGTTGCAACTGTTTAATTGAATTCTGAAAACTTTGAGAATTTGTTAAACTGATTAAACTGTGTCAGAACAAAATCCATTGGGAGGAGTGCGTAGGTAAATATTGGTGTAATTCACGATTGTCTCAAAACACGTGGAAAGGTTTTCCCAGCTCTCTATAATTAGCTGCAACGCGTAAAAATGACACAATGGAGAAATGACGAACAATGAACAACCATGTCACGAAGATGTACACGCCAAATATAACAATTCTGTATAATTCTAAGAAAATAGCTGTAACACACGTGTATATACCTTTAAAATATGCATACATGCGGGTAATATTGTGATCGAAAACCTGTCTGGCGGGCTACATAAAACCATTTTTGTCTCCAAGAAAATAAACATCAACGCCGATTACGTACATAAAATAACAAAGGATTTTGCAAAAATCTTTAAACATTAAATGGAAACATTTACAACTCTCACGTTTTAGTAAAGGCTACATTTTTTTCACAATGCGATCTGACCCCAGTTCATAAACGCATAAAAGTTGTATTATATAAAATATTTAATTAATATTACTATTCTATTATCACAATTATGATCGTTATTCTCCGGTTTCGCCCAAGTTCGCTTTTATATTTGTCTTCTTTACTTTAAAGTGTTTATTTAATGTAAATATCAATATTTAATTATCCCCTATATTTCGTGGTTACGTACAACACAAGACATACTGAAAGAATTTACCAAAACCTTACACAGAAATGGCCATACTTGTTCTTTCACATGGTTCCGAATGCTCTAACTTAATGAAACAGCACGTAAGAATAGACACGTAGAAATGCTTTTCCTCAGGACAATTTCAGGATATAGAACTATGAGTCATACAATTAATGAAGCTATCAGGCGAGAAATTTTAATAACAATTGGGCGTAATGAACAATAATCGAAATAAATCGCCACAATGTTTGCAAACAGCGCTCGAAGAAATAATTCAGAACAATATAAACCCAACCCGAACGTTAGAAGCTGATTGAAAGAGTTTTAAACCGTGTTCCCGAAAACGGCCAACGCCCTGAAGTCGACGTAAAATCTTTTCCAACATTTTCTAATCGAATATACTGTTTCCAACAATCACTAAATTCGTTTCAATAGATGTTCATCGCCGATAAATTTAATAAAACCCTTATAAATACGCAGACAGTTTTCTGTGGAGCCCTGACAAGAAGGCAAAGAACTAACTTACAAAGGTTAACTGCAAGAAACTAATATTAACGAGCAGAGAATGTAATCGGATTAATCCAAAGATGATCCACGTGCAGTTCCCATCACTTGACAGAACAGCCACGCTGCATTATACAAACATACGTGCGTGAGTGCGTAGCAAATCTGTGATACACATCGACCGTCGTGTTCTCTCTGTTCAAAGTAATTTCCTGTACGAATCAACAACAGGATCAAATCAGGCGCAAACAATATACAGTACGACATTCGCTCATCTGTACATGTACAATTCAAATATGAATCAACGCATTAAATACACAACCCACACTCAAGACAGAAAATGGTGCGACAACTGTACGCCTTAACCAGCATTAAGAAGCAACACACAAGACAGATACGTAGTTCAGGCACGTTTCATAGGAAAAATCACTTATTTCTTTATTCTTCGATAATTTAACTACACAGCTAAGAATTTAAAGCGTCGAGCCTTAAGATGAGTAGTGATTAATTTGAAATGATGTGGAAGGAAACAATCCCGGCATTTACTTGGCAGAACTGAGGTAAACCACGACAGACCTCAAAAAGCATATCCGGTCTCCAGGCAGAGATTTTAATCCAGTATCTCCAGAATGTAAAGTCGGAGTGCTAACCACCTGACAGCGACGCTCGGCTGTTAGTCTTCTTGTATCCCTAACATACAGAAGAAGTTCTGGGAAAAAAAAAATTATGACGCCCGTCTTCCTACGCAACTTTCAATCTAAATGTGGAAACTAGCAAGAATTATAAAATTAACATTCTACCTACATTCCATACAAGCGCAGATTTATACTACGTTAAAACTGCCTCGCGGCGTCGCCATGTTTGTCAACTGCTGACTCAAGAACAAACCGTTCACATGCCATTTCCACGTGCGTATCTCAAATGATCCATTAATTAGTTCCGTCACACCGAAACTTAAATGTAGGACGTCAAGACTTCATGAGGCCGCTATAATGTACGAGGTGCGATCTGAAAGTTTCTAGACTGCGCCTATAAAAACCCGTACACTTATCTCAGGTATTAAATTCATCCATCACCCTCGAAGTAGTTCCCCTGGGAGTGAACACAACGATCCCAGCGCCGCTGCCAAGCCTGGAAGCATCCCTGGAAATCTTTCTTTATCAGTCTGTCAAGTACCATCTGCGATTCTGCCTGAATCTCTTCTATCGTCTCAAATCTCCTTCCCTTTAGCTGAATTGTCATCTTTGGGAAGAGGAAGAAGTCACACGGAGCTTAGAAAGGAAGTTGGGGTCGGTTCTTGCAAGATCTTTGAGCTCCTGACAAACGAGAAGTCGATTCTGCTTCTGGTCCTCAGACAGGATGCGTCGCATGTGGAGTTCTTCCTTTAGAATCAGCTGACAGGTCCCATAGCCTATCCCAACAATGTCGCACAAGTCGTTGATGGTACGACGTCGATCTTCGTGAATGGCCTGCCGAATCTTCGTAACATTTTCGGGCGTTGTGCTCGAAGATGGTCGTCCAGAACGCTCGTCATCATCGACAGAGGTTCGTCCATTTTTAAAACGTGAATGCCACACAAAAGTTTGTGCACGACCCATTGCGGACTCCCCAAATGCTTGCTTTAGCATTTCATAGGTTTCGGTAGCCGTTTTGGCGAGTCTTTGGCACAATTTGATGCACACGCCATTCCGAAATCGCAGGAGGGTCGGTGTAATGCACTACCAAAACGCCCGTAACTAAGAAACAAATGCTAATTCGATTATGCCGGCTGGCACACTGATTCACTATGAATGTAGGCCGCACCCCCTACCGGCAGAAGCTCGTACTACATCCGGTTCGCCCTCTATTGACACAGTCTTGAAACTTTCCGATCGCACCTCGTATTACATTTCGTTAAAAATAATGGAAGTTACATATTTTCAAAATATTTATTACCACACAAAATTTCAGTATCCTACATTAAGTAGCACAAATGTCACTTCCATTTCACAAAACTGCACAGCCGCCATGTTAGTATTTATTAAAAATTACAAAAGACTTTAGTGGTATACTAAGTCTTCTGAAAATCCGTCAAATGGTTTATAAGACGATGTCACACACACGGTCGGACAAGATGGGTTCCTGTCATGAAGTAATGAAGACTGATTACAAATGACGACTTGACATAAAATACGTTGCTATAATATTTGTAATTTAAAGTCATTAGTAGTCGACAAGATGGAGGCAATAACTAGACTCAAGTCTCCGTCACAGCCGTAATAAAGAGAATTGTGCAAGTCTCCATATCCAGAGAGGGCGTAGCGTTTACCGACCTGATATCCATGTCCTCGAATGCTCCTTATAAGACTCGCGTCTCCTACGCTCGTCTGGGGACAAGCTTATGTATTCACGTGCGGGCACAGCCAGTGGACCGATCACGAAGAATGACATTCGAAAGAAAATTTACCAACGCCAATCATAATTTTTCAGCTAGATGGATCTTACTCAAGAGTTATACAGTCGGAGAGATTTCTTCTAGAGTATCCATCTAAAATTGAATTCTAAGTTTCCCCCCCCGGGGGGCTTAGAGACCATACATCCTGAACGTAGTCGACTAAGACCAGCCACCTGTAAATATGCCTCGCCATTACTCAGGATGACAACATGACAATGATTAATGTCACACAGAAGAGTTGGTTTTGTCGCCAGGATGCAAATGGAAGGACCGTCAGAATCCTGAGGAGCTTCTGCGCACAAATTTTGCCGAGGATCGATACAGATTCTGTCCCACGCATCCTCCATCTGCATTGTGCACCATTACCACTGTCACGGGTCTCAACACACAGTATCATGCGGTATTATTGCTGTATTTAACGACGCCTTTTCAAACGAAAAGAATTATAACCAGGGTCCTCAGCCTCTTTTCCAGACCTGTGGCCACATTCGCGGGTCAAACAGCTACAAATGTGGGCAATTTATTAGAAGTACTATTGAATTATACTTCCGGTTGTACTGGCATCGACTATAAAGTTGACAGGCTTCTGGGATTTTACGACGTGTAGGACAGTATAAGCTGGCCGACGTTTCGGCATCCATCAAAAGTGCGATTGCCTTGCTATTATCTTAGTCTATTATCACATGCAGGTTCGCATACCAATAATAATGTTATCTAACATATTTGATTATTTATTTTATAGTAATTAACTTAAAATTAAATGTTTAATCTGCGTGGTGACGACTTTTCATCTCGCACAAACTTGCGTTGGAAGGACGAAAAATGTCACAGGCAGCTGATTGAAAACCCTTGGTTTGCAGCGTTGGATGGTGTGATGATCGTGAATTATGAATTGTGATGAAGTACTGGTCTGGAATGCCTGAGGAAAACCACAAACAACTCAGGGTACTCTATCCTTGGGTTAAGACTTAAACCCAGAACCCGCCGAACACGAAGCACGTGTAGAATCCAAATGACCGCGATGTTAAGTTATTAACACTTTAAATACTTTGGTAATCGTACGTCACTTAAGTACGTGAGTGCTTTATACATCCCTGAACAACCAATTACCGGGTGCTCTCGTGGGTTCATCGCGAGCACCTTAATGGCCCGTCCATATCCACTAATACCAGGGTCATTTTTGGGACACACCGTAACTCAAAAATATGAAAACTGTTGATCAACAACAACCTCAGATTAAATTAATATCACAATAATCCACGTTATGTGGCGTGATGAACGCCTCTTCAGTATAAGTGTATTAAACAAATTACACCTTTCCGATCCTCCACTAACGATGCACTAAGACCTAAAACCAAAAATGGATGGTAATTTTGTTCAACTTGCAACTGCCCTGTTACTTTTAAATTATATCAACATCCATTCCTTGCTTCATTTATCCTACGCTTACACAGCAGCGGTGAAACAGAATAATTAGCTTCTCCGCTTACAACATTACGAAAACATCATAAATACAACTGTAACGTGCATACAGGCATTAGTATAAGAAAATATTGTCTTTTCCTTTGCCGTAGTGGCAGTCAACCAAGTTCCAAGGCTAACGAACCATCCGCCAATAGAATACAAAGCGCACGAGACTTCAGAAAACGCAATGATGCACTCATGTCAGGCTGAAAATTTGAGCTGAGCCTGTATCTTTGTGCGTCGTCAAAGAGCGAATTAGAAGACAAGCTATTTCGGTAAATAACAGAGACTGAGGAAAAAAATTTCCATCGCTTCCGGAGTTCATCAGAAATTCACCAAGAAGAAAAGTTCAAAACACCAGAAAGAAGTTAGTCTACAAAACGTCGCGGCTCAGATACTGAAGTTTAGTTGTCAGCTTAATATTCGGGAGGTGACGGGTTCAAATCTCGGCTCTTAAACCGGCTACCTAGAATAAAATTCTGTATGTTTTCTACCTCAGTCACTCAACGCAAATACCCCGATAGTTCCTTAAAATAGACCACGATCGTCCACTTAAAATAATTTCCGATTAATTGTTCGCTAACCATCTTATCATTTGACGCTATAGAATCGTAGCTATTGAAAACGTCGTTAAGTAGACCAAAGATAAATGAAATAGCAAAAACGTTTTCCCCTTCAACTCTTTTCTATTCTCAAGGATGAGAATGTAAGGAAGTTCGCCTGGAAATTTTGTTGTTATCGCAAAATCAAAACCTGATACAAAATTTCAGTGAAATGACAATGATGACAAACAGCCACGAGCATTAACTGGATCAGAAAATTACAAAACCAAGAAAAGAATGTTTTGACGATGGTATTACTTATCTCCTTGGTTTGGACAGTGCCCATTGCCTGTTAATTTTTTTTTAAAAAAATTACCTTAAAACTTTTCGATACTTGAGTCTACCTCATGTTCCGCTGGATCTCGTAGACCGAGTTACTCCTGATCTGTTGGTTGATAATTTTAGGGCAATTTAAAAATTAATAGGCGGTGGATGAAATCCAAAATAAATACATTAGCAAAAGCAAAGTTTTAAAGACGTTGCGTTTCTAACTATGAGGCGATATTTAACCACTGAACGGATAATCTTTTTAGAGCCAACCATAAAACATAACTAGACTACGAAGCATATACGAGGGGAATTAAAACAGGAAGGGAAATACTGGAATATTTTCATTGCTTAACTGGCAACACTGCTAAGGCCTAGTCATATTGTAGCCCAAGGTCAAAACAGTTGCATACTACGAACGCGGTTTAGTTGTCGTCCACTTGTGCATCGTAAAACTGGTTGTTACATTAGAGGTTTGCACCAAGAACAAGCAACATTGATGGCCAAGTCTTTCAGCAATTTCCCCAATAATTACCACACCGTTTTCAAATAAACATCGCCTCTACCTAAAACAGTCAGTCGTCTCATGCTCACTCGGCAGCAACGAAGGAGTGAACCACACTCGCAGCATGTTAGTCTGACCTTGATCTAAGCATGACCAGGTCCCACACTCGCAGCATGTTAGTCTGACCTTGAGCTAAGCATGACCAGGTCCCACACTCGCAGCATGTTAGTCTGACCTTGAGCTACAGCATGATCAGGTCTCAGCAGTGTTGCCAATCACACAGCGAGAATATTCCAACAGTTCCCTTACCTTTCGAATCCCTTCGCATTAAATGCACAGCAAACAATCTAGATATTAGTAAATCAACACAGTGAAAGACACTACAGGAGCTAGATGCAGCTCAGAAATACGTAACTTGAGCACACTGTACACACTCACTAAATTATTCTCAACTTAGCTTCCATTGAAGGATCTTATTATTTATTTGAAAATGGGTGATATTATCTATCTGTATGCTGGTAAAATTAAGTATCAGAAACGAGAGAAGTCTATTCAACATGGAAAATTTACTCCAGGACGACATATTATTCTGTTTAACGCTCACTTCCAAAACGTCATTACACAAAACGAAAGTATCATCTGTTTCTTACAAGTCTTAATAACAGTACCCATTTGTCTTGTAAATAATAATGGCAATGTTATGGTGCCAGTCTTAGGCAATTTGCTTTATGAACAAGAGCTTGGCTTCGGCACTCCACAGCCTTAAAAATGGCATTGCAGGGATTCACCGGTCAGATACCATTATGGCCGGCAACATCAAACGTACGCGCTATTAATACTCCACGTATATCGGATGTTATTTTGAAAGGTAGTTCTGAGTAGAGCGAGTCATACTAACCTCCTTCTCGGTCACCCATTTTTCAGACGTCAAAATAAATGATGAGGACAATATTGATATCAGAGATATGAAATTGGTGAAATATTTTTCCAGAAATTTGGTACTCACTGCCAGTTGTTATGTCGCAGCCTCCACTTCAAAGTCTGGGGGCCCGGAGGAGGGGGCTGTCTGCCTCAGAGATCCTTCTTGGTCTGGTTTCCTAAAAAAAAAAGTATAAAAACTTCTGATTTGTCCATCTGTAGCTGTCTACAAGCGTTCTGAGTAAGTTAAGTTTTTTGAACATCACTATGTACGTCATTCCATCACCTGTATATTAATTAATCTCTTACGAGTCTTTATATCTTCCTGGAGAAAATTACACTAAAAAGCTTCATCTGTAAGCCAAGTCTTCGCTAAATATTATTACGGTATTAAATTAAGGACGATTAAATAGGCGGGATTGGCTCAACAGCAGCAGACATTAAAAGAGGAGAAATACAAAGTTTCAAATGGAAAAGGCCACTTGGGAAGATCTTGACATAGATGAGGATAATATGAATGTTTATCTTAAAGAAACAGAATAAAAGCACATGACCCAGATCAGCTGATAGATATTAGCGTTTCAATAACGACATATCATTGAATTAGCTAGTTAGAATGATCCGAATAGATGCATAGGTAGATTTGGGTAACTCAGCAGGGCACAGTAAACATGCGTTCTATATTCACAATTTTATGGACAACTGGAGTCCTTCCTAATTAGCGAACACACAAGTACACCATTATTTTCATTTACGTGTAATGAAATAATGAAATAAAAGCTAATCGTATTAAAACCAGTGTTCTCCGATACTACATAATCAGATAAGTACACGAGAGAACACAACAGTAAAACATGTCCGACTCTTTCACATTACCGCCAGTAGTCTTCCATGCGAAAAAATATAATTACGGATAAAACTGCAGTTCTGGTTATAGTTACAGAACAAAAAAAGAATAAGTAAATTTTAAAAATAATGCAGTTGGAACGTTTAGTGTGTGGCTTAACAAACGAGAGATTATTTGGACGGGAGATAAAAAGAGAAGTCCGAGAAATCAAACAGCTGATCAATAACGTGCCGTCGACCGAGTTCTTTCAACGCGTCACCTTGTTCCCATTATGTAAACGTGCATATGTGGTAACGAATTTAAAATATAAATAACCTATCCTAAGGTAACACAAAACAACCAAACACGACCCAACAGAATCTATCAGACCTAGCAAAAAAATAAAATAAAATAAATTAACCCAACATAACTTATGACACACGATAAAAGGCTGCCAACATAACGCCGACACAATGTTCCGAATAAAGGTACTACAATAGTTTCACGATAAAACCTGGCCAAATGTTGACACTCCGTTGTGGACACTCAGCTCGTTGTGGGAGTGGTTATAACAAATAATCCACCTAAAATATAAATTATGAATCTCCTCATTATGCAGTTTTCTGATACTGCTGTCTTAGGTCCGCATATTTTGTTGTTCTCAAAGTTCTTATGTTAAGAGCGAAAGACCAAGTTCCACACCCACGCAACAACACATTCGCAATAATAAATATAACAAATTTTAATAATATAATAAATATTAATACTGTAACATTAGACTACGTGACTGTCTTCAATAAAAAAGCTTTTAAAACGTATTCCTCAGGATCTGTCATCACCCTCACTGGACAGAACGAAATGTGGATTTGCTATCGACCAGGATCTGAAACGACTGTACCCAAACGGAGGACATGTTAGATGACACACACAGACTAATTTCCAGCATACGCCAATAAATTATGTCCATTACAGTTAACAGGACGCTGACTGCTTTTGACGTGAAGTGACAATGACACAATGTGGCACATGGCACACCATAAAGGATGAACTCGACCAACATTAAGGACATCCACAAACATGAATCGGCGCATAAACATACCAGCAAAATTTACTGGAGGGAATAACTCGAAAATATAATTATTATAATATGGGGCGAGAAAATACAGTTGTAGGGCGGATTCCAATGATTTGCAATAACGCCAACAGCGGAACAACGATTTGTTACCGGAATATTTTGACCATATTGAGAGGATGAGATGCCCTATAGCGGAAATGCATTCATCTGCAAACCGGATGGTCCTAGAATTCAATATCCGGTTGTAACAAGCAAAATCCCTGTATGAAAGTAAACCGAATTAATTCCTAGCTGCTGCCGGCCACCGATGGTTATGACGTTGCGTCATTCACTGTTAAAAAAGACACAGCCATGTTTCGTGATCGAGAGGTCACGGGTTCAGAAGTCGGTTATCCTGTGGAACATCGTGATATTCCGCAGTTCCTCCAAATAAATAACGAGACATTACATTAAAGTACGAAAGATCGCTGTCATCATCTATTGGTAAGTAGCAATTATTATTGAACTTATACTTCTTAAAATTATATTAAGTAACTAAATGCGCGTTAAATTCTTTGGCTATCTTCCACCTTAAGTATTTGGAACACGAAACAGGGGTGACATTAAGCCAATTTTCTTCTACTATAAGCACGCCAGTCTTTTTTCACAACCATCAAATATGAATAATTCGTAAGCGTTACACTAGATAAGAGTTACCAGCGTGTGTTCTTCCCAATACCTTTATTTACTCCAGCCAATGCATACGAGGTGCGATCGGAAAGTTTCAAGACTGCGCCTATCTATCTATCTATCTATATATATATATATATAAAACCGTACACTTATCTCAGCTATTAAATTCATCCATCCCCCTCAAAGTAGTTCCCCTGGGAGTGAACACAACGATCCCAGCGCCGCTGCCAAGCCTGGAAGCATCCCTGGAAATCTTTCTTTGTCAGCCTGTCAAGCACCATCTGCGATTCTGCCTCAATCTCTTGCCAAAGACTCGCCAAAACGGCTACGGAAACCTATGAAATGCTAAAGCAAGCATTTGGGGAGTCCGCAAACTTTTGTGTGGCATTCACGTTTTAAAAATGGCCGAACCTCTGTCGATGATGACGAGCGTTCTGGACGACCATCTTCGAGCACAACGCCCGAAAATGTTACGAAGATCGACGTCGTACCATCAACGACTTGTGCGACATTGTTGGGATAGGCTATGGGACCTGTCAGCTGATTCTAAAGGAAGAACTCCACATGCGACGCATCCTGTCTGAGGACCAGAAGCAGAATCGACTTCTCGTTTGTCAGGAGCTCAAAGATCTTGCAAGAACCGACCCCAACTTCCTTTCTAAGCTCCGTGTGACTTCTTCCTCTTCCCAAAGATGAAAATTCAGCTAAAGGGAAGGAGATTTGAGACGATAGAAGAGATTCAGGCAGAATCACAGATGGTGCTTGACAGGCTGACAAAGAAAGATTTCCAGGGATGCTTCTAGGCTTGGCAGCGGCGCTGGGATCGTTGTGTTCACTCCCAGGGGAACTACTTCGAGGGTGATGGATGAATTTAATACCTGAGATAAGTGTACGGGTTTTTATACGCGCAGTCTGGAAATTTTCCGACCGCACCTCGTACCTCTACGCTGCTTTCAGAAGATGGATTATAGAGAGGTGGCACATTTTCCATGTGTCTCGTACTGTACATCACACAGGGCCGAAATTTAAAAAAAAACTGTGGCTGCTGGGTCAATTAAAACTTATTTGAAGCCGCAAAATGGATCGGATATCCTTTTTCAGAATTTCGTCGGCCGCTGTATAAAGAACAATAACAACACGTTAATTAAAGCCTGAAGGCACCTACGTGGAAAAAAAAAATCAATCTATGGATAATTTCAGTTCACGTGTTTCGGCCACTAAGCCATGGGATTATGTTTTCTGTAGCGCGCCTATCCTGACAGACGATTAAGTACATTGGTCAACTCATCTGCGTTCGGGGAGAAGCGTTTTGAAACACGGTCATTTCATATTTGCCGTATTTTGTTTATAGACAACCCACAACAAGAGGTTCGAGTTATATTCGGAAATCTTTATAAAAATATGCAAGTTTTCGGTAATACGCGATCTAAACCATGCTTCAACTCCCACCTTGAATTTCCTAACCCAAATGCAAACGTATCCTTCCGCCATGGTACCATTTCCGTATAACACGTGGCCTAATCAGAACAACAAGTTATATAACTAACACGGAAATAAATCCTCCATATTAAAATCGTTTGCTGATGTTCGTAAGGCCTTAAGCAATGCTTATTCTAAGTAGCGCCGAATAAGATAACAACATACAGACTGACAACAAAATTTCTGGACACGGGAAGGATAGATGTCTGTCTTCAAAAAGTTGGTGGGCATTCTCTGCACCTGCTGTTAAGTCCTTCGTGACAAATAAAAACCTAGTTTAAAAATACTCTTGCAGTTGGGGTTGCGTTTAAAAGGAGCATTCGGCATAAAACGCCTACCGACGCTGGGAAGAGAGGGCTGTCGAGTCGACGAATTCCAAAAACGCGCTAGGGGAACGACTCGGGTAGTGAAGATCCTCTCTTTACCGTTCATGGCATCGCTTGGGGAAAATCGAGACAACCCGCATGGCCGGCAAATGCCAAAGGTTCTGGCGAAACAAAAATAAGAGGGAGTCTTTCGTAATGAACACGCCTCGCCTTGACCTACGTACCTCGAAAGATAACATTTATATGACATTAAATAATACTACTGAAAGGGGATTGTAATGGTATAACGTAAGATCACTTTTTTGAGGGGGGGGGGGGCATTTTAAACTGCATTTTATGTTGTCTTGTGTCCGAAATAAAAGGCCTTTTTTTAAACATCGACTGGAACGACGCCAGACGTCTGTTGTTTTTTATAAGAATTTACGGTCTATTAAAATTTTATATAGTCCGTGGATAAAAAAATGTATGTTCCAATACCCTGTTAAATCAGACCACCCATCTTCAGTCCTGAAGATGGAAGCACTATGTTCCTCCGAAACCTTGGTATCTACTTGAAAGTCCACATGGCGTTGCAACTCAGAAGACAGAAATCGACATAGACAAGACAGGTTTGTATAATGTTGCTGCATACAAAAGCAGATTCTGGTTGGTTGCCTGATGCAATTGATGTTAATTGAATCTGCACGCGAAGGTTTTGTGTTTTTAAAAGGTGAAGACGACATCAATAAGCAGAATTTTACAAAAGTTTACGTATTTAATGAAAAAGATTTAAGAAATCATACATAGGTTTGTTTATTTGGAGATGTGTTTATACCCAAAGAGAATAATAATATACTCAGCCTAAATATCTAGATAGTTCCATGCAAAATTCTTCACATATATTTTTATTATACATGTTTTAATGTGCGTAAGATAATCTTTGAACAAATGTATTTTGAAGTTCAACATATTACCTCCTTTTTGGGTAAAAGAGTACTTAAAAGGGTTATCTTACTATACAAAAAATATGTAATCTGCCGGTCTGGGAAAAAATAACATATCCAAATGTCAGAAACGGAAGGATCAATTACAAAACAGTAAATAAATTTACTGACAGATCACAATACAAATTAATATCACATAACACAACCAGTTTAGCACAAACGTCAATATTATAATTAAACATGAAATCCAGAATTTACCAAGGAAAGTGAATCAGACCGATGAAATCCCACTCGCTGCCATTTCACAGCCTGTAAAGGTAGTCAAAAGCGAACAAAACTGAAGCAGTGCAGACGATGAGAAACACTGGGCCAATCCCTAGACGACTGGTCTATAATTTTCACTCACATTCTAATCTTTAGAAGGGGGGCATTAAATAATTGTTTTTTTTTCCAATCAAATTTAAAATCAGCTTACACACACCCACTATGCACAGAAGCACAACATCAATGCTCAGTTAACGAGAACATTGTGAGCTTAGCACCAAACTAGAAGCATCGTGTGTTTTGTATACGGTTAATCGCATTCGGACCTACCTCAAAGTAGTTGGAGAGTGCCACATTTACTGCAGTATTCTATTTTATAAAGTTCAACTCAAGTTGGATTAAAACTGAGGTAAATAGCAAGGCTGTAGAAATAATAGCTAGATTCAAGCTGTTTTTATGGGCAGATCGCCACGGATTGCACGTGGCGAAACCAGGGGCGTGCCATCATTTACAAGTGCAAGGCTTATTTCACAAAGAATTCGGCAGTGTTAACAAACCCCACGGAGTAAATTCCGCCTTCAGAAGCCGACAGTCGATGCTGAAGGATTTCCACAGCTTTTATGAGACCCGAAAGTTCACTGCCGTGTTCGCAAGGACTCAATACTGGACCCTATCTCGAGTCAAATGACCCCAATAAATATCTGGAGCGCACAAACTACGCGGCTTCTCATATACATTTCTCCAAACCTTTTGTAAGGCTTAAACTGCCCTCAGAGCCTCATATCAAAACGTCCCTCTGAAGAAGCCAGTCACATTCACACGAAACAACGGATAAAATTATATATCGATGTTGGTCTTAAGCTACTTCTTTACATGAAGTCCAAAGCAAACTCAGATTTCTCAAAAACGACTTATCTTTACAACAAAAAAGGTAAAATGCTTTACATAAGATCGGGCCAATGGAATGCCAGTATCCAGTTAATACCCAATTACAATATTTTCTATATCAACAAAATATTTCACGGAATACGAAAAGTGAACGTCGCCTGTCAGCTATTAACGCAACTCAGTATTCGGAAGGTCCCGGATTAAAATCTCGGGCCGATAACCGCTATCCTAAGATGTTCGTGGTTTAACTCACAGTTCATCCAGACAAAATGCTAGCCAGTACTTTAAATGAGATTACGACAGCTTCCTTCTAAACTCTTTCCAACTCATTACCAAATGAACCTACCATTACCCGGTACAGAATCTTACCAATTAAAAACGTTGTTACAGAACTAATAAACGGGATGATCACTTCTGACGCTGCGGTGGGGCACGTAACTTCGCAATTTTAAAAATCTACAGCGTCAACGAGCCGAGGAATGTTATTCCTCAACAACAAAGCACGCCACTGTGGACACGCCGTGTTCCTGGCAACAGAAAGCGGCCGGGGCATGGACTCTGACGTCATAAGACGACCCTGTTACTCCACGCGTTCAATCATTCACGGCCCTGCTGAGGAGAGCGCCTAGGAGTTTCTAGCAAAGTGGGCTTTCTGGGAAAACTGCCAATTCCCTTACCTTCTCAGAAAACTATTCTTTCGAGTTCGGAGTTGAAGAGGGCTACGCTGTCATTACACCGATTCGTCTAGTAAAGGGCAAAGGTTGTTCTTTACATAATTATAGAACTGAGAGACGAAATTAGACGTAAAAAACGGGAGTTACAAGTTCATAATCCCCGTCTCCCCCAAGACGTCTGGGAGAATAAACATAACTATTCATCGAATAGAACATTCACTGATAGTCTTCTGGGTTATGACGTTGTATAGTCTTAAAGGTAGTTCCCAGTGTTTCGAAGAAACGTACAGTCTACATCTTCAGGGTAGCGAAACTACTGGGGATACTGGGAACGACCGGTTCTTCAAGAGCCTGAGCACTGCTGGTCCAACTTTTTCGTTGGCTCGATCTATAGACATTCGGTATGACTCCTTGGACGAGGGATCGGCCCGTCGCAAGGCCTCTACCTGTACACAGGACAGACATCCATGGCTTGAGTGAAACATTCGACACAATCACCGCCGTGATAACCTAAAATCTGAGACGAAGATTCATTATCCGTATCAACTCCTTAGGAAAACAAAAATCCAAAAATATTACTACTTTGTAAGCGTAGTAACATAGAAATGAAATTCATATTAAAGATACAATAACAAAGTCTGAAAAAATCGGTAACTACACGTCTTTATTTTTTCCCGTTTCCTTTTCGAAACTCTTGAATTTAAACTCAAGCCATTTGCAAACAGAAACTTCATTACCTGCGTTCATCCCTGAGTGTTGCTCCACCAAAATTATTCCTCTGAGAGAATTACAGTGCGTAATAGTAGCGGGAGAAGAAGTAATTTTCGCGTTACTAATTCTCGTACCCACGGCGACGTACGACACAGATATGCAACCAAGGACACCAGCAATTTTAAACAACCTAAACTAATTACAAAAATAACTCTCCGGTAATAGGACTTCAAGGTTCAACGCCGCTAATGCCAAAGTTTTCTACTGGATAAGATCCCATACCCAGCTACATACAACCATCGTAATATTATCTACCCCCTCCCACCTTCTACGTCTTCCAAAGTGGTTCCTTCCAACAGGCATTTCCACAAATATTCTGCGCGCATTTCATTTGTCGTCTATCCGACTTAAATAGTCAGATAACGCAGTTACATTCCCGATTTCCTTGACTTCACGTTTTTCTCGTCACTACTACAGGCCTACGTTCATGTCAGTAGCCTAAATACTACAAACAAATCTCAACAATTTCACAACGACCCGTAACCCCTTGTAATCCTGGGGTCTCGGGTTCGATTCCCGGCGGTGCCCGAATTTATAACTTGTGTTGGGCAAGGCCGTGGTCTAGGCAACACGGAGTTTTCCTCCGGGGGCTTCCCCGGTTTCTCCGTGGCATCCCAACAATTACTCCATTCACACACAGAAGAAGGCAATGGCAAACCACTTCTGGATCATCTGCCAAGAACGTATATGAACAGGTCCCAGTCCGAGAAAAGGATGGAAGGATCCTGTTCATATGGACCTGTCGTCAGACAGAACACTAAATAAAAAATAAAATACGTATTATTTCCTCCTTCATGCCTGAAATCGGTAACATGTCATCTGAAATATGTATTTCAGCATTTGCAACAGACTTTTATAATACAACACCGTCACACCAAATAAGCAAAAATTATTTCGTAAAATGATTACATCAGCGAGAGGAAAAAATAATAATTACTATATGCTCAGTCTTAATTGAAGCATATGATATTCAATCTTAAAAACAATTCCGTATAAATTTAACCTCAAAACCCTATTCAGTGCGAAGAGCTTCATAATGGTATTAAATCACGTATCTTTAAGCAGGTTTCGGTCGATACAATTCGGCGAGCTCCAACTGGCTGTTCGCCTGCAGCCACACAAATCTAGTGGACTGAATCCGCTGAGGCACACAATGGCCTTTCTATCCCAAATAGCAATTCTGCAATTAATACGCACATAAATCGTGCGCGCCACATTCAGTAACAGCATAGGTCGATCGTGCAGAATAAAAGGTTCTGTTCGACGGAATATACAATATTGTGGTGCATGCGCCAAGGTGATGCTGTGGACGATGACAGTAAAAATACCTAAGCGTAGCGCCACGAAGGCGTTCAACTACTTCAGCCTCGAAGATAGCAGCAGAAAATTCCTCCGAAACGTTGTTAACCTATATGCCTGTATGATCGCAAGGCATTACAACCTTGAAATCAAACAAAAGACTCAGACTTCAATGATCTTGCTCATTGGCACTGGCCAAATACCGAGAAGATTACAATTTCTTTAGTACAAACGATTGCACCGAAGACAGAAAACGGAACGGACAGAATTAAAAACTTCATAATTTGTACTCTTACCTAATGTCAACATAGAATGAACCAAGGAGGAAGCACATATACAATTTTTGGTTAAACCACAGACTGTAAACCAGTAAACAAGTCCATCCTCATGTGAGATCTGAAGTTTTGTACGGAGCTGAAAATACGGACCACAGCTCTGTTTATCTTCGAGTTATAAAGGCATACATCCGACGTAATATACAAACACGTCTATTTTTCAGGAGGTAAGTAACTTTCAGCTTCTCAAGGACTCTCTCTCTTTCCCTCTCCGTGGAGTTTATCGAATATTTCTCCCCGCGCGCGAGATGAAGACAGTTCTTTTCATTTCAATGCTGAAACAAAGCACAGCTACCTTGGGTCATCACTGAACGTCATGAATAAGAAACGGTCTAGAGATAAGTGCCTCCTGGGACGTTGTGGCGGGTAGTTTGGTAGAAATTTACTGACGTTTCAGATGCGCTTACAGCTTCCATCAAGAGCTAGTAAAAACATCCGAAACGTCGGTACTTCTACCAGACTACAGGGCGCAACATCCCATGAGAATCATGTTAATATTTTCTGCCGTGAAAATTTAAAATCTCACAAACAAAAACTTCTCGTTACCAGATGTATCTCTTTTTCTCTCAGACGGTTACGACATTAATACGAATCACTACCGTAAATTTGCGTTTGCCAAATCGCAAAATCAAATCCTAACTATGACTTTGGGTATGCACGTTCGAATACACAAAGGTTGGATGAAAGACAATGAATGGGAACAAGCACAAGGTATCAGTGGGCGATGCATGTATAATTTTTAAATGATTTCCTCCCGCGAGGGCAATTGTGATATTCCCATCACATGGGACACAGGAAAGCGATGGCAGCTTTCCGGTAAACTTACGACAAAATAAACACGGTGCCGATGTTGTGGGGGACGGATGTCAGATACACAAACACGCAGAATGTCTCGCCAGGCAGGTCTAAATAGTTCGGCCAACAGGGGTGTACAAAACAACTGTCCATTAAGTTATGGATCCCAAACTCATTACCTGGGATCGCGTTCCTTAAGCTTCGAGTACCTGAGTACAGCATTCTTGCAAGTGCCAGATCGAAAACAATCGGCGACAGTTCTTATAAAGTACGTCGGGGTTAGATATCTCGGCGCCTGAAAATACTGGCTTACGACATGGCATTCTGCATCAGCAGTTTTAGAACGCGAAGACCATGGCGCCACGGGCCCCACGAAACATGGTACAGCAGAATCAGCTATTATGACTGAAGTCCAGACAATGGAGCCGAAGTACTCATTTACTTATGGATTCAATCACAGACTTCAAAATTGCAATCTTGATTGACGGAGGCAGTACGACCTCTGAAACGTCGGTAAACATCGACCAGACTACACAGCGCAACAACCCAGAAGACAGAAATCTTCATAATCATCGCCCTGATGACGGAGGCAGTATGACCTCTGAAACGTTGGTTAACATCGACCAGACTACACAGCGCAACAACCCAGAAGACAGAAATCTTCATACTCACCGCCCTGATGATGGAGGCAGTATGACCTCTGAAACGTCGGTAAACATCGACCAGACTACACAGCGCAACAACCCAGAAGACAGAAATCTTCATACTCTGATGACTGAGGCAGTATGACCTCTGAAACGTTGGCTAACATGGACCAGACTACACAGCGCAACAACCCAGAAGACAGAAATCTTCATACTCTGATGACTGAGGCAGTATGACCTCTGAAACGTTGGTGAACATCGACCAGACTACACGGCGCAACAACCCAGAAGACAGAAATCTTCATACCCTGATGACGGAGGCAGTATGACCTCTGAAACGTTGGTAAACATCGACCAGACTACACAGCGCAACAACCCAGAAGACAGAAATCTTCATACTCTGATGACGGAGGCAGTATGACCTCTGAAACGTTGGTTAACATCGACCAGACTACACAGCGCAACAACCCAGAAGACAGAAATCTTCATCGCCCTGATGACGGAGGCAGTACGACCTCTGAAACGTTGGTTAACATCGACCAGACTACACAGCGCAACAACCCAGAAGACAGAAATCTTCATACTCTGATGACTGAGGCAGTATGACCTCTGAAACGTTGGCTAACATGGACCAGACTACACAGCGCAACAACCCAGAAGACATAAATCTTCATACTCTGATGACTGAGGCAGTATGACCTCTGAAACGTTGGTGAACATCGACCAGACTACACGGCGCAACAACCCAGAAGACAGAAATCTTCATACCCTGATGACGGAGGCAGTACGACCTCTGAAACGTTGGTTAACATCGACCAGACTACACAGCGCAACAACCCAGAAGACAGAAATCTTCATACTCTGATTACTGAGGCAGTACGACCTCTGAAACGTTGGCTAACATCGACCAGACTACACAGCGCAACAACCCAGAAGACAGAAATCTTCATACTCTGATTACTGAGGCAGTATGACCTCTGAAACGTTGGTTAACATCGACCAGACTACACAGCGCAACAGAAATCTTCACACTCACGGCTGTGAAAACCTCAACATTTTCTTTGCTGTCGGCTGTACTAGTTTCTTTGCGCGTGTGTATGTGGGCGGCAGATCCCTACAGAGAATAAAGCCAGGTCGCTTCCAGCGCCGGTCAGAAATGCTCGGCTCAGGGCCGATTTGCAGAACCTGCCTGCCGCATCCAGACTCCAGTACAATACACTGACCGACTCGGCTAGGTGGAACAACCCAGATGAAGGCCGAGCGAGGTATACGTCACACTCACTCGTTCAGCGCGCTATTAATAAACTGCCAGATACACATATTTGAATTCCATCGTGGACTAGACCATTTGGGCAATGCAAAAACAATCTTCATTTGCTAATTTCCGATCAGCGGTTATTAAATTCGGACAGACGGGCATACAGAATTAACCCGCATAATAAATTCTGTAGGGGTAATCAACAAATGTGCCCTTTCCAAGAAATAAATATCAAAAACGTACAATGGCGAGGCAAATGTGGTGGAGGGAGAAAATTAGCATGTCTCAATCTTGCTAAGTTGATCAAACAGAATTTACCATTCTCGTCAAAAACGCCTGGCTGTATAATACCTCATCCATTTACATTTGCACAAATTCAGTGTTTCAGACTTTACAAATCTCGATAGTCTAATGTTCATTTTTTGCCAACATCAATAAACAGGAGCATCCTTAAAGTTTCATTTTTTAAAAGTTTCCACATTAAAATAATCTTGAGATGGACGGGGCATGTAGCGCGCATGGATGGGACACGAGGTGTGCACCGGGTGTTGGTTGGGAAACCTGAAGGGAAGAAACCTCTGGGGAGACCTAGACGTAGATGGGAGGATAATCTCAGGCGGGATCTATGGGAGATAGGAGTTGAAGGAGACTGGATTTTGTTGGCCCAGGACAGGGTCCGGTGGAGGGCTTTGGTTAATTCAGTGATGAACCTTCGGGTTCCGTAAGCCATCTAGTTAGTTAATTTAACTTATAACGATGGTGTAGGGAAGCCTTCGGTACCCGCATGCATACATACATTTAGTACACCCTAAATGGAAGATAAACTCGGAAGTTAGCCGTAGATGGGCGGTTAACGTTAAACTGTACAAACAGTGGAGTGTATGTCGAAAGAAACCGCTACGCACATAGTCACTTAATCAGTCAGAGGAAAAACTCACACAAAGTACGAAACTTTATTATTCGTGTGCCAAAGTAATTTGCCACTTAGAAAACTTCCAACTTGTGGCCACCTTGTTCGGGTTCGTTGAAGAAACTCTTAACACCAAGACAGTTCACGTGCTAAGAAACATTTCCTCTTTGTAACTCGGCGGACGGCCACACGGTGACAGTCTCACAACTGGCGGCTACCAAGTTGTCATGACAGCAGCTTGGTAACAAAGTGTGTCACTTGCTTGCAAGAGATAAAGCACTCACAATTTGACACAACAGAAGCTGTGCGCGATATTGCTACAAGACAGAAATTCTAAATACTGATACTTGCTTGCCTCAACTATTCAGATAACGGTCCTGAAGCCACATCAGCTGCCTCAAGAAATCTACGGCATTTTATCCACTGACTTTGAAAGAAACACGATCAATGAATAAAGACCGGAGGAAAAAATATACGAAACGAAGGGACTCAAAGATAAAAAATAAATGTCTTTAAGGAAAATGATAAAACAAATTAAAGAAAGGAGGGGATAAAAGATACAAACGTAACAAGTACGAGGTTCAGGGTACGTCCTTAAAGAAGAGAGACCAACATGAAGCAAAGGAAACTTGAGTGACGGTCGGTCACGCCCCTGCTGCAACCAGCAGCTGTGACCGACCGAGCCACAGAACTGGCTACTGCAAATCCTGCAGGAAAGTGGAGCAGATTTCTCCTTCGTTTTCTTCCCCTCATCCAGCACCTTGAAATGGTCTCACTTCGATCCCGAGCGATATTTCTTCAGTAATAAATCTCCACCTTTCGACAATAGATAGAAATACACGCTTCTCTGAGCTGTAATAAATTGGAACGCCCGGAGAAAGCACTGTAGTTCTTTCGAGAACTATTAAAAGAAACACGCTCTAGTCTCAATTCGTATTCCAACTAACAGGCGCATAACCAAGAAAATATCATGGCCGTGAAATAGAGACGTGGAAATTAACATTCCGACTTCGAGAAGGCCTTACACGTGCATTTATTATTTTTATTTATTTAGTGTTCTGTCTGACGACAGGTCCATATGAACTGGATCCTTCCATCCTTTTCTCGGACTGGGACCTGTTCATATACGTTCTTGGCAGATGATCCAGAAGTGGTTTGCCATTGCCTTCTTCTGTGTGTGAATGGAGTAATTGTTGGGATGCCACGGAGGAAAACTCCGTGTTGCCTAGACCACGGCCTTGCCCACACAAGTTATAAATTCGGTCACCGCTGGGAATCGAACCCGAGATCCCACGATTACAAGGCCAGCGTTCTAACCGCTAGACCACCGTGGCGATTTTACACGTGCATAAAGTAGGTTATTTAACTGTAATGAACAAGATTACTGTACATGGTAAATCCTCGAGAATGGAGCGTCTGGTGTACAGTGGAAAAACTTAAAACTGTTTTTGCAAACATCAACAAAATGATTTCATTTTGTACTATTAGTAGGCGAATTCTTCACTCAGCGGAATATAAAACCATCAGATGAGAGTGCTTCTATCAACACAGTTAATATTTTCAACTTGTTACTTTGTACGTACCATAAAATCTTACTCGTGTCTGCCTTTATTGAAATCGCGAGGGAAAAACACATACTCGCTTACATGGCAGCGATTAGTCTGTACGATTCACAAAAGAAAAAAACATCTGCAAACGCTCTGGAATACAAACGTCAATGGTACAAAATGACATATTAAGAGGTGTCTCATGATCAGGTTCGATGGATATTTACGCCGTAAATTCCTTACACTTCTGACTTTGCACTTCAGTTGACCCAACCGGAACATTCTCGTATATATTCCATTCTATGTCCTTTCAATGTTTGTTCGTATAGAATCACAACAACAAAAGTACGAACGTAATCCAAATCCCCCAACCCCTGCACCTTCCTTGCATTTCGCCACAACGCAATGCAAACTGCAAAACGACGATTCAATTCGCGGTTAAAACAGAACTCTGTACGTTGTGGTGTAAAACACACACGAAACAGGGGTGACGAGTGCCCAGGGTTGGGGCACCGCTTGCAACGGACTACACAGTACAGAACGTTACAAGCTCAAGACAAACACAGCCTTCTCGGCACACAATTATAACCACGCCTACTCCGATGAAACAGAAAAGATTCCTTCTTGACAGCTTTTGCCTTTGCCAGTATTCGAACCTCGGTATCCCAGCCCACTGCCAGCCATTTTACGAATTCAACTGTCCCGGACGTTTGGTAATACAGCAATGAAACTTTAGGCTCCATAAACGGTATAGAAATTTCTCTATCAGCTCAACGACTACCTCGGACTCATTTTCAAGAATTCTTCTACGGAGCGAATTATTTACTTGGCGATGTTACTTGCATGCTCAGGGCGCCTGGTGACACACAAGAAGTCCTGATCCGTACGAGACGCAGTATTCCAGACCCTCGTCGCACGAACTGGTTTATACCCCGCCCAAGTGCGTCAGCAAACGGCCTGATGGCTTCTGTACAGATGACAACCGCGTAGCTTCGTTACGCAATGGGATAACCGGCACGGCAACGCAGAAAAGATCAGGATACACCCTGGACGCAAGTGAGGCTGTGATACCGTCACACACTCGAGGTTTAATCAGCATCCTGCAGTAAGACTGGGTGAGACACGCATTGTTCTGCGATGGCAAAAGAACATCTGAATCCACTCAAACGTCACCACTTTAAAGGCTGAAGTGGATCCACGTGAAAAGACTCACGTATACTTAATTTTAAATTGACAACATTTAAAAAATCCTATTAGGGGAGGAACAGTTTAGAAGTTTGTCCCACTACGTGCCGTAAAGGCGCTTGGGGGGAGAGGAGGTATAGCTCCTACTCATTCTTGACCTCGTGACTAGATGGGGGTGAGTGGTCAGCATCACGCCCCGGCCGGCTTTACCCCCGGGAAAGAACCCCAGTACCCATTGTAGAGGAGGCTGGGTGGGCCCCAGAGCCGGTCTGGACGCAGAGGCTAGAGGGAAAATCCTCTGCCCCCGTCGGGGATCGAACCCCGGCCGTCCAGCCCGTAGCTAGTCACTATACTGACTGAGCTATCCCGGCTCATTGGGGAGGAACAAGCAGTTTAAATAAGTTAACAAATTCTTTGTGCGTTTAGATCGAATCTTTCGGTCATATTTCAGGTTAAGTGTACTAATCCGCCAACCATTTCGTGGCAACTCAGCAAAATCTCATACAACCGGTTTAAACGCCAGTGAAGACAGAAATATGAAACTAATAAATGCGAGAGAACACAACGTGGCAAGATTAGCATGTACGCAGTTCAATACGAAAGATATGTATCTTGGTCCCCTTATCTTTCACTAATACAGGGCACACAAGGACGAAGCTTTGCCTCCTATTCGAGACCGCGCAGACTAGTTTCTTCCTCGTCACTGTCGAATTTACATATTTCATTCCACTCCCTTGGGCGCGAGACAAATTTGAGTTGTCTTGTTTTCCGCCCTCGGGGAAACGCGGGTAAAAGAATTAAGGAGGGTAGTTTATGGCCTCAGAAAACACAGAAACCCACGGAAAGCCGATAGCTGTTTAAAATTCTAGTTATTCCACAGCACGGACCACTTTACCTTACTTAATTCTCATACTTTGCTGTATTCCTTATCTTTTCCATTCCTTATTATAAAAGAGTAGCGCACAGAACAAATAAAAACTGGGGGTGTACAAGAAGGAGTAAGGCCACACTGCTAAAAAAACCTATTAAGAGTATTCGAGTCGGTTTAAAACTTTTAAGATCTTTATTAACATAAAGCAAAGTTTTTTATTCCTTACTTCCGAATAATTTATTGTAACATACGTTCCAAACAACAAACCGTGCCTTAAAAAAGTTTTTCCATTGACACGATATTTAAATTAACGTGTACTACGGTAGCATACGGGATAAAATATGAATGTACCACAGAAATCTTCACAGAAATAAGGACATATAAACCAAGCAGAAACAAGTCTCTGAACGTTATAAACTTGTACATACGTGACATCTGTTTGGTTATTAAATTCTACAGTAAATTCTAAGTTCTATATCGTTCGTAATATAAAGCAACTGACAAAGACGGAAAGTTGCCCCGGCCCGGGGTAAATACAGAGTATTCCACTTAAAACGCAACATTAACTTGGTGGTATCGATAAAACAATACACAGCAAGCCGTTCTATTTTTAATTTTTAGGAACAAATTTAAAAAAAAAAGAACAGTTTTACAGCAAGCAAATGTTGAAAAATGTATCATATTCACGAAGACAAGCGTCCGCCCATCTTGTGCCCCGAATTCGCGTTACCAGTCGGTGTATCTTTCTTTTACTCGGCACTTCCTTATCGGGATTCGAATTGCCAAATGCTTCATAAACAGGACCACAAGATTTCGAGACTAAACACGCGTTCTGTACCTTCACAGCTTTTGTGCAAATGACGTGAACAGCGGCTAGTAACCAAGATGGTCTTAACCGGAGTGTTGCTATGGACTTTGGGACATTCTATTTGTTACGCGTATACAAGAAACGATGCTCACGTTAAAGAACCCGCTAACTGCATTCAGACTTTCGCCTCGCATGACTCCTTCAACGCACCAAACACATGAAAATCGTGATTGTTCCTGAGAAAGCTGTTGGGTGTGGAGGCTGCTGAACTTCTAGAAGATGTTCATATTCCAACACACCCCTGCATAAAAAAGTTTGTGAATGTTATTGCCAGCCGCATCTCGAGCGCGCAGCTCTGCTCCATCGAATCGATCTTAAAGGAGCCGCGCGGATGTCTTAACGTGGTACAGGCGTTCATTACAGAATCCTGATTGCACACGGCACACAGCTGTGCGCTCTGAAGTGCGTACAGTAATGATGTTCAACGTCTTTCTTACACACAAGTTGTCATTCTCAACATTAAAATTCAATTTGTTTGTCTAATTTGGGTTAAGCATAATGAGGTACTGAACTCTCTTCTGTAAACGTGAGGTTTCAGGTTATCAAGGTGGCGAGTTCTGGTACGTCGCGTCTTAAGAGGCAACACCGCGCAGCATCCCAGAAGACAGCCATCTTCATACCCGCCGACGTGAGAACGCAAAACCTCACATTAGCGTTTGTCGCTTCGCATGAGTAAGCAAAAAAGTTCTGGCTGAACAAAGCTCGGAGTTCCTAGTACCTCATACATCTATCGTCACATCAAGCACATCGGACGACTTCCGCCGAGGTTCTTTACGTAACTTCCGGTGCTTTAGTGTCGCTTTCATGACTACCTTTCTCTTTAGCTCATGTGTAGATGGATCCCTTTATACGAGTCTAAAAATAAGCCGCTCGGAATACAAGACAGAGATGATCACGACGCTCTGACGTTACTTACGTGGATGAAACGGACGACCAGAGATACAAGTTAAATCCCGTCCCCTGTACCATTAATAACGAACAGCGTGACATCTTCTGGTTGATACAGCAGTTAAATGGAATGACGTTAGTCTTTGAGGGTTACATACGAAATACGGTCGGAGCTTCTAAAATCATCTCGATCTGGTGACACTGAAAAGCATTTTCACTACATTTCTGGTGTGTTTCTTACAGACTACTTACTGCCATCATCAGGGCTGACGTGTGATGAGTGACACGATTTGATTGAATTCAGTCGTCGTTAAAGTTTCAAATCTTAAATAATTAATTTGTCATCCAACAAGAATACTTGTTTTTAACTTAGACTATAAATGTCAGAAAACAAATATTTAATCAGAACAATCGACCACTCCATCCAGTCCATAAATATCGCATGACGACCCAGAAGGCAACAACGGCGCGTACCAGTCAATGACGTTATATCAAATACCGCTATTATATCGAGTTAACCTGGAGATTTAGACTTATAAACGAGCAGAAAGTACATCTTGAATATTTCAACGTAAAAACATGAAAAATATCGCTCATGATACACAATCCGGAGTCAGATTCCAATAAAAAGTTTTACTGTTTCGTAATAAAAACATTACGATGCACACTGCGCGTATAAATACACGCTGGAGGGTTTGAGGATGAACCGCGTCTCCAAGGCCTGGGGATTTTTATGCCTTGCTCTGCATCTCATGAGGCAAATAACGGAACAGCCTTCATAGACAGATAAAGTACACAAAATTGTAATTGTATCTGTTTTTACACGTTTTGAGATTTGGTCTGGCACCATAAGGGAATAACTTGTGGGGTGTTGGAGAACAGGGTGGTGGCCAAGAGAATATTCGGCCTAATAGGGAGGAAGTAACATGGGGGTTGAAGGAAAAGGAACAGATACTTCACCGAACATTAAGTGGCAACACTGAGTAGGATGAGATGGGCAGAACATGTGGCACCCACGGGGAAAATTAAAAATGTACAACAAAATTAAGGAAGAAAAACACAAAGAAAGAGACCGTTGGGAGACCCAGATATAAACCAGAGATTAATATTATCAAAGTCGTTCTTAAAGGAATACGGTGCGACTGAGTGGTCTGGATTCAAGTTTACTGAAAACAGAGATCAGCTACTTTTAGATTAGCTGAGTGACTTATCTTCTAGAGAATAAATTTGTTCCATGGAGTCCGTTACTTAATTATCACTAATTATCAACTTTTTCAGATTACCGTATAGGTTTCGGAAGGCCTTCCTCTCCCCCTATGTACTCCACCTAATTCCAATCTACTTTCCAGCATCGCGACTTCTGCCCTGAACATGGAGAACGTATGTTCATCCAAAACGTTTATATCCACCTAGTATCATCACGTAACATTACTGTCAAAATAAATCCCATTGCCGAAGTTCGTGGCTTTGTCCTTGGGTTGTTAAAATATCAAATCCCGATGTCAGTATCCATAGCTTAGTTTGTTTGTTAGTTATCACGAAGTTGAATAATTATAGGGGAAGAGTGGGCTCTTTGCAACATCGCCATTTGTCTGTTTCTATGAATTACGCACGTCACTGCGCGATAGGCCCTAATGATGAACGCAACACGCACTGTCACGTTATTTTATGTGTAAAAATGACTAGCAATTCTATTTTGCTCTGTCTAAGAAAACTTGATCCCGGCGTATATTGTAAATTGGCTTATACCTGTTAAGTACAGCATCCCGCAAACTATTCAACAAGCTGTCATGAAGGTTTCGAATCTGTCTTGTATTTTGACACAGCCTGTCTCTGCTACGACACGGTTATTAAAATCCAACATGCTTGGGCTGTTCCCGGTGGACTCCAAATTCTTACGCCCCAGTTCCATCCGCTATCATGAACCTTCCAGGGCATGGAAGCGGGACACAAGATTCCAGATGAAAATTCTCGTAATTGCATCTAAAGATAGTTTTGTTTGTGAGACAACAGCCTAAAGTATTCTGTCCAAGCAACCGCAGACTTCTAAGCGAATTGTTGAAACGAAATGCGGTCCACAACCAGACGAAAAATTAAGTCTCTGTGCATTACGGCTGTTAATTAGTTGTGAAGCAATTTGTTGTAGACAGTTGGTGCAGCCGTCTGTAAAGAGCGGTTATCAACCCTGAAGTCACTGCCCTGTTATTCACGCTAAAATGCACTTGTTCTTCGTGTTGTTTTGTTGGTAGCGATCTTTTGCTCTGGAAACTCGCGTCTTTGTCAAGAAACTTTTCAGTTTAGGACTGACGTGGCCGATACACTGTGACTACAGAGCGAATATTTACATCAAAACGAAAATCGCCACCAAAACATTTACGTCCGTAATTGGCATTCGAACTCAAATCCTCGTGAATAAAAATCCCCATGACTTCGTCTAACTGGCTGGTTACGGTGGCTGAAACGTCGGTCAGTTTCTACGAGGCTACATGGCAATCACCGCGGAAGACAGTCACCGAGGTGTTCCCTGCTTGAAACAGATTTCCAAAATATCACACTCGAAGAACATTCGGTCTTTATCATATGGACTGCGTAACAATCAGTCATGTTTAGGCGATAACATAAATATATGATCATATCTCATGATACTTGGATAAGAATTAACCTACTGCGTGAAAAGTCTATACCAGGGGTGGGGAACTTGTGGCCTTTTATTTTTATTAATACATGCTTGCAACCAAATATTCAAATGCTTTCCAACAAAAAGCAGATACAACAAAGTCATTAAAAGATTAGTTAACTTTAAAATTAACAAATAGTTTTCATTTTTTGAAATTATTAAGTACATATTAGTTAGATTTTTACAAAATAACGTAAATTTTTAAGTATATCTAATTGAAGTTTCTTGAATGCGGACTTCCAATATGAAAAGGTTCCCCACCCCTGGTCTATACCCTCGTGGATGTAACTTCTGGGGCATTACTAAGGCTCTGGTGGTTTTGTAACCCCACACTGCGAGTTTCATGACCTTACAGAAAGTTAAGTTTCTTCATAAATTTGACGGGAATCAACTAAGGATCCCACGAGCTGGATAACTACAGCAGCCATTCCAGTCGTTACTACCTGTAAGCGAGCCTATTGACGTGGAACAGTGTGGCGTTGGGAGACGTCGTCATGGCAACTACATTTCAGCGAATACGGAAGGCTTCTGATCGTAACAGAAGACTGTGCCAAATACCAACACTTTCTCCCTCTGTAAAACGTGCGCGCGGCAGAGGATCTTTCCTGACGCGCTAACACAGCAAATCCACCCCCATCATTGGGGTCTCCTCTGCTGGCTCGCCTACTGAGTGCAGATGACGGAATACAACAGAGTCCTGACGAACGACAAGGCGTGCCAGTAGTTTGTCTTTCCACGATTCATTTGGGCGGAAAATTACTTCCTGGACCAGAGAATCCAAAGTTTGTAGTTTATTTTGTACAATTCTTTCTCGTAAATATGATGCAAATAAGAAGATTTCCGTCTTCTGGGTTGTTGCGCTGTGTAGTCTGGTCGATGTTAACCAACGTTTCAGAGGTCATACTGCCTCCGTCATCAGGGCGATGAGTATGAAAATTTCTGTCTTCTGGGTTGTTGCGCTGTGTAGTCTGGTCGATGTTAACCGACGTTTCAGAGGTCATACTGCCTCCGTCATCAGGGCGATGAGTATGAAGATTTCTGTCTTCTGGGTTGTTGCGCTGTGTAGTCTGGTCGATGTTTACCAACGTTTCACAGGTCATACTGCCTCCGTCATCAGGGCGATTAAAAATAAGAAGATTCCTGTCTTCTGGGTTATTGCGCTGTGTAGTCTGGTCGATGTTTACCAACGTTTCACAGGTCATACTGCCTCCGTCATCAGGGCGATTAAAAATAAGAAGATTCCTGTCTTCTGGGTTATTGCGCTGTGTAGTCTGGTCGATGTTAACCAACGTTTCAGAGATCATACTGCCTCCGTCATCAGGGCGATTAAAAATAAGAAGATTCCTGTCTTCTGGGTTGTTGCGCTGTGTAGTCTGGTCGATGTTAACCAACGTTTCAGAGATCATACTGCCTCCGTCATCAGGGCGATTAAAAATAAAAAGATTCCTGTCTTCTGGGTTATTGCGCTGTGTAGTCTGGTCGATGTTAACCAACGTTTCAGAGATCATACTGCCTCCGTCATCAGGGCGATTAAAAATAAGAAGATTCCTGTCTTCTGGGTTGTTGCGCTGTGTAGTCTGGTCGATGTTAACCAACGTTTCAGAGATCATACTGCCTCCGTCATCAGGGCGATTAAAAATAAGAAGATTCCTGTCTTCTGGGTTGTTGCGCTGTGTAGTCTGGTCGATGTTTACCAACGTTTCACAGGTCATACTGCCTCCTTCATGAGGGCGATGAATCTGAAACGTTGGTAAACATCTACCATACTACACAGCGCAACAACCCAGAAGACAGGAATCTTCATACTCACCGCTGTGAAAACCTCAAATCTTACAGGCTGCAAATAGCATGTACAGCGAAGCTCAAGCATAGTTCCCCCCACCTCTTAGAATGCTGCCCGACATATTCAGGAATTACGTACGAGAAACTTTGTATGCTCTGATTTTCAGAGTTACAGTAGACTGAGTGGTGTGGTTGTATGATGATGAAACACGAAGAAAAGAACTACTGCGGCAAAAACGAACAAATTCACTCTGCAGTGGCTTGGCAGACAGACGTCAAGAATAAATTCTTGACGTCTGTCTGCTGTCTAAATAAAATTAACGTGTTATTTGTTAGTCAACCGGACATGGAAAGAGATAACAGGTTTATAGCAGTAGTTCCGACAACGCTCTGAATGGTGTAAGGAAGAATCCGTAAATAATGACGCAATTTCTAACGTTTTATAATTTCTATTTACAAATTTTCTCTGGTAAAAGAGTATGACGGTAATACGAGATTTCAAAAAGTTTTGCGTTCGGCCATGCGTTCTACTTCGCCCAACCTCCTCCTACCACATTTTCATTTCCCGATGAGCCAGCAAGGAACCCCTGAAACGTAGATAAATTTATACCAGACTACTCGGCGCTACAACCCCGGAGACAGCCATCTTAGTACACACCGCCGTGAAAACTTCAAATCCTACATTTAAATATACAATCTGGAAGCACTTAAAATAACAAACTGGCTTGCTTTAAGCTTAAGTGGTGGGCCCAGTACCGTCATTGCTGCAACCTTCCCCAACGTCACTCTTGTAGACTAAACCAATCGCCTTACGTAAATGATAGATGAGATGAAATACAGGTGTGAACTGAAACTAAACACAATTCTCTGCTAGTACAGACAACGTAACGCTCTATGAAACACTGACAAGCTATTCGACAATGAAGAAAATAAATAAAATATACTGACGGTAGATTAAACCCACGAAGTGTCAGAAAACTGAACACAGCAAAGATAAAACAGTCCGAAGCACTGTGACAGTAGTTTCACTATCAACGGGTACCTCTGAAACGTCGGTAAACTTCTGATCAACATCCCGGAGTACAGCTCCTCAAAGCTCGCCCGGTTGTTTAAAGCAGTGGTATTCAACCTTTTTTGTTCGCGTACCCCCAGATATAATTTCTCTTCAACTTTGTACCCCTAAAGTTGTTGGTGTATAATTCAAGTTATACACAGTATATAATCTACATCTAAAATAAATTACATCACTGATTATTCAGTGTTTATCATAAAATAATATATTTTTTTAAATTTCACGTACCCCCTAAGATGTCTTCGCGTATCCCCGGGGGTACGCGTACCCCAGGTTAAATACCACTGGTTTAAAGAACCATAATTTTGCACTGCAATGACCAAGAATACTCATGCAAACCCAAACAGCTATCTGAAACCTAAAAATAGATTACTGAAATATGGATCAAGCGAGTGACCCCCCCCCCCCCCCCCCCGCCATTTGATTCCAATGTCGATGGCGCATTCCCGCAATCCTTACTGCTCCAGACAAAGTCGTCTGTACGTACGCAAAGATGGCGTCCCAATTACTACTAGGTACGAATCCGTCTTTCGCCTAGCTGAAGTGTTCGCTCTCATTATTTCCCAGAAATACAGCGAGGCTCAGGGACATGCAGCTTCCATTACCAGGCATCTTTTTCACTCAAAAGTTTCCATTTCCTGACACAAAGCAAGAACGTTAACAAAACTTCGCGGATTTACAAACTCGAAACCTGTATGGATTCAATAGAGTTTAATTACAAGTTAAGCTTTAAACGCCTATGCAAAGGAACACAGAAATGAGACCAAAATACATTAAACAGGGTTCGTTATTTAAATATCGCGACGCATAAATAATTGTTAAATGTAACCAGAAAGGCGGCTTCAGAAACAGAATGGAACAAACTGGAATGAGATCAATAGGGCATGAACCAATGGCGAGCCCCGGTGAAGACGATAATGGAACCCTAAGTTTCTTTCAATATATGACTGAAAATTTCTTGACTAGCTGAGAGACTGTCAGTTTCTCTCGGACTATTCTCTATAAAGTTTCTAAGAACTTCACGTCTATCAGAACTAATTTCTACGCAGAACCAACATCTAAATCATTTGAACTGCTACAGAAATATATGAATAAATAATATGTAATTGTCCTACTAGAAGACTTTCATCGGCGGTAAATTAACATCAAAGTCCATCGAGAGACTTAAAACCGCGAAGAACGGTTTTGGAAACTATTAACGCAACTTTCCACACTTGGTGGCGTTCAGTACTTAAAAGAGGCATCAGGCCACTGTATTATACCGCATGATTCACAAATGCCAAAACATGTTGCACTCATGCGCATTTGAGGGATGTCCGGTATCGACAGAAGCTCGTGCTGCATCCACCCACTCATTCTTGGGCACGTGGGTGCCCTGACGACAGGGAGAAGTTGCTGCCAACAAAAGCCACGGTCTACCGACCGCCCGAACCAGTACACAGCAAAACCTGTCCAAAGCGGAACATTAATTAAACGGAAACGTGACTTATCGGAAAAGTACTCAAGAAAAAGGGCAAAACACAATGCAAAAACAAGCTCGGAGAGTGCATTTCGTACCAGAACGCACATAATACTCTCTAGAGTTCTTTGCAACGTCCATTTAGAGATATTAATTAAATCAGCCTTCTCCGACAGTTCTCACCAGATCGCAGCACTTTAATGTTTCACCTTTCCGTCATTTTGTTATCACTGCTGGTAGGATTTTCAAAAGTACGATTTTGAGGTCGCGCAGAATAGCACAGCCTCCACACCAAATTTCATCCGAATCCGCCCAGTGGTTCTCGAGTTAAAATATACTAGACGGACGGACAAACACGACCAGCCCATAACGCGTCCTCGCTAAGCATTTCGTGCAAAGAGCACATGAAAACGGGAGTGGAGGGGGTTTCAAGAATTTAACAACACAAATAAGCTTGATTTCTTTCTCTCCTGACATTTTGTACAGTCGTGGAATTTTCGTAAGATGAAACATTCTTCTCGGAAAAGCGGAAAGAATGAGGCACACAGTCGACAGAACAGTTATGCGCAAAGTAATTTAATGGTCGATGGAAAAGAAATGGAGAAAGGCAACACGGATAAAAATAAAGAGAAACTGAAATGAGATAAAACAAAACTTAGAATGTGTACTGCTCCGACTTCTGACTTGGGTCGTAAGAACGCGGACACACGAGACTGCATTGCGTATTGCGTGCATCTACACGTCAAACCAAAACTTTCAGATCTTTTGCGAACCTTTTCCAGCGTTCGCCAATATTTCACACCTGACACGAACTTCAAGTTTTACCTCTACATCATCGTTTCCTGAAGCTGCGAGTGTAATTAAAATAAAGTCCGGGCATGCGCCCTATGATCGCAGCGTGGCCCTGTATTTTTTTTACAAAAAAAATTGAGCATTTTAAAGCCTTGATAGAAGGCGGTGTATTTATTAATCTTTTTAAAACAAACTCCTCGCAATTAACTCGTTGGTGCAGAATCCTTATTTACGAACAGCTTCCTTGCCTTTTATGGAACCAGACCTTTCAGCCCATAATCTCACACTCTTTTGCTTATTTCAGGTCAACGTAAACTGAAATTATCGTACCACCCACCGTCTACGTTCCTCAAATAGTCTCTACCATCTTTTCCGACGAAACAATTTTACACATTTCTCATGTATCCACTACACGAGCAAACTAAATATAATTCGATATGTCTCAAACTCATTAACACGACGAAGTTAAAAAATAATCTGATAATGTTCCAAAAACCAACCCCGGTAGGCAATAATTCTGAAACTTGTAAATAAAACAACATAAAAACATGAAGATGTTGCGCCTTGTAGCCTGCAAGAAGTTGGCCGACGTTTCAGAGAAGCTTACTGTCTCCACTGTCAGGGCGATAACTACCAGACTACAAGGGACATCTCAGACGACAGTCACCTTCGTATTCGTCGCCATGAGGACCTAAAATAAACAGGGGAACAAGGCCTAAACTTCAAAGTCTTCGCATCTTTGCTCTAGACAAACACGTCGGAATTTATAATCCTACACTAAAAAACAATATTTGTAAAATCTAATACCTGGGGCTAACATTTACACGGTACTACAAGCCATGAATTGGGCTCAAGTTCCTCTAAGCGTACGTGGGGGGGCAAGGGGGTGCAGACATGTTTCAGTTCTGTTAGCACTGATTCAATATTAATGCACCTAAATTAAATGTCCACAGACTTCAGTCTGTGAGATTTCGTACTAGAATTGCATCCTAATGCACACACATAGCAATGCCAACCTTTTCAATTACACATCTTACAAGCAAAACCCTGAACCAACTTCAATTAGTTTCAATTTACTGGATATGATATGTCCTGGTATTCCTTGGAACTCGACGATTCAGACATTGGTCCTGATTTCGTGCCCATGCATTGGTGGACTGGGCCACTGGGTCCAATCCTGACACACGTGAAACTAGTCTACATACTCACATTGTCTTTAAGGTCCATTTAATTATTATCCTCCCATCTACGCCTAGATCTCCCAAGTGCCTTTTCCAATCTCCCCTGTGCGAGCTTATACATAAATTAGTAAACAACTATTTTCTTTTGTCCTTATGTAAAATGTGCCGAGTAAAGAGTGTTGCTCAGATAGTTCAAATGTCTGAACAGGTATTTGGAATAATTACGACAAGAGTTCAAACACGGTAATACTTCCAGACGGACATAACTCCTCCACAACTTCATTTCTGAATGATACAAAAACAACAACAAAAACGTTCACCCACACAAAATCATGTTAAGCACGACGTACATACAGAACAACTTCGAATACGATATTAAAAAATACAATAAAATCTGGAAGAAAACATCATTTGAAATCTGAAATCTGATAAACATCTGACTAAAAAGTTGCATTTAAGAAATTATATTTAAGTTTATATAATTTTATACACCTGAAGATGGTTCTTTTAGAACTGAAACATGTCGTGTAAAAAGTGATGATCTAATGTAAATCGAACATTTCGATAGAGAATATCATTTAATATATTTTAAATATTTAAATGTTAATTATGGTAATATTTTAATATTTAATAGGAATTTTATTGTGATTCGACTGACAAGATTTAAACAAATTACGACAAGTAAATTACGCCATTTACACGAGACAGATTCGTGTGTATTTAATAACAAAACTCGCATGCAACAGAAATTCTGACGTGTTCTACGCCTGCCAAACAGCGCGTGTCTATAAATGAATATATCACAATTAATTCCCAAGCATATCCACAGATGAATGAACAATGACAACATAACGGACAGAATTCTCACAGAAACACATTCGTCCTCAAAAGATGTTTAACTGCGTGGAACAGCGACTATGAACGGCATCGAAAATGGATAATACTATGTATTTCATTCCTCACTTATGAACCCTCTGAGGCCGAAGCTCCTCTGAATAATATTTACAAACTCCGTCCGTACCGCAAAGAAAACACATTTAACCACTACTAAAATAAATAATTTTTGAAGCTCTCACTTATTACGGGGCGATAACGCACATCTTCCAGTCAATATCGATCCCATATCGCAATGATTCACTATCGATTAGCTCGAAATCAGAAATCACACAACACGAACAGATCGCTTATATGCACAAACGTGCCAGCGAGGCTTTCAATAACATCTTTGCGGAATATCATGGCACGAAATTACAGCAGTCTCCCTCAAACATCAATACGTCAACATTATAGGACGTTACAGAGCTTACATATTAGACTTTACATTGAGTCAAATTCACAATACTCATGAGTATCCATATTATAACACTTCCTGAAAAACAGTTACGACTACTCTCATGACGTCACAAATGTACCGTCATCCTTCAACATTTGATGGATGCCTTCAATCGCTTACGAATCTTTTACTTTCAGTTCATGTCTTCCATTTTGAAACGCGTAGGAGCCGATTTCTGTGCATGTTTTTTTTGTTTATAAACGCCGTTACTATGACTACCACGGGCGCGTAACAAAGGCACTCGACTGCCCCGGCCTTCTTCAGCTGTCGAGGCCTTGGACTAAATCAGCTAAGAATTATTCCCCGGTGGTTTGCTCCAAAGCTTTTAAGTAAAAAAAATTCTTCCAGAATATTAAGCAGTTGTCCAAGGACATCTGAAAATTTGCAAACAATAGAAGCAGTAGTCTGTAAAAGAACTGCGTATGGTTATTAATGGGAAAGGGGGGGGGGGGAGTCCACTCTGCCCTCGGCTTCACCAAGTCTTTTACGTATCGAGATTGCTGAGTTGAGTTACGAAAGTAACATTCAGGAAGAGAATACTTCCACAAAATTCATGATCGTGAAAAAACTTGATTCCGGCAATAAAAAATTATCTTAACACATCGTTTTCAGATTAAATGTTTGTCGTATGTACAAAGTACTTTCTTGAACACTAAAAGAACAAATGGAATATGTCGATAAATTTTAGTGAAAATCCCCAATATCGAATTTAATGAAAATACGTTCGGCCGTTCTCGAGTCACATGCGTCGAGACGGACGGACAGAAATCAGAGCTAAGTTAAACGGTCACATTCGTAACTTTTAGCTGTAAACGCGCCTAAAACGTTTACAGCCATCATTCTCCCAAGGAACCGTCTTCAAATCCTCATAAAACCGCTCTTATAATCCGCAGAACCAAATTTGTTTTGCTAACAGCTGATGCATTTCTTGGTGGAAAGTCCGATTTGGCAAACACTCCTCACTCATAACGAAGTCTAATAAGCGTCTTAAAATGAACACATGTGATCCAACTGCATACACGAACATAAAGATCTGCTATAAGCTCTTGCAGTTGGAGTGGTCATTTTTTTATTTGCAAATTGTTTCAATTTGTCCATAATTTATCCCCCCCTGAAATAAATGCTACGAGTAAGTTTATTTTAAGACAAACGAGACAGGAAATTCTGTAAAGGAAACGATCAAGCAGGACCCAGTGCCAGAATTTTATATTCACCAAAACGCAACAAACCAACATACAAAATTATTCAAGCAAAATGTTTACATAGCCTCATTAACGCGAATAAGACTGCTAACAAAGCAACAGTTCGAAGTCATGATGTAATTTTACAATTCTAAGAAAGTCTTTATCACCAAACAAAACTTCAACTGCCTATAATGAATGGCTCTTTTATTGTTTCCATCTTTATAGTGTGTACGTCCGACAGGAACACGAAAATTGAGTGAAAGGTTTATCAGTGCCATAATGTTTCAACTGACTTAAAAAACCAATAAAACGGGGCGTAAAGTATTTATGTAACTCACAAATGTGTACTCCGATGGGATCTACATTGGTTTAAGAATGGGTTCTTTGCTATTCTGCAAACATTATTGAACCTGGTGTTTATTTACTGCAGATAAAAATGTACTGTCACAAAGTTAAGAGCACCACGGATATTTCGTTAAAATCGAAACTTTTTTATGAATTTCGTCAAGTTAATTACCACATCGAAAAATATTTCAAATAAAACATGTAGATTTTAACTATTTTAACTTCGTGACCTATGTAAAAATAAATAAACACCATCCAGCTATCTGCACTTGTGCGCAGGATGATACACTTTGGTGCAAATCCTCTCAACCATCGCTCTACACGAATCTTGAATGCGCCCAAATCAATCACATCGCATGGTCGGTTTCTTAGCAACGAAACATCTCCAGGAATTGTAAACACATAAACTACCATGACCATAAAACACCGTTTCCACTGTGCTGTGACGACGATACATAACTACGCCAGCGCCAAAAGACGAGGCGGTTCACTGCCTCGAAAAACTGTCCGTTTCTCTATAAATAAAATCGATCCCAGATCCGCCCAGCAGCAGAGAGCTTCTCTACACAGATAAAAACATCGTGAACATCAGCATCAGCAGGTAAAGCGTCGTTACAATACCACCACTTACATCTCGTCCTCCTGCCGAGGGCAGGGTCACTGGGACCGAATGTTAAAAGGTCCACGCCGAGCTTCGTCACTTAAGTCCTTTCATACATATCAACCTCCCGCCCTTAACTACATTCCAGGTCCCCGTTCTTACCGACGGACCTACATGCAGACGTGAGTAATTCAAAATGCAAGCACATTCAATTTATGTTAATCGTAGATCTGTAAAGATTTTCCTTGAACAGTCTCAGTGTCGGGTAGGGACTGTGCCTACAATGTTTCGGTAGCCTTGGCTGTATCCATCGTCAGGTAAACAACAAAGCTATTGTTATTGAAAATAATACTGGCTTCGCTTAGTAGAGACTCCTTCTTCCCCGTTACTTAAAGGCGATGACAGCCTACATTTCCTAGTAACTTGAGAAGAAAAAACAGTTTCTTGCACACAGATCATGTGGTCAGTCAAAGTAACACTTTTTTTATTTAACTAATATACTGTAAGGATCTAAGGGGAAAGAGAAACTATGATACACAACCTAAATGTTCTACTTACCACAGTTCACGACTTCAGTCGCTGTTCTCAACGGGTACCACGATACCTTCTGGTGATGGCAACTGGGTGATGTTCGTTCTGTGAAAAAAATAACAAAATTTTCACTAATGACAATTCCAAGTAGCTTACACTTGCACAACTCAATTATATTTTATATCTTTCTCAAAGCGTATTTCACCACCTTATTCCAATTTAAACAATCTATTAATTGTACGAGTAAATTACTCTTTCATTAAACAGTTTGTTTTTGTTCACAGAAGCTATTTGAATATGAAAATATATTTAAATCAACTGGTGTTATTCAGTGCGCAGTGCGATTTAACTGTTACGACTGGACTAACACTTCCGGGTTTAATTAAAAAAAAACCCGATACATTCAAATCCAACACGCCTACGTACATCCAGCAATAGCCCACTGGCATACGCACATTCAGTGTATTTCAATATAGGCGCACAAATAACAGGCCTTACCCTACAGCTAGGTTAATCTCTGCAAAGGCACCATCCTTCAAATTAAACAGAATTTTAAGTTGCAGCAAAATACCTCATCAAGGACTGGAAGAATTTAATCATATTTGGTAATTATGAAAAAGTTTGGCTTTAATGAATATCAAAGGATACCTTTAGTCATCAGTGGAAATATATTGATATTAATTTCTTACGTCACTCTTCATAATATTTTATTTTGGTATTTTATTTTATTTATTTAGCGTTCTGTCTGACGACAGGTCCATATGAACAGGATCCTTCCATCCTTTTCTCGGACTGGGACCTGTTCATATACGTTCTTGGCAGATGATCCAGAAGTGGTTTGCCATTGCCTTCTTCTGTGTGTGAATGGAGTAATTGTTGGGATGCCACGGAGAAACCGGGGAAGCCCCCGGAGGAAAACTCCGTGTTGCCTAGACCACGGCCTTGCCCAACACAAGTTATAAATTCGGGCACCGTCGGGAATTGAACCCGAGACCCCAGGATTACAAGGCCAGCGTTCTAACCGCTAGACCACCGTGGCTTTATTTTGGTATAGATGGTTAATAATGAAACGCCCTCCTAATATGAATTAGGCTGTTTGCTATTTCTTCCTACGAAAACGTCTTTCTTCTGAAACCTACGCGTTTCTAAATATGCCTATTTCATAGTAATTCATACAACAGAGTTCTAGTAAGATAAAAGTAGAAATATCTTGTAGAGTCCTCTTCCGTCATCTCGAGCTGTTTCTTAAATTGTTAATGTATCTGACTTTATTGTTAACATTTCACTGTGACCTGTCACAATTTCATTCTTACAGAATATACATTTTTAATTATAATGCGACCCACAACATGAAAACCAAGCAAGCATCTTCCAAGAGGGTAGATCACCGGGAATAAACCAGAATACGGGACATCCCAAGTATGAAGTATGGGGGCGAGGGGCCACTCGACCGCGATTTTAAGGCAGAACACTTAAATAAACACGCGGGCCACATATCCCACAAACTGTCGAGGCTGTTCTATCCTCAACACATTTGCGAACACACATCTGTCAATTCATTCTAAATTTAAATCTTCCTCGCCATCTTCACGAAAACCCAGCTCAGTAAGGAAACTCTCCGAGACTACATGAAGACGTAAGAGTTAATGTGTAGGCGACGTCGGCGCCTGTAGATATGGCAACAGCGCCAGACGCTCGGAGAAGCGGGGCAGCGCGGCGCGACGCGACGGGATGGGAAGAGCAGGGCGCCGGTTGGACACCAGAACACGTAGGGGCTGCTGGAGAAGGTCGTACACTGCCAAGTTCGGGGCTTCCTACTTCCGACAGGTTTATTGACGTTTGGCTGGAACGGCAGTAGAGACTCCCCCGTCGAGAACAGAAAGCCTTCCTATTCGTAACAGTGTTTTAAAGTTGAGGAATGGGGTCCACAAAAATGAAACCTAAAATTATTCTTCTGCACATCGAAGTTGACACTAAACGACTCGTGAATTAACTAGCGTGCATCTGTTACCTGATCTAACTTCTCTTCCTTACAGTAAAATTTCCTTTTACATAATTCCTTAAAGGTACTGGTCTGGCAATAATCTTCCATGAAGTCTAAATTCGGTTTAGTTTCGTACTAAAACGGCAATGGACCAGAGTCTCACGAATTACGGCCGTTCATTACGAACTCCCAAACCCTTAAGCTGCACACCAAACACAGCGTATGCTCACTGTAAGCTTCTCTTCAGGGACATACAGAACGTCCCAAAAATATGTACACACACACACATTCGAATTACATTAAGACACATCACGAAACTAAACCATTACATAAGTCAGAACTGGCACTCGGTGAATTAGCTAATCTAATGGAGCTGCTCAAAATGGCCACAGTTAGCTTCGTGGCACAGTTGAAAGCGGTGAGCAACTGTCAAGCGGCCACCAAAGTATTATAGTGTGAATACAACTTTTTGAGACGCCTGTATTTATTTATTTTTCTTACAAATCGCCAAAAACTGTTATTGTCGCTGACATAGAACTTTTAAATCATCGAATACGGCATCCCAATCTCAAATTATCTGTACAGGGAAGGAACAGGTGAATACGTGTAAAATAAAGCAATCAATCTGCAGAAGCTCTTTTATGATTCTGTTCAATTAAGAGCCACCAACAAGAAATCACACGTGTGCTAAGATAATTCGACATTTTAGCAATCATTAACGCAAATGTCTTATTCATAATGAACTGTAAATGTCTTCGTTAACTTATCTACAGGCAATGTCCATGTCATTTTATCTCACTTAGCACTTCTGTAAAATTTAAAGTCTACTTATGCTAATTAACTGTTTTACTGACAATAGTACTGCAGCGGAACAGTAATCTTTTCCACTGACATTGTCTTTTGTCGTTCTATTTCATACTGCACACTAGCAGCAAAGATGATGCATCGCGTTCTGTCTTAATATCGACATTCCTTCCCAAGCGGCGCCTCTGAGAACTTCTTAAAAATTCCATTTCGGTAGCCTGGTCCCCAACTTTTCGCTTATGTACATACTCGTTCCTGCAAATTTGTCGATATTTCATACTTACATGCGAAGAGTGCCTGAATCTGCGATGCATCTTTAAACAAAGAAAAAATACGGGGGGGGGGGGGGGGGACTAAAACAAACAACTTTCAAGCAGGGCTCTGTGTAACTTCTTGTTCGAGCATAAATCATTGATTCGATGATTTGAAAATCCGCCACACAAGAATTCTAGACAGACAGACAGGCTGACGAAACGAAAAGTGATAATCATTCTATATTCAACTTCATAATATCCCTAATTAGGTAAAATGGTATCTAAGAACGAACTCCCTCACTCGGAAATGTCAATTTAAAATCAGTCTGGAACGAGCATATACCAATTGGATTACAAAGCCAAAACCAAACAAAAATCAGAAAAAAAATAACAGAAACAAATTTATATCTTAATTTATATCTTAACTGCGTCATGTTTGTGTTTAATCAATATAATAATTCATTCACCGTCCATACACAAACTTATTTTATTTTTATTTTATTTTATTTTTTAAAAAATGTTGTAATTTTATGTAATTTTAAGTAAATTTTAACAACATTTTAAGTTTGTGTATGGACGGTGAATGAATTATTATATTAAACAGAAACAAAATTTGAGAAATATTTTCTATCGGTTCAATTATCTGAAGATGCACGTGCGAAGAGACGCTAACTCCCTAGACCACTGCAAGATTTGTGGCAATTCATACGAAACTTAAAATAACCAACGGGGCTACCCCACCTCGCTCTAGCTTGACGTCAACAGCGCCACCGGAACAGCGTAGCACCGATAAAATATTACATACACCGTGGCTCAAAAATATTTACATACGCACTCAATGAACATTTTAATACACAAACCATTACATGTCAGCGTAGGAACTTAATAAACTAACGAATGTAGTACAGGTGTTTAAAATGACCACCGTTCACGTCTTCCGCAAACACACGGAGATCGACAACACAGTTAAAATTCCGTATTATACCGTATACGCATTTTTGGGACATCTTGTACTATAATAAGCCAATCCCGATGAAGATGGATGTCTTCTGGGTCGTAATGCAGGGCGCTGATGATGGAGGCAGCAAGGACCTCTGAAACGTTGGTAAACTTCTAGCAGAGTACACCGCGTATGATCTATACATAACAAATATCCACCTAGAATATCGAAACAGACTCGTACAAACCAGATGTACCAAGAGTCCATAAATAAGGGTACAGACCCGGACTAAACCTAGGTCAGTGGACAAGAAGAGTACGAGGATGTCGCCCTGCGGGAGTGAACAATGCGATGGAACGAGGAAGATAGTGGCGTCACGACGCGCATCAAAATAAGTACGACAGACATACTGACGTCAAAGTCGAGTAAGGAAGAACAACTACCGAGTATCCTTCGCCGATCTTGACACCTGAGAACATCTCGGCAATACAAACACAGCAAAAGTTATGAGCAAGACTGGGTTAAAGCACCTTACACCGACGTCTCTCACAGACGCACATCAACGCCACGTATTGTAAAATGTTTTACATATGTCTACAAACGCATTCTGACTCCTTTTCCTTAATTATCTGCCAACAGTTATATTCAAACAGCTCTCCGTCTTAATTTTTATTTACTAAAAAACTGTCAAAATTTAAGTAAAGTAAAGTTTGTCCAACTACACGCCATGTAGGCGCTTGGGGTGAGTGGAGGTATAGCTCCTCTCTTCCTTGACCTCGGCACTAGATGGGGGTGAGTGGTCAGCATCACGCCCCGGCCGGCTTTACCCCCGGGAAAGGACCCCGGTACCCATTGTAGAGGAGGCTGGGTGGGCCCCAGAGCCGGTCTGGACGCAGAGGCTAGAGGAAAAATCCTCAGCCCCCGTCGGGGATCGAACCCCGGTCGTCCAGCCCGTAGCTAGTCACTATACTGACTGAGCTAAATTTAAGGGAAATTCTATACTACATGAGCAACGTTCATAAAAGCTGTCTAGGTGAACGTACCTGACGTCTAGCTAGACAACTGTGATGAGAAATTAAGTCTCGGTAAGATGTTTTGCGTCTACTCTTTCAACATTTAGACAAAACAAGTTTTACATGATAACATGTCTATTTTCATCAGCTTGTTGAACTGCTAGCGGAAACGTCTCTGAATATGACGTCATAACTAAAAATATGCCGCCATTCTATTGAAGGCCCTTTGTCTCTAGGATGTAAGAGTATTTTTCTGTCTGCAGACTGCAGTTTTATGCATTTTGCTAAGTGGACTAAAATAATAGACCCAACGAAGGTTGTATCAAAACAACGGTCGACTTGTGTGCATAAGAAATGTGTATGAGGTAACATTTTAGATTTCCATGGCGGTGAGTATGAAGATTTCTGTCTTCTGGGTTATAGCATCATGCAGTCTAGAAGTTTACCAACGTTTCAGAGGTCCTTGATGCCTCCATCGTCAGGGCCCTCAGTACTCATCGCAACAAGGACCTATCCCCTAACCGCGTTTCCATGTTCTAGTCGTATGTCAATAAATCTTACGATGACTCTTACAGTGTGTGTGTGTGTGGGGGGGGGGGGCATCTTTCAGCTTTTTAAATTCTGATTCCACAAAATAACATTAATCAGTTACGAGCAGGAAATGTTAAAAACAGAACACATTCATTTTGCGTTTAGCGAGAAGGATATTACTTACATATTTCTTACTATGGAGTTGGAAACCATTTTATGACTTACGTTTATTCTAATTCGGTTATACAGTCCCCAGATTCACTGCCAGATCACGGCTGTAAAAATACACAAATGACTGTTTACAAATCCAGTAAATAAATCCAAAATACTGTAAAAATATTCACGTGGAGTAAATCTTTCTACATACAAACATTTTCCTGTAAGGTGTACAAAAACTAGTACACTACCACACCGTATCATTTATTCCAGGTAACATTGCAAATAAATCTGGCTACGAAGGATTTGTTCCAGCGATCATTACGTACAGTCTTCTAAATGTACGTTCTGTACAGTGAATTTGCATTCCACGTCCCTTTTAGTCCCAAACGAAGGAAAAGCAAATTAAGAACGAGAAACATAGGACGTTAGAGAAAGAGAGAACATACGTAGGCAAGGAGTGGTTGTTATTTCATACCACCTCCAATCCTATGTCATTCAGAAACCACCACTCAGCAAAAACTGCGTTGCTTCTGACGACATCGAATTTCAATGTTTCAGCCGATCGTGCAGTACACTGTGTTTCATTATTCTTTTCGACTTTGGTCATAGTCGAGATTTAATTAAATTACGACGTTTCGGTAGTTGGCTCTACTTACGTCATCATGTAAAAAGACGATAGAAAAACCTATCTGTTGGAGACCCTGGGTGGGCTAGTCTCAAACATGAGTCTTCTAGACATACACAAATCATTCAGATACAGTGACTCGAGTATATTCTGCCTGATCACTGTAAAAAAATTCGTCGATGAATTTCAAAAATAGAAACTGACTCACCAACATGGAATGTTAAGTCATATCATCCATCTGCCCGCTCCATTATGACTTCAGTAACAATAAAAAATTGTTGAATGCCAACATTCATTCTTCTGTCATTACTGGAACTGTGAGGACGTTCATGTACCACAAAAATATAGAGACAGAAAATTCTGGTGCAATGAAGACTAAACAATGGCCGACTTAAAAATTCCACGCACAATCAAATAGAAACATGCAGAATATTTAATTCTTTGGAATCCAAACTCAACCAAGTCCCTGCCTCAAAGAAAACACATCGCGTATCCAACACAAAAACAAATTTTGTTAAAGCCGTTAGAAAAAAGAATCTATATTGGTTCGGAATCATACGAAACCCATAAATACAAGTGCAAAGATCATGAATGTTAAAGCAGGTGGTAAATATAGTTACCACTGTTGATGTTGCAAGGAATGACGAGAGCTGAAGACTTGGTGGCGGAGACAGGAGATGAAAAGTGAGCCTGTTATAGTCTGTCCGTTAGTACCACATCACGACGCAGAACAAAGAGGGACGCTGGCACTCTCAAGGTATTGCCGCTCGCTTGCAATTCTTCACCTATTTTCAGCTCACACTTTTTCATTTATTTCTTCCACAAGAATAATTTTCATCATCTAACCTACCTCTTCTCGAAAACCTATTCACCAGCAGAAATTCTGTTACGTTCGACAATCAATAGTCTATTGCACTCCATTACGAACAGACGAAAGAAAATCAAATAAATAAAAAATAACACAAAAGAAAATTAAGTACCAGCTTTTCACTGGTGAAAAACTTTCACGGTGAGCTTGGAGACATCAAAAACTCGTCTGTCTTTCATACTTCGACCCGATAATTCTTACACTTCACGTGATAACACGAATCAAAATGCAGTCGTATTCATCCAACTTCAAGAAAATATGCAACTTTTCTCAAGGTATTATTTCGTAGAATGAAATAAGAACATGGCGACAGTGCGAAAATTTTAATTTAGTTTTCAATATTACTGCGAAAAGTAGAAAGAATACAAATATTCCTACAAGTTATGTATGAAATATTAATGACTTCGAAATAACAAAAGTTTAATATACTTAATTATAACAATAATAATGTGATACTGATAACGTATCATTTGATTTTAAAATATCTTCCGGAAGATACTACGTAATGAGAATCGGGGACATTTTTTCATCCTTGTTCCTGGGCAGGCCAATAATTTATTCCTGCATTATAAACATTCATTACCCACAGCCATGTGAAATTCAAACCCTACTTACATTGTAAGACTTGAGGTTTTCACAGCGGTGAGTATGAAGATTTCCGTCTTCTGGGTTGTTGCGCTGTGTAGTCTGGTCGATGTTAACCAACGTTTCAGAGGTCATACTGCCTCCGTCATCAGGGCGATGAATCGTTAGTTAACATCAACCAGACTACACAGCGCAACAACCCAGAAGACGGAAATCTTCCTACTTACATTACCTTTGTATGACAACGACGTAAGATTTGTAGGCTGGAATGCTATATCTCTGTGCAATTAATCGTTTCATTACGAACATTCTCCTACTGCAAAGGCGCTTTGGCCCAAAAGTGCCTTGGCCTATCTGCAAGATTTTCCAACATCTTTCGACATTCCCTAAGACGTGGACCTGTCGTCACGTGGACTTCACGAACCTCATACGCACATACGAACAGGTGTGATACATAAGCTGTGGAGGTCTGCTGTCAAAAAACTGTTAGAATCCATATTTTGCACAAGACTTGCATAGAACACACCGGTTTGCTCAAAATGGATCATCACAATGAAAAAAAAATCATGAACTATAGGCTAAAACTTTCGTTTCAAATTGGTCTAGCGGTTAGAAAGCTGGCCTTGTAATCCTGGGGTCTCGGGTTCGATTCCCGGCGGTGCTCGAATTTATAACTTGTGTTGGGCAAGGCCGTGGTCTAGGGAACACGGAGTTTTCCTCAGGGGGCTTCCCCGGTTTCTCCGTGGCATCCCAACAATTACTCCAATCACACACAGAAGAAGGCAATGGCAAACCACTTCTGGATCATCTGCCAAGAACGTATATGAACAGGTCCCAGTCCGAGAAAAGGATGGAAGGATCCTGTTCATATGGACCTGTCGTCAGACAGAACACTAAATAATAATAAGATGAGGTGGTCTAGCGGTTAGAACGCTGGCCTTGTAATCCTGGGGTCTCGGGTTCGATTCCCGGCGGTGCCCGAATTTATAACTTGTGTTGGGCAAGACCGTGGTCTAGGCAACACGGAGTTTTCCTCCGTGGCATCCCAACAATTACTCCATTCACACACAGAAGAAGGCAATGGCAAACCACTTCTGGATCATCTGCCAAGAACGTATATGAACAGGTCCCAGTCCGAGTAAAGGATGGAAGGATCCTGTTCATATGGACCTGTCGTCAGACAGAACACTTAAAAAAAAAAGTAAACACTTGACGAAATACAAGCGAAAATAAACGCCGACTGTGTAATGAGACATGTAGTACTATTATTATCGCAATACATTTAGAATCAGAAGTATGAGAAATGGTACGGGTTCGAGAAATATTCTTCATACAGAACTCACTTCTCGTCAACAGCCGGTTACGGTTCTAGTGAAGGGGGTTCATTCGAAACGTAACAACACAATGTCACGTCATATATCGCAGGCATCAGCGGAGATCAAAATGCCACCAGCAAGATTTACTAACGTGGTCTAAAAGCGATGTTCCGAGAATCGACGGACTAATTTATCTACCTGTTCCAACAACAGGATTTCAGTAACCAAATCTGTGAAAATCGAATACAAATGAGAGCGTTTGAAAAGAAAGGAGTTCACAAAAACATGCATTCCCGTGCACTGAATTATACAGAGCTGCACATTTAGCAGATTCCAGGAATTCCAGCTTCGCACTCTGTCTGGTACGTAACACCAGCACAAGTTACCAACGTCTCCCGCCGCGACCTAGCAACTCGACGGCGATGAAGTGACGAGTTTCAGTCATGGAAAAAATGTGGAAATGGCACTGAAGGACGATACGGTTGGAACACGTAGCACGCATGGATAAACAAGGAATGGACGCACATTCTTCTTGACAAACCTCGGGAAAAATAATCTGGAAGAAGCTACACAAACAGGAGAACACAAACCTTAATTATTTATGAATATCTTTACAACCACAAGAACTCCTCACCACTTATTATTAAAATCATAAACTCAAGGATACTGAGATTGTCAGAGCATCAAAAACGCATGGAGAAATCATATGTAATTTGTTGTTAAAAACCTCAAGGAAACACACCATTCGGTCCTCGAAGTACTGAATCCTGTTTCACAGGACCGCGTATCAGAACTGACAGGGAACTCGAGATACCTTACAGAGACGGACCAACAAAAGACATAAGCTCTCGTACCAATCCGCTGGCATTTTTTAAAGTAAATCTGTCCCGCTACCCGCCATATGGGCGCTTAGGGGGAGAGGTGGTATAGCTCCTACTCATTCTTTACCTCGGCACTAGAAGGGGTGAGTGGTTAGCATCACGCCCCGACCGGCTTTACCCCCGGAAAAGAAGCCCGGTACCCATTGTAGAGGAGTCTGAGTGGGCTCCAGAGCCGGTCTGGACGCAGAGGCTAGTCGAAAAATTCTCTACCTCGTCGGGGATAGAACCCCGGTCGTCCAGTCCGTAGTCACTCACTACACCGACTGGGCTATCCCTGCTCCTACAGGAGCTCTTTGCCGAGAAAAAGCGACCTGAGCGAGAAGCCGGTCACTATTCATCATTCACGACTAAACAGTAAATAGTATCATAAATTAAAATAAAACACCAGGCTTAAATTGTGACACGTACTTACAGTCTCCCTGTGCCCAATGTAACGAACAGCAGCAAGGCTGTCCTTATAACAGAAATCGGTAACTCCCAAAGGAGCGTGGTCGTTTATCACAGGGTACTGTAGTCGCTCGTACAGCTTGTCTATCGCTCTCTGTTCCTTGTAAGCTGCATGGTGCATTGTTCTCCGCAAGTAACACACACACACACACACAAAACCCTCAAAGACTATTATGTCGCCCACCAGTTGGCGACTGCTTGCTATCAATTCCTATTCCTGAACATATTTTTCGAGACTAGGCCTCGACGGGACATCCGAACTGCTGAAGAAAAGCCAATCACATATTTACCAAACACCACTACGCAATATGGTCCTTTCTTTCATCCCACATACGGTGACACACATGCAGAAAAACAGTCGTACAACCTTGAATATTTACATTCCATTACATACGGGTATGCACAATAGTAACACAATATATATAAAAAAATAAATTTACTAAGGGACGCCATATGAAGTGGGACCCTTGTCACCATGGTATGATGCGTGCTGATACTGCGAAGAGACGTCCCCCAGATATGGAGGATACCTGAGAATATACTGAATATGAAGTGGCGGAAAGCTGACAAAGGGTGGTTGTGCTTATTTCTGCCGAACTGTAGGTATCTGATTGACCATACTCATGACACGTTGAGGTCACAGATTGGCCAAGGTCATGACACGGTCACTTCGATATTACCCCAAGGGTTTTGGGAATAGAGGCCTCCAAAAAATATGTTCAAGGTCATTTCAAATTAATTTTTATTTCGCTTGTTTCTGCCGAACGGTAGGTATCTGAGTGACAATACTATAGTCAATTACAGGTCACGTATAGTTCAAGGTCATGTCAAGGTCACAACGAATTTAGCCCAAGGGCTTTCCGGATACAGGCCTCCACAATTTTCTAAATTTCAAGTTCATTTTTTCTCAATCTTATTTCTACCGAACTCTAGGTATCTAAGTGACCATACTCATGTCAATTTGAGGTCACGTATAGGTCAGCCTCACATCAAGGTCACGATGAAATTATCCCAAGGATATGCCGCATAAAGGTCTCTAAAATTTTCAACGTCATTTCAAGGTCATATTTTCCTACGCTTATTTCTGCCGAACTGCTAGTATCTAAGTTACCATACCCACGACAATTTGAAGTCACGTATAGGTCAAAATCATGTGTAAGGTACGACAAGATCAGTCCAACAGTTTGCCGGATAGAGGCCTCTAAAATTTTCAAGGTCACTACAAGTTAATTCTTTCTCACGCTTTCTGAATGTCCATACTCATGTCAAGTTGACACTTGACTGAGTAAACGATTACTCCGGCTCCATCCTCTTCTGCTTGTTTACATGTAAACTGTCTAGCGCCTGTCTGGATCGTGATTACACCATCACGGGGTTTCTCTACGAGACTGCCCCCCCCCCCCCCTGCGGGGGATATCTGACCGGGAATTCCCCAATATCACTTGTGCGCTCAGAAACTCATTAAGTTTTAATGTGAATCAGCCGTCACTGTTCGTTTTTAAGAAAAGCCGGAATATTTCCTCAAAATATTCCAACACTAAGGATATTAAATTTGACGAAAATATGTTCAGCGATTCTAGAGTTGTTGCATGTGACAGACACGGCGAAGTTGAAGTTCATAGGCGCATTTCTGAAACTGTTGTAAACGAGCCCATAAACCACACACACACATTAAATCAGTCAAACAAAGAGAGTTAAGTATCGTGCTCTGGCAAACGTAAAGCTCAATGCGCATGTGAGCTGAAAAACAATATCCAGACGAGCCCTGGAATACTGCATCCAGAGGGATCAGTGGGGTTTGCGTCATCTCTCCAGGAGAAAAGAATGGCTTCGAATTATATATACCAAACACACTAACATACCAAAAACCATCCATCTTCCTGCCACATTTATCAACCGAGCATTCTGAGCCTCCAGTGCATTTTAACAAAGCCGCTTCGTCTTTTCAAATTAGCCATATTTGATCCTCAGGCATGTTTAAAAGCATCAAACGTCAGGTAACAACGTTTCCATCTATTTTCATTCAACAAATGTTACCACACTTAATCTAATACAGAGGTTAAGTATTCGTGGCGCTGATGTCCACTGACCTTCGACTTCATTTCCTGGTTATTAATCCGAAGCTCAGGACATACCGATGTTCTGGATCGGTGTCAAACGGGATGGGATCTATTACTTTCAGGTAACGCAAACCGAATTTTTCATATGGGGGAAAAAGAGGGTATAAGTAAGAGAAAATTTAGGTATTAGCTACAATACGAGGTATATACAGGGTGTTTAATAGGGATATATCAAGATTCGACACGCTGAAAATGTATTTACGATGGGATAGAATGAATACACATAGTGTAACATTTAAAACAATCACAAAAATATATTCAGAAACAGGTCCACAACCGTATTATATTACTCTCTCTCAGCCTCCTGACGCGACGCTAGAATCAAGGTCAGTATAATTACCAGGCCGCTGCTCACGCGAGTTGCGCAGAAGCTGACATTATTTCACGTCGAAACCGCTTGCTACTGTTCGTGAAACATTTAGCAATGCGCCTACTGGTAAAGAAAAACTTCCAAAACTTTTGAGTAAAGACAACACGGAACAGCAGCCATCCCTGGTGCAAACGAATCATTAAATTCTCTCTCGGTCAACACGACGCAGTCACCGACCGCGTGGAGTACTGGCCACAGAAGAATGGAAAATTCAAACAGAAAGAAAGACCCCGAGTTGCAGGGAACTGCTAGACCTTGAACAAAACCGATCACTCGCCAGTTTGAACAGAAAATACGTTGAACAATGGTAACACACATGTGCGCGCGCAGTTACGAAAACTAATCAATTCGACAGACTGGGCTTGGGGAAAAAGATGATCTTGTTTTCAAGGACGACACGACAAAGGAACCTCACTGCGTGCAGTCAGACAGTCTTTGTCCATCAGGACGTTGGTACCTGCATGCAACATTCAATATGCAACCTCTATATGACCGACAATGGTAGTAGCTACATGATCGTGGGTTCGGAACCCATTCGCAACTTGGATGTGCCCTTTGGACACTCGTACATCCCTCCTCATGGTGTGACGATAACATAAACAATACGTAATCCTTACCAACACAAAAGACATCCAGGCAGGGCGGATTCCACCGCGCAGACAGAATCCAGCACAGACCCAGTATATCCGTGCGCAATTTAAGGACACTTCTATCTGTCTGCAGTTCCTTTTAGGGAGACGTCAGTAGCTCAGACGAAATACGTCGAACGAGAGATTATTAAGAATCGTGACCTAAGTTAACGCATACCCTACTCTTCCAACAAAGGATTGAGAAACTGAGGAAACACACGAAGAACCTCCGGACTCCAGTACTTGAAAGCGGAACTTCTGGAATACAAAGGAGGAATTCTAATCACTCGGCCGCGACATTTGGTTGATTTTATATCCATTCTCCAGTTTACACCCACGTTCATTCTGCCACTTCACTATTAATTCCTAACAGCTGCAACCTTCCTTAATCAACGATCTATGCCTACAAATGGAGGCGCGGGCTCACCTGCCCAGTCGCAAAAAAGAAAAAGGTCACGGCAAAGCTGTGTCAGTGTCGTATCGCCTTTGTGTTCCTTGCAGTTGGTGTGTAAGCATGGCGTTATAATTAAACTGTACTGAACCTGCAAGGGTTCGCGTTTGTAATTTCGAAAAGTTTGTTAACGTTCCCGCTTTGTGTAGGGAAAATGGAAACATCTCGGTGAAAAAGGCGTCTGGTGATGATGGTAACTCTCTATTCCGGAGCCTCGCAGTATCGTAGGGAAATAATGAGAGCGAACACAATGCAGTAAAGCAAAAGACTGTTCTGTAATTTACACAGTAACGGGGATATTTGTTCATATGCACGACAAAGACGATACGAACAACAACCACGTCGATTAAAACGCGGCTTTGATCTTAGCTTGAGCTGATGCACCTCTGATTGCGTTCACAGTGGGTCAAAATTTCCTATTAATGGCACCAGACAATGAAATGTAAAATCATCAGAGCGATAAAGGCGGCATTAAGAACGCCCGACAGTTTGTACCAGACTACACGGCGCGACATCCCTGAAGTATGTCCTTATTACTAAGAAATCTGCCAGATAGCTTCCTCTTGGATGTAAAATAAATCCACGTCCTTATCAGTTATTACAAATAAGCTAACTGCAAATTAATTCCTTTTGGTCTCATTCCTCCCCATTTCTCGCTTTGCCCCTATTAATTAATACCTTTATTATTTCCAGAATTTTAAATATCAGTGTATAGAAAACACGTTTTGCCTGCTGTTTTATAAGAGCATGAAACGTCTCTTGCTTTGGGAAAAGGTAATAACTTACAAGTAATAAAAAACCAAAATGCTCAGGACTGTTTGAGAGCCCTAGCAACACACGGAAGAATAATATTAAAATGCATCTTAAGGACAGAGAGATTGGATTCAAGTGGCTCGGGTAAGGTCCAGTGACAGGCTCATTTGAAAAAGTTGAACGACGAAAATCGAGCTGAGTCAGACATCGATCCATTTATATTGGCTGTTTTCGCCGGTCTGTTCAAAAGAAAGGAACGCATTCAGCTCTCTCACTGACGAGATACAAATTAAGATATAATCGTATTAAGCTACTTCATAGGGGACACACTTTCACAACAGCAAATCGTTTACGTCTCCCCCCCCCCCCAAACGAAGCAAGTAACTACCGCATTTTTACAAACTATATTCAGTAAACTCGAAAACAAAACAAAAATTGCTTGCACGCGTTCTATTATTGTCACAAATTCCTCGTTCTGGCATAAAAAAGAAGTTCGATAAATATAAATCTCGCTGTCTTACTCTGCCATTCACACAAAAGTAAAATCCGGCTGTAGGCAGCGTTGATAGGATATTCTCCAAGTGTTCCACGATCTTGAGGTAGCCATTAGTAACAGCTGAAGCGAATGGGAGTTCTGCCAACGGGGGAGGATGAAGCCTCCCACGCGAACGAAAGCCGCTTGTGCCAGTTTCGCGATTTCAGAAAATATACCTTACGGGCTCCTAGCCAGCGAATGTCACTATTCTAACAACGGGAACGCAAGAGATGAATTGCATAAAACGAAAGCTGACAATGGACTGATATATATTCAGAATTATTTATTTCTCCAAACTCCGTAAAGATCATTATTCTCGAAAGTCTTCATCCTTACCCACTTGCAAACTGGATATCTACCATCTTCAATCTCTCACACACTGAAATCCGCACAATGAACCTAGCACACGGCACTGACAAAATAACACCACCAGATGCCACGTCGGGACATCCTGGGATCGAATCTAGTCTCGGAAACCGTTTACGTTGACCAAAGTCTTCTGTTCCGTCTCTTTAGACACGTGCTTCAAAACAATTACTGTCTACTCTCTCTCTACACACATCCCACGTCCCTCCAAATCCTATTAGAATCCACACTATCGAAAATTCTGCACAGAAATGCAAAGGACTTAGTTTTCAGGCCAAAGAAATTTATAATTCTTTCAAGCCTCGAAGTATAAACACAAAACTGTTCACATTAACTTCCTCCTTCCCTGACAGCCATGCAAACAAAACGTTCCTGAAGCACAACACTGCCAACATGGCTGTTGCAAAGTGTGTAAAGAAAGAGATGGTATGACTATACACACGCAGTGTTTTCTACTAGAGTCATGAATGATGAACTGACCTGTACTGTACAACACATCACATGACATCACCTGCAGCCAGTGCAATCAACTCGTTCAGCCTTGACAATGGGAAGAGGACAGCGCTACATAGCGGACACCAATTAACTACAAGGTTGGCAAGTTACAGTCAGCCATATAAGGACAAATGTTCGTAATCTATAATTTATCTTCAGTATTGAAGACAGCGCACGTCTTGGACGGAAATTTCTTTCTTTATCGTCCGGTCTCTTCGACGGCTTCACTTACCGGCAGAGCTACAGACTTTCATTTGCCTTTCATGTAAGTTGAACTTGTGGGTTTATACATATCAATTTCCCTGCTGAAGACCATTGCAGTATCTACGAAACTAAGAAGCAAAGTCGTTTGTTTCTAATTGCGTATTATAGAAACAAACGCCACAACACGAAAGTCTGGGTTCGACTCCTAACGAAAAGCTATTTGTACAGCTCCAAAACTAATCAGAACAGAAGAAATTACAGGCACTAAAGTCACAAACCACAAAACTCTCCTTGGTTTGCCTCTGTAATATTCAACGGCACGTGACCCTTGGGATGACGTAATGACGCCTACGAACCCACGACCAGAGAACTGACGACAGGCGTTACGACGCGCAGATAAGAATCCAGATGCCACTGCGAACCGCAGAAAACAGACGCCAAGCTTAGTGACGCCATATTTAACATAGGTGAGCCTCGACATGAATTCCAAAACGAATTTGGAATATCGTAGTGGAGCGTCGCGACGCCCCCATAGGACACAGTATATGGCGACGCCTCCAAAAGATGCCATATCTACAGCAGGTAAGCCTCCAGATACCACTGCAAGCAAAACATGAAAACGACGCCGGACATGAAATGTAAATGATGCGAATGGACTCGATTCTGGCAATCCGACGCTGAGAATCATGACGTATGGCGATTAAGGGTAAGGTGACAGGTATAGGAATCTTTCAATGGTTAACACAAGCAACCAACCAAGCGTCACATGTCCTACCGTGTACGTCTAGTACTTAGCGTGCCACAAAACTTAACAGCTGCTCGATTCGAGATTTTTTAACGGAAATTGTCGTTACTTCCAGACAGGCTTACGTAGTTTTTTGTGTGCAACACTTCTGGTGTTTTTCAGTTCCTCATTACTGAACCTCGAACCAAACGTTCTATCGACCGTTGGCAGCTGCTCAAGCAGAATCCCCCCTCCCCCTCCCCCCCGCTTCCATACCTCTCCCCATAAACACCCTTGCTTAGTATTATTAAAAAGGCAATAATATATTAACATCTGACAAACGAGATTCCCCATCACTCCGCTCCATTACCTTTCGACATTTTTTAAGCACACTTTCTTTAAGCCCTCATCACTAACACTGTTCTTTGTTACACACTTTGCGGCCATCAAGGGGCGACCACGGTAGCGGAACAATTCCGAATCAGCTATTCAGCAGAATCACGCTTTCACAGTATTATAAAGTAGGCCGAGTAGAATCAGTGGCGAGTCTGTTTGTAAAACAGACGTCGGAACAAAAAAGGAAGTTGTGGAAGCATGCCATATCATCATTTAAACGCAAAATTCATCAAAATAATATTACAAGTTTTGTTTCTACGTCAAAGAAAGCAAGGTAACCACAATCAACCGCAGGGTACAGCGTCTAGTCGAGCTATTGGCCGCTGACCGTGTTCTATTAAGGCAGATGTGGCAAAATTGTCGCGGGCAAAGACTGCTCGTTCGTGGCCGCGCTACACCGTGCTGAAGTCCCTATCTAAATACGTGTATCAAAATAATCTATTCCTAATATAAGAGCCAATGTCAGATTTCTCTTTGCGTCCCAGATTTCTCTGTCGGTTTTCACAAAAAATTAAGATATATTAGAACAGTACATTAATAAACGACCAACGCACGGAATTATTGTTTGCAACACGCGATACAACCAGCAAAGAAAAACAAATACATAAATCAACTCTAAAACGAGGTATCGGGCGATCTTTTGTTCTTCTGTTTGAAGTTTCAAATCTCGCGACGAACTGTAAATACAAGCAAAATGTGGGGCAAGGAGAAGTGGTGTTCCAGGTTTCGCCAGCACTGGAAGGGGGTAAATTAGAAGCTTCAAAATGCCGGCGTATAGTGCACAGAGCTCTAAATCTTGCCGGAAAGCACTGTTCACTTGTCCGATGAATCCACAAGTCGCATACACCACACTTCCGGCATGTTTCATGACTACGTAAACACACCGGAAAAAAAAACAACTTTAAACAAGATTATTTCTTCTGGGTCGTTGCGGTGCAACAACCCTGAAGACGCCGTGAAAACCTCAAATCCTACAAACTTAAAACAAATCGTCAGTTTTCCAATTAAGTACAAAACGCGGTCTAATAAAATCTCTCAATAGCAGTTTAATCGGCGACTACTCACCTACCTCCATTTTCACAAATGGAAAATCTGCCTAACGACCATTAACCTTGACAGAAATGATACATAAAAATACGAACTTTCTTTGTAGAATGAGGTTTTCACGGTTGCAGATCTGAAGACAGCCATCTTCATTAAACTACTTTACTCGCTAAAACACGTAATAAACAAGGATGAAACAAATAAAAAAACAAACAAACAAGGAAAGAAATAAAGCTAAGAAGAAGGAAGGTTACAAAAAGAAAACAATTCTTTGTTTCGTAACTGGCAGGAGAACTGTCTTCTCATATACACGACTTATTCCGTACTTACTGTCTGCAACGTCCTATGCGGCACAGAAGTTGGCAAATGTTTAATTGTGCACTTATAAAATACACCGACGGGGTCAATAAACCGACTCACAAACTGCTCGATATAACAGAACTGACATTTACGACTGAAAAGCTACGCGACGTATAAACCGAAACGTCAATATTACGAAGTATAGTTTCCCACAGCATTGAACACGAGAGACTGGGCCATTATTTTTAATGGCCGTCATGTATTGCAACTTCTCACACGTATCGAACACTTGTATAAGACGCAGAGAACTCCAAGTCCTAACAAAGGATGAATCAAAATTTAATGAGTATCTCTTGGAAGAAATTACTAGGATTCTCGCAGTTGTGACAAACCAGTGTTCGAACGCTCAATCACATTTGTGTCACCTGCTCTGTGACTAGCGAGATTCGAATTCATTCCACGCTCAACAAACGGTATTTTTATGAAACACGTAAGAACCCGATTAAAGGAACGCATAATGAAGGAGTCGCGGCAACTCGCGAGATTCATATGCAAAATTACTCGACAAATTTTGATAAAGTCAGATTTTCTTCTGGGTGATTGCCCTGATGATGGAGGCAGCAAGCACCTCTGTAGTAAAGTCTTATATTTCTACCAGACTACATGGCGCAATAACCCAGAAGACAGCAATCTTCACATTTTTTATTAAACCGGATATCAAAGGGTCTTCAGGGCGATATTTAGGGTGAAAATTCCATTACACCCGTGCGAAAGAAACTTTTTTTATTTTCAAAAGCGGTTCACTATACGAAAAACAAGTGATATAAAACAGTGGTATTCAACCTGGGGTACGCGAAGACATCTCAGAGGGCACGAGAAATTTTTAAAAAAATATGTTATTTTATGATAAACACTGAATAATCAGTAATGTAATTTATTTAATTTATTTTAGATGTAGATTATATGCTATGTATAACTTGAATTATACACCAATAACTTTGGGGGTACAAAGTTGAAGAGAAATTATATCTGGGGGTACGCGAAAACATCTTAGGGGGTACGTGAAATTTAAAAAAATATTATTTTATGATAAACACTGAATAATCAGTAATATAATTTATTTAATTTATTTTAGATGTGGATTATATACTATGTATAACTTGAATTATACACCAACAACTTTGGGGGGTACAAAGTTAAAAAGAAATTATATCTGGGGGTACGCGAACAAAAAAGGTTGAATACCACTGGCCTAAGGCAACACGTACAATTTTTGTTTGACTCATCTTGGACACAGCGATTATTTAACGGACTAGAAGTAAAATCAATTACTGAATCTGTGCAGTGATATTTAGTGAGATTGGCGCTACAATAGATTTACATCTGCAATAAATGAAGACCAAGACAAATGAACTACACAAATTTGCGAACGAGGCATTTGCAAAATAGTTTCCTCCTTACAGTCTATAAACACCATTGCATTAAGATACATTACTGTAGTTTAGTGGATTCAAAACGAACCTACATCACACCTGAAATTATAATTATCCGGAAAACTGTAACAGAATTGCATGATTATCTCTCTACATCTCGGAGTATGTTAAAAAAATCGTCTTGTGCATTTTTTTAAATTCTTTGTCCTACACTTCGTTAATTTACAAATCACCTCTTTTTTTTCTCGAAAAGATGCACTTTTTTGTCAACCTGGGAAAGAGCCAAGTATCCTATTCAGCACCTGCAAAAACTATTTAAAATACGTGATCTAACAGTGCACGTGAGCGTAAGATGCAAACTACGTTTCTCGAAGGCCTGATTTCGATTCCACTAATCATGACATTTATTTTTTTCAATCTTACTGGACGAACGATGAAGCAATATTATATAACCCTTAATCCAACGTGGTAGTACCTTTTTGTACCACCTACTTTAACATTCAAAAACAGCATTCTGAACACACATTTCGATGTTTTCATATGATTCTAAAAACAAACAGCTATTACTTCTCTAAACAGCATTAACCAGCTGGTCACGATAATGGGGGCATTTTCCATGCAGAAAGTATTTTTTATTATTACTTAGATAAACACTGTGCTTGGAACTGTTCAAATTGGACTCAATATTCTTAATGATCAATTACTTTATTATTCATCTACGTAAATAAAACGTCAGTATGAAGTACAAATCGTAATAATTAACTGGAATAAATTCCTGTTTTGGTTCAGAATTCGAGCACTTACACCAGGGGTGACCAACCCGCGGCCCGCGAACCGCATGTGGCCCGCCTTGAACATTTTTCCGGCCCGCGAGATTCATCACACTTTTACAAAATATATTTATTTTATAATGGCCAAAGTAGTGAAAACCAATGTATAAAAAAATACATTATTTGTGGGGATATATAATTTTATATGTGGCCCGCGGAGTTATGATGCATTTCCAAAGTGGCCCGAAAGATCATTTGGGTTGGCCATCCCTGACTTACACTACTGTCGGTGTAAGTTTTACGGCACAGGCTGAAATTATGTGATTCATTTGCTACGTTCTCTAAACAAACTGGGGCATGATTTTCCCGAAAGACGGGCCACCGTTCAACAACAGTGAAATCCTACACACAATGAATACTATAAAATAGAGAAATTCCAGAGAACAGAAGTGGAAACCAACACGAACAAAAATAAATCATAAAATCTTTTCAATAAACTTCCCGAATGAAAACACAAAAACTGTAGGGTATTGTTCTCCACCAAAAGGTTCAAACTAAGTCACTATGGGCTACTGCTGTTTCTGGAACACTGACAACACCAGGACAAAAGCCGAAACAAGGATTCTGAGGTCGGAATGGTAAAGCTATATCGTGTGGCTCCCCATAAATGGGTATTATTACTGTTGTTGTCTTATCATCATAATGATCATTAATATTTAATAAGTTTCGAGATAGCATTCTTACTGGAAAACACACAAAAAAAACAGATTACGTATTATAAGCAAAACGCATTACTGGGAATAACTCAGATATTCTCATCAACGAATTAAATAAAGCTTCCGGATTTAACACCTTCGAAAAAAAAATTCTTCTACGTTAGTGACAGTACGGAAATTCCTTTCTGAAACCCCGGGAAAAGATTGGAAGTCACTGAGCTTCGCAAATAATACCCATACCACTAAAGTTATCTGCTACTTCAACTCTGTTTCACATGTGACATGACCTCCTCATATAATCCACACTGCAGTGCCTTGAAGGATACAACATTTTTAAAGGCTCTAAAAGTCGCACTCTTTCCAAAACGGCATACGTAGAGGAAAATCCTTAAAACATCCCTGGCAAATCAATAAATTTGTACATTTGCATCCTTCGATTCGTCTGCGACAGAAATGGAAGTTCGGGAGAAAACCGTGTTACATCTTACGCATAAAGGCAGGCAAGCATCAGTTCACGTCAGACAACAGACTCTTGTGAACATCGGGCAAGAAAGAAATCACTGGTTTGTGTTGTGGTCCACTGCCCCATAGAAAATCCTGTTTGTGATGTCCCTGAGAAAAACAGAGAGAGAGGTGAGTTCAAGCAACCGACCGGTCGCCCGGTGTTCCATGCAAGGTCATAGGATCTGGGTTCTTTGTTCGTCGAGTCTGTCGGCTTTATGCGCTCGCCACATGGCGAGAAGGGAAGCCTCTACAGTCAAAAACCAGTCAGTGTATGCCACATGTGAATGCGCTACTGCGAGTTCGCCTGGACTGTTTATAATCTGCTCAACACACCATCCTGTTTTCCGTGAACTCTCTACTGCCACACGTCCTGAGATTCTGAAGTCCCAAATCCGACCACGGATAAGAAACTAAGAATACCACAATACAATGGTAATCAATCACCTGAATACAGGAGAATTTTGATTATCGGGAGAGATCAATTGATGTGGCCCTAAAAACCGCTCATTCCAGAATACAAACTGATTCTGGAACAGCTCATTTCCTAATTTTAAATTTAATTAAACTGCAACAGTAAATCTGCTTTAATACTTTTTTAAAGATGCATTGAACAGTAAAATTTACGTATTTATTCCCGTATCTCAACACCACGTCCTCGGAGAGCGCATTTACCGTGGAGGTCATGCTCCACGAATTCTGACATCATTAAACAAAGGTAAGAGGTGAACTTGACGCTCTGGCCACCATAATCTCTGTAGATGGCAACCACGAACCATTTCGTAGAAGAAGCTACGTGAAACAATCATTCTAGTGGAGCTTGCAAGACAAAACAATTGCAGGTAAACTGGAGTTGCAATATCCAGTCAGAGAAACAACGACCTTCCAACGAAATACAGAATCTTAAACAGCCGAGACAACTCGGTGAAGTGAATTGTCGTGGGACCTGCAGTGGACAAAATGGCAGTGGAACGAGTTCTTTCTCCTTGGCCTTCGATTTTCCCCTGTCAATATCACTCACCACCAGTCGCCGATCAATATTCATTAGGCCGAGAAACGGACTATGGGTACGTTCGTGGTCCAATTCCACAGAGACACAGTCTCACCCCATCGAAATAATAACAAAGTGATATGCCACAGACTAGACAAACGGGGTTCGATTCCCGCCAAGTGCAGACATTTCTTTCTTAGCCAACACATCCTAACCGGTTCTAGAGCCAGATTGCTCAATCCAATGGGTACCGGCAGCTCCATTTAGTACCCAAACTTCACCGTATGTGTTTATGGAGCGGTTAACACAGGTACAAGGAAAGGGTCCAAAGTACTAAGACGTCATCCTGGGCCAATTCTAAGCACCTCCTACATCAGACATGATCCTGGACACATTTTAACCAATCATAATAATCTGCAACATGAATTAGGCCCCTTGGCTTGTTCCGGTTCCATAAGTAGCAATGATCTAGCTCTAGCCATCTTTTTCATGGTCGACCCACAGCAATTCTCAAACAAAATGTTAATCCTGAAGCCTCCATCAAGAACTTCTGTAATAAATTTCTGAATAAACTTTAAAGTAAAGTTTGTCCCACTATACGCCATGTAGGCGCTTGGGGGGAGTGGAGGTATAGCTCCTCTCTTCCTTGACCTCGGCACTAGATGGGGGTGAGTGGTCAGCATCACGCCCCGGCCGGCTTTACCCCCGGGAAAGGACCCCGGTACCCATTGTAGAGGAGGCTGGGTGGGCCCCAGAGCCGGTCTGGACGCAGAGGCTAGAGGAGAAATCCTCTGCCCCCGTCGGGGATCGAACCCCGGCCGTCCAGCCCGTAGCTAGTCACTATACTGACTGAGCTATCCCGGCTCATTCTGAATAAACTTTACTGAACCTTTATTTCCCTATCCACGCCACACTCCCGACTTAAAGAATCGGGTAAGTGCCTTCCGCTGTCTCGACGAGCCATGTCGTTCGAATACAGTAGAGAAAAATGGCAACCCCTCCGCAGACCTTTGTAGTGGATAATAATGGTATCGCAACTGAGCAGTCAGTATGTACATCTCTTACCAGTCATGTCAATTCGAGGCTGGAGGAGGAACGCTGGAAGAGATAAGACGTCAAAAAGTCAACAAACGTACAAGAGAGATAGAGAGAGAGTTGTTACTCGATATGAGAAAACATTCTAGAAAATGTCGTGTGCAAACTGTTAACGCGGTTACAGAATATCTTCGGGGGTTTTTTTTAAAAAAAAATGACGTTCCGATAACAGGAAGACAAAGGTAGGTTGCTTTCTTCGAGACATTCAGAGATGGATGACATTTAAAACTATGGCTGTCGAATCAGTATCACGAAACCGTGGGTTGACTTGGCTGCCAACGAGCGAAATATATCGCGCAAATATCGGATGAATTCTGAACAATAATAACTGCTGGTACGCTACATTTTCATAATTCCAAACTGACAGCTTATATCCAGCTTTCAAAATACCTGTGCGAGATGTCCTGCCAATGTGCACATACCTCAACAATCTCTGTGCTATGGTCTAAGACGCCTACACTATGGAACAAACAATAAATAACAATAATTCAAAAATATCGTATGCCAAACAATATCTGACACTGAAAACATTTTTAGCCTATGATCACATCTCGAGAAGAAACCCTTACTCCATGACAATTATCAAACATGAACATTTCAGTAACCTTGAGCTACCTTAAGTTCGGACACGACCGCTTCCTTCCAAATCCTTCCCAACTCACTCACCAATCATCCCGTCATCTGATGATGCTACACAGTCTGACCTAGTAACAACGTCGTTAAGCGAACTATAAATCAAAATAAGACAACGCTCTACCAAAGACCCATTACACAAATTAAAAAACAATCCCATACGCGACGTTACGACGCTAAGAATACAGAAAGTGTCACACCAATCATATGTTCAATGTAGTTCTTTTTCAACAGGCTACGCGTTCCAATTATAATTAACAACAGAAGACAATCGTGACAAGACAACCTTCCTCTCACCTCCCACCCAAGAAGTGATGAGATTTCATTCTAAACGGATCACCTAAGATTTTGCCAACATTTGAACACGGCTACCTCGTAAGAGAATTTAAATTAAAACCACAGGCCAAGGCCTGCGACTAACATGTACAAGATCTGCTCTTTTCATTTCAGCAGAAAGTTAATTAACAAGACGTAAACAGTGTAAACTTAACACGAGCCTTCGGCACAGAAACTCAACAAATCATTTATGGGTATTACGTGAAGTGGTCGTTGCATCTGTCCGACCTAAATTAAAACTGGAAATGAGATGGCAATTTTTTCGTAAAACTCTCCACTATCATATTCAGTCAAAATCAACTCTGTTCTCGTGTTGTATCATACCGGAGATATATTAACGTTTAAATAGCTTTAGGATGGTGTTTAAAACATATTTAAACTCAACCAGCTCTCAATGAGATATAAAACTTCAAAATTCGTATGAACCTTGAAGTGGCATCAAGTTTTGTTTAACATTTCTATGCTGTAAGCTCTGGTTCACTACAAACGTGCTCGAATGGACGAAAGCCGGGGTCATTATTTGGAAAACGTGGGATGGCTTTAAACGCAGACAGCGAGTCCCTCTTTCTGTGCACTTAACGGTACGTTTGCATTTCAAACAATGTAAGTTTCTGTAGTGACAGATACAAAGCACAATGCACAGTGAATTTCACAGCCGAAATAAATTCATTACACGTACTATAAATGTCCCAACATTTTAACACCGGAAAACGCATGAACGGGGGGGATGGCAGATCCAGCGGACCTCAAACCTTACTTCCTTGACAAATTAACATCACACGAATATTTTTTTTTCCCCACAGAACATTTTGCGAGTTTCTGTTGCAAGCATACACAAAAATTATAAACCGCATTACAGCCTTCATTTTTTATGCACGTCTACTATTAATACCTGAATCAAACAAAGTCAAACAAACATACAGGCATTTATACGCAATGTGACTAAATCCAATGAGCATCAAGTTGGTTTCTACAGTACCCAATGCTTAATTTAAAAAAATTAAATAAATTGCTACTTCCCAAACTTTTTACCACCTATTTTGATATTAGTATTACATTTTTGTTAAACATGTTTAGTAAGTAACCACTCAGAAGACCTAGACGTAGATGTGGATACTATTAAACACATCTTAAAGAAAAAGTATTCAGGTAATGAATTTTATTCGACTGATTCAGAGTGACAAACTGCTTCCGAAGGACTACGCCATGGAGTTAGTCTAACCTCGCAAAGTAACTGTTTTCGGGGTTCATTTTGTAATAACATACAGGCCTCACTGTTTAAAAACAATTCCGTACCGTTTTATTATCTTTCCAAACGTAGAATAGAAAATCTCCAAATTATCTGCCTTGGGTATGCCAAAAAAATAGCTTCGATTTCGTACAACAAAGTTTGGAATACTTTATGTGACGCACATCACTGCAAAAAACAAACCAGACGTTTTTGACGCAAAGATTCGTTCCGGTTTAGGTTCCGCTCTGACCCTTAAGTCCCCTGATGGGGCCACACTGCCATAAAATGGTCTATGTCGCCTTTCACACAGTCAGCAGTAACTGAACTACCCACTGACGCACAAGAGGTTGAATATCACGTCTGCATTTCAAAGTGTATGGGTGTGACAAAACGCTTTCGAACCATAACTTACACAACGACATGACACTTCAGGAAAAATGTCTTACAATCGGCTAAAGATCTGTTTTTCAAACACTACAGATCTGCCTTCACATGTTTATCCTAACTACGGAAAGAAAATGGAAGAATGTAATATCAAATGTCCTTGGGTCGTGATGTTATGGATGCTTGTGGTACAAATGAGAGTTCCATCTTTAAGTACCATAAAATACAATACGATTCCAATAACCTGAGTCATAATGCATTAAATTAATTATTTATTACAAAACTGTTATAGTACACAATATATTATTTTGGTACGGAAAGCCAGTTTTACCAAATTTTTCACAGAGCGCTTTTAAGATTTCCAAGGTGCGTAATACAACACCAGAAGAAACGAAAAATAATCCTGCCTTGATACCTGTAACACGTCACAAAATATCAGCTTGTATGTATAAAATGGGTAACAAGACTCTGAAAGTAAAAATAAGAACAATTTGATTTCATTTGTAAATTATGACAACTGTAGCGGCGAAGTACAGCAACAGGGATATCAACATTACAACTGTAACTGGAAGAATGTTTAAAATTACACATGAATATATGCCATTGTATCCGTTTCAACCACAGTACCAACAGAACGGTCATAAAAACGTGTGACGTGCAAATATGTACCGTAGTATAGGATGTTCACTGAGCACAGTAGGAAAAAAAAATCTTAATTTGCGTAACAATTAAAATGCGTATAGTCGGCGCAGTAGTTTTTGGCCGGTGGACATTTTCAAGGGGAAGGCTAGGAGCGAGTCACTTGCACCGAGAAGCCCAAACAAAAGAAATACGCTGTCCGTGCCACCTCAGGTACACAGAGTAGGCCCGTCCGCCAGCTCCGCTAGCTTCTCCACCGGCCAAAAACTACTGAGCTGACTATAATACATTTAAATTACATGGATTTAAAGTGCCATATGAGTTTCAAGACAGAAAATACAAGACATGTACTTGCAGACAAATCAGGAATGAGTACAAATTGTGTAACATGACAAGTTGCTTTGTGCAACCGTCTGAAAGGAGCCAAGGACTCATTCCTTGACATGCTGATGATGATGTTGATGTAATTCGTGGAACCTAGACCTAGGGTCTACATAAACAAACGGTAAGAAACACAGACACGAGTAAACCTCACTCATAACTAGACATGAAACCAATATCCTATTAATTCAAATCAAACAAAATATAAATACATAAAAAAATACAATACTTATGTAAACAACATGAAAGCATCTATGTTCAATCTTCCTTCCTCAAGACGACTATAAGAATACAACACCAAGAAAAATTTACGTCTGACTACGAGTCTTTATCGACACAGTACGAAACGGCTTTGGAAATTCAAGCGAATACAATAATGAAACAGAAAATAAAATGACAATAATACGAGGTAAACAAAGATAATTGGATGAACCCTTAATAAAAGTTTATTTTTATTAAACCTGAGTTCGTGTAAATCTACTTAACAAGTACTTCCACAACACGAGACGTCTATAACAAATCAAGAGACACTTCTTGGCATGAGAGTCAAAGGGCCTACTCCCTCAACAATAAATGCTTGTGGCTAATTATGAAAGGGTAGCATTCACTGATGGTGTTAACAGAAGAGGAGATTAGATAGAGGTCTATAAGAGAGCACATTGTACTTGTGCTATCGACATCCATACTACGTTTGTAACACGTAACTACAATTTTTTTTTTAAATTTATCCATCGTCTGTTTCTTGTAAAAAAATCTTTAAAAAGTCTTAAACCATTAACAAATCACTATATTTCGAAGCATCAATCTCTTCATCTTCTGGTTTAAAAAAAATGGATGCACCTATTCTATTGGATCGTGCAGACGGAGCGGTTCCAGATCTGTGGACCATACGATGATGATGGAAGATCAATTATAGTCAATTTTTAAGGTTTTGAGATTTGTACTGGTGTTTAAGACCAAGGGTAGTTCAAAGAACAACGAATCTACAACCTTCCTTCTGACCTCTCAACATCACTTCTGCCCAGTTACCAATGCAGAAGAATAACTCTTGCTAGACTGCAAACTACCGTATTACAACATCGATTTTAATGTCAACACAACCTAAAACCGGTAAAACCACGCTTAATCGAATATACCATTATCTCTAAATATGCAAAATCACACAAAAACAATGTCATACCTCTGGTAATTCTTCACATCCCGACGCCTTAAGTTTCAATCAGATATTTAATTACGATACCGTGTTTAGTGAAAACATCTCGGCAAAAGTTCAATTATAATTTGAGTCCAATAAACTCGAAACAATTCTGCGTCTATTAACAAATCGACAGATAAAATTCCTCTTTCAAAAACTGTCCTTATGATCTAGTCCCGTTCCATATGACAGCTTCACAGATTTAATTAATATTTTCCTTGCCCAGAAAAAGAAACAATGTCAACAAAAACCTGTCACTCACAACAATTTCAACTACGCACATCTGACAACACCTTAAATAATCGAATTATCAAATATCGATTGTGAAGGGTTCTTACTATGGGCGAGGTCCAAAAACCCAACAATCGAGATTTATCGAACATCTTACACAAAACACGCAAGAACTGCAAACAACATTAACGATGTCACGTGTTTAAAAAGTGTGTCCGACTCCAAAAGATACTGCCATTTCTAGTAGGCCCGTGGGTCGAAATTGATACTAATCATGAAAAGACGTTTGCCTTCCCTTCTGAATTAACCCTCGCCCATCAGATGTTACTACTTGCAGAAGGGGACCTGCAAGGATGTGAAAGGTGCTGCTTCCAGCTTTCCATCATCCCTAGCTTCAACAGCTACTTCCATTCTGTTAGGGCAATGAGGTGGAATCTCGAGATTGGAGAATCAACGCCTGTTAAATCATGTGAAATTAATGAAGTCATTTTTCTCTACCCTTCTATTTCATCCCGGAATAGGTCGTGCGATAACACAAACACGCTTTAGGACGTAACAGAATAATTTACGGTAATATTTAAAGCATTATGCACCGACAACCCCTCTCAAACCCCTCCCCTCCAACAAAAATTAAAAAAGATGATGCAAGATTCATAGTAGTGACACCTACCATCGCTGATTTTAGAAACTTTCCACGAATAAATTATTTAATAATTCCTTTGTGTGCAAACAAAGACGGCAATGTTGGCAAACCTAGTCTTCTCTACGGAACGAAATATAACCTGATTTCTTGGAAGCAATACCTAGAACTGTTAAAGAGAGGTAAAATGTCTCAAACCACGCCATCGTTACAACACAATGCAACCAGAACACCGGTTGGACGACAGCTTTCGATGAGTCATAAAGCCGGCACCGGAATGCCATCCTAACCCCAACAATTTCCAGCGATGTGCTGGGCACAGCAATGAGGAATATACAAATAGCACAGCGACCCAAACTATAAAACTAATACAATGACCAGTAGTACAGAACGTTACTACAAAACATAAATGGCGCACTACCGGCTGGGTATCCATCACTGCTTTTACGTTCTAAACCCAACAAAGGAAACACGTGATGTAATCACAGAAAATAAAATGAAACTTCGAATTTTATCCTCACAATACCAAATTAAATTCAAGATGTAACATAAAATACGTTACGAAAATCACAACTGGTTGCTGCGATTTTCGGATTCACGCCAAAACACGATCAGTAATCCTTCGATACTGCAGTATGCTTACTCATGCGATTAATACAATAACTTGCTTGCTGTATTATGAATGTGGTACACTTACCGACGATTTACGACGTCACATACACTGCGTGCTGCTCTAGAATCCGCCGTGTGGACGAGGGCTGAGATGAACAAACTGGGATGCAGCAGGACCTCCGAACGTTCACTGCAGGAGACTCAGATCTGCAGCAGATGAAGACGGCAATGTCTAAACGATCGGCTGATCAAAATACAGAAATATCTGATAAACTGCACCAAAACACTTTCTATTCACAGTCTTAAAACATGTATCATCTGAAATAAAGGAACCACGCACCCAACACAGCTCATAAATAACATACGTCGTTATGTTAATTCAGCAGACTCGAATAATGTCACACATGGTATAATAATCGTCAAAAAAGATCCAACCACAGCTTCAACTTAACTCACAACCACGTGAGAAGCTACCCACAATCTATCTGGTCTGTACGATCAAAGCGAATGGGGGAATGAGCGACTTGGAACGAGCCTGTTGCCCCCCCTTCGCTGCCTTCCTTCCTTTCTCTCTGCCGGCCAGCCTGCTAGGCTGGTTCCAAACCGTACCGTGCCGAGCGCAGCTGTGCCGCACACAAACGCAACCATACCTCGAGAACCAACCGAACCGGGACGAATTCATGGTCTCCATGGTAACCCAGGCAAAACGTATTGGACTAATACGAATGGTCCGAGAAACACTAGTGGTGCGCGATTATACATGATCCTATTAGACATTGTTATCGTAATCATTGGGGCTCTCTCATTTTTCAACCTTGCTTCAAATAATTGTTATTGCATTTGCTGACGACGAAAAAGGAATGTTTAGTCACCTCCATTAGCGGGTGTTTCTTTCCATCGTTATGAAACGTCAGGTTCTACAACACACAGCTTTCCTCTCTCTAGAATTTTTAAAAAAACTAAAATGGCCCTTTAGATTTACTGGGACACAAGTAGCCCAGTTTATTAAGGAAATTACACAGGGCGTTAGAAAGTCAATGCGTGGTTGCAATTAATGTAGAAAAGTATGACCTGGCAACACCAGCAGCTCATGCAAAACTGCAGTGATTTTTCGAACGCCCTGTACACTTAAGTAACACAAGTATCATTTGACATGCAGACTACTGAAATAAACACAGAAAACTGTTTAGCTAAGAAATTATATTCGGCTGTGTCCTGGATGTCGACCCACAGAGAAGCAGTTGTAACCGATTTTGGCAAGGCACCCCAATCAACAACTGCCAGGAGGCAGAACTTAGCTACTGATCTGAGTATTAAAATGCGAGATCTAAATAAAACCAAATCATATCTGACCACCATCTAATAACTAAATTTGCACTGACGTCACAATTTAAGATACTCACAGGTTATTTGAATAAAAATTTTCTTGGATATTATCCATCGTCTAGTAAATAAAATATAAAACGTAAAACGACGTTTCGGAGATGGCTCTATATCTCCGTCTTCAGGTCCCCATCTCCGAAACGTCGTTTTACGTTTTATATTTACTAGACGATGGATAATATCCAAGAACATTTTTATTCAAATGACTCTTCACCATCGTCAAGAACTTTTAGATTTGATATACTCACAGGTTACTTTATTTTCACAGTAATAGTAACTTACGAAGACTGAGTATACACATGAAAGTAACTGATTTTTGGAACAAGGACCAGTATCGGTTTTGAAAACTATTTCTCAAAGGCCCACTTTAATATTATTCTCCCTTCTGCGCCTGTCTCCCAAATGGTGTCTTGCCTTTTAAGTTTTCCCATTTAATGTTTCAGCGTATTTTCTCGTGTCTCGCATTCAGTTCTTTAACAACAATAAAGTAAAACAGGGGTCGAAGTCTTACGATACCTATTCCTTGCATTACCGAAGCAAACGTCATCTCTAAGTTACTATGAATACGACTGTCGTGAAATACGATTTATTCCTTCATTTAATCAACAATCAACATTATTGAAGAAAAAAAAACACGAAATATGTTTTATGTTCTCTTCTATTATAACCGGAGTAACAGTTCCGGTATCAAAGAACCATCTGGAACAGAAATACACACGAGCTGAACATCCGACACAGGTAAGCCAGTCCAAAAAGGTCACAAGATATTTTAGCAGAAATTTAAACCTGCTTCTGTGGCTAATGTTATAAACTTAATTCCACATTACGTCACGTTGATATGTGAATCAGACACATTCTTGGCTACAAATCTGCATTTGTCTCTTTAGTTAGCTCTGACGGAAACACTAACCCTCGAATACGAGACAACGTCTACGTCAATGTCAATCCATTAATCTGACAGATGAAGTAACACCTCCTTTTCATCAGAAACCTTCGTGTAATTTATTCGAGGCAAAGTACCATTTGTTTTTATTCGGTGTTGGATATTATCCATCTGTCCTAGCCCATGCACTGGTTACGCTGACTACAAATAGAATACCTACAACCGAGCCTTCCAGTTCTTAAGTTCTTCCTTTAATGAAGAAAGGCTGTAATGTATTTGTTCCCATCTTCCTCCTCGCTCGTCACATTGTAAATCTTCATCTTCTTCATGTTAACATCTCAACATCCATTCTGCTTCGTTCCAGAAGGAAATTTTACGTTTCTGGTACGTTCCCCGCAAACTTGAAACACGACGGCGGGAAAATATAAATAGCTTGTTCAATAAATCAAGTAATGATGCTGTGACGAGGTCCATCGTGTGTGTAAATCTCGAAATCTCTTCATATCCTTGTTCCGCGTGGCTTCAGTCATCTGCCACAGAACAGTCAATAACAGAGTTCCGTGGACACGAAATTTGTGGACGCTGGCAGGGATATTTATCGGCAAACTATTTTTCAAAGACATTTAAACTTTTGTAAGACTTGAGGTTCTCACAGCGGTGAGTATGAAGATTTCCGTCTTCTGGGTTGTTGCGCTGTGTAGTCTGGTCGATGTTTACCAACGTTTCAGAGGTCATACTGCCTCCGTCATCAGGGCGATGAAGATTTCTGTCTTCTGGGTTGTTGCGCCGTGTAGTCTGGTCGATGTTAACCAACGTTTCGGAGGTCATACTGCCTCCGTCATCAGGGCGATGAATATGAAGACTTCTGTCTTCTGGGTTGTTGCGCTGTGTAGTCTGGTAGATGTTTACCAACGTTTCGGAGGTCATACTGCCTCCGTCATTAGGGCGATGAATATGAAGACTTCTGTCTTCTGGGTTCTTGCGCTGTGTAGTCTGGTCGATGTTAACCAACGTTTCAGAGGTCATACTGCCTCCGTCATCAGGGCGATGAAGATTTCTGTCTTCTGGGTTGTTGCGCCGTGTAGTCTGGTCGATGTTAACCAAAGTTTCGGAGGTCATACTGCCTCCGTCATCAGGGCGATGAGTATGAAGATTTCTGTCTTCTGGGTTGTTGCGCTGTGTAGTCTGGTAGATGTTTACCAACGTTTCGGAGGTCATACTGCCTCCGTCATCAGGGCGATGAATATGAAGACTTCTGTCTTCTGGGTTCTTGCGCTGTGTAGTCTGGTCGATGTTAACCAACGTTTCAGAGGTCATACTGCCTCCGTCATCAGAGTATGAAGATTTCTGTCTTCTGGGTTGTTTGCGTTGTGTAGTCTGGTCGATGTTAGCCAACGTTTCAGAGGTCATACTGCCTCCATCATCAGGGCGATGAAGAGTTCTGTCTTCTGGGTTGTTGCGCTGTGTAGTCTGGTCGATGTTTACCAACGTTTCAGAGGTCATACTGCCTCCGTCATCAGGGCGATGAGTATGAAGATTTCTGTCTTCTGGGTTGTTGCGCTGTGTAGTCTGGTAGATGTTAACCAACGTTTCAGAGGTCATACTGCCTCCGTCATCAGGGCCCTAATGACGGAGGCAGTATGACCTCTGAAACGTTGGTTAACATCGACCAGACTACACAGCGCAACAACCCAGAAGACGGAAATCTTCATTTAAACTTTTGCTACGTATCTCTTGTCCACATGAAACTGTTTGTAGGTGAACTGCAAAAAGTTTAATTATTACTCGATCAGTCCCAATTATAGATTTCGAAAGTGAGAAATATCAGTAAAACCACGTCCTTGGGGCAGGCACAGAGGAGATGCAGCCTCGGTATGGAACAAACCAGCCTAAAGTAATGCAATGTAACATGGGTTCACGCCCGAGTAAGTCGGTAGCCATCAGTCTCGCCATCTGGTAACGAATCTAACTACTGGTGCACGGTGTTTTGGCTCTGTGCCCCTCGACCGCTCTCAGTTCACTCCACCTCCTACGATAGGGGTATCCAATGAGTGAGAAGAGGTCAAAAGCTTGATCTGTTGGGGCCCGTTCGTCGAGCTAGTCTAAAAACTAAAACATTGTGGTTTTAAAAACACAAGCGATGGAAGAAATATAATAAAAATATCAAAATAAAAATAATAAATAAATAAATAAAAGTACAAAGCTGTAGGCATTTTGTGTTGAGATTTATTTTAATGTAAATCTTTTCAGGGTGCTTTTGCCATTTCGCGGTAGAATGTTAATCAACTACATGACCGTATATACATATAAGCACTTTCTTGACTGAATTTACACCCAAAACAAATGCTCACATAATCACTGTTCAAATATTGACATTTCCTCTCACCAGGGCAATGAAACAATGACAATGATGTTTTTAACACTATGATTCATACTTTCGAAAACTCTTTCTGTGCATTAACAAATCGATCATAATGTCGCAGTTTCCACGTGCCATGAAATAATGTTAACAGTAACTAACAGGGAGTAACATGACAGGTTATATTGATCCATTCGTTAGTTCTAAAACGAGTATCAACTTCGTGACGATGGTGAAGAGTCAATTGAATAAAAATTTACTTGGATATTATCCATCGTCTAGTAATAAAACGTAAAAAAACGTAAAACGACGTTTCGGAGATGGGGCTCTATCTCCGTCTTCAGGTTCCTACTCAGTTGGGCCCACTAGATAGAGCTAATCCCTATCTCCGGACAAATTAAAAAGTGAAAGTCCCAGAATAAAAAGGCATTACCACACCATCCATCCGTGGGACGTAAAAGAATAGTATGTAGAATGGATGGATGGTGTGGAGATGTCTTTTTATTCTGGGACTTTCACTTTTTAATTTGTCCGGAGATAGGGATTAGCTCTATCTAGTGGGCCCAACTGAGTAGGAACCTGAAGACGGAGATAGAGCCCCATCTCCGAAACGTCGTTTTACGTTTTTTTACGTTTTATTACTAGACGATGGATAATATCCAAGTAAATTTTTATTCAATTGAAATTGTTTCTGGTTTACATATTGAAACGTATCGTATCATATAATACAATAAGTGAACATATCAATAAATTCAAATTCGTAAGATGTACGATCGTATGATTTCTAAAAAAAAAAAGAGATATGTATGATTTGTGGTTTTCACGGCTGGTGAGTCTGGGTTGTTGCGCCGTGCAGTCTGGTACAAGTTTACCGACGTTTCAGAGGTCCTTGCTGTCTCCATCATCAGGGCGCTAAACACAATTAGCAAAGACTACAAACGGTTGAAATGAGATTTTTAGAGTCAGTCGCAGGTTCCACATTACAAGACCAAGAACGTAACAAGGGAATCAGAAAAGCACGAAATATGTTGTATTAATTATACAATGAATAACAAAATCAAATGGTAATAACACGACGCCTACTAAGAAGGAATACAAGTAGAATGCTGAAAAATATATTATAGTATACATCTTATTTTATTTATTTAGTGTTCTGTCTGACGACAGGTCCATATGAACAGGATCCTTCCATCCTTTTCTCGGACTAGGACCTGTTCATATACGTTCTTGGCAGATGATCCAGAAGTAGTTTGCCATTGCCTTCTTCTGTGTGTGAATGGAGTAATTGTTGGGATGCCACGGAGAAACCGGGGAAGCCCCCGGAGGAAAACTCCGTGTTGCCTAGACCACGGCCTTGCCCAACACAAGTTATAAATTCGGGCACCGCCGGGAATCGAACCCGAGACCCCAGGTTTACAAGGCCAGCGTTCTAACCGCTAGACCACCTCATCTTATTATTATTTAGTGTTCTGTCTGACGACAGGTCCATATGAACAGGATCCTTCCATCCTTTTCTCTTCTTGGACTGGGACCTGTTCATATACGTTCTTGGCAGATGATCCAGAAGTGGTTTGCCATTGCCTTCTTCTGTGTGTGAATGGAGTAATTGTTGGGATGCCACGGAGAAACCGGGGAAGCCCCCGGAGGAAAACTCCGTGTTGCCTAGACCACGGCCTTGCCCAACACAAGTTATAAATTCGGGCACCGCCGGGATATAGGAAAAAAACTAAGAATAGTTTAATATAAATTGCAGAGACGTGACGTGGTATAAACCCAAATCTTTGATGATCAAAATAGTAACAGTTACAGATAAATATAAGAAAGAGATTAATTATGACCCATCTAAAAACAGAGCTTGAGTTTACATAAAACGCAAATAACAGACAGGTCGATGAGGTGATGAAACATGGCTGAATAAGATTCCAATGAGAACAGAATTCCTGTGAACGCTGGTTAAGAAACAAATAGCTGTGTGAGAGGAAGGTCGCCACTATTTTGTACACCCTTATTGTAGGAGTGTGGAACAATATACAATCCAGTAGCTACAAGGTCTGCTTCCCCACCGAGGCACCTTGTTTACGCCTCAAATTCATTCACACGAGACACGGCTCGTGGTAGGCGACATCTCAAAATAGCGTCCTCAGCGTCCGTAATTGCGTTGGTGGACCTAAATATTATTAGAAAACAGGCAGATAATCCTGTTGACATCTGTTAAAAAAGAACGTACGTGCTCGCTCATCTATCAACACAATAAACAAGCCTTGGATTCGAGGTTTCCAAGGCGCTAAGTCTGAAGATTGCTGGCTGTCGTCTGGGTTGTTGCACTCATTGTCATGATGATGAAGGAAACAGGGACCTGTGAAACGTCGGTAAACTTCTACCGTTCTTGTGACCGTGTGTGTGTGTTTGTGACCTCCAATTAAGAGAATGGTAACTGGCTCCCTGTGTATGATCCGCCTGACTTTTCAATTGCAGATGGCTCCTAAAATAGCGTTCACAAAACCGGCAGAAATCATCAGTCCTTAACTCAGCTTTACAGAACGTGCGGACAAAACATACGTGCCCATTCTTTGCAACAGTTGCGATGGCACGGCAATCATTACCAATTAAAAAAAAGCCGACTTTCACTTAATTATATTTTAAACCACTAAAGTAAAACACTCTCCAATTTGTTTATACCCCCTTCCTTCCGATTACTTTCATCGTTCTCTAGCTCAGTGGTATTCAACCTTTTTTGTTCGCGTACCCCCAAATATAATTTCTCTTCAACTTTGTACCCCCAAAGTTGTTGGTGTATAATTCAAGTTATACATAGTATATAATCTACATCTAAAATAAATTAAATAAATTACATTACTGATTATTCAATGTTTATCGTAAAATAATATATTTTTTTAAAATTTCACGTACCCCCTAAGATGTCTTCGCGTACCCCCAGAGGTACACGTACCCCAGGTTGAATACCACTGCTCTAGCTGATTCTTTTCTCTTTCCTAAACTCTTCTTCTTCTTCTTCTTCTTCTTCTTCTTTTTGGTTTCTTTACTGAAATCGCCTCATATTTAAACCGCCTAGATCCACGCTTTTCTTTTAAAAATATCACAAAAAACTTTTAATTACTTAATGATGTTTCCAGCAACAGAAATGAAGTGAATAGCTGAGCATACAATGGCATTAGTCTACTTAACCCCAATTGACAGAGACGTGCAGTCCAAGATACGTCTTCGTGGTTCTACCACACACAGCCTTTCTATCGTGTTTGGTCAGCGGGAGCTTGTAAGTCTTTCGACTCCGAGAATTATAAACCTTATCGCACATTCCAGGGACAAACTCGTTCTGACACGTGTTGCAACAATCGACCAATCGACCAAGTATCACGATTAACACATCACGAATATGGCACTCAATCTATCTATATAATAAGCAAGTAGTGTTGAGTTGGTAATCATTCGCATTTAAGCGATTTTGGACCTTATGGGATAATATGTAAGAATTCGTGTATTGTTATAACCGTACCACGGTAATGCGTTTAGGGGATTTTGGGTCTTGTCTCGTTATCGATATGATTGTTGGGGGTTATTTGCTGCTGAGGAATTTTATGAACTTCAGAATTTCCCGACATTCTTGAAGGATAATTTAGTTCAACCGCCACGGTGGTCTAGCGGTCAGAACACTAGCCTTGTAATCCTGGGGTCTCGGGTTCGATTCCCGGCGGTGCCCGAATTTATAACTTGTGTTGGGCAAGGCCGTGGTATAGGCAACACGGAGTTTTCCTCCGGGGGCTTCCCCGGTTTCTCCGTGGCATCCCAACAATTACTCCATTCACACACAGAAGAAGGCAATGGCAAACCACTTTTGGATCATCTGCCAAGAACGTATATAAACAGGTCCCAGTCCGAGAAAAGGATGGAAGGATCCTGTTCATATGGACCTGTCGTCAGACAGAACACTAAATAATAATAAGATGAGGTGGTCCAGCGGTTAGAACGCTGGCCTTGTAATCCTGGGGTCTCGGGTTCGATTTCCGGCGGTGCCCGAATTTATAACTTGTGTTGGGCAAGGCCGTGGTCTAGGCAACACGGAGTTTTCCTCCGTGGCATCCCAACAATTACCCCATTCACACACAGAAGAAGGCAATGGCAAACCACTTCTGGATCATCTGCCAAGAACGTATATGAACAGGTCCCAGTCCGAAAAAAGGATGGGAGGATCCTGTTCATATGGACCTGTCGTCAGACAGAACACTATAAAAAAAGTTAGTTCACAACGTGCAACAATTCACTGGTTGATAAACAAGGCAATTGAGTAGTACAGTATGACGCGTGTGATTATCCTTACGAAACTTAAAACTTCTTTAAACTTTCGACTTGTCTGTGTTTAAGTAAAAAGTGTAAGTGGGAATAAATATTATTATAATTTGCGCATTCAACATAGAAACATACGCTCATACATGCCACGCCTACATTATATGATGAGAAGTGAGATTTGAACTATGTTTTAGTGTGACGCCACAGTAAAACTATAAAACTATTCGCATACGCCAATTCTAAATATTCGTATTAAGTATTTTCTATTCCATTGTCCACTGAAAATAACTTAACGAGTAATTGATCTTTATGTAACGCAGAGGTTTGTGGACCAATCCTAAAGATCAATATGTATTTGTGTCAAACTAATTCACACACACTACACACGCATGCGCGTAAATATTGGTCGGTCTGATGGTTGCATATAGACCGTCATCAGACTAAACACCCACACATTCACGTGTTATCAAATCTCTTCGGATTATTTTAGTTACGAAAACGAGAATGCATTTTTCTTTCTTTATAACTGTAAACTGACTGCAATCCTTTATAAATGAAAAGTTACTAAACTTGAGTGAAATTCTTGAACGCCATTCTGTCTTTGGCAATCGGCCATGGCCGTGCAATTAACAATGACAGATTCTCGTGCTGTAACGTCACAGGCCGCAGACACAATCTAACCTCCCCCCCCCCTCCTGGATTCTTTTATGATAACGTGAGACAGGAGATTAACTTTCAGCTAACGTGTACATTTGTAAGCAATTGTTTATAGACAGCGTAAGACACGTGGATTTCAGTCCAGGGACCAATGCAGTTTCGCTTATTACCATTCATAATAAAGTGCACCTTAATATTAATTAACGCAGAGGCACGACTTGTTCACTCTGAATAAGAACAAGAATTTCTGGGAAAAATACAAAAGACGTTTCTGCATGAATATTTCAAAATGTATCCCGTGATACGGGACTTTGACACCAGATGACAGCCACAAGGAAATATCCTATTTAGAAGACCTGGCATAGATGGGAGGATAATATTAAAAGTGATCTTCGGAAAACAATGTTTGAGGATATGAACTGGATTCAACTGACTCGCGATCTCTTTTATCACGGCAATGAGCCTTCAGATTCCATAAAAGGCGGGGTATCACGTGACTAAGTGTGCTCTGTGGAGGTAATGATGTCAATGGTATTATTCAAGTGTCTATAAGAACGTAAACACGGTTGCAATAGTATTTCTACTGACATGACTCCCATCACTCATTACCTCATACTGTTACACGCCTCTTCAGAAAGACATTGTCTGCTATTAAACTGGGTCGAGCACAAATCCGATTATGGCCTCTCTTTCGTGAAAGGAGTTAACGTGTGCGGTGACTATACCTAGAGGATGAAGTAACACATCGTATCCACTCAGTGTCAGTGATATTGTCATTTTAACCTTAATGCACAAAGGAAGTCACGCAAATTCTCTGCTCTCACGCTACACGGCGACCGGAACACAACAATTTGAACCGGAGAGAAACGCTTTGTAAGACAGGTTTATGATATCAACACGTCTTTGTAACAACGTTCGAATCAACTGGAGAATTTTCATTAAAAGTAATAAGGACACCCTGAAATGCTTCAGAATGTTAATAAATTCTAACACGTATATCGTCGATATTTTGCGGTTGTATCTGAAAAACTTAAAAGTACAGTATCTTCTAATGAAAATCGTTTGCCGAACTGATTATCTAAACTACAGTTTTTATTTAGTTTCCCCTTACGGAATGAACACAAACAGAAAACTTTATATCACAATTTCTTATCAGAACGTTTCAGAGGAACGTTGTTAAACACAGCGTCACAACCCAGAAGATCATAACAAACCATCTTCATCATAGCGAAGACCTCAAATCTCTCCTTAATATTATGAATTTGTCATGAAACGAGTCTATAATCTGACATCTGCATTTTCCCTACACAGATCAGGCGTACAACTCCTAGAATGGACAAAGGATAAAATCTAAATAGAGATAAATACGATGGCCGTACTGTAACAATTGTGGATCCGTAGATTGTCCTTTGTCCTTTTCTTACCCTTATCTCCTCCAGACGAACTTCTAAAAGAGCCTAATAGTTGCAGCACTTGTAAATTGAAATACATTTCCATCTAACTAACTAACTAACTAGATGGCTTACCGAACCCGAAGGTTCATCACCGAATTAACCAAAGCCCTCCACCGGACCCTGTCCTGGGCCAACAAAATCCAGTTTCCTTCAACTCCTATCTCGGATAGATCCCGCCTGAGATTATCCTCCCATCTACGTCTAGGTCTCCCCAGCGGTCTCTTCCCTTCAGGTTTCCCAACCAGTACCCGGTGCACACCTCTTGTCCCATCCATGCGCGCTACATGTCCCGCCCATCTCACTCTTCTCGACTTAATCACCCTCACAATACTGGGGGAGCAGTACAGATTTTTAAGCTCGTCATTGTGCAGTTTTCTCCACGCCCCATCGTCTTCCCTCTTAGGCCCAAATATCCTCCTCAACACCCGATTCTCAAACACCTGCAATCTGTGTTCCTCCCTCTGAGTGAGAGACCATGTTTCGCACCCATACAAAACAACAGGCAAGATTATTGTTTTGTATACTTTAATTTTCAGGTTCTTAGAAATCAGACGGGAAGACAAAATATTTTGGACTGAGAAGTAGCAAGCATTTCCGGAATTTAGTCTCCTCCTAACTTCCTCACAAGTATCATTTTGATTTGTTATTGTTGTTCCCAAATATTTGAACTTTGTAACCCTTTCAAAGGATTTATTAGCTACCCTAAGATAATTTTGCCCGCCTGTCTTCTGATGACGAGATACTAACATGTACTTAGTTTTTTCTGAATTTACTTCCAGCCCCACTTGTCTACCAGCCTCTAGTAAAACTTCTGCGTTCCTCTTTATTGTATTTATATCGTCCCCCAATAAATTAACATCATCAGCATATGCCAATAGCTGATGTGTCCCGTTCAATTGCAAACCCTCCTGCCTACCTTGGACCTTCCTGATGGCGTATTCTAGCGCAAAGTTAAAGAGCAAGGGAGACAAAGCATCTCCTTGTTTTAGACCGTTCTTGATGAGGAATGTCTCAGATACATATTTACCTACTCGAATTTTGCTGCAGGTTTCATTTAAGCACATTTTTATTAGACCCACTAGCTTCTTTGGTATACCAAATTCAATAAGAATATTATATAGCACTTCTCTCTTCACAGAGTCATAGGCTTTTTTGAAATCTATAAATAACTGATGTACAGTCCCACCGAACTCCCATTTTTTCTCTAGTATCTGACGAATGCAAAAGATCTGATCAATCGTTGATCTGTTTCGTCTGAACCCACACTGATGATCCCCAATAGTTTCATTCGCATATGGGGTTAATCTTGCCAAAAGAATGTTGGATAGAATTTTGTATGAGGTTGATAGCAGCGATATTCCTCGGTAATTACCACACTCAGTCTTGTCCCCCTTCTTATAAATAGGAATAATTATGGATTCCTTCCATTGATGTGGCATCTCTTCCTTATCCCAAATTAACTGAATAAGCTTATGGATCCTCATATGCAACCCTTTGCCACCTGCTTTAATTAATTCGGCCGGAATCTGATCAATTCCTGGAGATTTATAACTTTTCAACTTCCCAATGGCTAGTTCCACTTCATCTAAGCTAGGTTCTGGCACCAACAGTTCAGCTGTATGCATTTTAATCTGTCTAATATCACCAGTATTATGAACATTTAAGAGCTCGCTAAAGAAATTTTTCCACCTATTCACAATTTTTATTGGATCTGCAAGCAAATTGCCACTATCATCCTTTACCAAATTAGTCTGGGGTTGATATCCTTTCTTAAAGTTATTAATGCCTCTGTACAGGTCTCTGATGTTTTTTTCCTTATTATTTGTCTCAAGTTCAGCAATTTTGCCCTTCAGGTATTCCCTTTTCTTAGTCCTAAAGGTTCTACTAGCCTCACGTCTCACGTTACATAGATTATCCGCATTTGTTTTGTTTGGGTTCTGCAACCATTGAAATTTTGTTTGCTTCCTTCGATCTATTAATTTTGAACATTCTTCATCAAACCACGGTTTATTTTGCTTTCTCCTGTAGTATCCTAGTTTCTCTTTTGCTGAAATTTTGATGCAGTTTCTGACATTTTCCCACTCCCTGTTGATGTCCACACTTTCATTATCCTCATTTGTCTCTAAAATTTGAAACCTATTCGAAATTTCAACTTGATATTGTTCCTTTGCCTCTCCCTCACTTAATTTTTTCAAATCAAATCTTTCTGTGTCAAAATTTTGTTTAGTTCGTCTACTTACTGAAAGCCGCTCCCTCACTTTTGCTACCACCAGATAATGATCAGTGTCGCAATCTGCTCCTCTGAATGATCTCACATCAATTACATTTGTCTGCCTTCTCTTATCTACTAAAACATGATCTATTTGATTGTGTGTTCTGCCATCTGGGGAAGTCCAAGTGTATTTATGAACATCACGGTGTGGAAATTTTGTACTTTTTACAATTAAATCTTTTGACGTAGCGAAGGTCACTGCTCTGACGCCATTATCATTACTAAGTGCATGGAGACTCTCGCTGCCTATTGTGGGTTTGAAGACATCCTCCCTCCCAATTTTTGCATTGAAATCTCCTAGCAGAATTTTCATGTGATACTTGCCAAATGTATCAAATACTGATTCCAATTCTTCATAAAAGCTATCCTTGATATCATCGCTTTTGTCTTCAGTTGGGGCATGAACATTAAGGACAATGATGTCGCACCAACGTCCTTCCAAAATTACGTAAGACAACCTGTCACTAACAAATTCTACTCTCTTAACTGCTGCCCTAATTCTGCTATGAACAAAAAAACCCGTCCCTAGCTGATGATTGTCATTCCCCTTTCCATAGAAAAATGTAAAATTGTCCACTGGGATCGTGCCCTCCCCCTCCCATCGCACTTCCTGCACTGCCACTAAGTCTAACTTATAATTCCCTAATTCCCTACACACTGATTTCAGTGCCCCAGCCCTATAGAGGCTCCTAATGTTCCAGGTACCAAATCTCATGTCCTTTTTCAATTGCCGTGGTCGTGCCAAAGAGTCCGTCCTGATCCGAGGCTTGGTTGATTTTTTCGTAACACATATTTTTTTTAAAGGTGAAAGGTTGTTAGCCCTACACCCAACCCCCAACCTGGAGGACCAGGGTATCACTCTTAGTCTAGCGCATCTCCTTAGACCTGTCCGGCTTGGGTGACCCTACCATGAGCCGAAGCTCAGGCCGGCATAGCCCTAAGGGTCATTTGAGCACGCAAGCCTCCTCACCCGGCAGATTGCCTTCGACAAGGTGGTGATACCTTCGAGAAGGTTTCCATCTAACACCATTACTAATACAGTGGTCAATCAAGCATAACACACACACGCAGTCATAACCAACATCCTCTAGCACAGTGGTATTCAACCTTGTTCGCGTACCCCCAGATATAATTTCTCTTCAACTTTGTACCCCCAAAGTTGTTGGTGTATAATTCAAGTTATACGTAGTATATAATCTACATCTAAAATAAATTAAATAAATTACAGTACTGATTATTCAGTGTTTATAATAAAATAATATTTTTTTTTTAAATTTCACGTAACCCCTAAGATGTTTTCGCGTACCCCCAGATATAATTTCTCTTCAACTTTGTACCCCCAAAGTTGTTGGTGTATAATTCAAGTTATACGTAGTATATAATCTACATCTAAAATAAATTAAATAAATTACAGTACTGATTATTCAGTGTTTACCATAAAATAATATATATATATATATATATTTTTAAATTTCACGTACCCCCTAAGATGTCTTCGTGTACCCCCGGGGGTACGCGTATCCCAGGTTGAATACCACTGCTCTAGCACGCCTATACTTAGAGCAGATGAAACTTGAAATTCAGGTGTTACGTCTTTACCTTTTCAGTTTGAACAAATTAAATCAAGTCACGTGTCATATTGAAGTAGATATGAGAAAGAAACTATTTCAATATGGAAGCAGTTTGACGATTTATCACTTCCGAAGAAATTTACAAAAAAAAAGGGGGGCCAGTTTTAAGAAATATCGTGCCGAGGTGGCGTTATTACTGTCGAAAATTCATTGTAACATAGCAGGAAAATGTCATGGATCTATATTTCAATAAAATTCTTGTTGAGCGGACATAAAAGCATCAATGTAAGACCTTTCATGAAATTATGTTTATGTATGCATTCTTTACAAATGATCTGTGTTGAATTTAATCAAGATAAGTGTTTCTTGGTAAGATGCTCCGTATAATCTGACAGAAATTTACTGACTCATCGCCCTGATGATGGAAGTAGCGAGCACCTCTGAAACTTCAGTAAACTTCAGCAGGACGACACGGCGTAGCTTCCTCGAGGACAGTCATGTGAGAATCTAAAATCTCGTAAAATTTAATCAGCTTAGAGCACAGTACCGAAATGTCAAATATTTTAAATACCGATACAAAATTACTGATATAGAATCATCTGCTCAATTTTTATTATTTTCAACACAGTGGAATAAATGTTAGTGCGGGTATGTGACTTAATTTATCTTCTCGGTGCAGCCACGGCAATTATGTTCCGAGGCAGGAGTCAGAAGGGTTTGCCATGACGACTCTGCGAAGTGGCGCGAGGAAGAACCACAAAGTGTACGTATGTGCCTGATCTACCGTCCTAAATGCAGATCATGTCTCATCACAGGAGCTGAGCAGAGAGAGACGCGGATGCACATTTAGGCTACCTACATGAGCTATTTCTGTTGAGAAGAGACGAGGAATGTGTCTGCCTTCAACATGGAGCAGCTTACTGATACTTCCTCCAGGGACAAGAACAAGACTGAATGGGTGCGTACAAAGTTCATTCCCTTTCACAAAGAACAATTGTCTTCAACTTCAGCCCTGAAGATGGAGAAAGTGCGTTTCTCCGTACATACGTACTGACACAAACCATCCCTGGAGTTAATGTGTTAACGGTAACACAGAATATCTTTACAAAAAATTCCCGGTATTAACTACAAGTGGAAATTATTAAGTGAAACAACAGCAAGGCTCCTGGTTGTTAACAGCGATGCAATCTTAAAGCTCCACATGGACGAATGAACAGACGAAAGCTTTAAGCTTACAAACGACTTTTAAGGTACAGCGTGTGGGAAAGGTCAGGGACGGACAGGGCGAATAAGACATTAAAATTATACAAATTCAAATTTTACTTCGTTTAATTACTATAGTGAGTGTTAACAGTCTTAAGCCAACGGTAATAAACTTTTTGTTTGAATAAAAGGTGATGATTTTTTGAACAGGTATACAACTATAAGAAATTCAGAAAAAACTAAGTACATGTTAGTATCTCGTCATCAGAAGACAGGCGGGCAAAATTATCTTAGGGTGGCTAATAAATCCTTTGAAAGTGTTACAAAGTTCAAATATTTGGGAACAACAATAACAAATCAAAATGATACTCGTGAGGAAGTTAGGAGGAGACTAAATTCCGGAAATGCTTGCTACTTCTCAGTCCAAAATATTTTGTCTTCCCGTCTGATTTCTAAGAACCTGAAAATTAAAGTATACAAAACAATAATCTTGCCTGTTGTTTTGTATGGGTGCGAAACATGGTCTCTCACTCAGAGGGAGGAACACAGATTGCAGGTGTTTGAGAATCGGGTGTTGAGGAGGATATTTGGGCCTAAGAGGGAAGACGATGGGTCGTGGAGAAAACTGCACAATGACGAGCTTAAAAATCTGTACTGCTACCCCAGTATTGTGAGGGTGATTAAGTCGAGAAGAATGAGATGGGCGGGACATGTAGCCTGAGGGGAAGAGACCGCTGAGGATACCTAGACGTAGATGGGAGGATAATGTCAGGCGGGATCTATGGGAGATAGGAGTTGAAGGAGACTGGATTTTGTTGGCCCAGGACAGGGTCCGGTGGAGGGCTTTGGTTAATTCGGTGATGAACCTTTGGGTTCGGTAAGCCATCTAGTTAGTTAGTTAGTTAGTATACAACTATAAGCTTCAGGGAAACCATGCACCATGAGTCAGTATAATATTCCCATTCACAAACCGAAACCGTCTAAATGCAGTGCGTCCTAATACCACATCCGACATTTTAAAGACACCTGACTCACTCTAGATTGAACACTGCAGAATTTAATTCTGGTTTTAGAAACGCTTCAAGTTGTTACGGGCAGACACCCTTTCTAGGCGTCAGTACGTGCAGAATTACCCGCGAGAGACGTCATGGCATCTTCGCAGGTAAAGGTACGCCAGTCTTGTGATGGGCAGAACGTAAATCAGTTGAATGTGTACACAAGGTGAACGTAGGAGAAAGGTGACTATTAAAGAACTTCATCCTATCAGGTTTCCAGCTCAGTAACGCTTGGCATTCACGCGAATGGGGTGCTGGGCCTAAGCAGGGCGAAGTGCCTCTCGCCCTACAAGCTGGGCACCATCCATCAGGCGTTACGCTCGGCTACGCTCAGTATATATATATCACACCAAAGCACCTCACTGAACAGCTGTATTCATTTTTCGTAGGATTCTTTCGATAACCTGTTTAGCTTACTAATGTTTTAGAAAGCTTGAATAATGTTAGCGTTTTCAAATCCAACAGAACATGAATTTTTACGTTTGTCTTCTGACTCGATATACGGTAATTCTACTACAACACAAAGTTAGATACATTTTGATGGTCATCATACTTAAGGGAAAAATTAGCCTATATTTTTAGTTCTTTCACAAATTTGGATGAACGAACTCAAGCCTGTATTACATTTCTTTAAGCTAATACAAATCGAAGCTATTAAAGTGCTCGCACAGGATTATTTATTGAGCCTTTGAGAAGCCAAAGAATAGTCGACTCACCTGAAAGATTAATTAATTTATCGACTTAATTTTAAGATATTTTTACCTACCTTCATACCTACGTGTGTGTAAACGTTGTGGCTTATGATTACGTAACTACGAGAAAGCGATGTTAAAAGTTCCGATTACTAGCCGATTCACTAAACGACGTTCATTTCAGTTGTAACATTGTTTGCACCTAGCCAATTAGCCCAGACTGTACAGGTATGGTAAGACGATTCATGAATGATACATTGGAAAGGATGTGGAAGGAAGCGGTCGTGATATAATTTAACATTTACCTACTGGGACTGAATTAGCAACGGTGGTCTAGCGGATAGAACGCTGGCCTTGTAATCCTGGGGTATCGGGTTCGATTCCCGGCGGTGCCCGAATTTATAACTTGTGTTGGGCAAGGCCGTGGTCTAGGCAACACGGAGTTTTCCTCCGGGGGCTTCCCCGGTTTCTCCGTGGCATCCCAACAATTACTCCATTCACACACAGAAGAAGGCAATGGCAAACCACTTCTGGATCATCTGCCAAGAACGTATATGAACAGGTCCCAGTCCGAGAAAAGGATGGAAGGATCCTGTTCATACGGACCTGTCGTCAGACAGAACACTACAAATAAAAAACTGTTGTATTTATAGAGCGATTAGATTTGCGATAATGTTCCTGAAATAATTTAAGACCAAGGCCTGTGAAGCATACAAAACATGAAAAGGACGCCATTTAAAAATACGCGCAGTCCATAAGAATTCCTTTTCCCACTCTTGATGCACTGCTGACAGGTTCGAATAAGGTCTTATGTACCTTCAGTTCAATGGTATATTTTAGAAATGATTGGTCCAGTATATATCCAGGTGTAAGTTAAATAAAACTGGGACTGAAGAAAAAATGATAGCTGCCTTCAGGGTCTCCTGAATATGATGGAGTATGACCACTCAGCGGCCAGTTTCGGGAAAGCGAGCCCTAAATGTCAATTATGGTTCTAAAATGAGAGTCAACACGTTACGTAATGAAACCTTGCAATATGATCTGCCAAACTGGCGTCTGCTTGAAAAATTGCTGTTTACGTTAAGCCGGCCAAGCCTACTTAGTTAATGGTTGTCACCATCTTGACGGGCCGAACACAATTACAGTCTTTGACTGACAAGTTAGCCTCAATCGCCTACCTTTTAACGTCATACAATTATTCGGAACTAACAATTGTCTATTTCGGAGTTGGCAGCTGTGTCTACTACAAACCAAGTGAAGTGTTACATTACAATATTTTTGTCCAGAACCAAGGTTTAATGCCTAATGAGGTTAAGCATACGAATTTCAAAAAAATCTGGAAATGACAACAGGAAATCTCAGCCTCTGCTATAAAGAGTTATTTAAAACAAACTTTCCCATTAGAATGTGCAACCAAATTCTTACCACACATTGCTGTGCAATGTAGTCTACATAAAGAGTTAACAGTTATAGTGTGTACTTTTCAAATCAACAGAATAAAATGAATGAATCTAAAATTTCGATAATCTCATATAGAATTTTAACATATTTCTGCAAGTGTTGAACACGTTTAGAGCCGTGCGAACACACCGTACTGTTATATAACACGGTTTTACACCCGAGAAACATTTTCTCCGGTCTGACAAAAAGGGATGTCCAATTTAGTTCTCGGATGTCGAGCAAAATTTTCAAGGTTTCGTCAAGAAACAATGAAAAGTTACAGATGTTAACGTCGTAAGGGAAGCCACATTTCCGACAGTGTCTGACTGCAACGACAGGGACTGCTCCTAACTTCACATTCGAGATGACATACAAAAGGCTGCACGCGAAAATGGAACCACACAATTTACTAGTTCCATCTAAGCTAGTAAGGCGATGATCGCAGAGAGGATATGGACGGAGAGTCTATAAATACTGCAAAGGCCGAACCGACGGCACACCATCGTCACAGGATTTCACTCAGACCCTCTTTCACAGTACACAGATCGTTTTTTAAAGTCTGGGTCGCGAAACATCGCGGAGTTCGGCTTCTTGATACACTGTGTACTCATCATGGACCCTGCAGCGTCGCCTGTGGTGGATGGTTGGTTTTTATCCCATTCTCTCATCTTCTCTACTATTTTTATTCCTTTGTTTTCCTTTTCCTTTCCTCTCTTTCTCTTTATTACAGTCACATGCGCTAAAAACGAGACGAGAAGCGCTTTCCTCTTGCGTCCGCACACCTCAACCGGAGTCCCATTTACCTTCCAGGATTACATTTTCCCCACACCCACACCAACCACAGAACACCTCCACCGTCGTCTTTACTGGAACTGGAACTCCGGTGTAAGAAACCGACAACACAGTCATGCTCTAATAAACTCACCTACAAAATATCGTTCAAGCATAACGAGAGCACGTGATATTCCATTTTCTTACGGCGTCGAGTAAGAAGGAATCTTCTGGGATTTTATATCGTAATTCGGGTCTTCAAAACAATTATTTCTTACAATCAATTTTATTTTGGCGACGTATTTCTTTATTAACATGCTTTCTTAAGTCAGTTTTCTACACTGTGCAAACCAGAGGTTAAGAACGAATTAAAATTAAGTATTATTATTGGGCAAGGCCGTGGTCTAGGCAACACGGAGTTTTCCTCCGTGGCATCTCAACAATTACTCCATTCACACACAGAAGAAGGCAATGGCAAACCACTTCTGGATCATCTGCCAAGAACGTATATGAACAGGTCCCAGTCCGAGAAAAGGATGGAAGGATCCTGTTCATATGGACCTGTCGTCAGACAGAACACTAAATAATAATAAGATGAGGTGGTCTAGCGGTTAGAACGCTGGCCTTGTAATCCTGGGGGTCTCGGGTTCGATTCCCGGCGGTGCCCGAATTTATAACTTGTGTTGGGCAAGGCCGTGGTCTAGGCAACACGGAGTTTTCCTCCGGGGGCTTCCCCGGTTTCTCCGTGGCATCCCAACAATTACTCCATTCACACACAGAAGAAGGCAATGGCAAACCACTTCTGGATCATCTGCCAAGAACGTATATGAACAGGTCCCAGTCCGAGAAAAGGATGGAAGGATCCTGTTCATATGGACCTGTCGTCAGACAGAACACTACAAATAAAAAAAAATAATTACGAATTGATATAGGTCCTTTCTGTCCCCATCATCATCGCCCTGATGATGGAGGCAGTAAGGACATCTGAAACTTCTATCAAAATACACGGCGCAACATACCAGAAAACAGAAATCTGTTGCAGGGCTGTCATAATATCGTTTTGCTAAGGCACAGCAGAATGTGAAGAGGTACTGATTTTCAACGAGATTAAAACATTCTCTCTTTTCGCTGTTACTTTCAAGAAGAGGCCTGCAGTCAAGTGCCAAAATGCTCTTTCCCGGGATATGATACGAGAAACCACACTCGTGGAGGGTCACTGTTGTAGAGGACACAACACAAATTACTGGCACAAGGCGGTGTCTGGATTTGACAGGAGGAGGACCAACTCGCTGCCGACAATTTAGAGGCACCAGTTTCCAGGGGTGTCCAAACGCTTTTATTCAACATGTAACACTAGAGGAATGGGGATCATATGCATGCGTGAATTATTATGATTTCTGTTTGCGTGTAATCGCGATTTGCAAGATTTTTACGCTTTGAAACCGCGTTTTAATTAATTTAATTAAGTGTAAGCCTACAAAATTCAATTTCGGCCTGGATACAGAAGCACAAGGTAGTTTCATTAATACAAATATAAGTATTTTCCGTGAATTCACGGAATTCAATGAAAGGAATTGTTGCCAACAGATCGGAAAAAAAAACAAGTTTTCTTATTAAAACATAAAGGGCTAAGTACTTATATGAGCGAAATGCGATTACATGTACAAAGACGTGTAGAATTTTAATGCAAGTATTATTACAGGACAATTTTTGGCATTTTTGTAGCTGTTTCATTATAATGAAATATAATATAGTCCTAACCTTGCTTTCTGCAACATTGAATTCGTTAACCACATTTTCAAAGCTCGGTTGGCAAAATTTTGTTTCACTGCAGGAAAAATTTCGATATTCGTTACTTAATTATTAAAAATACGAAAAAATGGAATTCAATAGTCTCTCAAATATTTCCACACACATCGTTTGCATTTTTGCTCGTATCGTTTGAAAGAGTTGCGCTTCATCCAGCCCATAGCGTCTAATACCGGATTTTCTGTTTACTCCGTTACAAATCAGATGGTTGCCGGTAGAGGAGTGCAATCCGTCTTTTCCACAGTTACGATCATGACGTATAGAAAATCGCTCAGAAAAAGCACGCGTTTTACGATTATAATCTCAATATCAAAATTCCTATGCTTCCAAGTACATGCCTATTACGAATAACTGTAAGCATTCACACTCATCCACGCGAATTTTATCTTTTAAAAATATGCATACAACTCAGCATTCATATTTATTAGCTTCGACCACCTGAAGATGACCTATTGAGGTCGAAACATGTCGTGTAGAACGATCAACAAGCAACAGGAGGCATTCCTTAAAACTCACGAATATCAAAGTTCATGACTGACGATTACTGATACTAGCTCAAAAATAATTTGTTGTGTGCTGTCTGTAGATTGAATTACAGGTAGTCTATAGTGCAAATGACAACTTAATGCAAGAGTTCACAGAAATGTCAACCAGAAAACTCGAAAATGACGTTTTATATTTACACACGTCATTAACGCCGTTGAGGTTTTGCTGCAATAAGTAACAAATGTTTACACCGTACGTCACGTTTTGGCACATGATTGAAGTTAACGATAATAGTAAAAAAAAAAACTATAAATAAATTCATAATTTGCAATATTTGGCAGCCAGCAACAGATTAATTAATCAAAAACTGGCATTAGCGATGCTAAGGAACTTTTTAATGCATGACGCAAGAAGGTTACACGAGGCATGTGTGTTGGCTAAACAAACTTCTGGTTTTGAAACGAAAATTACGTGGTTATGGTTATTATGAAGTGGGTGGCAAAGCTCGTACCTCTCCCCTCAGCACTCCGTTACGGTCTATGGAGCCAGAGCTAACGAAGGCTGTACAAGTTCCTCATTCACGGACAGACTGACGAGAGAATGTCATCTCTCATTATACCCGTCTTGCAACGTGTCAACTTACGTGCACCCGGAGGACGGATACTTCGAAGTGGCTCTGGACAGGACAAGACATTACATCGATTACTCACATTACAGTAATATGAGACAAGCTTCCGGCAAGATAAACCACTCAAGTATTTCTGGGAAGGTTCTATTTTCACCGTGACGAACTACAAGTGCCTGAAATAGGGTAACCAAAAATAGCATATCGATTACATCGACTGTCAAACTGACATATTCTGAGTAGTCATGCTACTTAAAAACGTTTCTGTTTCCTTCTTTTGATATATATTCACATGGATACTTAAAATCGTCAAACTTAACGTTTGAAATAACTAATATGCCTTAGACCAGTGGTATTCAACCTTTTTTGTTGGTGTACCCCCAAATATAATTTCTCTTCAACTTTGTACCCCCAAAGTTGTTGGTGGATACTTAAAGTTATACATAGTATATAATCTACATCTAAAATAAATTAAATAAATTACATTACTGATTATTCAGTGTTTATCATAAAATAATATATTTTTTTTTCAAATTTCACGTACCCCCTAAGATGTCTTCGCGTACCCCCAGATATAATTTCTCTTCAACTTTGTACCCCCAAAGTTGTTGGTGTATAATTCAAGTTATACATAGTATATAATCTACATCTAAAATAAATTAAATAAATTACATTACTGATTATTCAGTGTTTATCATAAAATAATAAATATTTTTTTAATTTCAAGTACCCCCTAAGATGTCTTCGCGTACCCCCAGATATAATTTCTCTTCAACTTTGTACCCCCAAAGTTGTTGGTGTATAATTCAAGTTATACATAGTATATAATCTACATCTAAAATAAATTAAATAAATTACATTACTGATTATTCAGTGTTTATCATAAAATAATATATTTTTTAAATTTCACGTATCCCCTAAGATGTCTTCGCGTACCCCCAGATATAATTTCCCTTCAACTTTGTACCCCCAAAGTTGTTGGTGTATAATTCAAGCTATACATAGTATATAATCTACATCTAAAATAAATTAAATAAATTACATTACTGATTATTCAGTGTTTATTTTTTTTTTTTTTTAAATTTCACGTACCCCCTAAGATGTCTTCGCGTACCCCAGGTTGAATACCACTGCCATAGACGCCACACAATTTAATTTTTATTCTATGTATCAGGTTACTCTTTATGAAACAATAAATACACCGAAGAAAGAAGATAATACGCGAATATTAATATTAAATGGCAGTAAGTGTAATGTTATTACAAAACTGTACGTGCTCCTACAACTTCAGAACAACAACATTATGCAAAATAGACCTGCTTAAAATTATGTAGGATTAGTCATAAACATCACGAGGGCATCGTGAAGTGGGACAATGAAGACACAGAGGCTTAAGTTGACAAGGAAAGTTGAACCGACGAAGTTGCTAATAGTGCTGATGGATCACGAAACCAATGAATGAGTGATTCTAAATTAATTAACATATTCTTCATAAAATGTAAAAGAAATTTGAAATGAAAATGAAACTTTGTCAGATAAGTCAGTTCCATTCATAGATCTTCAGCGAACTCTGCCTGGTCCTAGCAAACGCAACGCTCTCTGGGCGTGTCTCTTCCATGACAAGTCATGAATCGCAAATCATGATGACTGTAAGACGCATCTATTCCTGAACCAGCGCTTATTTACCCCCGGCTGAAACTTCCATCTGTTTCCAAACATGAAATAAAAACACTAGGGTAGAAGAGTCCTTGATGTGAAGTGAGCTGTTGAAGAAGCTATCGGCAAATATTTTTAAATTCGCCTGTCGTATATCCTGGAGAATCAGCGAGGAGATTAGGTACACACAGACATTTAACCCCCACTTCAGCAGAATCCTCTAAGATTATACATTATTAAATTACTGGAAATGCATAATATAAGTCTAATAGTTGTATCAGTGACTACAAAAATTATTCCAAATGCTTTTACACTTTGGTCAATTTTCAGAGAAGCAGCCAAAACCCTATTGTACAATATAACTACTACCACATCAAATAATTCATAAATATATAGGGTGACAGGAACGGGAGTCTGAAGGAATGGACCGATCAGGACGTCCTGAAGATGTTTCTCCGAAACGTTGGCATCTATAGACCAGTCCACACGGAGCAAAAACCCAGAACACGATTACCCAAAGTTCTTCGTCATGCAATTTGATCTGCTGTAACGAAATTCAAGTTCAGATTAAAGTCAGTTTCGGGGGGGGGGGGGGGGGGGGGCAAGGAAATTGGTTTTGACGAACGCTGTCCTGTGTGCATAACAACATGCCCGTTATCACTGTACATGCCTGTCTTCTGTCACCTGCTCCATAACGCAGTGCAGCCGACGAGGCTACAAAAATATCAAAATTAAATCTCTCGCAGACGACACGTCAATACTTCAAAAAAACGAAATATATAAGAAATGGTTCACAGAACCAATGAAAACTTTTCCATTTGTGCCAGACGACAGAGGACGGAAGTAGACTTAAATTTTTTTTTAAAAAAGTAAAAGAATCTAATTTTCTCTTATAGTCCAGTTTCCACATTTTCCAAGTATTGATCTTTGTATTCAAAACAAGTGATAAAAGTTCAACAGAATTGTGGAATATGCATCAGTAGGGAACTGTCCTAGAATTAATTTCCGACAGCTGAAGATAACCACGTATACTTAAAACCAATAAGGCTGATCATCAACCCACCAACATTTGTTTATTGTAAATATAAATAAATCAAAAACATTTTTTATGTAAGAAATATCGCCCTAAAACGCCGTTACAGGAAAACAGTTTTCCTCAGGATCTCCACCCTTCCTCTTCAAGCGCAAACACGAACACACTGGCTTCTATATAAGTCCTGGATTCTGTTGACAAGGAAATATACTTACTTTTATTTGTATTTATTCCCATACAACTGTCTTAGCAGCCTCTAATAAAGTTCTGTTTAAATTTTCGTCAAATACCTTTACTTCATTAGCATAGACAAGAAGTTAATTTCTTTGAAAAGTAATCGCTTATAATTTGCATACGTGGCGACCGCAAAACTGAATTCTTAATCGGATACTGAGTTTGTTACTGTGCACTCACTAAGGCCTAGAGCACAAGGAACTCCTCTTACTAATACAGCGATGAGCACGCACAAGAGTAATGATTCACTTCCTCCTTTCGGCCAAATTAACTCGGCGTAAGAAGCAATTTTCTTAGCCAGACATTAGTTAACAAATTTATAGAAAGAAAAATAATCTAAATTAGCTCACATACTACAACAACAACTGCAATTAGTTATTCACTTTGGATAAACGTTTAAACGATTAGGAAAGCTCTGAGTTTCTTGGTTTAGGCCGTAGGTCTTTTCTTGGAAAACGAATTTCAAAAGGTTATTATACATTACGTACAATATTTTGTTAGTACAGAACACAGCTTTCGCGTCTACCTGAAATACACATCATATGATATGAAATTATAATCGAGTTGTTTCTTCTGGAAAATGACTAAATTCTGAGACGAAAACTTCATTTATTTACGTTATTAAAACAGAACAAGTTAGTCGTCGTACCACACAATGTGGAGAGAAAAAACAGCTTAATATACATTTTAGATAAAGCTGTTCATAGTACAAAAATGGCACATGAAGAAAGTACAGACTACAACTTAAATTTTATAAATTTCTTTGGGGAGAATACAACAAAAGTAGAAAAAACAAATTTATGTTTGTACACTAGCGGTCAGAACACTAGCCTTGTAAGCCTGGGGTCCCGGGTTCAATTCCCGGTGGTGCTCAAATTTATAACTTGTGTTGGGCAAGGCCGTGGTCTAGGCATCACGGAGTTTTCCTCCGGGGGCTTCCCCGGTTTCTCCGTGGCATCCCAACAATTACTCCACTCACACACAGAAGAAGGCAATGGCAAACCACTTCTGATAATCTCTGCCAAGAATGTATATATGTATGAGCAGGTCCCTGACAACCTGAAGAGGTTGGAAGGATCCTGTTCATAATATATGGACGTGTCGTCAGACAGAACACTAAATATATAAATGATGGCCACGGTGGTCTAGCGGTTAGAACGCTGGCCTTGTAATCCAGGGGGTCTCGGGTTCGATTCCCGGCGGTGCACGAATTTATAACTTGTGTTGGGCAAGGCCGTGGTCTAGGCAACACGGAGTTTTCCTCCGGGGGCTTCCCAGGTTTCTCCGTGGCATCCCAACACACACAGAAGAAGGCAATGGCAAACCACTTCTGGATCATCTGCCAAGAACGTATATGAACAGGTCCCAGTCCGAGAAAAGGATGGAAGGATCCTGTTCATATGAACCTGTCGTCAGACAGAACACTACAAATAAAAAACTGTTGTATTTATAGAGCGATTAGATTTGCGATAACGTTCCTGAAATAATTTATGACCAAGGCCTGTGAAGCATAGAAAACATGAAAAGGACGCCATTTAAAAATACGCGCAGTTCATAAGAATTCCTTTTCCCACTCTTGATGCACTGCTGACAGGTTCGAATAAGGTCTTATGTACCTTCAGTTCAATGGTATATTTTAGAAATGATTGGTCCAGTATATATCCAGGTGTAAGTTAACTTCAAGTTTTTGAAATTGACTTCTTGATTCTCTGTAGCTTGCCTTTGTAACGACCATGAGTGGATGAGTGGGATATGTAAAAACTCGCACTATTTCAGCTCCACAGAGCTGACGTTAGTGAAACTTGCATGTGACGCTGTTGGTGACGATGACCAGTTGTTGAGAGAGCACGAACTTTATCGCTGAATGGAGTCTTATCGGCGTATCACACTTGGTGGGCAAACTGAATGCATGTAGCAGCCCTCTACTGCGACTACTATATACCCTTCCGCACCAATTGCCACGCCTGCACGTTTCCTTTCTGCATTTTATGAAGCTCTCACACATGGTAAACATGATCAGGTACAAAGCGTGGTAAGAGTAGCCTTTCATGAAGAGATGCATTCACGTACATCCAGGGCAAATGATAGGAACGGAGTTGAAAAGCGATTCCAACTCAAGTATGGTCACTGAGTGGGGTTTTAATAACAACACACAACCCTTTCGCCCGAGGAAAATTATTTTTGCGAAATGGCAAATAGAAATCCACAGCAGTAGTTAACAGAATTTCATTCGTTTCAAAATTAATTTAAATATACAAATTACATCGCAACACCGTGATTACAAAGCTTTATATTTATCAACGCTAAAATTCACTGTAGTTTATTAATCAAATATTTTAAAAAAAACAAAAACATATAAATCTGTAGCTGGAGGAATGTAACATCCCCTGATACAGACCTCCAGCAGTATCGGTAAAAATTATTGGTTTCACTGAGCTGCTAAATATGCCATTTGCTTTCGGGCATGAATTTATACGACACAGAATGTTGCAGTGTTGACAGTTTTCAGGACGGAAATTTTATGAGCTGATTCCAAGGGTAAGTAATAAGGAAAACCCAGGCGTGTTGTGTTCCCTCCCAAAATGAACTTCAAGAATATGCAAATCAATGTAGTCGCAATTTCTTGCCGAGTTAAATTACTCCTACAAGAAACCGAGTAGCGACACGCTGTTCTGAACTGTGCTCTGTTCCCCTGGTACAGCAGGCGTACATGATACCACAGCATCCCTTAATTATGAAATGCATCTGAGGCAATTGTGCAGAAAGACACACATAGTAACCGAAGGAACCAGAGGAGAAAGGAGAATGATACGGAATTTAAATTATTCTGACAAACAATTTTCATCACAAATTTCATTTTCTGACTCTTTAATCGAATAAGAAAGGAGGGATGGAAGAAATAAAGTAACTAAAGAGAGACATATACAGAAATGAAAAAAATGCATGCAGATGAAGAGTTGTATGACCAATGTATCATGTGTGGGAGGGATTAGAAATACGAGGTGCGATCAGAAAGTTTCAAGACTGCGCCTATAAAAACCCGTACACTTATCTCAGGTATTAAATTCAGCCATCACCCTCGAAGTAGTTCCCCTGGGAGTGAACACAACGATCCCAGCGCCGCTGCCAAGCCTGGAAGCATCCCTGAAAATCTTTCTTTGTCAGCCTGTCAAGCACCATCTGCGATTCTGCCTGAATCTCATCTATCGTCTCAAATCTCCTTCCCTTTAGCTGAATTTTCATCTTTGGGAAGAGGAAGAAGTCACACGGCGAATAAGGAGGGTGCGGGATGACGGCACCTCGTACTAGTTTATATGAAATTCGAGTCTAGTCTCAAGGGAAGAAATCACGACCTAAGCGTAAGTGTAAGAAATTTTAAGAGTAATATGCCAAGGGGTGCGTTGGATCGAACCTGTTCGGTTTTAGGTCAACGGGAGGAACAAATGGACCTCCGAGTTCCAGTTGACCACCAACTTTTCGACTAAGACGCTCAAATCTGGTTTTTGGTGCAATGGTGACAAAATCTTAGTGTTTTGTAATAATATTCAATAATTTAAAAGAGTACAAGTTGAACAGAAAATCTTCACAGAGATTAAACCAAAATATGTCGAATTATGGAATGCAGTTGTATTTGTATGGTTCCATCTGACGTTTACTGACACATAAATGCAAGAAAACTGAGTCAAGTAACTTATCCGGGAATTCAATTTTGATTTCTTCGATTTTCTATCCATTCTCCTAATACTGTTATTATTTCGTCTGTGGAGGCCATTTCCATCCTCTTACGATTACTCAGAGAGATGAAGTACCTCATGATACGAGGCTCGTCCTCAAAGTAAGTTTCCCTGGGGCCGTTTACAGAAACAAAACAATTCGCCACCGAAATTGAGACATTTGTCATACCGTGGGACCAACTTTTGAATACCTGTGTCGTAGAAGTCTGCCGCCTGGGATTGGAACCACTGTGTGACAACCATCTCCGCCTCTCTGTCATTCTCAAAACGCTGACGCTGACCGGACAGGAATTTCTTGAGGTGTAGGAAAAGATGGAAATCACTGGGAGCGAGGTCCGGGCTGTAGGGTGAATGATTAAACACCTCCCAGCTGAACTCCTGCAGGAGACTCGCTGTCCGTCGAGCCATGTGCGGCCTAGCGTTATCACTGACCGCACTTCACAGTCGGCGGGAGCTGGAATAAGAACCTCCATCTTCAACAGCTGCAACGATGCTACTGTGAGAACGCGGGAAGTACCGTTAGTGCATGCGCCATGCTACGTCATTGCTCTATCACGTACGCACAGTCGCTTCGCGCAATATAAGGTTTGCTAGCTGTGGGACGAGTGGGAAACTTACTTTTGGGACGCGCCTCGTAGATTACCTACCTCACCTCCTTCAAGTTCGACATTAATTAATTACAAATTAAGGACTTTGGCTGTGCAAACATACTTCATATATGTTTCAAGTAATTAATTCACACTTTGTAGGATTTGAGGTTTCCACGGTGGTAAGTGCTGTAGCGCCGTGTAGTCTAGTAGAAGTTTCAGAGGTCCTTTCAGCCTCCATAATCAGGGCGATTAGGACTTACTCCCTCAGACGTTGGTAAACTTCTACCAGACTACAGGGCGGTACAACACAGAAGACAGACATATTTAAAATCACATTTTGTTTGTATGTTTTGTTAACACTTTTAATTCAATAAGCGCTGAACTAAATCTATTTAAGAAACAAGACATAATCACTTATAACTCCTATTTAGAATAAATCGATTTTATCGAACTGTTTGTTTCTTCTCGTTCACTATGCTGACGTCACACACGAAAATTTCTGACGTAAACCAAGAATAATTAAAGATGTGGGATGTGGTTTCGTGACGCTGTGTGGTCTAGAAGGAGATACGCTTCTAAAAAAAAAACATTGATATAACAACCACCCGCAACACGGCACAAGGCGTCAGAATCCTGAAGAACACTTTTCACATCCCGGACATCGTCAGAATCTCATACATTAATTAAAGCTATTTAAGGAAAATTTTAAGGAATACCGAAGTGTAAATGTCTGAGTAGAATTTATTTGCTATCTTTTCACAATGTTTTTCGTCCTTCTTTCTGGTTTATCTGTGTTTGCTTCTAAGATTAAGTTTAGCTGGCCCTGCACTTAATTAAGCACGAAGACATAAAGCCACATTTTTAACCTGTGTACAAGATAATGATTAGTGGTCAGCTTCACGCTCCGGCCGCCTTACTCACGGCCACCGGTAACCACTGGACAGGAGGCTGGGAGGGGGTAGAGCCGGTTTGGATGGGGTATCGAAGAAGGAAATCTCTTAGAGTTGGCGGGGATCGAATCCCGGAAGCCCAGTCCGTAGTTGAGTCACTACACTGACTCAGTTACCTTGGCTCCTAAGTTGGCTTCTGTACCCTCATCCTAAATCAAATCGAACATAGGCCATCTCCAGCGGGAAGCTTCATCTATCATCGTTTCACAATCCGCTGCAACAGCGCGTCAATGTAAATATCTGTGGAGTTGATCGACTTACGGTCAAGTCTATTTGCGTTTCAAATCGAGTTATTGATTAAATATGGTCAGCTGGATACGCACTTCCGGTCACCTGACATTCTCATCAACCGTTAAATAGAATCTCACATAACCCCAGGTGTTTGCAACACCATCAGAAAAAAAAAACTGTATTCGGCGCAGATATTAAATCCATAATGAATATAAATAATGTGTTACATGGAAAATGTTCCAATAATTGACTCTTCCGTCTACTAGGGTATTTGTGTTGGGGCAACTCCGTTCTCAATAATCGTTCCGCGTCTAATAAAGCAAGGCATCCTTTATTTATTTTAATCCGTCTTATCACAATATTTAAAAAAAATTATAATTAAGATGATAAAATATCATTGATTTACATTTTGTTCCAAAATGTAAATCGATCAATCGATATGGAACATCAATGATATTTTATCATCTTAATTATAAGAAATTTTAAATATTGTGATAAGACGGATTAAAATAAATAATTGTTAGAATATTCACAATATGACGCAATTACACTATCTTATAAAAACTGTCTCATTTTCTATAAGCCAAAGATGATTTAAAAAATAAAAGTGACTTTCGCTCTTGGACAAAGTCGAACAATTGGGCTGACCATTTTAACCATTTGTATACTAAAAGTAGATCAAATATTAAAAATGCTTCCTACAGCTCAAATCGGTTCCGTTTCTCTATACGAAAAATTGAAAATATAGATAAAATATATTTTTATATTTTTAATTTTTTATATTCTCTCTTCCTCTAGAAAAGACTAAAGATAAAATATCGTATAAAAACATAAATTTTACCTCCTGAGATTATAATTTTTCGTAACATTTTTACCTGCTGTTTTGTAAGGGTGTTAATTTGGCCAACTACTCTAAGGTGCAGAAGAGAATATTTTGACCCGATAAAGAGGGAAATTTTTTACTGCTCAACAAGTTATGAAAACAAGAAACTAAGATTGGCGAAAAATGCAGCAAGCATGTATGCGGGAGATAGTAAGAAACGCATACAAAGTTTTAGCCTAAACGAAAGAAACAACTCCGAAGGTCAAAGCGTAAATGAGATGATACTATTAAAACGGAGTGTGGGATGGATTGTTCTGACACAGGAGGCAACCCGGGAATTGGTTTACACAAACGAAGGGACGTTTTCTGACTACTTAGACTATTAGCTTTCCGATGACATAAGTTAACCATTTCCATAAGAACAAGTGTGCACGTTTTGACACCCGACGCCTGAAAGTGAGAATAAAGTAACATTTTAAAAAATTCTGTAACCTTATCTAATCTCCACAGGAAGTGCACTGATCATAAATTTTTCATTTTAATGTGAAACGTTTGTACAAAACATTTTCACTCCGATAAATATTTTAGGGAGTTACACTAGAGCTGCACCCAAAATCCAATTATGTTTTCATACAAAATGTCGGCTGTTGTTCACCATTGCTCCACACTCATCGCTGTCACACGCGGAAAACGACAGCTTTAGCCAAGCAGCACACACATTGTCATACCCACGATCAGAAGTTAGTGGCTTCATTTGCAACACGTCACACAGCTGGTTTTGGAGCAAAGGTAGTTTACCCTGAAGATGACTGTCTTCTGGGTCATCGCCCTGATGATGGAGGCAGCAAAGACCTCTGAAACGTCGGTAAACTTCTACCAGATTACACCGCCGTGAAAACCTCAAATCCTACTTAGTTTAATCTGGACGGTTGGGGTATTCGGACCTTGTCCATCGTCTGATGTTACAAAACACACGACGTTTCGAGAACTGGATCTGCCCTCTTCTTCAGGTGTGGTGAAGGAGATATCTACTCTGTGGGGTCCGTTAGAATGACGATGGACAAGGTAAAAAAAACCCAGCAATCCAGATTGGATTACAGAAACCTGCAAAATCCAAGGGTAGTTTATTTTAGTCCTATATCTGTTATCATGTTTAGTGTTCGTTCATAGTTTTAAATGTCACTGTAATTAACATGTGTTTAGAAATGAGCAATTTACGTTTAAAACGAATCTCACTGCCACTTCCGAAATGTTAACATATCCTTTATCGCGAAAGACTTTTGCACTTGTAAATAGGTGTGTAATGTAAAGGTACACTTTCATCGAAATTTCAACAGACTCCAAATAATGGTAATCGAGCAGATAAAAGCGACAGAACGTAAATTGTATGGCACGTAGATAAAATGTTTTACCAGCATGTCACTGTTACATACTAGTCGTTTTTATTGAAACGATTATTTACCAGTCAAACAACAGCTATGTTTAATCACGAATGAATCAGGCCCAGGCTGAACACAATTGTAAAGCAGCAAACACAAATGATAGTGAGAGATCAAAATTGGGAGAACGACGGAATTAATGACGGTTTTATTGATTGGTAGCAAATAAAAAATGTCTTGCTAAGTAGCGTCGGGTTTACGTAGTTACATAAAAGAACAATTCACAAGACACAGGGCACGTATTTAAATTTGAGATTCTCACAGAAGCAAAGACATCGCAAAGGTTGGTCTTGTGGTTCGTAACGACATGTGGACTTTAAGGTACATACCTAAGTTTCCTATGTTCTTTCGTCAAAATACAACGTTAAAATGGAGCAGGTTAATTCAGTGTTATGACTGAAAGAATTGTGGACTATTTACAACACTCCTGCTTCTTATCAAAATCTCGGCCCGGACACCGGCTATTCTGACTGGAGTTTTTCATGGGTTTCCTCAGCCCCTCCAGGCAAGTGCCTTAAATTAAGTCACGACCGCTTCCTTCCAAATTAATTATTCACTATCATCTTCCCATTCGATAATATATAGCCACTTAAAAAGCGTCGTTAAATTAACTATGAGCATAAATACATCATTTTGAAAATTAAAATGATTTAAGTACTTAATACAGTGTGTAGACAGTCGTCTGGGGACACCTGGTATAAAAATCTTCTTTCTTATGAATTCCTGTGTCGTGCGGTCGAGTACATGTAGAAAGAAGCCCATTTATCTGCCAGCCAGTAATTACAAGACCTACGCCACGTCCTACAGGACAGACCTCACATATTTCCACCCCCGCTTATAAACTATTTTAAGTGTAAATATAACAAGCAAATAAAAATAACCAGTCGACTACTTCGCCATCTGCTAAAGGGTTTAGTTATGACTGAGAGATGACGAGTGCAGTAGCACTGAGGCATGGCTGCCAGAATATAAATTACCACTCTCAGATTTTTCCAAGATAAGAAGTATATATGCATCAGCATTTCGCAGCTGTCACTATTTTGAAATGCACCGGAAGATCTTTAACGACGTTTCGGCCTCGTAATAGGAATCAAAGTACCAGACCAAATCTAAAATAACTTTAACACTCACTAATAAGAACTGGACCGTTCCGTCAAGAGACAGTTCACGTCGGGACATCAGTCATTCACAGAGGTCCGCTCCACTGGGCATAAATAGCATTAAGAGTCGACCAGTTTCAGATTTACGCTGCCTTGGCACTGAGTGTGTCTAAAACGCAAAATTCTGAGTGTAAGGTGTGTCCGAAGTGGAGATGTTCAGATGGCTCTAGACTTTTGCAAAAATCAAGACAAAAAGTTGTCAGTGGAACCAAGGTTCCAGAGAATTAGACGTAAATACGTCTACACGGAAAGGAAGTTTATATATTGGACTTATTCTAAATATTTCCTTTATACATGCTTTAAAATTGAGATAAGTTTGATTAAGACTTTGCTTATTTAACTTGAATTAGTTACGCTTAAGATGGGTCTGTGGTAGCCGAATGTAATGAAATGTAATGTAAGGTAAGGTTTTTATTTTTTAGTGTTCTGTCTGACGACAGGTCCATATGAACAGAATCCTTCCATCCTTTTCTCGGACTGGGACCTGTTCATATACGTTCTTGGCAGATGATCCAGAAGTGGTTTGCCATTGCCTTCTTCTGTGTGTGAATTGAGTAATTGTTGGGATGCCACGGAGAAACCGGGGAAGCCCCCGGAGGAAAACTCCGTGTTGCCTAGACCACGGCCTTGCCCAACACAAGTTATAAATTCGGGCACCGCCGGGAATCGAACCCGAGACCCCAGGATTACAAGGCCAGCGTTCTAACCGCTAGACCACCGTGGCACTTAAGGTAAGGTAATGTAATGAAATGTTTTATAGGTAACAACAATGCCGAGTAAACAGATGACGTTTCGTAGGTAGGTAACAAAAATGCTTGAATCCTTAACTTGAATTAGTTACGCTTAAGATGGGTCTGTGGTAGATGAATGTAATGTAAAGTAATGTAATGTGATGTAACGTTTCCTAGGTAACAACAATGCCGAGTAAATAGACGACGTTCCCTAGGTAACCATTGTTACACTTTCTCGTTCCCCTTTTTCGTTACACTTTTTTGCCGAATGACCCTTCCTTATAGACGTATTTACGTCAAAAAAGGTGAACGAATTTTACGATAGAATTTTCTCCCAATCAATAAAGCAGCACTTCGTCTTAATTTTTTTTTATCTGCTTCTAGTAGCGTAGAAAATCTGTGTTTGACGAATTTTAAAGTATCTGGAAGGAAACGTTGAGATTTAAATCAGGGACCTTGCACATAAGTTAGCGTGCTAAGAACTCTGGCTGTACATGTTCAGTTCTCACGACAAACGTTTGTAGTCTAAGTAATTAGCGACACCCTGTTTTATTTTGTACTTCGTAATGCGAGGACAACGCACAAGGTTCTCGATTCACTCGTGATTTCAGACAGCCTTCTGTTCCAGCCAGAGCACTAACCTCTTCCCCTCCCCCCTACTCGTCGTTGTTAAATGTTCAGCAAACAGCGAAGGCGGCTAACATAATATGTTTCCGTTAAGTTGATCTTTTGGAGTGGATGAGAGAATTTTATGTTATATCCATAAAATCCTTCAAGGTCAGTGTGTGTTTGAATTAATATATGCATATATATATATATATATAATCGTTATAACAGAAATTTGGTTCTGTACGTAACTCGGTAAAGCGAAATCATTCCCCAGAATACATAATCGATTTAACGTAGGTTCGTTATCAGTAAAAATCAACCCAGATTGTATGAAATTCAATTCAAATATCGATGTTTTTTATAACCAGCTAATCGCAAAGAAGTAAAAATACTCGGTATAGACCTAAAATACAGATACACATGGATATTCTTTGTAGTAATGTTAGTAGAAACACTATACGAATTTATAGGAAATTATTTTTTTATAAATTACACTCATTTCCTGAAATCTGATTTTTCCATCTACGTGGTCGTATGAAGTTGGTAGACCTTTTAGCTTTCAACACTCAGCCATTGCCCTTTTATTTATTTATTTATTTAGTGTTCTGTCTGACGACAGGTCCATATGAACAGGATCCTTCCATCCTTTTCTCGGACTGGGACCTGTTCATATACGTTCTTGGCAGATGATCCAGAAGTGGTTTGCCATTGCCTTCTTCTGTGTGTGAATGGAGTAATTGTTGGGATGCCACGGAGAAACCGGGGAAGCCCCCGGAGGAAAACTCCGTGTTGCCTAGACCACGGCCTTGCCCAACACATACGCCGGTAACAGTCGTTGGAGTTTGGTACATTTTACGTTTCACGTCGATTGAAATCTTCTGTTTCGTTAAGCTGGCAGGTTGAAGCGCTGATCAGACGCTGAGATAAAAAAGCGATAATTAATTCTGAGAGCTCGGTTTGCAGACGCGCCGTACACACAGCTGATTACAGAGAAATGGTGGTTTCAGAAAACAGGCTGAAGAATGAGATTTCAGTTTTTCGCGGCGAACGATGGTGAACATAACTGTATTATAGGATATTGCGCCATTTTTCTGAAAAAAAAACGTATACCGGCGTTTCACAGGTTCTTACTGCCTCCATCGTCAAGTCGATTATAGCCCTGATGATCGATACGAATATTATCTTATATCCATAATTCAACAGTGTCGGTGAAATTATCATCTTCTAATCTACGGCTTCGTTAATGATAATGGCTTGTAATTTTCTGCGTTTTCTCAAAGTAAGAGACGATTTTTCTAACCCATACAAAACAACTGGCAATTTTTTTTTTATGTGGCGTAAATTGTTAAAAAGTATGATTTCTTACTGAATGCGTGTATTCTTTCTCGTTGTGAAATAAACGTGTCCTCCATCCAATTCACATCGTTAAACATAAAATGCATTTTTTTTTCTACCAACCAAATACCCAAATGAAGGTCGAATGTACTCCATAGTCTACCCCAATTCCCCTGGACGAGTGCATTCTTTATTATCAGTTAAGCTAACCTCATATTTTAATTAACCGCTACACGGACTCTGTAGTTGATGTAACAAACCAATCGATCACTGGACCGCATGCAGCCTGCAAGAGCTGTGTTTGACACGTCAAAACGTTAATAACAGTGATTCACGCAGAAAAACATGAAAGATACAAATTGTTACCTGCGAGAATTGAACTGTGCATCGGCGATGAGAAAAGTTAGGTAGATACTGTTTAACATAACCTATCCAGTCGTTAAGCGGAAACGAAAAACAAATCACCAGTTGTAAACAAATATCTCTTCCTCTTGTAGAAAAACAATACAGTAACGCTAATTATAATATGTAGTCCATACGCCGTTCATAAATTTACTGTTGCTCTGAAGTTTTATCGGAAACTTAACAGGGGGGCTTCGGAATTTTGCAGTTGGATCCAGGTGGTACAAGCTTCATCGTTAATTATCTCTAAGCGTGCTGCCAGAAGTGCGGACCGAACACGGAACCACCCCCATAACCTGTTATCGAAATTTAACACACGCAAGATCAAAGATCTTCATCGTATAATTCTCATTGGTTCTCTATTCCATAGATGCCTGCATCAGGGACTCTAATCCTGCGTCCCGCGTACGTTTTTACCATGTACCATGTCGCCCTGTGTGATTAAAAATAGTTACCTGATCTCAGTTGACACGCCTTTTTAATGTCGTCATATCTGCTAATAACTGTCGCTGTGAGGAACAGTTCAGATTAACGAAGATCGTCATTTCATGATGACGGACACCTGGAGGGATGAATGCGATTTGGAGTAACAGAAATAAAACCCGATATGACAAAATCATTGAGGTAATAGTTGAATAAAGTGTCCCAATAATGACTGAATTTACTAAAGAAAATGATTTAATAATGGTATAAGAACCTGTTCGCGACAGTAGACCTAATTCAGTAGTATTCTGCTGCTTTGGCATTTGTATAAATTGTGTAGTTTCTTGAAATTTCGAGAGTACTTCAGCTAGTTAAAATACTTCTCTTCATATACAGCACCCAGAATTTCAATAGCTTGTTCACGAAAGCCCACCATATAAATCATCCTGAACCAGATTAATCCAGCTTGAGGACCGTCCCTTGTCTCGTATACGATAAACGTAGGAAGCTCTTCTCTGGGGGTTAAAGCGGCCGGAACGCTAAACAGGGGACAGTGCTCCTTGGAACGCCGAGTTTAAGAATGCTAAGAGATTGTGTAAGAATCAGGCCCGCCTTTAACATAATACTTCATAATAAACGCAACTCTTTTGAGTTGAGCTGTTATTTTAGCATGCTGTGTGCACACGTAACATGCATGAACCACGCCATAACAAGCCGGATACGTACAGTAGTTGATACAGATTCATTACGTGACCATTCTGTCCACTGTGCATTATTCATCGATATCACTGGACCTCGACAGTCCGGTGTGCATACATAAACACCGGACTGGGCATGCGCCTTGAGATATTCATTTTTTGATGACGTAAATTACTGTGGAACAGGATCAGCCGGGTGTACGTCGTAAAACAGCGCCTTAATTCAGATAATAATCTGAGAGCTGACGGTTCATCGAGACGCGAACGCAAATTGAATTCCTCTGCCCTCAGTAGGAACTCCAGTGATAAGAGTTCTGTAAAGTCGTAACGAGCAGACACTGATATTCTGTTGCCATTGTAAACTTCTGCCTGATGCTTATCAAAGAACATTATACTTTTACTGTTAACCACCCACTTGTTGAGTACGTAAAAGGAACCATTTCCGTTAACTTCAACGGGTACGTCTAGAAAGCGCTGCTGCCCTAAAATGGGTGTGTTTGCAGAGCACTGTTTTCCCTCGTTTGAAAAAAAAGGGTGACACATGCTAGTGTCTATATATATATATATGACGTTTGAGGGACAGGAGACGTCTATTACGTAAAGAAATACAAATAAAAGTAATTCAAGAAAACCATATTTGAATATGCGTCCATTCTAATAGTATTAATATAAAATAAAGTTCATTGGTTGAACTCCTTTTTCTTAAGCAAGGATTACGTACATGGACAAAACCCATCTTTTGCTTAGAAACGCAATTCTTGCCTCCAAGAAAACACTACGTCAATTGAATAAAAATTTACTTGGATATTATCCATCGTCTAGTAGATATAAAACGTAAAAACGACGTTTCGGAGATGGGACTCTATCTCCGTCTTCAGGTTCCTACACAGTTGGGCCCACTAGATAGAGCTAATCCCTAATAAATTTTTATTCAATTGACTCTTCACCATCGTCAAGAAGTTTTAGATTTGATAAAACACTACGTGTTCGTTTCAAGTAAGTGTTTTCATCATTATCATCAGGAACAGATTTGTTCTCAATTGAGAGGACCAAGTAAAACTCATAGAACCCAAATGCAGCTTTACGAACACAAGAAATGTGATATAGCATTAAGCAAGTAAGTCTACAGAATATAAAGAAAATGCTAGCCGTACTTACTTAAGCTGTGAATAACACACACTGGATTTTTAAATCTTTTAAAACTGGAACAGACGTGCATATTTTACGAGGGTTCTAAAATAACTTGAATCATTCATGTAGACACCAGTAACAAGAAAACCAACGAAAGTACAGCCTCTTCTGAGGCATTCCAGACCTCTGTGGTATGTATTCACGTTAGCACATAACTCTTGGTTCGTCAGTTTTTTAATGGTTCTAAAATTGGCCGCAGCCAAACAAGTTGGAGGAGGACCTTGCATGCCACGCGTTTGACAACCATGTCCGCCCAAGATAAATTTCTAATAGACTAAAGAGAGCGGGGTCATTAATTCTCATCCTCTCAATGCCACTTACTTCATCAATCTCTCTTCCTTATTCACGAAGAGATTTGCGTCAGTGCGTAATACATTTGAAAGGACTTTGGATGAACACGTGATTCTATTTTAACTACAATTTCTCCTCAGTTTCTTATCGTAAATTCTTGAAAAGTATTTTACAGTAAATTAAAACTGCGTAACCCATAATAACCCTGACATAATACAATTTTCTGTCCCCATCATCAGAACCCTGATGAAGGGGACAGAGATGGTCCCTGAAACGTCGGTTTCATCGTTTAACCATCTGATACGGTTGATCACCCAAAATTTTTTTATTAAGTTACGTCGCCGCGAAATATTCAAATCATAAATCCTAACATATTAAAACTTCCAGACTCTACAGACGTGTTATTAATAATACAAGATCACCGATTAAAGCAAATATTTTTAAGGTGTAATTTTTAAGATGTCGCGCTACACACCACTGCGGTGTTTGCGGGGGGGGGGGGGGGGTTGAAGGAAAGCAATGCTCGTTCTTGACCTCAACATTAGATTGAGGTGATTGGTCATAGTCACGACCCGGCCGCGCTTTGTCTCCAGGGAAAAGACCTCCGATACCCACTGGATAAGAGGCTCGGTGGGCTCCAGAACCGGTCTGGAAGAGAATTTCTTTGCCTCTACCAGGGATCAAACCCGGTCATTCATTCAGTAGTCAAGACACCTTTAAAATGCAATACCTCGTTCAGTTTAAGACATACGGTCAAGGGGTTTTGTTTTTCAACAACTCACCGACTGACAACAAAAGATGGCCCGTTTACTTTCGGTGTAAAGATACGATTTGTTCTGAATACCATGTTCAACTAATTGGTCGAACCAAATTAACCTCGACAACAAACAGTACAGACATCAAACCGATGGATACGAAATACAATTGCAGGCTAAGTCTTTTCGACGATTGACAAGTGGTATTTTAATATTTTAATATTTCCGTCAAATCACAATTTTAATAAGATAATATAATATAAAATATTTAAAATATAATTTCACGTTCCGCATCGAATGATCGATTTACAAGTTGGAACGTCTCTTACGACTCAACTCATCTCCGGTATGTTTTATTAAATTAATTTAATTCTATTTATTTACTTCCATCATTTTGTTTTCTATATTACTCCATATTTATTAATGTTTTATTTAAATCATTGCTTTACAGACTAATATTGAACATCAGATGAACCACGCCATATAAAAAACAATACCTTCGTTCTAATATATAAGAGAAATCTGATAAGAACATTTTCAACAAACTGCATAACATTGTAAATGATTGTAATTCGAGTTTTAAATTTTACCAATCTAATTTATACCTGAGGACGGTTAAATATAACCGAAACATGTCGTAAGAGACGTTCCAACTTGTAAATCGATCATTCGATGCGGAACGTGAAATGATATTTTAAATATTTTATATTTTATTATCTTATTAAAATTGTGATTTGACGGAAATATTAAAATATTAACCTAATTCACAATATGACGCAAATATACTACCTTAAGTGGTATTTTGATGGACAGAATTGTAGCTATCTCGAAACAAAGAGATGAATTAAGAATCAACACAAAATTGTGGTGCATTTTTGTGTTTTTAAAGATTACTGTTCCTATAGAGAAGTTTATGTGAGAAGAGATATGGAATACTTACACAGTCGTCAACTTTATCGATTACACTGTGACGTCTAGGGCGGGAAATTAAGAAAGGAGACACAGTAAATGAAGTTATGAAGAAAGGAGGTATTGAATGCAAGTTTCATGTACCACATCGTATTCTGCGATGTTCTGGAGAACGTACAGAGTCTACTTTAAATGGTGATAGAATCTGAATTATTGAGATAACTCCATTCCTGAAAAGGATTCAGAAATTCTAAACAGAATACGCATCACACACTACAGATTATAATTTCGAGGGTAATTAACCACTCTTACATAAAACTAGTTTTTTAAGCAGTGTTTCAATTTGTGAGTCGAATCACATGAACATTGTTCCATTTTCCTAGTGGAACTTCAATGACAGATACCACAAATGAAGCTCGAAATCGAACACGTAATAATTACAGAGAAGAATGCACGAAAACGTTCTTAGTTCGACGGACAAGTTTTAAGAAATACTGAAAGTTTTTGTTACTGTAACAGCGACAAACTCAGACCTACTTCATGTAACCAGTTGACAATTAAGAGGGATTAATTTTTCGATACTTGCAAAAATGAAACTAATATCTTACTCAGACACATTTTAATTGTCATTCATTAAGACTCTCCACAGAAAACATTAATTAACCCGAACTGCTATAACATTATCTTCTACACGTAATGCATTAAAAATCGGGAGAAATACGTTTAAGGTAGGCAGATAAAGTAAGTACGTAGAAAAGGAGATAGAAAAGAGATAAATTGAAGAAAATGAAACTAGACAGAAAGAAAGAAAGAAGATGAAACAAAGATAAACGGAAATGGAAAACAATTAAACAGATAAACATAGGAAGGAAAGTGAGAGAGAGCGATAAAGAGAGGAAGGACTGAAGGGCAACTATGAAATGTGGAAGGATACAAATAAGGAAACAATTCGTGAAATAAGGAGAACAGAACATAAATTCTCCTGAGGTTTTGTAAAAAAGTAAAGTAAAGTTTTTCCCACGATACGCCATGTAGGCGTTTGGGGTGAGTGGAGGTACAGCTTCTCTCTTCCTTGACCTCGGCACTAGATAGGGGTGAGTGGTCAGCATCACGCCCCGGCCGGCTTTACCCCCGGGAAAGGATCCCGGTACCCATTGGAGAGGAGGCTGGGTGGGCCCCAGAGCCGGTCTGGACGCAGAGGCTAGAGGAGAAATCCTCTGCCCCCGTCGGGGATCGAACCCCGGTCGTCCAGCCCGAAGCTAGTCACTATACTGACTGAGCTATCCCGGCTCATCCTGAGGTTTTGTAGTTTACTTAATTCACGTAACGTTTAGCGCGGGTAAACTGAATGACCCTCTGTTGCCCCTACATCAGCACCAAGACGAGTGACGTCAAAACAAATAGATTTCATTACAAACGTTTTATTTTGCAATGTTGCTGCACCTGTTGCAAGAGCAATGGCGCCTCGACATTTTTACAAGACAAGAGACGTTTAGTCGTCCAAGACAAACAACGGCGTTAAGAGCTTGTAAAACCCCAGTGTGGGAAACAGACTTCATTTAACGAGTCACACGCTTGTTTGAATGTTACGTACCTCGAGCGTCAGCTTAACACTTCTTCGTAACAATTTAAACTTCTCTCTTTGCATGAGATGTATTCTTGGAACAGGAGACGTCGTTTATAAAAAGCCTGTTGCGGTGAAAACTGCCAATAAAACTCTCTGCCCGCCACCGACGGCAATTTACATGACTGTGTGTGCCCGACGTTTACAATAATGGCTAATCGTTATATCAATCACTGTTTTTTTTCCCCTTTGCTTTGAGGTTTATAAATTCGCAAGTTCAGGAGACGCTAAATTTGGGACACGAACTGAACTACGTAACATTTATTTTCGAAGATAGTATAGTTGCGTCATATTGTGAATCAAATATTAAATTAATTATTCGGTTTTGTCCGTCTAATCACAATTATATTTAAAATTTAAAATTTACAAATAAGATAATTAAATTATCATTTTATGTTCCACATCGAATAATCGATTTACATTTGGAACATTTTTAGTCGAGTTTTAAGTTTATTGATATAATTTTACACCTGAAGATGGTTCGATGAAACCGAAACATGTTGTAAAAATTTTCCAAATGTAAATCGATTATTCGATGTGGAACATAAAATTATAATTTAATTATCTTATTTGTAAATTTTAAATTTTAAAAATAATTGTGATTAGACGGACAAAACCGAATAATTAATTTATTTTCGAGTTAAACCGTTAAGTATAAGTTTATCTGAACATGAACGTACCTCCATTAATGTGCTGACAGGCATTATGGTATACTGTGCAAAACGAGTACGGGGAATCCCAACAAAAACAGGGCAAAAAACCAAGATTTTATATAAAATACATAAGAGGAAACACAGACATGTTAGGAACGTAACTGCTCTGTTATTGACTCCAGAATTTCAATTAGCAAATTTAAATTTTCGATGCTCAAAATTATAATATTTTTCAAAACTTTGGCGGTTTTGTGTTGCTATATGGTGACAGATGCACAGACATTTATGGCAAAGCTGATTGGGGGGGGGGGGGGGGGTCCTACAAATCATCGAAAACAGTCGGCAGTTGCACCAGGTTCACAGTTGGGCAACAGTTAGACGTGTGAATATTTCTTACATCACTTTGAATTTTAAGGATGTGACAGATCACAACGCAACCTGGTACGTGTCTATTTGGCCGAAGGTTGACTGCCTTCGTTTGATATTACACGTCCGATCGGCGTAAAGCCTCGTTCCACGGAGGTGTGAATATTCACCTACGCGATATGCATGCACTTAATTAGGTTACAAACAACTGTAGTCGACACACAGGCATGCTACCTTCAATGCACACCAAGTACTGTCATTCCATATATTGCAATCCATTATAACATTATAAAATACACAAAAATATAATTTACCTGTTCCCTTACACGAGTGTAAAACATGGATTTTCACCCTGAAGACGAACAGATATTAAGGGTAAAGATGACTGTCTTCTGGGTTGTTGCACAGTTTATTCTGGTACAAGTTTACCGACGTCTCAGAGGTGTTTACTGCCATCTTCAAAGCGAGTAGCATTCCAAAAATTCAGCGACGTTATTTGGCGACTGTGCCGGTAGGATTAGGGAAAGCGGCGATCAATATAGAGATCACGCGTAGCGAAATACTTATCTGTCCTCCACCCCAGAACATCAAGTCCAATGTTATGAATGAAACTGCAAAGAACGTACTTAGGAAATGTATTTTTGTTCCACAGAAATACGTGTTTCCAGTTCCGTATTCTCTTTTTTTAAACATGATGTGAGGATCATTCAAACAATTACAAGACAAGTTAGGTTTTGTGTATTATACCGTAAATGTTACGGCGCACTGAGGTCTGATGCATATTTGAATATCACGTTATAACTTCTGTGATAGGAGATATTTACAATTTGATATTTGCGAAGATTTAGAAGGTTACAGAAGATGCCACCGTTCTGACTGTCGTCATTAGTTGCTCTGGAGACGCTATCACTTTTTCAGCGCCCACGTAAATTTCGCGTTTCCTTGGCAACACAACACAACCTATAAGAAGGTACTTCGAAAATAACCTACCACAAAGAATAAAACCATAACATCAAATTTCTAAGCAAACAGGAGCAAGACAGTTTCTGATAAATAATTTAAAACTTTTGTTTTCATCTACATTAGTGGCTCACACCTTTGAGTAACAGAGCAATGTGACGTAATTTAACCAATCATGTCTGAGCGCTTTGTAGTGAAGTGATACTACACAGAATTTTAGCAATGTCTAACTAACCAACCAACCAGCTAGCTCCATGGGGCAGAGTCCTTCGTCAATTAACTCCCCGCCTTTTACGGAACTCGACGGTTCATTACCACTTCCTACCCTGACCAACATAAATCCAGTCCCTCACACCCTATTTCCTTCAGATTCACTAGCCGTTAAGTTGTGTGAATCTGAGACTATAAATAAAATACATACGAGGTGCGATCGGAAAGTTTCAAGACTGCGCGTATAAAAACCCGTACACTTATCTCAGGTATTAAATTCATCCATCACCCTCGAAGTAGTTCCCCTGGGAGTGAACACAACGATCCCAGCGCCGCTGCCAAGCCTGGAAGCATCCCTGGAAATCTTTCTTTGTCAGCCTGTCAAGCACCATCTGCGATTCTGCCTGAATCTCTTGCCAAAGACTCGCCAAAACGGCTACGGAAACCTATGAAATGCTAAAGCAAGCATTTGGGGAGTCCGCAATGGGTCGAGCACAAACTTTTGTGTGGCATTCACGTTTTAAAAATGGACGAACCTCTGTCGATGATGACAAGCGTTCTGGACGACCATCTTCGAGCACAACGCCCGAAAATGTTACGAAGATTCGGCAGGCCATTCACGAAGATCGACGTCGTACCATCAACGACTTGTGCGACATTGTTGGGATAGGCTATGGGACCTGTCAGCTGATTCTAAAGGAAGAACTCCACATGCGACGCATCATGACAACGCGCCAGCGCACACCGCCCTCAAAGTTCGGCAGTTTTTGGCCTCAAACACCATGGCCGTCATCCCGCACCCTCCTTATTCGCCGTGTGACTTCTTCCTCTTCCCAAAGATGAAAATTCAGCTAAAGGGAAGGATATTTGAGACGATAGAAGAGATTCAGGCAGAATCGCAGATGGTGCTTGACAGGCTGACAAAGAAAGATTTCCAGGGATGCTTCCAGGCTTGGCAGCGGCGCTGGGATCGTTGTGTTCACTCCCAGGGGAACTACTTCGAGGGTGATGGATGAATTTAATACCTGAGATAAGTGTACGGGTTTTTATACGCGCAGTCTCTAAACTTTCCGATCGCACCTCGTACAATGCATGCCATGAAAATTACTTTTACTCAGATTCAGAAATAATACAATACATTTATCGATTTATCAGGGCATTATTAAATTTTCATTGCTGACAATTCTATTTTTTCCGTTTGCTTCTCCCTCATTCGTCTTCTTCATCATCCTCTCCCTATACTTTTTAAGTTTCTTCACACGATTAATATATGCTGGGAATTTCTAATACCTATCGCCAAATTTACCAACTTGAGGAATGCATAGAACTTTATCTCCTAATGGCGTAATGATTAGGCACTGAGACAACTTTCAGTTCTTCTATAATAAAAGGGGTATGTTTAAATGCTGTAGCGAGTATTTAATTTGTAACTCCATTGACGTCAGTAATGAAATATCTCATAGCACACACGTCAATACGCAGATTCAGTTGAGGCAGGCCAACAGTCTTCTACACAAACCTAGTTATGGACCCAATTCTTGGAACTTATATTTTATTATAAAACCCTCTTAAGTTTATTATAGAATTCAATTCGTCCCTTCCTTTTCTACGGAACTGCTTCAGAAACTGCCTAATCTAACAACCGTGAACTTCTCCAACGGAAGTTAAACACACTCTTCTTTATGCAACATTAACGATGACACACACACACACAAGAGGCAGAAAACAACAAATTTGCAGTTATAATTCGTGTTTCTCTACATAAAAAAGGTCATACCATTACTTCCGAGTCGGATGCGATTTAAAGCGTTCTTTCCTAAAATTATTTTTTTGAAGTGTGAATCGAACTGACAATCTTGCAATTACCAAATCGTCTGCTGTTTTTAAGATACGAAACATTTTTGAGATTTGAGGTTCTCACGACGGCTAATACGAAGATGGATATCTTCTGGATTGCTTGTTGCCTACATCATCAGGACGATGAGTGTCCTGATGATGTACACGAGGAGTACCTCAGAAACGTTAGTAAACTTCTACCAGTCCAAACGGTGCAACGACCCAACGATTTGAGGCCCCTCTAACCTGTTCAAATGACAAAAAAAATATAATTTAGCTATTTCCATAAAAGAATTACTAATGCACCTTAATGATCTCCATTATGTAGTTCTCCTATTAAATTGGATGTGTGTAATTTTATGTGGTTTTTATAGTAATTCGTGTGTTTTATAAATGGCCCAACAGAGCCCTCAAAAAAGCTCTTTTATAATCATCGTATAAACAAACATGCTTTAAAATATACTGAATTCTTGTGACTTGAACAAAATATCTGCTGAAGAATACCACAATTGCAAAAATTTAGTAACCATAACGTACACGATTTCTTGTTCTATTACGATATGGATTCTTATGGTCAAAATCAAAATCTTAAATAGTGGAATTTACATCAAAACTGCAAAGGAAAAGTAAAAATATATGATGCAGGGAAACTGATACAAAATCAATGACAGTAAGCCTGCCGCACTTTACTGTGGATTTAACTGAAAGGTATATTTTAAGAACACATTATTCTAAACATAGACAATGGCAGATGCTACAGAATTTAAAGCTTTTTCCTACTCAACGAGAACAAAAAGAAAAAGACGGTACACCTGCGTGTTCCACAATTGTTCGCAGAAACCCAGAGATGCATTCAGGGTCGTTTATGCATCATGCTACTTTATCTACATTGCGACACGATACTAAATTCCATTAACGTAGAAGCTCTATACATATTAATACAGTAAGGTTAGAAACTTAATGAGACACACACACAATAGATTTTATATTATAATAAATATATCAACGATCTGGATGTTCTATTAAACCTGAGCTGTTAATAAAGAAGCATTTTGTTAGCTTTCTACTTGTCTGGAAAACATCCCCCCCCCCAACCCTAGCCTTGTGTACAGTGAAATTAATTGAATTTCTCGTGTTGAACATGTACAGTACAGTCGAGGTTTATAACAAGAGAAGTTCTCGCTTGACAGAACGATGAAGAGGTCACGGGCATGTCAGCGTAATGCCAAAGTCACGAGAATATATGTCAGAGGGTTTGTCGAATAGAGGCCTTTAATGTTTTCAATCTCGTTCAAAATAATTTTTTTCAAATGCATATTTCAGCCGATCTGTAAAGAATCTGAGTGACTATACTAATGTCAGTTTGAGGTCTCCGACATGTCAGCGTAATGTCAAGGTCACAACAATATCAGTGGAAATACGTGATACAAATACGGAACACACGGGAAATGATGCAAAGGAAGTCGTCATGAAATACTACAGTCGATCTTACGGGTCGTCTGGCCTGACCCCCAACCCCTCCTCCACTCACAATACCGGAGTTTTGGGTTCGAAGCTTCATCCTAGTAGGAGAATTCGCTAAGTGCGCCTATTAGCTTCTCCATGTTTCCCTGTCTTTCCGTAGCAACTTCAGAACAGCTGAATGCATTTTAGTAAAATTTAATTACGAGGAGTTTTACTAAAACGTGTTGAAACATTCCAAATTTAATTAAGATCGGGCAGAAATAACTAACACTTTACGTACTAACTTACCAAAATTATTACGCTATGGGTACATTTCGTAACATGCAGGTTTTAAATCTCTGGAAGAACTTGAAATATCTTGAAACGAGATGTAATCATGAATTTTCAGTAGGCAAGGATCTTGAAGGAGCCAGCTGTTGTGTATTTCAGGGTCGTATCTCCGTCTGGAGAGAATGGGGAAACCCTTGGAAAATCTCAACAAAGACATTCGGTTAACTCGGCCCGAGATTTGAAACGTGTGATTCTCTACAGGTCAGTTACAACCAACTAGCTGGGATGTCAAGTAATAGGATGCAGGGGTCAGACCACCGCAAGGTCAGACACTATGAAGAACTACAGTCAAAAACAGATAAACGCAATACTCCGAACACAATTCGAACCCCAAGCGCTGTTCAAGGCCTTACAGCCAATGAATCACAAAACATTAGCCTACATAGTCAACCTAGGTCTCATTGGTTATGAGATATTATATGTCCTATAAGTGACTTACATTCTCGATTGACCGAGAGTTGTTACCCCACGTAGATTCTATTTCAGTCACAAACATGGCGGCCTCTCGGCTCTGAGTCAGAATTGTCTTCTATGTTGGGGAGAATACGTATTACACGTTCTTGCGAAACGTCTGTCACACTCGCCGAGGAAAACGCTCGTGCGATAAACGACGTGCGCCTGCATTTGACGTTCGAACGTGCGTTCATGGACTCTTGGTAGTTTTCCTTTCCTGGTTTTTTTCTATTTAATTTCTCAAAGTCTTATACCCGTTTTCGATGCTCCGCCTTAGCATCTCTCTCATGTCCCCAAGCCTTCTCCCGCTTTGAACCGCTACAACTTCCCTTCTGTTCCCATCGTCTGCTGAGGATTTCGTTGCGCCGATGGCAGAGAAAAATCTCTGGCTACCAAGAACCTCCTCTTATTTCCACTTAAATTTAGTGGAAAATTAAATGAATTCCCTCAGTGAAGGGTAAAATTTTAAGAGGTAGTTCCACTTTTGCCGTCTGGTGTTAAAGGTCGACTGCCAACGTCTCAGGTTTGAAACTTGCATGCAAGTGACCAACCTAGACAGAAAACAGGAACAGCAGTATTAATTTTTTTTTTATATCTTAATTGCGTCATGTTTGTGTTTTATTGATACAATATTTTATTTTCCGTCTATACACAAACTTAAAATAATGTTGTTTAAAATTACTTAAAATTATAACATTCCAAAATCACGATTTGAAAATTAATTTTACAGATATAAAACATCCAAGTACAACCTCCAAAATTAAAAGAAGAGATAAAAATTAAACAAATCAAAATAACCAATATACGCAACGCAAAATGTACAACAGTTTTTAAAATATATTAAAATTGATAGACCTGATGATGATGTGATACACATTGAAACATGTCGTCGATACAAAAAATGTAACAAGATGCAGTATCTACTGAGAATGTTATAATTTTAAGTAATTTTAAACAACATTATTTTAAGTTTGTGTATAGACGGAAAATAAAATATTGTATTAAAATTTCTGTTAAATGCTCCTCCAAATATGACACAATGCTTCGCTGAGACCTTGACGGATTCGACCTAAACTGACCAGCAGTAGTTATTGAGCGTCTCATATGTACGCAGTATACACATAAGGACTTCAAAACATCTAACAGAGAAAATGAGAAAAGTGTTAAAATACATAACTGTATGGAATGAGGCCCCTTCTTGAAATCTTACTAATCACTGAGATAGTCAAACAAACTCCCGCCGAACTAAAACTTTCAAATAATCTGTCATTAAACCCTATCCTGATTAATCCAGTCAACGTTCTCAAACCCCATTACTTTAAGGAAAATTTTAACCCCATAAAGCCCAGTGATAAACATATGTACTACCTGCTTTAGTAACCAATTGGTAACTTTCGCCCACAGAGCGCATTCGTATGATTCTCATAAACAGGTATTATTTCCTTCAATGACATTAACCACATAATCTTCATAATGGTGAAGTGTTGTGTTTTGTTTTCGATAAGGACTGATTAATGTTTAAATATTTATACGAATTTCAGTGTTAACATTACTCACTCAATCACGCCTAGGGCTCTCTAAAGTGTTATCTCCCATTCATTTCAAAAACTAATTATTTCGTGGTCAACTCGTTTGCGCTCGTGAAACTGTACAAAGCAGTTGACAGAGCTTCATTGAATAAAACGAGAGAACAAACACTACTGTTATATAGACCGTCATCACTAATCCGGCTTTAACAATTTTGGTGTAAAGAGGAGATTTTGATTAAGAATAACACGTAAGTACTTATATACATATAAAAACGCTACACAAAATCAGACGTTTCATAAATCACTTCGACCTTCCTGCCAAAATTTAACTCGTGGTCCACGGCGGTCTAGCGGTTAGAACGCTGGCCTTGTAATACTGGGGTCTCGGGTTCGATTCCCGGCGGTGCCCGAATTTATAACTTGTGTTGGGCAAGGCCGTGGTCTAGGCAACACGGAGTTTTCCTCCGTGGCATCCCAACAATTACTCCATTCACACACAGAAGAAGGCAATGGCAAACCACTTCTGGATCATCTGCCAAGAACGTATATGAACAGGTCCCAGTCAGAGAAAAGGATGGAAGGATCTTGTTCATATGGACCTGTCGTCAGACAGAACACTAAATAAAAAAAAATTGCTTCAATAAAAGGATAAGTAATCATAAAATTTAACTGATCCGTTTTCCTTCTATACGAACCTCGCCTCCTTTCAAATCCTTCAATGCGCAGTATTCATGAACATTTATAGAAACCAATCAATCCCACACAACCCAAAAATGATAAAAGTTTAAAATTCTTCTTCTTCAAGTACATACATCACAAGTCTGTTTCCTAATTCAAGAAAATGTGTCACTGTCCATCTATAGGTCGTACGGTATTTCGGTATTATTTTGGTCCGTAAATTATCAGTACGTTTGGAAGTTTATCTGTTGTCATTCAGAAAAATGTGTTCGTGCCAATTTTATTTTTGATTTTCCATTAACACAATCAGATTGAATATTTTTAATTCTGAAAGTATGTCTACTTCGTTCTTGATCTAGGAGAGTACATCCAGCTACTAAATCTAGGAGCTTCATCCGACTATTTTCCTTTCATCTGATCGACTTACTGTCCACTAAAACAGGTTAGCATGGGCATTGGTATTATTTTATACAATTTTGTTTGCTTTGCAAAGACTTTTGTCTCATAGCTATTCGTATCGTTCTGCACATTATCTGAAATTTATCTAGTTTAATATTTATATATCTTATTTTAAGCATCATAATACATTAAAACCTAAATATTTGAAGCTTCATACACGTTCTATTATTTTATTACCTATCAATATTTTACATCTTAAGTCATTTTTCCTCGGAAGTGCCATGGTTTATGTTTGCGTGCTTAAGATTCTCTGGTCAATTTAAATTAAGGACCGCACGAGTCAAAGGTGGATGTTGTAAGTGGGCCTAAGTAGGCTACTGGCAGCCCTGAATGTCTCAATGATTCAGATCGTTTGGGCCCAAAAAGGTGTGGAGATTTCTGGCGGATGCAGTCCACTGGGAAGGAAGAGTGTGGAGACAGTAATTGGCAACCGCCTTCATTATTTGTAACCTGCTCGTTCTCCTTATTTACTGACTAATGTATATTTGCAGAAGCTCCACACTCACCCACAGTCCTCTAAAACACCAACTGGAGAATATCCGAGTCCAGAAAGGGATTAAGGGAATCAAGATCAGAGAAAGATTAACAAGGATACGCCAAAGGGCGGAGAATGTAGCAAGTGCGGGGGAAATTTGTGTTTGAAAGCCGAAAGGGAACAGAATTTGGCTTGAATATAACGATAATATTAAAATGGTTTTCAAAGAAATAGACAGGGTGTGGTGAAATGGATTCATACGCCTCGGGATAAGGAAATAATAATAACAAGTTCATGTAAACACAGCGATGAACCTTAGGATTCCGTGATTGGCGAGCGGGAACATTTATCTGGTATTCCGCTTGCCCGATGTTTTTGGCAGGACACAAATCACATTTCTTATGTTAACAGACCAGTAAGCACGTGCAACTTTCTCCTTCACGAGTCACCAAGTTAAACCCAGCGGAAAACATTTCTGTCGTCCACAGAGAACATTTTTTAAACTTCTTTCTTTCTTGTAATTTGTTGTGGAGGAAAAACTGTTGAACCCAGCTGGAGCGTAGAATGTTTCATTTATAAAACAAACGAAAATAATTTCCACATAGAGAAATCTAGCATGATCCACTCTTGTTTACCTTAAGGACAATATTCAGAATGACCACAACCGATGAATATGAAAGATACAAACATTCATATTTATAAAATTAAAAGCAGTGATAAAGAAAATACAAATCACTAGGTGCAAATACGGGGAGATACAAGCTGCTTATTGACGCCAGTTCATTGTCAAGATTACTTTTGAGGTAAACTAAAATTGTCTATTACCTTGTATTTTCCGCAGTCCCACTATACGCCATGCAGGTCGTTTGGGGTGAGTGGAGGTATAGCTCCTCTCTTCCTTGACCTCGACACTAGATGGGGGTGAGTGGCCAGCATCACGCCCCGTCCGGCTTTACCCCCGGAAAAAGGACCCCGGTACCCATTGGACAGGAGGCTGGGTGGGCCCCAGAGCCGGTCTGGACGCAGAGGCTAGAGGAAAAATCCTCTGCCCCCGTCGGGGATCGAACTTTCTCTGTATCATGCCTCATATAAGAAACTCATTTTGCAGTAATTTGTGTTAGCGAAGTTACAGATCGATGTATTATTTTTGATCCTGCTTACCGATTTATCACTTCTCATTTCAACAGCCGACGTATCACAATTATTTTAAGTACTTTCAGAGATAAAACACGCACACAGACGGACGGACATGACCTCCGTATATGCCTACAGTTTACTCGATTAAGATAACAAAGAGCAGTAAACACAAGAATATTATGTGGCTGGGTAATGGCGATAATTACATCCTGTTTCTTCCCTGCATGTTGTTTCGTATAACAGAATCAAACACATTCTAGGCAACGTAGAATTTAAGTCATTTTTTGTTTGTATGAGATGTGAAATGCGCCGTCTTCTGGCCGAATGAACTACTACAATAGCGACTGATAAGCTCATTATTATCTCCCTCAGTTCCAGTCAATAACACACAAAGATCATTACAAATGATTAACTGGTTCGCCATTAAGCGGGTTCATCTCGATGAACACGATTCAACATAAACAGGCATACAGATTATTCGTTATTATGAGACGCTGTATTATCACTGGGTGAGCCTTGAGGTTTTCACGGTGAAGAGTATGAAGATGACTGTCTTTTGGATCGTAGCGACGTTTAGTCTGGTGTATATCGACGGACGTTTCAGAGGAGCACACTAACTCCATAATTAGGGTGATGGAGGCATTAAGTTCCTGTAAAATGTTTTCTTTACAACCTGTAGTATCATTATTATCAGAAGAACATTGAAATTCGCAAGCCTTTATATTAAATGGAGATACAGGAAGACCACCAAAACAATGCACAAGTCTTCGGTAATTAACGACACTTTTTCAACCCCACATGGGGCAGAAAATAAATTCATGCAATATTTTAAATGGAGAATCTGATAAGATGAGACAATTTGGAAGACCTAACAGTGGATGGAGTAACAATATTAATATGGAAATTAAGATTGTGCATATCGAATTTATTCTTATGGCTGAGCATTTTGTGAAAAATGTAATGAACATCGGTTCTCTATAAGAGGCACGGGTATTAGTGATTAACTAAGCTACTACAAGCTTGCTGTTACCCCACGATGATACAGCTGCCAAATTTACGAGACTCGTATGAAAAGCTACACATTTTGATCTTGCGTTGCCTTCAATAATGAGAAGAATATGTTTTATATGTCATATATAACCGTGTTGTGGTATTTAAATTGTGGTTCTTCAACAACTTGAAATCTACGGAAATCGAAAAATGGTACTTTGGTTCTCCAACAGCCTGAAGTTAATGTAAACCTAAATAACGCTAATTAAAATTCTACTCAGGCATTCTTAAGCTAACGCTTATCGTACTAATGACACAGTCGGCCGCTGAAAGCACTTTCGGAGTGCAATATCGAACAAGTGAAACTGTCAAACTACCGAGACAAGCGAACAGCGCTGTGAGTCAGTGAGACGAACATTTCAGTTTTAGTGTTCGCCGTGGTTAAGCAAACCTTTGCCAAGATCGATTCTGTCGACAACGTCGATCTCGTTCGCTCTCATTAGTTTCTATGCGGATCATTTGTCAGACTGCAGTCGCAAGAGGTGAACCATTTTCAAGCAGGTAGTCAAAAATTCTTCAACGAGCACATGGCAAGAAACAGCTTGCATCACCTTTATTCTGCTTGTAACAAAATTATGTCACAGCTGAACTTAATAGCAATGTGTCGGACTGAGGCAGCCACCCAGTTTTTGTTTTGTGTTTACGGCAAATCTACTTTGATCGACATTGCTGTGAGCAGATACACAAAGACATCACTCCTGCCTAAAACAGAGCCTGTACAGAAAATCAGTACATGTCTCTGTCTGTAGACAAAACAGCTTGTTAATTTCCTGTTTTACGAAAGTAAAGTCATAAAAGACGTGTCAGTTTATTTCATTTTATTTATTTATTTAGTGTTCTGTCTGACGACAGGTCCATATGAACAGGATCCTTCCATCCTTTTCTCGGACTGGGACCTGTTCATATACGTTCTTGGCAGATGATCCAGAAGTGGTTTGCCATTGCCTTCTTCTGTGTGTGAATGGAGTAATTGTTGGGATGCCACGGAGGAAAACTCCGTGTTGCCTAGACCACGGCCTTGCCCAACACAAGTTATAAATTCGGGCACCGCCGGGAATCGAACCCGAGACCCCAGGATTACAAGGCCAGCGTTCTAACCGTTTTTTAATTTTCATTCGTACCGATTCACATCAATTCCGATTTTATTAAAATCTGAAATATCAATGTATTAATAAAACCAAAATACTGATGCAACGTAAAATACAGGTTTCATTAAGACGTGTAACTTAAATTTGGAATATTTTTCAGTCAAGTAAATATTTAGCTAAATGCAAAATTTCAACCTGCGCATGGTAACGTCTCCACGTACATGACCATACGGTCCCAGAAACCAGAACCCAGAAGTTCGTGGTCTCCGTCGTGATAATTCCAAGTATAACCTGTCAATAAGTTTCAGTGGTTAGTAGGTTTAGAACGCCTGAAAACTATTGTCTCGGTTACACGTTTAACACCGCAGCCAGAGAAGTTGCCGCATATTTAAGGCGAGGCTAACGCTGTGGCCTACAAAAACGGTGGCTGTTCATTTTGTCGACATGTTCATTAATTTTTTTTTCATCCCTTAAGTTAAAGACCAAGTTTCGCACCGTGTGAAAACAAAGAAAATTACTGTTTTTGTAATTTTTAATTCTATAAAGCACTTAAGTTGTGCCACGGTGGTCTAGCGGTTAGAACGCTGGCCTTGTAATCCTGGGGTCTCGGGTTCGATTCCCGGCGGTGCCCGAATTTATAACTTGTGTTGGGCAAGGCCGTGGTCTAGGCAACACGGAGTTTTCCCCGGTTTCTCCGTGGCATCCCAACAATTACTCCATTCACACACAGAAGAAGGCAATGGCAAACCACTTCTGGATCATCTGCCAAGAACGTATATGAACAGGCCCCAGTCCGAGAAAAGGATGGAAGGATCCTGTTCATATGGACCTGTCGGCAGACAGAACACCACAAATAAAAAATAAAGCACTTACAGGTTATTGAATTTTGAACTGAATTATATCAAGCATTTCCAGAATTTAACCTGCTCATGAATATACTTTTCATTGGTTACTGTAGCTCCCAAACAGACCTACACGAACTTCGACACTATCTCGAAAACCTAATATCGATCCTAACAAGAGTTCCTCGACTTTACTCAGTATTAATATATGAAGGCGTGAATCTTAGTCATTCTAATTTGAAAGTAACACTGGCCTGGTCTAACAATTTCCATAAAATGTGAGTGAAAAGATTAGAAGGTTCACTAGCCATGACAGAATTTTTGCGAGAAATATCTTAAAAAATTACAGTACTATAAAATTCGATTTCATTCCCACCTTTTGTTAAAACATGTTTTCAGGGAACAGAATACGTATATTAAAATTGAATTTGTCAATATTCGAACAATTTTTTTTTGTATTATTGCTTTCGGAGTCTTATTTGTTGTTGTCTTTGTATTTATTGTCCCATGACATGGGCATGAAGATTCTCCTCGCACTTTACTCATACAATATAATTTTTCGACATCGATATTTAGACGCCATAAGATGTGAGACAGACCCAGATTTCAGAACATTTAAAATGTGAAAAAAGTGCGTCTTAAAATCGAATCGATGAAATACGGCAATTGATAACATTTTCGTTGAGATTCATCCCAAAACGGAAAACTGTACACAGGTATCTACCAGACAAAAGCAGTTCTGACAAGAGACCACTGTGTGCCAAGTTACAACATTTGTACTGAAGCGAGCTCTTTAATGTACCCTATCTGCATTCAGAAGTGTTACATAAAACTTAATTTTACTTCGTAACGACGATATTTATTGAACCCAAGTGTGTTTATATGAACTTGTACTGGCTCAGAGCTTAGTAGTTAGTGATTTCTGGAACACGTCCATCGACAATGCAACTCAACTTAAAAAATATAACCAGTGACCAGAATTTTTGTACTAGACGAGAAATTCTTTCCAAGTCTACTAATTATACGCTACTGTGAATAAATACGTTTAAATATGTGACATCTGAGATTCCCACCACTCAGATTTACAGATATATATCAATGTTTCGGAGTAATATATTGCACCCATCTTCAGGGCTTGAGTCAGGTGCCAACGATCAAAACCAACCAATCAACGAAAAAGCTAATGAGGGCAAAGTCTTGGTCTATTAAACAATTTCTGCGTACCGAACGCATGGCTGAAAATGGAGAACAGTAATTTTAACCATTACTGAAGATATTTCTGCTAAAAGAATTGTTATACCCAGCAGACGAACATTACTTCTCAGACGTTCAATACCGTACATATTTATCATTAATTCATCGAATGGATTATTTTCGATGATGACACGCTAAATGTAGCTACTAAAGCATCTCTTCTTGAACAGGAAATTAATATTGAAGGTGTTTTCCTTACTCTATTACGAGGGTACTGGTGGTAATAAGTAGTTCATACATGCGTAATGTTGACTGCGCCCATGGGGGATCCCAGTTCCCCAAGTTCGCGGTCATATTACCCTCTCCACATCATTGTCGACAAACTGAAATTTTCATCTTATGCAGTCGGTGTACAACCACGATTAGTGACCCACAACACCGAACCTCTATATTAAATTTTATATAACCGAAATAAATAGCAGCTAATGAAAAAAGAGAGAGACGGATCATTAACACACCTACGATACTTCTGGGATATTCTGCAGTGTAGTTTGGTAGAAAATGACTGACGATTCGGAGGTGCTTTCTGCTTCCATCATCAGGTCGATGAGTAAAAACCTCTGGAAAATCAGTTTTTCTACCAGACTCACGGTCCAACATCCCAGAATACAACCATTCTTATACTCGGCACAGTGAGTTCATCGGAAATTAAATCATTATAAATCTAAAATGAATTTTTTTAAATGTCCCTATAAGTCACTTATGCTTGCAAGTACAATTATGAAATACGTGCTCAATCGTTTTCTGCAATATACACGCAAAGACTGTAAAAAGTCTGTAATGACTTGTAAGATCGCTTCTTGTTACAGAAAACAAACACTGATATTAATATAAATACACGTGCTGTGACATAGTTTTCCGGGACTGGAAGATATGGAAGGGAAACTGAACAAACACAATGGAGCAGATACCTTTTGAAATTTGGAAACAACAAACTTCTTATGAACCCCAGACTGATAAGACTTTCATTTAACACCAACGAATTTCTGCTGAAGTGAAATACCAGTTCATAAATAAGAATAAAAACTCACAAAATATTATTAAAAAAATCGATTCATGCTTAAAACAAATCAGGTCAAACTATGCTACAAGCAACAATTAACTCTAGGTCGTTAAGAAAAAATGGTCATTTATTGAGAAAGGAAGAGAAAAAGTGTTCTCAAGAATCTCCCATCACAGCCTTTATCAGTCAGTTAATGCAGTCGAAATTTTCATACAAAATGCTTTATGGTCTATAATCTTCCTTTTTTGGTTTCCCCGACAAATACTGTAAAACATTTCTCACTACTTCTATGTTGATAAGAAAATTGGCGCAAACTTTTCAAAAAATAAGTGTTTGTAAATGTTAATTAAATTATCCAGCGGACAACAATGGAAAATCTGGACTCTGGTCTCCACACACCTGTATATCTCAATGTCATTGCTCCATTATAATATTCTGATATTATGTACCACGTCAACGGATTGACGACATTCAATAATGTCGAGTTTACCGGACGCATTTTGCAAGTAAGAATATCATTTGTAAACTAAATATACATTTACAATTTATCGTATTCATAAAGACAACTACGAGTACGGTCTGTCAGTAGTTGTTTTATAAACCACCTCATTTAGAGGCAGTTTTCTTTACTTATTTTTAAGATTTCATAGATAAGTAATACAGCGCGGAAACATATTCCATTTTGATGTATACAAATGTCAGCGAAGGCAACAGGCTATTTCTACCACTAACCGCCCCATTAGCTGATGCATTGCTTCATTTACTATATCATGCTCTTACCTCCCACGTAGAAGCAGCTCGACGTCACGTGACTGGTAGTACAGTTGGAAACACAAAGACCCAACTAGCTAAGAAGTGTTATTTACACTGCCTTCACTTCACACAGCAAAGTTTCTTGAACACAATGAATATAACACATAAAACTATACGTAACTTTACACCACTTCGTAATATTTGCTTTTAACATTTTCACCACGAATGACACTAAAACGAACAACATTTAATTTCTCGTCACAAATTCCCGTACAGCAAACCACCATGTTCCGACACGACGTTCGCTTGTCTGCCTTCAGTCGGATGAATTCGGAGGGCAGTTCGACAATTATCGGCGTGGCCAGGCAAAGAGATAGAGCAGACTTTTAACTTATTCCAAAGAAAGAATACCAACACAGAGCGTAACTGGGCTGTGTTGCAAATTACATATCTGCCAGGGGATGACACTGATATACGCTGATTAAGACTCTTTATTGAAGTTAATGGAAAAGTAATTTCTGCATCGGTACAGTTTGATTAGCTTTGTAACAAGTGATTCACTGTATAATAAATTAACATAAAGATAAATGTGATAGGCCAAATATGAAATAATGCATCAGGAAAATATGTGCAATCTCTGGAATAAATAGTTCCACTCTTCTTTAATAATGTTTTAAAAAATAACAGACTGCTTCTAGCATATTAAAATCCTTGAAACGCTGTGGTACAATTTAATAAATAGGCCTATTTAAAGTTATGTCGTAAGTGAACAGAGAAGTAACTTTCGAGATAGTAGCCTAAGCACAGCCTCCAAGTTCTATGGACGCTTTACTGTGCATAATCCTCCTCGTTGTTCAAGGGAAGAGTAGTCTCAAACTATTTTGACTCATATGTTTACTTACTGCTGAACGTAAAAGCAATTTTACTAGATTTTAATCATCTACTTCTCTTTAATTTTCTCTCAGGCATCTAACAAATTACAACATCCGTAACATCCAGAGACTTGGTCCTTTCTGGCAACAGAAACCTTCTTTTCAGGAAATGCCTCTGCTGTTCTCAGACTTTCTAGTCCTGATAACGTAAACTTTCTTTATGTGAATGAGTCTGGTGTTTAATTGCGACTGGCAGGTAAGTAACTACTTGTCTCATTTCACAAGTGCAAGTCACAGGTGGCAGTCAAATTGTTAGTGGGGAGAAACAAATTTAAGTAGAAGGCAGTGAATGTGCTTCAATTGCAAAGGTTGATGGAGACAGGTGAAAATGTTGGAATTGTTACGAGCGGAAATAGATTTGAGAAGGTACACGTGTTATTTCAGAGAAAGACACACACACAAGAGAGACAGAATTTTCAATTTATGTATTGTTATATCTGTAAAGTAGACTGCACGTATACGCCTTTTTAATGGATTATACGGAAGTTTATCAGCCTTTCTCTCGGGAGTTTATGCATGAATGTGTAAACGACAGCAAAGTTAAAAATGAAAGAATACGATATTTGCAATTAACTTGCTAAAAGTCGACTGTAGCTGGTTCCACTTTTACGTCTGTGGTCCTCTAGGGATCTTTCGCTGCATCTCGCCCAATCGCTAGATTAAAAAAGTCTCACCATTAATATGTTTTATTAGCAACCACAGCTGACAAACACGTTTCGGAACAAAATATGTATTCGTGTACACTGTTATGTTGTGCTGCGTAATCCTTCTGTTTTTATCCAGAATTCCAGCAGCGTTCACGGCTGGAGGGCTGGAGGCCACCCATGGTCCAGCGCGCACTACGAGGAGTTTCTTCGCCGTTGCAGTAATCCAACAACTGCGGTCGATTACGTTGAAAAGAACGTCAAAGTTTATGTTTAATTCTCAGTTGGGATTTGGCTACTGCCTTTGAAGAAGCATCGTGGCGAAACAACCACCCATTACTCGGTTCTATCAAGGCGGCAAATATTAGAGAAAGCGCGGAGGCATTCATTCAATCTGAAAATCAGGGGACACCAGATACTAGCACATTTCTTTGATGACTTCAGGTAAATACAATCATTCCCTGCGCCTATAGGCAGTGAAAGGCTACGCATCTGACAGCGAACTGATTGATTGGCTGAATGACCTCGAATCGATGGTGTCTGTTCGAATTAGAAGTCATTTGAACACAAGTGTGTATGGCGGAATGTGTACAACGAACTTTAAATTTCGCTTTATTTTCAATTCCATCTGAAACTTTCCTGGCTCATTGTCTATATCCACAAGAGAAGTTAAAAGATACACAAATACTTCCTGATTTATTTCTAAAACCCTGCGAATCCGGTACTGAACTCAATCCGCACTAAAAGGAAAATAGAATACATAAGCACTTTCTGATTTATCTTTAAAACAATTTAATCTAGTACCATCTCAGCCAGTGGGGCCAACTGCTTCACACACATCTCTTTATTTAATTTACCTGTGCGAATTAAAACAAAAGGAAAATCTAAATAAATGTTACAGTTATAGATTATTTCCGATTATTTCATGTTCTGTTTCTTTATTTACGTATTTTTACCGTTCTCCTACCTTTTTGTGTCTGGCTCAATTCCCTTCCACCGCTTTTCCTTAGTAATTTTAAATTGACTTGTATTCCGGAAGTACGGCAGGAGGTTTAAATCTCTACCGGATTAACCGTTTAAAACAAAGTGGTAGCTACATGTACCACATGTTTTAAAGTTCACTACTGAATTGTCCTTTTTCTTATATTTTCCCGTCTTCCCAAGCCACGAACACTTACTTTAAAAACCTATATTCTTTTTCATCAACTGAAAACTCAACTAACGCTTTATGACGCATGCAGTCGAGACATTTAAAAATCTGTAATTAAAATCCGTGTTTCCATTTCAGTGTATCGTAAAAATGTCAAAACATTCTAGTTTGTATTTCATATAATTACAGAAAGTCGATATTTCAGATATTTTCCGCATGCTGTAAGCTGAGAACTCTCATATATACATTTCTTTACAACGTTTAGTAAACGAAGAGTGAACTTAACCTTCAACTACGTTCGTTGCCGTGGCAATAAAACTGAGACAATTTCACACTTTTCTATTCCGAAACTGAAGCACAAATGTGTCGAGCGTATCTAAATCAATTTGTCTTTTCAGGATTTGAATGCATTCGGATCGGTATAATAACGCAAAAATTTTAAATATAACAATTTAAATTTCCTAGCCTATGGTCTAGCGGTTAGAACGCTGGCCTTGTAATCCTGGGGTCTCGGGTTCGATTCCCGGCGGTGCCCGAATTTATAACTTGTGTTGGTCAAGGCCGTGAGTTTTCCTCCGGGGGCTTCCCCGGTTTCTCCGTGGCATCCCAACAATTACTCCATTCACACACAGAAGAAGGCAATGGCAAACCACTTCTGGATCATCTGCCAAGAACGTATATGAACAGGTCCCAGTCCGAGAAAAGGATGGAAGGATCCTGTTCATATGGACCTGTCGTCAGACAGAACACTAAATAATAATAAGATGAGGTGGTCTAGCGGTTAGAACGCTGGCCTTGTAATCCTGGGGGGTCTCGGGTTCGATTCCCGGCGGTGCCCGAATTTATAACTTGTGTTGGGCAAGGCCGTGGTCTAGGCAACACGGAGTTTTCCTCCATGGCATCCCAACAATTACTCCATTCACACACAGAAGAAGGCAATGGCAAACCACTTCTGGATCATCTGCCAAGAACGTATATGAACAGGTCCCAGTCCGAGAAAAGGATGGAAGGATCCTGTTCATATGGACCTGTCGTCAGACAGAACACTAAATAATAATAAGATGAGGTGGTCTAGCGGTTAGAACGCTGGCCTTGTAATCCTGGGGGGTCTCGGGTTCGATTCCCGGCGGTGCCCGAATTTATAACTTGTGTTGGGCAAGGCCGTGGTCTAGGCAACACGGAGTTTTCCTCCATGGCATCCCAACAATTACTCCATTCACACACAGAAGAAGGCAATGGCAAACCACTTCTGGATCATCTGCCAAGAACGTATATGAACAGGTCCCAGTCCGAGAAAAGGATGGAAGGATCCTGTTCATATGGACCTGTCGTCAGACAGAACACTAAATAAATAATAATAAATGGTTAACTGGAAAGAATGTGCATATGATACGAAATGTACTCTTCTTGTTCTGAAGCAGGCACGGATAATAATTTGCCACATTTTATTCGACACTGCGTGGGGGCTGAGACAAATTCTGTAACTGGTAATTCTAGTGTACATTACAAAGGCCAAAATATCATGACGTCTGTTTAATAATAAGCGTCTGTCGCGCTACGATGCATGATTCTAAAACATGTGAACACTGAAAACTGTCAGCGGCAACGACAGATGTCGGGCACAAACGCGGCTAAGTCATTCCTCCATTCCCAGTGTCAAATTGACTGCAAAGCCGCCATTTGTATGTGCCTTGTGTTCCTGATTTTTGAGTAGAGAGAGAGAGAGAGAGAGAGAAACAGTCTGGTTCACATGCCAAGAGGACCAGAATTACCCGATAAAACAATCTTCAAATACTACGCTAAGCTTTTGATTTGGGTCCAAGGAAGTTCCATACAAGTTATTCGCATAGAGATTGTAGTTTGTGTGGTCCTACATGAACAAACATTTGTAGGTCTACAATGATGACCCAGTCATCCTATAAATCGACTCACTTTAACATCTAAAATCTTGCCTAAGACCATTACATGGATTCTCTAAAGGTCTGTAAAAAAAGGTACATTTGTTGTACTGATTTTATGCTGGAAATTGGCCACTCTCTAATTTCGATGGATTAAAATGGGCTAGGATGACATCTGACGGCACAAACATGTTAACGAAATTAGGGTTCATTAGAAGTAGGGCGTTTAATAGTCAACTGAATAGCTATCAGCGTTTTAATAAAGACTTTGCACCACGTGCTTAAATAGATAGTTATTTAACGATCCTACATATACGTCTCACGTTGTAGTAGTGATAATGCAACTGCTCGCCTCTCAATTACCGTCTGAATGCCAAATGCTGGTACGCGATCTTGATTAGCGCAGTTAAAACAAAACACTGCAATCAGAAATAAATCGCTACATGTGTAAACCGTTTTAGAGAGACTGAACCTGCTCTAATTGTACATCCAAATAGGATTTTAAACCATGCTTGTTTCAGCCATTTCTCAGAGACATGTCGTTACTAGCAACTGCGGATAATTAATGACATCTCAAACCTTGTTGGATCGTAACTTTTGTCAGAACTAAAATGAACCTTTGCATTTTCACAGCGCAGAAAATTAATTTGCATAAACTGAAGAATAAGATTGATAAGACTGTATCGAACTGTACTAGATTTAATCTGGTTGCTTTCCGGGATGTAAACTTACATCTGACTAGATGGTGCAACAACCCGGAAGACAGCCAACTTCGGACTCACCACCGCGAAAACCTCAAATCCCTCGTCTTCCTTTTGCCCATTTATTTATTAAGACTGTACTTTGTTTCGAAAAAAATTATGATAAAAATCCGTAAAATTTAGCCACTAAGAGGATTCATCGACAGCTTACAATTCATAACAATTAGACAAGACCTCAACAATTCCTTTTTTATGTTATTGGATACATGGTCTTCAGTTACGCTGATAAATTTTCGAATTCGTATGTCTGTTTAGAGTTAATATTGCAAACATTAAATCGCATAAAATAAATTAAATAATGATAATTGTGTAATTAATTAAATCATACGTGTACTTAATCCATACAAGTGATCCGCATAAGCTTGGTTATTCAGTCAGATTGAATTACCTACAATGAAATGAACAAAACAACAGAACTTGAGTGGGCAACGGCTGAACCCGGCACATCCAAATATTAAAGCCTACGCTGGAATATAAGCGATTAATTCAGTGATTTTATACATTTACCGGGCTTTGAGTGATTCCATCCAGCCCGGTTATAATCACGGAATAATCCGTTTGGGTTAATTTACGTTATGTTATGGTATTTGGGTTCATGTAATGTTAGATTGGATCAAGATAAATTAGTTCAGCAATAACATATGAAAATTGGGGATTGAAAATTTGACCTTTCCCAGAACTTAACGGTGAATGTACATTTCTTACAGTTTATAGTTTAGATGCGTCATGTTTGTGTTAAAATTCAGTATATATTTATTTATTATTTCAGTCTATACACAAACTTAGCTTTTAAAATGTTGTTGTTAAAATTAAAATTTAAAATTTTCATATTAATATTAATTTCAAATGTTAATAAATTGTTTCACAGAATAATGAACAACTGACCGAAATATGCAAAATACTACGAAGATCAAAAGGAACACCCACAAAAGAAATCTAGAAAACAAATAAATCAATAAAAGCTTGCATTAATAAATATATATTAGTTTTAAAGATGAAAATAACAATAAAAAACCTGAGGATGATTCAATAGCATCGAAACATGTCGTAAAATAATAAAGCGCTGAAATGTAACATCGAAATAACGATGAAAAAGCGCTAAATTTTAAATTTTAATTTTAACAACAACATTTTAAAAGCTAAGTTTGTGTACAGACTGAAATAATAAATAATTATATACTGAATTTCTTACAGTGTTGGTACTGTGCAATCACCGATTGTTTTCAACAATAATGCAAACGCAACAAATACAAGCGAACACTCCAATGTATTGTTTGTTAATGAATATGCTCACATGCATTATGATTTTGTATCTCGTCCTGATAACGAGCCATGGACACAAAGCCTTAGTTTATCAAAGTTTATTTCTAGACAATAACATTTCATCCTTTAATTATACGTACCACCTACTTTAACAATCAATAATTCTAAACTTTGCTCGCAGAATGTATTTATGGACTTCGTATGGATTAGAATAAGCAACGTTTACTTACCTAAACAGCCTTGACTAACTGATCTTTGTAATGGAGATGTATTGTGTTTTCTTTGAGGTACGGACTGAATGATGAACTTTTATTTAGAAGAGCTTCATCTTTAACACGTTAACAGCATCTCTGAAGGTGCAGGTTGTGTGTTCATGTTTCCACTGTGCCTGAAAAATTCCCATTTACAAAATCAGAAACGGATATTGTGTATTCAATTCGAAGCCTTAATTTATCTTGATAAATATATCTGACAGTTTTTATACGAAGTCATTTTAAGGGAATTTATACCCACTTTTTCTTAGCCATTTCTACGTTGACTCATTTTATTATAGAGCTGAAATAAGCAACGTATAAGATATACCTCGGGTGCATCGACGATTAACAGCGCACGAATAACATATATTTTTACAGCTACCAATTTCTTAATAGAAACAAAACCATTCACTTCCATATTCTGCACTGAGCGGCTGAAGTCCACCATGGCAAGCACAGTATGGTAGCAGCAGGTGTTTCTAATGTCAAGCCCATGCACCTAATTTAATGTCTCTAGGTGCTACAGAACCCCCCACCCCCACCCCGTCGTCTCCTCCAACCCAACCAGTCAGCTTAAAACACTATCCGTAAAAGTGAGAAAACACAACAGTCTGGAACAATAATAATTACCAAGTAATCTCCTACCTGCAGTCTCTACTTCTGTTCTCAACCCACTCATTTTCATTATGAACGTAACACACGAAGCACAGCTGATTTAAACCGTACGCTCTATTTTATAACCCACTTCAAGCCGTCGAGAAATATATCACTTTAGTCCAGTAAAACCTGATCGACGTTTTCGAGGAGCTTACTGCCTCCATTATCAGGGTGAAGAATTCACTTGCCATGGGAACCTTAAATCTCGTCATTAAAAATTATTAACCTTTTATTATCTGCACGTGGTTGGATTTCGTGGCATTTTTAGTAATATCACTGTGACTTGTTTAACAACGCTGTTCTATTCAGTGTGCATAGAAGAAGAAAAGATTTTTATTCCACGTTTTGTCGTCAGAAGATTTGAAGGTGAAATTTACTGACGAATGTCAGTTTCGTATCCGATAATTGTGTAAACCAGAAAAATTGTGAGACATCAGGTTCTTAAGGCGGTGTGAATGAAGATGAATGTCTTCTGCGATGTAGCGCCGTGTAGTCTGATGAAGGCAGCCAGCACCTCTGAAACGTCGATGTAATCCTTTCAAACGCAACATCACAGTAGAAATCGTAATCTACACGAATGTTTATGAATAAGTCGAAAGTTTAAAGGAAGGGAGTAGATTGTAAGTAATGTAATTGACTGCAACATGTGTCGAGGTTAAGAAACACGTTAATAAGCGTATCCGAGACAACATTATAATTAGCTTTGATGTGCATCAGTCGTGGTGAGAAGATGTTGAATAATGGCCTATGGCCCACTCGTAATATTTAATTCTGATTAGATCAGGAAAGTCGATAAGCCTTACCAAAGGTGTATCCAGATACTTGCTTTCGTATATATTAAATCTTGTCCGTCTAATCACAATAAATTCTTATTAAATATTAAAATATTACAATAATTAACATTTAAAATATTTAAAATATTAAATGATGTTCTTTATCGAAATATTCGATTTACAATAAATTTTCATTTTTCATGTTTCACGACATGTTTCAGTTCCTAAAAGAACCATCCTCAGGTGTATATAATTATATAAAGCTTCAAAACGATAAATAATTCAAATACAATTTTCATACATTATGCTAGCGTGCATTTTTATTAGAATTTTACCAGATATCAAACGATGTTCTTTTTCAGATTTTTATTCCATTTTTAATAACACACTCGATGTTGTTCTGTATATATACATCATGCTCAATGTGACTTTAGTGTGGTTAAACGTTTGGTTGTTTTTATATCAGTCTGTAATGTAGAAATACTTGATTTAGATAATCTCCCCTTGCCTTACCTGGTTAGCTCTTATACAGAATTCATCTTTCGTTAAATCCGTACATTTTCGTCTATCAAGACTCATGATTAGACAGCGTCTTGGTTAGGCCACTACTGCATCTTTTGATGTAATTCTGAATTCATTATTCATTCAACTTCATTCTACACTATATAGTGTAAGCTACTGAAAGCGTCGTTAAATAAGCCACAAAGAGGAGAATAGAGAAAATTAAGAACTTTGTTTTATCTTTATTTTAACCTACTTTTTCCAATACTTTCTTCAAAGCAAATGAGCTTTCTTTTATGATAAAAGGCGAACCGTCAGAATTTGGGATGAGAGAAATGTAATATTTATATCATCCCCATTGTACTTCGTACTAGAGCCCATTTATACTGCGCACCAGAGGAATTAAATAGTTTCACGTTTTCAGAAACTCTCATACCTGGAATCCGTGTATAATCAGGATTTTATGTAATGTGCTTCAGATTCCCGCCTGACTGTTAAATGTCCTACATTTTCTGATATTTTGTCATCTGTCTCCGCATAGTTTTGGTGGAACAGCGAGCAAGTATCTAATATCCCTCCTTCCCTTCCCGACCGTAAATTCCTATGCCAACCAATATGCGTTAGGACAAAATATTTTATACTAGTTTGGTGTGAGAAAAACGTAGGTCCGAACTTCATAAAAGACCCCACGTTGTTATGAAATTAAATACTCTTTATACCTGGCGCTCTGTTATGCTCTGCCATCAGTTGAGAGTATAGCTTAGGTTGGGAATCGAACTCCGTACCCCTTCGTCGCTATAAGGTTGTGTTTTTATCAGGTCCGTATTCGCTTTGTTACGAGATTACTGTTGTGGCAGCACTGATCTAGCCTACCGAGGAGAGGATGAAATTCAGAACTTCTAATTTCCCATGTAAGGGATAAAATTGTCTCTGTTGACGTTGATTCTTGTGGCTTGTAAAGCCACTGGACGAACGTTTCGGAGAAACATGTTGCCTCCATTTACAGGACTAAAGAATCGCCCTTATGGTGCAGGCAGCAAGTTTCAGCTGAAACGGCTGTCAATTTCTACCAGACTGTACGGTTCATCATCTCTGAAGACATCTACGAACATAGTAATCAGTACCCATGTAGTGACTAAGCTACGGGCTGGACAAGTTTGGTGCAGTTTCCGTCAGCGACAAAAGATTTTTTTATCTTAACTACCACATCCACTGGGGTCCACCAAGCGCCCTGTCCACTGGGAATCTCAGGGCTAATTCCCTGGGGTTAAAGTGGATGGGGTATGAGGCTAACCATTCATCTTCACTATCGACGAGTTAAAGAATGAGTTAAGATGTACAATCCATACGTCTTTATCACGTGGTGCTAAATCAGCACGAGGAACGACTGTATTTTACCTGCACATTACATAGAAAGTTGGTTGGGCTCCAGAAATAATCTTGCCGAGTTATTTTTTTTCATTTTAAATCTTGAAATATAAGTTTTACCTCACTTCATTGACTTTTTGTGGTTGTCGCATGGGGGCGAGGGGAGCCAGATACTTCACTTCGTCAACAGAAGTAGGCACTAAGCGAACCACAAGCATTAGGAGTGTGTTCTGTGAAGGAAATAGATTCCAGTCAGTAAGCAGAATGAGCACAGACTGAAGGAATTGTTTGACTCGACGACAAGACCCAAATAACTCGGACAGCGGACAGTAGTCTGTGGTGGAAGCTTTTCCAAAGTAAAAATCCGCGAGGTTATCTCAGACGTTTCTGAAATATTAATTTATTGGTTGATTACACAATCTGGGATACTAAAAAGATGTTAAATAAACTATAAATAGATAAGTTAGAAAAGAGTTATAGTGCCAAGTTACTTTCCTGTAAGTAACTGACGAAAAACTAGCTAAGTCTTATAGTGACCGTTCAGTTATGTCACATGCTTCATTACAAGTCGCTACCAAAAATAATGTTTTTTTATTTACATTAATTAATTTTAGTACGTAATATGTCGACAGTTTAATGCAGTTATAAATTACTGAGAACAATTTGTATAACTGAAGCGTAAATAAATGTTTAAATCTAATTAACCTCTCAATATCAGTGTGCGTATTGAATTAAATTCGATCAGGTGATTAATATTCTGGTGGAAAATGGAAAATAGGGCAAAAGATCAGCGGAGTTCCTTCTGAGATCATTTCTGTTGTTTTTTCGCTAGTTTATTAATTTCTAGCCTCTTGTTAGAATTAAATTAAATTTTATTAGTGATAAGAACACAGTTTTATAAATTTCACATTTTAAGAAATAGTGCTTACGTATTAACCCCGTGGTCTATGGGATTTCTTGTATAATTTCTCACGAGTTTTCTTCATAACAAATTTGTAAGCACTTATCATTTAGGTCCAGCCAGTTGATACGTTACTTGGCTCGTATAATGCATCTATAAATTCACTCGTTAAGAATGATGGAGGAAATCTAAGGTAGTGCTTTAAATCATTTTTGTTTATAAAAGTATAACAAAGTCCCATATAAATATTAAAACAATTAATTATCTACCCTTAATATAAATCACCACAGGAAGTGTCCAAAATAAATATATTCTCGAATTTTGGGCGATGGGCCATAGATTAGTGGAAATTATAAGGACTAGTATATATTATGACTATAAAGCTTACTGCATTGCAGATGTGTGTTTGGTCTTAGTTTGAAATCGTGGCCAAATTGAAGCTGTTGCCAAGAACGGAAGTGGATTTGACCAACTTTTTTGTGAATCTGAGCATGTAGCAATAGCAAGCTGTCAGCAACCGCTGGGCTCTGTTCAAAGACAATGAAATAATTTCTTTCAAATTTCCTTTAACTATCTACGCATAGAATCATGCATATTTATGGCGTTTATTTTTAAACGAGCAAGACATTCTGAAAACTGTCTACGCGGTGTCTCATGTGCCTGCAGACTTTCTGTTTAAAGATGCGAAATAAATACACTAGAAAGTTTCATTACATAACTGTCTGAAACCGAAAGAATGAGAGCTGATGTAAATAATTAAAATTTGAGCCCCTACCGCAAAGGAAATTCGAATCGTCTCCGTTACAAATTTCAGTTGGTTATTGCTGTTTCATGAATATTATCGTTATTTATTCTGTAAGTCATAAGAAACTCACAAAACCATTCCATGATCAGACTGCAAAGTAAATGTTAAAGCAGATGGTACACAGTTACCATGGGTTTTAGAGGGTTAGACCAAAATTTTACATTCTCTCATAAGTTCTAAATCGCGTAAAATTGTTGGTTACATGTTACTGAACAATAAATGTGAATAAAGTGACCATTTACATGTCACCTGGCTAGCAATGTCTCGACATGTTTGCTAACTAAAATTATAAGTTATCGATTACAAATTGCTATAATGATATTGTCGTCAGCACCAAATTATGTCTTTTTTTGCGTCTTTTGAGATGCCGGAGCTGATTTAAATATCGACTCCTTCTGACGTCATACACGCTCTTCATGTATTAAATCCCACTGATGTCTGAATATGGATCACTCGCGTCAGCTTGGCTTTCCTCCAGCATCTCTGCTCTCTACCGACTAAGATTAGCATAAGATTTATGCGTGTCCACCTTCCTGTTCCATGCTCCAACTTAATTATTTTAACGTTGCACCAGTAACATTTTCACGAGAAACATAACGGATTAGTATATCAGATAAACAGATATTAAAAGTGTCTAGTATTGTTCGGATATGTAAATATTTATCTGACGCTTTCCATTTCATAGTGGATTAAAGGAGGGGATGCTTTATATCCACTGCTTTTTAATGTTGTTCTGTAATGTGACATCATGGGAGGTCAAGAGAATACGAATGGTGTGTAATTAATTACCTAAACGTAGCATGTGTTTGTTGGGAATGAATATAAATACCATAAACAATAAACCTAACCTAACCTAATTTAACCTAACCTAATCTAACCTAACCTAATCTAACCTAATTTAACCTAACCTAACCTAATCTAACCTAACCGAATCTAACCTAATCTAACCTAACCTAACCTAATCTAACCTAATCTAACCTAACCTAACCTAACCTAATCTAACCTAATCTAACCTAACCTAACCTAACCTAACCTAGCGGAATTCCTCCTATAGGGCATTAAAGAAATTTGTCTGTCAATAAATGTGGGTTAAGTTCAATACTTGTCATCGAGTACAGATAGCACGACAGACGTGCGAAATATTTATTGTATCGTGAAAGTTAAACATACTCAGAACTGGATACCTACAGCCGTTGATAATGTTGCCTTATATTCGTGCATTGGAGTATTTGACAGATAATAGGCTTCACAGGTTTACCTAAGAACTTCTTCATTTATTCCTGATATTTATCAAACTTTTGGTTGCATCAAATTTAACATTACGTTCTGTCGTCCCAGGAGGCAGTACACTGGATTTGACAGTCTTCATTTAGATATTTCATAGTTTTTCGCAGATTCCATGGGATTGTTTCTTAAATTATGTCACAACCGCATCATTCTACATCATTTCCTGGTCATTATTTATTAATCATCCTGTCATTCAACACTATATAATATAACCCATAGACATCGTGTAAATAAATGAAATTGTTGCTCGTTATAAACATACATCGTGTTACATCTCAGAAGACAGCCACCTTCCAAATACATTGACCATTTTATACGTCAAAACGTCTTTTTGGGACGCATTGTATTCGACTTTTTTTCTTATGTGGGCTTTAAATCTAAACAAATATCCGTGATGTATGGCAGGGGCGCTAACCAATCAATCATGACAACTACTGCTTGCGAAATGCGTACTTTGCAGCCCACAAACACAGACATTCGTTCGCTTATGATGCATGTTCAAGAGTGCTAAAAATGCGAAAACGGCCGAGGGGCACTTGAAATCTGCTCCCAAAGCACTTTGCATCCTCGCCCTCTCGTTACTTCATTCAAGTGACGATTTGCAGAAAAAATGACAACGCGGGCTATCATGCTGTCTCAGGCGAAGTTCAGATACTTTGCAATCATTAAAAAGAAATACACAAATATATATGTATATATATGTATATTTAGGTATCCAGTCATATCAGAACCCTGATGATGGGGACAGAGTTGGTTCCCGAAACGTCGGTTTACTACGGTAACCATTTGACGCGGATGATTGCCCGAGAAGATTTTATTAAATGTATATAAAAATGGAACATGCATTTAAAATACTTCATATTCCACGCAAATGTTGCCAAAAACATAGCATTAAAATCGTAGTTGGATTTCAAGGAATGGGTAGTCTTATAATTAGCATAACGTGTAAACGTGTTTATTTACATAAGATTTCAGGTTCTCAAGGCGATGACGATGTCGACGTTGATCTTCTGGGTTGTAAAGAAGAGCAAAGTTGCGCGCAGATACATGTAATATTTTAATTTTCAAAGGTGTGGTAAAATACTAAAATTTGTGGACTGGTATAAATTAAGAAGCAGTCCAGTTGTGGCTCGCGGACCACCTGTTTAAAACACTTCTATAACCAAGCCTTCTGAGTTGTAGCGCCGTGTAATCTGGTAGACATTTACCAGCGTTTCAGAGGTCCCTGCGGCCTCCATCGTCAGGCCCAATTTAGTTTAAATAGTCGAATTAAACAAATCATTAACCAGTTCTTCTACTGCCGATAGTTTTCACGAAAGTTCATCCTTTTTCATTCATTTTGCGATCACTGTCTTTCTGCACCGCCCCTCCCTTTGCCTGTTTATAAACGTCGTCGTATTCCGGTCTCCGTGTCTACTCGCCCTGACAGGATAAAGCTATCCGTACTTTATTTTGTGTTTCAGCATGCTTGCATTGTACCTTATTCTCTTGTCACGTGTCTTCCTTCACCTCTTTGTTCCCATGTCTGACATTTGTGTTTCGCCCCTTCTCAGTTCCCCACATAAATGCCCCGAGGTAATATCTCCATTTCTCTCACTGTCGTGTTTTCAAACTTGACATTGTAAATCAAAGTTTCTCTGCCGTTGAGCCAAGACATCAAAACTCTCGATCTGTGAGGGAACTAAGATTAAGACAACATGCCAAGGGCATCTGCATTTAGTATTTCTTGTCGAGTACGTCAGTGAAAACACGGAAATTCAAATGTACCTTGAAAAACAGGTGTTTACTGAGCAGGATTTGATGTTCCCACAGCGGTGAGTACAAAGATGACTGTCTTCTGGGATGTATGGCAGAAGTTTATCAGAAGATCACCAGGCCGATGATCGCCCTGATGATGAAGGCAGCAAGGGCCTCTAAAACTACACGGCGCTATAACCCACTAGACATCCATCTTCCATGTGCTTACTGCCTCCAACACCAGGGCGATAATCAAATTGTTAAATCATTAAAACCAATAAATGCCAGGGATCTGCCAATCTGTGCTTAATATTTGTAACTTTCCTTGAGGGGCTGAGGAAAACCACAACACCCCCCCCCCCCCACCAGTCAGAACAGTCAGTCTCCGGGCCGAGATCTGAACCCAGGACCTCCCGAATACGAAGCAGGAATATTAACCACTATAAATTGAATAAAAATTTCCTTGGATATTATCCATCTAGTAAATATAAAACGTAAAAAACGACGTTTCGGAGATGTGACTCTATCTCCGTCTTCAGGTTCCTACACAGTTGGGCCCACTAGATAGAGCTAATCCCTATCTCCGGACTGTGTAGGAACCTGAAGACTGAGATAGAGTCCCATCTCCGAAACGTCGTTTTACGTTTTATATTTACTAGACGATGGATAATATCCAAGAAAATTTTTATTTAATTGACTCTTCACCATCGTCAAGAAGTTTTAGAATTGATTAACCACTATAAGTTCAGTGTCTGATTTTAAGGTGTTATTATTTTATCTTTGCACTAACAAACCTCGTAAACTGATTCCAGTCTGTATGGAAATGCAATATAAGATTATTCCATGAGTGGACCAATGAGATGAACACAAGATGAAAGTGAATTAATGCATTTAGGGATTGCGCAGTTAAGTCCCAGTATCACACAAACACGCAGTGGCTTCTATAAATAGGAAACATTAAGAAAAATTAGTAAACTCGCCTAAAATAAACAAATAAACACCAGCTGGAGAACAATGGGAGCTTTATAAATTTTCCGACAGTGGATGGTTACTGTTCAATACAGGTTCAGTTTTAGACCGGGTTTATTTTGTCCATCTCGGACACACAACTACTGAAACATGTTTCATGCGAAAGGCATCCCATTGATTTCCTCTTATCCTTTGAACTTTACGGAGCCATTTTCCTGGAAATGGATATCGGCAGTTGTATTCTGGGGCCGTATACGAGGGCGGTTGAAATATTTAAATATCACTTCCTGTTCCGAGATCGATAGAAATGCCTGGATTAGTCCAAGAGCGTTTTAGTAGAAGCTCAACACATTTTGCAGGCAGAATGTTGCTCACAATCCATAAATTCCCTTATAAGAGTTTATATAGTCCCCGTCCATTTTAGGAAAAAAAAAAAAATGCCGAAAAAATGTTTAAAGAGGAACATTATGGCCTGCTTTTCAGAAACCTTCTGATTTGTAAACTTTTCTACGGACGTATTGTTCGAAATACGTCATTTGCTTCATTGTTTCTCTAAACACGCCACCAAGACAAAACCTCTGCAAGAGAATACCTCGGATTCGTGAAAAACACGAAGTTGACTTAAAAGCTTACAAAGCGTTTTAAGATGCAGTCTTTTATTTTGATGCTAGGATTGGAAGGTATTACAGTTAATAAGCTGACGTTACTTTCCTGAGTGGCTTATACAAAGTCAGATCTCAGAAATATTGTCATTTTGTGTGCACGTAAGATTTCAGTACAGCTGAACTCTGTCTTACCAAACACTGAAGACTCGAGTTTTAAGATTTATTCTCGAAAAGGGAGACAGGCTTTGTTGTATGTGAGTATTATAACATCTCGCTTGTTGTGGATTAACGGCCAATCTTTGGTCTACTCTGAAATTCCCACGGTGGTTCTGCGTTCCAAGTTGTGCCTTCGTCCTCAAGACGGTGCACTGTTTAATTCTAAATGACGTCATCAGAGGATGTGGTTTTGAGGTAGGATCACACCATCCATGATTAACAAATTCAAACTACAATTAAATTTTAGAAGATATTCTCAAATAAGGATGAGAACTGATATAACATGCAGCACGCAATTTCAATCGAAAAACAGACCAATTGGGAGACTTAGGCATCGATGGGAGGATAATATTAAAACGAATTTTTAGGGCGTATACTGGAATCAGCTGGTTCATGACAGGATTCAGTGCCTGGTCTTTATTAGCATTTGCGATAATTTGCGTACCTACATATTTAACCTATCAGTAATATGTAATATAATATAATATTCATGTAGAGGGTGGCAGGGTCACGTGAATTCCACCCGAGCCCTGTGCAATGGTAAAATAATTGGGGGGGGCCATGTGTGGGAGTCGACATCATGCAGCATAAACATTCCGAGCATGCCACATATATGCAGGTAGAGTGCATTGCAGTCTATCTTGTGATGCTGATAGTTGCTTGGTTGGATAAAAACTGACCTTCGGGATTCAGGCCTCTGTTGAAGACTTTTAGAATAATGAAATTATTGCATAGATATTAATAATTCCAATGTTCCTTCATGTTTCAAATTTGTACCGAAACCAACACATTTCGGTAATTCCAAAACTACTGCAAAACACGTGTCTTAAAGCATTTGCGAAAATAAAAGCAAATTTAGTGTGTACTGGACTCAGACCCCCATTCAGTAAGAATCCGTCAAAAGTTGAAAATTCATACTTACGAGGTGCGATCGGAAAGTTTCTAGACTGCGCCTATAAAAAACCGTACACTTATCTCAGGTATTAAATTCATCCATCACCCTCGAAGTAGTTACCCTGGGAGTGAACACAACGATCCCAGCGCCGCTGCCAAGCCTGGAAGCATCCCTGGAAATCTTTCTTTGTCAGCCTGTCAAGCACCATCTGCGATTCTGCCTGAATCTCTTCTATCGTCTCAAATCTCCTTCCCTTTAGCTGAATTTTCATCTTTGGGAAGAGGAAGAAGTCACACGGCGAATAAGGAGAATGTGATATTGTGTTTCATTCGACATGGCTTTATTTAGTTAAGTAATTAGTTCAGTGGTAAATCCATATTTTTTGAGCACTTCCATTTGTTGTTCCCTCATCCTATCTCTTCATTTCTTTCTCTTGTTTATCCGTATCTTTATTCACGTCTTTCTATGCCTCGCCGATGACATGACCACGGAATATTGCGCTCACTTAAACCCAGCGACAAGTAACAAATGAAAGTACACTTCACAGGTTTCTCATCCGTCCGGCCTGTGGAACACGTACAACACGGCCTCGTAATTAAATTATGTTGAGAAGGCTCTTATAGGTCTTCCCCGCGTCAAACTTCCGCCCTGTAGTGGCCTGCATAACGAGATTTCTTTCAAAAGCCAGTATTACATGAATGCAACTTAAGCTCCGTGAGTTCGACCGAGGTCTAATTTGATATTCTGATACCTGAAAGTTCTTCAGCGCTACAACAAATCCTTCCATACAGAACTATCCTTATCCGTTATCGCTACAATTCTGGTAACTTTTCAATAAATATCCCCAGATATATCCTTGCGTCCAAAGTGATCTCTTCCTTTCAGGTTTTCCTGTTAAAATTCTGTATGCATTTCTCATCTCTCCAATGCATGCTACATGCCCCAATCTTACCCTAATTGATTTGGGTACCCTGAAGTATTTGGTGAAAAAATACAAATTATGAAGTTTCTCATTAGGTAATTTCCTTCATCTCTCTTCGGTAGAAATATTACCACCAGCATAATTTTCTAAAACATCCTCAATATATATTATTCACTCAGAAAGCAAGATCAAATTTTAGGCCCATATGACGTGACTAGAAACGAGCAGAGATTTTCCGTGAAGTCGTTTCACGTAATCTCAGGCAAAATTCCACCTTTAACTCACTGGCTGTCAACTAAAGGTTAGGTTAGGTTAACGAAGTTTGAAATGTGATAACGAACAGTGTGATAGCAACGTTTCCTCAAGGAACAACTCGCATGTTACTGACACAAGTTGGCCAAACGTCTCGCAGACAACAGTACCTTTGTTTTCAGTGAGGTATCAGTCACTTGGCGTTAATTACACAACGTCGAGGTCAGGTCGAGATCCAGAAGTTTCTCGGTTAGCTTAAGTTTGTTTCCAATGAAGCTAGAGAGACAAAAGCTTCCGCTGATTCGATGGTAAAGTGTGTGTGTACAGACAGCGAAGAAATTACTCCTTGGACTGAGCTGAGCGGGCCTGTAGATCTTTCCCCTTGATTTGACCTCATCGAACGTCGGATAAACGTCATTTCGTATGTGCATGCTTGCCATTCGTAATGCCAAAATAATTTCTGGTCGATATTATTCGAAATATTTGAACAGCGTTGTAAACATACCGAGCCAGGAACACAGTAACATGCAAATTATGATGCACTAACGTTAAATCAATGTTTTAAATCAGATACCTAAAAATACTTATTTTAAATTAAATAGCATTAACAACGGTATAAACAACATGAAAATAAATACAAATAAATTTTTGAAAATTCTTTGTAGTGGTGGACCCTCGGAAAACTATTATTTCGACCTGCCTCCTCTTTATATTTTCAAAATAAAATACTTCACAATTTGATAACATTACAACATTTATCTGTATTAATATAAGCAAAGATAGTAGGAAGGGGTACTTGAAAAGCCTTGTTTTCTTTCCAGCTGTACCACGACTCTTCAGTCACCCTAAAAGCGCTTAGGAATTATCTTGTATATGAATTTTTGGTTTCGTAATTATGACCGAATGTACTAAACGTGAAGGTATTTAATACATTTGTTCTTAAGCACAATTTCTCGTAAGTGGAACGTAATTTCGGTATCCCCTCTATTGCAAATAACTGTAAAGATAGGAGAGCTCTGTTTTGCGTCGTCTATAAATAAGTACACGAGGAGCTATTTTCCGAAGCTCATGTACTATTTTAAGACACAACATACATTTGCTTGTTTTATTTTCCATTCGTCGAAATTACATTTCCGAATGCAGACTTTTCCAGAATACATAATGATGTAACCGGGCAGTGAAATGCGAATATATTTTCAAAAAATCCACTTCATTCACTTCATTTTTATTCCGATCACACCCTCAGATCTGTTTGCGGAATTAATGTCGCGTTTCTAAAAGTATGAGGTCGACATTTCGTATTCCATAACATAAAATTTATTTTGATACATTCACTTACTTTGTGCATTTAAGTAAAATATGTTAAGATAATAAATTTCAGAAATGTTCATACTTTCACTTCTACACGCAATTAGACAGTTATAAATTTTGGTTGTTGTTTTAAAGGTTTTAATTATTAAAAATGAGGTAGAGCTGATATAGAGGAAGAATCAGTTCCTAAATTAAGTCTCGCCAATTCTGAGACATCTTCCGCACACCTCGACTTTAGTCTAAGTTCAGTTCCGTTGTAATTACTTCCTGAGTATTGGCATTAACTCAATGGCGTCACATCCCATAAACCATGTTTTATACTCAGCTCTGCTCATGGAGAGACTGTTCGAGTGCAGACACAAATGTACTTCAGGTTCAGACATAAATAACTACATTTCATGGACCACACTCACTTCTTTTAGGTTCAATAAACATACAGTGAAACCATCGTTCAAAATCATTTTACCAGCTTTATGCAGACATCAAGAACATCCAATAAATGTAAAATAGAATTTATCCACAGGGAAATCTACGAATTACCAACAAGGAAGCTGTAGCAACCGACGTTTCAGGGTCTTGCTGTCTCTATCATTCGAGTGGTGACGATGATGGGGGAAATAAGCTTCCCTGAAACGTCTGTCAATATATACCTGACTACATCGTGCTACATCCCATATTATTATATTATTATTATTTAGTGTTCTGTCTGACGACAGGTTCCATATGAACAGGATCCTTCCATCCTTTTCTCGGACTGGGACCTGTTCATATACGTTCTTGGCAGATGATCCAGAAGTGGTTTGCCATTGCCTTCTTCTGTGTGTGAATGGAGTAATTGTTGGGATGCCACGGAGAAACCGGGGAAGCCCCCGGAAGAAAACTCCGTGTTGCCTAGACCACGGCCTTGCCCAACACAAGTTATAAATTCGGGCACCGCCGGGAATCGAACCCGAAACCCCAGGATTACAAGGCCAGCGTTCTAACCGCTAGACCACCTCATCTTATTATTATTTAGTGTTCTGTCTGACGACAGGTTCGTATGAACAGGATCCTTCCATCCTTTTCTCGGACTGGGACCTGTTCATATACGTTCTTGGCAGATGATCCAGAAGTGGTTTGCCATTGCCTTCTTCTGTGTGTGAATGGAGTAATTGTTGGGATGCCACGGAGGAAAACTCCGTGTTGCCTAGACCACGGTCTTGCCCAACACAAGTTATAAATTCGGGCACCGCCGGGAATCGAACCCGAGACCCCAGGATTACAAGGCCAGCGTTCTAACCGCTATACCACCGTGGCGGTCATACATCCCATAAGACAGCCATATTTTGTAATAAGGAAATTAGCAGTATTACTGCAAATAAAGACCTATATAAATGGTAATTTTTCTGCGAACAATGTACGTAACCCTCGAAAACCTTCCTAAGATAAGAAGGCAATCTGCCAAAGTAAATATATAACATATAAAGTGTATCAATCCTCGTTAACATACACGTGCACAGATATCTGAGTCCAAAAGAGTTCATTACTCAAACACTGATTTGTAAAGTACCAACTCGTATAGAATCTAAACATTCTTTCTATAAAACAGATTATTAAAATCCGCCATACAAAGCAATTGAAATGGGTCATTTTCTGCATTATTCTTTTCAAGAGAGAGATTTTGGGAGGCCGTCAGTCGCCTTTCTAACAGCGTGTTTTGTACCGCGGTGATGACGTCAATTACTGTATTCCGGGAAAACAAACAAAGTCTGTATCTGTGATTGATAGACAGAGTAAATTCAGATTTAATGACAGCATTTAACCGAATTAGTCCCCGGAGGAATAAACCAATGCCTCATTGTGTTACATATAATGAAGATGCGGGACAAGCATTACTACCAACTGACGGTTACGCACAGAAACTTGACAATAAACACAACCCGACACTCACATAGCTTTAATATCAACAATTCTAAAGCATACAGAATTTTGGTGAGGAAGACACAGAACGCACAGTCAATAAAGTGAGAGGCGGAAATTTATCTTCACCGTAAAGTCAATATCGTTTCTTAGGTTGACCCAGCCTCTCCACCGAGATCTGAAGTCTCCTCATCGCGGCATAAAGCTCTCCTTCGCCAGTACCTAGCGACGAGGTTAAGATTGCTTAAAGGCATGTTGCTTAAGCAGTTTACTAGCTGAAAGTCTGAAACGGAGATAGCATTGAATTACGCTTAATACTTACTTCGGTTGTCTTTAATAGTTATATTTGTAATCTCCCTTTGTTTGCTTTGTACGAAGAAGAGTCGATCTTTTTAAATTCTGGACAATTTACTTCCTCGATGGTAACTATTTACATTTTAAATAAGTAACTGATGACGTACGTTAAAATTAGTAAAAAAACAAGTGTTTTAAATTTTACTCAGCAAGGTTCATTATAAAGATGACAGTTTTCTGTGATGCTGTTCCATGTAGAATGATTGAAATTGAACGAAGTTTCAGAGGTGCTTGCTACTGCCATCATCAGTGCAATATGATGATGGAGTCTGTAAGCGCCTCTGAAACGTCGGATAATTCCTACCAGAGTACATACAACATTCCAGAAGACAATAATCTTCATACTCGCAGCTGTGAGAATATTAAATCTCAGCAATGTCAATTAAGCTGGCGTATTATAATATTAAAATGAAATATATGAAGTGTTACGTGTTTTTGTAAAGGGAAGATTGTACTAGAACATTTCAAAGCCAGATTCGTACATTATTAAAGATAAATGAGTAAGAATTTTGGCGACGCCTGCAAGGTTATCTTGTCGTTATAGCTATCGTCTGTAATTGGTTTATGTGCCGACTGCACCTTACATTTACTAACGCACTTTTGCGGGGTTTTTAATCTTGTGGAAAGCAGACTCATTCTGTATTACATTTTTATAGCAAGTTCGTTCTGCAGCTACCGCATTGCCATTACCACAGTTATGGTATCGTCTTCACGATGTGAACACGGTTATATCACCCATAAACCAAAGAGTCGCTACGTCCATAAAGGCTTTATTTATATTTTTGTACCCGAAAATCTTATCGTATCTCAAAATGGCTTATAAAAACGAAAATTTCACATTGTTTTCATCACTAGTATGTATTTTATATTAATAAATTCTGTCACACTCTTCAAGTCAGTGATAGGTGAACAGAGTTAATGAGGCAATAGAAATTATTCTCCCTTCAGGACACAGTACGAAATAGCAATCTGTGTCGCAAATCTGTGGTGTCAGAAGATTAGTGCATTTCAGAGCAGGATAATTTATTTTAAGGCAATGGTTGGTCCTTGTCAAAGTTTGATCTTATAGAATTCCCCTCTTTAACTAAAAGATTACCTCACAGCAGTAGGCAAATGCCAACCTTTCGGAGAAATATACTGCCTCCATCCTCAGGGTGGACGATGAGACAATTCTTACCTTCACTGATCCCGACTAAGATTTTGTATGTGTTTCTAATTGTAAATTCTAATTTTAACTACGTACCTACGCTTAATTCAAGTTGATATTATTTGCCTTATGACAATTTAAAAATCACACATTAAATGGTCATAATGCTGTTAATTCGAATTTCGTGTTTTGTGTCGCTGAATTCCATAAAGGCCTATAGTTCGAATGATATTACACGTAGAGCCAGAGAGGTCAAAAGATGTCAAAACTGCAGTATTCAATTCCTTTTGAACGTGAGTGGAAAAGTTTATTCCACTGAACTATTGATGTTTTCGAAATAAATCCTTTACAGTTTTCTGTATTTTATTGGCCTTACTGTCAATTTATTGCACAAACAAATAAACTGTCACACAGCTAAGCGCACTGTGGTTATGATACTGCACGGTGTAATAAATTAGTTAACCTGCCATTCTGTTCCGCCCTATATGCACCACAGCATACAATCTCCATTTCATGTCAAAGACCAATTATTTCAGAGTATGAGCCGTTTATTGACAAAGTTAAACATGATTAAAAAAAACAGGGGTTATAATTGGCATCAAAATTAAATTAGCCTAACAAATTGCAATGTAGACACATCAATACCAAATTTCACAGAAGTTTCGGAGATAAAACATGGAGAATTGCCCGGCCAATCATCCTAATAATATCAGGTGAAGAGTAGAAGGTATGTACGAGGTGCGATCGGAAGGTTTCCAGACTGCGCGTATAAAAACCCGTACACTTATCTCAGGTATTAAATTCATCCATGAACACAACGATCCCAGCGCCGCTGCCAAGCCTGGAAGCATCCCTGAAAATCTTTCTTTGTCAGCCTGTCAAGCACCATCTGCGATTCTGCCTGAATCTCTTGCCAAAGACTCGCCAAAACGGCTACGGAAACCTATGAAATGCTAAAGCAAGCATTTGGGGAGTCCGCAATGGGTCGTGCACAAACGTTTGTGTGGCATTCACGTTTTAAAAATGGCCGAACCTCTGTCGATGATGACGAGCGTTCTGGACGACCATCTTCGAGCACAACGCCCGAAAATGTTACGAAGATTCGGCAGGCCATTCACGAAGATCGACGTCGTACCATCAACGACTTGTGCGACATTGTTGGGATAGGCTATGGGACCTGTCAGCTGATTCTAAAGGAAGAACTCCACATGCGACGCATCCTGTCTGAGGACCAGAAGCAGAATCGACTTCTCGTTTGTCAGGAGCTCAAAGATCTTGCAAGAACCGACCCCAACTTCCTTTCTAAGCTCCGTGTGACTTCTTCCTCTTCCCAAAGATGAAAATTCAGCTAAACGGAAGGAGATTTGAGACGATAGAAGAGATTCAGGCAGAATCGCAGATGGTGCTTGACAGGCTGACAAAGAAAGATTTCCAGGGATGCTTCCAGGCTTGGCAGCGGCGCTGGGATCGTTGTGTTCACTCCCAGGGGAACTACTTCGAGGGTGATGGATGAATTTAATACCTGAGATAAGTGTACGGGTTTTTATACGCGCAGTCTAGAAACTTTCCGATCGCACCTCGTAGCTCCTCGTTACGCAGTAATACTCAAAAGAAATGTAGCTACAAAAATTCTAATATCGGCAGTGTCACTCGCTATTACGAAGAGTCAACATGAGCCCAACCAATATCTGTAGAAATATGGACCGTCACGTTAGAGCTATGTATTCTGAGTGCCGAGGTTCTAGGCGATCAATTATCTGCAGATGCTAATCTGGACGTCAGGTGGGGAGCCCCCCGTAGCATGAAACGACCGGCAGTTCGTGGGATTAGCCAAGTCCCTTATTGGGAAATTATTTATCATCAGGGTAAATGAGGCTGCACGGATAAGGGTGTAACTGTATCTCAGTGAGAGGGATGATTACCTGCCTTCATCCACACCCCGCAGGTTCACCAGGTATTATGGACCTTTCCAGGTTGATACAAGATCAGGGCTACGCGTAACAGGGGCGTAAGTTCTTGCTTTAAATTCCACAAAACTGAAGTACAATATGTGACTGGAAATTGTAACTGGTGACCGAAATTAATCATTATTTCAATATGTTAAATTATATTCGCGTTGTGAAGTTTGGCAGCTTAGCCTACTTTCCGTATGAGAACAAAAACAGGCTTGTGATACGATCATGCCGTTCCAACTGGCCCCCTTAAACTAATTTTGAACTAACTGAGGGATTCTTATTAAACTTGACATAATTATTTCGCCACTAGAGACAACAGGTGTCACAACAGTTCCATTCTTCATTCTCCTTCTGTTAGTGATATATTTTTGTCGCGTATATTTATTTTTTTAATGGCGAAACAAAATGGTAGAGAATGCTAATGAGCTACGTACATTCTACATCATGTTTCAGCTACCGATTTACATTTTTGAAATCACGTAGTTTTTGAGTAGAAGTCAACGTGTAGGAAGGCACGTGGGTTTAATTAACCCTGCAAGTTAATTATCTAAACATATAAAAAATAGAATTAAAATATTACGTTTGTTATGATATTTCCCTAACGATAATAATTCAACTGAAATCCTTTATTAGAGTATTTGCCAACAGCAAATAGCGAAAACAGGCAAACACTAATAAAAATGTAGAACAATAATAATAATAATAATAGTAATAATAATAATAATAATAATAATAATGCTCTGGAAAGAATTTGGACAATTAAATGTCACATTCTGGCTGCAGCTGTCTAATGGTTTCCACAAAAAATATTTTTAGTACGAAAAAAATAGAAATAATAATAATACATTTAAAATGGGTACATAAATTTAAATCAGCCGCCATAGCTCAGTCAGTATAGTGACTAGCTACGGGCTGGACGACCAGGGTTCGATCCCCGACGGGGGCAGAGGATTTTTCCTCTAGCCTCTGCGTCCAGACCGGCTCTGAGGCCCACCCAGCCTCCTCTACAATGGGTACCGGGGTCCTTTCCAGGGGGCAAAGCCGGCCGGGGCGTGATGCTGACCACTCACTATTATATATATTATAATTAGGAAAGAAATAACAGCTTAATTATATGAAAGTCAGAATTAACGACACAAGCTAAGGCTTAGCTCTGTCTAATACTGAACTACCAGAAATTCTTGGCGATATTTCTACTCGTAAGCCATTAACCGAGAACTATTTCCAGATACATCTTGTGAGCCTTGGCCCACTATTGCACAATGGCCGTAGTGCTGCTGCCCTACATCGTGGAGGGTCGATGTGATGACGTCAGAGCGGTCAGTCTCCATTCCTACAACAATCTCTTACATCACACAGGTCAGCAGTTCAATTTTATTCTTGTAGTAGATTGGAGAAGCCAATCAAACTCCCAGAATTGTTGTGCGTACAGATTTTGATAATTTAATTCCCAATGCTGAAGCATCTCCAAGCAGATCAACAGAAGTAGGCTTTCTTTTGTTTCGATATTTGTGTATTTATTAAACACGTAACACGCGTGTCTACCGAAATTAAAAAAATAATCAAACGAACATGGATTTTTAGTAAGTAAATGTCCACAGGCATCGTTTATATTTATTGGCAATCTGGCTCCTACACCTTCAGGTCGAAACACTTGAGTGGTGCAAGTCTCGGTCAATCAGTAATTTCACTTCATTGAATTTCATTAAAATTTGTTCGTGGAGAATTCCAATTATGGCACGTTAAACACAGACCGACTCCAGGGTTATAGGTAAGTCCCATGCCGTGCAAAAGCGGCCAATCATGGCAAAGAAGTGTTAAGAAATGCTAACCACATAAAGCAGAGTCCTTTTTGACAACATAATAATCGCTCAGCTAGCCAAGAAATTCCTTGTCTTTCATGGAAAGAAAGTTCATTACCATGTTCACAACAGCCAAACAATTGACTCTAGACTGAGGCAAATACGTCCAGTACAAATCCTCACACCCTCTTTCTTTACATACAGCTTCCTATAAACGCTTATCGTAAGTGATCTCTTCCCTCCAGCTTTCCTGACATATTTAGCATGCATTTCTTACCTGTCTTATTCGTGCTACATATTCCTTGTCAATTTTCCTTGATATTTGAGATTATTATTATATTATTATAACTTGTGTTGGGCAAGGCCGTGGTCTAGGCAACACGGAGTTTTCCTCCGGGGGCCTCCCCGGTTTCTCCGTGGCATCCCAACAATTACTCCATTCACACACAGAAGAAGGCAATGGCAAACCACTTCTGGATCATCTGCCAAGAACGTATATGAACAGGTCTTAGTCCGAGAAAAGGATGGAAGGATCCTGTTCATATGGACCTGTCGTCAGACAGAACACTAAATAATAATAAGATGAGATGGTCTAGCGGTTAGAACGCTGGCCTTGTAATCCTGGGGTCTCGGGTTCGATTCCCGGCGGTGCCCGAATTTATAACTTGTGTTGGGCAAGGCCGTGGTCTAGGCAACACGGAGTTTTCCTCCGTGGCATCCCAACAATTACTCCATTCACACACAGAAGAAGGCAATGGCAAACCACTTCTGGATCATCTGCCAAGAACGTATATGAACAGGTCCCAGTCCGAGAAAAGGATGGAAGGATCCTGTTCATATGGACCTGTCGTCAGACAGAACACTAAATAAATAAATAACGGCGCAACAACCCAGAAGACAGCCATCTTCATCCACGATTTAATCTTCCTAATAATATTGTAGTGAAAAATTCAAATTATGAAACTCCTCGGTTTGTGATTGTCTCCTTACCACCGCCTTCTTAAACAACAGGGCAAGTTTCACGTCCATATGAAACACGTAAAATATAACTCCGCATATCTTACGGTTCGCCTTTATAACACGGATAGGCATAATATAAACCCAATGATAACAATTATTTCCCAAAATTAACAAATTCCTATTTCTTGAACCCTTTTTCAATTAGGCCCGATTAAACTCATCTCATTCCAAAGTATGACTGTCTATCGACTATCCTCTTGCGTTCTAAAAGTCCGCTGTAACACATTCCTCTCTGGAGTGTCCTATTTTACGTGTTTTTTTAAATTCATTTACATAAAGCGTATATTCTGTCCCTTATTCACCCACCATACCCGAGTCTTTAAATTTGTTACTCTGGAATCTTCTACGCATAGAAATGTGGATCCCACATACCTAAACAGAACATTCCAGTGAACAATTTATCGATTGCTTGACTAATTTTGATTCAGATCATTCTCATAGCATGTCATCCCACCAATTGCTGCGTTCTTGTGGAGACTGTGAGACTCCATTAATTCTGACCCTCTGAGCAATTTACAGTTCCGAGGTGGCCTCTCTTGTCTCTAATCCTATACAAATACTTCCAGATCCCAGCATCGCCACTTCAGCACTGAAGATGGAGACAGTATGTTTATCCTAAACGTTGACATCTACCAACGAATGTACATGATACCAAAACCCATATCATCATTATTATTATCATCAAGTAGTACTATTTACCTGCTTTCCTTCAAAAACTGCCTATTCACTCTTTCTGCTGTTAAAGACTGTGAAGAAACTTTATATATTTATATTTGTTTATTTGTTTAAATCTAGTCAGTCTAATCATAATAAAATTCCTATTAAATATTAAAATATTACCATAATTAACATTCAAATATTTAAAATATATTAAATGATATTCTCTATCGATAGAGAATATCATTTAATATATTTTAAATATTTAAATGATATTTAAATATTTAAATGATATTCTCTATCGATAGAGAATATCATTTAATATATTTTAAATATTTAAATGTTAATTATGGTAATATTTTAATATTTAATAGGAATTTTATTGTGATTAGACTAACAAGATTTAAACAAATATATATTTATCACAATATGACGAAACTTTATCATCTCATTTATATATTTATTTATTTATATTTCCTTCTTCTTATCTTTCAAGGTATAGTCTGATATGCCTTTTCTGAGCCATTTCAAAATTTTTTGTGGAGTTTTAACATTTCTTTGCCACGAGGTCTGTATCTTAAATCATCGCAAGGCTACAATCCCTGACCATTTTATTAAGATTTCGATTCTTTAACCTGTTTCTTCTTGTAGCTTCAACGACTGATCTCAGTAATCCCTTCACGGTTGCTTTTAATCCACCTTTATCTCACTCTGCCATTACTCCCTGTAATCCGCTCGGCTCTGCCAAAGGCTTTGTAGAATTTCAGCTCTGAATCTGTTCTTTTATCCTGAAAACAGCGCTGTATAGTTCAATACAGAGAGTCCCAGCTCTTAAGAATATTTACGTTCCTGGATAGAATTTGTAAACCGATTAGCTATTTCCCCAAAAGCTTAATCTTATAATTGGGGGGATACGTTATAGAACAACCGAAAATAACCAAAAATTTATAAATCAACAATTTTATTGTCTGAACCAGTCATGATTAATAGAACGTAAACTACAAAATTATTTTAAAAAAAACAACAAACTCTTTTACAAGATTCACAACAAAGCAGGTAGCAAGGCAAACCGACTCATGTATTTCCACTGATTTCAGAAGCCAAATGAGTGGATTACGTAGCGTCCTTTAATGGCGTCTTCGTTACCACGTTCGAAAGATTTCGGATGACGAGTCAAGCTGAGGGTATTTGCTTCACTGTTGAAGTTCGTATGAACGAAATTTCGTCTTAAAGCAAGGACTGACTGTGTATTTTTTAAAAAAATTATTATACACTACAATTCCATGAGATAAATTGATCGATCTAAACACATAAATATGTTACCCCCAATTTGTTACTTTGTTATTTTAAAGGAGTCTGTGGTGGAACTGTCAGACCGCCTATAAATAATTTTCTTTACTTGAAACAGAGTTCATTGTGAGATTTCAGGTTGCAGCTTCGTGTTTAAAGATTCATCAGAATATCGAAGCACGCTTGTGTGTTATTTTCAGACTAAAGCAAAAGCTATTGACTCTAATCCCTGCCGCCTCTTACTTGAAATAAAGGCCACTTAGCGCGTTCGAAAACACGCTTTTACGACTACAAGTGACACTAACTATGAATGCAAGTAATAGTCTCTTTGATACAAGTTGTTCGCGGCAGATGATAACGGCAAATAAAGTAGCTTCACATTACGTAAATGGATTATACAATCCGGTGACGTGAGATTGCTAACACGTGGGCATCGTGCCATTTCATGGTACGCGCTGGCAAGAAAACTGTAGACTCTGCGCTCGTGCGTGGTATGCCATCATCGAAGTACGCATACACTGGCCACAGAGCTCAGATGTAGAGATTGTATGAACTCAGTTTGGAAGATGCCCGGTTCATAAATTTATCAATTTCTCCACGCAGACGTTCCTCAATTCCTTATTTATTTAACGATCCTTTCTCAACAAGTTACGTTAAATAGCGTCGAATACCATGGCGACTGTGAATGGTGAATTAGGAAGGATATGGTAGGAGCAGGAGGCAGTCAATTTTAAAAATTCTCTCAGAATTTGTCTGGAGGAGCTGAGACAAACCACCAGTAATCTCAGTTAGTACAGCTGATCTCCTAGCCAAAAATAAAACTGGAGCCGACTAAAGAATCACGACGTTCCTTGTCACGCCATCCAGAAGAATGGAGGACTAGATGTGTATATCAACGGATTTTAACCTCGGCACTAGGAGGAAGTGGTCAGGGTAACGCTCCGGCTGTTTTACCACCGAATGAAGAACCACGGTAACCGTTGCATAGGAGGCTGGGTGAGCCTTAGAGTCGCTCTGGTCTGCTCTGCTGAGATAAGATTCAGTCGTCTACCTCTTCGCTTTATTTCAGGTACTATTTACCAAATATAATTAGGATGATGAAATTATAAAGTGTTAAAAATGTCATATAGCACGCATGGAAATGATAAATGTATAAGACTTTTATTCGGAAGACCTGAAGGGAAGATGTGCGAGAATATTATTAAAATGATTGTTGTCGAGAGACAATGTGGGGGTAAAGACTGAATTCGTGTGCCTCAGGGCAGGGGTCAGTAGTAGGCCCCTGACTGAAATATTTTTGTTCACTTGAGCAACTATTAGCTTCTTAAGATTGACTCAACTCCTTGGAAAGAATTCGTTCAAATTCTATGTCACGATGTAAAAACATGCTGATACTTATAATAAGTGTTACGTACATCACTTATGCATGTAAGCTCAAAGTGCCAGGCTGCAATGACTGATGACAAGTGTGTTGTTTGGATCGGTAGGGTCACAGGACCTCATTACTCATCAGCAAATGTAACTGAAGGGAATAGATACTAGCCCGGGGCGGGGCGATTTCACACTTCCATTCAAACTGTTGCCTGCACGTGTGGGCTCTTAAAAAAACCGCCCCCTGGTCATTAATGCGATTCATAATTCTGGCTAGGGTGACGTGATATTCGCCGCGGGGCGACCATTTTTCTGCCACGAGAAGTTCGTCACAAAAGCGAGAATCGAGCGGAGGGAACGTTTTGTCCAAATGCTTTCTCTTCAAGTGCTTTGCGTGCCTTTGAGTTTTATGTTCATCAAAGATACAAATGTTCTCTAATTACGTGGTTCTAATAAAGAATCTACTTGACTAACTGTGTGACTACTAGCCTCTCAAAGAATAATTTTGCCCAGAGAAGTTAGTTTCCGGAGAATTTATTGAAGTTACAGCTAGAAAATATTTGCTTACTTCCCAAACAAATACAAAATCAAACACGTATCTTTGAGACAGAAATATGCTAAAGCATCAAGTCATGAGGAAGACTGGGGGCAAAGCTCTAAATGGGGGTTAGTGGTCAGAATGACATTCCTCTTGCTTTATCCTTGGGGAAGTAGCCGTCGACATCCATCGGCTGGACAGGTTCCACACAGTCTAAATCTTGAAGATTTCTGTCTTCTGGGTTGTTCCGCTGTGTAGATCGCCCTGATGACGGAGGCAGTATGACCTCTGAAACGTTGGTAAACATCGACCAGACTACACAGCGCAACAACCCAGGAGACAGAAATCTTCATACTCTGATGACGGAGGCAGTACGACCTCTGAAACGTTGGTTAACATCGACCAGACTACACAGCGCAATGACCCAGAAGACAGAAATCTTCATACTCACCGTTGTGAAAACCTCAAATCTTACACAGTCTAAACCCTGTCGTATCGGCAATTGAACCTCGGCCATATTTGCCGGATTTAAAAAGAGATCTTGTCGCAAGATATCTCCGAGCTTCGTTGACTGTCACAAATACACGCTGGTGGCCAACCAACTCAGGTTACCGGGGGAGGGGGAGCGACAGCGTATGAAGCATGTTGCTACCCCCTTCCCATCTTCCCTTCCTCACTACTGCGACGTAACCAAGCTCGCAGATATTTTACGTCACGCATACGCAAGGTACACCACAGGGAGCTTGCGAGAAGCCTTAGAAATAACATATTTATTTTTATAGAGCATGGGCTACTTATTTCTCTACTTCTGTACGCTCTGTCGAGAAATCGAGAATTTCTGAAATTATGAGGAAGATTTGGATGAGGAGCTCTTTTCTGACGTCACTATGCGGGCTTTGTTTCAATGAATTTGGTATTATTGTTGTAAAGATATTGGAATTGTACTTCATGAGAAGATGCAAAATAAATAATTAACTAGATCTTGACAGAGACAATTTGTTGTTGCTGACAAATTAAAGCGATCTCTACGTATAGAATGTCTGCAGTCCCTGGAAACACCACGAAAGTTTGACCCTGCGTGTTGACACTGTAATATGACGAGAAAGTGCTATTGCACTCTTTGTACGACTCATGATGACACATTATTTTACATGTTCACACGCTAGTGCACCAGATCAATCAAACAGAGATGTAAATTGTTTGTTAAACATCAAAGTGTTCCCAACATTTCAGCGGATCTGATTGTACTTAACGTAGTTCCACGAGTTAAATATTGTTCTTCGCTTCAAAACTGTAATGCAGTGAATCTCGTCTGTTTCTGATAAGCCAATTTGTAAAATTTTAGCTATTCTAATTCACTCCCTTCTAATTGCAACCTAGTGCAGGTCAGAAGATACTTGTTCACAGCCCTAAAATGGATCTTGAGTTATAACCCTAAAGGCATAGCACGTTCTCTCACCCAATGTACTTACTGACCACGTTTGTTATACTCCAAACACCCTCTTATAATTACATATTCTGCACAATAAGTGGCAGGCCTATTAAAACCATTTGCATATTGATAATGTCGCCTCCAGCAGATCCCATGATCTCCAGTGTGTGATCCTATTTCGTATGCTAAACAGATAATAGCTATAATCCACAGACCACACCTTTTAACTGCCTTCATGTTAATCTCAATCCTTAAACCTAACAGGGGGAAACTGCTATCCGATATGGAACCATAAGCACGTATCCGTTTTAGGAATAATTAATTATTCATTTAACATTAAAAGAGAATCATAAATACTTCGGTCTGGGAATGAAGATGGTATCGAAAATTTTAATCCCATCTGGGTCTTATGTATCGTGAACATGTCAGCTCGATACAAATACAAAAAGCTTTAAAACGATTTTCTTAACCGTTTCCATGCTACAAACGAGGTATCACGTTCAGAAGCATAGCACCTTACAGTATTTTTTTATTTAGTGTTCTGTCTGACGACAGGTCCATATGAACAGGATCCTTCCATCCTTTTTTCGGACTGGGACCTGTTCATATACGTTCTTGACAGATGATCCAGAAGTGGTTTGCCATTGCCTTCTTCTGTGTGTAAATGGAGTAATTGTTGGGATGCCACGGAGGAAAACTCCGTGTTTCCTAGACCACGGCCTTGCCCAACACAAGTTATAAATTCGGGCACCGCCGGGAATCGAACCCGAACCTTACAGTACACAATTGTTTCGAGTTTAGAAGACAAGCGAATCTAGCAAGTGGAGCCATCTCTCAAAGAAAAAATAGACTACCGTCAACGTTACCACTGCATCAGAAGCCACTTAACGTGCCATGTGGAGACCATCGCCATAAAACGCAATCATGTTACGAAATGTTACGGACGGCCAAAGACGAGTAGGAAAGATCCAGTGGCTGGCTCTTGTGAACAGGGCAATGGACCTTCCGTTTCCATAAAACGCGATAAATTTCTAGTTTAGCCACAATAAACTTTCTGCTTCGTGGGGCTGCAGACCTAAACAGTAGCAGAGCGGTATTTCATAATCAGAAAGCCTCTGGATGTAGTCATAAGGCATTCATATGGATAAGACGGACCGTGCTACTGGATACGTAAAGAAATCTTCATACTCACCGCTGTGAAAACCTCAAATCATACATGGAAATTAATGTTTTATAATTTGCGTTTCAAACCCCTAATATCTTAAAAACTGCGGCTATAAGTATAATATTAAAAATGATTAATTCCGTATAGAGAGTTAATAGGTGTAGAAGCCCTCACTGACCGATGAAGTGGTCTTGAGGCATTTTCACCAGGAGACACATTTTTGTGTTGTGACGACAAAGAGCCCCCAGGTTCCTGAACGACCTACTACAGCCATTAATGTGTAAAGGTTTGCGCATGGATGTGATGCCCCCCCCCCCACACAAACACACAGGGCCCATGCAGTGTGACGGATCTCCTCCATTATTCAACCACTTGTCTGAAGTGGGAGTTCAAAGATGGAACTTCAAGTACGGACGTTCCATTCGCAAAGCGCCTGACCTCCGCACATTCAGAAGTCCGAGATTTAATCATGGCATACTTAATTCTTTACATTCTGTTAATATGCATTAATTAATTTTCTGTAGATGTTATACATCGCGCTAAGTGACCGAATGTTTCATCCCCAAAAGTACTCAACTGATTAAGTGTAAATTCAGCAATTGGAGTATAAACCAATAATTGTTGGAAATGAAATCTAAATCTGACACAAATCGGTCTTAATTTAACTTTACATGGAGCTTCAGTAGAAATTTATTGATCTCCTAAAAAAATCATCGTGAAAGTAATGGCATTTAATAAGAAACATGCGAGTATAAATCTTTATAATATGAAAATCTGCTCATAAATATTTTCCACATGGCGAATATGCAAAGAAGGTGTTAACAACCTGTGTCCTGCAGGCCGCATGTGGCCCCCGATATGTTTTGTACTGCTGATGTTAATTTTTTGTAATGTTGTATCACTGTGTACAACAAAAAAAGGTTTCGGCTTGAACTAAATATTTAATTTTAAGTTAATAATTACTAAAATAATAAGAAAAAAATGTTCAGACACTTATTCAGTAATATATGAACGTGTCTGCGATGCTAAATAGGTAGAATGTTCTAAGACGTTTCAATAAATTGTCGTCATTTCTAACCTGGCGGTCAGCGATTCAAGAATAAAAGGCGAATGTGAGAATCCCTGATAAAGGAATATCCGGAGACCATATGAAATGAGACACAAAATAATCGACTGTGGGTTTTTGTGTGAGCGATATCGAAAATTTGTGTGATAAACATACGCCGGACATTTTAAATCCAGTTACAACACGAAACGGAGGACAGACAGTAATTTACTCAGTCATCACTCACATCCCATGACAAGGCCGAGGTGTACAGGGCAGTTCTTGAAACAGAGTTGGCCTTGCAACCCAGCAAATCTATATGAACCTTAACCCCGATGGGTACGGGACGGCACACTGCTTGTCATATGGGCAAATCATGTCGATGCGTGCAGAGGACAGGTTTTCGGGATCCCTAGTGACAAGGGACATGTCATGTTCGGTACACCGCTTCGACCCCTGGGGGCGAACGATGGACATATCGCAGCTACATCTCCAAAGCACCAAACTCTCTCTCCTCTTGGTAGGAGAGTTACACTTTCAATTAATGAAGCTTTGTGTAACAGCGCCTCTATATTATTGCAACCAAACACTCGCATGTATCTTCTCTTGTTTAGGCTTCGGGGACTAAATCTACTGCTACCGATACATTAGGTGGAGCATCTCTGTATTTTACCACTACCAATGCAGCAGAACCACGAGGTTCAAAACCATCAACACCACAGACGGCCATTGAGAAACCACCTGAAGTACTTCAATCTATTTCCGATCCCACAACCAATTTCCAAACATCTATCTTGAGGTTATCTGATCTCCTACTCGAGTTGACGTTTCTTTAGAGTTGCCCTCACCAGAATTCTGACGTAAATACGCTTCCGTACAAGTGTATTAAACGCCTTAAAAAAGTTAAGCTCACGGCTCTCAGCTCAGTTGCAAAATATGATTTCACAAGTGTTCGTTTATTTTCGTGAGTGTTCCAAATTGTCCGTCCGTCGGAATATCCTATTGTGCTGAAGCGTCTGTTTGATTGTACTGGTAAGATATTTTATTACAGGTTCAATGCAGTCGAACTCTATCGAAAAATCTACGATGCAACCTTAATTGAACCTCGATTTCACAGAATGAAAGTAATCTGTTTCAACGCGCCTTCAATTTCAATATTAGTCTGGAAAACGCGTGGTTTGAAACGGGCCTTAATTCAGAGATTAAATCATTTAAACTCAGAAAATAAAAACACTTGAGTTGCAAAGAAATTGGTTTCTAATTATCCACGATCTTTTACGAAAACTAAGCCAAGCAAGGCATCCATATAAAACTGCCTAGGATATTATTCGTCTCTTCCTGGTAACAAACATTACCAGATTATCTATCAAACAGGCAAACTACGTCACTGCACTGTGTCTGGTGGAGTGAATTCTATGGCAACCATTTTGCATAACAAAAGCATTCCTCCTATTATAACATTCATGGGCAAATCTGTGATGTATGCGGACAGTCTGTGGCACGCCTTCTTGGGAGGATGGATATTCATGATAAATTGTACGCAGACTGACGCTGCTTGTCAACAGAGGCTGCAACATTTAGGGATCATCCATCCTACAAAATCTCCTTTGCATCCTCACGTCACATTGCGCATGACATCTATCCGCGTAAGAAACGAGAGCCTGGGAACCAACGCAGTCAATTAAAAAGCGAGATGCTGATGAAAAAAGTAAAAATAAATTTACTCCTGTGTCCAAGCACCACTCATTAAGGCATAGGAATAAAGCCTCAAGAAACTAGTGAAGTGTTACGTATGGAGTGTTGCACTGTATGGAGCAGAGACTTGGACACTCAGGAAGAAGGAACAGAAATACCTGGAGAGTTTTGAAATGTGGTGTTGGAGAAGAATAGAGAAGATCAGGTGGACGGATCGAGTGACCAACGAAGAAGTATTGAGGAGAGTCAACGAGCAAAGAAACATTCTGCAGGCGATTACACGAAGGAAAGCTAACTGGCTGGGACATATTATGAGAAGGAATGGATTACTGAGTGATATCATCGAAGGCCAGGTTGAAGGAAAGCGAGGACTAGGAAGAAGATTGATACAGCTAACCGACGATCTTAAACAAGGAAAGAAGATGACGTTCCAGGAATTAAAACGAGAAGCCGAGAATAGGGAAAACTGGAGAGCTCTTTTTGGGCAGAGCAATGGACCTGTCGTAAGACAGAACACTTAATAATAATAATAATTACACATCCAGGTTCTTGGTATCACAATTCACTGATGGGGAGGAACGTATTACGCGTGGCGACTTGGTCTGTTTTTGATGGCACGTACAGATTTTATATTTGTGCTCTGAGACTCCAGATCTCTCAGGATGAACTAGCGTCGAAAAAATTGAAAGGAATGTATATAGGAACCAGGATTTGGGGGTCTTACTGATATGCTGGAGTACCTTTATAGTAGGTAGCTGATTGACGAGGAAAGCAGACATCGGACTGGCTCCACGCAGAGCTTGCGTATTGATTTTGTGTTTGCTTTCTACTGCTCGCATTCTAGTATTCCCTTCCCCTCTTGCCGCTACACGAATTTGCAGTCTATCTTGAACACAAGACGTAAACTAGTCGATGTTCTTCTGGATTGTGACGCTGTATGAACCTTCAGACGATTACGAACGATTCAGAAGAACAGAATTCCTCCATTCAACCCTTCAGATGGAGGCAGTTGGTACCAGCTCACAAGACCAACGGCGACGCAACTTACAAGGGAATCATTTAACAGAAAACCCCCCAAACCTCGTAAGCCCAGCTAATAAATGCAGGGTCACAAAGCCTCTAACTCAGGAGCGTCGGTATGACAAAGTTCTGCTTGCTCAGAGCAGATGCACGCCTCTAGGGACGATGACAGATGAATATGGAGCAGTGGTGAAATGATGATTGGCGGGAGGATACAAGAACTCGGAGAAAAACTTGCTCTAATACAATTTCGTACATGACTTGAAGTCACGCGGGACTGAACCTGGGTCTTCGCGGTGAAAAGCCAGCGTCTAGTCGCCTGAGTTATATACACTAATTGAAACTTAAGGCGTTAAAAGCCAGTTGTAGTTTGATGAGCAATTCTGTATACGAAATGTTCAGTCTATACTTAGCGTGACAGATATCACAATGGCCATAAACGGTGAATTTCAGGGGACACGGAAGGGCGGGGAAGTGAGAAAAATACTGCTCCTGCTTCATGCTCAAAACATCTGGGATTTAATTATCAGTCTGCACATCGGTTATCTTGACCAAGGTTTCATAGTTGTCCTCAGTCACGCCAGGCAAAGGATGCATAGTTTTATTTTAAATAGTCAGCGGTCTCTTCCCTCCACGTGCCATCAGACTCCCACCTGGCGTCGGTGGTACAAGAAGGAAAAACTATAACCCGTGCCATAATTCACACACTCGTTATTTGCATATTCTAAATTCTGCAGACTCCTAGCTGAAATAGTTTTCATAGGACAATGATAAACAAGAGGATAGGTTAGGTTGAGTTACGTTAGGTTAGGTTATTATTTATTTATTTAGTGTTCTGTCTGACGACAGGTTCATATGAACAGGATCCTTCCATCCTTTTCTCGGACTGGGACCTGTTCATATACGTTCTTGGCAGATGATCCAGAAGTGGTTTGCCATTGCCTTCTTCTGTGTGTGAATGGAGTAATTGTTGGGATGCCACGGAGGAAAACTCCGTGTTGCCTAGACCACGGCCTTGCCCAACACAAGTTATAAATTCGGGCACCGCCGGGAATCGAACCCGAGACCCCAGGAGTACAAGGCCAGCGTTCTACCCGCTAGACCACCGTGGCGCCTAGGTTAGGTTAGGTTAGGTTAGGTTAGGTTAGGTTAGGTTAGGTTAGGTTAGGTTAGGTTAGTTTTCAACTGTACAAACCACGTGGCCTTAATATATCCTTTAAGTACCGCAAATCAAAATGGATGCGTCACAAGGGGTGTTTGTTCTGTGGCGAATGCTGGACTCGTATGCTTGGGGCCATGGAATCGATGGCCAAGTCAAACACTTCCTGTAGCCGCCACGTTACTGTTTTACATTATATGAAGGATTACTATACCCAAATTTTATATTTTCCTAAACTCTAAAACCTTTCATCATTTCATGGCCCTACTGCAAATGCAGCCAATGTCAAAACCAACTCACACAAGTTAATTAACTCGCCATGTTGGTATTACTGAAATGAAGAAATCGCGATTACTTGACCTTGAAATATCCTAAAGGTCTTCTTTTTCCGCGCTTTTATCAATTTCGGTCTTCAAGACGTTCAGCATTTTCAGCTACATAATGTTTCACCAAGCGGTCGGATGATTTTGATGATTCACCGGAAATGCTGAATATCTAGCCTAGTGGAGGCCCCGACTGCTGAAGGCTGGTAGGTGGCCTTTGGTGGCATGGGGATAGACGTTGACGCCATTTCGCTGTTGCCTTGTTTTAAACCCACAACAAATTCTGAGAGAAAGATGGTGAGAAACAGAGAGGGAATTAGAAACGTTTGTTCTGCAGAGAGACGCTGCCCACATCTGCGGCTTCATCATGAATTCTGACAGCTTATTCTCTACGTCACGTTGTATTGTTACAGTTTGCTCTAAACTTCCTCAGGCATGATCTTCTGGATGTAGATACAACACTATCAAATATCATAAACCTACTCAGTAATTACTCCAGAACCGTTATGTTTTACGCTCCTCAAAACATACCTTCAATCTTAGAAAAAATACGTATAAATACCAGGGCAGAGGCCTACGTACCCAGCTCCCCTCCCCCCAGATACGGACCAGAGAAAGAAGCATTATAATATTTTAATATTTTCCATCAAATCACAATTTTAATAAGATAATAAAATATTAAACCTCGACCCGACACAGTAATACTTCTAGATGTCTTCCGCCAGACACGTCATGTCTCTATCAACTCATCACCGATTAATATTGAACATCAGATGAACCACGCCATATAAAAAACAATACCTTCGTTCTAATATATAAGAGTAATCTGATAAGAACATTTCAATAAACTGCATAACATTGTAAATGATTGTAATTCGAGTTTTAAATTTTACCAATCTAATTTATACCTGAGGACGGTTAAATATAACCGAAACATGTCGTAAGAGAACGTTCCAATTTGTAAATCGATCATTCGATGCGGAACGTGAAATGATATTTTAAATATTTTTTATATTTTATTATCTTATTAAAATTGTGATTTGACGGAAAATATTAAAATATTAACCTAATTCACAATATGACGCAAATATACTACCTTAAGCATTATAATATTAAATCCAGATTCTTATTAAGATAGGTCTTTAGTCAGGTTAACACTTGTGTGTCCTTTAATGTCTTAAGAATTTTAACACTCTTACGTTGTTCTTCCCAAGAAGTGTCCTGTTCATAACAATTAATTTTTAAAACCCCAAGTTAACTGCGATATAGTGCGATCAAAATCAATTTGTCCGGAAAATTTATATCATGATGCACTTAGACTTAGATTCAGTCCCCTGTATCCTTATTGGAAGTGAATTTTCTAATGGCGTTCGGGTAATTTGAAAATCTAATCATGAAACAATCAATCTGTAATGCAATTCATCAGGACACGCATTAATTCAGAAGGGAGTACGAACATGAACAAACTTGATGTCACATTTCGCTACATCCACTCCAGTGTCACATTTCCTGGACTTCAAATTTGAACGTTGCGTCGAAGTGGTTAGAATGCCCGCTTCATTTTCGGGAAATCCTGTTTTAAAATCTCCAACTATAGACCAGCCATTCCGACAGAGATTTTAGTGTTCTTCCTCAGGCCCTCCAGGCAAATACCAGTTCTTCAAATTAGTCCACGTCTACGAGGCGCGTCCACAAAGTAAGTTTCCCACTCGTCCCACAGCTAGCAAACCTTATATTGCGCGAAGCGACTGTGCGTACGTGATAGAGCAATGACGTAGCATGGCGCATGCACTAACGGCACTTCCCGCGTTCTCACAGTAGCATCGTTGCAGCTGTTGAAGATGGAGGTTATTATTCCAGCTCCCGCCGACTGTGAAGTGCGGTCAGTGATAACGCTAGGCCGCACATGGCTCGACGGACAGCAAGTCTCCTGCAGAAGTTCAGCTGGGAGGTGTTTAATCATCCACCCTACAGCCCGGACCTCGCTCCCAGTGATTTCCATCTTTTCCTACACCTCAAGAAATTCCTGTCCGGTCAGCGTCAGCGTTTTGAGAATGACAGAGAGGCGGAGATGGTTGTCACACAGTGGTTCCAATCCCAGGCGGCAGACTTCTACGACACAGGTATTCAAAAGTTGGTCCCACGGTATGACAAATGTCTCAATTCCGGTGGCGAATATGTTGAAAAATAGCTGGACACTTGCTGTATCTGTTGCAATAAATATTTCCATGAAATTGTGTTTTGTTTCTGTAAACGGCCCCAGGGAAACTTACTTTGTGGACGAGCCTCGTATATCAATTCAAATTCATTCTTCATCAATCATCGTTCGATGCTATATAGCCTGACCTATTACTAGCGTCGTTAAATACACCATAAAAACTTCGTTAATCCATTTTAAAATTACAATCCCATTTTCCCCAACATAAGTTTTTCATCCTTGCTACATGGGCAGCCCATCGTAGCCTCCCACACGTCACCATATCAACACTAGGTGGCCTGCAAACATCATGAAGCTTCTCGTTGTACTGCACTCAGATATCCTCAAGGACTCACTATCATCCTTAAGTCAGATCTTTTCACCAGCCATATTTTACTAATTTTCCTCCGTTACTTAAATAGAGTAAATAAATATCCCCTAACACTAGAAAAGAGAATTAACTTGAGAAAACAAGAAAGTTTTGATACATGGGCACTGATGTTGGAACATTTTAAGGGCAAATTTCGAGTACAATGAAAATCCCTCATTAAAACTTTACCTTATAAAAAACCACGTCAATTAATATCCCAGAAGTCTACCAAAACTTTTTCCCCCCCCCTCATTTAAATTTAACGATGGGCTATTTCTTGTGTGTTAATTAGTTGTTTTAGTGTTGCAGTAGGTACAGTTGGCAAACCCTTAAGAATTTGTTAAATAATAAGGCGCCTCTCTTTGTCTCGAAATTCTACATTACCACAGAAGTACTCACTCTCTGTCTGCTAGAACAGGGAAGAGAGAGCACAGACAAATTCCCGAAACGAAATCGAAACTTTACGCACGTATGTGGCTGATGCACATTTCAAATTGAGAACTTTTGTCCATACTGCATAAATACTCACTGAAGATGTGATTTCAATGACTATTTATACGCCTGTTATAAAACCTACTTGACTACAGAGACACTGCTCAGAGTTACCTGTGTATATGTGGCAATAATTATACCTAGCAACAAGACCCTAAGACAAAATTAAGAAAAAATTAGCGCGATGTATATATTTGTATGATTTGAGGTTTTCACAGCCGTGAGTATGAAGATTTCTGTCTTCTGGGTTGTTGCGCTGTGTAGTCTGGTAGATGTTTACCAACGTTTCAGAGGTCATACTGCCTCCGTCATCAGGGCGGTGATTATGAAGATTTCTGTCTTCTGGGTTGTTGCGCTGTGTAGTCTGGTAGATGTTTACCAACGTTTCAGAGGTCATACTGCCTCCGTCATCAGGGCAATGAGTATGAAGATTTCTGTCTTCTGGGTTGTTGCGCCATGTAGTCTGGTCGATGTTTACCAACGTTTCAGAGGTCATACTGCCTCCGTCATCAGGGCGGTGATTATGAAGATTTCTGTCTTCTGGGTTGTTGCGCTGTGTAGTCTGGTAGATGTTTACCAACGTTTCAGAGGTCATACTGCCTCCGTCATCAGGGCGATGAGTATGAAGATTTCTGTCTTCTGGGTTGTTGCGCTGTGTAGTCTGGTCGATGTTAACCAACGTTTCAGAGGTCATACTGTCTACGTCATCTGGGCGGTTTTTTCTGTCTGTGGGCCAAGTTTTTGTATCTCAGCAGCACGCAGGCTTACTTGTAAACCAGCAGAAGTAATTATGCATCACCTCTCTCAGTGGCCGCAAATTATCGACCTGCTAGAAGCATGGCTTCCCACGTTACGCTAGCAGCAATAACAAATCCTACTGGGCTGGCCAATGCAAGCTCCTCGGCAGAAGGAATGTACAACTAACGGACGTAAATCTCTAATTCATTCATAGCAACGGCACATGTTAGTAAGGGCAGAATAATCTACAATCCCTAAACACAACACAATATTCTGAGTGGGTCAAACAACTGTTATGGACCTAATGGCGGAGTAATATTTAACTTTGCTAATCGAACATAATAGATCACGCAGCATCAGATCAGTTCGAAAAAAACAGGCTGAATTGTGAGCAGATTAAAATTTGAAAAATTATCACGATCTTTTACAAGACAGGCCGAAAACTCATATCTTGGAGATATTTAGGTAAACCACAACATATCTCAGAATACCAGATAGGGAAATCGACGTTCCAAGTGAGAACTCCGAAGTTTTAAGTCCCGAAACTATTCTGAAGCCAGTAATTCCAATCTTTCTCACACACAATGTCACACGAATTGATGATCACTGCGTATCTATTTGCATGTGTGACAAATTTTCTGATTAGAATACGTCAAGACATATTTAACGTATCTTTACACAGCCTGCAATGAAATATGATGCACAAATAATCTTGAGGTAAAAATTGCACTCATAATAAAGTACTCTGTCGTGTTGGAGATTTCAGGTTCTCACGGCACCGAGTATCTCTGAAACGTCGGTGAACTTCTCGGGCTACGCGGCACAAGAACCCACCCACCCTGCTCGGATCTTTTTAACCAGCTCTCCTTTATTAAGGGCGGTTTTAGGTGAGAAAGCGGGTGTTTTGCTGAAGAGAGGGTGGTGGGTAGAAAACGTATTCTCATATACCCTCTTACAGTATATCGTTAAAAATAATCCTGTTAAAATTTAATCCTATATAACTATAAATTACATCATCCACGTCCACCAGGGAAGTAATAATTCAACCAACACGGGTTCATGGACTGAGTAAAGCTATTCATTAAGGGAGATTATCTATCCACCTAGAAGCGCTGCGTACTTCAGGGAAAAGGTCTTGAAAAAACTTTAAGAAAATACATTTCTAACCCCCCATAAAAAAATTGTTCGTCAAGAATGTCGAGACAATCAAAAACAGTATTTAAAAACGCATCTGTATTGAAAGGCGTAACAAAGCAGGATATAAAAATTAAAATAATTGTTTATCTTTGCTTAATTACGAAAGATGGAAAGAATTGAGACGTAAACATTTACTTTGCTGAGTTCCATGGAAGTACATGTACGTAGTACATAGTAATGTAAACTCCTATTGTGACTGCCTATTGGCCTATATCACTGATAGCGGTACACCGATATTAATCCACGAGAACCCCCCAGTCAGGAAGATAGCTGGTGTCCAGGGAGAGTCCTGAACCCGGGACTTCCCGAATATGGAGCAGGAGAGGCTGAGGCTTACGGTTTCCACCGGGTTCAAGACTAACAGATTTCGGAATATGATCTTTCCTTCGTGTGAAATACACAGGGGATTCACAAAAGGCACTGTTTTCTTTTCAAGTGAAGATGTAAGTATCAGAACGAAATATCTGCACAGGGCGCAGGACAGAGATGAATTTGTAAGTTATTGCATTGCGTGTGACCACAAAACATCCAGAGAGATGGTAAAGAAACGCGGGTTAATAGTAACTGGGAAGTTCTTGGTTCTAATACCGCCATGAGAACTTACTAACATGAATGGAGATTATATTTGTTTTTCTTAATTCCTCTAAGAAAGTTCTCTATACCAGTGGTATTCAACTTTTTTTGTTCGTGTACCCCCCAGATATAATTTCTCTTCAACTTTGTACCCCCAAAGTTGTTGGTGTATAATTCAAGTTATACATAGTATAAATCTACATCTGAAATAAATCAAATAAATTACGTTACTGATTATTCAGTGCTTATCATAAAATAATATATTTTTTAAATTTCACGTACCCCCTAAGATGTCTTCGCGTACCCCAGGTTGAATACCACTGCTCTATACCACAAAAATAGGCCACGATTTCTTTATTTCTTTCTTTCATATCATTCGTAGTTCATTATGCCATTATAGGCTATATAATTAAGTAAATTAGTATCGTAAAATGGACAAAAATGCGTCTACAAAATCTATTTCTACAACTGTCAATACAGTGAAAGCCCTTTGATACACTTGACCGAAACATGCAAAATCAAATATGTTCTGACAGTTTTGTTCCAAAATAGCATCAAATATGGATTTTACGTGGAAACTAAGAACAAAAAAAAATAGAAAAATAAAACAAAAGATGACGAGGGAAAAAGATGGATTGTATGAATACTTTAAAAATGTCATATTTCCATATTGACTTTGCGCCGCGTCTAATTAAAGCATTACCTGCAAAAATAAAATATTCTCACGAAAGAGAACACCAAAAAAACTCGGCCACACGTAATTGCAAAACCAATACAGTTTTACATGGCAACATCCATTCTCATTTATTGGAAATGTACAGTGTTCTGAAAACATGTTAACACAATCTAACAACTGTTTCATTTTCAAATGTGGCGCACTGTCCTCCTACACGCCTTTCCTATTTAACACTTTACTTCTGGGTGCATTCGAGATATACAGTACAGTTAATTTTATCTTGGATAATTCTCACACGAAAGCTATAAGCCAGTGATTCTGTAAATCTTAAGTGTTAATAAATTATCCTTTATATCATGCTAGAGGCACTCTTTGTTACCACTTTGCCGCTAACAAACAAACTGATAATATAAACTACTTTATGTTTACTCAACTGACCAAGAAATTACCCGCTTTAATTAACTACGAGGTTCATTACCGTATTTACAACAGCTAGTCAGTTTATTGTTTCCTCAACCAATTGAATTAAATTCACATACACACAATGAATTTCTTGAAGATCCATTTTAATATTATTCACAGATGAGTGGTACACACTGAGTAAAATATTGTTATGTTTAACTGAGTACTGTCTTCACTAACCACGAAATAGCTACAGTGTGAATACAGCGCAGAGTCTAATGAACACCTCCATAAACGACTCATTCCAATGTTACTTAACCTTGAAGAGTCAATCAGTTGTATCAAAGCATTTTATTACATTCTTTACTTTAGAAAATATCTGACCGAAGTTTAAAATGCTTTTTCATTATTAAAAAGTCACATTTGACTACAGTATATTTATTTACTTATTTACAAGATAGTATAATTGCGCCATATTGTGAATCAAATATTAAATTAATTATTCGGTTTTGTCCATCTAATCACAATTATATTTAAAATTTTACAAATAAGATAATTAAAATATCATTTTATGTTCCACATCGAATAATCGATTTACATTTGGAACATTTTAACAACATGTTTCGGTTTCATCGAACCATCTTCAGGTGTAAAATTATATCAACAAACTTAAAACTCAATTACAATTTCTGTTGTGTAGCTTTTTTGGTGATGTTTTCTGTGATGTTCATATCCAGATTATTTTCACATATTGGAGCGAATGTATTGTTTTGAAGTGAAATGCTTTTGATGTTCTACATCGGCCTGCAAAGCAAATGATTCAAAGAAACACCAATGAATATGAGAGAATATAGAAAACAAAATGAAATAATAATATATAATTGGAAAACAAAATTAAACATACCAAAGATGATAGTGTAGACACGTAAAAATGTTCCAAATGTAAATCGATTATTCGATGTGGAACATAAAATGATATTTTAATTATCTTATTTGTAAATTTTAAATATAATTGTGATTAGACGGACAAAACCGAATAATTAATTTATTACTTATTTACAGTTTAGTTAACGGTCAGAGCTTACATTCAGGGTATAATTCGAGAAAGGAGAACTATGTAGAGACTTGAAATAAAAATAATTATTAAATAACAAACGCGAGATACAGGGGAGTCCGCAGCAATTGTGATATTACAAGCGCGTAGAACCATTAAAACCAGAGCACGGCAGTTATTTTATAATGTTCTGTTTTACGAAGGAGGATGCCACAAATGCGGTGATGTATAAAGTTTATTAATCACGTGTATTCTCATTTGAAGACTTTATCATTCTCCCTTAAAAATTAATGACAAGAATTTAATTCTGTTGCTCTAAACGTGTGGGAAAACGCCATTACTCTTCTGAAAAAAAAATCCTGTCTTCTTAAGAATGCGGTTCGCTACTTTGGATATCAAAACGATGTAAGACCATCAGGCGCAAAACGAAAAATAATTAATTACTTATTATTTACGGTATTAAGATCTTGGCGTCTTATTTTTACCCACTGCATCGATATCTGAAGAACTTAGTCTAATAACTCAGAAAAAAAAGGCCAGAAATTCGCAATTAATTATTCTACAGCTGGTTGCCAGGATAACGACACTAAAATTATGTGGTGTGTTATCGACGTATATAACAAAACAGTCTCAAAAACATTCATGTCCTTATGAAAATTGGTCTATAAAATTGTACTATATAAACTAAATCTAAAATTAATTATTCGGCAGTTTTGGTAGAACTCTCAAATATCAAATTTTATCAAAATATGTTTATCCGTTATAGAAATTTCACACACAGACGGACATAGCGATTTTGATAAACATTTTTCAGTTTTCTGAACGTGAATAAGAATAGCAATAAGATTCCGTAAGATTAATTATATATGCTATTGAGAAGTCTTAGTTTATGTCGAAAACCAGTTGCTTCACGAATGAAGTCTAAGATAGCGGTTTCTGGGACCGCTCCAACAGAGAAGGAGAAAACGTCATCTTTGCTTACAGAAGCATTCATTTAATATTTTATCCGTATTAAAAGATTATACCAATTTCACTCAGTTTCGTGATCCTGCAGTAATTATGAAGCGCAATTATGCCCTACATATAAAAAGTTTTAGGCTGTAAAGAAATTTTCTCATTCAGGAATTTTCCTGCATTTTACGACCGGCTGCTAAAATTAAGGGTCTTCTTAGCTTATATTACACACAAGTGTGCAAGTGGTCACATGGTCAGAACAGTGTATCTTGATCTTTCGTGGTTTGTGTACTAGTACCATACACGCATCATACTGTATAGTACAAAACATAATAGTCTTATTGTTACTAGGGAGTCTATAAGGTTTATTAATCTAATGATATTTAGAAGTGGAATTAAGACTAGGGAGCCATATCCGACATTGTAAACTGAAACATACATTAAAAAAAAAGTGATACTTAAATGAAAGATACGTCATAATCAGCGAGATTTAACATCCGCATTAAAGAATTATGAATGCGGCCAGATACAATTATGAAGAGAACGCAAATTAGTAATTATTGACAAGTAAAACTATTAACTGATTGTAGTATTCTGGGTTATGACACAATGTTGCATTACTTGGGATAAATATATCGCCTTTCCTCTATCACTGTCCTGATGAAACAACACCTCCATCAGAGTCTGTAGGTCCCAATATTTATAACCGAAAATGTTCAACTATTTTACAAGCTATAAAAATGTTGCTGATTTATTGCATACATAACAATTATTTCGACATGTATACTACGAAAACACTGTCTTGTCTCTTACGCTAATGTTTTATGTAGCAGTCACATCTACCACGATCGTGGCATTTCAAGCAAACTCTTTCCGCTGATCACAAATATAGAGGACACTTTGATGTTTCAGTCAGCCATGTGTATTCTGAAGACGGTTCAAAAGCAGAGACTTCTAAGTAAACAGACTCCATAAATACATACTTTGACTTCACATTTTTCCACATCGGAGTCCAACACAGAAATCCCAAACAAGACGACAAGAAATAATAATGAATATAATATCAAAACATTCATAACTTGTACATAAATTCTCTTCAACACACCAAAGGAAGCGAAAATCGTTTGATTACACAAAAGAAGATGAAATGTTACAATTTCTTCTCTTTGTTAATATTACGATGTTTTATTTTTATTTACAAGTACATCGTTATTGTAACCAGAGAGTCTATTGGATGCCGCGATGAATGTACTCCTTAGCAATGCATGTGAGTACATCGATTTTTATTTATTTTATTTAGTGTTCTGTCTGACGACAGGTCCATATGAACAGGATCCTTCCATCCTTTTCTCGGACTGGGACCTGTTCATATACGTTCTTGGCAGATGATCCAGAAGTGGTTTGCCATTGCCTTCTTCTGTGTGTGAATCGAGTAATTGTTGGGATGCCACGGAGGAAAACTCCGTGTTGCCTAGACCACGGCCTTGCCCAACACAAGTTATAAATTCGGGCACCGCCGGGAATCGAACCCGAGACCCCTGGATTACAAGGCCAGCGTTCTAACCGCTAGACCACCGTGGCGGCAGTGTACATCGATAGACAAATATAATAAATATCAAGGTCAGAGAAAAAAACATTATACAAACATTTGTGATGAGTGAAGTGATTAATATGAACACCACAGACCTACTAAAGAGCAATTCGTAATAATTCTGAAAAACCTTTTCTTTTTAAATACTCTATCCGTGTAAAGTATAACATGAAATTTATGAGTAATATATTCTTCGATTACTTAGCGACATTCTTTAAACCTCAGAGATAATAAAACGTCCATCACCATGTGAAGAGCAGGTAAGAATTCGTAAGGATCGTTCAAGACTGTAAATGTTAAATAAATGCAGAAAGTGAACTAAAAAGTTGCCATAACTTTATGAGCATGACTGTAATAGACAACATACTCTTCGCAGACTGATGTCGATTTCGTGGAAACTCTGCAAGGTGCGATGCAAACAAAATTAACGATCTCTGCGCCGAGCGGAACGCCCGGGGAGGCACGTGAAAGGCGGTCGTGTGTACATGGTCCCTATTAAACAACGTCTAACTTGATTAACACTACGTGTTTATAAGTCAGCGACCTCACGTTGCATTCAAAATTGTCGTCGGAAATGTGAAGGGAAGGAACTAACTGGGAAATCCAGGAATGGATTAATGTGTTTATTTAACAACGCCGTTTCAACTGGAGATGTTAAAAAGCATCGAATGAAACTGGAAAATGGTTTACAGGTATTATGTCAGATAGCGGATAATGTGGCCGAGATTCGAACCGTGCATCTGCCTAACACAAGGCCAGAGAGTTTGGGCCCCACCACGCTGCTGTATATTTGGCATTTGGATCCAGGCCAATACAAGTAAGCCTACAAAGAAAAGTGATTGCCTTGTGGGATGTTGCGTCGCGTAGTCTGGTATAAATTGATGTTTTAGAGATGCATCGTGCCACCATCATCAGGACGATGATGGAGGCAGCAAGCACCTCTGAAACGTCGGCAAACTCGTACCAGACTACGAGGTGCGATCGGAAAGTTTCAAGACTGTGTCAATAGAGGACGAACCGGATGTAGTACGAGCTTCTGCCGCTAGGGGGTGCGGCCTACATTCATAGTCAATCAGCGTGCCAGCCGGCATAATCGAATTAGCATTTGTTTCTTAGTTACGGGCGTTTTGGTAGTGCATTACACCGACCCTCCTGCGATTTCGGAATGGCGTGTGCATCAAATTTTGCCAAAGACTCGCCAAAACGGCTACGGAAACCTATGAAATGCTAAAGCAAGCATTTGGGGAGTCCGCAATGGGTCGTGCACAAACTTTTGTGTGGCATTCACGTTTTAAAAATGGCCGAACCTCTGTCGATGATGACGAGCGTATTTTATACTATTTAGTATTTATTTCTCTCTTTACTTCGTAGCAAGAAGTTTAAAGTATTTTTACAAAATTTAGCACTAAACTGTTTAAACAAGAGAATAAATAAATAATAAAAAATTATTATTAATCAATGGTCGGTATGTCATTTAACAGGATTAGGCTGTATCAAGATGACAGGTCATTCGTTATATTTTTATACAGTTAATCGCGTATCAATTTTCCTTTTTCTAAAAAACAGAAGCCGATGAAAAACACAAAAGATTTCGAATTCAACTGTAACAAACATTCCCTTCAACTTAATAAACACGTCATTGAACTCAGAGCCTTCTGTCATGTGCACTTAGTTTCGGCGATAAGCAAATTAAACGATTCTGTGGACAGAACATTACTAATCCTTACGAAACAGAGGTTCACAACCACCACTAATAAAAGCGTTCATTTGCATTGCTAATTAAGAGAATGATTATATTAAACACTCCAATTTGTTTGAATCTCATTCAGGCTTACTCTGATATACACAGGGCAAATATAGTTTTAATGTGGCGTCTCGCAATACTGGGGATATGTACCATACACTAGCCATTAGTTCGAGCTGACGGCTTTAGTGCCCGGCCATCAGTCCCTTAATGAAGGCTGGCTCGTACACAAATTGCCAACACTGTACTTACACCGCCCTGGAATCATTAATGAAGGACCTCCTTGCGTCATACGCAAACACGCAGCTGGTAGTACCTACAACACACACACTCGTCTGGTGGAAGCCACGCGGTTGGATGTACCGGAAGAGTGTACTGCACCCAGCACATTTCCTTCATCTACAAATTTACATCAGACTGCATACAGAATAATTTTGATTTCGCCATTGTTCGTCCAAAACCAAGGATTTTGCTTTTCACGTAACAATATCATAAACAAGATACAACAAAGAAATACAACGAATAAATAAATGTTTAATAGACTTAAACTGACAGAATCAGAATATCAGACATGATCACACGTACATTAATCTATTTTCTTTCATTCAAGAACAATTTGTGAATTGAATCAGTTATATGGAATAGTGCACATGATGAAACAGGAAAAACTGAGGAAGGAAACAGCAGTGGCCTATTTCAAGATAACCAAACTGCACAATTAAGAGCCCCGTAATTTGTATTCTTCGCCGAAAATTGAAGGTGAATAATCAATGAAGCTGAGATTCGCGGGACATGTAGAACATATAAGAGAACTGAGAAATGCATATAGAATTTTAATGGGTAATCCTGAAAGCAATATATCTGTTATAAATAGAGGTAGATTGTGGGATAATAATAAAATGGATTTTCAAGGAGTAGGTTGTCGAAGTGTGGACTGGCTCTTATAAACAAGTTATAAAACTTGGCTTATATTAACTTACTAAGATAGACTTTCCTCCTGGAGTCAGTTATCCTACATGTGGCTGACGGACGACACTGAATCTCAATCATGATTGTCTACGAACCAGAGTATCGAACCCAGAACCCAGCGAATACGGAGCAGGCTGCTACGATCAGTTTCAACATCGACTTTCCGGGCTTTATGTAAAACTACTTCTGCTACCTAGAGTGGGGTTAGAAAATCCCTCAATTTATTTCAATATTATATATCAAAGGTACTTGTATTTAATCCTCTTTGTATATCGAAACATGCCATTTCAACAAAACTAATCAAATTGTAATCGAAACGGATATTAAAGTATTCACTAATGTGAGGCAGTCATAAAAAGTAATTGCATGGAATATCCGGCTCTCTAATTGGCAAGCTTAACGTATAATTATTTTTTTAATGCTATTTAAAATTCTACTCGGAACTCAGAGGGTTTTTATTCTGTAATGCAGATGGCATTTTGTCGTACTACGCTGAATCTCCTGCCATAATGTGTTGTCACCAGATTTATGTATGCTGTTGACCCAGGAATGATCTCTGTAGATATTCTGTTATACAAACAGGCGGGAAAAATTTACTGACGAAAGTTATCCAAACAGCAAGCGGCTTGCTTTTAAACGTTCTGTGATACTCAAGCAGCTGAGTCATGTTATATAGGCAAAAGTGAAGTTGTCCCTGATGCTAATTAATCACAGCACCATGATGATGTACTGGTGATGGAATTACGGTACAAAAAATATGATTCTCTAAAGGCTCGTGACAATGATTGGTTCAGACTGTTGCACTATAAATCGCCCATTTGAAGAGGTAAATTTTGATTATACAAGTTTCGGAAGTCAGCTTTAATCTCTTTTCGAATTTTTGTTATGTAGAGTGCAATTATTTCATTTCAGGATCAGTGGTGATGGTTGGAATCGAACTTGGGAGCACAGTCAACTCTTAAACCACAGTGCATATCAAGATTACCTCAGACAAGGGATAATATTAAACACAACACTGGTAGCCTATAATTATAAAACAGGTCATGATAATTACGCTGTTTATTTTGACAGACTGTAAGAAGCTGAGATGAAATTCCTAATATATGAAAACTAGGAATGGAGGAATAACAATTAACTAGTGTTATTCTACGCTCTGTACAAGCTCTGTGTATCTCCGATACACGGTTTGTTCCCAGTACAATAATTCCCACTATTTAAAGCGACTGGCAAACATCGTCAATAGGTTATGGCCAGATGGCTGTGCATTAATTACGATTTGTTACCACAGATTTCAAAAGGGGAATCGACACTAAATTTTGGTTCAACGGGCAGAATTTTGGGTTGATTCATACACTCCCATAAAAACAGCAACTCACAATTTTCAGTGATTCCAACAAAAAAAAACCTGCTTATAAATGCATATCATCATCACAAAACTTCTGATTTGCATCAAAAACCAACGGTCGTAAGTTAGTTCTATTAATACTAATGTATAGTAGCACAGGGTTATTTCAAGACGCTGATAGTCGCTCACCTGATCAAGGAATTTCCTACCTTTCATGCATCAGAAAGTTAATTCCCGTGTTTACAGCAGCATGGATCATATTTTGAGACTGTTTAATCCAATACATAGCAGAAATCCTAACTCAATTTCTTTAACAACAATTTTAAAATCATTCTCCAATTTCAGCGTAGTCTTGTAATCTTTCAAATTGCTTCTCAACTACAACAGAAAATGCAATTCATACGCGTACTAAATTTACCGCCCATATTAACCTCTTTCATTTCATAACTACAACAACATTTAGTGAGTAGTTTAAATTATGGAGCTCTGCCAAGTCGCTAGACAAGCGAATATGAATCCATCAAGATGGATGGCTTATTAGTAAATTGTGTGGTTAGTTAGTCGCTTAGCCCGTCAATTTATTAACAGCAAGCTAATTAATCTATTAGTCGGTTAGATGTTAAGTAACACACTCACGTCACGGGTCGATTGTGCTAATGACCTATTGTAGATCATGAAATAATGAGTCACTAACTCATTAGTTGTGTTAGATTATGGTGTCGTAAAGAAACACGTGTTCTATGATAGCTCTTCGCCATTTAATGCGTAACGATGACATGCAAATAACACTTTACAATGTCATTTTTCTCAGCTCATTTATGCATTCAGCTATAATTTGTACGAAGTTGATCATACTACAGGTAACAGGAATTTTAATGCATTTTGTAAATATTCACCATTACAAAAAATAAACTTATAATTTATTAATTAAGAGAACAGTATATCACGTGTAAGAATGCTTAAAGCAGTAAGAATTTTACAAAATAAAATGCGTCAAAGCTACCGATTGTTCCAATGTCGTGTGAATAAACGTGGACAAGACGAGCATCTCCTGATGATCGCCGTGTTCGTACAGCAACTTTTCCGTCACAGCGATTGTGCAGGTTTGCCTATAATGAATGGGAACTCATACACACGCGAGACAGCAAATGTTTTTCATCTGTACCAAGTACGTACACTATTTTTTAAACTGCCAGTTCCATATCTCATCACATGCTATTTATTTCCTGACGTTATATCAACTACTGCCAATATTTTTAGCTTGTGTAATACTGGAAATGTTATCAATGATAAAGACTTACGAGGTGCGATCGGAAAGTTTACAGACTGCGCGTATAAAATCCCATACACTTATCTCAGGTATTAAATTCATCCATCACCCTCGAAGTAGTTCCCCTGGGAGTGAACACAACGATCCCAGCGCCACTGCCAAGCCTGGAAGCATCCCTGGAAATCTTTCTTTGTCAGCCTGTCAAGCACCATCTGCGATTCTGCCTGAATATCTTCTATCGTCTCAAATCTCCTTCCCTTTAGCTGAATTTTCATCTTTGGGAAGATGAAGAAGTCACACGGAGTTAAGGAGGGTGCGGGATGACGGCCATGGTGTTTGAGGCCAAAAACTGCCGAACTTTGAGGGCGGTGTGCGCTGGCGCGTTGTCATGATGCGTCGCATGTGGAGTTCTTCCTTTAGAATCAGCTGACAGGTCGCATAGCCTATCCCAACAATGTCGCACAAGTCGTTGATGGTACGACGTCGATCTTCGTGAATGGCCTGCCGAATCTTCGTAACATTTTCGGGCGTTGTGCTCGAAGATGGTCGTCCAGAACGCTCGTCATCATCGACAGAGGTTCGGCCATTTTTAAAACGTGAATGCCACACAAACGTTTGTGCACGACCCATTGCGGACTCCCCAAATGCTTGCTTTAGCATTTCATAGGTTTCCGTAGCCGTTTTGGCGAGTCTTTGGCAAAATTTGAAAATCCGCCATTCCGAAATCGCAGGAGGATCGGTGTAATGCACTACCAAAACGCCCGTAACTAAGAAACAAATGCTAATTCGATTATGCCGGCTGGCACACTGATTCACTATGAATGTAGGCCGCACCCCCTAGCGGCAGAAGCTCGTCATACTTCCGGTTCGCCCTCTATTGACACAGTCTTGAAACTTTCTGATCGCACCTCGTACCTCTGCAACATACAGGCTACTGTCACTTACAGCAACATTAATTATCCTATCCCAGAACCATCACTCACATGCAGTGGTGGTAAAAATGTTCATACTCTTACCATCACCACACTACACGACGCAACAACCCAGATGACACCCATCTTCTTTCCACCACTAACCAATAAAAGCGTGATCACTATTTATACCCCAAGGCCACCATTGGATGTTTCCAAGAATTTTTTCAGAGATCAGGAGTTCTATAAAACAGCTGTGATCACATGCTCAAATCACTGGATCAGGTGTTTTATAGAATTCTGGAAAGAATAATTCAAGACGCACGACATAAATTGAAGTGTTTATGTGCCGAGACAAGTCCACGTGTTATTTAACCCGTTGTAGAGTGCCGTGTACTCATCACAACTCAGCAGATTGTACATGCGAGCTTCTTATTGGCTTACGAGAGCATAATCCAGATGTAACTTACAGTTTCACATCCCTTTACCCATGCAGAGAATGCAGGGGAAGAATAAAAGTCACTTTATTCATTCAATTTAAACTCTGTGTAAAGGAATGAATCATTAACTCTTACGGGCGAGGTAAATAGTTGTTCGAATAAAGTGGCAAGGTATTCTGTCCAGAGTACAAAGTTTTACGACGTCGTTACATCGCACTTCGTCCTATCCGCTTCTTGGAAGTTCCGGTGAAAATTACTGCCATTGCACTGAAGAGGAACCTAGATCAAAGCCGATTTTATGCCTTCTTTGTTCTACAGGTCTCAGACTAGTTCAACGAGAGGACCCAGAAAATAAGGTTTTTGTCCCCCTGTATCCTGAAGACGGAAGCAGAACAAACTTCCGAAACATTGTTGGTTTTAAAACACTAATACTGTGGGTGACGTGGACAAAAGAAACATACATATTCACGCAACACGCCACACCTTATCGGAAACCTTCAAACTTCGATTACATAAAAGAAGTTTTATAGAGAGTTCGTTTTAAATGATTAATACTGTACTAACTGCATAACAATTAAGGTGCATTAAAATTGTGTAAAGTGGGAGAATACATAATGCACTGTGAGGCTTACTTGATCTAATTTATTCAAAAGTATCGATAATGGGATGATGAATAAATATTGAATCGGAAAGTATATAGACGGAAGCGTTCGTGGCCTGATTTAAGACATTATCACAAAATTTTCTTGAGAAACTGAGGGAAACCATGAAAGTCATCTGTCATGGTAGCCGGTTTCCAGGCAGAGATTTGAACCTGCGACGTCCCGAATAGAAAAGATATCGGACAATTAATGCCCAAAATAATATTAAAAATATATTAAAAATTTACCGTCAATCACAATTATAATAATGTTAAAAGATTAAAACATCGAATACTCGATGAGGAACATTAAATAATGTTTTAATCTTTTAACATTATTATAATTGTGATTGACGGTAAATTTTTAATATATTTTTAATATTATGAATCACAATATGACGCATTTACAATATCTTAGCCCAAAATAATGATACTCTAAACTTAAAGGGGAGACACTGGTGGTCTGAAGGATTTAGTAACATTTAATTTCTAATCCAATAAAGATATTAAGAGACTTGTGAGAAACTATTTTACAGTCGTGATGGTACACACATAAGATCCAATTAAAGGAGAACAGCTCCTTTCTATTATAGATGTCGAATGAGGAATTTACTACATTTTCATGGTGATGACATCAATTGGCTGCAAATCCGTGTTTAATTGTGGGCACATTCCAGCGGTTCGATGGAAAACTACCATCTTCGTCTTCAGCAATCAGTTTCTGTATTTAGATTACCTACCTCACAGAAATACTAACACGATATTAAAATTAAACAGTGAGATGTAGGCCCTATAGTTAAAAACAAATAATAAGACAGTTGTAGGAACTCAAGCGATTAGGAAGATCATCTCTTCGGTCTATTAAAAGATTACAAACTGTAATACGGAATATTAACTTGGGTGTACACATCTCTTTGTGACACTGTAATATAAAATCTAGTTTTACTAGATTATAAAATGCAACGAAGTCTCGTAGACTCTGTATGCTTCATCGGGGACTGAAGTAAAATACGAATAAATTGTCTCCGAAACTTTTAAGTTTTATATTTTATCGGCGGGACGCGTCTGATCTCCCGAGAAAACTTCACTTCATTTTTCACCTCTGTCTCTGGAACTTTACAGACATCAAAGTCTCGCTGCTCGCAACCTTTCTGACACTCGGATCAGTAAAATACCAACCAGTGCTTTCCGAAGATCTGCCTTGTATCGTAGAGTACAAATAACTGTCTGCTAATCTAAACTAGGAAGTGTAAAATGTGAATGAACAATGTGAAGATTAACGCATTAATAACCAGTGATTAACTAAATGTATCACCTGTTTTAAAAAACTGGAGCTTAGCATTTTAACCACGGATTAACGATATTTGGATGATTTTCAGAATAAACAGCGATTATTTCCTAAAAAAACAGCATCAAAACAAGTTTATCTTTATGATGGAGACGTATTGTGTTTTCTTTGACGTAGGAAATACATGTTTAAGTATTATTTTTATTAGCTTCGGTTTAAAATGGCTGACGCCTGTTAATATTGTTAAATTGAAGGAACGTCACAACCACCAACAGAGAATATTCAAAATTACAAATTATGCAAGTAAAAAATGTAAGCTAATTTAAATTGTCTCAGACCAGTCCAAAACTACGCGCCATCTTTTTCATTGTGTGGTCACGCTGTTAAAACGGACAATAAATAAAAATTAAAATATATCAATACAAAATTTGCGTCATAGGTTTTGAGATATTCACGGCTGTGAATATTCTGGGTTGCTGCCGGTAGAAGTTGGCCGACGTTTCAGAGGCCCTTGCTACCTCCGTCATCACGGTGCAGCAACCCAGAAGACAGCCATCTTCAACACTTACGTTATTTCGTCCCCGAAAGGAAACAGACACAAAGATTACAGAATTATATATCAGATTTTGCGAACAGCCACAGGCTCCCCGACGACCAGTTGATATACTCTGGCACAGGAATAGGAGTGAGTCATGCCGGAAAAGACACATCTACAGTACGTACATTGAGAGGCGAATAAACTTCATATCTACCATTGTTTGTGTCCGCTCTAAACGTCATTGTCTATGAAATTTCATACCGTATCCTTACGAAGTTCACCGTTGCATTGACTCTTGTGTCACCGGTGTAATTTTAAAGTTGAGCTCTTCTACAAATAAGCGAAAGGAAAACTAATACGTGTTTAAACCTTGGCAAAAGAATAAGACGACGAAAGAAAGAACACTTTATTATCTATGCCACTACGTAACTCACACTGAAAATAACAAAACTTTTAGGAAGTTTTTACAATTAACTATAACTAACTAACTAACCAGATGGCTTACCGAACTCGAAGGTTCATCACCGAATTAACCAAAACCCTCCACTGGACCCTGTCCTGGGCCAACAAAATCCAGTTTCCTTCAACTCCTATCTCCCATAGATCCCGCCTGACATTATCCTCCCATCTACGTCTAGGTCTCCCCAGCGGTCTCTTCCCTTCAGGTTTCCCAACCAGTACCCGGTGCACACCTCTTGTCCCATCCATGCGCGCTACATGTCCCGCCCATCTCACTCTTCTCGACTTAATCACCCTCACAATACTGGGGGAGGAGTACAGATTTTTAAGCTCGTCATTGTGCAGTTTTCTCCACGCCCCATCGTCTTCCCTCTTAGGCCCAAATATCCTCCTCAACACCCGATTCTCAAACATCTGCAATCTGTGTTCCTCCCTCTGAGTGAGAGACCATGTTTCGCACCCATACAAAACAACAGGCAAGATTATTGTTTTGTATACTTTAATTTTCAGGTTCTTAGAAATCAGACGGGAAGACAAAATATTTTGGACTGAGAAGTAGCAAGCATTTCCGGAATTTAGTCTCCTCCTAACTTCCTCACGAGTATCATTTTGATTTGTTATTGTTGTTCCCAAATATTTGAACTTTGTAACCCTTTCAAAGGATTTATTAGCCACCCTAAGATAATTTTGCCCGCCTGTCTTCTGATGACGAGATACTAACATGTACTTAGTTTTTTCTGAATTTACTTCCAGCCCCACTTGTCTACCAGCCTCTAGTAAAACTTCTGCGTTCCTCTTTATTGTATTTATATCGTCCCCCAATAAATTAACATCATCAGCATATGCCAATAGCTGATGTGTCCCATTCAATTGCAAACCCTCCTGCCTACCTTGGACCTTCCTGATGGCGTATTCTAGCGCAACAATTAACTATAGGTTTCTTAATATACGGACGTCGACTTTAATCGGTGCAGAAGCGTTCGTCTGTAACGTAATGCAATGCAACGTAATGAGCTTCCGTTAGCTGGAGACTGGAGAAAAAATGTTCGGTCATTAAAAAGAGACCCGACTCCATTTTCCGTAGGATAAAAGCGACAGAAACGAATGAAATGGAGACTGGCAGCGGAGCAAATGTTCGTATGAATGCAGTCGTAAAGTTACGGATTCTGAGAGAATTTACAACAGCGTATACGTCACCGTACATCTCTACACTGAGCTAGGGGTCTCACAATGTAAACCTACGTGATGGGTTCGACATTCACATTGGACCCACAGAATAGGCAGTATTTTATTTATTTATAGTTTATTTAACGATGCTTTCAGTACCTTACTACATAGCTTTGAACAAGAGGATGACGGGCAGCGAATGGGAATGGATCTGATCGTGCTACCTCGGCATTTGCCTGAAGACGACGGACAGCGAAAACCCCCAGACTCTACCTCCAGACACAGATAGTAACCGGGTACTAACCACTCGTTTATTTTCTAATCTCGCTTAATTACACAGGAAAATAATGTCGAATGGAATAATGATGCATGATGACGTGTTAGGAGAGACATGGAATGAATAGGTTTGTTGTCATAAAAAGTGTTTGAAAGACTGAGGAAAACCGCAAAGAATTTCCGTCAGCACAGCCCTTTTCCAGATCGAAAATCGAATGCAAAACACCTCTACCCACACCTCGAAACAGAAAGGCGTGGTAACCACCAAATCCGTTCGGTGTGGTAATATTTGTAGCACGTAATCGGAAAACTGTGTTTCATGTAGATGTTCTCTAAGATATTTTTGACTGAATATATCCCAGACCTAGAAAATTATTTCTTTAATCGATTGTATTCCAGATCAAGTTTACACCAGATTTTTTTTTACAGTATCTAAGTTAGAATTTTGGCAAATATTTCCAGAACTTATATATTTTCTTCCTACAAACATCTTCCATCAATCTACTGAAAAGTTCTGGTTGATTGGTAGCTAAAATATTCAACTCCATGACGCAGATTTTTTTTCATGAGTTATAAAAGTAATATTTAAGTAAAATAATATTTACGACAAATAAGTTACAAATCTCATAAATTACGTAACAACGTCTGGCTGGCCGCAATATGTGAATTTGTAAATGTAAACAAAGCTCGAAGATATCTTGCGACAAGTATACCTACAGGAGACAAACACAACACAGAATAAGGCGGACATGTATCTGTTCCCAGACTAGAAACCAAGCCAGCAATCCCAGAGTTCAGGGGTCTAAGACGGCTACACAGAATTAATATCCACTCGTTTCACAGCTTTCTGAGGCACAGAGAATAGCGAATCTGTGTTCTCTTGAAGTCTTTTGATACAGATCATAGGTCTATAAAATTTGCTACGCGAATTCAGAATGGTTGAATGAGTCACAAGGGGACTTAGTGTGATAAGACAATAGTCTAATAAATATTTATACGTACGTAAATAAACAAACAGAACTACTGAGCCACAACCATACGGGAAATTTCTACAGGAAAAGATGTCTTGGGTGAACACGGATAACAAAAGAACAGGCAAGGAGATTGAACAGACGCTTTCGCGGTTTGTTCCTTGGTCCATGATGCAATCATAGAGGATAAGTGGCATAAGTTACTCCTCCAATTTTACAGAGTGAATGTATGATACAAATTAGGATCCTGAAATTCAAGTATGTATCAGAGAATGCCTATTATAAGTGAGGTATAAACCAATTTCAAGATGAGATCTCAGGTTCTCACGTAGGCGAATATGGAGATGATTATCTTTGCCTCAGTGTGATGGTCTCTGGAGCATCAGTGTCATCTTTCTGAACAGCCAGTATCATTGTTTTACTTTAATAAAGTAAGACACACGTGCGGAAGATCGTATACATCCATCTACTCTCTATTCAACGAAATTAAAAAAAAAATTGTCCTTTGCGTGTACAAAGAAAACAACTGAAGGAATCTACAGTCGGTTTGTATTGGACTAACACATAATGTCCGAGAGAGTGCACACAATTTAACAATTTTTATTAATAAAATAAACAGAGTTATAAAAGTACAGTTTTCACAGCATGAAACAACAACTCATTTCCCACCTTTCTTCATTTCACTGCATTTCGACTTCAAGTCCCTTTGTTTCACGCACAATGCCCAACATGTAAGATACTGCATAATATGGCAGTAAGTTCATTCTGAAAATCGAATATGAAGTTGCCGGTTTGCGAAGACTGAGTAGCAGAAGAAACAAATGAAACACGTGTACACTGATCCGGCACCTTGTAACACTTTTCCCAACAGGAAGACTTACTCTGAATCAGCCGTAAATATACCGCGTACGTCTACAAAGGTATATACAGGGACAGGGGCTGGAAACGGCTTCCGGAAGAAAGAAACCCAGAAGTAAAGGGCCAAGATACTGTGTTCCGTGTCAGAACATATTCCGAGTTTATCTGCGTGAGGTCTATTTCACCGCTACGTTGCAGTAAGTAGCCTGTCCGGAGTTACATTCTACTGGAATTCAGTTAGATACTCTGTAGCCTTTGAACGAACTCCATGGAAAACAGCTTATTTTTAATAATCTAGCTGTCGCTAGGATACTCAAGAAATTACCTGTCTTTTATGCAAATCGAAGTTTCATTATCGCCCATTGCAGGCCAATGTGTGTAACAAAATTTTTAAAAAAAAATGTAATTTTTTTTTTCAGAAATACTAAGTTTCAGCAAAAGTGACTAAGATTTTTAAAAAAGGAAACTGAGAAATTTTTACACGTTAACGGTGGTCTAGCGGTTAGAACCCTGGCCTTGTAATCCTGGGGTCTCGGGTTCGATTCCCGGTGGTGCCCGAATTTATAACTTGTGTTGGGCAAGGCCGTGGTCTAGGCAACACGGAGTTTTCCTCCGGGGGCTTGCCCGGTTTCTCGTCAGACAGAACACTAAATAATAATAAGATGAGGTGGTCTAGCGGTTAGAACGCTGGCCTTGTAATCCTGGGGTCTCGGGTTCGATTCCCGGCGGTGCCCGAATTTATAACTTGTGTTGGGCAAGGCCGTGGTCTAGGCAACACGGAGTTTTCCTCCGTGGCATCCCAACAATTACTCCATCCACACACAGAAGAAGGCAATGGCAAACCACTTCTGGATCATCTGCCAAGAACGTATATGAACAGGTCCCAGTCCGAGAAAAGGATGGAAGGATCCTGTTCATATGGACCTGTCGTCAGACAGAACACTAAATAATAATAATAATAATAATAACTCATATATGACATAATATGAGATACTCATTCCGTTTATCCGTTCAGCATTGAAATTGATTTTTGCGGCAATATGCATATCGTAAATAGGGAGAAAAAAAGTAAATAACCAATCAGATTTTGCAGTATGTTCGTTCCGCGCTTGACAGCAAAATGGTATTTATATCTGAACATAATAACACGAAAATCGCATTTCGTAGTCAACACAATGAAATTCAACTTTAATTAGCTCCAACACGTGTTTTACAAACAAGTTCACATTGATGTTTTTAATGCACTTGTATGAGAGTACCTGTACAGTCATTTCAAACATAAAACTCTGCTTTAGTCCAGATTTATTATGCACAACAAGAGAAACACAGTCCACAAATTGAAACAGTCTCAGAGTTAAGGTAATCTTAAATGACCGATACTGGAAATCAAGAATTTTTCACATTAACAAAAACTGAAAAAAAACTAACAGCCAGTGCATTCACTTAGACTGGGTTGAACGTGGAATGTAACCGAACGTAGGATATTAAAAGAAATTTTAATTTGTCTCAAAAGTCATGTAGACAGGAGTGTCAAAGATGGCGGACGTAAACGAAATTATTTTCTGTTCGCGACTGTAATCTTGAGACTTGCGGGGTGAGGAAGTGGGGTGAAGGGGGAAGGAGGAAAGATAGCGTCTGCCTTTAACGCTTTGGACCTTTGCATTCCTTGCAAGTCTCAAGATTACAGTTGCGGACAGTACTTTCAGTAGTCATAATAAAATGGCACTCTTAACAAAACTAAACACATCGATCAGTCCGAGCGAACATTTTTTATTCTGATGGAATCAGAATATTTATGGGTTATTAACTGTATTGATCTCAGGCACCATAAGAGATTAATCAGGCTGTTTGGAAATCCTGTATTAAAAAGATATGATTTCCACAACATCAGATAAATGCAGTGGTCAGTGTTTGTCTAATTAATGTGTGATTATTCAATTAAAATCTACAGTAATCCCCTTTTATCTTCGTGTAAATGGTCTCCACCCCCACGAAATCCTCATTGTTTCATCATAGAGCTAAATAAATAAAATACACAGCTTTTAAAAATAATGCATTTTCTATCTCATCCCCTAAAAATCCTCCAGTTTTAAAAGCCTCGGTTTCCCTTAATTCTTAATATAACATCTGGCAAATATTCCCTTTAATATCAAGGCAGGAAGTAAGTCATGATCATTGATATTTCGTTTTTTTTTTTTACTAAATCATTATTCACAGTTCTCCTATACATTTATATTGAGGGTTAGTGCCGTAATAAAATCTAGCACAAAATGTGCTACATGCTACGAATTTGCATATTAAGCTCTCTTATTTTTTTCCCTCTTCTTCAGTGACCTGCGTGGTTATTGCCCGTAAACGCAACCCTCAGCAAACAACAGAGGAGAATGATGACGGGGCTTCAACACGGCTCATTTCCTGCGTCCATTATTGTTATTATTATTATTATATTCCACGCAATTGAAAGACAACACGACAAAAAAATGAACGACAACAGAACACGATCTAATACTCAAAAGAACTTAACAGGTACTGCAGAAATTATTTTATATTTGCATTTAAATTAACGAAAATTAAGAGGGGTGCACCGGGTACTGGTTGGGAAACCTGAAGGGAAGAGACCGCTGGGGAGACCTAGACGTAGATGGGAGGATAATGTCAGGCGGGATCTATGGGAGATAGGAGTTGAAGGAGATTGGATTTTGTTGGCCCAGGACAGGGTCCGGTGGAGGGCTTTGGTTAATTCGGTGATGAACCTTCGGGTTCGGTAAGCCATCTGGTTGGTTGGGTCCACTATTTGGGAAGCCTGAGAGGAAGAGACCCCTGGGGATACCTAGACGTAGATGGGAGGATAATCTCAGGCGGGATCTATGGGAGATAGGAGTTGAAGGAGACTGGATTTTGTTGGCCCAGGACAGGGTCCGGTGGAGGGCTTTGGTTAATTCGGTGATGAACCTTCGGGTTCGGTAAGCCATCTGGTTGGTTGGGTCCACTATTTGGGAAGCCTGAGAGGAAGAGACCCCTGGGGATACCTAGACGTAGATGGGAGGATAATCTCAGGCGGGATCTATGGGAGATAGGAGTTGAAGGAGACTGGATTTTTCTGGCCCAGGACAGGGTCCGGTGGAGGGCTTTGGTTAATTCGGTGATGAACCTTCGGGTTCGGTAAGCCATCTGGTTGGTTGGGTCCACTATTTTGGAAGCCTGAGAGGAAGAGACCTCTGGGGAGACCTAGACGTAGATGGGAGGATAATCTCAGGCGGGATCTATGGGAGATAGGAATTGAAGGAGACTGGATTTTTCTGGCCCAGGACAGGGTCCGGTGGAGGGCTTTGGTTAATTCGGTGATGAACCTTCGAGTTCGGTAAGCCATCTAGTTAGTTAGTTAGTTATTAACGAAAATTATAAACACTGGGTACAACGGTGTGTTCTTTTGGAGGTAGAAACACAAATTTAAGTACTATTTAGGTGATATTTTTCCTTCACAGCGTCAAATAGTTTATTAATAAGTTATTACGCATACACATCTCCGTTAACCATTAAATATACTTGCATTTCTGCAATTCTGGCGTAAGGAACCTCACACCAATTGGTAGAGTCTGCGCCATCTCGTGTCCCAAATTACAGGTTGTGCTTCCATTAATCCACTCTATCTCAGCTACTGTGAGCGTATAAACACAACGCGATAACAGCCTCATTGGCGTGTGCTCCATAAAGCAGAAGCCTATAAAACCTTGTAGTCATATCCGCTGGTAATAGAGTCACACAGATTACTTACTGTACATCCTGCAGTATTTATAGGCTTAATCACAACTTGCAACTCATGAAGTCATCGACTGCGAACTTTGTATCCGGGACAACGGTGTTCTAGAGCCACACACCCGGAAACGCAGAACCGATTTCAGAACACCTCAATGCGCCCCCCCCCCGCGAGTATTTTACAGAGATGTATAAGTATGCAGACAAAGACGTAAAGGAGATCAAAACATTGTGATAAGACAGCGGTACTAAAGTATACCTAAAAGCTAAATTACAAGCGTATTACAAAATATATGGGCTATAAATGATTCTCTAATTCAAATTGTGTTCTGAAAATTTTGGGTGTCATCAAAATGTTCTGACTCACTGATATATAGAAACTGCAAAATTAAATATGAAATATCTTACTATAGCTAAGTTACATATGAATATTTCTGTCTTCTGGGTTGTTGTCGCCCTGATGACGGAGGCAGTATGACCTCAGAAACGTTGGTAAACATCTACCAGACTACACAGCGCAACAACACAGAAGACAGAAGTCTTCATACTCATCGCCCTGATGATGGAGGCAGTACGACCTCTGAAACGTTGGCTAACATCGACCAGACTACACAGCGCAACAACCCAGGAGACAGAAATCTTCATACTCATCGCCCTGATGATGGAGGCAGTATGACCTCTGAAAGAGTTGGTAAACATCTACCAGACTACACAGCGCAACAACCCAGAAGACAGAAATCTTCATGCTCATCGCCCTGATGATGGAGGCAGTATGACCTCTGAAAGAGTTGGTAAACATCTACCAGACTACACAGCGCAACAACCCAGAAGACAGAAATCTTCATACTCACCGCTGTGAAAACCTCAAATCTTACATAAGTTACATATTTTAACACAATATCGAATAACTAGTTATTTTATGTTAACAAATGTTAGATAATGGCCCTGTTAACAGATGTGTATTTATATTTCAGATGCAGAGTACAATTCATTCCGCGGTCATTTAACGACAGAGTCGACTGTTATATTTATGTAATGGATATTAAACAGAGGACAGAAAGTTATGTCGCAAACGTCCACAGCACCCTGTTCTCAAACATCATCAATGTATGTCCATCACACAGAACGATACCAAGATTCATACCCATACAAAACAAGAGTTCCTTACATATAGATATTTAAAATCTGCCACATTTACCCAGGGTTTCATTGCTATTAATATTTTGGAGTACAACCTGGTGATGTGATATGATCATAGTAATACCGGTACTTAGTTTGGAGGGCTATAAATACACAAATTATAAATATAAATTTCAGAAACTAAGCTCACTGAGACACACCTGTCTTATGACAGCAAATCAAGATTTATTTATATATTTTTGTCAACAGTAATCACAGAATAATTTGAAGTCGATATAAATGAAAATATGATTGGTCAGCAAACAGCTTGAATTTATTGCCACAAAATGTCGATCAATGCAACGCAATTAATAATAATCACCAGGACACATGCGCGCTTGGCTTCATTCCTATTAAATGATCGTGTTTCTGATTACCGCAAATTAATTAAACTTTAAAAGTAATGAAATTCATATCAATATCTGTCAACCACAACTACGGCCTAATGATTGGAAGAAGCCTCTAAACATTAGAATTCATTACGTATTGCAATAACGGACTGAGTAAAAACAGGAAAAATTGGATATTATTACTGCAGTTGAAGATGGCTGTCATCTGGGTTGTTGCGCTGTGTAGCTCGGTAGAAGTTCTGCAACGTTTCAGAGGTCCTTGCTGCCTCCATCATCAGAGCGATCACACTGATGATGGAGGCAGCAAGGACCCAGACGACAGCAATCTTCAGACTCACCGCCGTGAAAACATCAAATCCTATTACTGTAACTGTATCACAGTACAGCAATGTCAACATATATTAAGTCACATGTATTTACGTCTGCATGTACAACGATTATAATTCTTTGTCCATTTCTCGGAGCATTTCACATACTGATCATTCTCTGAACATTTGTGAGAAAGGCTGTTATTGTCCTGTGGCTGGTGTCTGCACGTGCAAAGTACGAATGCATAATTTATTAAAAACCAGCGGGCGGAATTTCCATCATAAACGTCGACGACGAGAAATGCCACAACCACATTCACTACGACCACCAACATCAATATGATCACTGCTAACACATTTAACACCACCAACCACCATCATCGGCTCTGACCTATAAGTCAGTACTGTTTATAGAGCTGTAAAAAGATTTCTAAAAATACATTTATTACTGATTACCGCGTGGATTGCTTTTGTTTAGAAAGCAACATTCGTGAAGGAAGAAGTTCTTAAATGTGATTCGTGTAAGATGGATGCTTCCCTTATCTAAAAAAAAGAATTACATGTAATTTGTTAATTTTTCTTACATAAAAAGAAGACGGGATAAAACATGAATTAAAACTGAAGTAATAAAGAAATCTATAAAAAATAATATAGCGGAAAATACATTACGAAATAAAGTTAAAATAATATGTTATGTAAATTCATCAATAATTTCTTTAACAGAAACGTATGGAACTACTAAGCATTCACTTATCTGTACCTAGTGTAAAGGGCAGTCTTTCCACTTATTCTGAAAGACGAATTCCGTTATCTCCTTGAACACTCAGATATTTGGCAATGTTGGTAAGTAAAACTAGTCTTATACTTTCACCAAGTTCCTTCTCAGCTCCAATGTATGCTCTTAGAAGATAAAAACCATCACAATCAACGTTCCACTAGGATAAGAGCGTCATTAAACGTCATGAAAACATTAAAATGCGTTGTGTCTTCACAGCTACGAGGCGACAGAGAATGGATACATTAATACAAAATATCAGCGAGAAATGCTCCGACGATAACAGACGCTGAGAGAACAGTCAGGGTGGAATTACAGTCTGCCTCACAAAATAATAATACTGAAGAAATAAAACGCGCAAGAGTGAGACAGAACAGACCTGCAGACAACTTGTGCGTCGTACACATTGAGGAAGGAACGGTCGCTGTACAGAACACGCACAGGAATTCCTTTTATAAGAGAAACATGGGCCCACTTTCCATTCAAGCCCTTTCATCCGGGTACACGAGGAAGTGTATATCGTAAATTAAAAACCACATAAATTTTCTGGTTTTCGTACGTGTCAGCACCTTTACATTCTCCAGAAACTTCAAATCCTCGCAATGTTGCCATATTATTCTTCTTATATGCACAAAAATTGGGTATAAAAATTATAAAAAAAAACTGATTTCTTGCCCCAATGGAAGGGAACTGATTGAGGTCATTTTAGAGCAGGATTCTGACGAGAACATTTGGACACGAGAAAGGGGAAGTGACAGCTGGACAGGAAATTATACAACGAGGAGCTTTAATAATCTGTACTCTTCACAAACGATCATTATGGCGATGAAATCAGAAAGGTTGAGATTGGGTATGTAGCATGCACTGACTGATGAGAAATGCGTAATTTTCCTTGTAAAAATTTGAAATTAAGAGACCACTTGAGAGATCTTGGAGTAGATGGTAAATCTGAGAGAAACAGGGTCTGTGTATGTCGAATAATTCTTATTATCTCAGGTTGGAGTCCATTGGCGAAATTAAGAAGTTCTATAACAGGCGTTGATTTTAACCACATGAGTGACTTTTAGCTTCTCAGGAACTATTCCATGGAATTGTTGCTTGGTGTCGTGACCGAAAATATAATAGATACCCCGTTTTGAATCTGTACAACATCATAATCAACAAGGACAATTATAATTATGTATTTACCCATAAGGCTTTAGCCCTCAGAATCCCAACGTTCATCTAAACAATATAAATAACAACACATCTCTATTAGAAGGAAAAATTAGTTAACATAAACAAATCTCTGTTTGTTCTGATAATAATATAACATTAACAACGCGCTCTGTGAGTAAAACGCAGAGTTAGTGTTAAAGCATGTGGAGCACATGGTTGCAAATTTGCTTTAAAATGTTAATGGCAAAGTCACAGAACTAGCTTATTCTTCCCAAAGAGTAAGATGTAGGCAGATACAACCTCTGAATTGAAAGCACATCGAAATTAAATGCTTAATTAGTATGGCAAAAGTTCCACACAGTTTAACACGGGTGTCTCGAGTAAATTACAGGGCCTCGGACAACGTATTATTTACATTTAATCTCCAATGAATCTTAATTTATAATCCTTGTTATCAGAGTTTACCTTCGCCGTTAACCAGAGTGCGTTAAACTGTAGTCGGTAGCTAAAAGTAAGTATCTTAAATAAACAGAGCTTATGCGACACATCAGATATCAAAACGTATTCCGGCATCAATTTTAACATAAAATGTTTATAAAATAAATATAAAATACATTACCGCTAGATTACTCTAAGCTGACTGAGTAATAAGAGATTAATCCATCTTGAAACTTCAACAAAAATAAACTTAGCCCTCGTATTTTTTGCACATCAAATCTGTCTAGTCAAAATCTGTAATGTGTTAATGTACGTAAGCCCCGCGCTACCAAGGGTCTTCGTATCCTGTGACAGCAGGTAATGGCGAAAGACCAGCTTTTTGCAGAAGCCCCACCTATCTTAAGAAAAGCATAATGGATTCACTACCAGTCACATTTTCTTCAAGAGAAGTGAAAAAAAAAGTACATGACTGAGAAAATTAGAGCAGAAAGGGGAAGGAGGTTTAAGTTTTACAGTTTAGCCAGAACACATCATCATTAGGGAATTAGAAGATAGTATCCTACGAGAGGCAAGGGGTTGAATCCCTGTCCTTATTCAAATCTGAGTCATCGGTATTGTCATGTCTCAATCTTTACAAGAAACCGTCGTTTCTGGAACCCCTATTTAAGGCTAGCGATTCCTTTTCTGGGGACTTTTGACATCTATAATATAAGTCTCCCAACTTCAGTAAATGTGTTATAAAATAATTCAGGCGTACGTTTAATACTGGGTAAGATTTCAGATTCTCACGGCAGCGAGGGACTGTCTTCTGGGACGTTGCGCCGTGTAATTTTACAGAAATTTACCGACGTTTCAGAGCTGCTTATTGTCCTCATAATCAGGGCGATCACCATTTATATCAAAAGTCATTCAAATCCCTCATCTGGTTAAAAAAATTATATTAATTGGGACAATCATTCGGAACGCAGGCATGGTAATAACAGAATCTTGCAACAGGTTTTATGCAGATGTTCGTCGTCTTGCCGTCCTCGAACTCCACTTCTGGTGGTCATGTGCTTCATCTGTTCTCATTCATCGGCTAGTCAAGGGTTTTAGTACGCCGTTTTAATACACCTTCCTTGGTCTTCCTCGTCTCCGAGTACCTGGTGCTGTACACTTTTCTTCGCCTTTTATCCTTCCATTCGCCAAGCACAAGAACTATTTTTAAAATAAGGACCGTAGTCTAAAAAGGAGTGCATCGAAATATTGGGTCCTTGTTATCTCATCCTAGGACCTGTGTTCTACTTCTGACAAGAATCGAAATCTCTTCTACGAAATCTTATATGCGAGTTTACTGACTAACAGTGACCTGCAGCCTTAAACAGAGTGTGACTAGAAGACGGGGTGTGCTTTAGACACACGCACACACACACACACACACACACACACAGGGGAGCTGTGATGGGCGGGGTGACATGATTAGGGTAAGCATTCAATTTATAAGTCAAGAGACCAGATTTTTCCGTGGCCAGCCATTAGGGGAAACACGCCAGCAGATTCTGTCAGCTGCTGCTGATGGTTTCTTTTTGTAGATAAACCGCACGTAATAGCCGAAAATTCATCTGGAAAGACAGTTTGTGATTAATTACAAAAAGGCGGGGGGGAAAAGTGAATATTCCAGGAAGTCATATTGCGGTCTGCACACAAAAACCTGCCCAACGAATCGCAGTGCACAAGAGTGTTCCTGCAATGAAACAGAAGAAGAAATATGGTATAAGGACGGGGCTTGGATTAAACCGGCTGAGGAGAATGGGATCCGGTGGAGGACTTGTGCATATGTTATGGATTCTTTGGGTTATACATGTACCGCACACCTTATCCTTCTTAATATTCTGTATTAATATTAATAACAAGACGAAAATAACATTACAATTTGAACAAACACAAAAGAATTCTTTGCTAGTCTGCATACGTTAATTGTCTTGGTGTTAATTTACTTCAAATACAAAGCCAATCACACTACAAATATCACAGTAAAACGGCAAGAAATATTTAGTAAATATTTCGATATGTAGTACAGTTATTTTAAAAAAAAAATTAATAAAATTTGTAAATCTTAATCGTATTACATTTAGTGTCACGTTCCAATTCTTTGTACGAATATCTTTTTAATCATCACGTGAAGTCAGGCCTATATTGACCAGTGTCAACCATACTAATTCGCCCGACAACTTCCTGTAAACACACGACCTGGCCATTAAGAGCTCATTTGATACGCGTAGTCTGAAGAGCGTATAACAAGAAGCCAATGTATTCGGATCCAAATCGTTTTTCATAATATAAGGAAGGAAGTTTCCTCGATGCTGGAATGTTGAGGCCAAGCGTAACATCTCATACATGTTTAGCAAAGACGCAATTACCGTGACAAATACGTCAGTAGATCTCCGCACCGAAGGGCCTCTGATTGACTGATGTATCACTGCCACACAGTGACAGTCTTATGAGAATTTCTAGTTTCTTCTCAAAGGAAAATGCCTGAAATGACTGACAACTACCAAGAAAACGCTGGAGTCAGAGGGTGTATAAAGAACTTTATACAATATCCAGTGCGTTATTACTGCAGTACAAAGTTTGTCTGTAATTTAAAATTCTGGTTTGAAATAGGGAAATGTAATAGTTTCACATAAGGATTCTATGATTAATCAACTAACTATTAACCCTTCATCGAAACACGTCCTTGGGAGAACGCATAATGCAGACGTCCGGTTAGTCAGTATATCAGAATGATTTATAATCAGAACAACTGAACGGAATTTCGATAATTAATGGTACTCTAATCTAATGGTACAAAATAACTGCTACCTTTCACGGAAATGAAGACAAATGCATACAAATTTTTAGCCGGGAATCTTGACGGGAAGAGACCACTTGAAAAATCTAGAAGCAGATGAGAGAATAATACTAAAACAGATATTAAAGTAAGGGTGTATGGGTATAGATTTAATGACTCAGGACAGGGTCTAGAAGTGTGACCTTCGAAATAGGCAATACACTTCTGGATTCCGTGTACAAAAACGGAAAATTTCTCAACTTCGCTGAGCGACTATTATCTTCTTAAGATGGTCTCTGTTCCACAAAATTACTGAGCATTCACACTGCATAAATATAGTGCCAGGTATAAAGTAATACATTTTAAAGACTTTGGACTCAACACAGGAAGAATAAAGTTCACTACAATTTATCAGACACTAATAATGATTATAGTAACACAGAGCGGAGACCACGGGAATTTAAAAAAAATGTATCCAAAGACAAGCAGCTTGACATATAAGAATAAATTATACCCTGCAGTCACAAAATACGTAACTGCAAATTAACTGTAATCAATAATAAAATGATATCCCTTGAGACAGGCTTATAGGAGAAAACTGATAAAGTTGATCATAACATAATACACGGAAATCTGCGGAACAAACAGCATACATCACAACTGCTTATCACTGTAAAAAAGTTAAAAACTTTTAAATATATTCCACTAGGAACAACAGGGCGGGGTTTTAAAGACACAGCCCAAATAATTGCGAGAAAATTATAATCAGTAATTCAAGGCACCTTTTCCTTAACAGCGATACAGTTTTGCCTACCTTTACAGCTCGGACACCCTGTATTCGATAATTACAGTGATTAATATGACACACAGAGCCGGCTCCATAAGCAAGACAGGTGCGGAACGACAGCGAACGGAAATATACCAGCTCTAAGAAACAAACATGCTGTTGAGTCGTAAGAGAAATGAATTATTCTCCGTGTGCGACGCACGGAATAAAATTCGATGGGTAATAAACTCATAGAGCATTCAGGCACAGTGGGGGCTTAGTAATAAGTGTCCCTTGAATTATTACTGTTGTAATACGCGCTCCAGGCAGTCACAGAATTATGATCGCATTCTCCGTCCTAGAATTTACATTCCTACTAAAGGCCCGTTTCGGATTTAATATATACAAAGATCACAGATTCATATTCTACGTCACGCATGCGCTGAGACCGAAGTCAAGAGTTTTCTGTCGTCGACGGAAAGAAACATTAGATTAAAATAACCTCTTATTATTTTATTTAGTGTTCTGTCTGGCGACAGGTCCATATGAACAGGATCCTTCCATCCTTTTCTCGGACTGGGACCTGTTCATATACGTTCTTGGCAGATGATCCAGAAGTGGTTTGCCATTGCCTTCTTCTGTGTGTTGTTGGGATGCCACGGAGGAAAACTCCGTGTTGCCTAGACCACGGCCTTGCCCAACACAAGTTATAAATTCGGGCACCGCCGGGAATCGAACCCGAGACCCCAGGATTACAAGGCCAGCCTTCTAACCGCTAGACCACCTCATCTTATTATTATTTAGTGTTCTGTCTGACGACAGGTCCATATGAACAGGATCCTTCCATCCTTTTCTCGGACTGGGACCTATTCATATACGTTCTTGGCAGATGATCCAGAAGTGGTTTGCCATTGCCTTCTTCTGTGTGTGAATGGAGTAATTGTTGGGATGCCACGGAGAAACCGGGGAAGCCCCCGGAGGAAAACTCCGTGTTGCCTAGACCACGGCCTTGCCCAACACAAGTTATAAATTCGGGCACCGCCGGGAATCGAACCCGAGACTCCAGGATTTATGTATTTACCTCTACCGTATAAAAAAGTGGTTTGATGTTTCCTTGCTCTCACAGAGATGTTTAAATGAGCGAAAACGTTGAATGAAACCCTGATATTACGTCATACGTATCACTGATAATAGTTTTTAATATTGTTCTCTTGTAACTGAATGTTTTGAAAGATTTTAAGATCTATATTATGGAGTACTATGCTAGTTTTTAATTACGTGCGTTCGAGTCATGGCTTCAAATATTATAAAAATTGGAGAAAAGAAAGAAAATGATGAAATTAAGGTGAAACATTAAGGTATGAAATAATTTTCCCTTTAATTTCAATGGGGTTTCCTCACTATTCTCAAAATATTTAGGGACACTGTGCACCACACACATCAATTCGGAAACGAACTCACTCAAAACTGCAGGAACTTTCTTGAAAAGTTCATGGTTGTATATCTTCATAAAAGACCCGAGAGCTACTGAACATGCATCGGGGGTGCCAATCACTTCATCGTGATATTTTGTAAACATTACTTCGAAATTTTCCTACACTAAAGCTTTGTTTTAAACTTCCCGTTCGACGTCAATGTAAAAAAGGACAATTTTATAGTAATTAAATTATTCATGAGCAAACGTTTCCCAGTTAGGAATTATTTAACGGACTTCCGCTGAGCGAAAACTTTGAATTCTTTATTACTTCAGGTCTAGTAGACAGCACGCAAACTCTGAACGATGGATTGTCTGACCAGCACAAATTATCTCTCCGCTGATACCACAGGGAACTCTCTTCAAATGTAAGTAACAGGGAACATGGCAGAACAGTAGATTCTGATGTTCTGAAGAAATAAATATAATTTTTATCCCAAAACTAAAAATAATAACATAACAGCAGTGCCCACGGTGGCCTAGCGGTTAGAACGCTGGCCTTGTAATCCTGGGGTCTCGGGTTCGATTCCCGGCGGTGCCCGAATTTATAACTTGTGTTGGGCAAGGCCGTTGTCTAGGCAACACGGAGTTTTACTCCGTGGCATCCCAACAATTACTCCATTCACACACACACAGAAGAAGGCAATGGCAAACCACTTCTGGATCATCTGCCAAGAACGTATATGAACAGGTCCCAGTCCGAGAAAAGGGTGGAAGGATCCTGTTCATATGGACCTGTCGTCAGACAGAACACTAAATAATAATAAGATGAGGTGGTCTAGCGGTTAGAACGCTGGCCTTGTAATCCTGGGGGTCTCGGGTTTGATTCCCGGCGGTGCCCGAATTTATAACTTGTGTTGGGCAAGGCCGTTGTCTAGGCAACACGGAGTTTTCCTCCGTGGCATCCCAACAATTACTCCATTCACACACAGAAGAAGGCAATGGCAAACCACTTCTGGATCATCTGCCAAGAACGTATATGAACAGGTCCCAGTCCGAGAAAAGGATGGAAGGATCCTGTTCATATGGACCTGTCGTCAGACAGAACACTAAAATAAATAAAATAACAGCAGTGCAAGCAAGCCTATGAAATTTAGTGGGTCCTCGGGCTTAAAGTTGAACATTCACCTCCACCTAGTACCAAGGTCAAATGCGTGTAACATGAGTTGTTAACAACCCACAAATTTCTATATCAGTAATATTTGTTTAGATTTTATTAATTCTAACAATTATTTATTTTAATCCGTCTTATCACAATATTTAAAATTTCTTATAATTAAGATAATAAAATATCATTGATGTTCCATATCGATTGATCGATTTACATTTTGGAACATCTTTTACACAACATGTTTCAGTTTTTTATAAAACCATCATCAGGTGTAAATTATTTACGAACTTAAAACTCAAATATGATTCCATTTGGTGATGTTTCATGCCATTTGTTTTTCAATTTTGGGCGAGGTGTTGTCTTTTCTTAATTTTATCAGATGTACATATCGGTCTGTAAGTAGAAGATTGAAAGAAACACTAAAGAATTTGAAAGAATTTATAAAAGAATTTAGAGAATAAAATGCAAAATATATAAATTATAATTAGAAAGTATCAATAAAATAGAAATAAAAATAAAACATACCAAAGATGTAGGAGTGATTGTTCCGATATGTCCAGAAGTACTACTGTCATCGTATAGGTGTGGGTCAATACTGACTGTGGTTGCTTGTGGAAGGAGTAAGTGAATATTCACAATATGACGCAATTACACTATCTTAGATTTTATTAGTAAACACCGCATTATGAAGAACAAAGCCTGTGTTTTACCTACTTAAGTTATAAAGCGTCAAACAAGATGGGACGGTAAACATGTTATGACGGGTAAGGACTCTAATGGACGCGGCTTATACACAAGCTCGGCATGTAGAACCTTTTATCACCAGCTTTCAGCAAAACTATTATCGGAATGGAATGGTCTGCAATATTATCTAACAATACCGACATAAATTACACTTGTGGTACATCACATGACGTGTGAACCGCACCAAAACACCCAGACGTTACCATAATATAGCCTAGAACACTGGCTTATGATTCGCATAGTTAATCGCAAGTACGAACGAAAGTGGCCTAAGAGTCTTTGAATCAGGTTTGAAAATTTAACGCGCTTACTAAATTCGAAATGATTACTAAGAATATTTAAGAAGGTACATTTTGATTACTTTATACGGTGTGTTTGAAATGTCCATGACATAGGAAACATGCAGAAAAATTCATCTGAAGTGTGTTTCCTACTACCAAATACAATGAACTGATGAATTCAGTCCACATCGGTGTTCAAATTTTACTTCAATGTAAGAATTCATAGCGGCTAATTTCGAACCTTTGTAAATAAACTATACTTAAAATTTACATAAATTGTTTAAATACCATAATTTTGTTACCAAAATGAATTTATAAAATACAGATTTGTAACTGTAATAAATATTTTTAAATTAAATAATCAAAATTACAAAATCAGAAACCGCGCCTGGATCATAAAATTTATTCTTTTTTATTGACTAAGAAAAACAATGTTATTAAAGGTTCTATTTCATTACCTATCACAAAGTAAGACGGTCAAGCATTACGATCAAATCTAGTTTTATTTGCTAAATTTCCTGACCGGTTTCTGAAATGGGTAGAAAACGTAGAGAAAACATGAATTATTAAAAATATATTATTTATTTTTATTGTTATTACTTACCTGAGGCTTTTATGCAGTATCCAGCGAAATATGTGGATGGCAAAGCCACAACCAAGACGAATTTAAAACCTCTACTTTGAGAGAAAAACTGAGTAGTTAATAAAACTACAAAATTTTAGTCGGGACAACCTGTCGGAAATCGAACTGGGCACTCCCAAAACAAAGCAAGAATAAAACCACTAATCGACTTTCAGGATATTAATAAAAATAGTCTGGGAACAGAACAATTTGTTGGTGCGAGCGGAGAACACTGGACCTCAATGTGTTTTCGTGTATGAAAGTAAAATACAAAGTTGCTTGGAGTAGACACGACCAGACCTTAACGTTCAACTGTGCAGGTTAGGACAGCGCAGGCAAATAAGTTGAACAAAGAAAAATATCCCTGTCTCTTCCAAAGAAGCGTCAACAAACCACTGACAGATTTGTTTTTGAAAAGCTTAATGAACTAAGAACAAATTTTGAGAACATGATGGCGAAGGTGTCGATGTCAGTCTTTTATATTGCAATGGTGTGTGAATATTTCTGAACACACAGCCTCCATTTTCAAAGCTAAAAGTTGGTATTTACCTAAAAATCCATCCCGGCGTTATAATCCGTAAGACGAAGAAGATAGACGATAATAATACAGTTCGTTGTATCACTTTTGCAGTAAATTGGTGCTATGCTACAGACACTGTAGAGCAATGTAGTGCGGTGAAATTGGTATCCCACAGCACTCGTGCGCATGCTCCATCATACATGACGCTCAACTTGTGAGACCTAATTAGGTTAATGGATAGACAGACAGTAAGAACAAGATAGATGAAGTTGTGTTAGGTTTAGTCAGACCCCCTCTGCCAGCTGGTTCTTTATTCTGTATTCGTGACCTAATGAACACGCTGAAGATTAAACCAAAGGTGACAAACATAACCTGCAATTACAGATGTTTATTCTCCACGGAATCCTCGTCTATTCTCAGAAAAAAAAAATTGGTTTCAAGTCTGACAAGGGTCTTCACCCGTTATCTTCGAAAATAATCACCATTTGTGCATGGACGGAGTCCAAAGTCCACAGTGTTACCAACGGCTGATTCCACCTGAACGATGTTCAACTACGAAGAAATGCGGTATTCACTATTCCGTCTGGCAGAGTCCTTCTTGAAAAGCTAACAGTCGCTCAGATAACCTTAAGGTACAATTTGGCTGCACGCGACAAAGACAAGCGACCGAGGCAGGCGACAGAGTTACGAGACCGAGACTGGTCGCTTCCTGTCTGCTCTCTGTACAATCGTATGAAGTACAATTACGAGCGCGAGACAAAGACAGGCGACCGCTCTCGGACCAGTAGTGTCTCGCGACGGGCTCAGGCAGCACGTGTGTTGTTGAGTAAAATAATGGCAGAAATTAAATTTACTGGTGACCAAGATGAGCAATTGGTAGAATTAGTAGCAGAAAACCGACCACTGACCACCGACAGAAAGAACCTTCTTCACGTCTGGTTTTGAATATTGAACGCATAGGTTTTCTTTGTTTCTTTCGCAACAAATAACACAGCAACACTTCTTCTTCTTCTTATTCTTCGAGTAACCTTTTTAGAAGCATTTTTGTACTCATTTTTCACAGAATATGTGCACGCATGTCTCAACAAAACAAAGAAAACAAACACTTTGCCGCATGTCTCGGTCGTCACCTCAAAAGTGTGTGGCGACAAGCTGCGATGTGTCCGTCTCCCGTCTCTGTCGCCTGCCTCGGTCGCTTGTCTCTGTCGCGTGCAGCCAAATTGTACCTTTACGGTTCATACTGTCCCTAGAAGTGAACACTCTTGTTTCATTTGCCTATTAATCCTGTGAAATCTTTTTCCCGTAAAAATCACTTTAAAAACCTCAAATCCACGAGGTTCGATTTAAGCTCATGCATTACAACAGCATCACAGAATCAGGAGGGTACTGAGGAGAATATTTTGACCCTTGATAGGGGAAGCAACTTCATAATTTGCACCCTTCATCAAATATTATTAGTGTGATAAAATCATGCACGCAAGGTCGAGATAAAATTGCATACATTTTAATCAGAAAACCTAAATAAAAGACTCTACTTGGGACGTTCTGGGTGTAGATGAACGAATATTATTAAAATTTAAAAGAATAAATAGGGTGTAGGGGTGCGGTTGGATTCATCTGGCTCAGAACAGAGTCGTGTGTTTATGTAAGTAAGTAAGTAATATATGTAACGTAATGTATGCGTGCATACTTAAAATCAAAGCTTTGAATGAACGCTTCCAAATATTTAGAATCGTATGTTCTTTGCACGCTGGGATAACATTGTCCATCTCTAGGTATTTTAGACTTCAAAACGAATAAATGAATTTTTGTGAAATGTTATGCTGTTGGTCTACACTAAATGTTGCCGGGTAGATTAAACGTGTTTTAGTTCACATCAGCTCAAATAGGACATGTGAGATTTAAGGTTCTGAGGACGACGAGTATGACTATGGACGCAACAGCACCTCTGAAACGTCGGTAATCTTCTACTACACCACACGGGACAACAGCCCAGAACACTACCATCTTCGAACTTTATCGGTTTCACCAGAAGTGACTCATTTATCGTAAAATAAAACTTTTGATATTTTTACTGTAGACTGCTTTAGACGTGTTTAACCGTTTGAAGCCGAAGCTCGTCTTCATAATATTTACGAATCCAGACCGTACCGCGAAGAAAACACTACACCTCACCATTACGAAAATCAGCTGGTTAACCCTTTGAAGCCGAAGCTCGTCTTCATAATATTTACGAATCCAGACCGTACCGCGAAGAAAACACTACACCTCACCATTACGAAAATCAGCTGGTTAACCCTTTGAAGCCGAAGCTCGTCTTCATAATATTTACGAATCCAGACCGTACCGCGAAGAAAACACTACACCTCCCCATTACGAAAATCAGCTGGTTAACCCTTTGAAGCCGAAGCTCGTCTTCATAATATTTACGAATCCAGACCGTACCGCGAAGAAAACACTACACCTCACCATTACGAAAATCAGCTGGTTAACCCTTTGAAGCCGAAGCTCGTCTTCATAATATTTACGAATCCAGACCGTACCGCGAAGAAAACACTACACCTCCCCATTACGAAAATCAGCTGGTTAACCCTTTGAAGCCGAAGCTCGTCTTCATAATATTTACGAATCCAGACCGTACCGCGAAGAAAACACTACACCTCACCATTACGAAAATCAGCTGGTTAACCCTTTGAAGCCGAAGCTCGTCTTCATAATATTTACGAATCCAGACCGTACCGCGAAGAAAACACTACACCTCCCCATTACGAAAATCAGCTGGTTAACCCTTTGAAGCCGAAGCTCGTCTTCATAATATTTACGAATCCAGACCGTACCGCGAAGAAAACACTACACCTCCCCATTACGAAAATCAGCTGGTTAACCCTTTGAAGCCGAAGCTCGTCTTCATAATATTTACGAATCCAGACCGTACCGCGAAGAAAACACTACACCTCCCCATTACGAAAATCAGCTGGTTAACCCTTTGAAGCCGAAGCTCGTCTTCATAATATTTACGAATCCAGACCGTACCGCGAAGAAAACACTACACCTCACCATTACGAAAATCAGCTGGTTAACCCTTTGAAGCCGAAGCTCGTCTTCATAATATTTACGAATCCAGACCGTACCGCGAAGAAAACACTACACCTCACCATTACGAAAATCAGCTGGTTAACCCTTTGAAGCCGAAGCTCGTCTTCATAATATTTACGAATCCAGACCGTACCGCGAAGAAAACACTACACCTCCCCATTACGAAAATCAGCTGGTTAACCCTTTGAAGCCGAAGCTCGTCTTCATAATATTTACGAATCCAGACCGTACCGCGAAGAAAACACTACACCTCACCATTACGAAAATCAGCTGGTTAACCCTTTGAAGCCGAAGCTCGTCTTCATAATATTTACGAATCCAGACCGTACCGCGAAGAAAACACTACACCTCACCATTACGAAAATCAGCTGGTTAACCCTTTGAAGCCGAAGCTCGTCTTCATAATATTTACGAATCCAGACCGTACCGCGAAGAAAACACTACACCTCCCCATTACGAAAATCAGCTGGTTAACCCTTTGAAGCCGAAGCTCGTCTTCATAATATTTACGAATCCAGACCGTACCGCGAAGAAAACACTACACCTCCCCATTACGAAAATCAGCTGGTTAACCCTTTGAAGCCGAAGCTCGTCTTCATAATATTTACGAATCCAGACCGTACCGCGAAGAAAACACTACACCTCACCATTACGAAAATCAGCTGGTTAACCCTTTGAAGCCGAAGCTCGTCTTCATAATATTTACGAATCCAGACCGTACCGCGAAGAAAACACTACACCTCACCATTACGAAAATCAGCTGGTTAACCCTTTGAAGCCGAAGCTCGTCTTCATAATATTTACGAATCCAGACCGTACCGCGAAGAAAACACTACACCTCACCATTACGAAAATCAGCTGGTTAACCCTTTGAAGCCGAAAGAGAGAGAGAGAAGAGAGAAAGTGGGGGGAGTAGCGATAGGCACTACTGCAATAAATGGGGGAGGGGTATAAAGTTGGTTGTGGGCTACGAAGGTTCCCAGGCAGTGCCCGCTCGTCCTTCTGGTATGAATAAGTTTAGTGAGGACAAGGGATTTAGGAGACAGGATGGGGTAAGAAATAGGGTAGGGGGGAGTTGATTCGGGTCTTTGCGTTAATTTTGAATTTTGATATTGGCCTTGGGGGTGGCGTTAGGAATAATTTACGTTAATTTTGGGGGGGGGGGGCTACTATAGAGCGGAATTCTGATATTACTCTGAGAGGGCTGCATGGGAGGCATGCAGAGCAACGTGGAGTTTGGGTACCAACTCAGCATTTGCTCTAGTACCGAGGAAAACCACGGAAAACCTTGGTCGAGTTGGCCGGTCGCAGGACCTTCCGGATGCGTGCTGCTGACTTCTAGCCAGCAGTCCGGCATTTAAAATCGCGAGCCCTAACGGTAGCCTCTTTCCGTGCGCTTCCTTTATTAAAAACTGATACTTTTTTTTTTTCTTTTCATTTTTACAAAGATATGTTTTGGATAAGAAACGACCAACTTGGCTCGTTGCTTATCCAATTACAAAAGTTTCAATCCATATTCCATAAATCATTTTTCCATTTTCTTGCCGTGGTCGTCTTGTGTTTGTTGGTTCGCGGTCGGTCCAGCGTAGGGGAGTGGTCGATGTGACCGCCTATGGACTGGACCCTCCGGGGTACCTATAACGGGCTGGTGGTGCACTGTAGTGGGGGCTACAAAAGAAAAGCCGAGGTTTAGCTGCGTTTATGCAGGAGGTGAAGGAATTTTAAGGTGTGCTGTTGGGCTAATGTTACAGAACAATGTACTACAGAGGCAATCCTCTGACCGTTTATTGAGCAAAAGGATTGGAGGATTTCGCGGGTTGGGTCACTTCGCAAGAAGGGCTCGGGGGCGGAGGTATTTGTCAATGCTGGGATCGTACTGTCCTAGCTCTTGAATTTGACTGTTGTAGCTGATGGCCGATTTCAAGTATAGCCTATTCGCTAATCCTTTAATGTAATTCTTGATCAACGGCATTCCGGTCTGTTCGTGTAGGGTACTGATTGGAGTAACCCTTGGCAATTTGGTTATTATTCTGAGGACTTTGTTCTGAAATGTCTGAAGTTTTTGTAAATGAGTGTTAGCAGCGTAGCCCCAGGCGGGGGAGGCATATGTCAGTATGGACCGGAGGAGTGATTTATAGATCATTAACGATAAATTAACATCCATTCTGGAGGATTTATTGAGTAAAGGAAATAGTTGCCTCAGTCTGAAGTTAGCTGTACGGAGAATGGATGATATGTGGGCCTTGTACGTCAATTTGGAATCTAGAGTGACACCCAGATATTTGGTTTCGGAGGTAAAAGCTATGGTTTTATTAAAAAATTTTACGGTGGGAACATTGCAGCGATAGTCGCGTAAACGTTTTGAAAACACGGTTGTGGTGCACTTGTCAATGTTGATCTGAATTCTCCATCTCCGAAACCAGGGTTCCAGAAGGCCTATTGCTCTGTTTAATTTCGTTATCGCTATGTCTAATTTTCCTGAGCGAGCACTGATATTTGTGTCATCTGCATAGATTGAGATGGACACGTTGGAGTCATTCTCAATGGATGGGATGTCATTTATGTAGATGTTAAAAAGTGTTGGCCCGAGTAGGCTACCCTGGGGAACGCCGGCCCTGATGGGGCGGCAGCTTGAGTGAGAGCTCCCATGTGAAACAGAAAATGAACGGTTCTGGAGGTAACTGTGAATTACGTGGATTAGGTGAGGCGGAATTTTGACTTTAATGAGTTTTGCTATTAGCCCCGTGATCCAAACTTTATCAAATGCTCGTTCTATGTCCAGGAACAATGCCACTGTGGCTTTCTTATTGTTAAATCCGTGAGTGATTCTCTCTATATTTCTTAATAGTGTGTGCGTTGTGGAATGTCCACGTTTAAAACCATACTGGTCATTTCTGATAATGTGGAGCTCCTTAAGTTGAAAATTAAGTCTTTTTAAGATGATTTTCTCAAAAACTTTGCCTAGGGAATTTAATAAACTTATTGGCCTATAATTTAACGGGGAGGAATGGTCCTTTTTTGGTTTTGGGAGCATGATAACTTTAGCGTTTTTCCACTGGGTAGGAAAATAATTTGAAGCTAATGACTTGTTAAATATTTTTGCAATAAATCTGAAAACAGGCCGTGGCAGGTGTTTTAGTACTATGTTCTGAATCCCATCAGGGCCAGGAGCCTTGCGGGGTTTAAGGTGGCGGATAATCCATTCGACCTCGCAATGGTTTGTAAGCCTTACGGAGGCCTGCGGAGGTTGCATCAGGAAGTCGGTAACTACCTGCTCTGTGCTAACGGTGAAGTTGGTGTCTACGTTTGGGTTCGTTTGGAATATTTCTTCTAAAGTATCAGCAAAAATATTCACTTTGTCTTGGTTGGTAATTGCAACGTTGCCATTGTGTTTCAGGGGTGGGATTTTTGTGTCCGTGTTTGTGAGGCTTTTTGTTATCCTCCACGTGTCTTTAGTGTTGGTAGTGTCGAGGCCTTGGAGTGTTTGCTGCCAGGTGTTCGAAATTTGATCTTTAATGGCCGAGTCAATTTTGTGTTTCAAGGCGTTGATGAGGGGACGAAGCCTTATGTCGTGGGTTCTTTGCCACTGATTTCTCAGTTTGTTTCTTTCTTGGATGAGAAGTCGAGTGGCTGCTGCAATTTGCATTGACCTGAAAGTTCTCCGTCTGAGCGGAATAGAGTGGTGCGTGGCCTTATTCAGAACGTCTGTAAGGTGGTCAACAGCTGTATCAATCTCACTGTTACAGCAGTTCCCGTCTACGCACTGTGTGTTTAGGTTTTCAGAAATGTAATTTTGAAAAAGATTCCAATTGGCTTCGCTGTAGACGAATGTATGTTTTAATTCGTCTGGTTCTAGTGGACCACGTATTCTAAGAAGAACTGGGTTGTGGTCGGATGTCGAAAGACTGCCTTGTGTGCGTATTGAGTGGCTGGAAAGCACGTTACTGATTATGGCAAAATCAAGTATATCGGCTTCACCAGGATTACAATCTGGAAAGTGTGTGGGGTGGGATGGAGCCGAGATTACGTAATTACTTTTATAGTAATGTGTGAGAAGTGTCTGTCCCGCTGCATTGTTCTGCCGAGCGTTCCAGGTTAAATGCTTGGCGTTGAAATCGCCTGCTAGAATTACTTTGTTTCCGGTTTCCAAAAGATGGTCCAGGTCACTCTCTATAATTCTGCCCGGGGGGTTGTAAATAGAGATTAGTACTATTGTTTCCCTATTGATGTTAACTTGGATAGCTGTCGCTTCCATGTGTTGGAGGGGGGGAAGGGGAATTTCCGAATGCTTGAAGCCCTGGCGAATTAGAATGGCCGTTCCGCCACCCCTCTGATTTAGCCTGTCAGACCGGAATGTCGTGTAGTTTGGGCACTTAAATTTTGTTGCAGATTGTAAATGAGTTTCATTAATTAGAGCTATGGGGATGTTATTGGTTTCCAAATAATCTAATAGTTCTGATTTTTTAATCTTGACGCCTCTGGCGTTCCAGAACAGGATGTCAGTGTGGCTGAGGGACCTACCCATGATTAGGAAGACCGAGGAGGGTGGCTAGGAAGTTATTAAAGATTATTGGGAGGGCGCTCTCATAAGGGTGCTGCATGAATTGTAAAAGCATTCCTGAGATGGAAGATAGAAGGTAATGGAAAGAGAAGTTCGGATTGAAAGTCCGAACAATTTCGACAAATTCTCTTGTCTGCTGCTGGGTGTGAGGATTTCCGAGTCTGTTGAAGCCGAAGCTCGTCTTCTCAAAGCTCGTCTTCATAATATTTACGAATCCAGACCGTACCGCGAAGAAAACACTTCACTTAACCATTAGAAGTCGAATCAGGCGGTACCACATAAGATTTAACAAAAGAACATCCCGCTCAAAGCCTTAATATTTAATCTCCATGTATGTCTGCGATAAATGAACATCAAGATCAGCGTGGTACTCAAAACAAGAAGGAACAAATTTGAAGAAGTGGGTACTCCACTGGAGCACGTCTTTAAATTCTTGTTATGAAGGGGCCGTGGTTTCGCCCTTTCGTCCCTGTAAACTCAATTTAAGACCCCAAAACAAGAGGGTGAGAAATACTTTTACACCCGACATTCACGTGTCAGAGAGACAGAGATTATGGCATAAATGTGAATTTTTCCAGAATCCATCTTGACAAAAAGCAGGCATCTACGCATATTAAATTTATTGATCCTGAGTCAGTGGTGGTGTACAGTTCTGTAGCAAAGATGGACGGTTCGATGCTCCCGTCATTCTGTGTGTGTGTGTATTATATCAACATTTTTTCCCTCAAAACTCATTTTTTTCGTACGAAACATATGTGGGTACATAACATAAAATATACATTTAATGAAGATCTGAAATTACCAGTTAATACTTTTTTCCGTTATGGCAAGTGTTTTCAAGTTACAGCGTTAATACGAAACGTCGTAGATTTAATAAGTGATAAGTGTAGACTACGATTCGTTTGAAACAGCCCCTAGAATACGAAACGTCTCTAGAAGGGTGAGGGACCCAGGGCGCTGCGTAGTCTGATGATGGAGGCAGTAAGTACCTATGAAAGCTTTGTAAACTTCTACACGGCGCTACAACCCAGGAGACAGCCATTGTCTTACAATATTTGTTCTTTATTTCTATACGTAAATAAGCCTGAAGTGGGCTATTCTATATACCTCTTCGCTTGTCTATTATATTTGATTTATGCCAGAAACAGCGGGCCTCTAAAATCCTTTCTGTACTTTGCTTTTAAGTAGGCCTGTCTGAAAGGAAATGTATGTACATTTACAAGACGTAAGAAGACAGGCAGGTGAACCGTCACTAAGCTCGTTATTAGAGCAGGTTTGGAAAGTGCATTCAATAAACCCATGTCTGTCCGAGAGGGCACAAGCGATAGAAGAAGACGTATGTCCTCAGAAATAACACTCTGGGAGACTTTTCTTTGAATTTACACCGTGTAGTCTAGTAGAAATTGACCGACGTTTCAGATATGCTTACTGCCTCCATCATCCACTCATCGCCCTGATGAAACCGGCAGTAAGCACCTCAGAAACGTCGGTCAATTTCTACCAGGCGACATGGCACAACATTCTATGGGTTTATATACTTCCAAGAGGTTGTCAGTACATCCAATGACAGAATGATAACTGGGAAGAACATGGAAAAGATAACTGTCGCCTAATAAAAGGTGGAATTTCCCTGGAGGGGCTGAGGAAAACAGCGAAAAACTCAGCCGGTCCCTTGGATGAGACGCAATAATTCTAGTGGTGTCTTTAGTTTTCAAGTAAACGGCTGAGAAAAATGTGTATTTCTTGAACACTGGGACAGCTAAGTGATATTACGTAATAAATAATTTTGAATAAATTACTGAGTGGGGAATCCCCATGCTTCATTACATATTTTGCGAACCAGCAGCAAAGTATAAGTTTATTTCGCGTCGCCTTATGACACAATGTGAGGGCGGAAATCGATTGCACTCGAGGGAAATGTTCCAGTGTCGAGGTAATGGGATTCGTTACGTGGAGCGGACGGAAGAACGGGACATTTGCCTTCCCAATATTTGAATTTGCTCATCTATTTTACGCATGATCCTACAGTACTTCTGCTCATCCCACGCAACAGAACAATCTCGTGACACAGCTTCATGTTTTGCTGGGAGTAGTTAAACGTTGCTGCTTCTTTTAAACAGAAATAAAACAAAAGTAATTTAAATAGTTTAACTAGGCTCAGGTTGCAGATAGATGCAGTGCCGCAAAGCTATTTATACAGCTAATAGTCAAATTATAGGTAATCACAAAAAAAATATCAAAAAGTTTCAAACATCTTCATCAGATGTCTACGGCCCACTCAAGTAATTTCACTAAAAGCAGCTTCTGAGAAAATCCACGACGTTCAATTTGAACTTCACGTAAAATCGATAAAGAACTCAAATCAAATTTTGACGTAAAACTGTTTAGTATTTTTGAAGATTAAACATGGGCAGACAGACAGACAGACAGGTTTTCCCTCTCATTATGCTTTTATCTCTGTAGTGATTTCTGAAAGTCCGTGACAGTGTCACGAGACAAAGGAACTGGGTCCTATTGGTCTGCAGGTTACCGTTTTAGAATTCCACAGCTGACGTTTGAAACAGGAAATTCATAAATGCCGTGAGATGTAAAGCAAAGATCGATAAATCTAAAAATGCAGGGTTTAGCTTCTTTGCGAGTATCCATTTATGCACAAGACACGCAAAGATCAGTGCCAGGCACGGAGATTCATGTCATCTTCCTACCCACGACAAAGCACGAGGTCTGCTAACTCATCTCTGTAATTACATAGTTCGATAACATTACATTAACAGACGACGATCTTTAAAAATACATAACTGACAATTTTACTGTTTACAGACTGAAAATACGCCGAATAAGAGTAGTTAAATACATCACGAATCGAGAACGGATTAATGTACACATTCATAATCATTTAATCATGCCCGTTGTAATCGATAATTTCCTACAAAACAGTCATGCTCATATTTATATTAGATGGGCACTGAACGTAGCAAGAATTGAGAAATGACAAATGAACATGAGATTCTAATCGAAAACTCTGTAGGAAGAAATGACCTGGAAGGGATACGCATACATGGAAGAATGTTATTAAAACGGATCTGAAGGAAATAGGTTATGAGAACGTGGAATGGATTAATGTGACTTAAGACAGGACAAGTGGCAGACTGATATAAATGTGGTAATAAATCTCCAGGTTCCATAAAAGGCTGGGTTGATGCTATATACAGGTTGGGTGGGAAGTAAGTAGGCATTGAGAAATGATTATAACCCCTATATTTCCAATGTATTTAATGCCTACTTACTTTCCACCCACCCTGTAGTCTAAGCTAGTCCATGCGTCGTTAAATAAACTATAAATAAATAAATGACTAGCTCATATGTATTTTATTTTTAAGGATTATCTGATGTTAAAACAAGAGTTCATTTACACAATGGAATACAAATTTTGAAACAGGCAAGATATGAACCATTACTTCCAACTAAACTGGTATAGCTAGATATATCGTTATAGCGAAGTGATTACATATTCACTACATTATAAACTGAGTGAAGAAAGTTCTAGAAGGATTTATACATTCCTCGGTCACCAGATGTTATGCTCAAAATTATGCCTGTCGGCGAGTTTCATCTCACGTGGAATTAAACAATTTAACAAATCTATACTAATTAAGCCATCGGTGTAGACTGTGGCTGGCTTGGTAACACGGTACATTTCTTGGCCGCTATCCAAAACTCAGAAACCAGGAGATAAAATTCTAAAACAAAGACAAGCCAACGTACAGTCCCGAAAAGTTAACATTCCACTCTCGCGACAGTGAAAGTTCATAACACACAGCCGATGCCCGACACCGACCGTGATGATAGGCAGTGCTAACAGCACGGCACTGAGTTTCGTATGGCTGTAGCATTCAAAGCATGAATGGCAGGTTATTGAAACAGAGAGACGTTTTTTTATACGTTAAGCACATCACAGAAATAAGATTCTCCCATTCCCTCGTGTTAAACAACCAAACTGGCTTTCGCCGGAATCTTACTACATAAATAATTCACCATTATCACACATTACATTTCAATAAGAACGTTTTAGAATGTGTGTGATATTCGATGTTTTCGTCGCGGTCAAATTGTGAAATCGCAGTTAAAATGCGTGTATTAATCACGAATTTACGAGAAACAAAAAATATATTTTATCTGTAGTTTGATCAATTTAGACTACAGATTGAATTGTTTTGTGAAGTGTTTCGTAGTGTACAATAAAAAAAAATTAAATCCACGTTCAAACCGCACTTGAAATATTCTGTGAAATGCGATTTCCTGAACTATGGATCAGTGGAGGAGGGCCTTTGGGGCCACAGGGAACCAGAAGTTGAGAAACTATTCGAGCAACCATGAATGAAGGATCTGATGGCGGTGGGAGGTCTGAGTAAGCGGAGAGCGAATTCAAGCCAAACCTGAATTCATCGAGCCAGAAAAACAGATGTCGACAGCCTAGCAGCGCAAGTTCGGGCTATTGGGATGTCAATGGCGAAGGAATTCTAGAATTTCCACCCTCAGCCACCAACCCATAAACAAACAAACAGAACAACAAGGGGTGGAGCCATTGTTCTCCAAAATGTCATAAGCACACTCAGAATTAATAACGGAGAAACGCTTTGGATTGCGTTTTCTAACGGACAGTCAAGAGGAGCTAAGCTTATGTAGCAAAGCCATCTTCAAGTAAAAGTGGACTAAGGAAATTTTAATAGCGTAAAGTGAGTCTTCTAGACACCGCAACCGCGAAGTGAATTTCCTTGTATCGCAAAGAACGTTCGTTTCTTCCGCCATAGTACGTTCCAACAAAAATTCGCTGTGTCACATACTAACTAACTAACTAATTAACTAGATGGCTTACGGAACCCGAAGGTTCATCACCGAATTAACCAAAGCCCTCCACCGGACCCTGTCCTGGGCCAACAAAATCCAGTCTCCTTCAACTCCTATCTCCCATAGATCCCGCCTGACATTATCCTCCCATCTACGTCTAGGTCTCTCCAGAGGTCTCTTCCCCTTAGGCTTCCCAAATAGTGGACCCAACCAACCAGATGGCTTACGGAACCCGAAGGTTCATCACCGAATTAACCAAAGCCCTCCACCGGACCCTGTTCTGGGCCAACAAAATCCAGTCCCCTTCAACTCCTATCTCCCATAGATCCTGCCTGAGATTATCCTCCCATCTACGTCTAGGTCTCCCGAGAGGTGTCTTCCCCTCAATCTTCCCAAATAGTGGACCCAACCAACTAGATGGCTTACGGAACCCGAAGGTTCATCACCGAACTAACCAAAGCCCTCCACCGGACCCTGTCCTGGGCCAACAAAATCCAGTCTCCTTCAACTCCTATCTCCCATAGATCCCGCCTGAGATTATCCTCCCATCTACGTCTAGGTCTCTCCAGAGGTCTCTTCCCCTTAGGCTTCCCAAATAGTGGACCCAACCAACCAGATGGCTTACAAAACCCGAAGGTTCATCACCGAATTAACTAAAGCTCTGTCCTGGGCCAACAAAATCCTGTCTCTTTCAACTCCTATCTCCCGTAGATCCCGCCTGAGATTATCCTCCCATCTACGTCTAGGTCTCTCCAGAGGTCTCTTCCCCTCAGGCTTCCCGACCAATACCCGGTGCAGACCTCTTGTCCTATGTCCTGTGTCACATACTGCCCTGTGAAAACCATTCCTCCTGTAATACATATAATTAATTTTGAAACCAAATTATATTTTCTTTGTCGGGGTTTCATACAAAAACCTCTTCGATTTTCACCTAGCAATCATCTGTCGACATTCCATCTCAATCTACCACCGATCCTGAGGTCAATTTATCCAATAGTTTATGTATTTGGGCTATGTCTTTACAGCCATTTCCCTTATTTTACAATAAAATCTAAGCTTATGCCATATGTGTGCACTTTCCCTGAACAAGGAAATCAAATTTTCCATTTTACAGAAGTTAATGGTCTATTTTAATATAAGATTCACGACACTCTTGATTTCAGTTTTACAGATAAAACGTGGAAACATCAATTTTTCTCATTTGCTGCCTGTATTTCATAGACAAGTAAAGTTCGAAGAATTCTTTTACGTCATCCGCTCTTTCAGAGGATACAGAATGAGGACAAATGGGGCACATAACTTATATGAACAGTTCTGAACAAAATGCAATGTTTTATAACACCTATATCATACAAATAATCCACGGTGGTCTAGCGGTTAGAACGCTGGCCTTGTAATCCTGGGGTCTCGGGTTCGATTCCCGGCGGTGCCCGAATTTATAACTTGTGTTGGGCAAGGCCGTGGTCTAGGCAACACGGAGTTTTCCTCCGTGGCATCCCAACAATTACTCCATTCACACACAGAAGAAGGCAATGGCAAACCACTTCTGGATCATCTGCCAAGAACGTATATGAACAGGTCCCAGTCCGAGAAGAGAAAAGGATGGAAGGATCCTGTTCATATGGACCTGTGGACCTGTCGTCAGACAGAACACTAAATAATAATAAGATGAGGTGGTCTAGCGGTTAGAACGCTGGCCTTGTAATCCTGGGGTCTCGGGTTCGATTCCCGGCGGTGCCCGAATTTATAACTTGTGTTGGGCAAGGCCGTGGTCTAGGCAACACGGAGTTTTCCTCCGGGTGCTTCCCCGGTTTCTCCGTGGCATCCCAACAATTACTCCATTCACACACAGAAGAAGGCAATGGCAAACCACTTCTGGATCATCTGCCAAGAACGTATATGAACAGGTCCCAGTCCGAGAAAAGGATGGAAGGATCCTGTTCATATGGACCTGTCGTCAGACAGAACACTAAATAATAATAAGATGAGGTGGCCCAGCGGTTAGAACGCTGGCCTTGTAATCCTGGGGTCTCGGGTTCGATTCCCGGCGGTGCCCGAATTTATAGCTTGTGTTGGGCAAGACCTTGGTCTAGGCAACACGGAGTTTTCCTCCGGGGGCTTCCCCGGTTTCTCCGTGGCATCCCAACAATTACTCCATTCACACACAGAAGAAGGCAATGGCAAACCACTTCTGGATCATCTGCCAAGAACGTATATGAACAGGTCCCAGTCCGAGAAAAGGATGGAAGGATCCTGTTCATATGGACCTGTCCTCAGACAGAACACTAAATAAATAAATATAAATAAATATCATACAAAACCTATACCTTTTAAAATGAAAGTACCACCATATGTATATTTCTGATAACAGCCAATCAAAGAGCAAAGAGAAGATGACTGCCTTCTCGGATGTTGCACCGTGCAATCTGGTAGAAATTTACCGGCGTTTCAGATGAGCTTGCTACCTCCATCATCAGGGCGAAGAGTGGTCCCTGATGATGTGAGGTATAAGCTCTTCTGACATGTCTTGTCATTTAGCAGACCACACGGCAGAACTTCCTACAACAGCCGTCTTCATACTCGTCGTGGGGACCCAAAATGCAATCAGTCAACTATTTAAAAGAAATCACAACGCAAATATCTAAATAGACACACAAACAAGACAGAATAAGAATTCTTCCTTCCATTTCAGTCGATAGTTTCATCATAATTCAAAGCCACATCACGTATTAAAAACATTTTATAATGTTTAACTGATATTCTCACAAAAGCCCACAACTTGAAGCACTTTTACTCCAAGAGGTTTGAATACCTTATATATAAAATAGGCTTACAGTTTACCGACGTACGCATACATCACACCCAGGAACAAAACGCAGTCGAAATTTATACCAGTCCGCGTACCGGTAAGAGGAATCTAATATCGTGCTCCGCGGCGCGGTCTTCCTTTGTCCTCAAAACTTTGCTCGCCGAAACGGCAAGGAAGCCACAGTTTAATCAGTGCGACGTTATGAATTCCACGGAACGAATAAAATTGTAATTAATTGCTGAATGGTACGGAGTAGTACCTTCCATTTATTATCTTACAGGTTTTTTTTCCATTTTAATAACCCACCTATTCAGTTACATATAAAATTTTAGATAACAGATTCTGAGTAATTTGCATACTTTTCCGGGTATGTTATTAAAATATCTTTTAAAGATAATGTGTTTAGTATGTTTCAAATTACCTATATTTCCATGAACGACAGGTAAACAAAACATGAACTGGAAACTACCTGATGTTTCGAATCAGCCATTCCTGTATGCCTGCCTCTCTGGAAGTAAGAGGTACCAGCCCAGTAGTGGCTTCTTATTCAGGGGTACCACACCCTGTTCCAAAATTACTCTATTAATCTGAGTTATTTCGTGGACTCTCAAAGTCTATTCATGCGAATTAAAAATATATCATACTTCACTCTTCCCCATTCGCATCGATTCCACATTACTTCTTTTACATTTCATTTCACTACATGTAAATGTTCTTATAATTCACAGAGAATAAATAAATACATAAACATTTCCTCATAAAATTACGAGTATCGGCTAATCCCCGAAAGTCGATTGCCAACGAGTGTTCCGAGGGTCCTGAATCTGATTATCGTCCTGGAAGTTGGCTATCGTGAGTGAAGTAATCCATGGTTAACCCCACAGAAAAATTCAGTCACAATGCCACAAAACAGATCATGCTCGATTCCTCTCACATCTCTAATTCATAATTCGGTCAGACTATGAGGTAAGCCGAAACGGAATTTCCATGGTTTTCGTCACCCTTCAGGACAGCACACTCATCCTTCCAAATCCATACCTATGTTTATGTAGTGTTCTGTCTGACGACAGGTCCATATGAACAGGATCCTTCCATCCTTTTCTCGGACTGGGACCTGTTCATATACGTTCTTGGCAGATGATCCAGAAGTGGTTTGCCATTGCCTTCTTCTGTGTGTGAATGGAGTAATTGTTGGGATGCCACGGAGGAAAACTCCGTGTTGCCTAGACCACGGCCTTGCCCAACACAAGTTATAAATTCGGGCACCGCCGGGAATCGAACCCGAGACCCCCAGGATTACAAGGCCAGCGTTCTAACCGCTAGACCACCGTGGTGGTAATCCATACCTATCAACAATTAATTATCTTCTTCTCACGTCATTACATTCTCCATAAAACGTCTAGAATTGAAAATGTTAAATGGCAGAATAATAATTACTCCAGCCCCAAACTGGTCAACTTACCAGTCGGTAATAATGAGAATGAAGCTGTAAGAGAATACGGGGTTTCGGAGAAACGTAAATTTTCAAGGTAAAAAATTAAGCACGTTTAGAGAAATCTGCCTTAGTATCACTTTGTCGGCTACAAATTGTTCATGAACCCTAAACTCCACGGCAAGAAATATAAAGCAACGTCTTAAGCTGTGCGCGACCTTAAAAAAGCTAAGAATCAACCAAGCAGTCAATCCGATTACATTTACATATGCCGAGATCGTGAGTCTTAACTCATAGGTAATATACAAGAAGACGCATCAGTAAGGGGGCATATGAAGTCTTTAAGAAAGTACTGAACTGTAAATAACGTGGAAAGTCACTGAACCGCGAGGTATCAAATCGCGACGTTGACATTTTCAGCGTCTACTGCGTGTCACTTCATCAAATTATGACGACAGTTTGTAAGTGGAAACTCACAGCAGTTGCAATGAACAGCATCGCTCCTCTTTGCCTCACGGTTGAAGATCACAGGTCGATTTTCAGCAATCGATCGACTTACACGTGTGGTCCGCTACTCCGAGTGAATCCATTAACACAAACTTGGGAGCACAAATACAGGCTTTAATGTACCACAAAAACAGCTTCAAGAAACAATAGCAACGCCTATGATTTGTTGCAGGTGTCGGCAACGCGAGGACCGCGGGCGCACTTGTGGCCCCGACAACATATTTGACCCACAAAACTCAAAGGACCTCAATAAAATATTTTAACGAAACAAAAATTGTGTAGATGCAGGCCTATAACGTTAAATTAATCATTCAATTAATAAAAAATTACCATTACCAAAAAAAAATTGACAAAGACTTTTGTGGAGACTTTACGAACGCTAGAAAGAGGCCATAATAGGCCACTGAGTCTAAGCCATGGAAAGCTGATGATGTGGGTACCAAATGGACCACAAGAATAAATAAGACTTGTTTCAACTTCAAAGTTTTGCGTACAGGCTGACGCATGTAATAAGAAAAATAATAAACCCATTAAACTAGAAAGAAATATGTAACTTGTCAAACGTAACAAAGCAAACAGATCCTATACGGCTAGACGCAGTGCTTCCATCTCGTAACCTACAAACGAACTTATGTACTGTAGAAGGATGTACACCGTCTTAACAGAAGACGAACTTTACGTTAATCAGATGTGTTTATAACGATCAAAATGCAGAACACTTATCTCTTTAAAGTCCACAAACTCACAAAATCCTGTGGGAATGTGAGATGAATGGGGCGTAAGCTGCGTTAAGTTAGAATGGAACAATTCGACTTATAATTTAAAATTGCTACTGCACTATGAACATAAAAGATCTAACATTCTAAGAAATCCATGATACATGAACATCAGGAGGTTCACATCCAAATGGAAACAAGACTCACCGTATTCAATGTCTGAACAAAATCCCGACAGACTGAATGTCGACATTACTTCCACGTATCTGTTGTCATAAACCGTCTACTGAATTCAACATTCAAAAAAAAATAAACACTACAACTAGTTCGTACTTAAACAAGATTATTCACCTGCATCAACACATACATGTCTGGATCCACCATGTTATAGTTCAAATAACTGTCATATTCTCAGACACGCCCAGTTCCGGGAGTTTCCAAAAGGTAAAGCTGCCCCGAGTGAAGAATTCAGTACTCCAAGGAAGAGTATTGCCAAATTATAGGATTTTTTTCCACTTTAAACATTTCACATTCTGTGTACACACTAATGCAAGTTACGAAAACAATTATAAATAGTAAACACATTAAAACGAGAAAGGAATTTCTACTGATTTAAATAAAACGTAGACAGTATAAGACTACAAATTCCGGGGTTCTTTTCTACGAATCCACTGCACTATAAACATATGAGATATAAAATCCGAAGAAACCCATGACATGTAAACATCGAGAGAATAGCAATTCTTACTACATGTACTGTCCACCGGCGAGGAGAAAATCGCTGCGGCAGGATGGCGGGCCTGGTGCGGTGAAGGGGAGAGTGTTTACTATCAGGTGGACTAGAGGGCTGCTATTGGTTGGGAGTACGACACGCTAGAGAGATACACTACTACACACAGACTGGAAAACATTAAGCAGTTAAGAGTAGCGTGTAGTGAGTACACCTGTACTGTGTTCTGAGGGTGTTGTGATAATATTCTAGATTAGATCACTGTGCCACTGTGAGGTAATCTTACAGCTAAACCCATTAGAACACACGAAAGCCTGGTTGTTCATTCAGTGGTTGTGGATCTAATGCTTTTAGGATGGCTAGTAGCAACTCATCACTCGCCGCGAAATCTTGTGCATGCTCGTATATCGAATTCCTAGCAGGGATTTTCTCTTGGTCGGTAGACAGTAGATGGAAACAAAAAATAGTTTCTTGCAACTCACCGTGATGGATGTCTTAAATTTCGTCCACGAGCCACAACGCTGATTGACACAAAGCTCCGCCAGGTAGAACGTCGTCATTACGTCCACATATTCGATTGTCACGTCCGCTTATTGAATTTAATATTCACAAAATAAATACCACCACTGGATTGCCATAAAATACTAATAATCACTAGCAAGAACGTTCACTAATCCGCAGCCACCGTGTAATAATTCAAACTGTCAGCTGCTCTGACAAATGTCCACTTCCGGGAGAAAGGAAAAACTGCCTTACAGAACGATATATCGTTGCCCTTGCAGAAGAAAATCAGTAGTCTGTGGATGAGAGCGCTGTGTGAGGTCGACGAAACATTAGTGACGGAAGGGAAATTAATGCCAGTTCAACACATAAATCTAATGCCTACAATTTATGCAATGTATGCAGTCTTTGTTAGCTTTACTTTTATCTGTAAATGAAAGAAGAAAATATTGTTTAAATGTTTAAACCTGAGAACAATAACTATTAAACCACTGTAGCTGGGGGGAAATTTCATGCTAACCTACAGACAGTGACATGACGTATTTCCTGTGAGTTTAAGCAACACAAAAACAACAAAGAGTTTTGAGGTGTTGTCACGATAAGTGATGACCTATCAAATTAGTAAAATTAAGATTATATGCATATTTAACGATATTATAATCTGCACCTTTCTGTAGCTGATCCGTGCATAAGAAGCAGAACACTTTCTGAATCCGGTTTTAAGAACTACCTAAATTAGTTTAATTTGTTGGCACTGCCGATAAGCGATGAGACCACTTTCCATGGTACTTTGATAATTACGTATAACTCGATAACATATTTTGTTAATGCGTGTTGCATAATTTCATTAATGACACTGCAAATTCAATGTAAAATACAAGAAATGGCTTCACCAAGATTTAGGCCTATACATATTAATTCTTCGTGGTTTATATCCATACAGAATTATAAGCACAAATATTGTTTCTGCAAATTCGTAATAACTATTCTTACACTAAATTGCTATGTATAAGAAGCATTGTAAATAACTGCTTCTTTTTCATATTCTCCTTCTCTTTCCCATCATTTGTAAGGTTGCATATCAGTAAAGAGGCTTCCCATAATTGCAATCTAGTGTATAGTTACAGCTTTATATATAGGCAAAACAGTAAGAGGGTTACTTCCACATGTGGCTTACTGTCAGACATGTTTAATACTATTAACTCTCAGTTCACAACCATCCTTTTTGCAGATGATATTAATATAATCTGACATCCAGAAATATACTGTTCCTAACTTTGCATGAATGCCATTTCTGCTAGCTTGAACAAATGGAAGAGCCAATAACCTCACATTTAATTTTGGCAAAACAGATTTCATTTTATACTACCAACAAAATTGTGTTAATCTAGGTGTAGAGTATGAGGATAAAACAATTGAAGTGAAAACAAATAAATTTCTTGGCCTACAAGACACAGATAACCTCCATGTCCCAAACACTAAACTCAGTACATATCAAAAAGGAGTCTACTATACTGCAATAATATTCCCCTCACTATAAAAAGTCTGAATCAAGATATAAAAATGTTTGTCAGTACTGAAAGATTATCTAGTACCTCACTCCTACTCCACAGAAGAATTTACCTCAATAAAAACTACTCAGCTATTTTTTTGTAATACTGTAGTTGTATTAGGAACAAGTACTGTATTTGTGCTACATGCCCCACCCATATCATTCTTCTCGACTTAATCACCCTGACAATACTGGGGGAGGAGTACAGAATTTTAAGCTCATCATTATGCAGTTTTCTCCATACCCCATCATCTTCCCTCTTAGGCCCAAATATCCTCCTCAACACCCGATTCTCAAACACCTGCAATCTGTGTTCCTCCCTCTGAGTGAGAGATCATGTTTCGCACCCATACAAAACAACAGGTAAAATTATTGTTTTGTATATTTTAATTTTCAGGTTCTTAGAAATCAGACAGGAAGACAAAATATTTTGAACTGAGAAGTAGCAAGCATTTCAGGAATTTAGTCTCCTAACTTCCTCACGAGTAACATTTTGATTTGTTTTTGTCGTTCCCAAATATTTGAACTTTGTAACACTTTCAAAGGATTACAATAATATACACATATAAATAACATTTCCTCTTTAGTTATGATAAATAACAGCTTATGAGGTATGTTAATGATCAAGATGTATAATTACTAAAAATAAAACCAACAGTAAAAGTAGAAGAGTCAGTAGCAGTAGTACCACGGTTACTAATGATAAAGCAATTAAATAATAACAGTAATAAACAGCGGGAACCTAGTCCCTGGCACCTTCAAGATAGCCGAGGTCTGTTAAGAATCCCAAAAAATTAATCGCTAATACGACCGCGGTGAAGTTTGTAATTGGTAGTGGATTGTGATACTACTTTCAAGAAATGACCTTGGAAAGACATCAGTGATCCATGGAAGAGGACCCAACAGTCTTAAAGAATGGAGTTTTCCTTCTGCACTTCTTAAATGTCTTGTCTTTGTTGCCATAAATCCATCTGCCACGTCCCAGGTTTCCGTTATGTACGTTACAGGCACGTAGTAATATTTTCCTCTTTTTACTGTATGCCCCACACTAATTACTAAAACTTCCCTGGATTTTTTAATTCCAAAAAAAGTTGAGAAACGCTGAACAAGGACATCTCCGTGCAGCAGGATACGGAAAGCAACGAAAAAGTACAAACAAATTTATTCATTGTATCAGAATTACTGACAATCAATCAATTATATTTTTTAACACTGCATACAATATTTTATGCAAGTCGTAATACTTAATAACTCCACCATTGAACTGATTATAAAATTGTTTTTTGATGTGAGACGTACCTACGGCCAAAGAATTATGGGATATTAGCAAGGTAATCTTTTACATTGGATGGATCAAGTCTCCTGAAACCTTGAGCATCGCAGATTCCCACCTCAATATTATCTGCCGTCATCTGGCCTTCAAATCCTTCTTTCAAAGTCAGAATTGCAGTGTGAACGGCATCATCCAGTTCTAAATCTTCGCTGTACCTGCAACATTAATTTGAATGGCAGATTCTTACACTGTATTTTTGATGTGGTGATGCCCACATCAAAATATCAAGGATTTCACACTGGTAAATACAAATAAATTATTAATAGTTCATGACATATGTAATTAGGATAGAATATAGACCCACCTTTTTTCAAGAAATGTCTTGCCATTGACGAAGTTCTTTCCCATGGCTGTTGCTTTCCACGCGAAGTATGCTCCAGACGGATCACACTGGTACAGGTACGGCCTTCCCTCATCCCAACCACATATCAGTAAGGACACTCCGAATGGCCTCACGCCACTAAAATGTAAAGCGCAGGAAAAACTGAAAGCTAATCAGCAACGCTCTGCCAATTTTTTAAGAGAAATATATAAAGAAAAAAAGTCCTGTTAAGTATCAAAGATGATCAATGCTTAACCTACCCTACAATATTTCTTACACTACAAATAATACGCATTAAAATATCTGAAAATAAATGACGCAACCACGTGAATCATAAACTATGTTCTGAAAACCAAATTGGATTTGAAAATCTACTGTTTACTGCTATAAAACAACGTATGACATTTATCTCCCTGTGTCTTTCTCTTCCTCTACTCTTTCTTCTGTGGATCCTCGTTTCATTCTCCCCACCTTATCCCACACACAAAGCAACAATTTAAAATGGTCTGTTCCACATTCATACCCAGACTGGGTGTATTCCTGCATCACCATGGCAACACGCTGCACCAACTGTGCTGTTGGGATAGGCTCCTCATAAACTAAGTAGTACTGCTGTGCCATTTTTCTCGCCCTCTTCACTAGAAGACGATAATCTGGCCCCATACCTGCACAAGTGATTCATTATGAAACAGGTACTGACGTAATAATTATATTGCAACAAGGACATTGGTTAAACAATACCCGAGGAATCTCTCGGAAAATCAAACAACAACAAAAATTGGTATTTTCACTAACATGCATGACTGTGCAGTCAAAGTTCAGATTCCCCTTTTATTATGAATCATTCCTTTGGGATTTATTCATATAAATTATAAAATTTACTATTCAAAACCTGAATTCTCCTTCCATCGTCACATAAAAGGACAGACGACAGAAAACCCAGTCTCAGTCCGCGGCTAACTCAACCAGGAGACTCGAGAGACGGGTTTTCTGTCCTCCTTTCCCCTTTTTAAGTGACAATGGAAGGAGACTCCGGCTTATGTAATGTCCAGTGGAATGATTCAAGCACATTCATCAGAAACCTTTAAACTCTGATTCTCCCTTTAGCTCCAAAATTCTATACTCACCGCTGTATATCATTCCTATGTGATTTGTAACCATCTCAACCTTGTGAACACTGTGTTCTTCGTAGAGAATCGACTTGTGTTTGTTCTCTGTAGCAAGCACAACTCCATTTGAGGCTACAAAATAAACATGGGAGTCACTGCCAGAGTTAATATTTGGAAAAGCCTGAAAAAACTCCTCACGAAGTACCTTGGCCTTCATTACAAATAAAAGTTAAAAATTAGATCTCACAACCTTTTATCCAAGCATCTGCAATTTGAGTACAGCACAGTTTCAGTTTAAGCTTTGTAACGATAATTATAACACATACAAATACAAAAAACAAACATGTATTAAAATCTGTACAGACAATTCACGATTTAAGCAGGATTCAGTTTTGCAAAATGTTACATGAGTCAAATTTTACACATGTAAGAAAAATCATAAGCACGCACATTTATCCCATTATATACTCTAATGGAACTCTACAAGAAATAAAATAACTTAACATTAATTCACACTGGTACCATAGCTTGTTAAAAAGATACATGCATTTAAAAACACAAAATAAATAGTTAGAAATTTATTTTCAAAAGTTTTAACACAATCAGATTTGCAACTCTTGTGTAACCTGGAAAAGACCTATATAGGTAAAATGTAACTATTCATGTGCAATGTACTTCCTATCAGAATAATTGTCATTTACTAGCACAGAGTTAATTGTGAGGCAGGGAGCAACTAATCTTACATTATATTCTGCTTAAATATTATAAATATACCTTTGATTCCAACAGATGGAGCTCCAGCTGCAACTGCTGCCAAAGCATATTCAATCTGTACCAACTTCCCCGAAGGACTGCAAATCATCAATATAAAATCACCTTATTGGTGCAAAGTTTTATAAAATCAGTCTAAAATGTTTATATAAATACACAAAAATTATTTTACAATTCAACAAGACAAGTGACCGTTATTTCAGCGGAAGAATTATCATGATGGGAGTTGAATCAATCAGCAAAAGCCAGTTTTCAATACTTGTACCATCCATTTTCTGTACCAGCTATCACAACCGAACATAATTAATTTGGGACAATAAAATGTTCTCCGCAGCAGTTTAATTTTGGTCCAGGCTACAGAGGCCAGAGCTTTTGATTATAATTCTGAACAATTTAAAATAAAGCCAATCATGGGAGTTCAATATGTCTAATTGCATGTGTTGAAATGAGGTTAGGTTTGTTAGAAATATTGTCTGTGTAACTTCTTTATGTTTCAAATTACAATATAAAATGTAGCAATTCTGAAAATTCACACAGCATATGAATGCATTTACAATATTAAAAACTACGATAACACTAAACTGGAATAGGTACTTAACCCTCTTGCATTAGTCTATGTTTATGACTTAATATAATAACTTTTAATTGTAGTATTTGGAAGCAATCGCTTAAATTCATATGAGAAGTCGCTATGAAAATACGTACCTGAATGTTGTTAATGAAAAACTATACCGTTCTGTTGCCATGATTACAAAGCAGAGTTCAGGATTTGGAACTTCAAAACTTCAACTCACTGTCTTACTCCCGATAGATAGCACCATCAATTAAGCTGCTAGTAGAGTCATCTACGCAGAGTTGTAAGCAACTACAAAATACATCTGCGATCGTAGTACCTGAATCGAACTGCTAAACTAGCGATGGGTTGCCTATGAGAAACTGCAAACTTCTTCCCTATTGGTGAATTGTTGTGTGCTATTGCTTCTGCTAATACAATTCATTTCATTGCTGTTATTGTTCAATGAACTTAAGATCTATTTAAACAAAGCAAGACTTTATCGTTTTGATATTATATTTTCATAGTTCATTTGGCAAGATAAATGTCTACTGCACCAGATTCAAGGGCGTCACCAATGTCTGATGTCCCTGCTGAAAGCGGGTTTACGACTTTGTCTTTGCGGGACAAAGCTTTGATTAAGAGAAATATTAATAGACACCACAATAGTAATTTCAGGTTCGTATAAAGTAGGTCGTGTGCAAACCTCACGGTTCTTTTTACATTCCAGATTAAATACAGCTTCAGAAATTTGTATTTTTACTTTTGTATTTTCCTAACCAGCGTTAATTTCATCTTCGTACGTTGTATTCTGTTGTAGGGCTGGCTATGTCCCTGTCCATGAGCAGTCACTCCACAAAACTGGATTGCGAGGCAGAAAGACGTATGCCTTCTGGACACTGGTAATGCTTCTCTTTTTTCTTGCCCTTGGAAATTTGCTGCTTACCTTCATTATCTTGGGTGTTCTTCGTCTTGGCCAGGGCATGGAAAGTCTTGAACTTGTACCAGAAAAGTCACTTGTTATGTTTTATGGAAATACAGACTTGGACAGGATATACAAACGTGATGGCAAATTGGAAGGTTTCAATGAATGTCCTGTGGAAATTACAGGTGACAATGGTTCAGTTTCTGTTAATCTTGTGGACAAAGAAGGTCGGATGACTGAATCCAAGATAAATCTCAATCTCAACAGCACAGCAATAACTGGTGTTAATTCTTTTGATGTACGTGATCCTGAGACTGGACATCCCGTATTCTCAACGGACTTCCCTAACTTTGGTCTTCCTCGTGGCGTGAAGAAACTCGATATCAGAATGGCACAGACTCGAAGAATAACGAGTCCCATAAACTCTAGTCTCTTCCTTCGTTCAGACACTTACACTCGACTTCGTGGTACTGAAGGCACGCGTATGGAAGGTCGGGAAATTGTGTGGTCAGCTGATCAAGATATTTATCTCAAAAGTGTTAATGGAAGTGTTATTCTGAGTGGACGTGAAGGTATTTCTGTTGATATTAAAAGCATCCCAGTTGCATTAGGTGATAGTGATGGATCAAATCCGACTTCAGTGCAGTATAAAGTGTGTGTGTGCATGCCTGAAGGCAAACTATTCCGCGTCCCTGTTCCATCTAGCGGGAATAACAAGCATGTAGGATGTCACAACGTTAATCTGTCACCTCAAACCAGTCCGTGCATGTAACAATCCAGAGCTCCAAATCTGCTATAGAATACGTAGTCACAGTAAATGTTTTCTTGTTCGTGTAAATGACATCTAGAAGAGGCTTCCATTGAGACCAAAAATTTGTTGTATCTGTCTAATATTATTTCACCGTGTGGTGGTTAATAACTTCTGGAAAGAACTTTGATGGCTTTTTCCTCTGAATGCTTCAGTCTATATGACGATGGTAGCAATAACTAAATAAATATGCAGTTTAGTGAACTATTTATGTGTATCCGGTAGCACTGATGCCAACAGCATTACATGTTCTTGATATAACACCAACATTTCAGTTACCATATCTGTATAAAAAAAAATTACACGTTCTTGATCTCCATATCTAATTTTACATTTATCACTGTCGCTAAAATCTAAATATAGCCTTCACTTAGCTGCCATGTTCCTTCAGGTTCTACAAAATAACACCTTAACAATTAGTTGCATATTTTATGACCTCTTACTACGCTTTCAGAATATCAGCCATATTTTGTTTTATGGAAAAAAAAATGTCTAAGTCTCGAGACGTAGACAAAATATTATTCTTCAGTCCCATTATGGAATACAAGCTCCAAATTTCATAACAGTACATCTTATCACACTGCGATGGCTTACTTTATTACTGCTTCATCTATAATGAATTAAAATTGAAACACTTTCACCATTTATTCGCACTAAATGTAAAATGTAGAATGGTACTGTGATTTTAGAACAGCTACAACCTTATGTCCCATTTAGCTGCAATTTTGCTTTTTAGAAATGGCATTTAACAATCCTGAAATTTCCCTCTGAAGTTTCCCACCGTCTCCTCGAAGGACTGAATGCCAGACGTGAGCTTATCTCCCGTACGAAAATCAAGCCATCTACTGGATTACATGCACAGATTTGCCTGTACATTTGTATTTTTATTAAATATTAATTTATGTTTCTATTGTAACACAGAAGTATGTACCAAGAGAACAAAATGCATGATCATGCCCATTATGTAGTATTTAATGCACGGTGTTTTATATGCATTATGTATCAGTATTGTTCTGTCACAAAATAAAAATGTAATATTAATCCAGGGACGAATGATTACTTTTTCATCCCACATTTTATTTGGAAGATTTTTGGGAACACAAATTACGCAGGACATTAGTTTGTAACTGAATGGATACTGTCTTGTGATAAATTAATGCGCTCGACTGATATTCTATTCTTTTCGCAATGATTTGATTAAAATAGATGCTGCTAGAACCTCACTTAATGGTACCTGCACCTTGTCGTGGTGGTGGGGCTTGAGTACCTCAGCGACCCCAAGAGCTACTGGTAGGGCCTCCCTAGACAGATTGGTCGAGCGGGAGAGGTCAGACTAAGACAGGTACCCTGGTCCTCCAGGTTGGGGGTTGGTCGCAAGGCTAACAACCTTGCACCGTAAAAAGGAAGATGTTTTGAAACCTCGATCAAAGCCTTGGACAGACGGACCGAATGGAAGAGAACTGAGGGGGCCATGGACCGAATACGGACCAGACATCCATAGAAGAAGAAGAAGAAGATGATGCTGCCAGAAAGAATCTGCTTTTAAATGCTTACAGTAAAGAAAATAATTAACTTAGGTGATGAACATTTTAAGGATTGTGTGAATTATTACAAGTACTTTAACCAGAGATTAAATTGTCAAATAATTTATATAAAGATACGTCTTTTTGACAACTTTAACCGGGAGACCACGTTTACCTACAGAACGGCTCACAATCTTCACTCTATGTGGTGTTATATTCAAGGTCATCAAGTTAACTTAACACAGAACTTCAAAGGAACTGCGTTAAAAGTCGCAAATGTCCCCACTTCAGAAGTTTGCAAGACAACCTTGTATGATGCGCATACTTTTCCTGTTGTAACAGTCTGTAAAAGAACCATGCTAACATTGTAGATAACAGGCAACTGAAAAAAGAAGGAAAAAACTCATGGATTGAACTCCATTGATTAGAAAATTTAGAAAACCAGGTAACATTTGAAGAAGGAATTATAAGGTTCCTTTGGAACCATAAATATGGAAGATTGTCACATACATCTTCTATTTCTACTGAGACAAAACTGCTGTAACTACACACAAGAATTATGACAATACACAAACGGGCCATCACTTCACAGTAAAAAACAATATGTTCATGATTCAAGTCAAGTCACAAGCAAATATAATCTATGATGCGAAACAAATACCATACTTCACAATGGAAATGTCTTTCCCTGCAAGCAGCGGTAACCCGAGAAACATCCTGAATTGCTGTACCTAGTTATCAGCTGTTTCCATAGCTTCATCTCCGGCTCCGTCAGCCTCCATATCATCTTCATCGCCATCTTTCTTTTCTGGAGGCTTTTCATATGCTTTATCGAGAGGAGAAACTACGACTCCTTCCCATACTGACATCTCAGTGGCAATTCCTGAAACAAAATTGAGCCCAAATTAAAACAGAGGCAATTAATGCCAGTTGGGATACTGGGAACGACCCGTTATTCAAGTGCCTGAGCACTGCGGGTCCCAACTTCTCGTTGGCTCGATCTATAGACATTCGGTAGGGCTCCTTGGACGAGGGATCGGCTCAGCGCAAGGCCTCTACCTGTACACATGACAGACATCATGGCTTGAGTGGGATTCGAACCCACGGTCCCAGCAGCACAAGGCCCGCGCGGCCACTGCGGACCCCTAATTAATGCCAACATACATTAATTTTTACAAACACTTCTCAGCCTCAACTTGCACGAATCAGATAATTAACACTGACACTGCATATCACGTAAGACTGCTTATTTCCTTCCAACTGGGTAAAGAAAATGGGGGAAGTACATCTCTATGGACATAAAAGTATTAATAACTTACCCATCCTAGTTATACATAACAATATTCGGTACTTTTGGGTTATCGGGGCACGTCGCTTTAAAAATAGGTTAGGTTAGTAGTCATTTATTGAAATAAAATATAATAACTTTCAAGTATAAGTACCCAATATTTTATACCTTCTTGGGTATCCAATGATTATACATGTTACCACATAAACTGCGATCAGACACTGAATGAATGTGTGAATAAACATACATACCTGCATGCCCTTCAAGACCCAGGATACGTCTGTATCCACCGTGAGCTAGGACTCGTAGCAGAGTCTGAGCTGTCAGACAGACCATGTCCTGCTGTTCCAGGCTCATGGCCGTGTGAACTCTGATGTTTCCTCCCTCACACGGATCTGAGATACCTGTCACAGCAGTGAATCAATTTACCCCAATCTTACAACAGCCTTCGCTCAAGAATTTTTTCTGAGATGTGCTTAAATACGTTATTTAGAGAAATAAAATGGGACTTAAAACAGTCAAAAGTGATAGAAAATTACACATAACACTTGCATAATACAAGGACCACATACTAAATTTAACAAAAATCTGTCAGGGCACTCAAAAGACGTACACAAAATTCAATACGTCCTCATACGTATTCCATAAAAATGAGCCAAACTAAACAAATATCAACGTGGCTTGACGAGGGTTTAGTATAAGTCTACATTACTGAATATATCAAACCCGTCTCACAGTCTGAGCACCGTTACTTGCAAACAGGCAGAGACGACAAAACTGACGGGAACATTTTCACTCCTTTTTTTTTTTAAAATGAACCAAAAAAAATGAGCACTTGTAGATTTATAATTTATGCTCCCTTTTCTAATTATATGATCCTGTAAATGAATTCCAATAGAGGGGCACTACTACATACCAGCAGACCCAGGAAGAAAGAGACCGGCTGCCAGAAGCTGTAACACGCGCCGATAAGCCTGATTGATAGGCAGCGTCTGACGACTAGGGTTGTTCATAATAGAACTGTGGGCCTGTAGATAAAATAAAAAACCTTAGGTTATAAAGGAATTTGGTACTACTTTCATTTCTTCAGTCAAATATTACTGGTGAACAATTTCATGTTACATTTTATGGTACTTGTGGGTTATCGGGACACAAAACAGAGAGGCACGGCCCGACATCATCTGGATTCATATGTAGCTGAGTTCATGTGGCGGCGTACGAATGATAATGGCGATATTTTTAAAACGATTTTAAAATCTATTAGTAAATTTTGGCCTCCGGCGACAGGTTGTAACAACAATTAACATCTCATGCATATCCAAATAAAATATAATAATTTGTAATTTATTGAAATAAAATATAACAACTTTCAAGTATATGTCATTTAACCACACACATTAACCTAACCTAACCTATTTTTAAAGCGATGTCTCCCGATAACCCACAAGTACCCATTTTATTGATACTATGGTTTTACAAGATGAAGCTATATTCTGAACTGTACATTGAACATTTCTGAAGTAACACAAAGGAATAGTACTTATCGTTAAAATATGGATAAACATACGAGCAGATCCAGCATCCAAGGTGATAGAGGCTCAAAACCTTCAAATCTGTTTCTAAGATCACGAAGAAGTCGAATCAGCACTTTGATTGACGAATGATGGGCATTTTCTTCAAACCAACGGCTTAATGTGAACGAAAGAAAAATTTTACGATTACAATAAGTTAGGGCTACATGTAAATTGGTTTGTATACAAATAGTCATGTGATGAGATCTCAGTATTTAATGCTGTTGGAAATCTGGATTGTGGCCTTCTGGGTTATGACACGCACAGCCTCAAAAACCATCTTTACTTCTATTTTATTAATTATTCACCACATCAAAAATGTTTGAATCAACAGGCATACATGTTAATGAGATTAACATTCAATGAAATGTACTAATTTTTGCATTGCAGGTCCTATTTTGATTGAAAAGATAAAGTTTGATTCATTTATAGAAAAAGTTTAATGAACTAATATGATCCAAGAGTTGCCAGAAAGCTTTGAGACTAGACCCCCACAATCTTGTTTACAAAAAAAAATCTGTACAGTATTTTCAGAGATAAAATGTTCAAAAAAGATTCTCAAACTCAGCCTCCCCTAAGTGCATTCACCCTGAGTACGTACTGCACAAGAGCTAACCTGTGTCTAATGGCCGCCAGATGACTCTGGAGGATCTTCTGGTCAAGATGCAGCTCTGGGTCAAGCTTTCGAAAGTTATGGTGAACTGTCGTCATTAGTATACGCACTGTGGCATCTGAACTGCTCACCTCAAACCCTCGATCATTTGTCAGCATTGATAAAACTGCATACAAAACAATACCAACACCAGTCCAAAAATACGATTATATGACACACTTTTCTTTTTTCATCCCCATACCACGATCAGCCTTGGTGATTAGGCACAGGAAAAACATTAAAATTTTTCTCCAATGATATATAGAAAAAGAGTGGTTACTTCTAACACTGAATTTCTCATAAACAATATCAAAGTTCTGCATTGCCTCTACATTTATAACTGTCAGCAACGTATTAAACAAAATTTTGTAGGTATGTTTACGGTGCATCTCCACACAAAATTTACCATAACAAAATTGTATACTATTAATAGCAATTCAAATTACAAAAGCTGAAAACCCTACAAGTGGTGATAGTGTCACTCCCGTTGCTTCACAAAATAATGGAAAGTACCTATAATATTAAGATAAAAGGTAAATTTATCTCATGCCATTAAGACAAACAGCAGAATGGAGGTAAAGCTACACATTGTTCACTGCAGAACTAGATGGTGGTGATTGATCAACTGTGTGCCCTGCTGTAGACTCCGGTGAACAAACCCCTGGTATGCATTGGTAAGTTCAGGTGGGCTCAGCCTCAGGACATAGTGATATGGACAAAAGTCTCTTCCTCTGCCAAGAATCAAATCACACTCATACATCCCATACCTTGTCACTATACTGATTGAGCTATCCCAACTCTCCTATCGTTAAGACTTAAGGTACTTGTTCTAATCACGTTTTCAATTACCTTCATGGGGATCTTGGACCTTCAGATCCTCATGCACCTTAATACCGAGTGCTTCCACTGCTTCCCTGGTTGGTAGTGTCTTGAGTATTACTACTATGTCTGCTACATTATGTCCAGTCATCATTGTACCCTTCTTGAATGAGCCAACTTGTCGAACTTCTTCCAGTTGCTAAAAATATTAAAGAAAGAACCTCTATGTCCATAATGGGTCTCATTCAAAATGAAAATGAGACTTCCTGAAATATATAACACTGAGGAACTTTGTAATTAGTTTTTCCGAAATCAATAACAAAGTGGTTTTCTTATCCAGTTTGGTTTGAGGTGGTGTTTCTGGTTAGTAACACACCAGAACTTATGCTGACAACAGGAAGCCAACATGATATTGCTTTCTGGCCACTGTTTGCTGATTTATAATCCATATATATCCTACGTACTAATCATTACCACCAACTGACTTCACTTTACTTACACAAGCATCAAAGGTCCCAGGAGCAACAACCAGGTTGTCCATAACAGCCTGAATTTTAGTAACCAAATTCAGAACTGAAGTTTGCTCATGAGGAGATGGCGACAGGTCTGTGTTCCTCTTCAAAAGGGCCTGTTTAGGACAAAGCATGTAATATTTTTTGAAGTCATAGATTTCTATGAAATAAACCAACTTGCTAGTGTATGTTAATAATTACAATATATAAAGCAATTACCTGGGTGAAGGCAGACTCATCTGGCAAAGATTTAACTCTAGGAAATGCAGACTCACAAAGTGCAAGATCAAATGGATGTCGAGGAACAAATGGTTTCACTTTAAATGGTCCAGGTCGTCCCATTCCTCTTCCCATACCACCACGCCCTCTTCCTCGAACCATATTATTTATTACCTAGTGAATTAAAAGAATACTATTGATTAACGTAACCCAACGAATGAGACACCTTAACCTTGACAAGTTATTCTCTTACTTTCGCCCCAAGTTGTTTTGGTTATCATTTCTACACACAATACAATCGAAAACTACTTATAATACTTACCAGCTAAACAATGTAAAGTACTACATACATACTCATATAATATACCAATTACATATTTATATATAAAAATCAAGCCGGTTTTCAGCGTGCACACTTACAATTACGGCGTCTATTACGGTCGTTCACAGCCTTCTATTTCGTTTCCTTGCCACATTTTCCAAACGTGCTGCCTTCATGAATAACAGCAAAATGCACAGTGCCCTCTTCACTATTATTGCAAATAATAGCAAATGGAATGTTCAATATTTGTATATACTAGAAGTTTGGAACACAATATATATTTAAATCGTTTAGAACTCTTTTTTCCAATTCCGTTTGTCTTTCCAGTTTAAGTCGTCTTTTTTACACTACATAGAAATAATAAAATGAGGGTGTTTGGAAACGAAGTACAGACGAAATATTTGGATGCAAAGCAGAGAGTAATGAAAAGAACTCCACATAATTTCAAATCTTTACCAAACAGGCTTATTATTAAGCTGATTTGCTGACGAAGCGACGGACGAGACAAATGATGCATATGCCTTCACGATTTTGGTCAGAGAACTTAGTGGATGGTAAACCCATTACCAACCACTTCTGATCCACCACCACACACCATCCGACGACCCACCACTCACAAATCAACTACTTACTCTATTCCAGGCATTTACGTAGCCGTTAAAATGGGTTTGTATGAAGGCATCTATATATCCATTAGAATGGGCTGTAGTGGAGGCCTCTGTATATCTATTATATTTAGAAGCTATATGTCTATTGCTGTAAGAAGGAATTCTATTGGATCAGTATCAAAGCATCAATGAAGGCCTGTTTGCCATTATAATGGATTATTATGAAGGCCTCTATATATTGACAATACGGGCTGATAAAAGATGCTTCTATTTTGCCACTAATGTAGGCAGGGACAGATGAGTTTGTATAACCAATATTGCAGATATGGCAGACTCTTATTCTTGTCATAATATATGCTCCCATTATTATCCTAAACACTGTAGTAATTTGTAAAGAGGTCTCTATACCTCCGTTTTAAAAATGAGTTTTGGAAGTGTGTGTAGACAGTGCTGTTTATGGCACATGCTGTATAAGAATATCCTAGTCTGAGGCTATCTGAACCAGGAAGCCCAACAGAAAGGATGACAAACACAGAATTCAGTTTTTGACACATTGTACATTTTGCAGTGTTATAACTGATGATGGACAAAATCCAAATTAATAATTTAACACACTATAATGCACCATCAGAAACCTTTAAACGTCTGTAGTTTTGATTATGTTCTTTTGGGTTTGATGCCATGTAGAATCACGGAGAGATGCCTACCTTCCTATGAGTGAAGATAGTGGCAAAACCCAAAGAACATCATGATCCCAACCACCATTATAATTTTCCATCATCATGTGCTTTTGAAAAAGAATGTATGTGCAAATTCCACAGCTTACACAAGTGTCAAAATATTAAACATAGGTTACACACATTAAGTGTGTGAAGAACATGTAGATTCCGAACTTTGCATTCCCTGGTTTTTTTTATTCTGGCAGTACACAGTGGTCAGCCATACTGGTTCAAGTTTATAACACATGATAAACTTAATTTATTCCCTCATGGAAGAACATACGTTTGGGTGTTTCAGTGCAGGGTGTTGAGAATATTTAGAATTTAGAGAGAACAGCTGCTGAGATGAAGTTTTTAAGAAATGTTAAAGGATGAATTAATTTGGCTAGAATAAGAAATGATGAAATGGAGAGAATTTGGGTGTATTTGCAATTAAGGCAACACTATATCACACAGAAAAAGTTGAATACAATAAAAAGGATACCAGAGGAGATGGGCAGTACATGAAGCACACATGGCATGATAAGAAATACATACACAAATTTTCAATGCACAAATGAAGGGAGAAGACCAGTTGAGACATGAGGCATTTCTGGGAGAAGAATGTTAAAAATGATTTTAAAAGAACAGGATCCAATCACAATTTTTACCATATTCGTAGGACATATTAATGTACATATTCTGTAAGAATGGTAACAGTTGCTTTAATGTGACTCTGGTTTTGAGGCTGTAAATGAAAAAAATGTTGTTGTTTTTGTTTTTTTCATTTTCAGGAGGTACACTTTTCTGCTTCGCTTCTTCATGAAAGGCAATCAAATTTTTGGAGTATTATAGGTCTAGGTCAACACTCCATAGCAAAATCAAATTCCTGCAGCATCTATACAGCTTTATATATGGAAGATGAATATTATGCAATTTAAAAAACATCAACACTCTTGCATAATACCTGTACAAGAAAAAAGTGCATAGTTCACTATCTGTGCCAAATTTCAGTACAAGCAAAATATTTTGGTAAACAGGTTTGAAATAAAAACTTGCAATACCTTTTGTCACAAAATTCATAAGAACATTACAACTCCATAAATATCTTGTGTTTCTTCTTTCACATAATTCCTTTCCATCTTCTTTCTGGTCCTGGCCTCTTACATCCTTTGTTCTGCGGCTTCAACATATTTGCTCTAAACTCTTCCAATCATATTCTAACCTGCCTCAATCCCCATACTCAGTAGTACTTATGTTCCAGCGATACCACATAACTGAATGAGATGACAGCATCCATTACACTGAACCTAAGTGTCTCCAGTCTCACAAACTATCTCTGGCATATACTCCCAGACATATGTAAATGATTCATTATAGTTGAGTTTGCCCATGCATGCACTTCCAAGAATGATTTTTGTCAGTTTAAATCCACGAAAATAGGCTCTATACTTTCCATTACATAGCCAGGAAGAGAATTTTGATGTTGGTTGGGAGTTCTTTCTGGACCAAGAATCCGTAACATTACGTCACAACCAATGCTCTGTTCTCGACAACGTGAAAATCGGTTGCCCTCTTCGTTGCTTGCAAATCACGGCAAATTTCTTGACCATAGTACTGTTGTAACTTATAATCTAATACACCAATTTGTGCACCCATTTAGTCCATTGCAGTATTACACTTTATTTCAGTCTTGTTCCAATTCTCTTCTGAACATGTTTTCTTCTACGTACACTATGTACGTATGGTCTAGCCTACTACCTAACCATTTCACGACTGTCATCATTCAGAGCAATTAAAAAGCATACCACAGTTCAATTACATTGACAAAAATAAAAACGTTCTTCGATCGACTGGCTTTAGGACCATGCGTTTATATGGGACATTTGCCAATCATTTTCTGATAGTATCGATACCAAGATAGGAAACATACGGAAATTAATTTTCTCAACAAAATTTACGTTTTCCATACATAAAGTCCCGCTCGTATCTAAATCTGGGCGGGAACACGAAGAAATTGATTTTCTCAAAATGTGCATCTTTCACACAAAATTATGGCATGCAGCAGTGATCTACACATGAACTGCCAAAGGAAGGGGGAGTTCCCCACGCACAAAACTATATTATGTAAAAACTTAAAAAGCAACATTTTTAAAGTTTTAATGACCTGGTCTCCTAAAATGAAATTCACAACACACATTCTGAAAAACCCAAAACAGAGCTATATTAGACATTTTTAAAAACTACTTGGATTTATTAACATTCTTCCTCAGTTCCTTGATTCATCGTTTTGAAATTCTTTAATAATCTGTACAGTTTCTTTTTCCATTCAGTCAACAAGCTGAGATTTTTGGATGACTGAGGCCAGAACTGGTCAAGTTGTCTAACCACTTGACTGCTAGATGATGATGACTATGATTATGATGTGTAAAGTAGTTTGAAGGTGTTTGATTGGGTTTTAGTATGTCAAGAGAGAGAGAGAGAGATCAGTGGTGTGTGTCTGTAAGATAAGTCATAAAACAGGCTCTGAGCAAGAGTAACATGTTGGTGCAAGAATCCACATGAAGAACAGATGTAACACTTGGCTCTACTACATTGAGCTTAGCAAGGAGACAACTCCTAACCACTAAATTACCCTGACGAGGCATATAAACAATGCAACAAAAGCTAAATTTATATGGACTGATTGTTGAAAGTAAACATCAAGTTATTAACAAAAGTAATTCTACTGTGTACGTTTGAGTTGAAAATACAATACACTGTATCATACATACATTTTACAATTTGGAATCATAATAAGAATTTAAACAATAATCAAGAAGTATTTTATTTCATATGAAACCATTAGGTTGCATTATGAGTCCAAACTTCTAAAACTCTCTTAAATTTGTATGTAGATGTAATTTTGTATTGACATATGACTAAAATAAACGTTCACCCGTAAACACTAGTATACATTTTAATGAAATGTCTGCAATGTAACTGAAATTTTTAACAATCATACTCATTCTGGGACTTTTTTCTATATAGTAAACTGTATCATCATAATTTTAAATTTTAATTAACAGGGTCTCTCCTTAACATATTCGTAGAAACAGACTGAAACTTAATTACTAATGTTGTAAGAAAGGTATAACATACAGGAAGGCATGTAGGAAGGGAAACATACAGTATGCAGTTATTTCCAGCTTGTATCATGTGACAGATCCATAGTTTTAATACCCCTCTATTGAAGTGGAAACAAAATCTTCTGAATTATGCTGAGTAGAACTCTGCCCTACTATAAGCATTTTAGTGTGCAATGAAAATGAAATGCAATTTTAACCAATTTCCATTTTCAGGTATGAGCTGGGATAGCTCAGTCAGTATAGTGACTAGCTACGGGCTGGACAACCGGGGTTCGATCCCCGACGGGGGCAGAGGATTTTTCCTCTAGCCTCTGCTTTCAGACCGGCTCTGGGGCCCACCCAGCCTCCTCTACAATGGGTACCAGGGTCCTTTCTCGGGGGTAAAGTCGGCCGGGGCGTGATGCTGACCACTCACCCCCATCTAGTGTCGAGGTCAAGGAAGAGAGGAGCTATACCTCCACTCACCCCAAGCGCCTTTACGGCACATAGCTATACAAACTTTACTTACTCCATAACCAGTTAGTGCTACAAATTCTAAATATTAACTATAATTTGCACACATTTTGAGGCTCTTGTGTTATTTATGTACTAAGAATTGAATATCACTGGTGAAGAACAGTGTGATCTGTATTAATGTAGAAAATGGATTAGCAGATTGTAAAATAAAATGGAATTTTAACAAAACTGTGTTTGAACACTGCAGCAACAAATTCAAATGGCAGAGACATAACAACTGGTCAAGAATCTATCACTGTCTTATATAATGTGTAACCTTTTACATAAATCCTATGATAACATCATTGTACAATATTGTAGACATTGCATTACGTGTATATGTTCTTTTAATTAATAATTAAGTCTATATGTACAATTAGTTACTCAGATGGGTTCCATCCCAACTGACATGCTACATTGTTATTTTTTATTTATTCACAAGGGCCGCTGGCCAAATAAATACGACATCAGGGTAGGAAATTGTTGATAAGAAACAATTTTCACTGGATAAAGAAATATGTGGACCCTCGAACAGGCCTACCTGTATAGCTCAGCACAAGGCTTCCACTTCTAAGTCAAGTATCTTCTCTTCCAAAGATCTAAAATGTATTACAAGAATTGCACATCTGTATGAACAAGAACTACGTGTTAATAAGTATTGCTTTCTTTTTTAGTCAGGTAAAAACCTTTGAAAAAATATGTCTTCATGAGGCCTAAACATGCCACAATCTTACTCCACTCTCTTTTAAAAAATAAAAGACAGCATACATATAAATAATACACTGAATGGTTAATATTATGCACCCTTCTAAATTTACCTTTAAGATTTGATCACAATTATTCATTGATAGCACTTCTGAATTTTTTGCATTTGGAGGAACAAAAATAATTTCGTAACAATCTTTTACGTCAATATCTAAAACTTAAAAAAGGTCGCAACTTTAAATTTACATGTGTGTATGTGAGAATTAACTGTGAACTGTACTCAGATTACATTACGTAGTTCACAGAAATCATAAATTATCACACTTCCAAGTACAATTATAACAGGTCTTGTTAACTTTATAAAGCACCAAAGATAAAAGCCATGTGAGCATATTGACGAAAATAAAAACTTGCTTCACAATAACTTGTTAGCCCGGAAATTATTTGGAGTCCTATTTTTATGCCCTTCAATTTGACAACAGTTGTGTATGGACACATGCTAACATCCCTTGCTTTTATGACTATCAAAGTTGCCATTCAATAAAAACTTCAGTCACTGTAAAAAATCTGACCTAAAACATATTAATATTGAATGGCATTCACACTACTATATTTATATTGCAATGCAAAATCACAGACACTGAAAGATGAGTCATCTAGAAATTGCGGAGCTGTAAGCACAGCGAGGAACAGTTTGTTCTGTTTCTTCGCATATGTACAATACTGTAGTAATAGAATATTTTGTTTCAAGTACTTCCTATAAAAAGCTCATATAAGTTTCTTTCTTCTCCTTTTTGCTGATTTCTACTAAGGAATTGGGTTGTGCTCACTTTTCACCACTTCACGCTTTTCACAACTCTGGTTTGTATAAAAGAAAGATGGAAAGATGGGGAGGACACACTCTTTTTCATTCATACCAGGGAGTATGAAATATGTATTACGCAAACAACATCATCATACCAGAACATAGAATGTTCATTTGTGGATTCTCCTATCTTAATTATTGGTATTTTGTTTGGTTTGGTGACTACCCTGTTTTTATTTTAATTATTAAATATTTTACTTTTGCTAAATATTTCAAGATGCACAATTAATCCCATTGCCACTGTGTACTGTGCTTACTGTATCCGATAGAAACACAACATTCAAGTCTTAACTTAAAAATCACTGTAGGCCTATATACTGTAGTCCATTATACCGCTGAAGAAGTTCGATGCTGAAAGCTTCCGCTCAGAAGGATTGTATGATGTATTAAGATGTAGCTTTTCTAAGGAAGGACTGTCACGAGGTGAAGCAAGTGCCGATGCTATCTTCTGTTTTGCCAAAACGTTTCCTTGGCAGTAGTGTGCAAGCATCTATATATGTTGTTCTAAGAACCTCCAAATAATACCCTGCGCACAGCATAGCAATAGAGGACAATTCTTTCTATCAATCTCAAATCTATTCTCTAATGACTCTCACAGAAATAGTCCATAATCAATTGTTTGGGACTCGAGTTTCTTTCATACACGTCACTCTTTTATTTTCATTCATATATGTAATAACTGTATGAAATGCATTGATACCATCTTGCAGATAGGAAATGTTCATTGCACACACTCTAGATAGTTATAAAATATACATGATATACCTCTCATTCTTAAACACATTCACACATACATTTTGGGTCTCCACAAATTACCTTGACGGACACAGAAGGACTAGTTATGACCACTTGAGTTTGATGGTCTCTTGAGAGTGAAAGAGATGCAGTTTTAGTCATATTTGATTAAGTATTGCCTGTGTTGCTCTGATTTTTTTCAGGAGTATTTTACAGGTACAGTTGAAGTACCAGAGGAAGGAAAAATTACATAATGTTCAACTCTTAAAACTTTGCATACCGTGTAGTGTATTAGAATATAAAATAAGCAAACAAACAACTATTAACACTATAAATGACACCAGCGGCAAAAGCGGAATTAATTCATATAATTAAAAATGGTTTTAAAAAACAAATCATGAAGTTGAGTAACACTACACTAGATGTTGGTTTCACAGGAGTTGTACTCTGCACTTAGCTGTTACTCCACTGGTCTGGTGGCCATCACTGTTCTGCGGCGAGCCGCAGTTGTGTCGAGCCGCAGTTGCGTCGTCTCTACCTGTGAACTCCAACGAATGCAACCATGGCTCTCCGCAGAACAGCCAACATCTAGTGAAACCAACATCTAGTGTAGTGTTACTCAACTTCATGATTTGTTTTTTAAAACCATTTTTAATTATATGAATTAATTCCCCTTTTGCCACTGGTGTCATTTATAGTATTAATAGTTGTTTGTTTGCTTATTTTTATATTCTAATGTTTCTACTAGAACCATTTAAAAAGTTCTGTAAGTTTTAAACAGCTGTTTCTTTTGGAACCATTTAAAAAGGTCTGTAAGGTTTATTCCCTAACAGAACATCTGGTGGCTGGCTATCAGTCAAACTGGAGCCATAAAGAATCACGAGTCATGTCTACGAGATCTCAGTCTTTGGCTTCCCACATTACTCTTTCTTCTTTTACGCTTTGTGTCCCGGCGAAAAGCTACATTTCCAGGATCGTCTGCCAGCTGAGGATATCGGTGAATGCTGTGAATGTCCACTCCCTCATAACCATCTACATCTCCGTGTAGGATCAACTCTTCTTTCTCTTCCTCGGTCCAATCCCCACGGCCACGGAACCCAGCTGCAACCAGCTGCCTCTCCAGCTCCCACGCTCGTTCCACAGCTCGTTTGTGAGCGTGCTTCAAGATGCGATGTCGCTCCTGTTCGGGATCTGCACCATAGCGAATGAAAACAGCTGCATCTGGATTGTGCAACCTCAATTCTTTTGTGCCACCTGCAACCCCATGCTCAGACGCTGTCTCATGTGCCGAGATGTTGAACATTCCGCCCAAACGCCGTAGTTCCTCCTGATCATCACGAATTTTTAAGACATTATCCTTTACAAAGTAGAACACATCTTGGTCATGGAGACTGAAGTGTAAGTCCAGGAAGTATGAATTATTGAACACAGATGTCACTACATCTTGAACAACTCCATTGACACCTTCCACCACACTGACCATGGCTCTTCCAGCCACTTGTGAGATAAGCACTCCTTCACCAAATACAGCTCTCCTGTATGCCACACGTGGAAGAAGATTTCGTGTCTTGGGTTCCATCTTCAGAAGTGGCTTTGGAACAAAGGCCAAATCGCTGAACTTTTCATTCATCTTGTCTACTATGCACTGCAGCCCCGACATAACACCAAAGTCAGGAGAAAGTTGAGGAGAAGTTACAGTGGCTTGAGGCTGGTACACCATATGTGAGGTATAAGATGATCCCAGCATGCTGCTCACATCATAACCATAGAGCTTCAGCCAACTTGGCAGATCTGCACACAGGAAAATAAAAATGACAAACTATTAAAATTAGAATGAAACCATAATTAACATCCTATCCACTGAATGCTTATCATATCTACTTCTTTTTCTGCTTTTTAAATCATTCAAACACTTGCTCAGATATAGCCAATGCTCATACCACCAACACAGCAAGAATGAAGTAAAAATGACAAACAAGTGTAAATGTTTATAATGCAATAAAGCTATATAATTTATTTTAAAAAGTAGATGACATGAATTCAACTTAGTTGTTGTGTTAGTAACATGTGTAAGTAAGTAGAAAATCAGAAGGATATGTGAACATATTAGAAACAATGCTTTACATATGATGGTGTTTCTGTAACATAACCTCAACAACAGATTAGGAGCAATTTGAGAGGTAGTTTTCATCACAGAACCCTTTCTTGCAGCCAAACTTAAGTTTAAATGCAACATTTGACATTCATAATCGATTAAAAAAATGATTTATGTGAACATGAAACCAAAATCAGCCACAAAGTTACAATACGTCATTTGAGAAAGTTTCAAACTTGAAGTATCTGGAAACAACCTTAACAAACATGAGACCTATGATAAAATCAGAACAAAATAAACCCTGAGAAGGCTTGCTAATATTAAATTAAAAATTATTATTACCTCCCACCTACTCTTCAAAATGATGAACATCAGGATATACAAAAGAATAATTTTGCATTTGTTTTGTATGGATGTGGACTTATGCTTTGAAGGAAGAACAAAAATTACAAGTGTCTAAAAACAATGGCCGGTGAAATAATTGGAAAAGAAAAGAAGAAAAGAAGGATGAAGTAAGTAAATAATATAGAAAATTATATAATGAGAAACTCTGATAATTATACAGATCACATAGTATAGTTAAGATAATTAAATTTGGGAAGCTACAATAAGCTCAGTATTTGGGTAAGATATGGGAGACAAGGAATGAATACAGAATTTTGGTAGAGAAACCTCCTAGAAAATGTCCACTTGGAGGAGCAAAAAGGAGATGGAAAGATGATGACATTAAGATAGATCTTATGGAGAATATAAAGCATATGCACATATTTAAAAATAATACATCATCACAAACACTGACCTGTCATGTAAGTAATGTTGTGTCTGCGATTAATAGGATCATTGTTGTTAAAACGATAGATGAAAACATCTGTTGGTGTAGTAAGTTGATTGGCCAACTCCTCCCAGGCAGGTGTCATCCACTGTCCAACAACTGGATCATAGAGTCTCTTACTAAGGTACACAAGACCTGTGTTTGGGTCTAACAATCCCCCATGGAAGTCAACAGGAAGATAAAAGTCTGGATTAGAATCTTTAGTCACTTTACCAAAAGGGGTACGATGGATTTCTTTTATAATGTTACCATTGGTATCAAAGAGTGCCAGTGGAGAACCATTTGGATCTGATGCCACATAGAACCGCTGTTCAGATGTTTCCACGGTGATAAGTACGTGTCGTTCGTCATACAAAAGTCGAAATGTTCGTCCACTCTTGGGAAAGTGAACATGTGAAATGAGATCAGGAGTGCTAGGGTTGGCATAAAAATACTGCGTTACATTGCCACGTTCATCATGCCAGGATATAAGACGACCATGGTCATCATAAAAATACCAAGTTTGGAACTTGTCACGTTCAAACGCGTGGATAAGCTGAGCACGAGAATTGTAACGATATTTCTGTTCTCCTCTTCGCACTACAAAACCTCGACCATCATAGCTGTTGAACTCCACATCACCATACTGAACAACACGGTCACCACTATCATATCCCAATGAGATCTTCTCTCCTTGTTCAATAACACCAATGACATTTCCATTTTCATCATAAACATATTTCCAATTCCCATTGCCTATTACCTCCATAACATGACCATCTGCATTATAGGTTATTCGGTCTGTAGAGGACGTCCTGCCAATGGTAAGTTTCTGTGTTTTGATTCTGTTTCGCTTGTCATAATCCAGTTCAAGTCTGTAGACGTCAAATGACTTGATATTGATAAGCAAAGATTTTATGCGGCCGTGGCTGTCATAGTCTGTGATAGTGAAGAATTGTTTACTGGTGTCCTGCATCACTGAACGATTGAATGTATTGCGATAGATGCGCAGGTCACTGACACCTTCCAGCATTCCCAAGTTCTGGTTAAATTTCAATCTTAACTGAGGTAGTTCTTTCCCATTGATCTCTACATCAATACCAGATATCCTGGCATTTCCATCGTACTGATAGCGGAAATGAGCATTATCCAGGCCACTCTTACTTCCATATTTGAGCTTCTCATCCTTGAGGATCCCAGCATGATGCTTATATTCTTGCTTCAGCTCAAAGTTTGGTTCTATGATGTCAATGCTCTTCACGAGACTTGTACTCTCCTGATATGTGTAATGGATAGAAGATAGACCGGAAAGAATTGTTTCCAGTTTTCCACTCTGATCATACACATAAGCCACTTTACCGGACTGGTGCGGATATACTTTGGCCAAGATCTGGCCATCATCGTTGTACAGTATCTCGTATGGGTGGCGATTCATTGGTGAGAAGTACTGGTACTTGAAGAACCCAAGTGATGTTTGGAGGGAGAAGGCATGGATATGGCCACGTGGAGTTGTCAGAGATTGAAGAGCTCCTGCCTCATCATACTGTAGGAGATAGTCACTTCCTCGAGGCGTTGTTACCTTCAGGGGCTGAAAATGACAAAATTATGAAACATATATTTATCATGTTACCTTTCAGGGATTTTAAAATATAACATATAACGGTTTTCATTTTGCTTTTCCGTTTGTCACATCTTTCAATTTTAAACCTTTCACAGATTTTAATATGATATGATATTATATGATAAGGCACAGTTCCATTGTAATCTTAACTTACAATCTGTATATACAAAGACTGGTTACAGTATTTTTATGCTACATAATTTTAAAAATACTCACCAGACTGCTGAACATATCCTTGAAGGCATAGATCATGGCTGATCCATCACCATAGTGTATCTCAGAAAGACGCCCAGCTCTATCAAATACATAGCTCTCGGTAAGGTCTCCCCATTTCCAACTTGTCAGGCGACTGAACCGATCATATTCTAACTCCACACCCGCAAAAATACCATTCCTGTAGGAAAGTTATAATGAATCAGTACTGAAATATTTTCCTTTCTGCAGAGTTAAACATGTATGATATTGAAGAACTGAAGTGTGCTTCACAATCCTTCATGAACAAGGCAAAACAAAAAATAAATGTATGGGGAAACCATGGCTGAAAATGCCTTTATGAATCTTAAAATACTATTAACAACATGACAAATTTAAAAAATGTGTCAACAGTCACGATAAATAAATACTCATCTAGCAGCTCTCATGCTTAAATCTGGACAGAAAGATAAAATCAGCCCTATACATGAATTATTTTACGCAAAAAACACATACAAAGATTAATAAATTTACTCTTCATATTTTAAGCACCAGCATTCTAGTCATAAGATACAAAATGTGATATTTACCTTGGTCCCCATTTAACAGGTCTCGCAGTTCGATCATAAGTTACATTGAGGAGTTCGGTGATACGATCATCCATAAAAACAGCGACTGTTCCTGTCTCACGATCATATTCTGTAGTAAGCAGGTTTTCACCATTAACCCGCAGTTTCCGCCCAACTTGAACTACAGGTTTGCCACTTCCTCTGCCACCAACAGGTTTGGCACTACCCTGGGCTCGCCGTAAGAAGTAACGCCATTCAAAACGATTAGCCAGATCCCCTCCAATCTCAGTTTTCTGCTTAGCTGGAACTGGAAAGCTCTCACCCAGCACAGGGTTAATGTCAGAGAGAACTGTATAGGGAACAGTGTCAGTACTGACAGTGTGAGACCAAGGAGACACACTGACCACACTGCCATCTGCCAGAACTAATGTTCGGTGTTCAGCTTCACCTAAAAACAGAGTTACATTTTGAATTGGCATATTGAAACCAAGACGAAGGTCCAGTACTGCTAGTATCTAATTTATAGTAGTATGTCACACAGAGGAAAGGATGGCCACGGGAAGAAACTGAGGAGTAAAAGTGGGAAGACAGAGACACATGAAGATTCTTGGTTGTCAGAAAACCAGCTTCAAGTGGGAAGGTCATAGGAATAATTAGAAAATAAGACAGAAATAAACATTTATAAAACCTTATTAAATTTTTAATCCCATGAATTAAATATGGCAGTATTCAAAGTCTGAGAGGGAAAGTGAAATTACTCACCTAGTCTACTGACAACACTGGAGCCTTTGATCAGCATCGATACAGGTTTCCTGTTGTTCTGCGTAACTTTCACAGTTGCTCCTTTTACACTGAGGTCAAAAGAAAGACTTATGACTTTTCCGGTCGGTGTAATAGCAGATGTTAGGCGTCCAAATTCATCATAATTATAGACATAACTACGTCCTGTACTGTCAAGTTTGGTCTTGAGCAATCCAGTTGGACCATGGTAGTCGAAAGTGACATTGTAATTGTCGGGAGTGCTCAGTTCATGGAGCATCTTCATCCGTGACATGCGTAATCTGCATTTTTGACCCTTTGTGTTTTCAATGGAGTTCACCTGGCTGGAATAGTCCCGCAGCAAGAACACCTTGTTTCCTGCAGCATCTGTCACAGTGCTCAGCTTCCCATTGCTGGTGTTGACGTTGTAAGTAAAGTGGTAGCTTATCTTGCCTGTGAGAATGTTGCGAGTCACAATATGTTGCCCAAATCGGTTGAATACATAGATCTCTTGTGTATCTGGAGAGTATATCTCATACTCTCGGTTTGTATTTGCATCTGGTATACTGGCTGTTACTGATCGAATCCTAAAGTTTCAGAAATCAAAACCAGGATCTTATTAAAAATACAGTATTTTCAGATACGGTTTATAATGTGTGCGAGTACATGTAATGAATAGTGAAAAAGACATTTCCTGTTCGTCATGAAATTTATCATAACAACTTACACAATTAGGATAATTTATGTTGAATTATCATCACTTCTTTAAAATTGACAATGAAAATTTAGCTTTTTAAAAAATAAAACTCATCACATGCCATCAGATAAGTCTCCCTAACAGCTTACTACACTCTACTACAATATACCTGTAATTTGCCTGATCTGCAATATGTAGAATACCATCAGGTGTCACTGTAATGGAAGAGATGGTGTTGAATTTGGACGTTGAAGCTAGGAAGTGATCTTCTTCAAAACAATCACAACCACGATCCAAACAGTTGCACTTAGACTCTGCGCCAGCATAATGTGTGATTTTGCCATCTGTACCAATCACCCTCACTCTATTGATCCTCTGTGAGTCACTCTCAGCTACATACAGGTCACCAGAGGGACCAAATGCAATACTCTGTGGCATCACTAAAGTAGCGTGTGTAGCCAGTTCTATATCGTAACCACCGACAGGAGAGGGGCAGTGTAATGGGCGTCCAGCCACAACTTTGACACGACCATCAGGAGCCAGCTGCAGGATCATGTGGTCATCGATGATATGTAAAGAATTGTCTAGAGGACTAATCGCCAGTTCAGTTGGCCAACGTAAGTGAACCTAGAAACACAGATGAGTGTGTAAAGAAACAAAATTGTCTCGGTCTTTATTATTTACTTTTATGGATGACCAACATGAAAGGAACAGCATTAATTTATAAACAATATTTAGACAATATTTAATTTAAAATTTCTAATGGTAAAGTGTTAATCTCAAAAGACTTGCAACTAATTTGGTACGAATTTAGGTTCACACGGCATTAAAGACGTTGAAGTTAGTCTTTTGTGTAGTAATGCCACGTGGACTTGTAGGGAGATACCATCTGAAGAGTAAGGCAACATGCTCCTCTGAAATGTTAGAATCTACATAAAAGCCAACATGGTGCAGCATAATCTCAATATTAAGCCATGTTAGAGAAATTTGGTTATTTGTATGATAAAGTCTTTGTATGGACCGAATACGGACCGGAGAGCCATAGAAGAAGAAGAAGAAGAAAGAAAGAAATGGTAGTACCTCTTCAACATTTAGAGTTCCTTCACAAGGAATTGGCTTCCAGTGAGACTTGTGCATGTGGTTGCCAATTACTGTAGTAACAATTCCATCACGGTCAACCATACGGATGTTGGTGCCATCAGCAAAGTACAACACATTATCGGATGAGACTGCCACTCCTGTAAAGCCACACAAAACAAAACAGTCACATCGCCTGTTAGACTCTGAACTATCCGATATCTACTGGACACTCTACAAACCTTTTGGATAAGCAAGCTTGGCATCTCTAGCAAGTGCTCCATCCCCACAGTGTGCCTCATCTCCTGGCAAGCACCTCTCGCCAGAGCCCACTGCAGTCTCCCAGTTGTGATCAGGATCCGAGTAGTCGTCCACGCTCCTCACTCGAATTATTTGATGCGATTCAGGATCTGAGATATACAGCACTCCATCCAACGGACTGAGTGACAGGTGGTACCGGTATGATACTCTTGTTGCACTGTGTGGTCATAAGAATACATTGTAATGGTGACATAAATAAATGTCAAAAACAAATCACAAACTTATCTTTTCTTTAAACTGAACAGAGATTGCAGAGGAAAGAAAGGGAGTGGTAATATATATCATGTCCCATCCATCGTAGGTTCTAGTATTGGAGTCATGATTACCAATAATAAATAGGATACTGCCCCACTTAATGGTACCTGCACCTTGTCGTGGTGGTGGGGCTTGAGTACCTCAGCGACCCCAAGAGCTATGCTGGCGGTAGCATAGCTACTGGTAGGGCCTCCCTAGACAGATTGGTCGAGGGGGAGAGGTCAGACTAAGACAGGTACCCTGGTCCTCCAGGTTGGTGGTTGGTCGCAAAGCTAACAACCTTGCACCGTAAAAAGAAAGATGTTTCGAAACCTCGATCAAAGCCTTGGACAGACGGACCTAACAGAGGACCGAATGGAAGAGGAGAATTGAGGAGGCCATGGACCGAATACGGACCGGAGAGCTATAGAAGAAGAAGAATGAATAGGATACTGAATCCAGGGAGAGTACTCCTGGAAGCGTGCCAGAGATAAGACCCCCCCACCTATAAATAATGTTTTTGTATTTTCTTTTCCTCCTACCCCTTGACAGGAACAGCACTTACTTAAGTCTCACAATGGTCCTGACTGTCCCATCTACAAGAATCCTTCGGACAAGATTGAAATCACCAACAAAGATAGAACCATCAGGAGATGCAGCAAGAGCTACTGGAGCCAAGAGTCTCTGTTTAGATGCTTGGCCATCACAGTCGAAGCACTCAAGGGGGCGCTGGTGTCCATCACCCATTGAGGTCAATATTACTCGTGGCTTATGCTTCAAGTAGATATTGGAACCATCACCCTTTTGAAGTATGCCTGCAATTAATAAAAAAACTTTAAAGAAGTGGTCCACTGATTCAAATCGGTTCTTGATTCCAAAACTTTAGAAAGCTTTTCATCATAACATGATTCAAGAAATGATATGTGTTTGAACAAATGTCATTATCAAACCTTAAATATTAAAAAATCAGTAAAGAAACTAATGGAAAACCACCTCTTTAAATTACACCCTCGATATCAATTCTTTATTCACAGTTATACCTTCATGGAAATTATATCTGTGATGAATGTCAAGATTCCATCCTCCGACTTCAGAGATGCTCATGTCATGTCCGCTGAGTTTTGTTGTCTGCACATCCCAAATTACGTCCTTGCAGTCACTGTATTCATAGCCAACCTTGACCATGGCTGTTGTTACGCCATAAACTCGTTGCCTGTAAACGTTAAGCCTATTCCAGGCATAAGTAAACTTTATGACTGGATCAGCTTCAAAGGTTTTCTCAAAGAGAATGCCCTCAATAGTGATTCGGAGATGGATGAGCTTCAGTGAGGCTGGGATTGATTCAGGTGTTAGCTGCAACTGGATGGTGGACAAGTAACCGGCAGCACGAGAGCTGTGGTACACAAGATTAAGGCCTGTACCTGGGATCTGTAAGCTTTCCTGTACAACCTGAAAGGAGAAGACATTAATTCTAATGATTATTCTGTAACTTTAATATTTTTTCTGCATATGTAATCCTCTTCTCACAATGACATCTTCTGGGGTGATCAGCTCATAATATTAATACATGTTACTTGGATAACTGTACATATACTAGTATTTTAAAACTTGTTCATCTGCTGCCATCTGTGATAAAAAAAACTTTATGGCCTGTTGGTAGAAAAAACACTTGCTGATCAAAGAATTAACAGCAATCACTTGCGAAAACCTTTATATGAAATTTATTTTGTTGAAAATACTCATCTGGATAATATTTATATTAGACATATTACAAAAACAGAAACATATAATTATTACCTGTGATTCAGCTAGAATGGCACTCTTATCTGGACAAGCTCCCTGGAAGCCATGTTTCCATGTAGCAAGCACGACTGGTTTCATGAGATCATAATCATGCGCGGCACAGGAGTGAGCTACTGCGGGAGTTGATTTCTCATCACCAATTTCCATCACAACTGTGTCAATAATCACAACCTATAGGAAAGAAAAATATGATTGTTTGCCTGACACATCACAGAAACTCTGTTAGATGTTATCACTAATATTGGCTTGAAATACATTTTGTGCCTTTCTGTGTAAGTTTCGAATCAACAAGACAAATTTTCATTTCTGGAAGTTCATGAAACAAAATTATCTGGATCAGATTTCAGTAATATGGATTATACTACTGTGTAATCTTATAGAGTAGGGCACCGCATATATGGCAGGTTAGGGACCAGACCCCCGCCGAAAAGCGGATCTTTGCCTTTTTTCAATCGCAAATGCATATAAAGTCTAATAAGATGTTTACACTATTTTATAGTAAGTGCACAATAGCGCTACGCCTAAAAATACGATATGAAAGTAAAATGAATATCAGTAGTAGCTGTAAACAGACTGAATCAGCGACGAGAAAATGGCGCCGGACGCACTTCTCTGACTCAGCTGTTGAGCGCGTGGGGCATATGCACGCAATTGAAAAGCGCCGTATTAGCAGATCGCCGAAAAGCGGGGCCCTACTGTACCAACATCCCAGAGCAACATGCTGCCTCCAACTTATACCCTGGAAATGGAGACAGCTTGGTCCTCAAAAATGTTGGTAACCACAAGAACAATCAGTGCCAGAAGCAAAAGGCTAAAAATCTTAATTCTCATCACAGTTAAGGCCTAATTTCTGACAAAATATACTTGTACACAATAGGTTACCTACTCATTAATTTTTTATTCTAATGGAACAATGTTTATTGTGCAATGTGTGTTGAAGACATTGGATCTTCAGGGAAGAAAAGAAAGTACATAAATATATTACAAAGTCATGTGTACATGTATAACCCATTCACATCCAGAATAGTCATACCTCATTCCAAGGAACATTGACAATATGAAGCTGGGGGCGGAAAGGACTGCGCCCAAACTGCAAGATGACTGCCCCTCCACCATTCACCAGGAGATCAAACCACCCATCTTCACGAGTGAGTGTGAAGCCTTCCAGAGGAGTACTTGTGCTCACCCGTACACCCATCAGTCCCATACCCATTGATGTGACGATATGACCACGCACCACTGCTGATCGGCTGTAACATACAACACGACCATTATGCCTCGAGTCTCTTGTGTCTGGTCAATAATGAATTTCTCTGTTCTACATATGTAATTTCAGCACATGCAATCGTTCAGAATGTGAGGCAATGTTCTGAGTTAGGTTAGTGCTTTATATCGAAGCTATGGATTGATCTAGAGCGGGTGTTATCAGTCTTTGAATACCTGGTGCCACATACATCTTTTCTTATCAACAGATTGGCTGCCAAGTTATAAATGAAGACAACTGATTAAAATGTTATTAAAAACTGTACCATAACTTGTAAACTTACTAAAGTGTGAATGAAGCAATAATTTAACTTATTACAACAGAACTGCCCCAATGAAATTTTCAAATATGTGAGAAATGAAGTAGACAGAGAAGCTAGCTCCTACAGTACTACCATAGCGATGATGGCACTTAGGATAAACAATATTCAATAATGCCATAGGAATTATATTCTCCTAATTTTTTTTTTTGCAAATAAATCATAATGAATTCTTTCAGGCATACATTGAAGAAATATACACGAGCATTACCCTGTTAGCTTACAGAAAGATTTTTTATGCTAGAAGTGCTATTTTGATGAAAGCAAGCTACATTCCTTCACTGTTGAGCAGGCCACTATTTGCTAACTTCAGCAGTCCTTTTGTTTCTATTAAGCATCTCTCAAACTGTATAGCAATTACTCCTAGACTGATAACAGGTTTGCCAAAATAAAATGCATACATACAATATACATATTTGGGGAATTTTACAAATAAAATATAGTGAGCAACTATGAATTTTACCAAATTAAATACAGAATAATAGCGATTATTCAGGCACTTTACTAACAGTTTAAAAACTGTTTTTTTTAATTCTATGCTAAAATTGCTACTTTTGTAGCTTAAAAATATTAAGAAGTCATAAATTATATTGAAAGGAAAAAGAATTTCAAGAGTAGACAAAGAAGTGTAATGGACCACAAAACAATTCACATCACCAGATAAAGGAAGGATTTTCCAAGGCAAGAGAGACATACAAACACCACAGAAACTGTAAACAAGACGTGGACAAAAGCAAACTTAAAAATCACAAAAACACAATATTGGGTCCATAATAAGAACAAAACCATGCAACAAACAGAGATCTCAGCGTCATACAATTAGTGAGATCAAAAACAAACACAGACACGAAAACGATTTTGCCTCATTTGCAAATGAACGCTGTAAAGAAACGACAACATTCCTTATTAAAACAAAAAGTTGAGAGACTGGTGACTCTGTGAGGCAACATCGAGCACTACGCTACGTGTCCGTTTCTTGTGCGCACTGCTCTTACCTGGTGTTGAAGTGGTTCCAGAACACACTGAGCAGCAGCACCGAGAAAAACAATAGGCCCACACAGTTAACCACAGTCCAGTGAAAGACACAACACAGTCCCCCCCACTTTCCCATCCTAATCAAAGTGCTTCTCATTCGCTTAGTGACCATGCATTGTACTGAAAAAAGGGGTTGGTTAGTGAACACACAAACCAGGACTGAATTCTTAACAGAAAAGCACTGCAATCATTGCATGATGTGAGTTTCTCACGGCGGCAAGTATGAAAAAGCTGTCTTCAGGGATGTTGCACCACTTAACGCGGAAGTAGTTTAGAGACGTTTCAGAAGCCACTTCAATCATCGGGGCTATTGCCCAGAGAATGGGCGTCTCTATGTCCAGAAGAAACAGACAGTCTTTGAAATGTAGCGTCTTATAATTTTATATTTTAAATCTCAGACTATGGATAAAATACAATAAAATGCCAAACTGTGTTATAGTGCAGTTCTGTCTCACTGACATTTAGAAAAAAAAATTATTAAACGCTTGATGAGAATCAAAAAATGTGTTATTTTGTTAAGGTACGTGACTTACAGAATATCTGTACCATCAGTCCTGCTTTGTAGAAATGTTACATCGTTGAACATTTTACAATAAACATCAGCCCAATTTTTTACATGCTGTCCATTCAAATAAAGACCCTGAAGTCTTTAGGTCACGTACAGTTGTACATTGGCCCAAAACATCATCACTCATACATTTCACACACAACGCATACTTGAACACCATCATCATCTGCTTGACAAAACTCTCAAAGACACACTGAAGAAAACATGGAGGCAGGAACATATTTACAAACATGATGCACAAATTATAATGTTTAACTGTCTTTAAACTCGTATACTCCGATTTCAGGTGATGGAAAGAAAAACTTTCAACAAATTTGCAAATCAGTGACTACCAATCAGTCCTCATACAGAACAAAAATTTACAATTCATAAAGAAATGAACACAGCCTATAATCAAAGCTTTGGAAAATGCATGGAAAGTTGTTTTTGTTTCTCTCACACTTCCAGTTATCTTAAACTTTATAAAGATTTCAGTTTTGTAATCAAATGTTTGTAAATATGCACCTTATGGCCTTTCTTTCATTTTAATTGGATTTTTTCTAATAAAGGAGACATTGCAAATTGTAACGCATAAGAAGATTTAAGGCATACTAACAAATTCACAATAGTAGAGCGTAAGATTCCTGAGATTCTCCTGTGGAAAGTAATCCTATATCTATAGTACCTAATGAATGCGAACCATATGATATATGTCTACACAGACATAAACCATTACAATTCAGAATGCCTACAAGGGACAGTCATGATTTTAAAAGATTATATTAACTGATATATCTTATTTTTCTTAAATAGCAGTGTACTGCATTAGCAATCTTCCATTCAATTCGGTGGCAATCAGTTTCATTGCCACATCCACGGTCAGTCACATAATGGACAATTTTAATGCCCTGGCCAGCTACATTTTTTAGTTGCACTGGATTTTAACACTACTTCAATACAGTAAAACCCCTCAAGTTGGACACCCCTTTATATTGGACACTTTTAATTGGAACCGGCGAATATCCTATAATTTTACGTGTCCACAGTACCCTATATCTTGGACACCCCTTTATTCTGGAACTTGAACACCCCTTTTGTTGTAAGTTGGACAGGTTCATGCACTTAACTTCGATGCTTTTCAGGGAAACTTTTTCAGTTACATATTTTGTTATTTTGAATTTCTGACTGATGAATGCCTCCTCTCTGGAGGATTGTCTTATGGACATTGAACCCATCATTGGAATGCATTGCAAGTGTTTAACTATTCTTTTGTTGAACCCTTAACTGGACTACAGTTTTGCAGTTTTGAGTTCAGACTGTTAACAGAAATGGAATTTTTCTTTTTGCGATGGGGAAGCGAAAATTGGTGGAATTAACTTTAGAAAATGTTATTGAGCCTGGGGTGTAATGTGCAATGCATGGGAGTGGGCTTCAAAAGATTATTATTATTAATACCATTGTCATTAATTCTTAATTCAAGTAAGCTTACGGTAGTTAGCGTATGTAAGTAAATAGATTATATTGTCATTAGACCACAATCTGATTTTTCTTTCCCTCTATCTTGGACACCTCTGTAAGTTGGACACGTTTTCGTGGAACCCCAAGTGTCCAACTTAGAGAGGTTTTACTGTAATTGGCTCAAATCATTAGCAAGATGAATCAATACAAGACAATAATGAATCATCATTGTCAAAATGAATATCTAATATATTTAATGCATATATAAGTGAAAATGATTAGGTATGAGATGAAAGGTTGGATACGAATTTACAATATGGAGTACGACAGTAATATTTTCTTCATACTGTGAAATTCTTCACTAACAGATTTCAGAATCTTCTGACATTGTGCATTAAATATTTTCATTCCTGTGAGTGCATTCACAGGCTTTTGCCCAGTGTAATTTTTTGTTTTTAATGTATTATATTTGTTTATATCATTTTTATTTTTTATTAGATGTTTTAGAACAGTGTTTTGTCATGTTGCATGATGAAAGAATCATATATTCACACACTAATAAAAATGTAGACTGAAGTTGCATTTACAGACTTCTTAAAGGTTTGCCATTCTATAACCACTTGGAAACCCTGCACTCTGGGCAACAAATATTACGCCACGTCAATCATGATAAATCAAACACACATTCATGCACAATGATTTCAGCACTTTGACTGGGAACAATATGAAAACACTGATGCTTAGGTAGTCATGGGAAATAAAGGATCTCCAATAAAACTAATGTTTCCCATGTCTATCTATTTCATCTCAGCACACGCACGCACACGCACACATACGTAAATACTAAAACTTGGGAGGGTGATATCACGTAGGGCACAACAAAGCAGATGAGAGAAATAAAGAATCAATTTTATCCTTAGAATATACCAAAGTGATAGGTTTATAGAAGAAAGGAAGTACAAAGTGTATACAAATCATCCCATCCGTTCCTTTCTTCAACGGGATACATTCAATGAGACGGGTTGCGTTTCACAAAATATCAGACAATTAAATTACTCAACTTACCTTTCGTTGAACGTTTCCTGCCGAGCATAATTTTGGAGGCTTCCCTCTTCTATAAGAAACTTCATGCGCTCAAAGAATGATGCTGTGATTGCAGGAGGCTGTTTCCTGAGAAGGATGTCAATAGGTTTGGGAGATGATACACACAACTGACTACTGCGACACAGATGATTTGAGCAGCACTCGGGATCTTCACAATCTGTCAGACCATCTGGAATACCAGCATTAAGAGTGTTAAGAGACTGACTTCGTGTGTTGTACCCTATATGCCCCTTCATAATTCTATGACGGACGTCACGATGCGCGTTACAACGGACGTACTGTGTACGGTCGTGTGGCCCCAGCCTAAAAGCGCAATGGGGAAGAGAGTGATGGATATGGAGCAATACACAGGTGGTGATATTGACAATGGATATGGTAAGAATAGTCTCAAGTAGTTCATAATGGATGAGAAATGATGGATCCGTTAGTTGATTGATATAGACGGCCCACTGTAAAAATAAGGAATATTAAAGGGAATGACCATACAACTCAAATGCATAGTTACGGAATCTCTATAATAATTTATCTGAATATGTAAAACAATTGGTTAGTAAGATAAAGACACAAGATGAAAATGTGACTATATGAGCAGCAGTCAGACGGAACACGAGCCCACCTTTATCGTTGTCTTTTCCGTCATTGCAGCTCTGTTCCAGAGCAACGCTGCAGTCCCGTCCATCCCAGCCATCATAACAGCGACATTCCCAGGCCCCATCACTGCTGACTCGACACTGACCATGTCCACTGCAGCTGTTTGGGCAACCTTCCATGGTACAATGACGACCATTCCAGCCAGTCACACACAGACATGTGCCATTTTTACACTGTCCATGCTCATTACACCTGTAATTCCATGACACTCTGTAGGACACTATAACACTTATATGCAATACAAATATTACTAAAGTATGCAATTTAATTAATCTATCTTTCGTTCATGGCAAAGAATGCATTAATAGAAGTGCCACAAACTCACTTTTGTCCTGTGGTTTACAGCGGTTGAGATGGTATGACGTGGAAGATTTTCTAAGACTACAAACCACATAAAGATTTATTCCTAGGTTAGAGATTACACTTAAATACAATCTTAAAATCCTTGTTACCAAGGACAACAGTTGGTACCTTGGATCACACTGCTTCAGGGTGCAAAATTCACCAGACCATCCAGCATTGCAGACACACGAGTCACCAACACAGTGACCATGTGGCCCACAATCAAGATCACACAGCTCTGAAATGACAATATTAACAGCTTTAGCGACACATTTATATGGATAAAGAATAACGAAAATTGCTTGCAGGATTTGAGATTTCATAGTTTAATTTGCATTTAAATTAAAATCTGGCCAGCAGCCCCATAATACGGGAATTTATAACTAACTAACTAGATGGCTTACCGAACCTGAAGGTTCATTACCGAATTAACCAAAGCCCTCCACCAGACCCTGTCCTGGGCCGACATAATCCAGTCTCCTTCAACTCCTATCTCCCGTAGATCCCGCCTGACATTATCCTCCCATCTACGTCTAGGTCTCCCCAGAGGTCTCTTCCCCTCAGGCTTCCTGACCAATACCCGGTGCACACCTCTTGCCCCATCCATGCGCGCTACATGCCCCGCCCATCTCATTCTTCTTGACTTTGACAATATTGGGGGAGGAGTACAGATTTTTAAGCTCATCACAGGAATTTATATCCGTTACTACTATATGACGAAGGTAAAAGTATAAGTACTGACTGGAATCTTCAAAACAACACTCGTTGTTCTGAAGATGCCACGTACCAGGTCTGTTTCTCAAGAACCATAATCCTAAGATATCCATACAACAAAGTCAAGATTTTAATTCCTGAAAGAAAATTCCAAACATAACAAACTGAAATAAAATTCTTAGAAATAAATACATAAATTTGTGAGAATTCAATTCTCGTGGTAGTGAGTAAGACGATGGCCGTCTTCTGGGTCATTGTGCCACGTAGCGCGGTAGTTTAATGACGTTTCAGAGGTGATAGCTGCCTTTGAAATGCCGACAAACTTCTACCAGACTACGACGCAAACAACTCAGAAGACACCTGTCTTCATAAACATATCTGAGCTGTGTTTTAGTACAGTAAAGTTTTTAACCTCTTGAGCAGTCTTCCCCTGACCACATCGGCTCACAGCTGCAGGTCTGAGTTTCTAGATCAAAGCTGCCATGACCTGAACAGTCTGGGAGACACTGCAGGGCATCATTATCCATCTGGCTGCAGTCTGCTCCTTTCCACCCTTTCTTACAAATACAGACACCTTCCGCACAGAATCCATGTCCAGAACATGTGGGGTGAGGACAATCCACTGAAAAATAAACGTTAAATTCACGTCAGTAGCTCGGAGCAACAGTATCGTGCAAAATGCGACGTTAGAAGACCAATGCTGTGGAGGCCTAGGGAAAAACAAGCATTTTACATTATGTGCAAACAAATTATTACTGTTCATGAGATACAGAATTTCTGTATTTATGAAGACATATCACAATATAACACTTAAACGGTACGAGTTCATAAGAACTACCACCCGTACTATCCAAAATAACACTAAAACATGGGAATTATCTTCTGGGTTATTACATCAGTATACCCTGATGATGGAGGTAATATATTTCTCTCAAACATTAGATCACGATCTACATTTTCTCTACTATGACAAACTTAAACATTGCAAACATGTGGATAATTCTTCTCCAGCAGTTATGAAAAGAGAACCCTGCCATCTTAAATTAAATTAATAATTATTATTTTCATTATTTTAGAATTAGAACTCATACATATCGAGTAACCACAACTTACCTTCCTCGCAGAACTTGCCCATGTATCCGCGGACACAGGCGCACTTCCCGTTGACACAGTGACCGTGACCGTTGCAGTCGGGAACCTCGCACTCATCGTGCCTTAGGCTGCATTCCCTACCCTTCCACCCAGGGTTACACTGACATTCCCCATTGATGTATTCCCCACGTTGGCTGCACAAAACAGGACACACGCCTGCAAACCAAGCAAAGCCCCACCCAACGGGCTCTAGCATAACAAATGAACAACACACAGCAAAAATTCTTTAAAGAACAACTGAATTTCTTACAGGTATAAATTACATGAATTGTGACAGTTCATTACTATTTGGTTTTATTTTTTAAAATATAAATAATTTGTAAAATATTAGAACTTCAAAATTATTTTCACAGATCAACATTCATTCGAAGGACACAAATCCTCTAAACTGGAAGTCATAAGCTCATAAACCTTGCATTTTCTTGCAACCTGTCCCCTATATTTCATGCGCTTATACCAAAATATGGTAATGTAACCAAACCACAAAGAATGAAATTTCATGCGCTGCATAATTAAAGTAGTATCAAGTAAATAAACATTCTGAAACATACTCTCGCTACAGTCATCTCCACCGAACCCCGCGTTGCACTGACAGTGGCCTAACAGACATTCTCCTTTTCCACTGCAGCCATTGGGGCAGTTTTGAGTCATATCTTCCGAGATGATGGCAACAAACGAGACTTCCTGCGGATCTCCATCGTCATTGTACAGCGAAAGAAACCAGTGGCCAGGATCCATAAAGTGCGTCACTTCCTTCTTCACTGACGGCTATAGTAAATTCACAGACCATAGAAATATACGACATTTTCTCTTCATGGACACCAACTTATCAAAATGTCAGGGGGTACTCAGGTTTGTGCTACAAACTCTTATTGAAACTAAAAGCATAAGATTCCTTACTGCATGCGATGTTGGGTACTGAAACCACACAAAATGGGTTAACATTCTCTTTATCAAAAAAAAATAAATGAGCGGAATGAAAATATCCTTCTGCAAAACGAAGTTATAGACATTTCTAATAAAGTGAACTCATTTAATTAACTGATTTTATATTTATTTTAATCCTGAAAAGTCATCAAGCTTAGCGTGCTATATATAAAACACTTTAAATTCAAAGTGATAACATGTTTATACAATTACTTACGTGCGAACCTCTTTTACTTCTTGCTTTGAAACCGCTTAAAACATCTAAGATGTGGTACTGTGTGTGCGTTGGTAGTGCATTTCGCCGCGCATAGACACCTATGCTAGCGCCACGTGGAATGCTGTAATCAAACTTGACATAGGCGGCTTCCGACTGATAAAACTGCATATTCCAATAACTATATGGAGGAATGTCCTTTGATAATTTCTGACCCAAAGAAATTTGCGAAAATGTCGTTCCATCAGGAGGAAATAATCTTGGTGGAATTTTGCCACCTGCAATAAGAACCAGTCACTTGTATCACTGGCGTAACATTGTAGCACTTATATTAGAAATAATCTAGATGGTTGCAATTTAGTATGAAGATGCAAATCTACAATTCCTATGAAATTAAATATCAAACAGGAGTCAGTAACTTAGAGGAACAAACGCCAGCTTTATTTCTTACATTTTAAAAATGATTTTCACATTTTTTATTTCAAAGATTTGATAGGCTGATAACGGAGACCATCTCAGAGCTTCTTTTAACTCGATCAAACAGTAAAAATCTTTATCTATACGTTAATGACGGTTCCCCTTCAGTATTTAGGCAGTAAGGTGAATATATCCGATGTAAGACCTGTAAACTACTACTATGTGAACTAGGAGTGTCAAAAGTGTGGGGGCAGGGTAACTATTCCTACACCCCCTAACATTTTTCAAATCAAAATATGTTATAATGTAGTGATTTTAAGGTTATGGTTGCCACTAATATAATCGTATAATCGTGTTATTTTAAGGGTAAATTAATTTGTATAACTACTACAACTGCACGATAAGCCCAACTGCTAAATGTAACATTAGATATGAAATAAATGAATTAATTTCTCACCAAACCATTAGTCTAAACCAGTGGTCCCCAACCTTTTTGTGCCTACGGGCACATCTGAAATTTTTATGAGATCGTGGTGGGCACCAACCAATTAACAAAGCCAAATTTTCTTTTCTCTGGACACCAAATAATACGCAAAACAACACAACGTTTAACGATACACGAAACCACGCAATCAAAAATACGTAGTTTTATAAGTACAATTATTATTACTCAAGTGGGAAGTTAGTGTGATGTTTGGCACTGCATTTCATCGGCCAGTTTTTCAAATTTGGGAATGTAGGATGATGTTGCTGCTCGCAAACAATCATCAAGATGGGTGTCAGTTAGTCGAGATCTGTGCTTTGATTTTATAATGTTCATAGTTGAACGGCCTTCATTAATCAGTATAACCTCTTTCCGTATCAACGCGGGCACCCAAAAAAAGCCACGGCGGGCACCGCGTTGGGGACCACTGGTCTAAACCTATGGTACATTTTTACATGTCAATAAAAGACTTCAGCAAGTAACTTTTCTTGTTTATGGAATAGGTACTTTTTTATCCTGTGTTAAAATTGCAACAAAAGTTTCTACAAAATAAATCAGCATTTACGTCAGAACTCAAAGCAGTTGTTATAAACGCAATTCTAAATTGTGCTTGATATTAATATCAGGTTTAGGATCTTGCAACATCTCACACTAATGTTATCCTTAGTAGCTACAATTATGTCCCGTCTGTAGTTAAGCTTTACTATAATATGTATGCAGGTTTAATAATGGTGAACACTAAGGTATGAAAATAAATACATTTTTAAATCATGAATATTATGCTTAGAAAAAGGCTCAGTTACATTTAATATACCAAACACCAACTTCTAAAGCAGATACACGAACATGAAACATGCACTGGCGTGCCGTCATTTGGGAGCTCTACGGGAAGTTTTACTTACACCACATGTTAGTTCCAGCAGCAGAATTCCCTTTATCAATCAGCCATGCCACATACATAAATGCTTACAAATATCACACCACGTCCAAATATCCATGCACAAACACTAATTACTGTTAATTACATAAAAAGTTAATATCAGTCAGTCCTTGTTATATGATCAGGTTTGTATTATAGTCGGCTCAGTAGTTTTTGGCCGGTGGAGAAGCTAGCGGAGCTGGCGGACGGGCCTACTCTGTGTACCTGAGGTGGCACGGTCAGTGTATTTCTTTTGTTTGGGCTCCTCGGTGCAGTCAGCACAAGTGACTCGCTCCTAGCCTTCCCCTTGAAAATTCCACCGGCCAAAAACTACTGCGCCGACTGTACTTAACCTTGAACACTGCATTTTTTTTATAAATTTAGTCCCACAATAGGATGATCACATATAATATACAACAAAGAATTAATATTACGTACAAAAGAAAAATCATTCATTAACAGAGACAATGATGAAAAATTATCTCAATGTAAAATTCAGAGCACTACGAGCTCAAATGCCGGTAACGAAGGACTGACCCATTTAGAAGCAGTACACTCTTACCTTTCATCATCAAGATCAGTGGCGGAGGAGGAGTGACTATGGGGGCAGCTGGGCAGTCCTGCGTGCTACTCTCGGCGCTTGTATAATCTGTCGACACCTCGGTCACTTCATCACTGACAAGTGTGGATGACTCATTCTCCATCGCGGGTAGCAGACGTGAGTCGATCATAACCTCTGCACTGGCAGACTCAACGACATTTTCCGTAAAGGGGTCGTACTTCAGATATAGTGTGGTTGTTTCTACCGTAGAGGTCTCTGTTGTCTCGGCGGGAGTAGCTGATGTGGACATATACAGGGATATAGATGTCATTTTAACAGGATCTGTTATAAATGTTTCAGATGTGATGTTGGACTCTTCGACTGCTGCGACATTTTCGGGCAATAGAGCTTTGTCATCGCTTTGTTTCTGTTCCCCAGCGTGATTTCCCAGCTGTGTTGGAGTAATTGTAACATTTTCTGTAACTATTGATGTGTCAGTCAACACAGACATCATATTATCACGTTCCAAGTCAGGGTCACTTTCGCCGTCTGCGTTATCGAGGCATGGGCAAGAACATTCACAAACTCCGCCCCACAAATGAAAACTGGTTGTTGTAGGAAGTGGGGCGATGGTAGTGGTGGTTCGTTGCAGTGACAGTGGTTGTTCATGGTTGGTGACAAAGGTCTGCTTACTACTCTCATTGCTCAAACCAAGCAGGACAGAAGCAACTTTCTGGGATGGGGGACTTATGTCAATGCCTGCAACTTTCTCACTCTCTCCATTGGTAGGGACAGATACAGAAAGGACATACACGGGACTGTGGTTACCGGAGTGATAGCCCGTCTCATTACTTCGATCAGCATCCTCAGTAGCTATCGTCACATTCACAAGCACACGTTTAGCGTGTTTGGAGGAACCATTTGAATCAGGTGTCAGTTCTAACACATCAACTTTTGGCAAAGCTGTTAATGATGCATCAGATGCACTCACATTCAAAATATTACGAGATACTTCGGCGTGGCTGTTAACAACACTCTCAGATGCAAAATGCGGTATTAATTTCAAAACATGCTCTGGTGACACATGCTCGGCAAAAGACTGGGAACCATTTTCAGTTGCGTTATTGTCCATTTCTGCTTCTAGTTTATTCAACGGCGAAGGATTCTCTAATGACGTATGAAACAAAGAGACATCAGCCTTAAACTCATCTCTGTATTGCATAGTCGTAGCATCAGACTGATATGCGGACAGGTAAGTTGTAGTAACTACAGACTTTCCGGTCGTGGCCCTTTCGTGTTGAGCCCTGTCTGTTTCATCCTCTGAATCCTGACTGTCGATACTTTCACCTTCAAACGGAGAAATGTCTCTGACGTCATTATTGAGTCTGTTCCCATCAGGGCTCGTATGCTGTGGGAGACTGCTACTACCACCTGACTTCAAGGTCACTGTTTCATGATTCAACCTAACGATTTCCACCTCATCCTGACCGTACGAGTACACAGGAGGATAATCACGCTGAATGGAATCTGGAGCAGGATCATGCATGTTTGCAGCGACATGTCTCCTGGTTGGAATAAAGCCACTACCCTCATCTTGTAAAAGTCCCTCAGCAATATTGGTGTTGCTACTTGTATCATTAGTCTTGGAAACACTCACATTAAGCAGGACAGACACATTAGCATGCCTTTGGGAGTCTGACGGAGACACACCTCCTTCATTGCTCAAATTCCCTCCATCCTCTGTGATAGCAACATCAGAGGTGTTGCCAGATATACTGCCATGCACCAAACTCACAGAAGTTAAATTGTCAACATGCACAGTAACATCAACATCATCAAGATTACGGACAGTGACAGGGTCATCACCGTTCATACCACGGGTATCAACAACATTAGGAGGGGGTAAGACATGCCGGTTAACTGATCTACGCCAACGAAGGTGCACCGGGACTAATTTACTGTGTGGTGATGCAGAAGAAGGAGGTAACGACACGGAATTGCCGTCAGCGTGCAGGTATTTACCTCCCGGAGATGGTCGAGGTCGACCGGACGAACGATTCGTTTCAGCAGGTGACTTGGAGAAAACTTCTGTGTTTTCTCCGACAAGAACTGTGCAAGCTTTGGCACTCTGATATGACCAGTTCAATAGGTTAACCGCTGGAAAGAATATAACATATATGTAAGTGGCCCCCCCTCTACCAAGTGCCAACAGCCTCTACGGAGGGCGGATGAGCGGGTTGAGGCCCTTGGGGTAAGAAATCGCCCCTAAAGGCGGATGAACCTGGATGGACCAACGGCGAAGGACGCGGAAGTGAAGGGTAAACCAACAAAATGGAGAACAACTCTGTTATAGTCGGTGCAGTAGTTTTTGGCCGGTGGAGAAGCTAGCGGAGCTAGCGGACGGGCCTACTGTGTGTACCTGAGGTGGTACGGTCAGCGTATTTCTTTTGTTTGGGCTCCTCGGTGCAAGTGACTCGCTCCTAGCCTTCCCCTTGAAAATTTCCACCGGCCAAAAACTACTGTTCCGACTGTACATCGGACATTTAGAAGACAAACTGCAGAAAACTAACCAAACATACATATTAACCTTTATGATACCAGGCTTAATCTCCCTCACACTGATGAATCTAATTAATAAACACACAATTCAACGTAACGTAACATGGCACAAAATACACACGACGATAATTTTTTCAGTGTAATTAAATATCGATGGAAGTAATCAGCTCTTACCTGACATATATGTCAATCCTGCTGCAAGCACGACTGACAAGATAATGAATACAATTGCCGCGCACCTCCAAGTACATTTTGAAGGGAGGCCTTTCCGAAACTGGAACCGTGACTGTGGGAAATGGCTTGAGTTGGGGCGGCGTAAGTTATTACGGACGGGCAAGACTGGAACAGGTGTCCCGAACGGCAAGGAACATCTGAAATATCAACATGCAGACAACCAATAACTATCAATTTACTAAATCCAATATAACATGTTTATAAATAAAAATGTCAGAGCAAATGTTTTATTGATTACAGTCGAAATTGTAATTCGTACAATTCAGTTGTGGTCATATTTTAATTATCGTCACAGTCGCGAAACAAATCGTTTATGTGTCCTGTCCTGAACATCGCAGTAAATCCTAGAGCACCTTAAGAATTATAAATAAAAATGTAAAAATAACGAACAGGTGACTGCCCCACCGGCATTCAGCCGTGAGAACTGAGAAAAAAATTAGATAACAGTCGAATTCAAGACTATGAGTACGTAATCAATTACAACAAAAATCCCATCGACTTTTATACGGATATTACATTCTGCAAAAATAATTAAAACTTGCATTCCATTTCATGAGTTTTGAAAGCTGTAAATATCGGGGCTAAAACACGCTTAATTAAGTTTTAATGCATAATATTGTGCGCTGAGGTTTTGTGATGCTCAGACATTTAATATTGCCTCGAATTTCTGTATTACAAATATGAGTGTAGAAAAACTGTTTCGTAATTTAATACCTTAAAAAAAAGAAGAAGTAATCTTTACCTTTCAGAGTTTTTCTGAATATCCCCTTTAGAGGGACTGCTACATGATGAATTGGACTTGTAGTCCAAAGGAGAATCCTTCGGTACATCTGTAAATAACAAAGTGCTTTATGTAGCGTCTACCAGAAGTACAAAATAATGTAGAAATATACACTTAGCACTTGTACGTAGAAACACAAGAAGTTGGAGGCATCTCCGAAACGTCGTTTTACGTTTTATGTTTACTAGACGATGGATAATATCCAAGAAAATTTTTATTCAATTGGAGGCAGTATGTTGTATGCTCCTCTGAAATGTTAATATCTAGCTACAAATCACCAGCTTCACACACTAGAAGGCAAAAACTAATAAGAAATTCCATGTTTTTAAGAAACTGAAAAGATTCCTCAACGTGTTCACAGAAGTCAATAACTGGACCCTGTCCTGAACCAGTTTCCATTATCACAAAAGTGAATGCTCATACAATTTCTCTAAATCACTTTTAATATTATCCTCCCATCTAAACCTAGATCTCCCACTTCGACTCTTCCTTTTAAGGATTTGATGTTCTCACGTCGGTGAGGTTTACGATGTTGCTCTAGGTTATGAAGCTATGGAGATTTCGGTCCTGAAGATTGAGATAGTATTTTTCTAGGAAACGTTGGTATCTGACTTCAAGCCTGCACAGCGTCACAACCTAGAGCAACATCGTCATCTTTTACTTAAAATTTCCTGACCGAAATGTATGAATTTCTTATTTCTTCCACAATTGTAAAATAAGTCTTGGACTATTTAGTATCACAAAGATATCCTTCCGCCCCGATCCTAGCGCCAACTCACCTGTGGGAATATAAACGTTTCCTGACGGTGTCCTCACGAGGTACGATGGCTCGAAGTCGCCGTCTCGGTCGGCAGGGTTGCCCATGATCCCTGTGGCCACGCGGCCGTTTAATCGATTCATCGAGGGATTTCGAGGTGGCACATCGGGTGGAGATCCTTCCAACAACGAGCCTGCAAACGGAAAACACAACCCATCAAGTTTGCGAGCTAACTAATCATTAGGTCAAAGGGAGGAAAGTCCAGTCCGATACTCTGAAAACAAAACACTACACTTTTACATGCCTAAGTAGCGCAGAAGTTCTCTTGACGTCATCACACAGTACTAACACGACGTCTACGAAAATAGAAGGTATGGTCCTTCAGCCACATTCCTCAAATAGTTTTTTATTCTACATCTATGATGTAGGTTAATATATAATTTTAACTGCTAAGACATAGCGTATTTCCTCGTTTTAAGACGCACTTTTTCACATTTTAAAATTTCTCAAATCGAGGTGCGTCTTATATTTGATGGCGCCTAAGAATCGATATCAAAAAATTACACAAACACATGTAAATATGTTAATAAATAACAACAATAACAATAAAATAAGAAAAAGTCTTTACCTTTATTTTCGTCCATGGGAACTATCGAATTAATAACAAAATTCAGAGAGTGTAAGGCAGTATTCTTCAATAGAACAAAAGTATTTTGTCTAAGACGCACTTCTTCAACACTCGATTCACAGCTCAGTTCTTTTCAGACTAATGAAATACGACAATGTCAACGAAAACTATGACGTAACAATTTTAATTGTTATTATGCCAACATTGTTACAGGTGTTTTTTTTTTACTATAACAATTTCTGATTAGTCGTTGTCGTCAAAAAATGACGTCATCAACAATGTCAACAGATATTTGTTTATAAACAAATATCTGTTGGCATTGGTGATGTCGACACAACAATGCCTAGTAAACAAATATCTGTTGGCATTGTTGATGTCGACACAACAATGCCGAGTAAACAAATATCTGTTGGCATTGTTGATGTCGACACAACAATGCCTAGTAAACAAATATCTGTTGGCATTGTTGATGTCGACACAACAATACCGAGTAAACAAATATCTGTTGGCATTGTTGATGTCGACACAACAATGCCGAGTAAACAAATATCTGTTGGCATTGTTGATGTCGACACAACAATGCCTAGTAAACAAATATCTGTTGGCATTGTTGATGTCGACACAACAATGCCGAGTAAACAAATATCTGTTGGCATTGTTGATGTCGACACAACAATACCGAGTAAACAAATAGAAGTTATCAAGTATTTGAAGTACCAACTCCAACAAGGTAAACTGATACTCATTCGATATATTACGATTACGAAAACTATTATGAAAACTGACTTTATGATCGATTTTAAGACGAAGATTTGCAAGGATGGGGCTGGACGTAAAAAATTGCCTGAACGAGAACTGTTGACCTCTGAACAGCGACGTAAAGAACTAAAACATCAGAACTATTCAACAATAAACAGAAGAGAAAAAAAATAAGATTTGCAAGGGTGGGGTTGGAAGTAGATAGTTGACTAACCAAGAACTGTTGGCCTCTGATCAGCGACGTAAGGAAGTAAAATATCAGATTACAGGAAGCGCTCCGAAAGGATTAGCCATCGTTGTCGTCAAAAAATGACGTCATCAACAATATCACCTTATATTTGTTTCTACACGGGGGTTAGTTTAGTGTCTTACTCAAGATTTTAAAACGCAACCAACTCCCTTCGGGGGGTTTGTCAAGTGTTTAAACCCCCATTCGGGGGGGGGGGGGGTTAGTTTAGTTTCTTACTCAGGGGTTAAAACACTTGAATGAGACACTAAACTAACTCCCCTTTGGGACTAACCAAGGTTGGTTGCGTTTTACAAACTTGACCAACCCCCCCTAGGAGCTCCGAAAGGAGCGCCCTGCTCTAGTGATTTATAAATTCCAAAACATTTTCTTACATTGTTAGACACGCAGCTGACCAATTTTTAGGGGCCCGGCCGCTGTTGACCCCATCACCCATGGGCGAGAGAAAAATTGTTTCTTTCTTCGAATCCCGGCAAAGATGTTCTCTGTAGTTCGGATAGTAAACACTAGGGAAGAATGGCGCTAAGACAAATTCTGTGCTTTACGCTACTGCACTGTTTCTAAATTGTAATTCCACTGGTTGCCACCAGAATACGGGACTGGTCTTCCTTCCCCTACTGTCGTGAGCACGTTTGCACGATTTCTAGGGGAAACAAAAAAAAATCCACACAACTTGTTCGTAAATCACATTGCAGGCAATGAAAATCAAAACAATTTGTGGAACTGGGTAACTGAAATTTCCAAGCGTCCAGCACGTAAAATGTGAGGAGGGGAAAATATGGTAAAAAAGAGGGGAAGTAGAGAGGAGGGGAAGTGGTAGAAATTAAAATACCAGCTATAGAGTGGAAGCTATGAGAGGGTGGGGTTGTTCATGCTTTTGAAGTCACGTGCTGAGTATAAAGGAGTCCGCCATGAGGTGAAGGGGGGGTGAGAACACTGGGCTGCCGCTCTTATATTCTGTGGGAGTTATTACTGAGAGACGTTAATGTCGTAGCACTATGTCGGGTCATAACTCAATAGTGGGAAGAGAAGGGTGGTGACTCCTGTTATTAACTGAGACATGGGGAGGGGTTTCAAGGTGATAATTTAGCAAATCCTTGTTCAGTAGTAATTAGTCTTTGCCTGCTACTGTTATGCCGCCAGGAGCTGGGTCTACTGGAGTAATGGCTTGAACCCCCGTCGGTGCCACATGGAAGTGGGGGGGGGGATCTCTGACTCGGGGAAGGGGCACAAAGAGTTTGGGAGGGGCGGGTGGGTGGAGTCATTCCGGTTGAAAATCGAGTTAAAGGAAGTTTACAAGGCAGACCGTATTCAAACAGTGGACGGGCAGGCCTTATACATTTGAAGAAATTTCAGGTTCTCACGTATTTGGACGAGGGGGCTCGTCACAGCTGAAATTGTGGGGGTAAATCTTCACAGATGCAAACGGCGATAATCTAGCTAAACAGTGTTAATCAGTTCGTATTATTAAATATTATTTAGATAAGATTCGTTCATCAAAAGAATTAATATTACTTCCTAAGGACACAACACATATGTATGCAATTGTTAACATTAAAATGATTATGTCCACTTGTGATCTATTTACATACAAAACTGCCTAGCTTCGATAATTCATCGGGTATCGTGATCATACTGAAAAATAAATAAAAATGTCACAAAGTCGAAATGTAGTGCTGTTAGGTCCTGCACATTTTCCTTAACACAACTTGCATATTTTTTCAAGATACATTATCGCACAATATTTCAGAGTCATACATAAATATGTGACACGGTGGTCTAGTCTAGCGTTTAGAACGCTGGCCTTGTAATCCTGGGGGGTCTCGGGTTCGATTCCCGGCGGTGCCCGAATTTATAACTTGTGTTGGGCAAGGCCGTGGTCTAGGCAACACGGAGTTTTCCTCCGGGGGCTTCTCCGTGGCATCCCAACAATTACTCCATTCACACACAGAAGAAGGCAATGGCCAACCACTTCTGGATCATCTGCCAAGAACGTATATGAACAGGCCCCAGTCCGAGAAAAGGATGGAAGGATCCTGTTCATATGGACCTGTCGTCAGACAGAACACTAAATAAATAAATAAATAACATAACATAAATATGTAGGTGTAGCTCCCACAAGGAAAAGTTCGCAGGTCAAAAACTTGATACAATTGACCCGTTGAAACCCGAAGCTTGTCTACATAATATTTAAAAATATGGTCCGTACTGCAAAGAAAACACAACTATTCACCATTACAAAGATCAACTGGTTGTTGATGTTTAAGGAAATAATCACTGTTTGGAATGAAAATCATACGAAATCCCAAAATAAAAATGAATAGACTTTAAAGGGTTAATTGAAAGACTCAAAGATGGGGCTGTCCCTAGTGACTAACGTTTGATACGAAGATTCATGAAAACCCGTCAGCGTGTTCAAAAGATATTATTAAAAAGCAGTCACACTAAAACAGTGACACCGTAAGCCAAATTTTACTTTCAAATATCTTGGTAGACTAGGCAGTTATGTAAGAACAGAGTAAAAGAAATCATAAAATTCTTTGGAAAGGAAGATAAATTTTCCCGTTGTTGAAAAACCCTGTCTTACTAAGCAATTTATAAAAAATGTCTTTTAAAACGGTGTTTTACTCTTCGAACACGGGCAGAGAGGAAGTAATCAATAAACAATCAGTTCGATACAAAAGTAACACAACTTCTCTTAAAAAGATTTTAACTCTTTTTCCTACTCCTGCATTAACGATGCACAGAACTGCCGTAGATTTGGTGTTAACTTCAAATAATTTCATTGTGAACTCCGGATTATGTGTACGAAATTCATCGTAAATAAAGCGGAAATGTGATTGGACAACGCTTTCGGTGGAAGACACTTTATTAGTATTGAAATTGTTGTTGGTGCATTATCGTAATCATTATTCAAATATCTTACAAATAAATCATCTAGTTTATTATTATAACTTTCACTGATGACATCTTTTGTCTGGTAGGTGACAGACACGACCAATTCATCTGGACAAGTTAGTAATATGATTTTTTAAATTACTTGAATTGAATTAAACTTAAATATTTTAATTGTATTGCATTGTATTGTATTGAATAAACACAGAACCGCTTTAAGGCAATAAATGCAGTAAAATCTTGGGCCCCGTCTTTATTTTACATTACATTTAGTACCAGTATAAAATTTATATTAGCAAAAGGCAGACGGATAGGAAAAACTACTACATTAAAGACACACTTAAACACTGTAAGAAGAATGAAAAGTCCACAAATGTATTCTTTGAGATATTCGGAAATAGTCGGGGCAGTTGAGGAACATTGCACCAAAGCTCTCACGAAGGGGCACTGGGTAATACCAACTTTGTTAGCGGATGACGTGGCTCTGTATAACTACATATCACACTTCGTACAAATATGACGAAGGTCTCAAAATTTATACAAAGAATTTCATTGGGACCCAAAAGTGACCTTTATCCTAAATTAAAGTAAATGAAACTTATACATAATAATACAAATACAATATAATAATTGTAAAAGTCCGAACAAAATATGTTTTAAATATATTTATTTTGTACAGTCTATACACAAACGTTTGAAGTTTATTGGTGTTGTAAAAATTATATAATATTAAAACATTTTGTTGTGTAAAATATTTTGTTGTGTAAAACATTTTGTTGTGTAAAATATTATATTAGCGCTCTTAATCGTAAATACGATTTTACATTATAAAAAAAATATAATGTAAAAAAAATATAATGTAAAAAAATATAATGTAAAATCGTATTTACGATTAACAGCGCTAATATAATATTTTACACAACAAAATGTTTTAATATTATATAATTTTTACAACACCAATAAACTTCAAACGTTTGTGTATAGACTGTACAAAATAAATATATTTAATCAAACACAAACATGACGCATATAAGATACAAAATGTTTTAAATACTTGGTACATGCATAACCTCAAAACGGATTAACAAAATTTAGTGTTGGTACAGTTACAGAAAAAATCGGTCCAACAGTTTGGAATATTTTTCTTGGTGACGAACGGACAGACGGATATAAAAGGGCAGACGATTTTCCGTCTTTAAAAGGTACCTGAAAATTTATCCGTCTATCCGATCTGGTATAACAAACGGATAAAAAATAAACAGATGAGCTATAAAAGCACCAGTTTTTATGTAAGGTTGGCAGTTCATTATGAATGAAGTAAGCGAAGAATGTGTTTAGAATCGACGTACATCGCCTTATTAGGTACATTTAAGAGTTTTCCGCTGACACGTCAACAACGGATTCTATCAGCTGTTTCAACATTCAATCTGAAATAAAATTTCACTTCTCTTAGGTATTATGTACGATATTACTTTGTAGAGACTTCACGATGTGATAAATTTTAAAGCGTGGGCGCATGAGGAAACAGGAAATGGGGGCAGAGGAAAGAAAAACCTGATAAAATGAAATAAAATGAGATATGAGAAAAGAAAAGATATAATTTGGGCCAAGTTGTGTATGCACGTGGTGATAGGGGGGGTGGGGGGGTTACTCAGACCCGACCCCATGGCAAATGCTACAGGAAGCAGGCAACAATCCCGGAAGACGAGAACAGTCATGAGATAGCAGCCTTCTGCACAGACATGATAAGCGATATAAGGGGAAAAGAAGAAGAAGAAGAAGATCTGGAAGCCACAAAACTTCCCTCTCTTATTATAGTTACAAAACTGGCTATAAAATTAACTTTCCAACGAGAGACCATGCGAGAATGTAAAACTTATAATAAATTGTATTTAACAAAGCTTTATATACGTTTGCTAACTCAAATTATTTTATATTTTAATTGGGGTTTATTTAACGACGCTGTCAGTAGCTCAGATTATACGGTATCGACTGATAGGATGGTTGTTAAATAATGTATTGGAAGGGATATACGAGGTGCGATCGGAAAGTTTCCAGAATGCGCCTATAAAAACCCGTACACTTATCTCAGGTATTAAATTCATCCATCACCCTCGAAGTAGTTCCCCTGGGAGTGAAGACAACGATCCCAGCGCCGCTGCCAAGCCTGGAAGCATCCCTGGAAATCTTTCTTTGTCAGCCTGTCAAGCACCATCTGCGATTCTGCCTGAATCTCTTCTATCGTCTCAAATCTCCTTCCCTTTAGCTGAATTTTCATCTTTGGGAAGAGGAAGAAGTCACACGGCGAATAAGGTGGGTGCGGGATGACGGCCATGGTGTTTGAGGCCAAAAACTGCCGAACTTTGAGGGCGGTGTGCGCTGGCGCGTTGTCATGATGCGTCGCATGTGGAGTTCTTCCTTTAGAATCAGCTGACAGGTCCCATAGCCTATCCCAACAATGTCGCACAAGTCGTTGATGGTACGACGTCGATCTTCGTGAATGGCCTGCCGAATCTTCGTAACATTTTCGGGCGTTGTGCTCGAAGATGGTCGTCCAGAATGCTCGTCATCATCGACAGAGGTTCGGCCATTTTTAAAACGTGAATGCCACACAAAAGTTTGTGCTCGACCCATTGCGGACTCCCCAAATGCTTGCTGTAGCATTTCATAGGTTTCCGTAGCCGTTTTGGCGAGTCTTTGGCAAAATTTGATGCACACGCCATTCCGAAATCGCAGGAGGGTCGGTGTAATGCACTACCAAAACGCCCGTAACTAAGAAACAAATGCTAATTCGATGATGCCGGCTGGCACACTGATTCACTATGAATGTAGGCCGCACCCCCTAAAGGCAAAAGCTCGTACTACATCCGGTTCGCCCTCTATTGACACAGTCTTGAAACTTTCCGATCGCACCTCGTATAAGGAAACGGTCATGACATAATTTTAACACAGAATTAGGCTTAATATTTTATAAATAAAATAAATTATAAAGATTCCCATTAAGCTACGTAGCCTGATTTTATACGCTGTTGATAAGTGGACTTTTGTTTTAAAGTTGATGAAGGAATTTCCAATGGTTTCATTGTAGAAGCAACTGTTGGTCCGCGAACCAACTAAATGGGTGTACAAAACCTTGACGCAACCTTTTTGAATGCCCTATTTTAGTTAAACATGTTTACAAAGTCTCTCATGTAAAATGAATTTGTAATACGAGCTTTTGTGTATCAAACGAAAGGCAAGGGAACAAAGGACAAAAAAATCTATTCTATGGCTTAGCGTCATTTTCATGACAAGTAACGGGATAAAGTGTCGCACTGCATTACAAAGTGTGAGTTAAACTTACTTTTTGTGTGACCTTTCACTCTAACCTCTCCTTTTTTTTTTTTTTTCAGAAACCCATAATAACGTGCGGTGTTACTCTCTGCTCTCAGAAAAGCTTAGAAAAGCGCGGTTAACTTGGAGCTGCCACGCAGAACTAGCTTTCGATAACACGATACAACCAAATAAAGTCTTTGTACAGCATCAAAAAATCGGAAAACCAACGCTGCAATGTACAGGTTATGAAGCCCTTTTAAAAGAAATGTTGCAAGACTTTTAATCATAATCAACTGGAAAGATTACCTCAAAGAAAACACTAGTCTCCATTCTATTTACGGAAACATCCACTGTTTACTCTGAGAATCATACGAAACTCGTAAAAAAAACACTGTGACGCTGTCGAATGTCAACTCTTGTGAACCCGCGCTGTGAGTACGAAGATGGCTGCCTTCTGGGTTACAGCGCCATGCAGTCTGGCAGACGTCTGACAAAGTTTCAGAGGGCCCTGATGATGGAGGCAGCAAAGACCTCTGAAACGTTGGTGAATTTGCTGTTTATTCTGAGAATCACATGATATTCACAACACTATTTCGAAAAAATGCAGAGTTAACGATTATTAAAGCAGGTGGTACATATAGTTACCACTTGACTGTAAGGGGTTAAGGTATGTGGTACATGAAAATTACCACTGTGGTTTGTGGAGTTAAACATTGTTATTAACGAGACCCATAGATAGAGCGAGCAGATATTACATTCGTGTGATCTTTCTGATGACTTGGCGAGTTCTCAGGTTCTGACGGCGGCAAGTATGAAGATAGCCGTGTAGTCCGGTAGAACTTCCTAGGGACTTGTCTGAAAGGCATGTATACTTGGTCTGAAACACTACATGCATGCAAATCCTCATTCTCCAACCAATAACACTACAAATGCAAGCCATACAATTTAGTGAAACACTTTTACATTTTCCATGTTGAGTCATGGCTGCATTACCAGTAGTCAGGAGAAGAAATTACTCTGAAATTGACCGGGAGGGGGGGGAGAGGATGATAGGGGTGCGTAATAACAGATCTGATGGCGCTGCTACTGGAATTAATTTCAATCAAAGAATGAACCCCTGTCCCCTGTAATCAATCACGTGAAACGAATTCACTGTCGATATTTGATGACAGTGTTGTAATTTCAGTTGGCGCTGTGTTTAGTGGTAGAAATGAAGGCACAGCACCTGCTAGTTTGATAATGTTATCCACGATAAGTCAAAGCACAGAACAATGACATTCCTTTACTTTGCTTCACGCAAAAAGATATACAAAAAATGGAACCAATTACGTGTTTTCTTTTTAAAAACCTTCTCTATTATAAGCTATTTACTACAAAAACTTTTGGAATAAACAATCCCAATATTTATTTGGAGCAGGGGTACCACTAATTCTAATTTAACACACTAAACTTACCAATAACCAAATGTGTTCAGGGGAAACTTATGTATGTTAATATTGTCTTTTAATTTTCTTACTTAGTTCGAGTACCACCAGTGGTACGCGTACCATAGGTTGATAAACGCTGGTTTAGATAGGGGGAAAATTATCGTAATTGGTTTATAATTACATATCTGGTCGTAAAACTTGCAGTTTAAACTAATATTAATCTGAACAATGTTAAGTTGTTACCAATTTTGCATATCCTTAACATATGAGGTGCGATCGGAAAGTTTCTAGACTGTGTCAATAGAGGGCGAACCGGATGTAGTACGAGCTTCTGCCGCTAGGGGGTGCGGCCTACATTCATAGTGAATCAGTGTGCCAGCCGGCATCATCGAAATTAGCATTTGTTTCTTAGTTACGGGCGTTTTGGTAGTGCATTACACCGACCCTCCTGCGATTTCGGAATGGCGTGTGCATCAAATTTTGCCAAAGACTCGCCAAAACGGCTACGGAAACCTATGAAATGCTAAAGCAAGCATTTGGGGAGTCCGCAATGGGTCGTGCACAAACTTTTGTGTGGCATTCACGTTTTAAAAATGGCCGAACCTCTGTCGGTGATGACGAGCGTTCTGGACGATCATCTTCGAAAATGTTACGAAGATTCGGCAGGCCGTATGTATGTAAACAAAGTTGCAGATTTAACTTATTCTGTTTAGCGTATTTAGCATTTAATGCTTGTTAATTATTCCGAATTCAGAAAGGACGTTTTCCATTGACAGTAATTCTGATGTTCATTACTTGGACTCCGAAAGAATACACATTGTCGCTAACTGAATTTTAGAAGCAAATTATCTGACGAATTACTAAGTGAAGTGTCGAAGCAACGTTTCGGTTGCTGTTCGTGATGATGGGAAAGTGATATTGAATTTTCATTATTTCAAGCCAGACTTAATCAGATTTCCCACGAATAGATTCTCATGCACTGAATACTCTAAAATTATCTACCACACTGCGGTTTGAGAAGGAAGGAACTTCATGCAGCTATAAACAGACTGAACTCCACTTTTGGAGCTTAAACCGAAACAATTTGAATTATCACAGCCATGAATTTTAATATAACTTCCGGGAAGAAATTAGGACGTCCAGTTTTCTTCAAAACTTCCACTCAATACGCCAGAGGCTACAATGAGCTAACATCATAGAGCACAGACGATACGGTCCCTCAGTTGACCAAAAAAATTAATCTCTATTATTGAACCTGAAGGTTCATTTTCGTTTCGACAATTTCCCACTGCTCGTCTCTTATCTTAAACCAGATCAACATATTCCACATCCTCATAACCTATTTCTTTAAGATAGATTTTAATATTATCTCGCGGGTTTCTCTTCAGATTTTATAATTCACGTGGTGGAGAAAGTTAAAAATCAACTTCACGAATTCCAAAAAAGTTACTTTGCAAAAATAAACAATTAATTGACGTCTGAGCCATAATTTAGGTTGACGGTCAGTACGTAATTGAATGTTGCTCAAATGCCACCCTGTTCACACTTTTTCCTTCTGCCTGCAACAACGATTATTAAAACAATGAAACTGTAGGAAGGGAGGGGGGAAAAGGTGGTCACGAGACGAACTCTACATATTAAACACTAAAGCGGGGTATAATAGTGAAACAGAAACGAGGTTTTGTGGAAAATATAATCTGCGATCGCAAAAGGAAAAAGCTAGAATATATATCCGACCGCATTAAGTTAATTTAAGATAAATCCCAAAGTCATTATGAGACAGGGGAATATGCCCCAGCCTAATTATAAATAAAGACTATTAGGCTTATTACTAATAAGTAAGCGCTTAATATGCTTATTCACGCGGTCTGAAGTTTCTTTCAAAGTAAGTCGCGTTCTCCACCACACAAGTGCGTGCCTAATATGGAGTTGAACGGGGGAAAAAAGGTTTAATTGAAATTTCTATCCGGCCGCTTTGTCAATATGCGATTGCACGACGAGGAGGGTCCTTGATTGAACAGACAGACCACTCCTATGATTCGTGGCGCAAAAGGAAAAGAACGCATTTCATTAACCAATCCTGGAGTTGCAGAACTTTTTATATGTACACGGAAATAGCATAGTGTAATATATATATAAAAAACTTATTTTTTTATGTATGTAGGAATGAACTTCAATGAGCGGTCGTTCTTTAAGTAATGTCTAGACATTTAAAACTCGGGTCATTGTCAGTACTGAAATGATGTAAGCTATCTGAACGAAAAATCTTGTAAGAAGAAGAAGAAGAAGGATTTGTGGGCTAAACTAAGGGCTACTCTCGTATCGAATGTTTCTAGTCCCACAAATTTTACGTTGTGTAATAAAGTCATAAATAATATTTAAGTGGTCATAAGTTTTTACTCCAAAAGAAAATTAAATTCAATTGAAGATTAATCGGAGTAGGTGGTCTCGCTATCGAATATTACTTGACGGAGTTGCTAACTTTATTTAATTTACGGAAATTCTAGATAAGTTTATTATTATTAAAATTAAAATACTACAAACCAACCTCAGTCAGTATAGTGACTAGCTACGGGCTGGACGACCGGGGTTCGATCCCCGATGGGGGCAGGATTTTTCCTCTAGCCTCTGCGTCCAGACCGGCTCTGGGGCCCACCCAGCCTCCTCTACAATGGGTACCGGGGTCCTTTCCCGGGGGTAAAGCCGGCCGGGGCGTGATGCTGACCACTCACCCCCATCTAGTGCCGAGGTCAAGGAAGAGAGGAGCTATACCTCCTCTCACCCCAAACGCCTACATGGCGTATAGTGGGACAAACTTTACTTTACTTTTACAAACCAACGTGCCAATAATTCTTCCACATCCTTGAAACCTTCTCCCGCTGTAGAATTTCCAGAGTTTCAAACCCCTCGGATTCAGACAGACAGCTGAGCGAACAACGCCTGATTGGCTGCAGCTGGCTAACGATGCATTTTATCTGATCGGTTCTGCTGTGTGACAAAAAACACAAGACTTTTTATTTTGTACTCTGGCATCCCGGCAAGTTGTTTACGCAAACAAGTCAAAAATACGTGAAAAAGTGTTATAATAAAGCCAAAATGACATTTTATTTTCAGTTTTTAAAGTGTTAGCCGCGCTAACGTGGCTAACAGGGTTATGATGAACGCTCCGCCCCTGGTGAGATAAAATGAGAGGGAGAAAGACACGGACAAAGAGGGCAGCTGGGAGGGGAGGGGGAGTCGTTAATCGGGGGCGTTTTGTGCCAGAGATAAATCAATATTTGCCTGGTGCGGGCGGGACACCGCGATCCGGCGGGTACAGTCTCCATCCAACTGAGTGGTTTTGTTGGGGTCGGATGCCAGGACTGAAAATTCCACAAGCTCGCACTGAAATTGTGATTCTTCCACGGTACCGTTTATATCTCTAACTCCTTTTATCACAAAAAGAAACACAAATAAAGCTTCATTACATTCGCACACAGCAAAAAGTAATCAAATAATTACAAAGAGATTAGCTTATCGGCCTAACAAATTAAATTTTGTAAGAACTTCAAGTTACACACCATTAGAAAAAAATAAATAAACATGAACCGTGAACTCTTAGAGTATTTTTCTTTGCGATGGCAATGACGCTCAGCTGGGTCTTTGCGCCGTGTAGATTCGTCGATAGATGCCAACATGCTGTCTCCATCTTCGGGGCCATACGAATATAAACTAATCGCTCATCAAAATATAGCACAGGGTATAATTTCAGGTAGTCTTCATATTTTATCCCTGAATTTCCATATACGATAAAATTATTACAGTCTTAAATTCATTTTAAAGGTGTGTGTGTTTATACAACATTCACTTACCTCTTCAACAAAACGTACTTACATTAACTGTCGGTTAATATTTAGATCAAGCTTAATATATATATATATATATATACATATATATATTAAGCTTGTGTGTGTTTGTGCGCGTGTTTTTTCTTAAAAAACAAATAAAAAAATCTTTGTTTCAGTGATTTGAATACACGAATGTACATATAATTTAATACCTAGTAACCACATGTAAAATCGGGATTTATACTTCCTTCCATATTGTTAAATATTCACTGACGGAGATAGGATATCCTCATTATACGTTCAATTACTCATTAATGTTCAAATAACATACAATAATATAAAAATTAATAATGCCAACACCACAGAGGTTTAAACTTAAAGGTCACACATGGGTCAACGTTACGTAAACACAAAGAATACCTCCACATTCAGAGCCTTCAGTACAACGTGAACCAATGGTCCAGCCGCTTTACTCTCGGGAAATTCGCTTCGTATAGAGCCTGTGTGGAGTCTGCAGATCGTTCTGAACCTAGTCGCTGCAGGGGATTAAAATCCACTACTCTATAAAGTCCCCTGATTGCACAACCTCACTGTTAATCACGAAAGTTAAACTAATCTATATTCAAAGATATTCAAAAGGAAAACAACGAATAACAATACCACAAACAGACATTTGTAGCAAGCTAAATGTTGGTTATGTTTTTTAAAACGCAATACTTAAAAAGAAATTCGAAAACCATCTCTTGGTATCCTTCAAAGTAGAGAAATATTCAACTTATACTTAGCGTGGTAGATCTACAATTAATTTTGTAGAGAAATTTCGTTCCTATCTGTCCATTTGAGTAGCGACTTTATACAGACCCTGGGCACAAATTAAAATTCACGAGTAAATTTCTAATACAACGATATATTTTGATCAAACTTGAAACACAGCACTTTCATAATATACAACAAACTTCAACGTTTTTATAAATAATCTGAAACTAGCAGACTTGAAAATTTCATTTAAAAACGTGCGAATAAGATGATGGAATTTTTGGAATTGTATAAAATCATAAAATACTAGATGGCACATATCGTTAGATATCGTATGTAGTAATGTTGGCATTTTACTTTTATAGAAGAAAAAAAGTTATTGTAGACCACAGTCAACGTCCATATAAAATTTCATGAACATACTCAGATATATTAATTATCTAGTTATTAAATGCATTCAGGGATATATTAAGCATGGAAGCATGGTTCAGTTATATTACGTTAGCTTGAAGGTAAAGTATCTTGATGTGATTTCGTCAACGAAGTCCAAATATTACCGCCACAAACAACAAACACGGAATTCATTAACACTAAATTCATTCTACACATTCAATATGGACATTACGACACATTTCAGCACAGTTAAGGCTGTAACTCAACGTCACACATATTCCGATACTGAAATGTTGACGAGATTAATTTTACACTTTACAGATTATAACTGCATACCATACAAACACTAGAAATATTTCACTGTGTACGTTAATAATGTCAGTCCTGAAAACTCGAATGCGGCAATCATAAATGATAATCGATTTCACTGATTAAAGGACAAAACACATAACGGTGAACATGCACGTATATGAAATGCGCTGTAAGGAAATCACGAATTTCTGCACACATAAAACATCCATCATTCACTCATGGTGGTCTTATACGCTGGAGTTCATTGTGGACCACACAGACAGCGAATAAAGAATCTCAAATTATAAACTGACGTACTATCGAGAAGAAAAATAGAATATGTTCAAGTCTAAAAGTGATTCTGTCAAAACGTCAAATATTGCATTGTATGTTTCCTAGAGGCTAGTGGACAAGTGGGGCTGGAAGTAAATTCAGAAAAAACTAAGTACATGTTAGTATCTCGTCATCAGAAGACAGGCGGGCAAAATTATCTTAGGGTAGCTAATAAATCCTTTGAAAGGGTTACAAAGTTCAAATATTTGGGAACAACAATAACAAATCAAAATGATACTTGTGAGGAAGTTAGGAGGAGATTAAATTCTGGAAATGCTTGCTACTTCTCAGTCCAAAATATTTTGTCTTCCCGTCTGATTTCTAAGAACCTGAAAATTAAAGTCTACAAAACAATAATCTTGCTTGTTGTTTTGTATGGGTGCGAAATATGGTCTCTCACTCAGAGGGAGGAACACAGATTGCAGGTGTTTGAGAATCGGGTGTTGAGGAGGATATTTGGGCCTAAGAGGGAAGACGATGGGGCGTGGAGAAAACTTCATAATGATGAGCTTAAAAATATGTTCTCCTCCCCCAGTATTGTCAGGGTGATTAAGTCGAGAAGAATGAGATGGGCTGGACATGTAGCGCGCATGGATGGGGCAAGGTGTGTGCACCGGGTACTGCTTTGGAAACCTGAAGGGAAGAGACCGCTGGGGAGACCTAGACGTAGATGGGAGGATAATCTCAGGCGGGATCTATGGGAGATAGGAGCTGAAGGAGGCTGGATTTTGTTGGCCCAGGACAGAGCTTTGGTTAATTCGGTGATGAACCTTCGGGTTCGGTAAGCCATCTAGTTAGTTAGTTAGTTAGTTAGTTAAGTGTCCTCAGTTGTGGAAAGAAGAAATATCGACTTTTTAGTCTTGTAGATATGGCGCATGTCCAGCGTTTATGTAAATGTGGCCCTTATAAATATTAAATTATATATAATTATAATAAATAAGGCATTCCTAACGCATTTTCCAATCCGCAAAAAGAGTGCCCTATATCCCGTATATGCTGGTAGTAAATGGGGGTCCGTTTTGTGCTGAAATCTGACTTCAGTCGCCGTGAAGATGAGTTAAAATTTTATTTAATTTGAAAAATAGATTTTATATTTTGAATGCGATTTGCAAAGATATGCTACAATATATTGTTTTACTGTTCAATACACGTAAGGGTTGTTGTCCGTCAACTCTGATGGGTCCTTCTACGTTATTAACTTTAACAATATGCCGATGATTACTAATCCGGAACTGCCTGAAAAAATCTTCACTTTCGTAACACATTTTTCTCTTATTTTGATCGTACTTCTATAGTCAAAATATTTCCGCTTAGCTTTCATTTTGTTGGTGAATGGGGGAAGGGGGTTCATTTGAGAAAATTGCCCCGGACATCAGAAACATTTATCGACCATATATATATAAGGGCAGATGGGTTGGGGGGGGGGGGGGGCGCAGGAACGGTAGCTGGTTTTGTGCAAAGAACAGCAAATTTTGCAAATCTCTCTCCTTCTCTCTCTTCTTGTGTCTTTTCTCTGCGAGCGGAATCAGCAGAGTTCCAGAAATCTGAAGTAAAGCGCATTTAGAAAGGATTATTGGAAAACTTTCTAGCGGACTGGAGGAGAGGCCGGGACAATGGGAATAGATTGGACAGAAAGGCAAGACAGAGGTCTGGTTACGCCTTGAACGTCCATAAAACGACCAAGACCTTCGGAAAAAGAAGACAGAAGAGGTGGGAGGAAATAATATATTAGAAGAATCACTAAAAAGGTAAATACATTTTGGGCTCCATATATAATTACAAGCCACGGTGAACTAGCGGTTAGAACGCTGGCCTTGTAATCCTCGGGTTCGATTCCCGGCGGTGCCCGAATTTATAACTTGTGTTGGGCAAGGCCGTGGTCTAGGCAACACGGAGTTTTCCTCCGTGGCATCCCAACAATTACTCCATTCACACACAGAAGAAGGCAATGGCAAACCACTTCTGGATCATCTGCCAAGAACGTATATGAACAGGTCCCAGTCCGAGAAAAGGATGGAAGGATCCTGTTCATATGGACCTGTCGTCAGACAGAACACTAAATAAATAAAATAAATATAATTACACGAATTAATGACAGAATATTTTGTTTCACGTTTAGAACACACTTCTTCGAATACTGGCCGGTTCAGTAATTGTTACTATGTCTTCCTGAGTTTCCTATTACTCAGTTCTTAAACATTTAAAGCCGACGTCTATACAAATATAATTTAAGAAATAAGTTCGTACCGCAAAGAAAACACCACACTTTACCATTAGATAGATCAGCTGCTTGACGTTGTTTAAGGAAATAATCGCTGTTTACTTTGAGAATTACAATACAAATACACTCTGTGTGAAAAACATCGAGTTACTGATTATTAAGGCAATTGGTACTTGCAGTTACCAGTGGCTTGTAAACGGTTAAAGGATAGCAATATTTTGAAGAGTTATCACGACTAGCTTACGTTCAATTTCCTTTCTCATACGGATACATCATTTATTTTATGGCTTCAAATAAAAGAATACAGCACAGAAATTATTCCAAAAAAATGTTATACAGATTTTGTTCCGACAGTTTGTATTTTAAAATAAGATAACAAACATAAAAGCCTCGTGTTTTCAAAATATAATATTCGTATCCAGCAACTTTCACAAGTTATGTGAAAGTGGTAACAGCTCACAGGGTATGCAGTACATAAAAGGAAGCCCCCAAACACGAGTCATAAAGGAAAGGACACATGTTCAGAAACTAATATTTTGAAACCGAACCATCAAAGGATTTATTTTTTTTTCGGGGGGAGGGGGAGAGAGACGAGAAGCAAGTATGGGTGACTGACTGGATAACATTGGGGAGATTAGGAAATTCTAATCTCTTAGCAATTCAAAAGGTACGACCTTTTAATAGGCTCGCTGTGAGACTCCGAACATAGTGAACCACTGCCGATTCAACTCGAAACATGCGCACAACAGACCGGTTGGGTGTGTGGGGGCGGAACACAGGGACAGAGGATGAAAAGATTCGTTGGTCACCAACGCCGACAAAAAGTGAGCACAGCTACGTCAGAGAGAAGGGTCGGCAACATAATAAGAAAAAAAGAGAGACAAATAAGAGATCATATTTCAAGGGTGACCAAAATTGTCTTATATTTCCTTAAAATTTCAAATATGATTTTTAACTACATTTCCGTCAGACAACTTATGAGTTCCTCATGAAAAGACCATTTATATAACAGAGTTATTACGGGGAAAATCACATGCTGACAACGAAAGATTACAACGAAGAAGCAATTAGGAATGGATAAAAATTACATTAAATTGAAAGAAAATTGAGATATGAAAAGATCGTACGACCAGTCTTGAGTCTCGAAATCGGCTCAACCTAACCTAACCTAAAGTAACCTTATCCTTAGGAAGAAAGGGTATCCGAATGTTAATCCCTACATTACTTAAAACTACTTTTAATTCTTGAAGACTTGGAGTGCCGATTTAAAATGGATGGCGAGATGGGACAAATTACAAATACATACAAAATATTAGTCGGAAAATCTGAAGAGAACACTGAGGTTAGTACTGAAATTGACGTTAAAGGCTGGAGAATGTGATGGCGTGGAGTGGGTTCAGCTGGCTCAGAGTAGATTCCGGTGACGGGTTTTTATAAATACGGAAAAAACTCTTCGAATTTGGGAAGATTAACTCCACCAACTCAGTGACCCTGAGGATTCTGTACCATGAAGTCAGCTGACAAGTTTGTACACGCTAGTTGACAAAATCTGTATGTAACTAGTAATAATGGCTTGGAATTGTCATGTTTACCTAGTATTAAGGGTACTAGTAACGCCCCCGATTATTCCAATGTTAGTTCCTATCCATTCCCGATCCGTCGTCACCACACGTCCCACAAACAGCCTCAAAATCCACACAGGAAAATGAAAAGCGACGTGGCCAGGATCATCGCCATAACTACAGAGAAAGAACTGTACAACCCTGGCGCAATCAATCACTCTCTTCCTGTTTAGAATGCTGACTGCTGTCGGAGACCGCACTGCATCAAAGTAACTTTGTGTAGCATCAATAAGTACAGCCTGAAACATCATAACCTAAACAAATCTGTTCATTTGAATCCTTAGTTTTACTGTCAAGGAAATGCGTTAAGAGTATGAGTGGTTTATAGATGTAGTTCTGGATCATGTCCAACAGCGGGGATTTCGTATTAACGCTGTAAAATATTCGGGCTTCGCTGTCAGATAACTGTAGTAGGTAAAGTTGGGGTTATTAATTTGTCCCGTAAAAGTCACACGCTTTCTGACCCCTCCTCAACGCCTCTTCACATCTTCAAGCTATTTATCATCCAGAGTTAAGCAAATACTACAAATCTTATGGGCTGTTCCTTCACATAGAAGCCGTATTTACGAGTGAAAAAATCAGGAAGCTAGGTGTACCGTCTTCATAGCCTGCATGATTTTTTTTTATTTGTAGTGTTCTGTCTGACGACAGGTCCATATGAACAGGATCCTTCCATCCTTTTCTCGGACTGGGACCTGTTCATATACGTTCTTGGCAGATGATCCAGAAGTGGTTTGCCATTGCCTTCTTCTGTGTGTGAATGGAGTAATTGTTGGGATGCCACGGAGGAAAACTCCGTGTTGCCTAGACCACGGCCTTGCCCAACACAAGTTATAAATTCGGGCACCGCCGGGAATCGAACCCGAGACTCCAGGATTACAAGGCCAGCGTTCTAACACCGAAAGTTAAATAAATTAATATTATCTCAAGCAGTTTACAAACGCAGTGACGGAGGCGAATACAAGACGCATTACGGTGTAGGAATGTTAGGGATAAACAGGGAAGTCTTTTGAACACGATGATTAACCTTAGGGTTCTATAAAACGCGGACTGGTAACAAGCGTACGAAACAAATTAATAAAATGTCAGTATTTGGTATCTCCTGAAGACGGCAGTAGGCAGACTATCGAAAAGTCGCGTATAATAAATATATCTCAGAGAGATTACACTGTCCACACATGATCTAATTGCTGTGTAACGAGTCAACCATTATGACAGATCGTACGAGAATAATTAAACAAACCAGTGTGATTACGAAATAGTAACCAAAGGTAAATACAATTGTACGAGGCGCGTCCTCAAAGTAAGTTTCCCACTCGTCCCACAGATAGCAAACCTTATATTGCGCGAAGCGACTGTGCGTACGTGATAGAGCAATGATGTAGCATGGCGCATGCACTAACGGCACGTCCCGCGTTCTCACAGTAGCATCGTTGCAGCTGTTGAAGATGGAGGTTCTTATTCCAGCTCCCGCCGACTGTGAAGTGCGGTCAGTGATAACGCTAGGCCGCACACGGCTCGACGGACAGCAAGTCTCCTGCAGAAGTTCAGCTGGGAGGTGTTTAATCATCCACCCTACAGCCCGGACCTCGCTCCCAGTGATTTCCATCTTTTCCTACACCTCAAGAAATTCCTGTCCGGTCAGCGTCAGCGTTTTGAGAATGACAGAGAGGCGGAGATGGTTGTCACACAGTGGTTCCAATCCCAGGCGGCAGACTTCTACGACACAGGTATTCAAAAGTTGGTCCCACGGTATGACAAATGTCTCAATTCCGGTGGCGAATATGTTGAAAAATAGCTGGACACTTGCTGTATCTGTTGCAATAAATATTTCCATGAAATTGTGTTTTGTTTCTGTAAACGGCCCCAGGGAAACTTACTTTGTGGACGAGCCTCGTATCTGCCATGGTTAATGTTTTTCGCTTGGCACATCAATAGAGCAGATACAACACAGATTTCGATGTGGTATTACGTACCTCATAAATAGGATGGGTTTAGTAAATCACCCTGTATAAGCAATGGGCATGCTACTTAAATTCCTGCTTTATCACGTGTCCAGCAGGGAAACTCACCAATACATAATGGCATCACCGTACCCTATGCAAGGCGTACTATGAGGTCTGTTTACGCAATGCATTACCATCTTTTACCTGATTAAGCTGGCTGAATCGCAGGGTTTGAAACAGGGCTATGGATAAAGAGCTGTAGAAAGGGTTTAGTTATATAACGTATCTTCTGCCACCATGCATTTTCGGTATACGGCATAGTAGGAGTAGTGATGTGCGTTACAGCAGGAAGCTATCTGATCAATGTACCTGATGTACTTGTCCAGTCTACTGTGAATTCAATACGCCTCACACTTTGTAACGGTGCTCTGAGCGGGGCAAATCCGTCGATTTACACGGGATGTAACTTAAAACGGTATCGCATAAACGTAAGGCCGAATTCCACACACACACGAAAACGACGATAACAGTTAACATACACGTGATTCCGGAAAAAAAACCCTCCTAACCGGGTTACAGCCCTGTTGTCCGTTCCGAAATTTCCGACACGTCGGAGCAACTCCGAACAGTGGAGTTACGAGAGGGGGGTTTCAAGCTCATGCGGAACAGTCACGGCGATAAATTTTACTCCCAGTGGCAATAAACTACAAGGCCAGTTCGTCATTTTTACTTTAGTGTCCAAATTCAGTGTCTCTGTCCATATATCTCATTCGTTTTAGTAATGGCGTCCAATAGAAATGCCAAAACTATAATAAAACATTGTTAAATGGATATAGCTGCGATGGTGGCTAAAATGAAATAAATTAGTGCCGAATGTTTGGCAAAAACAAATGTTTATTCGTTTGAATAAGTGGCGAGAATGTATATCTTCCATGAACATGAAAATGGAGCACGGAAGAGAAACGGAATACTTAATAAAATTTGTTGGGTAAACCTAAAGGGAGAATCAGAGGCACATGGGAGGAGAATATTGAAGTGGGTGTTAAAGAAACAAGATACGAAAATTTAGATTTAAATATTCTGGCTCAAGAAAGGGTCCTGTGGCTGGCTCTTGTGAAAACTATAATAAACCCTTTGGTTCCATAACAGGCGTGGAATTTATTGACTAGCTGAGCGACTATTAGTTTCTAAAAGACACAGGTACATGGAGTTAGCTAGGCGTTGTATTAAAAGGGTAACCAAGTATTTGTAACACATTAAACTCCACTTTCAGACAAACATTTACTGGAGATAATTCCGGAGCCGTTTAATTATACAGGTCTCATGTTTATCGGAGAAAACAGACAGAAGTCGGAGGCAGTGTGGAAGAATTCAGAAAATTAAACGCCTGCAATGTAACGTGCAAACTAACCCGCTCAGCACGCTAGTAGAAGAAGTTGCCGTTACACACGGCGAACCGTACGAGACACTAGTGGCAAGTGAGTGACGGTAAGCGTGCATACAAGAGTAGAATTAATACGGTAATGATGATTAGGGCGACAAAACTGAAGCTTTAAAAATGTTGATTATGTCTGTCCTGTTACAAATAATTAAATTCGGTTAACATATAACAAAGAGACAAACAGGTGTCCGAACGAATGCAGCCTCAGTTCACCTGAAGAGATATGAATACAGGATTATAAACAGGTTTTTAATCCACGACTGAACCAAACATTTTAAGGACAGAATATTTGTAATCCTCTACATCAGTGTTTGTCAACCTATGGTACGCGAACTAAGTAAGAACATCAAAAGATAATATTAACATAAATAAGTTTTTCTTGAACGCATTTCGTTAGTGGTACATTTAATGTGTTAAATTAGAATTAGTGGTACGCCAGCGAAAAAGGTTGAGAATCCCTGCTCTAGATAAATGTAAAACTGAATATAATAAAAATGTTAGCCATTCTGTAGTATTCATTCTTCAAATAATTAATTAAGAAATCACATTTAAAAAGATGGATGTCATCTAGGTTATTGCGCAGAGGTTCCTGCTGTCTTCATCATCAGGGCGATGAGTAATTTACCAACTCATCGCTCAACACAGAATTCCATTTGTTATTTAAAGTATTATCATATGATATTGTACACTGTGTTACTCAAGAACAAAAGTTGTCTTAAGACATGGAAAGCTATTTCGCAAAAGAGTTGAAGTAACAGGCTTTGAATTGGGGTTCTAATACCGATACAACGAACAGAATTAAATAATAACTTTATTGATTAAAGGGTAATTGAACGCTCTCTTGCTGCGTGGGACCAGACTTCTGGCAAATTAACGTTGCAAGAGACACCAAATACACCGGACCTGATGTAACTGACACCAATTACCTTTCGTTTCCATATATTATGCATATCCGTAGTAACAGATCCTATGTGAAATGGAAATGGTTTGCCGGTGGGGAAAACCACTCGTGGCAACGGATGAAATTCTGGATATGAAATCGGGGGCGAAACATAAAACATAAACAATGAAAGCAAATGCAGGCTATTACAAGTAAAGGACAGAGACAATAAAAGTAAACCAAGGAATTGTTTACAATGTTACGTACACAATAAATAAAACACTGCTTTAAGCAAAGTACCGATTATAACCAACATACAACACACAACAGAGTAAAACGAGAAGCTAACAGTCATTCAGCGGTTCTCTTACGAAACCCAAAGTTTCATTATCGTGTTGTCAAGAGTCATCGTTAGTCTCTAACCTAAACCAGATACATTTTAATATTATCATATCTATCTACCTTTAGGTATATATAGTTGTACTTTCCTTCAGGTCACCGATTAAAATTTTTGTAACCATTATACAGAAGAGTGGGCTGTCCACAATCTTCAGCATGTTCCTCCGAAACGTCGAAATATATACCTACAAATCCACACAAGAGTTACAATCCGGACAATGAACATGGAGAGTAAACTGGCATATTACGAGGGTCGCTCATTAAATAATGCCCCACATTTTTTTTCTCAGCCGATAGTGAAGATAGAAAAGTGTACTTTTACATGCTTGAGATTTGATGTTTCTCGCGTTCGTGTACGGAGTTTCAAATGATTCCAACCGATGGCGGAGCTGTAGTGAACTGTTAAAATGGCGTCTGTGAACGACTCTCGTTACAAGCAACGAGCTGTAATTGAATTCCTTGTTGCTGAAAAAGAAACGGTGGTGAACATTCATAAATGTTTGTGTGCTGTGTATGGAAGCTGTGCAGTCGATAGGAGCACCGTTGGTCGCTGGGCTAAGAGAGTTAAAGCTTCAGGAAGTGAAGAAACCGAGCTCCATGATCTGCCGCGCTCTGGGCGTCCTGCCACAGCCACCACTCCAGACATGTTGAACCGCGCGGATGCCATTATTCGTGAGGATCGGCGCGTCACAACTCGACAATTGGCCCAACAGCTTTCAGTCAGCAATGGAAGTGTAATTGCAATTATCCGGGCTCTTGCATATTCGAAGGTGTGCGCAAGATGGGTTCCACGAAGTCTCACAGCAGACCACAGGATTCAAAGGAAAACAATTTCTTCTGAATTGTTGGAAGCGTTTTGATGCTGAGGGATCATTACAGGTGACGAAACCTGGATACACCACTTTGAGCCGGAGACAAAAAGGCAGTCAATGGAGTGGATTCACCCTCAATCACCGAGAAAGAAGAAATTCAAGACAACTCCCTCCGCCGGAAAAGTCATGATGACTGTCTTTTGGGACAGTGATGGGTTCATTCTTGTGGATGTAATGCCAAGAGGTGCGAGACGCGTACATTGGGACCCTGAAACCCTCAAGAAGCGTTTCCGACGAGCTCGGCCTCACAAGCATCCAGCAGAAATTTTGCTCCTGCACGACAATGCACGCCCTCACACAAGTCCGAGAACCCGGGAAGAAATCACCAAATTGGGTTGGACGGTGCTGCCCCATCCACCCTCCGACTTTCATCTCTTTGGGCCACTCAAAGATGCTATCCGCGGAACAAGATTTGAAGATGACGAGAGCGTGATTCAAGCAGTGAGGACATGGCTACGTTCACAGGACAAGAGCTGGTACCGGCAAGGCATGCACGCACTTGTTCCACGATGGCGTAAAGCCGTACAAGTTGATGGGGACTATGTGGAAAAATAGTATGTGTAAGGGAAACATTGATTTATATTGTCACTAAATTTCAGCCATCTTGAATAAATATATTCTGAGGAAAAAAATGTGGGGCATTACTTAATGAGCGACCCTCGTATTTTAACTCCAGTACCAGAGCCGACTTAAATGAAGTAGAACAAACTGAAGTATATAATTTAAGGACTCGATTAGCAGACCATATTGCGCCATTCGTGTTTTCGACTCGCTCAATAAAACTTAGTTAAGGAACCGCTATATAGAAACAGGACTGAATAATGAATTCTTCATACACTCTCTGATAATGACATATGATTGGTGGTCCGCAAAAGCTATTCAACATGGCTACCTCACTGCGTGTTATGAGCGAGGCTTCTATTACTTCTGACATGTTAGCTGAAGATAACATTACAAACTCATGTAATGAAGTCGTAAATTGCAACCCGGTTGCAACTATGCATGTATGATACTTAGAGCAAAGTAAGTTGAACACGGAATTATATTGACGGTCGCAGTCTGAATTCATTCATATTAAATAACCATGTACAGAATTCTGCAAGGTAATGGAAGTTCCGGGCTTACAGTGAGAACCAACCAAGGCTGTGGAGTCGGTACTAAAATCTTCGACCCCGACTCCTTCATAAAAGCTCAATATGTATTAATAAGGGTAAACGTACTAAAATGGTAAATGGCACCATAAGAGATTTCATCATCACCACCTGAATCATCAGCCTACTTTTTAGACTTATAAACTATATTTAAATATACTTCTAATGGTTATAGCAGAAATAGGTTGATATGTAGACAGTTTGTGTTCTTAAGGTACCGGAGCCAAAGTTACAAAGGATTATTCCCACAGGATGTGGCTCAACGCGTCGTTGAATCTCCCTAAGCGTGAGGCCGCCGACGGCTCACACTTTATAGAAATTGTTCCTTAAGGTACAATTTGGCTGCACGCGACAGAGACGGGAGACGGACACATCGCAGCTTGTCGCCACACACTTTTGAGGTGACGACCGAGACATGCGGCGAAGTGTTTGTTTTCTTTAGACATGCGTGCACATATTCTGTGAAAAATGAGTACAAAAATGCTTCTAAAAAGGTTAATCGAAGAAGATGATGTGTTGCTGTGTTATTTGTTGCGAAAGAAACAAAGAAAACCTACGAGTTCAATATTCAAAACCAGACGTGAAGAAGGATCTTTCTGTCGGTGGTCAGTGGTCGGTTTTCTGCTACTAATTCTACCAATTGCTCATCTTGGTCACCAGTAAATTTAATTTCTGCCATTATTTTACTCAACAACACACGTGCTGCCTGAGCCCGTCGCGAGACACTACTGGTCCGAGAGCGGTCGCCTGTGCTTTGTCTCGCGCTCGTAATTGTACTTCATACGATTGTACAGAGAGCAGACAGGAAGCGACCAGTCTCGGTCTCGTAACTCTGTCGCCTGCCTCGGTCGCGTGCAGCCAAATTGTACCTTAAGATTTTATATCGAGGTTTGAGTCGGAGTAGGTACATTTTTTCCGACTCCCACTCCGATTCCGACTCCACAGCCCTGGTACCAACCCTCATTTGAAAGCCAATATCACCCTGATATCCGGGAAAATAAAAGGAATGCGGTCAGCTGCGAAATTTCGTCATTTCTTGTAAGAGCTGTTTTCTATTACGGTCTTAGTTAGAAGCATATGAGCACGGTACGCCTTGGGCGAGCGAACAGCATCCAACTCAAACTAAATCCACGGAGCAGAGTCCTTCTTGGTGAGATAATTATCTCACTCGGCTAGTCAAGTAGATCCCCTTCCCTCCTTCCCTGCTTCCGGGATGTGCATTTCAATGTTCACGAAGTCCATCACACGACCTTATACTGAGCGAGATTAATCTAGTTCACGCTCTCCCACCCTGTTTGTTTAACATCCATTTTAACATTACCCTCAGATAAATCTGTAAGTTTTCCAAGTGTTCTCCTCACTTCTTGGTGTTCCCATCAAAATTTTGTACGCATTTTTAATTTCTTCCGTGCAAAGCCACTATACACTTGTACACATGTAGAAGTCTGTCTGCCCCTCATTATGCTGCAATTAATAATATCTCGAATGTAATATAGATGCGCTATGATGATCTATATGTCAGTGTTTCTCAACTGGAGGTCCGCAAGTTATGCCTATGGGGTCCGTGAGTGGAGTAAATTCTATTTATTATTTTATTTTTACGTTGCATTTCTGTGACTTTGAAGCCTTTTATCACATCTTTTAATTCCAGACTGATGTAAAAACACGATGAAAATCACAAAACATTCTATCTATATTTTACTTTGTCTACATTCTATGTATTGCCACGGTGGTCTAGCGGTTAGAACACTGTCCTTGTAATCCTGGGGGTCTCGGGTTCGATTCCCGGCGGTGCCCGAATTTATAACTTGTGTTGGGCAAGGCCGTGGTCTAGGCAACACGGAGTTTTCCTCCGTGGCATCCCAACAATTACTCCATTCACACACAGAAGAAGGCAATGGCAAACCACTTCTGGATCATGTGCCAAGAACGTATATGAACAGGTCCCAGTCCGAGAAAAGGATGGAAGGATCCTGTTCATATGGACCTGTCGTCAGACAGAACACTAAATAAATAAAAATACATTCTATGTATTCAAAATTATCGGGAATCGGTCCGCGGTAACACGGAAGTTGAGAAACTCTGATCTAGGTGACAAGTACATTACCCCAGTCTCTCATTTACACTACTCGCTTTGCTGTACCCAAATCGCGATCAGATGAGGCATTTTGCACAGGTATCAAAATATTTAGGAATATCCTGGGGCTTACTTCTCGCCAATATGCCGCTGTGATTAAACAAGTTCGTCAAGCTAACAGAAAATCAAGCTAGATGGCGCATGAAACAAGACACAATGAGATGATACACCTAAGTGATCAATATTGAGGCTCATCTCCGGGGGCTGAAGGGGGGGTGCGGGGGTGGAGAAATCTCTTACTGAGCGGTTGAGGGGGGGTACAACACTTAATGGGGAGGGTGGGGATCTCAGACACAAATGCACTATCACCAACATTCGCAGTGCGAGGCAACAGAAGGGTGTTATGTGGCATACGACTAAAGAGGACCCTTCAGGCGATAGTGGTGGATGGAATGATGGTTTTACCCACCTCCGAAACCTTCATCCCCCGCCATCTTAAGTGCTGTTGCAACAGTATAGGCCCAAACAGGGCTTTTGTAATCGACCACTTATGGTTAATGGCTCTGAATTCCTTTACTTAAATGCTGGGGGAGCAAGGGAATCATGCTTCCCATTTTATATCTTTTTGGTCAAATGCAGCTACTCGTGTTGTTTGCTTTTAAAAGAAATTGCTGCTGGTGCCGCACAAAAGACGTGAGTTTTGTTAATGCGATGAATCGATAAGTGCCTAATGATTATCGAAGCGGAAAATTGTCCTCTCGACACACAATAAAATACTGTAAATAATGTGAGATTACACGTTCTCACGGCGGTGAAGATCTCGACGTTTCGGACAAACATACTGTCTCCAATCTGAAAGTGCACATGACGTTACAACCCAGAAGACCAATATCAACATACTGTAAGTTTCGGCAAAATACCTATGAGTAGATGCCTTTATTCTAACTTTTACTGAAATTCTCAGGTTATAATATTAAAATACTCAAAGCATCCTTTGCTTTTATGTAATATGGAAACATAATTTTTCACTGAAACTGGTAGAAAGTTCAAAATAAACTAATATAACCTATACTAACTTCATTCAGTCGAGTCCTCGAATCAATGATAATTCTAGTCACCCAGTTGCGCGGTCATCGAATTTTATGCAAATTTGAGCCAGATTAATTCATCCCACAGACTCACAATCAATTTCTTTGAGATTCATTTTAATATTGCCTCCACTCCCATACACACATCTTTGGTGTAGTGAACAGGAGAAAGTTTACATTTAAATTAGCGTAAGAACTTATTAAATACGTAAAAATATGAGACAGAGTGACTTTTGTCGTCCAAGAAATCGAAGGGCAATGATATCAAATGAGAAATTGTAAATCCTCGTTCTCTTATTCATTACTGGGTTTATGTAACAAAATCATACATTTTTATGTGCCGCGATGTTAGTTCCCAATATAATACTTAAAAGGTATTACAGTGAAATGACAGACATTTTATCCGGAAAATCTACAAGAATCCAAGGCGGAACCTGTCCCAAAGTCCCACTTCAATTACAATTTGTTACGTCAGAATGAGATACGAAAGAGAAGACGGTTGGAGGGGATGCAGCTGCGGGTAGGATACCAGAGAAGTAATTCCTACGTAGTACAGCTAATTAACCAAAGAGGAACACGTACCAATCACAAAGGTTGCACACACACACAGACAATCTGTGTAACCTCAGAGAGTATATTATGACATTTGGTCACACACGACTGTTTCATTCTGTATCCTTAACTACATACGCACACCTCCACATACAGAACGCATATCGGATACCACTGTTTTAACAACGCAAAAACAGAACTACAAAAAACAGTTTCAGGAAAACAAAAGAGTGGCGCACGAAATCCATGTACTCAGTTACTGTGCTATTTTTTTTTTAAAAAAAAATTCTCTCAGTTCGACACAACGTGTTTTCTTTGGTGGTAGGGTTTTTAGACACGAGTTCAGTATTACGCCCGGAAGTATCACACAGCAATTGCGTCGCTGTGACGACGCTGCTGGTGACGTTTCAAAACCAAAACCGAATGAAAATTATTTTTCAGAATAAAATCCCTGCCTTACCTGAAGCTTTACTGTTCAGTATCGACCCAGGACACGTAAAGTCCTATTTTATATTTTGTTTTTATTTACGGATCCACAATTTTTTTAACAGGAATGAGATTCATGAGTGAACAACAATAAAATGTCACTGAGAATAGAGATCACGTGTTAAATATCGCTAGAATGATGAGCCTTTTAAAGTCTAGTGGGAACTATGTATACCTCATGCTTTAACAGCCAATAGCTCTGAATTCTGAATTACGGTTTCGTATTTTGTAATTCTCAGAATAAACAGCGACTATTTCCCTGAACATCATTAAGCAATTGGTGGTTGCTATAGGAACGGGTAGCCTTAACTTTAAGAACTGAATTTATAAATATTATTTAGATAAGATTCCTGGTTTCACAGCGTTTATTTGTGGTAGGCTGAATCTTATAGTGTTACAGTATACTCGTACGTATAACAATTAAAAAAATTATACTTAGCGAATAATAATTTGTGTTAAACATTACGACTTTTCTCCTGCCCCATAAAAAAGGAAGCGATGTTAGAAAGCCAGATTCTTTCGTACTTAATTTTCAACTGCGAATTAACAATATAATTATCACGGTTTTCTATGTCAACACTGCTTAAGTAATTAATTGTATTACAGCTTAATAAATACATTTACGCGCTATAAACCTTGGATAATCAGCAATGTCATTTAAGAGCAGAAGTTTAACGTTTCGAATGCCTTATCTGCCTCCTTCATCAGTGAATGACATCATACCATTGCCTAATGATGGAGACGAAAATTATTTAGATAAAATTTGTTCTTCATGTTGAAGTGCGTAGTTGAAACATAATAATTTAATTATACGTTTTATATATTGCCGGTAGATTACAAATAGCTATCCGTTATCGATATTTGATAACAGCAGGAGGCACTGCGGTGTGTGAACAGCAAACTTGAGGACAGGGTAAGACTGGAATTTCCTTACTATGCAGAGGCCTACAGAGAAGTCCTGGACCAGCGCACATAGTTTCCAAAGTTGCTGACTTAACATAGTTCACGCCGAAATGGAACAGATGACAGATACCATTACCATAGACCACTCTTGATTTAAAATGTCTCTCAAGCAGAAACTCTTGCTATTCTCCGTGCGACTTTCTACGAAAATTAACTTGCAAGGCAGGGACTGCTTCTTGGATGGATGGATGGATGGGTGCTTCACATGGATGATGTATTGAGATTTAATGGCGAGCGCGCGCACACACACACACAAACATATTTATATATCACACACGCACATGCTGTTATATATAGCCCACCCCTTCCCCGTCATTTCCCTTCTCTATCCACGCCGCGGCATGCAACATTCACTCCTTTTTCCCTGGCACTTCTACACGCAACGACATACTATACAGGGTGTCCATAAATTAGCGGACGATTTGAAAAAAAAGGAAAATTACGAAAAACATCTATGAAATTCCGTGTACACGCGTGAAATGTTTGTGTGACTGCCCTGTTGTTCATATATTTTTCGCACGTGTCATTAATAAACAATTACACGTTATAAATCGTCCGATAATTTACGGACACACTGTAAATACAATACATAAACGTCCTACAATCCTACATCAAAAGAAGGCTACAAATTTATTCGATTTCATGAAGGAATGTCGAAGAGAATACAAGATACTGGCTTAGAGCGCGTCGTGTTTGCATCCTTGAAGACATAAATGACGAGGACAAAGGTAAGTTCTTATAAAAAGTTAATGAACATTCATGTTCTTTAAAAGACGTGAAATGTCTTGACAAAGATGAGAGGATCCTTAGACTCTGCACAATATTCACTGATGTTCTTCTGTTCAGAAAACTAAAACTGTTTCTGAACAACACTAGCAAATTTATGATAATTTAAAGTGACATAATTTCAACTTTTTATACTCTCACACTGTCGCTGTCTTAGGTGGTAAATATGAAAGGTGATTATCACCCCCCAAAATTCACGTTATCAAAGTTGACGTAATATAAATAAAAAATTCTCAGTTAATGACTTGGACATTGAATAAAATACAATTATTGGTACTGAACTCAACTGCTAAAGCGTCTTAAATGTTCATTAATTTTACCACATACTCCTAATACAACTAAAATTTCCGCCACGACTGACTGTAAGAGTGCGCCATCAGTGAGGCGCGGCAAAAACTGAAATTATTTTTGACTGTGGCTAGACAGGCGGCCAGATTTGTGCTGATTCCTTTGGCAGGTTTTCAGGCGTCGTTAAAGTACGTTCAGATTTAATTTAGGCTTACTGATAAACAAAATTTTAAATTTTGAATATTCAATACAATCTGCAAATGCACAATGCTCAACACAGAAAGGGCTAATTTAATCCAACTCTGAAGTTACTAAAATTTATAATGAAGGAGCCTACTCATCTTATTGCAGTGATATTTAAAATGGAAATAATACTATCTTAATATTTAAAAATTCAGATTCAACCTCAAAGAAAACACACTTCATTACAGACATCAAAAGAACGAGGTTGTTTAAGGAAATAATCGCTATTTAATAATACGAAAACCACATAAAACCTATAATACAATGAGGGAAAAATGCAGATTTACTGAATTTTAAAGAACGCGGTACATATAGTTACCGCTGTGTTTTAAAGACTTTAATACCGCGAAGAATCTCAGTTGTTCGTTTTGAGAATCATACACTGAACTGGTATAATATTCTCCTTTCGTATCAGATGTTCATCCTCTACAATTTAGACAACACGAAGTTGGCCCAGAGACTTACGAGAGACGTATCTCCTGCTGTATCAAGGTATTGCATTCTTTCTCGATCGCCCACAAAAGCTGGGGCTTGATATTTTGGGATATTCACGCGAAGTTATGAGAAGAGCCATGCTACTTTCCAATCCATCATAATAGTCCCGTTCCAAAGCACAACGCCAAAGCTGTAACACCCAATCTACCCTGCTTAATTTTTGCAACATTATCTTTACATTCGACGTCAGACAGAGAAAGAACCTCACCTCTCACAAGTTAATTCTCGCTTCCTTTTTATAAGACTTTGGGAAATCTATATTTTAAAGGAAATATAATATAGTAAGATAGTGTAATTGCGTCATATTGTGAATATTATAACAATTATTTATTTTAATCCGTCTTATCACAATATTTAAAATTTCTTATAATTAAGAAAATAAAATATCATTCATGTTCCATATCGATTGATCGATCGATCAATCGATATGGAACATCAATGATATTTTATTATCTTAATTATAAGAAATTTTAAATATTGTGATAAGACGGATTAAAATAAATAATTGTTAGGAAATATAATGTACCAATGACAAAGGTTTATGTATTAAGTCGAGGCCTACATATTTACAAAAATACGGTCTAGTTTTCTCTTTAATCTTGTATATTTATAGAAACAGAAGAATTATTGTGATTGGTAGCACTGAAAACACCAGAACCTGGAAAGAGGAACTGAGGTGAAATCAGAACTGCCAACATTCTGAGGTCAAGCTCTGGTGTGTGTGTGCTTAAAGAGAGATTGTCCTTTTCGAAAAATCCCAGAACAAAAGTTGTGTGCAAAATATTTCACTGCTACGTGTGTTTGTGACACAACAGAACGCTTATTACTTATACTGTTAATAGCCGTTTCCACTTATTCTGAAACTGTCCATACGTCAAGCTACCACTGGCATGCTCGAAACCAATACAAACTCGGTTCAGGCACCTTTCATTCGGCGAATTACAACTTCTGACTTCCCGAATAAACACGCAGCTACAAGTGCCATATATTGTCCGGGGGGGGGGGGGCAAAGCTGCCGTTAAGAGGCCCAATACGACGGAGACATGATTCATATGATAGAAAATACAGACTTCAGTCGATATATAAAAGTTTTCTTTAAAACATAAAGAAACTATTTTCTCACCCGGCATTGTAATACCTGTAATTTCATTAGAGTTACAATAATAAGTATGCTTAATTTGTTGGCGTAAAATCTATTGAATTCACATTAGATATTCATTATAACATTCTGTAAACATGTGACAGCTATTTGGAAATTAAATTAATGGGGGATTTTTTTAAAATAATTTTCATCACACTATGTTCAACAGAGACATAACACGAATACACCATTTGATTGCAGTAATGGAGGCTGAGGCCTTGATCAGAAATCAATGTACTATCAAAAGTTAAGGTAATTACTTAATTCAAATAAAAAAAGATTGCACCACTCTATTTTTTTTACTCCTACGCGTCACACACATTTTTGATAACTTGATTTATTTTCACGTCACTCGCCACAGCTCATTAATCAACTTAACTACATTTTAATTAAATTTTTTTTCTTAACAAAATGACAGCAAGAATTTCGCCATATAATAAGAGACGATAAACGTCACTGAGAGTATGAAAACATCGGCGTTATTAACACTCTCACATGTCACGGGAAAGAAATAAAGTAGGAATCTCATCCAAGCAATTTTATTTCAAGATGTGATTTTCTCCAGGCTCACAAGCTCACAAGAGGCATTCCACATTCCTCTCCATCAGACTTTCGTCACATTACTGATACTTATTTCTTGCGTTCTGCGGATGTCATAAGGACGAGATTCCTTCTGAATGAGAGAGTATAAATCGATTTAAAACTGATATGCTTTGTGACCAAGATTTCTTCCTAAAGATACCAGGATTGATGTCCGGAAGATGCAATGGACATGTATCATGGCGTGGGCGGGCAGCCTATATTTAAAGTTCCGCATTTCCTTTATAATTTATGTAATAATTATAACCACACACCCTTTAACGTTTCCAATAATACGCGCGAAATTCATCACTAAAAAAACACGCTGACAAACTGTTCCAGATTTGTCTGGTGTATGAAGAGACGAACGGAGGAAATACTTCGCCTCAGATATTTAGTCAGAGAAAATTTGTGGTTTCATTTGTCGATGTTGGTCTTCTGGATAGTAACGCAGCGTAGATAGATACCAACGTATCGAAGGAACATACTGCCTCCATCTTCAACCCCGAAGATAAGCCAGGCTATTGAAGGAAGGTGAACGACAGAGTTAATATTCACCTACTAACAAACATTAAAACTAAAAAATCACGAGGTATAAATATTACGTTAAGGTTATACAAGTATAAAAGTATGCAAACGCAAAGAAAAGAAAGTATAAAATTTAACTCCAAGATAACAGAGTAAGTTTAGGAGAAATGGCTTTATATATGAATCATTAAAACGTCGTATTTTTGTGGCAGAAACAAGCCTACCTGAACGTTTACAAAAGGTTGGTCACAACTGTACTGGTAGGTCACTGTAGACCAAAGAACCAGATTATCTCGCTGTATTCTAGCGTGTATTGCCTGACTTCAAGGGGTTCTGCGTGTTTCTGCTTGCCGTGATTGGTTTCTACGAAGAGTGAAGGCAGGTTTCAGGCGAGAAATCGAAATTCTAAAACCTTCATTTAGACTACGGCAAGGAAACGGACGTCTAGAAAATGAATCGAAAATAAAATTTTCAAACGGAAGCGAAAGATGGAAGAATACTGTGAGCACAGAACATTTCACCTTTTGAAGCCCAAGCTCGTCTAAATATTATTCAATAATTCAGTCCGTACCGCAAAGAAAACACAACTATTCACCGTTACAAAGATAAATTGGTTAACGCTGTTAAAAGAAATATTGGATATTTATTCTAAGAATCGTATGAAATCTACAAATGAAAAAGCAGGTGGTACATACAGTAACCACAGGGCATCGAATGGTTAAAAAGACGCACTTAACCACACTTGTTTATTTTAAATCTGAATAAGAGGTAAGTGTAACGATCACGTACTGGGTTGAAATGTTATTGTAAATACGAGGTGCGATCGGAAAGTTTCAAGACTGTGTCAATAGAGGGCGAACCGGATGTAGTACGAGCTTCTGCCGCTAGGGGGTGCGGCCTACATTCATAGTGAATCAGTGTGCCAGCCGGCATCATCGAATTAGCATTTGTTTCTTAGTTACGGGCGTTTTGGTAGTGCATTACACCGACCCTCCTGCGATTTCGGAATGGCGTGTGCATAAAATTTTGTCAAAGACTCGCCAAAACGGCTAAAGCAAGCATTTGGGGAGTCCGCAATGGGTCGTGCACAAACTTTTGTGTGGCATTCACGTTTTAAAAATGGCCGAACCTCTGTCGATAATGACGAACGTTCTGGACGACCATCTTCGAGCACAACGCCCGAAAATGTTACGACGATTCGGCAGGCCATTCACGAAGATCGACGTCGTACCATCAACGACTTGTGCGACATTGTTGGGATAGGCTATGGGACCTGTCAGCTGATTCTAAAGGAAGAACTCCACATGCGACGCATCCTGTCTGAGGACCAGAAGCAGAATCGACTTCTCGTTTGTCAGGAGCTCAAAGATCTTGCAAGAACCGACCCCAACTTCCTTTCTAAGCTCCGTGTGACTTCTTCCTCTTCCCAAAGATGACAATTCAGCTAAAGGGAAGGAGATTTGAGACGATAGAAGAGATTCAGGCAGAATCGCAGATGGTGCTTGACAGGCTGACAAAGAAAGATTTCCAGGGATGCTTCCAGGCTTGGCAGCGGCGCTGGGATCGTTGTGTTTACTCCCAGGAGAACTACTTCGAGGTTGATGGATGAATTTAATACCTGAGATAAGTGTACGGGTTTTTATACGCAGAGTCTTGAAACTTTCCGATCGCACCTCGTACTTCACAGTCGCTGGATTCTCACAGCGAAACACCAGTTCAGTCCATGCGGTAGACAAAATGGCGATCGGACAAGTTTTTCTGCGAATTCTTCGGTTTTGCCCTGTCAGCACCAGTTCCACAGAGACAGTTTCATTCAAAAATTTGTAACGAAGGAGTAACACGAATGTCACTGCTGATATTTAGGGCTCTATCTTATTCGGTGACAAGATAAGTTGAGAAGTCTTAAGCTGCTGGATACCTCGGTAGACCTAGTGTGTGTTTATAAATATTAATATTCCAAATAATAAAAACTTCAGCGCATGCGTAAACATTACATAAATTAGTGTGTTCTTTTATCACTTCATTTGGATAACTGGTCTGTCCTCCACCAGTGCTAGACTACGTACAATTTCAGGTATACTTTTAACAATAAGTTTTAAGTCTTTGTAGTAAGCAGTTATGGAAGTTAATAACTGGTTTCCAGCATCTACCAGTAAATTGGGAATGATTCGAGTTTAATTAACACAAATGTCTTTGGTACGACTTCATCCGTATTCCCCTTACACTAGAACCTTTTACAGAATCCACCCCTTACCTCCCACCTCTTCAACCAAACTTTCCTTCGTTGTAATTAATGCAAGCGAGTTGAACTACCAAGCAACTTCAATTCTCACGAAGCCTCTCCAAAATGCGAGCGACTTTCAAGTGATTTCTGGTTCGTCTGTCAACTTACTTTCTCAATAAATCGCAGGAGGACTGCTTTAAACCAAATTGTAACTGTTAGAACAGAATACCATTTACTGTTCAAAGTAGTGAAGTGCTGTTATAGAGACAGGTGTATTTGATATACCCGACGTTTCGGTAGCTAGCTATACTGCCGTCTTAAAGTTATTGGTTGTCATACAACTGTAAAGGGTTTTAACGATGGGGGGAATTGCCAGCCCCCGAAACGTCGTGGTTTCGTTATTGAATAATAGCTTAAGTCCCAACAAATATTGAATTGGTTGTCATGCCAAACTTTCATTTACTATTAAGTGACAACGGTCGAGATCGAAGGCAGGCCAATACGAGAATCACTAGACCACAAAGACGATTATTAATGATTAATAAATCACTTCCTCTATGTGTTTCACTGACTACAACGAGTAAACTCATTTTTAAGAAGCTATCAGTTGCTCAGATGGTCACTAAATTCTCCGCCTTCTCTAAAACTCCGAAGGTTCATTACCGTTTTCATAAAATACCGATACTACCAGACAAGTTCTATTTCTCTAAGATTCGTTTTAGTATTATCCTACGCCTAGATCTTCGACATGCTCTTTTCCCTTCAGTCTGTATGCATTTCTTATCTCTCCCATGACTTTCATAATAAATGAACTGAACTGACGCTTTGGAATCAAACCGTAGACTTATATTTAAAACATGAGGTGTGTAAGGGGAAGTAGTGTTAAGCAGGGGTCGACAAAATTTTCATTGCAGCGGGCTCAATTGGCCATTCTTTGCTGAGGACCGCAGAAAACAATTAATGACGTGGACAGTGTGTTGAACCGTATTTATTTAATTACAGAGTACAACTTGCGTGGAACACTGCATTCTTCCAAAACTCACGTTTTCAAAAAGTTCCGATTTCAAGTCAATGTTTAATTTTATAAAACTCCGGTTATTAATGTAACAATACAGGTAATCTTCATATTGTCTGATTAAATTTCCGAACAAAAGAATAATGCACATTTGTGCAACAGCGCGATTTTAACTAGCCTACATATTTATTTTTATTTTTATTTGTAGTGTTCTGTCTGACGACAGGTCCATATAAACAGGATCCTTCCATCCTTTTCTCGGACTGGGACCTGTTCATATACGTTCTTGGCAGATGATTCAGAAGTGGTTTGCCATTGCCTTCTTCTGTGTGTGAGTGGAGTAATTGTTGGGATGCCACGGAGAAACCGGGGAAGCCCCCGGAGGAAAACTCCGTGTTGCCTAGACCACGGCCTTGCCCAACACAAGTTATAAATTCGGGCACCACCGGGAATTGAACCCGGGACCCCAGGCTTACAAGGCTAGTGTTCTGACCGCTAGACCACCGTGGCGGTAGCCTACATATACAGAATTTTATTTATTTAATAAAATATTTATGTTTTGCACCTGTTTATAATTACTCTCAGATAATATATGTGTATTTAAATCAATACGCTCTCGGAAAAAGAGCATATTTTTACCCTTCTCGCACTGACTAATTCCCAAATCACGTGATGGGACCCACAAAAATATTTCGATGGCCAAATGCGACCTGCAGGACGCAGGTTGCTTACCCCTGGTGTAAAGGAATAGGTATGGATGAAAGGGGGAGGGGGGCAGAATTTACTGAGTGGCCATAAAAAATACCAAACTTAATTTTTTCCTGATTTCGTTCCTGAGCTACTTTGTAGGTAAGTCGAACCAAAAATCGAATGGCAGAAGTACCATAGCAGCTGGTGCTGCGGTGCTGCATAATTCATAAGGGGTTCCAGCACTCCGCTGTAAGGGAATAGCAGCACAGCCTACGAATGTCGAGGGAAAGGCTTAATTTATTAATTGGACTGGACCTGAGAGTAAAACGGCTGTGGTATCATCTTGGCGAATGGGTGGTCGGTCAGGGATGCTGGAAGGATCAGTGGACAGACGAGTACTTTATCGAGCAAACAGATGAACAAATCAAGTATTATCCTGGAAGACGACACATATGGATCAGATGCACGACTTTTGAAACACGCAAAGTACGAGTCGTAAGTTGAAACTACCTAAACACAATCATCTGACCCAGAATTTAAGTTTGTTTTCATGGGTCAGCAAGCCAGCTGCTAGGTTCTGAGTTACATTTCTCATGACATACTCGTGTTACGGGTCCCTGAAACCACCGGGTAATGACAATAAAATACTAACATATGATACGAAATGAATAAGCTTCAATGACGTCACTTAAATATACACGCAAAAGAAAGGCACCTGACACGCGTCTCTTTTACGCCCCTCCCATCCTAGATTATTTGGTCTCCATCATTCCCAGTGTTTCACATGGGGGATCCGATCACTGTTAATTAACCATAATTGGCAAACGATGATGTTATCTGATACTCAACAAATCCACTCACCACTCTTGCAATATATATATATAGGCACAGATATAGCATAGTGTATTAATTATATATGCACCCCCAACCCCTCAACCCAAAACTGTTTTCCTCCCTATCAATCAGAGAGCCGAGGTCTTTGTTCAACGCAACGGGGGCCGGGGGGGGGGGGGGGGGCTGAGACGAAACTTGGGCGGGGGAAGAACTGAAGCTCTGATTGATCATCAGTCTGCCAAACTTGATGATATAATATTTTACTAGCAGCGATTTTATTTCACAAGGGCTACTCAACTACGGATGTATATAATTTCAGTAACAAAAATGATGCTTTATTCGTACACCACTGAAGTTTGCATGATAGTTTTTTTTTTACGGTTCATTTTCGAATTTCACTCTCACGCTGACCCACACATAAGAAATCAGTCTATGAAAACAGATTCACAGCTGATAAGAAGTCTGTACTGATGAGGAAATAGGCTATCATCCTTTCGAAACCACGTCTGCACTACAATAATCAAATAGAGAAGATTTTTCTTGAGAAGCTGATAGTCTCTCTGCTGGTCAAGAAATTCCACGCCTCTTATGAAACAAGAATATTCATTACTGTATTCGCAAGAGCCCGCCTCAGGCCCCTAACCTGAGCCAGATTAATCCAACACACCTTATTTCCTTAAGATGATGTTTTTTACTAGCCTTCCATCTATACTTAGGTCTTCCGAGTTTCTTTTAGTCAGGATTTTCATCCACAGTTTCGTTTGTATTTGTAATAGCCGCCATGCCTGCTGCATGCCCCGCCAATCTCATTCTCCTTCACGTGAGACTGTAACTTGGTGACGATCATGAGTCACGAAGTTCCTCATAACTTTGAACAGAAATATTTTTATATGATGAAGCCTTGCACTTTTACCCTGAATTCAATGAAAAACCAAGAGAAGTTTTAACACTGAATCTATGAAGTTTTAAACTGTTAAAGTCATTTAAATTCCATTTACAGGGTAACCATCACTACAGACTTTACTGTAAAAGCATTTTAATCAGAACTGGGTATTTAAGATACTTCGTCTTTATTTGAACTTACATAATGAATAAAATCAATACAAAATGCCTTGCCTGGAATTCTTGCACTGCTACGTATGGAATTAACGTCGAAACTCACCTGCAAAGAGAAGAGAGAATAGATTCAGATAACAATGTCCTGTAACTAGACAAAACAAACTAGTCCGATTCGCTTTCTTTATTGGCAGATACAGTACAAAGTTGACGTTACATTTTATACAACGAGGAAATTAATTTTAAGGGAAAATTATACGAGGTAATCCATATTTAATTCACAGATTAAAGTTTCTTCGTTAGAGCACAAAACCTTTCCATTTTTATTTAAAAATTCTCTAGGCTGCGCCTGTAAGGATCATTTGAATATGACAAGATACAGTCTTTTAACCCTCGGGAACTGATTAAAAAAATACACAATGCTCACACGGCGTAATAGGAACCAAATCAAAGTGACGACGGAGATAAGACAAGAGAAACGAGCCAATAATAACAAATACACTGCAAAGCAAACGATAAGAACACGGTGTCTCTGGGGGGGGGGGGGGGGGGGCAAAATTGTATCATGGGGTCGGGAGTACCAAGGGACGTCTTGGCACGCACGGGAGTCGAAGGGTGTCAGACAAAGCGGGGGAAGTCACTTTCATTCAACTGTTCTGTTATATTCGTCGGGGATATAAAAATGATTGATTACTAGTGGTTTCGACTTTGTACCGTCTCCCAGCCTCACTACCCGTCTCTCTTCACCCCCTTCCCCCCCCCCCCCCCACCGCCTAAAGTCTTACGTGTATGACGTCACGTGATATCGAGTGTTTTAACTCGGTTTTCGTCTCTGTCATGCATCATAAAGTCATCATTGGTTTTCGTTAAAGTTAACTGTGCGAAGAAAGGTTGATTTTGCCACAAAATTATATCTTGTAGAAGAAAACAGAGGACAATCTAAATTTGTCTTGACAGTTATGGATAATGAGATTATAACTCGTGTACACGACACTCAGAGATCATGACCCCCAATATTTTATCAAACTCGGCTCCTTCTTAAGTAACAATGATGGATCTGAAGTCATAGAGCTCTTTTGTTATTCTGTGCATTGACTGTGGAAGGACAGGCTACCTTTTAGAACACCCAGTGCGGTTTTTTCTCGTTGAAACAGCTGTAATTAGCATTAAGAGACAACGGAAAATAGTTGATTGTGATAGAAAGTTAATTAATTATAGCGGTTAGAACGCTGGCCTTGTAATCCTGGGGTCTCGGGTTCGATTCCCGGCGGTGCCCGAATTTATAACTTGTGTTGGGCAAGGCCGTGGTCTAGGCAACACGGAGTTTTCCTCCGTGGCATCCCAACAATTACTCCATTCACACACAGAAGAAGGCAATGGCAAACCACTTCTGGATCATCTGCCAAGAACGTATATCAACAGGTCCCAGTCCGAGAAAAGGATGGAAGGATCCTGTTCATATGGACCTGTCGTCAGACAGAACACTAAATAAATATAAAATAAGACCGAGATACGTCCCTTTAAGAGTCACATCTAAAGAAGAAAGCGTAATTTTACTTAAAATCACAAAGATGAAGTATCTTGAACAGGAAGGAATTACGTCATATATGCACTATTATAATATATTATTCAAAGTTTTTAAACATTTTTCTAACCGCACAGGACCGGTAGACGTAGTTGACAAGCTATTTATATCACAGAGCATTTTCAACTACCCCCTCACACCATCTACTCAAAACAACCCCTGACCGACCCTTAGAAATCCGCTTTGCATCTACTTGAATTTCTGTAACAATGGTGCCATGTGGTACCAAATCAACAATTATTCTGTTGAAAAAGAAACAACAGATAACACCGTTTTATCTACCATAACTATCAGCATCTATTCTTTTACCGTGGCACACTCACGAAGTCGGTATAATATTTTTCCTCGCGTTCAGTTCCCACAGACCATTCCAACAAAGGCAATGTCTTCTACCATTCATTCTTATGGTAATTTAGTCACACACTATCGACTATGCATTCACACCCTTGCACAGGCGAATTTTTTCACCACTATTACCGACTAGTGACAAGCATCTTAATTTAATTTTCATGTAAATTTCAACACCAGGCAAATAAATTTTCAAAACTTTAATACAACCGAAGAAAGCTGTCTCATGCATTATTGCGCGGTGTAGTGTGGTAGACGTCGCCTAGATCACGGAAATACTCAAAGCCCTGAAAACCTCAAATCCTACAGAAATGAAACCTGATATCGAAAGGTTACTCATTCCAAATTCCACACTAATAATTACTTATTTAATATATTTATTTTGTACAGTCTATACACAAACGTCGTTGTAAAAATTATATAATAAAGTAAGTTTCCCACTCGTCCCACAGCTAGCAAACCTTATATTGCGCGAACCGACTGTGCGTACGTGATAGAGCAATGACGTAGCATGGCGCATGCACTAACGGTACTTCCCGCGTTCTCACAGTAGCATCGTTGCAGCTGTTGAAGGTGGAGGTTCTTATTCCAGCTCCCGCCGACTGTGAAGTGCGGTCAGTGATAACGCTAGGCCGCACACGGCTCGACGGACAGCAAGTCTCCTGCAGGAGTTCAGCTGGGAGGTGTTTAATCATTCACCCTACAGCCCGGACCTCGCTCCCAGTGATTTCCATCTTTTCCTACACCTCAAGAAATTCCTGTCCGGTCAGCGTCAGCGTTTTGAGAATGACAGAGAGGCGGAGATGGTTGTCACACAGTGGTTCCAATCCCAGGCGGCAGACTTCTACGACACAGGTATTCAAAAGTTGGTCCCACGGTATGACCAATGTCTCAATTCCGGTGGCGAATATGTTGAAAAATAGCTGGACACTTGCTGTATCTGTTGCAATAAATATTTCCATGAAATTGTGTTTTGTTTCTGTAAACGGCCCCAGGGAAACTTACTTTGAGGACGCGCCTCGTATTAAAACATTTTATTGTGTAAAATATTATATTAGCGCTCTTAATCGTAAATACGTCAGACGCACGTTACTCTACACAACACCTCTTGGTATGTTCCTCGTTTACTATTTTAATATATATTTATACGATTATTTATTTATTTATTTCCTATGTCAATTCATACTCATTCCAAGAAAATAATTAAACATTAATTCCACAGATAAATATAACGTCTGACTACAATAAGCAACTTACCATGAAAATGGAAAGCTACAAACAGAACTACGGATCATTATAATACATTGCATTAAATATCTAATAGTTTTTAAAAATATTTTAAATTGATAAAAACCTGAAGACGACGGTATTACCCGTCGAAACATGCCGTTTTAATAAAAAGCGCTAAAAAAAATATAATGTAAAATCGTATTTACGATTAAGAGCGCTAATATAATATTTTACACAATAAAATGTTTTAATATTATATAATTTTTTACAACACCAATAAACTTCAAACGGTTGTGTATAGACTGTACAAAATAAATATATTTAATCAAACACAAACATGACGCATATAAGATATAAATTACTTATTTGTTAAAGGAAATTATAATTTATATATGAACCTGTTTCCGACAGTATGGAAAATTGAGCAACATTTTCAACACATTTCCACCGCTTTTCAATAAACTGACCTTGAGGCCTGCGATTTGTTATACAAGTGTGACTCTAGACCAGGAAGTCGTCGTGGTTTACCCTTGACACTACCCTAGCTTACTAAGGCAACTTTTACAGTCAAAGTTAGTTCCTTCTACAGATCGTTACACCCTGGATACACAGGCTGTATTACCCCAAGCCCTGCGTAAAAAACACTTTAAAATTAAAACAGAAACAATCGTTACCATCAGTAAACTACTCATCTCTAAGACACCAAAAATATTCAGTTTCGCCTTACGGAGAACACTTTAATTTCCTGTTCCTCGACTGTATCAATCTCCCCCCTATCAACCACCCTTTTAATCCACCCCTTCCAATTTTTTTATTTTATTTTTTAATATACGTCACTCGCATGTGAGATCATATCTAACCTCCACCCGCCCCTCCTACACCAGCTGTCCCCGATAACCCCCCCCCCCCCCAAAGAGGAGTCACTGGGGGTGGGTCGATAACACATTCTTGTCCCCAGGGCTAGACCAGTCTGGATCCAAACTGGGGCACGCGATATCAGGGCCCCAGCGGGCCCACGTGAATGTTTCAATTAGCAGTCAAGCGGAGTGATAAGAGAATTAACATCAGTCCTATCAACGAGCTCAATGCACTATTTTTATTATGGATAATGGGTCAGACCTATATTAAGGGGCAGAGTGAATATGCTAACAACACTCTGATGAACGAAGAGTGAAAAGTGTTCTGAATTAATTTCATGTTTCAGCGGGTCTCCATAAACTGCGATGATTCCAGATAACGCACATTTAGAACCTGAAGATGTTCCAATGAGGGTGAAACATGTAGCTCTTAGTTAACAATTAAATTGTCAATAAACTTGCCTATAAACTATGCGGTGGTGATACATTCTATTATTTACATAATTTCGATAATATTTGGTATTTGAGGTTTAAACGTGTTCGGGCGGATTAAATATTAATATTTGTTAGCTCTGTCAACACTATAAACAACGATATATTTCTACAGGGCCGCAGTTCGATATTTCATACATCGCTTTTGGCATTGGAAACTAGACGCTTACACACCCGGTGTTACTGGCCCCGGATCCTTAACAAGATATGTAGCTTTTGTTGTATAATACAGCTGTTGTGCGTACACACAACTCGCTTTTACCTTTACAGTCGACTTGTGTGTACTATTTGAATGACAAAATGACCCATGGGAGACGTAACGTATGGGAAGTTGCCGGGTGAGGTGAATAATATGTAAATGACAAGAATTTGAATATCCGCTTTTGACGTTGTTGTCTAGCCGGGCATAGTTAGCGAAGTTTTTTATCTTATGACTTCAACTCTGGAGCCTTCTTTCCCTTATCTAAAAAAAAAAAAAGTTGTCGACAAAGTAATATCCCACGTCAAGTTAGTTTCTTTACGAAAAGCTTTGTCGGGGAAGAGGCTTTTAGTTTTGTGAATTATAATGTATTTTTAGTTTCTTCTCCCTCTTATTTTTGGTCATATACTCTCAGGGTTTGCAGCTCTGACGTCACGAATATTCGTGCAAAGAAATCCCTCGCTCTTGGCAGAAAATTCCTCTGCAGAGTTATTAATGCATTGTTCGGCTGTCTATATGTGGTTTTGTTCAGATTATATACCCGACTGTCAACCCTAGGGACTGAAACTTTGTAAACTAAGGCAGCAGGTGGTCTTCTGGAGCCAGATCCACGTATGTAATACACTTGTTTGTTGTGAATTTTAAATAATCTGGCAAAAATCTTCGATTTAAATATTAGAAAGCTAGTCTGCAGTACGTTCAATATGAAACACGAGTTTATGTATAATGTAACCCATAATCGATCCACGAAGGAAGAAAAGTTTTAGATTCTTAAAGAATCTCGTTTCCCTGTATAAAAGTACGCCATAGTTTATTCATGATTCTTTATCAACATCAAATACTTTAATATAACTTATTTCAGGAGTGATTTCTGTTGCACAGTTTTTAACCCACGATTAGGTTTCAAGTAACTAGCTCGATGCAGCGGAATCGTTATTGAAAAGCTGATAGTCGATCAGCTGGTTAAGATATTAAGAGTCTTTTATGTAACCAGAAAGTTCATCACCGTTCAGAAAAGCCCTGTAGTTGAGTCCAGCCGTATTCAGTCCACACCCTACTTTATCTAAAGCCCACTTTAAATACCGTGTGTTATGTCAGTCTTTATCTACTCTTTCGTCTTTAAAAGGTTTAAAAAATCACTCGCTATTTTGTCTTGTCGCTAAAAAACAGAGTTAAGATTTACAGGATCTGACAGGAAAACAATAGTAATTAAAAATGTAATAGCAGTGGCTCTGATGATCCACATCGACTCTGGAATGCAGTTTCCCGAGTTCCGTTGTCACGTGGACATATGCTCTTTTTCCGCTGTATCTGCGATGGACCAATTTCTCATCGACCTGACTCATTATTCACCAAATATATACGATTATTAATTTGTATGAATATATTTATTGGTACTGATATATTACTGATTGTAGTACATAGACGTGTGTATAATGTATTAAGGTAAGATATGTAATTAAAAAAATAATTCTTTCAGAGAGATTTCAAGTTCTCATTGCGACGAGTATAAAGTCAGCCACCTTAATTTGCAGTTCATCGCTTTTTATGTAACCAGAAATATCCGAAATCCTTCTAAATTACTTCGTCCCAGGCAAATCATGAAATTCCTGTTAGGTTATGTTAGGTTAGGTTAGGTAATCTAGTTTTTGTCTAGGACAAACTAGTTTAGATGGGTTTCGGATATTTATGGTAACATACAATTAACTTACACAGAACTGAAGCAAAACCAATCAACTGACTACTTAACAAAAGCTTCTGACAAAAATTTAACTTGCAGGAGAACTTTTGCTTCAAAGCAGTTTGAATCCTTTATAAACCTTTAAAAAAGAGTCAATATTTATAGCAAAGGAACAGCTCAGAGTGTATCCGAAGTTTCCAGCACAGAAATCAATATCAGCATTATTGATGAGAATTTAAAATTGAAAAGCTGAGTAAGATGAATGGAATGTCAGTCAGTGTGGTGTTACCGGGTGCGAACAAAGCCTTATGGGTCGCGGTTTTTCCCGGTACCATTGTTGGAATACAATTGTGCAACAATGGGATGATACAATTACACAGTGCAACAATCAACTTGGGATATAAATTCAAGAATGGCTGAATACGTAACCATGACCTTGAATCAAGAATGATTTGACTCAACAATCACCTAGGATCATATTAGTGCTACAACGACCCACGTGATGTGGTGTGAAAAACAAATATACTCAGAAGAATACGCATTTCCAATGCAGTTTTATACTGACTCGGATGTTGTATCATCCATGAATTATTTATGAGTATATTCAGTTCATATATTTCTAAATCGAAGGGTTATGAGAGGGGTAGCCAAGATACGCGAGGGGTGAATCGGTTGGAGTTAGGATAAAAAACTTAATTTGTTTCAAAGAGTGTTTCCAGATTTCTCTCAAATCCTCAGTATTCAAAGGAATGCATGAATACGAAGAGGGGGCAAACAGAGAAACGAAAATGATTCATATTACTATTAAGGATACGGTACTAAACCTCAATGGATTTACACTGTCACTCATCACGTTTTACTAGAAAGCCTCCTCTCGTCCACACCCTTCTTTGTATACGCCACTCACCTCAGTTTCCCTTCTTTAAAAAAAGTGGCTTCTATTTACATCAGGGTGAACAGACAGACAGACAACCAGGGAGAAGGATCAGAGAGCAAGAAATCCCTTGCGTGAGCACGAATTCTCCACTGGGAAAAACCACCATTGTTCTCCCACGAGTCACAATTCGCATTGACTCATCAATAATATTTATTAATTTTGCAATCGCATTGCAGTGTTACCTCATAAACTCATAATCCATTTCCTGGTATTGTCTGAAAACGTTTTCATTCTAGGCCTGAGAATAATTTCACATTATTACTGCTATTTACGTGAAAAGATAAAACTGCTGTACCATCATTAGCCAATACGTAAGAAACTTAAATATATTAATGAGACTTACTATGATCATGACACTTGAGGTAACTTGATTTTTGTAATTTTAAAATTTTCATCATTAACAATACCAACACGACGGCCATGAGAACTAGTGATGTGGTAAAAAACATCTGTAATGTCTCTTTATCGCTTTGAAATTTTGTGTGCTACGTAAGATGACTTAGAGCAGTGGTATTCAACCTGGGGTACGCGAAGACATTTAGAGGGTACGTGAAATTTAAATAAAAATATTATTTTATGATAAACACTGAATAATCAGTAACGTAATTTATTTAATTTATTTTAGATGTAGATTATATACTATGTAAAACAGCCACGGTGGTCTAGCGGTTAGAACGCTGGCCTTGTAATCCTGGGGGTCTCGGGTTCGCTTCCCGGCGGTGCCCGAATTTATAACTTGTGTTGGGCAAGGCCGTGGTCTAGGCAACACGGAGACTTCCTCCGTGGCATCCCAACAATTACTCCATTCACACACAGAAGAAGGCAATGGCAAACCACTTCTGGATCATCTGCCAAGAACGTATATGAACAGGTCCCAGTCCGAGAAAAGGATGGAAGGATCCTGTTCATTTGGACCTGTCGTCAGACAGAACACTAAATAAATATATAAAAATATATACTATGTATAACTTCAATTATACACCAACAACTTTGGGGGTACAAAGTTAAAGAGAAATTATATCTGGGGGTACGCGAACAAAAAGGGTTAAATACCACTGTCTTAGAGAACATGCAACTCTTGTAAACGTGATATTTTTAAGGAATATAAACCAATATGGCGACAGCGCGAGGCACTCATTTAGCTTTGGGGGTGTGATGGCGATTATAATGAATCACTTGAACCTGATGTAAAATGATATAGTGAAAAAAATATATCGAACTTTCTCAATCATAAGTTTTCCGTATATCCGCGGCTTCATTTAAGTATCACGAGGGGCATAATATCCTATCCGCTGTCTTAGCAGAACAAGAATATATCTGATAAATTAAACAGGAGCTGATGTAAATAACGTATTCAAATGAAACAACGAACAGCTTAACAATTAATTTGTGGTTTTGACACATTCATCAGAAGGAAAGAACATTTACAGAGAAAGACGACGTATATTAATTTTTCTTTCATTGAATATGATACTTGCTAAACGTGTTGCGAGTAAAATGTACTAAGTAACTAAACCAGCACTGCGGTGGCAGAATCTGAAAGTACCAAAGCGAACCTCAGCCAGCTCAATCCACCCCTCATCATCACACCGATCTTCCTGGGTCCATAGAATAATTATTTAAATACAGTTTATTTAACCAAGAAAACCAATTCTGAAAAGGATTTCGTTACTTAATGCATAAGCTATAAATTTCCTACATATGGATAAAAAGATGTCTGCACATAACTCGATAACCGGAATTTAAATTCACTCTGTAAATTCCAGGCACGTACATGTAAACCCCAAAAGTAGTTCTTCAGTCAAGAGAATCTTTCGGTCTACTAGCATTTCCATGTGAAAAGCACTGTTTATTATTAGGTATGCCAGTAGATGGTAGTGGTCAAAGCTGGGCACTGCTATTTAAATGGAAATCACAAAGACAGATTCGTGGCTTTTGTGGATGATGTAGGGCGTAGAGAAATGATGTGGGCTATATCTGGCACCACAGAATGAAGACCGTCCTGAAATGAAGACCAATGGGCACTTTAAGGAGAAAAGATGACCCACGGAGAGAAAGGCAAGAAATGTAAAGGGAAGAGGGGTGGAATGAAGGAATGAAGTATCGAAGACTGCTCTTAGAAGCTGCAAAGATGTGCCTCCTGTAACATGGAAGGACTCTAGACGCTGACAAATAACCTCTCTTTTGCATATTATTAATCAGCAAACTTTAACTGATAAGGAATTATTCTTAAAGGCTCGATGTAATGGCTGATTCATTATACCAATACTACGAGGGGCATTGTATCAGGAAGATTTGATATACAGGACGTTTCGGGATGAAGTATAAGTTGTGAGATAACTTCTTATGTTCCTCGACCGAACAAAAATCCATCATGAGAAGCTGACAGTCGCTCAGCTGTTAAAAATTACCCTACATTTATCCAAATCGAAAGTTCGTTACCATGTTATATGTGAGTAGAAAATGAGGCTATACATAACGTCTCATAACATTTCCTTTTTTTTTAAGCCCCACGCCCAACCCCCAGATGAATGCCGACGCACTGTCGACTGTCTGCTACTGTTTATTTTATATTCACGACTACCCTCGACAACTAGAGGTTGTGTACTGGACTCATCTGGCTTAGTGTACGAACGAAAGGTAATGAACCTTATGATACTATTAAAAACGGTAATTTTGGTGATTAGCTGAGTGTACTATCAGCTTATCAAAAAAGACTCTACTCCATGGAGTTACTTTGCAACGAACTGTACCAGGCCACCCTAAACACCGGGGTCAGAGGACTCTGAGGAGGAAGTGGATGGACAGTCTGAAGCCAGATGACAGCAGCGGATGGAGCGAGACTGTGTCACGTCACACAGATGTTTCTGGGGGGACACCCTCCCGCCAGCCTTAATAAGCTGCCGGCAGGCTAAGGCACCCACTGTCGACGCATCCGATAAGAGGGCGCTCCGTCACGTGGAATGCTGACAAGACAGTGTTCTGTGTGGAATCCCAGTCGGTCGCACAGTGCTAGGTTTACCTCAGCCACCAAAAATACGTAGCCCTTGTATCAGCGAACAGAAAACGGCTACAGCGATGTTATGTACAGTTTCCTAAGCATTATGAACGTGTAATTTAGAAATAAATATTCGGACGACAAGAAAATAATAAATGTGAAGGCGATGTGAGATCATACCAGATAAAACAATATCTACAGAGTTGAACTGTTCATTATCGTTTTCATAAAAGCCCATCCGCCTGAAGCACATGAAATGTAGTCTACACCCAGCCAACCAATTTCCCGGAAATCCACTTTAACATCATCCTCTGGTCTAAGTCTAAGTTTCCCCGAATGCCGTCTTCCCTTCTGGAGAGTTAATGTCCCGTCCGTCTCACCTTCCTTAGTATGATTAAACCAGTAATATCTGATTAAAAGTGTACATTATTACGCCGTCCCCATTATGTAATTTTCTCCAATCCCCTATTATTTCCTCACTCTAAGGTCTAATATTCTACTCAGTACCCCGTTCTCAAGCACCCTCAATCTGCTTTCTCCCCTTGACGTAAGAGGCAAAGTTTCACTAATATACAAATCTACACGTTACCAATTTCGTGTCAAAATTAATTTTAGGTTTCGAGTCTGTTCTGAACACATCAAAGAATCAGGAACTGTCGTACTGACAAAGTTTAATCTATGTGAATAAGGCTCTCTGGATCAAGGTATATAGATCATCAGATCATCACAGCATGACGATGACAGGGCATGAGAAATCAAGGAATAAAAGTCCCTCAGCTCAGTCCTACCAACTTTTCCCTGCACGGAACAACAAAGATTTTCCTTCGAAGATTCCTTGTGTTTCTTTCTTTTCTTAAAACAAGAATTAAGAAGGAAGTGACTGTGAAAAGGAGGCAAGAATTTAGGATTAGGACAGGCATGCATTAGAATCAGCTTGCAAACAAAGGATATTAGAAGCAGTAATAAACTTAATATCAGAATTTTAATCAGGGTCAAACCTTCTGATAACTTTTGTCATAAATTTTCACTTTATTTATTATGGTAAAAACTCTGGTTTTTAATTATATTATTTTTTAGATGGTAAAGTTGCGTCATATTGTGATATAATAAATATATATTAAATCTGGAAAAGAACATCGTTTGATATCTGATAAAAATGTACGCTAAAATAATATATAGAAATTGTATTTAAGTTATTATTGATTTGAATCTTTATATAATTATATACACCTGAAGAGAGTTCTTTTAGGAACTGAAACATGTCGTGAAACATGAAAAATGATGGTCTAATGTAAATCGAATATTTCGATAAAGAACATCATTTGATATTTTAAATATTTTAAATGTTAATTATTGTAATATTTTAATATTTAATAAGAATTTATTGTGATTAGACGGACAAGATTTAATATATATATTATTTTTGTTCACATTATGAATACATTCGGTCTTCATGGAGTCGGGTTATGTTAGGTTCTTAGAAACTGGTACGCGGCGTCCTACGTCACATGTGTAAAGCTGCAATTTGTCAAGAAATAATGAAGATACGTTTCACACGAGTTTAATGGCGTTATACACATCCTATGCTACACCCCTGTTTAAAAGGAAAAAAAAAATCAATGTGCGATCTAAGAGGCAGTGCTCTCTTGACCAGAGGACGCAGCCAACATGGCCGCTATAATAGTAAGGATGAATGGGCGAATTCCTGGTCAGAGCCGCGTTTGAGTGATCTACTTCTTTGGGGAAGGAGGGGAAAAAGAGGAACGAAACGCGAAGACGAGAGGTGCAAAAAGGTGGGAACATCTGAAGAAATCTCATCACTATAATGGACTGGACCGACTTCGAATCCCGAAGACAGGTCTCATATGAATATAACCTGTATTAGTAGCCCATGACACAAATAATACTCAGTCTTAGCGCAGAATGGATTGTCCACAAAAAATAATTCGCTTTCAACAATTCTGTTGCTTAGAAATTTAATCGGCGAGAAATGCGTACAAAATTTTCTTAGGGTAAGATGAAGGAAAGAGACGATTCGAGAATGACAATATTGGAATGACAATATTAAAGTGGATTCTACGCAGGATGTACTCAGTCTTAGCGCAGAATGGATTGTCCACAAAAAATAATTCGCTTTCAACAATTCTGTTGCTTAGAAATTTAGTCGGCGAGAAATGCGTACAAAATTTTCTTAGGGTAAGATGAAGGAAAGAGACGATTCGAGAATGACAATATTGGAATGACAATATTAAAGTGGATTCTACGCAGGATGCGAGGATGTATTACGGATTCGTGTACCTTAGGAGATGAGTAACAGCAGCTCTTGTGAAGACGATAATACATTTCCAGTTCCAAGGCAAATAACTTATTGGCGATTGGGTTATGACGCCGTGTAGACTAATACGTAGATACCAACGTTTAGGAGAAACATATCATCGCCACATTCGAGTCCCAAGTAAATTAATCGCGCTTGGTTAAAATATTATTTTCTGACAAAAAACACGGATTTTTTTGTTATTCCCTTAATGTCGAGGATCAAATTTTACAGTCATGTAGCAATTCAAATACGAAAATGGAATGAAATTGTACCATAATAATTAAACAGAAAATTCTAATATGATATTTATCGATAACTGTATGTAATTCTGGACAAAATTTAAATGCGAGATAATTAATTACGACATACCTTTTTTCTCATTTTACTTCTGAAACGGAAAAGTAGCTATCAAAACAAAATGAGTTTACACGTAATAGTTTGAAATTTAAACGGATTACAGCCTCACGCCACGACTTTTCACATTTTATAACAGTGAATTTATATGTGGCCCATATTTGTGCTAAGGCTGTCGTAATTAACTTCAGTTGCATGGCCTCATTTTTCTAAATATATGTAGGTCTGCATATACAAACTCGTAATAAAAGTTACATGCACGAGTCACATAGTAGCAACGAAAGTAAAAGACTTGAAGGCAGTTTGTTGCCTGAGTTTGTTAAACACAGCAGCTGGAAACTGGAAACAAAACAGTCACAACTCAGAAAGAGCAAGCTGCTGTTTTCTTGAAGATAACTTGAATACAGTATAGAAAGTTTTCTTAAAAATGTAATCATATTTTACAGTACCTTACAAAAATATGGAAGCGTATATAATAATGCCATTTATATAGTGACTGGTTACAGACTGGACGACCGGGGTTCGATCCCCGACGGGGGCAGAGGATTTTTTTTTCTTCTAGCCTCTGCTTTGGGGCCCACCCAGCCTCCTATCCAGTGGTTACCGGGGTCATTTCCCCCGGGGGTAAAACGGGGCCGTGACGTGACGCTAACCACTCACCCCATCTAGCGCCAAGATCAAGAATGAGTAGGAGCTATAATACTCTCTTCCCCCAAGCGCCTATATGGCGTGTAGCGGGACATCTTTACTTTTACTCTATGTATTATTTTTAAATTAAAGTTTCCAGACATTACTTGACGGTAGTATTGCAGTGCGCAAACTGGCAGGAAGTACAATTTTCAATGGTGGCCTATGACACAACGTCCGAACAATTGTTCTCCGTCATGCCACTCTGTACTTACGAAATGCGGACAGACGGACAAAGCCTCTGAAGTGTTCAGGTTAGGTTAGTGACGCGCATGCTTAAAGGTAACGGGCAATGGTGTGTCATCATCAAACCACGAGTGTATAGAAATATGACCTTTGTGCATGGAATTTAGAATTTACTTAGTATTCTCCATGGTACCATATCTGTGCACCATGTTAGGTACTTACCGGAAGTAACAAGTTACTTTTAATTTACGTACCATCTGTCCAACGAAATATTTCGTGCATTTTAAAGAAATAACATGAACTAGAGGTGGTTAAATGAGGGTGTTGAGAAGATTATTTAGACTGAAGACAAAGATTGAATTAAGGAAAATTAGGTATTTTATACCATTCAGTGCACTTGGGAAAGAAGTGGTTTATAATGAATGACCAGTTGTGAAACTTTAACCTACGTGCAACTACGTTACGTCTACTGATCTACAACAGTTCTGGTTCTCGTCATCATTTCACTTTTATAATTTTTGTCTGTAAAATTCTAACATACACTGCATTAGATTTTGATGTAATTCTGAAACAAATTTAACGCAAGTTGCAGTGACTATCCAATTCTAATTCTACCGCCACGTTTCAGGAGACTCACTACCACACTACAAGGCAAGTAGGTATATCTTTCCCGGATGGTGTATTTATTTCTTTATATAATATGTAGAGTCTAGAAAATTACGCTCCTCTCCCCTCGAACCATACGCAACTCTGGTACAACCCCAGCCTGTAATAAACCGTTTCCCTTTGGCGCAATAACTTTGCAACGACGGGCGGAGTAAATTTCCAGCACTGCGCCTCTCTCGAGAGACCATCCCTTCTCTTTTCTCTTTTCCACCCACCCTCATTCGTGCTTCTTCGCCACATTCTCCTGGAAATCAGAATCACGTAGAAGCGTGGCGCACGGGGCAGTCTATGTTCGCCCGGCTTCGAGCTGCTACCTCAGCCCCTAAATGTGATTTATTTAGCCACCAAATATTGCTCTAATAAAAAGTGCTACCTTCTAAGACGCTGACCACCACGTAAAATATATATGTGAGGGCAACGAGATGGATTAATATTGAAGTAAGCATCAGTCCGTGGGAAACATTTTCTTGAAATCATTTATTTATTTGAGATTTGAGGTTATCGAGGCGGTAAACATGTTGGTCTTCTGGGTTGCAGCGCCGTGTGGACATGTTGGTAGATCCAGACGTTTCGGAGGAACATGCTTTACACTCAGAAGAAGACCAAACAAAGACCACACTGAATAATAAAACACAAATTAGGAGGATTATTATTTATTTAGTGTTCTGCCTGACGACAGGTCCATATGAAAAGGATCCTTCCATCCTTTTCTCGGACTGGGACCTGTTCATATACGTTCTTGGCAGATGATCAAGAAGTGGTTTGCAATTGCCTTCTTCTGTGTGTGAATGGAGTAATTGTTGGGATGCCACGGAGGAAAACTCCGTGTTGCCTAGACCACGGCCTTGCCCAACACAAGTTATAAATTCGGACACCGCCGGGAATCGAACCCGAGACCCCAGGATTACAAGGCCAGGTATTTTCTTGGAGGAACTGAGGAATATGACCTTATTCATGATAGCCAATCTCTGGGACCAAATTTGAAACCGGGACCTCCTAATTACGAAACAGAAGCACTAAACCCTCGGAAGTTTCTTGTTATCATACGTAGTTAAATGCATTACTTATATTTTCAATTATAAATTTAAATAACGCGGTGTCTAAGAGTATGTTATATTTTAATAAATACAGAGATGTACAAGATATATGATGAATTTTAAGGGCGATGACAAATAACGATAAGACTGCATATAATTTGTCAATTATAGTAACTCTACATTTAAATAACTATTAAAATAATCTTTGTAAAGATACAATTTCGTTAAGAAAAAGATGTAAAATATTTGTATTAATATCAAACTAGAATTTTTTAAAAGGGAAGCTAAGTGACAAATACATATAAATATTTAAATCTATTTCAAAGTGCTAAGAATTATGAAAATAATTCGTTCTTTTAACAAATCTTTCTGCGGTGAAATGAAAAAGAGTTTATTAGTACGTAAACAGCGGTACCTCACTTATCTGCAAATAGTTCCACATGTACCTATAGATAGGCTTGCTAGATAAAACCATTATGACCCCTCACCTCCCGCTGACCAGGTTAAGTCATCCCACAGGTCACGCAATGAACTGTTTCAAAAGCAAAGCATGTTACGCTAGATTTGCTAAGGAGATTTAATTTCATTTTCAAGGAAATGTAGACAGTAAGGCAGAATATAATGTGCGTGTTAATATTCTGACTGTCACGCAGAGAAAATGTTCAAACGAATAACAGGCGACATGAAGGAATAGTCTTCCTTTTTTTTGCACAAATGACAATGCAGCTCGAAGTCTCGTCCCGCGGGCACTCCGATGTGATTTCCGACAAGGGAATACTGGCATTTGAGGATCATATCAACCCCGGCGTACAGAGGAAATATAAATATGTTCCACGAACGAGGGAGACAGGACGGAGACTTTTAACCCTAATACTACTTTTGTTAAGAATTTATTTTTCACAAGTTCTGAGTGCTAAGTTCTGAATTTATTGTGTTCTTCAAACACTAAACTTTCTGAGTCCGCGTAAGAAACAGTAGAATTTAATCGCATGCTTTGCTATAAGAGAAATACGTGATTCTGATATATTGAACTTCTTTGACTCCTTTTCGCTCCAAAACATGTCTGAGGGCAGGCAATCGAAAAATAGGAGGGGGTGCTTCTGAATGAAACGGTAGGCGAAGTAAATTTTACAAGCTGCCCTACTATTATATAGGATTAGTCAAATATAGGTGACATTTCAGGTTCTCACGGCGAGGATAAAGGTGAAACCAGACTGCACGGCGCAACGTCCCAGAAGACACTCAAACCCCTTCGTCAATTGCCAAACGCCCGGTGTTTCTGCCTGTTATTAACACCACAACCGATTTGTATTGTGCAAATGGGGCGTATCTCCAGGACAACAGTTTGGCGCAATGGCGGTAAACAGCGCAACAGAGCATTTCTCATTATTAAGAAATATCATTATTTCAGTATACTTTATTTTAATAAAAACTAAGGCGATAGCAAAGTAAATGTTAGTAAATTTTTTTGATTCTTTCTTTCGAAACTCCTGGTATATAGGCTACTTGTCGCATATGATGTATACGGCCAGGTTCGGTAAAATGTAATGAATATAAATTGAAGAAACATGAAATAAACGCAGAGAAATTCTCCATTATTACCTTTATTTTTTATTTGTAGTGTTCTGTCTGACGACAGGTCCATATGAACAGGATCCTTCCATCCTTTTCTCGGACTGGGACCTGTTCATATACGTTCTTGGCAGATGATCCAGAAGTGGTTTGCCATTGCCTTCTTCTGTGTGTGAGTGGAGTAATTGTTGGGATGCCACGGAGGAAAACTCCGTGTTGCCTAGACCACGGCCTTGCCCAACACAAGTTATAAATTTGAGCACCACCGGGAATTGAACCCGGGACCCCAGGCTTACAAGGCTAGTGTTCTGACCGCTAGACCACCGTGGCCTACAGAGATTTAATTCCCCTATCCCGAAGAGGCACGAATACCCCGCTGACCCCCCCCCCCCCAACCGTCACATATTCTTTGTGTGGACACAATCCTCTCACTCCACCTCCGACAATAATTTTCGCTATCAATTCGTCCGGGCGGGATATCCTATTGAAGCTGTGGCCAGGATAATGAAACCGCACACATGAATCCGACCAGCGTAATAGTTCTCTGACGTGCACACCACGTAGCAGGGGATTACCCCAGATGGACAGGCACAGACGCCACTATTGGTCTCGGAAAATGCAGTAGGCGTATCACGATAATCTGGACACTGCTAGGGTTTCTATCTGTGTGGAACATACGTAAGTCGGATTCAAGCGGACCGTCGGGGTAGGGTAGCTAGACGAGGAAGATGATGGTTAGTCTTTGTAACAAGCATGTAACCTGTATAAAGGGTGATATGACGACGCTAAATCTGGTAAGTAGAACTGGTAGAATAGGGGATGGGGTAGTGACCACTCTATTACGTCACATGCTGACCTGTGCGTCCACGAACGTCTCCTTTTATATATTAACACAGTATAAAATCCAACCCGACCCTTAATGTCAACTCATCTGAAGTAATTGTAATAATTACAGAACAGAGTTATCTGGACTAAGCTGGCACTGGTTTGTGGTAAATAAAGAAAAGAACGCCTGTATTCGTCTCTGCCAGAACTCCTCTCTCGAAATAAGCCATCTCGTGCTTACAGATCTGAACGCAACATCAGCTGGCGTTGTGGCCAATCACTTTTAACTCGACGTTTAATATGTGACATTTGGCAAGCGTGTTTATGGTACACGAGGTGAATTTTAAGACGATGCATCGTCCTGACGCTGAAGTAATGGTCTCACGTCACGTTTTCTGTTTAATTTAACACGCATAATTAAATCATAACGCTAATATTCCTAAGTGACACGTAAAAGTCTGGAAAACTAATTTAACTACTTCTAACCATGTGTAGAAGTTGGGTAATTCCAACATAGGGTGTGAAAAGAAAAGTTGTACAAATGCCCTGGAGCAGTGCCGCCTAGATTTTAAGTATGCTGCGACGTTTTTTTATAAAAGAAACTGTATATTTGCACGTATAGTTTATAATTATAATTAGTAACACACACTCAGGTTTATAATCGATAATTTTATTCAACATATGTTATAAGGTAGTAGTACATTTGCGTCATATTGTGAATTAAGTTAATGTTTTAATATTTTCCGTCAAATCACAATTTTTAATAAGATGATAAAATATAAAATATTTAAAATATAATTTCACGTTCCGCATCGAATGATCGATTTAGTAAGAAACGTTCCAATTTGTAAATCGATCATTCGATGCGGAACGTGAAATGATATTTTAAATATTTTATATTTTATCATCTTATTAAAAATTGTGATTTGACGGAAAATATTAAAACATTAACATATGTTATGTTTTGTTTTCACGTTCTGTGCCTCACTATTATAACGCAAGTATTCATATGTAGATGAATATCTGTGGTCTTTTATAGTTCTGTATCACCTTTTCATGAGGCGAATGCTTGCGGTGTGGTTCCATGCGTCTTTGATAAATTAGGGCGTGGAAAGAAATTGTTAAGGTACACTGCTCTAGAACTATGGGTAATATAAATCTTTCTCAGGCGGAATACTACATATTTTTAGCTGAAACACGTCTCTACATATTTAAAGTGTCGTCTTAACGTCATGTCTTCTACGTCTTTTGTAAAAATTTTGTCCTTTCGATGTATTTAAATTTTATTTGCATCTCTCACCTACTGTGGATTTACATAACAGTATTTTCACACCTACAATCCGTTCTTAAAATGTTATGAATCTTTTATACTTCAGTTACTGCCAAGATAAACCTCAAATCCTACTAATTAAGTCCCTGATACAGGTTCAAATTAAAATAATATTCGAATTTATAAGAAATGATTCACGAATGAAAGAAAACTATTTGAAATATTTTTGGGAAATTGCCACATATACCGTGATTTTGAAAATATCTTGGGCGTCACAGCATTTCACTGGGATTCAATCCCACAACTTTGGGAGCACTAGATTTCTCCCTCAACTACTCAAATTGCACTGTTACTGGGATGACAACTGGAAGTGAGTGCTATTCTGCAGTTGCCATGGTTACAGCGGTGAGGAGAACAGAGGGAGAGACAGGATGCTGGTTTGCTAGAGCACAGTGTGATTCATAAACGGGAGGGTTTTAAATGTCAATTTAATGACATGTGCGAAGGTGATAATTTAATTGCAGTCTCTCGTGGGAAAAAAAATAAAAATAAAATTGTGATAAGTCTCATCACAAAGTTTCGGGAATATAACTTTACGTCAACTATATGAACCAGCCGTCTTCAGACTCACGGCGGTGAAAACATTACATCCCACAATTTTCACATTACCTTAATATTCAAAGTTCTGAAAACACAAAATATTTCAATTTAACATGAGTCCAACAATTCTTCTTCTCTGGGTTATGAGGCCGTGGTCTTACGGCTAGACACCGACATTTCGGAGGAACATATCGCTTCCATCTTCAAGGTAGGAAGTGCCTATTTCCACCCGGAAGAAAGAAAGATGGGTAAGGTTAGCATGGCCAACAATGAAAGAGAGTCCTTCTTGAAGATCTACCAGCGACACAACTGGTAAAGAATTCCTTTATCTTTACAGAAACTCGAAAGTTCATTGCTGCGATACCTTGGGCCACATTAATCAGTTCCACAATAATTAACACTCATTATGTCTTTAAGATTCGGTTTAATATAACCGCAACCTCTGTAAGCAGCGGCGCCTTAACTTAATACAGTCGGTGTCCGAGGAATTAAGCCCACTTTGTGGCGATCCTTCGGATGCTGTTAACCCCACCGATTAGCCTTAAGGAGCAAGATAGTCCCTCCCAGTCCCGTGGCTGCGCGGTCAGCAACATCCCAGCTGGCAATCAACTTACCAGAAGCAAAGACTGGAATCCTCTGAGGGCGGGCGGGAGAAATTCAGCCGGTCACACGGAAATCAGGGTACGTGATCGGTATAGTGTACCCGCCAATCCCAGATGGCCTTTTGAGGAGAAATCCCTTTACAGCGCCCCTGAGCCCAGATACTCGGACCCTTCCTGAAGAAGTACTACTAAAAATCACCAGCTCCGACCTCTGAAGACACCAGGACATTTTTTGGGGCGCGAAAATTTCGGAAATTACATAAAAATAACATTTCATAGGCTTTGTACCTTACTCCCATTCTGTTTCACATACTGATTATGCGTTTTCTCCTTATTCTTCTTCTTCCTTTTTTCTTCACTTAAGAATCGCTAAAACTGAGACAGACTGCACTTTTTGTACCGGACTCTGCTGTATTCAAACGTCTAAGCGTTATCATGAAGTAAGAATAAAACATTACCTAGACGGACACAACTATGTACCTCAGAATATGAAAAGACTCTTATAAATAATATAACAATATACTACTTTTGACTACGTATGTGCCACATATAATATCGTATGCGCAGTGCATGCCTGACAAAATTCTGAGTAATGACGCTAGATGGCAAAATGTTCTATTTTACAAGTGCTTGTATCCTTAGGCAGATTTTAGAAGTACTTTAAATGAGATAAAGGTTCTAGAAGGATTAATAAAAAAGGAAAGGAATTTGAGGGGATAAATATACCAAATAAATAATAATTTTCAACTGAATTTCAACGATCCATTTCTATTGGGAAGAATTCATTTTGATTCTGTAAAGCAGAAGGACAGGAATTGTCAGTTCCTGAACGGTTTGTGGCTGCAAGTTGTTTGGGGTGTGTAGTACAGCGCGAAGTGGCGTCCGCCGACTATAATATGGCACAGCTACTCAATTACCGCCTCGTTCTGATGACAACATCGCTCCCATTCTCCTGCATGCACACACTAGACTGATTATACAAGAGAATAGAGGATCTTCAATAGGCAACTCTCGTGAATGCCTTCTGTCAGGTGCATGGTCATTGCCTCCAAAATCACAAGCCGTGGTGTGCATTAAACGCGAAAGGACGAGGACTTTCCTACAACGTCCATGTCACATCACACGCGTAAGTAATTTCATTTACTACAGTTACCCCTAAATCCCCGTAAATTTAAAATAAAACTAATTAAAATTGAGAAAATACTACAATGCAGAAGAATCGAGGTAGCTCTCAGTAGTAACAGGGTTTCGGATTTGGTAAACTCCGCACCCAGGTTGTAATTCTGACCATTACGTCCCATCTAGTGTTACGGTTAATAATACGTAGGAGCTATACCACCTCTCCTCCCAAGCGCCTCCGTGGCGTGTAGTGGGATAGCTTTACTTTACTACAAAATACTCAGAACATGAATAATTCTGGTAGCATATGAATAAGAAAATTGTTGCGTTGCAAGAGGAAAAAATATCCCATAGGCCTTGCACTCGACACGCCCATCACTAAAACTTCCAAATTATGTAATTTACAAAGCATAATGCCCAAGGGGAAGCATTCTAGATACGCGTTACAGAAGAATACGGATCCACCTACGAAATCTGCAGGGAGTCATCCATCCACTGTAAGTCAACAACTCTTAATACATTAAAAACATAAAACAAATACATTTCCTCTGGCTTAAGTTATTTACAAAGATAATTTAACTTTGTGTGAAACCCAAATTTTCACTGCCGTGATTAAAATATATACTACTAGATTCTATCCTCAGCCATATTAAACCAATCCACGTACTCGGTGTTTAATTCCCCGCAGCGTTTTAATATTATCCTCCAGTGTACATCTCGGTCACCCAAAATTATCACTGATTAAAACTTTGTACTTATTTCTTTGGTATGTCCTTCTGGGTTACACAGCATCACAATCGAGAAAATCACAATCCAAATGTTCATCTCAAACGAGAAAAAAAAAGTACTTATTTCGCAAAGCCTACCATGCATTCTACATGCCTCGCCCATGTATTCGTCCTTGATTCAATCACAGTACATTACTATTTACAATTTAAATACAAATAAAGCCTTTTTTAGTATTATCGATACGAACAATCTCGACGAAGAAAGACGCTTTGAATTTCGTCTTCAAAAGAGACACAAATTCAGAATGGAATACCAATTTTCTATACAAGTTTCCATCCAGGCTATTTGTTACGTCAGTGTAAGAATGAAATGAAAGGGAGAAAGATACACGAAAGAGAGGTTGATGGGATTGAACTAATGGTGGCGCATAAGGCAGTCTGTAAGTCAGAACGCTGGTGAGCATGGGGGAAGGAGGAGAAGCTCACCGGACCAGACAATCTCGTTAAGGAGACGGAGACTCGAAACCCAAACCTCTCCCCCTTCCAGCAGCTGTAGGATCTTGGATTAGATCTTCTTATCAAGAACCCTACCACTTCAGCCTGATGGAGACTCTAGATCTGGTCTTTCAATTCTGACTCCATCTCGGGGTAGACCAGACGCGGATATAGAGGAACTGCGCGGCTGAAACCAGCAAGGTAAAGGCGAAGGCGTGGAAAGTTACCGACATTCTGCGGTCTGTTATTTAGAAACCGAAATGCTGAGGTGGGTCATAAAACTATGGTTTTGTAAATAAATGCCATTCTCTTAAACTGCGAGTCACGTGGAATAGCTTTTGCGCACGTGATGTAGCATTAAACTGAGCCGAACTGTTTCCCTCTCTGTCATCTTCAGCCCTGAAGATGGAGACAGTATGTTTGTGCGAAACGTTGTTGTCTACCTACGAGTCACCGCCGGGAAGGGAACAGGCGAGTATTATGGTCGTCTTAGAACAAAGTGCTGAGGAGGTGTGACAGGGGAGCTACATAATCTGTGGTATTCACAAAATACAGGGTGCCCCCAAAATGTATACACAACAGAAACTTTAGTGGCCGCTTGTCAGTCAGTTTCTTACCGCTGTCAACTGTGGTCATTTTGAACACCTACACCCGATTCGATAAATCAATGAATGCCAATGTTAACGTATGTAAGGGTTTAAATTACTAAACGTCTTAATATAATTCGTTGAATGTGTGTATATTTCTTTTTTGGGACACCTGTGTTATTAAAGTGATACACATCACAAAGGATGAGACAAATGGGGCATATAAGGCTGGCCTTAAAACTGAGTACAAACTGTTCGCGACACAAGTTCTCAATATATCCGAAACAGATCATTCGCTGTCATCCTTTCATTTCGTAGTACAAAGACAATGTGTCTCAAAAAGTAAAATAATTAATCGTAATGCATATTCAGAGATCAAAAACGTGGTTCTTGGGACACAAACGTAGTCTGATAATTGCAAGTTTCTCTTAGCGTGTCGTGCAAAGCAAATAAAAAGTATTGACCATGTGAATATATGCGGGGAAAGTTTAATCACGGCTCGTGAAAACAACGATAAATAAAAGTACATGCCTTGCATATATAAGTTAAAATAAAAGACTGCAGTGTGAAAAGAAACGAATTTCAAAGGTGCAACACCGTAAAACCTTAACATGCAAACATTTATTTTTGTTCCTGTCTGTTGATTAAATATAACCTTAAGCTATAACCTTTAACGTTTTATACCAAACTTAAACAAAAACACGAGTAATACTTATTTTAAGATAGCTGTCTTGTGGGTTGTAAATCCGTATTCTGTGATATAAGTTGATCAACGTTTCAGAGGTTCTTGCTGCGTCCATCATCAGCAGTGATGAGAAATCGCCCTGATGATGGAAACAGCAAGGACATCTGAAACGTTGATCAACGTCTACCAGACTACACGGTGCTACAACTCAGAAGACAGCCATCTTCGGATTCATCGCCGTGAAAAATTCAAATCATAGTATTTATTTTAACGATTACTTTCCAACACATGAACCTCTCAGAGCTCAAGTCAAAATCTTTCAATGTTGTATCAAATCAGTTTTATCGTTTAATAAGAAATTAAAAATGTAGAGTAATTTAGTGTGTTTGCTAGAAAATTGTATTAACTGTAGTACAAATGGATTTTCATTGATAACACGAACAAATTAAAAAAAACGTATACCAAAAACATCCTTATGTATCTTTGTAAAAGCTTACAATTTAGCTTTGATCCGTTAAGGATCTATACGGCAAATGAGTTGGGTTTTGTTAAGACACACATGATACATATTTCGTTAAAACAGACAAAAGATATGACGCTTGACTTCGGCACTAGATGGGGTTGAGTAGTCAGTTTCATGTCCTGACCGCAGTTTATCCCCGGTACTCTTTGGATTGGGGGCTGAATGTACCCAAAAACCTATATTAACATAGAGATTAAATATATATTAAATCTTGTCCGTCTAATCAAAATAAATTCTTATTATATATTAAAATATTAAAATATTACAATAATTAACATTTAAAATAATAAATGATGTTCTTTATCGAAATATTCGAATTACATTAGACCATCATTTTTCATGTTTCACGACATGTTTCAGTTCCTAAAAGAACCATCCTCAGGTGTATATAATTATATAAAGGGTGGTTCTTTTAGGAACTGAAACATGTCGTGAAACACGAAAAATAATGGTCTAATGTAAATCGAATATTTCGATAAAGAACATCATTTAATATTTTAAATATTTTAAATGTTAATTATTGTAAAATTTTAATATTTAATAAGAATTTATTGTGATTAGACGGACAAGATTTAATATATATTTATTATATCACAATATGACGCAACTCTACCATCTTATATAGATTAAAGGAAAAATCCTTTGCCCATTCCGGAGATCGGACATCGACAGTCCAGTCTGTAGCCAGATTGGACGTAACCGGCTCACTGAATTATACGTGCAAAATATTTAGGGGTAAGAACACGGATAAAACCGAATTATATTGAAAATTAATTCTCAGGAATACATGACATTTATTTTTATAAAAGAACGTGTAGTCAATACGATTTGTGTTCTCGGATATCAACCATGTTTGAGATGTAATCCTCCTCTTGGCAGATTTTGAATATTACATAGGCGAATGAGTCAGTTCCATGTAGCTCGTTTATTGAAACAAACTGAGGAGTGAGAAAACGGTATACAGGCAAGCATACCTGTATATCCAACACAGCCTTTCACTTCAAATGACTCCACGAGCCATTATGTTGATTGCGTACTGAGTACCAGTAAACCAAGAGGACTTATTCAGCTGGTTCACTGGTTTCTCTTTCCCAACGGCTGACCAAACTATCCGTGGCTGTAAAATCAGTACTTCAAACTTTTCAATTGCACGCTTCTAGTACGGGCTCGACGCACGCGCGTATTAAGGTGAACTGTAGAAAAATGAACCTATACACACTTTCTACAGAGAACACAACAGCTAATTTCAGACTGTAAACTTGAAGCAGCATTTCAGATATGTAAAATGCCTAGATTATTAGAGCACGTGATACGACTGAATACTGGTGCGTGCGTACACACACACACACACGTATGCGTTAACAATCAAGAAATATAAACGAGGCTAAATAATTATCTAAATCGTAAACACATTTTTTTCCTTCGATTAGACGTTTCGTAAAACAAATTCTCGATTCAGAAATACGATGACGCTTGAAATGTGAGATTTCAGGTTCCCAAGGAGGCAACTGTAAAAATGGATGCCCGTAGAAGATTACCTATGATTTGGAGGTGCTTGCTGCCTCTATCATCAGGGGCATTCATCGCCCTGATGATGGAGGCAGTAAGCTCCCTTGAAAAGTCGGTAAGTATTCCCAGACTGCATGGTGTTACATCCTAGAAGACGCCCTAATCACGTCCTCAAGATTATTCGAAGTGCATCGAAACAAGAAATGAAGTTTAAAATCTAATTTAAAACTCCTCAGAATCTGACATTTATCTGTGTCTGGTCTTAGGATATTTGTAGCTCAATGGTTATATCATAGTCACATATAGAAGGGTAATACATCAATACGTTTTACGACATCACGTAGTCTTGAAACTACGTTTTTTTTCCATTTACCTCTAAATGTCTCATATCACGGTGGATCCCACTTTACCTGTCATGGAACAACCGGTATTAAGAAATACCGCATCAGGTAGGATCTGGGCCTTTGCTACAGACTTTAATGGACGATCCATTCCCGCTATTCGTTGAGTAGGCGTTATCAAGACAGACACAGCCATTTGAATAGATCTTCAGCCTTTCATTTGACGTATCTCTTCAGACACATCTTAAACAAACTCGTATCTATCTCACAGTGTGTTTAAAGATAAATGAAACTATATATATATATATATATATATATATATATATATATAAGAAAAAATAAACATACAAATATTTGTGCTTGAATTATTATTTTTAAACAAAAAATAACAAGACAGATTATTTAATTTACAGACAGATTATAAAAAACCACTACAAACATTTCACCCACGCAAGATCACGCTATACGCGACATACATTTACGAAACAACAATGAATATGATAACAAATTACAATTGATCTAGAAGAGGATAACTTTCTGATATCTAATGGACATCTGACGAAGGATTGCATTTAGAATATTACATTTGAATTTATATCGATTATACACCTGAAGATGGTTCATTGAAAACCGAAACATGTCGTGAAAAAGATGATGCTCTAATTGTAAATCGAACATTTCGATAGAAAGAGCATCATTTTAATATATTTTAAATATTAAATGTTAATTGTAATAATAATATTTTAATATTTAATAAAATATTTTATTGTGATTAGACGGTTAAAATTAAACAATTATAATCATCACAATATGACGCAACATTATCATCTCAAGACAGATTCTGTTGGATTTTCAATATAAATCGTCAACAGTTGTATTCAAATTTTACGCAGTTCCTCGTAGACTTTTTACGTTGTACCTAACAGGGACTGTGGAACGTTAGTCAGTATCTACCAGGATACACGATGCTATACACCCCAGAAGAAAACTTCACTAATAATAATGTGGTGCCGTAGCACGGAAGAAAAAGAAATCTTGGAATATAGTATTTTAATAATTTAAAGAAAAACATAAGAAGAAACTGTAATAACGATTTCCGAATCACCCTGTATATAAAAACTTCAAGTGATAAAAGAATAAGGCTGTCAAGACAAGCAACACACGACAAACATTACCACTGCTGATTGGAAATAAACAATATTCTAACATTCACAATAATTATGGTTACTAGAACGGAACGTAAAACTTGTGAAGTGTTCTTACTTCTTGCTAGTTCTTGAATGCAGGATTCTGTAACTCAAAATGCTCAAAATGGTGGGAATTGGGTCATATTGATTTATATGAAACTCTTCCGTCATACAAATCAATCAGCTTCAATTATGGATTCCCCAATAAACTGCAAAGGACATAAACCTGTGTCCCTCAAACAAAACTGGAGCCAGATGTTGTCCATCCATAAAGTGTCCTACACTAACGAAGTGTAATTTATTGCGGAGTCCTCTGAGAGTGGAATGTCCTTAATGAAAGAGACCACAGAATAATTCCACACTAAATAACAATCTCCCTTTTGATAAAATAACACAATAAAATATACGAGAGACATGAAAAGGAGAGAAAACATAACCATGGCTTTACACAAACTCCACATCCGCAGAGGGCAAAAATTCAATTCAATTAATTCTTTTTTATAAAAGGGGTAAAAAGTTCTATTGGCCCAGATTGATCTCGAATCTGGTACATATGTTTACGACATGTTTGTATATGAACGGTGAAAATGTGTTCGGAGTTGGAGTCTAACTAGAAGGTCAAATTATTTGATTTTTTTTACGTAAATTCATGCCCTGAGCTTCAACTAATACGGATGACAACGGATTGCAAACACACAGTTGTTTCAGGCCCAAGGCGTAATATAACAAAGCACTCTCTGTCTGTACCAGTTACCAAACCAAGAACTTAAAAAGGCTACAGACACAAGGCATATTTTTAGGCACATCGACTAACAGTCACAATCACACTACAAATATCACAAGTAGCCTTTAAATCGAGTAATTAAATTATTATCTAAGAGTTTCGATCTCAAACACTAAAATTTAATGAATATCAATTTTCAATGAATTATTATTTGTATCCTTGGCTGTTTGATAACGTTATTCCAACCGCTTAGGCTGCTGATACAAAATATTAATGATCTCACAACGCAGTTGAATACAGATAGAATAGCAACACATTTTATCCGGTCTTTCGTCCTGAAGATGTCACACAACAGAGGCTAATCCTCATGAAGCTGATACAATTCAGGCTAGCGGCATACCCTTCTCAGGGAATTTCGTCCGTGCTAACTCGTTCAAATGAGCTTAGTGAACTGTCTCATAGATGGTGTGATACAGGTACGAGGGGAAAACTGAGCGAAAGACTGGAAGTTCCGCTGCTGTTAACAGCTGAATACACACAGCCTCTGAAGGAAGACGTGGGACACAGAGCTTCGCACGCGCTGTGTCGGTAGGTGGAGCAGTCGGCGTTTACTTAAAATTCTAGAAGCACGACTCAGGGTGAGATTTAAGATTCTCAAGGTGACAGTGTGAATATGGCTGCCTGTATCCTCTTACTGTCACTCAGCACCGATAACAGCGGCAGGAATAACCTCTGAAACGTCGGTGAAATTCTATTAGACTACACGGTGCAACATCCCAAAAGACAGTCACATTTTCATGAAAGATTACTTTGTCGAGTTCCGGTTTAAAACTCCATTTAGCCCTCCTGATTTAAATTTTTCATAACTATACAAATCATCATTTCAACATGTTTTAATCGGAACATCAAAATGATTCTGTCTCAAGCTCTTATACCACCCCCCAACGCCTTCAATCTCGTTTTATGCACATCAAAAAGACGAATGGACATTCGAGCACTAAAATGCTGTCTTCCCCACCCCGAAAAAACTCTCACTTCTGCCCCATAATTTTCTCATTATTTCTAGTCTTCTTCTATCCATTCCACCTTTCTTGGGTTTCAAAGAGGTAATTAATGGTAGCAAACAAATTATGTATAAAAATGGCGTGGCATATAAGGACAAGACGCTTATACAAAAATTACGATAATTCGTTAAAAATAGTTATTACAGTCTACTAACTCGCGTACCATTACGTGGGCACCATGAAGTATTCAATCGATAGTTTTCACATCACATGAAACCAGACTAAACAGGTACACGATAAAAGTTGTTTGTCGTCGAAGTTCAACCCCTAAGTAATGACCGAAATTATATAATCAACGAACAGTGATAAGGGTGGTCACACATTTTCTTGAGTAACTTCGATTTAAACGTTGAGAAATTAGCAGAGGCCACACGATCTAGAAAAAAAAATCATTGTTCTATCTGATTATGGACAGTTGTCGCATCTCCCCCACCCCCTGATCTAATTGGGGATGATACCCACACCTTGAAACACGCCGGGTACAACATGTACGAGCTATATATAGGGTTTGGAGGAGTTCCAAACAAACGGCTCTAAAAGTGTAGAAGGGTGGCTGACAGGAAGGGTATGCGACGAAGGAATAAAAGAAACCAGTTGATGGGGCATTGATGCAAGGAAAAAAAAAAAAGCCAGTATGAACATCGGAGATTGCAGGAGAGGGTCAGGATCCTGTAATTTCAAGATGGCTTCCGTTATGACCGTGAATTGGCAGCAAATCCCGAAGACCTGAAATCTAGTTGTTCACTTGGGTATAACTGAAGAAGCCGAGGGAGGATGGTCCCTCCCGATTCTTGCACACTTACGGAGAATAAGCTTATTTTTATGGCCTCTACGCACTTTTCTCCCTGCTTTGTTGGTTTCTTTGCGAGGGTAGGTTAAGCGTTGCGTAAGGCGAGATGTGTCGTTTGTCAGTACTACGCCCCTTACTCAGCCATTGACAGGATACAGACCATGATCGGCGATTTTCCTTTGTCTCTGCATATTCTGACTGTAAAAAAAAAGACAGCAATGCCTCTGAAACGTCCATAAACTTATACCGAACTACATGGCACAACCCAGAAGACAAGCCATCTTCAAACTCATCAACGTGAGAATCTGAAAACTCAACTGTGGAATGACATTAAATGGAATTTGTATATAAAAAAAACGGTGTACATCCCGAACATCATTCTATGGGGCAAACAGATACACGACAAAATTCACTGCATATAAAAATAAAACGTCTTATATCAGATGTGTACAACACTTGAGCAGAAAATGAAACTTAGAATTCAATCGAGAAGAATTCACAATGCTATAGCGTCCAACCAGTTTCCAATAAAATGGTTCCTTCATCGGGGGTGAAGCGGACAAGGCCAATAACTGACCGCTCTCCTACCATCCTCCATCCTCCCCATACACATGCATGGCGTGGTATACATAGTTAATCACAAGGGACAACTTTACATTCGCCGTATTCTGAGTAGTTGAGTCTGAGCGATTTCAGATCGTTTGACACTTTTAAATAGTCCCAACATATCTTGATACGCCACTGATTTAGTATATTTTTTTTTAGCTGTAATTTCATCAAGCCTACTTCAGACAAAAATTTTACGTAAGATCTGACACGATGAATATGTTCCTACTATTACTAATGCACATTAGATCTTCTTGTAAAGAGTGAATTATTGTTGCCAGATTTTGACCAAACTTGGAATGTAACGACAAATGTTAAAAATCCCAATATAAAATTTCATGAAAATGAGTCTAGCAGTATTCGATCTGTCGAATTCGGACAGACAGGAGAAAGGGCCTGGAAACATGCCGATAGAGCTCATTCTACAAGATGGACGCGACATTATTGTTTTTTCTCGGGTCGAAGGCCGGCGAAGACTAGTGCCGCGTGTAATCACGAGAAAGAATGCGCAATGCCTTTGCCATTCCTTATTTGTCGCAGTCCCGTAGTGACCGTCTACCTCAGGGTCAGTGAGTCACCGGACGTGGGCCCCGAGATACCTCAGGAACTTGGCTCTGCCAGCGGAATTCGCCACAGGGGTGCCCTGTGCTGGCTCTTTCAATAGATGGGCCAATGTTGGCGACTCATGTCAAGTCGTAACAGCTAGGAACAGAGGTCGAAGGTAAATACCCTGGCAAAACCAGCGAATGTAATACCAGTGAAAATGTATTAATTTAGTGGAGGTGGGGTTTAATGCAGATGTTGCGTACGTAATACAAGCATCTGCAGATAAAAAAACTAATAAATATTTAAATAAATATTACAGGATCGTAAGGTGATTATTGCGGTTTATCAATTCGATAAACATTCTTCCTACGTAGGCTCTGAGTTCACTCCTGACGGCCATGTGTTGGTACGAGGTGCGATCGGAAAGTTCCAAGACTGTGTAAATAGATGGCGAACCGGATGTAGTACGAGCTTCTGCCTTTAGGGGGTGCGGCCTACATTCATAGTGAATCAGTGTGCCAGCCGGCATCATCGAATTATCATTTGTTTCTTAGTTACGGGCGTTTTGGTAGTGCATTACACCGACCCTCCTGCGATTTCGGAATGGCGTGTGCATCAAATTTTGCCAAAGACTCGCCAAAACGGCTACGGAAACCTATGAAATGCTAAAGCAAGCATTTGGGGAGTCCGCAATGGGTCGTGCACAAACTTTTGTGTGGCATTCACGTTTTAAAAATGGCCGAACCTCTGTCGATGATGACGAGCGTTCTGGACGACCATCTTCGAGCACAACGCCCGAAAATGTTACAAAGATTCGGCAGGCCATTCACGAAGATCGACGTCGTACCATCAACGACTTGTGCGACATTGTTGGGATAGGCTATGGGACCTGTCAGCTGATTCTAAAGGAAGAACTCCACATGCGACTCATCCTGTCTGAGGACCAGAAGCACAATCGACTTCTCGTTTGTCAGGAGCTCAAAGATCTTGCAATAACCGACCCCAACTCCCTTTCTAAGCTCCGTGTGACTTCTTCCTCTTCCCAAAGATGAAAATTCAGCTAAAGGAAAGGAGATTTGAGACGATAGAAGAGATTCAGGCAGAATCGCAGATGGTGCTTGACAGGCTGACAAAGAAAGATTTCCAGGGATGCTTCCAGGCTTGGCAGCGGCGCTGGGATCGTTGTGTTCACTCCCAGGGGAACTACTTCGAGGGTGATGGATGAATTTAGTACCTGAGATAAGTGTACGGGTTTTTATACGCGCAGTCTGGAAACTTTCCGATCGCACCTCGTATGTTAGTTCAGGACCTGTAAAGAATGTATCACCGTGGCACATGGCATAAGGTTATATATATTATCCTGTAGTCCAAGGAACGTGTGTCAGTTACTAAACATAGAAGACAAAGGCTGGAATTAATAACGGATGTTTTCCGACGCGCCTCTTCAATATTCTTTGTTTTTAATTAACTCCATTGAGAAGCCACTCAACGTCTGCTTTCATGGAACCCGAAGTCGTGTTCAAAACAGCTAATCTCTCTTCCCTGTCCCGAGCCGATGAATCCAATTCACACACTCATCCATCTTATTTCTTAAAGGGTCATTATAATATTATTATCCCACGTGTGCCTTACGTCATCCACGAGGTTTTCCGATCGAGATTATAAACGCATTTGTCATTTCTCGCATGTGCGCTCTTTCTGCCGCCAATATCGACCTCCTTGTTTTAATAATCGTTATAATATTTGGGAAAAACTAAAATTTATGAATCTCCTGATTATGTATTTTTCTAACCTCTTGCTCCTTCCTCCCACTCAGATTTTGCGTTATTTAAAGCGTTTAAGCAAGATTTAACTTTCTCAGTGAGGTGAGAACGAAGGTGGCTGTCTTCTGGGTTTGAGCTCTGTGTAGTTTACCGACGTTTCTGCCTCGATCATCAGGACGATGAGTGTGTGATGACGGAGGTAGCAAGGACGTCTAAAAAGTCGGTAAACTACTACAAGAAGACACAGGATCAAGAAATCAGAAGACAGCCATCTTCAAAAGCGTTTAAGTTTGCGTTCATCTTCGTTTAACCAATATTAACCGGATTATGGCCACATATTCCAGTCGATTTTGGCCAGCGTATTAGGAATTATATTTTCCTTGCATGTTTGTTTGTCTGTCATCAGTCTTTCGACTGGTTTGATGTGGTCCTCCATTTTCGCCTATCTCGCGCCAATCTTTTCATTTCCGCATAATTTTTGCAACCCACATCCTCAAAAATCTACGTCACATATTCCAATCTTTGTCTCCCCCTACAATTCTTCCCTTCAACTGTTCCTTCCACTACCAAATTAACCAATCCTGGGTGCCTCAGAATGTGTCCCTCCATCCTATCTTTTCTTCTCGTAAGATTTTTCCATAGACGTCTTCCTTCGCCTGTCCTGTCTAAGACCATCTCATTTCGTCCTTTATCAGTCCATTTAATTTCATACAAATTCAAATAAAAAAGGAAATAAAGTCTGAAGTAGCATCTGGAAGTCAAGTAGGGTGAGTCGGGAGCCGTCGCCTTCCTGTTTCCTCCAGTTCAGGTATCCCGACAACCGCAGGGGCCCAGGGCCTTCCTCCCGACCGACCATCCTGCAGTCCCGCCGATTAGAACAAAGTCTTCTGGACAAGACACGGAGAAACGGAAACACAGGAGCTCGCACTGGGAAGTGTAAGTCGGGGTCTAACAGGAAATGGAATACGATATGACAAATGCAGTACAATAGTTTAGTATCTCTTTAACACTTCCACACCAGCGGCTCGTTAGTAGAACAGAGAGAGAGGGAGAGAGGAGGTCACGTGTCCAGCATTGCCTTGTACCGTGCAAGTCCTCAACTAATGCTCATGTAACTGTGAGGAAGGAAAGATAATGACCATAATGTGGTGTACTGCAGCGGCAGCCTTCGTAAACAGCCAGGAAAGGACGTAAATTCTCACTTTCTTATTTGCATTATTTGTACATGGAACTCGACTGTAATTTCTGTGTTACTTTCGTCTGTTATTATAATAAGCACTTATTTTAATCTACTTTAATTGATTACTGAAAATCCGACATTTACTTCGAAATATATTTGTGCAGCCGGAAAAAAAACAGAACCTCAACACCCCTAAAACAGGGTGACCGAAAAGTCACGCAACACTTTTCTGACATATGTTCTGTTTGCCAAGGAATAAATTACACTGAAATCAGGAAACAAAAATTATATTTAAGAGTTGGAAATGCACACCGCGTTCATCATTCACTCTTTTCCTGTCTGATGCAACCACATTAAGAGTTTCTGCAGTCGGGATACAGTTGATTTGCTTGGCACAGGAGAATCGGAAAATGTATCCCCAAACACATTCTGGTAACAGATCTAAAACTTCTTGACGATGGTGAAGAGTCAATTGAATAAAAATTTTCTTGGATATTATCCATCGTCTAGTAAATATAAAACGTAAAACGACGTTTCGGAGATGGTGATTAGCTCTATCTAGTGGGTCCAACTGTGTAGAAACCTGAAGACGGAGATAGAGTCCCATCTCCGAAACGTCGTTTTACGTTTTATATTGAATAAAAATTTTCTTGGAAATTATCCATCGTCTAGTAAATATAGAACGTAAAACGACGTTTCGGAGATGGTGATTAGCTCTATCTAGTGGGCCCAACTGTGTAGAAACCTGAAGACGGAGATAGAGTCCCATCTCCGAAACGTCGTTTTACGTTTTATATTTACTAGACGATGGATAATATCCAAGAAAATTCTTATTCAATTGACATTCTGGTAAGTTAAGCAGGGACGAGATACCAATTAACAGTCGTTTCGCCTGTGAAAAAAGACATCCTCGGACTTCGACCGACGGTACTGGCGCCAGAAGTGGCCACTTGTAAGTCACGGCGTTATTTTGAACTCGTGAATTAAATAGCAATCACTGAGGCAGGAATACATCGTCATAACATCACACAAATAAACAACAGACTGAAACAACCGCTTGCAGGCAGTAGATGTATTTCGCTTTACAGGAATCACGCTAGCTACTTAATACCCTTGCTTACATAAATCTCTTAACAACAGACCGATGCTATTCTAGAAATTACACTTCAATTCTTTGTCCCTTTAACGTTTGTATAGTAACAGCTTCACATTACAACTCTTCGTTTTCAATTCAATTATTATACGAGTTAGCAGTGAAAGCCATGTGTTACTGGTTCCCAAGAGGTTTTAGTTATATTGAAATTTCCACGAAAAGCCAACATCTACAGGACACAACATGTACTGTAACCGGACCTTACTCTTATAAGGTACATTGTGAGTGTCACTATGTGCCATAATTGAATGTGCATGGCCAAATACAATAATGAATTTGCATGAGTCGGCCCTCCATTATAGTTATAATATACGGCGTTGGGCTAAGCCACAGGTACCGAAACACTGGATTCGTTAAGTGGTTTGCTCCCCCCCCCCCCACACCTCCTACTGTATCACCACTATGTTAGCGAGATTCTATATCAAACATGGACTGAGAGGATTTGGAGCTCCGTCGCTTTGCTGCTCGTTCGCCAAACCTCGTTTGAGCGACAGAACTGCACGAATCTCTAGCCAGAGACATTTAATCATCACAGCCACCACTGTCACGAACAGCGAAAACATCATCATACAAATATGCAAACTGTGTGACTTTTGCCAAAGAATTGCAAACGTCGAGCCAGGAAATATAAATGAGATGAAACGAGATTTAGACGATTTGCAAATTCCATGTTTAACAAACTATACTGAAGACTTTCCACAATTTTAAATTAAACTAACGTGGTTTACAATACACATCCCTGCCTTGTGCCAATCAGCGTAGAACCACTAGCATGTTAACTCAGAAAACTTGCAGAAGAAAAGTAAAAGTGGATCTTTATCTTTCGCGATGACTGAATTCAAGAAATGTGCCGCGTCAGATGGCCACAAATAAAACCGACGTTTCGAAAGCAGCCTCGGTCCTCGTCATCAGGGATCCGATATGTCTGCGGAGGCCATATATACACATGCTCGGAGAGGTTTCTGTCGGAATGAGCTGCCAATGATGCTAAGAAAAGTGTCTTCTTTATGTGACAGTACTCGTTAATACTCCATCCTGATAAATGTCTGTCTGGAGCGGAACACGGTAGAGTTTTTACAAAAGCTTGCCACTAGACACGATCCTGGATTACTTAAATCCACTTCTCTACGATCGGTTTGGGCCCCACCACCCAACAACAGTAATATTCTTTGCAGTATAGGGGAGAAGTTGTCATACTTGTTATACTTGTAGCTTGTGTATTAGGTGTTCTAGGTTGATTTAAGTGTTTTTACCTGTAAAAAGTAAAAAAACATTTCTGACTTTGAACTCACTTCCACGACCGTGTGATAAAGGCAAGTTCTTTAAAATTTCCGTACCTAAAGCTCTTTATATTAAGATCAATGCGTGTACTTCGTTCGAAACTTCAGTCGAATATTGACTCTGCTTTGACCGTTAAATCAAAATGGCGTACTGTGGGGGCCAGTTGTTACAGTGTATCAGCGTGACCCATACCTTTTGAAATAACTTGCGTTGGCAAATGATTTCATTTTATTTTTTGATCATGAAAGATGGTACGAACGTACAAAAGTAAGAGGTAATACAAGTTTGGAAACGTTTAAGTTAGCAGCTGATGAAGTCTCTTCTGGAAGAATCTCGTTAAGGCAAGCTGCTAATTTTTATTTGTAGTGTTCTGTCTGGCGACAGGTCCATATGAACAGGATCCTTCCATCCTTTTCTCGGACTGGGACCTGTTCATATACGTTCTTGGCAGATGATCCAGAAGCGGTTTGCCATTGCCTTCTTCTGTGTGTGAATGGAGTAATTGTTGGGATGCCACGGAGAAACCGGGGAAGCCCCCGGAGGAAAACTCCGTGTTGCCTAGACCACGGCCTTGCCCAACACAAGTTATAAATTGTTAATTGGTATATTGTCTGTAATTAATTACTTAATAAAGGTCAGAACTGTTCCTTCTGTTTACTAATACAATTTGTTGTAACAATTTCCCCCTTCACTGTAATAACTAGCGACATAACAAACCGCCTTCTCTTAAATAAACAAGCTTTGTGATGAAACAAAAATGAATAGGCCTTTGAAAAAAACGTTATTAATATAGCCGAATAGTAGTAGTACCTGAAGCCATAATTTCTAACTTTGTAAATTTTAAGAATAAATGCACAAAAAATCGTAATTGAAAATTGTAACAACTAGCCCCCTTCTCCCCTACCAAGGGAACGTTATCCAAGAATTTCTTCATAAAAATTATGTGTGCATTCTTTGTTTCCCACAGAAAAACTTTTGTACAGTGCAGTCTGCAACAAACTTTGAAGGGTATGTTTAAATTTTGGTTTGTAAAGCAGCAATATATGATGTTTGCTTTTCATTAAAAATAATTTAATATGTAGGAGTTCAGAACAAGTAGAAAATAAATGTTATCAACGTACGCATACACTTTTAAACTATTTACAACTGATATGAGGTTAACACATTGGTTTTAATCACGGAATCCGCCAGAGGAAAGGATTGTTTAATAAAGATGGTAATAATATGGCAATTACTTGCCATTTCTATGATCGCTCCATGAAAATGAACTGTAACTGCATATAAATCAAATTAATTGCAGATAAGTAAAAGGTACGTTCAGGCAGAGACCGAATATAAACCAATCCAATCAAATATTATGACGTGCTTATGGGTATAATTCAAAAGATAATGACAAAGGCTAACTGCAGAAGACCGCTTTAACTAATTAAATACAATTCGATTTGTTGGAGTACAAAAGCTCAAATGAAGCCAGTTACAAAGCACTAAAACAACTACATGTGATCTCATCGCCCTGATGATGGAGCCAGTAAGCACATCAGAAACATCAGTAAACTAATATTTTAATATTTTCCGTCAAATCACAATTTTAATAAGATAATAAAATATTTAAAATATCATTTTACGTTCCGCATCGAATGATCGATTTACAAATTGGAACGTCTCTTATGACATGTTTCGGTTATATTTAACCGTCCTCAGGTATAAATTAGATTGGTAAATTTAAAACTCGAATTACAATCATTTACAATGTTATGCAGTTTATTGAAATGTTTCTTATCAGATTACTCTTATATATTAGAACGAAGGTATTGTTTTTTATATGGCGTGGTTTATCTGATGTTCAATATTAATCGGTGATGAGTTGATAGAGACATGACGTGTCTGGCGGAAGACATCTAGAAGTATTACTGTGTCGGGTCGAGGTTTAATATTTTATTATCTTATTAAAATTGTGATTTGACGGAAAATATTAAAATATTAACCTAATTCACAATATGACGCAAATATACTACCTTATCAGTAAACTAACAAACTACGCAACAGAAGCCCCAGACGACAGTCATTTTTTGACATAATCGTAGTAACTGATTTTATAATGTTAACAATAATTACAATTATAAACAAAAGTTCAGGCTTACTAAGCATAAATATTCAAACAACCCAATTAACATTCAAATAACGTGTCTCCATTCTATGTACCAGACTAATTACAGAACAAAAACACTGCTTAACAAAGGCCTATTCGTACGTCTAAGGGGAAATTAGTGCAACGTTATCTATGACACAATGTACGTAGGCCTATTTCCCGTTAATTACACGAAAACATTTTCAGCGTGAAATACTCCACACGGCAAAGAACACAAACAACTGTAAACATGTTGAGGCAAAATTTTTTCGAGAGGACACGGCCACATGAGTGCGGCATGTTTTTCTGAGTCACCGGCTACAATGACTGGTCCGCGTGCTTTTGCCTTTAATTAACGTCCCTCTCTCTCTCTCTCTCTATCTCTCTCTTCCCGTAACTGAAAATGTTTATAATGGCGCACTTGTACTTGAGTCGGCTTTGCAAAACGTAAAATTACTGCTACAGCCATCGGGCTACTGGAACCACAATGGCAGCCTTTAATGGACTTTGTTGCATCTAACATTCTTGTCTAATTGAAACAGACTGTCTAATAAGAATGGTGTTACTGAAAACTTTGAGGCTACAGACATGCAAAAATTATCAAGTGCTCTTTCAAACGTCAGTAACTAACTAACTAACAAACGAACGAACGAACTAACAAATTCACTAACTAACTAACTAACTAACTAACGAACTAACAAATTCACTAACTAACTAACCAACTAACTAACGAACTAACTAACGAACTAACAAATTCACTAACTAACTAACTAACGAACTAACAAATTCACTAACTAACTAACGAACTAACGAACCAACAAATTCACTAACTAACTAACTAACAAACGAACGAACCAACAAATTCACTAACTAACTAACAAACGAACGAACGAACTAACAAATTCACTAACTAACTAACTAACTAACGAACGAACTAACTAACAAATTCACTAACTAACTAACGAACTAACTAACAAATTCACTAACTAACTAACGAACTAACTAACAAATTCACTAACTAACTAACTAACTAACTAACGACCTAACAAATTCACTAACTAACTAACGAACTAACTAACTAACAAATTCACTAACTAACTAACGAACGAACTAACTAACAAATTCACTAACTAACTAACTAACTAAATGGAAATCTATCACAGACTGCTGATAAAACATTCTGATTGTTGTGTTTGAAAATTAAAGTAGGTACAGCTTGAGACGGAAGAAATCCCCCCATCGAAGGAGTCTTAATCAAATATCTAGAAGATCCAGAGTTAGAGAAATCAATTCTAAACTGAATGCTAACCACTCGACCACGAAACTCGGTATTACTAATACAGAAACAAAAGGGTAAAACTCCCTTATCGCCTGAAGTAGGAGCCCTCAGTAGGCTATGTTGTATCATCTTAATGTTATCAAGCGGAGTGTTTTCAAACATGGAAGTTAACATTTGGGTACCAAAACTTTTCATAACAACGCAAATATAATAGTTCTAATGCCTCCATAAATATTTAGCTTTGTTGTACTTCATACGCCGACAATTCTGATAGAACCTCCTTATCTTAGCAGAAGGGACGGTAAATATTAACAACCCCTACAGGGAACATTTAAGTACAATAATACACATTCAGTTCCATGCGACACACAACACGTGTGCCTACCCTTAAGTACAAGGAAGATAGGCAGAAATCTTCTCCTCCTATCTGAATTATAATCATTATTAGGAGGAGCGGGGATTCTCCCACAATTTTTAAGTAAACACAGAACGCATAATCCAAAGGAATCTCCCTTTTACATTTCCCTAGTTCAAGAAGGACTCAGTGAAAAACTTCAAAGGGTGTGAGAGAAGGGAGAGATGCAAAGGACCATAAAATAGTGGGAGGAAGAGTCCTCAATATAATACCGCCATATCTTTAACTCCCTCCGAACTGATCCTTGCCATCACATTGCAGGCAACGCTGTTTCTGGAAGCGTGTCGGGGTGCTTAGCAACAACTACGGACTAGGCGTCTGGGATTCGATCCCTGGTAGAGGCAAAAGGTTTTTATTATAGCCTCTGTGACCAGACCAACACTGTGGCCCACCGATCATCTACCGAATTGGTACTGGGGTTCCTTTCTCCGCGGCTAAGAGCAGCCGGAGCGTGAAGCTAATACAGTAAAACCTCTCTAAGTTGGACACTTGGGGTTCCACGAAAACGTGTCCAACTTACAGGGGTGTCCAAGATAGAGGGAAAGAGAAATCAGATTGTGGTCTAATGACAATATAATCTATTTACTTACGTACGCTAACTACTGTAGGCTTACTTGAATTAAGAATTAATGACAAAAATATTAATAATAATCTTTTGAAGCCCACTCCCATGCATTGCACATTACACCCCAGCCTCAATAACATTTTCTAAAGTTAATTCCACCAATTTTCGCTTCCCCATCGTAAAAAGAAAAATTCCATTTCTGTTAACAGTCTGAGCTCAAATGCAAGCGGAGTTAAAACTGTGTCTTCTGCGATACTGTAGTCCAGTTAAGGGTTCAGCAAAAGAATAGTCAAACACTTGCAATGCATTCCAATGATGGGTTCAATGTCCATAAGATAATCCTCCAGAGAGGAGGCATTCATCAGACAGAAATTCAAAATAACAAAATACGTAACTGAAAAAGTTTCTCTGAAAAGCATCGAAGTTAAGTGCATGAACCTGTCCAACTTACAACTAAAGGGGCCTTCAAGTTCCAGAATAAAGGGTTGTCCAAGATATAGGGTATTATGGACACGTAAAATTATAGGATATTCGCCGGTTCCAATTAAAAGTGTACAACATAAGGGGATGTCCAGGATATAGGGTATTGTGGACACGTAAAATTACAGGATATTCGCCGGTTCCAATTAAACGTGTCCAACATAAGGGGATGTCCAACTTCAGGTGTTTTACTGTAATTCGCTTCTTCCTAGTGCCAGGAAAACTATGACATTTTCTATCAGGAGGGCAAATGGTTTCAAAACCTAAACATTGTAATACTTTGGAAATCGACTATGGGACTGACGCGGACAGTGAACCGCGTACGTGACCCCATGAAACAGCAAAGCACTGTATTGTCCTACCTGTGGCAGCACACTACGACATTTAACAACACCATGAAGTGTTCTCATATCCGGATCCCAGCCCAGTTCAGGGACTTCAAAGTGACAAAGCTACAGTCCAAGTGAAAGTGGACTTTTTGTCTTTGTACGACGCGCTTTGTGAATTTAGCTGCAGGTTTATTACAGGGAAGCACACGGCCCTCCTACCTTGACCCAGGCGTTCATCGATTCCAATCAGCCAGTTCTAATGGACCGGACAGACTAGAACCACCTGTATATGTACCTCTGTGTTGCTTCTGCACTGAGACACAGAGAATTTATAAAGAGGGCGATAAAAAGTACAAAAAAGCAACCATATAGGGCACTGAGGGACGTATGATTTACTTTGTTTCATTCACTGTTTGTCGTCCAGCTCAGTAATATCCGTTTAAGGGCATTTGATCAGAGAAAGAAACGGAAATTGTAAAAATACAGAAAATGACGGAGGTTGAATACGGAGAAAAAATAATTTAGTACTTTGTGGGTTACCTGAAACAGACTAGCAATGTCGGTATACGATTCTACGCTGTTTGGGGGGGGGGGGGGGGGGGGGGCTGGCTCAACAGTTTCCTTCCGTCCGGGCTGTATGATGATTGCTAGGAGACTATAGAACACATAAACCAGTTTACGTTCATCACTGATTCAACTATAAAAATATAAATTTCATAAGCGAATTATTTATTTCTTCTCATATTCGAGTTGGATAAATTAAATCAAGGTATGGCCCCATGACCCTAGAGAACAGGCCCAGAGTTGAGGCATAACGACCCTATTTTGACTTCATTACAACTTTACCCTTTCGTTTAAAATTTTTTTACCCTTTAGTTAAGAGTCTGCTCAGTGTCCACAACAGTACATGGGATTTAGGAAACACGATTTATTTGATTAAGAATTTAAAATAATATTTTTGTTTACGCTGTCATCTGCTACGTATTAACGCTTTCATCCATTTAACCTGACTGCTGCTGTTATGTTTTCACATTCATGTTCTCTTTGGCTTCGAGGCTAATGATATTGTTGATTGCTGATAGGAGATTGATAAATTGTACACTGCGATGTATCGTTGTAAAAACTCCCTTACCCATAACAAATACACGACAAACAATATTGAAATGTTTGTATAACGAATCTAAAGTTAGAAGGAGTCGACAATATTGTCACGGAACATAAATATAATCACTCTTTTCGTAAAGATTAACGTTGTAGGGATAATGAATTAGGGAGTCAGTGGTCAAGAAGGTACCAGCTGGTGCCTAGTGCAAGAGACAAGCTTTCCCTTGCATCTAATCAGGCAGTCGATTAACCTTGAAATCTGAAGAACATTTCTACTTAAAATAGAGACAGACAGACATACAGTACAAGCCGTACGCCGTAAAACATCTTACACAACATGATTTATCGAAACACATGAGATTCAAAAAGATTTCCATTTGTAATTAAAATTTGAACTGCGCAAACGAACTTTTGTATTATCTGAAAACAATACCACTCTTTTGTCATTCTGAATGGAACGTAAGAGGTAACATTATTCTTAACCGTTTCAGAGTTTTAATAAATTTAAGAACCTCGGTAAAGGACACGCAAAAGAATGGGACACAGGGACACAGAGAGAGAGAGAGAGAGAGGCGGTTATTATAACCCCACGAAAGGAAAAATATATACGACTGAGTGCAGGTAACATTTACAAACCCTGCAAGCAAAACAAATGCCAGAGCAGTATATTGTGGCTTGTAGCAACATAACAAGTACGAGTAATGAACCTGAAATTAGCTAACGTTCCCTGAAAATTGGTCTCGTTAACTGTTACCTAGACAACACACTGCAAGTACCTCCACCCACCAACCCACTTTCCTTGCTGCGTCCAGCAGAAATACAGACTACATTTATAAAACGAGTCGCCACGCTGGTCGGAGAGACGCGAGGAACAGTGCGCGATCACACGTCTATGGTATAATATTTATTTACGCTCACGTATTTTAGTTATTTACAAATTAGGGACGATCCTCAGGGATCATCCGCCTATTGGACAGGATACAAGAATTGGAGGGCCCATTATCTCCAGTCCTTGCCGCGTCCTCAGGAAGCTGGTGTAGGGGGGGGAGGCCCCCCCCCCAGATACGGAGGGTAGCCACGAATATGTGGAACAAGCTGACAGAAACAGCCAACAAGGGGTGGTCTTAAAACTTAGAGGTTTACATTTCCTCGTCGTAAAAGGCAAAAATTAATGTTGCACTTCGAACTAGGACATATTCTATGTAACGGAACAATAAATGGGAAGTCTTAATGGAATGTGGATCAGGTAATGGTGATACGGAGGAAGTTTTCATGGTCTTACTCTGGCCCTCATGGAAAATACCGAGACAGTAACTTAAGTTAGACTACGACCGATTCCTTCAATTCCATATAATTTCCAATGTCTTGACCCTGTAAATACCAGTGGTAAGCATTTTGTATTTATGTTTCTCATGATTCTCACTGTAAACAGCTATTATTTCGTAAGACTTGAGGTTCTCACAGCGGTGAGTATGAAGATTTCCGTCTTCTGGGTTGTTGCGCTGTGTAGTCTGGTCGCCCTGATGACGGAGGCAGTATGACCTCCGAAACGTTGGTAAACATCGACCAGACTACACAGCGCAACAACCCAGAAGACAGAAATCTTCATACTCTGATGACGGAGGCAGTATGACCTCTGAAACGTTGGTTAACATCGACCAGACTACACGGCGTAACAACCCAGAAGACAGAAATCTTCATCGCCCTGATGACGGAGGCAGTATGACCTCCGAAACGTTGGTAAACATCGACCAGACTACACAGCGCAACAACCCAGAAGACAGAAATCTTCATACTCTGATGACGGAGGCAGTATGACCTCTGAAACGTTGGTAAACATCGACCAGACTACACAGCGCAACAACCCAGAAGACAGAAATCTTCATACTCTGATGACGGAGGCAGTATGACCTCTGAAACGTTGGTAAACATCGACCAGACTACACAGCGCAACAACCCAGAAGACAGAAATCTTCATACTCTGATGACGGAGGCAGTATGACCTCTGAAACGTTGGTAAACATCGACCAGACTACACAGCGCAACAACCCAGAAGACAGAAATCTTCATACTCATCGCCCTGATGACGGAGGCAGTATGACCTCTGAAACGTTGGTTAACATCGACCAGACTACACAGCGCAACAACCCAGAAGACAGAAATCTTCAGCTATTATTTACTTAAACAGTTTATCATCGTAATCGTGAAGAGTTTTCTTTGCGGCACGGGCTGAATTCTTAAGCATTATTTAGATGAATTTCAGCTTCATAGGGTTAATCATTCTGTCAGCAGATTCTATTTTATGGGTCGTTGAATAAACTAAAAATAAATACCTAAAATAATTAAATAAGCAGGCGAAACACCAGCAGAACAACGGAAAGCAAAATAGTGTCACATAAATGTAAGGAATATTTCCACTGAGACTCAATACACCATATTCTATTGCGCGTATCAGAATACACACACACACAAAAAAACCTTAATTAAATATATGAAATGCAGTAACTAATACAACATTCATTTTATGAGAATCTTTCCTAAATATTTCTCGCATCTCCCAGTCTCACTTTCGATAAAAAAAAATGCATTATTACATTTGAAAAATTGAAATCCGAATCAGAGTGAAGTTCATACATAGAGCTACGTATGTAATCAGCTCTTACAAATTCCATTATTTCGTCCTCAATTTCGATCGTCTTTGTGGCATCATATCTGCAACGGCCGCTTTGTTTCGTTCAGTATTTGGTACGTGTTCATTCTGGAAGCCAGCACGGGGCTTCTATTTTCATCATTGTTACACCTAAATGCAAACCACAGGATCTATAAAATTATTCATAGGCTTCAGTTAATAGGAGGATAATGTTATGGCGGTGGATTAATTGTTCAGCTTAGTGAAGACAGACAATATGCCCATCACACATTGCTATAAATCCCCCTAATCAAAGGCTATGATTCTGAACCGCTGCCATGTTTTTATCTTACATTCTAAAAAAATCTAAACGAATTCTGTACATTTTTCGAAGATGTTACTAATTCTTGGTTGCTAAGATTACATCAGGAAAAAATCATGATATAATTTCAAGCATTCGAGAAGAGAATTATATAAAAAATATGAGATTTATACTCGAAACCTCCCGAATTCGAAGGAATAGTAACCATTCGGTAGAAATTCTGTTACCTTACTACACCTCATCAATTCCCATCGCCTTTTTAACATAATATTCTTCGTCAATATGAAGTTACAGGGGCTGAATGACATCTGATGGCAACATGATGTCCACTTCTATTTTTTCTTTTTGGGCAGACACATCCAAAAAATCAACTTGGTACAATACACAAACATTTCCTTATAAAACTTAAAAAGAGATTAAAATTGAGTACAGAAAGAGGCTGTCGTGAGACAAGGTCAAGCTGGCCTTTACAGATTAGCCAACAGTTTAAATATAAATTTCTGTCAGGTCAGTGCGTGTACTTTGTAGAGATTGCATGTACTCCGAAGCAGTTATATTACAATCATGACGTCAGTTTATGGGCAAACAACACGTCACTCTTCGACTCCATTAATATTCATATCGCATTACATCGAGGTACTGATCCTATATGACCAGAAATGTTTCAAACTGAAGATGGCTGTTTTGTGGGTTGTCGCACCGTGTAGTCTGGTAGAAGTTTACCGACGTTTCAGAGGTCCTTGCTGCCTCCATCATCAGGGCGATCATCGGCTTCAACTGGTTAAAACAGGCATTAATTCTGATATTTTAATTACTAACCAGGATGACGAAATTCTAAAGTCATGCCTTCGTGGCGTTCTAAACAAAGTTTTGTCAAGTAGTGTATGAAATATTTTAAACATATAATAAAAAATGTAAGAGGCGGTAATTGGAGTCGCTCTTGCAGGTAGGCGAGTCGCTATTGCAACACAATTGTCCACTTCCCGAAATGCAACAGAAAGAGATTATGCAAGAAGCTCTGGAAATCGCAATTAGCAGAATATATTACAAACATTAACGATAATAATAGTAATATCAGTTACCAAATAGCTTGACAATAGCAATTAAGGTAATTAACCTCATTCAATAACTGGAACGGAGACAAATTGAGAACAAATACAGATAACAGAGCAATGCAGAAGACACATTAGAGGACAAAAGTAATGCCAAAATATACTACATGTGACATGAAGGTTCTAAGCGGATTCAAATATTAAGCACGGTGGTCTAGCGGTCAGAACACTAGCCTTGTAAGCCTGGGGTCCCGGGTTCAATTCCCGGTGGTGCTCAAATTTATAACTTGTGTTGGGCAAGGCCGTGGTCTAGGCATCACGGAGTTTTCTTCCGGGGGCTTCCCCGGTTTCTCCGTGGCATCCCAACAATTACTCCACTCACACACAGAAGAAGGCAATGGCAAACCACTTCTGATCATCTCTGCCAAGAATGTATATATGTATGAGCAGGTCCCTGACAACCTGAAGAGGTTTGAAGGATCCTGTTCATAATATATGGACCTGTCGTCAGACAGAACACTACAAATAAATAAAAATAAATAAATGAGTAAAACATGGCGTGGGGCGAAATACAATCTTCGCTTAATGTGTCAATATTCCTGCAGCTTACATGAAAAAATTAAGCATACATAATTAATAGACTGATCTTGAGGCGATGTAGGTATAATAAGTATAAAACGATAAAATACAATTAACTACCTTAATTAACACGTGGAATCTTAGTGGTTATTTACATTTTTTGTCATTAATTGAAACAGCGTTAATAAATCAACAAATTTCGTGCGACCAAGGACTTGTATCTCTTCCACAGTACTCATTTTCAGTTCTTACTTTAATTTTATCACAGACTGTCAACTAATGAACCTGGCGAATTTAATGACCCCAACTGCAGCTAATCGATAAACCCTGTCTTAATGAGCACCAATAATTTGTTAAAATTAAAACAATAAAAATAAGTTGCAGGAGGTCTGTGCGTAATTTAATTAGTCATGACAAATAAATTAGGCTTTATAACAGCCGGTCAGATACAATCATTTGAAACCCAAAGCCACTGGCTGGTTCTTTACGCCAATGTTTTGTTAGACACTGCCCACAGTATAACGTATAATTGATATACATAATGCTTTCGATGTTTCCGTCTTCAGGCGATTAGTTATCATTATACTAACAACCTGACGTACTCTAATATCACATGAAGCCCACAGATACAAAATACAGTTACTGACTATTAACGCAGGTGGTACATATATTTACCACTTGGCTTTATAGGTTTAAAAATTCTGTACGGTTTATAACTTTAATGCTAAAACAGATTATAGCACAGTAGCTGAAACGTCATTACCTCCCCATGCAGGGCAAGTGTGGTCATTATAACAAAAGATCATGAGGTCACATAACTCGGTGACGTATCAGAGAGGCGAAGGAACATAATGCACTCATTAACCTTGCTTTACATAGTAAACTAGTCGGTACTACTAGAGACAAATTAACAGTTTGCAGAGATCGGCTTTGTCTTTAGCTGTTCTATTGACCGTGTGGGAGGGCACTTCCGATCCTCATCAAACCTGATCCATTTCATCTGCCTTGTTGAAGGAAGACCATGTTCTAGCCCTCCCAGAATTACATAGAAAATGGCTTTTGACTATGGTATGTCGATGAACTGTTTTTATGTCGAGTGTACACTTCAATTAACGGTATAGCAAGTGAGATTACAGGTTCTTACAAAGACACGTACGAAGACGGACGCCGTCTAGGATGTTGCGCAGTGGAATTCAGTGTTGAATCATACCGCGCAGGATGTGGTAATGGAGGACGGATGATTTACATAATGTTCACGTACTCATTTAAAGTTGGTTTTCGGTTGAAAAACCGTCAGAATTTTTTAAATATTTAACAGAAGTGTTAGGTATTTAAATTGCCTGTAATTTAGTTAATTCTTGTTCCAGAGGAAATTCTCATGTTGATGAATACCCCTGTAGAAATTTTATTAAATATTTTGGAATTAATACGGGTCTTTGGCTTCTATTGTTGACAGAGATAAAGTGTTTAAAGTTGGTAATCTGCTAGTGTTTAATGTTACCAATATCATCTAACCATGAGCAAACTAACCCACACACTCCGTGCGAGCAAAGATTCTGAGTTGGGCTCGACTAAATTGACTGCGCAGCCAAAACTAAGAGGCCTCCATAAAGTAGGAGGGCTATATACAGTGTGACTCAGTAAACTTAGTGCACACCCATAACCAAACACCACTACTTTAATAATATATGATCAATATCTGGCGAAGATTTTCCTGTCGAGTAAGTGACTTCACATCAATACTCTCCCACAGCCTTCTCCATGGGCAAAATTTGAAGAAAATAATAAAAAAAAGGGAGTAGTGAGTAATCTGTGATGAGCTGTGTCTGCCATAACAATGTTCATATTATTTGTTTTTGTACCAGGGTTAGGCTGGTACTACACGCATTGACTGCTCCCTTCCCAACACCAACATACCACGTCCGGTTGCAATAAACCATCGACCTTTACCTGCTGCAAACTTATCGACCTCCCCCCCACAAGAAACATTTTCCTGTAAGTGATACTGGCAATTATTTGGGGATGCGAGTAAAACTGTTTTCTTTTTCGAATTTTAGGTGCACTGATAATTAAATACGACAACTGGCGCTAATTTGACCAAAAGCGACCTACATTCAGAATCCCATGTTAACCAGAATTCGACAACTGCAATATTAAACGAAATTCATTATTGTAAGATTTGAGGTTTTCACAGCGGTGAATATGAAGATTTCTGTCTTCTGGGTTGTTGCGCTGTGTAGTCTGGTAGATATTTACCAACGTTTCAGAGGTCATACTGCCTCCGTCATCAGGGCGATGAGTATGAAGAATTCTGTCTTCTGGGTTGTTGCGCTGTGTCGTCTGGTCGATGTTTACCAACGTTTCAGAGGTCATACTGCCTCCGTCATCAGGGCGATGACGGAGGCAGTATGACTTCTGAAACGTTGGTTAACATCGACCAGACTACACAGCGCAACAACCCAGAAGACAGGAATCTTAAAATACATAATTTTATGATACTAAATTCACGGACGAGAGTCATTACCGAGTATCTAACAGACTCTCAGTTGGCACAAGAAATTCTTCAGATGTTATGACATCCAAAGGATTATTACCGTCTTCAAAAGAGTTAACCACTGGATCACATACTGAGAAAGTTACATGCATTTTAATATTATCATTCCACTTATTCATACATCACTCAAGCAGCCTAATTACTCTCGGTTTTATGGCTAAAGTCGTATACTGTCCCACTCTCGTGATAATTTTTTTTAGTCTATTTTATAACTATTAATTCTGGAAAGACTCTGAAACGCAGACTTTAGCTATTTCCAATGTTTCATTACTGAAACACTATAAGCACAGTACCGATATGTTTATATTAACTTACGCGCCAGGTTTTATTAAATTATTCCTGAGAGGCATTATGCCTCTATTGTCACATTATACCTGCAAACTGGGGAATCAGTAAAATTATCGCACAATTCGCCAGCAGACAGTTGATCAGGAATGAGATCAAACTGTGGTCTTCGGTCACAAAACCACATGATCCGTGTTGGCAACAGCAAATCGCGTGTACATATGTTCCCTTTGCCTTGATTTATTCCTCTCAGTTCACGTAATAGCATGACCATTAACCGAGTAGCTAAAATTGCAGGAAATTACAGAAAAGTAGTAATATAATACTTTCAGGATTAAGCAAAGATTATCGTCATTCAAGCTGACATACGTCAAATATCGCTTGAAAGATCTGATGGATAACGACTCTGGTGGTAAGAAATGCAAATGTCGCTGTGGTGGTACCTATGGAGAGATCTGGTGAAGTCTGCATTGGGCGAGATTGTGGCTTAAGTCTTTGTAAAGATATTCTGATATTTAATTTTATTCATAAATAAATTTTATAAACTTTCCACATTCAATGTCATTTGCGAAGATAATTCTGCGATAAAATGTATTAAACTGTATTACTATTCAGCACGAGCGAGGATCATTCCCGTCAATTGTGACGCTAGTCTTAATAACGATACGCCCTGCGTTTAAAGAACAGAGTATCCAAATGGAATAACTTTAGTGATATTTTCACCTCGAAAATACGTGTCTTCCTTTGAAGAATCGAAATTCTGAATCTCTCTAAGGCACAGTATTCGTGTCGTTTATTATCGTCTTCCGGATACCAAATCCTTATGCACACATTCAGAATGCAAGAGTGAGAGGGACTGGAGGAAACAAGGAACAAGGAAGAAATGTCCTATTCAAATATATGACTTGTGGTGAAACGTATTGCACGAAGTGAGGGGATGACGAAGAAATGTGGATGTAAGGGAAAATGAAGGACACGCGAATAAAAGTGAATACATGTCGATATGAATGAAAGAGACGAGACACTAGAATAAAACTCCAAAGACGGATGTGGGCGATGCAGGGAATAATTCTTGCTCCTACGGTTCACTCGGAAAACGTGGGTTGTCTGCTTGGAAGACACTTTCTGGTACGAATAGTATGTTAAAGACACAGGAGACGGGATGGGGATAGAAGATCGAATCCTGACCCATCTATTTGTATTAAGTAGGAATGCGAATCCTTTGAGAAACGGAATTTACACAAAAATATAGAATTTTCTACATGTTGAAGATTTCTGTCTTCTGGGTTATTGCGCTGTGTAGTCTGGTCGATGTTAACCAACGTTTCAGAGGTCATACTGCCTCCGTCATCAGGGCGATATTCATCGCCCTGATGACGGAGGCAGTATGACCTCTGAAACGTTGGTAAACATCGACCAGACTACACAGCGCAACAACCCAGAAGACAGGAACCTTCATGCTCATCGCCCTGATGATGGAGGCAGTATGACCTCTGAAACGTTGGTTTACATCGACCAGACTACACAGCGCAACAACCCAGAAGACAGAAATCTTCATGCTCATCGCCCTGATGATGGAGGCAGTATGACCTCTGAAACGTTGGTTTACATCGACCAGACTACACAGCGCAACAACCCAGAAGACAGAAATCTTCATACTCATCGCCCTGATGATGGAGGCAGTATGACCTCTGAAACGTTGGTAAACATCGACCAGACTACATAACGCAACAACCCAGAAGACAGAAATCTTCATACTCACCGCTGTGAGAACCTCAAGTCTTACATTTCTACATGTTATTTCTGTGAAACAGCAGTCACAATACTCGGAAGTGTCTAATATCGAACCTCACAGTAAAATGACCACAAGGACCATCGCGTAAATTTTCCAGATGTCTCTGAGAAAATGCACAAATCAAACGAATTCAAACACTGGACGTTAATGAAATAACAAATTATTAGAAAACTGTAAGCAGAAATGAATTTCCTCGGGGCGGTTGCATGTTACAAATTGAAGTACATGACCCTATGACCATATATGGCCTGCGCAGTAACCCACGCGCTAAATTGCACCCCCCCCCTCCCGGCTGCATTATAAAGTAGCTAATCATAACATTAACGATAAAAGATTTGTGAAACTGGAAGTCTGTGCAGTAGAAAAGTTGGTTTTCTTAAGTTATGCCTGGAACTATTTGTATTAACCCTTTAAACACTAGTGGTAACTGTGTTTACCACTTAATTTACCAATCAGTAAACTTCTCATTTTGTATTATGGGTTTTGCATGATTCTCATTGCAAACATCCATTATTTACCTAAAGAGTGATAACCAATTTATTATTGTAATGGTGAAGAGTTGCCTTTTATTTGAAGTACGGACAGAATTATTAAATATTATTTACTCTACGATTTTCAATGCAATTTTGTACTATTGACATTGCACTTCATTTATATTTAATTCCAATCTTCTAGAAAATTAAATTTTGACAGCCAACAGAAATCGCTCAAACCTGTCATCATCAGCCACTTTCAGCACTGTTGGCTGTAACTGGTCTTGTCTGGCTGTTGTTATGAACGCAACTTAACTAGGTTTTACGACTGTTTCTTCTGGGTTGTTGCGCAGTGTAATCTAAAATAAGTTTACTGACTTTTCAAAGATGGTTACTGCTTTCATCATCAGGGATACCAGTACTCATCGCGCTAACTACACGTTGCAAGAACTCACATGACAGCCATCTTCATATTCGCCGCCGTCAGAACCTCAAACCTGAGTGAACTACTATGATCGTCATTTTTTGAGTTGAACGTACCGCTAGGCAGACTGTACTCGCAAACGATCACAAAAGTGCGTAGACCCTTATTTAAACATGTATTTCGTACGAAGTACATACTTTAATGGCGAATTCCTACCCGCAGGCAGCTCACTTGCCTCGATACTCCGTTGACCACAAACAGAAAATCTCATGGGCTTACCTGGAAAGAAAGAAAAAATGCAGAGTTAATTTAATTACTTAACCCTTTGAAGCCGAAGATCGTATAAATATTACGTAAGAACTCAGTCCGAACCGCGAAGAAAACACTACACTTCACCATTACAAAGATCGACTGGTTAACACATTCATATATTAATCTGTGTATCAACACCGGGGGACGCATCAGACGTTTTCCATGTGACGTGGGGGGAGAGTAGTCGTATCGTGGATTAGTAACGTTATAACCCTAACTGACAAGCTAACCAACTAACCACGTGGCTTGAAGTTATTCTTATGCCGGTAATAGTTGCTCCGATATCCAAGGAATTTCTAACATCTTCTGTGACCCAAAGTTTCATTGTCGTGTTCACAATGGACCATATCCTGACACAATACGTATTATAAGAACCATTTTGACACTATCCTCCCATTTGCTTCCAGATCTCAAGTGATCTCTTACCTTCACGTTTTGCGATTAAAATTCCATTCTGACTTGAAATCTGCCTCATAACAAGGGTAACATGTCCTTGAACTCTAGTCTCAGCCAAATAAATCAGTCTACATTCTAACACGGTATGTATTTTAAAAACCATTTTAATATTATGCTCCCATTTACGCTCAAGTCTCTCACTTACCTTTTCTTTTTGGGTTTTACAATTCTAATTCTTTGCGAAGTTGCCAAAATTCCTTACGAATAAGCCATCTGTCATCTAAGTGCGGTTACGTTCCGCTTATATCACATTCTACGATTTGATAACCTTAAGAACCTGTTAAATTTTCACCGCGTCGTAAACGTTACAAACATAAATGCCGAACAGAAAAAAGTTTATATTTGTATTTAACGTTCCATATAAATTTCTACATTACCACCCGTTCCAGAACAAAACCCATAAAAGTATAGTTTTACTATTTCTCAATTAGATCTTTTATCGCACCGAGCGAAACCTACAATTATATTCTCTCAGCAACTTTTTGGCGCAAGCCTCCTATCCTAAATTTAATCAAAATCTGTTCAGTAATTTCTGACACAAAATATGATAGCGAAGAAACGGGAGAATCGATCTAGATCGAAGAAATTATATAACTTGACAAAATATAATTATCTGTGATCGCAAATATAAGGTAAGGGATGCGAGAGCCGTCATGTATTAGACAGCAAGACACCAGCAGTCGAGATTCAAAGACGAAACGAAAGCTAGGAGCAGAAACGTTCGTCATTTGCCTTCCTTTCATGTATTCTAACCTCACACTTTGCAGTCTCCCAGCCAGCATCTCTTCAAGTCTACTACATCCGCCTTACAAATTTCATTTGCCGTTCGTTACAGTAGGCCTACGACCAACATCACGGCTGCCTCAGTCTCGGTCTTCACATCGGGAACCCCCTCCCCGGGCTCCCCGTATCATATTTCACGGTCTTACACACGCACTCCACCCGCCCGAGCAAAGTTTCAACTCGGCTGGCTTTAAATTCTATTGCAGCGAGAGGAAACTCCTCTTTCCTTTTCGGTGATTAAAAGTGGCGTATCCGACAATTAGCAATATAATTATTTAGAATTAAATAATTCTACGTCCGCTACTCGAAAGCAATGTCAAATTTAAAGCCAATTATCTAAGTACCTAGCCAATTACATGGAGCAGATTCCTTCATGAGGACCTGATAGTCATCCACTTGGTGACAAACTCCCCGCCTTTTATGAACACCGAAGGGACATTTCTGGTTTCGCAAGAGGCCTCAATAAATGTTTCTAAAAGATCTATTTTAATATTATCTCCAATCCAAGTCTCCGAAGCGGCCTTTTCCGACGAATTTATACGACCAAAATTTTTTTATGTTCCCAGTGCGTGCTACATGTCGGTTTAAGTTCATTCTTCTTAATCTAAACGCCCTAATCTTGTATGGAAATTTGACAATATATATATTTAAAACATTTATTCTCATTATACTTTAAAAAGAATTTCATTTATCGAGATGAAATATTACTTAAACAAACGTGACTATGTATTTTGAACAACACAGAAAACAAGTATGGAAATGTATGCGTGGCGTAACAATTCTGGGGCATTAGCCATTTATCGAACTTTGGTCAGGAGAAAATGGCATGTGGGCACAGAATTAATATGAACGTGGTCATGACGACAAATATTCAAATCCCTTGTCGGGATTTGAATCTGGTTCATCGAGTTTGTCCCCAGTATTTTAAGTGACACATAATTAGATAATATTCTAAATGTAATATGACAGATGATACGAATTCCAGCAGGAAAACAAATATTTTACGTAATTCAGTAGTACACATCTTAACCAAATTTGTTATTCCGATAATACATCCTAAACAACGCTTCACAGTTACAACACATTACGTTTTTAATTTTAAACGCAGTGCGAAAACGCTCGACTACGTTTGAGAAGAATTAATATTCTGTATATAGGCCTAGAACCAGTTACTTGTTTCGAAAACTGTGCTATTTTTTATGGTGGCCTCTGAAGTGCGCAGAGGGGGAAGAAAGATGGTAGTAGTGTGGGAAAACTTGACGGTGAGCTCAGATATCGGTAGCAGAAGGTCAGATACTGGTAGTATGGCTCTACAAATATTGGTATATAACAACCTTTAACTGCTGCAAGATTCTGTATCACTGTAGAAACATTTACTGTAATAACATCAGACTTGTGACCGTCTACAACCCATCTAATTTCATTGCAACAATTTTACCTTGTTGTAAACTTAGTATTGGAGGGGATATACCAGTTGGATAAATTGGGCTATACGAGGTGATAATATTAAAATGATGTTCAGATAAATCGATAGTAGTGCACAAATTTCATTTAGCACAGGATACAGACCAGTTTGGGCTCTTGTCTAAGTGGTAATAAAGCTACGTGTTCTAAAAATAAAGTATTGTGAATTATCTGAACAGTAATTAGATTCTCATGAAGGACTGCCTGTGGAATTAAATGTTTCTATGCTTCCTGTTGTCATTACACTAGATTCCGTAAGATCGATCTTTCTCGTACGCAACTATCAGCAAACTGGCAGACAGACAAACAGACGGACGGACACACACACATTAGCGAGTAAGTTTATGATAGCGGAATCGATCAAATTTCCTGCGCAATAAAACTCAGTGGCCTACATAAAATAATGGGGCAGTATTTCCATCCCTCTCCTACTCTATGACGGTGGTTTGTTGAAATATCTAAACACTTTACTCCTCCCTACACGAACAAAATTTCAATTTCGCTCAGTTCATTAACAATAACTCTAAGCAAAAGAGAATGCAATCTCTCTTCTCGAGAGATGAGAAAAGAGAACGAATGGGAATGTGTTTCGTTCATTATGTATATACATGTATTTGTTCTTAATTGGAATCTCCATGAAGTAATTAAAGCAACTCTCATCACCTGTATCTTACTTAAACGATCGTAAACTTCTGCAAATTCAGTTACAAATTCTTATACGAGGTTTCAATTTTACCCTAAAAAGTATACAATTTCACGCAGAGTGACTTGAGAAACCAGCTGTTTGGCAACAGATTCTAATGAACGAGTCAGGACACAGAATAATTCATTACAATGTTCAAATTAAGTTGGAACAGCTGTATTGTATTCGATACCGAACTCAAACGCAGACACGTAAATAATGTTCAATAGAAATACATGAATAGAATTTTGGCTGCCTATAATTCATGAGCCTTAATTTTACCAACCTAATAATACGTACACAGTACGTGCTGAAAACTTCATCATGCATTTTTCATTTTCTTGTTACTGTCTGTACCTTATGTCAAAATATCCCCTATACAGTGTTCTCAAACATCCCCAAAGTAGACCATCTTCCATTTTAAATCACTGTAACTGTTAATCATTATTTTATGAGATTAGTAAAAGACGCATTCAGAACATTTTCAGTGTTTATTATAGAGAAACGAAAACAAATTAGATTAATATGGCGAAATCTCAAGTACTCCTAGCAGCGAGTATGATGACGACTGCCTTCTGGGGCTTTGAGCTGTGTTGTATATCTTTACCGACGTTTCGGAGGAGCATTAATACCTTAATCATGGAGGCAGTAAGCACATCTGAAACGTCTGTAAACTTCTACCAGGTTACACTGCGTAACAGAAGTCAGTCGACTTCAGAATTAATGTGTTAACTTGAACCCTCCTTACTCGCCGGATTTGGCTCCGTGTGACTTCTTCCTCTTCCCAAAGATGAAAATTCAGCTAAAGGGAAGGAGATTTGAGACGATAGAAGAGATTCAGGCAGAATCGCAGATGGTGCTTGACAGGCTGACAAAGAAATATTTCCAGGGATGCTTCCAGGCTTGGCAGCGGCGCTGGGATCGTTGTGTTCACTCCCAGGGGAACTACTTCGAGGGTGATGGATGAATTTAGTACCTGAGATAAGTGTACGGGTTTTTATACGCGCAGTCTTGAAACTTTCCGATCGCACCTCGTATACTAAACGTGTAATTAAAATAATTTTAATAAATATTTTGCTTACGTAATTCCTTTCTTTGGGCCTAGTAGCCTCAGTCATCAAGCTCGTTAAGAAATATAAAGAATAATAAATATCGCTTCTGGTTTTTGGCTTAGAAACCCAACAAATGTCTGAATAAATGTAAAAAAGGAGAGAAAATATATATTTTTTTTTGGAATGGGTATAAACCTAAATCAAGTACTGCACACAGGCCTACATGATTACATACTGAAACCAAATAAAAACCTTTTGCAGGAACAAAAATAATTGCGCAAGGCGGAATATTTTAACGGGATAAATTCTTTTGGCGTTTTAAAAGGATGAAAAATAATGCAGAAGGAAGCGAGAGGGAGGTGAAACATGCACATAAAATCTACTTTCTCGTTTTATAACCGCCTTTTCTTCTTTCAACCGTCAGTGTCTCTCATTAAGAAAGCGGAACAAAAGTAGAACAGGGAGATACGTATTTTAGCTTCAGCGAATTATTATTATTTTAATGAGGGTGAAATTTCACGTCCTCTTCTCGAAATCGTTACAGTCCACATTAAATATACTGTAGATAAATACGGTACATATAAAATATGAAGACGTAAAAGGAATGGTTTTGAAGAAACTTTCGGAGAAAATTGACAAAAAAAAAGGACAATATTATATTTGGACACAAATAGGAATATCAAAACCCTTTACTGCAGATATGTTGACAAAATTTAAAATTTATTAATTTGCTTATTTTTTATATAGTTTTTCATAAGTGAGATTTTAGGTTCCCACGGCGGTGATTATGAAGATGAATCTCCTCGGTTGTCCCGCCGTGTTACCTAAGTTTCTGAGATGGTTACTGCCTCCATCATCACGGAGACCAGCACTGAACGCCTGATGATGGAGGCAGCAAACACCTCTGAAATGTCGGCAAAACTTTTACCAAGACTACACGGGCCAATAACCCAAAAGATAACCACCTTCATCTTTTCAGATTTTTGTGCCTTCGACCAATATGCAAACGCCGAATGAGGGTTACAAAACGAGATCTCGAAGATGTTAATACGAGAACATCGATTCTAAGTCCACAGACTACAGTTGAGGACATTTAGCTGATGCCTTCTCTAACCGAAGATCTCATCTTCGCTGGCTAATACTAAACCACACCTACGAGGTTGCGTCCTATGTCTCTTTAGTTACAAGGTACAGTATTTTAACTCCGTTTCTCACATCAAAGTCTTGTTTCCTTTCAGTATCCCCTTTACTACGTCATCGCAGTATAACGCGTTCCGCACATTATAGTTCGCTCGAATTCCACCTCCTAACTTCGCCTTCACGTTCAACCGAGATGCACAAGGGTTAGACAAACCATCCGCCTGAAATCCAACGACAAACGTTTCAGTTTAGAAAGAGCTGTGATTATCGCCCTGATGATGGAGGCAGTATGACCTCTGAAACGTTGGTTAACATCGACCAGACTACACAGCGCAACAACCCAGAAGTCAGAAATCTTCATACTCATCGCCCTGATGACGGAGGCAGTATGACCTCTGAAACGTTGGTAAACATCGACCAGACTACACAGCGCAACAACCCAGAAGACAGAAATCTTCATACTCATCGCCCTGATGACGGAGGCAGTATGACCTCTGAAACGTTGGTTAACATCGACCAGACTACACAGCGCAACAACCCAGAAGACAGAAATCTTCATAATCACCGCCCTGATGACGGAGGCAGTATGACCTCTGAAACGTTGGTTAACATCGACCAGACTACAGAGCGCAACAACCCAGAAGACAGAAATCTTCATACTCACCGCCCTGATGACGGAGGCAGTATGACCTCTGAAACGTTGGTTAACATCGACCAGACTACACAGCGCAACAACCCAGAAGACAGAAATCTTCATACTCATCGCCCTGATGATGGAGGCAGTATGACCTCTGAAACGTTGGTTAACATCGACCAGACTACACAGCGCAACAACCCAGAAGTCAGAAATCTTCATACTCATCGCCCTGATGACGGAGGCAGTATGACCTCTGAAACGTTGGTAAACATCGACCAGACTACACAGCGCAACAACCGAGAAGACAGAAATCTTCATACTCATCGCCCTGATGACGGAGGCAGTATGACCTCTGAAACGTTGGTTAACATCGACCAGACTACACAGCGCAACAACCCAGAAGACAGAAATCTTCAGACTCATCGCCCTGATGACGGAGGCAGTATGACCTCCGAAACGTTGGTAAACATCGACCAGACTACACAGCGCAACAACCCAGAAGACAGAAATATTCATACTCATCGCCCTGATGATGGAGGCAGAAAGGACCTCTGAAACGTCGGTATACTTCTACCAAACTAAAAGGCGTAACAACCCAGAAGACAGAAATCTTCATACTCACCGCCGTGGAAAACTCAAATCCTACAAAAATCAATCAATCAATCGACAACTAATCACAGAAAGCAAACAAAGACCTAGATTAATTTGAGTTGTAAGCTGATCTAGCTTTTCATCAGGCGGCACACCGTGTTATGGAATAAATTATGCATTGGTGTCGTAACATTAAGGCATTTAATATGGAAAATATGACTGAGTAAAACTGGAAGGTCTTCATAAGGAGCCGCGTATAACCGCTTTTTCGATAAAGCAATGATTGATCACGTTAGGGTCTCTTAAGAGTCAGGTAACAAAGTTAAACGTCGCTCTCGCACTAGGAAGTATTAGACTGATGGGTAATGCATTATCCCAAAGCAACCTTGCTCCAGCATTAGACACGGGACCTCAGGAAATTGGGAAGCCATGCGTATGGAATACGAAGAGCGCCTTATAATATGTGTCGAATAGAAAATAAAATCGAAGTTTGTACACCTCTGAATACACTGTTAGGTACAAACTCCAAACACACTAGAAATGAAAAAATTCTAGCTTCTTTGGGGGGGGAAGGGGGGGGGGAACACTTAAAAAATTAAATGGAAGTGCCTGTACCCCCCTCTCCAAAATGCAAAGTGATAATATTTTCAAAAAACAAAACGCATCGTTTGCTAACACCGTTTCATGTGTCGTGCTCCATTAAAGGAGAGAGAAACAGCCGACTAAATTCGGTTTCCACGGCTGAACTTAACACACAACTCGCGTTCACCCCTGACACAATTGGCAAAGTTAGTACCGCTGCTGTGACAGCCCTCGGTCTCTGATTTCGCCTTTGGTAGCCCTTCCTTGCGAGATCTCAGATTCCTAATTGCCACACTATTTCGACGACACTTTTATCACAATTCTCTCTCTGTCTTACATACGTCGCCTTTCCTATCCACCACGTACTTTCCTATCGCTCGTGTTTCCTTCTTCCTGTATTTTAATACTCAGCGAAGATAAAAAAATCGTCAAAGTAAAATTACATAAGCTCAGACTTCGCTGCGTTTGCCTTTCCACACACAAGCAGAGCAAAACACTTCCCTTTTCAACCCTTATTTTTTATTAATAACGCACACACTGACGTCTATTTTTTATTTTACTTTAACGAACCGAATTTTACTTTGCCTTGAAGGTTTCATTTTTCGGTTCGACGTTTAAAATTCAGTCAGTAATTTAAATGAACAATTTCCAATCCGTTACGAACGTTATAAGTTTAATTAACATTTTACATTCAAAGTGAAAACTGAGATACGTTAGCCCTAACTTTACGACAGACCGACGAAGACGTGTGCCTTGGCTACTTACAAAGGGCTGTAAGTTAATTTTTTTCTTCTTTCAAAATAGTTTCTACTTGCAATAAGGAAAATTCACAGTTCACTGAACAAGGATCTCTGTTTTATTAGTATTCCAGTCCCTCATGGCAGCAGTAAACCAGATTGTTATGATTCAGATGATATAAAAATAACCCAGAACACGGATGCCAATATAACAAAATAAAAACAAAACTGGAAAACCGAACTCCAATTTTCATTACACAAATTTTCCAGCTGAGCTGTTTAAAGGTTTGCATACATCACTAGATCTATTTTCATTTATCACGGATCTGTTTGTATTATTAGCCTACATTGCAAGGCGAGTAAGTAAGTATTTTACTCACCATGCAATGAAACATCGTATGACCAGTTTCATCCAGTTAAAGTGTCAATAAAAGCTTCTGGGATGTGCTAATTATTCTCCTTTAATGACTCCTTAAAACATAGAAAGAAAATTAAACAAAGTGTTCCGGACAGAACTTACAAAACCCAAAATGTATGTTCGTCGGCTATTAAAATATAATTTTAAAGTTAAATCACAAAAGTTCCTATTAAATATTAAAATATTATTATAATTAACATTTAAATATTTAAAATATATTAAATGATGATCTCTATCGAAATGTTCGATTTACATTAGATAAACACTTTTTAACGACATGTCGTTAATTATAATAATATTTTAATATTTAATAGGAACTTTTGTGATTAGACTGACAAATTTAAACAAATATATATTTATCACAAAATGACGCAACTTTATTATTCTTCGGTGTTCCTGGCCTACAGACACGTTCTACGTTCCTTTTGCTATTACAAGTTTTATTTTTATTTTGTGTTATATTTATCTGTGTGTTGCAACTCCCCTTCCTTCTCTCTCTTCTGTTTTGAATGTATTCTGTTTCCTTCCAGTTATCAGGCACCCTACACGCTGTCTTTTCTGTGTCCGCGTATTTTGACTTCTGACTAGAGTTTTACCTGCACAAGACAAAATGACCACGGAAAAGAATAAAGTGAAAACTAAGCTTCAGTGTTTATGAGACAAAAGTTTTCAACTTACATAAATGTCAATACGCTTTTATAATACTTACAGTAGAATAATAAAAGACTAACTTAAGTAAGTTTCATAACTTGTACTTAGCTAAGAGGCCTTGATAAATACCAGTAAAGTGTTCACAATCCTTCTTCACCTCTCCCCCCTCCCTCCCAATCTGCGTCGCGATAACTACTTAATATTCCTATACCATCCACCACTATATTATATAATAACAGTATAAGCTTCCTGCACACCGCGACTAATAGACGTGTGAGAAGAGTTGAAATCCATTTCATGCAAACTCTTGTCTCCCGTCTCAGAACGCGTCACACCGAACAAGAGCAGGAACTAGGCCGCATACCTAATGCTTCGATATATCGATACATAGCAAGGATGGTAAAGAAAACAACAATGAACAAGTTAGGAAATGTACGCATAGCGTAACAAGATCTTTGCGGTCTATTTTCTATTGGCTCTGTTGACTTTTAATTTGTGAATACCATCATTACCTTATAAAAATGTAAGGCACGTATTGGGCACAAAATCTGTTTCATTATTAAAACAATGGTTTGACACAAATTTGAAATTAGATATGGTATATAATTACTATCGAGGTACACACAGAAACGAACATACACGTACGTATTCGTAAGAAGTCCGTTACCGCTATCAGATATTAACAAAAAATTAAATGTTTCGACAAATTTCAGTAAAACTGATTTTAAATTACATAAAGCGATTTCCCTGGTACTAGAGATGTTATATACCGACTGGAGAACGACATTCACTGTATAGCTAGTAGGTAGGAGAATTGCGACAACATTTCGTTCGGAAAGAGCGGGAAACTAAGACACGGATAGAACATTTGGAATCAACGTTTCCAACCCGAATCTCGAAGTTGTTGTAAAGGTATTGCCGTCAGTAAAATAATAATAATTTACTAGGCAGAGTAACTGTGATTCAGAAAGTAACATATACGTGCGTAGTCGTTCACTTTCAACTCTCAACTCGACCCCAAATCCTTCCCCTCCAATTCCTTCTCCTACTTCCTGGAGTCGGTTAAAATCAGAGGCGACGCCAGGAACAGGAGATGCGGAGAGCATGCGCCGAGCCATCTGCATCTCTCGATAGCTCGGTTCTTGTACAGAATCGATTCAGACCATCTCTCATCCACCCCTGGTTACAGTTGCATTCACTGCTAGAGAACCTCTCGCACAGCGACAACAGACATCAACAGTGAAATGAAAACGTAAAAGTTTAGTGATCATCTCCAACACCACACAACTTACATGATTTCGACATTAGTTTTTCAACCCCCAATACAATCTCTGTTCTTGCACGTGTCTTCCGCGGCGCATCTCTGCGAGCACGTGGAGACCCCCAACCCGAGCTACCTCACGACCATTCCCAATCTACTCCTCCATCTTGTACCGGGGACATATTATCTTAAATTAGGCCACGACCGCTTCATTCCACTCTTAATCCTCTTAAGCTGAAACTCGTATAAATTATATTTAAGAATACAGTTCCTACCGCATAGAAAACACAACCCGTTTCCATGACAACGACCAACTGGTTAAAGCTGTCGCTGCTAACATTGATAAAATCGCAAGTACACTTTGTCGGCATAATACAGAATTACTGACTGTTAATGTGGGTGGTACACATAATAAACAACGGACTTTAATGAGTTACACGTGATAACATCCATACAAACCGAAGTGTTTTCGTGGAAATTTGGTCTCTTACATAAGAATCACTTTAGGGAGAAGTGTTTTTAACATAGACAACCGACAGGCTAATACAAAACACAGCTTCAAAATACATAATATACATTTCGAAGGGGTTTAAAATCTATTTTTTTTAATTTTTATTTAAAAATATGACAGAAAATGTCAGACAATATCGATGAGTACAATTTTAATGTATCCGAAAGCTTTCGCCTCGCAGACTCACTCGATGGTTTCTGTCGGAGACTGGTTGTGAGGGGAGTTAACACTGGACGAAATACACGATGGGTGCTGGAATATGTAAAGGTTTTGAACGGCAGGGACCAGATAGACAGGCTGTGATGGATTACACCTCACTCCACACACCCTAGTTGGACTGACGGGAATGCAGCTGAGAGGTCTACTACTCGTACATCTGGCGCATACATTTGCGTACTGACTCATTCTTTCACACAGCTTGGCATCATGCACTTTACATTGGACAGTTTATTTATTTTTTTGTTAGCATTATTAATAGTGTAGCTAAATTTACTGTCAGTAGAAACATACAAGGAAACCACTCCAAACTAAATACGTAAGTATAAATAAAAATATTATGGTTTTTAACTAGACATTAGAGAAATCCCTACACATTCGCTTTCATATCAAGTCAGTAGCATCATGATAAAGTTGTATGGTATTATTCTAACACAAATAACACATTACATAAAGCTTTATTTACCTACACTATAAACTAGTGTATATAAAGTTCATAAATACGTCTATTTACAGTAGTTTAAAAATGTATTATAATGCAGAACAGATAATTGGTATCAATTGGTATTTAATTACGATTTAACTAGAAGATTATCTGTCAGAAGTGACGGGTTACGTACAAAAACGCGTAAACATCTTAATATAATATATACTAGGATAATATATGAGGATGTTAGTAATTTATACAGGTCACCCAGCTTTGTTAAAAATGTAAAATGTATGGGGTTGCAAAACTTTGTTCGGGGAAGTTCTTGTAAAACGTCGGCTTGAAAGACCGAGCAAAAGATGGAAGGAAAACTCATGACAAAGCTTGTAAGTAACGGTAAAAATAGTTTAATTTAGATAGACTCAAAACATAAACTCAAGTCAGCTACACAGAAAAGCATCCCGCTAAAATATAACTCATACTGTTGAAATAAGTTAGCGCACTGCGATACGCTTATGCACATTGTCTTCCGAATGAGACGTTGGACTTAACAGTGCGTATTAATTCAGAATTCCAAGAAAATTGTACCATATTTATTGTGCCTGCGAAACTCCGATTAAATAACACGCAACACTGAACTGTAGCAGAAGTTGCCGTGTAATCAGGGGTGACAGCTTGCTTATCCCAAGTCTCCCACTTGGATTTAAGTTTCTGTACTCTCTGGTGGCAGTTAAAACGTCATCAAAGGACGCGTATATATTTAATTCCGCCATACTATACGTCACTGTAAGCACGAAAAAAGCAATTTAAATATCAAAGATGGTTTTCATGCGCCACGTATTTCAAAACGTTAAATTGTGTTATTAAATATTATATGCAATACCCAAGCAACTATATAAACTATTATCCACATTAGTCGCTGAGGATTCAAACGCAGACACCAGCAGTAAACGAACTTTCTCTCAGTTAGTTACATATTTTACCTGAAACTGCATTATGAGATTTGAGATTATCGCGGATTATGAACATCGAGTCTGAGTCTATGATACGGTGGATGTTTGCAACACGAGAAACTGAGACCGTTTTAAAATTTGTTTTCAACTCAAGCTTATTTTTCTGAAGGCTGGAGGTGTGTGGGTGGAATTTCTATAGTCCTATCTCTGCTAGGGACGTCTGAGCAAGCCACGGGTGCTCCCTCAATGTAACAATGATTGATGGTTGCTGGCTGAAGGGACTCGTTTCGTCTATTGACACCGACGGTGTGAGCATTAAGATTGGGGGCAGAACGCAACCCGGCGACACATCCTGGCAGTCCCACGAAGCTCTTATGCAGATGGCATCTAGAAGCACAGGAAGCTTCATGTGAAAAGATGCAAATGGCAGCCATCGAAGACGATCATAATAAATACCTGACTCTATGGAACAGAGTCGTTAATTTTAATCTAAGTCGTTCAACTATTCAAATTACCCGCCTTTTATGTAACCGTCACTACTGTTTTTACAACAGCCAGCCACTGGTCCATATCTTGAACCAGATGAATCAAATTCAAGAACTCCAGACATCTTCCGCATTGACATCTTACGGCCTCCAAGGCTGTTAGAGAAATCGGGTCATCGGGTCATCGGCACCATGGATAAAAACACGGTATCAGCTGAGCTACCGCGGAGAACACAGCTTTTAAGAGACTTGCAAAATAACAGCCAAGTAAGTGCAATGTCGACACCTAAGATTTTGATCACGAATTGAGTGGACGACCCACTGCTATTCTGCACCACAGAAGTCGAGTAGCAGGATAACAACCGACAGAGTTCACTTATTAGATTCATTTCAACATTAATATTACGTCTATGTTTAGGTCATGTGAGTGGTCTTTTCCCTTCAGACTCTCCAACCAAAATTGTTTACGTATTTCTCGTCTCCCTCATCCTAATGGTATTCGGTGAAGAGTAAAATCTATTTGGCTCCTTATTATGCAATTTTCTCCAACATCTCGTCATTTAATCACTAAGGTCCAAATATTATCTTCAGCAACCTGTTATAAAAACCCACAGAGGCCTGCATGTGTCTGCTTGTATAATAAAAGGCATACAAGGATAGATACTCCGTTGTCCAATCGATTGAAAAGTTACGTCTGTCGTGTCACATGCACAAATATTCACATGATTGTGACCCCGTGAAATGAATATAATTACACTACAGTGATAATGGGAGCTTTAAAAAAAAGTTCCATACAATTTGAAAAGCTGATGTAAAACACTCAAAAGTTCAACCCATCTCTACGGGTGCTAACTGAAACAAAACATTTTTACTCAAAGCCACCCCATATCCACTTCCTACCAACCCTGGCGAACGTTTTAAGTGCCAATGCATGATTTAGTACCCCAGTGTTAACAATGTAATAGTGCCACTTCATTAAAATTGTACTAGGGCCACGTTTGAGGTCAATTTTATTTTCCTGTTTGTTTACGGCGCGCGGGTGGTCTATGTAACTAGGCTACGGAAGTCATTATTATAATTATTATTATTATACAGGTGGGTAGCCGTCAGAATGAAATTAATCGATTCCCTGTCCTTTTACGTATTAAATTTTGTAACGTCATTTTCTTCCAAGACCCCTAACGGATTTCGCTAATAGTCTCCTCAAAAAAACAATATATTTATATATGGGAGAACCTAGATATAAATACAAAATTTGAGTCGGAAAACCCAAAGGAAACAAATCATATAACAGACGAAGGAATGATAACATTAAAATTAATCTGATAGATGTAGACTACGAGAAGTGAACCGATTTTTTCTGACTCAAGACTTCGGATCAGTGGTGAATTGTTATATTTTTTTTATTTTTTATTTGTAGTGTTCTGTCTGGCGACAGGTCCATATGAACAGGATCCTTCCATCCTTTTCTCGGACTGGGACCTGTTCATATACGTTCTTGGCAGATGATCCAGAAGTGGTTTGCCATTGCCTTCTTCTGTGTGTGAATGGAGTAATTGTTGGGATGCCACGGAGAAAACTCCGTGTTGCCTAGACCACGGCCTTGCCCAACACAAGTTATAAATTCGGGCACCGCCGGGAATCGAACCCGAGAGTCTTGTTTTCTACACAAGACGAGAAATTTTGAGTACCCGCGTTACTTTTGGGTTCTCAAAAGACTCTGCATGAGAGAATGCATAATGAAAAGCTTTTGGCCGGAAAACCAAAAGAATCAAAATAGAAGTTAGCCATTAAAACTTTTTCAACACAACGAACAGACTTTTTCTGCCCCCAAAATCGTATCAACAACTAACACGAGATAGCTGAAAATATACTCGCACGAAGTCGGAGGGTTATATATAATAACAAAAATAAATAAATAAATAAATAAAAAAGCGAAATGATTCCGAGTTATAGAAACAGAGGATAACAATTTTTATACAAAACACATGTTTTGAACACGACAGTATTCGCCGTAAATAATAATTCAACTCTTTTCAGAATTTGAATGGCCCAGACACCAACACTGGCCAAGTTGCGATATATTTGTTGGTCTAGCGGTTAGAACGCTGGCCTTGTAATCCTGGGGTCTCGGGTTCGATTCCCGGCGGTGCCCGAATTTATAACTTGTGTTGGGCAAGGCCGTGGTCTAGGCAACACGGAGTTTTCCTCCGGGGGCTTCCCCGGTTTCTCCGTGGCATCCCAACAATTACTCCATTCACACACAGAAGAAGGCAATGGCAAACCACTTCTGGATCATCTGCCAAGAACGTATATGAACAGGTCCCAGTCCGAGAAAAGGATGGAAGGATCCTGTTCATATGGACCTGTCGTCAGACAGAACACTAAAATAAAATAAATAACTGTTCGACAGCCCTCGTCTGTGTTTACTTTAACGCAGAACAGAAACCAATATCTGCGTTGTTGGCTCCGTTACACGCAATATTTTCAATATATAATAATTATATAATATAACTTGTGTACACACAAATCTTTCCTTAGCAAAGCGTAAGACTAATGCTACCGCCAAACACGTCTTTGTTCAGGGGAATTTGCCACGTCATCTCCTTCTGATTTCACACGAAATTTGGTGCCATTATACGTTTCGGTCACTGTATTGTGTATCTCGGTTAGGTGCTTCACATTTATTATTTCTATGTACAATATTTCGATTATATCATATCACAATTTACTTGATTGCAATAAAATATGAATGAAGTAACAGCAGGCTTAAATACTGTGGATTCCCCCGCCCACTTCCACAGTTACCTCTACCCATTAATGGCATAATAAACTGACAGACATGGATCAAATTTAATTCTGTTTCAAATGTGTAATTATCGAATGCAATGAAGCTGATCCAATGTTTTCATTGGGCGTAGGATTTCATTCGCGGTTCATTTGTTACTGCACACGCATAGCGGCCATATTGAATGAGATTATGTACGACATAAACTTGGTCTACACTACACGCTGGTGTATTCAACAGCCACAACTGTTTCGACCTTTAGAATAAATGAATATTCCCTATCAGCTGTATTAAGAAATCCTTTACACTTTGACTGTCATTCCGTATTAATGTTTCTAAATATAATAGAGAGTGATCTATTTATGAAGCGGATAACATGACGCAAAAGTAAACAAAATCAAAAAAATGTCGATGTCTGACTTTTGATTTGTAACATCTTGCCGACGTTTCGGAAGAATATAAAACCCTCACCTTCAGAAACATTAAATTCAACGAAAATCCGTAAAATATTTCGAAAACATGCTTACACATGCATGCGGCGACCCTCTGAGACTACTTGTTCTTACACAATGCATTTAGCAGCCTTACAAATACGAAAATATCTGGACATTTATTCCACGAATTAAAAAAAAACTTCTTAAAAATGGAAAATTTATCTTTATAGAATTTATAACAAAACATGGCCGTAAAGTTACAACACCTTCAAGCGTAATAATCCGTGAACAACCAAAAATAGCAACAGTGCGCTAGATGAAATCTTATGGTTTCTGAGGATGGTGGGTTATAATCTGTAAAACCGATATTTTGGACTATATTTCAATAAAATTACAACGTTTTAAAAGCTGGAATTTCTTCCGTTTTCAGGTATAAAAAGAGGAAAGACAGAAACCCTAGGTTTTGGGGGCCCTGATTGCTCTAGCCTCAGATCGCGAGAATTAACAGAGCAATAATTTTCCATCACTCAACAGCTGAAGACGAGGGCGAGAACATTAATAATCGAGCACTTAATGGTAAACGGGCGTGGGAAGATAAGGTACCAGCATCCACCTGTAAGATAAACAACAACACTCAGAATAACACGGCTTTACAAATCAATACTCCCGAGCTCTCGCATGGAAACCGCGAGAGGAATGTACTCCGGCATCTCCAAAGGTGTTAAGTTGAAGAATGCGAACAGCTGAGCAGTCCATCATCTAGAGGTCGAAGCTCAGGGTCACTTGTAGCCCCGTCCCAGCCTCAATCGTCCAATAGTCCATTTACAAGTTCAGGGTAGGCCCCGATTTACGCCGCGGTTACGTTCCACCTCCTCAGGGTCGTTAGCTAAAGCGGCATAAATCGAGGAAGAATTTTGTACCGGCGGACGAGGAGAAACCAAATGACACCGACGCTAGCGACGCCTAGGTACCCACTTCCTGTGCGTTTACGCTTGCATTTTCAAATGTTCTTCTTATATATTTTTTTATTTTTTAATTAATATTTTAAAATAGCGTAAAGTGAACCGTCGTAAAACGGGGCCTACCAGTATTTCTAGGGGTACTTTAATATAACTTTGCCTTTCTGCAATAAGCTACGTCAACGTTTTATAACGTTTCGATAAACAATACACTTACCATCTTCGAGGTTAAAACCATCAATATTGAAATCCAGACGCAAAATCTAAGTACAAGAGTTAACAGTTTGGGTAATCTCTGGTCTATTTACTGTTTTAATGTACGCAGCCAGTGTCTTCCGCTGAACTGCCCTCTCATTGCGCCAAGTTGAGACAACAAACTGCTTAGAAAGCCTCGTCATTTGTGTAAATGTCATCAACAAACTCAGTGCCAGATGTTACAGCTGCTGTAATGTATCCTAGTTAATGACACTCAGCTGTAGAAACTTTGCGTTGCTTTATACCTTCGGTTCTGAAACTTTTTCAGACCTAGAAGTGCAGGCATATTTTCTTACTGACTCGCGAGTCATAAGGCAACTCATTAAAACGCCATCCACATTTACTAAAACAATTCTCAATTAGGGCTTGCCATATAAATTCAAACATGTTCAAACATTACCCAATAATTTTCTTTAACAAAATCATTCACCGTCACGGTGGTCTAGCGGTTAGAACGCTGGCCTTGTAATCCTGGGGTCTCGGGTTCGATTCCCGGCGGTGCCCGAATTTATAACTTGTGTTGGGCAAGGCCGTGGTCTAGGCAACACGGAGTTTTCCTCCGGGGGCTTCCCCGGTTTCTCCGTGGCATCCCAACAATTACTCCATTCACACACAGAAGAAGGCAATGGCAAACCACTTCTGGATCATCTACCAAGAACGTATATGAACAGGTCCTAGTCCGAGAAAAGGATGGAAGGATCCTTTTCATATGGACCTGTCGTCAGACAGAACACTAATAATAATAATAATAATAATAGATATTAGGCACTGTTTCGCTAGAGAAAATATTTTATATCAAAGGAGTACCTAAAAGTGAATAATATTCTGTCCATACAACCAGTGTCTCATATTCCTCCTGCCGTGAGACACCTTTCGGAGATGGAATGAATTGTCTTCCATCTTGTATGGATTCCACAAAATAAAAATTTATAACAAACTTTTATTTGATAGGTATATACCACGCCGCCAACAGATGATTCCAGTTTAGCAGCAGTTTGGTTTAGACGAAACAAACGTCTTTACAATACGTGTAATTAAATCTTACTCGAATTCATCCAATGACGAATTATCCGCCTTACACCAACACTTGGTATGATTTTCAAACGTGATACATCGACCGCTGAATATTTTGTAAATATTTCTAAACACAACATTCTCTTCCACGATTTTATCACGAGACTGAATAACAATGTTCTAATTCTCAATGCACAATTTCAAAACGAATGAAAAAAGTTCTCTGGCAGTGCTGAAAGTCACGTATTAATCGAACGATAGCAAAAGCAAACTAACTGATATGATACATATTTCTAGCTACATAGAATTTAACTTTTACACACAAATGCATGCACATATGGCACCGAGCGGCTGCACGCGAAAACAAAGCCTGCAGTGACATGTGTACTGTTAACGGCGTATTGTGAAGCCAAGCTACTGTTGGCTGACATCCCTCAGTACACACTTTGTCATGAAGAATCGCCACAAATCGTTCTTTGTTACAAGATTTCCCCGACTAATTTTATTCAATTAATCTGACGGTACAGACCAATGTCGGGCTCTTGTGAACACGGTAATGAACATTCCCATCTTTTGGGTTGTTGCTTCATGTAGTCTTGTAGAAGTTTACCATCGTTTCGGAGGTCCTTGCTTCCTCCATCATCAGGGCGACGAGTGGATTCATGTGCCAAACTGTGAGAACCTGATATTTCGCAAAGTAATAAACGTCCCGGACACAGAAAAAGGTGAGTTTCTTGAACAGCAGAGCAACTATTAGCTTCTAAAGGATTGTGTTCAACGTAGTTATGTGGTTACTCAGCTTAGATAATTTGTAATCATAACCATTATTTATATCACGGAATGAAATCGACGAAGATTTGAGAAAGATTAATATCTCGAGACTCGATATCGTAAATCGAAGACAGAAAATCTTTCGAACTTCTATACGTACACCTTAAAAATGGATAGTTTCAACATTCCATTTGCAGCGCAACACAGTCATATGCATCGGAACAGATGGGACATTTAATATGAATATCGGAGAAACATCAAAGTGGAATTGCGTTTTCCATCTGAAGACAAAGCAACGTTGATGAGCGCTGGACACAGAGCCAGACTGCCAACTGAAGTCTGATGAACACAGGACCTACGCGCCGCGGGCGACTGACGGACGGTTTTGGCACCACATCATCGCCCCGGCCCTAGCTGTGGTGACAGGATATTGCAACCGACGTCATTGTCATCGCCACTGTATTTTTATTGCTCGCCCCCAAGCAACACACGCCCTGCCTCACAATTTTACTCTGACCGTCACGATTCGATACCACGACGTTAATTCGGAAAGAGTGGATTAAATTCCAGACGAATTGTAGAATGAATGGCTGAAGGAGCGGGCGGGCCTTTGGGTGGGGGGTTCACAATTTGTGCCTTCCCATCAGTTATCTAAAACGTAACGATTAAAACATACAAAAACGTAATTTTACCTGCCGCTGTGTATGATTTTGAAATTTGGTCTCTTACATTATGAGAAGAACAGACATTGAGGATTTTTGAGAACAAGGTGCAGAATATTTCAACTGAGCGGGGTTAAGAAACAGGAGACTGGAAAAAACTACACGATAGGAAGTTTTTTAATTTGTACCATCATCAAATATTATAAGGAAAATGATATGGGCGGTGCATGTGGCACGCATGGGGAGGGAAAAACTAAACAAAAATGGGATAATATTAAAGCGGATAGGATAGGGTGACGAGATATGAACTAGATCCATCTGGTTCAGAATAGGAACCAGTGATGGGTTCTTGTGACCACGGTAATGGAAAAAAAGGAGGGATTTGCTGAGTAGCAGAGCGACTATCAGCTTCTCCAGGAGGGTTTGGGTTTTTATTTTATTTTAGTTACTACACAGGTTTTTCACTTATTTTTGTCTGAATATAAAAGAATTATATTTATGAGACTATTAGTTGCTGGTAAGTGACTGAGTAATTCAGCGTCATGCTGATGGAGGCTAGCAGAAATGACAAATGATTATGACAAAAGGTGACTTAAGTAGTTGGACTGGCGCTGTTAAAGAGGCAATTAGGTCGAACGGAATGTGTGTAATGTCTAGTTCCTAAGCAAAACAAATCACTTTACCACACGACATTAATATAAACTGTCGGTCATCCAGACTTGCATAAATAAAATTAGGTCAAATGCCCGGAGTGTTTAAAAAGTTGATAAATGAGAGAAATTAAATTATTCTGATAATGGTGACAGGTTTATTATTTATTTATTTATTTAGTGTTCTGTCTGACGACAGGTCCGTATGAACAGGATCCTTCCATCCTTTTCTCGGACTGGGACCTGTTCATATACGTTCTTGGCAGATGATCCAGAAGTGGTTTGCCATTGCCTTCTTTTGTGTGTGAATGGAGTAATTGTTGGGATGCCACGGAGGAAACTCCGTGTTGCCTAGACCACGGCCTTGCCCAACACAAGTTATAAATTCGGGCACCGCCGGGAATCGAACCCGAGACCCCAGTATTACAAGGCCAGCGTTCTAACCGCTATACCACCTCATCTTATTATTATTTAGTGTTCTGTCTGACGACAGGTCCATATGAACAGGATCCTTCCATCCTTTTCTCGGACTGGGACCTGTTCATATATGTTCTTGGCAGATGATCCAGAAGTGGTTTGCCATTGCCTTCTTCTGTGTGTGAATGGAGTAATTGTTGGGATGCCACGGTGGAAAACTCCGTGTTGCCTAGACCACGGCCTTGCCCAACACAAGTTATAAATTCGGGCACCGCCGGGAATCGAACCCGAGACCCCAGTATTACAAGGCCAGCGTTCTAACCGCTATACCACCTCATCTTATTATTATTTAGTGTTCTGTCTGACGACAGGTCCATATGAACAGGATCCTTCCATCCTTTTCTCTTCTCGGACTGGGACCTGTTCATATATGTTCTTGGCAGATGATCCAGAAGTGGTTTGCCATTGCCTTCTTCTGTGTGTGAATGGAGTAATTGTTGGGATGCCACGGTGGAAAACTCCGTGTTGCCTAGACCACGGCCTTGCCCAACACAAGTTATAAATTCGGGCACCGCCGGGAATCGAACCCGAGACCCCAGTATTACAAGGCCAGCGTTCTAACCGCTATACCACCGTGGAATTGTAAGGTAATCACTATTTCACACCATTATTTTAAACTACCAAGTAAAATTACAAATTACTAGTAAATTTTCCATTCCTGAACCGTTTAAAACACCGACTTCCACATCAGTCCTCTAACAAAGGCAGAGAATTGTGAACTGAAACACTAATTGTTAGCAGAGGACATAAATATATCTCCCGATCATAAACAGAGGCACTTTGTTATTAACACGCATGGCAGATGCCTTTTATGTCGCGAAATACAGCAACGCTTTTCAGAAAAGGACTGAATAATTTCACATGCGCCGATGGAAAGGTAGAACGCAGAAAATGATCATATTCGTAAAAGATGATTTGAAAATACTGTATACAGCTAGCACAGCGTGATGCCTTGACACTCGATTCGCTCCCGAATTCAAACTTCGGCAGCTTCAAAGCGATGGATTTCCACAATTTTATTAATTTTATTAAGTGCCATGTATGCATCTGTTCGGCTTCAATCAAGAATTATTTATTATACGGACGAAAAAAGACTTACGACTACGAATTTATCATTGATCATCACATAACTTTGGTTATTTCATCGAGGAATAATGATATTCATTAACCCCCAGAAGCCCTAAATATTATTTACGTATTCAATACGTACCGCAAAAATTACATTATTATTAACTTGGGCCAGAATTGTTATGCTACAATGCCTAACTTCTGTTTGAAATATATCCTTTTATCTGTTGTCGAATAGGATGCTTTTATAAGGGCATTACCCTGAGGCTATACAAGAAACCTTGTCAGTACAACACACGATATGGGGGACTGCAAAGGGGAAAAACTATCCGATGGAGTAGGAACGTGGTAGAAATGAAATATCCTAGGGGAACCTGTTGACCGCGTGACGAAGTCAGGGCCCGAGTGGAGGGGCAGGAACAATGACCATCGAACAGCCACATCTTTGGAGTTTGTAAAATTCATAGGTCCTGCTTGTTCCCGTCCTGGAGGGAAATAAAACCACTGTCTTAATCCGAAAATAAACGAGAAATTGCCGATATATTTTTGTATCGGTCACTGTTTTATCAAAATATCTGTTCTCTTCGTTGCTAGGCCGTCTGCCTCCTCTCTCCAGGACAGGAGTACTTCCATGTGACTTTCCAGCGGTCTTCCATACTTCTAATTAATTATCTCTCGCTATTTGTAATGTGCCTTGTGGAGCCATACGCGAAAAGCTGACATGCGCCTTGTTGCATTAATTTATTCATGCATTCTACGTTCTCTTAAATAACACACTGTCTCGTAATCATGTTAGCACTTAGGTTATATAACCAGAGGACACTGATTCCTACGTCTTCCTCCCATTTACTGAACACAGCATTTTTAAACTGGAAAAAATTGCATTAGTGAAAAAAATATTATTAATGTATTATCTTGTAATCGTGACATCTTAACAGGCAATTTATTTATTCTCAATGTTACATTTATTATTATTATTATTATTATTTAGTGTTCTGTCTGACGACAGGTCCATATGAACAGGATCCTTCCATCCTTTTCTCGGACTGGGACCTGTTCATATACGTTCTTGGCAGATGATCCAGAAGTGGTTTGCCATTGCCTTTTTCTGTGTGTGAATGGAGTAATTGTTGGGATGCCACGGAGAAACAAGGGAAGCCCCCGGAGGAAAACTCCACGGCCTTGCCCAACATAAGTTATAAATTCGGGCACCGCCGGGAATCGAACCCGAGACCCCAGGATTACAAGGCCAGCGTTCTAACCGCTAGACCACCTCATCTTATTATTTTATTTAGTGTTCTGTCTGACGACAGGTCCATATGAACAGGATCCTTCCATCCTTTTCTCGGACTGGGACCTGTTCATATACGTTTTGGCAGATGATCCAGAAGTGGTTTGCCATTGCCTTCTTCTGTGTGTGAATGGAGTAATTGTTGGGATGCCACGGAGAAACCGGGGAAGCCCCCGGAGGAAAACTCCGTGTTGCCTAGACCACGGCCTTGCCCAACACAAGTTATAAATTCGGGCACCGTAACAAAAAAACACCTCTTCTCCACAGAAGTCACAAATCTTCCCATGACTCCCATATTTTAACGAAGCTTTTATTTTGTCTCGCTATAAACTGTGATCTCATTAATACATCTGAACCTAACCCTGCAAACAAGTTTTGGCCGATTTTACATCGCGTTAAGTACATTATATATGTTACCTCTTTCTGCCTGATGTGTTTTGGCCACGGATTTTACGTTGTGCTAACATTAAACACTGCCGCTACCAAACACCCTCACCAACCCTTTCAACTGTTTTCATCACACCCCCTTTTTCTTTTGTTACCTTCATCCGACACGTATGCGTTTCATGGTACTGCCGCCGGAGGGCGGTATTTTCGCTGGAGCTGTCCAATAACAACCAGAGAGAACGAAAACAAAGCTAATTCGTTTCTACTCATCTGATCCAGACACCTCCATCATGCCATGGCAACACTAACAAAAATCTTACATAAGTTTCACTAACTACGTAACAAATTTCCTTTCTCATGTAACCAACAGAGAGAGAACACGAAAAAATAAAAATATAAAAATTCCCCTGCATGTATGTATATATGTGTTATAACTGCATAATTGATAAAGCTAACACTACCTGCACTAGATGTCAGGGCAATATATTTTACAAGCGTTGTTACCATTAGGCAGGTTTTAGAAATATTTGTAAAAAAACACAAAGGTCTTGAAAGGATAAAAATTAAGAAGAAATTGGGCGAAAGATTATGTTCCCCGTAGAATTTTAACGGGGCTTCTCCGCTAGTAGAATTAAAGTGATAATATTCAAATTTATTGCAAACATTTAAACTAGACTGACATTGCTAATTTTATAAACACGGTTACTGATCTTAGGGTTCCGTAAGAAAGGGAAATTTACTGACGCTTAACAGTCGTGTCTGAACGACGTAACATTAATGCAACAAAACTGGGGGGGGGGGGGATATTTTGTGTCGAATGAGCTGTTCTGGTCAAAGAACTCGGGCAACTTTATAATTAGGCTACAGAGCGTCAGTCCTCGTATTTAAAATCCTTGTGGCTTCACGGTTTCCCTTCGTCCTGTCAGTGAGATGGTTGCTAGGAGACCACAGATGATACAAAGCCTTACGCAATGTCCATAGATGGTGGCTGGCGGCCGAACACAGGAAAAGACGCATCACAGAGCGGCGTCCGGATGTAGATAATGAAACAAAAAAAATATATAAAAAAAGGAATCGTGTTTCATCCCATCGTTTTTAGGGGCGTTCGCGATTCTACAAAACGTCTATTAAAACACTTAGAACGTCTATCTGACCAATTTTTTTTTAGTGTTCTGTCTGACGACAGGTCCATATGAACAGGATCCTTCCATCCTTTTCTCGGACTGGGACCTGTTCATATACGTTCTTGGCAGATGATCCAGAAGTGGTTTGCCATTGCCTTCTTCTGTGTGTTGGGATGCCACGGAGAAACCGGGGAAGCCCCCGGAGGAAAACTGCGTGTTGCCTAGACCACGGCCTTGCCCAACACAAGTTATAAATTCGGGCACCGCCGGGAATCGAACCCGAGACCCCCAGGATTACAAGGCCAGCGTTCTAACCGCTAGACCACCTCATCTTATTATTTTTTAGTGTTCTGTCTGACGACAGGTCCATATGAACAGGATCCTTCCATCCTTTTCTCTTCTCGGACTGAGACCTGTTCATATACGTTCTTGGCAGATGATCCAGAAGTGGTTTGCCATTGCCTTCTTCTGTGTGTGAATGGAGTAATTGTTGGGATGCCACGGAGAAACCAGGGAAGCCCCCGGAGGAAAACTCCGTGTTGCCTAGACCAAGGCCGCTAATTACTTTGTTATGGTAGAGTTTATTTTTAATAAAAATTACTGGTAAAAAAGTCACTTTTAACTACTGTATAATAAATACAATGTATAATTTTATGCTCAACTCAATGTTGTAGGAGGAAAGATACTTCTGGAAAAAGTAGTGGTTCTTCTGGGGCAGTTGGTAGTTCTGGGGGCCTAGAAAAAAAAGAGTCACAGTAGTCACCATGGTTACAGTTGAGAATAACTGTTCTAACGTTTCGTGTATTGCTAACATATCAATGCATGCAAATAAAACCACAAATTTTAATCTTCCCACGCCATGTTACGGGTTTCGTACTCCGCCGCAAAGTGGTAGAATGAACCGCTCGATATGTTGCTATTCAATGTGTGGTGGAAGTCGGCAACCTCCTTCCACCCTCGTTCAGACACAAGCCCACAGAAGCATATTTGATTTACATAAACACTAGCAACGTATGTTTCGATTCAGCTGTTCAAAAACCAGATCGCTAACACGAATCTGGATAAGTTTCATCAGCCGAAATCCTAAACTCGTTTTTAGTAACTGCTTAGAATGAGATGAGATTTTCATGGCAGCGGAGACTGGGGTTGGGGGCAGAGTTCCACGATTACCCCACTGGACACCCACACAGATCCATATATATGAAATCGATAAGATGCAGATCGCTTGATAAGTCTGTGAAATGTGCTTGAATATCAACATCTAATGCTGGGTATCTCTTCGTTAACACGTTTGGTTCAATCCTCGTAATACCTCCATATTAGAATGTACGTCTCATATGCAAGGAAATTTATCATTACTAAAAATCTCCTGAAAGCAAAGTCTTTAATTGGCGCATTAATTAATTAACTGTGTCGCATGTCTTCCTAGCTGAAGTGATAAGCAATGTCCATGATGAAAGAAGTAATAATATTAATGTCATAAATATATCAAGAAAATTATGCTATTACAAGAGTTACCAAGTCAACGGAAAATGATTGCGTTGTGCGACCTACAAACTCTAATTACAAAGCAATTATTGATAACTGGTACATTGGATAACAGTTAAAATTTGGGGAACGCTTAGTGTAGCTCGGTACAGAACAATCTGTCTCCAAGTCTGCTGCCTGTAAACGCAAAAATAAAAATGTAAAAACTTTGCATCTGCAAATCTTGGTCCCTTACCATAAAAAAAGACATACAGATTTTTGGGGATTAAAAACAGGGTGCCGAGAAGCATAATTCTGTCCTCAGAGAAAGCAAGTAACAGGGCGGGACGGGGCAGAAGAAAATTTCGTGTTCATAATATTCATAAACTATATTCTTCACCAAATATTAAGAGTGATAAAATGTGGGATAAGACAGACGGAGCATGCAGCCCGCACGGTCAGAAATATGAAATAAAGTGACCGTTTCAAAACGTAGCGCAAATGTGATGATAATATTAAAATAGATCTTAAGGGCATGGGATGGGACCGTGTGGAGTAGATTCATCTGGCTCAGGATAGGCTCCAGTGGAGGCTTTTCTTTTTAAATGGTAATGAACCTTCGGGATTAATAATATATCGGGAATATTTTGCTAGCTTTCTACTAAAGTTACCGCTTCATGAAGCTGGGTTAGGTGGAGGACTGAGCTATAACCTCCACGAAATGTGGCAAGTTTAATTCAACACCGATGTAAAAACCGAGACGAAGAGGAAAGGAACTGCTCTTCAGATGGGTTGGAGATTACTCGAGGACTGAGAAGAAACAACGAGGACCCAGACAGCACTGAATCAAAATGAATGGCTTACGGGGAGCCCAAGGCTTAAAGCAAAAGGGAAAACCAAGAGGATAATAAAGATTAGAATTAAAAAAAGAAAAGAGATTTACCGAAGTGGTGTGTAGCAATGTCAGAAACACGTAAAGGCAAGGTAAAAATATAACGCCCTTTAGCCTTAAACCGTCGTGCCGTGTTATTATATGTCTACGGCGATTAGTACTTCATTATGGCAACTGATAATCTGTCAACTTTCATCGCCTACTGACAATTATGTTTAACGATGATATAGAATTATGTCCCGCCTCCCAGTTAACCATGGTGATACTGGAGGGTTATTAGACAGTTGCTTTATCTAACGCCACGTTACTCCGCCCTAAACTTATCCATCAAGTAACTGCTTTATAAAACACACGAGGCGCACATATTTTAACGTCACTGCCCTACATCATTTCACCAGACGATACAACTTATCTACGTAATATAGGAACACGGTGATTTACAATTCGGATTACACAAAGCTTATAGAATTTCTTGAACAGATTAGCTAATAACATAAATTTCTTAAGATGAATTCTATCTACTGAAATGGACATTGACCGATAATTCCAAACACCCGGAAGGTAATAAATTTTTGGTAGTGGGCATGTCATCTAACAAGAATAGACCGATGACGTGTTAAGTTGGTAATGTGATTGCATCGGGTGGTTGTCGGAATCAAACATGGGGGTCCATAACCGAGGGTCAGCTTGAAGGGGCAGCACGAATGACCCCCCCCCACCCCCTACCGCACAGGAATCATATTACAATCGTACAAAAGGGTCGACTATTACGAACGACACACAGTCATTCGCACCCAAGTGAAAGGCATGCAGACATAAAGAGCACACACGCACACATTTGACATGTTGACACATGTCAAATGTGTGTGCACAGGCACACAGCGAATCGCAACGCTTATTCCAACAGCCATGAATAACTTAAACAAAACTAGAAACTTGAACACAATAACAGACCACTAATTTCACAGAGATGGAAACTGTGACGCCTAGCGTCTACTGAATTTCTTAATAATTCGTGTGTTATTATTTCATTTCGCATCAATAAAACACAGCAGAAATGACGTCAGCGCTCGTATGTAACAAACCAAAGACATGACCTTACGTTTCGGAGGTGCTTGCTGCCTCCATCATCAGGACTCATCTCCCTGACGACATAGACAAACCTCTAGTGGACCAGACTTCACGCTATGATCACCTGAACCACACTCCAAGCATGCCACAAAATTACCTTCAGCTCTTAGGAGTGTTGCCAATCACACAACGAAAATATCCAAATTTCCTAAACGTTTTAATTTCCTTCCTACTATGTATTTTTTTTTGCTGTTGTTGTTGTTGAATACATTGGTCATATTCGCGAGAGTAAATAACATAAAAGCGATATTTTTTTCTTCAAAAAGTGATAATCCCACAAGCCTACAAAACGTAAGGTGCGCGACCTGTATACATCTTTATTCACCAAACTCATATGCGATGCTTCCCTGCCCCAAACAAACGAAACTCATTTATGTTTAACAAAATCCTTCTTTAAGGTATGACCTTTAGATGCTGTTAAGTATTTTCCTGGGGGCGCTGTTTAAAATAAGTCTCCGCTATAACGTTTAACAAACACGCCAGCAACGTTATCTTGGGTGCGCCTTGAATGGGCTGCCCCTAGCTAAGATAAACACTGACGCCTGTTTTACACAAGAGACTTGCACATGGCTTAAAACTATTCATGAATTAAAATTAGCATGCAATTGTGCAGTAAAGTTCAAAATTCTCAACTAGCGGTTTGTTGATAACAGAGACAGGTTACAAACTGCGTGTTTGTGGTTTTTCTGACTCTCTGGACCAACTTTAAGGCATTTATAATTAATTTTATAATGTGCCGAGTGTCCTAGATCACGCTGTACTGTGACGGAACTTAAATTTGTGTGTTTGTATCTTATATGCGTCATGTTTGTGTTTGATTAAATATATTTATTTTGTACAGTCTATACACAAACGTTTGAAGTTTATTGGTGTTGTAAAAATTATATAATATTAAAACATTTTGTTGTGTAAAATATTATATTAGCGCTCTTAATCGTAAATACGATTTTACATTATATTTTTATTATTTTTTTTATCTAATAGTTTTTAAAATATTTTAAATTGATAAAAACCTGAAGACGACGGTATTACCCGTCGAAACATGTCGTTTTAATAAAAGCGCTAAAAAATACAATGTAAAATCGTATTTACGATTAAGAGCGCTAATATAATATTTTACACAACAAAATGTTTTAATATTATATAATTTTTACAACACCAATAAACTTCAAACGTTTGTGTATAGACTGTACAAAATAAATATATTAAATTTGTGTGTTTGTAATCGTTCCCAAACAATGAAATAAATAGCCTTATGGAAATGTTATCCATTCAAATAGCAAATATCATATCAATAATATTGAATAATTGCTTTCTTACCTCCAAGAAAACATACAACAAAACTATGAAAGTTGGTCTTAATTAAATGGTGATTAGAAAGTTAATTCTGATAATCAAACTAAACCTGCAAAATGGATTCTACTGGCGACTTGTTAAGTAACTGAACGTTAAATCACGTGGTACACACAGTTACATTACGCTATAAAGAATCAAAAGAAGCTAGCGATGGTTTCTGCGGTCTGAATTCTATTCTTGCATATTTCCGCCTAGCCCATTAAAACACAAACACATCACAGAAGTAAATAATATAATAGAGATAAAAATAAACACTTGTTAATTACTTGAACACAGATAAACAATTCCGCGAAATTCTTCCTCGTTCGCTCTTCGTTGGCTGCATCCGTTTTTTCCTTAAGCACGTCTGTGTGTGAAGATATTTCTGTTGTGTTCGCTCGGCTAATCAAAGCCTTGGTGCAATCAAACACGCAAGCGTCTGAAACAAATATGCTCCACGGAAGATGATGATGAAGACAGTCTTTACACACGCCAATCTCGCAGAGTTTCTCAAACCGTTATATACACCGAGTGAAATTATTCAAAAGGCTTTTCAGTCCTTTAATTCCCTTTCCACTACAGTTTCCAAAATCTTAAAGGTGAATAAATAAATCCTGTATTCAAAGCCGGTTTCTTTTGTATCTGCAGCGTTTTAAAGCTGTTCGTGAAGAAGTAATTTGTAAATGGGTTTTTTTAAAAACATACACACAACGCAAACATTCCCAACCTGTTTATTGACGAATCGATGACTTGATTTTCCAAGGAATGACACGATATCATAAAAATATTTACGCCTATATATATTTTCAGTTTACAATACACTTTCAAAATTCCAAATAAACTTGAACTACAATTTTTATGAGGCAAAAATACAGCCTACTGAATAGTGATCAACTGTATTATGATGCTGTATAATTTTGTAGGTGGTTATGAACATTTTAGAGGAACATGTCCCATCTACCTAACCTGAAGATGGTGGAGATATTTTCCTCCGAAACGCTGTTGGTGACCAGGTGGAAGACTACAGGTACATTTTAACCGTCATGAGAACCTAAAATCTCAAAGAAAAAGTAATTTAAGATCACAACTGTGAGTCAAATTGAAAAAAAGCATTACAGCTCTTACGAAATATAACACTGAAAGCCTGATTCTGTAAAATTATTAGTTGACATGTGGTTGTTACGTTCGACAGAATATTAGCATGTTCGATGGTGCATGCGCACACAAAATTAAATTTGAAATACAATTTTTATCAGTTGGTATGTCTGCGTCATTGCGGTTTTGCGGGTTATAAATTCCGCAGCTCTGTGGCTCATCGGAATTCGTTTTTGGCCATAACACGTCACTCAATATGAATGTAAACTCACAGTGTGGCAGTAGCAAAACCAAAATTAATACGAAAACAAGATTCCAGCTAAAGTCACGTTAAATGACTTGTGCAGTTCAGACCGAATCCTTTTGTGGACCAAGCCGAAGGTATAGAAAATTGTGACCAGTTGGGAGATTTGAAATTTGTGGCCTTTCTACCCTGCCGAAGTAGCTTGAATATAAATAAACTATAGACGTTTATGTTCAAGTTATGAGAACACGTATTTTAGAAAAGTGTTGCCCTTATGCTTAGCCCGTCACATCGCAAAATAAAACTTCCTGTTACAAACCTAGTGAATACTAGGATTTCTACAAACCTAAACACACACACATTACATTTATTTCACGTTTTAATAGAGGCAAGGCATTTAAATATTACCAGCCACAAAGCGTGTTGAGGGAAGGGATTTTCCAACATTCGATATTAAGACGATATCAATATTCACTTTGATATGTATTTCTACAGCTTAAATACATTAATATATATTACAATTAAATTTACTGTTCCAAAACATAACTTGTCTCTTGAAATTACTCTTTCTGGAGCGGGCCAAACTTCAAAAACACGAAGTTTAATATTCTAAAGTCTATGATGCCCCATAGGGAATGAAAACCAAGCTTGTAGTGAGTCACCTGCTCTTTCTTTCAAGTACGACGCAAGTTGGTTGTCGTCTTCTGGGTTGTGACGCTACGTGGTTATCAACGTTTCGGGGCGACACTTCACCTTCATCGACACCAAAACCACCGTTAGAATATCAAGTCTCAAGTAATACAGAAAATTATTGTTAAATCTTTTACATGTAAAATATTAAATATTTTTAAAAACAGCGATTACAGAACACGATATACGTAGAGTGATTCTGAAGAATGTAGATTAGAAGTTCATCGTAGCCAGATAGGAATAAAGGCTCTCTGTAGCAGATTCATAAGAATAAAAGCTAAACCCAAGAAAATTTCACGGTGTTTGTGGGATTTCGTAACATCTCCCTTAAGAAGATTACAGAGGAGCCTGGTTTGCTGCAGGGGTAGAAACAGAAAAGAGGAAAAGTTAAACAACAAGATATGATGGCAGAGATAGAGAAGGTAAAACTCTGAGTGGAAGAGATAAAAAGGGTTTAAAAGCGAAAGTAAAGTGATGAAAAGAAAGCAGCCGATGGAAGTGGAAGGATATGAAATGAACTCATCAACATTAGAGCCACAAAATATGGACACTAGATGACGGCGTCGAGGGTGTGTCAGAATAAAAGTCAAGAATAATTCTGGCCAGAATGACTGAGAAAAGAGATTAGCAATGGCAGAAACAGCAATATTAAAAGATGGAATATAAAAACAGGAGATATATTCCTCAACGACAGGACAGCAGCTTTAAATAAATTATTCACTTTCTTTCCTGGATACAGAGTAAGGAAAAAGTTGTGGGATTTGAGGTTCTCACAGCGGCGAGAATGAAGATGCCTGCCTTCTGGGTTTGCCGTGTAGCCTGGTACAAGTTTACAGACGTTTCAGAGATGCTTGCTGCCTCCATTATCAGGGCGAACGCAACAACCTAGAAGACAGACATCTTGACGTCGATGATTAGCGAGTTGGCTGCCACGGTCCCTGTAGAGAGTAAGTCACATCTCGACAAATGCATTTGGAGCTAAGGCGACAGCGCACCGTAATATTACGACACGTAAAAAAGTTATGCTGAATATAAGTTAACTCGAAAGCAAACACAGGATTTACTGCAGACACGCGTTACTCAGAATTATATTGCAAATACGTTTAAAAACTACCAAGATAAAAAAAGGAAGCCAGTGACCATGAAAGACAACATAACACCCTTTTAACAAAACTTGAAAACTAATTACGTGTACTCTAGAAATCAAGTTAGGAATGTTCCCGTGTGCAACCCCCCCCCCACCCCCCAAGGGCTAACAGCACTATTTGAAGTCCGCCTACTTTTTAAATCCTCCACTCTCCATCAAAGCGGGAATACTGCGCTTTGTTACATTAGGAATCTGACAACAAACGCTCCCCGGACAAAAAAAAAAAGAGCATCATTTGTATTTCTCAGTCCCAACGTCCTCCAGCGTTTTTCATAATGAAAAAGAACGTATAAAAATAGCGAGAAGTCAAGTTAAAATGTTTCCGTCAGTTGTAACTGCCCCCGCTACGAACACCTGCGATTCAAACGCCTTTATTGGCGATTCATCTCTGCTTCGATGCCGAGTTAACTCGTTGGCATATACCGAGATTTTGAACGAAAGTACATCCTGTATCTTCAGGGACTTTAGATGACTACAGCATGCATCTCTGAAACGTCGGTATCTAGCTAAGACTCTATACGACATTTTACCCTCACTGCAACTAAAACCTTAAATCTGATAACGTACAGGAGACTTTCTAGTATTTTACGTGCATGAAGATTGAGGCAGTACGATGATTCGAAAACCTAATATTTATCTACAAGTCCATACATCATTGTAACTTAGAAGACCAACATCTAAATTTTCACTGCCGTGAGAACCCAAAATCTCTGGTAATAATTTTGAGAGCAAGACAACTGAGGATGTTTCATGTTGAACATCCTGTTATTTATTTATTATTTTATTTAGTGTTCTGTCTGACGACAGGTCCATATGAACAGGATCCTTCCATCCTTTTCTCGGACTGGGACCTGTTCATATACGTTCTTGGCAGATGATCCAGAAGTGGTTTGCCATTGCCTTCTTCTGTGTGTGAATGGAGTAATTGTTGGGATGCCACGGAGGAAAACTCCGTGTTGCCTAGACCACGGCCTTGCCCAGCACAAGTTATAAATTCGTGCACCGCCGGGAATCGAACCCGAGACCCCAGGATTACAAAGCCAGCGTTCTAAACGCTAGACCACCGTGGCGGTGAACACCCTGTAGGAGAACAAAATTCTGGGAAATATCTATGTGTTCTAGTAAATCATACAATAGTCTACGCTGACAAGAAAAACCTAAAGGCGTAAGATTATTGTAAGAGGTTTAAGGAAAAAAAAGTTTCATTCCCCATAATTTATTTCGGACGCCGAAATACATACACTTGCTGAAATGGGTGAGGTATAAAAACGTAGAAATTGCCCCTGAAGCTGTTTGGAAGGAAGCGGATGTTGGATGGTTGTGAGGCGAAGGGGGGGGGGGTGTTCGGTGGAAAAGTTCAAATAACCAGAACCTACCTGTCCTCTTTAATAGAAACACCGGAGGGTAGGCGGTTAAGATGGCAAGAGAAGAAACAGATGACAAATGACAGGGCGAAGCATGTACTGGACCTGAGACCGAATGTCACTCCGCCTACTCAAGACGTCTCTATCAAGTGACTTGTTTACAGTTTATCAAAGTATTATTCTCTTCCGGGGTTTTCATTTGTTACGTCAATATTATTGCCTCAAAACCGGATGAAGGACGGTCAACAACGAGAAGAAACAGGGATCCACAAACTTAAACTATCTCCACACTATAATATAATAATTCAGACCTTTCTTACACCATTTAATAAAAATTACTAAATATTTTTTTTGTTTAAATCTTGTCAGTCTAATCACAATAAAATTCTATTAAATATTAAAATATTACTAAAATTAACATTTAAATATTTAAAATGATGTTCTCTATCGAAATGTTCGATTTACATTAGATCATCACTTTTTACACGACATGTTTCAGTTCTAAAAGAACCATCTTCAGGTGTATAAAATTATATAAACTTAACTGTGATTAGACTGACAAGATTTAAACAAATATATATTTATCACAATATGACGCAACTTTATCATATCATCTCAAAAATTACTAAATATTCCAATTAACACAGACCAGTAGATACGCTACTTAGGCACTGTCAATAAAGATAAACTCGACACCTTCCAAAACGTAAGTATTCAAGTCTCTGGAACAGAGTCCTTGGTGAGAAAACAATGGCTATTCGACTAGACAAGAAACTCCCAGACTTCCACGAGATCCGAGGTTTCAGTATCTTGTCCATAAGATCCCGTCATTGCCTTGATGATGAAAGACTACAAGCATAGCTCAAGACTTAAGGTCATCTTCGGTTATCAAGTTGTCTGTTAACCTCTGGCTTATTTGTAAAAAAAATGTAAAAGTAAAGCTTTCCCACTATACGCCATGTAGGCGCTTGGGGGGGGGGGGTGGAGGTTAGCTCCTACTCATTCTTGACTTCGGCACTAGAAGGGGGTGAGTGGTCAGCATCACGCCCCGGCCGAGGTTACCCCAGGGAAATGAACCCCCTTATCCATCGGATAGGAGGCTGGGTGGACCCCAGAGCCGGTCTCGATGCAGAGGCTAGAGGAAAAATCCTTTGTCCCCGTTGGGAATCTGACTGAAATAAATTCATCTGCATGAAGTCAAAAGCGGTAAATGAAAGATTCATCGTGGTCAAAATATATGCGTATATCAGACTGCAAAGAAATTTGAAACCAAAACGGGGAGTTTAAAAAAAGGGTGCTTGCCGCATGATATATCTACCAACATTAAAATATTTATCAGCTAACAGACTTTCTCTCTATTAACAGAACTGTAATAAATAAACAAACAAACAAATACTAGTATACAGTTCTATCAAATGTAACAGCGTCCACTTTAAATTTTACAAACTTCAGCTTTCGTGTGAGAACCGCGTTGAATGTTTAGCGTTAATCGACGTTTCGGCAAAAGTTTCAGTAGCCACGAGCTTACCCTATACAAGTCCTCCAGAACTCACCTCACCTTACACCCACCGTGAAAGAGGCAACAGTAATATCTGTCGAAACATCGGTAAACATCAAATAATCAACACGAAAAGCTGAAGTTACAGATTTAACTCCAGCCACGGAAATGTACGAACAAGAAATTCAGTATTGTTGAACAAAACCGCCACGTTTTCGAGACAACTTTCTTCCTTGATAACACATTAATTACGTTAAATGAATTGTGATACCTGAAGTTTCTGTTCCTCTGGCACAGAAACGTGAAGCTGAGAGAGAATGTAGGAAAGAAGAGAGAAGGGAGGAAAATAAAAAAGACAGACGAAGAAGACGTATAAAACTTCCTCCCAGAAGATGCGAGCTGATGTGGGTTGTCCTGCCCGGGGCTTCGTGAAACCGTTGAAGGGGGTAAGATACGGCGAACGGCCATGCTGTCAAGGCGAACACATTTCTTAACGTCATAAAAAAGGAACGACACTAACTCAGAGAAAGCATCAAGAAAGAGGGGCAGAAAATAACTACCGATGTCTAAAACAAAAGATTAGATTACACACAATCCAACAAACTCAAACTTAAGTATGCTGCAATATAATTCCATGACAGAAACAAGTACGAAATTTGATTTAAAAAAAACTGGTAATCCTTAAAATTAAAAATGCAAAAAAAAGGGCTATGATTACCCACAAAGGAACAGTTTCCGACCATTAACTGGCGTCAGAGAGAGGAAATAAATTGAAGTAAAAATGTAACTGTCGAAGAAAATTAGGCACATTGACAGATTATTATGATCTCTTTTGTCACACAATGGGAGGATCTATGGGAGATAGGAGTTGAAGGAAACTGGATTTTGTTGGCCCAGGACAGGGTCCGGTGGAGGGCTTTGGTTAATTCGGTGATGAACCTTCGGGTTCCGTGAGCCATCTGGTTGGTTGGGTCCACTATTTGGGAAGCCTGAGGGGGAAACGACCTCTGGGGAGACCTAGACGTAGATGGGAGGATAATCTCAGACGGGATCTATGGGAGATAGGAGTTGAAGGAGACTGGATTTTGTTGGCCCAAGACAGGGTCTGGTGGAGGGCTTTGGTTAATTCGGTGATGAACCTTCGGGTTCGGTAAGCCATCTGGTTGGTTGGGTCCACTATTTGGGAAGCCTGAGGGGAAGAGACCGCTGGGGAGACCTAGACGTAGATGGAAGGATAATCTCAGGCGGGATCTATGGGAGATAGGAGTTGAAGGAGTCTGGATTTTGTTGGCCCAGGACAGGGTCCGGTGGAGGGCTTTGGTTAATTATGTGATGAACCTTCGGGTTCGGTAAGCCATCTAGATAGTTAGTTAGTTAGTTTGTCACACAACCGCTAAATGCCTCCTGTTAACCGAATCCAAGAAAACCATTCTTGAGAAGCCAAAGGTCGTTCATCCAATCAAAAAACTCCCAGCTTTTACGAAACCAGAAGCTTTATTATCGTGTTCGTAAGTCAGAAACTGTGCCTTTTGCTGAACAGACGAATCCAGGTTTTCCTCAAAAACGATATTGAAACTCTCCCTCCCATCTATGTCTAGGTCTTACGAGTGGTCTAATCCCTCCAGGCTTCCCAACAAAAATTTTGTAATCATTTAGAAATTTTCTATGCGTGCTACATACCTTGCCCATGCGTTTCTGTAAGTGGGTATACGATATATGTTAAAAATAAAATTAATACAGCCCCTATTAAGAATTCTGGTAATGCTCAATTCTTTGTCTTCCTTCTAATAATTAAGTTTAATACAATCTAGATTTTATTTCAGAATCCGGCACAGAACGCGTTTAATGTACAAATAAGCGTTATTTCAGTGATAATTTATTTTAACTTAGATTTTTTTTTAGATTAACAGGTCTGTCGGTCAGAGGGTCTGATAAGGTTAAACACTGTTGACACAACATAACATAAAAATTATTATTTATATCGTATCCGCTGGCATATGTGAAAAAAATAAACATTTCATATAATCCGGTAGAATTTTTTAGACATCAAGTCCACTTCAATAGTACGGTTGGTGTGAAATTATTAATTCTTACTTCTCTATTAAATCTCTAGCATTTTGAATATGGGGCTTATGTCTACAAAAACAGCATTCTGGCATTGTGCTACGCTGGGTTAAGCTCTGACAACATATAATCATAGGTTTAGCAATTCAAGTCTATCACACGTGCAAAACAATTGGATGCGTTAATTCTGCACCTGGGACAGAGGCTAATAATGTTAGGTCTAGTCCATATCAGCTTGTTTAGAAGACTGCAGGTTCCAGATGATTCTGGCGTTAGGAAATATAAGAACAGAATAACGATAAAATATAAAACTGTCAGACAGACTGGCCTTAAATAACATACTACAAATATAAATCGTTTTAACTATCTGTAATGTCTTGAGTATGGAAATAACCTGGTGCGTAAATTAATCCGAAGTTGGCTGCATTTGTTTCAGAAACCATAACCTAAAAGCACAAGTATCACTGACAGAAGAAACGAACATTAATTCTGACTTACTTCCATGCACTTCACTAAAAATCTGTTTCAATAAACTAATCACAAATTTGTAGGATGCCAATTTGATAAACTGTGACTCTAAAACCACACGAGAAACGTCATAAAACATACTTTCGTACCGCGCTGCCTCAGACGCCATCTTTCACTGAAGTTGAGTACCAACACGAAGAACCTAACGGCGCGAAATTTAAAATCATTCATAGAATAAATTTACCAGTAACACATTTTATCCACCAGTGCCATTTTAGGCTAACAAAAGTAGCATATAACGATTAAAACAATTACTTATATTTCCTTAATCAATACAATTTAATTTATTAAAACATATTTTACTGCGTTGTGTAGGAGCACACGATCAAAGTAAGCTGTGGGCAAATTATCACTAACTAACCAACATTTGTCTATTATGTATAATTATTATAGACATTTCAACGTAATATAAAAATGTTTATGTTATTTTTTTTATATTCTCATTGTGGCGACGTCTTGTAAAATGACCAATTATACCGAAAGTATAAAATTATTTGATAAAACAATATTAGTCATTCACACTGCATCACGAAAGAACAAAAATTCCGCAAGACATTCTTTCGATTTACAAATAGATCTCAATATCACCGAAAATAAATAAACTAATATTAAAAAAAATATTTATATCATTCGACTTTATTAACAAGTGGAGTGAATAAAAAAAAATTACGGAAATTTCTCGGTAGAGAAATTAATCATATTAAAGGCAAATCCTTAACGCATAACAAATGCTGGAGGTCACACGACCATAATTTTCAAGGTTAGTGCTTTGTGTAAACTCTGTATATGGCAGCTCTAGCAAGAACAGAATGGTTCTGTGTAGTTAGGGGCTTCTGTTGTCTCACCGACCACAAAACATCTGTACGCCGAAAGCTTTATGATTTCTGCCGTTGTGTGCTTAAAGCTGTAAGTCTTGCTTTAGAAGCAAACTAGCTAACAATGTTGTCAACTGTTTTGTGAGCCCAATTGCGAAGACTAACTCATGAATTAAATTTAGCGTAATGCATGTTTTATTCAGGAGTATTAATGGTAATGGTAAAGTGCTTAAAAAGTTAATAAATAAACCACGTAAAATAGGAATGAAAAACTACAACGCATTTATAGAGGACAGAGTCCATAACTGAGGCCTACCAATACTTCTATTTTGAAATGCGGATATCAGGATTCGAGGTGTTTCTCAGTCTTTCTAGGCAATTAGTGTTATAATAACACAAAATAGACCACGGAAGCTTGTTTTAACATCTTCTCCAATTATCAAATCGCCAAACTTTAGACGCTACTTAATATATGCAGTCGAAGACGATGTGTTTAATGGTTTTGTCTATTGGTAATATTTATGTAATTCAAGGCGATTGAGCTGCGTCTGACATGTAAGGCTAGTGGCCCAAACAAGAAATGTCTACACAATTTTTAAAATATTCCCATAATAATACTCAGATTAAGATTCTACCTGGCGAGATATCAGGTTCTAATGGATGCAATTATGAAGACGACTATTTCTGGGATGTTGCGACGTGTAGCCTGGTAGAGGTTTACTGACGTTTCAGAGGTGCTTACTGCCTCCATCATCAGTATGATAAGGAAGCCGCGCGGGAGTAAACTGCTTCTCGAGCATCTCTGAAACGTCGGTAAACTTCTATTACACTACACAGCGCAAAGATTTAAGAATCAACCATGCTGAAATCATGAAATTATAGAAACGTATAAATACGCACGTTTTAAATAAACAGTAGTCATATCCAAAAAATCACCAATTTTTCAACACGAAGCACTTGCATGTCAGAGAACATGAACCTGATAAGACTTGATTCCAGAGGCTTTTCGGTTTGAATCAGCAGAACCACAAAAGAAGAGATTCAACTTTGCATCTCTGTTTGTTGGATGCAGGCAAGAGAACCAGGACCACGAGGAGGGTACTGGAAAACGGAAGAGGGGGCGAGGGTCCAACGAAATGTAGTGAGAGAGTGGTGGCGGGAGGGGTTGGGGGGAGGGGAGAGAGGAGGAGAGGCCACAACGGGGGAGGAAAGTGGAAAATCAATAGAGGACGAACGCCAGTCGCACAGGAGCGAACACGGCGATGGTTCTAAGCTGCGAGCACCGGAACAGAACGGCGAATCGAAAGAAAGGGTTTCTACACGAGACTCGAAAAATCGTTAGCAACGACACCGCTCGGTAAACCACAGAACAAAGTATCCTACGGCTCGGAACATGAGGAAGATTCAAGTAAACAACGGAATACGTGTATTAAACCTAACGCACGGAGCGTAAACAAAATATTTAAAGCCTACGTTCCGTCTTCTATCAGACAGTACAGGTAACTCGTTAGATAGGGAACATCTCAGAGGACAGCCATCTTCATAATCGCCACCGTGTGAACCTGACATCTCACCTAAACAACGACACATTTCCCAAGCGAGACATAATTGAAACCTCTCTCAGGAACACGATTTTTAATATCATTCATCACTTGCTCCTATTAGAAGGAATAACGTTTATGCTCTAATCCAGTGGTATTCGCGTACCCCCAGACATAATTTCTCTTCAACTTTGTACCCCCAAAATTGTTGGTGTATAATTCAAGTTAGGCATAGTATATAATCTACATCTAAAATAAATTAAATCAATTACATTACTGATTATTCAGTGTTTATCATGAAATAATATATATTTTTTTAAATTTCACGTACCCCCTAAGATGTCTTCGCGTACCCCCAGATATAATTTCTCTTCAACTTTGTACCCCCAAAATTGTTGGTGTTTAATTCAAGTTATACATAGTATATAATCTACATCTAAAATAAATTAAATCAATTACATTACTGATTATTCAGTGTTTATCATGAAATAATATATATTTTTTTAAATTTCACGTACCCCCTAAGATGTCTTCGCGTACCCCCAGATATAATTTCTCTTCAACTTTGTACCCCCAAAATTGTTGGTGTTTAATTCAAGTTATACATAGTATATAATCTACATCTAAAATAAATTAAATCAATTACATTACTGATTATTCAGTGTTTATCATGAAATAATATATATTTTTTTAAATTTCACGTACCCCCTAAGATGTCTTCGCGTACCCCCGGGGGTACGCGTAACCCAGGTTGAAACCACTGCCCTAATCCATCATTCTGTATCCTGTGATTGATCTGATAAAACACGTTTAACTCTATCTATCACTCTTATTAATTATTCTTTGTTAATATCCAACAGGATAAGCATTAAAGGATGGAAATTATAGAATTTTTGTGAGCCAATATTTTCTATTTGATAGTTCTCACTATTTATTTCTGTGTCCTGAAATACTTAAAACAGAAATGTTGTTTTATAAAAAATTGGATTTGCAGTAGTAACTTTCTTCTGGCGGCACCTGTAGTAGCCTTCCGTGTTCTGCAAATCTTCGTAATGACCCTTCTCTTTTGCGTTCTGCCTTCCAGTGGCATGTCTTACCAATGTGGCTTATTCCTTCCGTGTTTTATCCCGACCCTCTGTTCCTATTTCTTGAAAATCCCTTGTTTGTCATGTTGTTCTTAACATCAATCCTTCCTTCACCTCGTTTCTTAAGTCTGACTATCTTTGCTTACGAGTAATCTCACCACGCAACCTCCAACCACGTCTGCTTTCTACTTTCCATCCGTTCAACAGCGTCACTGCCGTTGGTTGGTTGCTCACAATGTGTTGACCTGCTGACCCACACTATAGGTCAATCAATCTTTCTGCTTGAATTCATTACTGAAAAATGGTATAAGGTCTTTAGTGTCATAACGGAAGGTTACCCGATAAACCCTGCTACAACTCTTCGATTTCATAAAATAAAATGTTTAAACCCTAAAACCAATGCCAACAGCGGTAATTATTAATGTGTGGCATCTGATCGTTCTGACAAACTAATACTTGCTCATATATCAAGAGATTTCCTGTCTTTTACGGAAAAAAATTAAATTACTGCGTTCACAGGAACTAGCCAATGACATCTTAACCAGATGACACAACTTATTTCTAAGTTGATATAATTGCGTAATATTCAGACGCTTGACCCCAATCCCAACAACCACCTTTCACCTACTCTCTCTTGTTCATATAAGTGATCAATATTGATCCAGTTCTCATCGGATACGTTAGTACTTCTGAATAACTTCAAGACATATCCACGCTCTTCCTCGGTATGTTCATTTTTACATTTTACCTTCCATTATTTATTTATTTTTACCTTATTACATTTTGTCTTCTATACTCGTTCTTTCAAGTTCAGTAATATTTAAAAAAAATATTTTAAATTATTTACGTTACAGGCCAATGTTAAACCACTGCCACTTCAAATTATACCCTCACTCCAATGAATTTGGAAGTAAACATCATCAGAAGTTACTCAACAACAGTAATTAAGTTTTAGTTTATAAGATTACAATTTTTAACTTTTAACTTTACACCTGAAGATGGTTCAATGTAACCGAAACATGTAGTAAAAAGTTGTACCAAATATGTAAATGATATTTTAATATCTTATGTATAAATTTTATTTATATACAATTGTGATTAGACGGGGAAAAAAACACGAATAATTAAATTACAACTTATTTCATTAGGATCCTGCTAAATATCATTTCCATCTACTTCTAGGTCTAAAAATTAGTCTTGTATTTCAAGTTATCCACATTTTATATCACTACTACATTTAACAAAGTATATTCGGTCGTTCATCTGCCCAAATGTGACATGAATCATATAAGCTACAGAACGCAATAACCCAAACAACTTCCATCTTGAAATGCGTATGAATCGAGCTGTTAAGATAACATTTTAACGTGTTTAATCAAACACTGTAAACAATTTCAAAGTTACTACTCAGTATAAAATGTTGAACAAATGATAGAGGGCAGTATGATTCAGAAATACCATCTAGTTCATCATAACTCTTCACATTTTACTGCACTGAAGACAACGGAATTTCTGGTAGTCGACCTTGTCAAGTTTTTATAACACGATACATTAAAACTCGTTGTCTGCCGTGCACCAATCTTAAAATGTCAAGTATATTGACGTCTGAATCGAGCTATTTCCTTTAAGGCTATATCCTTTTACAGCAACACTGACGCTAAAACTCACAATATCCATTACTATTCCCGTCACACAAGTTCGTCGGTACGTCACAGTAGAGAATTCCCGCTTTCCCTCTTTCCCTCGCCCATTCCCGTCATTTCTGCAGCGGTCTGAACGTGTAACAATCACCAATCAAGCCATCACCAACTGCGGTATTGCCCATAAAATATAATTTCTGCTAGCCTTCGGTTATGGCGTTCGTCACTGCAGGAATGGAATTATTACAACCATGAATACGTCGTTGTTTCAATTGTGGTGGACAGCGGTGTAGGGGAGTGAAGGGGGGGGGGGGAAAATGTAACGAACGTTACGAAGCGTTTTGAAATTTTGTTCATGGAGACGTCAGATGGCTAAGGAATTCGAAATCTCGCTACATTAAATAATTTGGAACAAGCACAACTGTTTTATATGAGTGTAAAACTGGTCACTGAGGACAATAACAACAGGAAATTAAAGATGTTTTAGAAAAAGTTGCAGCGAAAAGATATTTCGCGTCAAGACGCTGAGTAGACCTTTGAGTAGGGAACATCGGCTAAAATGACAAACGACATTTTATCTAGAAATCGTGAGCTACACGGGATAAACCGTCTACGAAGGGAAAATAATATTAAAATGGATATTAAATAATGAATAAATTTTGGACTGCGTTCATTAATAAATTTTCTGGTTCCATAAAAGACGGGGAATTCCTTGACCAGCTGAGCGACCACGAGCATTTCATACAGACTAACCTATCAAGCCCTAGTGGTAACCATATGTACAACCTCTGCATTTTTCCTCACAGTGTGTTATAAGTTTCGTTTTTCTCAGAGTAAAGAGCGATTATTTTCTTAAACTGCGTAAAACAGTTGATCGTTTTAATGGTAAAGTGTCGTGTTTCCTTTGCGGTACGGACTGAATTCTGAAATACTATTAAGACCAGCTTCGGATTCGAAAGTTTTAAGATTCCTCTGGCGTTCACTTGAATCGGAACACGTAACTGAATGTCAAACTAAAGACTGTAATATTCATTATTATTCATCTTTCTTGAACGTCAACAGGTTTACGATAAGGTGCATTAGGTCAATACAGAAATGTTTAAATTTGAAACGCACTGACAGATGGTCGGATGGATGCATATGAATGATCGCGTAAGAGGCAAAAGGTTATGGCCCAAAATATATACAAAACGGAAACGTAGTCTAAAATTTGAATACAACTTGAATGTAGGATGGAATTTGTGAACGGTCTGGAGAGAGGTGTATTGGAAGGGAGCAAGGAGGAAGGGAGAGGCTGTAGTATGGAAAGTATAAAGTTTCCTGTTACACGCGGTTTTCTATAAAAATTGGTTAGGACGGAAACGTGGTGACATTCAAATGCATGAGGATTTAAAAGTCAAATTACCCTCGCGTTGTGGCGTTCCTGAAGCAGAAATTGGCATTTCAAAGGGCCCAAATGCATGATGGCCGAGAAAAAATATTACAGCTTTTCGCATCTTACACGCATACAAAGGTATGTACGAGGCGCGTCCACAAAGTAAGTTTCCCACTCGTCCCACAGCTAGCAAACCTTATATTGCGCGAAGCGACTGTGCGTACGTGATAGAGCAATGACGTAGCATGGCGCATGCACTAACGGTACTTCCCGCGTTCTCACAGTAGCATTGTTGCAGCTGTTGAAGATGGAGGTTCTTATTCCAGCTCCCGCCGACTGTGAAGTGCGGTCAGTGATAACGCTAGGCCGCACATGGCTCGACGGACAGCAAGTCTCCTGCAGGAGTTCAGCTGGGAGGTGTTTAATCATCCACCCTACAGCCCGGACCTCGCTCCCAGTGATTTCCATCTTTTCCTACACCTCAAGAAATTCCTGTCCGGTCAGCGTCAGCGTTTTGAGAATGACAGAGAGGCGGAGATGGTTGTCACACAGTGGTTCCAATCCCAGGCGGCAGACTTCTACGACACAGGTATTAAAAGTTGGTCCCACGGTATGACAAATGTCTCAATTCCGGTGGCGAATATGTTGAAAAATAGCTGGACACTTGCTGTATCTGTTGCAATAAATATTTCCATGAAATTGTGTTTTGTTTCTGTAAACGGCCCCAGGGAAACTTACTTTGTGGACGAGCCTCGTATATATCAAGTATGCAAACAGACGAAAACAATCAATAAGAGAACTATCCGTTTAAGTAACTTTATATGCAGTGGCATTTCCGAATGATACCGCAGATTAGTTGAATTCATTTGCTCAGTTTGACCAACAAATACAAAGAACTCAGCAGTAGAAAACAATGATTCAGCATCGCCAAACACCAAAGACGAAACTATCCTAAACCTGTTCTAGCCGATTACATCATCGTAACTTACAGAGCATTCAAAAGATGTATCTGAATGTTATCCTCTTATGAACTCATATATTGAGGAGTTTCACTAAAATATGTTGCCACATTCCAGTTTGAATTCAAACACGACAAAAACAGGACATTTACATGAAGACCACCTGCATGTGTCCCCGCGAGCTAAAATGGCTACGTGGGGAATCCCCAGTCGGGGAATTGGCAAGTGAGAAATTCCCAACCAGTCGTACAAGCGAGCGTGGAAATCTAAAATGATGTCGCCACTTCCACAAAAAACTCTGACGTCATTGGTGTCATTAACAGAAGATAGAAGGTCACAGTATTTAAGTTGGCCATATTTCTATCTAAATCAGGCAAAATAAGGTTACAACATGAAAAAATGGATAAGAGTTATCACGTTAATAGCCTTGAACATATTAAATTTGGCTTTCGTAACCAAGGAAAGTAATGATTAACATATCCGTGTCACTATAGGTCTCAAAATAGAATTTATAAGAAATTACAGGTACATATAAACAGACGCTTAACGATGAATATCACATAAAATAACAAAACTTTTAAACAGGCCAAATTAACTAATCCACTAACTTCAAGAAAGAAAGCTATAATCTGACAATCACTCCACCGGGCAAGCAATCCTCCGTCTTTTACGTTAACCTGAACTTCCTTGCCGTGATCACAAGGGCCATCCACATTGGATCCTATCCTCACATTGACCAATTCAATCCACAACCTAACACTACATATATTTCTACATTCATCCAAGATCCAGCTTAAAATTATATTCCATTTATGTCTCGTCCTCTCGGTTAATTTTAAAATTAAAATAATTTATTTATTACAATTAACGCATAAATTTTATCACAAGTGCTACTAAGAGATTTCTTTTCAGGATGAAACGCTCCGCCAATGCGGAAGACATTACTCTGGTGATAAATTAAATTAATCGGTGATTGTGGGCCACGTGTTTCTGAAATAGCGGGCAGGAAAGGGGCAGCGTAAATTGTGTATAAGGAAAGAGCTTTGAGGCTAATGAATAATACAGACATTTTGTTGAAGCAGCAGAAACGGACGCTTAACACGAGATATTATTTAATAACTCAGAAAAACAGTAATACGCGTATGGCGGGCTTAACTATTTAGCCCCTGCGCAAATTCAGGCCCACGAGAAGAAAGATTTGACGTAAATACGTCTATACGGAAAGGAAGTTTATATATTGGCTTTATTCTAAATATTTCCTTTATACTTGCTTTACAATTGAGATAAGTTTGATTAAGACTTTGCTTACTCAACTTCAATTAGTTACGCTTGAAATGGGTCTGTGGTAGCTGAATGTAATGTAAAGTAATGTAATGTAAGGTAAGGTTATTATTATTTAGTGTTCTGTCTGACGACAGGTCCATATGAACAGGATCCTTCCATCCTTTTCTCGGACTGGGACCTGTTCATATACGTTCTTGGCAGATGATCCAGAAGTGGTTTGCCATTGCCTTCTTCTGTGTGTGAATGGAGTAATTGTTGGGATGCCACGGAGAAACCGGGGAAACCCCCGGAGGAAAACTTCGTGATACCTAGACCACGGTCTTGCCCAACACAAGTTATAAATCTGAGCACCACCGGGAATTGAACCCGGGACCCCAGGATTACAAGGCCAGCGTTCTGACCACTAGACCACCGTAAGGTAATGTTTTATAGGTAACAACAATGCTAAGTAAACAGATGACGTTTCCTAGGTAACATAACAATGAAGTTACACTTTTTCGTTCCACTTTTTTCCGAATGACACTGACCCTAAAATATAGACGTATTTACGTCAAAAACAGTCTACGAATCTTGGTACTTGAGAAAACCAGTCTTCTTCTAGCAGAACTTCAGGTTCTCACGGCAGTAATATGAACATCTGTCATTTGGGTTGCAGAGCCGTGTAGTCTGGTTATTTCCGACGTTTCAGAGGCGTTTGCTATCTCTATCATCAGTGCTTATCGCCATCGATCTGGTGATGAACGCATCAATCATCTTTTAAAACTTCCTTAAACTTCTACAACTTAGAAGACAGTAATTACCAGTCATCATTTATTCTTCTGTTAAAGTTAACCTCTTAACTGACACAAGAAATTTAATGCATTTCAAGAAATAATTAACTTAGACTGTGGTCTGTTTTCCGAATATTATCATCGTAATGCAACTGCGGTCACATTCTATTGACAACTCCTGCTTCTTCTTCTTCTTCTTCTTGGCTTGCGACTGAAAAGTGAGGTTCTGAGTAGCGTTCACGTTTCTGGTGCCCGGACTTCTCCAAGGGATTTACTCGCTAACGATAATCGAAATGGCACACACACACCATTCCCACGGCCCCAGTAATGCAGTCGCGACATAAAGAACTCTTCGAGTCTCAACCCCCTCTACAGCATACACCCCGTCCCACTCACCCCCTCCATCTCTCACTGCTTCACACACACATACAACCCTCTCGTGCCTTCCTATAACAAACGCACCCTCCATGTTATAAGCCCAAAAAATAGTTAACCTGAATTCAAGTTATAGCCTCACGGCCTAACAGCTCAGCTCAAAACACAAGACTGACTCACTCCGCGGCTCTACAGACCTCACATAAGTGAGATGTCTTAAGCTATTTAGATATTTCACAATGCTTTTAGTACGTGTAATCAACCCGTAGAAAGGTCTCTACGTATACAGTAAATACTACAATAAAAAAAAACATCCATGACCTCGGTGGGATTCGAACTCACAGTCCGAGTCCCACGTCCCAGACCGCGGAGACACTGTGAGCAGAACAAAAATGATTTTCACTGAAGATATGAGACAGTTATTAAGACAAGGGATTTCGTCATTCGTTCTTTTATAATTCGAGAAAAAAAAAATATTGAAGTTGAGGTCACGAATCCTGAACGTAAGAGACCACTTAGCTAGAACTACGCGTAGATGGAAGGATACAAATCAAGAACCATAAATGAAATGGATGTGTGGGAACGGTATGGATTTATCTGATTCAGGATATGTCCAGTGCCTGGTTCTTGTGAAAACGGTAATGAACTTTCCGGATTCATAAAACAAGGATAAAAGCTTAGCTGGAAGACAGGTCATTAAGTTCTCCAGAACAAATCTCCTGGATGGATTCAATTGCACAGAACACATTTTTGAAAAATAAAGTTGGTGTTAATTTCATTTACGCTTGCTTCTAGAAAAACCTCGATTCACGTAATGCACCATTCAGCTATTCCCATGGGGGTTTTTCTTCAAAAGACCCAGAACGTTTATTTCATTAACGTAATCAGATACAAAATACACCCACCGATCAATACAGTGTTTCTAAGCCAGATAACTCGTGCGTAGCGTGGAAAGGGTTAAGCTGTGTCGGTAGCAAGTTAAGATCAACTGAGATGCAGAAAGTGCTTTTACTCTGGAGAGAAATGTCGCGATGTATTCTGAAACTCATGGAATGGAAAGTGGTAGGAACGGTGAAGACAAGATAAAAGAAGAGAGAAGTTAGGGTCGGCAAGAATCGATGTAGGATCTTCTTCACGTGTTACGAAGAAAGCAGGAGAGATCACGTGTGTGAGGATTCGTCACTTCAGCCTCCCTGCGTGTTTATTCCGCCGGATCTGTAACACCCTACACCCCCCCGGACCCCGTCCTGAAGAACGTCGAACGGAGAAAAAAGCAGGTGTTACAGTGACGTTGCCGAGTTAAAAGTTCCAGCAATTGAGAAAGAACAAATGTATCGGGTATTGCGTCGTGTAGTCTGGTAAACGTTTACAGACGTTTCTGAGTTACATGCTGCCTCCATCATCAGGACGATTAATCTCTTCGCCCTGATGACTGAGACAGCAAGGACTTCCGTCTGAAACGACGATAAACTCGTACACGGTACTACAACCCAGAAGACAGCCATCTTCGTAAAATGACGAGTTTCACGCCCTGATGGATTTACCGACGAGGAAAGGTCCTGCGGTTACCCACTGGATAGGAGTCGGAACTGAAATGTATGATACTATTAAAATGCCTCTGAAGGGAACAAATTCTCAGAACTTCAACTCAGTCTTGGTTTATTCCAATGATGGAATTTAATTTCGGTACAGTCTTACGATGGAGATAGTAATATTTATTTTATTGATTATTAATTTTATACGTTCTTGCTTTCTTCCTTTTTAACATACAAACGTACTCCGTCCACCTCTGGTAGCGTACGATTAGCAATTTATAGAGAAATAAGGTTTCTAATAGAGAGCTCTTGTTCTGTCCTACGTTCCGCAGTCAAAAGCGGTCCAAATCAATGTAGCAAACGAACTCCGACTAACACACACAGGCGTTACACTGTATTGATGGCTGAAAGTCACGCAGTGGCCTACCGAGCAGACGAGAAACCCTCTCATTCCAGGTCTAACACAGTCTGAAAAAAAAATCCATATAGCAGGCATTCCGTATGGAGAGACAAAGAAAATGTTCTTTTGCCACGCGAATATTCTTAACAAATTCGCGGAAGTCTCTACAATACTCATTAACTTAAAAAAATATTACTTTAATCAGTTAAAGGCAACTATAAATACTTGTTTAAATATAATAATCTGCATTTTATTCACACTGTGTATTTACTTGTCTCGGTACTATTCTCAAAATTACCAGCTACTATATATCCGAACAGCATTAACAAATTGCTCTTTGTAATAGTGACGGGTTGTGTTTTCTTTTAGGTACTGACTGAATTCTTAAATGTTGTTTAAATTAATTTCGAACTTTCAAAGGGTTAATGCCTCACAAATATTCTCACACAGCACACGTTTTAAAATACAAAATCACTCTGCCTTAAAAACCAAAAATTACACGTACAGCCCGTATAGAAACAATATTACTGAAACTTTACAAATAGTTGCAATCTGTAACAATACTGCGAAAATTAAAACTATTATCTAGCATTAACTTGGAGGAGGAAAATTACAGGTTGAACAGCAAGTTAGTATCCAAACAATGAACTGGAGGGAGACACATCCCAAATAAAATTTAACAGCTGTTCCTGCAAGAACAAAAATAAATCCATAAATGACGTAAGACGCATGTATTAGGCAACATCATACAGAGCTAAACCGTTTAAAGTCAATAAGTTTGCAGTCTTCTGGCAATCTAGAAACAAATATGAAACCATTTGGAAAGAAAACATTATTTAGTACAGGCATGGAATTTTAATGCCGTCTTAACGTGGGTTATACTCGTATTTACGTGACATCACGCAAAATAAAATGAATAAAAAATGATATAAAATGGATAAAAGGAGAAACATTGTCAAGATGGAATCATCGGCACAGTCAACCCTTCCCCTCGCTTGTAAAATACTCACACAAAACCCCTCTTCAGTTTCGCTTCATATTCTCCGATGATTCAAAACACTTTGCACTGTACGAAAACATTTTATTCCCAAATACACAAACCTTGCCATTTTCAGACGAATACAGATGCATTTTGCTGTAAGTTTCACCTGTTTCTTTTCCTTTAGAAAAAAAAAACTTTATTCAATGACCTCACTGTTGTATTCCCCTTTGAGGAAATGATTACATTTCGTTGTCCCTTCTCTGCACCCTCAATTTCTCTGCAGTGCCCCCCACGACCACTCCCCACCTCTCTTTATTGTACGCTACTTTATGTCGTTGTGTTTGTACTGGAGGCAAAACCTTGCTCGTTCGGGAGGCCCTCGGCTAATTTGACTTTCATGTTTATGTATGACGTCTGATTGATAAAAGAGACGACGGTAAAGGACGAGCCATGACAACCCTTTTTCACGGCTGCATGTCCGGACATGGGGACGGACGGACAGAACGTCCCATAGTTCACACCAAAGTTCCTCACACACATACAGAATAATGAGTCGCATTGAAGTCGTCATCAAATTTACTCATTCATATGTAGTAGTTTGAAATTTATATTCAGAGTGTGACAGAAAACGGGGCCTCGAACCCAGTTGATTTCCCCATTAATAATGTTTTGACAAATCGTTCAAAAGAAGTGTACGAAAGTTAATAGTTGGTAAATAATTCGTAAATTCGTTACGACCGCGGTTATGACCAGAAAACAGAACACTTATAAACCCCTTTAGAAAGACGGACATCGGAAACACCCCCACATTCGAACGAGGAATCCTTAAGTAATAATTTCTGCGCATTACCATTCCTCTGTAATACAAGAAAACGTTACTTCAAACGTAAAACGTCAAAAGATATTTTTTTAAAGTTACATACGCACTTCGCGTTTAATAACCCAGTGGTTACCATGTTTTATGATGGCAATGCTTTTAAAACTCAGAAGTCCTTCAAATAGAGAGTGTCATTAAAATTTCTACAAGGAAATCTGAAGCAACGTACTTTCAAGAAGAGAAATACGATCTTGGACAGTCATTCAGATTAAGAGATGGAGTAACTGTTAATATTAATAGCCGTAAAAGCAGAGCCATCTGAGAACCTAAGAAATGAAAATACAAGCGGCTCTGTACGAGAAAGATAAGTCTGAAAGCAACCACAGCGCATTCAAACAAAACAACAGAGTATAAAAACGTCTCTGTCGCTCCAAAACAACGTTTCAAACGTAGTACTTACGTCAATTTTGAAGCGTACAGACGATGGTGTGTTACGATCAGATCACTAAATTCTTGGACTAAGTCTATCGTCCGTTTTTAAAAATAACACTGCGTTTCGGAAGCTAAATCTGCTTCCGTCCTCAGGTCTCCCTTTTTTTTAACATGAGGACGGAAGCAGATAAAGCTTCCGAAACTCAGTGTTCTTTTTAAAAACGGACGATAGACTTAGTTCAAAAATTTAGTAGTCCCGGTGATATTTTCATGTCAGGTTTTTTTCTTGCGATATATTTATAGATTAATTAATGACGCCGTTGGTAGCTAATGGGATAATTAATGAAAGGAAATTAATTTGGAAAGAAAGAGGTCCAGGACTAATTTGTATTAAGCGTACTTTCTCTAGGATGAGATACAAACTCGGGACCATGTGTAACCTTGGACAGTGGTAAGAACGAGAATTACGTGTAATACCTAGTTTACTTGAAATGCTTCAGTCTGTATGCTGAAGCTGTCAGGAACCATAAATGAATAATCAAACAAAGCATTCATATTCTAAGCAAAAGTGTACGTAAACACCAAATCCCGAATCTGCAGCGTCAAAGCAACAGATTCCCTAGAAAACGCAGAAGGAATTGTCTCAACCCCTGTAACAGGGACAGGTGAAGAGTTTAATCGGCGCTGCTGTTGAGTATTATGACTATTTAATGTCCTGTTTCGTGGTTATAATTTCCATGAGCGTTTGCTGCATAATCTCAAACATTCGTACTACCCACGTATGCAGTTGTCAATACGTAACAAAATGTTTTCATTCATAACTGTACGTAAGTTTTATGATTTGCCTTCATGAAATGTTCATTCTCCTGGTTCTAAAATTTTATCAGTGATCACCATCGAATATATATTTTATTTATTTATTTAGTGTTCTGTCTGAGGACAGGTCCATATGAACAGGATCCTTCCATCCTTTTCTCGGACTGGGACCTGTTCATATACGTTCTTGGCAGATGATCCAGAAGTGGTTTGCCATTGCCTTCTTCTGTGTGTGAATGGAGTAATTGTTGGGATGCCACGGAGAAACCGGGGAAGCCCCCGGAGGAAAACTCCGTGTTGCCTAGACCACGGCCTTGCCCAACACAAGTCATAAATTCGGGCACCGCCGGGAATCGAACCCGAGACCCCAGGATAATATGTACATTTTTTAAATATCTATAACCACAAACAAATTTCAGGATCCCATACTACTAATAGTGCGACTGTAGCTACCACCCCATAAGTTCGCACTGTAGTCGTGTTGGTGTTACTGTCTATAGCAAATTAAAATAATGTCGGATAGACGTGCTAATTTCCATATCACTCACTTTGTTAAAATTGTACTTGGGGACAAACACACAAATGTGGTGCACCAGGCTAGAAGCCTCTTTTTGATTGAAGATTCGTATTATGCCTCGCAGACCGTCTGGTGTTTCCCGTGATTGTCCTCAGATCCTCCAGGAAAGTTCAAAAATAATACCTTTAAATAAGGCCACGACCGATTCCTTCCAAATTCATTACAACTCCGTTGAAGAGCATTTTTTTGAGAAGCTCATAGTTGCTCACGTAGTCAAGAAAGTCGTCTAATCTAATGATACCTGAAGTTCTCTACTTGCCCTGAGCCAGACGAATCCACTCCGAATCCTCGCCCTGTTTTCTGAGTATTTTATTTAACATTAATCAACGAACCATCTACGCACAGGTCTTCCAAGAGGCTTCTTCTCTTCAGGCTTTAAAATGTATGAATTTATAGTTCCCATGCGTGCTATATGCTCCGCCCATGTAGCCCCCTTGATTTGATTATCATAATAATTAATAAATATATCATTTGACGATATGGAGTATAAGATATTGTCAGTGTTTTTAAATAAACCACAGATGGAAAAATAAAATACTTTAAATTTCGTTCAGTAAAAAGTAAAGTAGTTTGCTCAGAACGTGAAAAAAAAAGAACAATACTGATTTGTATTCTCCGTAACTTACACAATAAATCTCTTTTAAATCACATTACAGCAAACAAATCAAGTGAAACGGATGCAAACCATTTCCATTATTGGATGAGATATCAAAAAAAGCTTCTGTGATCGTAAAACCAATAAAAACAGGTGAACCATTCTACATGCCCCATGGGAGTCAAAGTTTCTTGAAGTCATATCTCTCCAAAAGCAGCACTAAATCTTGTCTCATGCCAGAGTTATAAAGTTTTGCGGATAAAGGCGGAAAACCTTTCATCCCAAACTACAAATGCTATACGTAAGTCATATGAGATCTTGCGGAGACCGGAAAACGTCAGAATTAATTATTGGGATCAGACAGACATTGAACACGCGGCAAACGCAACCCGATTAGCTGCTTACTGACAGCTGTAGAGGGATGCAATTAGACGTCCGGCAAGTGACAGTCATGGGGCAGGCACGACGACGCAAGGCGAGCGGCCTACAAAAACTGAATGTCTGCAGCCTTGCCAGAATCGAAGATCCATGCTTCAACGCAGGATAAGAAGGGATTAAGCAAAACGCAATTTGTATCGACATAAAGTATTCTCGCTAAGAATCAAATAACCTGACTTAAATGTACTAAACTCTTGGGTCACGTACAATGATAACGATAATATTAATCTTCCGTTGGTGGTGCCTATGATTTATGTGCATTTCGCAGGAATCTGGCTTCCATCGTGAAGACGTTTTCAAAATAAACAAATTTCTGCAGGCTTCTTACCTGAATAATTAAAACACCTCATGGTCTTTAAACCTCAACTTACGAATGTACATAATTGTATGTGCCCGAATTTGTAACTTACGTTGGGCAAGGCCGTGGTCTAGGCAACACGGAGTTTTCCTCCGGGGGCTTCCCCGGTTTCTCCGTGGCATCCCAACAATTACTCCATTCACACACAGAAGAAGGCAATGGCAAACCACTTCTGGATCATCTGCCAAGAACGTATATGAACAGGTCCCAGTCCGAGAAAAGGATGGAAGGATCCTGTTCATATGGACCTGTCGTCAGACAGAACACTAAATAATAATAAGATGAGGTGGTCTAGCGGTTAGAACACTGGCCTTGTAATCCTGGGGTCTCGGGTTCGATTCCCGGCGGTGCCCGAATTTATAACTTGTGTTGGGCAAGGCCGTGGTCTAGGCAACACGGAGTTTTCCTCCGTGGCATCCCAACAATTACTCCATTCACACACAGAAGAAGGCAATGGCAAACCACTTCTGGATCATCTGCCAAGAACGTATATGAACAGGTCCCAGTCCGAGAAAAGGATGGAAGGATCCTGTTCATATGGACCTGTCGTCAGACAGAACACTAAATAAAATAAAAATAAATGTATGTATTAGTATTTCTGCTCTTCAAGAAAGCCTCCGTGTTACTTAATCAAACATTGCAGTGCTACAGCCGAGAACCTGCAAAGCTCTGCCCATATATTTACACCGAACAAGCTCAGGAAAGAAATAATTTTGTGCGTGGAGGGGGCATTTCTCAGAAGCAACAACATAAAACAACTTGAGGCCCGTGGAAGAGCCCGGGGGTTTTTCGCCTGTGCTGTGTGCTCGCGAACAAAGCCTAGATGATATAACAGCACTTCTAGGCGAATCCACACTGACGGGATCCTCGGAGCCTCACACCACACGCGGCATGCGATCCGCCAGTGCACTGTTCCAGGTATGCTCGCCAATGTAAACAAATTCCAAAGGAGTACTTCAAGCCACATCATGGGCGATGATGTCACGAAGAGCCTTCCTTCGTAACCACGGCCGAAATAAACTTTTGACCTAGATCACTATTCCTCCAAAAGAATGAGAAACGCGATTAAGACATTCAAGGTCATTGCTGTGAAAATGTGAACCGAGGTCAATGACTTCGGTTTCCACAGTCGCGACATGTTCCAAAAAAAATGATCCCGGGTCATGAGAGTTGCCTAGTTCATAGGAAAAATCAGACAGAATGACAAACATGGACAGACGCGTACTCGTCCCAATGCTCACAACAAAGCACAGTCAGTAACATCAGGCTGAAGAACACGTCAGAATGATCAAATCAACCATTCGAAAGTCTTTGTGTAGACGGAAGGATAATATTAAAATGGATCTCGGTGGGGTGGGGTGGTCTGGATTCAGATAACTCAGAATATGGACTATTATCGGGATTCTGTGCGAACAGTAATGAACCTTCTGGATTCATAAAAGGTGGACAATTTCTTAATTAACCCAGCGACTATCAGCTTTTCAAGAATAACTGAGCTGCATGTTGTCAGTTCTGGTTCAAGTGACACCGTGTTCTGTTTCTTATGGTACAGACTGTAGTGTATGAAACAAAACAAAAATACTTGTTTCTTTCAAATGGGAAAAAATACAGGTATTAAAGAAGCAAGCAAACTGTGGAAAACAACAGAAATGGCAACGAAATAAAAGAGAGTGTAGCAAAAGTTGAAATCTGGCCACTGTACACGTCATGGGCATTCGACGATAAAATAGCGGCGAATAGCCAAAGGTCCAGTTGTGCACCAAACAGCCTCTTCATAAAAAAAATAACACGAGATTTTTAGTGACACTACAATACGCCCCCTCTCCCAATACATTCAGTACCTTGTGTTATTCTGCAGATGACAGCAAAACGGCAACTTTTGAACTCATAATTTACCCCCCCCCCCTTTCTCTGCGATTCAAGAAAGGCCAGACAGAAATGTTCAATTTATGAAGTAAGACGCACAGTTTAACGATTTATTATAATAATTAAAGCAAGGTCTGTGTATGATCACGAAAGCTCGCCACCCGCACAAAGACTCTGTTTAAAACTCAGTAATATGCTGTTTCCTTTTTATACGCTGAGTGGTTAGCCCTGCACCAAATCCCCAGGATACATCACAAAACTTCCTCCTTGAAGAAATAAAATAAAAAGATAATTTAGTTGCAATTCGTGGAGATTTGAAGGCCTACTTGTTAAAGCGAAAGAACACAACTGAGACTCGAATTTAATTTAATAAGAACTCAATGAATGTAACTAATTTCTCGCGATGATCGCCTTGAAGATGGAGGCAACAAGGACCTCTGAAACGTCGGTAAACTTCTAGCAAACTACACGGTGCAACAACCCAGAAGACAGCCATATTCCAGCTACATCATCGAATCGTTCAACGGGCGAGTCGTACAGGAAGTTGGTTGAGAGTTTACTTCCGATGACTTCCGTTGTAAAGTTTCACCTTGTCCGCGCTAACCTCTGCTGTAGCTCCTTGTCTCCATGACGACAAGGTTTATGAGACAAACAGAAAAAAGAATTCTCATACAGAATCATGTAAGAATTTACAATTTCTTCCACAGTTTCTTCTCACCATTTTGTTCAAAACTCTTACTAAATTATTCCTTTCAGTTCTTGTCTCTGTGTGTCTATTTTTTTTTGGGGGGGGGGGGGGGGTTGGTTCTAAGTACACCTACTACAGAAAAATATAAAGTTTTAAGACCAAGTTTTCGCTAGCATTTGGCAGTGTGCCAATTTTACTCACATTTGCTATAGAGAAGTGTAGAATGTTGGAGAATGTTACTTGTAGAAGAGACAGAAAGAGGACACGAGAAGGGAAATTCACCGCTTTCAGAAGGTAAAGAAGTTCACCAGATCACATACAAGGTTCAGTCGTTTCGTTGGAGAAGTAGAACCTCTGTCAGACCAGTTCTTTTACTTATAAGGCGGAAAAGACCATGAAATGAAAAGTAGAAGAGATGGGGTTTCGTTCTGAAATTCTACAGTCATAAGCAGTAAGTCCACTTACACCTTAATAAATACAAAAGGCAGAATGAATGAAAAACAAATATTCGCTCGGTTCGTCAAGAAATTACCCATCTTAAGTTTAAAGTTTAAATGCGTCATGTTTGTGTTTTATAATTAAAATATATAATATGATTCAGGTCTATACACAAACTTTATTTACAGATGTTAAAATTTTACAAAACAGATGAATAAATTGAAAAACTTGCATTGTAATATAAAGTAGTTTTAAAGGAAAAACCTGAAGATGATGCTACGCATCGAAACATGTAGTAAATGAAGGCGCAGTATTGTAACATCGTAGTAACGATGAATGGCGCAAATTTTAAATTTTAAATTTTAACATCTGTAAATAAAGTTTGTGTATAGACCTGAATCATATTATATATTTTAAATTACCCATCATTTATGGAATCAGAACGTCTCTCTCAAATTTTTATAACAATCCAGCACACGAATATAATCCACAGTTTCCAACCGTATTTTCTAACGATCCGTTTTAATATTATCATCCTATGACGTCACGTATACTTTCAGGTGACTACAAACGTTTCTGAGGAACACACCAAAATCAGTCTTCATGTTATTCCGGAGCTCTGACACAAGATCGCAAAGCAACTCGAAAGAACGATAGCCCAACTAAAATTTTCATATCATCTGATTCGTAATAATTTTCATTAATAATAACAACAGTATTAAAAAAAACACGCGTTATATAAACCTAATAGCCTCCACACCGTGACCCTCAAAATTAACGCTATCTGTTCTGATGAAAACAGTTTCTGTTTCCCGTGTCTGCGATTAATATAAGGACAATATTCCTTTAGCCACGATAATGCATCATTGTTCTGGTATCTTCCTGTCCGTGTTGTATGAGAAGCTTCGAGTGTAAGTACAGTTGAACAACGCAACGGCAAGTGTATGAGAGGGGCGTCAGATTTCCTGTAGGCGTCGTCACTTGCGACTACATAACTCCTCGTTCTCATATGCAATGAACAGAAAGTCGACCCTTCTGTCACTCTACGTCCTGCAAGGTAACTACCATCTTCCGAGATTATATCCTCTTGTGGGTTTAACCTCAAGCGTCCACCCGCAGTTCCGATTAAATCCACTGTACACACTCCACTGGGCGCTCTGTGTTTCGGGCTGTGAGATTCGCGAACACTGTGTAGCATTTATGTGTACCCTAGTTTACGGTATAATACAATTAATAGCTCTAAAGTCATACACCAACCAATAAGACATCCGCATTACGAGGTAAGACTTTTTGGACTAGACATGCCTGTGTAGTACTTTGTATTCTATCTGCTAACTTTTAACTACGTAGTTCAAAGATTGCAATTGCTGTTTGTTCCTATTTTTTTATTTATTTAGTGTTCTGTCTGACGACAGGTCCATATGAACAGGATCCTTCCATCCTTTTCTCGGACTGGGACCTGTTCATATACGTTCTTGGCAGATGATCCAGAAGTGGTTTGCCATTGCCTTCTTCTGTGTGTGAATGGAGTAATTGTTGGGATGCCACGGAGGAAAACTCCGTGTTGTCTAGACCACGGCCTTGCCCAACACAAGTTATAAATTCGGGCACCGCCGGGAATAGAACCCGAGACCCCAGGATTACAAGGCCAGCGTTCTAACCGCTAACTCCTATATTCAATGGAAATCCATAAATAAAACTTTCTGGATGCTAAACTCAGTTAGCATTGTTTTTTTAAAGATACAGAAAAGCTTTTAAAATTGTGTAACAGATGATTCAAATGTTCCTGTCAAGGATTCATCTGATTTCATGCTGTTATAGAATAAATTAACGATGTATAGTATACCAGTGAAGGTTAAGAGCGAATACCCGCGGTAACGCGGCACCTTCTCTGCCACTACAGTGTCGCGTGTAGTCTAAACACACGACTGCAGACTTATAGCTAAGGGTGAACGCGTACGAAACCTTGACAGAGGACTCTGGAATCTTGAGTAAATGTAAAAGGCTTCAGTAACTTCTGCACGATGTAATCGTTCACAAACATGCGCCCTCTTGCAGTGGTACAGGATTCTAAATAATTTATCAAACCTTTAATCCCCAGTGGTAACTATATGTACCACACGCTTTAACAGCAAATAACAATATATTTTATTATTTATAAGTTCTGTATGATTGTCAGTGGTAAGTTATTATGTGCCCAAGTACCGAATCATTAAGACGTATGGGGAATTGAAAGTAAAACTTCAATCTTTGCCATACTGTAATTTAGGAAGATTTGGCAGTCAGCTGTAAAGCCGACACTATTCTCAGTCTTCAATTTGACACGAATCACTCCGCAGAAACGCAACTTCCACCCGGAGTGCTCGTTGATTGGTTATCTCATTTAAATGAATCAGTCAAAATCGATTAGAACACTTGGCATCAAAGTTTTAAGGGATGGTTTAAGAATCAGAGGCAAAGGGGTGGGAAAATGAACAGGGGGCAACGGAAGGACAAATGCGTTGTGAAGCACACACTCTACGATGCAAGGGACGATGGATAATTTTGTGGAGAAAGGGTAGGCAGAAGACATAGAAGGCGTGATCACCTTGTACTACGAAGGAGGGGGGGGGAAGACGATGCAAGGGTTGATGAAGGAGGTGGAAAAGGAATTGGTAGACCCCATAGAGTAGAATCTCGAGGCTATAGGAGAATATATACCGAGGAAAAGAATTAGAGGATGGTGAAGGATGGGGTGGTAGGAAGGGCAGGAGAATGAGGGAATCAATACTCATTCCCCCCTCTTATACCCCTCGCCATTCCGCGCTCAATTTGCAGCCCATCATACGACCACGGAAGAAGCAATTTAGAACTTAAATGAAACTTTGGGTGCTGTTGAAGACACACAGGCCTTCGCTACCCTCTGTTCCTTTTAACTTTGCTGTCAATAAGACATTTTTTATTTCCCACTTCTGTATACGAATGTTACAAACAGACGCATCTTGGAGAGCAGAATGCTGAACAAAACGTTGTCAGTGGAACCACGGTTCCGGAGAATTCGACGTAAATACGTTTTTACGGAAAGGGAGTTTATATATTGGCTTTATTCTAAATATTTCCTTTATACATGCTTTACAATCGAGATAAGTTTGATTAAGACATTGCTTATTTAACTTGAATTAGTTACGCTTAAGATGGGTCTGTGGTAGCTGAATGTAATGTAAAGTAATGTAATGTAATGAAATGTAATGTAAGGTAAGGTAATGTAATGTTTTATAGGTAACAACAATGCCGAGTAAACAGACGACGTTTCCTAGGTAACAAAATTTCTTGAATCCTTAACTTGAATTAGTTACGCTTAAGATGGGTCTGTGGTAGATGAATGTAATGTAAAGTAATGTAATGTAATGAAATGTTTTATAGGTAACAACAATGCTAAGTAAACAATAGACGTTTCCAAGGTAACATAACAATGCAGTTACACTTTTTCGTTTCACTTTTTGCCTAATGACACTGACCCGAAAATATAGACGTATTTACGTCAAAAAACTTCACACGCACGAAAATCAGCTAGAATCTTCGCCTATTTGTAATAAAAGACTGTTACGCATTAAGATGGCATTTGGTGCTACATACAACACTAAGAAGCTGATATGTCATTTGAGATTCTCAAGGCAGTAAAGATCTCGAAGTTACTACTCTGGGTTGTAGTTATTACCGTTTCGAATGGATATACTGATTCCTTCTTCAGGGATCCGTTCACGGACAGAAACGCAGTAGATGTATTCAGAACGATTGTGAATGGTATCCAATACACAACCGACAAGAAAACACTGCTTTAGAACATACAGACGTGTAGCATATGTGGAATGTGAAACTCGTGCAGGATTGAAAGCAGACAAATTATTTTTTAAAAAAACGTTGATATTACAAAGCGGAGGACATTCTTTATTGAATCATTTCGTGTCGCACGCAATAAGATAACGCGTTACATGCTATTTCAGAATCTTATCAATGTAGAACTGAACTATATATGGGTATATCATGTAGGAACGGAAATTGTCTACGTAAGCATGCATTGTACTGTATTAACTATTAATGACACTTCACATACTAAAATATCTTCAACTACATACAAAATAATATTGCCAGACAGCGGACACTCTTTGATAATTCAGATTATTCCAAAAAAAAACCGGCAAAATAAATGCAGTCTGCTTTAGCCCATATCGGTATAGTGATATGTGTTATGTAATTATTCAGAACACTTAAATACATTTATCGTGACTGCAAACTATTTATCTCTCTTAAGAATTATGAAGCGAAATGAGATCTGAGGTTCTGGGTTGTAACACTTCATGGACTTGCAGGTAGATTCCAACGTTTTAGAGGAACACACTTCCTCTATCTTCAGCTCTAAAGATGACAACGTTAAAATGTTTGAGGACAACAAATTTATATCATAATTACGCAGGCCCTTCAAGAAAGTTTAAGGGCTGATTGAATTAAAGTAACGGGCTTGTGCAATTCAGTTCATATTAATATGTTTTTATTTCTATGTAAATACCAACATACGAAACTCCATCTCCTGTTAATACAGTTGGTAACACTGTCCCTCATCTTACGGAAAGAACACAGATATAGGCTATTTGAGGCCTAAGAAAGAGGAGTATACACGAGCAGAGTTTATTTTATAAACAAGTAAAAAAAAAAGGTACACTTTCGAATGCCCAAGGCATGTTACCAAAGTTAAGTCAACATCAATGATAGTGTAGACTGCCATATTTAAATTAATTTTAGAAGCATGTGGATCGTTAATATGACAGAACTGTACAGCTTTGTTGTAATAAATTAATGATGGCATTATTTTATGTCTTCCGTTACGTGAGTACTAATATTGTAGGCTTACCTGTTAATTGCAATTAACACTGCATAACATGGCAACTTGTGCTAGAGAGCTTATTTACAAAATACAACAAAGCTAACAAATCTAACTAAATATTTGCGAGACCTTTTGATGAAGAATGACACACATTACTAAAATAATTATAAATTAACACTGCTGTAACATGTTTAGTGACGCGAAAACGTTAGTTATTTAACCAATCTTAAACAACAATATTCTGGAAGTTGCCATTTATGGCAAAATCATTTGGCACCTGAGTGTGGCCCACAGAACGGACATCACTGCACTGCAGTAAAACATTCGTTCAAATTAGGGGATTGACAGATTGTTCGCATGTCAGACATCATTTCACGTATAGTATACATCCAACATTAAACAGGGCATTATTCAACTAATTTAATTATTATAAAGTAATAAAATACTATAAACTTGTGAGAAAAATGATCGAGTTAGGAACAACTTTGATTACTGATAAAAATTCATCATTACACAAAAACTTTTAAAAAGAACTTTTATCCAAACTGCTAGTTCAATAATCGTTAACAACAACCCCCAAGGTAAACTGACAGCTTTCTAAAGAACTTATTGTGCTAAAATTTTATACTGACTGCAAGTTAATTACCTCAGGACTGTTAAGCTTCTAAACTCGAACATAATTCAGGATAGTTTGTCAAATTTCAGAACCGATTATAAAGCAGAAATGTTTTCACGTTTCAAAAGCTCTTTCGTAAGAAAACTTCTTATTACATTTGTTCCGAATGTTTTGTATCATGCCATAATGCCTCGTACAGACTGACAGTGTATTCAATCACGATGACAGACAGAGGAAGATGCACTATCAGCTCCATTATTTCCTTGCCCTCTTCCTTACAACGAAACTCGCATTAAGTTCACGTTGTGTCATGACGAGAAGTCAATCGCTTTGTACTGATGATCCTTTCAGCACAGTTAAAAAAAAAATAATTGTTAATGTTTTTTGAATGATTGTGTTTATATCACTTAAGTTTAACGGAATCTTAAATTCAGTGTGACGCTGATATCAGAAGTCTATCGTAAGCAATAGACGCACAAACAACGGAAAACAAGAAAAAATTACTTGTATTTTAAATGCTTTGCTCCAAAAGATAAAAACTGTTTTATTATGTATTCAATTTAACACATCAGGTATCCCTGATGTCACATTGAAAAAAACTGGGGTCTTTGGTTTACAAGGCTGCATTTACTAACGATGCACTTCAAATGTACTAAATTGTATTCACGCGACCCGCCCAGTTACGTCCTGACACACGTCTGATGTCACAGAAAAACCAAAACCCTGATGCTTCATTTGAAACCAAATTTCCACACGCGAGAATTCGAAACGACATACAAGTGCGTGGGACGTCTCATGTGAGACATCTGTATGTCATACATACGAGATCGTAGCTGTCTAGTTACGTCATTAAATATCTTCTCCAGCATCTTCACAGTCGCGTATCAAGAAGACGAGTAGACGGAAAGAAAGAAGTAAAAGAGATGGCTATAACAGCGGTACGCACAGAGCCTCGATGTCAACGAGCGAGGTCAAAACGAGAAAACTCGATCTTCCAATACAGAAAGCAGTACCAACGTCACTGCTGGATCGTACATCCCTCTGAAGCTTATTGTAATCCGCTTATCCTTACATTTTCCCTTGGAGAGATGGGACCTCGTTCCGGCATTTGTGGCTGCTGAAGAGTTCCGGCACAGTGCTGGCTGGACCGGTAGTACACGGGGGGTGGGGTGGGGGGGGTGGGGGGTTGGATGACACAGATGAGCCACAGGAGCAGATGGATGGCAGCTACCACCTTCCCAGAGAGTTCAAATTAAACGGAAACCCGTTACAACAACGGAGAATGATTTTCGGGTTAAATCACATTAAAACCGATTTTATCCCGACGCCAGAACGATTTGTATTAAGATCAGAATCTTATATCAAAGTTATATCTGCGAGTTGCCAGAATATTCATCGTACATCCGCAGTTATTTCCTGAAATAACCTGTACACTTGTATTTAGTGTACAGACTGGTCCTCAATAGAAACACAGCGAAAAAATTATTTATACCACACGCTATGACATTCAGCATCTCTGCATTTTTCCAACTAATATGTTTCACGTGATTCTCACTGCAAACAGCGATTATTTCCTCAAACGTCATCAACCAATTAATATTTGTATTGGTGAAGTGTAGTGTTTTCTTTGCGGTACGGACTGAATTCTTAAATATTATTTAATATTCGTGCTTCCCAGCTTTAATCTGTGTGCTTGTCTTAAGACTGAGATAGAACTAACTGGTTTTTCGAACATAAAATTAAAAAAAAAATGCCAAAGGTCTACGATATGCCGCGAACTGCAAATTTTATGTTGAAAGGGCCCGTCAAAGCGATTCCGAGTAAACTGTTTTATAATCACTCTGTATGTAACAAAAAGTCACTAGTGTACGTTTTCCCCACTCGGTACTTGTAACCGGAAGTTCGCTGTAGAGACAGACCGTCACGCTTATGGCTTCAGTTGAACACGTGTCACGTAGATTTAGTCGGTGTCGGTTAGTTTCGCTTCAAAGAAAGCTAAAACACGACACTTCTTGCGCCAAAGTCAACATGACCTAATGAGTTTACATTAAAGGCTAGAGAAAATTAAAGCTTCAGAGAGAAGTGTTCAGTTCAAAAAGCCACTGAGACCAGCTTAAAACTACGCAAATTTCCGTTTGCTTTACATAACGTTTCACATTTAAAAAAAAAATGCCCTAGCTGAGTTCAACCCCCTCCATTCAACGCAAAAAGTATATCTCTTTAAAAAAAAACTAGACCATCGAAGACATTTGTTTGATGATCAATAAAATCCCGGAAAATATATCTCTATACTTAAGGCTTCTGATTAATCGGCGATGAAAACACCAACAGAATATGATTTCATTAAATAAAAAATTGGCATGAAAATGGATAATGTGCACTGTTCTATCGTGGCTTCGTACCAGCTTAAGTTCAATGGTGTGCGATGCCATGAAGAAACATGTTAACTGAATGACTAAACAAACTACTATATTAAAGGTAACATAAACCGATTCTATCAACCAAATAAAATAAAAATATTCCTGGCGCTACAACCCAGTTTCATGTTTTACATGAGTAGAGACCACTTTTATAGAAGCTTAAATTTCATTACCCTATTCGCCAGTTTACGTCACTCAGCCAGATGAATCTAGTCGACACGCACCCTAGTTCCTCAAACATCATTTTAATATTATCATCCTATCTATACCCAGTTCTTCCGAGTGGCCCCTTCTGTCTGTCTTTCCGGTTTAAAGTCTGTATGAAATTCTCATCTCGCCTGAGCTACATCACGGCCAGGACATTCTGTGTAAGAATCAACTGTTAGTCAAAGGGGGAAGATTTCAGTGCCTTTTTGTATCAGTTGGTAATCTGGATGAAGCCGTAGTCCACTTAACGGCAGACGTTTTACCAGTACTTAAAGTGACATGCGGATAAGTTTATGTGCAATATCATCTCTTCAGACACAGCGATTATCGATAAAATATCCTCTCTGGGACGATTGATCCTGGAGGGGCGGGGGGAGGGGATTTTGGAAGAGTAATTCTAAGATAATAGTAAGCGGCTTTTCTGCTGAGTGGTGCACGATATCCTGGTCATATGCAGTAGGTCGATGCGTCGAGAGCTGCTAGCGTTATCCTCACTTATCCGCAGGATAGATGTCGCACAGTTTTAAACAAGGGCCCATAACTATTTATGAAGAGACTGTACGAGAAGAAGTATCAGAAGTTAAATGTGACAATAGTACGTTATTATGATGCGTTGATGATGTTATTCTCGGTTGTGACGCCGTGTGGACGCGTGAAAATTTTAAATAAGACGCTGGTATAGCAACTGAGATATATATAAGAAGGATAGCAGAAGAGTAGAATTTGCAAAGAGGAAATTGGTGTGGGGAGAGATGAGAGACACTTCGATTTCAGAGGGGGAAGAAAGAGCATCTCATAGTTAGTAGGTCCCCAGGCAATGCCCGTTCGTCCTTCTAGTAAGGATAAAGTGAAGTAAGAGTGAAGACGTTAGGGCGATTAATAGCAGAAACGACGGAAATTTTGAGATGTATATTAGAAAGTGCTGAAGTTATTAATTTCGAAACTGACGCTCGCCTAATAATATTTTAGAATTCAGGCCGTACCGCAAAGAAAACACAAGACTTTACCATTGCAAAAGATCAATTTGTTAAGCGCTGTTAAGAAAATAATCGATACTTACGGTGAAAATTATATGAAAACCACAAAACGAGGAGTTATCGATTATTGAAGCAGGTGGTACATATAGTTACCATTCGGCTTTATAGGGTTAAAGTAAACACACACGATAGTACCTTACGCTTGAATGAAATCGTAGAGTGTGTCATTTCAACCCTAATATGTGGATAATGTAGATTTAAGAATGAAATGTACGTTCAGGTACAGTTACATACAAAAATATGATGGTGATAGTTTACTTCTGCTAAACATCTCACCTATTTCTCTGGGGTTCATGTGTGCGAGCTTTCATACGGACGAGTTTCCAGCCTATAGCAAAACCCACAACCTAGAGAGTCAAGAGACTTAACTTCGGGATGACCGTCCCTCGAGAACCTACCTTCAGCGCGGCTGTCGAAGTTCGCCTGCTCGTTATGGCTTACTATTAGCCACAGCCACCTCATGTTCTAAGCCGACTATTGAGCTGATACACCTGTGATACGCGGTTTCCATTGCGGTGAAGATTTTCGCAAAATCCGTGGGGACGTTCATGTTTCGGAGAGACATACTGCACCCATCTTCAGGGCTACCTACGAATATCGACATAGTATACACCTTCCCCGTATTATCATGAATTTCACCGTTCACCACAGATGGCTATTTGGGAGTAACCTACAAATTAATACCAAAAAAAATGCATAGATAATGCCGATATATGAAAAGAATCCACAAGACGGAAGACAAATAAATTCCCTCGTACCGAGGCCATAAAGTGACATATGGAACAGAAAAGCCACTGGCTAAAATATCACGTGATGGGTGTGGAAAAATTAGAAACATTAAAATCAGAAATGAAATTATGGTAACAACTACATATGAAAGTCAAATATGACATGAGACAAGGATAAAGTGAGCAGAGCTAAGTGTCTCTGTGGAGAGACTGAAAATACACGTACAGACCACCAACGCAACACAGAGACAGTGAAACAAATCTTTGAACTTGAACACTGAAATATAAAATTACACATTAATCAGATGCAGCATCAACAAAGAATACAATACAACCAAACACCGAAACAAGCATGGCAAATCAACGCCCGAGGAGGAAACAGACGTACTGGAAGACCAAGAAGAAGACGGTCAGACGAAATTTAGCAGTCCAAAGGGACCAATAGAATCAAAACAGTCCACAGGCAGTCAAGTGCATGTGTCAGCGAAAGATGCATGAGGATTCTTACCGTTGTGGACCAGAAGAGTCGAATCTCGAGCGAGGGCCAATTCAGAATCCGTCAACGTTGCATCGGACGCATTCTCAGATGTGGGAGTATCACTAAGTCCTGCAGGATGCTGTTGTTGAGATTGCTGGTACGGCTGTTGGTACGTATGTATCTGGTACGGGTTATTACCAGCAACCAGCTGGTGCTGCTGTGGTTGGTGGCGCCTCAGAGAGCGGTAGTGGTGTGTAGGAGAATCAGCCTCTTCCTCCGAGCCATTGAGGCTGTAGGCAGGGTACAAACGGCCTTTCCCTGAAACAAGGCAAGCCACGCCTCATTGATCCATGCTTCTGTATCAATTAAAATCATAAAATCTCTCGACTTTACTCTCCGGTTCTGGAATGGTTCCTACGGGATCATTTTTCTTTGCAAATGAAGAAAACTAATCCACACTTGTTTCGCTGCTTGGTAACACTTTAATGCGACAAACGATCATACTGCCTTCATCATGATCATCGCCACCCTGATGATAGAAGCAGTAAGCTCCTCCGAAACGTCGATTAATTTCTACCAGACTATATGACGCGACGTCCCAGGACCATAGACGAGAACAAGCCACGTTCATGATCATCGCTGTTTAACCTCTTAACAATTTATCAGAGTGTTTCATTTTCCCTTGCATGCAATATTGCAGTTATGTGACAGTGTTGTCTCATTCAACGGATCCACAGCTCCTGATGAAGGTCCAAACCACTACGCATACCGAAAGGCAAAGTTATATGAAATTTTACAAGTTTCTCTGCTCAGGAGTTTACTGTAACCATGGCAACATAACGGCTGAATCCACTACATACATGCCGGAAGCTCATCACAGCTAACCCATGTTAAATCTCGTTTATTTTTCGACAAATTAAAACTAGGTGAGAACAATTTCGTCTTGTGAAGCAGAAGATATTTTACTGGGGGGGGGGGGGGGGGGAATTTTGTAACGTCATGACTTTATGGGCCATAAAAATCAACGTGGCTCAATAAATCTCTTTTAGGATATTACCATTCATTCAGAGGGTTGTGAAAAAACAAATTTCTCTTAAAACGCAGTGTTTAACCCACGAATCTACTCGAAATGATATTAAAACATTCAGTCCATACCGCAAAGAAAACACTTTATCATTACAAAGATCAACTGATAAGTGAAGGAGAGAAATCGCTGTTTGTTCTGGGAATTACACGAACCCCATAAATACAGTCTGAAGGCGAACTGCAGGGGTGCTGGTTGTTGAAACTGACTGACGCCATTGTGATTTAAAGGTTTAAGACGCAGAAGATAAAGACTTAGGCACATATGCGAGGCAAACCAAATGTAATTTAAAATGTATATCTTGTGTGTTACTTGAGTTCTAGACTTTTGTTCCTATAATGTTCTCCGCAAATTCACGTTCAGAAAAATGGTTGTGTGTGTTCAGGATTTTAAAGCAGAGAGCAAAATATTGCGGAAATCACACTACTAGGTTATGTCAATTCAAAATGCCTATATGAAATTAAACCGTATACGCTGTTTCATAAGAAATACATCAATCTAAACAAACCACAAATTATCTGCAGGTATATAGCATGTGCTGTAAAATAAATTAGCTATTTTGAAACGTTCCGATAACATTCTACAGCCGAAAAACATAACAAACGCCACTCGAGAGGACAGACAGGGGTCTCGGGTTCGATTCCCGGCGGTGCCCGAATTTATAACTTGTGTTGGGCAAGGCCGTGGTCTAGGCAACACGGAGTTTTCCTCCGGGGCATCCCAACAATTACTCCATTCACACACAGAAGAAGGCAATGGCAAACCACTTCTGGATCATCTGCCAAGAACGTATATGAACAGGTCCCAGTCCGAGAAAAGGATGGAAGGATCCTGTTCATATGGACCTGTCGTCAGACAGAACACTACAAATAAAAATAACATGCCTAAGAACCAAGTTACGTTTTGCGTATAAACACGCGTACAATCACTCAAACAAAAAGAAAATATTCAAACATCAAATTATTCATGCTGCTAAGTTCAGAGATTAATCTAACCAGCAAAAATGTAACTTGCTAACTTGTCTGAGCATAATTCTCTACTACGGAATTCTGATTTGCATAAACGCATCGTTAAACTTAACAAACAAGCTATATCCTCCTGTTTCCGTGCATCTAATTGCGTTTCGAAATTTTTCCACCATGTGAAAGGATAGACAGAAGGGTGGTTATGCATATGATTATGTTAGTTTCCTTGTATTCCAGAAGCTGATTTCCTCAATTTAATTACATGCAGAATGTATATGTATATATGGGTGCGTGGAAGTTGCGTGGATTGTACTAGCTTCAGTACACACCGTCTAATTATTACGTAAACACGTGCGAAATTGCATCATGTAGCCGGAAACCGCTGTCACAAGTTCGCAATGGTCCCTGCAAGTTGAAATTCCCGTCAGAGTTTCACTACTACCTTTATCTAGAAGTTGAGATCTCATGACAAAGAGTAACCTAATTACAAGGGTGTTTTTATTATAAAATATTGCGTAAACCGAGTAATCCAATGTTTTGAAAACGCTGCGATGAGTCTGTTTTGGAGTAGAATGGTCATATTTCGTGGAGTTTTAATCTGTACTCGACATGAAAGTTTGTAACGGCGGCTAAAGGCAAAGTATGTCCAACTATGCGACTTTACGAAACAGGCGCTCGTGAGAACATGATTGTATCTCAGTTGGCCATAAACTGGCCGCTTTTAATGGAACCTGAAGGTTCATTATCGTGTTCAGAACAAGCAAGAATACTGTCTTGAGCCAATTAAATCCAGGCCACACGCTTTAAATCCCTTTCCTTCAGAATCCACTGCTGCTAATGGAAAAGGACAGTCTAAATTCGATGCAAATTATTTATTTCCTATCTTCATCACCTTCTACCTGCCTTCCTATTCTCTCTCTCTTCATTATCCCTACCTCCTTTAGACGTACTTCTAGAAACTGTATTCTGCCCGCAATAGAGGATGCATGCCTGCCTTGACGTAAAGAGCCCATTACGATTTTCCGATTTCAACCAAAACTGGAATAAGTCGACAAATTTTAATTACATCCTTTGTTCTAAAGATGTCTAATGTAACCAGTATTGTCTGGAAATTAAGAAAATTCTAGTAAGATTTCACAAAAAAAATCCGTTCAGAGGTTTTCGAGTTGAAACATGCAGACAGATGGACAGGCATGGCGAAGCTGGCACGTTTTTATTGCGAAAGCGTTTGAGAAAAATGGGTCACAAAGCGTATGGGACTTGAAAGGCTGTTTCTGGTAACGACTCGCTGGACCACGTGACAAATTCCAGCCCCCCAGCACAGCTGTTTGCATGGTTTTATGAATGATGTTCTTCTCATCGCATTGCTATCCGTTCCGGGACTGCAGGTCTATAACGAGCCATTCCACTATTACGATAGAAATTCTGCAAGGCGATTTCCAGGGCTGCAGGGTAATTTGACTCGTCCGAAAAAAAAAATCCCAAACACACGTTAAAAAGAACAAATTTATGTCACACACATTTTGAAACAAGGCACGGTCTTTGATACATCCAGATTTATACATATTACACATTATACATGACGTAGTTACGTGATATAAAATGGAAAGAAGATATTTAATAAAAAAAATGTGTAAAAATGTACTGGGTATACGGAGAAATACCCCCGGGCGTGGTGTAAGCAGGGCTGCTAGTACTGGAATATTGGCAAATCGATCCTGTACACAGTGCGTTGTGTTGGGTATGGACAGACAGTCATCCAGTCAAACCAAGCGCTAATTCCAATGGTACACAACACCGCCGTGTAGGCGCGTGGGGGGGGGGGGGGAGAGAAGCGAGACAGAATGATGACGAGGGGTGAAGAGCGGATTTAGAACACAGTCTGGAGGCACAAATTAATATGCAAAAAATTCGGGCTGCAAAGAACCTCTTATGCAAATACAGTAGCCACAACCACGGGTAGTACTCCGTAATCTCCATATTAGATTTGAAATGCTCGCGGCTCTGAATATGTCTTCTGGGTGGCAATGTCGTGTGGATTTCCTAACAGATCCTGAAGTTGGAGGCGGCATGTTCTGGCATTTAAACACAGAATAACAACATAAAAATCTCAATTTTGTAACAGACAATAGAATTCAATATCATTAACATATCTCAAGACGAAGCTTCTGAAATATTATTTACATCACGTAATTACACCGAAGTGTGGGTATCTTCATGGTTTTTGTTTCAAACGAAATTCCTCTCGATCTTTAACAGTTAATTAGCATTCGATGATAAGTGCTAACTGAACCAGGCGAACTGAAATATTAAATAACACATCAGAGCATAAAATTAATATATGTAAACCAAGAGCCGCTCGTTACTTAATAATTTGACCCGATTACAAGCAAATATATTCAAGCGTTTCATATTACTTACTAGTAAACTGTCCCGTCAAGAATAACCAGAAATTCTAAAGCAGTAAACATGCATACTCATAATATCCCGAAACGTCCAAAATCCCTTAACGACAAATAATCAACAACAAGCCAAACAGTATTTGCTCATTTAGCATTATTACTACGAGGTTAATATTACAGTGTAATATAAAATTTCACGTAAGTCTCATCAAGTCTGGACATCAAGGTAACATCAGTTTACAAATGAGTGTTTTTGTTCACTCACAATTTCAGAAAATGTAAATCGCTTACAGAACCACCGATGTTTATCGCTGGCTCCCATGAGGGTCACCAGTGGGTGTTATGAGAATCGATATCAGTGCCGCGGGGGACTGGAATTTCGTTCATACAACGTATTTCTAGTACCACAGCTCGGGCAGGAATTAAGCCTGAGGTTCGTGACCCGCCCGTGGATCTTACAACAGAGGCTCTGAGTCTTCCTTATCTGCGTAGAGTCGCGGTTACCGACGAGCCACAGTGCGATATTTAAATTTGGCTTGGGGGAAAAAAAGTTACAAGCCTGAAAGAAAAACATACATTTCAAGTCTTTGGATATAAAATGTTATAGAATGAAAATATATAAAAAAAATATAATTAGGATATAATGGTGGACGATAAGAAGTGTTATTTACAAATCTGATTCGCATTTGTTCAAAATTCTCATCTCGCTGTAATAATGATGGCAGCTGGCCCACATCCCTTGATGTAATCAAATTGTGATTATCAGGCACGAGAAATCAGTGGCACCAGAGCACAAAAAGCATTTCTGCCGTAGGGGAACCATTCCCGCCATTTGCAAATCCCCACTGTTACTTTGGCCTACTTCAGTAGTGAGGACAATTTTCGCTGCCTAGACTCAAAATTTCGTTAACGACATTTTCAGTCACTTAGCTAGTCTAGAAATAAAATTTGTTTCTCAACAGTTCACTACCATACTCACAACAGAAAACCACATACCGAGAAAGACAAATTTGGTTGTCTCCCAGGAATTTATTTCTTCAAGATCCATTTTAATATTATATTTGAATTTAAGCCAAGATCTGCCAAGCGATAATTTACCTTCAACATTTTGACTAAAATTCTGCACGCATCTTTCATGTCTCATTCGTACTACATGTTCAACCAAATTATCGTTCTCGATTTGTCAAGAAACTCTACATTATGAAATATTCTCCCGATTCATATCACTTTCTCTCATCTTTGTCCACATATTTCCATCAGCATCTTGTTTACAAAGACAACCAATCTGTGTTCTTCCCTTACGGTGGCATACAAAAGCTTAACAAACACAATCAAGACTATATAATACCAGTAGACCAAAATCGATCGATGCTCAACCCAGCGAAAACCAGAAATCTCACCTAAAATAAAAGTTTTGAACATTTTAATCTTCCCTTTCACTATTCATTGTGAATTTTAACTTTGACTTTAATTACAGTTTTCAGGTATCTTAACTTTGGATCACTTTGGGACGATTTATTAACTACACGTATCATTATGGTCCTATTAAGATTTTGTCCCGCACTGTACTAGCGTCACAATCCTGCAGTTTCCAAAATATTCCTACTAACCCAATAGCATGTGGAGTCCTATAATACAGAGCACAAAGTAACCTTTAAAATTATAAAACTGGCCTGTGCTCTGAAATCCTACAGCGGTAAAGCAGCTTCGGGAATAAAATCCTCGGAATGAGAGTTTTATTTCTGTAAACGCCACATTACCTCGACTCCTGACATCGGTAATGTCTAACTAATACTTCCTGACCATTGCACATGGTATGCGTTTTTTTAAAAAATATCGTTCTAAATTAATTAACCATTTTGTTCACAGTTAACTTAAACAACAGTATAATACAAAATACAAGCAGCAAAGAAAATTTGATTAAAAATCTAACACGCTGTTTCTGACAACAGTGCGAGACAATATTTGTTAGTTACACTATTTCAGTGTTTAAATAAACAGACCACCTATTTACAACACCCTAATTACAGTAATTATCAGCTACTGCAATACTCTGAATCAAATAAGTCTACTGTGCTTGTATACATTTACATAAGTATGAAAATACCAACAAACGTGTCAATATTCAGCAGTAATTGTGACATTTTTCGATGAGTAGACCAAATTATTCGGTAGAAACATTTTAAAATAATACTTTGAAAGAGTGTGAACGAGTTGGTATCTAAAAATCTGCACCATGATCTCTCGACGCCAAGTTAAAGAACGCCTCGCTTGACTCCCTGCTCCACTGTGCTCCTTAGTTGTGGGTGTGGGGAAGCAGGCGATGTGCCTTCTTCAACGTTCCCCTTAAAGAAACTTCAAACACGGCCCATTTCTTCTCTCACCGAACCAAGAAACAACTGGGCACAGACACCATAAAAACACAACTCAACATCCTTTATCCAGCACGTCAACTGAACACATCGGTGACTGAGCGTCCAAACAGAAGTAAACAATTCTTTAAATTCCAGTAAAAACAAACTTAACCCTTAACGATACCGAATACAAGACAATAATATTCATACTTGACGCCGTGAGAACCTTCTATATCACTAAATCACTGGATTATGTTCACATTCTGAGACTCGGATGATGGCAGCACAAATACCCTCTGTATTCATTCCATATAGACGTCGCTGCGTTGATCTAAGTCTTCTAAAAAAAGACAACAACAAAATCAATTCACAGGAAAAACTCCTTGAAGGTAGGCACATAGAAAGTACCCTACGAAGATGATAAATCATCGTTAAATAAGCATCTAAACATTAACTGACATTTTAGGTTTTAGCGGCGACGAATATAAAGAAGGTTTCTGGGAAGTTGCGCCGCGTGGTCTGGTAGATATTGATCGATGTTTCAAAGGCACTTACTGCTTCCATCATCAGGATCCTGCCTCACTACAGAGTGAAACGGAAGACGACAATCTTCAACTAAACATTAGCATAGCAGTAAGAGGAATGAGTGAACGTGTTTCAATACTGAAAACGTTTCCGAAGAGAAGAATTGTGGTACTGATTGTATCAGTATCAACTTGCACGTGGCCTATAGGGCGTGCCATGTAGACAGACAGGTGAAAAGGGGGAAGGCATTTACAGTGGGGCGTGCTTTATTACAGCAAGCGTGAGTCACGTCTTAAGTGCCAACAAGTCCGATCGTAGGGAAGACAGTTTATTGTGCAAAGAAATACCGGAATCTCCTTCGACTTCCAATTAAAATTGAAGCGAAAGTCAGTGTTATCTCTTGAAAACTATCCTTTAATATTTAACTATCGTCCTTTAACCTCGGAAAAATTCCTTTCATATATATTCCGTCTTCTTTAATCATGAAAAACACTTCCCTTCGATTTAAACCAATTTATGAAACACGACCGGAAAAATTATACCTGTATGAGAAAATTTGTCTGCAAATCAAAGTAACAAAGTGGCTATATTCTAAAAAAAGATAGAAAGGCTTTTATAGCTTTGCTGTTTCTTAAGCCTTGCTCACGCGAGTGGAAAGCCAGTAGTAATCCGAGTTATTCTTTGCACGAGTCGAGTGTTTGGGAACTCGTTCCAGTAACTGGTCCTCGCACTTAACAGGGGTGAACAATCTTGTATTTGCCTACCGCCCATATAACCACCATCACAACATTTACTACACAAAAGAAAGAACGTCTTTTTTAAAACTAACATCAATATAATTAGCACTAAATTACGTGGATTGTTTTGATACACATGTACATACGTCAAGAACTTTATCATGCAAATTCCCCTTAAACCCTGTCACATTTTTACTAATTAAAGCCAGCTGTATCACGAGGCGAAACATTAAAATTAACGAACCCAATCATGATAAAATCGATTAGCAATTAAATCGCTAAACTCGTTTTGTTTGTGATTAAATTCTGTATCAGTTTAATGGGGCACCTGTCTAAATTAGAATGATCGATTTATTTATATCACGGTAAAATAATGCAAAACCTTTTAAATCCCAGCTTCTTCTGTTTGGAACCAAATTCCTAAATTTTCTTTTTATTCTATGCTCAGAAAGGACTATTTCTGTTACACTTCAGAACGTACGCGAAAGAAAACAACCCCTTCGTCCAATACTTCCATAAAAAGAGGGAAAAGCTAAGACAATATAACATCTTATACATCGAAATACATTTGTACGTCATGTTTTATATTGAATTACGTTTACACTGCGTATACGAAACAAAGTAATGAGGTTAAATACCGGATGATTCACAATGTTCACAGTATTTTGCATAATCCATCACACACGCATATGCAGTCACTAAGGGAAACGTGACGTCATAATTACTATGGTAATCACAGCGGTCGCTGCGCCAACTAACATCACGAAGTCGAACCATCTACTCTCAACGCCAACAAAATCTTCCAAATTTTTTAAGAAAAGTCTCAAAGCATGACACAGAAATCTTGAAACATCTAAAAATATCTCGTTGCGTGAAGTTCTTAAGTACCCTGGTGTCTGTGAAACGTTGCTGGATAAAAATACCAATACCTTATATGTTTGCCAATACATATTCGTTCTTTCAAGTTCAGTAACATTTAAAAAATATTTTAAATTATTTACGTTACAGGCCAATGTTGAACCACTATCACTTCAAAATATACCCTCACTCCAATGAATTTGGAAGTAAACATCATCAGAAGTTACACAACAACAGTAATTAAGTTTCAGTTTATAAGATTATAATTTTTAACTTTTAACGTTACACCTGAAGATGGTTCAATGTAACCGAAACATGTAGCAAAAAGATGTACCAAATATGTAAATGATATTTTAATATCTTATGTATAATTTTATTTATATACAATTGTGATTAGACGGGGAAAAAAACACGAATATATACAACCCTGAATATGGAGGCAGCATCTCCTATAATACGAGTCCATAATGCATAAGCACAGAACACCGACATCTTCAGCGCCCTTGTAATCTAAAATATCTCTGATAAGACAGTTTCGTGATAATACTGTGGCATTTGTTTTAAAATCGTATTTATTTTTATCTCGATATTTTAAGCATATCCAATTAACTACAACGTCTATGGGTTAAATCACTTCTAAATCTTGCGTCATGCTACAGAGTACTGGACACGCTATGTTTAAAAGAAGGTTACAAGTGACTGACAAAGGTCAAAGTTCTACACTGTGAAAATTTAAAATGCAATGAACAAAAGGTTAATGCGAGACAAAATATAAATACCAAAGACAGATAGACATCGCTAGGTTAGGTTTTCATTCCTATGAGTGACGATGGAGGGGGGTGGAGAGGGAGTGAGATAAACAAGAAGAGAGAAATGGGAATGGAAAAGGAAAAGGAATACAGGAAGTAAAGAAACTTGAAATACGAGGCGCGTCCCAAAAGTAAGTTTCCCACTCGTCCCACAGCTAGAAAACCTTATATTGCGCGAAGCGACTGTGCGTACGTGATAGAGCAATGACGTAGCATGGCGCATGCACTAACGGCCCTTCCCGCGTTCTCACAGTAGCATCGTTGCAGCTGTTGAAGATGGAGATTCTTATTCCAGCTCCCGCCGACTGTGAAGTGCGGTCAGTGATAACGCTAGGCCGCACACGGCTCGACGGACAGCAAGTCTCCTGCAGGAGTTCAGCTGGGAGGTGTTTAATCATCCACCCTACAGCCCGGACCTCGCTCCCAGTGATTTCCATCTTTTCCTACACCTCAAGAAATTCCTGTCCGGTCAGCGTCAGCGTTTTGAGAATGACAGAGAGGCGGAGATGGTTGTCACACAGTGGTTCCAATCCCAGGCGGCAGACTTCTACGACACAGGTATTCAAAAGTTGGTCCCACGGTATGACAAATGTCTCAATTCCGGTGGCGAATATGTTGAAAAATAGCTGGACACTTGCTGTATCTGTTGCAATAAATATTTCCATGAAATTGTGTTTTGTTTCTGTAAACGGCCCCAGGGAAACTCACTTTGTAGACCAGCCTCGTACTAGAGCAGACCACAGATTGAAGTACGAACAAGAAACAGCAAATAAAAATATAAAATATTAAAACGAAACGAAACAAGAAATAATGGGAGAAGAAAGGGAAGGAATGCTCGAAGTGAGATCCAAGTCATGAGACAGAAACAGAACGGAAATCGACTAAAACGAGTAACCATCTACACGGAACTGACACGCGGATAAATAGGTGAGGATATTGTCCTAGTTACCTACAGCTTGTTGAACTTGTATCCTGGAAAGTTACACCGAAATATATAATTTACAGACACATTGCACCACATATAGTAAGTCTAAACAGCAGAACAGCCAAATAACGTTGCCATGTAAACTAACGTGCTCTTTGACACGAGGACAAAAAAGTACATCATTAACAATCACACATGATCCTGGGCCACTCTCATTCGCCTCCGAGCCTCATAGCCCATCTCACTCTTGAAAATAACCTCCATCTTTTTTCTGGGTCTTCACAATGGACATTTCAAAAATAAGATTCCTAAACTAAACTCGGTATGAATTTGTTGTGTCACCTATAAAAACATTCCAAATCAATCGTAGCCTCGTGTATTACACATTATTAACGACATTAATGTGGCCTGCATAAATCAATTTCTCATTATTTAATTTCAAAACCTTGTAATTTGTCCTTCAAGATATGATAGAACAACAAATTCTTCGAGAATTGAGAACCTCTATGAATGTGATGGAGACACAAACTTTAAAAGATTTAATATATTTTAAAATAAGACGAGCTGTATCATCTTTGATTTTAATTTAAAATTTCTTAGCAATTACATTTGGAGCTCGAAAATAACAAATACTGTAATCAATTCTCCAGTGCCAAAAACATGAAATAGAAACCAAAGAAACCTGATTTAAACCCCTAGGCCCACAGGACATATGCCACTTTTCCTAGAAAGGTAGCAGAGGCAAGTGAGAGACGCGTTGGGTCTTACTACATTATGCATGCTGGTACTACGTTCCAAGCAGGACCCAATGGGACTCTTGGGAATTATCACATGATTCAAACCTGATAGTAACAAGAGGGCCAGAAAAGTGCGAATATGGCGCACTAATTCCTTGCACGAGCTGAACATTCTGATGACGGCGCAAATCCCAATGAAGTTAGAAAAATCTGACAGAGTCATCAAGTACGCCCCAGAAATTCTACCTGTGCTACCATCTGTACTATGTTTCGTTTACTAAAGTGTAATCATGCGAGGAATGGCAGAATCTGTGTCTCCTGTCGGTTCCATTATATTCATAATGTTTCCTCTCGTTCATCTGACCCCTCTCTTTCCAGCAACCCCACCCCCCCTTTCTCGATTTCTCGCGTCGTGTTCACTCATTCTGGTGGAGACAGGGTCTCTCGGATACACACACATCGTTCATCTCCCAGAATAGCCATTTGGGGCTTACGATGGCACCCACGGGACAGAAGCGAACATGATCAGGAAGTATATACGTCTATGTATGGGTTTACACAGTGCAGGCCTGGAGGCCCTGTGCATACTCACGTGCTCTCTTAGAGACGTGTCCCTGGCAGCAACAAAAACTTTATTCCTTCATTTCACAATTATTTATTTGAATAAAGTAGGTACTTTTCTACCTGGAGACTCTCAAACTCAGGACAACGATGACACACATTCATATCGGCGTCCTTATGGGAAGAACAAATCAGAAACTGACGAACTAGTAACTAACTCACGGAGAAGAGTCATTGAGAAGTTAACAGTGCCCTCAGTTAGTAAAGAAATTTACTCCATTTTATGGAACCCGAAGGTACATTATGGTATTTACTAGAACCCGGCAGCGGTCCACATCCAAGGCCTCATGAACCTGATCCACAAATCCAAACCCTATTTCTCGCATGTATCCATTTTAATATTATCCTCCCATCTAAGCCCAGATCCTCCGAGTGGTGTGTTCCTTTCGTACCCCCTGCAACAATTATGTAATTTCCAATTTCTTCCACGCCCTGCCCATCTCACCCTCCGAGATGCCACAAACGGAAAGATTTTCTACATGCCGGTAAGGCCATGGATCAAAGTCCTTGAGAACCTAATACTTGCTTCCCCCGTAAAGAAATGCCCCGGAACAAGATGGCGTAGTGGCCTGTTCACAGAAGAACGTCAGATGTACCAATCTAGAGCCAGTCTAATTCTGCCCCTCAGCCTCCACCCCACAATCAAAATAGTAACATCAGGTTTCTCGACTAAAATTCTGTACGCATTTCTAATATCCCTCCCAAGCGTGTTACATGTTCCGACCAGTTTGTTATCCATGTTTTATTTCTACAGCCTAGCAATACCTGACGAACGAAGGATAGAAATTACAAACTTTTCTCAATCCTCCTGTTAGTGATGACAAATGTCTTCGAAACTTCGTTATCAAATGTCCTCCATCTGTGCTCTTCCCTCGGTGGAGGATGAAGTTCACAGATATAAAAAACAAAATGTAAAATAACAGTTATGATATACCCTCACTAAAATTCATAAATAAATGCACTAGAATAAAACACACAAGATGCACTTATATTTTCAAAAGCATCTTACAGACGGATTAGAATATCTGCAACGTAATGTAACGTCAGCCTGAGTATCCCACCTACCGTAAGTTAATAACTGTAAACGGTACAGTGTTCATAAATACTTTGACGTAAAACGCCACGAAAGACGACGCTGAAGTGTGACCGATCGAGTATACTGTGATGACAAGGTTGAGTTTATAGCACGATTTCGTAAATGTGACTGCAAAATTTTTATTTCTCCAGCTATGAAGGTGACGGTAGATTCGGAATGAGAGGAGGCACACCTCCGTAGGTGCCACTGCTCACTCACAATTTCAATTACCGGAAAACGCTTATAGAAACGGGTCTATATAGATTTCCGGTATTATAGATTTCCAATACCTAAAAGTCGTCATACATGGCTTGAAACATCCATGCCATAAGCAACATCCCAAGAGAGTTTTACAAAACGTTGTAGACCACACATATCATTATGTGAACTTTTACATGATGGTCTATCAGTTACTGCATATTAAAATATTTCGAGGTGATCATTTGTTAATTACCACCTTATCCTTGATTTTTAAATTTTTTTTAATGTGTAGCAGCGTATATATGATGCTATCTACACAGGAATCAGAAGCTTCAAATCACTTCCAAAAACACCTTCTGCCGCAATCCATATAACTCAACTCATTTCTGAAATTCTGAGCTCATTACTCATCACAATGCCGACGCAATGATTGTACTGTTAATGGTGAGTCGTGGATTAAAGGGGGTGAATAATTTACAAACACAGATTTGATATTTTTAGACCGGTCTGGAGGAGCACTATTCTATAGAGTACTCATAAATTTAAAGTGGCCACTAGCGCCACAATGGTACTGACAGGAAGAATCATGAATGTTATATCCCTATACCAGCAGAATTCCCAAAGTGTTACTACAGCCAAAATCAACAAATGCTTACATTTCTCATCAATCCCCATTGCCCAAAAGCTTATCACGGTACTGAAAATGGCATATGTATCGTTAAATATCAAATCACATAAACTTATTATTCCTAAATCCAACATTATCTCCTTGTCTCGAACCTAGGAAAGTTATCTGATTTATAAATTTTGTTTCTGTATTCTGTGCTTAGTTACCGAGGTACTGAAACCACCTCATGCGGGACTCGAACCCATAACAGACTTTCGGGGTATGTGTCACGTGTTCTATAATATCCATAACGAAATCACTGTCTTAAACTGGTATTCCTTTCTGGTAGATGTCAGGTTGGGCTGAGATAATGGTAACAAAAGTCGGCAAATTACGCGGTGTCACGATATTCAGAGATGCACGGACTTCGGAGATTAAAGTGAAGAAGCTTACTACCGACAGAGCTTGCCAACTTAACAGAACTCACCACTATTTTGACAGCGGCTACTAACTTGCAAACTTACACATCAAGACAGAAAGGACACATCTAAAGCAAGATATAAAAAAAATAATCTGAACTGGTTTGTGTCTGGAAAGACAACATGGCGTTGTTCCTTAGGTCCACTGTGTTTGTAAGTAAGATTTATCGCAATCCGGATGCGAAGATCAGTCAGCGGATTTCTTTTATTTCCTGTTTCAACTTCTACTGTTACAAACGTTCTATAGTTATCATATAACCTAGTTTTCTACTCACTCGAAGCCCGCCTGGGTGAGAGCCAAGTACAAAGGACGGAGAAAAGAAAGCCTCCTTAACTTAAAAGCCATGAATCTGAAAGTAATTCCAAGCTGCATGGCTTCTACAGACTTCAACGTAAAATAAGATGAGTGTTGTTCATTTTAAGTTTAAGAGTTTAAAATGCTGGCATATTACATTAAAATATGCATTGCATGTGCATGAGGATTTTTAACGGTGATGAGTGTGATGTTTTTTTGGGTTCTGAAGCCGTGTATACTCGTGGGTAGATGTCAAAGATTCAAACAAACACAACAGAGCCCTAAAACCAGAATGTTTCTCCGAAACTACATGGCATTGAAAACCAAAAATAACACCATCACGTTTAATCCCATACATCTTAACGTTAGATTCTAAAAATACCGCCCAATCTATGCCCAGTCTTAAATGTCTCTCTAGCTTTAAAGTTTTCCCATTAAAATATTATATGGACGGCCAACCTCATTCTCCTTGTCTGGATCACAATAATCATATCTGCTAAAGGGAATGTATTATGAAGCGCTGTACTGTGCAAGTACACGAATTTTGTAAAGATAACAACTCCTAGGCTTATGTTTACGAGTCTGGTTAGAATAGAAGTGTTTCAACATCCGCGTCCTACAAACCCCAACCTCCATTCCTAAGCTGTTCCCTGTGCAGTTGTGTTACAGACGCAGAGAAGTTAGATTCGCAAACAGCTTAGCTTACAGTTTCCACCAAGTATCGATTTTGGGCAGAGAGATGGCGGTTGGCGTGGATGTATCTGTCAAACGCAATTAGCACTTATATCCACAGATATTTTTAGATCATTTCTGAGACGGGAGTTCAACACAAAAACCAGAACGAAAGAGTTAGTAAATTTACGAACGAAACAATTGTGAAGACCTCGCCAGAATTTCAAATTGACTTTGCGAAAGGCTACGGAGACGAAGGAGTCTTTGTACCTATGCGTGAGCGGGGAGGAAGGTTGATGGTGTCCTTACGGCGGATTCCCCCACGTACGTTAGCGGCTAACTGGGAATTTAAAATGCGGGAATTCTCAAACTGAAATTTTCCAAAATTGTAACTTCCGTTCGAAATAACAAACGTAGGTCGTTATAAAAATTCCTCGAATTTTTTTTTTCCGATTTAAACCAAAGTTCGAGAGTGATAAAAGTTGTAATAAAAATGCCTGAACGTTGGTAGCTCACCGCGGAGAACCGGATTCGATCTCGGGCGACTTTAAATGAGATTCATGTTTTAAAACAAAAATAAGTGTGTTTGGTAATAATTTCTATAAAGTCCTTTTACGTTCCCTAACAAAGCTAGTATTTTAATTCCTCATTTCTAAAAATTATAATTTTTAATCATGCTATTATTTACGTCAAATCTCAAACGTAACACTCGCAGAACAGCAGAAAAACAAGCTTGAAACATTTTTTGTCGCTGTATTTCACAAAATATTAACGCAAGTTGTAACACCCAGAATGTTGGAGCACAGCATAACAGAGAGGTCTGTAAAAATCAAACTGCGCAAAATTACCATGCTCCCTGCCATCACAGTGTAGACGATATTGTTTTTTATTTATTCTAATATCTCAGTCTGTTCTAGCTCTTAATATAGTTTATGACTGAACCATAAACAACCAGCGCAGAAACATTCAGTTCTGTGCATCTGCGACACGAACGTTCCACACTTAAAAATATTTAACTATTCTGAATATCCCAATAAAATTATTATTATTATTTCTTTATTTCTTAATTTTCATTCTTATAAATCAATGGAAAAAAAAAATTAAGTTCACACAACAACCAAAATTTTTAAAAGACTTTACCCTCAATTCGTTGTGCCAAAAAGGCAGTTGACAGGTGACTGAAGAAAACTGAGTAACGAGTACATTAAAAATTTATAATCTTCAATAAATATTCTAAAGATCAAATTAAGGAGGATGAGGTAGGAGACAATAAAATAACACTGGGGATAATAAATGCTTACAAAATTTTGGTAGTAAAACTTGAATAAAACCCCATTGAATATGAATAGAAGAGTAGGAAGTGGATTGATCTGGCTTAGGATAATTTACATGGTTATATACCTCCCGTTTCTATGCTATCCAAAACTTTCCTTACTCGATAAACTACTATCAGTTTCTCAAAAACTTTACTCCATTGAGATCGTAACATGCCTGAAAATAAGTGAAGAAATTGCTGTTTTAATCTTTGCAAAATTGCGCAAAAAATTCATAAACGGATATTTACTTGAAAATTAAATAGCATATAAAACATTTCCTACCATAAATGTTTCGAGCCATTACACATAAAACACAGTAAGACTTGAATCAACGCAACCGATAACCAATATACGCCCGGACTTGAGGAAAAGACCCGGAGTTAGATCTCACAGCACGTGGAACATGTGTCAAATTAACCTCAAACTATGCGATCCCCTGGCTTCCTGATCGGGTTGCCATCTCACATGCCGACCAACACAAATACTGAAGCTACAATAGAACAATACTAAACGCTTAACCAATTGCACCAGATCCAACAATGACCAACTCCCCCATCTTCAATTAAGATTTAATCACCATTATCTGCTCCAACTGCATCTAATGTTCCCTGCTATGTGCAATCTGATATATTGCAAATTATACTTTGTGGTGGTGGGGGGGGGGGAGAGATGAATATACCAGTAACTTGATATGACGTTTTATAATAGATAATGGTTATGGTTGTTGCAATACGACTTCCGCGGTCAAGCAACGCCACTCCTGAACACTTCACAGCGAGGTTGATCTACAGTTATGACGTCTTCTGAAGCAGCTAGAAATGAAGAGAATAGAAGAGAGGACTAGAGAGAATAAGGAAGCAGAGAATATTATAGAGACCGAAAGAGGAAGAGAAAAGAGATAAGGTGAAAAGATAGAAGGAAGTATAAGAGAAAGGAAGCGAAAGTTGAGATAAGAGAGAAGACAGGGAACGAGAAGAGAGGAGAGTGCATTTTGGGATGAAGAAAAAACCGAGAAGATAAGACATGAGAAGGAAGTAGAATCGCGAATAGAGAATATGGGAGACGGGAAAAGGGGAAAGGATGAAGGGAGAAGAGGGGAGTAAAAAAGATATAAAGAAAGGTCAAGAGAAAGGAACAAGAACAGGACAGAATATGACAGAACAAGTGTACAGAAGTGAAGAAGAAAGTAGAAAAGAAGAGAAAAGAGAGAAGAGAAGCAGGGAGATAAGAAGAGTTGATACATGAGAAATGAGAAGAGAGGATAGAGGGGGAGACAGCGAAAGAGAAGAGTAGAGAGCAAATGAAAGGGGAAGAGAGAAGAGAGAAGGTAGGTTAGGTTGGGTTAGATTAGGTCATGTTGAGTTAGGTTAGGTTAGGTTAGGTTAGGTTAGGTTAGGTTAGGTTAGGTTAGGTTGGGTTAGATTGTGTCGCGGTTGGTTGTGCTGGGTGAGGTTGCATTTCGACGCCGACGTCTCTGTGCTACGCTTCTCAATTCTCGGCGTCATATTTATAACGTCTGCACACCGGTTTCCCGACGTGAACCTGAACTTTATCAGCCGTCTATTGTCACGAAGAAGGTCGTCGATCATACCAGCGTCGACTTACGGGGCGTCGTACCCCATGGCTTTAGGAAGATCGTTTCAAGAACGTCTGATGACGAATCGCCGAGAATAACGTTACGACGCTCAGCGTCGGTTATGCCACATGTTATAGGACATTCCTTTGTCGCGACATTAGATAAAATGGCGTCGCTGCAACGATAAGCGTCGCGACGCCCGGCGTCAAATCTTCAAAATAATGTCCGATGTGACCAGAAGCACACCTCCGTACCGTATGGCGTCTTTTGGGCTTGTCGCGACGGTTGGAGTCGCGACGCCCGGCATCGGTTTAGAAACGTCTTCGCCGGCGTAATGTGGAAGGTTACGTATGCCAAAAACGGCTTGTTGCGACGTTGTTGGGACCAATGCCGTCGCGACGCCTGGCTTCGGTTTTCCAAAGTCGTTCCAAATGGTGCATTGAGTTCACCCGCACGTTTTGTGGCGTCTCTTTACGGTGGAACGAGTAGTGGCGTCGGTTTTCCAAATTCCTTTCCATGCCATGCCGTTGATTTCAAATGCAATATATTTCCCGATACTGACATGTCGCGATGATTGACGTCTCGACGCCGGGCGTCGTTTCTCAAATGTAGTTTTAAATGGCGTCTACATGCCCATTCTTGTAAATATAGCTTCGCTTCGTACACCATGTTATTCGAGGTCACCACAGATTGAACCCGGGTGTTCCAAATAAGATGCCAGTGTCTAGTTACCTGAGCTATGGTATGGCCTCTCATGGTACTATATCTACGAGAAACATAACGTTTTATGGTGTAGTATTAAGGAAAATGATAGCAATGCGCAATCTATATTTAACTTCAGATTTCATCATAAATGAATATTAGCCCTTGGTTTAAGTTTGCAAATGTTAATGTATAATGTCTCGGAAATTATCTTTACTCCACACCTAAGGTGATATTACAACAAAGAATATTAGTTAAGTGATAACAATATACGCCTGCATTATCTGTTAAAATATAACGTCCAAGTTTCGTAATATTACGAATTAAACTGTCTTCGTGTATGGCTTTGTTTTGTTATAACAATCGCGAGATGCCGTGCGTTCGATAAAATATCACCCAGAAGCAATGTATTAGGAAAGTTTGCTGATGATATCACAATATAGGGAAGAGTTTAATTCATCACCGCATGAGCACCGAAATACATTTCGTCGTGTAAAGTCTTCAAGTAATCACTCTGGAAACCTAACGACTGGAATATACAAAAAAAATTATTTTATCTTGTCGTTTTAGTGGTGAATTGGAAAAAAAAAAACATGGAAGGGAGACACCGTGGCCCAGTATAAAAGTACTAACCCAGTATTTGCTTCAAGGCGATGAGGAAAACCACGTAGAATCTCAGTCAGGAGGGCCGGTGTGTGGGCTGAGATTTGAATCAAGGATTTCCCAAATACGAAGCAGAAGTGCCAACCACTTACTGAGGTGTAAAATCACGCTGAAATTTTTTGTTTTGTTACCCACCCTGGATTAGATTCGGAGACTGTTTGTTACGATTTACTGAAGAATCTTCTTTTGTCTTCCCATCTCATCTCTACGAATGTAAAAGTAAAGTAAAGTTTGTCCCGCTATGCGCCATGTAGGCGCTTGGGGGGAGTGGAGGTATAGCTCCTCTCTTCCTTGACCTCGGCACTAGATGGGGGTGAGTGGTCAGCGTCACGCCCCGGCCGGCTTTACCCCCAGGAAAGGACCCCGGTACCCATTGTAGAGGAGGCTGGGTGGGCCCCAGAGGCTAGAGGAAAAATCCTCTGCCCCAGTCGGGGATCGAACCCCGGTCGTCCAGCCCGTAGCTAGTCACTATACTGACAAATATTGTCAAATAGACAGAACTAAAATTTTTCCTCGTTTTGTATCGTTGTAAAACTTGCCCGAACTAGACGAGAAAAACATGGAATGAAAGTCACTTTAAAACAGGGCTCTGAGGAAATTATTTAAGTCGAAGTAAGAGGGGGGTAAAGACAGTTGCATACTGAAACGCTTCACAATTTCTCCTCTCTTTACCCATAAATTTAAAATTTGAATATTAATATTATCAAAATTTATGGCTAGCTTCGTCCATCATATAACCTTGAGATTTAATACAGTGGCCTACATTAGCCCGCTGGCAGACCACACAATGAGCCAGATTAATCCAATACACAATCTTACATCACATTTCTTTAAGATATGCTTTGATATTAACCACCCGCCTTCTTTTAGCAGTTGCGATTGTCCGACTAAAATTTTATATGCATTTCGAATATCTCAAAATACCGCAGATATTACTTGAGTTTCATCGTCTAGAACAAATTTCACGCTACTTTAAGCCGCTTTCTCTCCGTCTTCGATAGTTTTAACTCATTTTATAGAAAATTTACTGATTTTTAATCTTCTTGGGTCCACGTCACGACAGTCGTGTTGACATGAACGGCGGATGGACGTTTCATACTTTGTAGGTATACAAAATACAAAACTCCTGCTCATTTAAGCTGCTTTTCAAACGTCTAACATAATAGCATTTAATAATGAAAGGTTTTCTTCTCCTTGTACAGCCACGGTCCTAGCGCCAGGGTTTATTGCACTTACGGATCAATATTTTATCTTGCCCCCAATTCATATAATTTATCACGGGATGTCAAATCATCTTGAAGGCAAATCTAATGTTAATACAAGTCGACTTTGATTAAAACCAAAAATTCAGAACTTATTTCAGTACATAGAAATACGTGCGTAATAAACAGGTCTTTGTCACAGTAACATTACAATACAGAGACACATTTTACACTTGGCGAACAACGAACTGCGACAGCACAGCACACAAATAACTAAAGTTATGTATGAAAACAGGAAGAAGTGAGTTACAACTCTGTAATAATCTGACACCACAACCCAGCAGTATTTACATTTTCTCTTTCGGAGGAGACGGTGAACTGAACCCGTTTCATAGCAGCAGACCAAAGAGATGCAGAAATTTTGTCCGGAGAAGGAAACACTCAAACTAAGTACTACAAAATATTTCATCCGATAACACTCAGAACTAAAATTGACGAAATTCGCTTCCCCAGCCCCATTTTTTTACCGTTTATATGCGAACGGAATAGTCGGGTAGAAACACAAACTTTTTACAATCTGCTCAACCCCCACAGACCGGTAAAATAGTACTGGGTTTATAAAGAATTTATTCACAATGAGCAGTGAGAATTACAGATTTTAAACAAACTCAATTTTTTCCGTGTTATAAACACTTCATCTTTAAATAAGTCAGCAATAATTAACGGATTTATATGGTATGAAACTTTACAATAACTCATATTAAATATTCACAATTAGAAATAATATACAAAAGCTATAAAATAATTCACAAGCTGTCGGACATGTCCATTTCCCCCCAAGAATCTGTTTTAGGCGCGTCTGCATTGCTCTATAGCGTCGGATAAAATTGTTCTGTCGTCCGTCCGTCCGTAACAACTCAAGAACGGCTGAATGGAATTTCACGAAACTCTAAACTGGGGTTTTGGTTAGGACCGAACGTAACAAAGGTGAATATAAACTATAAGTCATTTAAAGCCAAAAATAACTGGGTGGGGAATCCCCATTCGGGAAATGTCAAAGGTCAGATACTTTCAAACGCTCAATATGGACCTCTAAAGACAAAGTTGGAAGACACTCCTAAAATTTTCTTCTTAGAAACGCAATAATTTACATCGTATGGCACAATAAATGTCTCAAGTTATATATTATAGGCTCTTATTTCACAATCAGAATTTGTTTCAGTCAAATGACGAATCCAACGACTTTCTTTAAAAGTTCGCAGCAGACAAATCAAACGAACTTCGTTAACTTCAATTCATTCTCATCTGTCCATGACTTTTGAAGCCAATCTCTTGCAACAGACATATACCGAAGAGCATAATCAGTTGATACGACATCGTTCGACTTGCACGCGGAGACCGAAACTCCACACTAAACATTCACATGCATTATGTACTATTTCCTGCAGAAATAGCTTTAGTTATTATTAGAATATAAAAGGGACTATTTTTTAATTCTTCTAGCTGGGTCTTTAAACCTTGCACAAAAGGTGTTCTCTGTACGGTTTATGTAAGCAAAGTTAAGAAATGTCAGGTAAAATTCACTGTGCATGAATGATAGCTTTGTTGTTATCACGCAAAGGCATAGATGATGGTGGTGGCGGGAAGGGGGGGGGGGGTTGTTCACACTGCGCGCCATTTCCGTATCGAGACCCTGTCAGGGACTTGTACACATCAAAACGCCAGACAATGAACTGCCAGCTATTGTAGTAGATCGATCAACAACTCAGTAAATCGATCATTCATGCGTTTCAATCCCTGCTCAAGTTCACACTGCCAGTCCTTCTGTCATTCCATCGATCTAACATTTTGAAATTCAACTCAGCAACCCTTCAAGCGGTCCACTACATAACCAATAAAGCCATTTAATCCACCAATCTTATTACGTTTCGACGTCGTAAGTTGTCATACCACATCTCAGCGGCCAACGCAAGAATCGACTTACGCAAATCCGACTTACATTATTTTTTACTCAAGTCTGAAGGTTTCTGATGATCGTGAGTTATAATCTGCAAACATGTTATTTTTGACTTTATCTATCGTCTATATTTCCAGGTTTGTGACTAGTCGAACACAACTTCTAGGTTTTCTGTACTTTATCCTTTTTACCTGAAGACGGAAGAAGATTCAGCTTTCGAAACGTTGTAATTTTATTTAAATACAGATGATTGACAAAGTCCAAAATATAAATTTCACAGACAATTATTTTATTGCCTGTAGAGTAAAAAACAAATTACATTCCATGACAGACGTAAACAACTAACTAGATGGCTTACCGAACCCGAAGGTTCGTCACCGAATCAACCAAAGCCCTCCACCGGTCCCTGTCCTGGGCCAACAAAATCCAGTCTCCTTCAACTCCTATCTCCCATAGATCCCGCCTGACATTATCCTCCCATCTACGTCTAGGTCTCCCCAGAAGTCTCTTCCCCTCTCAGGCTTCCCAAATAGTGGACCCAACTAACTAGATGGCTTAGGGAACCCGAAGGTTCATCACCGAACTAACCAAAGCCCTCCACCGGTCCCTGTCCTGGGCCAGCAAAATCCAATCACCTTCAACTCCTATCTCCCATAGATCTCGCTTGATATTATCCTCACATCGTCGTGAAAGCAAAACGGCGAGTTACATACAGTGGTACATATAGTAACCACTGGGCTCTAAAGGGTTACGAAAGAAGACAGTCGTCCTTACAAATTATTGGTTGATCCGACTGTTCTGTCACTAATTTATCCCGCCATATTTTATTGAAAGTCAGCGTTGTATTTTAGTGCATGAATCAAAGCGTAAACAAACGTGTTGTCGACATCAGCGTGCCTGGCAGTCGAGTCACCACCCCCGCTCAGCTGTCAATCTATATACAAGTGATCGCGCTCACGTGACACTGTTGCTCGCAGTAATTCTATATCAGGCGGAAGGGGTTGAGGGAACGTTTGTTTCTAAAGGATGATAAAGGAAGGTTCTTAATTCCGGGGAAGGAGATGGAGAAAATCATGATGACGATAAATGTAGGCACGCATGTACAGAAATAAGGAAATGTATGCGAGTAGAGGATGGAAGAAATAAGAAAATATATGCAAAGAGGGAATGAAAGAAACCAACAGCTTCACAGGAAGTTTTCCTTCTTTCTTTGAACGTACTTTGTTTAACAATATTATTTATTTCTATCACGTGCCACACGGCCGTCTCAGTTTTATTCTATCCACCCTCGTATCCTCACCGTATTTCCTTTTGCTACAATGTTTGTTAAATCTATGCGGAACGCCAAAAAGACAAACAAAAATTTGGTTCTCACCATGAAATATCAATCACTGGGCAAAATTCTAAGACCAATACAGCGATCTACCCTTGACGTCGGCGACTAGAGCTTATTAATCCTTATAGCCTGATGTTCTACTGTGAGTTGCCATCTTTCTGTGTAACTACCCCAGTGTCTTGTTGAATATTGCTTTCGTTCTGTGCCTCAGACACTGAGGTTCTCCAGATATCGATCTAATTCTACAACCGGGCGGGGCAAGAACATTAATCAGGGAATGATAAATTGCTCAAAAACTTGGAAGCTCTCTTTCTCTTCCACTATCAACGTAGTAACACCCATAACCTATTTCCCTGTCTCCATGGATACACCAATCTTGGTTTTCTGCCGTGTCGAAAAGATTACGGTAGATTTAGACCTGCTTCAGTCACCTCGAGCCCTTCTTGCTATGCAGCGCACAAACACAACCCGTTTTCACACATCGACCTGTTTTTCTTTAGATAAATGCGGTAGGAACACAAACACCAGCAAAGAAAACAGTCACAAGAATAAGTTTTTCCTTCCAATGCCACAAGTTGAAGCCTTAGATGGTTCTCTTCCGTGTTGCTATGCCGTGTAGTCTGGTAGAAGTTTCCCGACGTTTCAGAAATCATTGCTGCCTTCATCACGAGGCCCTGACGGTGGAGGCACCAAGTTCCTACACTAAATAACTAATGAAATTAAACCAAGTTCATTTCGCTTCACATTTAAGAAACTATTATTTAATATAAATTAATCCAGCTTTCAAGTATTAAAATATACAGAATAGTCCACGTTGTCGCAATACTGAATTTATTTTTCGTAATGTGTATGGTAATATTTTGATCCCTGTAGCTTGAAAATGGAGTCGGATGTTGGACAGGAGGAGGGGGTACTCTATAGGTGTTTAGCCATAAAGCCATAATTTGTTCAGCCACGGAATTCCAATATCTGCCCACCATCATTAACAGATTACCATAAAATTTCAGTACCGCGCTGAATATTCGATTCTCTAAAACTCGTGAGATAAGGCCGTATAATGGACGAATGTTGTGAGCTTAACTCAGAAATCTACCTAGCAGACCACACCCCACTGCAAATATGGACTTCTAAGTCCGTCAATTCGAAATGAAACGGCCAATTCAGTGACCCAGACATTCGTCACGTGAGATCTAAGATCCTGACCGCTTCCACGATGTTGCGTCGTTTAGCCTCGTACAGATCGGACGTTTCAGAAGTGCTTACTGTCTCCTTTATGAAAGTAATAACTTACTTATTTCACAGTTGATTCACACAGTAGCTTAAGGTTCTATGAAACGTCGATTCGCAAACGATGTAAGTTAGTCATGAAACCTTTGCTTTTTATGTAATCTATTTCGTAAAATCCCACAACGGGCCCCTATCTTGATCCAGATGAATCCAGTTAGTACCACCCCATCACCTATTTCATTAAGATTTATTTGTTATATTATATTACGTTTTCCTGCTACTAACAATAATCCTAGGCCAAATGGTAACTTCTGTTCAAGTTTTTAGACGAAAATTATTTTTGCACTTTTCGCATCATTTTCACGCGTGCTACATACCATGCCCATCTCTCTTTCTTGATTTGGCAATTAAAATAATATCTGGGAAAGAACATAAAATTATGGAGCCCGTCGCCGTGCAATTTTCTTCAGACACCTGTCACTTTATACCTCTTAGATGCAAATATTATTAAACTGGGACACGATCATATATCACACTGTAAGCTGCTTTAGCCACACTTGTCATCCGACCGAAATCCTGGGGCTGAGAAAGTATCCACTAACTCCCTCTGGCTACAGTGTATTCTCGACACCTGACACACACACAAGCCTCCATATGGACACTAGTTTGGATTAACGACACCCATGAATCATTTGGCGCTGTACTGATTGCAGTGACACAGTGACCACTTTATCAGTTCCCTTAATATTCCATTTAACGACGCACACTGCTGATTTGAAGACAGCTGTCTTCTGAAGGAAGCGATGATCATCGCCCTGATGATTGAGGCACCAATTCACACATCTATCGTCTCATCTGCTTATCATTAATTCGAAATCTCAAAGTTTTAAACCTTGACTTCAATGACCTTGAAGACTGTCTTCTGTTATTCTCGACATTTCAAAGGCGCATTCTGCCCCCATCACCATGATAATTTCCTGAACAATTTCCCTACGATGCAAAACGTTTCTGTCGTCAACTAACACACCTTACTGATCTTATAACACTCCCCAAAAACTCTTAAAATATTTCTTACAAACTAAATACATGGGACATCAAAACGTGATGGCAGGAGCTTCCAGTTCGGCGTGGGCATTGCTTGTTATATTATAATAAAGCGTCGCAATTAATCTAATTAATCGTAGACCAAGGTTTCAAAATATATCTTGCATCGAGAACCAAACAAAGCAACACGAGTGAGACCTGTGGTTTTGTTCACTTTGCCACCGGGAGCGTTGAACAGTGTCACTTAAAAAGCACTCTTGAGCTGCCGACTGGTTTATGGCTTAACTTTGTTTAGCGACGCCACATTCTGCTTCGATCTTCATTCGATTCTAGAGCAATGATATCACAGTCGATAAAGTGACTGCGTACAGGCCGGATGACCTAGGCTCGGAAGCTAGCGGGGGAAGGATTCCTCCGTTCGTTACCACATTCACTCCTGGGGAAACAGAAAACAACCTAGGAGACACAGACTAAGATTCTTTCTGGGAAAAAGTCTATTGCTCTACAGCTAGTCTAGCTGTGAGCACTGTTGTGTATTTACTACAGAATGGTAATAGACATAAAAGAGAACTGAACGAACGTTTGTGTTGTTAATATTACTACAAATTTTTGTGGTTGTACTACAAGTTCTCCACCTCAACACACTGACATATCACTGTGTTAAATGTGAGTGTACCAATGCAGAACGAAGTCCTCCAAAAAAGAAAAAAAATAGTCCTTTTGTGAACACCTTGTATAAACTCATATTTACCAAGTTCCGCGATACCATATAATTCAGAATACAGGAATTTAAAGAGTGGTTTGCCGCTCACATATAGTGTAAAGCGTGGAACAGAACGTAAAGCCCTTACCACATAAAGTTTAAGAATACAGAGTCGATTTCAGCTGCGAAACTGGGCCCGCCTAGTATGCAACCAGTGCAACAATCCCTTCATACAGAGCGCTTAGTTTAAGAAGGGAAGCCGGCGGCGCCAGTAGACTAAATTGGCTCCATTCATCAGGCCTCTTTCTCGTCTTGTCTCTTCTGTGGGTTTTGGCTCATTCGTTGTTACCAATCCCCCTTCGACCCTCCTGGTCTCACCCGCCCTTGGGACCAACCTATCATCCGCTACCATTAACTGTTTGCACCAGAACTCTTATCATACACCCACCAGCTCTGCAACCAAAATAAGACCGCTGTATATCGTCGTAAAAACTAGCAGCATATGCCAGAAAGTCACCAAATTATTAAAAGTACAAGATAAACGATTATTTGCGAATTTAATGTACAGTAAGTAAAATTTGGATTAAACACAGGGGTAAAATCTTCCGTTCTATAGATAAATCCTTATTTTGCCAAGTTGAAAGCTTTGGCAGTGTCACTACAATTAAATTAAAACACCGAAACACCACCAGTTCAACTGAATTTAGGCCCACGTCCCCAGAATAATCTTACAAGATACATTTTAATATTATTCTCTAAACGATTTCTCGATCTCCCATATAGTCCTGGGCCAACACGACCAATCAGTAACATAAATAAATACAAAGTATACATGTGTTTTACAAATCTAGTTTAAACACTGTAATATTTAACAAATCATTTTCCAAATCGCGACTCCTTTGTAAATTGCAAGTATTCAACTATTCATAAATAAAATTACATTAGATTTGTATTCTGTTTAGATAACTTTCTGAATGAGTGAGGGGGAAAAAAAACAAGATTTGAAACATCGTAACACTAAATTTTCCCCATATCGAAATTTAAAACGACACGTTTATTTTTATTCAATATTAAATTATATATTTTTAAAAGATTAAAAGTTCTCACTGCGACGAGTAGATGAAGGCGACTGTCTGCTCAGATGTGTCGTTTAGTAAGGTAAATACTGACCGACGTTTCAGAGAAGCATACTACCCCCACACAATACCGTTATTTACACTAAGCCCTACTCCATTTTATTACCCACGGCTCAGATAGTTTGCCAGGGCCAGATATATCGACACAATATTTCACCAGCGATAAACAAGTCTCATAAAAGAAATACAACGGTTCGCCGTGCTACGGCGACCACTTCTTCTACAGCCGGGATAAGCGTGTAGCCTAAACAAGCAGCTGCAGGCGATTACCGCGGATAACCTAAAGACCTTGATATTTCTAAAGATTCCACCGAATGTATATCATAACGTATCTCAATTTCTCGGGTCTGAATCTACTGTTCGCCTTTCTTTAACAACACAGTTTGTCAAACCTAATTACTACTTAAATTCGTCATTAACTACTTTTGACATCAACGAAAAAAAATGTAAATTAAATGCTAACAGCAAGATTTGTTAGGATAAAAATAAGAATGTACTGGTGCAACAATACGCAACAGAAATTATTCATTAAGTATACACCATATCAAAAACGTTTCACACAAAAGTTCTACGTTTTGATTATATCTATATTTTACGTAACACGGTCGTCTTTTTTACACTGAACTGTTTTTCTGAGAAAATTGACGAGGTTAAATTTGAGCTCCTTTAAAAGCTGGAGTCTTACTTAACCTACAAAAGAGCAAAATTTGTTGAACAACTTTAAGAGTATATCAAATTTAATCAAAATCCAATCACCAGTTTCGGTAGAGAAATATGCGATTATTTAAGCACTTTGTGCCAAGAACGCATATTAAAAGGTTTAAATGACGAATGTTAGTTAATTTTTGAAGCATCAGAATAAAAAATGGACATAATCACTCTAGAGACTTGATCGTACACTACATTAATCGGCAAACGTTGGGCAGAAACTACATTAGTCCTTCTTTGGGAGACAACACAGCGCTACTGTACTCAGCATGAAGCATTATTGCACACAATTTTGTCGATTCCTGGCCATACATTCTACCCAGTCCGGTCTATAAAAGAATCCTGTGCTATATTCAACGCACCACGTAGGCGGGGGTAGATTGGGTGCACAGCCGAAAGGAGCCGAATTGCGCCGAAGTGTTGGGTGCTGGCTGGTCGTGGGAGGATCAATAAGTTGGATGGCAGGTCCGCTGCTTCGCTACCCGGGCCAAAATGCAAGCCACCAAAAACTGAAGGACTGCCCTCCCATCCCCCCCGCTTGCAGGACTAGAAGTCAGACTGGTCGCAGGCCTGCTGCGATTAGGGGTGCCCAAAATCAGTACAGAACGTGTAAACAGAAATATGCATCGCCGGCATAAAAATAATCTACTTCAATCACTGAAAATTTGTTCGAGAGTTTCAATTCTCTAGATCGGCAGTAGATATCCTGGCTTGTGGTCCCAGATTTTAAAATGTTTACATAATCAATGAAGCTCAGGGAGTGAAAAAAAATTGTCCCGCCTTCTTCGCAAACCGCTGGATCATGAATGTGTTCACAAAAGACTTGAACCCAGCGAAAAACTTCACATCACATTTCTGAAAAGTCCATTTTAATATTCCCCTACCATCTACGTCGAGGTTGCTCAAGTTATCTCTTGCCTTCTGATTGCCAGAGTAACATTTTGTGTGAACTTCACATTCCCCGTCCTTGCTGTGAGTTACGCCAATCACAACATCCCTTACTCCATCACTAATAACATTCAACGAAGACTGCAAATTAAAACGTTTGCTTGTTACTTTCTCTATCTGAATATTAAATCCCTTGGCTAAACCCCTCCTAATTCAGAAGACACCAGTTCAGACACGCGTCACCTGAACTACAACAATTACGCCTATCTGTTTAACACAAAATTCTATGCAATATGACTTCTGTTCACCCGTTAAAGGCGATGCCAGCTGCTACCTATCTAATACCAGTGGGTGACTGAAGCCTCACAAACCTGCTTTAACTCCATTCCAGATTTTCGTTTCTAAACCCTCCATCGTCCTATCTCCGCCACCCCCTTCAGCTTCAACAAGCTCGCAAGCTGGGTGGTTCTTAGAAAATGTCACAAAGCGGAAATTACAGCAACCATATCCATAGGACCCCAACAGCCAGGTCATCACCAGTTACAGAAGAACCCCTTTTCCAACTCATCCTGAAATCCAAAAGACATCCCCGTCACTAACAGCTACCCCTCCTGCTATCGAAAAGGTTTCATGAGAATTTAAGTTTCCACAGGGACATGAGAACGGATCAAAGCAATAAAAAATCTTCTTCGGCTATAATCCTCAAGAAGACGCATTTCTTGTCTCATTCGTGCACGCAACCTTGCTCTATAACAGCGTCTAGCATTTTTAAGAGCAAGGAAATACGTATTTCTCGTTCCCTCACTTTGACCCACGTAAGGTCTAACATAGAAAGTGTCTAATTCACCATCAGTGAAAATTAAAATTTATTAAATATGACAATACCGGTTATAGAAATTTCTACCCCCTGATAAAAACAGATCTGTATAATTTTCAACTAGCATTCCACTTAAAAACTTTCCCTTTGGACATAGATCCAGACATCTGCATAATAAGCAAGTGGTCACTGCTGTTTAGGGATTTAGGGAATTATGGGACAGTTTTCTGAATGCGTTTGTTGTTATAACCGTTGATGGGGAACACGTGGAGGGTACAAAGAGGCAGAACACGAAGATCAGAGCGATAGCAGTTACCTCCCCCATTTTGCAAACCGCTCGCTGGAAGAGTGCCTCGTAATTGCCACGTCCATATGCAAACAAGAGGAGATGATCTTTTCTCATTCAACCAGCACGCAGACGGGAGATACTGCTTTTAAGTACTCGTTATATGTTAAGGATAACATATTGCCTATCTAATAAGCAATGTTGGTTACTTGGATGCTAATGGTTATTACCGATACGTATTAGTCAATGTACACTGATAGTGAGATACATAAAGCACTATGAAAATAACACAAAAGCCAGTTTACAGTAAGAAATTCATATGTCGTCTATAACAGAATATTCTATTGGCGCGAGCTTTAGACTGCTGGGAGCAAAACAAATGCTATTGTAAAATTTAGTAGTGTAATTGTTTGATTTTATCAGTGGAATGTATAAATACGAAATGACATTTTGTTTTGAAACGTCTGGTAAAGTAAAAGCAATCCTTCTTAATCCCTTATGCACGTTCGCTGTAATTCTTGGATATAAATGAGTGGCCTCTTTTACTTACATTCAATTTGGTTTATAAGTCAACTTATATTTTCTGTACTCCTCATTTATTTTAGTTATCGTAATCAGCGAACCTACGGTAGAAATTTATCATGTACTGAGACACGCCCTGGCTTGTCATGTATTATCCGCGGCTCTATAATTTAGGCGTCTTGATGGACTATTAACTCCGGTACATGCAAACTACTACACACATGCCCACTTAAATTACGTCAAAGTTTTTTTCTTCAACATATCGATTATGTCAAAAACACTGCATACTTAAACAATAAAGTAAAGTAAAGTTTGTCCCACTCTACGCCATGTAGGCGTTTGGGGTGAGAGGAGGTATAGCTCCTCTCTTCCTTGACCTCGGCACTAGATGGGGGGGTGAGTGGTCAGCATCACGCCCCGGCCGGCTTTACCCCCGGGAAAGGACCCCGGTACCCATTTTAGAGGAGGCTAAATTACAAATGTGAAATTAAATATTTCGAGGGCGGTAAAGATGAAGATGATAATATTGTTCTTCTGGGCTTTGGGCGTCGTGTAGACTCGTCAGTAGATGCCAAGTATTCGGAGAAACGAAGTCTCTCCACCGTTACTACAATGACTTCAGCCCTGAGGAAGAAGGGAAAATGTTTATCCCAAGAGCCGGCGTGTACCTACGAGTCCACATGGCGTCAAAACCGAGAACAAAGAAATACAAATACTTTAGTCCCTCAAAGTCTGTCTTCTGCCCTTGCAGACACTCGACAAAGAAAGTGCCTTGACCTCTGCACGCTACGAGCATACAGCGAACAGCACATCTGAACTCCTCGACCCTGCCTGGAAGGACGGCTTCATTCCGGCATCTAGAGCAGTTCCTGCCAGCTGAATCACGGGGCAGTCTACTACCACGAGCGGCTACTAGTGCAGGCTAGAGATAACCCAGCCAATATGTAGAATCGCGTACGGCATTCGTATAGTTTCAATTGTACAAGAGGCAAGACACATCGTATCCAATCCCTTGTCCCCTCGAACAAAACTCACCCCGACCCATATGGCAGGAGGGTAAGGGGTGTGTGTGGAGCTGGGGTTACCAAACCCTAGGGAAAGGTTATCAGAAGAAGACATTTAGAATCATGATGATATGGGCCACTTCAATTTCATTCACGCGCCCGGAAATGAAAAGATGGAGTTTAGATAGCGACACATGTAAGCCCCTCCTCCCCCTACAACATCCCCCCCACCCCCACCGGCCATCACATACAAAACCTCGCGAAGTTTTAAAATGCAAAACTGCAAGTTTTAGGTTCTTATGGCGACAAGTACGAAGATAATAAGATTAATCTCTGAAACGTCGGTCAACTTCTACGACACTACACGGCCCACCATCACAGACGACTGTCATATTCTTAGCGCAAGACGATAAGGTATCTGAGAAGTCTGAGACTGGTTTTACGTGTGAAAGATACCCAGTAGTTGAATCGATTCCATTTGCCTTTGTTTACTTATGCTCCGTATACCACACGGAATTCAAATCGTGTTAACGTGTGTGAAATCAGCATGAAGAGCTCAACTGTCAACAGACAGCATCCAAGAATCAATAAGCCTTTAGATACATCGATGTTACTGCTCTAGAAACTACTGGTTCAATGTCCCGAAGTCGTACCACAAGCAGACCAACACAAAGATGAGAACTGCAGACTAAAATCACTCAACAAGACAAGAAATCTCACGCCTTTTACGGATCTCGAAGGTTCATTGGTATCTTCAAAGTGCCAGGTAAATCAAGTTCACGTTCTCACTCCCTATTTATTTAAAATCCATTTTAATATCATCTTCCTATTTACGAAAGTTCTCCAAATGTTATCTTCCGATTAAAATTTCATATACATATACTCGCCTCTCTTATGCTACCCTTCTCCCGTGATACTTATTGATTTAATTACCCTCATAATACTTAATGCAAAGTAAAAATTATAGCATATAACCAACTAACTCCATGAATCAGAGAACTTCTTGAGAAGCTAACAGTACGTTCAAGCAGTTAAATTCTCAGCCGTTTTTCAAATATTAAGGTTCAGTACCATGTACACAAAATCTCTCCAGCGATCCGTATCCTAAGTCGTAAGAAACCCTGTTACTGTAACATCCATTTTAATATTATCCTCCCATCTATGCCTAGCTCCTCCCTTCCGGTTTCCCAAACAAATTTTTGCAACATTTCTCATATCATGAGTGCTACATTCCTCGGCATTTTCATCTAACTTAATTTAATCAACCCAATATTTCATGACAAGTACAAAATACATAAATCCTCATTAATAAATTAATGTTCTCCATCCTTATGCCTCTTCATACCTTTAACGTAGAATATTTTCCTTTGTATCCTGCTATTTAAGACTCTCAATCTGTGTTCTTACCTTACTGCAAAATACCAGGTTCAATTATAGCCAATAACTATTTATATTTTTATCTTAAGTTACCCATAATAATGTAATGAAAATGGCGTCAGTGCAAAGCTTCTGTTAGCATAAAATCAACATTTCACTGTACTGATCGAAAAGTCACACTATACAGTACTCTTTAAGACAAAAGATTGCTAGACGTTTACTTCTACCAGACTACACGGTGCAAGAACCCAGAAGACAGCTAACTTCGGGCTCACCTCGGTGAAAACCTCAAATCCTACGTCTTTAAGACAATATTTAACAATTTATTATTTAGTGTTCTGTCTGACGACAGGTCCATATGAACTGGATCCTTCCATCCTTTTCTCGGACTGGGACCTGTTCATATACGTTCTTGGCAGATGATCCAGAAGTGGTTTGCCATTGCCTTCTTCTGTGTGTGAATGAAGTAATTGTTGGGATGCGACGGAGAAACCGGGGAAGCCCCCGGAGGAAAACTCCGTGTTGCCTAGACCACGGCCTTGCTCAACACAAGTTATAAATTCGGGCACCGCCGGGAATCGAACCCGAGACCCCAGGATTACAAGGCCAGCGATCTAACCGCTAGACCACCTCATCTTATTATTATTTAGTGTTCTGTCTGACGACAGGTCCATATGAACAGGATCCTTCCATCCTTTTCTCGGACTGGGACCTGTTCATATACGTTCTTGGCAGATGATCCAGAAGTGGTTTGCCATTGCCTTCTTCTGTGTGTGAATGGAGTAATTGAAACCGGGGAAGCCCCCGGAGGAAAACTCCGTGTTTTTAGACCACGGCCTTGCTCAACACAAGTTATAAATTCGGGCACCGCCTGAATTGAACCCAAGGCCAGCGTTCTAACCGCTAGACCACCGTGGCTGTCATTTAACAATACATCATTTCATGTATTCGGAGATGGAACATGACTTTACCATGTGGAACAACTAACCGCATCTATAGTAATGTGCAGAAACGATCAAACATGTTTCCAACTCTCATTGCAAGCAATAATACTGTTCAGTAATAAATTCAAAGAGTTATGATTTATCAGACCCTCTAGACCGTCCTGAGAGAATTATCCTCACAAACGCTTTCCGCTAATAGCGTGGTCTTGAGGGTGTTACACAGCTTGATATTTGATAAGACACCCAGTTAGAGCGTTTTCCTTCCATTCGGAGAGATAGAATTTCCACCAAAAATTCAACTATCGAATAACTGAGAAACGAGAACGGATAAGACAGTACTAAGTGCTACTTTATGGAGACATTTATGCGTATTTATTAGTGACTTCTTGCGAGCCAAATTGCTACTTGAGAAGCGATGTCAAGAATCGATGAAAAGTGAGATAAAGCGGATAGAATCCCAAAAGAGCAGCGAGGAAATCGTTATGAATTTCATGATTGCCTCTTCTAAGAACTACATGAAGTGTAAGGTCTATGAGAGTTTAAAGTTCCGTATACGACACATTAAAACCGACGGGGTTAATGGAACCGTGAAAGACGCTGACTGTACGCCATTAAGGCACTTTAATCTGAGTATACATCAAGTTTCTTTCTACTTAGATTCTATTTAAAATTCATCATAAATAATTATGTGAAGTATTTTGAAAAAAAAAAAAAAACAAGTACTGTAAAGAAAGTACAACAAATACAGAATGTCCCAAAAAGATGTGAACACAGCAGGAACTTTGGTGGCAGGTAGCTTACCACTGTCAATTGCGCCATTTTACTAACAGTGGTCATTTTGAACACCTCCATTAGATTCGCTAATTCACTAAGTGCCCATGCTGACGTATGTAATAGTTTAATTCATTAAAATAACTTTATTTCATTCATTACATGTGTGTATTTACATCTTTTTTGAAACACCTGTACTTTCCCCACAAAAATATGAGAGAACTGTAAATTATTAAAAACTATTTATTGATCTATTAATATGCACAATTTCCACTAGAACGCACGCAGCCTCCTGAACACGTAACCTCAATTTCCTCCGGGGGCTTCCCCGGTTTCTCCGTGGCATCCCAACAATTACTCCATTCACACACAGAAGAAGGCAATGGCAAACCACTTCTGGATCATCTGCCAAGAACGTATATGAACAGGTCCCAGTCCGAGAAAAGGATGGAAGGATCCTGTTCATATGGACCTGTCGTCAGACAGAACACTAAATAATAATAATAATAATATAATTAATATAATTCTTAAAAAAAATTAAGGTATTTTTGTTATCCATCACCACATGAAATTAACATGCAAATGTTCATTAATTACTGCAACCAAAGCGAAAATAAAATGCAAATTTCAGGAAGTCGCCCTGTTATTGTTTTATGAGCGACACGAAAAATTTATAAACAAAAATTTCACACCTTTAAAATCAGAGAAATCAATCACCACGTTCATTCCAAGAAATACAAAAAAAAACCATAAATACACACTACATACACCATGTAGGAGTTATTAATTGTTAACGCAGGCGGTACATATAGTTACCACTGTATTTTAAAAGCATAAGAGCGGCTGTCCTCATTTACGTCACCTCCAGACACAACTGTGTTGTCTACTATTTCATCTCTGGTATGTCTTATTTTACTTTCCTTATAATATGATTTATTTATTTATTTATTTATTTAATTGTTTTCTATATTCATCCATATTCATTAATGTTTCTTTGAATCATTTACTTCACAGATCGATGTAAACATCAAAGCATCACTTCAAACAATAAAGTTGATCCATTACATGAAAATATCTGGACACGACCTCCAAAAAACTACACTACGAAAAATTGTAAAAAATTGTAATTGAGTTTTAAATTTAATATAATTTTTACACCTGATGATGGTTTAATAAAACCGAAACATGTTGTAACTGTTCCAATTGTAAATCGATTATTCGATATGGAACACAGAATGATATTTTAATTATTTTAATTATCTTATTTTAATTATCTTATTTTAAATACATTGTGATTTGACGGAATAGCCAAATAATTTAATTTTACGTCAGTAAGTTAACTCGATCCAGATGAGACTTCGCTTGCACTGAACTCGTCGTATCTTTGAGCTCCAGTCGTAAGCAAATAAAATCTTCATTAGTTTGTACATAATTTAAAAGCTAAAATTCATACTCTAATAAAACAGAGCTATGACATAAAATAATGATATAAGAGACAAAGGCACGGGTAACAATATCTTAGGGTTTGGGGCACGATTTCATGAAACTCGACTCGGTACGGAGGTGCTGCTAATGATGTCACAGCTGCGCTCTGTTCTGTGGACTACACACGACTTTTCCTAGAACACACCCTCACCTTTACAGCTCAGTCGTTAAAGTTTCAGATTCTTTCCTATACCAATTATTATTTTTGAGTTTTATTGTCTTAATTTGCTTTACGAGGTGCGATCGGAAAGTTTCTAGACTGCGCGTATAAAAACCCGTACACTCATATCAGGTATTAAATTCATCCATCACCCTCGAAGTAGTTCCCCTGGGAGTGAACACAACGATCCCAGCGCCGCTGCCAAGCCTGGAAGCATCCCTGGAAATCTTTCTTTGTCAGCCTGTCAAGCACCATCTGCGATTCTGCCTGAATCTCTTGCCAAAGACTCGCCAAAACGGCTACGGAAACCTATGAAATGCTAAAGCAAGCATTTGGGGAGTCCGCAATGGCTGACAAAGAAAGATTTCCAGGGATGCTTCCAGGCTTGGCAGCGGCGCTGGGATCGTTGTGTTCACTCCCAGGGGAACTACTTCGAGGGTGATGGATGAATTTAATACCTGAGATAAGTGTACGGGTTTTTATACGCGCAGTCTGTAAACTTTCCGATCGCACCTCGTATTTTTTCCAGAACTTAAGTTACGATGAGTATGTCTAATTTTTTTTTCGCTCTTTGGATTTTTGGGGTTCCTACCGCCTAGCATTGCACAGTACAAGGTCAAACATAATTCATAATCACTCACGTTAAATTTTAACAGTTGAAATTTAAGCTCAGGCGCATATAAAAAAGTAAAGTTGACTTTCGTTTCTATCAACGACAATTATTGGTGCCGAAGCTGCCCTTGGGTTCTGGCATCGCGTATAAGCGACCAGTGTTGCTGTAAGCCCGATAATGGAGGCAGCAGGTTCATGTAAAATATCAGCAACAGCATCAAAAATCAAAACCACAAAAGCTTAAAATCAAACAGACATTTGCAACTCAATAATATTTCAGTTAAAAACCTGCATTACGAGAAGAAAACTCTATTTGTACGAAAATAGAGAACATCAAATTGACCGTGGCTACAACACAAAGCAACATTACTAACGGAACTCCACCAGAGGGCTTCAATCGTCAAACAACGAGCATGAAAACACAATCCAAGATTAAGTACTGTACAGTGAAATGATGTATGAATTTTGTTTGGCGGCTGGTCTAGAGGACAGGGTAGCGCGGGGGGGGGGGGGGCGTCTGTCCCTCCGTAATCCATTGGTACAATGTTGGTTTAAATATGTCAATTTGTTAAGCGATGAATGTGCTATCTGTGGGTTTGTGAACGAGCCGACATATCTCGTAGGTTCTTGTGGCTTTCACGGGTTACAAAACCTCGCTGCACGCACGAAACAAATTTTCATAGCAGGAACGTCCATTTCATATGGCTTTAAAAATCTGCATGTCTGCTTGCAAAACCCAAAAATTCTTCCTCCTGAAGTTCACATATAAATACCTTCATGATTAGTTCATAAAGTCAAACTGAGAAAAACCTACCTGTGTCTACAACAGAAAGTTGTTGGAATATGGAGGAAAATTTAAAAAAAAAAAAACTTTCCCGTCAAGATCGCGTGTTCTACTGACTGTTTAAAAAAACATTATCACAGTTAAACTCTTTCTCTCCTGACGTACTGTAAACCTGTCTGTGTTGATGTTCGTCATTGCTGGCATTTGTCAGAGTTCGCAATACGATAAGCGTCTTACAGAAGGGATGAATCGGAGTAAATGTTTTCTACCAGACTAGTACAGAAACCTTCTTCCATTTCTAAACCTCCATTGCTCTCATCACTGGATTTGCCAAGAAGATAACCAGCCTGCAGTGCACACTGCAAGTATGTGCGTGCTGCTCTATAGATGTGTGACCACAATGTAGCGTAAGCACTGGCCCTTAATACCCGCCAGGAATATGACCTACTAATCAAGAGCTTCGGCTCTACATACAAGCTCACCGTCCCCCCCCCCTTACACCAGCACGATTTCAAACTTGGAGAAGCCCGCGGGCTAATTTCTACACTGCGGACAGAATTTTGAGGTGGCGTTGGTGTTGCTGTAAATGACTCAAAAAGCCGTGAAATCTCTCCCCCCCGGTACGTAGGCAGAATAACGATCACTAGATGAACTGAGTCACCCAGAAGCTCACGTTCCAGCAACCCCCACCCCGGACCCTATACAGACTAAGACCAAAGAAGCCAATCGATAAACATGAACAAGTTTGATACCATCAAAGCTACGAAGTATGTGTATTAAACAGCGACTCAAGTGTTTTAACTTCTAGTCAGCGTGTGGGAAGATTGTTAAAAGTAAAGGAGAGGAAATTCCAGTCATAAAAACTGGGACAGAATACGAAAAATCTGATATTCCACATCTACGATTGAATTAACAGGAATATTTGTAAGGAAAAAAAGAGAGAGACATATTTCGATGCCAAAAGTAAACTTACATATACACGGAAGAAAACTTGTATTTGAAGTTTCTGTCTATAACTACACATACAAATGCGTTTCTGACACTTCCTTAACTAACCCTACGAAATACAATCCTTCTTGAGGGTTCTCTTTCGTTGTCATGTTCGAACGAACCCGCTATTAGACCAAATTCTGAACCAGATGAATCAGATCACACTTTTATATACTGTTTAAGATACATTTTAATATCATCCTCCAGTATACGCCTAGGCCAACAAGGTGGTACTATACTTTCAGGTGTTGAGACATTTCTTCTCAGTCTGTTCTATGCGTACTACATACTTAGCTCATCTAATTCAGACAGTAATTATATTTGTTGGTTATAAATTACTAGGCTTATGCAATTTACAAAATTGTTGAAGATATCGCCCTGATGATGGAGGCAGTATGACCTCTGAAACGTTGGTTAACATCGACCAGACTACACAGCGCAACAACCCAGAAGACAGAAATCTTCATACTCATCGCCCTGATGACGGAGGCAGTATATCCTCCGAAACGTTGCTAAACATCGACCAGACTACACGGCGCAACAACCCAGAAGACAGAAATCTTCATACTGATCGCCCTGATGACGGAGGCAGTATGACCTCTGAAACGTTGCTAAACATCGACCAGACTACACGGCGCAACAACCCAGAAGACAGAAATCTTCATACTCATCGCCCTGATGACGGAGGCAGTATGACCTCCGAAACGTTGGTTAACATCGACCAGACTACACAGCGCAACAACCCAGAAGACGGAAATCTTCATACTCTGATGGCGGAGGCAGTATGACCTCTGAAACGTTGGTAAACATCGACCAGACTACACAGCGCAACAACCCAGAAGACGGAAATCTTCATACTCTGATGGCGGAGGCAGTATGACCTCTGAAACGTTGGTAAACATCGATCAGACTACACAGCGCAACAACCCAGAAGACAGAAATCTTCATACTCACCGCTGTGAGAACCTCAAGTCTTACAAAATTGTTGTGAAAAATAATTCGAGATAGAACACGCTAATTTTTATTTTCTCCTTTTTAAAACTTCCATACAACATTTCTGTCACTACGATCCCAGGTCACATTAACACCACGAAGTAATAGCAGTTTGGATAAATCCTCTCCTGACATCAAACTTGCTGCAAAGATAAGTAAACAAATTTCGCTTTTATGTATAATTACTTACCCTTATTTGCACTTACGCCCTGTAATTACTTTCCTAGGGTCATTCAGTCTGACCTGTGACAAGTTTCTGTGCCCTTCATAAATTTCAAGCCAATAATTTCCCACGTATCCAAAACAATTTTCTCATACATTACAGCAAAAACGCGTTCTAGTAAACCAGACGTTCGCTTCCGCTCACCGTGCACTGTTTCCCATCTACAACTGCCTAGCTTCCAAAACTGATAATAGCTCTATTAACGTTCTCCATTCCTCCATCAAGTTTCACCCTACAATCCCTTGGCTTCTATATTAACCCTCCGATTCTACATCCATGAGGAGAGAACTGGAAGGCTTCGAAGCCTGATGCCAAGTTCTAGGGTAAGGAGAGGAGCGGAGGGCGGTGTGGAGGTGATATCCGGGCATGTAAACACGTAATTAACGAACTGATGAGATGAGCGGGCGATGTCAGTAAACTGAAAGGTAACTCATTTTCAACTTTCCGCGCGTGTGTAGGTACAAGCAAGTTTTTCACTGATTAAAAATTGTATAAAAATCTTATGCATCTACCTCAGTTTACCTCTCAACACACAGGCACCAGCGAAACATACAACTACTTACATTTTCTTGTCTCCTTAATTTGCCTTTTATATGTAAATAATTCGAGGGTTTTTGAAATAGCCTGACGAAAAGATTTTAACCAACCAGCACCTTTTTATTAAAATAAAGTAGTTAGTTTAGTGAAATGAGTTATCGATCTAAAATATAATATACATAGACTTCATAATCTCATTTTGTTTACAGATACACACACACACACACGGAAGTTTATCGATTACGTTGCTAAGTAACAAAGTATTACACAAGTTAGTACTTGAAAAATTAACAAACTTTTAACAAGGTACACTGAGCTACAGCTTCACACTGGATGCTTTAGAAAGTTAAATCTGTGTCCAAACTTCAGAACACAAGCATTTAAGGATTTTATGCTATAGTACGGAACAAGTGAACTGTCCGTTCAAGGACAGTTCCTTCCATATCGACCCTCCTGTAAATGTAGCTTGAGGTGGGAAGCTCCACATTCTTTCCTTAACTCTGTTTGCTCTGTATGTTTAAACAAGGACAGCATCTGCTGGTGTAGAAGGGAAGGGAACGAATGACCTTGAAGAGACACGCGTCGCTCCAAACTAACCCTTTAATTACGTATAATTCAAATAATTCGGTTCCTAATACAAGAAAACGAATCCTCGCAGTCAATGTTAAGTATTTGTAGAAAAAAAATATTTCTCGAAAGTTTTACTATTTTACTGTTTACTGTGAAAACCAAATGTAACCCATAAAAGGATTCCAAGTTACTTAACGTTACAACAGTTTATTTTACTTATACATTCTACTATTTATTTACTTCCATCATTTTGTTTTCTATATTACTCCATATTTATTAATGTTTTATTTAAATCATTGCTTTACAGATTAATATTGAACATCAGATGAACCACGCCATATAAAAAACAATACCTTCGTTCTAATATATAAGAGTAATCTGATAAGAACATTTTCAACAAACTGCATAACATTGTAAATGATTGTAATTCGAGTTTTAAATTTTACCAATCTAATTTATACCTGAGGACGGTTAAATATAACCGAAACATGTCGTAAGAGACGTTCCAATTTGTAAATCGATCATTCGATGCGGTACGTGAAATGATATTTTAAATATTTTATTATCTTATTAAAATTGTGATTTGACGGAAAATATTAAAATATTAACCTAATTCACAATATGACGCAAATATACTACCTTATATACTACCTTATGATATTTATCGTTAGACAAATATTCACAATTTTACCACCAGACCTTAACGCTGTTACGTGCCGTTCATTGTCAGATGTCCGTGTCTCCTGATTGCGCTGACAACAGTTCAAAACGAGCTACAAAGCCTTTACGAGGCAGAAACTTCTACGTGTACGACACGTGTGTTATGCGGGAAATCTGAACGTGTTCGTGCTCTCCGGTTGCGTGCAGAACACATCTCAATCATTGTCAGTACACGTGACCGGGTCTTGTGATCGTGATTGATTGCTTAACATCCGTTTGTGCTATCAAAAAGTTACGTAAACTGTGTGATAAGGCAAAGTCGCTGACAACATTGAAGTATAAACATTCAAAACTGCCCTCCCCCTCTTTATTTCAGAACCCAGGAACATTTTGAAAATGTAGATGCAATATTATCTTAAAATTCAACAAAAGAATATAAGATGGTAAAGTTACGTCATATTGTGATATAATAAGTATATATTAAATCTTGTTATTAGGAACTGAAACATGTCGTGAAACATGAAATATGGTCTAATGTAAATCGAATATTTCGATAAAGAACATAATTTAATATTTTAAATATTTTAAATGTTAATTATTGTAATATTTAATAAGAATTATTGTGATTAGACGGACAAGATTTAATATATAAAAGAATATAAATAAATTCGTGTAATTTACATCAGTAGTTAAGCATTTAAATTTTCTGAAAAATATCCCGTGAAAATAACACACAAATAAATAATCTCTGATTGTAGGAGGCGGAATTTTTACAAAATATGTAGCAGTCCAGACCTCGAAAATGTCTGCAAGTCGATGATGATAAACGCAATGTCTAGTACCGTCTCCCATGGTTCATCAAGCCAGTCCGTTTTTTTTTATAGCAACGCAATCACATTCCACTGGGACAACTCACAGCGTAATATTAAATTTTCAACAGAGAATTCACACCACAAAATTTTGAAATTAACACACCACTCAGGACATACACTTCCCTTCTTCCTTATCTATACATCCAGCTGATTTAAAGTAGCTTATGTACGTGGTACCGGGTCTTTCAAACGCCATTCTGTTACATATCTTCTCATGTCCACTGGCTAGAAAGATGTCTGAGCTGTACTTACATATTATTATTAGTATTTACTACTGATGTTATTATTAGCATTATAATCATCATCATAATCAAATTGAATTGTCATGGTTGTGTTAGTGACTATTAAATTTGTATCCAGAACATCACAATTAAATATCAATTAACAATAATGCGTAAACCATTTCAGCACGTGCTCACCAAAAGAGGCAATAATCTGAAATCCCGACCCACGTATTTGTTCATAATTAAAACGTTCCTCATATTTTAAAGGATAAAAAAAACTTCTAAATCAGATATAAAAAAATATTCAAAGGCTCATTTAAATTTTACAGGGAAGATTCTGTGTATGTTATTGAGTAACAAGGCATACCGCTGGTCAACTCTGATTAGCTCTAACCAATTACCCTTTATAATCACACCCTTCGTTAGTAAACAAAGTCCCCCTTGACACTTGACAAGTGTCAAGAGGTGAGCAGTAAGAGAAATTGAGGCTTGATCGCGTGGCTCCAGCTGATTGACACTGTGAACACAAACTGCGGACAGAGACAACGGTCCTGTGCAGACGGCTACCGGCGCCCTAAAGGGTTTAGAGTAGGAAGGGCTTTTGGGGGGTGGTTCAGCGTCAACATTGACCGGAAAATGACGACAAAGCCCGAGGCACAGGGTGGGGTATGAGCGGCGAAATACATCCGGAACACAAACAAGAAAAGCCTTTTGTTGTTTCAGAGATTAACCCCGAGATGGAGTCATCTGACAGCAGTGCCCTGTAGTTTGGTAAAAACAACATATATTATAAAAAGAAGGGAAACAGATAATGTCACGTGGAAGCCACAGAGAATTTTATAACAAAATTAGAATAAAAATATACACGGTTATTTTGTCAACGTCTAATTTTTGGAAACATTTTTTGTTGTGTTGGTTTATAAATGTTTAATATAGGTTATCGCATAGGTCTATAATAATTTCCATACATCGTACGTAAGACATGCAACAGTAATGAAATAGAATAAGTTTCGCAGGTAAGGAATAACTATTCTAAAAGGTTTTGACGACAGTAGATTACACTTAAAATATAATTCATTGTCAGGACTTTTTCCATCGTCTGTTATTTTAAAAACCTCGACGAAATAAATTGCACGATTTATATTGTCCAGTGACAGAGACTAGCTCTATCTAAGGGACCCAACAGAGTAGGTACTTCTCACCTGAAGACGGAGACAGAACCAACCTCCGAAACGTCGTGGTTTTAAAGAACAGACATGGAAAAAGTCCTGACAATGAATAATTTTAAAGAATAACTAATTTTAACTAAATCAAATGTATTTACCGAACACGATTCTTAACAAAATCACTGGATTTCTGGACTACGTTCATAGTCTAGTATTCTGAAAAGAACTCATTTCGAAAACTGCATATTTCCATCATCAGAGAAAGGTGGGAAGTATCTATTAAGGTGGGTCCTCAGAAATAAATAACCTCAATCACTGCAACATTTGTAATACCTCTGAGGACGGAAGCAGATCCAGTTTCCGAAACGTCGTGAACTTCTCACAATACCAGACGATAGACAAAGTCCAGAGACCCAGTAATACCAACTGTAATACACAATCGTCAAAATCCCCAAGCAGTTATGCATGTATATGACATTTTAAATCGTTATTTTATTTCTTGCACGCTCATTTTGTGTCTGTCTCACGGCGAGACATCATGGAATGACATAAATGCTGTCTTCCGATGATACCATATAATTCTGTCACGCCAATTCCCCCCATTAACACGCGTTGTCATGGAAACGAAAGACTACGGTCATGTAAGCCTCGTCTATTGCAGTACGTTCCGTGGTCCACTTCGAGAAACAACACGCTCCCAGTTAACACGAACGCACTGAAAAACACTTCTGCCATCTGAAAGACGGGCATCGATGGAATTCTACTGCACAAAACTTCACTGGTCAGGTGATATTCACGTGACTGTTTTATACGCGATGATTTCCTCTAGGCATACTCATTTTCTATATCTTGGCCAGTATCAATGAGTCACTAGTTTAGAAAAAAAATATTGGGTTTACATCAGCATTTATATTTTGCAAAAACAAACCCACCAGCCCCATTTGGCACCTTCAGAGTGACAAATAATTTTAACAAAAGGAACAAATGAAAGGTAGATTTTTATTACACGCAAAATCGATTTACAATTTGAGACAGATATTGTTGGCAAACGTCCAACGATATGTAGCTTGGAAGGTTCGTTGTGAGTGGAAAACGAAATGCGGATAAAGGGGTAGTTAACCTTTAAAGTACCACGTCGAAACTACCCCTTCTGGCAAAACATTATCGGTTGCAGTATCTCATTTTCATTATCACTATCCACACTACCCTAACTTTCAGCTATCGACGTTCTGTTTTTACTTCGTAGGAGTTCAATATTGCACAAAATATTAAACGATAATTTTAAATAAATTATTATAACTTAAAGTTTGCAACTTTCGAATTACCTGCCTGCCTGCCCCACAAATCCAAGGTCATTATCACACAAATATGCCAATTTCAAACTAGTCTCAGAACAAGTTCTGTCTTACGACAGGTCGATTGCTCTGCCCAAACAGAGCTCTCCAGTTTTCCCTATTCTCAGCTTCTCGTTTTAATTCCTGGAACTTTATCTTCTTTCCTTGTTTAAGATCGTCGGTTAGCTGTATCAATCTTCTTCCCAGTCCTCGCTTGCCTTCAACCTGGCCTTCGGTGATACCACTCAGTAATCCATTCCTTCTCATAATAGACTAGTATTTTTTTTATTTAGTGTTCTGTCTGACGACAGGAAGGAAAACTCCGTGTTGCCTAGACCACGGCCTTGCCCAACACAAGTTATAAATTCGGGCACCGCCGGGAATCGAACCCGAGACCCCAGGATTACAAGGCCAGCGTTCTAACCGCTAGACCACCTCATCTTATTATTATTTAGTGTTCTGTCTGACGACAGGTCCATATGAACAGGATCCTTCCATCCTTTTCTCGGACTGGGACCTGTTCAGATACGTTCTTGGCAGATGATCCAGAAGTGGTTTGCCATTGCCTTCTTCTGTGTGTGAGTGGAGTAATTGTTGGGATGCCACGGAGGAAAACTCCGTGTTGCCTAGACCACGGCCTTGCCCAACACAAGTTATAAATTCGGGCACCGCCGGGAATCGAACCCGAGACCCCAGGATTACAAGGCCAGCGTTCTAACCGCTAGACCACCTCATCTTATTATTATTTAGTGTTCTGTCTGACGACAGGTCCATATGAACAGGATCCTTCCATCCTTTTCTCGGACTGGGACCTGTTCATATACGTTCTTGGCAGATGATCCAGAAGTGGTTTGCCATTGCCTTCTTCTGTGTGTGAATGGAGTAATTGCTGGAATGCCACGGAGAAACCTGGAAAGCCCCCGGAGGAAAACTCCGTGTTGCCTAGACCACGGCCTTGCCCAACACAAGTTATAAACAGAAATGTAATTGACCAATCGTCATGTACGACTTCAACTAAAACATGCTTTGTAGCCAAGTCCGTAAATATTACCATATGATAAGTGTTATATAAAGACGATAAAATTATGCTAACAATTTAAATCCACAAACTAATACACGCTCAGTTGCAATAGTTTACTACTAGGTAACTACAGATATCGTTCATCAGCCATGTTGTTTTAATTGCAAACAAAATCTTAACAGAAATAAACAAAATATATAAACACACTCTGTAAGATAAAATTCTGGTAACATTCAGGCGTGATAAAACAAGTAACTGTCCTATTTGGTCCCAGAACATATTACTGAAAACTGCCCTGAGTTAAAATCTAATCAGCTCTTTATAAGAAAGTGTTTAATCATGTCACAGGCATGAAATTATTTGGAAACAGCGTTAAATCGAATTATAGATAAGACATTATTTATACAAAACCTTTAAAAACATGTTAGGGGTACAGACTTGTTCGGAAAGTCGGAAGATTAGTTTAACCAGCCTTCATTCAGTCTTCAATCTCAAAGGCTTACGACTACACTAAAAACAAACAGGCAGATGAAAGACGTTAATAAAGCACCATTTTAAAGGTTGTAACGTCTAACCCTAGATCTTTATAGACTATAAAAACAGCTGTTAAGTCACAGAAATCCAATACTAGACCTTGAGTATACTAATACGAAAGTTGATAGCATCTTAGTGTTAGATCGCGGCTAGAATCTTTCTTACACATTTCCGTGATAATCAGTGAAGATTTACGGCAACATTAACCAGACCCCGAACTGGGGACAGGTTCACTCTGACGCTGTCCTAGTGTTCAGCTCAGTTCGTATCTTCAAACCGACACAACGCGGCATCGTAAATCAGCAGGGGTTCTGGCGCCGTGTTGTGTTACAGACGTTTCGGAGGAACACAGTCTCCATTTTTTTAAGTGTTCTGTCAGACGACAGGTCCATATGAACAGGATCCTTCCATCCTTTTCTCGGACTGGGACCTGTTCATATACGTTCTTGGCAGATAATCCAGAAGTGGTTTGCCATTGCCTTCTTCTGTGCGTGAATGGAGTAATTGTTGGGATGCCACGGAGGAAAACTCCGTGTTGCCTAGACCACGGCCTTGCCCAACACAAGCTATAAATTCGGGCACCGCCGGGAATCGAACCCGAGGCCCTAGGATTACAAGGCCAGCGTTCTAACCGCTAGACCACCTAATCTTATTATTATTTAGTGTTCTGTCTGACGACAGGTCCATATGAACAGGATCCTTCCATCCTTTTCTCGGACTGGGACCTGTTCATATACGTTCTTGGCAGATGATCCAGAAGTGGTTTGCCATTGCCTTCTTCTGTGTGTGAATGGAGTAATTGCTGGAATGCCACGGAGAAACCGGGGAAGCCCCCGGAGGAAAACTCCGTGTTTATCTTTCCGGTTGCGTTGACTGAAGAACTCGCTCGTGAGTTGGCGACGTTATTGGTTGATAATATAATTTTTGCACGGGACGGTACAGTGGAACAAAATCAGGCCTGTGCTTACGAGCCCAGGAGCACACAACGAGTCGGAAAGGAGTACAATCACTGTTATTTGTGTTTGATGGTGAATTTATTATTGCTCTTGTGCGTGACGGTTTCAGCACAAGGCTTAACCCTCAAGACATAACGGACACACGTAACCCAGAATTCCTTTCGAATTCTTTAAATGACCGACAATTTAATTCACGACCTAAATTCCACACTGCACCTTACGACCCTGAATACGACGCACTGGCGTAAATGCTAGTAGACATATCAGAATTAACTGCAATGGTAAGATCAGACAGAAATGAGTTGTTAAATGCATGCAGATGGACGAACAAAGGAATTTAATAACATAGACATAAAAAATTCCCCTAAAATTACTATAATTCTGATATTTCTTTTCGAAACCCCAATCAATCTTCACGTTAAGAAAATATAAATTTTATAATATAGTATATTTTTATTTCGTATAACCGCACAAAGTAAAACTGGGATATAATATCCCTGTTGGTCTTCTGCTTCATTAAATATCCTTGAAACCAGTTTCTTTAAGATTAGCATTCGTATTATTCTCCCATCTATACCTCTTCGTTCTTCATCCGAAGTTTTGCTAAATTCCCTTATCCTACGCGTTCTACATGACTTACCCAAATAATTCTCTGATGAATACAAATTCTAAAGCCCTTCATAAAGAAATTTTCTCCAGCCTACTGTGACACCCTGCTTATTCTCTATTGGACCCAAATATCTACCTCAGAACCCTGTTCTCAAACGATCTGAATCAACTGCAGATACGTTCTCTGGTAGAAGCAATTTTAAATTTGTAATTAAATATTTTTCAAGTCCCAACGATATATAAAATAGTCCCTGATCAAAACAATACCCTTATTCAAATACCAAATAAAACCGTAAATTCCCACCTGAGTAACTCTAAATTAACAACAAATTATAATAATTCTCGTGCATAATAACAGGTAATTACCAATTCTACCATCGGAAAATCATTTAATGTTACACGACAACACGTTTTGATACAACATACAGAATATCGCAGTCATGTCTCATGTGACTGCTTGTTTCATTCTTGCACGAGGCAGTAGACCGCATCTAGGAGGAGCCGAAGACTAAGGGATTACGACAGATAATGTGATCACTCGAACTAACGCTGCAATAACCAATGCTTGCTGTTTAACGGCGCGTTTATGCAATCCAGAAGCTAATTGTGTCGATGATGAATTAATTAGATGTATTATTACGGTTAATGATTTGCGGGATTACATAAGCAGGATGGGGCTACTTGTGATATAAGGTCACATGACGGGAAGGGGAGTCGATCTGGGGACATCAGTGATGCCTGGCTGGCGCTTAGTTAGTGTGGCTAATAGTTGTATTAAATTCGGTTGCACAGAGCGTGAAATGAGCGGACATACCATAACTGGACACTTAAATGCACTGGGCTAAATCTCACGTCCGTCGTACTGATGGAATTCCGACAAGGATAAACACAGCGCCGTGTTCAAAACTCGTTTTAGAATAAATAAAATAGAATTTACACTCTGAGCAAAGACCACTGGGGAGACGATGGAGGCAGTGCACGCCTCTGAAACGTCGGTAAACTTCCACCAGAATATACGTTGTGACATTCCACAAGAGAGTAATCTTCGTGCCCTCCGCCACGAGAACCTAAAATCTCTTCTAATGCTATTTTCATCATTCAGCTGGATATAATTTTGAATTTGGAATTATTCTCTCATCAAAATCACACGTTTAGAATAAATTCCTGTATTTCAGTACACATCAGTACAACTGGGAATTCGTAAATGAATTTAGGAACGAGGTAGTTGAATTTTTCATGTTAAAATACAGTCTTCGTTTTCACACGGAAATCTTTTATTCCTTCTTCTTCTTCTTCTTCTTCTTCTCCTGCTATGCCCAGTTTTAAATAACTTACTTGCCGCACAGCCCCGCGTTTCCCGTTTTGCTTATAAATTGCTAATTACTTCTGAGTTTAAGCAGAAGTGAAGAATTCGTTCCTCCAATATCGCTTACTCCCACTACATGCAGCTTACATACCACAGTTTCATCTGTGCCCTATGGGAGTCAGAGTCACGGGAAGAACTTTTACGACCATAACGGAAAGCGATAGAATCATTTTTTCACTTTACCTGTCCACAAAAACAAAACAAAAATAAAAATTCATATATCGAATTTCATAATCGATATTCAATAAAAGATTTAGTAAATAGTATAAACTTTCTGAGTGTTTCAAAAGCACTCCTTTTTGTTGTACGCCTTTCACCTGAAGCAATAGCACAGAAAACAATGCGTGGACTCTCACAATAACCCGTGATAAATAAAAGACAGTGAACATGACACCACAGAGTACATCCCGCCTTGAGAAGCCAGAGGTCGCTCAAGAAACAAAAGGGAAAAAAAATAATTAAAAAGCATGTTTTATGCAACCCGGCGACTCATTACAAGCATCTGTCATACTGAACTAGTCCAAATTCGCACACGCTATTAACTAAATATCCATTTTAATATTATACCCTCGAGGTTTCTCCGTGGCATCCCAACAATTACTCCATTCACACACAGAAGAAGGCAATGGCAAACCACTTCTGGATCATCTGCCAAGAACGTATATGAACAGGTCCCAGTCCGAGAAAAGGATGGAAGGAAGGATCCTCTTCATATGGACCTGTCGTCAGACAGAACACTACATAATAATAAGATGAGGTGGTCTAGCGGTTAGAACGCTGGCCTTGTAATCATGGGGTCTCGGGTTCGATTCCCGGCGGTGCCCGAATTTATAACTTGTGTTGGGCAAGGCCGTGGTCTAGGCAACACGGAGTTTTCCTCCGTGGCATCCCAACAATTACTCCATTCACACACAGAAGAAGGCAATGGCAAACCATTTCTGGATCATCTGCCAAGAACGTATATGAACAGGTCCCAGTCCGAGAAAAGGATGGAAGGATCCTGTTCATATGGACCTGTCGTCAGACAGAACACTAAAATAAATAAATAAATAATAAATATAGATGCCAAGGGTCTCTTTCGTTCTGGATTTCTGAGACAATTGTAAAGCACCATCTAATTATTTTTAGTATATAATGAGTAATCTGTAAATATTAAGATCTCATTTACAAGTCTATCAGGACACGACAAGTCAGACGTGCGGACAACGCGTGGTTTCTCAGCAGAACAGACATATTCAGCCAGCCAAACAGCTTGACTTGGTATCAAACCACAGACCAGACAGTCGTGAACATCATTATGAACCCCTCTTTTTATCCGTATTTTCATACCCGTCTCACGTTTCACGTCAAATTACAGCAGAGCCGACGTAATGCTTGTTCACACCAACATAATTTCAACCACGACTGCGAACGGAAAACCGGTGTTACGCTGAGGCAGGAAAGACCTTTTAAAAAATTAAGGAACCCCCAGTAATTTCAGCAAGATGGCGTACATATGACTAGTGGTAGACGCGGGAGTATATTTCCGGCAAGAGGGGTGGCTACTAGAAGGGAGCTGGCCTCAGAACTGAAAGGATTAAACGCATTTAACTAAGCCTACCTAATGAAACAAGTTAGTGCACATTTTAGAACGAGATACGGTTTGTACAGGTTTGCATGTGTCGTGGAATGGGCGATGTTTTCGCGTACGTGGCGGAAAGAGTAAATGAATTTATACTTCACGGTTTGAATATGCTGAAACCAAATCACACTCCCTACACGGACACACACACACACATTTCAATCTATAATATTGTGTCAGGTTAAAATGGCGGAAGACGGGTCGCGAGTTTATGAAAATATGCACTTTCTCTCTTGATTCCCTCGTCATAGTAAAACAGAGAGGAATTTTCACATAGGAGGAAATTTTATACAGAACGAAAAATAAATGAAGAACAGACGAGACAAAGGCTTTGTTTTGCGAATTTTGTAGAGATGGAGGGGCAGTTTATGTAGGATACAGATAACAAAGCCTGTTGTCATGGGAACGGAGATCGCTTCGTTTGTAAAAAGCCAACAATAGTTTTTAATTTAAGAATAAAATCGTTTCATGTATGCAAAATGACGTACATACATACAGTATAAAGTGTATAGAGAACCAGGATCCCTTCTAATAAAACGTCCGGGAAAATATGTATCAAATGTGACAGTTTGGACGCTACATAGGTAAATAATAACCTCCATACCTTAAATAGCGGATCTTTTATCACTTGCAAGTATGAAGAATAAGAAGAAGATGAAGCAAGTTTTCGCAGTGCGAAAGAGTAGGCAATGCTTGAATCTTTCTCGTCAACGCTTACCTGAAAAGATAAAATTGCATCCATTAATCATTGTATATCAACTGGATTATATTTACACATTAATTTGAAAATTTAAAGTAATTTGGAATGACAGGAAATTTCTCTAAATATTAAGGAACAGTAAGGACTTGTTAGAATATATTTTAAGCATGCAATAATTATAATGAGATGGTATCACAATATGACGCAACTTTACCATCGTGAAAAATGATGGTCTAATGTAAATCGAATATTTCGATAAAGAACATCATTTAATATTTTAAATATTTTAAATGTCAATTATTGTAATATTTTAATATTAATAAGAATTTATTGTGAGTAGACGGACAATATTTAAATAATATATATTTATTATATCACAATATGACGCAACTTTACCATCGTGAAAAATTATGGTCTAATGTAAATCGAATATTTCGATAAAGAACATCATTTAATATTTTAAATGTCAATTATTGTAATATTTTAATATTTAATAAGAATTTATTGTGATTAGACGGACAAGATTTAAATAATATATAATAATTATAATTTAAACTAGCAATATTTAACCGTTTGAAGAAATATATTTAAAAATTCAGTTTAATATGATCAGAGGTCATTGTCAGCCAACAATGACAGATCCAGACAACTCCTTTAATCTCGTAACAGGTCAAAGGATTCAATCCTTGAATGAGAAGACGAAGGAGGCCACTTCCTGTTTCGTAAATATGATACAATGTCATTGATCTCGAATGTTAAAACGATGTGTTCCAAAATGATTTCGGTTCACACGACTGTAACAATGTGTTCTAACAACAATGACTATAGGTGATGTGAGTCGCCTAGTTCCTAGGAAAGACACATACAGACGTCGACAGGTCCACAGAACGTTCTTTGTTCACGCTGGAGCATGATGAAGACCTCAATAAAGCATTCAGATTATTAATATGCATCTATTTTATGCATCAGACATGCAGTTAAGTTAAATTAACAGATTTACGAGAACAGCTTTCTCGTGTCTCCTGATTTAATCAGATCCATGCGATGACCACCCCAGTTATATTACCACGGGGGGGGGGGGGGGGGGGGGGCAGCTTTATGATCTGCGAACCTCAGACGATTCGGTGCGTCAGACAATCTCAAGCGACTGCCCGCTCTAATAATTCATGAACGCGTTACGACCACAATAAGCGCACACAATGTACAGTCTGCCACGCGTTTCCTTGATTGAAGTCTACTGAACGGGCATAACCTTTGCGACCGTCAATACGGAATACAAATAGAGGCGTCAGCAGGGGGGAGGGGAGAGTGAGGGGGGGGGGGGGGGGCAAATTCATTAGCAAGGCAGATGCCGGCATACCCCAAGCTTCGAAATGAGAGCTAGCCGCCTTCAGTTAACAATGATTCAACCAGGTACAAAGTTGACCCAACGGTTAGAAGCAAATCAATTACTGAATCAGGCTTCCAACTACTCTACGATTCGAACAAGATGGCGATCAGCTGTTACGTGCGCAGTAGCACGGAGTCACGTTATGACAGTTAAAACAGTCAGCGTCAGTCGGTCTTCGAAACTAGGGCTTTCTCTCGAAGCTTTTAACACTAATTCGAAACAACTATTTGAAGAGATTGATTCCTTTTGGCGACATTCAGTCTACATACTTAATTGTACCTATATTTAGCTTGCATCTCTTGTGTCGGTAAAACAGTCATCTAGTCTCACCGACACAACCATTTTTCCAGTCAACCAGACACACTAACCTTGCAGTCGGGGTCTAGTCACATCCCCAGTCAATTCCTTGACGCTCCTACCCTGCATACAGTGTAATTATCTCTCGCTATGTGCAAGGGTGACCTAGCTTCATACATACAGGGGGAAGAGGAAATGGCGGAGTGATATTTAATCAGCAATTCAATCTCGAGTGCCCATCTCCTTCTCCTCCGCCCGCGTACTATTTTCTCTCTCGCGCCCATAACCTCTTCCAACCCTCACACATTTCTGCAAAAATTGCATTTCATGCAGGGATATGGAATAGTAAAATAGTCCTATATAAGGGTAGTGGGAGGAGGGGTGCATCAGACGAGGAGGGGGGGTGGCAGTACGATAACTGCTGGGATCAGCGTATTAAATCTCGCAGGTGGAAATTACACGCTGGAGCGCAGTAACAGCGAATTAGGCACAAATGCAGGGGGTGTGCTAGAATCTAGCAGCTAGATGAAGGGTGGAATTCATGACTGAAGCTATAATAATTTCAAAGATGTGATACAATATAATACGGTTTATAGTTTTTCTAAATAAGAGCCTGGTATTTCACTCTAAATTAGAGCCATAAAGATTAAAAATTATCAGGTCAAAGAGATTTCTTTTCAGGGGTGGGCAGAAATAATTTCTCAGATAAAGTTCTTATTGTATTTTTAAAGAATGATGAAGCATGTAGCTCGTATGAGAGAGATAAGAAATGCAAACAAAATTTTAAATGGAAACCCTGAAGATAGCAGACGACTTGGGTGACATCTACCTATATAATAAGCAATGTTGGTTGTAGCTTGGTCATAATTTTCTTGTAAGGAATTCTGGGCATTGTGCGATCATATTTAAGAGTATGTGTCTTTACTACTACAGACGGGCAATTCGCCAGTACGTACAGACTGAAGGTAAAGCGAATCTTAAACAGATTAAGATTCGTACTTTAATGTTAAAAGTTCTTTAGTTTTGTGGAACACACACGAAGTTTTAATTTAAGGATAAATATACAGTCTGTGTTCAGTAAACTAAAAGAGAACAATAATCATGAGTATTTAATAACTAAACTCTATACCTAATGAAACAAAGGCAGGTACTTCTGAGAAATCGCGGACCCCAATTATTATTATGCGTTTCACAGAAGAACCCGCCTGCTGTTAGATGTTGGTTTAATAGAGTGGACGTACGGACGGACGGCTGGGGAACGCGAGGGTCGTCTATAAGAAAATTATTATTCATTATGAAACAAAAACATTTTCCTCCAACTCCTTACACATGTTACCAAAATATCTTAATCCAGGGATCACATAATAACACACTCAGAATAATGTAAAGTGTTATTTTACATAATTAAAGAAAATATAAATATACGTTATAATAACAAAAGCACTTAAATTAAAGCCGTGCAGTACAAAAACAAGGACAAGACGTACAAGAACAATTGGTTTCCGATATTCTTGGGTCGTTCCAGAAAATCCACAGTTGGATCAAACTGTGGGTTTACTTTCATTCAAACTTACTGCCCTTAGCTTACGCACATGCGCACATCTTACAATAAAAAAACCAGTGCCGTTAAACGACTGAAACAATACAAAGTCAAAAATATTTATCAAATTGAAAATTAAACTTATAAATAGAAACATTAGCGATGCATAACTGCATATTAATCACCACGGTGATCTAGCGGTTAGAACGCTGGCCTTGTAATCCTGGGGTCTCGGGTTCGATTCCCAGCGGTGCCCGAATGTATAACTTGTGTTGGGCAAGGCCGTGGTCTAGGCAACACGGAGTTTTCCTCCGGGGGCTTCCCCGGTTTCTCCGTGGCATCCCAACAATTACTCCATTCACACACAGAAGAAGGCAATGGCAAACCACTTCTGGATCATCTGCCAAGAACGTATATGAACAGGTCCCAGTCCGAGAAAAGGATGGAAGGATCCTGTTCATATGGACCTGTCGTCAGACAGAACACTAAATAAATAATAGGTTAGGTTAGGTTAGAACGCTGGCCTTGTAATCCTGGGGTCTCGGGTTCGATTCCCGGCGGTGCCCGAATTTATAACTTGTGTTGGGCAAGGCCGTGGTCTAGGCAACACGGAGTTTTCCTCCGTGGCATCCCATTCACACACAGAAGAAGGCAATGGCAAACCACTTCTGGATCATCTGCCAAGAACGTATATGAACAGGTCCCAGTCCGAGAAAAGGATGGAAGGATCCTGTTCATATGGACCTGTCGTCAGACAGAACACTAAATAAATAATAGGTTAGGTTAGGTTAGAACGCTGGCCTTGTAATCCTGGGGTCTCGGGTTCGATTCCCGGCGGTGCCCGAATTTATAACTTGTGTTGGGCAAGGCCGTGGTCTAGGCAACACGGAGTTTTCCTCCGTGGCATCCCATTCACACACAGAAGAAGGCAATGGCAAACCACTTCTGGATCATCTGCCAAGAACGTATATGAACAGGTCCCAGTCCGAGAAAAGGATGGAAGGATCCTGTTCACATGGACCTGTCGTCAGACAGAACACCAAATAATAATAATAATAATAATAAAACTGCATATTTAGGCGTTTCGTCATCGATTATGTGAGATTTGAGGTTCTCAAGGCGGTAAGCAAAAAGATGGGTTGTAGCTCCGTACAGTCTGATAGAAGTTTACCGACGTTTCATAAATACTTGATGCCTCTATCGTATTTGCGATGAGGCGTAAGTACCTCTGAAACGTCGGTAATCTTCCACCAGAATGAACGTCACAACAACCCATAAAGACAGCCATCTTTATTATCGAGTTCCTAATTTGCATGTGGTTCATGATCACGAAGAATTGTGGAGACATGCATGGTGGATCAGAGTATTTAAGGACAGTGAGTATAAACAAACTTTTTTCCATGAAGTATACTTTTATGTATAATTCACAAGAAGCATGAATCTGTCTGTTCTGTTTCATTGCATATATCCACTTCCTTCTAACCTCGAAACATTGTTAAACGCAGACCATTTCCTCTGAGGCTACTTAATCCTTCTCTGGACCACACAGGAAGGCTGGATGTGTGTAATACTCTGTGCCCCACAATAATAAAAATTTGCATAAACATCGGGGAACTGGAGTGACGGGAAAAAAAAACAAATAAAACCAGAGAAACGCAGTCAGCTACAAGAAAATATATCGATGTACTTAAGAACATCGTATCATAAATACGGGTTACGTATAATACTGTTTATTGACGTTCTTCGTATTATTACTGTCATTAATATCATTAGTAATCTTAGGCAAACAAAATTTTGGTCGGAAATCCTGAAGGGAAGTCAGAACTTGAAGAACCTAGTTGCAGACAAGAGGTTAATGTTAAGACGTATCTTAAATACAAAGGAAAGAAGGGTGTGTACTGTATTCGACTCCTTCAGGACAGGGTCCAATGGCTGGTTGTCGTGGATATGGGAATGGTCCTTCGGGCTACATAAAACTTCCGTAAATTTATTGACTAACTGAGCGACTATCAGCTTCTAAAGAAGGACTCTGCTCCACAGAAATAAACTTAATTAACGTAATCACAACACCCGGAGTTAGGAACTCTTTTCTGGGATTCCTAATGCGATAAATGGGTGCATTACGAAGTGGTGATACGGTTCTTATGCACCCATGTATCGTCACTTCGAATGCACTCATGTATCGCATTAGGTGCATTCGAAGTGGTGATACGGTTCTTATGCACCCATGTATCGTCACTTCGAATGCACTCATGTATCGCATTAGGTGCATTCGAAGTGGTGATACGGTTCTTATGCACCCATGTATAGTCACTTCGAATGCATTCATGTATCGCATTAGGTGCATTCGAAGTGGTGATACGGTTCTTATGCACCCATGTATCGTCACTTCGAATGCACTCATGTATCGCATTAGGTGCATTCGAAGTGGTGATACGGTTCTTATGAAAACCAAACCCAGCACCCAAATACTGACGTGAATGTTGGCGACCTCTGGGTACATACGTCATACACCCGCAATCTGTTAGAGTGGTTTAAGACTGGCATTTCGGGCCTTTGAGGATTAAGGAGAGGCTTTTTATAGAGGAAGTTGTCTTCAGTGTGGAGAAGAAGAAGATTGTATACACGTGCGGCTAGAAACAACTTCTGAACAGTAAATGACAGGCTTAATAAAGACACTGCCTATAATACAAAAATTAATCGTAATGTTGCAGAATTAAACAAATATAGGAAAATATCTACATAAACTTCCATGAAAAACCGAATAATAAAATTAATAATATATCATTGCAGATCGAAATAGAGAGGGAGGTACAATTATAGGTTTTTGACAATAGGAGAGTAACTTCATTAGAACCGTGGAACACGAATATCAGCGTTCGGTGAATACAATACTTTGTATAAGAGAATTCAATGAATAATTTGAAGTCATTCACCCATACACCCATATGTTATGGCTATGCGAACATAATTAGATCATTTGAATGACGAGAACACAGCAGTTCGTGAAACACAAAAATAAATTATATAAAAAAGTACAGTTAAATGTTTCATTGTAACGTTTATGGTCTAACTTCCAAATATAACAACCTGTGACTAATGATAATGAAACATTACGACAGAGAACAAAATAATGTAATTATATTCACAGTTCGATTAAAGGCCAACGCCTAGCATAAAGCCTGCTAAATAATTAAATATCATAGGAAGACATTACTTATTTGGTGCTTAACTGCTCGTATGTGATGACCATATCAGTCTGTCCCGTTAGCTGGAGTGCAGTCAGCAGACTGCAGTCTTCAGTCATGTCCGATCTAACCCCATGGGGCTCAGTTCTCCTACAAAGATTCGTGTCCCTATGGAACATTCCACAAAGCACTGGCCTTTGATGGCTGCTAGTCCCCGAAACTTTTACAACGAAAATGTCGAATAATCACAAGTGGACAGCCGATAATGGGTAGTCCTTCGTACTGTAAGACCACATGGAAAAATCAGGTGCTAGGGAAGATATAATATTAAAGTGAACCTTCACTTAAAAAAGTTTAGGGCGTTAACTGGATTCAACTGGCTCAGAACAGCGTCCAACGGCGACCTAATGTTAAAATAAAAATTCCCTTTTGGGTTTTGTAAAAGACAGGGAGTATTTTCCCACCTAAACAACTATCAGCATATCAAGCAGGACTCTTTACGGAACCAAGAGGTTTATTACCGTGATCGTCTACCAACGGTTACGCGAGGACGGACTGTTATGCGCCAAACAAATTGTTTTACAAATATCCTTTCATATGTATGACACTGTTAAAGTTGACAGCCTGTTCTAGGAAGCTTTGTGTGTAATTACACGACTCAATGACACTTTAAGGCCGATTCTGGTACATTTCCTTCGATGCGGACGGACTTTGTGCAAGAGAAGTCGAGAACACCGTGAGAAGACGAATTTAGCCGAATACTGACACTCTATCAGCAAATACTGCGAGCATGGGTGTTACCGTCACCTTCTAAACTACTTCTGGGATAGCTCCACAGTTAATGAGTTGAGGGAGGGTGGAGAAATAAGGACTGTTTCTAACCAGGGGTAAGATATTGCTGCGAGGAATATGGGACATGCCATAAAGGGATCTTACCGAACAGCTTCTGCAACAGTAAGTAAGAGAAGTGTACAAGGAAGCTGCCTGACTCGAAGATGGCCGACAGATGGTGTTTCTTATTACCAAGCGCAAACCTTGCGAATTCAACTCTTTATACCCTCTGCGTGTTCTTAAGACAAGTTTGAACATTTAAGTCATGATTTCTTCCTTGTTCGTACATTTTAATGACAGATTCATATCTTGATGTGTGGCAAATTTAAGTGCTATATTTGAATTAGAACGTATCTGATAATGAAACGCTACGTTACACAACAGGCTTAAATATTACATTTATAACGTTTTTCGTGTTTCGTTTTGAGGGAAGTGTCTTCCTCCGAAACGTTGTTAACGACCTATAAGATAATACCGCGTCACGATCCAAAATACCATAATTCTAAAGACGGTCATGACTCCCAACTCGGTATTGAAACATGATATAGTTACTGAACGAATGTAAGCTTCCTAAAAAGTATTCTACTCCATGTAATAGGTATTCATATCTGTGAAAATTATAAATTTATAATAAAAACTTCTATCATTCACGAGATTTCTGGGATATCAAGGATAAGATATACGGGGAGAAATACGAAAACATTTTTTTATCTGACGCCCTGAAGGGGGGAGACCAAAACGGAAATATCCCATACAAAGGAGGAAGATGTGAGGATCAACTTAGGATGAACAGCATGGAAACAGGCACAAGAGATGTGAGCGTGAATTTGGTTCCGGGTACTTATTGCAGGTCACGTGACCCAACGACGTCATTCGTATTTGGTAGGTTCATATATTTTCACGAAGACATGCTATCCTGGCGTTTTTCGTGGTATTCCTCAGTATAATCGGAGGAACGCCGATACAATACGTTAAGTTAGGCCATTATGACGTTCATTCATATCCTTATCATTTAACGTTATATGCAGAATGTTCAAAAAGCCTCTGGGCAGAAGAAACGTAATCAGAAGTCCACAACTTGCAGAGACTAGTAACAAATCCATACCAAAACACAAAATTTAACGTGTCTGACAACGAAATTCAACATGTTACGAAAAAAGAGAACACAATTTCCAATTCTTTTCGTAAGAAACAAATGCAGAAATAAGTAATCATTTTGTGCCGTACCGTATAGAAACTTTCTGAACACCGTGTAGTGTGAGCTACTGACAGTATCGTTAAATAAACCATAAAATAAAATAAAATGAATATAGAACACTTCTCATGAGGTGTTCTTTGTTTGATGTCTGTGTACCTGTCGTATATAAAATTTGAATGAAGGGAAAGGCACAAAGCCACTCTCACGTTTGTCAGACTACTGCTGATAAAATGTACTCGTTTTCCGACAGACCACTCTACTCCTGAGTGTGCCGCTGATTTCTCGAAAACTGTCCACTCACTAAGGCCAAGAATCAATACGTCGCGTGACACAGTTTTCGCCTGTCGGCCTTGCAGATACCAACACTGGATATTTTGAAGCTATCAAGAGGCACTCTGGTACACAGCTTTAAAATTAAGGTTTATCCGTGCACACCACGTCATGAAAAGGCATGGAGAAGTGGTAATACACCTCAACGCAATTCTTACGCTCAAACAAACAGTCATCTTCATGACCAAGTAGCTCTACTCCCGTCCAAATCCGGGATAACCCTAGTGACACCACCGGGAATGGAACTACGTTCTCCAGCCCACAGCGTTAGTCATAATAACGAAGGAGATGTATCTACGAACAGTGACGCGAGTTATGAGTAGCTGAAGTTTATAAACACTCTTACCGACTCTTAAATCGAAAAATATTCAACAGTTAATTTTAAATTTTTTAATCGTGGATCAAGACGGCGAACAGATATTCAAGAAGGCTTCTCACAAATATATCGATTACATTTTTGCACACGATAAATACAAATTTCCAACCCCTACAGAGCAATAATCCCGATGGAAACCAATACTTTTACCATTTAAGAGGAAGTGTTTTCATACTCGCTACAAGAAAATAGCCCTTGATTGCTTTCTTCCGTATACTTAGCAAAGAAAAGAAGCAACATGGCGTCACGCGACACCTCTGCTGATTGCGTACTGCCATATCACATCAGGCACAACAGAACTGGCACTAACAGATAAATAGAGGCGATGAGAGTAGGCAATCAGGGACCACGGAGAGGGAACCGAAAGGAGAAGAAGAAGAGGAAGAACGGGCAGATGTGGGTGAAGCCAGGAAACCAAATGCAATTACGGACTCGGTTAGAGGCATCAGTTGGGGTCCCAGCCCAGACTTCCACAACTGGACTCGGTTGGCAAGCCAATCCTATTTCTCTTCCAGTGATTCAGTTTAGACAGCGTGGCATTTACAGTGGTCTGAAGCCCTATACGTTTTAAACACAAAGTTTGTTTTAATAGAATACAATTATTTCCTACAATAATAATCACCTATTTTGAGCGCTGTTCTCGAGAAGATAATTGTCGCTGTAACAGAGAATATCCACGCCAATTATACAACCTGAAGTTCATTATCGTGTTCACAACAGCCAAGAAATGATCTCTGCCTTAATATAGGTACATCCACTTGACTATATTTATCTTGAGTTCTATTTTAATATTATCATTTTTAATTCTTAATTAGTTGCTACACCCAGTATTTTAATAAAGACTATTACATACAGAAGAGATTAAAACCAACTCCCGACACGTCGATCGTATAAATATGCCTCAGACAATGGACAGCATCGTGTGGGTGTAACATTTAGAGACATTTATTTCTAAAATTATTCGGAGAAGCCACGCGAAGGGAAGTGTTTGTTAGACTGGGCGGAAACACCTTATTCTAAAAACCTACACCATTAGACGACATACGCGGAGTCTTAGCGTTAATATGAACGCGAAACTTTATTCGATGATGTTTATAAAGTGAACGATTAAACACCGTGACGGCGAAAAACTCTTGGGTTAAGATGGCTACGATTACGTCATTTCTTCATACGATATGTTGCGGCCATTCACATATATGACTTGGGTTTCAAGGAGGGAAATTGGGGGTGCGGGAGACCTTATATGACCACATGGTCGATAACCACACGACCTGCCGCCCTGTCCCCGCAAACAGCCCCAGTAATGAGGGTGACATTTCCAATAACTTCAGTCTCAGAGATCTTATTGCAGCGTGGAAACAGATGTGGATGATTGACGAATATTTGTCCGGTCATAACGTCCGTTGCCAGGCAGTCCTGCTACTGACGAGCATGCCATCTTATGAATTAGTACGAGAAGACGGAATACCGATTAGGCGTCTGAGATTAGCTTGGCCTTACGTTCACAGAAACTTAACTAAAGAAGTGTTCGTAATCCGGTTATGGTAATACTTTTGATATCTCTTCGTCTTTGTGTAGCATTTAAGGTTTTCACGGCTGAGTATCAAGATGGCTGTCTTCATGTTTATGTTCCTGCTACATTATTTTTCGTGAATAAGGTGGATCGAAAATCATTAGTGATTTTTGTCGTTTAGAAAGTAACTAAGGCATTTGTCACGCAAATAGACCGTGTTATATTAATTAACGATGGCGGAAGTATTTTCGAAAGTGGGAATCACGCGCCCAAATGTGGGCTGAGTAAAGTTATTATCGGAGGGAGCCTATAAATTTATACGAAAAGGCTATACTAAATTAGAAACTCACAGGCTAAAAGAGTTTGTGAAACACGTAATAGTACCTTAACGGGTTCTTTACTACAGACCAAGACTTGAACAATTGAAGTACGAATTGCGAGTAGTGAACTCCTTTCTGCATTGATATGCAGGCCCCAACATTGGTCTCGTTTATGGCTTGCCTCGTCGCCGTATCCCATCGCAGTTCCATGAATGAGAAACTCACTAAATGTCCACGTTTCTCCAACGTTTGCAGACTACACACATGGCCGAAAACTTGTTCAACTCTGAGAAGATGTGACACTGAAACTGACTTTAACAGTATCCTCCCATCGGATTTTCCGACCAACATAATTTGTTTTAATCCTTATCTTGCATGCTACATGACCCTCAATTAACTTAATCACAAGGCTCCTTTTTACGTAATTATTTTCGTCCTGCTGTTGAAATAAACCAAATTAATATATCAATGACTCTTATATTGAAACGATATAAAATCTTATACCGAAAGTGTGGTCACGTGGCTACAAATTCTGAATCGTATTCGGAAGATCACGTGTTCATATCTCGGACCGAAGACCTGATATAAGTCGTGATTTTGACTACTTTCTCCGGAAACGTCCGAAAACACCACTTTAATTGGGTCACGACAATTTCCTCCAACGACCTACAGAAATCGCTGCAAACTACATTCGACTGTTTCTACCACGACTAATTTTAATCACAAATACCAGGCGACCAGAATTTGTTATTACTCCTGCTGGTTAATTGTACAATTTTTCTAGACGCTATAAAAATGTCCAATTAAAAGCTACGTTAAATAAAACAAGAATAAATACGTAAGTGTCAAATTTCGTTCGTGTCTGAGTAGCCATCTCCCCCCCCCCCCCTCACACTAAGAGACTGACGGTTTGCTCCCTGTCCTCAGACACCGCCAATGTTTCTATTAAAACTACGCGTATCGTTCCGAAATAACGCCCTCTAGGCTTTGGAGATGACACCTAGAAGGCACATTACATAACTATCCACAAGCTATGATCTAGTTTCTAGAGCGGTTTAGGCAGTAAACTAGAACTCTAGAGGGTGGTTGCCTGCTCTTGATGTTGGCAGCAACTACGGTATGGAACTGATTGCAATTCCGTTCATCCTGAAGGCACATGGGCGGAAAATTAACCCATTTCCCTGTTACAAAGGCAGGGATTTAATCCTGTTACGTCCTACCTACATATATATATTCGAACTCTCTCCCTCTCTCTAGTCGCAACGTGCGACACGCATATCCGAGGCCCCGTGTACATAGGCAGCCGTTTCCTCATCCAACATACCCCCAGTATATGTCACACCCCGTACCCCAGTCTTGATCGAAACAGTGAATCACTACATAATCACATTACAGACTCTAAACTAGCGATGTAGGCACTGAACCGTTCCTACCGTAGACTTCTAGCCTAGAATGGACACACCGCATCGCCTACTCTGTTCCGACAGAAAAGGAGGAGTTTGAAGGTTGGATGAGGAGACACTACACTACAGAACGACATGGAAAATGGACCGATGAAATTACCACGTATGAATACGCAATGCTTAGTTAATAAGGAACGAGGCTGTGTGAGGAAATACGCGGAACATTCTCAAGTCTCGTGGATCTTAAAATGTCCCCAACATAACCGTGGTTATTATTATTATTTAGTGTTCTGTCTGACGACAGGTCCATATGAACAGGATCCTTCCATCCTTTTCTCGGACTGGGACCTGTTCATATACGTTCTTGGCAGATGATCCAGAAGTGGTTTGCCATTGCCTTCTTCTGTGTGTGAATGGATGCCAAGGAGAAACCGGGGAAGCCCCCGGAGGAAAACTCCGTGTTGCCTAGACCACGTCCTTGCTCAACACAAGTTATAAATTCGGGCACCGCCGGGAATCGAACCCGAGACCCCAGGATTTCAAGGCCAGCGTTCTAACCGCTAGACCACCTCATCTTAATATTATTAGTGTTCTGTCAGACGACAGGTCCATATGAACAGGATCCTTCCACCCTTTTCTCGGACTGGGACCTGTTCATATACGTTCTTGGCAGATGATCCAGAAGTGGTTTGCCATTGCCTTCTTCTGTGTGTGAATGGAGTAATTGTTGGGATGCCACGGAGAACTCGGGGAAGCCCCCGGAGGAAAACTCCGTGTTGCCTAGACCACGGCCTTGCCCAACACAAGTTATAAATTCGGGGCGGGAATCGAACCCGAGACCCCAGGATTACAAGGCCAGCGTTCTAACCGCTAGACCACCGTGGTTACGGTAAATATTAACCAGATTACTAACCCTTTCAAGTCGAACCTCGTCTAAATAATATTCGATAATTCAGAACGTACCGCAAAGAAAACACGGCACTTCACCATTACGAAGACGAACTTGTTTAAGAAGTCTTCTTAATTTTTTATTTCATTAAAGTTTATTAGAATAATAAGACTGTTAAACGAAGCTTATCTGCAAGCAAACAGAACCCAGCACTCCCATTTTTGTTAATCGACTTTTAAACATGCAGTAACATATCTCAATTTCCTGGTAAAGCTGTTTTCAGATACCGCGTGGGAAAATTACAGTACATACGAGAGGAATGCAATTAGTTATAAAGGACTTTTTATGGAAACAAAAGAGTTTTCCTAGTGGGGCAGAGCCTTTGTCCGTCGCTTTCTTTTTCCTGATTTGCCTTCCGGTAACAGATGCATCATGCTGGAACAACACAGCGAAGTCAGCACATAAATCCGTGTGTGGATTACAAACAGAAGAGGACGGCGAAATCGCTTCTCTCTCGCACATAATAGGGGTGACCAGCTGCAAAACCACAGTCATTCGAGAATGCATCGTGTTGCGATAGTATTTGGCTTGTTATTAAGAGAAAGATAGCTAGCACGAATATCTGAGTATGTTGGAATGTTCAAAACGCCAGTGTGTTGCAAATTTCAGTCCTACAAGGGGTATTCATCGTAAAAATTACAGGATTTTGACATGTAGTTGTAAATTAATGTAGAATGCAGTAAGCGCTTTCCGGAACATTCCGATTTAAGGCCCCAGAAAGTGACTCAACCAGGAGATAACTGAATCAAGTAAGCGGCTGGACACGTAGAAGGAATGAAAATGACAATATATATATATATAACTCCGAGGTCTACCACAGATCAGGTGAGTGGATGCTGACTTTTGAACGTGCATACCGAGATTCAGTCCCTGGTGACTTCAAGAGCGGTACTGAAGCAGGTTTTTCTCATGGTATATATCGCCGTCGCACGCGATGATCGACAGCCCTGACCAAGCAGGACATTGCAATAACCTCAGTACTGAGTTAGGGGCTTCATCTGTTACCTGCAGCTTTGCTGGTCTCGGAGTAAAGATAGTTCTATATGCAATTCTGACAAGAAATACTTGAAGATAAGAAACAATTCTGGAGTACAAACAACAGATGGAAAAAAATTATTCAAATAGGTATCCTCCACGCTTTATACCTACACTACAAAACAATCAGAAAGTACCAGAAATTTTAAACAAAATTTACAAACATACTGGTTATTATATCGTATGTATGTGTATATATATATATATATATGTATATATACATACATATACATAGAGCCACGGTGGTCTAGCGGTTAGAACGCTTGTAATCCTGGGGTCTCGGGTTCGATTTCCGGCGGTGCCCGAATTTATAACTTGTGTTGAGCAAGGCCGTGGTCTAGGCAACACGGAATTTTCATCCGTGGCATCCCAACAATTACTCCATTTACACACAGAAGAAGGCAATGGCAAACCACTTCTGGATCATCTGCCAAGAACGTATATGAACAGGTCCCAGTCCGAGAAAAGGATGGAAGGATCCTGTTCATATGGACCTGTCGTCAGACAGAACACTAAATAAATAAATAAATACATATACATATATTCATGTTTCGCCAACTGTCTTGTAACAGAAGAGAATATGAATCTATGAAGGGAACACAGTTCACAATAATAAAAGCACTGGTCACCCCTTCATGAAACTCATATCTTCGTGTGTGTTCGCGCGCGTGCGTAGACACCCCGATTTTCACCCCCAATTCCCCCCCTTCCTCCATGTTTTTCTTCAAACAATATCTCCATAGCAAACATTATAGATATTTAATTATCTTGACTTTCTATTATTTATTGCGCGTATAAGCGCAGTTTTGCTATTCGGTCTCGCGTTTCGGTGATGTAAATGCGTGGGCATAAGAACCGGTGTACAGATTACAGTACACTATTAATTTTAAAGCCCTGTTTTGTCAGAATGAAGGGTTCAAAACTCTCCCCTCTGCTCACAAACTCCCTCTCAGCCACATCACAAATGACGCGCTCCTCAATACACGCCGTGGAATTAACATTTTATTACACGCCCATTAAGAATGTAGGCCCCGTATCACATTACGTGTATAGATGTCTATAAATGTAAATACGCATGCTTTATAATGTAACAGTGCTTTTATATTAAAAATGCAGCACTGCATGGTGTCATGATCGATTTATAAGCGCATTCGCAACTAATATTCGCAAAAATGCGGCTATTAGATTCAATTTGTCTGTCTGTCAGTCAGTCTGCCTATATGTAACACCTCTTGTCTGCCTGAACTCTTTCCAATAAAACTGCAAACTATTAGAGAGGGTTATTAACATTTGTCGACACTACAAATTTCAAATAAGACAAAATTCGGCGAGGAACTAAGGTTTGGGGGGGCCCCATCCCCCAAGATTACCTTTGTTACCATGGCCACTTTGGTTAGCATCAATAGAAAAGCTCAAAATCCCAAATTAACTATTAACACACCTCTTGCCCCATCCATGCGCGCTACATTGCAAGCTCATCTCATTCTTCTTGTCTTAATCACCCTAACAATACTGGGGGGGGGGGGGGGGGAGTACCAAATTTTAAGCTCATCATAGTAACAACAATAAAATATAAAAATGAAATAATATAAATCACAAATAAACTAACAGTAGCAAGTAATTTGCCATCGCCGGAAAGAAATATCAATTTAGCAAAGACCGCACATTTTGCCTCAAGAACACGCCTTCTCTGAGGCGCAGAAGTGTTATCGAACACACGAACACACTTGTGCACATTCACACTATCACACACGAAGAGAAGCTGTGGGGTGAGGATGACTATTACCATTTCTGCAGTTCTGAAGGGGTTCTTGAGTGAGGGAGGAGAGGGGGAGGCTGTTCGTCCTCCTCGAGAGTGTTTTATTATTGCAAAAGCTGCAGAGCCATATTCTGTCAGTGGCTACACGGTTCACTTCACTTCGGTGAAATATTGATCTCGCATGTAGTGACTGACTGGAAGTGTCATTCGTTTCAATTCTGGCTGCATAGCTCTGTCTCCTTCCCTCGCAAAACCAGCCTCGGGTCTACCTATCACCTTTAACCTCCACCCCTTTTCTTACTTCTGTATTACGCTGAATATTTCACGGCTAACCCCTTGCCTTAAAGCACCCTCCGCATTACGGAGCCATACACCTTCAATTTCACGAGAATGCGTCTCTCTGCTCCAGCGACCAACTTCCCCGTGGACCTACTTTTGCTGCTATAGACGAAAACTCGGGGAAACAAGTTCAAAACACTCTCAGATCACGAATTTCCGTTTTCATCACAACAAAAAGAAAGGGCTTTGTGTAGGTACAGCCAAAATGTAGACTACACATAACCCGTTGAATCGCCTATTAAAATCATTATTCCATTTATCTGTCAGGCAGCATGTAACTCGAGGACGGCTGAACGAATTTAAACAAGAAATTTAGTATCTGAATGCTCTAAAGAAATTGTAGATATTTTTATTCCCACTCTGATCGGAGAATTTCAGCTGTCACTTTACATACAAGCAATTTCTTTGTGTAATGCTATTTTTTGTTAAGCAACATTAACAAATCGGTATTTGTAATGCTGAAACATTAATTTCAACTACACTCGACAACCAATGATATAGTCTGTCCTGAAGAAGGCTTTAACGATTCACAAACATCGCGATTGATGAACCACTTAAGGCTGAAGACTGGCTACAGAGACCACACGATAATAAGTCATTGTATGATTTGAGGTTTTCACAGCGGTGAGTATGAAGATTTCCGTCTTCTGGGTTGTTGCGCTGTGTAGTCTTGTAGATGTTAACCAACGTTGCAGAGGTCATACTGCCTCCGTCATCAGGGCGATGAGTATGAAGATTTCTGTCTTCTGGGTTGTTGCGCTGTGTAGTCTGGTCGATGCTAACCAACGTTTCAGAGGTCATACTGCCTCCGTCATCAGAGTATGAAGATTTCTGTCTTCTGGGTTGTTGCGCTGTGTAGTCTGGTCGATGTTTAGCAACGTTTCAGAGGTCATACTGCCTCCGTCATCAGGGCAATGAAGATTTCTGTCTTCTGGGTTGTTGCGCTGTGTAGTCTGGTCGATGTTTACCAACGTTTCGGAGGTCATACTGCCTCCGTCATCAGGGCGATGAGTATGAAGATTTCTGTCTTCTGGGTTGTTGCGCTGTGTAGTCTGGTAGATGAAACGTTGGTAACATCTACCATACTACACAGCTCAACAACCCAGAAGACAGAAATCTTCAAGAGTCATTGTCATTTTTGACTCCAAGACAGATATAACACTAGACCTGTACTTATGAACAGAGATATAATATTGCCACTTCTTACAGAATGCAAAACCAAGTCAATTATTCACTATCTTTCAGCAATAATTTTAGGTTTTTCAGGACAAACCACCCCCACCCCCCCAATTTAAGAATGCGTACAGTCATACTTCCATCACTCCATTCTGCTTCATAACACGTAGCTTATTTAAACATCAGGGACAAGTTTGCTTTCGTACAGAAATGCTCGTAAAGACGGAATGAACTGCGAATGTAAAAATATATACGTAATGTTGGAATTGTTTCACGAAACAGGTGGGAGGCAAAAATTATACGTAAAACAAAAAAGAAATCAAGGGAAAAGATTGAATAGGTAAACACATACTGAATCCAGAAAATGGAACGAAGAAAACAACAGAAAAAATAAATCAGAAATAAAATAACCGAAGGAAATTAATCGTGGAAAAAAACATTTCAAATGAATAACTTTCTTCCAGCGGTCACACTCGGCAGCCCAAACACAGAGATCGTGGGTTCGAAGTCTACGTCTTTCCATGTCCTGCTTAGAGGCCACACGATTTACCGATCACCCATCTATGGCACCTTAAAGGATCAGTGGGTTCAGAATCAATTCCGATTTCGAACATATGAGACGGTGTAATCTGTGACAGCTGAAGAACATTCTCATCTGTCACAGGAGATGGCACGAGGGGGATGACGTCTCATTCACATTCATGCTTCTTGACAGCGCCATAGTGGAAAAGCGAGACGGAGCTACGGGTGCACTGCGAAGCTGAAGCGAGGATACAGAATGCTAAAAACATAAACTTTGAAGGAAAACACGCCATTTCCTTTCCAACAATTTCATACTACGCACTTCACTTGCATGAATCAAGAAGTTACCTTTCCCTTATTCATCATGCATTTCCTTTTCTTCCTCAGATCTTCTTTTCTTCGTCCATTCAACTTCTTATTATTCTTATTCAACTTATTGGAACGCCAGATGCAGAACTACGTTTCCTCGTCCAACTCCACATGAAGAATAAGAAGAAATAAGATAAAAATAAAACGGGCAACAAATCTGAACCTGTCACGGACAAGAAATGCGTGAAAAGGGATGAGAACTGAAGGGGATTTTTTTTTGAGGGGGGGGGGGGGAAGAAATAGGAAGGGGGCAAAAATAACCCACACCTCGCGTATTCGTGTCTTGTAAGCGTCTCATTTTCGGAATTACAATTACTGTCGACTCCTGTGTGGAGTAAAAAGAACGTAAATGAACAAGAAATCGTTAAATTATAATTCGTATCGTGTCACTACACAATGAGTTCTAAACGCCTTCAAATATACTAAATTCACATACAGACCTTATTTCTATGTACATAATCCCTTTTGTTACAGCTGAATTAGTGTATGGCTATGTAGCTTAAAGTCACAGCTACTACGTACGATTTAATTAACACGTGGTATTCATTGAAGGGAAATTCCAGTGTCACAGCAAAGATTTCAAATAAAACCTACAAATTTATTTTTGTTTTCACCTAAAGTGTTACTGAAATACAGTGCCTAGGTTCCATGCCGTGTAAAACTATTCGCTCATCCCAGATTGAATTTCACTCAACCACAAATCAATTTCAGTGACATCTGAATCACATCCCTTTCCTTAGTTATCCGTATCTCCAATAGAATCATAAACAGCAACAACAGCTGATGCATGATGTTTTAAATTAACATGTTACGTCCATCTGTATTAATTTTTATTTATTATTTATTTAGTGCTCTGTCTGACGACAAGTCCATATGAACAGGATCCTTCCATCCTTTTCTCGGACTGGGACCTGTTCATATACGTTCTTGGCAGATGATCCAGAAGTGGTTTGCCATTGCCTTCTTCTGTGTGTGAATGGAGTAATTGTTGGGATGCCACGAAGAAACCGGGGAAGCCCCCGGAGGAAAACTCCGTGTTGCCTAGACCACGGCCTTACCCAACACAAGTTATAAATTCGGGCACCGCCGGGAATCTAACCCGAGACCCCAGGATTACAAGGCCAGCGTTCTAACCGCTAGACCACCTCATCTTATTATTATTTATTGTTCTGTCTGACGCCAGGTCCATATGAACAGGATCCTTCCATCCTTTTCTCGGACTGGGACCTGTTCATATACGTTCTTGGCAGATGATCCAGAAGTGGTTTGCCATTGCCTTCTTCTGTGTGTGAATGGAGTAATTGTTGGGATGCCACGGAGAAACCGGGGAAGCCCCCGGAGGAAAACTCCGTGTTGCCTAGACCATGGCCACGAAAATACAATTTATCTTCATGTCTACATCGCTCTTTGCCTGCGGTCAGTAGTAATCAAGTTATATGTAAAAAAAGTATAATTTACAAGTGCTGCTACCATTAGGCAGTTTCTGGCAGTACTTGAAGAAAACGTACTACGTCAAGCACGGAGATGTTTTTATCGTTGTTCTATGGAAATAAATAGTTAAGGTGTAAACGTAGAAACAATCATCAACTTTGAACTTCGACGCTCTGTTATAGAAATTCATCTGTCTTGAGTCCTCTTCAAAGACACTGACTTCGGCCTGTCTGTGAAACACAGCGCTCGCGATGTACGAAAGTACAGCATCCATTTCATTATCCAAAGACTTTCCATTGCTAAATTACACCTAAATTCTCCATGGGACAAATTAAATGAAGTATGACAAATCAGGGAGTTTCTTCGTAGACACAGGGAAGTAATATAAAATAAACTTTGAGGTCATGGACATGATATTGAAACAACGCGACATCTTGTGTACAGAGGCTCACACACGAAGTACAGATCCAGAGTTTTCAAGACGAAAGTTTAAGACCAAACTTGAATATATTGGAAAAAGCTCTTCATTACTTTCCCATCTGTCCATACTACACAGGATTCGCATCCATCCGCCAAGTGCGGGCGAATTACGGAAACAACGTATTAGAAATTATGAAAAATTACTCTGTTCAACCCTTTAAAGCCCAGTGGTAACTGTATGTACCACCTCCTTTTACAGCTGCAATTTTTATTTATAGGTCTTGTATGATTCTCATAATAAACAGAGGATATTTCCTTAAACACTTTTAACCAGTTGATATTTGTAATAGTGAAGCGTTGTTTTCTTCGAGTTCCTAAATATTATTTTGACCAGTGGTATTCAACCTGGGGTACGCGTACCCCCGGGGTACGCGAAGACATCTTAGGGGGTACGTGAAATTTAAAATATATATATATATATTATTTTATGATAAACACTGAATAATCAGTGATGTAATTTATTTAATTTATTTTAGATGTAGATTATATACTATGTATAACTTGAATTATACACCAACAACTTTGGGGGTACAAAGTTGAAGAGAAATTATATCTGGGGGTACGAGAAGATATCTTAGGGGGTACGTGCAATTTAAAAAAAAATATATGTTATTTTATGATAAACACTGAATAATCAGTAATGTAATTTATTTAATTTATTTTAGATGTAGATTATATACTATGTATAACTTGAATTATACACCAACAACTTTGGGGGTACAAAGTTGAAGAGAAATTATATCTGGGGGTACGCGAAGACATCTTAGGGGGTACGTGAAATTTAAAAAAAATATATATTATTTTATGATAAACACTGAATAATCAGTAATGTAATTTATTTAATTTATTTTAGATGTAGATTATATACTATGTATAACTTGAATTATACACCAACAACTTTGGGGGTACAGAGTTGAAGAGAAATTATATCTGGGGGTACGCGAAGACATCTTAGGGGGTACGTGAAATTTAAAAAAAATATATATTATTTTATGATAAACACTGAATAATCAGTAATGTAATTTATTTAATTTATTTTAGATGTAGATTATATAATATGTATAACTTGAATTATACACCAACAACTTTGGGGGTACAGAGTTGAAGAGAAATTATATCTGGGGGGTACGCGAACAAAAAAGGTTGAATACCACTGATTTAGACGAGCTTCGTTCTTCAAAGGGTTAATATGGAATAACGTAAGTGCAGTCACTACTAAACACTATGTAGGACTAAACTAACAATAAATATGTTGCTGGTATAAAAATACTTTCTGAGCTTTCCCTTATTTTTCAAATATTTTCTCTCTTTGTATCTCGCCTTCTCTTCCTTCCTCCACTTTTATTCACTGCTCTCTCACTTCCTTCCTTACTGCATCTCTTCCTCACACCCTTCTGTCTTTCGGACAATTTCGGAGGATCAAAGTCTGTACAGGAGGCAAACGCGAATTTCGCCGAATTGCTATTGACAAAAACAAGCCAATATTCTCACTCCTATCGTTGATTAAATTCCTGTATCAGTTAAGGGTGCGGACACGCTCCATCCCTCGAAGGTCGGGGTAACTACCGAAAGTCAACATCTGCTACGCAGAACAACTTACGAACACTTTAAGAATACGATGTACAATATACTTACTGCTGTTTTGACTCGTGATACAAATTTTGACTACCAAAAATTCTATTGAATTCAAGTTGTTGTTTGGGGGGGGGGGGGTATTAAACAAATTTAATTTTCTGCGGATTTTTCAGCGAAATGTCAAAGCTTCTCCGCCAAAAAAGGAATTTATGAATACGTGCTTTTGCCAGTATTTCAACTTTCAACTAACACTGCAGATCTATTAATTTCTATGCAGCTATATTTTTCTTACTCGAATAATTATGAGAGAAAGACAGTTTCGAGTTTCTTCGATTGTATCTCGTGGCTTCCCGAAGCTGACATCTTACCTATACGCGCAGTGCATTTCTCTTATAAAGAGTCTTCATTTGTTCCCGAGTGAGTTTTCAAGTATTCACACTAGAGGCTGCAAATGTAGCTCTTTCCCTTGCCAACTGACGCCTTCCTAGTGACCGAACACATTTTCTACTCTGATTCGCGTGTCCCAGTAAGACCATTTCCTTCCCCCGAAATGTTTTTGGCTGAGTTCCTTATCAGCTAGTTATTTATTTTGAATTTCAATTTGAAGTTCAAATCTAAATGGCCAAGTTTTAGAAACATAACTTTCGTGAGCCAGTCACAGTAAAGTGAGTCTGTCTCAGTGTGAGACCAGAAATTTTAAGTTGTGCGAGAATAACTCGTGTAAGCAACGAACCCTAACACGGCCAATGGACCCCCAGCTCCCAAATCCTTGCTCAGAACCAGTTTTTCGACAAGTCTGGTGACACAATTGGAAATACGCCCAATAGCTTCACAGAATATCAGTAAATAAATATATCAAGTTCAACAGGACTACATTTGGCACGTGTTTTGACTAGACTAGAAGCAGAATTTGGCCATTGAGAGACAAGTCAGTCGGGGTTTCGTACAAAAGTGTACTATCTAATACAGCATCGTTATCTCGTCATAAGTAATATATGTAGCCTATGTAAGAATAGGGTTTAGGATAACTGACATATTTATTTATTGCAAATATTACGAAAGAACTTCGTTTTCAGACGTGCCCTTATCTGATTTAAAGGGAATTCCAATCGATCCTTCAAATTTTCCCCGAATTAATAGTCATGGCATATAAATATTAACGCTATTTAATTTCTAAACGAAATCAGATACGAACAGTAATCCTTAACGGGCAACCTTGCCAATCTTTAACCTTGTGATTGCAGGCTCCTTATCAATTAAGGGCAAAAAAACAGTTTGCGTGCGTGTTTTCGACAGTATCCGTACCATAGTTTCACCTTATCGGTTGCTACATTATCCAATCGTTGCACCGTTTTAATAAACCCAATACAACCGACACGAATAACATTAAGATTAGTAAGGAACATTAATTCGTCTAGCATCTAAATTCCCGAAGCAGAAAATCTACAGTATTAAAATTTTGCAACTTGTAATTATAAAACTTGATTGCTGCTGTTTAATGAAATAATCGCTGATTATTCTCGCAATCATACAAAACCTATATGTGCAGTCTGTGAGAATTATGCACAGTTACTGGATACTAAAGTATGTGGTACATATAAATATCTCAGAGCTTTAAGGCGTTCACTGCAAAACCTCAAAGTACGAGGTGCGATCGGAAAGTTTCAAGACTGTGTCAATAGAGGTCGAACCGGATGTAGTACGAGTTTCTGCCGCTAGGGGGTGCGGCCTACATTCATAGTGAATCAGTGTGCCAGCCGGCATAATCGAATTAGGATTTGTTTCTTAGTTACGGGCGTTTTGGTAGTGCATTACACCGACCCTCCTGCGATTTCGGAATGGCGTGTGCATCAAATTTTGCCAAAGACTCGCCAAAACGGCTACGTAAACCTATGAAATGCTAAAGCAAGCATTTGGGGAGTCCGCAATGGGTCGTGCACAAACTTTTGTGTGGCATTCACGTTTTAAAAATGGCCGAACCTCTGTCGATGATGACGAGCGTTCTGGACGACCATCTTCGAGCACAACGCCCGAAAATGTTACGAAGATTCGGCAGGCCATTCACGAAGATCGACGTCGTACCATCAACGACTTGTGCGACATTGTTGGGATAGGCTATGGGACCTGTCAGCTGATTCTAAAGGAAGAACTCCACATGCGACGCATCCTGTCTGAGGACCAGAAGCAGAATCGACTTCTCGTTTGTCAGGAGCTCAAACATCTTGCAAGAACCGACCCCAACTTCCTTTCTAAGCTCCGTGTGACTTCTTCCTCTTCCCAAAGATGAAAATTCAGCTAAAGGGAAGGAGATTTGAGACGATAGATAGAAGAGATTCAGGCAGAATCGCAGATGGTGCTTGACAGGCTGACAAAGAAAGATTTCCAGGGATGCTTCCAGACTTGGCAGCGGCGCTGGGATCGTTGTGATCACTCCCAGGGGAACTACTTCGAGGGTGATGGATGCATTTAATACCTGAGATAAGTGTACGGGTTTTTATAGGCGCAGTCTGGAAACTTTCCGATCGCACCTCGTACGTAATATTTGAGGTCGAACTACAAGGATGCTGCGTGTACTAAAGCGAAGACACATTAAAGACTCCGCCTTAATTTTAAAGATATTATGGCAAAGTTTACTTCAGGCCACAAATGATACCGACTGTAACGGAGATAATGAACTTAAACACTAATTATGGTACCAGGTACTTCTGATTATGTCGATCCAATCAATCCTTTGCGTTGCTGTAATTAGTATTCTGTGAGACGTAGCAACTTCTGGGTGTACTTGTACATTGAAGAGTCTCCGGACAGAGGAAGGGGACTCCTTGCTTTTGTGTCGATTAACAGACCCGTGGAATAATGTGCATGTAGAAGGAAGAAAACGAAAAGGGGAAAAGAACGAAGGAAGAGGGGGATTGAGAAGAAAAGAATAGGGGAAAAAATGGATAAAGTAGAAACGAATAAATGAAAGAACAGAGGAAGAAGAGTGAATGAAAGAGATGGAAAGAAGAAAGAGAATGACAGACGAAAGAGAAAATACGAGAGGAAGTAAGAAAGAGACACAAGCAATAAACAAACAGAAAAAGAAAGTAAAACAATTGGTCCAGTGTGGTAAGCCAGATTCTTTCAATTACCAAATGTACTACGTAATTACAGCACTGGAAATTCGAGAACGTGAACCTGAGACTTACAGCAAAACAAATGAGACAAAATGGTGGAAAGGGGCTCTAATGGTCACGATGAATAAAATTATTCAGAAATACACAAAGTGTTCCGAATCCTCTTCTCCACTGATCAGTGAATATCGTGAGACGCTTACGGTAGCTCAACTGGTTAGGAAATTCTACCAATGTTTACTGAACCCCAGGGTCTATTACTATTATGAAATTTCCCGCCACTGGACCCTGTTTTAAGACAGATGAATTCAGTCTACAAACTGACACCCTATTTCTTTAGAAATCATTTTAATATTATCTTCCCACATGGGTCAGAACAGGGACAAGTGGCCTTTGTGAACACGATAACGAATCTTCTGGTTCCAAAAATATATGAGGACATCTCCGAACAGCTCTGAGAATGTCACCTTCTCATGACGAACACTGGTTTTAAGGGAGCGCTGTGTGTGTGTAAGAACAGAGTTTAACAACATTAAAATGTCACACATACTTCGATGGGCGATAATAGGAATAAATAAATAAATAAATAAATATTGTATTTCACGTTTTAGAATTAAAATCTGTAAGTCGCATTCCTCTTTCAGCAGAGGCGTTGTGATAACATAAGAGAAATAGTTGCAGAGTAAGGCAAATTAAAATGTAAGGATTTTTGCTGCTGGAACACGTGGTGGGTGGTCGTTATTGCTACGAAGAGTAAGGTCTGAAGTGTGATGGGGTGCTATTAGCACGATACGTAAGCAAATGTAATTGCTAACATCGGTGTATTGTGTCTAGTTTAATTGGTACGTTAGTATAATTATGAAATGAGAACCACAAGTGTAAACAATCATTTATATGCATTCAGAACACAGAAAACCCTTCTGTGTACACAGCAAAGCAAACAGCAGTATAATCTGCAGGTAGACTACGCATCTCTGGACTTATCTGTGAACACAAAATTCCCTGGAGTTCACCGAATGCAAGATTGTTTCAGTTCGTGCATGGTTGGGTTTGTTGGCTGAAATTATCACTGACGCGAAAATAGAAACTTTCAAGTGAGCATTACCATCCATCACACAGAATTGTGTCACATCCGAGTTTTAATTGGATGTTAACCGCCAAAATTTCGAACAAACAACTGTCACGTGGCTGTGGCTACGTGTTCAACATTTATTTAAATACGCCAAGTTAATCGTGCAACGTGGCACGCAGATTTAAGGTGGGCGGCTTTGACTGATTCTTTTAAGTCGCTTCTTCAACTGTGAACGTTCGACAGAACTTAATGATGGATTAAAATAGACGTTAATAAGGAAGGACGTTGTAATATTTATGATAATGCACTCCCCCCCCTCCCCACGTATGAAACACCTACGTTCATCACCGCATTCACAACTTTTGGGAAGATGTTCCTCACCTTCAATTTGTATTTTAAGATTCGTTTTAGTATTATCCTCCCAGCCGCGCCTAGGTTATGCATCACCCTGATGACGGAGGCAGTACGACCTCTCAAACGTTGGTAAACATCGACCAGACTACACAGCGCAACAACCCAGAATACGGAAATCTTCATACTCATCGCCCTGATGATGGAGGCAGTATGACCTCTGAAACGTTGGTAAACATCGACCAGACTACACAGCGCAACAACCCAGAAGACGGAAATCTTCATACTCATCGCCCTGATGATGGAGGCAGTATGACCTCTGAAACGTTGGTTAACATCGAACAGACTATACAGCGCAACAACCCAGAAGACAGAAATCTTCATACTCATCGCCCTGATGATGGAGGCAGTATGACCTCTGAAACGTTGGTTAACATCGAACAGACTATACAGCGCAACAACCCAGAAGACAGAAATCTTCATACTCATCGCCCTGATGATGGAGGCAGTATGACCTCTGAAACGTTGGTTAACATCGAGCAGACTACACAGCGCAACAACCCAGAAGACAGAAATCTTCATACTCATCGCCCTGATGACGGAGGCAGTATGACCTCTGAAACGTTGGTTAGCATCGACCAGACTACACAGCGCAACAACCCAGAAGACAGAAATCTTCATACTCATCGCCCTGATGATGGAGGCAGTATGACCTCTGAAACGTTGGTAAACAACGACCAGACTACACAGCGCAACAACCCAGAAGACAGAAATCTTCATACTCATCGCCCTGATGATGGAGGCAGTATGACCTCTGAAACGTTGGTAAACAACGACCAGACTACACAGCGCAACAACCCAGAAGACAGAAATCTTCATACTCGCCGCTGTGAAAACCTCAAATCTTACACGAACCTACTTAGCTATCCACCCTCCACCCGGTCATTTTAACGTGCATACGCTCTCTTCAGTACTCTGACTTCAAATACCTTCAATTTGTTACTGACTAATACCAAATTTCACACTCATACAAAACAGCAAATAAAACCACAATAATGTATGTTTTAATTTGCACTCTTTTAGGTAACAGACAGGAATACATAAGACTAAGTGTTAGTACACACTGAATGAATTTAATATGCTCTGAATTTCTTCGTGACTGCAAGTTTGAAGAAGAAGAAGAAGAAGAAGAAGAACCGCGCCTATATCTGCTTATTTATATTAGCTCGAACTTCCTGTCCTGCTCCTTCTGCTAGCGATTCTATTGGCTGCAAGAACGGTGCTCAACTCACTCCCCAGCGTGGCTTGGCTAAATCAATTCAGGACATCCAGTGCTTGTCCAACGGACAACGCCAGGACCAAGTGCAGTCCCGGGTGGACGACGAAGCAAGTGACAGCCGGTGTCGAGATGGCCGTTGTGGTCTTGTATCAGTGACCGACTGGTCTACAGGCAACGAGTAATCAATTTGAGGTATCACCTCCTCAGTTCATAAGACAAACGACGTCAACCATAAAATCTGAGTTTCTCAGGCGGTGAAAATATCCATGTCATCTTCTGAGTTCTAACACCGTGAGGATAGAGACAGTACGTGTCTCCGAAATGTTAATGTTTACTGACGACCAACAAACATCGACACAGAGCTAACTCCGAATTGTAATAATCTGAAACGATCAAACAGGTACAGACTTTTGATTCAAAAACGTGAAGGGAAGATACCACTTGGAAGACCTAAGAACAGATGACATAAAATTAATACAGATCTTAAAAAAAAACTGGAGGATATAAACTAGATTTACCTGGCTTAGGACAGAGTCCACAGACGGGCTTCTTTAACACAATAACGAAAACTTCCATTAAGGCTAAGGGACTATCAGCTTCTCAAGAAGAATTCTACACCACAGAGTTAAAGTAATTTAAAGTATTTAAAAGATGCATAATTAAACGAAATGGTAATATGCACAGCAAGTTGCATAACATCATATGGTTGTATCTGAAGATAAACCGAGTTCTTATGAATTGTGAAGGCAAGTAGCCTTGAAGCTGGATACTGACGTTTCGAGGGAAGACTTCTACCTTAGAGATGGAGGCCGTAAGTATATCCGGAATGTTGGTAACCACATATATCACCTAATAGCGCCACAGTCTGAGTTTGTACTAATTCACCGCTGCACACTGCAAGCTATCCTAGTGGGAATCCCCTTGTCCTTATCAGGCCACCTACAGCTGAACGTAAAGCTGGTGCACAGCCATCATATTAATACATCAAGTCTCCAGCAGCGTTAGTTCATGACGTCTGTACGCACATCAGCTCCAGCCTACCGAATATATGCAAAATTGACAGATTCTTGAATTCATTTTATGTCATGTCATTACGACCACTGGAGTGTCAAAATTTCAGAGACGTGCTTACTCGTGGACGTTAAAATCAATGTAAAGAGATATTTAATTAAAAATCTGAGGCAAGTTATTCCTGAAATAGGGGAGTTGGTTGTTTTACTTTGACTGGACGAGACGAAACAGAAATATGTTATTTTTTTTACATTAAGTGTAAGATGTAAAATTCTACCAATCCAATTAAATTTATGTTTTCTTATTTTTCGGTGTGCGAAGTGCATCCATAAATCAACTTTGTGTTTTACACCGAAGGTTTATAATGCATATATAGCGAGCACAAGGAATGTTGGCAGAAACATAAGAAAATACTTTTTCTTTCAATTCATCACAGCTTAAAAAGTGAATAAAAAACAAAAATATAAGCTGGTTCTTAAATTAAATTACTCTCTGACAGCATTCTTTTAATCTGCACGTGTGCATATCCTTGATCAAAAGATTAAATATTACATAAAGCGCGGTATATTCACAGAAGTATTTATTTATTATTTCAATGTAACTGTGAACTCAGACGCACAAGTGAAAAATACTTAAACTTTTCATCCACTGGCGCAGAAATTCAGATAAGTCGGTTCAATTTTGAAGGCACGCACTCGGTCACAATCACACAACATTGTATCATCCGTCATGGACCATGGTCCATACCATTCGTTTACTGACGTCACTACCAAATCACCGTGATCGGTAACAACATTCAAGTCCTACAACGTCGAAGAATGTGATCGTGGCTTTCGTGATAAATTAAAACCACAGCCTTGTGTAATCGATTACCGGTATTAAAATTAGCTAACGATTCCATTTTCATTTCATTCTAACATAAACAATATCAACTTTTAATTAACGCTAGTAGCATTTCAGTATAAAATAAATTTGTATTATGTATCACTTGACGTTTTGTTTATATGTACTGTCCAATTAAAAAAAAGTTTAATATGTCTCTTGCCTATGAAAAGTTTCTAAAGCTGTAAAATATACTTGGAGGCACGTGACGAAAAATATTATCATCATCCGAAATATGATCTCAGAACATCAATAACTTTATTATTGTATGATTTGAGGTGTCCTCGGCGGTGATTCTGAAGATGACTGTCTTCTGGGCTGTTGCACCATGTAGTCTGGTAGACGTTTACCGACATTTCAATAGGTCCCTGCTGCCTCAATCGTCGTTGGTAAACTTCTATCAGTCTACACGGTGCAACAACCCTGAATCCAGCCATCTTTAAGTTTATTATCGCTAGCCATATCCTATCACAACCATCAGATGTAAAAGGCAGGGCGCACCTTTCAGACCTCCTTCTCGTCTTCTATGGAGACAGGAATTACATAACAAAACAGCATCACTAGTCCCTCGGCATAAAAGAATGAGGAGCAGGCAAGAGGAATATGAGACATGACAGCGAGGGAAATAATAATGATCGACGTGAGATCTTTCATAAAAAATGCTTCTACACAATGGGAAGTCTGGGTTAAAGGAGAAGGCGGCCAACGCTTGCCAGCTGCTTGCTCTATGCATCATCGTCTAACGCAGGTCCCAACAGCGTTATTACACCAAGGGTACAAGCAAACTTAAATTCAGCGTAGTGCATACACACAAGGAGTGACCATCGTCCCAGTTTACAGCGGTTTAATCGCCAGACAGTACTTCTCACTGCAAACAGCATTTAAGTCTCATTATCACGAACAGATTTCGAAACATAAAGCTAAAATCTTCGCTTTGGTGTGACGTAAAGTTCTCACGGTGGTAATTACCAAAATGGCTGCCTAGGGCGATGACTCATCGTCCTGATGATGGAGGCAGCGAGGACCTCTGAAACCTCTACCAGACTACACGCCGTTACAACCCAGAAGACAGCCAGATTCATTCACTTACCTAACAGACTGTAAGGTTTGAAAACGTTTTCAGGACGTTCAAGATGGCATGATATAAATATAGCTTGTTATATAAGACAGAAACGTCGTCAAACTTGTGAAGCATTTTTTCCTTCGAAGAAAAATGTACCTAGCCTCCTATCGGCACAGTCGCTGAAAATCCTTTCAAGATTCACATCATTATAAAAACTTCTTCCGTCATCTCTTTTCACCACAACGAGTACCTTAAAAATATTTCATCATAGCCTTTCCTCAATCGCGTGTTCATCTCCTATTGAATAGCAGCCCACTCACCGATATAAAATTTTGTGGAAATCCGTTGAGCAGTTTTCGAGTTGTTTCATTCATACAGACGGACAGGGGGGGAGCTATTTTAACAATGCCTCCTCAAAAATGTGAAACTTAAAATAAAAAATGGAATACTTATTTCTTAAAATAAATAAATAACATATTTCTTATACTTATACTCCAAACTAACACCACGTTCAAAAGGTGCTGTATATTTTCAGAAACAAAGCCTTTTGTAACGTAAGGCTATGTCACGTGGTATAAATGTTATTACCTGCATTGGGTTAGGTTTAATCTAACTTAAATTTTGATTGCTTTAAAACAGTAAAGGTAACGAATAACCAGTAAAATTTAGTAGACTTTAAATAAATTTTCAGCAAGTGGTTGATGTCATAACTCTGCTGTTATCAAATAGTAAAACCACGTACAATGCAACAACAAACTCGGTTGATAACCAAACGAAAATTCTGCGAACATATTTCTGGAGTCAGTCAGCTTGTAAAATTTATATTAGTCAGCCGCTTTAGATACGATAAAAAATTCTTGATTTGCTAAGCGACTATCAGCTCCTCCGAAAGATTGTTGTTTTGTTTCCCTTGAAACCAGTCGCATCGCATTTTAAAATCGAGACAAGAATATCGAAACTGGAGTCGCACCCTGTACATTTTCGGCTAACAAAACACACCTCCCCTACTTTCTTTCATCCAAGTCATTTTCAATATTCCAGTCAAAAAGGTCGGGCTTCTCTGTCTTCGTTCTTTTCAACTGCATCCACTGAGTGGGAAAGGAGTTTTATAACCTCCATATTTCTTTGTTTCCACTACACGTATCTTCCACACGACGAAGCCAGCACGCACTGGAGGGTCTGCACGCCTGCCACCTGGCACAAGAGAGGAGCCACTTCTTTTTACCACGACAGACACTTATTGTTCCCGACGGTAACACGTCGACCCGTAGCATAATCTTAATGGTAATCCGTAGTTAATACACAAGGCAGCATGAGACCTGACGACTTTTAAACATTTCAGGGGCTACTAAGGTTTTTGTTACAAATTCTCTCGGCAGATGACCTCAAAGTATTCAAGACAAAGCCGACGAGGAAGTCGACATCAAGAACACAGGAACGGAGTGGAACTACAGGACATTCGATCGCCTCTGCCCCTGTTAAATTCCAAAAAAAATCTGCTTAGTCAAAACTGACACCGCTGAATTAACAACAGCGATAAGATCTAACATCTACTGTAACCGTTGAACTCAGCCCTCAACGTGAAAACTGTTTCTCCGAAACTTTGGGTTGGACGATCACTGGAATTTCCAGGCACCTGTATTAATGACGAATATGAAGTTGGACAACAGGTATTTTACAGTGGCCTATTTAAAGATGCTATAAAGGAATTCGACTGAGAAATAAGGCACAGAAAACCTCACACAGAGGTTAAACCATCTCATGGTTCAATGGTATTAAGTCCCAAAGTCTAAAACTTGCTCGGTCCTACCCTTTATTCCACCCCTTATCGCAAAAAAAGGAAAGATAAACTATTTCAGCAGCTGTGTGTACTGTCCATACATTATCGTAATTTTCAAATTTCAAAAGACTCGGGGGGGGGGGGGGGGGGAAGTGCTTTGTGCAGTGCAACTAAACAATTCTGCAAGAAATGAGACGGCCGTTTCTTCTTTAAACTTGTTTCAGGAGCCCGCAGGGTTAATACGATAAGAACCCACTCAAAGTTGCAGAAACTGACCAAATGTACAATAAAACTGAGCGAAGAATCGATAGTTAACACTTAAAAGACCTCGAACACCATTTAAGACGTGTGTAAGAGGCGTTCCATACGCTATGGCCTGTGAACTGTACGGTCATTTATTTCGTAGATCGTAACAAGTGCTCCTAAACCCTACACAATGGTCAGAAACTCCTGTAGTTAAGAGCGCCCCCCCCCCAGTAAATAACTTATATTAAAAAAGAAGAGAGTGTAGTGTAGGAGGATAGTCGGGGAAGGGAGAAAGACAAATGTCTTTTGCGAATATTGGCTTTGTTTTTGTTATAATTCTGCGTCCCCTGCGGATGTACCTCATTCGTGGTGACGAAGCACACAGCAGCATGTGGTGTACGTGTTCGAAATTACAAGGCACCGCCATGACGGCTACGCGCCTCACGAATAATCACGGGGACACGCAATCCGTACTCTCTTCGCCGCGAGGGCCAAGAAAAACGTCGGAAACAAAGGAGATCAAGACAGAAAGAGAGAAGAAAAGAAACTGGGAATGAAAGAAGGAGACGCAAAACTGCCTCTGTCCCGCTTACATTCTTATTAGCATAAGAAGCACGATCATATGTTAAGAACAATAGACACCTCAACGCTAGACATGTCTCACTCGACAGGCCCACTTCACATAAACGTGTATTTTGAAAATGTAATTCAACAGTGGTGAAATGCATAATGATTCTCGTAATTTGTACATTTAACCCAATATTATTACGGTAATCCAGTCGAGAAAAGTTAAAATGGGCGGGCCATGTCACAGACGAAATTTTGGTCTCATTTCAGGTTCTCAAAGCGGCGAATAAGATGACTGTCTTCTAGAGCAGTGGTATTCAACCTGGGGGTACGCGAAGACATCTTAGGGGGTACGTGAAATTTAAAAAAAAAATATATTATTTTATGATAAACACTGAATAATCAGTAACGTAATTTATTTAATTTATTTTAGATGTAGATTACATACTGCGTATAACTTGAATTATACACCAACAACTTTGGGGGTACAAAGTTGAAGAGAAATTATATCTGGGGGTACGCGAAGACATCTTAGGGGGTACGTGAAATTCCAAAAAAATATATATATTATTTTATGATAAACACTGAATAATCAGTAATGTAATTGATTTAATTTATTTTAGATGTAGATTATATACTATGTATAACTTGAATTATACACCAACAACTTTGGGGGTACAAATTTGAAGAGAAATTATATCTGGGGGTACGCGAAGACATCTTAGGGGGTACGTGAAATTTAAAAAAAATATATATTATTTTATGATAAACACTGAATAATCAGTAACGTAATTTATTTAATTTATTTTAGATGTAGATTACATACTGCGTATAACTTGAATTATACACCAACAACTTTGGGGGTACAAAGTCGAAGAGAAATTATATCTGGGGGTACGCGAACAAAAAAGGTTAAATACCACTGTTCTAGAGAAATCTTAAATAAACGGGGCTGAAGTGAGTGGACTGTTTCGCTGCATCTGGCACAGATAGGACCTCGAGGCAGTTCTTGTAAAAACAATAACGAATTATCGTAATTCCTTGACAAGATGAGTGACCATTTCTTTCTCAGTAAAGACTTTCGTTCAAGAGCTAGTCAGGGGAGAAAGGATAATAAAAAGAACAGAAGGAAAGGAGAGAAGGACAAAATAATTTCTTCGGTTTACGTTCTCTTTAAAACTGCCTAAACAGCATTACGTGTTCAGACATGAGAAAAAGAGACCGTTTCAAACTAGAATCTTATCTCCCGCCTACTAGTCAAATTCTCCTACCTGAGTTATCCAACGTCACGAAGGTCTGAACATTCACACTTACCTGTAAAAAGAAGAAATTCTAATTAATATTGCACACTACATTTTAAGATTCGTTTCAGTGGGATTTGAAGTTCTAACGGTGGACAGTACGAAGATGGCTGTGCTTTAAATTTTCGTCTAGCCCTATGGCCTGGAAGATAGCCATCTTCAAGTACCATTTCCACTTACTAGTGCTACGTATGTAAGGACTGTGGCCGTGAAAACCTGGTGTTAGGCGGGTACAGATCCCTGTATATAGTTCTAAACCAAATATATTAATATTAATATTCATACAATTGATTTAAAACAGGTTAAGTATTATAACTAAATTTATTCAGGAGTTAGTACAAACTAAAGGAAATAACAGAGCAAGTTTTTATCAATTTTAACAATTTTATTCTTCGTTCAAAAAACGGCAAGCTGTTTTCAAAAGAAATATTTGAGATAGTATAGTTGCGTCATATTGTAATATTAATTAAAATAATTATTATATTTGTTTACGATATGGAACATAACATGATATTTTAATCATTTTAATTATCTTATCTTACTATTTTATTGTGATTTGACGGTAAACAAATATAATAATTATTTTAAAGAAATATCTGCTAATCCTGTTCGAATTATAAAGCAAATAATAATTACACAATTATGTAGGCCCGTTCTGTAAAGAATTCGTATAATTTTGAATTCACAGTGTTCAATAAAAATACTTACATGTTACAATGTTTCAGCAAAATAAATCTTGTACAAAATTTCAGAGAAACAAAGAATCTGGCATTTTACGTACAAAAAAAATTAAAAGTTAACAGGTCTCGTATGACATTACGATAGAATATTTTCTAACATTTATCATGAGTTTAGCTGAATATTCATTCTACACACAGACACACACGCTAATAACATCACGATTTTTAAAGTAGCCTGCTGAGTGAACTCTATATTCAGTTCATACAACAACGTAAATTGTAACATTCTTATACAGCAGAGACATCTAATGGGACGTCTCAGAGTAGGTTTACCAATAACTAACACAATTTTAACACAGAGCACGTGAAACATGTAACCAGTTTACATTGTTGTTCATATAACTTTGAGGTGGATTCTGTTCATCTCTAGTTCAGAACTTGTAATGTAATGAATTTATAATTACATTACATATTCATCGACTTATTAATTAGCCCTTCAATTTCTGATCCCCTTCCTATATGATAATCTCTGTCAGCGACAGAACATCGTAAAATATAATAGGATTTGGCAACAGACAATTTAAATGTTACTGAGCGCATGAGAGAAACTTCTATGTACTGAAATCGTATTCTGCGACGATCCATGAATATCTGAAGAGAGATTCAGTACTCAATACTTGTGAACAGTTTAGTCTACATTACTGGCACGAAACTTTCGTATATTTTTGACTTTTTTTTTATAATATCGGATTTTGGTACCACGTCTATGAATTCACACCCACATCATAAATTCTGCAACAACAGATGTATTTGAATGAAATTTCGTATAGACATAAAAGTACTGAATCTTCCATTTCACAATCGAAAACCTAAATCACTAAGAAAAACCTGAGAAATATATATAAAATAAATTATGTAACTGCCGCTCAAAGTGACCGTGTGGTCTTGAATAGTCAGACCACCGAGATATCATAGGTTCGAATTCCAATCAAGACACAGATGTCTGTACACGATTCAGTGTGTTGATCTGTCCTGTATAGGCACAGGTCCAGTGACGGGCTGATCGACCATCTAGGGATTCCTATCAAATGTCTAAATGGGTTCAAACTTTAAGAAGTAAATTATGAAAGTGAACAGTACAGAGAAAGTAATACGTAAAATATGGAAAAGATGTTGATTGTGACGAAGGAAACCGTATAATTAAGCTTAAAATCAACATCCTATTAAAAATAACAAAAGAGAATGTATGCTTGCTACTAGTCAGTTAGTATTCTTTTCTGTCTCCCACATGGGAAAATAAAGTTTCAAATAAGTTGTACAGAATTATAATTTGACTTTTTGTTTAAATGGTCGCGAAATGTCTGTGTTTTACATTAAGGGAAACCAGGGAACAGGGTCCTCGGGGAATATATGGACCTAATAGGGACAAAGTGACTGGCGAATGAAGAAAAATCATAATGTGGAATATCAGTGTGTATAATCTTATAATAAAATGGGAAGATGACATTGAAACTGACCTGAAATTTTAAATCAGAATTTAGTTAATTTCGTCCGTTTGGTTTAGGTCACTGTCCAGAGGGTGAATTTGTTAACCCAATGAATTCCCTGCTTGCTACTTCGCAGTCCAAAATATTTTGTCTTCCCGTCTGATTTCTAAGAACCTGAAAATTAAAGTATACAAAACAATAATCTTGCCTGTTGTTTTGTTTGGGTGCGAAACATGGTCTCTCACTCAGAGGGAGGAACACAGATTGCAGGTGTTTGAGAATCGGGTGTTGAGGAGGATATTTGGGCCTAAGAGGGAAGACGATGGGGCGTGGAGAAAACTGCACAATGACGAGCTTAAAAATCTGTACTGCTCCCCCAGTATTGTGAGGGTGATTAAGTAGAGAAGAGTGAGATGGGCGGGACATGTAGCCTGAGGGGAAGAGACCGCTGAGGAGACCTAGACGTAGATGGGAGGATAATGTCAGGCGGGATCTATGGGAGATAGGAGTTGAAGGAGACTGGATTTTGTTGGCCCAGGACAGGGTCCGGTGGAGGGCTTTGGTTAATTCGGTGATGAACCTTCGGGTTCGGTGAACCATCTAGTTAGTTAGTTAGTTAATGAAGTCCCTGGTCCTGAGAAACTGTTATTTTTTCGCCGGATCTTCTAAACGTAGTCATTTAATAATAGATAATTGTACTAATATTCACACGAATGTGATGGGGTAGGTGATAATTTCATCGATAGCAGGACGCCTGTCAGCACTGGCCAAGTGTTTGACGACGGCGTTTTAATATTGCATCATTACAATCCCGAACGCGAAGGCTAATTGCAATACCGTGTTTCCTGTCAATGCAAAGGCGAAGTTCGAAGTCGGTGACAGATGAGATTATTAATCAAAAGGCGTATGGAATCAGCCCCAATCCTAATCCAGTTCTGCTGTAAATGTCTTTACAGAGCGGATCCTTACAGCGTACACGAAGTTGCCAAATGCGATATTTTTGTAACACACTGTGAAGAAAACGTTCTATTCATTAAACCCGAGACAGAATTTTATATAGTGTAATTATTCCGAGCCCTAATTTTCATAATAAGTTTTTAGTGGACGAGTGACGCCCTGACTCCATTTATCGTTCTGTTACAAAAAAATCTATCAAATTAACTGCATGAAAGTACTAAATTTTTACGATGATATCCAGTGCTTTGAACATTCCTGCTAGGTTTTACTATAAAGTAGCCAATGTACAGGTTGATTCAAAGGAGGTCGAAACGTAAATATTCTTTTTTTTTTCAAATTCGCCGTCGTTTCCGAAAACGACGTTTTTAACACTGTCACATATATCGTTGTGATTTTTGATTTATTCAATATGCAAACAATTCGTCTTAACATAAAATGACTATTTATTTCCTTCTTTACGATGAAATAAAACTAGAAAGAAAGAAAATTGCTCTTAACAGCCTCCTTATTCACTTCGAATCACCCTGTATACACATAGATTTTACTCCAATTACGTCGAACACCCACAGTACATTCACTGTATAACCGACTGATCACAGGCGTACAAGGGTCGTAATAGAAACACGTGTTTGTCCTCATACTAGGACCGTTTTTGTACATTTCCACCCACAACACAGCTACGCCACAACGAGCTATATTTTCCAAAGCAATTCTATGACAAAATCATAAAACTCAACCCTTAAAGTTTCTTCGACTCCTTTTTACCAGACTTTCCTCATCTTCATATCATTCCTCGGTGGACACTGTCCATAATCTGAGGCATGTTTCATATAAAATTCCAAAATCCCAATCAAAATTCACATTTAATCAAACTTCTCATTTAAAAGTTAAACCACTGCGTACATGAAGACGGCTGTCCTCTGGGTTGTTGAGTCGTGTAGTCTGGCAGAGGTATACTGACATTTCAGAGGTCAAACCTCAAATCCTACTTACTGTTTACTAGGCCCTGCGCATTTAAATTAAGAATATAAAATCGATCCCAGTTTCTCGATATAAAATTGGAATTTGAAAAAACTAGACTCCTTTCCTAATAGTTCTGCTGAATGTATTTCACTTTGAGACACGAGGTTCTGAAGGCGATTAAAATGTCCCGAGTTGTAACGCCATGTGGAATCGTAGATAAAAGCAGACATTAATCTTAATTAAAATCAGTACTTCCTTCACTTAATTAAAGAATATAATACGATTTAATGGACTGCAGTCCCAAATATCATCTATCGAGGTGCTGTGCTGCGTTGTACAGAAGTACATGGACACAGTAGAGCATGGATAAATCATCACCCAGTAGTAAACATTATCCCATAAAGCCCAAAATCCCTCTACAGCAAATGATCACTAACCTAACCTACCGACAAACTTGACAGCCAAGATACCAACACTTGCTTATTACATAATACATGCTGCATGTGACAACACGGGACACACTTAAAATAATGAAGACGTAATTTCATTGGCAAATATACACACGAAATTTTCTTCAGCCGCGTTTTGATTTCGGCAAACACTACGAAAATGAGTTTAATCAAACATTTTTGTTCTGTTTAACTATTTCCTCCGAAACAAAGGTGTATATTTGCTCGAGAACTATCGATGTTAAAAAATGTATATCGTTGCGTGACCGTGTATGGGAAATACAACATTCAAACACACTTTTATATTTTTATACCGGGGGGCGGGGGGGGGGGGGTTACAGGTATCGATCACAGTCCAACAGACAGGCAACAGTGAAAGAACGCCACCCGCTCAAAAATTGGAGCATTAATCATCTGTTTCTGTTTTACATAGCATTCACGCAAAGGTACTTACAATTCACAAAGCTAATTCCGACATACAAAGCGAAACACCGAAAAAAAAAGCAATATATGTACCATTTATAATTCTATTTACAAAAAATACTTTATATACCTTAACTGCGAAATATCGACACACTGTTTTAAAATAGGAAATAAAACGGAGTATATTGAACTGTGTATTTAATCCCTACACACATGTTGATTGAAAAGTTAATAATTGATAAGGCCAGAATTTAATTCTGCTATCACAAAACAAATGTCTTTTATGGTGCATGTTAATTAGTACGTCTATACTACCTGTAATTGTAAAAATCGGCAACACATTACATCACAGCTAGAAAATATAATGTTTTACAATGAGGTTCAGGTTTTGCTTGTAGCCGGCATGTGACAAAACATATAATTCTCCCCCAAGAAGTCTCTAGTGAAGCAGAATGCCTATAATTTCGAATCTTTGACCAGTATTACAGAGCTAATGGAATAAAGAAGGAAATTAATACTGATACATGACACTTACTTCGACAGAATATCGAATTATATTGCATATATATATCACTGCAGTGTTTTGTTTGCTTCAGATCGTAGCTCTAACTTTATATAAATACCTAGATCTGCTTAAAGCATTTGACTTAGTATAATCCTGGGGTCTCGGGTTCGATTCCCGACGGTACCCGAATTTATAACTTGTGTTGGGCAAGGCCGTGGTCTAGGCAACACGGAGTTTTCCTCCGGGGGCTTTCCCGGTTTCTCCGTGGCATCCCAACAGTTATTCCATTCACACACAGAAGAAGGCAATGGCAAACCACTTCTGGATCATCTGCCAAGAACGTATATGAACAGGTCCCAGTCCGAGAAAAGGATGGAAGGATCCTGTTCATATGGACCTGTCGTCTGACAGAACACTAAATAATAATAAGAATAACTTCAGCTCAAAGTACTCGATTGAACAACTGAATAATGAATTAAATATGACATAACGCCTAGTACGGAAAATTGAGTTTTAATAATTTAACACTTGAAGATCGCTAATAGATTTTACCTTATTAGCCCTTCGAAAGCGAAACCCGTCTAAATATTATTTAAGGATTCAGTTCGTACCGCGAAGAGAACACAACACTTCATCATTACAAAGACCACCTGGTTTACGCCGATTAAGTAAATAATCTATGTTTACAGTGAGAATCATACGAAACCCATACAAACAAAAGAATTTTTGAGTACCTCGTACATACGCTTATAGTTACCACCAGAATTTAAAGGGTTAATTGTATATTGACACACAACATAAATAAAAGAAATAAATGAACGGCTGTAATTCAAGTTGGTTTAGGTAATAATCTGAAACACCTACGTAACAGAGAACATGGATGACTTTGGAAATTCACACTATATTCACGTGGCTGGTCAACCTAGAAAATTTCATTGCAACACAAAACATCTTATTCTGGGGGGGGGGGGGGGGGGGGGGTTAATCACCTTACGTTCAACCCCGAAGATGGACAACCAATTTCTTGTCGGGTGTCCACGACTGCACATTCCCACCTACCCTCCAAATCTGGACCTAAAAATGAAGTTAATTATAATTTCGGAGTTAACAATTTACTGTATTTTCTGTGTAGTATTTGTCTCCAAATACTCTTTTCAAATAAAATAATTGAATACTAGTCAAGCCATGATCTGGTTACTCGTTTTCCTGTTAATTATTAACATGATTTCCACTAGAAAGATCGAGACATTTCATGTATTTCAAATGCCCTATCTCAACTGCTGCACAATTATTCTTTGTGTCGGTATGAAAACTTGATAACTCATCACTCTTATACATGGAGTTAATTACATGAACGACTAAATTCCGTTACTGCATGCAAATAACAAAAGCCAGAATTTCTTTTCTAACTCATATAAGCAGAGGAAATAACAGTGAGGCCAATTATCAGAGTTACGTGGGTGTATTTTACGCTACAAGACATTTCGAGATTGCATAAATTTCGGTACAACAGCCTTCTTTATTAGATTTCTGAAATGGAACTAATTTATAAGATCCATGCAATATAGGAGCGGTGCTTACAAGTGTATTTTTTGTAGACTGATTTCACTTTGTTGTTTATTTCAAAGGGTAGGAGGGATGAAAAATTAGTTAAAGCTACGTTATTTAAGTAATTAGGTACTTCTCGTCTGGCTTTGTTCCAAATTGCCTGTATGTTCCTTCAGTTTAATTAAACTGCATAAGTATGTGTCTACATCCACGTAGAGCTAATATGTCGGTATACGGGAAGATAGTAAAATATTTTTAGTATCTATCAATTTTCCGCAGTGTTTGTACATGCTGAGCTCTCACGAACTTTACGGAGGAGAGCTCATCTTAAGAAGTTAATAGTTGCTCATATACTCTATAAATTACACGCCTTTTTAAGGAAACAAGAAATTCACTGCGTTTATCAGTCTAGAGTAAGATAAATCCACTCCATATCCCTTCACTCTAATCCCTTACGACACAATTTAATCTTGTCCCCCCCATCTCTGCCTAGATCTTCCAAGTAGTCTTTTTACCTTCAGACTTTTCAACCAAAATTTTTAACCTCATGCGCCCATCTCATCCTCTTTGATGCGATAACCCCAACAAAATTTTGCGAAGAGTACAAATTATGAACCTCCTCGCGCACTTTTCTCCAGTCTCTCATTACTTCGTCCCGCTTAGGCCCAAATATTCCTCTCAGCACCCCGTTCCCAAATACTCTCAGTCGAAGTTGTTATTGACGTGAGGGAATTACTGAATGTTTACGTAGATGGTAGATACAGTTTTGACTGACCTTTAATGGGCGAGGTAAGGATTTTCACAGTGAATTAAACCACATGAAGTAACGCCACGGAGTTTACGTGATCTAACCGAAGGCTTTAATAACTTCACTGCAGGGGACGCGAAACAAATGTCAAACCTTCCAAGCAAACAAAATGATAATAATTAAAAATCAACAGTTCAGTCATTAAAAACAAATAAAATCTAAGTAATTAAATGGTGAGAAAACTACGCCAACTGAACACACGAACCTGAAAATAATAAAAATATATTAAATTATAGGTTATTCCTATAAACCATAAAATAAAAATACCGGTACTATAAAAATTCAACGCCAAAATTAAGTCTATAAGAAACAGTGTAAGGTATTACACGTTACCATTCAATAACAAATAAATAATTCCTGTACAAACTGAACTTCAATATATGCATGTATATTTTTATTATTATTATTATTTAGTGTTCTGTCTGACGACAGGTCCATATGAACAGGATCCTTCCATCCTTTTCTCGGACTGGGACCTGTTCATATACGTTCTTGGCAGATGATCCAGAAGTGGTTTGCCATTGCCTTCTTCTGTGTGTGAATGGAGTAATTGTTGGGATGCCACGGAGGAAAACTCCGTGTTGCCTAGACCACGGCCTTGCCCAGCACAAGTTATAAATTCGGGCACCGCCGGGAATCGAACCCGAGACCCCAGGATTACAAGGCCAGCGTTCTAACCGCTAGACGTAATGACGTAATGACTCTTATAAACCTTCCACACCCCCGACAACACGCGTATAAATTTGAGACCGCCATGAGAACGCATGCAACGAAAATGTAATTTTTCATACCACTGTTTAAACCCAGTATAAACAGACAACTGTAACGACTTAGCCTCTCTCTCAGCCACGGACTGTCTATCTCATCGTAACACATGTGAATAATGGATCCTGTGTACCATCCACCCAGCTCTCTCTAGACAGCATAACGGCCGCAACGCACTAGATTATGAGACCATTACAACAAAAGTGTGCATAACAGTCATTTCACAAACATTACTTGTGACGCGTAAACACGTGGTCTCTGTTTAGATTGTCACAGCCGTTTGCACATTTCTGTCTCTTTTGCTAAAAATGCGTAAAATTAACGTATAATGGGAATGTCTTGTATTCCCGTGAAAAAATAACGACACGCACTCAGTTTAAATAAACTACACCATACACGACAAATTTAACGTTGGTTCTCGTCAGACCAACACAATACCTAATTTACATAAATCGAAATTTTTCTAAATTTCTAAGCACGAAATGAATATCAATGCAGTTAAACCAAATTTGTGAGCAAACTTTGTAAAGTCTGCATTATAATCGCTTGTACTGCAGAATATTAGGAATTATGTTTACCGACAGAAGCAAGCTCTTCGTATTTCGGAAGTTTCTTGACTAGAGAAGCAAATGTTACGTTCTCAAGGACTCTACTCCAGTGAATTAGCTAATTATAAGAGTTAAGTGGTGGGACAAATGTTGAAATCGTTTGAACGTAATGTAACTGTATAAGTTGGAGGTCGGAATGACCTTTAAACTACGCCGGAAACTCACTTAGAGCAGATCAAATAGAGTAAAGAGTCCTTCAGCAAGACAGCAGCTGAAAGTTTTGTCATGGAACTGAATTATTGCTATTCAGGACTGGATATTGTGTAAGAGTAATGGAATGATAGGAATTAATGCCAAGTAATACGAGACAATCTCGAAAATGCAACCACAGGTGAGTCACAAGATTGTTAAGCCTTGGCGAATATTTCCTTCCACTTTTCATTTAACTTTATCGCGTCTTATCAGATTTCAAGTACTCGTAAATTCATAAGCTTTCTAAAACTTTCAATTTTCAGTGCCTTCGACGTGAAATGATCTTCCTTCGTATAGGATTTGCGACCTTCGCGGCGAGTACAATCAATAAAATCTTGCATTCTTTCAAAAATGTGTCATGACCAATTTTAACCAAACACAATTTCATAACACTAAATAATATCAAGAAATACAGACTGCCGACTATTGGAAATCCTTAGGCCATACGTGTCCAATGTTCTTTATGAAATAATATTGACAAAATTATGGTTGCATGAGTTGCGGAGGGGTGGGGGTGGGGTCTGTACCGTACATAAAAATTAAAGTGCATACAAAATTTCAATCTAAAAACCTGTTAGTGAAAGATAATTTGGAATACGCAGTAGATGGATTCACAATCTTGTAAAATGGCGAGTTTCTGCAGAAAATCATCAAACTCAAGACAATTTTAATAGGTCGTTAATATCGATACAAAAATTCTCATTATTACTTATTTCATCTCCTATTTATCTTATGTAATATAAAATTCTGTTTATTAAATTTCCTTCCGTCAAGTGTGACCTAGCTGCTAGGAGACAAACAAACACGTGATACACTGACCTGTTCACACCGCTGTTTCGTCGGTAGGCAACCATACATTACTTACCGCACAAAACAATGTTCTGCATCAAGGATGTAAATATTAGAAAGATATGGTATATAGACCAATATCCTTTCGTTTCTATAAATCAGAATTTAATTAAAGTGCGTACACAAGTCAGTGATTAGACATTAGCTTTGTATTTCGTCGAGATGAGTGACGTCACATCCTCTAGTACTTGGAATCTGACTTAAGTGACAAGCAAGAATAATGTAGTGTTTGTTTCTTGTAGTGCATTAACTTTCATGTGTCATTTAAGAGGTCGAAGTGCCCTCTTAACCTTCACGTATTTATGAAGCTGATATACACACACACACGTGCGTGTGTGCACGCACTCACTAATGTGAGTAGGCTCGCTCGTATTTATAAGATTCGAATGTGTGTTATCACTTACTTATAACATTTCTGTGGATAGTTCAAGACAACACTGGGTTACGAATTATTACGTAACTATCAAAATGATATTTTTTGGGTTTGGAACGACTGACACATGCTTATCGTTTCTACCAACATTTGAAGTAGAAGTTTCCCATTTTCCATAGACATATTCGCTTTCAGCTTCAGTAACTGAAGAAAAATCACTTTTACAAAACTGGACAATATAAATGTTGGTAGCCCCCAAGAGAATACATCCTGAAAATTATTACCAAAATGATTTCCAAGGAGGTCACTTTTATCTGTCCAGAATGCATCGCGGACAGAACCGCATCAAATTTCCCTTGAGGTGCGACCATCTTCCTGAAAACCACAATTCGACCCAAAACACGGGAACAATTTTTCCCCCCACATTTTATCTTGTCCTCGACTGGTCTGCAATTAGAGATCACTGCCTCAACCCAGTGGTAACTATAAGCACCACCTGCCTTAAAAGTCTGTAACTGCATTTTAAAATGATAATTATTGACAGGCAGGTGGTACATTTAATTACCACTGGGCCTTAAACTTTTAATGGAACAAAAAAAAAAAATTCACTGATCTTAAATGATGCCATTTTACTACGAATCAAATGTATAAAAAATAAATTTAGGTTTAAGTTCTTTGTTTCTATAGCTCCTTGTGTACTGGGATGGGAGACGAAAAATCAGCAGTTGGTAGCAAATGTGTCTAGCGCCATCTGTAGCAGTGCAATTCCGTCCATCAATTGTAAAGCTCGTTTGCTATTAAATAAAAAAAACTGTGTCTATGCAGAGATCACAGGGGGAAGAAACAGATGCCTCCTCTTATCTGCAGCAGCGTGATGCAGGAATTTAAGGGACTTTGGGGAGGGGGGGGGGACTGGTTAAGGGTGCAAGCAAAATGGGCGGACAAGCGAGAAAACTGGATTGTATGGCTTCACACAAAACTACATATATTAACAAAGCCTTCGGAATACTAAAGTGGACCTTGCGAACAATGAATAACTGCGGTTGGAAGGTAGTGGCGGGCTATAAACTTCACACTAGCATGTTATGAAGAGTTACAACAGAATCTTGGATTTCGATAGATCTTAGAACATGGAATGTTTGAACGTTCTATTAAATAATTACATATTAAAGAAATTTATCTGGCTCAGGACAGGGACCGATGACAGGATTTTGTGAATACTCGGGTTCCATAAAATGCAGGTAATTTCTTGAATAAATGATCGACAATCAGCTTCTTGTGAAGGATTCTGCTCTATGGAGTTGGTTCCTAAATTAGTAAATATTACAGAAAGTCATGACCGTCTCCATTTGACGTTTGTTTCTTGGGCAGACTTCGCAGCTGAAGATGGAGTTAAATTATTCTCCAGAAAATTCGATATCTACCTACAATCCACATTGCGTTGAGACTCAGAACAACGTCGATATTTTCACAGCCGTGTTAATCTCAAATATCATGTCGCAATCACTACAACGAGGCGTCGCATCAGAGAAGACCACACACAATCAAGGGATTCCTGAGTGACCACATTTGAAGTCTTACACAGTTTATAACAGTGCTCTAAAATGTCTGAAACCGGAAAGATCCTAATTTGGAACTTCGTTTCGCAAGTTGTGTGAGTAGGAACGTTTTACGTCTGAGTTACGTCTCGTGTCTGGAGACGTGTTTCAGAGTGTAGGAAGAAAGAATGTTGTATCGGCCCATAAATCAGTTACGAGGGTCTTCCTACGCTAAAATCTCGACAAGAAAAGAAATAAAAATAGATGGAAAGAGAAAAGCATTTTGCATTGTTCGCTGTGGTAGAACAGAACAAGGTCAATAGTTCGTGCCTAAATAATCATAAATGACCTCCGTCCACGAATCAAGACTGAAAACGTTAAACAGGAAACACCACAAGCCGGGTTTGACTACGGATAAGCTGGACTGGATACAGCACTTAACCCTTTGAAGCCGAAGATCGTCTGAATATTATTTATGAATTCAGTCCGTACCGCGAAGAAAACACTACACCTCACCATTACGAAAATCAGCTGGTTAACCCTTTGAAGACGAAGCTCGTCTTCATAATATTTACGAATCCAGACCGTACCGCGAAGAAAACACTTCACTTAACCATTAGAAGTCGAATCAGGCGGTACCACATAAGATTTAACAAAAGAACATCCCGGTCAAAGCCTTAATAAATGAATTGAATTGAATTTGCTAATGACGACATGAAAAGACAATGATCTGTTTAATGGGGTAACTTTGATGTCGTTAGGGAAAAAAATGTAATAACAATACATGAGCATTAACAACGGTTAGGTTATACTAGGGAGTGGATTCATCTGGCTCCGGATGTGGCCCAAGCTCTAGTAAATACGGTAATGAAATTTCATTTCATAAAAGGCGATCATTTCTTCACTATTATTTTATTTATTTAGTGTTCTGTCTGACGACAGGTCCATATGAACAGGATCCTTCCATCCTTTTCTCAGACTGGGACCTGTTCATATACGTTCTTGGCAGATGATCCAGAAGTGGTTTGCCATTGCCTTCTTCTGTGTGTGTGTGAGTGGAGTAATTGTTGGGATGCCACGGAGGAAAACTCCGTGTTGCCTAGACCACGGCCTTGCCCAACACAAGTTATAATTCTGAACAAATAACAGTAGCTTCAGAATGACCCTGCTTTACAGAGTCAGATTACACTGGGAGACACAAAACCAAGCAAACCAGTGCGTGACTACAGCCCTGAAGATGGAGGTAATATGTTTCTTCGAAACGTTGGTGCCTACCTACGAATATACACGGAGTTAAAAACCCCCAAAAATATCATCATAATCAGTAACGACACTTGCTTTATACAGGACTTCGGACAATGCCTGATATTAACCAAATTTGGCCACTTCATAACATCGGTCACATGTTCCTTCATACTTTTATCTCACTACAGATTTTTTTTAACTGAAGTAAATGCACGTCAGAGTCATTTTCGAATGATCTAGGGCAAACAAAAAGAACGCCAAATATCCTTACCATTTACGTTTACCCAGCCGTCCACAATGTAGTCTGCAGCATACGCACAGTTGCCATCCTCTGTCCACAACCCAACACGATCGTTCATGGTCAAACACAGCACAACACTACTGCTCCGAGCGGCAGAACCTGCCGTCAACATCCGACCACTACGAAACACCGTAGAGGACTGAAGGCCTTCCTTCTCAAGCCACGAAAGACCACAGTAGCGGCTGCCAGATCCCACAACAGGTGTTGTACCGCCAAGCCGGTATCTCAGGCTACCTCACGCTTTGATTGCATCTACACATATAAGGCATTCAGTACAAAAAATGCTGAGCACTGGCTAAATACGGAAGGACCCTGCCGCGTTAGCTTTCGTTATTCTCGGCGTAACAATATCTACAGTCATAAAAGCTTGGTATTGCCAATATGGAAAGTTATTCATGCCTGATGCATTCATAATTTTGTGACTTAGTTAAGAAAGCATTTCCATGAATTCGTGATTTAATAATCATCGGGCAATCAACAAAAAAAAATACAAGTTCATCACTCGTTAACAATCGTTGCGTCAAACGAATAAGAGTGAGAGAAATAGTGCTTCGAAGGAACAAAGAGCCTCCATCTTCAGGGCTGAAATAAGAAGTCGAAGTGGACGGTTTATATAGGATAATGCTGATGATTAGGCAAACTAGATCAGTGGTATTCAACTTTTTTTGTTCGCGTACCCCCAGATATAATTTCTCTTCAACTTTGTACCCCCAAAGTTGTTGGTGTATAATTCAAGTTATACATAGTATATAATCTACATCTAAAATAAATTAAATAAATTACATTACTGATTATTCAGTGTTTACCATAAAATAATTTTTTTTTAAATTTCACGTACCCCCTAAGATGTCTTCGCGTACCCCAGGTTGAATACCACTGAACTAGAGCAATGAGATGAGAAATGGGGATGAGTCCATGTCTGGAACAATAGGGAAGAGCCATTTTCCGCGGGACTGGTTTTGTTTCCAACTCTGAAGATGGAGACACTTTCTTCTTCCGAAACACTGACACGGAGTAACAACCCAGGGGAGGCCAATTTATGTTCACACCGCAGTAAAGACCTTTCTTTTTCACACACGGAAATCGACACCACACTGACTGAGATATCACCGATCACGTATGAGATAAAAACCACAGATATAATCTTAATTGTTAATATAAAAATCTCATCGATAATAACAGAATAAAAGAAAATTTTACACTTGTTGAATACGTCTTCTGGGACATATTTCACCCCGTAATCTCGTAGACGTTTACCTTCACATTTCACAGGCCGCATTCTGCCCTGATGATGGCAGCAGTTTTCATATCCGTCGACGTAAGAACTTAAAACTCCTCAGTGGTACTTATTACTTACGTCTCTTTCACAATTTAAAATAAAACGTTAGACGAACGACATACAGATAAAAAAATATCCTTTGTATTGAACATGAACACGGCGAAACCTGCCAAATGTCTTAACATGCTGGAAATCAGACGCGTCATTAGTTCCGAGTCGATTTATACAGGGAAGGAGGAGGGTGTGGTAGAACAGCCAGGTGGAAAGCGAGACGCAATCACAGCGAGTGAAGGAAGGTCTGTTACCGACCGAGCCTTCAAGATGTATCAGGTCGGGTGTTTCAACATCCAGCGACTGGCTGCAGCCACCCACTCCAGTTTTATTCTCCGTGATTGGAGCGGATGATGGGGCCAAGGACAAACGCGGAGAGATGGGAACTGAAATTCTACTGCAGAATACATTCCAGGCTAAATGATATTTACAACTGAGGCATTTAATTTCTAGGAAATAATGTATACGTCACAGAGTTTCCTTCAAAGAAAATTCTGGTGCCGAGAACATTCTACACCACAGAGCACAACGTACTTCAAAGATATTCACAGTTATCGTAGTGAGAAAAACTGTGACATTATAAAAACTGACAAAATCCAGGTTGTATATTGATTTTTTTTTAGGTCGTTGAGTATCCCGGCATTGGCCTGCATAACTAAAAGGGGAAAAACCGCGAAGAAACTCAGTAAGGACTTGACACCGGGACCAGTCGAATACAGAGCAGAAATTCTAACCAATCAACAGCATTGTTAGTGTTACCCTCAAATATTTAAATTTTTCATAATCACTGAAAAATATCCACTCATGAACCGACTTCCATTTCTGACACACAGAGTCTGGAAAAATATAGATTCGGTTTTTGTATTTTAAAGACGTATTACAGCATTATATTATCTGTTAGTGCCTGTGCACCGGATAAACTGCTTCCCTCTGCCTCCGTCACATCTCCTAACTTACAAATTGAAAGCTGATCTAAGTAGTATCCTTTGTCTGCAGTCGACCTTTTTATATAAGCCCTGGGATGCATCCTAAGTAAACTATCCCTAGTTCCCTTTGTATCGCCCACAGGTACAGGAGGGTATATATAGCAAAGTAAATAGCATTGTACAAAATCTGACGAGACCTTAAGAACACGCCAGCTCACACTAAGCGATTTGTAAGAGCATTCACGATTCGCTAACTTTTCTCAATCATTCTAAACAAGTGAACGGTGAAAACTGGTCAGAACTGCATCTGGTACAACTCTGTAAAAAAAAAAAACTCTACATGACAAATCCCCTTTATGTGTACTAAAATTTCCAACAACAGGCTTCAAAATTGTGCGTGGATTATTTAAAATGAATCACGTTTAATACTAATCCTTTTAGTCACAAAACGTGAGGAAAAAGGACACTTTAAAGACCAAAGTGTAGAAAAGAGTAACATTAGAATGGATCTTAAAAAAATACGAACATGAGTGTGATACAGATTAAACTGGTCCAAGATAGGAGTCAGTAGTAAGCTCTTGTAAACATGATAATAAACGTTCAGAGTTTCATAAAATGCAGGGAATTTATTAATCAACTAAGAGCCTACCAACTTCTCAAGGAAGAGCTCTGATTATTGGAATTATTTAATTAGCATGAAGCATTTTGCGGAACAAAGTTATTTGCATTATTTCATTCGTTATTTGCAGTACATAACACGTACTGCAATTACAACACACAAAATACGAGAACGCCTTCGACCCATAATGGTATTCTGCAGTGGAAGTCAGAACCCGGCCAGCTAGTCCCAAGGAATGAGTCAGTTGGACAGACACTTCGATGGGGCACTAGAAGCTTCACCATTCTTGGTCACTACAACGGTTCAGAGGCAAAGTGGGCGACCGATAAACAGTTTTTCATTTCTCTTTCAAGCTGATGTTTTTTCTCCTAATTCGAATTTCTATGACATAAGAACGTACAGCCTGAAGATAATTCAAGACTGCCAAAGACTGTAGCAGTCGTGTAAAGAGCAACCAGTGAAGACGTTTCCTTGAAACGAATCAATCAGCTTGATGAAGATGATTTACTTAAAACGCTAATTTATTAGTGATTATACAAGTAAACGTAAAACATTCAAGAAACATTCATACTACAAACACCATTTAAGAAACAGTCCATTACGTGACGAAGTCAGCAACAGAAAATATATACACAAATTAACAGACACATATATTAATTTCGAGCTCTTAAAAACCACCCGAATATTACCAGTTAAGTTCGAAACATGTAGTACATCTTAATAAACAATGCGACTATAACAAAAAATTGTCGTGTACAAAGTCTGTCAACTTGATGTTCAACACACAACAGGATGGACCCCTTAAAACTCGTTGTCATTGTCTTTACATGAAGCCTAAACGAGGTAAATACCCCTAATACCCCATGGACAGGAGACTATATGGGCCCCAGAGCTAGTCTTGGACGTGGTGGCGATGAAAAAATTCCTACCCATGACTACGGACTCAAAGCCAGAAGTCACCATGGCTCAGGGTAGGGTAATGGAGAGAATATGTAAGAAAATGACTCTCTTCAGAGTTGTAACGCCGTGTAGTCTGTGTAGGAGTTTACCATCGTTTCAAAAGTCCTCTCTACCCCCATCATCAGGGCACTACAACCCAGAAGACAGCCTTCTTCGAGCTCACCGCCTTACCCTACTGGGCGAATATTTGTACATAACATGAGTCGACAGAAACACTGGGTAATCATATTCACGAATACAAATTCGTCGTCGAAAAGTATTTTAAAGCTAGAGCCAGCTGCTTGCTTCTCATGACAAGGTCTACGGGTTATGTCATCATGTCGTCCTGTAGCTTTCTCGATAATTGCAACCAGTATCATTTCAAAACACCGTTGCACCTGTCGCTTGGATGATGCGGGCTTCAGATTTATTTCTATTATATTCATCTCACTGCTTCATCACTTTGCTTTGAACATAAAAGTGTTCGAAAGTAAACACATCACTGAAGGCAAACCACTGTGCAGAACTCAGTAAGGTGGCTAGAAAAATGTGTAACCTTATTCAGCTTTTAAGTACTGAATCTATCCTCTTAAACTTGTATTATCAGTTTGATCCAAATCAAATAAGACAGGAAAGGCATGTAGCACGAACAGAGAAGTCTGGTCTTTGGGCGATTCGAACATCAGCTTGAAGCCAGTCAATATACTGACTGAGATAAGAATTCACTGACACAAAGAATAATTAAATTCATACATGTCTGTATTTTATTCATAGATAGTTTATTTAAAGACGCCTTTCAGTAGCTCAGACTATACAACGCCGAATGAAAATGAATAATGAATCGGAAAGGATGTGACAAGGATGCGACCATGGCCTAATTTAAGTTACTAATGGAGATACTGATAAAAACCACGACAACCCTAAGTCAAAATAACCGGTCTCCGGGCCGCGATTTGAATCCTGAACCTTCCGAATACAAAGCGGAAATGCTAATTTTTTTTGTAGGAATCCACAAAGTTACATTAACGTTTATAAACATATCTGAATTTTTGGATTAGATTCAGCTGGACGGGGAGAGGGTTTCGGTGAAAAGGATTTCACAACGGAGGTAAGTGGCATGTCGACCCTTAGGCCTCTGCTGCTAGGAGTTACTTCAGGTAAGACAAGGATCATAAGTGAGAAACCAACGTCAAGACAGGACCACTGACGGCGATACAGACCGCTGTCCGAAGAATGCCCTCGAGGGCCCGCATTGTAAGACTACTTACTTTGCACGCCTGTTTCGGCACAAGACATGCTATTAGCATTAACCTCCTTTGCACCCACAAATCACAGATACCACAACGATAATGATATAATAATATTATAATATTTGAGAATTCTGTCCGTACCGCGAAGAAAACACCACATTCCACCATTAAAAATATCAACTGGATAATGTTATATAAGGAGATAACCCCTTTTTTTACTCTGATAATCATATGAAATCTTTTAATACACTCTTTTTGGTTAAAAGCAAAATTACTGATTGTTAAAGCACGTGACGAAAATAGTTTCTACTAACTAAATTCGTGGTAATCTTTGCGGTTTTGTAAATTTTATTTATTTACGTTTTGGTCCAATTCAAATCTCCAGCATTAATTTTGAAGTCACTAGAACTGAACTGTTTTGCTAGACTGTAACCTACGCCAGAGGGATTAATTCATCGCGGTGTGTGGCATTCGGTTTAATCGCTTTAATGGTAATTGAACGATGCATATTTCATAGTCTGTGATGTACTACATCTGAAATACTGACACGGGATGCTAAAAAACCCAGATACATTCATACACGGTTCCATAAAACATCCCTAAAACACAACGACTTTAAAAAAATCAACTGCACCATTTCTAATAATCCATAATTAGAAGCCAATAGCCACGGTGATCTAGCGGTTAGAACGCTGGCCTTGTAATCCTGGGGTCTCGGGTTCGATTCCCGGCGGTGCCCGAATTTATAACTTGTGTTGGGCAAGGCCGTGGTCTAGGCAACACGGAGTTTTCCTCCGTGGCATCCCAACAATTACTCCATTCACACACAGAAGAAGGCAATGGCAAACCACTTCTGGATCATCTGCCAAGAACGTATATGAACAGGTCCCAGTCCGAGAAAAGGATGGAAGGATCCTGTTCATATGGACCTGTCGTCAGACAGAACACTAATAATAATAAAAAAAATAGAAGCCAATGTATAACTACATACAGCAGAGTGCTCCTTATGAAGCTAACAGTCGCTCAAGTGGTCAACAACGTCTCCTCGTGGAACACCAAAGTTCATAATAATCTACCAGTGGTTCAAATCCTGTGCCACTTGAATCCAACCCCCACTCTCACAACCTATTAAAATGTTTTTTTTAATATTATCATCCGACACAAACCAAGATGTGTTCAGGTGTTTCGACTAAAATTCTGTGAGCATTTATCGCGTGTTGCATTTCCCACCCATCTTCTCTTTATTAAGATTTGTTTCCAGATCTTCATTTTCGCTGCAGAACATGCCAACCACATCTAACGTTTAAAACTCTTTGCATTCCGAAATATGTCACCGGGACCAGATCCGTTTATGTTTCGATGCGCTCGACATTAATTCACGAATTTTCTCTATCTAATTCTTCAGCATCCACACACAAACACAAGCAGGGAAACATTGGCGATACATTTTGTTATCAGTTTCCATGACGACTGCCATAGTCAAGGCGAAGATGATCACCCACTGCGATTTACTCGGCATTAACGCTGATGTCATTGCAAACAAATGTCTAATTAGTTGTGTTAATATGACGGTAGACTCGTTCCGAAGGCGGACAAAAAAGGCTGTACGGAAACAAAAGCCACGATACATACAAACATTCACACGCACGGTGTCAAATTATATACTGTCAAAAGCTCATTACCGTAACACGTTTAATGTACACTGTGTACCAGAGGGCATCTAACGTATACATGAGTGTCCAAAAATGGATTTAAATCCATTGGATGAAACTGGTAAAATTTTGTAAGCGACGTGACCGGGTATAGTGGACGACCCGGGTTTTATTCCCGGGTTAAAGGTTAAGTCGAGTAACGATGAACTTTAAGATTATGAACGCGCGAAGAAATTATCATTTTTCAAAACAGTGCATTACATTTATGATTAATACAAGTTTAATGATACGGGATATTATACCGAGTTGTCTTGCAGAAACTTATTGGAGTTTCAGAGGTGCTGAGAGATGACTTATTGCCCTGACGATGGAGACAGAAGTTTAAATCTCACCAGGCTTCATGATGACGCCAAATGCTGTTAAATACTGTAGAACAATGCATAACGTGCCTACGTGTGGCTGGTTAAAAATAAATGACATGATAATATTAAAATTGTTCTGACAAAATGAGGTATAAATTTGAGGACTGTATTTATCTTTCTCCGGATAAGGACCGGTGATAGGATTGTGTGATTACGGTAATGACCCTTCGGTTTTGAAAAAGGACGAGAATTTACTGATAAGGTGAGCGACTGTTAGCTTCTCAAGAAGCGCTCAGCTCTCTTCAGTTTTTACACTGAAGTCATAAATATACGTATAACTTCGACTTTAGGGTGAGAAACACGTCGAGTGATTGGTGTTAACCAACGTTTCGGCAGAAAGTCCAGTTGCCATTTTCAAGGTAGGTATGATGTGGGGCCAGTTCTTAAGGCATTAAACACTGAACTCCACCCGCGAAGACCCACAGACACGACCATAAATATAAGTCTGTTTCAAAACATTAATCAAACATGATGAATGTCGTACCTAATTTTCGTCTCGTATCCCCTTTAACGCACCTGATGGGAATACTGAACGCGTACATAAAGCGCTCAATTTATTAGTACCAGTAAATGATACAGACATATCAATTTATATTGAAGTTTAATACTAATTAGTTTCTGATATTCTGAACCCACCTTTATAGGCGTGTGATTCCGAAAGCCTCATACAGCACTGTGGATATAAATCATCCATTACGCTGTATAAATTTACTAGGTTTAGAAACAAATGGATACAGCCTTAGTGAACGTACGTGGTTGGAGAGGTTTTTCGAAACCATTTCTGAGTGTAAACTGAGTTTTATTTTTGTCCTCACATCGTGTTTTTAAGACACTACAAACGATATTTTTAGGCGCGTTCTCATAAAATGCGCATATTAGCTTCGTCAGCCTCGTATGTCTGTCCGTACGCAACGACTCAGGAACATCTGAACACAACTTTTCATGAAAAATTATACTGGGGATTTTTTACAAGCCACAATTTTCGTATAAGCTAATTAAAGGCTAGCATCAACAATTCGTGTTCACTTACACACGTTCTAGAGCGGTGTTTCTCAAACGGGGGTCCGCAAGATTAATAGATAGCCTCTTTGACGCTGTATTGTTCTAACGCTTTTATCAACACATTTTTACTTACACATTGGAATAAAAAAGATATGGAAAGAAACTACACTTTCTGTCTATATTTTATTCAATCTAGATTCTACATATAAAGAAAATTTGGGGAGGGGGTCCGTAGCACAAGGAAAATTAATTTAGAAACTACGTAAACAAGGCGAACTGATTAGCACCCAATTCCAGCTGCAATAAACACAGCTGTAGCATTCAAATAGTTCAAGGATATTGACCAAACTGATATAAACGGTTCAATAGTCAAGTGTCTACTGATAATCGAACAGAAACAAAGACAAATAACAGGCGTTATAGTACATTTTTTATTGAACAAGAAGATTAAATACTAAAATTTGAGCTAAATAAAATGTATATCAAAAGTGTTATGAATATGGAAAAATATATTCAAGCAACGAGAAAACTGCATAATGATGAGCTTAAAAGTCTGTACTCCTCCCCCAGTATTGTCAGGGTGATTAAGTCGAGAAGAATGAGATGGGCTGGGCATGTAGCGCGCATGGATGGGACAAGATGTGTTCACCGGGTATTGGATGGGAAACCTGAAGGGAAGAGACCTCTGGGGAGACCTAAACGTAGATGGGAGGATAATCTCAGGCGGGATCTATGGGAGATAGGAGTTGAAGGAAACTGGATTTTGTTGGCCCAGGACAGGGTCCGGTGGAGGGCTTTGGTTAGTTCGGTGATGAACCTTCGGGTTCCGTAAGCCATCTGGTTAGTTGGGTCCACTATTTGGGAAGCCTGAGGAGAAGAGACCGCTGGGGAGACCTAGACGTAGATGGGAGGATAATCTCAGGCGGGATCTATGGGAGATAGGAGTTGAAGGAAACTGGATTTTGTTGGCCCAGGACAGGGTCCGGTGGAGGGCTTTGGTTAATTCGGTGATGAACCTTCGGGTTCCGTAAGCCATCTAATTAGTTAGTTATATTCAAGCAACATCTAAGCTCATGATAGGTACCACTGGGGTTTTCTTGTGAAAATCGGTGATGAACTTTTGGATTCCATAAAATAGGAGATATTTATAGACTAATTGGACATGTATTAGGTTTTCAAGGGTACTGCCCTTGGGAGAATGAAAAGACCTTAAATTCAATGCACAAAATACCATACCTCTTAAGTTTACTGATAAAATACACTTTCCACAAAATCATATTTTCATTGCCCTTACATTAAATATCTGGTTATGAGTGGTTAGAACGTGGAAGTCGGCGAGAAGGGATTGTAGTGGCTTCGTTCTGGTAGACCCAGCATCCACAACACTTACAATTCGTCCGACGAAGATCTTTTCATTACTGTCTATCTGCTACTTCTCCACGAGCCTTGCAGCAAAGCAAGCAACGTGTGAAAACTGTGGATTGACAAACAGAATCAAGACGTTCACAGGAAGACGACGCGAACAGGCAGGCGCACTTTTATAAAATTCAACTGAGACCGCTCACGAACAGATACGCCGACAAGGGGAAGCTCTACTGCGCAAAGCCACTTCTTGTTTCCACCACAAAATTTCGTCACTGCCTCCCACAGCGACCGAAGGATGGCAGCCCCGGCAGAGAAAACAAAACACTTAGTCCTGTGGGACTTATATGCGGGACCAGTCTCTCCCTCAGGTCCCTGAAAGTGTTTTCCTGTATCAAGCAAGTTCCCTTCCTAACCCCCATCCCTGTCCGGCTACCAAACACGTCATCGTCTTCCTGTAACACTTTACATTACCAAAACGTCAAATAATCTACACAGATCATTTAAATAATTCAGTTTAAAGACCACTCCATCTACAATGAATACTGTCAGTCAATAAAAGTACCGAAATTAACTTCAATATTATCACAATTTAATCTCAACATTTATGTAGAAACCATCCACAATAGAATGAACTACATTCCACATATTAATTTTAATATAAAAATTACCGATACAGTTCTAGAAGAAAACAATCATTACAATGTAAAAAAAAGTCTTCTCATGTGATCAGCCATGTCAATATGGAAATAGTTTTCGTCGTTTCGGACACTGTCTCTAGCTCCATCATCAGGAACAATTATTGCATTGATTCGTCGTCAAAGCACCAAATCTTATGATGTTAACGATTTGAGAATTTTAAGAAAAGATTCAAAGTTTATAATCCTCTGTAAAAATTATTAAAATGATTTCATGTAGTTTTTGAAAATGTTTTAAAATTATTTTTGGAAATTCCATTATATTTTAAAGGGTTTATCACAGCGTGTTCTGTGTTTATTAAAATCCATAAAAAAAACTAGTGCAAAGCAATATACAGAGTACTAAACATGATTTTAATGTCTTGTTTCACGAAGTAGCCTACCTACCAATGTTTAGGGAGACACAATGACACATAGATTGCTTTATAATTCTTTCCTTCCACGAAAGAAGGTACATACTCACGAGATCTGAAGTTCTAACAACGGTGAAGGCGCTAATTTTGGCCTTGTGGGTTGTACCTGCCTCCACACTCTAAAGATAAAAGCAGTATGTTCCTCTAAAATATTGCTATAAATCTAGAAGTCATTAGAACCCGGAAGACCAACACCGACAAAACTTCCGGTGGGCTATGTAACGAACGGAAATGGTTTCTATTTGTACCAAGCCCAAACTCTAAACAAGAACTCCTATAATATTTTAACCACGCAAAGTTAAACCCAATTCAAAATAATGCCACAAAGGGAAATAGACAGGGATTAAATTATTATTTGTGTTGTCGCTCGAATTTCCTTTAAACCGCAGTGCTTAAGTACAACAGCAGCGCCCTCATGTATTTGTAATCATGAGAAGCTCGATAAACATGGGGCGAAGCCCCTGAAACCGCTCCCGTAACCGAAGCTTTGTTTGTGGGATCACAATATGACAAATTTAAGCTAAGTTAGCCCAGGGTTGGATTGCTTAAACCACAGGTGCATCCCCTAACTTCGTGGCGCGCAGATGAGAGCACAGGGCAGAGACAGATCAGGGATGATGTGGGGGGGGTAACAGCTCAAACCAACCCCAGGCAGATACGAAGGTCGCCAGACTCTAAGGTCAGCACTGAATAAGAGCAGAAGACCCAGTCCACCAGCTAATAGCGGGAGGAAGTTAGATTTACCCTGGAACAGCTAAGACCTGCACGAAGAATTTTCATCTTTGGTCCAAATGTGCGAGTTTTATGTTCCATGAGCCTTTCGTGCGCGTACATGTTGACGTCCCATCACAGTTAACCCCTGGACCTCGACAGACTGGTCACCGGCAAAGAATCCCGTTTGACGCACATGCGTCTGCCTTTTTCCAACGTAATTCTGTTCCGAAAATAAATCTATATGAAATGATCCTTTGGTATTTAGATTAAAATTTTTGATGTAACTTCCGAAACGTCGTGTTTTTTCAAAAGAAAATATCCAAGAATCTGAATCAGTTTTTTTTTTAAAAAAAACTACTAGTCAGTACAAGAGTTGATGCCGTTAATACTCGTATTTGTCCGTAATAAATCACGCGAATGCAGTGCCAACGGATGTGACAGAGGTTTTATTGTACTGTACTCATTCTGAAGTGACCAGAAGCACTGCAGACCTCAGCGACATCTGTAACAGGATTTTGTTTAACGCTTCACTGATCATAACAAACACAAATGTAGCAGCAGCAGCAACAACAACAACAACAACAACAATAACGACATTGGCTCTAAAACTTGTGTATTCAATACACGCGCTTATAAATCCAAATTATTCCGATTTTATGCCATTATTTAACACGTTATGGCACCAAAAAGGAACTTCGTTCATGCCAATTAATTACTTTTGCGTGAATTAATAATCTGACAGAGGTCAAAATTTCTTCCACTGGATACGATCCCATGACAATGCCATACATAATCAATCTTCACCATAATATTACCTAGATCCTTCTTAAAGTTTTCTTCATATCTATTTCTAGGTCTTCCAAGTATGCTTTTTTTCGATAGGTTTTCCAACAAAATTATGTCAACCTATGTAAGCTTCGTATGTCACTATTAACAAACAGCAGATAACACAGAGGGCCCTATAAATCACAAAGTTCCTCCTCAGGACCAATATAATACCCCTATATTCTTAGTCTTTTTCTCTAGATCAAAATGAGCTTCAGACATTTCTTTTTATTTAATAATCACAATTTCTGTACGTCTAAAAATCGTGGAATGATGAGTTGAGTTAAACCAAAATGAAGATTTCTGTCTTCTGGGTTATTGCGCTGTGTAGTCTGGTCGATGTTAACCAACGTTTCAGAGGTCATACTGCCTCCGTCATCAGGGCGATGAATATATTCATCGCCCTGATGACGGAGGCAGTATGACCTCTGAAACGTTGGTTAACATCGACCAGACTACACAGCGCAATAACCCAGAAGACAGAAATCTTCATATTCACCGCTGTGAGAACCTCAAGTCTTACTTAAACCAAAATGTCTGTAATCTTTCACTGTGTAGTCTTGTAGATGCTGGCCTAAGCATCGGAGGTCTCAACCATTCAACCAATCAGCGCTTGCTTATTATACAGACAGATGTACCTTCAAACGCGTGTCCGTTCTCGTCCTGTTTAATACCGCCCGTAACTCAACAAGAAACCTACCTGTAGGCTATGTGGGTACAGTAAGTCTCGTATCACATCAACCACTAACAGGGGGTACACCCCCCCTCCCCCATGGAGCAGCGGTTGAGTGTCGTACAGAAATCCAACCTCGCTTCCTTTATCAGCTACTCCAACCTAACCACTCTCTTCGTCCGCCAACAGGGGAACATTTAACTTCGAAGACCCGTGTCTGAGAAGCAACCTCGGTAACAGATCGACGATGTCTCTGAGACGACAAAACCTCCAATCAATCCTGAGAAATGCCTTCAGGCTAACGCCGTAATCACAGATGTCGTGTTCTGAATCAGAAGCTACAAAACGGCAGACAAGAGAGATGGTATTTCTGAAAACACGTTACATAGACTTCAAAAACAAATAATTCTGGTTTCCCCCACATCCTGTATGCAGAGAGTGCGAGTCGGTTTGAAGACGGTTATGTGGTAGAATCGTTGGCGAAGAGGAGAAGACAGTTTACGTGCTATTACACGAGATAATTTCTTGGTGGAAAAGCGATTACATAATTTTGCAATCTTAGTGTTACAAAGAAAGTAAACCTATTTCAGTACATCTTAAATCTTTGCATACAGTGTAGTGTATTATGATATGAAAATAATGATACAAACTTTTTACACTATAAATGACACTAATGCCAAACGCGTTTCGACCTCAAGAGGTCCTGTGAAACCAACATCCAGTGAAGTGTTACTTATTATGGTTTTGTAAAGAACTCACCATTAACTTCATAACCTGTTTAAAACCATACATTTTTTGAGATTGCATGAATTAATTTCCCCTTTTTGCCACTGATGACGACCTCTTGAGGTCAAAACGCGTTTGGCAATAGTGTCATTTATAGTGTAAACAGTTTGTATGCTTATTTTTACCAATTATTATTTATTTTAATCCGTCTGATCACAATATTTAAAATTTCTTATAATTAAGATAATAAAATATCATTGAAGTTCCATATCGATTGATCGATTTACATTTCGGAACATTTACACTATCTTATGCTTATTTTTATATTCTATTTCAGTACACTTATTAAAACCTTCGTAAATAACAGGCAATTTCGCTAGTTCTGAATAAATTTGTTTAAATTTAGTAAGATAAATATTGTTTCTCGCAGGAAACGTCTGAAGTTATTTACTTCGCCCACAACAGAATTCCATACAACAAAATTGTCATTGTTTTTAAGAAAGTGGTTTTGAAATGTTTACGTGGTAGGAAGTCAGCTGCCAAGTGATATGAAAATAAATAATTCATTACAGCTTCGAGAAATTGCCGATAACATCATTACGTCATATCGAAGTCTACGTTTTGGAACCACAACAAATGACATGCCATCTTCCTATCATTGTTCAATTCGAACATGGATAAAATCTCTAAAAAGATCCACTTAGTAAGCATCTGAGCACGCATGCTATTATATTCAGCGTCATTCAACAGTGATGGCTCCTCCTTCATAAAAAGTTAACACTTTTATAGCTACCGGAAAATGGTAATAAAAACTCTCATATGAAGTGTACTAACACTAATTTTACCTTACGGACGGCAGACTACATGACGATGATGTTTCAACTGCAAAGGTCGTGTTAGTCCAATTGTGTGAAAGAATTATAATATTCGGTGCACTTAAAAACAAACGGAAGTCTCTTTGAAGGTTGTATTTCGGCTGAGAGGATTCAGCAAAGGCACAAAAGTCCTGAGTCAGTACGAAATAGGCTGAAAGTCGAATTAGAAAGTTGCAGATTAAGAGGAAAATACGAATAAACGTTGCCATGATACTGGAAGATGTAAGCCAACGTAGGTCTGATAGTTAGTGTAACTTCCAAAGCAAAAGGAGTGCTTTAAGATTCAATGGACTGACTTAGCAATTATGAGCTATAGTCACTTATGTGCTTTTTATAATACGGCATGCCGTGTGCTATTAACACAGTCGGGTTGCCAGCTTTAGGGGCTAAACAGAAATACAGTATCTCGTTCATATTCATGTCTATTTGTTTGTACTATAAAATCTTACGAGTTTATACGTTCAGATTGGTCGTACGACAGTTGAATACTTTATATGAACGTAAAAATACCAGACTTCCTAAAGAACGGCCATAAAAACTACGACAGACTCCAGTCAGAGTCTGAAGAACGCAATAAATTTTAACTTTTTTTTAAACAATTCGAACAGCAAATTGTTTTTGTTCATGTCGGTCTCTTTTAACTATGGCGACTGGTTAAGCCACGCCTAGCTTTCTTCTGAAGTCCTTCCTTTAACAGCCTCTTCCTGGTTAGGTTTCTGATCTCGTCTTTACGACTGATCTGTCTGCTGGGGTAGGTTGCGGTTTGTTCTTTCCTTTTTTGGGTCCGGATGTAAATAAGGTTCTTTATAGCGCCATGCCAGGCCAGCTTGGCCTGCGTGGGTGGGCGCTGTTACAGTCATCTACAAAAGTAATCTGCCTGTAGACCAACGGAATATAGCCTACATCCATCACAACTGTAACTAACTATATTGATTCAATTCTAAAGTAGTTTACACTTAAAATTATTCATTGTCAGGACTGCCTCCATCGTCTGTTCTTTAAAACCACGACGTTTCGGAGGCTGGTTCTGTCTCCGTCTTCAGGTGAGAGGTACCTACAGACAGAACCAGCCTCCGAAACGTCGTGGTTTTAAAGAACAGACGATGGATCTTCCTTTTAAAAACAGACAGACACTAAACTCATCAATAGATTCCCTAAATTTATGGAACAGGAAAATTAATTAATGTTTTAAAAGCTCTTAATTTTATTATATTCTGAGATAGATAAACCTGCTTTCAGCTTCAAGATGTCTCTGAGACCCACTTCAATACTGTCTTCCCATCTAAGACTTCATATCTCGAGTGGCCACTTCCTTAAAAAAAATTGCAGGTAATCAAGAGTTACTTAGTGTTAAAGCAGGTATTACATGTAATAATAATTGTGTTGAAATGGTTAAAACAAAGTTCACTGTAACAGCCTCCGCCTTTAATCAAATTCTACGGAATTTCTTTTAACTCATGTTTCTTAATCGTTTATGGCATCGACTGAAGTGTGATGGGAGGATTACAAATTGAAAGCCATCAACGAGGACTGTGACGAAGAAAACAAGCAGAAAACAATAGAGTAGTTCACAGACAAGTAAAAATTAATTCCTTGAGAACAGACTTCATTCTATCCGGCACAATGTGCTTTGGAGCTTAATAGCTTTCTGATGACTTCCTATATACCAAAAGGAGGCATCACGATGATGAACATTAAACAGGAGTAGTAACGATATGATGTGGGGGTGAACATTTCTCATTATTTGGTCAATTCCAAAGAACGAAATATTGCCCTATACAATTTTCCAACGATCAGCTCGATATTAAACCACATTCCAAAAATTTATTCCTCTCGAAACTTTTTTTTCCCCCCACTTATCCACATTATTATTGCTGTTATTGTTACAGAACTTTTACTTTGCATTTCTTGTCAGCTTTATTCACTGTCTGACTATTGAATGTCTATTACTATCTGACAAAGTGGAAAAATCTATTAAACCCCACCCTCACGCTGCCATATGGCATTTTCCATCGCGTTTTGACTGAATGATTTAAACAACTGCTATCGATTATCTAAATAATCGCTCCACAACAGCGCAGTCCTTATACTGATTAAGAAATTCGCTGCCTTTTATGGAAAAACCTAGTCCAGGTTCTTACAACTTCTTTCTTCAAGATCCATCTAAATTTTTAAGCTTAGTTTTCTCATTTCGACTCCTATTATTGTTATTATTACTATTTTTTATTGGAGCTGAGCTAGTTTATTCTACAGCAGTGGTATTCAACCTTTTTTGTTCGCGTACCCCCAGATAAAATTTCTCTTCAAATTTGTACCCCCAAATTTGTTGGTATATAATTCAAGTTATACATAGTATATAATCTACATCTAAAATAAATTAAATTACTGATTATTCAGTGTTTATCATAAAATAATATATATATTTTAAATTTCACGTACCCCCTAAGATGTCTTCGCGTACCCCCAGATATAATTTCTCTTCAACTTTGTACCCCCAAATTTGTTGGTGTATAATTCAAGTTATACATAGTATATAATCTACATCTAAAATAAATTAAATAAATTACATTACTGATTATTCAGTGTTTATCATAAAATATATATATATTTTTTTTAAATTTCACGTACCCCCTAAGATATCTTCGCGTACCCCCAGATATAATTTCTCTTTAACTTTGTACCCCCAAAGTTGTTGGTGTGTAATTCAAGTTATACATAGTATATAATCTACATCTAAAATAAATTAAATAAATTACATTACTGATTATTCAGTGTTTATCATAAAATAATATATTTTTTTTTAAATTTCACGTACCCCATAAGATGTCTTCGCGTACCCCCGGGGGTACGCGTACCCTAGGTTGAATACCACTGCTCTACAGTATAGTTACTGGGCCACAACATAAAAGACGGGTATTGGAGTCCCGGCAGGACTTTTTAGATGTTATTCGTAACTGCATTTGGACCGGCCTTGGGACCCACGCTGACTTCTATTCAATGGATCCTGGGGATAATTTTCCTGAGAGTAAAGCAGCTGGAACGTGAAGCTGGATCCTAGTGCGTTTACTCCCCCAGACCCCTTCATGAAGGGGTGTTTAACTAAGTACAGGACCTAATTTACCATTTATTATTATTATTATTGCTGTTGGCAAACACTTAAATAAATAAATTTAATTAAATTATTATTATTCGGTCTTCGAATTCCTATTCGGTATCCAAAAGACTCGTCTACGTTAAGTTTTACAGCTTCAATTAAAAAAATGTATTTCTGTTATACAAACATCACCTGCTAAACATTTTTTTCGTTATTTTCATATATTTATGATTATCGTATTATCTTACGCTCTCTCCGCAAATGGCCTTATGGCTGTTAATGCAGCACACAAATAACAAATAACTTAATTAAATTATCGTATCAATAACGAGTTGAGCAAAAGAAAATTTTTAAGTCTCTGCTGGATAAAACACAATTTCTGAAACACTACACCGTAACTTTAAGTATGTTTATAGTGCTAAAGTAAACTAAGGCAACGCGATGGATGCCATGACAACAAGAGGAGTCTTATTGTCAAGCAAAGCAACTCAGATGCTCTTGTGGAGCGCAAAGTTACAGAATGCATATGAAGAAGTAACTCTAAGGAGAGCTGGTGTTTGCTAAGAAAACTTTGCAGCACTTCTCCGAAAACCAGTAGCAATATCTATCACTCAGGGTGAGCAAGTTGAGAGAAGTGGCTTGTAGTGAGAAGGCTGTTAAGGAAACAGGCATGAAGCGAGGTTCACAACATCACGAACAACGCACAACTGATCGGCTTCTATACTGCCCAGGCCTCGCCCTTCTTCATTTTAAAAGTTTTAATCTCCTTGCTTACACGTGTTAAAAATATAGCACGGCGTTATACAGTCATGTCTGGCTCATATTGATTCTTTGAACATTTAACAACATTTCAATAATAAATATTCACTCGCTGTTGTTATTATTATTATTTTGAAACACCTTTACAGGGTACAGTACATAGGCTCTGGTAAAACTTATTCTTAAGTCTCATTATATTGTAGGTTCCAGAAAGCAGTTTTGAAATGTTTCGCATTAAGGCTTTGACCGGGATGTTCTTTTGTTAAATCTTATATGGTACCGCCTGATTCGACTTCTAATGGTTAAGTGAAGTGTTTTCTTCGCGGTACGGTCTGGATTCGTAAATATTATGAAGACGAGATTCGACTTCAAAGGGTTAACCAGCTGATTTTCGTAATGGTGAGGTGTAGTGTTTTCTTCGCGGTACGGACTGAATTCATAAATAATATTCAGACGATCTTCGGCTTCAAAGGGTTAATCTATTTCTGATGATATCGCTAATTTCAGACTCGCCGTCTTCTGTAACACGAATGGGATAGATGTGAAATGCTTACTAATCTTTGGTGTTAGAAAGATACTGAAAATACAATTCGGAAAATCTTTGCGTAGACTGGAGAATAATATTAAAATAGATCCTAAATACGATGTGGACCATCTGCTCAGCACACGGACCACTGCTGGGCTCTTATGAACACTGTCATGAACATTCAGGTTCTATAAAATTCTAGAACAACCAACAATTAACAGTGGATGCATCTGAGAGGTCACGTTCACATTCTCGACCTTGAGTCCGAAGATGGCGGTCTTTTGGACTGTAGCGCCGTGTACAAGTTTACCAACGTTTCAGAAGTCCTTGCCGCCTCTATCGCCAGGGCAATGAATCCTCATCTACTAGACTACACAGCGCCACAATCCATAAGACAGCCATTTTCTGACTGTGCATTAGATTTCTGTGCCTTGCTGGGAAATGATTTCAATACATCTGCATGAGAACAGAATACGTCAAAAGTTCCGATTAAAATATGTCATGATTTAAGATCCCTACACAAATGATTAATTTGAGAAAGAATGGCACGTCTTTATGTTTCGTATCACTGTGTACTGGGCTTATCGATTAGTATCTCACGGTTACAAGACCTAAGGATCCAGGAACTGTTTGTTCTATAAAATATACCAACTATAGACATTCATCCAACTTTTTCACCCCACAAAGTTGGCAGCATCATTTCCAGGCACCGCGTGGTTACTTACATTTCTTGTTGGGTCCCCGTCTGTCATACAAAGAATATTTGAAACTGTGGGGGACAGAATTTGCATAGGCAAACGTCAGATTTCTCATTCTATAATAAAACTACTTGAACTCTCCCCCAGTCTACCTGCTTTCTATCTCGATATCAGTGGTCGTCGCTGTGTCAAATCCAATAGAACAAAGACATACTTCCTCCAATGACAGCTTCATGGTTTATTCACAAAGGCAACACTCTACTGCCACGTATTTACTCGTATGATACAGCCACATACAATACATCAGGCGAATACTTTCCAAAAGTTTAACATTATTTATTTATTTTTACTTACAAAGAAAACATATGAGGAGGAAGTCTGCACAGTGAGAAGCTTCATAATTTCTACCATTCAGCAATATTACCACGATGATCAAACCACAGACGACGAGATGGACGGTGAATGTAGCACGCATGCAACAAATGAGTAATGCATACAGGATTTTAGTAGTGAAACCCGAAGTGGGGAGTCTACGTGTGACGAATGCGAAGATGAGAGAATAATATTAAAAAGGATATCAAAGAAATGGGGTGGGAAGTTGTGGACTGGATTCGTCTGTCTTCTACAGCGTGGTGCTGGTATGACTCCCAAACATAAAATTTTAAAAATGCGGAATAAAAGACTGTTCATTCCTTCAGTGAAATGCCAGCACAGCCTACAGACCAGTTTGCAACTGAAGATAAATTAAGGAACATGGCTTCTGAGTAACCTCCGGTGTCAAGACCTTCGTACCGAGATTACAATAAACTACTTTTAAGTGGAGTACTGATCTGCAGATCATGCAAGGCTTCTCGATTTTTTCTAACAGATGTCTGATAAACTCTAACCCCTGATCACTTTTAAGTTACGTAGATTAGAAGTTTGACAGTCCTGCGCGTTATAGCGGACAGAAAAGCAGAGAAATTCGTTTCCCTCTTGGAAACCAACAGAATTTTTACGAAATACGGAAACAGAAGATGACGTCACATCAACGTGTTTCAGATTAACGAATTTCTTTTTGAGATTCTGCGTCATTTCCTTCGAACATTCGACTCGAAATCGACGAATCAACGGACGCTGTTTTTAGACTGTATGACCTCACTTTTGTCGTAACATTGTTCTCATGTCAGATATTTCGCAAGTTTCGATTTGCCTTCAACCCATCATCTGCCGCCATATCTGACTGAATTAACAACAGAGTTCTTTGTTTGGGCGATGTTCGACCTTCTCTATCTCTCTGGTTAGCGACCCCGGCTGTGACTCGTAACGAATGGCCACTTACTACACAGACGTGACTGTCTACATACGTAACCACAAGTGATCCTCCCTCTACTTAAGTGGGCTGGTCTACACTCGTCACATAGAATGATCGACCCAATTACAAATCGACATTCAAGTGTGCCACCATTCACAAGTTATTAGTTTATTTATAGATTATTTAACGACGCTCAGACTATGTAGCGTCGAATGATAGAATGACTAATGGATTAGAGAGCAAACGTAAGGAAGGGCCGAGGCCTAATTTAAGATACTACGCTTGCATATTTTTGGAGATATACATTTTAAACGACCGCTATGGTGGTCTAGCGGTTAGAACGCTGGCCTTGTAATCCTGGGGTCTCGGGTTCGATTCCCGGCGGTGCCCGAGTTTATAACTTGTGTTGGGCAAGGCCGTGGTCTAGGCAACACGGAGTTTTCCTCCGTGGCGTCCCAACAATTACTCCATTCACACACAGAAGAAGGCAATGGCAAACCACTTCTGGATCATCTGCCAAGAACGTATATGAACAGGTCCCAGTCCGAGAAGAGAAAAGGATGGAAGGATCCTGTTCATATGGACCTGTCGTCAGACAGAACACTAAATAATAATAAGATGAGGTGGTCTAGCGGTTAGAACGCTGGCCTTGTAATCCTGGGGTCTCGGGTTCGATTTCCGGCGGTGCCCGAATTTATAACTTGTGTTGGGCAAGGCCGTGGTCTAGGCAACACGGAGTTTTCCTCCGTGGCATCCCAACAATTACTCCATTCACACACACAGAAGAAGGCAATGGCAAACCACTTCTGGATCATCTGCCAAGAACGTATATGAACAGGTCCCAGTCCGAGAAAAGGATGGAAGGATCCTGTTCATATGGACCTGTCGTCAGACAGGTCACTATAAAAAAAAACATTTTAAACATCTCAGATACGATATAGAAATAAATTTTACGGTTTGATATATTCCTGGCTTCGGATATTTCTACTTAAAAGATAATTTTTATTTTATCAACTCCATGCTAATAAGAAATTCTATGCCTTTTACGGAAACAAAAGTTTTATTACTGAGTTGAACGGTAGTCCACTACCCAGCCACATGAATCCAGTCAACATCTCACACAAAGGCCAGAGGGCAATATGAAGAAACCACGAATCAAGAATGCGAGGGAAAATCTAAAGTAGTAAACAGACAGTCATAAACAAGATCACATCAGGCCCAAAATCCCCTAACAGCATTACCACGCCAACGGTTATAACAGGCTTCATAAATATTATCCCTTAAGGCCCAGAATCCCTTAACAGCAAATGATCAGTAGCCAACCAAAGCTACGAACTAACACTTGCCCATTATACGACTGAAACGACAGTGTCTTGTTTTATTATTGTAATTAATAACATCGTAAGACATCGTAACTTTAGCATATTTTCGCAATTTCTGGCTGGCCTGTGGTACACTGTGACGTATAATTTATTCCGCGTGTTTGTAGCATTTTCATACGAGGTCTTCACAACTGCAGTGACCTCGTCACAAGCAAGAGAAGTTGGTATCTGTTCTATGTCTTGACACGAGCTATAAAATTGTTATCTTGTACGCCCACAACATTCTGAAGACCATTCACTATGTCTGTTTGCTTTTCTTCATTCATTAAAGCCTCACTTTTGCTGCTTCATTCGCATGTCCATGTGTTTGACCTATAACCCCCCCCCCCTCTCCCCCCCCACTAGCCCGCAAACATAATCAAACATCTTGTTTATTGCCTTATCATGTTTGATACGTGAATCACCAAAGAAACAACAAATATACGAAATGTCATCACGCTAGTTTCAAAGGGCGAACTAATTTCTTGCATTAGGAATGCAAGATTTCTTCTGTTTGGATAAACACAAATTCACAGGAAATGAGAATATGTCAGTCCGTCTGTGTGATGATGTGTCACGATAATCGCTACTTGTGAAAGAGTCTCTGTAGCACATGCCTTAATTAGAACGCAACCTAATCAACTAATGAACTAAGTCCATGGAGTACAGTTCTTGAGAAGCTAAAATTCACTCAGTTACTCAGTAAATTTCATGTACTTTATGTAATCCAGATGTTCGTTACCATGCAAAGAAAAACCCAACACTGGTCCCTATCATACGAAATAGAGTTTAATATTACTATCCTTTTGCCCCTTGTACAAGACTTTGGCCCTAGTTACCTTTTTGTTGGTCGGATGGTTGGCACCGCCGATTTAGCCCTGAAGATGGCGTCAGAAAAGTGTTTGAAACACATTCGTTGTATGTGTGAAACTCCTCATAGGTGATAATGATGAGTCTCAGAATGTTATTCACATTGTGAAACACTTACCTACAAAGAAAAGAAAAATTGCATATTAAAACGAAGCTCTGACATTTATGTTATTTCTACAATATTATTTTAATAATGTGCATAACAAAAGCAGTGTTTAAGGCAAACTAACTAGTTTTGGGGACAAACATATACAGATCGATGCATGGAGTATTTTTACATATTTTACTATAAGGTGATATAATTGCGTCATATTGTGAATTAAAATTTAATTATTCGTATTTTTTTCCCCGTCTAATCACAATTGTATATAAATAAAATTATACATTTTGTCTTCTATACTCGTTCTTTCAAGTTCAGTAATATTTAAAAATATTTTATATTATTTACGTTACAGGCCAATGTTAAACCACTATCACTTCAAAATATACCCTCACTCCAATGAATTTGGATGTAAACATCATCATAAGTTACACAACAACAGTAATTAAGTTTTAGTTTATAAGATTATAATTTTTAACTTTTAACTTTACACCTGAAGATGGTTCAATGTAACCGAAACATGTAGTAAAAAGATGTACCAAATATGTAAATGATATTTTAATATCTTATGTATAATTTTATTTATATACAATTGTGATTAGACGAAAAAAAAACACGAATAATTATATTTTACTATTATTTCGTGCATCGTGTTTTTAAAATTATATCAAAATTACTTTAATTTTCTTATGTTATATTATACGCCTGTTCCATTTCATTCATGTTACAGAATAAGATACAAGAACAAGCCTGAAATCACTTGGTTTATATTTCGATTCGCTATGTCTCAGACCGATTGCAGTGTTTGTCTGTCAAATTTGGATATTTACTAGTTTATTTTGAGATGATAAAGTTGCGTCATATTGTGATAAATATATATTTGTTTAAATCTTGTTAGTCTGATCACAATAAAATTCCTATTAAATATTAAAATATTACCATAATTAACATTTAAATATTTAAAATATATTAAAATGATGTTCCCTATCGAAATGTTCGATTTACATTAGAACATCACTTTTTACACTGACATGTTTCAGTTCTAAATGAACCATCTTCAAGGTGTATAAAATTATATAAACTTAAATATAATTTCTTAAATGCAACTTTTAGTCAGATGTTTATCGGATATCAAATGATGATCTCTTCCAGATTTTATTGTATTTTATATATGTGTAAAAAGTGATGTTCTAATGTAAATCGAACATTTCGATAGAGAACATCATTTTAATATATTTTAAATATTTAAATGTTAATTATATTAATATTTTAATATTTAATAGGAATTTTATTGTGATCAGACTGACAAGATTTAAACAAAGTTTATTTTGAGTTTTTCGCTGATGAAAACACCCACCAGTCGCGAAAACACATCCAGCTACCGCCTGTCCTTTACAATATAAATAAAATACTTGAAGACCGAGTAATTCCGAAAAAAAAAATTGCTACAGACACTTCGTCCACAATAAATGTGACCTTAAGTCAACCAGAATTGAACCTGGGTCTCCACAGTATAAAAGACAACATCGCCTATCCACCAGAGAACGGCCCCTCCATACAAATACCATGCTCACAATCAAAAGAACGTTTACGAAACAAAACATCCACTCTACGAGTCTACGCGGAAGAACACGACACCGCCATCCCCACTGCCGCGAAGACCTCAATTCTCACATCGACACACGCACATTACACGATGTTAATTCACAGCGTGTCATTAGCTGACATTAATTAGAGCTGTGTACAACAAAAATGTATCCCGATCACAAATTTGTGTGTCTCTGCTGCGTTGTACGCAACTGTCAGACGAGGCAAATGGCTAGGAAAAATAATACCTGAGGCAGGTACTGACTGTGTTAGCTAACAGATTATTGACTGGATGACTGACAGACGGGCTGGGCTGGCTTTGACGTCCGACGTCGGGCTACTGGGATGACGCGTGACTCTAATGCCTTTTAGCGTAGCTGACGAACGAGGTGTTGATTGAGCAGCGCCATGACGCATCGGACACCATGTGTGGACAGTACTGTAGCTCCCATGTCTTGTTACCTGCATTAGTTACAATGGGCGGTCTTCATTATCCATCGTGTAGGTTTATTGATTTGCCTTCCATCATTTTCAACGCGTGCTAAACCAGCTGGTATGTATTCGTGTACATTTACCACGGTTTAGATGTATTTCGTCTTACGATTTAGAATGTTGAGACACCAAATCCTTCAGAGGTTTCATTTAACCTCTTCCCGTCCCGTACTTCTATAAAATGTCCACACCTTCTCCCTTCACCAGGAAATATATTTTCATGTCTCTTTTATAAAATAACATAAATATAAACACAAATTTCTCTAATATTACGGATATAATATTTTACACTGAACACACAATAACGTGCAAATGAATCGGAAATTACAGAAGAGGGGAGTAAAATTGAAAAATAACCCGAATAAAATATAAACAACCGAATTATTAACATCAATTTTAACCTAATGTTGCAAAACTAATTTTTGTCCAAAATGCTCCAAGTCTCCCACAGGGATGTACGCCGTACAGATAAGAACCATACACATTTGACACCACTCCTTGGGTGGGGGATCGGCCCACTACAAGGCGCCTGCGTACACCGGAGGAAACAACATGATAAATCAGACACAACGTGCGTTCACGTTCAGACAGCACGTGAAAATCACATACGTAATAAATCAAACTCATAAGGGTGTATTAAACGACGCCATTTTAACCATATAGGTTATATAAAGTGGGGTATAGTTGCAAAGGATATGTCCGTGCCGTATTTATCGGAGTGTCTAAATATTTACTGGAAGAACTGAGTAAAACCATGAACCAGAGAAGCATAATTTGAAGTGTGGGGTTTTGACTACGGTAAAATTATAGATGTTTTTGTTGCACGTTGAACATGTCTCTAAGCACAAATAGAATAATAAGCAGATGTAACTGAAATTTCAAAGAATAACAACATAAATAATTTCAAACTTTAAAGTGTAGCGAGCTGCTTATTTCCAGTCAAACTGTCTGAAACGTGACTCAGTGTTATTCTGAAACTGAAGTCCGCATCAATAAAATTACCTTGAGCACAAAAAAAGTGACTTAAGTTTACGTGTCTTGAAATGAGTCGCTCTGCGTACACATCCAATAGCAGACAGACACGTGTCTTTTCGAAAGTACTTAATCAGTTATTTAAAAGTTGATATTTCTTGTTGCCAATGTGTTCTAATTTAGTTGAAGGCGTAGACAATCTAACAGGAAATGTATGATAAAGTTGTCTTTCGACATTTGTAAATGTCTCGAGGTAGTAATTTGAATAAGTAACACTGAGCCGACTAACGATTCCACTGCAATCACGAGACCAAGCCGGAGTGAACAGAACGTATTCATAAATAAATTGACGTAGAGAGTCGAGGTAGTGTGGATTGTATAATAAAGATATCTTACAAAACTTCTACTTTTCATGTGATAGCCGTAATTTTCTAATGTTCTATATGGAAGTTACGTGATCAATAATACATTTATCAAACACGTTTTTATATAACGAAACAAAATACAAGAATATTTCAAACGTTCAATGTAAATCTACATATAGTTTAACATCTACATTTCTGCATTAAAACTCGTGCAGTTTCACCCCATATTATGTGTAAAGCATCCATTCCTAATTTTATTTATTTATACATTTCTAAAATCTGCGTTCACACTGGTACGTTTTAAAAAAACGAGAAAAGCCGATGCAAGCGACATTTCTGGGTCTGGAGTAATCAACACATTAAAAATTCGATCAAAATAAATAAAAATATCACCAAGAAAACTTTTATATCTTTAATAAAGTGGATGTAAATTGTAAATATGGAGAGAGTACGGGCCGTTTTCTCCCAAGAATCTATTGATCCATGAACAATGCAAAATATTCCCATCCGGTGCATAATTTAAATCAAATACACAAGTTTAAGCTAACACATGTGTTTTGTAAACGCTTAGCTACTGATTATAATGGAGCCCCAAGCCCCAAATTGCAAGAACAAGTACAACAGACAAGAAATTGTGGGCGTCCTGTGAAACGCGGCACCAGTGAATTACGGAGCTCCATCACCAGAAACACAACACTTTGGTCTTCTTCCTTTTTTTCGTTCTCGTAGTGACTCTTGACTGACAAATCACCTCCCGATTGCGAGAAGGCAGGAGTCCAGCTTTGTATTATACTGCGTGGTACTAAATCAATGTTAAAGGCTGCTGGCTGGCTGGGTATTGACCGCTAGATGGCTTTTTACATAACGTATAAACGGGGCGTAGCCTGTCGAAAGTACCCCCCAAACGCCATTAATCCGTCTGTTTTCTCTCATCTCAAAAATATGTTACTAAAAGAACACTAATTCTCTTTTTCTCTGAGGACTCGATTTTTTTAAAGAAATTAGTAGTCAGTAAAGAAGGCAACCACTCACTTGACAAAATGGACACTGATCTTTGTATACCATACATACAGCAAGTTACAAATTAGTTTAAAAATTACTAACATTACTGTCTAAACCGGGGGTTCTCACCCTTTTTCGTTGGAGTATCACTAATTCTAAATGTACCACTAACCAAATGCGTTTAGAGAAAGTGGTCTAGTGGTCAGAACGCTGGCCTTGTAATCCTGGGGTCCCGGGTTCAATTCCCGGTGGTACTCAGATTTATAACTTGTGTTGGGCAAGACCGTGGTCTAGGTATTACTGAGTTTTCCTCCGGGGGCTCGCCGGTTTCTCCGTGGCATCCCAACAATTACTCCATTCACACACAGAAGAAGGCAATGGCAAACCACTTCTGGATCATCTGCCAAGAACGTATATGAACAGGTCCCAGTCCGAGAAAAGGATGGAAGGATCCTGTTCATATGGACCTGTCGTCAGACAGAACACTAATAATAATAATAATAAGATGAGGTGGTCTAGCGGTTAGAACGCTGGCCTTGTAATCCTGGGATCTAGGGTTCGATTCCCGGCGGTGCCCGAATTTATAACTTGTGTTGGGCAAGGCCGTGGTCTAGGCAACACGGAGTTTTCCTCCGTGGCATCCCAACAATTACTCCATTCACACACAGAAGAAGGCAATGGCAAACCACTTCTGGATCATCTGCCAAGAACGTATATGAACAGGTCCCAGTCCGAGAAAAGGATGGAAGGATCCTGTTCATATGGACCTGTCGTCAGACAGAACACTAATAATAATAACCACTCAACATTGGCTCGCGTATCATAGGTTGAGAAACGCTTGTCTAAATAAATGTTTATTTTTAAAAATTGATCCTAAAATACTACGCCCACGTTTCAACCTGATTTTATCATCATTAGGCTACTTTTATGTCCACCTACAATACTTAAAAATAAATTCCATATTGCCCTGAATCAAGTAGTGAATGTATGTGCCTTTCAGAGACGCCTGCTGGCAATAATGCGAACCCTGGTATTACTAATGCAAACTCTGCTGCTGTTTCTACTAGAACCATCACTGGCTTCCTTTCTTTAAATTATTCCATATGACTACAATTTCGGTGTCCTTAGTGTTTTGGAGGTAAAGAAGAATGGGTTTCACTACGCTCCTAGTTACAGGGAAACAATGTAAATTTGAACGTCATGTCCTGTTATGTGCTGCGCTCTGTCGTACTTCTGTTGAGCTATAATCAACGCTTATCAGATGTGCATGTAAATTCGCTCACCTATTAATTAGTGAACCACGTCAGGAGACTCCGCCTTAATTGGAAAGGCGGGAGATGGTGGTATCATCAAACTACTGGCTTCTTGCGGTCCTAAGCGACGGGTCTATGAGTGGTGAGGTCTCAAATTCGACGTCAGGCCGGGAATTTAATAAATGTACGTCATTTTGTTCTTCTAATACTTTGATGTACTCAGGCCACACCAAGATGGCTGTATGTACGTTCTTGTCTCTTGAATGAGTGTCTTTATTCATTTGTCATTTTTTAGAGAATGGATCGAGAATCGAACTCAAGGCAACTATAGAATGCTATAGAAAATTTTATAACCCCAAACTCAAAGGACAATACAAAGTATTTAAAACTTTTAAAGGAATAATGCCGTTAAACCAATATGATCATAAAACCTATAATATACATTAGGGTCTATAGATTATATGTGAAATTTTATATCAACTATGAATTTTAACTGACAAAATACTAAAAAAATGTTTAAACACTCAAAATATCTTGATGAATGATCTGTTGATACTTGAGCGAAATTTACTAATACGTGTGATTTCACAATTGTCACAACAACCCTGATTTAAATCTTATATATACACGCACGCAGAAAGATATATATGACTAAACGAAAGTAGAGTCCAAATGTTGGCATCACTGCTCAGTTAATACCCTACTGAACACGTCTCGAGGGTATTTCAGTCCGTAGTCACGTGGTAAAATAAATGTCAATCAGGTGACAGGGGAGGAAGTGTGATTTTCTTTGTCTTGACACTCGTGAATAAAATGTCACACTTAATGCCTGAAATATACGAATGTACAAGATGCATACGAATGTTAATCCGCGCACGAAAATAACCATCCTTACCGAAGCCATTTCTACTAACGGGAGACGACCTCAAGACAGTATTGAGTGCGCGAAGGCACGACCAATGGCGCAGTCTGTGAGAGCCAATTAAAATCGATCCGTCCGTACTCGGAAACTACTGATATCATTTCTATTAAATTTCATACTGTGAACTTCGTAAAAATTCCTTCTTCTTCCCCCCCCCCACCCCCAAATTGCCTCCATGGCGTGCAGAGGGACAGCTTTACCATTACATGTTCACAATTCAAAATTTAATTACCGCATAATCAGTTTCTACTGGAATCTACACAATGTCAACAGACCAAAACATAAGAACTTCCTGTTTACTCAACTGTTCTACGAATCGCCACATCACATCATCTGTTTCGCATCCAACACATGAAGGGAACAGTAAAGATCCCAAATGAGAGAGAAAGGACCATCGACATCACACGCGCGCTTTCTGTATGCTCTTCTCCCAAGATGGGAGAAGACCCAGAAAAGGTTTCACAAACCACTCGACCGTTTGTTTTCACAGAACCTTTCGGCATTTGAGCGAACGACTGAAGTCAGGGTCAGGAGAGCGGAGCAAAAGGATTTAGGCTATTTTTGGTCCATCTCTCGCTTCCAGTCAGTTTATTGTTTTTATCCTTGAAAACCCTGCAATTTCTCTACCCCAGCACATATTAGGGAACCAGGAACGTCCTGTGCTTGAGGGGCTCTGATAAATTTGCAGATTAAGACTACAAAGTAACTTGTAATAAACGATCAGCATCCGTTCGCTGTTGTCTCGCATAGAAAACGAATGTCAGGAAAGACAACGACGTTATTACCAGCCTTTAACTCCTACTGGTAAGTATATGTACCACATGCCTTAACAATCAATAACTCTGCAGCTTGTAATTATTGATTTCGTATGATTCTCAGAGTAAACAGCGATTATATCCTTAAACAGCGTTAACTGGTTGATCTCTGTAATGGTAAAATGTTTTGTTTTCTTTGCGGTACGGACTGTTTTCTTAATTTGCTCCTATTTTTATAATAGTTCTTTTCAGTTTTCTCTTTTCCCGTCTTCAAATTGTTAACAAAAACGCATTTCGTGTCATTTAAAATCTTCAGTGACCTAGAATTTCGCTGATTTCAAGTTAACAACGTAAATAAATATTAAAAATGTGGAGAACTACGGAGATGACCTCCAGAGACTTGAGAAAAAAAGAGTAAAGCTATCCCGCTACGCGCCATGTAGGCGCTTGGGGGGAGAATTTTATTGATTTTACTGATTCTTAACCTGGACATTGATAGGTCTGAGTGGTCAGCGTCACGCCCCGGCCGCGCTATACCCCCTGGATACGACCCCGGTACCCACTGGATAGAGACTTAAGATACAAGATAAATAATCCCGCTATTGGAACCTAACCCTGGCTTACTCAATTTGGTGAGATTCCAGATTCTCTCGCAACGGCGAATATGAAGATGATATCCTTCCGGGACGTCGCGCCGTAGAATTTTACCGACGTTTCGAGGATGTTTACTGCCGCCAAAATCAGGGCTAACATTTTCAAATTCAACACACAACTTATTTCACCACGAAAAAGTTTCCTTCTATACGCTCATCATCAGCAATTTCTATCGCTCTATTCAAGCTATAATGTCCGTCCCGTCTTATATTCGTACGCGTAATAAATCCATGATCAGTATAAATTACGTTTTCCGAAACTTCAGTCTACAAATGTTAACTGCAGATACTGACCGCCCCCAATAAACGAGACAGCTACTGTTCTGGAAGAATGAATTTTTAGAGCAGATTCCGAAGGGGCGTTGTGATGTCTACTGTGAAGTGTCGTTTAATGTGTGTAATTAAATGGGGACCACCTTTCCGGAAGTATAACTCTTTGGAAAACCATGTGGACTATCATAATTTAACTGAACTTGATTCCCGATCAAACGAATAAAGAGTGACCCAAACTGATTTAATACTGAAATTTAAATCCTAGTGGTAGCGAAACGTACCACCTATTCTAACAATCAGTAACTCTGTATTTATTTATGAGTGTCGATTGTCTCTCTAAACAACGATTATCTCCTTAAACAGCGTTAAACAATAGATCTTAGTAGTGGCGAAGACCTGTGTCTTCTTTGCGGTACGGACTGAACTCTTAAATATTATTTGTGATTTTCGACTTCTAGGGATTAAAAATCTGAAAACTCGTTAATAAATTATCTTCAATATTTGGATTTGTCAAATTCAATTTTTTTTTTAAAAAAAATTTGAAGTGTTAAAATTTCCCTTCATCAAAGCTTAAATTCCGCCAAGCTAAACCCCAGTACAGACCAGTTGTATCGACCCACTTTACCAAAAATCCATATCAGACATCCGACAAACTGAAGGCGTAACATAATGATAGAAACAGGGTGTAGCAGAGCCACATACGTTTTGCATCAGTACTTGATGATAAGCCTGATAAATGAAAATGCAGCAATGGTGGGATCACTACCATTGGGATGTCGAAACATCTGCCTAGGTCACACAAGGTCTGCTCTCGGATTGACCCGTGCTCAGAGACGAGAAAGAAATCTCCCAGTAAACATAAGCATTTACCGATTACAAATCAGGTCTGTATGATTTACTACAGACTAAACACTCAATATAAAAGTGGACTATGTGAATCAGAATTATTTAATCCATACGAGTAATTATGGTCGAAATTTCTGTATATATTTTATAGATGGATGCTGCATAATCATCTTGGAACGCTGATACTCGCTCAGCTGATCACGAAATTCCACGCGTTTCTATTGAAACTGCAATTTCATTAAAGTAATTCACACGACCCAGCCGAATAATTCTATCCTGAATTACAAAAACTTATATATAATCTCATAGCCAATTTTTTTTATCCTTTTTAATAACATCTTTCATAAATTTCGATGTCTCCCATTCCCTTAAAATAAAAATAAATATATCACCTGTTTTCTTGCTAGCTATCATAAAGCAGAACACAGATTTCAATTATACCCAACAGGACATATTTGATAAAATATGACTCACCTCAATGAATTACTAAACCACGTTCCTGGACAAAGTTATTGATTGCTGCAACGTAGCTAACTTTATTTTCAATTCTCCATCGTTGCCTCAACCATATGAAGTATTTTTTTATTATCATTAGCATTATCACATAAACTTCAATTTTTTAATCTGCATGTTTTGGTACATTTTTATAACACTGTAATGTATAGGTTATTTTCTGTACGAGAATCCTGTTATAAATTTGGAAACGAGACAAACATCTGCAACAAAAACAATTGTACGCTCAAATGCGCCGCTTTCATCTGAGCTGCTATGGATTTGTGTATTTGGCGTCAGAAAATACAGTTCCTACTCCAAATACAGCCTGGTTGAAAGTCGAGGGTGGATAACACAGTAAACCAGACATTCACTGTTTATGTATGTCATTCAGTAATCCGAAGACTTGAGTTTATGGGCATTTCAAACTCAAAGTGGGAGGGGAAAAAAACATAAGGGGGTTAAGCTGTTGAAGCAGGGATGTCCAGAATAGTGGCACACATCCTAAATATTTTATGCTATCACGTGTTTCCTCCATCCACAGACTACACGATCTATAATGAGCAAAGTACTGATGTGTGTCACCTAACGCCGTCTGTCACCTATTCAAAAATTCATCGTCAGTTATGGAACTAGAAGTTTCGTACTGTTTTTAAAAGACATCACCACTGATCAATATCCAAAGCCACTTTAATCGGGTCCTCTCCCATCCTATTTCCTTAAGATTCATTTTAATATTATCCTCTAATCTACGCCGAAATCAATCGAGGGGATTACTTATCCAGCATGAAATACGTCTAGAATGAGAAACAATGAATATTAACCCTTTGAAGCCGAAGCTCGTATCAATATTACGTAAGAATTCAGTCCGTACCGCAAAGAAAACACAACACTTCACCATTACAGAGATCAACTGGTTAACGCTGTTTAGGGAAATAATCGCTGTTTATTCTGTGAATCATAAGAAATATAAATACACTCTGTGGGAAAAATACAGAGGTAGTGATTATTAATCCAGCTGGTATATATATTTACCACTGGGTTTTGAAGGGTTAATGTATAATAGTTACTTTTTAATAAAAAATCAGATAAATAAGCAGGTACAGATACGTAGGATATTCTCTGAAAATTCGCCAAAAGAAGTGAATATGAAATGGAAACAAAATTTGATTCCCACGAGCTGACTTGATTTTAGGATACACTGATTTATATGCCAGTGTTCAAGTTTCAAGTTCGCAGTGCTGCCACAAAATTAAATTATCGAGGTCATGCCAAACCGTAATATATAATTATTCTAATGCACATTCCATTTTCCGTTTTTGGGATTTAATTTAATAATATGTAACCAAATGCAAACATGGCCAGTAAAAGTGAATTACGAATGCAGATAATATCGTATACTGCTACAAACTTTTCACACAGAAATGTAGCCTTCATTATGTAAATGAAGGAAAATACTGTTTCTGGGCTTAGTTTTTGACATATTAATAACTGCAGATATTCTTGTGAACCGAAACGGGGTTAAAATTAAAATCCAATTATTTTAAATATTAAATGCTAGAAGATTCCTGAAGCATTTCATGTTGTTAAACAGGCAAAGTAAACTTATCTGTACTTCAAATAAAATAAAAAAAATGGAATAATCTACTATTTACGGAGAATAATTATTTTGAAATTAACATCTATTGAAGTTATGTAATTATAACTGATTTAATACCTGCAGGGAGCAGAGTGATGCTTGAAAACCTGAAATAGTCAAGAATCTACACGACTTTTAGGAAAGCAGAATATTCATAGCCTTCTTTACAACAATCACCGCTGTACCCTATCCGGAGTCATGATTCCAGTTCTCACTCAGCCAGTATTTTAAAATCCATTTTAATATTATAATTCCTTCTACGCCTGGGTATTCTGGGCTCTGTCTTTCCTTTAGGATTTCTATCGAAAACTTTGTACAACGGAAATGCCTATCTCTAATTACATCACTCTGAGTTCACAGATTTATAAAATATTACGATGGAAATGTTCAAAACTAGGAATTGAAGCACCGACTATGTGTTCACAACTAAGAACTTTCCCTGAGTCTCAGTAACCTATAGAAGTGTCACAATAAAGCTTATTATAATATTAACCCTTTAAAGCCTGATGGTAAACTATATGTACCACCTGATTTAACCACCAATAATGCTGTGTTTCGCCGACTGAATGTAATCATCGGTTTCACACGACTTTCAAAGCAAAGAGCGATTATTTCCCTAAACAGTATTAAGAAACTGATCTTTGTAATGGATATGGGTTGTGTTTTCTTTGAGGTACGGACTGAATATTTACGTACTATTAAGACGAGTTTTAGTTCCAAGTTGCCACTGCAAGCTTCTCATGCAGCCCTCCCGACTTATATTAATAAAAATTTACCTCCCCTTAACGCCGTCAAAATTTACCCCCCTCCCCTCAGTAGGAACTTCTAAATTATGTCCTAAATTTCCAAATCAATAGCCGCAGTTTTCTCTAATACAAAATTTCAACATTCCGTTTTTTTATGCCAATCATCACACTAACGCCTTCACTCTTACTTTATCCTTAACAGAAGGACGAGCGGGCATTGCCTGGGGACCTTCTAGCTATAAGATGCTCTTTCTCCCCCCCAGATATCGAAGTGTCTCTCACTTCTCCCCCACCAATTTCCTCTTTCTCTCTCTCTCTTTTATCTTTTATGGTTAACTGCAAATTTAAATATCTTCATGAAGAATCTGTACTGACATCCCTGAATGTGCTGGTTCCACGTCAGTCTTCAGCGGAAGAAGAAGAAGAAGAAGAAGAAGAAGGGAAAAAATGTAGAAAAATAACACAAAGTGTGAGAAAAGTTTACACAGAACTGAGGAGTGGTAGAAGCGTCTGGAAAAGTGAGTCCAGAATGATGGAAACCAGGTTTCTCTACTTCTGTAGCTGCTGTTTCCATAATCATTACGATCTCCTGCCAGGCCTACCAACGGCGCGGTCCATGTGGCGAAACAGTAAATTAAAGTAAGAATTTGCGGAATTCTGAAGAAATATCGGGAAATACGTTCCCGTACACAACAAAGACATGCCAAATTTTACAGCATTTATGGAACATTCCGGTGGAAGTCAAAAGCACTGCCTATTCACGCCTTGCGCCACCAAATATTTTACGACTCCAGTACGCATTCATCCGTTCATATTAATATCAACTTCCCATCTAATTCTAGGACTTCCAAGTACTTTTCTTCCTTCAGTGCACTACACTGAATGTTTCAAACCCATTTATTTCTGCCTTTCCAAAACTGTTTCACGCCCTGCCAATTTAATCTTCCTGTTTTAACCACTTTAAAAAAAGATCCGACGTATATGAAGATGTCTGTCTTCTGTCTGGTAGAAACTGACCGACGTTTCAGGGATGCCTAAAGCCTCCATCATCACGGCGATAACGGAAGAAGTAACCACCTCTAAAACGTCGGTCACTTTCTAGCTTCACCTTCAACGTAGTAATATCTAACGAGGCGTATAAATTATAAATCTTCGCTTTTAAATACTTTACGTCTTTCCCTAAAGCTACGAGAATCATTAATTTGAGTAAACTGACTAGGAAGCCCCTTGTGAAGTTGAGACAGCGAAAGACAAATCACGTATCTTTCAAAACATAGCAGCTGAACGAGACTTCCCCTCATATAACCCAAACGTGAAGATTCCAGACAAGAACATGGCTATGTTTCCGCTAACTGACGACAGATATACGCCACCCCACGTTGCCGGGAAAAATGCAGGAACCACACAGAAGGCAGAGGCAACCCAGGGAATAAGAAGGATGCACAGTGTTCGCTTAAAAATACAAAATTCGTTTCAGCTCTAATATACGGGTTAAATGTACAAAGTAAACGAAATCCAGAGCCAATACTTTTCATATTAAAGATCCTCCAATGTGCAAATCGCACGTCTGCCTTCCCTGAAAAATGGTCTTCAATTTGATATTATGTTACAGGAAATATATTAAGAGTTCTGTATACTAAAAACGTATTCTAAAACGTTCATGGATAGTTAAACTAAACTGTATTAAGATGTCCTAACACTTCATAAAGATAACATTTTACCACCAAAAGTCAATGGTGTAACAAATTCTGTCTCTCTGATCGATCCCATCTCCTGTAACTAACAAGTTCCACACAGCAGAGTCCTTCAGAAGCTACCAATCGCTCAGCTAGCCAAGAAAGTTCCTACATGTTATGAAACCCAAACGTTCACTGCCATGTTCACTAAAATCTGCCACTGGACCTGTCTTAATCCAGATCAACCCAGTCTACAACCACCATTATATTTCTTTTTAAATTAATTTTAATATCATAACACCCTTCTATGCCTAGACCTCATATCAGGTTTTCTAACTTAAAATTCTGTATGCCTTTCTTATATCTTCCCTTACTCCCTTGCTCGAATTTATAACTTGTGTTGGGCAAGGCCGTGGTCTAGGCAACACGGAGTTTTTCTCCGGGGGCTTCCCCGGTTTCTCCGTGGCATCCCAACAATTACTCCATTCACACACAGAAGAAGGCAATGGCAAACCACTTCTGGATCATCTGCCAAGAACGTATATGAACAGGTCCCAGTCCGAGAAAAGGATGGAAGGATCCTGTTCATATGGACCTGTCGTCAGACAGAACACTAAATAATAATAATAATAACTCCAGCCACACAATCCTTTGTTACCGTTCTAAAATTATTAATTGAAGTCAAATCATTGCAGTTGCATATCTAAACAGAGCACCAACTTCGTGGGCCTACAGTTCGCTTTTCACTTATTTTTTTAAAAAAACCCCTCAAATCTTACGCTAAAGGATCCCGTAGAAAGGAAACACAGCGGCGTATTTTTCTGTTTCCTGTTATATTCTCTATTCTTTCAAAAGACGTCGAAGAAGCAGCATCGCTTTACAGACAAACTCCAGATGCTGGCAGATAGAGATAACACTGTTGCATCTTGTTCTGAACATCACTCCACCCCTCTCAGAACCCGCCACAATATTCCCCTCCCCTAACAGGCCCAATTTCCTAACGGTCTGACTTACGACAATATGTAGGAAGACACTGGAAGCCATATTTTCAAACCCTAGAAAAAAATACAAAAAAAATACAAAGAAATAAGCTTTAAATATGTCGCTCCTTTAGACGTAAACACGAGATGGAAGGAAGTGTTACGCATCACTTAAGCACAAATAGCTTAAAAAAAACATTACGTGTTCTAAAAAAGTATAAATTACGTTCTTATATTGTTTTTAACGTCATCACCACGCATAAAACTTTGTATATTCAGGGATCGGTCTCAGGCTAATCATAAGCGGACCAGGTCAAGATGAGTCAGCCATCGTTTTCGGCTCCCCTTAGATCCACAGGCCTACATTTCAGACGTCTGTTAACTGTATGTGTGCACAGTGTGCCCCAAAAACATGTATACAATGGCGACGTACGTGTATACGTCTTTATGGGACTTCCTGTATTTACTATATCCTGTGCTAAGCACAGGAGCACGTCACTTTCACATTATACCCAATTATACGAGCTCATATTTACATTTATATCAGAATTATATCATACTTTAAAATTACACAATGAACACGGAACAACATTTTAACTAAGCAAATGTCGCTATATCACTTCAGACAGGTAATACATACGTAATCTTAGAGATTTTATGTGGGTTTGGAATGGTATAATCTATCGGTCCATAAATGCGTTTGTTGCAACGTCGAATTTACAGAACGAAATTCGATTTAATTTGGAATCTGGACTCTATACTAAAACCTTTACAGAAATATAATTTCGGTTCATGTGGGGTAAATGTAAGTGAAATGTATGTAAAATTCGTGAACCGTAATGAAATTCAATAACAAAGATAAATATCTGAGCCCCATGGATGGTGATATGTGCTTCCAATAAGTAATAAATATTATGTCGTAAAACACAACATATTTTATGAAAATAAGGAAAGATGCACATATAAAGAAGACGCCTAAATATCCTTATGCAATAAACATCCAGACTTTTGCAATTTTTAAACTCCTAAAGAACACGTTTACTCCAGACTGCAGTACCATTTACATTAGTGTTAACTATTTTGAAAACAGTGCTACATTTCTTTTGGACTTTAACAGCGTTTTATAGAAATTCAAATTCATATAATTAATGGCAAGATAAAACTATTTTCATGTGTGCATTTTTAACATCATGACTTGGTTTATTTTGATTTAAATTACCATTACTTAACGTAATCAGATTCTGTTATTCAACATCACGTAAGAACAGAAATACCCAAAGATATTTATAATTCATCCCACAAATTTCACATAGGAGCTCAACAATAAATGCAGCTGCACACATTCTGAAAAGTTGCGTAATATTTATGTGAATGCCGTTATGGCGAGGGCTGACATGTGTTGCAAACTGCTCTACTAAGCTATAACACGTAAGACCTTAACTTCGCCATCAATCACGCCAACTGGAAGTAGTAATAACAATTTCCCCAGCACAAATGTATTCAGTAAAGACAAAGGTTCACCATGACCGCACAGCATTCGACTAAATATCTCGACCTAACATCGCACAGCGTATTTGGCTTTAATCTATAATAATCATGATATAAACAAGGATCGAACCCCAGAACAGTACACGACAGTTACACACGCTCCGCCAATACCAGATCAGACCAATAACATCAATAAATTAAGCACAAACAACGCGTGTACCTTGAGCCCTGCTACAAATATTTCCCTTCAACCGCTCTTGGCAATGATTCATAAAAATGCCATTACCAGAGTGCGTTTGTGTTATCTCTCTGTCCAGTACTTGCGAAACCCGCGTTATGCGATTATTTCTAGTGGTCTGTATTCAACAGCTCAACCACATGGAAAAGTATTGTATTATGACCATCCATATGTAAGAAGGAGCGGTTATTCTCATGGGTTAGTCCATCTCTCGAGAATAAATGACGTGGAAAATAATCCTTGACTAATAACCTCTTACAAGCAAGCACGGATTATTGCACTTTTCAGTACAACGCGCCCGCTTGTCAGCTGCTACTCACTGAAGTGAGTACTTGAAAATACCACAAATGTTACCGAGTAAAGTTACAGGTTATGTAAATGCGATGGTTTGTTATCCGTACCCAAATTATATTACTACAAATGGTAGAAAATGCCACGTAGAATCTGAGGTTTACACCAGGGCTGTGGAGTCGGAATCGGAGTGGGAGTCGGAAAAAATGTACCGACCCCGACTTCGATATAAAATCTTAGGAACAATTTCTATAAAGTGTGAGACGTCGGCGTCCTCACGCTTTGAGCCACATCCTGTGGGAATAATCCTTTGTAACTTTGGCTCCGGTACCTTAAGAACACAAACTGTCTACATATCAACCGATTTCTGCTATAACCATTAGAAGTATATTTAAATATAGTTTATATGCCTAAAAAGTAGGCTGACGATTCAGGTGGTGATGATGAAATCTCTTATGGTGTCATTTACCATTTTAGTAGGTTTACCCTTATTAATACATATTGAGCTTTTATGAAGGAGTCGGGGTCGAAGATTTTAGTATTGACTCCACAGTCCTGGTTCTCACGGCGGTGATCGGAAATCGGGGGTTCGGTTTTGTGTTGGTGGAGACATCTGGCATGAAATCTGGCTTCGGTCGCCTTTCAATTTAGTTTTCGTAATTTCCTATCCGAAACGTTCTCCTCTTGCGCTTAATTTTGGAGCTACACAAAATCTTCCTCGCCAGGACTCGAACCCAGGGAAGTTTTCGGTGGTGTGACGTTTGTTTTTATATAATATCCCTTTCAAAAAAAAGGTCTCCGCGCCGTACTTCCGTCTTGCTTATTATCCGAGTTACAGACACCATCTTCAATGCGGATCGAACTCAGAATAATTTTTCAAGTTTATTTTCTATGTTTGTCCATTTTCCTGTTCGAAAGAATCCATTCCGATCCTTACTCCATTCTTCTATAGTGCATAGTTTCCGAGCTACAGGAAATGCCCTCGCCTGGAATCGAACCCAGGACACTTTTTGATGAATTTTGAACCTCATATTATCTACTTTTGGCCTCAAGAAATACGCATGCACAAGTTTGGTGCAAATCCGTTCTCGAGCTATAAGCAAACAAACTCAGAAACCCACAATTTCAGATTTGTTTGAACGGGTCAAAGAAACCCTTACGTAACACACACAAATGACTCCACTAGCCTATTAATGACAACAAATAATTTTAACCCAACACGTTCAGTTATTAAGCATTCTTGTCATAACGATATGAATGTTTTGTAAAAAGAAGCACAGAAGAAAGACAGCTGTCAACCAAAGCATTTTTTTAAAATAAAATATAAACCAAGCCCGGAAAAATACATTTCAGTAAACGACAATGTCTAAGAAAATTCTCGTTTATAGAATTCATTAGTATCACGAAGTGTTGAGAAGTCGATTTGTTTTTCAGTCATTTGAACGCGAGGGCTAAATAATCGATACGGACCACTCGAAACAGACATGAATGTATATCTGTATAATCAATTTGACAAATAATTAAAATGCTTTCGACTACAAATTACACTTCCAAACCCTCAAATGAGAAAAGTAACTACCGTATTTCCTAGATACTCTCTCTGTGAAATAGCCCAAATACTTGCAATTCGTCTCACACGCGAACAATTGACAAAAACATATTTCTTAAATCCTCTTTCCCAAAGCATTATAATATTTTACTTCCACGTTTAAATTTTCAGTAAAAGTCAAAATAATTTAAGAAGTGGATACCACACATAATATAACTTAATAGAAGACTATCCTTTTTCTGAAGCTAACAGTCGTTCAGCTGCTCAAGATATTCCCAGCATTTTACCGAAATCGAATGTTCATTACGTTTTCACAAAAGCGCGCAAACGGTCTGTATCCTGAGGCAGGAGAATCTAATTCGCACATCCCTATTTATTTACGATACATTTTAATATTATATACCACGCAAACTTCCTAAACATTCGGAGACCAACAGTTCATCTTGTCAAATTCTCTGAGTCCTTTGTCAAAGCGAAGACACATGGATGCATACACACATGAGGATTAAAGTGTGTGTGGCTATAAATCTTTACCAAATATGTTTGCAGCAAAGACCAGACAAAAGGCCTGGGATGTTTTTATGGGAATAGAGATTAGGGAATAAACAGTTATTGTAGCTTTAACAAGACATCATTTGTAAAGATGCAAATCAATCTTTTTTAATTACAGGGAGTGCCCAGACATTGTTTAAACATATCCTAACAGAAACCTACATCCAAGAGAATGTAATACATTATCGTTATTATGTATATATGTATATATATATATATATAGTGTTCTGTCTGACGACAGGTCCATATGAACAGGATCCTTCCATCCTTTTCTCGGACTGGGACCTGTTCATATACGTTCTTGGCAGATGATCCACAAGTGGTTTGCCATTGCCTTCTTCTGTGTGTGAATGGAGTAATTGTTGGGATGCCACGGAGGAGAATTCCGTGTTGCCTAGACCACGGCCTTGCCCAACACAAGTTATAAATTCGGGCACCGCCGGGAATCGAACCCGAGATCCCAGGATTACAAGGCCAGCGTTCTAACCGCTAGACCACCTCATCTTATTATTTTTTAGTGTTCTGTCAGACGACAGGTCCATATGAACAGGATCCTTCCATCCTTTTCTCGGACTGAGACCTGTTCATATACGTTCTTGGCAGATGATCCAGAAGTGGTTTGCCATTGCCTTCTTCTGTGTGTGAATGGAGTAATTGTTGGGATGCCACGGAGGAAAACTCCGTGTTGCCTAGACCACGGCTTTGCCCAACACAAGTTATAAATTCGGGCACCGCCGAGAATCGATCCCGAGACCCCAGGATTACAAGGCGAGACCACCGTGGCTTACGTTATTATGTTACTTGAGGTTAAAGCAGGCGGTACACATAATTACATAATAAATAAAAGATTACGAAAATATTTAGTGTTTCACAGTTTTATTAAATTGGTCTTCAGAATGATACAGCTTCGTCATTTTCACATTAAATGTACCAAACCAAAGGACTGATGTGCTTGTGGCTTACGTGATTTAAACATTTAAGCGTTATTGATCTAAGCCCTTGCACTGAAATGATAAATAAATCATTATATAACTGAATGGAACAGTCTATGTCTTCAGTACGAATATAACATGGTACAACAATGTCCTTCTATTTATTTCATTCCATGGGCACATAATAGCAGCCTGAAGACATTTCTAATTCACCTCAACAATTACTACCAACAATAGCTGAATGGGTGACTGAGCAAAGAAAAGAAATCAATCGATATTTGATCAAAGTAGGTACGGGCAGAGAAAATTCGTTTTCCTTTTAGGGGGTTGAAACACGTGGAAAAATAACATTGACATTTCTTTGAAGCCGAACACCATCAATGACGAAAGGAAAAAGCGTTCGGATCACAGAACCATCTAGTAACAAAACTGGGTACTTTCTTCCTCTCTTCATTTCCTTCCCTATTTGTCACTGACCACAACAACAGCTACAACAAAAGCTGTAGAGAGAACGGACAGAGAGAGTGTGTGTGAAAAAATACACCTTGTTAACTTCTGTGTATTCGCCTGCCAATTTTTCACTCAATTCTGATGACAAAATGAGTTCTTTCAAATGTCTGCTTCCAATTTGACCCAAAGCACACGCTCATTCGTTTTCCTTCTGCTCCCTCCTATTCATCGATTCAACTTCACTTTAAGTAAAGGGAACAAGGGCAGTGGCCAACAGCCGCTGAAAGCTGCCAGCCAATGGCCAGAATCTCACGCTTCGTTGCTTCGAAAATTTATACGCTTTCTAAAATGCACAAGGCGACAAGAAAATTAGGAGCGACAGCGATTTTTCAGAGGTGCCAAACTGATTCATAAAATATACCTTACTTTAGACCAGAGGTATTCAACCTGGGGTACGCGTACCCCCGGGGGTACGTATGTAATTTATTTAATTAATTTTAGATGTAGATTATATACTATGTATAACTTGAATTATACACCAACAACTTTGGGGGTACAAAGTTGAAGAAAAATTATATCTGGGGTTTTTATTATTTAGTGTTCTGTCTGACGACAGGTCCATATGAACAGGATCCTTCCATCCTTTTCTCGGACTGGGACCTGTTCATATACGTTCTTGGCAGATGATCCAGAAGTGGTTTGCCATTGCCTTCTTCTGTGTGTGAATGGAGTAATTGTTGGGATGCCACGGAGGAAAACTCCGTGTTGCCTAGACCACGGCCTTGCCCAACACAAGTTATAAATTCGGGCACCGCCGGGAATCGAACCCGAGACCCCAGGATTACAAGGCCAGCGTTCTATCCGCTAGACCACCATGGCTGGGGTACGCGGGGGGGGGGGGGGGGGGGGGGGGAAATTTGAATACCACTGCTTTAGACTACGATATTTAAAAAGGGGTATACGGACAGAGATGGTAACGCGGCAGGGCTGTGAAGTTCACCTTCTAATGCCGAGGTTAAGAACTCGTGGAGCTGTACCTCCACGTCACCACCCAACAGTTACACGACGTGGCCAGTTTCTTATAAAGATCACTTTACTTAATGAAACGAATTCTGGAACTATAACAGACCAAAATGATGACCCCACTTTGTGACTGGATGATGATGATAACCCTAGTAAATCAACAAATGACTGGATAGTAGAATGCCTTTAAATTGAGTTTATATTGATCTAACCATTCTTACAACTCCGTCGAATATCTATGGATATATGACGATAGAAGACGAAGACATCAACTGGACATGTCGGAAGTTTATAAGGCCTGGTGGCCGTTATTTTTATTGTTCGCCTATAAAAGGTTTTACTTCGTCCGTAAAGCTTGACAAAGTCCCGAATTCTATTAATTATTAATGACTACAAATCCTCTCAGTCGCAGGCAGTAATCTCAACTTTCGCTGGGAAAACACCGGACGTCTCGAAAGTTCGTTGTGTATAGCGCTCATAACTATTTTGGAGAAGGAAATATACTGGATTTTATTTTAAAAGTTTTAAAAACATAATTTACGTTTTCTATATTGTCTGAAATCTGTTGGTACTGCACGCTTGCGTAGTATATACCACTTACCACAGTTTCATATTTTTGGTACAACCACTCAAAAATAAGCCAAAACTTTACAACATTTGTAAATTAGTATGTGTAGAACCAACAAGACATTCAAAGCAGAATATACAGCTCCAACTTTAATATTTCACACATTAATAAATAGTTTTATAAATCTTACGATGTTAACGTTACATTTATGCATTTCAAGTGTATAAACCTGAGGACGTATTGTATCCACCCCATAACTTTGCGTGTTTGTAGGTCCCGTGTTAATCACAGAATCTATTCAGTGGCATGATTTTCAAATTGGCTTGCATCAAAATCGAAAATTAATTAGCAATTAAGAAGGTAATTTCAATAGTTAATTCAGCGGACAGACAGCCACATGCTAGTCTCTTTAGAAGCATCTTGGAACAAACTTAATTGTAGTCGAATAGTAAACTAGTACAAAGCTTTGCCCATAGCCTGGGTAAACTTGCAGTCCCTGCTGCTCTCACATGCAGCTTGTAGCTACAGGACTATTCATTACTGAAGCCGACAGAGTTTGCAAATGCCCCCCCCCCCCCCCCGGTTACTTCGCCCACCAACAGACCGGCGACACACAACAAGGGCGACTGTGAAACATGAGAATACGGGAGGTTCGTGTAATTCTTCCCCCAACAATGAAGCGAAACTTGTAAGAAAACAGTCGAACGTAGAACCAGGGGTACGTGAAATTTCTATCTCAATATAACACACAGACTTCGCCTTCCAGGTCTGAGAATCAAACCTAATCAGATAAAAGTTACGCAGTGTTGTACGTATTTGGCTTTCGCATTTAAGCCGCGTCGAATTTTCAAAATTCTCCCAAAAGTTTCGGCAACGTGCTTGTGTCTTTCGAATTTTGGAAGAATTTCACAGACAAGACATGGCGACTGGGATGTGAAGGACGTGGAGACGATAAATTTAAATGTTTGTCGAAACGTCATAAAACCTTCAAAACTATCTTCGAAAGCTGCCGTTATACACCGACTCCAGCCTCCAAAATTAGGACAAGAACTACAAGACTATTTCGGGATTTCACAGCAGGTAGATACTCATATCGATATTATTTTGTGTGATGACACTGTGTAGAAAATACTATATTTCCGACGTTTCGGAGATCCTTAATGTCTCCTCATCAAGATGCCACCAGCAAAACCGCGTTAATAAATGAGTATTAGAGAGATTTTCTTTCAAAAATCAGGCGTTTTAAAAAATGCAGTAACATTTCAGGCACTAAACTTGCTCCCCGTTTCAGAATATCCACGACGTTTCATATCAGGAAGGAGATCCATGGGTAAATAGAACGTAGTGACCGGAGTACGTCAATCCGTCAGCGTGAAAGATACATGGGGCTTTGCCGCTCCATCATCTTGACTGACGAGGGCATCTTAACTCACAGCACCCTGATGGGGTACTTAGCAACTAGGCTATATGCCTCATCCTTCATGATTCCGTCGCCCTAATTATTACTTATTCATGAAGATCCTAATTATACAATTTTCCTATGCCTCCTATTTCTTAAATTTATCTTCGTTTAAACAGCTGACTGTTCTTAAATAACCTCAAACTCTGTTCCTTCCTTACGAGTGAGAGTAGTCATTTAGCTTTTAAGATAAAACGGTAATCTCCGAAACGTCGGCACTGCATCCTCCACCAACCATAAACACAAAGTTTTCTTAAATGTAACGGCAAACATTTGAACGAAACTCGTTCTTTTAAACACACTAACGTACACTAATAAAAATCCTTATGTTCTTACTGTGTTCATTGCAAATCTTACAAGACATTTTACTTTCTTGAGGCGACGATACTTCAGGTACTGACAGAAGTATTCTACTCTTACGACAAAGGCAGGAGTTTCCAGTGAAAAAACTTTCAAAACAACTTACAAAATCACATAATATTACAACCCACGAGACCACAGCTGAATATATATTCTTTTTTCCAAACTCACGTGGTAACACAACGTTGTGTCGAGCTGGTCAGCCGACGTTTCGAAAATGGCGACATCCAGATTCTCCGAAACGTCGATAAACCTGCCAGCCACAGCACTGTGATATCGCCCATAGATATCAACATGTAACTTCGATTTTTTTTACGAAATATATCTGGAGGTCAGAGAAAGATTTGAATCCGTCCTGAGGAGTTACTGTACAGACTAACACGAAGAAGCCTATTGTGAAGGGGAGATCGTCTTTTCTGTTTAGAGACGCAACGCGGCCTAGGCTTCGCATAAAGGACACATCTATACGCATGCAGTTGTGGAATATATCAGGGTCGCCAACCTTTCATGAAAAGAATCTGTGCAGATCGAGAAAGGAGTGTACAATGTCTCTTGAAGGAACGGAATTGGAGAGGGCAAAGAAAGAGCGAAAGAAGAAATGTTGAATAGAGGTTTTCTTTATCAGTCTGTAAGGGAGAATAGGGGCTCGGGATGGGGGAGCCCTTAGTACGAGGGTAGGGTCGTGCAAAGTATCCGATCTCTTGAAACCCTAGGGGTGGTAAGGGTCGGTTAGTGTCTCAAGGAAGTCCATTTCCTAATAGTAATACGGTAGTTGAGCTCAGTAGCTATTGAACTACTTTGTTTATGAGATACAGAAAGTTCACGACGGCCTACAAGTCAATATATCAATTTCTGCCGGGATCATTAGTTATTTTGGTACAAAGATTTCTGTCTTCTGGGTTGTTGCGCCGTGTATAGTCTGGTACAAGCTCACCGACGTTTCAGAGGTCAAACTGCCTTCATCATCAGGGCCTGATCACTTGCTTGTATTGAAAATTTGCTTGAACGAACTCTGAAGAGGACAGAGTACATAGCGGACCTCGGCTTTAACCATTCCACCCTTCCAATAATACAGGTCACCGACAGCTTTCCTATTTGCGAGTGAGGCATACATTTTTGATCGCACTTAACCATAATCCATCTGCGAGCTAAACGAATCTACAGACCAAAATTAACCATAATCTACAAACAGTATGGATGACGTAGCGGTTTCAATTTCCAGTGACACAGAATCGAGTAATAATCCTAACTAAGCTGTGGCCCGACTTATGGATATTCAGTCTTATTATCTCGGTGACAGTGGCTGTTAGAAATGATCCAGTTCAGATTCGAATTGAAATTATAAACTGACGTCTACTCTCAATTTGTGTTGGGTTTCATTTCAACGTTCATCCTTCACAAATACCATGAACAGGTACGGAAAGTCACTCTTTATTTCTATAGTAATTATAACACTCAAAGTATGCATATTTTTATTGCAGATTGAGTAATTAGCTAGAATTACCTCCCATTTATGCCTAAGTCACTAAAAAAATTTTACTAAATAAAAGTCTGTAGCATTTCTCGTTACCTTGCCCTTCTGATAATCCCCCTATATTTGATCATTCTAATAATCTGGTGAACAGTACACATTTCGAACGTCCTCAGTTAACAACTTCGTCTCTGTTAAGGACAAATTGTGTTAAAATCGAACAAGAAGAAATCCACAGCCTTGTAAAACTATTGAGGTTATGTACGATAGTTTTAATACAGTAGGGTGTCCGAATTTATAACTTGTGTTGGGCAAGGCCGTGGTCTAGGCAACACGGAGTTTTCCTCCGGGGGCATCCCCGGTTTCTCCGTGGCATCCCATTCACACACAGAAGAAGGCAATGGCAAACCACTTCTGGATCATCTGCCAAGAACGTATATGAACAGGTCCCAGTTCGAGAAAAGGATGGAAGGATCCTGTTCATATGGACCTGTCGTCAGACAGAACACTAAATAATAATAAGATGAGGTGGTCTAGCGGTTAGAACGCTGGCCTTGTAATCCTGGGGTCTCGGGTTCGATTCCCGGCGGTGCCCGAATTTATAACTTGTGTTGGGCAAGGCCGTGGTCTAGGCAACACGGAGTTTTCCTCCGGGGGCTTCCCCGGTTTCAATTACTCCATTCACACACAGAAGAAGGCAATGGCAAACCACTTCTGGATCATCTGCCAAGAACGTATATGAACAGGTCCCAGTCCGAGAAAAGGATGGAAGGATCCTGTTCATATGGACCTGTCGTCAGACAGAACACTAAATAATAATAATAACTAGTAACACTTTATCACAGCAATATTATATATCACCAAAATGCAGTGGGAATTTATCGTAAATCAAAGAATTTTTAAACGAAAGGAAGTTCGCAAAGATACGGGTGGGCATTAAGTACCGAGTAGGCCATCTGCGCAAAGTAATAACAGTGGTGTATCTGCTGTAATCTCATACAGCCATCGCGAAGAGGCGCTCAGATCGAAAGGCATAAAAGTATCAATTTCATGTCAGCCTGCTCGTACAGTACGAGGCAAAGTCAAAAAGAGGATTCCTCGAGGGGGGGGGGGGGGGGGGAAATAACATCCGGTTCCATATCTCCTTCCTTCATGTTTTACTTTGATTTTCTTCTATCAATAAACTTCTTACCCTCTCCCCCCCACTCCACTACTTTAATCTACTCACTACGTGCAATGCAATATGGAGTAAAAGCTACGGATTATTTTGGACAGACGAAGATTGGGGACGGACATCCCTCTGCTATCAAGCGAAAAGTAATTCGCGTGTGTTATGATTTCAAATATTTTTTTTATTAATTTATTTGTGGTTTATTTATCAACGTTGTCAGTCACACAGATTTTATAGCATTAGCTGATACGACACTTTATGGATAACAAAACTGAAACGGCTACTCCTTGGAGTGCACTGACATTCCAAAAACATTCACGAAAAGTCGCTAATGTATGTATTTAATAAGGTGTAGAATTTTGGTATTAATTTATATTACGCAGTGAAGTTACCTAAACACAGAGAGGGGGATAATATTAAAATTTTCGCAGGTTAATAGTTTTTGCGATGTGGATTGACTGACGATAGGGACCAGTGACGGGTTTTTGTGAACACGATAATGAACCTCGTGGTTCGATAAAAGGCGTGAAATTTCTTGTCTAACTGAGCGAGCAATCAGCTTGTCAAGAACTCTCTTACATGGACGACATTTTGCTGCTGTGCTAGCTGGACGGTAAGACACGGACACTCGTTATACTCTGTCATTGTGTCTGATCTCACGGCACAGCCGCCAAATGTCCTCATTTATGTTAACGCAGACATTAGTCAAGAACCAAATGTAAGAGAATGGGGACTTGAATAGGAGATTTTTAACATCAGTACTCGTTAAATAATGAAGACTGTGAATACGTCTTATGCTTCACAAAGGAAATGCTGGTTGCTTTTGCTCCTGTCTGCTGATGAAATTACCCATGACTGCTTCCACTTTCATATAACTGAATAACTATTCTTTCCTTTCCAGTTCATTAAACTAAGTGGATACCCGCGCTGCGAATGTCAGAAACTGGGCTACAGGACACTCAATGTCTTCCTCTGAGACACGAAAAATAACGCCTTATTTCTTGGTGGTCTCTTGACGTAATAAATCTAACCCAAATCTGAACTGTGATATTTTTACCGGATTTATAACTAAAATGGAAATGGAAAACTTATATAAGTAGTAAAATTACATTATTTTACGTTCCCATCTCTACGAACCGCCCGTCAAGTTTTTAAAGCCTAGTGGTAAGAAGATGTACCATCTATTATTTTCTTTCAGAAACTCTATACTTTGCTCACAGGGTATATTTACCATTTCCTAAAGAATCTCAGAATAAAGAGCGATTATTTAGATGATTAGTTTTATATATAGTTTGAAGATGACTCTTGTAGAATGTTACGCCATATAGTCTGGTTGAAATTTACCTACGTTTCACAGGTGCTTGCTGCCACCATCATCAGGGCGTTAATGGGTACCCTGATGATAGGTACAGCAAGCACGTCTAAAACGTTTGTAAAATTACGTGAGACCACACAGCTCAACATCCCATAAAACAGTCATCTTCACATTTTATAAATCTTAGAAAGAAATTATTAAAACGCGCTAGTAGCTTTCTGCAGTAAAATTCTTACGTCGGTGAGGCTAGAACGATGATCTACATGTTCGTAGAACGTTTCATAGAAATCCCTAAAATGCCTTTAATAATAAGAAACGTGGGTATAATAAATTAAACCTTTAATTTTAATAAACACGTAAGAAACTGTAAATTCAAACTCAGAACCACCACAAAGAACAATTCTATAAAATTCAAAAAAAAAGTAAAGTTTGTCCCACTATACGCCATGTAGGCGCTTGGGGTGAGTGGAGGTATAGCTCCTCTCTTCCTTGACCCCGGCACTAGATGGGGGTGAGTGGTCAGCATCACGCCCGGGCCGGCTTTACCCCCGGGAAAGGACCCCGGTACTCATTGTAGCGGAGGCTGGGTGGGCCCCAGAGCCGGTCTGGACGCAGAGGCTAGAGGAAAAATCCTCTGCCCCCGTCGGGGATCGAACCCCGGTCGTCCAGCCCGAAGCTAGTCACTATACTGACTGAGCTATCCCGGCTCATATAAAATTCAAATGCATCTTATATTTTTACACATAAAATTCATAATAAAATGTCTTACCGTTACAACAAAATAATTAGACCGAATGCAAACTGAAGCTACAAAAGGACATACGATACCTTATATACGGGGTTAATATAAATCCAGTGATGATGACCGGGGGGGGGGGGCAGGAGAGTACATTATGATGATCGTCATTACTCTGGTTCAGTAGCTGAGAACACAGTTCTTATATATCCTTTCCTTTCTCTACAGCTGTTCTTCTTCACAAACTTCTAATTCCCAACACAACGTTGTCTGTTCTATTATATAGACAGTTTCCAACTGCGGATCTAATGATATTAATGGTGCATTCAGTCGACCCAGTCATTGAGTAATGGGGCACACTGTCCTCTCTCAGAACCTCCCCCCCCTTCCAAACACAAAGCCCCCCCCCCCCCCCACCCAACACCGAGTACCAGAGATTCTAACTCCGCCATGTCGCTCTCATACTTCACTAGAACCCCTCGCCCCTTTACGATCCCAAAAGCTTGTGTTCCTTTTTCCTTTTAAATTTAGAAGGTTTACTCGACACCCCCTCAATTAGATCTTTTTGAGACACGATTTTTTTTCCTTTGGTCTGCTCAGAGAGTCTTTGAAATATAAGACCCCCGGTGTCATGTGTACGTCATGGTACGACAATTATTTTTGTAACGCAAAAAGATATTTAATGTTAAGACATTACACACACATAAAGTGTGCCAAACTAATGGGAAAATAAAACATAAATTAAAATGTTATAACCACTTGAGACACCGCTCGAACGTTACTCGTCACACTGAGCCTGATGAATCCAATCTACACCCTCATATGACGTATAAAGTCCCCTCCAATCTTATGACGGATTCAACAGCTCATAAAAATTTCGATGTTTAAACTTTGCGATTTGAAGTTCTTACGTACCAATCAGATTCCACGTCTCCCTCTCTCCTTCCCTATTTCCTCCATTCACTCTGCACGAGGTTCATCAAACGAGCAGTCACTGCTTCGTGCAGCACCAACTTAAAACTCAAAACTTATTTTTGACAGCTACTTGTAAATGTCCTCTTTTAACAGGACTTAAGAATAATTACATTATTAAATATTAAAAACGAATAATTCACCAAGCAGTGACATTAACTGCTGTATTTTATGCTCATAATTTAATATTCAGTGCAATGAGCGATAAAACAAGGTTAATTAGCCCAACATTATTTATCAAGTAACGGCTGACTGAACTTCAGTTTGTTAGTGATCTATCATGTAAGCAAACACTGTCAAGGTGCGGATTACGTAATTTATGAAATCCAAAGGTTCATTAATGTATTCACAAGAGCCCGCCCTGTAACAAATCAAACCCTTGGGAACTTTAGTCAAATACATATTAAACTCTTAAAAATTAGTGGTAATTCAATGACTCCATCTGCTTTAACATTTAATAACCACCTCTACGCACAGAGTGTACTTCTGAATGCCGTATGATTTCATTTTATTCTATAATGGTAACTATATATACCATCTGCTACAGCGATCAATAATTATAGGATATGATAACAGAGTGAATTTGTGGGTTTTGTATGATTCTCAGAATAAACTGTTATCATTTTCCCTAAACAGCGTACGTAGGTTTAACGCTGTCACTATAACAAATAATTAAATTCTTCCAATATAAAAATCAAAATTAAAAATAAACCTACACACTAAACTGCTTCTGCAGTACAGCTAAATGCGTATTGATTACTTTTCATGGCTTAATTATATATTAGACATGAAAAGAGCTGTCTTCACAAATTTGTAAATGAATGTTTGAATAACGTCCATTTTTATATAAATACAAATACATGTTTGATTCAGTGATGGAACTAATTTAGTTACGGTACTAACCAACTAACCTTTTTAAAACTCTTTAAGCTCATTAAAATATTTGTTTTCATGTATATATTTAATTAAGCACATAACTACATATCGCCCTTGTTAATATTCTAACCCAATTTAATCTGTTCTCTTCCGCTGTGTTTGCGCTTGTGTGGACTATACCATTTTTACATGCATTCTGTGAAAAATACAGTGTATTTATACGGTACAGTTAACACTGTAGGAGACCGATGTAATATCATGTAGTTAACGAGTGGGTATTTCTGGCTCAGATTAGAGACAAGTGGCGGGCTCTTGTGATCACGGTAATGAACCTTTGGATTCCATAAAACGTTTGTAATTTCTTGAGCGGCTAAACGACTGTTTGCTACTGAGGAAAGACTCGGTTCCACGGAGTAAGTAAAGAAAATCTTTTTATTAAAACGTTTCCCAGGCTTTGCCCGCTCGTCATTATAAATATAGAATAAAAGTGTTAATATTAAGGTGGTAGAAAGTATAAGCTTTAGAATATTTTTTTATTTGTAGTGTTCTGTCTGACGACAGGTCCATATGAACAGGATCCTTCCATCCTTTTCTCGGACTGGGACCTGTTCATATACGTTCTTGGCAGATGATCCAGAAGTGGTTTGCCATTGCCTTCTTCTGTGTGTGAATGGAGTAATTGTTGGGATGCCACGGAGGAAAACTCCGTGTTGCCTAGACCACGGCCTTGCCCAACACACGTTATAAATTCGAGCACCGCCGGGAATCGAACCCGAGACCCCCAGGATTACAAGGCCAGCCTTCTAACCGCTAGACCACCGTGGCACCTTTAGAATAAATACAACACAATTTATTATTTTCTGATTAATATGTGGTAAAACAGGTTTTGGACAGACATGTAAGATAATTTGGTGACCTCCACAGTGAAGACGTAATTTGGAATAATTTAAGCTTGGAGGGCTGCATGATAAGCAAGCAATACAAACTTTAAACATGGGAATAATATCAGAATCTGCTTGATGACAGGGGAAAACTAAGAAAACCCATACCTACAAGGCCGGTAGCAGAACATTCCGGGTACATACTGACTACTAAACAGCAAAATTCTGAGAATCAAATGGAACCCATAAAAACGTAGTGTGGGGGGGAAACGCAGGGTGCTGATCATTAAAGCAGGTGGCTTATATATTTACAACTGGTATTTAAAGGGGTTGAAAATACAGAACGAAATATATATGTTAGGGTGGAGAACATTCTGGTGTGGCTGTTTCGTTCTGAAAATGGGAGACTCTTAAGCTGAATGTGATTGTATAAATATCCTTCTGTGAGTGAAATTTGTACCACGGGTCATTTTCCAGGCGCCTTGTTTGCACAGCGAGTCTTCTTAGACACACAGCTTTTGTTTCCAAGACGTATCTGAACGATCTGGGTAAGGTTTAAGTTTCTTACAACGACAAGCATGAAGAAAAATGTAGTTAGAGCGTGGCTGACTAATTCACCTAATCTGCATTGAGGCAGAATGTTAAATATTTCACCTACCTCTCAAAAGTGTCGAAATTCTGTGCGTTCTTGGAGTTTGTTGTCTGTGAGGAAGTCTTGTCTCTTTTTTAAAAAAAAGAAACAGTCCAACAAGACGAAAAGCGACCGAAATAGTTGGCAGGAATGGAACTCCCTGGTGAAGGGTTTGGACGGAAGGGGGGAAAAGGGCGGTTTTTGAATGCTTTACTAGACTACGCACGCAGCCTAAGGACTTCAGTGGTGGTCGCCTAGGGGAACAGTGGGACCTGTCAATCCTCGACTTCCTTCACTCGACACACACTACTTTTTTAACATCGTTTCCGAGTCCGCTTTGATATACAAGCTACTACAAGTTTCAGTGAAATTATTTACTGAAGTTGTCAGCAATTATCAAAGACTCACCAAGTGCCAAGGGATTTAGTACGATTTCCTGCTTGGGAAACTTTCAAAACTGAATCCAGTCCGGATGTTTCTTTTATACACTGGGTTATCTGGAGAATAAATTAACAAAGACTTAATTTCATTAGTTACTCATATATGTTGATACTATAAATTAAGGTCCTGATTCACCAAATGTCTCTTTCGTAACAATATTTTTCTGCTACACTTTTCAGAGTCATGCCATATGTACTGAAGAAATTTTACAGTAACCCTTGTTATGTCAGTTTCATTTTGAAATTAAACCTTCTTATTTACATAATAACGTATACGTCCTGTATTGAAAGCCACGTATAATTTTAAATGACACGTGACGAGAGGTGCTTTCAAAATCGAAATAAATGCAGATCAGAATTTCCAGTCCCTTTTAAGAGTAGTAGCTTTTGAGTTAAAACATTGTCCTCTGTACCAGCATACTTAGTTTCATACAAAATATAACTTCAGACAGCCTCTTTAAAATAAATAATTTCAAAAAGTCTAGATTTTGTTTGAATGTGCCTATGTCTGAAAAATATGACACTAATTAATCAAGAGCAAACTTATAGTTAACTGTTCTCTCATACTGAATCTTTCGTAAATTATTAATTTCTCTTTAGCACGACACGTCAACATGGGATTACTACGTCTATAACTTCATTGCAAGGAAACAAAACCTTCTTTACACAAACTTGTCAACAGCCACGTCCTCTTTTCAGTCTTTTCCTTTTCTGTCAAAAATTTAAAATTAAAAAAGTGAGAGGAAATTATGTTTCAGTCTTTCATGTATAAATAAGGGACAACTTTTTCCCTTCCCTGAATAAATTTCCCCTTCCTCGATGATAATGATGGTAATACCTACCACAGCACGGGAACTGGATTAAAGTCTTCTTCCTGGTTGGTAGTCATGAGCTACTACAATCAGGCATGAGTTTCAAGACAGCTCAAAGTATGAGTAATGAGTTTGGAATAAAATGTACACATCATCCCCGTATTCAAGATATAAACAAAGAAAAAACTACCGAAAGAAAAAGAAATCGAAAAAAAAAGTGGAAGTACGTGGGGGGGGGGGGGGGGGTCCCTGGTATTTGTGATACAGAGCACGCACTTCTGAGGTACAGTAACATCGAAATACTCCCCTCCCCAAAACCGCGAAGTCACCCCCATAGAACCTCATTGCTACCGAGCTGAAAATTCTTCTCGAGCTAGAAGGGAAGCACGAAAGATTCTTGATAGCACAAGGCAGGACGTTACATTTTAATGAACTGCTGTTCCTACGTACAAGGATACATGCAACGCTGTGAAGAGCGTGTTCCTCTTCAATTAGAACAAATAAGATACCTTCTTGGTTTGGCTCTAATCAACAAACGACCCTCTTTCATACCGCTATTTCCATGTTGCTCGCATGTCATTAGATGAGATTACAATAGTGTGTTTGAGGCAAGCACTCGACCAGAGATAGACCACGTTTCAGAATTCTGAACACTGCAAGAAATTTAAAAGGAAGACGCAGTGAAACGCATAAATCCAAGATGTTTATTCCATGTGTTCAATGTAAATAATGGGAATTACATTCATGAATGGATATTTTTAATTAGACTGGTGACTTTCGAATATATTCCTACGTCTTAGTTCAAAACCCTCATAACGTTTCAGAAGCTGAATCTGCTTCCGTCTTCAGGCGAGCAACCTAATTTGCAGAGTCCACTGAAGGTACAAATCGCAATCATAAAAGCCCCTGATTCAAATAAACCCAATCCACATCCCAAAAATCTTTAATAACATCAACATTTCCTATACAGATGGAAGTTCTTGCTGAATTAATATTCTCTTGGTGCCAGCCAGGTCTGAAGGAAGGGAGGATAGTAGGCAAGAAGGATAGCCAAAAGAAGATAAGTATGAAAGAGAAGAAGCAGCCATGTTGACAACCTGAAGCATGATGGATATATCACTACCGGACTGATCCTTCCTGAGGCCTGCACCTGTCAACCATGTGCACATCAGGACCAAATCTGGTTAAGTGCATATTCGTCCCACCTATGATCATATTTTTGTAAGAGTTTTGAAATTCGATCCTGAATATAATATTTTCTTGATTACCGTAAAGAAGGCTCAACCAAGGCAATCAATCAAGTGTCTTCAGAGCATATCCCCCACTACAAAAACAGAAACTACTTCTTGAGAAGCTAACAGTCGTTAAGATATTCAAAAAAATTCCCCACATTTACGCGAAGCAAAGGTTCTTTCCCGTGTTCCCAGCCATTGGACCCTGTCCTGAGCCAGATAAGAGTAGAAAACACCTTTCCACCATATTTTTTTTAAAAAAAATTAACAGTGCCTTATACAGGTGCGTGTGCAGCATTCTACAACTGGCTCTTGTATGTCCAAGCTTCGTAAGAAATGTAATGAAATGTACCAAATTATCAGCAGCGTCACTGCGGCGCAAAAAATAATAAACATGATCATATGATACATATCTTTGAACACCAAGTGAAAAAATTACTATTAATAAACACTATAAATTCACCGGTACTCGAACCCAGTAAAGTTTTCATGTTTGTAATATTTGTAACCTTTGTTCCTATATTGTTCCCGCAGAAAAAGAATTTTGTTCAATGTACCCTTTTTCTGTCACGCATAATTACCGAGCCACACAAAATATCTTCACAGGGATTCGAACCAAAGACACTTCTTCGGGGTTAAGGTCTTCGTCCTGTAATCTCCTGCTTGAAACAAACAAATCTGGTCCTGGCGCCTTTCTTAAATCGTGCTTAGTTTCCGAACTATAGAAACCACACAAATCGGGACTCGAACTAAAGACATTTTCGGAGTTTTGACCTTTCTAAATTATCTTCCTGATCTCAAGGCATAGCATGTCAAGTTTGGTTCAAACATATATACACACCCTCGTCTTGTGATAACCTTCACATTACACGAAATCCTGTCGGCGACGATATAACTTAGGTTAGGTTAGCACAGGCTGTATTGGGTTTGGTTAGTTCAGTTCAGGATAATTTCATTTGCTTCCATTTTTCATATAATTTTAGCAGATTCCTCTGAAAACTTTTTCTCAGTGCACAGGTAGGCCCACGGGGCGTACGGTGTCTACAGATGGAGAACATTCTGTGAATTAGAGCAGACGAAACATTATAAAGTAGGGTTAGAAAGTGCTTAAAGTATTTAAAACCAGACACAGTTCTCCCTTAGGGCACTGTCCATGTCGATTGAGCATCCCAATAAATAATTGAAAATTGTATTTCGGAAGACAAACAAGGTCATTTTACAGCTGACTTTTGCTAAAATTACATATATGCAGATTTGTTTAACCCGTAAAGCCGGATGGTAAGTATATATACCACCTGCTTTAAAAATCAGTAACGCTGTGATTTATAAATAATACGTTAAGTATTATTCTCACAGAAAACGGGATTTATATCCTTACTTATACAGTATTAAGGAATTATTCTTCGTAATGGAGAATTATAGTGTTTTCTTCGAGGTACGGACTGAATTCTTAAATAAAATTTCGACGAGCTTCGGCTTCAGAGGATTAAAAAACCAGGTTCTGCTTCCATGTATCTTTTCTCCGCTTCAGGCATGTGCGAGTGAAGTCAACATTTCACCATCCCGTCATACAGCCTCCGCTTAAAAAATATTCCGTAGTCAGTGCGAGCTTTAGAAAGAAACTTAAAGCAAAGGAGGAGGACAGAGGAAAAAGAGACAAGTTAATAATTTTCCAGAGACCGTTTGTTTCATGGCCGGAGACACTATCTTGAGCGAAACGAAATGAAATTGTGGAAGAAAAGTTTTATAGAAGCTTCTCGTACTAAAAGTTTTCCTTCTCTCCGTCTTCTTTTACTTTCGCTTTTCTCCACTTTTTTTTGTGTCCTCCTGTGTTTTAAGCAAGTCTGAAAGTACAAAGGTAACTAGAATGGAAGTACAGAGTAAGAAAACGAAAGGGTTTCAACAAATAAAGATGTAGAAGGTGGGGTTAGGTTAGGATACGTTCTTTCTATTCTTATAATCACAGCCAACTTGCAAGGGATTCTTCTGTCCTCTAAGCTTACAAGCAATCTACAGCGGTTCTGTATTCGTTTCACGAATCTACTGGGTTTAGCAGTAAACCTCTTAGGAGTTGTGGTATGGGCTATTTCACTTTGTTTTTGACACTACTTATTCTCCAAAAAAGGCGATGTGTATCCATTCACCTTATTACTCTTTCTACAAAGATTCGCGACAAACAATTTACAAAGATAATATCAAAAATAATTGCAAATTTTGGCCACCGATCACACTTAACTCGACGTCACCAGTGGCTGAGGCGTCTCTGAAGCCCTGTACACATTTTTGTGTTCGTGTACTGCACCACAGGGTCCGATAAAATAAACCACTATAAAACCTAGTAACAGTTTGCATCGAACACAAGAACCTCTTTCAAACGAAAATTTACGAGACCTGCAGATTTTATTAGGACCAGACATATATGGTCCGCACTTCAGCCACTGCCACGCTAGTGTCTTTCAGGGGTAATCCACCCCCTCCCAGTGGGTCTACCGTCTCAACTACTGTCGCATTGTGTTAGGTGTCTCGCGACTACAGAATCCGAACCGGACCAAGACCACGTTGTAAATTCTGCTGTCAATGCTTTTATAAAAGGTCAACGTAAGTAGAAAGAATGAATAAGGTTGAACTAGTGATATAAGGAAAACCTTGCTCTGAAAGTGTAAGTGACTCCAACAAAGAACAGCTTTACGTGGATTCTAACATGGCAGTTGTGGTATTACACCTGAAGATGAAAGTAATTTTCACATTCAGGTGGGCACTTTAAGGCAGATTATAGAAAGGAGCATCTGCAGTAAAAATTAACGATTACCACATCATCGTGACGCAGAATTTTCTCATGTCAAATGGGAATCTGATTAAGATGCTGACGACAAAGAACGCATACGAATTTCTAATTGGGATACCTCTTGCTAGAAGTCCATAGGAGAAACCCAAATGAAGATTGAACATGGAACAACGATTGATTTTAGGAACATGGGCCTATAGGTCAGATGCTGATGTAGCTACCTCATGATTTGTGTCCAGAGACAAGCTTTGGTATATTAACGACGTTGAGCCTCTCGGTTCTGCCACACCAGTGAACAGCGGCGTCTCAAATTTGAATTATAATGCTACAGTTCCGAATCTTCAATCTCTCGTCTCATATCTTAGAATATAAAAATGTAAATGAGCAGAAACGTAGCTTTACGAAACCGCAAAACAATGTTACAGAGTCTTTGAACTGCAAAGTTGTAAAGCTTCAAATAAAAGGCGAGTACGGAATTTTTATGGCTACACTCGATCCGGAACACCAGTCAGAAATTCACATACCGGGCAAAGAGAAGTTGCCTTTGTCAACCGGAAGTAGCAACTGAAGGGCATTTTCAGCTACCATACGTCTTTTCCCCATACATTAAATTCGTTCCTTCATATCATAAAGCAATATGTAAACACCTAAGCAACTGACTAACATATTAATTCCTTAATGCTGATTTGGGCCTAAGAGAGAAGACGATGGGGCTTGGAGAAAACTGCATAATGATGAGCTTAAAAATCTGTACTCCTCCCCCAGTATTGTCAGGGTGATTAAGTCGAGAAGAATGAGATGGACGGGGCATGTAGCGCGCATGGATGGGACAAAAGGTGTGCACCGGGTATTGGTCGGGAAGCCTGAGGGGAAGAGACCGCTGGGGAGACCTAGACGTAGATGGGAGGATAATCTCAGGCGGGATCTATGGGAGATAGGAGTTGAAGGAGACTGGATTTTGTTGGCCCAGGACAGGGCTTTGGTTAATTCGGTGATGAACCTTCGAGTTCCGTAAGCCATCTGGTTGGTAGGGTCCACTATTTGGGAAGCCTGAGGGGAGGAGACCGCTGGGGAGACCTAGACGTAGATGGGAGGATAATCTCAGGCGGGATCTATGGGAGATAGGAGTTGAAGGAGACTGGATTTTGTTGGCCCAGGACAGGGTCCGGTGGAGGGCTTTGGTTAGTTCGGTGATGAACCTTCGGGTTCCGTAAGCCATCTAGTTGGTTGGGTCCACTATTTGGGAAGATTGAGGGGAAGACACCTCTCGGGAGACCTAGACGTAGATGGGAGGATAATCTCAGGCAGGATCTATGGGAGATAGGAGTTGAAGGAGACTGGATTTTGTTGGCCCAGGACAGGGTCCGGTGGAGGGCTTTGGTTAATTTGGTGATGAACCTTCGGGTTCGGTAAGCCATCTAGTTAGTTAGTTAATGCTGATATGGGTTTAGTGTAGTGCCCAGGAACGGGTCATCACGTGGCCTATCCCCTGGACTTCTGCATGATAATCATTTTCTCTTTTGCAAGCAAGTGTGGAAAGTCTTGCAGGAACTACGCTTATGATTATAATTGCAGGGAATGGAAGGGCCGCGACCTTTCGGGTTTACGGCACACAGAACTCTGGACTTCAACCTTAAATGTTACCAATGTAACGTCTGTTCGTCTTGTAGAAACTTGCTGGAGCAGACATTAAAACACGTCGCGGTAAAATGAAGCCAGAACTTTCATTTTATCATTCACGAGAAGATGCGAATTTAACGTCTCCTGCAGCGCGTCTGGACACATCTGATTTCGTGTCTCTCGTCGACAGTTTCCTCATTTCACTTCCTCAATTCATTTCTTCTGCTCTTTTCGCCAGCACTTATCTTCCTTCTGTGTGTTTTCCTCTCCCCAGAAGAAAAAGGCAGATTTCTTTTCTCATTTTTATCTGATTAAACATTTTGCCGGTGGCCATGATGATAAGTAGCGGGGTGGGAAAGGGGGAAGGGGGAAAGCAGAAGTCATGTTAAAGTTATTTGTTCGGGCGAGTCTCAGTTCTTACACACAAGCGATTGAGATCTGATTGTACGAGCAAAGCTCTGTCTTCTACGACTTTTATTGGCCTCTGATTTATATGAAGAACGCCTTTGATGATCAAAATATTAGACCACTTTTCAGAAAGTATTTACTGGTTCAAATGCAGTGTATAAGTACGAATTTCCATTTTCAAGACACCATTTTAATATATGGGAATGACAGGTTAGTAAAAAATAATGTTTCAAAATGACTGCAGATGTGAGTTTTCAGGTTCTCACGGTGGCAAGAACAAGGATGGTTGTCTTCTGTTTCGTTCAGCAGTTTCGTCTGGTAGACGTTTACCAACGTTTCGTAGGTGTTTTCTGCCTCCATCGTCAGGACGATGAGATAACAAGCATCTCTGAAACGACTGTCAACGTCTACGAGATTACACAGCTCAACAGACCAAAACAAATCTGTCACCAAACAATATCATGTAAAGTAAAATTATTCAGATCAAAGGGGAAATTATCTCATACCTTTGTAAATGCTCATGCTAGACGAGTATACACGTCAGTGAGAATGATCAGATGCCATATTCGACGCTATAACACGTCTATGGAAAAAAAAAAACGAAAGCCTAAACCAATCTTTACAACCAAAATAAATTTCAGATCGGAGCTGAAGAAACCTATCAGTGAAGGAAGAAGTCTCTCTTTGGCGGGAAAAATTAATTAAAATTTCCCGCCGCATCGCGCACACAAAAATCCGGTATCGTATGATGAAGGGATTACTCCCAATGTTCAGATCGTTCAGGATTTCTCGAGAGCGTGAGAGGATGACATCGAGTAATGAATTGGAAAGGATGTGGAAGGAAGGGGTCGTGGCCTAATAAAATGGTACCACTCCGGCATTTACCTGGAGAGCCTAAGGGAGACCACGTAAAACCTCGTGATTGGATTCACGTGAAAGGGTCGTAATCAGGTTGTACCAAGCGCAGGAGACGAAGAGATTCGGAGAACGGAATTCAGGACAAGTGCCACGTCACTGAAAAGAGGACCACGTGGGGATTGAAAATAGAAAGGAGGCGAAGAAATTGAATACTCTCTGAACGGAGCAGGGAAATTTTTTTGAAGGAACAGATGGGTGCACGAGATTTTTGTACTGTACCTTCAGATAACCACCCGCAGTGGGATGGATGGATAACCTTCCATCTGCAAGATATCACTTGCTCCTCTCTTTCTCCAACTCTTTTCTACCCGTCTTCTTGGTCTCCTGGAAGAGGTGGGGGTGGGGTGGAGAGGGCAAAGCGACAGAAGAGAAGCCTATCCCACAACCCTCCCCCGGGATTCCCAAGAATATTGATTTCTTCACTGATTGAAGCGTGGATCGACCGGAAATAAAGGTCTGAGGCGCTCCATGAGAAATGTCTCAGACCAAAATGTCTTATGCTACGTCTCAATGTTCCTGCCCGATCTCTGAGGACCGATTAACAAAGACAGCGTTACAAAGTGAGGAGGAGTCAAGACTTGCTTTGCCGGACCACAGATCGAACAGGGAGCTCTTGGAAATTCAGTAATTAATTAATGTGTTTTATATAAACAATTAAAACATTGGCTGATAACATATAGGGCAAGAATATATTCCAATTAAAGCCATAGTAAGTAAGACTTAACAAAGGGATAAATTTCTAGCTGTCGAAACCTTTAGAGCCAAATGGTAACTATATGTACCAGCTACTTCAACAATAAGTAACTCTGTATTTTGTATTTGTGCATTTCGTACGATTCTCAGAATAAACAGCGATCATTTCCTTAAACCCCCATTAACCAGCTGACATTCCTAATGGTGAAGTGTTGTGTTTTCTTTGCGGTACGGACCTGAATTCTTAAATATTGTGAAAAAAGATATTTGTCTGCAATGAGTACAGTCTGTACAGATTCCTCTTCTGAATCTCATTTCACCGCTGGCCCATATTCACTCATGTATCATCTGGAAGACCCACAATGAACTCGTTAGCAACCGCAGTTCCGTAGAAACACAGTCACGCCCTATCGGAGGGGAGCAAAAACCATAAATAACACAAATTTTGATCAGTCAACTGATATGAAATTCAGGGATTCTAAATGGATCTTTGCAAGTAAAAATATATATATATATATATATATATATATATATATATATATATATATAAGGTATATGAACACGACTTGGCGTTGATGCAGAATGTTCAAACATCGATACACGCCCATGAAGATTTGATTCCATTCCAGAGATTCACTTGTCGAAAACCACTTCTCCCCCCCCCCCCCCCCCCACATCTATCCGCCATCCACTTCCTAGACACAGAACTCCCAAGAAGTAACACCCACTACAAAGTTACGAACATAAACTGCGAAAATATTTTCCCGAAATTGTAAATAGCGACAAAGCGATGAATTTTTAACAAAATTAAAACTAAATCAAGTACAATTACGTTACGACATTTGAGATTTTCATGCCAACGAAATTTAAATTTTCATATCCTTGGTTCCGATACCGTGTAATCACATAAGCGATTATCGACGTTTCGAACGAATCAGCTGCCTTCAGGGCAGATACCACTGTGTAACTTGCAGGAATATATTAGATGACTTTTTACTCATTATGAATTTATCACCACATTACAAACGCCCAACGTGTGTAAGTACACGTTTAGATAAACAATTTACATTAAATTCTATTTTGACATTTACATGACCAAAACTGGAATGAATTTTAACGCGCGTGGCCGTAAGATTTGTAACGAATTCCGGCCAATGAAAGCTCAGAATCAAAAAAGGTACTAAAGTTTTATGGGTGGTGTTTCCCTGAATAACAGAACTTTAGACGTGACGCAAAATCAGTTCCATTGTAATTTGTTCTTTCGCTGAATTCCAACATAATATTTTATTAAAGGTTTCCCTTTATCACTCCGGTATTTTCATGCGTTTTTAATTCCAGAGAACTGTTTTAAATATACTATGTTTTACAACTTTCAATATCTTATAGGAAACAAAGTTCCATAATTTTTATTCTATACGTGAAACAGATACTAGATGTCTCAGAATAGCCCAGCTGTTCGATTTCAAATTACATAACTCTTACTTAATTCCAAACGCCTTATTTTAAAAATCATATTTTGTAAATCACTTTCTCCTTTAGTTACATCAGCGATAAATCAGGTTCAAACGGAAACAGGTGCATACCTAAATTAGTCACTTATATTTATGCACTGTACACAAAAGCGATTCAAGCTCTATCTTCCAAGCTCACTTATATTATTCCGGGTCAATTATTTTGTTTCCATTTCCATTTATATCAATTTATTACACATACATTTATCCCATACAGGGTCCTACATGTTTACGTTTTCATGAATAGTATTTTCCACTCATGTCTAGGCGGCAACTAATTGAAGTCATTAAAGTGCCAGTCCGGATACACGAATCGTTAACTTCAGTTCCATCGAAACGTAGTGTACGTGCTGAGCTATTCAAATAACACACGTGCAGGTGGAAGTGGTTAGACGCTGGCGTCTCCCCGTCGAGGTCCAAGCTTGCTACCAAGGGAGTAAATGTGGGATCTGTGATGGACAAAGTTGCACCCCCATCCCACCTGGAACCGAACAACGGTCTTCCAGTCCGTAACCTAGTCATTATCACGACAGATATCCTTAAAATTTGTAGCTTGTAAACAACGATAAAAATTGTAACATTACGGATTAAAGTTTAGATTTCAATCTAACATTATTTTACGTGTAATTAGACAGCATTAACACATAACAAAACTCATCACGTGTAAAGTACCTACCTCTGAATAATACAGATTTATGTATTTAAATTCATATAATGAACATAATATAGAGGCAGATACTAAATAAGAAACTAAGTTTTCTAACGATGCCAACTGTCTCAACCAAAATTTCTCTCTTGTGGTTTTTTTCGGTTTGTCGAGTAGAGCATGCTGAAGACTGTATTAATGCTTATAACGATTAAAATAACTCCGACATGGACGGAAGACAGAAAACCGAGGGAAGTAATTGGGTTGCATCCAACTGTAAGCACAGGGTCCATGAACCATGAATTGTTGTTACACCGCGGCTTGGTTACCATGGTTACCGCCGTAGTCTACTGTCGGCGACTGAAGCGCCAGGCCTTGCTTCGCGGACAGAAAGAGCACGAAACAGATGACTGGCTTTGTTATCGTGCTACGTTATTTGTTGACAGACAATACGTCACAGAATGCAAGAGACAGTAGGGAAAAGACAGGTAAAACAAAGGAACAAAGATGAAAAGGTAATTCGGAAATATACAGAAATAAACCCGAAGATCGTAAATCTTCGGTGTAATTAAAAATCAAAATTTATGTTCTCTCTTTTGTTTCATTTGCACCACGAACAATCTGATCTGTTAAAATTTCAGGCCCTCAAGGTGGTAAATATAAAAATGCCTATGTTCTGGGATGTTGCGGCGTGTAAGCTGGTACTTGCTGCCTCCATCATCAGGACGATTAGATCCGATAATGGAGGTACAGATGGGAGGATAATATTAAAACTGACCTTGAAGAACGGCGTTGATTTGACTCAGAACAGGGCTGTTCTGAAGAGAGGAAAAAAAACATTTCGCGCGTTTCATAAGCGGCGAGGAATTCCTTGCCTTGCTGAGCGACCGTCAGCTTCTAGGGACAAACTTTCCTCCATGCAGTTAATTAATTAATCTAGTGTTTTTATAATCTGCTCTGGAAACTTTCCACTGTCTGCATAAAAATATACAACGTTTCGGGAACACATTTTTTCCAGTATTTATGTGTGTTCCGTTTCTTAATACACGTTTTATTATTAAAAAATATTAAATTTGACGTCAGACGTCGACTTTAACACAGACTCATACAAATTACATTCTTTTAAACAGTGTTTACTTTTTAATCCTTTAACACCAAGTGGTAGCTATATGTACCACCTGCTTCAACAGTCAATAACTCTACATTTTACCCGAAGTTTATGAATGGATTTGTTACGATTATTATAATAAACACGAATCAATTCCCTAAACAGCATCAACCAGGTGATATTTGCAACGGTGAGGTGCTGTGATTTCTTTGCGGTACGGGCTGGATTTTTAAAATAATATTTAGACCAGCTCCGAGTAAGGAAGGTAGTTCGTTTTTCATCGAAACACTCAGTCTTACGGTGTATATAAGGCACAGTGCAAAACAGCAGACGATAAAAGATGCAAGCTGAGAGGAGAGGGTCGTATGAATACCGACAGCTCACCCTGGAGGGCAGTTCAGCAATGTGAAGCATGAATACGACAGAAGGAAAAACGCAAAACCTGTCAATACTTGCTTCTGAGAGCGCGAGATGAGGGTCAGGATTCGAGGGATGAAACAATATTATTTTTAGCCACTATCCATGCCCATTGTTTTACTCGCAGTCTCTAGAATACTTCTGGCTACAATCTGTCATGGTAACCACATCTTTTATACTGTCTCGAGCAAATATTCCGAGGAAATTTATAACCTGCGATCCATGTGGACAGACCGCGTGTTTTTGGGCTCGGCTATCAGCTCAGTTCTTTTCTTCTAGGGCAATAAACGCTGTTATTTATTTTACATCTCTTAAAATTAATCAAAAATAAATCTTTTACAAGAATAGCGAGGTTGTAGATGTCCCTGACGACCGAGATTAGTGGACTTAATCTCCACCCTCCTCAACGCACTTGTACAAACATTCCAAATAAGTCATTCTAACTAACTAACTAACTAACTAGATGGCTTACGGAACCCGAAGGTTCATCACCGAATTAACCAAAGCTCTGTCCTGGGCCAACAAAATCCAGTTTCCTTCAACTCCTATCTCCCATAGATCCCGCCTGAGATTATCCTCCCATCTACGTCTAGGTCTCCCCAGCGGTCTCCTTCCCTTCAGGTTTCCCGACCAACACCCTGTGCACACCTCTTGTCCCATCCATGCGCGCTACATGTCCCGCCCATCTCACTCTTCTCGACTTAATCACCCTCACAATACTGGGGGAGCAGTACAGATTTTTAAGCTCGTCATTGTGCACTTTTCTCCACGCCCCATCGTCTTCCCTCTTAGGCCCAAATATCCTCCTCAACACCCGATTCTCAAACACCTGCAATCTGTGTTCAAATAAGTCATTCTACACCAATAAACGTATTAGGACAATTAGGTGAGTTCTGTTAGGTATATAATGCGGCCTGGTTGATCCATGGTCCTTTATAGGGCAATTGTAATTGCATCACCCAGTTTAACGTTACGTCATATCGCTATTAACGCGACAAACTCTAACATACATCCCGTCATATTTTATTTTAGTGTAAGCTAACACAAGGATACACGATACGAATTGACAGGCTTCTCATCCGAAAGACATTTTTTCAATCTGAGATGAATTATATAATTCATGAAAGGAAATAAAAAAAAATACAATGTATAGAAGGGAAGAAATGTGATGTAAGTGGATTCCCAATGTAGTATTTATGAAGCTAAAAACATTTCATTCTCCAAATTTACTACCATCAATTTAATTCATTCATTCATTCAAATTAGTTTAGCGTAAATTGACGTTTCCTCAAAATATTAACTAGATGAAATGCGAGGCGTAGCGAAAGGAGGGGGGGTTGATATTTATACTTTGCTTTCTGTTATTAAGTAGTTGTGACGACGAAGCATAGCACAGCCATATAATTTCCTTTCCACCTCAGTTTTAGCATTGCAGCTCTCTGCTGTACCTTCAACTTCTATTTCGTAATTCATCCCTGCTATCTCTTACTGCGAATTTCCTTCTTACAGTGTTCTTACGCCCATACATTATCATCACGGCTATAATTTAATTGTCTCAGAATTCAGAGGGAAATACACGCACGTACGTTTACGAGGTTGCCGAGAGATGTCGCATCGTCTCTTAAATAGGGACGTAAAGGGAGGATGGGGGTTGCAACGTCTCTGTGTGACCATCCAAGACGACGTCGTTGGCTGAAGCTAGTGATCACACTGCTCCTAACGAGCTGAGGGACGATGAAGTAAGGAAAACGTGCCGCGAGGTGTGAGAAGATGTTTAAAAAAAACAACAGAGGAACAGAATTCGCCAAGATGCGAGAAGAAACGAGACACGATCGTGAAAAGCTCAGACAGTAAATGTCAAATCAGAGGAACTTCGAAATAAATCGCGTGATTAGTTTCAACCCTTTAAAGCCCAGTGGTAATCACAATCTTTAATAACCAGTAAATCAGCCACATTTTGTACGAACTGGTTTCTCTGAAACGTCGATAAACCTCTACCAGGCTACATGGCGCCACATCCCAGAAGACAGGGAGTCTTCACACTCGACGCCGTGAAGAAATCAAATCTCAGTGTCACTTCTACCTCCTACTTTTTGGTTTTCCTTAACGCATTCCATTTTGTGACAAACAAAGTTTCTGTAAAACATATTTTCTTCACTGCATACAAAACCACACATGGCATCACAGATAAGCATCTATGAAATGAGGAGGTATAAGAAATGGAGGAATATGCTGAAAAGGTAGATAAGAAACACGTAGTACACGTCTCAAGAAACAGATTAATCCCCCACCCCATCCCCTATTAAAAACATCTCAGAAAGTCATTGCCAAAAGTACTTGCGTAAATCCTTGTGGAAGATGCAATTAGCGAGACCGCAAACTTGAAGAAGCAGCCAGCAGTGAGCTACGACTGCTGCTGGTACACACTCATAACGACCAGCGTCTTCAGGCTAATGACGTCACAGAACACGGCAATGGCGAGAGTCTAAACAATATGTGTTTCGATAAATTAATTTCTGCGTTACTCGTAACAGCAGAAGGAACATGTCTCAGTATGCTGTTCGCACTGTAAGTACAAAAGCCTTTGCAGGCACACAAAAACCACTCGAAACAAAATTGACAGTGGAACCACGGTTCCGGAGAATTAGAAGTAAATACGTCTATACAGAAAGAAATTTTATATATTGGCTTTATTCTAAATATTTCCTTTATACATGCTTTACAATTGAGTAAACTTTGATTAAGACATTGCTTATTCAACTTGAATTATTTACGCTTAAGATGGGTCTGTGGTAGATGAATGTAATGAAATGAAATGAAATGTAATGTAAGGTAAGGTAATGTAATGTAATGTAATGAAATGTTTTATAGGTAACAACAATGCCGAGTAAATAGATGACTTTTCCTAGGTAACAACAATGCCGAGTAAACACGAAGTTTCCTAGGTAACCAGGTTACACTTTTTCGTTTCCCTTTTTCGTTCCCCCTTTTTGCCGAATGACCCTTCAATATAGACGTATTTACGTCAAAAACGTAACAAACTGAAATATAAAAATTAAAAACATAATAACACAAACTTGAAAATTCTGTATATATATATATATTTTAAGACGGTTAATGAAAGTTTATTCCATATGTAGAAGACATAATCCGGCTTTGGCCTACTTAAAGCATTATATAAAACAACTTATCTATGTAGAGAAGATAAATTGCGTGAATATAACGGATAAGCCATAATGTCCTAAGTGGACACGATGATGATGATGATGATAACACGTCACACAGAATCAATCAGAAGCTTTGTATCTGAATGATGGGTAGAACTCGCCAATACCACGAAAAACCTGAGGAAATAAATAATAATAATAATAATAATAACAATAAAGAGTAGCAACAAAATTTCCAAAATAAGTAGCAACAGCAGAGAAAATGAAACATCCCTTCTGCCTTCCATTGGATTCATCAAAAAGGTAAGTACATCCTCAGAACAAGTGACATTAGGATGTGAATTGTAGATGAATCGGCGCCGCGTATGGGCAGCTCACAGCAGCCCCATGGGGACACGAACTGCAAATTCCGTCCGGCTCGCCTAACAGCGAGATCCTTGCAGGCAGATAGGAACGTAATAACATAGGTGGTTAATTAACGTACATTGTCAATCGAATGTACTCTGTTCTGTTGATCTATCTGTGCACACACGCGCGTGTGCCACGAATAAACTCACATGTAAATGACATTGCAAACCAAACATGTAAAGACTGTCCTTGTATTGTTCATCATAGCAGACATCAATTTTTACATTCATTCGTAAATCTGCGGAGTGCCTATCAATGTCTCTCCATCCGTCTGAAGGCATGTAACAAATACAGAAAGGATAAGAGGATTGTCATGTAATCTGACACCGGGAAATTTATATAAAATTTGTATAATATTTAAATTATATATGAAATAAGGTAACAAAAACTGGCTCTCCATATTGAGTCTTGAAGATGGAGACAGTTTACTGCTGCGAAATGTTGGCCAAATAGTCATTCTCTCAACCAAACAGTAAATAACTAGCTTCAACTTGTTAATTATCTAAACTCCATATTAGTCGGAGTTATACCATTTACAAGTTATAAAACTACCAGCGAATGATGCGTCTTCTACCGAAAAAATTGGATATAAAAACATGTTTAAATGAACATAAAAAGACAACCTTTGTGTCTATTTGGCAGGTACTGTCCTGACCGATTATGCTGTTATCGTAAAAACTTAGGAGATTAAGTCAGTTTTTGTTCTGAACAATTACCCCTACTATTCTCTGGTACATGGCCCTTGCTAATTTACCTACAAGGTGCGTTACTGTCCAGACGCAAGGCTTCCCTTTTGCGACCTCACGCATTTTAACGTCTGCATGAATAACCAAAGTGTGTACTTAGTTCATAATGCCGGTCATGTCCTTGCAAAGTGAGTCTATTTTAATGACTCCTACTGCCTTCAGTCCCCGAACTGAAACATTCTGTTTTACACACAAGCGTCCAGATAAAGCCACTTTGTAACTTTTTGTTTTATAATAACTAATTTATAATATACACAACAATAATTCTGCCTGGTGTTTTGTATGGGTGCAAAACATGGTTTTTGAGAATAGGGTGTTGAGGAGGATATTTGGGCCTGGGAGAGAAGACGATGGGGTCTGGAGAAAACTACATAATGACGAACTTAAAAAATTATATTCCTCCCCCAGTATTGTCAGGGTGATTAAGTCGAGAAGAATGAGATGGGCTGGGCATGTAGCGCGCATGGATGGGGCAAGAGGTGTGCACCGGATACTGGTTGGGAAACCTGAAGGGAAGAGACCGCTGGGGAGACCTAGATGTAGATGGGAGGATAATCTCAGGCGAGATCTATGGGAGATGGGAGTTGAAGGAGACTGGATTTTGTTGGCCCAGGACAGGGTCGGGTGGAGGGAGGGCTTTGGTTAATTCGGTGATGAACCTTCGGATTCCCTAAGCCATCTAATTAGTTATACTTCATAGCTGATTATTTACAAGGAAATACTAAATCGAAACACTGAAAAAGGGGGATAAATTAGAAACCTGCCGTACCATCAACATGACTCATTTTTCTCTTCTACCCCTACAGAGGGTCAATAGTGTGGTAATTGAACCTTTCTGTTCCAGGACACATCTATTAGAAGATAATCCAAGCTAATGATGGAGTAATGTTTCAGCATGTTTCAATATATCGCTTTCATTAACAAAACACAGTCTCCCAGGATTTGAGGCCTCATTTTCTACGAGGCTTTTATTTATAGGTCGTGGTACAATTGAGAACAGTATCTTACAGTGTAATAAAGCTGACAGGGTCTTCGGCTGTGGCAGTGAATGGAAGAGTGATACACGTGTTCCTACTTTGTGCTCTGAAGGCAAAGATATTATGCGACATTTTATAATTCAATTAAGTTGCTTTATTACAGTGTATGCAACTAGCAAATAACATATGACAGGCAAAATCTAATAAATTGCAGAAAAACAAAACAAACCATAACCAAAAACAAATAAATTTATAAACTTACCACATAACGAAATCATGCAACAGTAACTGTAACAAGAAATAACCAGCCCTTTACAGAAACTACAGGTTCATTATCGTGTTCACAAAAGCCCTCTACCAGTCCCAAACCAGATTAATCTAATCCCCATTTTCCCACCATATTTCACTAAGATCCATTTTAATATTATCCTCCAATTTATGACTAAGTCTTCCGAGTAGTGTCTTGCCTTCAGGCTTCGGAATGAAAGTTTTGTACGACCTCGATACATTAATTTATTCGGCTTCGAAATTATTCTTTTGCCGAGTAGTTGTCATCCATACGTCAGACACATGTGACAACGTTGTGACTGCTATTGTTTTATTATATCGAGAACCGTATCTTTTCTTCCACATCTTAAAGTGGTGTCTTATTGCGTCCACAAACGTCTGATTCATAATGCTGAAGGACATAGGAAATGTTCTGCATTAATCATACAGACCTGAATGTTAATTTGTATCTGTGGAAGGTAAATTACCTTCATATTTATCGCCATATGGCACTTATAGTAGATCAGACAGAAACACGCCCTTACAATGGCGTGATCTGACGGAAAGATGTTCCCACAAGTTTCGTATCTAGGAGGTCCAGACCCAAATTACCTCCGATGATCTTTGCCCCCTTATATTTCACACTCCCTAGACAACTCCCATGATATATATGTAGAGGGCAGCTTCTCGTCTGATCGCACCCAAAGAAATATCTGGCCAACATAAAACAGTCTGTGTTTTAGTACCACGTCACGAAGACTCACGGGTGAGTTAAGGCATAACTTTATACACTCTGGATGTCTTCATAATCATGGCGATGAATAAGCGACGAGATGGAACAAGATGTAGGACAAGGAAGAAACTTTGCCGGACAAATGGCTGAAGCCGGGGGGGAGGGGGGGGGGGACAGAGAGTAAGGCGCAGCATCCCAGACAGAAGACAGTAATCTTCGTATCTGCCGCCGTGTGAACGTGAAATCTTACCCTCAATCTGTGTAATTCCTTCGTGAGACGAAGGACCGCTTCTCAACAAGGACCCGTTTCACGAGACAGTCAATTAGTGTTAACACAGTGGTATTTATCAGTCTGCATCTAAAATAACAAAGCGTGTGTTCAGGAAACCGTTCTTAACCCCGTCTTTCTGGAGCTTCTGATTAATTTACCGTTGCCGAACTAGATCTGAGGGTCAGAGTGTAGCAGTGAGGCGGATGCTTACGCCGTCATACTAATTGCCATGCCTTTCCTTTCTCCCGCTTTTCCTCACGAACCGACAGACCGACAGACAGACAGACAGACAGGACGAACCCTCTTCCTGCACCAGCTGTCCGCTACATATAAAACAAGACTAAAGCTCTGACGTCATTAGGATTGAATCAATCTCTCTTCCAACCCTCTTTCTTCATTCTTGTACCATCCCCTTTAGTACATAACCATATTAAAAAGTAACTTGGATTATGCCATATGACGTATCATAAATTTTGTCTGTGTGCATGTATGTATCCATTGCAGTGAGCCCCAAATACAGAGTGACACATCGGACACAGACATCCAGAAAAATAATTCTGGGGCAATACGTCATCGAAAAATTTCAAGGTCACAGAAAAATTCTGCAGAGTTGCAAAAAGAATTGCGCAGCAAACGCGAGCATTCATGGGCTGTACTGACGGAAAGGGGGGGGGGGGTTGAGGTACTTTCGTGCCCTTAGGTGAAGGGTACTATAGTACGATTTAAAAACAGATATGAAACAGTTAAGATGGAAAAGCCGTCAGTTTTTTGAATCGCTAAATGCCTCACTTCTGAGATGATGGGCGAAAGTGGGCTTTAAGAAAGTGCGAGTGCGTTTGGGAAACTGTGAAAGGAAAATAATATAAAAAAATATGGTAACAAGCGAAAACAGAGTCTGAGTGGTTAGCATTCCTGCTTTGTATTCAGAATGCCCTGGGCTCAACTCTCAAACCACTGACTGATTATTCCAAGGTATTTTCATACTTTTCCTCAGTCCCTCCAAAAAAATTCAGAAAGTCTCAAATCAGGCCACTGCTCCTCTCTTCAATCCATTACTTATTCAACGCTCTCTCATTCTATCTTAAAAACGTAACAGATTTGTCAGTGAGTAAGAGCACAAGAACAGCCGTGGAGGAATCACGCTGAGAACTGCTGCCAGATGACGGGGGTTTGTCATACTCAGGAAAGGGGTTGAACAAGAGTGAGTCTTAGGGGGTTGGGGGTGTGTTGGAAAGGGTTTTCGTTTGCAGTGAATCCACCTATATGTCTGCCTGTCTTTCTTTCTCTCTTCTCGGAGACTGAGAAAGGAGACATTATCTCTTCGAACTTCATGTAATCTAAATATTATTAACATTTAAGTTAATATTTCAGGTTCTCACGGCTACGAGTATTAAGATGACTGTGTTCTGTGATGTTGCGCCGTGTAGTCTGGCGGTGGGAGCTTACCGACGTTTCAGAGGTGCTTATCACAAGCATGTCACGAACGATAGTACATTTTAACAAGACTACACGAAACAATATCCCAGACAAGAGCAAAAGTTCGTAATATAAGAAATAATACATATAATTTTAGTATAGTGTAATCAGGCCTCTACGTATTACAAACATACAAATACTAAGAAACCAAATGAGATCAGATAGATAAATAAATCTTTAAGCTAAGAGCTCTCCTTAAAACTTAGACAGTTGTTGACCAGGTCAAGGAACTCCTTGTAGTTAGAAAAAGCAAGGTTCATTCATTACCGTGTTTAAAAAAGCCTGTACTGGACTTTCTGAACCAATTCAGTCCAACTGCGCTCCTTAAAAACCGTATTTCTTGAAGACTTGTTTTGATACACCCTGTTATCTGCGTCCAAGGCTCCCTATGACCTCACCCATTGAGGAAATACAAGAAAACCCGTTAAAATTATTGAACAAATTCAGGTCAGTGGTATGAGAATATTTAGAATCGAAATAGCTTGTGTACTGATACTACACTAACAAAGTAATGTTTTGTTTGCACTGAATTATAAATCACTGCATTGATGGCAAACAGCTTATCGTTTTAAAAATATTAATCGAAAACAAGAAGCCAACAATTAAAAGCTATGGTGATGTAAACTATTCAATTAAACAACTTACTAAGCAATGTTATCACAGAAACCCAAACGATGAGCATTTGATTTGTAACGATACATGAATTGCTGTAATACGCCAATTTAAATACGGTAATTGATAACAACGTTTAAATAAGAATTGGAGATTTGAAAATTTGATTGCAGAGAAGGCACATTAATTTCAAAATGCATTATCAGTAACATCATAGGGTGTTTCACAATAACAAGCGCTCAGTTGGCGCGTGATGCACGATGAGAAATTTAACTCATGGTATTTTTTTAAAAAAAATAATTGTTAAACGATTATTACGCAATTGAAACAGCATATTAAATGCTCGAAGTTCGAAATTGTGGGTTAGCATTCGAGCATGACTGGACCTATATAAACCTTCCATGTAAACAAGTAAGAACGCATAGCATCCTGACATCTCCTTCTAGATCTTCCAAGTGGATATTTTCCAAGAGGTTTCTCTACAAACATTATATGCTCATTCCCTGTGTCTCTCATCCTAGACATGTACTGAACACAACATCTGAGATTTCAATATTCTGACAGCACTCTGTCGCCTAAATACGCCTAATTTTTCTCGTTATGTAATAACTAAATTCGCTCACTTAATTCGTGGTGGTTTATCCCAGCGTTTTAAGTTTGACTCTTATTTATTCCTGTCCGTCACTTTCAAATTCTCTCGAACGATATGTTTCAGCCCAATCCGTGTAGTTCAAGAGAATGGACTGCAAATTGATTACGCGAAAGTGGCAGACAGGAATATACATGAATTGGTCAGTTACGTCTTAAGTATTATGGTTGTCCAGGTCGAGATGCTTTGCAGTATCGTCATGAACAGCAAATCGGCGCGGGACATACTGGCTTTATATGATGCCGTGAAGACGGAGGCAGTGTGTTCCTACGAAAGGTTGAAATGCAGCCCAACAAGCCACAAAAACACCACCAAGAACCATTTTCCTTCCCTTTATGGACCTCGCATTTATTGATTTTAAATATCAAGCTAACTTCAGTAGAAAAGGCAACTTCTAAATCATTTTAAATTCTTAATATCTTCATCTCTTTTTGTTTATGCAGAATAATCAAAACACATTTCATCAAATAGGAAAGCAGAGTGCTGTAAGGGGTCTTTAGCACTCATCCACACAAAGTATGATTTTTGAGAAGAAACCAGGTTGCAGGAATGTTTTGAATTTCCTGCGGTTAAACATCCGTAATTTAATAAAATATGCAGTGTAAATAACAGGTTTCAGAACACGTTTTTGTGTTCTGAACTGCCTTTGGCCATGTACTTGTTATTTAATGAAAACTTTCCGGGGAAAATAACATTCTTCGTAGCATAAATAAAACGTAAGAAAAAACACATGTCTTGTTGATTTACAAATTTAAGGGCAAAGAATACAGCGACGCAGAAACAGTAAACGAATCTTTTCAGTATGTGGGCCGATATTCATGAATTTTGAACAGCCTTGTCCATAGGCAACTTAGAAAGCAATCATGAACAAGAATTGCATCCCCTCACGTCTCTGACAAAGGTGTGTATTCCACGGACCGACAAATTTGTCTCCTGAAACCTGACAGAAAGGCCTCTGTTTCAACAGGAACCAAAAGGCTTCAAAAAAAAAAAAAAAACCACATAGAAATTTGGAGAGCCCTGACATTGTGTTAAAACTTCAGTCAAAACCCAAATATTAATATTAAATTAAAAACTGAAACGTGGCGAATTTGTGTTATTTTATTATCCTATCTCAATCCAGCAGTTCTGACTGTAGATGTAAAGTTGTCCCACTTGCTTAATTAAATACAATGCCACACAGACGTAAGAATGTACGTATATCGCAAACGTATTCCACCGCCTTTAAGAACTAAAATCTTATCTCAAACAAAACACAATGAATCCCCATTATAAAAATCAGATCGGTAACGTTCTTCAAGGAATTAATCGATGTTCACTCTGAAAATAATACGAAATTCATAAATACACTCACTCTACGATCCAAATCCAGATTTCAAAGCCGGTGGTACATACAAGTCACAAATTACTTAAACACCTAGGTGGTACTTGTTTACTTACAGTATAAGCATTATCAACAGTCAAAGTAGTTGCCGAACCAGCAGAGGCAATCGGTATTTCAACACTTACCTGCAAATAAGAAAACACGATTAAAACAGGAGTGTCATTTCATTAACATAATGACAGACTTTACGAAATTTTGTTGCGGTAAAATATATATAAAAAAAGTAATACATATCTATTTAATTATTAAGGCCCGAAATCTTACAACAGGTATTTTCGAAGAATGTCATAAAAATTATCGCCGAGGCTCGAATCCACTTTAAGGCTTGACCTTAGATCCTGTGACCTCCAGTGAAAACAATTTAGTTTCTTCCGTCGTCATATCGTGCTTAGTAAAATAATGCTCTTTACTTTGAGGTATGCTGTTTAATGTCGTCACCTTACACTGGAGTGTGTTATTATTATTTTTTATTTAGTGTTCTGTCTGACGACAGGTCCATATGAACAGGATCCTTCCATCCTTTTCTCGGACTGGGACCTGTTCATATACGTTCTTGGCAGATGATCCAGAAGTGGTTTGCCATTGCCTTCTTCTGTGTGTGAATGGAGTAATTGTTGGGATGCCACGGAGGAAAACTCCGTGTTGCCTAGACCACGGCCTTGCCCAACACAAGTTATAAATTCGGGCACCGCCGGGAATCGAACCCGAGACCCAAGGATTACAAGACCAGCGTAAGTGTTATATTACTTGAAAATTAGTTGTATCCGTATAAATAAATTCGCGTCTAGAACCTGTGTTGCGTTTCCAGTTTTCCTTAATTTTCTATTTGTTTAATTCACTTTTCTTTCCGGCGGTAGATTTCCCGAATGCTGAATCCGACCACTTACCCCCTTCTAATGCCGAGATTAATAATCCTTTTTTATGGTGGTTATGGTACTTCTAATCATACAGCCGCACAGATCTGCCTTTAAGCTAAACGTGCCTTTGAGGGTTTATTTAAATGTTTTTAGGCTGTTATATACAGACGCCTTGATTCCAGTTTGTCGGACGGGATATATCAAGAATTATGTATGCATGGTCGGCTTCTCGTGAGTAATAAAAGAGTAGATTCTAGGCACGGATACTTTAATTTCCTAGAAATAGTGCAATAAAGTGAGAAAATAATTCCTGAGGCCTCAACATAATGCTCATCTTATATACGTTTTTACAGGATCTTTAAAAGAGAGAACTTGCTAGGAAAATCCTGGCTAATCCCTGCTTTTTCCTCGCTTACTCATTTCACAGCCATAAACATTACACTGTAAAATTACACACGACAATGGGGAGGGGGGGGGAAACGTGTCATTATCCTAGCTGTATATATCACTTGCAAACTGCAATTATTCAAATGAGGATAATTTTAATGTTATGCATAAGAGACAATTAAGTTCGGTCCATCGTCTCTGCGATAAACATTGCACAGTGCCTTTAGCTGGTATACGCGGAAAAGAAACAGGGTAATTGTGAACGCAAGAAACCAGCTTCTCTGGTGAAGGTAACGGTTTCTCAGCTCGTAAAAATATAAGAACAACGTGACTTTAATGGATGAAAATGGTTTCATAAATAAAGTAAATAAATTTTACCAATTTCAGTCCGAAAACCTAAAGCAATTGTAAGTCCATCACAGCTGGGAAAATAAATACAGTGGGAAAATGATCAAAATCTGAGCATGAGTTTGTAACTTAGCAAAAAGTCAGGAAATTTCTTGGCCAGCTGAGATACTGCTAACTTCAACTATGTAACTTCGGCTTTTGAAGATAAGCCGTGTCACTTGTTAAAACACAGAATTGTAATCTTCAGGGCCAATTTCATTGTTTACGGTATGAGATGATAAAGTTGCGTCATATTGTGATAAATATATATTTGTTTAAATCTTGTCAGTCTAATCACAATAAAATTCCTATTAAATATTAAAATATTACCATAATTAACATTTAAATATTTAAAATATATTAAAATAATGTTCTCTATCGAAATGTTCGATTTACATTAGAACATCACTTTTCACACGACATGTTTCAGTTCCAAATGAACTATCTTCAGGTGTATAAATTATATAAACTTAAATATAATTTCTTAAATGCAACTTTTAGTCAGATGTTTATCAGATTTCAAATGATGTTTTCTTCCAGATTTTATTGTATTTTTAATATCGTATTCGAAGTTGTTCTGTATGTACGTCGTGCTTAACATGATTTTGTGTGGGTGAACGTTTTTGTTGTTGTTTTTGTATCATTCAGAAATGAAGTTGTGGAGGAGTTACGTCCGTCTGGAAGTATTGCCGTGTTTGTTTACGGTAGCAAAATATCGCAATATATTACCGTCTGTCTTGATATCATAAGCTAATTAAAATTAAATTACATTTTTTCTTGAAAGCATAACGGGAAAAATTACATAAATCATTAACAGTGAGCAGATAATGAAACAATGATTTTGCATCGCCCGTAACATTTTTTTGGCACTTGGAAGAACGTTATCTGTTGTACTGCTCTATACTACATCGTTTAAAATTCCCATTAAGCTCAAACAGTGCAATCTGAACTATATCGCGCGTTGTTGAGACATTAGTTTCAACAACCTCTGCACACTATTATTACATAATAAAGTTCTTCCCGTCGTAAAAAAAAAATGTCTCCGAATTTCACATTTAACGCAACCATTTCACAGGCTCAATATTTGTAGTATAAAAATAATTTTCCATTTCCACTAAGTTGTGCATGTGAAGTAGGGCAGTGAACCATATTGTTATCGGATATATAATCTTTCATGGCATTCGAGAGACATTACCCGAAGCATAATATTGCGTGTTCATATTGCTTTCGGAACAGACCATTCTGGATTAGGGTTTTAGTAGGCACCCAGGGACCAATTCCAACATAGTATATGAAGCTGAACCAAGAGTGCTAGTCAATTTACACTGCGTAATCATCCGGCAGCTCGTTTTGTGGTTGGCTTCAAGATCACCTACTAAGCAAACGAGATTATACGTAGATGAAGTGTGTTGGTGCTAAATTCGTGGTGACTATATTTTATCTGACTACTCGTTTCCACTGCGTATACCTACGTCATAAACAAACGTTAGTTGGTTAGTTGGTGATCACTTGCTGTTATGGGATTTTGGTCCTTATGGAATAATACTTATGAATGTGTGTTGTTAGAACTGTTGCCATGGTAATGCTGTTTGGGCATTATGGGATAATATTTATGAGCGTTGCTAGTTTAGATTTTCAGGTCATTCTTGTCGGGAAATTTGCTAGTATCTTTATGATAAGAAGAGAGTTTTTTTTAAAAAAATCGTTATGTAAATCACCAGCCAGATTTAAATCTAAATTCTTCTGAAATAAAACTTTTCCCTTCACAAATTACATATGAAATTAGATAATTAATACTAAGAACCCTGAAACCTTTAGTCTAAAACACAAAAGAGAAAAATGTCGATCAGATTCATCTGTCTGAGGATGAGTTCAAATGGCGGGCTGTTGTGAACACGTAAATGAACATTCAGATCCATCTTAATGTTATCCTCATATATAAGTTAATCCCAGACGTTCCACGCTTAAATTCTGAGGTCCGAATTTTCCTTATATGACCAATCACAACTACGCTTACTTCAGTGTTGACGTCAAATGTTGAAATCTGGCTAAATATCTCCTTTATACTTACAAATTGCTCAAATAGCAAATCGCTTCTTATATTTGTTAAACAACGCTACCTTTAATGTGGCATTCGGTGTGAGTACACCAATATTTCAACATCCTACCAAATTTCATTAGTCTTTTTCCCATAATGCTTTGTCCTCGGTGCATGTATATGAAACAGGAAACACATCACAAGAACGTGACGTAAATAATGTATATATTTTTTTAAAGCAGAGATTCAAAGGATGTAATAAATTTATTTTCTATTCAAAATTTTAAGTCATGAATATAACAAACATTTTCAACGGAGTGACGAATTGAACAGTGCAGGCTACTTAAGCTGGCCAAAATTTAAAAAAAAAATACATCCCTGTTTAAGATTTACAATTCTAAACACATACTGCAACATTTGACACTGAACAAGATATCAATAAATATTTTAATTAATTTTATGTACTTATGGGACGCATTGTCGTATTTCAAGTGACTATAAAATGATTCCTCATTGCGGAGATCTGGGTTTAATCACAGGTGACGTCAAACTGAGACAAGCTTATTGCAGATCTGGACTTAAAAAATTTGCATCATCTCACAGTTTAAAAACAGTAATCACCATTTCTTAAAGGAAAGATAATATGACTCATAAATTGAGAACATAAAATAACTTTCTGTGTAGCTGATTTAGAATCAAAATAGCACTTTTATGACTGCGTTTTGTTATATTTGGCAACCATAATACGACATTATGGTGTTTTCTTAGCGGATTACAAGTATATTTTCTTCAAGTTAGCAACTTTCTTAGAGTTTCTCTCACATTTGCAACTATAATCCTAGCCCATGTTGTTTTCGTAGTAATTCCAAGTTTACTCTCATTTAAATAACATCCACCTTTCACACTACATAACATAATACGTAAAATACACATAAAAATAAGGAAATAACAAATAACTACATATATATCAAATTTTTTATTGTCAATTTCACGACAAGAGCACACCATTTAGTAAAAAAAAAAGTTTATTTTATCCATGCTATCGACAAAAGTGATCATTTCCCTTCAACAGACAGACAACTTGCACCCTTAAGTTCGGACAGAAAACCAGGCTGTAATTTTTTTTTAATTGTGCAGAAAAAGACAAGAGCATTAGCTATTAATCAAATGTAAAATTTTATTCATGAGGGACTTGGCATGTCTTATGGGAGCGTAAGTTGACACCTAATGAAGGATTAATTTCCTTCATTTTATGATGTTCTTTCAGACTGAACTGAACCAAGAAGGTTCGTGTTCATGCCATAATTGATTCATTGTTTCTACGATCAAAAGTCTGCATTGGGAATGTCAGGTGGTATGCGCAGTGAGCCCGAGGCAAAGTTATGATTACCAAGACTGCCAACAGAGTGCAGATGCAGAGGGAAAAGGACGCCGTCATGAGAAAATTATGGTTTCGTTTGATTGGAACCAGGGGATCGGATCCTAGAAACAAAAGGGTGTTATAATGACTTACATAATGAGTTCTGAGTTGTACATACGTTGTACACTAAACTGCGAGTCATATGTTAACGCTTTCCTGTACAGACAAAGAAAAATAATTGGGTAAGTTGCAGATGGCAAATTCAAAAATTTCAGCTGAAATATGATTTCTGCCTTACAGCCTATATCACATTCCATGACATGATTAAAAGTTCAGAAGCGGATTTTGGCGTCAAAGATGTAGAACCTCCGAGGTGTACTGCCACAATGTGAGTTGCGTAATGCTCCTTGAAAAGTTATGATAAAATAAACTGTAGATTACGTTCCAGAATAACCTTCAAATTATAACCAAATCTCCAAGCAGCCGAATTTTATGTTTGTGGTATCGAATTTCAAAACAAGCGAAGACCTAAAAGAAAAATCAGTAAGGTTCATGCCAATACGAATTTGATAGTTCTGAGTCATGTTATACCTTAAAAAGTGTCATGTTTCAGAAGCGCATTGTGTAGGCTAGCAAAGCTCTGTGGGGAGAGTCCAGAAATGAGATGCAGCGGAAGGGTAAAAGAATACCTACCAACCACTGGGAACGCAGAACTGGTAAATTATGGGGGTGTTGTGGACAAGTGAAACAAATCACTTCTTAACGAGGACCCTAAGGAGGAAAAAGGAAATAAATTTTGGATGTGGAAGAAACGAAGAAAGAGAATATAAATATAAGAGAAATATGTAAAAAAAATGTAATGTCGAATATCTGCAAAGCGTGAAAGGTAGATCCTGTTGATGATAATACAGAACACAGTCTCACTGGAAACTCCATGGCGGAACGAACTGAGTTTCTCTCAAAACTTCTGTTTTCGTGTTAGGAGCTACACTACTGCACTGACATTTTAATTTTGAAATAAAAAATGGTGCGAAATTAGAAACCACAGGAATGAAAATGCATTAGACTGTGGAAACAGAGGTCAAGACTACAGTTTGAGAACGCACATCGGAAATTCCCACTTTAAGTCACTTCACTGACTGGAAACACAATAACAGTTTCGGGATCTAAGAGGCTGAGCCCTATCACAATTAGGTTTCGATGCCTGATACACAGTTCCTGTTAGAAATGCTAACTATTCCTTTAACTTTATCGCTGTTAGCTGGAAGGCAGCTTCCCACATTTCGTGTTTATTTTTTGAAAATTATTCCCAGAGTTTGTACCATGTTCTCAGCTTACTTGACCTGAAGTAACGGGTACGGAAAATATTAACCGTTTTAAATCCATTTAATGGAAGGGCGAGTTCCACCAGAAGAATATGTCAAAATCTACTTCAGAGGTAAGACTTAATGTACCTGTGCTTGTTAATATTCTGGGACCGCCTCATGAGTTATATGAGGAGAGCTTAAAAGACGAGACAGAAAGTAGCAAAATAGCCTTCGGAAATGTTATTTTAAATTAAGAGTAGCCTACATCATAATTCTCAAGATGTTTTGTTCCAAAACATGAATAATCTGGGCCTAAGACGCAAGAAGTATCAGAAAGATAGGGAGAACTGCATAATGAAGGGGTTAAAGATTTATACGAACTTCACGAAACATTATTAATAAGAAGGAAAGCAGGCGGTGGCAGACTTTTGATCGGAAAACCTAAATAAGTTGCAGATGGGAAGATAACATCACGATGAATCTTAAAGACGGGAATATGTGGACTTGTTCCTCTGAAACAACGTTCTGTATCGAATCAATACTGACAAAACATATGCTTGAATCTTAGCATAAAGAATATAAGATCTAAGTAAAATTCAGAATTAAAAGGAAAGTTTTTTTTTTTTACTTAAAACTGAATCAATTCCAGCACAATTTAAAACAGAACTTTAAATTTTTTAAAGTCGGCTGAGGCTTTGACGTAAAAGAGTACTCTACTTCCCCACCACACCCTTAAAATAAAACAGGTGAATCTATATAAGTCTTACGACGATTTTAAAGATTGCTACCGACCTTTCTTTCCTTGGTGGCGTGACTCCGACAATACGCGTTCTACTTACACGTCTTAAAAAGAAATGAATATAACAGAACAAAAGACGCCTCTGAGAGTCCTAAATCCGGGCATTAAAATGAAGAGGGTATGCTAACCTTTCATGTTGTACCTTACTACCAGTATTCAAATCAAACCAAAGGAAAGTTTTGACATGCGAGATTAAATAAATATACACCAAATCGTTCGAAGGTCAAACTACAATATTACAGGCTACTGGAAAAAAGTTTTGTTGCTTTTCTTAAACACGAATTTGGTCTCTTTGAAGACGGCCCCTTTCTCATTCACACATGCAGAGGGAATGAATACTTCATTAATATTGTTCCACACCGGTCGTCATCTTATTTAACTACGCTGTTTCAACTACACATATTACAGTCGTCGGAAAAAGTTTAAGACACTAAGAATCAGTTTTCAGCAGAAAGAACAACCTCTGACGTCGATGTGATATTGTACTTAACACAATGTTCCACTGTAATTGATCGGATTTACACTTCATCCTATTACTAAGCAGAATTTCTCAATGAATACCTCATTTTGTCAGATGTCAGGTTCACACGGCGTCGAGTATGTAATGACTGTCTTCCGGGATATTGCGCTGTATAGTCTCGTCGAAGTTTATCGACGTTTCAGAGGTAAATACTGCCTCCATCACGAGGGCATCGTTCTGATAATTGAAGAAGTAAGCGCCTCTGAAACGTCGGCAAACATGTACGAGGCGACACGACTCATTAACTCAGAAGTCTGTCATCTTCGCATTTCATTTTGACCAATGTCTATTTTAACCTCATTTCCGTAATAACACATGTATTACGTCCAATGAGATGGGAAGACTCATGAATTGTGGCAAGATGAGCTCTTGCACGACATCACGTTTGTCCCTTGTTACAATTTTCAGGCCTAATTATAATAGTGAAAGCTTTGTAATTCCGAGAATCCAAACCTGACTCCAAAGGAGGTGAGCTGTTTCCATTACAGCTGACTGTTCTCAAGTTATATACTTAAATTGCTCGTAAAATAATGCCACTTAACATTACAACTGAAAAAAAAAATGTTTAACTTCATCAAAGTTATAACTAAATATCTCGAAACACGTTCGGATTTAAAAAAAAACACAATGACAATTATATTTCAGAACTAATTAAATTCATACAGCAAACTCCTTTGTGAGAATCTAAAAGTCACTCAGCTGGTCCCCTATGTTACAGAAAACTGCGTTTCTGTTTTAACAAGAGCCAGCCAATTCTCTTAATTTGAACCAGATCAATCCAATCCATGACTTGAAATCCAACGATCATAACTTATTTCCCTCACAGATGCGCACTTGTGCAATGTGATTGCTTTGTCGTAGGCATTTCGACTAGCATTTGCGTAACGTTTTCAGCCCCTATCTCACCCATGCGCTGTTTACTCCGCGCCTATTTCATGCCTCTAATTATGCAATTTTCTCCAGCCTCCTGCTACATATTTCAAATGGGCCTATAGGCCATTTGCTCCCCTATCTTTCAGTCTCCTGCCTTGCCACTTTGTTTCGAACACAAGAATCTAGTTACTGTCTTCTCACCGACCAATGAAATTTATATGAGGAAGAAAACTGTCTTCCGTCTCAACCTAACACCACTTTTCTAACAAACCCACTGATTATTCATGAACGACCCTCTCGAGTAGTCAACTGTTTCCTGCAAAGAAACACACTTTTATGTGTGGAGCGTACGGTTTATTCTAAACAATTTACCGTTAACTTGACAAAAAAACTGATGTAAAAGTAAAATGTAAAACAAAAAGTATTTAATTATTTGTTTAGGTCCTTCAAGAGCGATGAAAAACGTGTAGCGAACACTTCGGCATTACCAAGTCGTTACTAAGTCAGAACACCGTGTTCATGAAATCAGTTTGACCTCGGAACTAAACGGCTATTGGTATCACAAACGTAATTAACAGACTCATCCATTTAAATAAGAAGCTGTTTATGTGTCTCTTGAGAAGAGGACGTTGTTTTTTAAATAATATTTACGTATATCTCTGCCTTTTAAAACTTTAATGGAACAAAATTAGCACTTGTATTATGTAACCAACAAGTACATAAAAACGTAAACAGTATTCATGACATTTGATATAGGACACGGTGCATTATAAGTGACTCAATATTCAGCTCAGAAAATGGATAATCTCAAATGTCGCACGATTAATTTGTCAGATACAAGCTCAAAGTTTTGCAGTGTCACCGTTTTCGAAACTTTTTCTCACACAAAATTTGTACGGATAACCTATTATGATGTGTCTCCGTACGATATTTAACAAACTTGCAGTGTTTCACTAGTTATCGCTGTCAAATTGAAAGTTAAATACAAGTTACGTTACGTGCTGCAGTCATTTAAGGACCCTATTTCAGTAGCTCTGACCATACAGCGTCGAATGACAGGATGACAGTGAATAATGAATTGGAAAGGATGTGTAAGGAATCTGTCGTGGCCTAATTTAAGGTACAATCCCTGAATTTGCAGTGAGAGACTGAGGAACACAACGACCCCCCCCCCCCAACCCTCATGAGTGAGGCTAGCTGGTCTTCGGTCCGAGATTTGAACCCCGGACCTCTCGAATACGAAGTAGGAGTGCTAACCACTAAAATAAGACGTCAGGTTTAACAGTCAGCAACAAATGTCTGAATAAAAGTTGCATATATTTCGCACGTCTATTAACAAATTTTTCATGACCCTTCATTAATCAGGGATATGTCGTTTCCACCTTAAAACTTCATGCGTCCACAATGTGTGTATCATCAGTGGAGACAAATTAACAGGTACGAATGTGGGCTGTAGTGACATGACACTCAAATCGCATTCCACGATAATGTTAATTGATTTAAAAGTTATTAGGAGTCGCAGATCAAGAATTATGACGAACGCGGGGGGGGGGGGGCACGTAGCCTGATGGGGGAGATGAAAAATGTATACAGAATTTTAGTCGGAAATCTGAAACGAAGAAACCACCATTAAAATTTAAAGACTGGGATTATAATATTAAAATTGATATCGCGGAAATTCGGTTGGTGGGTGTGGAGTGGATTCATCTGGCCACGGATACGAACCGATGACGGGGTCTTGTGAACAAGGTAATGAACAATCGGGGTTTCATACAAGGTGGGGAATTTCTTGACTATCAGAGCGTAGTACAAGCTTCTCAAAAAGGACTCACATGAGTAAGTTATTAGACAGACGAACGAATTCATGAACATGAAGATATGATAACACTGTCTTCTTGCATGAAACAAGGAATGTAGATCAGTAAAACGTATCTCCTAGCTACAAACAAACTTCAACTTCAAAGCAATCCCACCACATAACAAATTTGTATCTATCACATAAACATCTTTGTGTATTTCCATACATTTCTTTACAGGTCAACGACCATTAGACAGAATAATGCCCAGTACCTGACCTCACGTGTAATTAATATCGAATTTCTTATTAATACACCACGTGACACACTGCATGCTGTCAGAAAACAATCGCATGAAAATATGACTTCTACAATTAACTCTTAATCTTACATGTGGAAATAAAGCAACACGCGAAATGGCGTACATGAAATACCTTTCACGCAGTGGCGTTTACGAATACTAACACGAGAACTGAAAAAATTAAACTGATGCATATTATTTAACATTTTTTCCTCTGCATGTTTGAAAAGCCTACAATGTTTCGGAAGCTGACACTACTTCCATCATCAGGTGAAACTACATAATGCAACCAGTAATATAAAGCTAATCTCAATCCTGGGCTTCCCAAGCTTTTTCCAACTGACCTAACTGATTATGATGTATAATTTCGCCTGATGATGGAAGCAGAGTCAGCTTCCGAAACATTTAAATTCGCAGACGAAAGAAACTGTAAAATCCAATTCATCGATTTGTTGACAGAACTTCCTCAAAAACCTTTAGACAGAAGAAATTCTTGAAAAACAGATAAATATCTTAAGCACCTGGTTCCACGTTAATTGAAATTCTTTTTATGAAATGTTAAAGAGAACAATTTTTCAAAATATGCACGTGTTAAAAAATTAATTATCACAATAATAAGCAGTTTAAGACAAGGACGCCTCAAAATAAATTACATACAATCCTTCGGAATTGAAAAATTGCTTGATATATGTCGCTACGCCACTGAACAAGTGTACTAAAATAGGCCATTTGTAATTCTCTTTATAACGGAGTAATCTGTGTACACCAGGTGGACAACTTTCCAGATTCACTTCAAAGACCGTAGAATTGTTTCATTTTCGTTCTTTTTGTTCACCGCCAGTTTTATTTATATTTCTGTGATTTGTTTTATATTTAACTTCCTTTTCCAACTATCTGTATTTCAAAAATGACAAAAATAAATGTTTATTAACCCTTTAAAACCGGTGGTACATTCCACCTGCTTTAATAGTTAATAAATCAACATTTTTTTTCCAGCGTGCGTTTATTGGATTTGTACGATTCTCAGAACAAACAGTGATAATTTCCCTATGCGCGATTAAGCGAATACCATCGTAATGGTTAAGTGCGGTGTTTTCTTTGAAGGACGAACAGAGTAAATATTATTTAGATGAACATCGTCTTCCAAAAACATTAACACAAATAATGTAACGTTATAAGATTCATATTACCCACAGTTAATCAAATAGTTTATACTGTATAAGACTTGAGGTTCTCACAGCGGTGAATATGAAGATTTCCGTCTTCTGAGTTGTTGCGCTGTGTAGTCTGGTCGATGTTAACCAACGTTTCAGAGGTCATACTGCCTCCGTCATCAGGGCGATCAGCGCAACAACCCAGAAGACAGAAATCTTCATACTCATCGCCCTGATGACGGAGGCAGTATGACCTCTGAAACGTTGGTGAACATCGACCAGACTACACAGCACAACAACCCAGAAGACAGGATCTTCATACTCATCGCCCTGATGACAGAGGCAGTATGACCTCTGAAACGTTGGTAAACATCGACCAGGCTACACAGCGCAACAACCCAGAAGACAGAAATCTTCATACTCATCGCCCTGATGACGGAGGCAGTATGACCTCTGAAACGTTGGTAAACATCGACCAGACTACACAGCGCAACAACCCAGAAGACAGAAATCTTCATACTCATCGCCCTGATGACGGAGGCAGTATGACCTCTGAAACGTTGGTTAGCATCGACCAGACTACACAGCGCAACAACCCAGAAGACAGAAATCTTCATCGCCCTGATGATGGAGGCAGTATGACCTCCGAAACGTTGGTTAACATCGACCAGACTACACTGCGCAACAACCCAGAAGACAGAAATCTTCATACTCATCGCCCTGATGACGGAGGCAGTATGACCTCCGAAACGTTGGTTAACATCGACCAGACTACACAGCGCAGCAACCCAGAAGCCAGAAATCTTCATACTCTGATGACGGAGGCAGTATGACCTCTGAAACGTTGATAAACATCTACCAGACTACACAGCGCAACAACCCAGAAGACGGAAATCTTCAGTTTAGACTGTACTTTCCTTTAATAATAACAGAAAGTCATTTCCATAAATTCTAGCTGAGTCTGTTACACGTAATTCCGATAATGCTACCATACAATCAGTCTAATATTTTATAATAAAATTTACGCTCCTTCAAAATTTGAATCATGGACTTTTTGGCCGTTCATAATGGGAACTGATTTTCATTGAAATTTCACAAAAACTGTTTCCCAAGTCGCATGTCAAAATTGAAACACCTAGGTGCCTCTTTTCTTTTCATATAACATTCTATATTTAACGGAAATCAATCAATACAAACAGACGTTGCAGTAATTATTTAGGTTGCACGTTCTATGTCCACTTACAACTACGTGTTTGCAGTCAAACATATAAGAGGCATTGATTCCAGTGGCGCACACAATAACTTAGCGATGTTAAAACTAATGAAGAAATAGCCTTAAACAGGTTTTTACTTTGGAAGGATGTCACGATGTAAGTGAATCGTTGTTCTCAAATATCTCTTCTTGTTATATCCGAGATGAAATTCAAGTAGCTCCCTTGAGTACACTTAATGCCGTACTGGGGGCTGAAATTTAACACTGTGAGGACAAGCTCAAAGGCGTCATGGAGTACTTTACAACTCTGAAAGATTTGATACCGAGCTGGATTACTCATTGTCTGTAAAGTATTGCTAGTAACATAATCAGGACTTACTTGGCAGGTTGAATGAGAGAATTGTCCCAAAGCGTCTGATTGAAGCTTGTTCATCTGCTGGCCTAGAAGTGTTTGACATGTCTACAACCCCAAATTAAAGCGTAGTCACAACTGTATGTGCCTACCTGCTTTTACTTTCAATAACTTGGCATTTTATCCACAGCGTGTTTAGCTAAACGTAAGTCATTACAGAGTAGTCCAAAACGTACCCACCAAGTTTAATACTTTATTTCACTTGAAGAGGAATCAAAATCACATTTAAATATCATTCAAATCAGCATCTAAAGCCATTAAAAGTTCAAGAAAGTAACTAACTTATGTAAAATTTGGCGAAATTTACAAATGTCGATGACTGTCTTCTGTGATGTTGCGTCTTGTAGTCTTGTAGAAGTTTAATAACATTTCGGAAGTGCAGTAAGGAGCTCTGAAACGTCGGCTAACTTCTACCAGTCTACACGGAGCAACATCCCAGAAGACAGTCATTTTCTTACTTGACACCATGAGATCCTACAATATCACCTTATGTATGTACTTTGTTTAGCGACTTATAATGAATAATGAAATAGAAAGGATAAGGAAGGAGCGGCCAGAGCCTGTCTGAAAAAAAATTATCCCAATACAATGGTAAATGAAATTAAACTATAAGGAACACTACAAACAAAACACTTTGCATAATAATTATAAGTCGATCTTATAATTTGTTGAAATGACGCGACTTTGCACTAATCACGTGTTAATAATGATATTTAACACTTGTATAAGTACGTTTCGAAGCAGGGACATCGAGTAGTCTGTTGGTGACTATAAAGTAAAGGAAGTCTTAAGTAAGGGAACGGGGGAAGATAGAGGATTTGGGTGTTGTGTACTATCGTTTCTCCCAGCCATCCAAGCTAATTGGGGTGGCGTGTACAAGCTTCTGCACACTGAATAGTCTGTGTTGGGCTTCACTCAGTCTACAAAGGAACATTCACGTATATTGTAAACTCTATATTTCGTGAGAGAGGGAGACTGTGTATAATGCCAGGATACGAAATCCTTTGGAGGGAGGGATAAAAAAGTTGTGGTCACAGTTAGAATTTTGCTTCTATGGAAAACTGGAGGTACGTGTGTGTGTGTGTGTGTGTGTGTGTGTGTGTGTTTAGGTCCAAATCACAATTAACGCGGTCGATATTTGTCTAGCTGAATTAAAAAAGAAAGCAAGCAGAATTTTTTTAGTCGAGTCACGTACATGAATTTCAATGTTGAAAGTCCTGTGGCACTGGTTCAAAAAATGTATTTGAACACCAAACGCATCATTCGAAATGTAACCATAAAGTGGATAAGTAAAACAGTGACAATTTCAGTACACAAATTTTTAATCAAATTTCAAAGCAGTTTAATGTCGCGATTTGCCAGTAGCACAATCAACGCTTATTTACATATGTAAATACAGAAATTAACATTATTTTACTGATTTATTTAAACACCATTAAATAATTAAAACTTTTTCCAATGAATCATCCACAGAACAGTCGATATGTCCAGTGCATTTTCGTCAAACTGTGAGGAATTTAAACAGCTGAACGACAATAAAAGTCATTCCCACTGCCGCTTAACCTTCTAAAGGCAAAGCTCGTCTAGGTAATAAAGAATTCAGTTCGTACCGCAAAGAAAACACATTACTTCACCATTACAAAGATCAGCTGGTTAATACCTTTTAAGGGCATTTTCGTTGTTTATTCTGACGACGGTAAGAAAACCATTCGGTTTTAAAAGCTATGAACACTTCACCTAAAAAGCCTCTGATCCCGCATTCGTTATAATGCTGTTCATAGACACTTAACATATTTTTAAACATCTTCACATTATTCAATATTAATTAAAAATTAGTTACTGGTTTTGAAATCGTGATACACCTGTACTAAAAAATTCTGATAAACACAATCAGATTTAATACAGCCTTGTCAGTGTGAATGCATAAATGTTCGCCCACTAATAAAAAAGTTTCTAAAATTAACATAAAAAGGAAGTATTTGAATATTATTTAGTTACGGCTTGCAATATTTTATTAATACATTACATAATCATCATTTGTAAAATAATTATTAACTTCTGAACTTCACTACTGCAAGGTAGCAATTATATTTACAGCGAATAATAAATAATATGATCATTTCCTAACGAAATCCAATTCTGACGGAAGTTACTGTTCATAATTCATTTTATAACGTGGCCAATAAGACCAGACGCACTAATGCAATGTGAAATTTGAAGAGTTAACCCCTGAGTGATTGCAAGGCAGTAGCAACTAGAAACAGAATCAAATTTTAGAACTACAAACGTGTTGCTGAACCGCGTTCTGCAGTGATCCAGGAGAGAAAAAAGGTCAGACTCGTTAAGACTCTAAGAACAAGCCACCCTTCTCGACCCTTCCTTACTTTGAAGAAAACGGCCCATGTTCAAGAGAACCATTAGGACTGCAGTAAAGTACTTTGATAGAGTTTTCTCCAAAACCCCATACTCCGACCAAGCAACGAACCGAAGTTAAAATCTACACAGTTTCTGGCAGTCAGCCTCTGTAATAACATAACCCTCTTGTGCAAAGGTTGAAGCAACATTGGTAATGACAACGATGACGCAGTGAGGTGGTATGGGGTGTACATTAATTACTGTTCCAATGGGATAATCCGTTCATCAGATATGTATTTCGAGTTTCAGCTAGTGCTGTGTTATAGAAAGGGAAAGGACTGTGGAGTTCTCTCTATCTCTCTCCGGAGTTACAGTGGCACTTATATTTCACAGTGACTTGCTGAGAAATGGCGGATAATTAATTTACCCACACCCCCAACCCTTAACTCGCAGTCCTAAAACCTCTTCATACCCCCTCCCATTCCAGTACTACCACCACCTTAGACACAACAATAGAAGGAAAAGCTTTTCTAATGAATATTTTATCCTAAATGAGTCTTAAAATTAGTCTCCATTAATGTTCGTTTTAGCCAATATTAGCTACTAGCAGCCGACTGTTCGCAAAACTTATCTTATACAGAAACCATTTGTCTCGTGCAGAAACAGCCTCTCTTTCTCAGTAAACTAGTAATTTCTTAACATATTGTTACTTTCACTGAAATGTGATTTCGATGTTATGAAAGTTTGGAGCGGAGCTGGATTACTGTAACATGATTTATGTTTCTGGCTGAAAGAGAGGATTTGTGTGAACTCAACCGTAGGAAAACATAAGGCTGTGTAACATCGTTTTCTACATACAAAGGAGAGTGCAGTTAATAAAGCTGTGCACATCACTCAAATGTAGGATAACTCAAAATTAACTGGCATCCGAATTTCAAGCACACTACAACGTACACAAACTATGGTAAATTTTAATAAAGATAAGTGACTAACCGAGGTTACAAAAAAAAATATCTAAATTTCACGCATTTATCACAGATGCTAAATTTATCGCGATACTGACATATCGAAGCTCTTATGATCTGTCCCAGTAAAGCATCAACCACCACAAACGCAACATGGGACTTCAGGGCGAACCTTGGTTTAGACAGGAACCGACCACTTACCCACTTTGCTACGAAGCGGCCCCTTGTAGAAAGATACCAACTTTTCGGAGAAACGTACTGTCCCCGAAACGTCAGTATCTATCGAAACGTCCACACGGCGTCACAAGCCAGATCTCACACACAAATACATAATATAGATTCGCTAGTGTATTGGTGTTATCGCTTCAAGCTTTTAAACAAAAATTCTGTACTCATTTCTCATCTCCCCGTGAGCGCTACATGCACTGCCCATCTCACATTCAGATAAAGACTGTAAATTATGAAGCGATGCATCCCTCTTACGTCTAGATATTCTTCCCAGCACCTCATTGTAAAACTCCGTGACAGAACATTTTCACACTCAGACAAAACAAAGTGTTAATTTATAAATATGTATGTTTTAATCTTTACATTTTTCTTTTCTTTTGATAATAGACGGGAAGACGAACGTTTTTGAAATGCATAGTAGCAGGCTTTTCTCGAATCGGATCTGTTCTTAATTTCTTTGCAAATAAAATTTCGATTACTGACTGTCGCTCCTAAAATACATGTACACTGTCACACGAAAGGATCAGTAACATCCTTTGTACAAATGCTATGGTCCTAAAATCTGAATACGAGAAATAAAAATACACCAAGTTATATTTCTACGTAAGACTTGAGGTTCTCACAGCGGTGAGTATGAAGATTTCCGTCTTCTGGGTTGTTGCGCTGTGTAGTCTGGTCGATGTTAACCAACGTTTCAGAGGTCATACTGCCTCCGTCATCAGGGCGATGAAGATTTCTGTCTTCTGGGTTGTTGCGCCGTGTAGTCTGGTCGATGTTAACCAACGTTTCAGAGGTCATACTGCCTCCGTCATCAGAGTATGAAGATTTCTGTCTTCTGGGTTGTTGGGCTGTGTAGTCTGGTCGATGTTAACCAACGTTTCAGAGGTCATACTGCCTCCATCATCAGGGCGATGAAGATTTCTGTCTTCTGGGTTGTTGCGCTGTGTAGTCTGGTCGATGTTTACCAACGTTTCAGAGGTCATACTGCCTCCGTCATCAGAGTATGAAGATTTCTGTCTTCTGGGTTGTTGGGCTGTGTAGTCTGGTCGATGTTAACCAACGTTTCAGAGGTCATACTGCCTCCATCATCAGGGCGATGAAGATTTCTGTCTTCTGGGTTGTTGCGCTGTGTAGTCTGGTCGATGTTTACCAACGTTTCAGAGGTCATACTGCCTCCGTCATCAGAGTATGAAGATTTCTGTCTTCTGGGTTGTTGGGCTGTGTAGTCTGGTCGATGTTAACCAACGTTTCAGAGGTCATACTGCCTCCATCATCAGGGCGATGAAGATTTCTGTCTTCTGGGTTGTTGCGCTGTGTAGTCTGGTCGATGTTAACCAACGTTTAAGAGGTCATACTGCCTCCGTCATCAGAGTATGAAGATTTCTGTCTTCTGGGTTGTTGCGCTGTGTAGTCTGGTCGATGTTTACCAACGTTTCAGAGGTCATACTGCCTCCGTCATCAGAGTATGAAGATTTCTGTCTTCTGGGTTGTTGGGCTGTGTAGTCTGGTCGATGTTAACCAACGTTTCAGAGGTCATACTGCCTCCGTCATCAGAGTATGAAGATTTCTGTCTTCTGGGTTGTTGGGCTGTGTAGTCTGGTCGATGTTAACCAACGTTTCAGAGGTCATACTGCCTCCATCATCAGGGCGATGAAGATTTCTGTCTTCTGGGTTGTTGCGCTGTGTAGTCTGGTCGATGTTAACCAACGTTTCAGAGGTCATACTGCCTCCGTCATCAGAGTATGAAGATTTCTGTCTTCTGGGTTGTTGGGCTGTGTAGTCTGGTCGATGTTTACCAACGTTTCAGAGGTCATACTGCCTCCGTCATCAGAGTATGAAGATTTCTGTCTTCTGGGTTGTTGGGCTGTGTAGTCTGGTCGATGTTAACCAACGTTTCAGAGGTCATACTGCCTCCGTCATCAGAGTATGAAGATTTCTGTCTTCTGGGTTGTTGGGCTGTGTAGTCTGGTCGATGTTAACCAACGTTTCAGAGGTCATACTGCCTCCATCATCAGGGCGATGAAGATTTCTGTCTTCTGGGTTGTTGCGCTGTGTAGTCTGGTCGATGTTAACCAACGTTTCAGAGGTCATACTGCCTCCGTCATCAGAGTATGAAGATTTCTGTCTTCTGGGTTGTTGCGCTGTGTAGTCTGGTCGATGTTTACCAACGTTTCAGAGGTCATACTGCCTCCGTCATCAGAGTATGAAGATTTCTGTCTTCTGGGTTGTTGGGCTGTGTAGTCTGGTCGATGTTAACCAACGTTTCAGAGGTCATACTGCCTCCATCATCAGGGCGATGAAGATTTCTGTCTTCTGGGTTGTTGCGCTGTGTAGTCTGGTCGATGTTTACCAACGTTTCAGAGGTCATACTGCCTCCGTCATCAGAGTATGAAGATTTCTGTCTTCTGGGTTGTTGGGCTGTGTAGTCTGGTCGATGTTAACCAACGTTTCAGAGGTCATACTGCCTCCGTCATCAGAGTATGAAGATTTCTGTCTTCTGGGTTGTTGCGCTGTGTAGTCTGGTCGATGTTTACCAACGTTTCAGAGGTCATACTGCCTCCGTCATCAGAGTATGAAGATTTCTGTCTTCTGGGTTGTTAGGCTGTGTAGTCTGGTCGATGTTAACCAACGTTTCAGAGGTCATACTGCCTCCATCATCAGGGCGATGAAGATTTCTGTCTTCTGGGTTGTTGCGCTGTGTAGTCTGGTCGATGTTTACCAACGTTTCAGAGGTCATACTGCCTCCGTCATCAGAGTATGAAGATTTCTGTCTTCTGGGTTGTTGGGCTGTGTAGTCTGGTCGATGTTAACCAACGTTTCAGAGGTCATACTGCCTCCATCATCAGGGAGATGAAGATTTCTGTCTTCTGGGTTGTTGCGCTGTGTAGTCTGGTCGATGTTTACCAACGTTTCAGAGGTCATACTGCCTCCGTCATCAGAGTATGAAGATTTCTGTCTTCTGGGTTGTTGGGCTGTGTAGTCTGGTCGATGTTAACCAACGTTTCAGAGGTCATACTGCCTCCATCATCAGGGCGATGAAGATTTCTGTCTTCTGGGTTGTTGCGCTGTGTAGTCTGGTCGATGTTTACCAACGTTTCAGAGGTCATACTGCCTCCGTCATCAGAGTATGAAGATTTCTGTCTTCTGGGTTGTTGGGCTGTGTAGTCTGGTCGATGTTAACCAACGTTTCAGAGGTCATACTGCCTCCGTCATCAGGGCGATGACGGAGGCAGTATGACCTCTGAAACGTTGGTTAACATCGACCAGACTACACAGCGCAACAACCCAGAAGACAGGAATCTTCTTATTTTTAATCGCCCTGATGACGGAGGCAGTATGATCTCTGAAACGTTGGTTAACATCGACCAGACTACACAGCGCAATAACCCAGAAGACAGGAATCTTTTTATTTTTAATCGCCCTGATGACGGAGGCAGTATGATCTCTGAAACGTTGGTTAACATCGACCAGACTACACAGCGCAACAACCCAGAAGACAGGAATCTTCTTATTTTTAATCGCCCTGATGACGGAGGCAGTATGATCTCTGAAACGTTGGTTAACATCGACCAGACTACACAGCGCAACAACCCAGAAGACAGGAATCTTCTTATTTTTAATCGCCCTGATGACGGAGGCAGTATGACCTCTGAAACGTTGGTAAACATCGACCAGACTACACAGCGCAACAACCCAGAAGACAGAAATCTTCATACTCATCGCCCTGATGACGGAGGCAGTATGACCTCTGAAACGTTGGTTAACATCGACCAGACTACACAGCCCAACAACCCAGAAGACAGAAATCTTCATACTCTGATGACGGAGGCAGTATGACCTCTGAAACGTTGGTAAACATCGACCAGACTACACAGCGCAACAACCCAGAAGACGGAAATCTTCATACTCATCGCCCTGATGATGGAGGCAGTATGACCTCTGAAACGTTGGTTAACATCGACCAGACTACACAGCCCAACAACCCAGAAGACGGAAATCTTTATATTTCTACATTCGGAACGTAAAGATATATGCTCTTTTCCTGTTTCCTGCAATCTGTACTACTGACTAAATTATTTCTACTGATGCACTAAGATAAATGAATACGAACGAACATCTTATCAAGTAATTTATTCTTATGTTGTTCCGTTTTCCCGCTGTTCACAGAACGGCATCTGTGGCATTAAGAGAATGTCGAGAGTGTGATACAGAAATGAAGTGGTAAGAAGTACGACAGACGTCCATATTATGGCGAGCCTTCCGCCATATTGGATACGTGGGAGTTGCCACAGCTGATGGAACGAAGGAACCTCCACCCCAACCCCAGAGTTTAAATATGTTCTACTGTCTTTGTCAAACATGCTGGTACTTCTAGTCGATGTTTTTCTGGCTGGGGATGCCACATGGTATAGTCGGTTCTTCCAGTGTTTCGGAGAAACACTGACTCCATCCTGAGGGCTAAAGATGGAGACAGTGTTCTCCTATCGACGCCTAGGTCATCCAAATAGTCTCATCCCTTCAGTAAAAATATTTAAAAACAATTATTTAACTTCCATGCGTGCTACATGCCTTACCCATCTGATCGTCCTTCATTTGAAAATCCTAATAAATCAAAACCAACACAACTTTCCTGTTGCAATATTCTTCTCACAAGGCGACAAATTTAACTTGCCAATGCAAAACAATTTTCAATGCTTAAAGTGCACATACATTAAAAATAATTCGTATTTATATCAGAACGAGATACCAAGGAGTGTTCAAAAATGAACACATTTTCTTACAGTCGTGAAAAAAAGCATCTTTGCACTTCGGCTATTTGAAGGAGACTGACGGACTGGCGCGAGCATGTCACAGCGTCACGTGACCTCGGCACACTCCTGCATAATCACACTCATATTCTGTGTTTATTAATGCAAACGTATTACAATAAATTGTAACCACCGATAAATATTTAGTATGAGCAAAGTGACTTTTCCATCACTTTGTATATTATAACTTTTACTACCTTCCCTGGGGGAAAAGGAAACTCACAACTGATTTTTAAAATCATAATCGCCAAACTACAGGATTACGTTTAAAGCCAAAAACAGGTTTTCCTCCATTCCACGAACATTAAGCCTAAAATCCCTATTTTCCATTCATTAAAGTCACGAAAACTTTCTCATTTTCAGAGAACATTTTATTACTTCAGTATAGCGCCAATTATCCCTCAAAAGAAGAAATCTACAAATATAATTAAATCAACAGCTGATAATCTCAACTGACATAACAGCAAGAAATCTGCCTCCTGAGCTCGGTTCATGAGTTAGAAATTAAATAATTTACACCACGTTGCATTTATAGCATATATTTTTAGAGACACAATTTTACAAAGTGCTACATATTTCAAACACACGCATGCTTTATATCATGTTACGTAACTCACTAAATTACATCTTGAAAAGCATGAAAATAGCTTTCATTCAGGTTCCGTCTTTAGTTAATGAGTTTCAGCGTCAGTCTAACGTGTTTTAAGACTCGAGTACCAGCAGAATCTAAAGTCTATTGATCAGTTTAAAAGGGTCGTTAATATATTTCACTTTTGGAATTCATTACAGTAAAAAAGAATCTAAAGTCTAAAAGGCTTCTTATATACACTGTAATGAACCTCCTTTATTAGCTAAATGACTATTACCTTCTCAAGAAAGACTGGGCTAAATGGAATGTCGAATCGAGGATTATCACCCACAACGAAAAAGTTATTATTTCTCATAATATTAATGTCCTATCTGCACGGTAATTCCTAAGATTACATAATTTGTATCCGCCGATATTTCGTCTTCAGGTAACCACACGCAGTTTAATGCATACAGCAATCTATTTGGTATTTGCAAAACACTTCACCACGTGTTGCCAAGGCAATAAGTAATATAAATAGGCTTAACGTAGCACAACTTCAATTTTTGAGAGACTGAATTTCATTACAATTTAATAATAATTATTATAATTTAAGAATAATAATGATAATGGGTTCGTTTTTGTGCAGTGAAATAGGTTTCATGTGTTTTCTGAAAGGAGAAGCTACCTGATTTTGTCAGAACTTTTTACGAAGTTTATTAAAGATGCAAATGGAAAATATTTATAATATACAACCTTATAAACATTAATTAAGAGTGTATTAAAAGTGTGCTATATAACAAATAGGCAAAGAAATTTAATTAACTGCAGTTTCTTTGAAGAAACTTTTTTAAGTAAAGAAACAGAATTTTAGCTATTTACGTACAAATGTACATGAATACAAAACTGTTAATTGCACGTTAATTTACAACCATGAGAAAAGGGCGTATTATATAACGGAGTCAAAAATTTAAGTGAATTTTAAGACTGTCATTGTTCGCTAAATCACCTGAAATTAACATGTTTTAATAGTGTGTAATTCTACAAATTAATGTACACATTAAAATGTTTTCAAGAAGCAGATCACTATCTTGTGGATACTTTACATTACGTCATAAACGCAGCTGAGAAGAAAATTGGGACAATCAATATGATAACGAACATCTGCACAATGACATAAAAGATAAGGTCGCAGAAGAGTATCTTCTAGGGTACTGCGCCGTGCAGTCTCGTAGATACTGACCACGATTCAGAGGCACTTACTGCCTCCATAATCAGGGCTACTAATCATCATGACACAAAGCACTGGCCCTAGTAACGGAAACAATAACAATCTCTCAAATTATTATACTATTCACTGTGATAACCTGAAATATCACCAAGTACAAAGTTATTTATTTTAAGGCGATTTCAATTTAGTTTAATTTAAATTCGACATCTTAAGCAGTTATTACGAAACGTGCCAGATCATATGTATTTTGTCCTAAACGACTTAAAAAAACATAATTACAAAGTTTGGCGATTTCAATAAAACAAAAATGTGGTGTAACATTAGTAGATATATAAAAAAAAGGGTAGCTTTCGCGAGAATATGTCGCTTACGAACGTTTCGGCAAATATTACGGCTGCCATCTTCAGAAATACAATTTTACAGAAACGATAAAAGTTCCTCAACTCGAATTATTCCCGATAGTTGAATGTATTAATTAAATTCCAGCGCCAAAATACAAGGACGAGAAATGTATACCAACCGCCACTGAAGAAAAACACACAGAGGACGGTAGAAAAGTGAGAAACGTCAGAAAAATGGAGGGAACAAAAAGAAACAGACAAAGGAACAAAGAAAGGAATTGTAACAAAAGTAAGGTAAAGTAAACAAAGAAAGTAATAATAGTAAGAAGAAAGATGGAAAGAAAGAATTTACTGTAATGAACTGTGTGCAGATAATAATAACATGAATGCGTGTTTATTCATCTCTGATTTGAATATGAAGTACGAATGCATCATATGAAGTTCTTTGTGAAGCTGCAGACAGCCATTTCACGTCAAAGAATGGAAACAGTAGCTGTTAAAACAACATAATGATATTGTCTGAGAGAGACAGCAGAGGGGGACAAATCGTGCGGAACGAAAGTGTAAACAAAGGTTGCACGAAGTACAACTCTCCTCCTTTTGTTGCTCAAAAACACAAATAATAACTGCCCTACGTCTTTACTTTGAAGAAGACTCCATTCATCACTGCGCTTCGTGCAACCGGCCGATGGTCTCACTCTTCATTATAAAATGGTCAGAATATTTTACAATGGAAAACGTTACGGTGGAACGACGGTTCCGGAGAATTTGACGTAAATACGTACATCCTGGGGTCTCGGGTTCGATTCCCGGCGGTGCCCGAATTTATAACTTGTGTTGGGCAAGGCCGTGGTCTAGGCAACACGGAGTTTTCCTCCGTGGCATCCCAACAATTACTCCATTCACACACAGAAGAAGGCAATGGCAAACCACTTCTGGATCATCTGCCAAGAACGTATATGAACAGGTCCCAGTCCGAGAAGAGAAAAGGATGGAAGGATCCTGTTCATATGGGCCTGTCGTCAGACAGAACACTATAAAAAAATAATAATGTACTGTTATCTTCAATGTCATCCATCTTGTTACGAAAGCGGATTGTTGACGGCAGTAATCTAACACGACAATGTGGAGTAAACAGGTGACGTTTCCTAGGTAACATAACAATGCACGCAAGCTGACCATTGTTGATATGGATCTTACACGTTTTCCTTTCACTTTTTCGCGAAATGACCCTTCCATATAGACGTATTTACGTCAAAAATATTGGGTTTTGTTTTTTTAAAATTGTACTGGTTTCGTGCATTGTTAGACGTTTAAATTATCTGACTTTTTTCTAATGTCATTATAGGCCATATGTCGATTAGGGAGTTCCAACAATTGACTGAAATCAACTGGGCGCTTCTTTGTCACAGTGGTAATGTTACGACAGATTTTTATAACTCAATTACTCACAGTTGTAAACATAATAATGATACTTATTGTTGTTTTAAACGGGGACTCCATATTATTATGAAATTCTAAGAACAAAGACTGATCTCCATATCCCATCTGAAAAGAGAAAGTATATAGAGAATTGGACTGACGAATTCCGAACACTTTTCTGCTAGTGTCAATTGCATAAAGACCACATGGCAGTTCTTGCGAAAACAATACGACACAATAGCGTATTGAGAAAAAAAATCGTACGACCAAATATGGAGGGAAAAACTAATTTTTCATGCAATAATATGAGATTTTAAACATTCACGACTGTGGAAATAAGGACAGGATTATGATGCAGCGTGTTTTGGAGGAACGCGTAACACATTGTACATTTTAACAGAAGCAAATGGTTTAAGAATTTTAACAAACATACTTCCTGTGGTGTGTATCTCCTGATCTGCAGTAAGTAGAAACATTTGAGGGCTCAAAGCTAAGGAATGCAGCTCTGAGTTTCGGACAGGCGACAATAGGTGCTCTCCCAAATTGCGGTTTTGACATGAAGCTAAAAACCTAACGTGTTATGAACTGTTACATAATACCACGATGTCGACTTTACACGGCCCGATGGACACGATAATAAATACTTATGTTCAAAAGAACGTAACAAATTTGTCGATCAAATAAGAAACTGTCAGCTTTTTAAGAATGACTCTGCTGAGCAGGGCTGACAATTTACGATCGAACGCACACTTTACTGCTACTAATCAATTACTCGCTATTTTTAGATCAATCGATTTCAAATTACCTTCTGGGCAAATATAACTCACACATTCACAACAGAAGCACAGGACAAGTGCCATCAAGATACCAGCACATGACGTCACTATGTTTTATAAGGATGCTTTTTAGTACATTCGCATTGCTGTCTGTGTTTCCTGGGTCATTTCTGTAATTGGCGACATTACTACTGCATGTCAGCGTGATAAAATGTAGGTTAGCGTGGGCGAAGTATTACAAAATGGAACGTAATGCCACGAAAAACATATTCGAGAACAGACTTACGTACAAAGGCGTATCTAGCATTAAAAATATACTACGTTGTCTTAAAAGTAAAGTTTGTCCCACTATACGCCATGTAGGCGTTTGGGATGAGAGGAGGTATAGCTCCTCTCTTCCTTGACCTCGGCACTAGATGGGGGTGAGTGGTCAGCATCACGCCCCGGCCGGCTTTACCCCCGGGAAAGGACCCCGGTACCCATTGTAGAGGAGGCTGGGTGGGCCCCAGAGCCGGTCTGGACGCAGAGGCTAGAGGAAAAATCCTCTGCCCCCGTCGGGGATCGAACCCCGGTCGTCCAGCCCGTAGCTAGTCACTATACTGACTGAGCTATCCCTGGGATGAGGAAAAAATATACGAGTTGAATTATATACGAGAAACCTCAAAGAAGCAGACCACTTGGAAGACATACACCCAAATAGGAGGATAATATTAAAACGAATATTAAATAAATCGCGTATGAGCATTTGTGTTGGATTCAGGACAGGGTCCAGTGATGGGATCGTTTGACCAATGAATGAAACTTCGTCTCCCATAAGAGACAGGAAATGTCTTGAACAGTTGACTTAATATCAGTTTCCAAAGACGGGATGGGTTCTACGGAGTCATGTTAAAATGTGTCTGTTCAAGAAATTGTCAGCTTTAAAACTGTAGGCTCATTCAGTTTCCGTACAGTAAATAATTATGATTAATTACTCCTCTTATCATTGAGAGATTCGGTTTATGAAAGAATATAAACAAAATATTCAGGGTCCTCCTACCAGAGAGAGTTTTCCTTTTTCAAAAAGAGAAGTCCCCTACTTTCAAAAGCATTTAATGAAGTTCTTTTTTCAAACGCAGTGCCGTAACACAGAATGAGATGCAAACAGCGATATTTCTAATATAAACACAACGTATATAAGAAACTGTATTGAAAAAAAAATTACATACACCAAACTCGAGGTCACGTGATTTTCAGGGGGGAAAATAAATGCACTGTTCTTGAGACTGATAAACGAAATTAACTTGGAGCAAATGCTATAATCACAGCAAAGTAACAACCTATTGTAATAGTATTAAAAATATATATTAAAATTGGCCGTCAATCACAATATAAGATAATTAAAAGATTGAAATATCATTTTTCGTTCCTTATCGAGTACTCGATTTACATGTGGAACATTTACGACATGTTTCGGCTATCAATAGTGCCATCATCAGGTGTTATGTTATAAACTTTTTAACAGAATTATCTTATATTGTGATTGACGGCCAATTTTAATATATATTTTTAATACTATTTAAATAAATCACAATATGACGCAACTACAATATCTTATAACCTATTGTAAGCTGACAGCCGCTCAGCTAGCCAAGAAATTCCAGACCATTCATGTAGCCCAAGGATTCATTACCATGTTCAAAACAGTTCACCACAGTTCAAATAAATCAAATTCACATCCTGTTATAAAACAAAGGATTTACTTTTATGCGTTACGTGTTATTTGACAATTTTCCATATAGATACATTAATTTAAATCTCGATGCTATTAAACCTTGAATAAAGCCCTATTCTTTATTACCATAAAAGTAAGTTTGTATTACGAGAAATGTAAATCAAACGGGAGAGTAACTGACATTACGTGTTACAATTTCGCGACATATTTCTTCCTATACCACATCGAATTTCCATTTATCGTTCCACATAAGAAATACTGTCTCATTGTATTCATTAAAGAATAAACATTTATTTATTTACTGCGAAACTGAATAAATTACTTTCGATACAATTTGAATTTTTTCCAGCATTTCTATTTTAACGATTACAAATATGCCGCGACTTCACACAATGTTATCGGAATTATGTAAATAGTGCAGTTTACGAAGTCTAGTATTTATTTATGTTATTTAACGATGCTTTTTTCTGTAGCTCAGACTACATAGCGTCGATCTAGTAAGTAGTACGACTTGATACTTGGTCTGAATGTCAATTACATGTTTCTGTCTCTCTCCTCCTTTCAGGATTACGACAGTATGAAGAACGCAAAACACGAGGAAATTTTACTCCTTAGTCCAGACGCTCGTCATTCTACATTCTCCTTTGCAGACATTTGGTATGTAATAGGTACAGTATAGCTGCTTTGATGTCACACCGCGCACAAATGGAACACCCCCCCCCCCTTCCCTCCGGCTTCTCACTGTACACTGTCAAACATCGGCAAACATGCCACAGTGTCCTTCTTTCTTACATATTGCAGTCACGCAAGACGGACCTCCCGTACGCAGAAAATGTCACGACGCTTCTGAAAATAAGACTGTTAAAAGAACATGAGTGTTTCAAACCGTCGCGTATCAGCATTCGATCCAGACAGAAGATAATTTAAAGTTTCATATGTACGTAATTTTCTACTCGCAAACTTTCCTGTATTGATACTTCTATATAACACAAGTATATAGATTTGCCGTAGACTGGACGAGTATTCTATCCGTATAAGACCCTCAAAACTCAGAGGACTAGAACATTATTTAACATGCACGGTAACTAATGACCAAGAGTTTGAATCCCGGGCACCTCAATCAACCAGGTCTCACTCTACTTGCTACTTTAGTGTTAAATTATTCCTTAAGAATGAACCATACGCTACAGGAAGAATAAATAAGAGAGCAGGGGACGAGGAAAAAGTTTATATATATATATATATATATATATATATATATATATATATATATAAAGAGTTTTAAAGGCAAAACCATGGTTTCAGTGTTTAGAAAAGCATTTCTACCTACAAACTGATGAATCGGTGCAACACAGCTGATAAAGTAGAGAGAATTATATGAGCTTTATAATTTATCGCAAATATTCCTGTCTTAGATTCTGAAGCAAAGTGACCTCTTCAATGACCCGGATGTAGATATAAATAACAATAATCGATCTTAGGTATATAAGATATAAACTAGATTAAACTGGCTGATAGGAACAAGCGACAGACTTTTGTGAACATTGTAATGAACCTTCGTGTTCCATAAAAGGCGTGGCATTACTTGAATAGATGAGCGACTTATCAACTCTCAAATAAGAACTCTGATTCATAGAATCGATTAATTATTACAACTAGGACTGAATACGTGTGTTGATAATAAAATAAAACGTTAAGCTGGTACTGCATGTTAATACAATCGAGGGTACACAGAGTACTCTAACCTAGTCACGATTCAGCGTGATTTGAATTTTAAACCAATGCAGTACTTGCAGGGTTAGAATGTAGCAGCAATACTGCGCAGGGTAGCCATTGTCTTCACACTGTCTATACCTAATCGAAGTAATTTCCCTCCTGAGACATGGAATAAATAAAACATATTTCATGCATGGTAATATGCTACCACAGAAAGCAGGTAAGGATGTCTGTGCGCATAAGAAACCTCACATGAAGGTCCACGGAGGAGTGGATACAAAACTCTACATACGAGGTGCGATCGGAAAGTTTCAAGACTGTGTCAATAGAGGGCGAACCGGATGTAGCACGAGCTTCTGCCGTCAGGAGCTCAAAGATCTTGCAAGAACCGACCCCAACTTCCTTTCTAAGCTCCGTGTGACTTCTTCCTCTTCCCAAAGATGAAAATTCAGCTAAAGGGAAGGAGATTTGAGACGATAGAAAAGATTCAGGCAGAATCGCAGATGGTGCTTGACAGGCTGACAAAGAAAGATTTCCAGGGATGCTTCCAGGCTTGGCAGCGGCGCTGGGATCGTTGTGTTCACTCCCAGGGAAACTACTTCGAGGGTGATGGATGAATTTAATACCTGATATAAGTGTACGAGTTTTTATACGCGCAGTCTGGAAACTTTCCGATCGCACCTCGTAATATTAACCTAAAAACTATATGGAGATAGTTTCAGGTTCCGACCGCATTAATCCTGTGGAGAGTTCCAGCATTCCCGTTGGATGGAATGCTGTGTTGGACCCAGAGCAGGGAAATGAATGTACAAACTGGATAAATCAGAATATTTTAAAACAGATCACACAATAAAATGCTAATGTAAGAAATTAGGATAAAACCTCATACGAGATAAATTAAAATGGATGCAACACCACCAATTAATTATTCTTACGTTCATGCTCTAAGTTTATCGTTACACAAGCAGAACAAGCATGGCGAGTTTTAATACAGAAAACCTATATGTAATTTACTAACTAAAGCACTCTTTATGTTTTCAGAGTTATTATTATAATAATCTGTACTAAAATAATTAATCTGCTTGTTATTTATCTTAGATATTTAATGTCTGTAATTTCATGTTAATTAGATTAATCGTCTACACGCATCATAAAAGTTTATAAACAATACAAAGTTTTTCATGTCGAAACTCACTGCAATATAAATAAATCGATAATGTGTGTCGAAACAAAAGCCAGTCCTTGCGAGAGTTCTCCTGTGACATATTGCGCAAGATTTAATAAAAAGAAACTTAGTTAATTGTTCAAACTTGTTAATTTTTAAAATAGGCGCTGCTTTCGACATTCTGCTTTCAATTGTGAAGTGGTAGCAAATCACTTTTGGACGACCGAAACTGCTGATAAAATACGATAAAGAAAGTTAAAAAAAAATGTAGCATTTAATAACATCGCTTTGAAAAGTTCTCTTAAGTACACGTTAAAGCTGAATTGTCGAAATGCATTTCCATCACAAAAATAAATTACAAAGGATAATAACGTGACATTTTGGAAAATTGCTGGCCATTTCTTGTGGAATATTACAGGACGATTCAACAGAGAAATCCAAACGGACTATACGTACAAAACAAAATACAGAAAAAGGTTCACCCCTAACAACACTGATAACCCTGTGCCAACTTCGTATAATAGACTGGCAAATGGAGTTCTCTCAAAGACAACATTGCGAGTTGGAGAAATGTCGCCATTAGCCGTCCAGTGATGTCTGCCACTGCCAATAGGATTTGAACGAACGGACATTTCAATTGTGATACCTTCTCCCCGATTACCTGCTTCTACTGCCATTCCATTTCAGAATACCATCTCCGCCTCAATTCCCCGCACCCCCCCCCCCACCCGAAAACACATCACTTCAGCTCCTGATCACAGCACAGTACTGTAGCTGAAAGAGGGTTTTTTATGATGACTAACACACTATGAAATGACAGCTGAAATCAGCCCTGCGCAAATTATTTTAAAGAGACAGTCTCTATAACAGAATTAAAGGAACATAGTCCTCATTGGTGAGATTTCAGATTCTCTCAGTGACGATCATGAAGATGGGCTGTCTTCTGGGATGTCGATCGACGTTTCAGAAGATCGTAATGCCTTCATCACCAGACACCTACAAAATGTCGGTCAGTATCTACCAGAGTACACGGCCCAATACCCACGAAGTCCTTCGCGATGAGCTGACAGCAGATATTACCAGCCCTACAAGGGACATGAAAGTTCATCGCTGTGTTCGCAAGAGCTCGTCAACAATCTCTATCTTGAGCCGGATAAATCCAATTCACGCCCTTAAACTCTGTTTCTCTAAGATATATTTCAATATTATCCTAGGCCTACCTCTTCCTAGCGTTCTCCTCCCATAAAAATTTTCAATCAACGTTTTACGCTGCACACATTTCCAATCTTCCCATGAACACTACTTCTCCACCACATCTGATGTTCCTCCACTGTCGTTCTTGCCTCCTCCCAATCCAAAATTGAAAGCCCTTTTCGGCTGTCCGATACTTGTTATTCAATATATTCGCGAATATCATTCCTTGCATATACATCCTCTGCTGTATATGCAAGGCGAACACTGGGTCCAGGGCATCTCGGAAGATAATTTGGAGGACCTAAAATGTGACGCTGTAGAAAGAGGAGTGTAATCTAAGGTCAATCGTCTGAACTCTAATGGAGCTGGAATAGTTCCAAGGAGTTTGATTCTATCAGGCAGTGTCCTTCAGGGAGCAAAAGGGTCAAGTAATAAATCGAGAAGGAGAGACAGAGAGGAAGATACAGAGCACAGATAGACGCAAAAAGACGTCCTGGGAATGAACAGTAGATCCGGCCTTAAGGCTGATGTATGGGGGGTCCTGCTGGATTTACAGGAGAAACGGGGAAGCGGAGCGGGCGAGAGATGATGAAAGGGAAGAGAGAAGAAATATAATTTCTTTCCCGGAAGTCTTTACATTTACAAAACTCCATTCCGAGATTCTTTTTCCTTTAGATAATTCTATGAGAATCGACGTAGTTATTGGGCAGTTGCCCAGTCGGAGGGGCGAATACTTCAGATTGCAACGCCCAAGATCTCGTCAACAGGCGACACGTACTGAGAAACTTCCTGCTTCTCCTCGGAGATACAAACTGCTGAGATGCGAAGCCGACGTCACCCATCTGCGTTCTTTGTTTAAGTAACTACAGAATTTAAATATTAGCTATATTTTATGGACAAGAAACAAATCAAAACGGAGATAAGTACTGGTTGTACATGTTTTCGCTATCAGCGGTTTTGTATAACAGCGGTTTCATTTCAATATGATAAGGAGCATCAATATCCTATCCGCGGCCACGGTAGATGTTGTCACACGGGCCCGATGAATTGATTTCGAAGATTCACTGATTCATTCTGTGGACTACAAATTAAGTCTTTTTGTGGTGCCTCGCCCAAAAAATACACAGCATGTAACCCGTTTCTCGTATCACACGTTTTCGATATACGCGGCTGTTCGCAGAAACGCAACTTCCATGTAGGTTATTTGATTGAAACTTGATATCAAATAGAATGTACTCATTTGGCTCGCATATCCGCGAGTTTTATTTGAGTATTATAAATAACATCTATGTCCCATAGCAATGCAACATTTGTATACGCATTGACTGTAAGATTCATAAAAATAGTGTAGTTGCGTCATATTGTGATTTATTAAATTAAAATTAAATTATTTGGTTATTCCGTCAAATCACAATGTATTTAAAATAAGATAATAATTTAATTATTTAATCATCTTATTTTAAATACATTGTGATTTGACGGAATAACCAAATAATTTAATTTTAATGTAAGATTCAAGAAAGATAGACGCTACTAATTTAATTTTTTGTAAAAGAAGTAGAAAGAGATGGACTTAGATATTAGATGCAGATGTAAGCTGTTAACTGAACTGGACAGGCATATCCTACTTGTGCATCACGTGTTGCAGAATTTGCAAGGGAAGATCAAAGTGTTAGCTAAACTAATTCACTGCGTACTCAAGTAAAGCTGAACCCTCACACGTAGCTTCATGCACAGTGTAGACCAACATCGACTGTCAAAGAACACTACAGGTCAAACGAGAGAACTAAAAGCGAGTGCAGAATCGATTCTCGAAGACCGACCATAACAGAATCCCAAACCAAGTATCAAACTGCCTGACAAAAAATGGAATTATTTACCGCTTACTGGCAGACTGGAAATGAATGCATAAAACCTGTAGGGAAGACCCCACTTTTAAGGTATAGACATATATAGGAGGATAATATTAAAATGGGACTAACAGATACATTGCGAATGTGTTCAATTTTAAGTTGTCTAGAACGAACTGGAAATTGTATTCATTATAATTTTAAATAATATTACACAACATTATTAATGATAATTAACTAGTAAATCCAGTTTAGTATATTCATCGTCTTGTTTCTCAATCACACGGTGGTAGTGATACGAAAATCATTCTGTCAGCCAAAAACACCGTCATTCTCTAACTTGGTCGGCAGTCAACTCAGGAATGATTCACCACAGACACACGACAGCCGTTCATTGTCCCTAAACTGGAAGATATGTGGTAGACACAAGCGATATTAAAACACTGAATATTTCATGTTTTTGAGATGAAAATACAAAAAGTTAAACTTTCAAAATTAAGACTAATTGACAATAAACAACACAGTGAACAGAAATATACGTTAATTAATTATGTTATGGCTATTGATAATAATGATTAGGCCTATGATGACGATAATGATTGTAGTAATAATTTTAAATCATTCGTTAAACTGATTCCAAACACAATTAAACCTTAATTATTCTGTTACAATTTCGTGATTCAACACGAATTTATTTTACAGTTTTGTAACTATGACGTCAACACCCGTTTCAACATTGCGGAACAGACCTTTAATTCTTCGCCTAGCTAACGAACTAAACATGTACTTCCTTGGTTGAAAAGTAAAGTGTCCTATGTGCACTTCATTGATTTTGCAATTACACTACTTCATTTGTTCTCACAACATTAAACAAGTTTATGCTTCAACGTGAGTATAAATATTACACGGCTATTCTTTTCAGCAAAAAAGAGAGGAAAATGGATAAGTTAGAAAATTACGCGCGAAGCAAGTATGGTACCGAACAATCCATATTTATTTTTTTAAACAAAATAGCCCAGCGCTAAGTCGCAGAATTATATGTCAGTGTTAGAAGTATGTACGCCATTTTAATCTCTTTAAAACAGTGAGATGTACAGAGAACTGATTCAGGAAACAAGCGAAAACTTTGTCTCTTTAGCGAAACGTATAATAGCAATTCTGGGAATAACTTATAATACCTTACTTCGCTCCAAAGGCATCAATATATATGATAAAAGTTCGGCAAGAAAAATAAATTCACAAATATATGACATTGGTCTACTGATTTATTTCATTGCAAAATTTCAACAAGCACAGATCCAGACTACGTTATATTTGTCAGATTTCAACTCAGAGTTTCGCAACTTCCTCTACGTCTTAACCTGGTAAAATATATAAGTTTATTGTTTCCACAAAAAATTTACAAAAGTTCATTACTTACTACGCTGAATTCGAAAGCTAATAGGTCACACATCTCGCCCGGAAACTGTGTCCCTGTTTTACAGTAAACACTAACAGAACATTATTTTATTTTATTTAGTGTTCTGTCTGACGACAGGTCCATATGAACAGGATCCTTCCATCCTTTTCTCGGACTGGGACCTGTTCATATACGTTCTTGGCAGATGATCCAGAAGTGGTTTGCCATTGCCTTCTTCTGTGTGTGAGTGGAGTAATTGTTGGGATGCCACGGAGGAAAACTCCGTGTTGCCTAGACCATGGCCTTGCCCAACACAAGTTATAAATTCGGGCACCGCCGGGAATCGAACCCGAGACCCCCAGGATTACAAGGCCAGCGTTCTAACCGCTAGACCACCGTGGCTCACAACAGAACATTAAGAATCCTAAATAAATGACAACACAAATTTATATGACGACACATTAATATTAGCGCTAGTAACCTTCCCACCTCAGAATTTCGATTAGTCGCCATCGATAATAAGACATTAAGAAGTAAAAGACAGGTCTCTAGCATATGGCGCTAACAACCGAAAAATAGTATCATCACAATCGGTAAACTGGTTCCAGAGTTACTGGGTGTACGAATACACTGTCATCATTTGGGCAATACGAGTATATTGCAATGTAGGGTAAAGATTACTTATCTTTTGAGTCAAGACAAAACGTTGTCAGTGGAACCACAGTTCCGGAGAATTCGACGTAAATACGTCTATACGAAAAGGAAGTTTATATATTGGCTTTATTCTAAATATTTCCTTTATACATGCTTTACAATCGAGTAAAGTTTGATTAAGACTTTGCTTATTTAACTTGAATTAGTTACGCGTAAGATGGGATTGTGGTAGCTGAATGTAATGTAAAGTAATGTAATGTAAGGTAATGTAATGAAATGTTTTATAGGTAACAACAATACCGAGTAAACAGATGAGGTTTCCTAGGTAACATAACAATAAAGTTACACTTTTTCGTTCCACTTTTTGCGGAATGACACTGACCCTAAAATATAGACGTATTTACGTCAAAAAACCAGTAATTTTCAGCATACCTTCACAAAGTTGGTCAAAACATTGATGATTGTGTAGATAAACTACCGGTTGTATTTCCATTCTGAGGACATAGCTCGATTCATTTGTTTCCATTTTGGCACACAGTTAATTACGTTACATTCCATCATTAATGATATTTAGAAATCCAGCCTTCGCCTTTCCAAAAATTACCTTGAGGAGTGGCTTATAATAAGCCAAAACATTATAAATTCAACAACAAAAAAAGTTCCAGATGAAAAAGGTAAGAAATTGCGCGGTGCATAAAAAAATAAGCAAAGGTTCTTCAAACAAAACATTAGTAAGGCACCTGAGGCTGTACAAACAAATTATTCTTCTCTCCGCAAACTAAGTTTCACACAGGAAGAAGAAGATTCCTTTTCTCACATATTTTTTACACAGACCATGACAGAAGCAGTAAGC